>NC_064622.1:119291091-124111091 GCF_023898315.1 Schistocerca nitens | reverse complement strand
TGATATATCGCCATAGATAAGAAAGTTCCGTGTGTTTAAGAATTGACAAAACACTCTCCTCCTTGTGTGCTATCAATCGCCAAACTTTCGATGTCTCGAGTGGTTTAGGAGATATGAGAGATGTTGCGAGTATTTCATTCTCGCGGGCGTGAGATCGGAAGTGAGCGCGCTACATGGGATCCATTTTCTCGAGATCGGAGGCAGATAAGAGGCCTCCTCCCAAATATAAAGAAAAACATTTGGGGTTACACTCGTCTGGTATGTGACGTTCCCGTGAGTGTCCGCTGGAGGCCGAACCGCACAGTAACCCTGGGTTCGGTGTGGGACGTCGGTGGCGTGGGTGGGCTGGTGTTGCCTCTAGTGGGATTGTGAACCACTGAAGGCTGCGGCGGCACGAAGCCTCTCCGCCGTCTCTAGGTCGCTGGTTTAATACAAACAATACGAACAAACAAGTGTAAATACATCTCTTCTCGTACAGAAGGTGCGTGCAATGTAGATGTGTGACTGGTCACTATATGGTCTACAAATCTCTATTCAAATCTTGTAAATAATTAGTTGAAAATTATGGCAAAGTTAATGCAGAAAGAAACCTTTACTGTTGTTGATTTTGACTCATCAGCTCTTACAAATATTTATAATTCATAATGAAAGACATAATAATTAAATAAGCAGTGGTGGCGTCAGGAAGGGCACTCGGCCACAACCTAACCATTATCACATTAACATTGCGTCAAAGCATGTAACAATGACGACCCCGTAGTAGAGAAGGAAAAAGGAAGATGAAGAAGAATAATAGTAAGGCACAATAGTGTGACAAACTCTATTTTGATGTCACAAAGTGTTTCACTTTAGCTTCTTTGTGGTAATTATTACTCTTGATATCTATGCTTCTACACTAGAGGCAGAGCGTTGCCAGATGTATCGTTGTTCCGGTGCTGTGCCTGTGACTCACATTTTACTGCGGCTCTGTCTCATCCTGATTACCACCCCGGTTTTTCGCAAAATGTCCATAATCCGTATTTTTCTTCGCCCACAATTTTTTTGTGATGTGCGATGTTTATATAGACTGATCTAAAACATAGCGATATTGTAACCAACCATTTGCGGCAATGCCTTTTACAACTAGTTAAGAGTTGTGTGTGCAGCTTTATTCGTTAATGTTTTGTATTCCTTCTCGATATATGAGCGATGTTTAGAGTGCAAAATTTTATTCTTACTGTTCCATTCTTTGTTTGCCGAAAATTCAACAACAGCTTTATGTGTTTGTTTGCCTTTGGACCGCAGTACAGCACGATTCGTTTCCAGCTCGTAACGAGGTTCACACTTGTCTTACCACTGTCACAAGAATTTACCGGCGTATTTTGTTCAAGATAATTTGTGTATTTTTTGCTGACTTCTTGCCCTTTGAGACATCAGCTAGTCTCTTCCTTGTTTAAGAACCGCTAAATTAGAGAACATTTTAGGTTCAACTGTGTCGAAATTAAAATTGCACTCGAAGTGACGAAGTGGCAGAAGAAAAATATGTGCCTTCTACACAATATAATTCATTTCCTTACTTCAGTCCGCATGGTACGAATGTCACAAGAAATATCTTATTCTTAAAACGGAGATATTTCTGTATAATGGTTAATGAAGAATGAATTAATCCAATCCGTAGCCGCCTTTGATTGCTTATTTTTTACTTTGCGCACATGCACATTCGTACCAACACACTAGGCACACAGAACAAAGAGAAAAACTTTAATTAAGTTTGTCGCACCTATAGGCAGAAGAGCTAACGGGGTAATTCAACAAGAAAGAGGCACCAGATAAAAGTTAGTAGAAACTCATGCATCTGTAAATAGGTCAATGCGTGAAGCGTACAACAACTTCCACAGTCATACCTTAGGGAAAGATCTTGCCGGGAATCCTAGAAAACACTGCTTCTATATAAAATCGCTAAGCGGACTGAAGGCTTCCGTCCAGTCACTCGTCACCCCTTTTGGGTTTTCAATAGAAGACATCAAAAGGAAATCTGAAGTTTTAAATGTCACGTTTAAGCCGGCCGGGGTGGCCGAGCGGTTCTAGGCGCTGCAGTCTGAACCGCGCGACCGCTACGGTCGCAAGTTCGAATCCTGCCACGGGCGTGGATGTGTGTGATGTCCTTAGGTTAGGTAGGTTTAAGTAGTTCTAAGTTCTAGGGGACTGATGACCTTAGAAGTTAAGTCCCATAGTGCTCAGAGCCATTTGTCACGTTTAAGAAATCATTCAGGCAGGACGATTGTACCATCGTTTCACTGTCGTACACACTCCCGCATGGAGGGCTTAGGAATAGGCATCCGCGGCAGTTGTTTGCTGTTGGAGACATTGTTAATCCACTATCATCAAAGAGACGAGCTCCAGTCGTCAATCGAGACACTCACTTAAAATGTGGAGCGTTTTTCGATTGCACGTGCTAAGGCTAACAAAAGGAATGTAAATGCCATCAACGAACATAAGCAATGGTCAAGGGGAATTTTGGATCACAAATTGTCACGAGCAGCCACAACTCATCCCTGAAGGTTTACGTGTAGGGACACGCGACCTAGTCCAGGAAGGGCAGTTTAACAGTTTCGATGAACAATCATGATCTGCTAACACAAAAGACACTGAGGGCAGGAAGGTCCTGTCGAATCCGGCCTGAATGAGAAACAGCATCAAAGAGTGGTAGCCATTCAGTGTCTGTTTTCGGATAGTTTCAAATCGAGAATGGCAGACTAAGCGACACATAACGCTGGGAATCGTCCACCAGTTAACCAGCGCCCATATAGTGTGTCACCAGCTGAAGAACGGATACTCCGCAAAGAAGTGGACAAGATGCTGCAAGATTATACCACTGAACATTCACAGAGTCCTTGGGCGTTGTGAAGAAGGACGGCACATTGCGTTTCTGTGTCAAACACCGACTACTGAACAAAACTGCTGAAAAAAAGATGTCTACCCATTGCCATGCATTCACGATACCCTGGACTGTTTGAAAGGAGCAAAGCATTTCTCAACAACGGACATGCAGACTGGCTGCTGACAAAATGAGGCTCCAGATGCTATCTGCAAAAGAGTGCCTTCGTAATCCTGGGGCTAGTATGAGTTTAAAAATATACTGTTTCGAATGTATAATACTTCAGCCACGTTTGAACTTATGATGGACATCTGCTTCGACACTTTAAATGGATGATATGTCTTTGCTGGGCGGATGACATTGTCGCTTTTTCGAAAACTTATGAAGAGAATCTAAGTCGATAGACAACCGTATTGAAGTGTTTCTAGATTGTGGATCTTCGTGTGATTCTGAAAAAGTGCCTCGTCGCTGCTCAAGAAATGAATATCTTGGTGATTGAGATCGTTGTGATCTTGAATAAAAGTGTAATCGCAGATTCCACAACGCCTCAGAATGTGCTCGTTATATCGATGATTCATACAAGACTTCTGTACCAAGGCACATCTCTTCCAAGAACTACTGCAGGGAGACTCCAAATTTTCCTTCCTTTCCTTCTCCTGAAGAAGACTCTAATATATTCTCCAGTTCCATCATGTATGACGAGAATGCCAAGGCAGAACTTCATACCAACATTAGCGATTTTGGTGTAGATGCAGTTCTAATACAAATTCAGGAACATTCTGAAAACCTGATACATTATACATGCAGAGTACTTTCAAAGTCCGAGATGAACGACTCTGCAGCTGAGGTAGAGTGTCTTGAAGTTCTACGGACCGTCTACATGTTTTGGTTGTATGTGTATGTCGTATGTCAAATGATTCACCGTTGTGGAGGACAACCATTATCTTTGTTGGCTGACTAACCTGAAGCCGAGTCAACTGGGAACATGGGCACTGAGGCTTCAAGAATACAATGTCACACTGGTATGCAAATGTGGATACTAACATAAGGGCGCTGTCTGCCTTTAAGGGCATCCTTTGCTAGAAGAGAGTAGTGTGGATGAAACATCAGTCATCGCTACATCAAATGGCATTGCTGCTGAAAAGGGAGAAGATCTCGCACTGTTGAAAACGGTAGAAGCCTTCAAGGAGGGGGAACGGACCAAGGAACTCGAATTAATAAATGTAGCACTATACAAGAACTATGATCCAATGAGGCAGAAATTGTTGCTCACTATCCCAGTTCATCTATGAGCAGCTATCCTGAACTTCTTCTACAAGGCTCTAACCTCTGATCACCTGGTGAATGTGAATACTGACAGAATCAGATGCAGACATCGCTGCCCATGTCTCTGCCAATCTGTTAAACACTACGTGAGTCACTGTAAAGAATTCCAACGACAGGACCACGATCACGTTTACCTCTGGGGTATCTGGTAGAAATTCCAAATGCATCAACCACATTCCACGAACTGCACTTGAGCTGTTGATGAGGATCTAGAAGTCGACAAAAAGCAGTCGATGGACACTCTGCACTGACCTGCTATGCTGTCACTAAAGCTCTGCCGACTGGTGAAGCTCAAGAAACTGTAAAGTGCCTTGTAGAAGACATCTCTTTGAACTACAGAACACTCTATGTGGTGATCTCGTATTGTTGGAAAAATTTCGTAATCGAGACTACTATCAGATATAACTTCACATTGCAATGTAACCGCCCGCCGGAGTGGCCGAGCGGTTCTAGGTGCTACAGTCTGGAACCACGCGACCACTATGGTCGGTGGTTCGAATCCTGCCTCGGGCATGGGTGTGTGTGCTGTCCTTAGGTTAGTTAGGTTTAAGTAGTTCTAAGTTCTAGGGGACTGATGACAAGTTAAGTCCCATAGTGCTCAGAGCCATTTGATTTTTGCAATGTAACCCACAAGATAACAACTGCCTCCACCGATAGATGAATGGTCTCACAGAACAGTCTAACAGGACACTAGCAGACATACTTTTGATGTTCGTTGATGTCAGACAGAGAGTTTGAGATACAATAATGCCTGTCATGACATTCGCATACAAGGAGCCAACCAAGACATTAAAGACCACACCACTCTTTCTGATCTACAGTCACAAGGCCGAAACTACAGTGAATACATAGTTCCCATTTCAACAGGATGATTATAGTAGTGGAGTAAAGTTCGTTTTGGTGCAGCCTGCACTGAGGTCAAATTGATTCAAGATGGCAGACCCTCCCCCCAACCCTACCACCTGGTGTAGAAGTTGCAATGTCGCACTAATGACATCGCATCAGATTAATTGAATAACTAAATTCATTAATTAATTACATCCCTCCCCCTGTGGGAAATCGCCACACCTCCCCCTTCCCATTGCAGATTCTGGGACACATTTGATAAAAAAATTGACTAATTAATTAAATTGATCAATTAATTACTCACTTCTCCTCTGTGATATCCCCAACCCTTAGGAGGGTCCCTCCTCCTCTAGGATATCCCCAACCCTCTTTAACCTTCACAAGTTGGAAAAATGGAGAGAAATTCAAAAATCAGAGGGAAATTGAAAATCAGCAGGAAATTCCAATTTTTGGGTAAATTCGAATTTCAGTGATAAATTCAAATTCTAATTACACTGCATGGCAGAGGACATAACAATAACAATAAAATGATTAATAATATATTCTTTATTTATGAAAATTCTGTTTATATAATGCTAGCGTGGAAGGACATAAGATGTTCTCCTTATTTTACCAGCTTTGGAATACTGCCACAATTAAACATTGTCAACTCAGAATACTGATGCAGTGTAATTCCCCTCCGCCCCTTTATGGAGCACATAAACACTGATGACATGAAGAGCACAATTAAAAAGGGCGATCACAGTAATGAGAGCCACACAGGACGACACTGAACACACACTGCACATATCTTACATACACAGTGAGCACCAAAACACTATAATGTAACTGGATTAAAGTTGGAAGGGCCGGCCAAGGGAGGGAAGGTCAGACAGAAGGGAGAGAGGAAAGATAGAAGGGTGCTTGGTGGAGGAGGGGACGCAGGAACAGGCAGAATGGGGAGCTGGTAGCAGACCAAATGCACGGGATAGGGAGGGTAGGAAGGGAACAGCTAAGGGGGGAGTGCAAGTGGGAAAGGAGAAGTGTGGATGTGGTAGCAGCTAAGTATCAATTCCTTCATTGCAAAAAACGGTCAGATTTGCAAAGTATGATAAGGAAATGCAAATTCACATGTGCTTGCGGTGCTTTATATTCAGATGTGCTGATCACATGGAATGGCGAAAACTTGGGACATAGTGTGTATCAAAAACCGACACACACGGACCGATACCTGCACAAACTATCAAACCACTACCTGAGCCAGACGAGAGACATGTTAATATGCTCGTAAGGGGGGAGGGGGGGGGTAGGATGGAGGAAACAGTAGAGGTGGAAGGGAAGGAGCCCAAGGGAGGAGGGGATGGGAAAAGGACAGACAGAGTTGGGAAGAAGGACAAATATCAGGGTAAAGCATGTCTTTTGGGATGGAGTGACATTGGAAGTTCCTTTGAGAGAGAGGAGGTGGAGGGTGTGGAGATAGAGAGCGTGGGACACACTGAAAAGACGCAGCAGCAGGGGGTGGGGAGGACAGGAGAGGAAAGGAGACACAATGGGTTGAGGGGAATCAAGGTGTGGTTAGTGTAGAGGATACAGTTGTGTTCAAGGAAAAAGGAGATATGGGAAGGTGATGAGGTCTTAGAGGATGCTCATGTGGGATAGGAGATGAATAGAGAAAGCAGGCAGTGGATTTGGATAGCTCTTCAGAATTTAGGAGGGGAAGAGACTCAGGTGACAGTGGTGTAACAAATGATGGGATGGATCAAGTATTTGTAGGTGTAAAGGGTGTTGGAAGGATTCAATCACAACCTCTAAGCAGAGAGGAGTTTCAGGAAGTGGAATTTACTGTGGGCTTTGCATAACCTGTGCTACAACTTTTTTTATACATTGTCATTTTACACCCCTGTCCCAGTTGGGCAGGGGAGGGCTGGCAGCGGTACAGTTGGTGACTCTTCAGCTGAGTGACTTTACAAAAATAATAAGGAGAACTCATACATAAAAAGGGGGAAAAAGGGGGATATACAAACCACAGTAGATGGAGATAATGGGAGTTAAAATATACACTAATGAGGGGACATTCACTGGGGAACAGTTAAAAGGTCGACATAAAGCTATAATAACACAGCTGGCAATTCTTAGGGCACTTAAAAGACACTGGAGTCAAACACAAGTTAAAAGCTGGCTACAGTATAAAAAAACACACAGAGCGAGACACTTAAGAAAGTATCACCATACATGACAGAGCACACACGAAGAATAAAAAACACTGGTAGGGACCTGCCGAGGGACGGGATGCTGGAGAAGCAAAAAAAGTGGGGAGGACGGTGCTCTGGGTTGGGGGGCTTCAGGGAAGAACAGGAAAAGGGGGCAGGGGGCGCACCAAGAGGCAGGAGATAGGCAGGGCAGGAGATAAAGAGGGAAGACAAGGCAGGAGGGAGCACAGAGACACAGCAGGGGCACAGGAAAGGGAGGGGGTGTAGGAGGGAGGAAAACCGCCCAGGAGAGAGGAAGGGCAGAGTTGAGAGAGCCCTGAGGAGCAGGGGGAGAAGGTGGCATTAGAGTTGGTAGGGGAGTGGGGGTAGATGTCAGGCAAAGCTTATCATCTGGGAAGGGTAGGTGCTGGAAGCTGCGATGGGAAAGGAGGTCGAGGGTGTGGAGGTGGAGAGAGGGCAGGACACAACAGTAAAGGCGCGACAATGGGTTGTGGGTGGAGAGGAAGGGGAACACCAGGGGGCAGGGGAGATCGAGTCAGTGGACTATATACAGAGAGCAGATGTGTTTGAGGAAATGGTGGGGGAAGAGGATGAGGTCATAGAGGATGCACATGTGAGATGAAAGGCAGATACAGAAGGTGAGGTGGAGTGCATGGCGTTCCGGAATTTGGAGGGCCTTATAGAATCTGGGAGGGGCGGAAATCCAAGGGACACTGGCATAGCAAAGGACAGGGCGGATCAAGGGTTTGTAGGTGTGAAGGATGGTGGAACGATGCAGTCCCCATGCCAGGCTGGACAGGAGTTTCAGGAGGCAGAGTCTATTGTGGGCTTTGTTTTTGGATTATAAGGTGATGGGGAGTTCAGGTGAGGTGGTAGTGAAGGTGAGGCCAAGGTATTTTAGGGTAGGAGTGAGATGGATAAGACAACCATAAATTGTTGGGTAGAAATCATGGAGATGAAAGAAGTAGGTGGTTTGGCTTATGATGATTGCTTGGGTCTTGGAGGGGTTGATATGAAGAATCCAGTGGTTGCACCAAATGGTGAACTGGTCAAGGTGGGTTTGGAGGGTATGTTGGGACCGTTGAAGGGTAGGATAAAGGGCCAGGAAGGCGGTGTCATTAGCAAATTGGAGAAGATGAACAGGCAGTAGGGGTTTGGGCATATTGACAGTATACAGGACATAGAGGAGGGGCAAAGGACAGAGCCTTGGGGCATGCTGGCAGTGGAACAGAAAGTACTGGAGCTGAAATTGTGGATAGTGACATAGGAGAGACGATGGGAGAGGAAAGAAGCAACGAGATGGATGGAATTGATAGGCAGGGCATAGGTCTGGAGTTTGAAGAGGAGCCTGGGATGCTATGCTTGGTTGTAGGCGTTCTGGAGGTCAAGGGAAACACAGATAGCCGAGCGATGGGAATTAAGTTGGAGGGTAAAAAGATTGGTAAGGTTAAGGAGCTGCTCATCAGCTGAGAAGGAGGGTTGGAAGCCTCACTGGGTAAGGGGAATGAGGTGGCGCTGGGTAAGGTTGCGATGAATACAGTGGGAGAGGATGGACTCGAAGAGCTTACTGAACACAGAGGTGAGGCAGATGGGACGATAGGAAGAGGTGTCAGAGGAGGGTTTGTTGATTTAGGGAGTAGCAGGACACGGAATGTCTTCCACAGGTCAGGATAAAAGCGTCTGGAATGGAGGACGAGTGTGAAGTCGTGTGCAGTGATGGGACAGTTGATGTAGGAGGGGTGTAACTGATCCAAGTATTGGAAATGAGGGTCGAGCGGTGGGACAGAGGTATAGTGTATTCAAGGATGGTGGGGAAGTGGGAGTATTCAAAATGCAGGTCTAGTGCTGCTACGTTTTTTCCTTTATTGGGTTTCGATTCACCCTGGAAGAAGGGGGAGGGAGGTGGGCTGGCAGCAGCTTAGTACACCGCTCTTCAGCCTACAGAATATTGAAAAATAGAATAAGAAGAAACATTCAATAAAAACAGGCGATAAAAACGGTGACGTTTTAAACTATAAAATGGCGGAAAGTTGTGGAAGTTAAAATATAGAAAACAAAGGATTGGTGATGCTAATTAAGACACACAGTAAGCAGATAGACAATTAAAAATCAAGGGGACAGTCTGGTTTCTGTTGGAAAGAGATAAGAAATCACACCTAGTGACAGTATGGTTTCTGTTCGCAACACTTAAAAAAGACACACAACACTTAACATGCACTATACATTGCACTAAACAGTAGACACAAAGATGACGCACCACAGCCTAAGGCAGATTGGGGTTGCGGCGACAAAGAGATGAGGCGAAAAAAAGGGCTGAGGAGAGGAAAAAGCCAAAGGGGGGGGGGGACAGCGCTACTATTTTCTTTCTTTATCGTAATCTCATGCCCCTGCTGGGCTGGCAGCAGCACAGTCCACCGCACTTATGCCAAATCGCTTTTCAAAAATACATCAAAGGGAAACTCTTACATAAAAAGTGGGATAAAAGGGGTATATATAAAACGTAATAAATGGAGATGTTGGGAGTTAAAATATACACTAATAGGGGGACATGCACTGGTGGACAGTTAAAAAGTCGACATAAAGTTAAAAGAACACAGCTGGCAATTCATTGCACACTTAAAATCACTGGAGTCAACCACGAGTTAAAAAGTCTGTCACAGTACAAAAAAATCACATGAACAATCATGGACTATATACAGATCGAGCACATAATTAAAACCACATCACCTGATGACACTGTAAAATGGCACAGAACACAACACTAAAGCAGCACACTTGATAATAATAAAAACCTGTGAGGATCTGCCAGGGGTGGGGGACAAGGGAGAAGGGAAAAGGAGGCGATAAGGAGGGGACAGAAAGGGGCATGAGGTGGGGAGCCACTGAAGGGGAGATGGGGAGGGAAGGGACAGGAGAGGAGGGGTTGCAGGGACGCAGGGAGGGAGGAAAATCCGCTCTGGGAGAAGGAGGGGAGAGGAAAAGGGGGGTCCTGGGGAGGGGGGAACATGGCCCAGCTACAGTTGGTAGCAAGGGTAGATCTCAAGGCGAAGGTCAACATCCGGGAGGGGGAGGTGCTGGAAATTGCCCTTATGAAGGAGATGGAGCATGTGGAGGTGGAGGGAGGGAGGGATACAGCGATAAAGGCGAGGCAACGGATAGGGGGTGGAGAAGAAGGAGGAAAGCAGGGGTTGGGGGGGGGGGGCTCAAGCCTGCAGACAGTGTAAAGGATGTGGAGACGTTGGAGGAAAAGTAGGAGGTGGGGGAAAGGAATGAGGTCATACAGGAGTCATGTGGTGGAAAGAAGGCGGATACGGAATCCAAGGCAGAGCACGTGGCATTCTAGGATTTAGAGGGCCTTATAAACGAGGGGGGTGGAGATCCAGGCAATGCTGGCATAACATAGGACAAATGTGGGATTTGTATTTATGGTGGATGGTGGAAGGATGCAGTCCCCATGTCCAGCCAGACAGGAGTTTTAGGAGACAGAAGTGGGAATGGGCTTCCTGCTGGATGGTCAGGAGATGAGGGGTCCACATGAGGTGACAGTCGAGGGTGATGCTAAGGTATCTCAGGGTGGGGGTGAGCTGGATGGGATGAACTTAAGTGGTGAGATAGAAATCATGGAGACAGAAGGAGCGGGTGGTGCGGCCTATGATGATTGCCTAGGTTTTGGAAGGGTTGATACGAAGGAACCACTGGTTACACCAAGTGGTGAACTGGTCAAGATGGTTTGGAGGGTACACTGGGGCCATTGAAGGTTAGGATGAGCCAGGAAGGCGGTGTTATCAGCACATTGGAGGAGGTGGACAGGTGGTGGTGGCTTGGTGGCTTAGGCATATCGGTGGTGTATAGGAGATAGAGAGGATGGAGCCTGGGGGGATGCCAGCAGTGGGTTGAAAGAGATGGTAGTTGGTGTGGAGGGTGACATAGAAAGGACGGCGTGAGAGGAAATAAGCGATCAGGTGGACAAAACTGATAGACAGGGCATAAGTTTTGAGTTTAAAGAGGAGACTGGGATGCCATACGCGGCCATAGGCATTTTGGAGGTCGAAGGAAACAAAAATGGTGGAGCGATGGAAGTTAAGTTGGAGGGAGAAGTGCTACTATAAGTCCTTGCCCCTATATACAAGAGTCATTCAGCAGCAGCACCGAGGAATGAAACACATTTATAGCTATTTTTGAGTCTCGAGTCACTTCCTAACCAACAGAAATGTGGGAAATACATTGTATGATATTTTTATGCGCACACTTCTCTTACCTGAACATGGCATCCCAAGACGAAAAAAGTGTCCATTCTAGTCCAGCGCCGTCTACCGAGTGTATTGTGTACCAGAAGAGCTGGAGCCTTTCTCTTTGTCCGCCAGTCGCAAGAGACTAAGCCACAGTATTCAGTTGGCTGACCCCTTGTGACCATGCCTGACTCTCCCCATGGACCTAGGTAACTCCTAGCACACTGCGAGACAAGCAGGATGTAGAGTCAACCTACAATACAATGACATAGACTCAACATTTTAAAAAATCCACTTTACTCAAACTGAGATGGGAATGTTGTTGTCCATACTCCTCGAAATTCTCACACAAAATGTAGATTTCTCCCTTTTACACGTGTTATTTTCGAAGACAGAAGAAATCGAAGGACGCAAACATTTTCATATCTCTAAAGCATCTTTTTTAATGTGATAATAATTACCTACATCAGTATGGCGTAGGCTATATTTCCTCTCAACAGTATTCTCTTCAACGGTAAAAAAGGTCCTATCAGCTTAATATCTGCTATATCCTGCATCACAGGACTTGAATATTAAACTCATTTTTGGCTCACAATAGAGTGCTACGAGCATGCTCTACTCTGTCACAGGATTCCACCTCACTTTCAAACTTTCTTAAGGTAGTCAAATGCCTCATCATCTGTGAAGTCAATAGAGGTATCCAAATAGCAGCAGAGAAGAGTTGTAAACATCAGGTTCATACTATGTATCTGAATTTCTCTGCACCCAATATCCGGCACGATAGCCAGTCCATTGTGGTGGGTCTTTCATATTTGGTGGTGTCCCCCTGACAACACAGGGATTGCACTGCTGATGCCTGAGCTGTAAACTCCCCAAATATGCCAAGGAATAGATGCCTGTCTTCCTGGGGCATGAGGACTCCTGGCAACGGCCAGCATGCCAGTTGGCCTTTGCTGTGGCTGGGTGGCGCCCATGGGGAGAGCCCCTGATCGGAGTGGGTGGCATCAGAGCGGCTAACCCGCAATGAAGCGGACTAAGTCATCTGTATAAGAAGGGCAAGATAGAGTACAATGCCGACAGGCATGACCCTAAATCGTTTCCCTCCCTCGCTACACCATGGGAGTAATGTAGAGCTACAGAACGGAGAGAGCCATATTAGCCTCGGCTTTAGCCTGTAGCAGAACTGGTGGGGACTCTTTTCTACCGACGAAGCCTCAATTTTTCGTTGAACACCTTGAGGGTAAGATTGGAGAAGTGACAGCGCTGTCCAAGATGCGAAACGACGCAGTCTTGATTCAGACAGAATCCCCAGACCAATCCCGAGCGTTACTCGCCTGTGACAAGCTAGGTGATATTCCTGTTTCCATCACTCCCGGTAAAAGCCTCAACATGGTCCACGGGATCTGACGACGAGCTCCACGCCAATTTAGAACAGCAGGGTGTTCATTTCATATGGCACTTTTACAGGGAACCAAAGACAACAGGGTTGCTACTTGTGCCTTCTACTTGGCCTTTGAGAGTGATTCATTGCCATAAAAGGTCAAGATGATGGTTTACCACTGTGACGTTAAACCATACGTCCCTTCCTCTTTGCGGTGCTTTAAGTGGTGGAAGTTTGGGCACAGGTCTTCCTGCTGCACTTCCAGAGCCACATGTTAAGATTGCATGCGTCCACTGCACCCAGATGCTCCATGTGCGCCTCCTCCCACTTGCATCAGCTGTGGAGAGTACCACTCCCTCTGCTCGCCAGAATGACCAGTACTTCAAAAGAGTGTAAAGTCATGGAGTACAAGACCCTGGACCAGTTGACTTACACAGAGGGTAAACTAAATTCGAAAGATTACACCTCATTTGGTTGATGTCGACATACGCTGCAGCTACATCACCATCGCCATCCCAAGTTACAGTGGTTCCTCACTCTGTGCCACGAATAGTGGGCCCTCTGGGCCACCAGGATACTCCCGCCCCCTTGGTGGTAGGGGGCAAATCTTCATCCGCTGTTCCCAAAGCACCTACGTCAGGAGCAAACCTACCCCCCCCCCCCCAAATGCAGGGGACAACGGTCCCCTCCCCCCTGCCGGAGAAGCAACAGCCTCCTCCAGCTCCTCTCATGCAGAAGGGGTCCCGTGGGGCGCTGTCTTCCAAGGTCTCCACTAATGCCATGGTAGACACTCGCCAGTGGCTCAAAGTGCCAAAAGCTGCTGGACGAAGAGGTTCACGGTCTTTTTCCATGTTTGAAGCTGCTTCAGAGAAATCTTCCCAGCAAGCCCCTAAAGAGAAGCGAGAGAGCAAGCAAACTAAGAATAAGTCTGCTAAGAAACAGGACCCTTTGGTGGCCCCAACGCCACCACTCCGTACCAATTCTGCATCTGAGGATGCAGTCGAGATCTTAGCGTCACCTGCGGACCTAGATCTCACTGATGCCTCATCCACTATAGAAATGGCTACAAACACTCAGTCTGAGGCAGCATGTGACCCTGTGGAATAACCTGCCTCCTTGCGCACTTCATGCCTCCCCAGCCTCACGATAACGTCATCCTCCAGTGGAATTGCGACTGTTTTTTTCACCACCTGCCTGGGCTTTACACCTGCTTTCTGCATTGCTCTCCAGGTACCCTGGTTCCCAGCAATGCGGACCCCTTCCCTCCGTGGGAATAAGGGATATTACAGGAACTGTAGCAACTATAATAGAGGGTCAGGTGGAGTTTGCGTCTATGTCCTGAACTTAGTATGCAGTGAATCTGTGCCTCTTCAAACCCCTCTTGAATCTGTGGCTGTCAGGATAAGGACGACGTAGGAAATAACTGTCTGCAGAGTATATCTTCCTTCCTCCAAGCGGTGCAGTACCCCTGAACATATTGGCTGCACTATCCATCAACTCCGTAAACCTTTCCTACTTTTGGGAGATTCTAAAAGCCCATAACCCCTTCTGGTGTGGCACAGTTCTTACTGGCTGAGGCAGAGATGTCCAAAATTTACTGTCACAACTCGAACTCTGCCTCTTAAATACTGGGGCCGCCACACATTTCAGTGTGGCACATGGTACATATTCGGCCACTGTTCTCTAAGTTTGCAGTTCTGGCCTTCTCCCATCTATCCACTGTAGAGTACATGACGACCTGTGTGGTAGTGACCACTTCACCATCTTCCTGTCACTGCTCTGGCGTCAGGCCCACAGACGCCTGCCCAGATGGACTTTAAACAAGGCTGGCTGGGAAACTTTCACCTCTGCTGTCACCACTGAATCTCCCCCATACGGTAACATCGATGTGGTGGGTTAGCAGGTAACTTCAACGGTTGTTTCTGCGGCGAAAAACGCGTTCCCTCGTTCTTTAGGGTGCCCCCGGCGAAAGACAGTCCCTTGGTGGTCGCCGGAAGTCGCTGAGGCAATTAAGAGCGTCGGCGAACTCTACAGCTGCATAAGCGGCACCCTTCCCTGGAGCACCTCATAGCCTTTAACCGGCTTCATGCCCGCGTTCGCTAGTTTATCAAAAGGCGGAAACAGGAGTGTTGTGAGAGGTATTGTCGACCATTGGGTGCCATACATCACCTTACCAAGTCTGGGCAAAGATCAAACAAGTTTTTGGGTGCCAGACCCCAACAGCTTTTCGTGGGGTTAACATAAATGTAGTGTTATCTAACGACGCAAACGCGAATGCCAAGCACTTTGCTGAGCACTATGCTCGCGCCTCTGCGTTGTAGAATTACCCCCAGCCTTTCGCAAACTCAAACGGCGGATGCAAGAGAAAGTCCTCTCGTTCACTGCACGCTACAGTGAACCTTATAACACCCCATTTACAGAGTGGAAGCTCCTCAGTGCCATTGCACATTGCCCCAACACAGCTCCTGGGTCCGATCGGATCCACAGTCAGATGATGAAACATCTCTCGTCTGACTACAAGCGATATCCCCTCGTGATCTGGGACTGGATCTGGTGCGATGGCGTCTTGCCATCGCACTGGCGGGAGAGCATCATTATACCAGTTCTCAAACCCGGCAAGACCCCGCTTGATGTGGATAGCTATCGGTCCATCAGCCTCACCAACGTTCTTTGTAAGCTGCTGGAACGTATGGTGCGCCGGCAGTTGGGTTGTGTCCTGGAGGCACGTCGCCTACTGTCTCCATGCCAGGGCGGCTTCTGCCTGGGTCGCTCTACCACTGATAATCTTGTGTCCCTCAAGTCTGCCATCAGAACAGCCTTTCCCAGACGCCAATACCTTGTTGCTGTCTTTTTTGATTTACGAAAATTATATTACACCACCTGGCGACGTCATATCCTTGGTGCACTGTACGAGTGGGGTGAGACCTGGTGGTCAAGGAAGGCAGGATTGGGTTACGATTGTGGATGGGGCCGTAATCCGTTCCTATTGGTTGGCTTTTCTTTTAATCACACACAATTTATCTAAATCAACAACAAATTAAAATAATGTCAATAATTTAAGAATTATTTCACGGTTGAAGGCCTTAATGGCAATAAATTAAGAATTGATTAAACTTGTTGCAACTTACAATTACAATTATTAAAATATAAAAGACAAGTGACCAAGGTCTTAAATCTCGCTGGAAAAATACAATTGGCAAATTTTAAGACAAGTAACGACACTCACGGCTGAAGGCCTTAATGGCAATAAATTAAGAATTATTTCACGGTTGAAGGCCTTAATGGTAATAAATTAAGAATGTTTAACTTGTTGCAACTTAAGAACTACAGTTATTAGAATACTGAAGACACATCACCAAGGTCTTAAAGGTTAACTGCTAATCTACAATTGCTTCATTAGAATTTTAAGACAAGTAGCGAAAGTCACGGCTGAAAAAATTTAACAAACGTACTGTCAAACAGGAAGGCACTAGCAAAAGTAAATTTAAAAGAGAGGCAACTGATCACCAAACAGGTGAGACAAAATGATTGTCAACCTGGTAGAACAACCGTTTAAACTTGCTGGAACGCCAAGAATGGCAATTATATTAAAAAATTTAGTAACATACAATAAATCAGCAAATATAATAACAAGGTAAATTCAAAAGAACAAGCAACTGATCACCAAACAGGTGAGACAAATGATGGTAACTTTGTAATACAATAATAAAATAATACCACAATAATAAAACACTATTCACAGATGGTGCTCCACGAATGGACCTCTGAGTAGGTCAGGCCAAAAACACTTTCGCGAGCGATGAGAAAGGCAGCCAAGAGTTGCATTCACTTCACAAGATGGTAACTCAGACTAGTGGCAGTCTAACGAATCACTAATGACAATCTACTGAAGCTACCTAACGTCCGATAACCAAGGCAACGACGGAACACAAAGCCAAAGCCGGAACCGCGGTCAGCACTACGTCCTCAGATTGCTGTGTTTAGATCGTCCGAAAGGAGAAAGGAACCACTACTACCAGAAAAGAAGAAGCACCAAACGACCTACAAATCAAGGAAACTGTCAAAACTACACGCCTTACTGGACAGCAGCGGCAAGGAAAGGAAACGTACACTGCCGTTAGATACACTAAGCTCAAGGGCAGGTCACTGGGGTGTTAGCGGCCACCAGGCAAGAAAAATACCGCTGGTTGATCTTAACAAATAGTAACACATAGAATGCAGCAATTAGTAACAAGAAGTCGAGGAAAGCAAATTAGATCCGCCTTCCCCAAGCACTCCACTCGCTGCTCTTCGTCTCGGCGACACTGCGAGCAGCAACACAAACCCAAGTCACTGGAGAATCGCGAGATCTCACAATGGTGGAGGTTTCGCTGCTGGGATTAAAACTTAAAGCTTTTTGGATCCGGTTGACGACGAGGTCGTGAACCCTCGTGACCGCAGCCCTTCCATCCAGCAGTGCATGCGTGCCGCCAGTGGTGCCGGCGTGTTCCCACACTGCCCTGTTGGCTCCTTCGGAGTCCCCAACCGAACTCCTCACTCACACGACCCGGAAGAACGACGAAGTCACCCCAGAGATAGGGCCACAGTTACTACAAATCGATAACGCCGCTGCTGCCACTAGCGTACAGGCAACGCTTGCGAAACCAAGTGGCGCCAGTCAACACAAGAAGAATACAAACAACTGCAACCGTGTCCACTAAACTATACAGTCTGGTCTCCAACAGAGGGCGGAAACCTGGAACAGCACCAACTCGAGCCGCACCGCGGCTCATGGGGTATCCAACTCCCGTTCCCGATTTTTATCCAGAATTTCCTGTCGCTTCGTACTTTCCGTGCGCAGGTTGGCGCCTCCCATAGTTTCCCCCATATCCAGGAGAATGGGGTCCCCCAGAGCTCTGTATTGAGTGTATATTTTTAATGGTCATTAGCGGTCTACCAGCAGCTGTAGGGCCGTCCGTCTCAACATCTCTGTATGCAGACGACTTCTGCATTTAATATTGCTCCACCAGTACTGGTGTTGCTGAGTGGCGCCTACAGGGAGCCATCCACAAGGCGCAGTCGTGGGCTATAGCCCACGGCTTTCAGTTTTCGGCCGCAAAGTCGTGTGTAATGCACTTCTATCGGCGTCATACCATTCATACGGAACCAGAATTTTACCTTACTGACGATCCCCTCACTGTAGTGGTGACGTATCGACTTTTAGGACTGGGTTTCGACGCCCAATTGACTTGGCTTCCTCACCTTCGTCAGCTTAAGCGGAAGTGCCTGCAGCACCTCAATGCCCTCCGTTGCCTGAGCAACACCAACTGGGGTGCAGATCGCTCTACGCTGCTGTAGCTATACAGAGCCCTTGTTCATTCCCACCTTGACTATTAGAGTCTGGTTCATGATTCGGCGGCGCCGTCAGCGTTGCGTTTACTGAACCCAGTGCACCACTGTGGCGTTCGACTAGCAACGTGTCCAGTGACCAGCGTCCTTGCCGAGGCTGGAGTTCCTCATTGCAGGTCAGGAGTCCACAACTGCTCACCAGTTACATTGCACACATTCGTAGTTTTCCTGCGCATCCGAATTACCGTCTCCTGTTCCCACCCACGGTGGTTCATCTCCCGCATCGGCGGCCCAGGCAGGGCTTCCAATTGCAGTTCGCGTCCAATCCCTTCTGTCTGAACTGGAGTCCTTGCCTTTACCGCCTATACTCGAGGTCCAGTCACGTACACCTCCATGGTGTACGCCTAGGCCGCGGCTTCGCCTGGACTTTTAACACGGCCCAAAGGACTCAGTTCACCCCGCGGCTCTCCGCTGTCACTTCATCTCGATTCTTGACGTGTACGGTAGCCATGAAATGATTTACACCAACGGCTCGATGACTGATAGTCAAGTCGGTTTCACGTATGTCCATGGAGGACATATTGAACAGCTTTCCTTGCCCGACGGCTGCAGTGTTTTCGCTGCAGAGCTGGTGGCTGTATCTCGTGCTCTTGAGCATATCCTTTCATGCCCTGGGGAGCCGTTTCTTATGTGTACCGACTCCTTGAGCAGCCTACAAGCTATCGACCAGTACTACCCTCGTCATGCTTTGGAAGCGACCATCCAGGAGTCCATCTATGCCTTGGAACGGTCCGGTTGTTCAGTGGTGTTTGTGTGGACCCCAGGACACGTCGCAATCCCAGACAACGAACTTGCTGACAGGCTGGCCAAACAGGCTACTCGGTAACCGCTTGTGGGGATCGGCATTCCAATAACATACCTGCGTTCGTTTTTACGTCGCCATGTTCTTCGGCTTTGGGAGACGGAATGTCATAGTCTCAGTACGCACAACAAACTGCGTGCCATTAAGGAGACTACGAATGTGTGGCAGTGATCCATGCGGACCTCTCACAGGGACTCAGTGGTTCTCTGCCGGCTCCGCTTTGGCCACGCTTCGGCGACCCACGGCTACCTCCTGCGCCGTGAAGACCCGCCTCTGTGTCGATGCGGCGGCCGGTTGTCAGTGGCCCATATTCTTGTGCAGTGTCCCACTTTGACTGCCCTGCGACGAAATCTTCGGTTATCGGACTCGTTGCTGCTAATTTTTATCTGACAACGCCTCATCGTCTGATATAGTTTTACGTTTTATTCGTGAGGTTGGGTTTTGTAATTTGATCTAAATTTTAGCGCATGTCCTTTGTCCCTCGTGTCCTCCACCCTAGTGTTTTCAGGGTGGAGGTTTTAATTTGTTTCCTGGCTTCTTATTTTTATTCTCATGGTACCAGATCGGGTTGACGGAGGAGATAGAGAACACGGTTTCGTCACAGGGTTATTTGGTAACCGTGATAGCGTTACGGAGATGTTTAGCAAACTCAAGTGGCAGACTCTGCAAGAGAGGTGCTCTGCATCGCGGTGTAGCTTGCTCGCCAGGTTTCGAGAGGGTGCGTTTCTGGATGAGGTATCGAATATATTGCTTCCCCCTACTTATAGCTCCCGAGGAGATCACGAATGTAAAATTAGAGAGATTCGAGCGCGCACGGAGGCTTTCAGACAGTCGTTCTTCCCGCGAACCATACGCGACTGGAACAGAAAAGGGAGGTAATGACAGTGACACGTAAAGTGCCCTTCGCCACACACCGCTGGGTGGCTTGCGGAGTATAAATGTAGATGTAGATGTTAGCCAGCCATGGTAATCTGTTTTGTTTTAATCTCTTCTACCAGTTTTTTGCGTTTCTGTGGTTTCCTTGTCCCCCTTTTTTCCATTTAAGTGTTTGTTGCCCTTCCGTAGGTCTTATAGTTTTTCCTTTCTCTCCATTTTATGTCGTCATCCTCGCTTGTTTTATTCTCACCCTCGTGGCATTGTTTTATTTGGAACAAGGGACCGATGACCTAGCTGTTTGGCCCCTTCCACCGTCTTTTAAACTAACCAACCAATTATGTATCACTCTATAAATTCGGTAAAATAGCAGATTTTATTACGATGATCACCTCTCCCTGTGTAGGTAGAGGGTTGAAATTTCATTAAAAGCCATCAAAACAGCGAAAAAACAACTGGTTACCACTCCAACTCACGAACCATATCAGTGGCACTCTTTCCCTCACCTCCACACGCCCAGAAGCACGTCACTGACATCAAATTGATTCACTAGTTAATGAAACTGATCATGAGAACGCCTTTGCACGGTGACTAACTTTTTTCCTGCAGTCGGGTTACACTCGCCAGGTAACTCAAATGGGAATCCCAGGAGGGAAGACCGAGTTTATTTTCTAGGAACACTATTGAGAAAATTTAGATAACCAACATTTGAAGCTGACTGCAGAAGGATTGTACTGTCACCAATATACATTTTGTCGAAGGACCACGAACATAAGATACGAGAAATTAACGTTCACACGGAGGAATATAGTCATTTCATTCGCTCTATTTGCGAGTGGAATAGGAAAGAAAGTGACTAGGACAAGTAGTGGCACAGGGTACCCTTTGCCGTGCACCGTACGATGGCTAGAGAATTATGTATACAATGTAGATGTCAGTTTAGTCTACCTATTAAGATTTCACTCCATCCATTTATAGACATACAAAACTCACGGACGAATATTATCTTTTATTTCTTGAGAAAACAAAAGACAAAATTTCTGTTGGCGATTCTCTCTGAGTAAAAATTTTTGTATTAGCCCGTAATTTTCTCATTGCAGTCACTTCACGAGTCGTATGTGCAACACTGTAATACACTCCTGGAAATGGAAAAAAGAACACATTGACACCGGTGTGTCAGACCCACCATACTTGCTCCGGACACTGCGAGAGGGCTGTACAAACAATGATCACACGCACGGCACAGCGGACACACCAGGAACCGCGGTGTTGGCCGTCGAATGGCGCTAGCTGCGCAGCATTTGTGCACAGCCGCCGTCAGTGTCAGCCAGTTTGCCGTGGCATACGGAGCTCCATCGCAGTCTTTAACACTGGTAGCATGCCGCGACAGCGTGGACGTGAACCGTATGTGCAGCTGACGGACTTTGAGCGAGGGCGTATAGTGGGCATGCGGGAGGCCGGGTGGACGTACCGCCGAATTGCTCAACACGTGGGGCGTGAGGTCTCCACAGTACATCGATGTTGTCGCCAGTGGTCGGCGGAAGGTGCACGTGCCCGTCGACCTGGGACCGGACCGCAGCGACGCACGGATGCACGCCAAGACCGTAGGATCCTACGCAGTGCCGTAGGGGACCGCACCGCCACTTCCCAGCAAATTAGGGACACTGTTGCTCCTGGGGTATCGGCGAGGACCATTCGCAACCGTCTCCATGAAGCTGGGCTACGGTCCCGCACACCGTTAGGCCGTCTTCCGCTCACGCCCCAACATCGTGCAGCCCGCCTCCAGTGGTGTCGCGACAGGCGTGAATGGAGGGACGAATGGAGACGTGTCGTCTTCAGCGATGAGAGTCGCTTCTGCCTTGGTGCCAATGATGGTCGTATGCGTGTTTGGCGCCGTGCAGGTGAGCGCCACAATCAGGACTGCATACGACCGAGGCACACAGGGCCAACACCCGGCATCATGGTGTGGGGAGCGATCTCCTACACTGGCCGTACACCACTGGTGATCGTCGAGGGGACACTGAATAGTGCACGGTACATCCAAACCGTCATCGAACCCATCGTTCTACCATTCCTAGACCGGCAAGGGAACTTGCTGTTCCAACAGGACAATGCACGTCCGCATGTATCCCGTGCCACCCAACGTGCTCTAGAAGGTGTAAGTCAACTACCCTGGCCAGCAAGATCTCCGGATCTGTCCCCCATTGAGCATGTTTGGGACTGGATGAAGCGTCGTCTCACGCGGTCTGCACGTCCAGCACGAACGCTGGTCCAACTGAGGCGCCAGGTGGAAATGGCATGGCAAGCCGTTCCACAGGACTACATCCAGCATCTCTACGATCGTCTCCATGGGAGAATAGCAGCCTGCATTGCTGCGAAAGGTGGATATACACTGTACTAGTGCCGACATTGTGCATGCTCTGTTGCCTGTGTCTATGTGCCTGTGGTTCTGTCAGTGTGATCATGTGATGTATCTGACCCCAGGAATGTGTCAATAAAGTTTCCCCTTCCTGGGACAATGAATTCACGGTGTTCTTATTTCAATTTCCAGGAGTGTATGTTTGCTCGCAGCACTT
Source organism: Schistocerca nitens (assembly GCF_023898315.1). Taxonomy (NCBI): domain Eukaryota; kingdom Metazoa; phylum Arthropoda; class Insecta; order Orthoptera; family Acrididae; genus Schistocerca; species Schistocerca nitens. Next base: position 124,088,624 of record NC_064622.1, on the reverse strand, counting down.
AGACGAGGTGGTATAGAATTCACCTCTCAGCTCCCCTTTTGTCAGAGTACCGCTTACCGCCGCCCCCCCCCCCCCCGCCCCCGCCCATATTATGACGAATATTCCACTCTTTGATATATGGCATTCGAATTCACCTGAATGGCAAATAAGAGTTGTCCCCTGCCAATTCAGAGACCCCCACTAACTCTCTCGAAGTTCCATCACGTTCGGACAGCACTGCTTCATTAGTTAGACGGTTATCTACTCCCCCAGTTATCATTGTTTTGCTATGGCCAAGGAAGCCTTACTGCTGCACCTTTACTACAGGCGGACTGCACAAAGAAAATCTTATACATCTGCAGTTCATCGATATCGAATGATTGTCTATAAATATGTCCCTGTACATGTCCTCATTTTCTTTATCGCATTCCTATGATTAAGAAATGCGATAATGTAATGGTGTCAGTCTTTGTTGACAGCATAATGTTTTGTGAGAAATATGGCACACTTTTTTTTAAGTGGTGCATACCTCTATAAGACGCATCTAACAGTAACACAGCTTCCAATGTGTTATCCATTGGATCATTTACATTGATGCAACAACCTCATACCTCCAGCAGAATTCGGAGCTACTGCAAGAATAGGAGGGGATACGGTGTTAGATAGTGGAATGACAATGATAATGTATCATGTGTAGAGCAGAGTATATCCACATGGGTAGTACGCCTATGCATCCTGATTTCAAAATTTAATCTGCTTACGATGAAAATACAGCCCATTCAGCGAAGCAATGGAATCAGATGTCTGTAACATAGTTACCAAACTTCTGCCAGGGCTGTTTAAATAAGGTGATCCTGTTTGTGGTGCTGCCTCCTGCCATTAACAAATGCGTCGTTAAAACTGCAGGCTTCCATGCCATATACATTCATATTATCCCCTCCTGATTTCGAAGTCTGACTTGTTTAATAAGGGGGAAAAAAAACAGTAATCCAGCGGTGCAATGGAATGAGATGTGTGTAACAAAATCTCAAAACGACCTGCCAGGGCTATATAAGCTCAGTGATGCTGTGTAGGCCTTCTATAATTAACAAATGTTCCATTGAAACTAGTCTTCGGTACCATATACATGTCACACTGATTTTTGAAATGTACTTCTGTATCGGTAGTATTTAGACAGGATCAAATTCGAACAGTTCATTTCCACAGTTATATAACAGAGCTTAAAAACCAGATCCTTTTTATCTGAGGAAGATGTAAACTTTTCTCCCAAACGTTATGCAGTCGCACACATCCATTCTGATTATCCGAATCCATAAGCTAGTAGTCGTCTGTAGAAGGCCAATGTAAAAGTAGAGGATGACGGTCCTTCTCAACGTTAACCAGCTCTACTTTAGATGCATTTTTTTTATAGTACCGCTGCATTAGTACCCATTTCTCCTGGTATAAACCGTGCTCCTGACTACGGAATACGGTACAGTGTGCATAGACTTGTTCTGGGTACTGATTTCCCAGGCTGTATGCACCCAAATTACGTGAAAATGTAATCACATGTCAGTTATAGTATAATATATTTGTCCAATGAATTCCCATTTATCATCTGCATTTCTTCTTGGTGTAGCAATTTTAATGGCCAGTAGTGTATGATGAAATGGAATTTCGAATACCCACCATTTGAAGAAAGGAAGAAGTTTTTCTGTTTACCGAATAAAATGTTCTACTGCACTCACTGCATTTTGCTTCTGGACACCTCGCTTCGTTGCTGCTCCCTCTATTTGCAACACAATTCGCAGACAGTCTCCACATATACCACTGAACGTATCTACAAAATTATAACACTGTGCGACACATTGTTCAGGAGCTTGAAAAACTAGTTTTTTGCTCAAAATAGAACGGAAATTACCGAGAATATATCCATTGAGTGTTTGATAATGAGAACAGTTAGCGACTTCTAACAGACCTGAAACATAATTTCAAACCTTTCTATATTTTTTTCTCGGTTTCATGTCGGACGCCATATATTTAACACATTAACGCAGTTGCAAAGTAAGCTGTTTTATACATGCGAGTTCTTTAAAGAAGCAGCGTTTGCTATTTGCTCGCTATCTGGATAGAAATACTATGGGAGTAAAAACCGCCAACCTCTTACTGTTGTGGGGGTGGGCGTGATAATCGGATGAGATACATAAAAGATGGAGAGCAAGAGTGGAGAGAGAGGGCGGAATGGGCAGATAACATAATAGACAACTGTAATAAATAAGTATATAGGTAATGTAGGGTTTCTCACATAGTCCCGGGTGATTACAATTTAACTGACGGTGTTACAAGTGCTGCAGTTTGAATTCCAAATATTGCAGGACTCTGATACATAGTAGGCATGTTCATCAATTGGTGCTCTTGCTGAGTATTGCTCCACTTTCTGCCACAAGTTGAAAATAAGGCGCTGTAAGCAGTCGGAAGGTGAAACGTTTCCACTTTTGACGTCAGTAAGGTGTTTTCGCTTGGCGAGGAATGTTCATTTCATTTGTGAAAGGATTGCTGGTGGAAGGGTTGAGAAGGTTGAAGTTTCCCTTACGAAACGCGATTGCTATTGAGAAGAAAGAACATTTGCTGCCGGTGAAGCTATTTTAACAGAACGGCAGCGGCAGCAGCACTGCATTGCAGGAATGTCGCCGACAGAAAAAGCTGCGAAGAGGTCCGATTTCGATAAACGGACCAAAGATTATGATCAACAAATACGAGTATGAAGAAACATGTGAATTAGGTGGCACAACAGAAACAGGGAGACGGTTCATTCCCATGGTAATTGTTGACGAAGTTACTGTAGCTGTAGCCGACCATGCAGTATATGACTCAAATTCTGCAGCCAGTGCTCAAACTGTGTTATCGGAATTGCCTCTCCACTGGTCAGAAGGTCAAAAGGTTTTGCGGCGTATTTTACACTGGCGTCCCTAGAAGAGTCAGAATGTGCACCAAATGAAGCCCCGTGGTAGGCTACAATGCTGTGACTTGGCCTTTCGTTTTTTGGCACGTGTGGAAATGGATGATATGTCGGTGGAAATGGTTGATACGTGGGGGGGGGGGGGGGGGGGGGATATTCTTCGGACGGGCGAGGCTCATTTCATTCTGCACAGTGTCGTAAATTCACGGAACTGTAGCTTATTGGGTTCTAATCTGCCACTTGTGCAGGAACACGCACTGCACTCAGCTTATGTGTCTATGTGATGTAGTTTCACGAGATCCTTAATTATCGGTCCGTTTCTCTTTGAGGAGATGACACCTCATGGGCGTGTTCAGTGTACAGTGACATCTGCGCGTTACATGGACCTCTTTGTGCCACACGTGATTTCAACTTTGCAAGAACGCAACTGTATCCCCACCACTATTTTTATGCAAAATGAGACGACCACACACGCTGCTTGCCAGGTGAAAGATTTGCTTCGACAAACCTTCGGTAACAATCGCATCATTTCTAGGCAATTTCAGGATGTGTGGCCTCCCAGATCCCCTTACGTAAATCCATTTGACTTCTGTTTGTGGGGATATCTGCTTGATTGGTTTGTTGGTTGATTGGGGAGGGGACCAAACAACGAGGTCATCGGTCCCGTAGGATTAGGGAAGAATGAGGAAGGAAGTCGGCAGTGCCCTTCAAAGTAACCATCCCGGCATTTGCATGTAGAGATTTAGGGAAGTCACGGAAAACATAAAACAGTCGTCCTCCCGAATGCGAGTCCAGTTTGCTAACCACTGGGCCACCTCGCTTGATGTGGATATCTGAAAGCTCGTGTCTATCAGGTATGTACCGGAATTCTTGCTGATCTTAAGAATAGCATACGATGATATATCGCTCTGATTATATTGGATATCCTGCAAGCAACTGTTGACCACATCGTAATACAGATACATCACGTTGCTGAGTAGAGAGACCATATTTAACCCATGTTGCAATTTGCTGTCATATCCTCATAAACATGCCAAAAATACCGTTATCATTTGTTTGATCGTTCCTCCCTTTCTTCTCTTTTGACGTCAGTAAGCTGTTTTCGCTTGGTGAAACACGCTCATTTCATTTGTGAAGGGACTGTTGGTGGAAGGATTAAGAAGGTTGAAGTTTCCCGTACGAAACGCGATGGCTATTTACTGCGCCATATTTTCACCTGCTGACAGAAAGTGGAACTACTTTTTTTTTCAGTAAACTCCGTGACTGCACCGATTGATTAACGTACTTACGATGTTTCAATGTCCTATGATGTATGCAGCCTGCACTACAGCACTCGAAACACCATCAGTTTAATTATAACCACCCGGTTCTTTATTAGTGACAGCACGTCATAAGTAGGACGATGGCTCTGATATACGATTTCTAGCGATTGAAATATGCACCTAATAACGCTGTATCAACCAAGCCAAGACATAGAGCTGGTCCTAACGTACATAAGATAATTTTGATGGATAACGTTCTCGGTGACAAATATGGATGCAATGCACTATAAAGCACGGCGAGTCACCGTCTGCTACCCCCTGGACCAGACTAATTATATGTCAGACAAATGAAGATATATGAGAGATATTTGTGACGTTTATTTGTTCTGCTAATTATCATGTTTTAACGCGTATTTTTTGGATGATGATTAAACTGCTTTACATGGTTGAGAAATGCGGAATCATTGTCCCGGTTTTTTCCAAAGTATTATTTATTCTATAAGTCGTTATTAAAGTTTCTGCTAAGCACTCCTGCATTAACTGAACAGCTTTGAAATTAAGTTGGTGAGTGTCAGATTTCTGAAGTTTTTTTCTCTTAACTACCGAGTTGCTAAGATTTGTGTAGATGGATTTGCAATTTAACAGGCTATATTTTTATTGAACAGGTTTATGCATCACGCAAATTACGCTTTGAACAAGTAATGCCAAAGAACCTACACTCATGAAACAAGACATAATTACCACTGCCCACTGCGAGACTGAAAGCTGCCTGGTGGCGATGCGATCATGCGACACGGTAATAAAAGTTTCCAAGGCAGAAATTGTCTTAAAAGCTTGTGAGGGTTGGTTGTACTGAGGAATAACTGTTAAGAAAAAAATTCGATACGTTGAGACGCTTCCTAATTAATTAGCGTTGAATTTAGTCAGTCAGGCCACTGTGTGCACAAATTCCAGAGGCCTGTCTGAGATGGTATAGCTAAATGTGTTCTCGTTTGATTTCCTAAGACCGAAAAAGAGCGCGATACAAAAATTGGACGTGCGGGGGTAGCAAGGATCGAACCCGAGCCAAAGGCTGAGCAGGTGGTAGAGGTAAGTTCCTATAGGACCAAACTGATGAAGTCATCGATCCCCCGCCGGCCGCGGTGGTCTAGCGGTTCTAGGCGCTCAGTCCGGAGCCGCGCGACTGCTACGGTCGCAGGTTCGAATCCTGCCTCGGGCATAGATGTGTGTGATGTCCTTAGGTTAGTTAGGTTTAAGTAGTTCTAAGTTCTAGGGACTGATGACCATAGATGTTAAGTCCCAGAGTGCTCAGAGCCATTTGAACCATTTTGTTGTCCTCGACGGCGACAGTTCGTCAGAGACACCGTATAGTCAGGAGTGGCCCAGAGAAGTGTGGTAGAACCGCTGTTATTTTTTATATACACAAGAGGTCTGGCAGACGGGTTGAGCAACAATCTGTGGCTTATTGCTGATGATGCTGTGGTGTACGGTAAGGTAATTGAGTGACTGTAGGATGATACAGAATGGCTTGCACAAAATTTCTAGTCAGTGAGATGAATGGCATCTAGCTGTAATTCTAGAAAAATGTAAGTTAATGCGGATGAGTAGGAAAAACAAACCCGTAATCTTCGGATGCAGCATTAGTAGGATCCTGTTTGGCACACTCATGCCGTTTAAATATCTGAGCGTAACGTTGCAAAGCGATATGAAATGCAATGAGCATGTGCGGACTGTGGAAGAGAAGACGAATGGTCGATTTCGGTTTATTGGGAGAATTTAAGGAAAGTTTGGTTTATCCACAAAGGAGGTGACATATAGTACGCTAGTGCGACGAGTACTGTTAGAGTGAAACTTCCTGGCAGATGAAAACTGTGTGCCGGAACGAGACTTGACCTCGGGATCTTTGCTTTTCGCGGGCAAGTGCTCTACCAACTGAGCTAACCAAGCATGACTCACGCCCCGTCCTCACAGATTTACTTGGGACCTTTGCATTTCGCTGGTAAGTGCTCTACCAACTGAGCTACCCAACCACGACACACGCCCCGTCCTCACAGCTTTACTTCTGGCAGAAGTGCTTGGGTAGCTCAATTGGTAGAGCACTTGCCCGCGAAAGGCAAAGATCCTGAGTTCGGGTCTCGGTCCAGCACACAGTTTTAATCTGTCAGGAAGTTTCATATCAGCGCACACTCCGCTGCAGAGTGAAAATCTCATTCTACTGTTAGAGTGCTGGGATCCGTACCAGGTCGGATTAAAGGAAGCTGTCGAAGCAATTCAGAGGTGGGCTGTTAGATTTGTTCCTGGTAGGTTCGAGCAACACGCAGGTGTTGTGGAGATGCTGCGGGAACTGAAATGGTAACACTGTTGAAAAAATTTGGGAACCGGCATTTGAAGCTGAATGCAGAACTATTCTACTGCCTCCAACATACGTTTCACGTAAGGATCACGACGGTAAGATACGAGAAATTGGGGCTCATACGGAGGCATATAGACAGTAGTCTGCGAGTGGAACAGGAAAGGAAAGGACTAGACTAGACTAGACTAGACTAGTAGTGGTACAGGGTACCCTCCACCACGTACCGTAGGTGGCTTACGGAATATGTATGTAGACGTAGATGTAGATGAACGGCCCCTACATGCTCCCATGTCTGCAGCAGTTACGATTTCAGTGGGCATGAGACCGCGGATCAGTGGAAACGTGTTGCCTGGTTGAATGCCGTTTCACATTACACAAGGTCGATGGTCATGGCTGGATACAATGAACAAATGACGGAAACGTGCACCGCGCCACGGACACAGTCGGTGGGGCCTGTGTTATGTTATGGGGGACATTCACCCGAGCTTCCGTGGGACCTGCCGCAGTGACCAACGACACTTTGACAGCTATGGACTACGGGAACACTATTGCTGATTACCTGCATCCCTTCATGCATGGTCCGCAGCTCGTGGTCGTGCGGTAGCGTTCTCGCTTCCCGCGCCCGGTTCCCGGGTTCGATTCCCGGCGGGGTCAGGGATTTTCTCTGCCTCGTGATGACTGGCTGTTGTGTGATGTCCTTAGGTTAGTTAGGTTTAAGTAGTTCTAAGTTCTAGGGGACTGATGACCATAGATGTTAAGTTCTAAAAAAATGGTTCAAATGGCTCTGAGCACTATGGGACTCAACTGCTGTGGTTATCAGTCCCCTAGAACTTAGAACTACTTAAACCTAACTAACCTAAGGACATCACACACATCCATGCCCGAGGCTGGATTCGAACCTGCGACCGTAGCAGTCGCACGGTTCCGGACTGCGCGCCTAGAACCGCGAGACCACCGCGGCCGGCTGATGTTAAGTTCCATAGTGCTCAGAGCCATTTGAACCATTTGAACCTTCATGCAGGATGTCTTGTCCGACCGAGTTGGCTAACGCAGTGGTTAGCACAGTGGACTCGCATTCGGGCGGACGACGATTCAAATCCTTGTCCGGCCATCCTGATGTAGGTTTACTGTGATTTCCCTGATTCGCCTAAGGCAAATCGCGGGACGGCTCCTTCTAAAGGGCGCTGCCGCTTTCCTTCTACATCCTTTCGTAATCAGAGCTCGTGCTCTGTCTCTAATGACCTCCTTCTCGACAGGACGTTAGTACCGCCAGACGCGGTGGCCGAGCGGTTCTAGACGCTTCAGTCCGGAACCGCGCGACCGCTACGGTCGCAGGTTCGAATCCTGCCTCGGGCATGGATGTGTGTGATGTCCTTAGGTTAGTTAGGTTTAAGTAGTTCTAAGTTCTAGGGGACTGATGACCTCAGATGTTAAGTCCCATAGTGCTCAGAGCCATTGAACCATTTTACTAATCTCCTCCTCCTCGTTTTCCCCGACGACGACGGCATCAAATGGTTCAAATGGCTCTGAGCACTATAGAACTTAACATCTGAGGTCATCAGTCCCCTAGAACTTAGAACTACTTAAACCTAACTAACCTAAGGACATCACACACATCCATGCCCGAGGCAGGATTCGAACCTGCAACCGTAGCGGCACGCGCGGTTCCAGGCTGTAGCGCCTAGAACCGCTCGTCCACCTCGGCCGGTGACTACGGCATCTTTCAATAGGATCACTGACGGTACCATAAGGCCAGAATCGATTTACAGTGATTTGAGCAGCATCATAGCGAAATCACGTTGATGCCTTGGCTATCAAATCCTCCTGATCAGAACCTGATGGAACACATCTGGGACTGAATCGGAAGCCAGTTTCACGCCCACAAACGCGAATTGCTTGACCTGTGCGTAAACATCTGATACGACATACCTCCGGAAGCCTGCCAAGGACTTGTCAAATCCGTGCCGCAAAGCATCGCTGGCTTACAACGCTCTAAACGTACACCAACATGGTGTTAAACAGGTGGTCATAACTTTGTGGTTTACCAGTGTATGTCGTCGGACAAGAAATGTCTATCAATGTATCATTGTTACCAAATGTTTGGACGAACGTATGATCAGAACGAGATTTTCACTTTGCAGTGGAGTGTGCGCTGATATGAAACGTTCTGGCAGATTAAAACTGTGTGGCGGACCGAGACTCGATCTCGGGACCTTTGCCTTTCGCGGGCTAGTGCTTTACCAACTCATATACCCAAGCACGACTCACGACCCCTCCTCACAGCTTCAGTTCTGCCAGTACCTCGTCTCCTACCTTCCAAGATCACTTGCCCGCGAAAGGCAAAGAAAGGTCCCGAGTTGAAGTCTCGGTCCGCCACACAGTTTTAATCTGCCAGGACGTTTCGAACATATGATGTTTGTATTTCAGTCCCTCTCTTACTGTGCATCATTTAGCAGTTCATTAACTGGCTTCGTCGGCTTATAAATATGCGGCATAAAAGTACGCAAGAGCAGCATTATAATAATAGTAAATTTTTAATGCTTTCGACTTTATGGCGCGAATTATCTAAATCTCTGTGAATGCCACGTTCTAACCTATATATTGTTAAAACACGTCTTCCGTGACGTGATTGCTCCTAACTCCAGTATCACAGTCCGTATTAATTTTCGTAGTTCTGTTCCATTGCGTGTCACGTGAGTGACTGCTTGTACCAGACGAGATCCGATAGTGGGTACCTCATTGTTCACATTGGCTTTCGTAGCTCTGTTGGCCGCCGGATTTTATTGCCGGATTTTAATAGAGTGCCCAAGGGCGCCATAACAATTTTGTTGCACCTTTACTTTTGTCTTACGCGGTGCGTGCGTACGCAATCGACCTCCTTCCGACCGCACCCTGCGCACGATTTTTCCCGTTATTTGCGTAAGGCGGCCTGCAGCAGGGGAGGAGGTGGTTGCTAGGCGACGCGTGACGGCCGGGGCAGTCCAGCTACAAGACGGCTGCCCACTCGGCCAAGGAAAGCACAGTCTGGTGGCGAAACGAGGGTCGCCGACGCTGTCCGCTGGAGCGTGACTCTGCGTCCACCGTCTGGAGCCTCTGGAAGGCTGGACAACTCTAGCTGTGTCCTCACACAGAGTCGGATCGTCTGGACTCTTCAGCGCTCTGATGTATTGTCGTTAACTAATAAATTTCCACAACTACTCTTCTCTGGTACTGGTCATCTAAGAGATATTTGCAAGAACAGTATTTCACGAGTTGCAGCCGCTTTGTGATGGTAAGGAATTCGAATTTATACCACAGCTTACTTTTGAATTCACTTCGTTTTACAGCCAAAATTCAGAGCTAAAGTTTACAACGGGACGTTCACATTCTGCGGTTGGTCGCTGAATAGCGTACATATTGGCAATGTGTCATTATATTATGTTGGAGACAGCGAATGGAACATAGCATTAGGTGGCCAGTACTGAGTCTACTCTGCAAAGAGATACAAATACTAAATGTTGTGTGGACGGTCCCTCCCTTTCTGAGCGTCTGTTAGCTGGATAACGAAGTTTTGTGTGAAAATACGAATCGCTGACATTCAATCCTTTCTACTTTCGGTTTTCTACGTTATAGCTTTTGCAGCTGCTTGTTATTTCGTGTGTATCTCCCTTCTTCTGAAGTAAAATTATTACTTTTTTTGCCGCTGCCTTGGGGATCCACAGCCTCAAAGTGTTTACTAAATGAATACATTGTCCGTTGTAGTCTGTACTGTGCCTGATTAAAATCATGCTATAAGCTAATTTCGGCGGTGATCCATTGTCAAGTATATTTACTATATCATGCATTGTATATCGTGTTCATAAAAGAATGTGATGAGCACGATATACACTACAAGACATTAAAATTGCTACACCACGAAGATGACGTGCTACAGACGCGAAATTTAACCGACAGGAAGAAGATGCTGTGATATGCAAATGATTAGCTTTTCAGAGCATTCACACAAGGTTGGCGCCGGTGGCGCCACCTACAACGTGCGGACATGAGGAAAGTTTCCAACCGATTTCTCACACACAAACAGCAGCTGACCGGCGTTGCCTGCTGAAACGTTGTTGTGATGCCATGTGTGAGGAGGAAATGCGTCCCATCACGTTTCCGACTTTGATAAAAGGTCGGATTGTAGCCTATCGCGATTGCGGTTTATCGTATCGCGACATTGCTGCTCGCGTTGGTCGAGATCCAATGACTGTTAGCAGAATATGGAATCGGTGACTTCAGGAGGGTAATACGGAACGCCGTGCCGGATCCCAACGGCCTCGTATCACTAGCAGTCGAGATGACAGTCATCTTATCCGCATGGCTGTAACGGATCGTGCAGCCACGTCTCGATCCCTGAGTCAACAGATGGGGACGTTTGCAAGACAATAACCATCTGCACGAACAGTTCGACGACGTTTGTAGCAGCATGGACTATCAGCTCGGAGACGTTGGCTGCGGTTACCCTTCACGCTGCATCACAGACAGGAGTGCCTGCGATGGTGTACTCAACGACGAACCCGGGTGCACGAATAGCAAAATGTCATTTTTTCGGATGAATCCAGGTTCTGTTTACAGCATCATGATGGTCGCATCCGTGTTTGGCGACATCGCGGTGAACGCACATTGGAAGCGTGTATTCGTCATCGCCATACTGACGTATCACCCGGCGTGGTGGTATGGGGTGCCATTGGTTACATTCTCGGTCACCTCTTGTTCACACTGACGGCACTTTGAGCAGTGGGCGTTACATTTCAGGTGTGTTACGAACCGTCGCTCTACCCTTCATTCGTTCCCTGCACAACACTACATTTCAGGAGGATAATGCACGACCTCATGTTGCAGGTCCTGTACGGGCCTTTCTGGATACAGGAAATGTTCGACTGCTGCCCTGGCAAGCACATTCTCCAGATCTCTCACCAATTGAAAACGTCTGGTCAATGGTGGCCGAGCAACTGGCTCGTCACAATATACGAGTCATTACTCTAAATGAAATGTGGTATCGTGTTGAAGCTTCATGGGCAGCTGTACTTGTACACGCCACCCGAGCTCTGTTTGACTCAATGCCCAGGCGTATCAAGGCCGTTATTACGGCCAGAGGTGGTTGTTCTGGGAACTGATTTCTCTAGATCTATGCACCCTAACTGCGTGAAAATGTAATCACATGTCAGTTCTAGTATAATATATTTGTCCAATGAATACCCGTTTATCATGTGCATTTCTTCTTGGTGTAGCAACTTTAATGGCCAGTAGTGTATAAGACATAACATAGCACATGTGCTTGATAATGGCTCACGCCCAAAATTAGCTAATAGCATCTTTTTAATGAAGTATATACTGCCTACAACGGACAATTACATTATTGTTCAAGTTTTCGAGGTCCGCAGCTCGGGGTCGTACGGTAGCGTTCTCACTTCCCACGCCCGGGTTCCCGGGTTCGATTCCCGGCGGGGTCAGGGATTTTCTCTGCCTCGTGATGACTGGGTATTGTGTGCTGTCCTTGGGTTAGTTAGGTTTAAGTAGTTCTAAGTTCTAGGGGACTGATGACCATAGATGTTAAGTCCCATAGTGCTCAGAATCATTTTTTCAAGTTTTCGAAAACTGTTTTTCGCCTCAGACTTTTGCTAGCTGCTTTTGTATTTCTTTTGCTCCAGGTTCAGTCATTTCTGTGGAAACACCATCATTTCCACGTGTCTTCCCATTCTTCATGTCTCGAATGTATTTACACAAACCATCTGGGCTTACTCTCACACCGTACTTATTTTCATCATCGGCTGTCTGTGTTTCGTATCCGCCTGTTGAAGGAAAGAATGAAGGTAGAATAGAACATAACGTTCCGTCGACAGTGCGATCATTAGTGGCGGAGCGCAAGTCAGGATTATGAAAGGACGGGAAAGGGAAACGGCTGTGATCTTTCTAAAGGAATCATTCTGACACGTACCTGGAACGGTTGACGGAAATCGCGGAAAATCTAAATCAATCTGGGTGGACGCGGATTTGAACCGTCGACCTCCCGAATGAAAGATCAGTGGGCTAAACACTGCGTCACCTCGATCATTCCGTCTATTGAAACACATTGAGAATTGAAGAATTTATCTTCTTAAAATCGTGCCTCACAGCTATGATAAAAGATTTTTTGTTGTAAGTAACAACCAAAAGATGCAAAGAATTATTATTTTACCAATCTGCAGCTGGTTTAGACTTTGAGGCCATCATCTGGCAGAGCTATTAAAATGTTTCATGGTGGATGTTAAGTGTCTTACGATTTTAGAAATGTAATCCATAATTATTCATCATGATGCGCAGATGATGGTCTAGCGTATGACACGGTATCGTCAAGATCGGAACTTAGCCGATCAAGAGCGACATTGATTTTTAAGGTGGTGGGTATTTTCTCTACAGCAAAATTCATCCGTTTTGGCACGTCCAGAGTCCAGATCTGAACACAGTGGAACACCTTTGGGATGAGTTAGAGCGTCGACTTCGCTCAATGCCCTAGCATCCGACTACCTTCTCTGATTTCGACTCATGAGGAAGAATGGGCACGCAGACATTCAGACACCTCACTGGAAATCAATACGGAATATCAGACCCGCTAGCAAACAGAACAGAGCATATTAGTCTCAACGGAGAAAAATCTACAGACGTTTTGCAAGTTAGGAGGTGCCCCATGGGAGTCTAATAGGACTGTAAATTTCACAATTCCTTATATATAAATGAAGTAATGGATAACGTCGAAATTTGCATTACGTATGCAGCCCGGGGTAGCCGCGTGGTTTGAGGCGCCTTGCCACGGTTCGCGCGGCTCTCCACGTCGGAGGTTCGAGTCCTCCCTGGGGCATGGGTGTATGTGTCGTCCTTAGCGTAAGTTAAAGTTAGATTAAGTAGTGTGTAAGCCTAGGGACCGATGACATCAGCAGTTTGGTCCCATAGGAACTTATCACAAATTTACAAATTTCCATGTGGTATTTTCCAGGTGATGCTATGTATACAGAGAAGTCGGAACGCTGATTAATTTTATCTAAATGTATAAAGACGTGCAGAGGGTCGATGCTTTCTGCAGGGATTGGCTGTTGACCCACAAAATAAAGAATATTAACGTACTGCACATAAATACGCAGAAGGACCCATTATTGCACGATTACACCGTTGCAAAACAACCACAGGAAGCAGACACAACCACAAAATATCCGGAAGTCTTCGCAGGCGGCGATTTAAAATGGAACGGCGATACGAATATGAGATTCATTGGAAACATCCTCTGAAAACGCAGCCTACACACAATGAAGAAAGCTTACGAAACCTTCGCTTCACCAGTACTTGAATATCAGGGGACCCGTGCGAAACTTTCTAACTTTCTAACTTTTACAATTTTAAATAATGACAGTATTTGGAATAAGTGTGGTCGTTGGGGTAAGGATAGTTGTAGGAACGAAAAGAAAATGTCTTTAAAAATGAACCGAACGACGTGAAATAATAATCATGAATCTATGATACATCCTTGTATACCCATTTCTATACACATAATTTTGAACAAAATACTTTACAGAGGTTTACAATACCTCGATGTGAACGAATTTGACGTAAAAATGTAACTTTAGTGCACTTTTTTTTACTCGTATTTTCTTTAAGGGACACAAAAATGTTAGTTGATTTAGTTGCCCTTGAAAATTGCCATATTTGGTAAAAAATACAGAGGTTTACAATACCTCGATGTGAACGATATTTGACGTAAAAATGTAACCTTAGTGCACTTTTTTTTACTCGTATTTTCTTTAAGGGACACAAAAATGTTAGTTGATTTAGTTGCCCTTGAAAATTGCCATATTTGGTAAATATGATCCTGCTAAATGAAGCGTTTATCCCTGGGACTTGCTTATAGCGATCGCAAATGCAATTTTAACAGGCGACTGTCTTCTTGTAAATTGAAAAGGCGTGCTTGGATCATATGGCGTTAAGTTTATCGGCTTTAATCTGTCAGGAAGTTTCATATCACCGCACACCTAGATGCAGAATAAAAATCTCATTCTGGAAACGTCGCCCGCAGCTCGTGGTCGTGTGGTAGCGTTCTCGCTTCCCGCGCCCGGGTTCCCGGGTTCGATTCCCGGCGGGGTCAGGGATTTTCTCTGCCTCGTGATGGCTGGGTGTTGTGTGATGTCCTTAGGTTAGTTAGGTTTAAGTAGTTCTAAGTTCTAGGGGACTGATGACCAACGATGTTAAGTCCCATAGTGCTCAGAGCCATTTTTTGAAACGTCCCCCAGGTTGTAGCTGCAATATCCTTTCTTCCAGGAGTGTTAGTTCTGCAAGGCTTGAGGAAGAGCTCTTGTGAAGTTTAGGAGGTAGGAGACTTGGTACTGGCAGAATTGAAGGTGTGAGAACGGGTCGTGAGTCGTGCTTGGGTGGCTCAGACGGTATGCCGCCACGGTAGCTCTGCGTCTTTGGTCAGAGAGTTAGCTGACCCCTGTAATATAAATAAAAAAATAAAATAAAAAATAAAAAAAATAAAAAAAACTAAGTGAATGGATCAACAAAAAACTTCAGTGGGTGTCATGGAACGCCCCCCCCCCCCCCCCCCCCGAACAAATGCAACGAACAGAAACAAAACAAAGTCGGTAGAGCACTTGCCCGCGAAAGGCAAAGTTCCCGAGTTCGAGTCTAGGTCCGGCACACAGTTTTAATCTGTCAGGAAGTTTCATATCAGCGCACACTCCGCTGGAGAGTGAAAATCTCATTCTGGAGCTTTCCCTCTCTCAAACTGATGAGCATCAATTGTAAACAGGGTATCCAAGCCAATCATTTGAGCTTTTATAGTTGTAAATGACAATATCTGTAATAAGTATAGTCGCTGCGATAAGAGTTGTGGGAATGAGAACATCTTTAAAAATGAACCGAACGACGTCAAATAATAATCATTAATTTATGATACATCATTGTATATACGTTTCCACGAATATAATTTTGAAGAAAATTCAGTTACAGTAACCACGTTAGGCCGTAGTAGCAATAGGTAAATCATAGTTCAAGTCGACAATAAGAAATACGTTTGTCGTTTTGGAAAGTGTGTTTGTTTTGAAAAGTCAGCTTGTACGACGGGCAGAGACATTGGACTACAGTAGTGGCCACGGTTATGTTAATGCTCTATACAAACTACCCAGTCAATAACAAATTTACAACAAATAAAATGGCATTTGCAATAAGATAATATGAAGATGGAGTCTCTTGTTCCTGATTAATAAGTTAGCTTCATAAAATATTGGTATGAAGCTGAGCATCCATAATGTCCTATTGCCTGTGGTAGTTAAGTCTCTTTTATGTAAAATTTTATAGTCTGGAACCGCGCGACCGCTAAGGTCCTAAAGCATTGCAATACGTGTGTTTACGTCCTTTCGTCCAGAGAGATTCCATCAAAGTTGTGGTAGTCGCGTCTGCTTCGGCTGCCTATAATGAACAATCACACAACGCGATTATGTTTTCGTTTCTGTAGCAACACTTCAGAATTGTCACAGTTCTAGCCGAGCATGGTTTTCAATCAGTGTTTTGATCCGCTTTGCTCGAAAGGTTTGGATATACGTATTCCATGGATTCTGTAGGTGAATTTCTTTATGTTCATAGTGAAAAAGGCTTCCTATGGCGCAAGGAAGACGCGGTCTTAAAAGTAGCTACGCTGTAAGGTAAATGCTCCTATTTATACAGGGTGTTACAAAAAGGTACGGCCAAACTTTCAGGAAACATTCCTCACACACAAAGAAAGAAAATATGTTATGTGCACATGTGTCCGGAAACGCTTACTTTCCACGTTACAGCTCATTTTATTACTTCTCTTCATTAATCATGGAATGGACACACAGCAACAGAACGTACCAGCGTGAATTCAAACACTTTGTTACAGGAAATGTTCAAAATGTCCTCCGTTAGCGAGGATACATGCATCCACCCTCCGTCGCATGAAATCCCTGATGCGCTGATGAAGCCCTGTAGAATGGCGTATTGTATCACAACCGTCCACAATACGAGCACGAAGAGTCTCTACATTTGGTACCGGGGTTGCGTAGACAAGAGCTTTCAAATGCTCCCATAAATGAAAGTCAAGAGGGTTGAGGTCAGGAGAGCGTGGAGGCCATGGAATTGGTCCGCCTCTACCAATCCATTCGCTGCAGTCTGGAACCGCCAGACCGCTACGGTCGCAGGTTCGAATCCTGCCTCGGGCATGGATGTTTGTGATGTCCTTAGGTTAGTTAGGTTTAACTAGTTCTAAGTTCTAGGGGACTAATGACCTCAGCAGTTGAGTCCCATAGTGCTCAGAGCCATTTGAACCATTTGAACCAATCCATCGGTCACCGAATCTGTTATTGAGAAGCGTACGAACACTTCGACTGAAATGTGCAGGAGCTCCATCGCGCATGAACCACATGTTGTGTCGTACTTGTAAAGGCACATGTTCTAGCAGCACAGGTAGAGTATCCCGTATGAAATCATGATAACGTGCTCCATTGAGCGTAGGTGGAAGAACATGGGGCCCAATCAAGACATCACCAACAATGCCTGCCCAAACGCTCACAGAAAATCTGTGTTGATGACGTGATTGCACAATTGCGTGCGGATTCTCGTCAGCCCACACATGTTGATTGTGAAAATTTACAATTTGATCACGTTAGAATGAAGCCTCATCCGTAAAGAGAACATTTGCACTGAAATGAGGATTGACACATTCTTGGATGAACCAATCGCAGAAGTGTACCGGTGGAGGCCAATCAGCTGCTGATAGTTCATGCACACGCTGTACATGGTACGGAAACAACTGGTTCTCCCGTAGCACTCTCCATACAGCGACGTGGTCAACGTTACCTTGTACAGCAGCAACTTCTCTGACGCTGACATTAGGGTTATCGTCAACTGCACGAAGAATTGCCTCGTCCATTGTAGGTGTCCTCGTCGTTCTAGGTCTTCCCCAGTCGCGAGTCATAGGCTGGAATTTTCCGTGCTCCCTAAGACGCCGATCAGTTGCTTCGAACGTCTTCCTGTCGGGACACCTTTGTTCTGGAAATCTGTCTCGATACAAACGTACCGCGCCACGGCTATTGCCCCGTGCTAATCCATACATCAAATGGGCATCTGCCAACTCCGCATTTGTAAACATTGCACTGACTGCAAAACCACGTTCGTGATGAACACTAACCTGTTGATGCTACGTACTGATGTGCTTGATGCTAGTACTGTAGAGCAATGAGTCGCTTGTCAACACAAGTACCGAAGTCAACATTGTCAAACTACCTTCCTTCAATTGGGCCAACTGGCGGTGAATTGAGGAAGTACAGTACATAGTGACGAAACTAAAATGAGCTCTAACATGGAAATTAAGCGTTTCCGGACACATGTCCACATAACATCTTTTCTTTATTTGTGTGTGAGGAATGTTTCCTGAAAGTTTGGCCGTACCGTTTTGTAACACCCTGTATATAGACTTACGCCTATACTAGCCGGCCAGTGTGGCCGTGCGGTTCTAGGCGCTTCAGTCTTGTGCCGCGTGACCGCTACGGTCGCAGGTTCGAATCCTGCCTCGGGCATGGATGTGTGTGATGTCCTTAGGTTAGTTAGGTTTAAGTAGTTCTAAGTCCTAGGGGACTGATGACCTCAGATGTTAAGTCCCATAGTGCTCAGGGCCATTTGAACCATTTTTTTTAAATTTTCCACAATTAGTAAGTTGTAGCGCAAACCCGATATGCATTGTCAGAAGCCTTTACAATTAGTATGTGTTGAGAAAGGGGGATGCTGACTTGCGAAATAATATATAAGATTGCTCTTCAGTCTGGGATTTTTTTTTTTTGTCGTCAGTCTACTGACTGGTTTGATGCGGCCCGCCACGAATTCCTCTCCTGTGCTAACCTCTTCATCTCAGAGTAGCACTTGCAACCTACGTCCTCAATTATTTGCTTGACGTATTCCAATCTCTGTCTTCCTCTACAGTTTTTGCCCTCTACAGCTCCCTCTAGTACCATGGAAGTCATTCCCTCATGTCTTAGCAGGTGTCCTATCATCCTGTCCCTTCTCCTTATCAGTGTTTTCCACATATTCCTTTCCTCTCCGATTCTGCGTAGAACCTCCTCATTCCTTACCTTATCAGTCCACCTAATTTTCAACATTCGTCTATAGCACCACATCTCAAATGCTTCGATTCTCTTCTGTTCCGGTTTTCCCACAGTCCATGTTTCACTACCATACAATGCTGTACTCCAGACGTACATCCTCAGAAATTTCTTCCTCAAATTAAGGCCGGTATTTGATATTAGTAAACTTCTCTTGGCCAGACATGCCTTTTTTGCCATAGTGAGTCTGCTTTTGATGTCCTCGTTGTTCCGTCCGTCATTGCCTAGGTACAAGAATTCCTTAACTTCATTGACTTCGTGACCATCAATCCTGATGTTAAGTTTCTCGCTGTTCTCATTTCTACTACTTCTCATTACCTTCGTCTTTCTCCGATTTACTCTCAAACCATACTATGTACTCATTAGACTGTTCATTCCGTTCAGCAGATCATTTCATTCTTCTTCA
The DNA here is from genome assembly GCF_023898315.1 of Schistocerca nitens. Taxonomy (NCBI): domain Eukaryota; kingdom Metazoa; phylum Arthropoda; class Insecta; order Orthoptera; family Acrididae; genus Schistocerca; species Schistocerca nitens. Next base: position 124,069,528 of record NC_064622.1, on the reverse strand, counting down.
CTTTCACTTAGGATAGCAATGTCATCAGCGAATCGTATCATTGATATCCTTTCACCTTGTATTTTAATTCCACTCCCGAACCTTTCTTTTATTTCCATCATTGCTTCCTCGATGTACAGATTGAAGAGTAGGGGCGATAGGCTACAGCCTTGTCTTACACCCTTCTTAATACGAGCACTTCGTTCTTGATCGTCCACTCTTATTATTCCCTCTTGGTTGTTGTACATATTGTATATGACCCGTCTCTCCCTATAGCTTACCCCTACTTTTTTCAGAATCTCGAACAGCTTGCACCATTTTATATTGTCGAACGCTTTTTCCAGGTCGACAAATCCTATGAAAGTGTCTTGATTTTTCTTTAGCCTTGCTTCCATTATTAGCCGTAACGTCAGAATTGCCTCTCTCATCCCTTTACTTTTCCTAAAGCCAAACTGATCGTCACCTAGCGCATTCTCAAGTTTCTTTTCCATTCTTCTGTATATTATTCTTGTAAGTAGCTTCGATGCATGAGCTGTTAAGCTGATTGTGCGATAATTCTCGCACTTGTCAGCTCTTGCCGTCTTCGGAATTGTGTGGATGATGCTTTTCCGAAAGTCAGATGGTATGTCGCCAGACTCATATATTCTACACACCAACGTGAATAGTCGTTTTGTTTCCACTTCCCCCAATGATTTTAGAAATTCTGATGGAATGTTATCTATCCCTTCTGCCTTATTTGACCGTAAGTCCTCCAAAGCTCTTTTAAATTCCGATTCTAATACTGGATCCCTTATCTCTTCTAAATCGACTCCTATTTCTTCTTCTATCACATCAGACAAATCTTCACCCTCATAGAGGCTTTCAATGTATTCTTTCCACCTATCTGCTCTCTCCTCTGCATTTAACAGTGGAATTCCCGTTGCTTTTAATGCCACCAAAGGTTGTTTTTACTTTCCTGTATGCTGAGTCTGTCCTTCCGACAATCATATCTTTTTCGATGTCTTCACATTTTTCCTGCAACCATTTCGTCTTAGCTTCCCTGCATTTCCTATTTATTTCATTCCTCAGCGACTTGTATTTCTGTATTCCTGATTTTCCCGGAACATGTTTGTACTTCCTCCTTTCATCAATCAACTGAAGTATTTCTTCTGTTACCCATGGTTTCTTCGCAGCTACCTTCTTTGTACCTATGTTTTCCTTCCCAACTTCTGTGATGGCCCTTTTTAGAGATGTCCATTCCTCTTCAACTGTACTGCCTACTGCGCTATTCCTTATTGCTGTATCTATAGCGTTAGAGAACTTCAAACGTATCTCGTCATTCCTTAGTACTTCCGTATCCCACTTCTTTGCGTGTTGATTCTTACTGACTAATGCCTTGAACTTCAGCCTACTCTTCATCACTACTATATTGTGGTCTGAGTCTATATCTGCTCCTGGGTACGCCTTACAGTCCAGTATCTGATTTCGGAATCTCTGTCTGACCATGATGTAATCTAATTTAAATCTTCCCGTATCTCCCGGCCTTTTCCAAGTATACCTCCTCCTCTTGTGATTCTTGAACAGGGTATTCGCTATTACTAGCTGAAACTTGTTACAGAACTCAATTAGGCTTTCTCCTCTTTCATTCCTCGTCCCAAGCCCATATTCTCCTGTAACCTTTTCTTCTACTCCTTCCCCTACAACTGCATTCCAGTCGCCCATGACTATTAGATTTTCGTCCCCCTTTACATACTACATTACCCTTTCAATATCCTCATACACTTTCTCTATCTGTTCATCTTCAGCTTGCGACGTCGGCATGTATACCTGAACTATCGTTGTCGGTGTTGGTCTGCTGTCGATTCTGATTAGAACAACCCGGTCACTGAACTGTTCACAGTAACACACCCTCTGCCCTACCTTCCTATTCACAACGAATCCTACACCTGTTATACCATTTTCTGCTGCTGTTGATATTACCCGATACTCATCTGACCAGAAATCCTTGTCTTCCTTCCACTTCACCTCACTGACCCCTACTATATCTAGATTGAGCCTTTGCATTTCCCTTTTCAGATTTTCTAGTTTCCCTACCACGTTCAAGCTTCTGACATTCCACGCCCCGACTCGTAGAACGTTATCCTTTCGTTGATTATTCAATCTTTTTCTCATGGTAACCTCCCCCTTGGCAGTCCCCTCCCGGAGATCCGAATGGGGGACTATTCCGGAATCTTTTGCCAATGGAGAGATCATCATGACACTTCTTCAATTACAGGCCACATGTCCTGTGGATACACGTTACGTGTCTTTAATGCAGTGGTTTCCATTGCCTTCTGCATCCTCATGTCGTTGATCATTGCTGATTCTTCCGACTTTAGGGACAATTTCCCACCCCTAAGACAAGAGAGTGCCCTGAACCTCTATCCGCTCCTCCGCCCTCTTTGACAAGGCCGTTGGCAGAGTGAGGCTGACTTCTTATGCCGGAAGTCATCGGCCGCCAATGCTGCTTATTTATCAAAATTTAGGCAGTGGCGGGGATCGAACCCGGGACCGAAAACGTTTTGATTATGAATCAAAGACGCTACCCCCAGATCACGGGATCCATACCAGATAACATTGAAGAATAAATACGCAAAATCCAAAGAGTGGCAGAGCGTTTCGTTACAGGTTCATTTTTAAACGTGAAAGCGCCACGGAGGTACTCGAGCAGCAGGTGTTGCACGAGAGGCGTTCTGTACCACGATAAGGTTTACTGTTACTATTCCGTGAGCGCATGTTCCTAGAAGAGTCAACAAATATATTTTTTCATCCTGCATACATCTTGTGAAAATACCTTCAAGGCAAGATTAAAGAGATTCAAGCTCACAAGGAGCCTTGCAACCAATAGTTCGTCCCGCGAGTCATTGGCGACTGTAACAAAAGGGAAACATGATAGAGCTGTACAAAGTACCCTCCGTCACACAGCGAAAAGTGACTTGCGGAGGATAAATGTGTCAGGTCGGACGGTCGGTCGTGTGAGCCGCGCGGACCTCCCAGCGGTGACCACTGGCTGTTGTTGCGGGGGCGGTGCCCCCGCCTCGGCTCGGCTCGGCTCTGCTGTAGGACCACACCCACTACCGGTGCGGAGTATCACGAGCACACGACGCAGACAGGAAACGGACCGTGACTGCCGGCAGTCCAGCACAATTACCCCGCCGTAACACTATCTCTTTTCTCGCGGCACGTCGGAAAAAAGTTCGAGAAAGGCTGGCGTTTCTGTCGTGGCTTGTGCAGTAATTTACACATGTTTAATTCCCCGTGACTGGGCGCTACTGTGTACCTGTAACGTACACGTCTTGTTTGTACCTCTAGATAGTACCAGGTATTTCCATGAGGAATGTTTTTTATCACTATACTGTGTCAACATCGAAAGAGAGAGTAGATAAGCGATCACGCTCAACCAGGTGTAATGTTCTGATCTGTGTGTTTCCGATAAAAACGTCACTGAAGAGAAGAATAACTGCATATGAATGTTCTCGTATCTTTTACTGACAGACTATGTTTTCCAGACCATACCAGGAGTCCAATGTTGACTGACACAAACGAACACACACACACAAATGGTTCAAATGGGTCTAAGCTCTATGCGACTTAACATCTGAGGTCATCAGTCCCCTAGACTTACAACTACTTAGACCTAAATAACCTAAGGACATCACACTCATCCATTCCTGAGGCAGGGTTCGAACCTGCGACCGCAGCAGCAGCGCGATTCCGGACTGAAGCGCCTAGAACCGCTCGGTCACAACGGCTGGACACATAGACACACACACACACACACAGACTGTAACATTATGTGATTGCCTTATCATTTTAAATCATTCATTAATCGAGCAGTCGCTCGACAACAGCTACAGTTAGCAAATAATGTTGCGAGAATGTAAAAGGTGAACGACCTGTGACGTAACTTGTTTATTGTCGAAGCGGCGTCAGGGATGCAGTGAGTTCCTAACTTTGAAAACCGCGGCGCGAAAAACGGACAGAAGAAGAACACTTTTACACATCTTTTTGATGTACGAGATATTCTCGATGAACAGTTACTCAGTTACTCATTTTCTCTTGTCTCTTGTAATTTGTGTCGGACGCGCATGTCTTGCCGCCGTATTATTATTGTTAAAAATAATATTATTTTAGTGTAAAGTAAAAGTGCAATACTGCATAACAGTAAATTTATTGTGCGACGTGTATGTGAAAACGTCTAAGGAATTATTTTCATTACGAGAAGTGCCAGTCAAAACGGCATCCATGTTAAATTCTTCATTGCAGTACAAGTTCATCTATTAATTGCCATAAATTCAGAGTTAAATGGAACTGGTGTATGGACTATTTATTTAGTATAGAATCTATGTCTCACTCCTTCATGAAGTTATTTAATTTTCTTGATGTTTCTGCCAAATAGAGAGTTCACAGCCACGAATTCTTTCATCGAAATCGGACGGAAGTTGCATGAGGCGAAATATTTTCTCCGAGCCATGCTCTACTGGCAAATGCATGATAAACTGCGGTCCCTTAGGAAATTCATGTTGAGCTATCCAAAAATAATTATATTTTGAATAGGCATTTACTCTCCTCTGCAGTGCAACTTCCGACTGATCAGACGATCCAACAAAAAACAGCCGCACACGGTCGGCGTTCTCAAATATATTTCCACAGCTGACTATAGCTATATGTTACAGCACAAAAGTAAACATATTGTTATAATTAGCGACTACGAACGGGGACATTTATAACTGTATGTTTATGTATACACATTACGTAAACATATCGTTATAAGACACAGACACACACACACACACAGAGAGAGAGAGAGAGAGAGAGACAGAGAGAGAGAGAGAGGAACACGTGGAAGTAAATCTGGGCGAGGAAACTGTGAGTCCCTGCTTGGATAGCTCAGACTGTGGAGAATTTGCCTGGGACAAGAAAATTTTTGTGTTCGAGTCTCGGTTAAAAAAAAAAAATGTTCAAATGTGTGTGATATCTTATGGGACTTAACTGATAAGGTCATCAGTCCCTAAGCTTACACAATACTGAACCTAAATTATCCTAAGGACAAACACACACACCCATGCCCGAGGGAGGACTCGAGCCTCCGCCGGGACCAGCCGCACAGTCCGTGACTGCAGCGCCACAGACCGCTCGGCTAATCCCGTGCGGCAAAGGATAAATCCCTAGAGTCGCACTATTCTCTGTGCACTTGGTGGCTCAGATGGATGCCGGCCGAAGTGGCCGAGCGGTTCTAGGCGTTACAGTCTGGAACCGCGGGACCGCAACGGTCGCAGGTTCGAATCCGGCCTCGGGCATGGATGTGTGTGATGTCCTTAGGTTAGGTTTAAGTAGCTTTTAGTTCTAGGGGACTGATGACCTCAGAAGTTAAGTCCCATAGTGCTCAGAGCCATTTGAACCATTTTTTAAAAAAACAGGACGGTAGCTCAGCGTGTTCGGTCAGAAGGTTAGCAGCCCTCTGTAATAAAAAAAACTGAGTTAATCGTTCAACAACGAACTTAAACGGATATCTTACGACGTCCGCCTCGAGCAGATGCAACGAACGAAAGCGAACAGAATGAGAGCCGGCACGGTAGCTCAGCGTGTTCGGTCAGAGGGTTAGCAGTCCTCTGTAATAAAAGAACTGAGTTAATCGATCAACAACGAACTTAAAAACGGATGTCTTACGACGTCCGCCACGAGTAGATGCAACGAACAAAAATGAACAAAAAGAGATTACAAAAAAAAAAAAAAATGGATAGAGCGTCTGCCATGTATGCAGGAGATCCCGGGTTCGAGTCCCGGTCGGGGCACAAATTTTCAACTGTCCCTTTTGATGTACATCAACACCTGTCGACAGCTTACGGTCTCGATTTAATTACCGTTTCATTCTAAGAGAGCTGCATGGTCACCGATGGTATCTGTTCTTTCGGACATGACATACGAAAGAACAAATACCATGTTCCCAAAGGTAGACGGCACCATATGTCTACGCACAGGTCACGCAGTTCCCGTAAATGACGGACGGGTGATTTTGGTTGTGGAGCTAGCGCCCGATCGGGTTCAGGACAGGTGAATTTGGTGGCCAAGTCATGAACGTGAGTTCTCTGTCGTGATCCTTAATACATACGATGCTCGTTGTTACGGTGCTCGCTTATTTCAAGGTCCGTATCGATCTTAGTGCTGAGTTTTCACTCAGATGGCACTTTGGCGTTAGGCGGTTGTTTCCGTGTGTGATTGCTGGTCGGGGTTAGCTGGAGGCGTGTGAGGAGATGAGAGGTGGCTGCCTTGGCGTGAAGACAGTTCGCCTCGGCTGGGGTTGTTTGCGTCTGGACGCCGAGTGGGGCTCGATGGGAAGACCGGACCGTGATTCTACGGTTAATAGTATGGACAGCGTCGTCGTGTGCCGTTTAACTTGATTCGCAAGGGGAGCAAAATCTCGCCTGTTGTATTTTGTCGAGCCTCAGTTTGAAATACCTTGTAAGTGCGGCGGGATGTCATTTCGTCCATCGCTGGGATTGCTATCCTCGTTTACCGTCCCATGGATGTATGTCGATGGGCTACGCTGCTCTCCGTACTCTACTAGACGCTGGTGATGGAAGTGCGTCGTTCAGCGGCACGTCAGTCTGGGTGCTTTATGTTTGATCTTCAAGTGCATAGTCTTCAAGTGGCACTCCTTAGAATTTGCCTTGCGCAGTTAGATTGGAGTTTATTTTGTCTTGTGGTGTTTTCGCTTTCCGTTAACGAAGGTGAAGCTTGATTCGGCACTCCGTACGACTCTTGGCACCTCAGCAGGCGGGTCGGAGCCACCTTCGCGACTAAACGGAAGCCTTTGGACTGAGAGGTCTTGTGTTTTGCATATTGTTCATAAATTGTTGTTTTGGTATTAAGTTAGCTGAGGTTTCTTATGGATTTCCCGGGGTTTGGTCTGTTGTCCGGCCCGGGCTAGGTCTCGTTATTTTAAAGGACGGTCCTTGTTTTGGCTTAGTACTATTTTGGTTTACTGCCTGGCGGTTCTGGTAGTACGCCGGGTCGTTGTGGTTGTGTTGCATTTTGTATGGGGCTGTGTGCTCGCAGCCGTGGAGTACCATTTGTGTGAACTGCTACACTGGGGAGTACTGATCGGGCCATTCTTGGTTTTCTTTGTATGAAATAATTTTATTATTATTTTGAAGTAACATATCACTTAAGTGATTTAATTCTTGTTGCGTTAATTGCAACTTGGGTACTGAAAAATTTAGTTGTGTAATTACACAAGATTTAATAGTGGCACATGCCCCTTTACCTTTCGTAATCTGTTAATTACCGAAAGACCTTAAGCTCATACTCACATGATGTGATTTTCTTAAATTATTGTATTTTTATGTCATGTTATTGTTTTTTTTAAATTTGCTGATCACTGGTGTACTGTTCCAAGTATTAAAATGTTTCAGGTAGCTATTACTTGGGTGGAACGTAACATTATCATTTAAATAATTTAATTCTTGTTGTCTTAATTGCAACTTGGGTACTGAGAGATTTGGTAGTGTAATCACGCAAGATTTAATAGTGACACATGCCCCTTTACCTTTCGTAATCTGTTAATTACCGAAAGACCTTAAGCTCATACTCATATGATGTGATGTATTAAAATGTTTAAGATAACTATTATTTGGGCGGAACGCGCGGAACCGCAACAGAGACAGTAGTTGCGTCCCTTATGTGTCCGTTGTTGGCGCGGCCTGGTGTCCGTTGTTTGTTTTGGTGCACCTGAGTTAAGTATTGTGTTTCCTCCTCCCTTGCGGCCCCGTCGTGTTCTCATAAACATTTCCTTCAAGACACTTTAGTTAATTTTGTGATAGTATTATTTTAATTTCTTACATTGATAAAATTGTGCGGCCTTCATTATGCACACTGTTTGTCAAAATGTCTCATATATCATGATGCGCGTGTGTAATGGTGCAATAAATGGATGACTGTTATTTCTGTTGACGCCCTTCATGCCTCCTTTCTTGTCCCTATTGGTACGCTATCCTTGTAATTGTGTTGGTAAACCACAACACTGGTCTTGTGTCACGGACAGACATCCTGCTGGTAGATGCCATCGCTGTCGGGAAATACATCAAGCATGAAGGGATGCTGGAGGCCTACAATTATATTGACATAGTCCACTGCTATCGTAGTTCCTTAGATAACCCTCAGGTCTCATAGAGGCCAGGTGGATATCCTTCATAATATGATACACTTCCCTTGGGCTTTGTCCATTATGTGGTGCACATTTCCAGTAGTAGTTTTACGTATCCAGACGCCACCATCGACTCGGAGTAACAAGAAACGTGGTTCATCAGAGCAGGCAATACGGTTCCTTTAAGGCATAGTCCAGTTTCGGGGATCAGGTGCCGATTACAATCGTAATTGTCGATGTCTTTGGGTCAACATGGGAACACGTGGGGTCGTTTGCTGCGGAGCTCCACTTTCAGTGCGCTGAACAGATTTCTTAGAAACACATGTGTCTACACCAGCAATGTATTCCGTGATCAGATCTGCCGCAGATCGCCACCTATCTTCGTTTACAGAATGGGCGAACTTTTGTAATGAGGCAGTGACGTGAAACACCTTGTCATCAGCTCGTTGTTTCACCATCCTCCAACACCCTCCCATAGGTGCTCAACTGCTCACTAAAGTAGCATGTGAACAGCCGACCTGCTTCGCCGTCCCTGAGATGCTCGTCCCCAGGCGCCAGGCTGCAACATCTGCCCTTTCTTTGTTTTGGCTCATCGGGGCAAATGAAATTAAGCGACCTTAGACACGGTTGGCCGGGAGGCCCGCTTCGGAGTTCTTCGGCCTCCTGATGCAGGTCTACATGGTCCACTCTCATTAATGTGACCACCGACTATGTTCGACGTCAACGTGTAAGAACCACTCACAGGCAGTTGGGGGCTGCTGCAGAAGTGGACGGTGTGTATAGCCTATCGGGCGAACGCAGAAAACAGTGCAGTAATCCAGAAATGGAGTGATTCATCTGACGTCCAAAAGGACATTATCATTGGTTTCTTGGTCGATGATTGAAGCTTTATCGAAATGGGTGAGTTTATCAACTGGTTCCGTGCCCCTGTGGTTGAAGTATACCGTGCATGGCAAAATGGTGCTGTCCAAAACCGGTTCTGAGGCAAATGTGGTGCACCAGGGGCTATGGATGACAGGAATGAACGACGGCTGCCGAAATGTGTACGGGTGAATAGACGTGTATCTGTGAACCAACTTATCGCTCAGATGAAACAAGCACTTACAAACAGTGTCTCCTCAACGGGCGTTCAGTGAACGTTGCTGCGTATGGGCCTTGGCAGCAGGCGCCTGGTTCATGCTCCCCCCCCACCCCCCTCCTTTAGAATTTGCAAGCCATTACCACAATTGGACATCCAATGAGTGCCGACACGTGGCTTCTTCAAAGGAATCACGTTTAATGCCCCATCAGACAGATGGCCATTGTCGCGTACTGCATAAAGGGACTGAAAGCAAATAAGAGCGGAACGTTATGGTCTGGGGAATGTTTTCATGGTATTCCATGGGTGACCTCATCATTCTGGAAGGCACAATGGATCAACGCATTCGAATATCGGCTGGAGCCTTTCGGACTAGCTCAGCTCAGAGTCTGTGTGCAGAAGCTGGTGAACCACACCTCTGGATTCGGCGCCATATCATTTTGGCTCGACAAGCGCTGAAAATCTCTGCGTCACCTCAGTCATGGGTACCATGTCCAACCCTACATGCAGTTTATGTTTTCCCAGGATGATGAGATCTACCAGGAGGACAATGCAACGTTTCACGCAGCTCACAGTGTACACGTGTGCTTCAAAGAGCACCGGGATGGGTTTACAGTACTTCTCTCGCCACCAGTCTCCCCAGATTTAAACGCAATCGAGAATGGGTGGGACCACCTCGACTGGACCGTTCGCGTGAAGGATCCTCAACAGAGAAACCTAGCGCAGCTGGCCACGGCAGTGGTGTTGGCATGGCTCCCCATCCCTGTTAGTACCTTCCAGAACCTCACTGACCCTCTTAATGCACGTTTGACTGTGGTCTACACTGCAAAAGGTGGTTATTTAGGTTTTCGACAGATAGTGAATTAATATGACTGGAGAATGTATTTGGCACCTCTTTGGTGACTTAATCGTCTTTGTGATGAAGATGAGAACAACACAAACACCCAGTCCCCGAACGAAGAAAATCTTCGGCAAGGGTGTAAGTGACTTCATATCCTTCTCCATCCGCCTATGGAATTAGGGATAAATGAGTGTCTATATATCTCAAATCCTAAAATTTTTCTCGTAATTCATTATTGTGGTCCCTATGCACTGAATACGATGAAGGTAGCAGAACTGTTGTGCTGTACAGTATCTAACAGTTTTCCAAAGACCTGGCACACTTTTCGTGTGGACTGCAGTGTGTTGTTACAATCCTGCCACTGAATTTCTAAACTAGTTTGGTTCCTTATGTCAAGCTTACTTGATAAGAACTCCAAAGTCTATGTTGTGCACTACTTCTCACGCAATGGTAAGGAGAGGTGGGCTACAGAGTGGTCCAGCAGCTGTCATCGAAGGGAAGTTGAACAGGAGTAGAAATGATTAGCAAACACGTAAATAGAGTAAACAGAAGTTCTACTTAACTTGTAGCTTTCTCCGAACGTTGTGAAGAAATTTTACAAAAGTGCAAACAGCAACAAGAAGCAAAAGAGTGCCGTGCAGTGTGAGGCCCCTGGTACTAATTCACGAGGAACTGCCGAAGGTTGACTAAGACTGAAGACTGTCGAAGACAGATCGCTCACACGCTATCGCTATCACGGCGGAAGTGGGCGCTCGTGGTCGGAATGGCGGAAGGCGTGGCTCAGTGGGCGCGCATCATTGGGTCCGGCAGGTTCCAGCTCGTCTGCTATCGGCGTCTGTCGAAAACTTTCGTTTCTGTTGCCAGCTGCGAGACGCTGGTGGGAATCGAATCGATCTGTGATACCATACTCTGGAGCTGTATTCTACAATTTCGCACTCGAAGGGTCTGATGGCCTTTGTAGTCTGGTCCCTTCAACCCCCTCACAAACCAACCAACCATCTCGCACAAAGGTCTTGTATCGGGTATCTCCAACTCACCTTCTGCACTTTCCCAGGGTTCTTCCTACAGATACAAGGCTTCCACTCACCATCCGTACCAAAGATTTCCCGCACTCATTCTATTTTCTGACATTTTAACCCTCAGTACTTAAGCAATGTCAAAAACTGTAGAAGTTACTAACGGTCTTCTAATCAGGTACTAGGCTTACCAAACAAAATGTTAGTCAGCCCTACTATTTCCTTTGGAGGGTTATAGAAGGTGTAGAACCTGTACCAGGTCATGTCACCCTCCACTGCTGACGTAAGTGATGACAGTGAAGTGGTGTGTATGTGACATTTGGTTGTATGGAATCATCGCAGTAATATGGATCACTATGAGGACGTGGCACAATTGCAGAAAGCAGTTATCGTGTCTGAAAGTGCTCATGACTACATCGCTGATGAAGTTGCCCGATTTGTTTGTGTATGAATGTGGACTGTCCAAATTAACTACATGGAATGGTGTACCACTCGTAGCCATGTAACACGGCATAAGAACAGTTATCGTAAATGGGTGCTAACCAACAGGGACTGGAGACGAGTGTAACGCCTTGTCTACACCAGTCGACTTCAGACCCAACGGGATTTGCTCTTGTTACTGAGTGCAGATCTGTGTGATGTTTTCGGGTGTTTTTCATGCAGCGAGTTGGGTTCACTCATTCAGGTTGTCGTGCATATGAACCATGACGTCTATTTCTACATCCTCAGTGGCTAAATGTTACCCTTTCTTTTACATCTTCGTGATGGGCATGCTATCAACACTCCTGTCTGACAAAGTCTGTGTTTGCCAAGCTACACCCATACTTACCTAGGTGGTAGTAGTAGTAGTAATAGTAGTAATAGTTTTATTGCCCGCATCTCGTGGTCGTGCGTTCGCGTTCTCGCTTCCCACGCCCGGGTTCCCGGGTTCGATTCCTGGCGGGGTCAGGGATTTTCTCTGCCTCGTGATGGCTGGGTGTTGTGTGATGTCCTTAGGTTAGTTAGCTTTAAGTAGTTCTAAGTTCTAGGGGACTGATGACCATAGCTGTTAAGTCCCATAGTGCTCAGAGCCATTTGAACCATAGTTTTATTCACGTATATATCGTTTTACAAGGGTATTGGTTACGTCACAGTTTTGCAATGTAAGAATAATAAAAATGTTATTCATATATAAAGGAATTTGCATACTTTCAGACCTAGTTTGACAAGGGTGGGGCAAGTAGTTCCTTGTCTAACATACATTCAGGCGACCTAGCACACCTCGACTGACTCGCTAAATAACTTGATCTTAATCCCATAGAGTACCAGAAAAACGTGTGAGATGTAATATTCAAACATTCAAAATAGTCCGAATTTGATAGTTTTAAAGGATGTAATCATCTAACTGTGACTTCAGCTGGATGTGGCGTAGCCGGAGAAACTTGTGGACTCTATTCCTCGCCGAATTAAGACTATTACAGAAGCTAAAGGTGATGTGACATGGTATTAGCTTGGTAATTTCTAGAGGTGATTCTTTTTTTATCCTGTGTGATTGTCAGTATTTTTCTCTTTTGTGAGAGTTATTTCGCATTTATCCATGTTTAAGGAGAGCTACCATTTAGTACACTAATTCCAATCACTGTTTATGTCGTTTCGCATTTCCTTACTATCATCCAGAGACATACATGTCACTAGGCAACAGCAGCATCAACGAACAATCTGCATGCTGCTTACAATAAGTCGTAAAACAGTCAAACGCGACAGGACTTGCTGTTGTTAGTGAGTGCAGGTCTCTGTCTATAAAGAAAATTAGCAGTCCCATGACGCTACCTTGAAGCTTATCCGAGGTTACGTTTGCTTCTTTTCAACACGATTAGTTCAGGATAACGCACTTGATTTGATTAGTCGTCATTCTTAGAGCAAATCACATATTTATGAAGATACTCTCTAGGAGCATATGTGATTATCAAACGACAATATGGCCTAGTTTCGAACGTTCCCAGAAATCTAGGAGGATAAAATCTTAACTGTTTACCTGAACCGACTGCTTGAAGAATAACGTGAGTGAATAAAGTGAGATGTGTTACATACGAGTGGTTTTCGTGAATTCATACTGTTTCTAAAAGGTTTCTGCTCCTCCAGGAACATCACAATGCTTGACCTTAGAAAATTCAGTAGGATCCTACAGCAGGTACATGTTTGGCTAGTAGTCTTTAGTGCTATGTGCATTCTTTTAACATTATTTTGCCATTATATATTCACGAGTATCCTGCACTCTTTTCTATTCACGCGCAACAATGCGTTGCGTAAGAGATCCTTGGGGAAAAAAAAAAGTAGAGGCTAAGAAAGAGGAGGACGCTACTTCCGCCGTGTACCAAACGCAAAATCTGAGAATACATTTACATCTACATAACTGCTCTAAAATTCTCACTTGAGTTTTTGTTAGAGGGTTCGTAAAACCGCTTCAGACTATTTCTCTTTCGTTCCACCTTCGAATATCAAATGGAGCTCTCATTTCTCCAATTTTATTACGTTGGTCATTTCACCCTATGCACGTGGAAACCAACTACATGTTTTGGAATTCGCAGGAGAAAGCTAAAGACTGAAATTTTTTGAAAAGATTTCGTCGCAACGAAAACTTCTTTGTTTTAATGATTGCCATCCCAACTGGCTATCATATTCGTGACACTCTTTCACCCGTTTCCCGGAAACATAAAACAAGCTGCCATTCTTTGAAATTTTTCGATGTTAATGTGGTAAGGGGTCTAGTGAAGCAGGGGATACAACCCGTCGGCTTTGACCAATGACGTCATACCTTAGTCATAGATAGTAATGTCTTCACTTCGTGACATAGATAATAAAACAGTTCTGTTCTAATAAGCGCTATCATTAAAATAATTCAATGTGAATCTAAAAGCGATCGCTTGATATTCGTTAAATTATTAATTGTGTGATTTAATTAAGTTTATTGTTTGTTTCTTATTCAGATGGTACTTAATATTTTTCGTAATGATATTGAGGTAATTTGGAGTATTAATTTTTTATTGTAGAACAATTTTTAGTGTCTTATTTTCGTTTATAGGAATGGATTTGTCTATCCCAATGAATCTTGACGATTTCAGAGAAGCCATGGGCGCAGACATGTTGACCACAATTTGCTTCTTGCAAATGTGTGGTCTCATTGGTGAATACGTCCGATGTCGTGAGTGCGGCGAACATACGCGCCTCACCAGTGTATGAAGTCGCCGTACTCACGACTTATTTGTATGGAGGTGCAGCAGAGACGGGTTGTGGCGGTCTATTAGGAGGGTAACGTGGTTCGAGAAATCTAAGCTCGCCCTGAGAGACATAATGAAAATATCACTTACTGTTGGTGTTTAAGATATCCTGTGATGCTCTGTGTGCATGAATGTCGTGTGAGTAAGTGTACGGTAGTTGACTGGTACTCATTTTATAGGGAAGTTTGTGGGGAATATATGAAATATAGGGGGCCGTTGGGGGGTGTTATAGTCGAAATCGGCGAATCGCATTTTGGGAAAAGGAAATACAATAGGGGGGGAACCTCCGGTGGGATTATGGGTGTGGGAAGCAGTAGTTTCAGGTCAGCATTGTGACGATGTAGTGTTCAGAGTTTTGGTTATGTTAATTGAAGATCAGGTTGCTGAGGGTTCTACTGTTATTTCAGACGGGTTCTCTTCATATAGGGATTTAGGGGATAGGGGCTATCAATATCTAGTAGTAAACCACAACATTGAATTTAGATCTCTATCGACAGGCGCCTGCACTAACAGCATAGAGGGGTACTGGTCAGCGGTAAAATATCTTATAGGGAAAGGGAAACGTCAGATTTCGACTCTTCGAAGCCACCTAGATGAGTATTCGTGGAGACAAAGCATTCCGCGGACATATTGCCCGTTTAAATGTTTTATTAAACATGTTGGCAAAATGTACCGTCTCAAACAACTCAGTTAATTTCAGAGAGGCGGGGAGGGGGGGAGGAAGGGAAGGGGGATTGGTGAATGAGAGTGTTTGTGTGTGTGTGTGTGTGTGTGTGTGTGAGAGAGAGAGAGAGAGAGGAGGGGAGAGAGAGAGAGAGAGAGAGGTTTCGTGATATTGTGTTTCTAGGCGAGCTTCCGTTATTCCTCGATATTTCCATCTGGTAAGTTCACTTTTCCATTTGCTTCTTTCACTGTGTTTCACTATTTTGCCATATTTCACTGTTTCATTCCTCCAATATATGTATTTTCGTGTTGTGAAGTACGTTACAGAAATTTGACAGCTGTCGGTCTTGTTTCGTTTTCCGGCTCTAGTATCAGTACGACATTTTCGAATGTGTACTTGCGAAACCCCCAACACAACTAAAATTTGTATCCCGTGTTTCATTTAGGGTTTACTGAAGCGGAGGAACACAACAGTAATGCTAGTGAAAACGAAGAAATCGACTTACGACGCACTCGTATTCCGTACTGTTCTTAGGCAACACACTTCGAATGAGCTTTTAATTTGTATCGGGTGTTTCATTTACGGTTTAGTGAAACAGGCGATACATAGTTCAAGAAAACAACAGGACAGCAATGCTACTTAAAACTAAGAAATCGACGTACGCTAAACTTGTATCCCGCACTGCACTTAAGCAATATGGTTCGAAAGAGTTTCGAGATACAACTGACACACATGTATTTCCATTGTATTTTGCGGAGAAATACTAAGATATAAATACCCGATATCGTTAACGTGAAAATACTACTGGCCCTTATATCTGTGAAGTACGGTTTTTCTCTCTCGCATTCCTTTGTTTCTGAACATTCTTCTCAGCTCTTTCATCTTTGTAATACATGCTCTCTGGCGAATTCTTACATCATTGGTCAAAGCCGACGGGTTGTATCCCCTGCTAAACTAGACCCGTGGTAAGGGTCCAACATTGCGCAGCAATATTCTAGAAGAGAACGGAGGAGCGTACTGTTCTTCCAATGAAACGCAGTCTTTGGTCTATATTCCCCACAACATTTTCTGTGTTGCTTGAGGCTTTCCCGACGGACATGTTGCATGTATGGTTCTCGGGCGAGACGTCGGATGTTATAGTGAAAACTCCACAATATTTCGTCAGCGCAACTGACCGACATCTTCAGGTGCGACGAACACACTGCTAAGCCAGCTTTTTTTTTTTTTACTTTATTGTTATTTTAACACCTGAACAATCAGGTAGGCTGGCAGCGGCATGCTACGCCGGTCTTCAGCCAGAGAGTTGACAATCACAGTACAATAATGGAGAATGAAAATGAACATAGTGACGGGCAAAAAATAGTAGGCACAGACACACAAAAAACACGGAGCCGTTCACACTCGACGAGAAAGACACTGAAAACACGTTGGCACGGCGCACATAACACTGATGAATCCGATGGCACAAGTGAACGGAGAAGCGTAACGCCGGACACTAAAAACACAAACGACGTCACACACACGAGACACAGATGGCGATGATCTCCAGCGCGCGGAAGTCCACGTAGCGTGTGCAAGTCCGGCTAAGGCAGCACCAGGGCCCCCTATTTATGCCAGTTTTAGGCAGGAAGTGCGCATGCGTGGAGGCGCCAAATTCGATGGCCAATAGCGACGATATCAACAGATAGCTGGAAGGACAGTAACGCCACCTACAGGATGAAGGACCAAATACTTCGGCGCACGCGCGGGGGCTGCCGCCGCTGCTCTGCACTGCCATCGGCAGCCCCAGCGACCTCTGTCGGAAGCCGCAAGGGCGGAGGCTGCCGCTGTTACTCTGCGCTACCATCGGCCGCCCCAGCGACCTCCGTCGGAAGCCGCAATGGGTAGTCCCCTGTCAATCATTGTGGCTAATCTTTTCATGGAAGACTTCGAGGAGAGAGCGCTCCAGACGTCGGATTTGAAACCTACGTGTTTTTGGCGATATGTGGACGACACCTTTGTTATCTGGCCTCACGGCATTGCATCGCTGAATGTTTTTCTTGAGCATCTTAACTCGCTTCATCCCAACATCAAGTTCACGATGGAGATGGAGAAAAACGGCGAACTTCCATTCCTGGACGTGTTGGTACGGAGAAAAGAAGATGGCACATTAGGTCACGCAGTGTACCGTAAACCAACGCACACGGACTTATACTTACAGGCCACCAGCTGTCACCATCCTTCGCAACGAAGTGGCGTTCTGAGGACGTTGGTCCACAGAGCACGAGCCATATCAGACTCAGACAGCTTATCCAATGAGCTACTCCATCTACGTACCATTTTCCAACAAAATGGATATTCCGAACGGGAGATTCGCCATGCCTTACAACCAAAGCGGGTTACCCAACGTGAGGAAGTGCAAGAAGGCGAAGAACAAAGGGGAATGGTCATCTTGCCATACATCGGCGGTGTCTCTTCAAAAATAGGAAGACTATTGAAGAGGCATAAAGTTAAATGTGTTTTTCGTCCGCCAGCAAAACTCAGAGCTCTCTTGGGCTCATCTAAGGACAGCCTTGGCCTAAGAAGACCCGGTGTTTACGAGATTCCTTGTAGCTGCGGCATGTCGTACATCGGACAAACTTGTCGCACTGTGGAAGAGAGATGCACTGAACACCGACGCTACACTCGTCTGGAGCAACCAGAAAAGTCTGCAGTGGCCGAGCATTGTCTCAGTACAGGACATTCTATGAATTATCAACATACAAAAATTCTCGCATCGACGAGTTCGTACTGGGACAGTGTTATTAAGGAAACAGTGGAAATACGTAGCTCGATGAATCTTGTAAACAGAGACACGGGCTTTCAGCTTAGTTCAGCATGAGATCCTGCACTGGCCATATTGAAGTCGTTTCGAGCAGAGAGGAATACTATTGGTCATAAGACGGACGACGATTCGCCAGCAACATAAATATTCTGTTGACAACGGGAGGACAATCAAGGCGCCTACGTGGACGCGCAGTTTTGCTTGCGGCTTCCGACTGAGGTCGCTGGGGCGGCCGATGGCAGCGCAGAGTAACAGCGGCAGCCTCCGCCCTTGCGGCTTCCTACAGAGGTCGCTGGGGCTGCCGATGGCAGTGCAGAGCAGCGGCGGCAGCCTCCGCGCGTTCGCCGAAGTATTTGGTCCTTCATCCTGTAGGTGGCGTTACTGTCCTTCCAGCTATCTGTTGATATCGTCGCTATTGGCCATCGAATTTGGCGCCTCCACGCATGCGCACTTCCTGCCTAAAACTGGCATAAATAGGGGGCCCTGGTGCTGCCTTAGCAGTGTGTTCGTCGCACCTGAAGATGTCGGCCAGTTGCGCTGACGAAATATTGTGGAGTTTTCACTATAACATCCGACGTCTCGCCCGAGAACCATACATGCAACATTTTCTGTGTCACTGATCGTTCCCAGCCTTATAGAAGAAGTTTAATAAGCACTGACGGAAAAAAATCGCAACATCGAGAGAAAGCTCTAGAACTCAAACGGACGTTGGTAGTCGTGTTTCTACATCTTGTAATGTAATCGACCGTCGGAATAAGGTTTATCTGAAGCGAAAAGTATGATGCCCACACTAAAGAGTTAAGGTAATTTCATTATATTATTATGTTGCCACAAAACGTGTTTAATTTATTTAATTATGAATATGTTCTTTTATGATAAATAATGGACTTGCCTAAGATGATGGAATTTATAAGGTCAGTAGACCAAAGAATCTAGGAAGCAGGAATATCTGCAACTTCCGGACATATGTTGGGTTGCCCAGCACTTCTTTGTCAGTGTTGGAGGGAGACGGACGTGCTTTTGTGACAAGTGTAGTATAATGGATTTAGATTAACAATTTTGATAGTGAAAATGGTGTAGTTCCTAACAAAAAGTAGGGGAAAGTGGGGGAAATACACGCACCTACGGAAAAATCGATGTGAACCATTCGTTACGTCATTAAAACCTACGAAAATAAGTACATACCATACAATGTACATTTCTCCACATATTCCAATCGTCTGTAAATAGTTATAAACAGTGCCTTAATTTTGAACATTAAAAAAAAGTGCAAATGCGTGGTATTCCCCACCCCTGAGGGTAATGACACGCAAAGTACTGGGTAATAACCCGTAAAACAAACAAACCATAGAAATGTACAATAATTGCTATTTTTATTTGCTTATTAGTTACTACAAATAGTAAACAGTATATTTAAGAACGAAATAATGTAATTCTACAAACATCTCTTATAATTTTCGTTTTTTACATTTTTATGGGTGTGAAAAGAGTTTATTTTCTCATACAGCAAAGATCGCACTTGTAACCTTTTGGAGTGTTCCAGCCACTACATTCTTCATGACTCCATCTGCTACAAGAAATACATCGGTACCATAGTTCTCCACCTTTCCCAGACTCTCCACAAACTAAACAGACATCTTCTGAAATCGCCAATGGATCAATATCATCCATTTCATCGACATCACAAATGTTCTGCAAGTCCAGATTTAGGTCATCCTCGCTGCTACTTTCACTTTCTTGGTGGTGTTTCTTCTTATATAATGTCTGTTTCTTCTTTGAGACTTCTTTAAGTTGCATATTTCTGCACTTATCTGCTTTATCCTTAAGATTTCTTTTCTTGTTTCCTTCAGCTTTCTTTTTCATGGCTTCTTTTTGTTTCTTTATTGATAACTCTGTTAGCAGTTTATTCTTCTCTGGAGTTGCTGTAAGGTTCACTGACTTTCCCTTAGGCTTTCCCTTGGCTTGTTTCGCTTAGGAAGAACTTGTTTTTGTTTTGGAACAGGAGATATGTCAAATACACTAACGTGCTTGACACATGCACTTTTAGTTGATGTTGTTGTGACCTCTTCTAGGCCTACTAGAAGTGGAACATCTTCTGCTGAAGATCCAGGAATCTGTTCTTGACTCCTTTTGGGGATATATGGCTCGTTTGTAGATGCAACCACTTCATTTCCATTTGTTGCATTCAGAACCTCTTCATCTTCAAGGACAACATCTCTGAAGATCTCACACTGTTGTAAGTCATCATGCTGAAATTGAAACGGCAAATCCCACATGCCTTAAACCCTGACTGCTCTTTGTCCATGGTAGCGACCTTAATATATGCCTTATTAAAAAGTTCTGCTAACTCATATGGTGTAATTTTTTGATGCACCTGTGACTTCATATACATGTCACATTCACGATTGGAGGCTGATTTCAAAGAGGAAAAGAATGTAACATCTAGTGGTTGAAGGTTGTGAGAAGTGTGTGGAGGTATGGTTACCATGGCAATAGAATGTTTTTTTTACAAAATTCAAAAATATCAAGTAAAATGTTGCTGCTGTGATTATCTAAAATCAGCAGCACAGGGTCATCAATAATTGATTTTACATTGTTCTGAAAATGTTGGATCCATTCGAAAAATAATGACTCATTGGACCAGCCATTGACAGAACAACCATATATTGCTCCAGCTGGTCCACCTTTACTTAAGAGATTTGACATCCTCTTCCTGGGGAAGATAAACATAGGGGGGATGTAGGCACCAGCAGCACTGAAACAACATATCACAGTCACGTTTTTCCCCCTTTCCCAAGACGTGGCCCCACCTATTTCTTTAACACCTTTAGGAGCCAAAATTCTGTTGGGCTTTTGTACAGTATTTATGCCCATTTCATCGACGTTGAACACTCGCCCCTCTTTAAATTTATATTTTTCAAAGATAGGTTCTAATTTTTAAAATATACATTAACCTCTTCTTCATTAAATGCCTGTATTCTGTTAATGCTAGTTGCTTCAGATTTTCTCATGCTAATACTTGGGTTTCTTTTTAAAAATAGTGCTAGCCAATCCTTTCCAGCTAACCTAGATGATGTATCAAAATTGTTTGCAATGTTGTTAGCTTCTGCAATCTTTCGCAGCTGGATGCATGGCCATTGTAATAACATGACCCCTAATCTCAATTTCCTGTTCAGTCGAAAATGTTGGGTTTCTTCCAAGTTTTGGACCCTCGGTATTTTTAACCTTCATTCTCGTTCGCAGTGTAGCTTCATAAATCCTGAAAGCTCTTGATACTTCTCAAATATTTCTTCCAGCTTTGATGGCATCAAGAGCCTTACAAAGTTCCTCTTTCGTCCATTTTGCTTTCTGGGTTTTTCTTTTATAATATCTACCCATCTGAAATTTAAAAAAAACCCTCGTTAGTTTTGAAAATATAACCTCCAAGGGGGAATACCACGCACTTCAGCAGCTGCGTGGCATTACCCCACCGTAAGTTCGATGACTAACCTAAGCATAACTCGGCACCTAATTCAAATAGCGGGACAAATCTACGATTAAATTAAAGGTTTCATCTAGGGTTAGTAGTTGATACGCAAGAATTACATTAAAGCAACTTATAGTAGCACTTACCTTGCAAAATACAGCTGACCAAAATTACATGAGACACGCCGAAAATAAACAATACTTCACTGCTCCAACAATGCCACTAGAAAATGGCTGGCATAGGCTGCATAGTAGTTGTTACTCCTGCCGGCAGGGTGTAGCACCAACTGGGAACAGCTTGCGCCATTCAAACTGCATAAATCAGCCTGCGTGGGTTTACCCATATGCGTGTAATTCCCCCACCTTCCCCTACGAATAAATATAATTTTTAGCTGAAAGTATTTCAGATCCGGTGGAGTTTATTTCAAACAGAAGAAAATCCAGGCCATGCTTGATGTTGGAAAGATTATTTTGCAGACAAAACTATGAAAACCCTCTAGACAAACGAGAACTGCAGTATGTAATCTTTCAGCAACTACTAAAAAAAAATTCTTGCTGAAATTGTGCTGGAACTGGTCGTATTATTCCCATTCAAAAACACGTGTTGAGATTTTTGTCCTACCACAATATACCGTGTAAGATTCCATAAACAATTTTCCAGGTATCTAAGAAACGAGTAAGACAATAACCATTACAATCTGAAAGATGATGTCTACTCAAATTTCGAAACCAGTCGCATAATAGTGACGCTATTAGGGCCACTATGAGGATTTAAGTCAGGTCTGCCTTAAATACACGTTTTAACGGTCATGTGTGTTGGTTATCTTTGGAAGCGATGAGTTGATGTTAGTCAAGGATCCTTTAAGGCGACGAAGACGCCTTTATCATCATGTCACTGAGTTTGAACGAGGTTGTGTAATAGGGCTACGAGAAGATGGACGTCCCTTTTGCGATACTACAAAAAGGTAGCCACAGTACACGACTGTTGGCAGCGGTGATTACAAGAATGTACGGTCGCAAGATGATCGGGGTCCAGACGGTCATGTGGCACTACGGAGAGGGGACCATTGTGTTCGGCGTATGGTTCTGCGCATCGTACTGCCTCTTGCAGCAGCAATTTAAGCAGCAGTTGGCACCACACTGACACAAAGAGCTGTTATAAATCGGTTACTTCAAGAAAGTTCTGAGTCAGACGCCCTGTACCGTGCATTCCACTGACCCCAAACCACCGCCATTTGCGACTTCAGTGGTGTCAAGCGAGAACTCATTGAAGGCAAGGTGGAGATCTGTTGCATTTTCTGATGAAATCTGGTTCTGTCTCGGTGCCCATTATGTCTTCGTTGGTTACAAGGAGGCGAGCTGACGGCCTGTAGCCAACCTGTCTGCGTGCTGGACATAGTGGACCTATACATGGAGTTATGATGTGGGCTGTGATTTCGCATGATAGCAGGAGCATTCCCGTGGTTACCCCACGCACCCTGATCGCAAATTTGTAAGTCAATCCGGCGAATCGATCTGTTGTGCTGCCATTTATGAACAGCATCCCAGAGGGATAACGTTCCCCCACGCAGCGCTGTTGTAACGAGACAAGCTCTAAAGAGTTTCTACATGTTGCCTTGGCCTGCTCGATGAGCAGATCTGTCTCCAATAGAGCACATATGGGACATCGTCGGATTACAACTCCAGCACCATCCACAAACAGCATTAACCGTCCCTCTGTTGACTGACCAGGTGCAACAGACCTGGAACTCCAGCCTACAAACTGACATGCAGCAACTGTACAACATAATGCATGCACGTTTGCACGCTTGCTTCAAATATTCTGACGGCCGCACTGGTTATTAATGTATATCATTTCACACTTGCAACGGCTTCTGAAATTACGAAAATTACTCTGGAAGTGTAAGATGTTTCTGAATGTGAAAAAATGTTCCAAGGTATAACATGATCTTGTACATAGCAACACGCATTCTATTGGAAGTTAAAACCGTGGCAATCAAGAGAATTTATTTATTTATTTATTTATATATTTATTTACGTCCTGAATCTTTGTGGTACATATACCATACATCAGATGTTGGACAAAATTACATTACATTAATATACTGTTACATTGATTGTATACATTACATTTATAAATTGTTACATTTTTATATTGCTATATTGTTACATTACATTTTTATATTGTTACAACCAAAATTAACTTATTTTTCAAGATACTGTGTTACTGAGTGAAAACAGTTTTCCAAGAGATATGATGTTACAGATTTTTTAACGCTGTGGATTTTGTTTATGGCCTTTAGGTTACTTGGCAGCTTATTAAACAAATGTGAACCTGAGTGATATACACCTTTCTTGCACAGTGTGGTATAACAATGATGTCTGTGTATGTCACTATTTGCCCTTGTATGGTGTTCATGTACAGATTTATTTTGAATACATACATTTCCATTTTTTAGCATGCTTTTTTTTAGGAACATTACAACTTCTATTATATAGAAACATGGTAGGGATAGAATCCCCAGTTCTTTAAAGAATTGTTTGCATGATTTTCGGCTGTTGGCATTTTTCATTATCCTCACAATCTTTTTTTGTTTCCGGAATGTGGTTATGCTATGAGGAGAATTTCCCCAGAATATGATGCCATATCTTAATAGGGAGTGTATGCAAGCGTAATACACTGCTCTAACTGTTTCAGGACTTTTGTTGTTCCATATAATCCTCATCACATAAGTCAGTTTGGATAGTTTAGAATTTAATGAAGTGATGTGGGAATTCCATTTAAGATTGTCTTGTAAGTAGATGCCAAGAAATTTTGCTTCAGTGACACTGTTAATTCTTTGGTTTTCCATTGACATGTTTGGTTTTAATGGGTTTTTATTTTGTTGTGTATGGAAGTGTAAGACGACTGTTTTTTGAGGATTTATCAGTAATTTATTCCTCATAAACCACTCTGAGACATTTTCACTTGTGACTTAAGCATTTAAACTTATTTTATTTTCACCTTCAATTAATATGCTTGTGTCATCTGCAAATAGCACTGGTTCGGAGTGTTGAACGTGTAGGGGGAAGTCGTTTATGAAAATTAGGAAGAGAAAGGGTCCTAAATAGAGCCTTGTGGTACACCGTGGGTTAATCTGGAAGGTTTCGATTGATAAGCTTGGAGTTCATTTTTTCCCATGTGTTTTACCTCTGTTATCTGAGAGCGATTTTCTAGGTAGGATTTCAGCCACTCATGTAGCAGGCCTCTTACACCATACCACTCTAACTTTCTTAGGAGAATTTCATGGTCTATTAGATCAAATGCTTTTGTTAAATCCAGGAAAATCCCCGAAATATTTTTGTGATTATCCACTGAATTTAAAATACGATTTATGAGGCTAAAAGTGGCTGTTTCAGTACTGCACTGAGGCCTGAAGCCATGCTGACATCCTGAAATCATATTTTTTTTTTGTTAAAGAAATCAGTTAGTTGTAGCAGAACTAGTTTTTCAATGATTTTTGAAAAACCTGATAGGAGTGACACAGGCCTATAGTTGACCATCTGCTGCCGATCGCCCTTTTTGTAAAGGGGTACAACTTTTGCAGTTTTTAACTGTTGTGGGAAAATACCACTTGATAGTGAAGAATTGCATATATCTAGCAGTGGTGCGAGTATCTGTTCAGCTGATACTTTTATAATATAGTCTGGCACATCGTCGACTCAGGCTGAATATTTATTTTTTAATTACTTTATGCTGTTTAACAGTTCTTCCCTACTTATTGGACGGAGGAACATGGATGTATTTGTTACACTATTTCCAGAAATTTCCTGTAATATTTTGTTTGATGTATCTCCCATTTGTTCCTTCACTAACTCACGAGCAATATTGGTGTAGTAAGAATTGAAGTGGTTAGCAATTAATTTTTGATCAGTGATCTTGCTGCCCGCCTGTGTGTTTCCACCTTTCCAGTAAGTCTCTGTACCGTATTCCACATTGTCTTAGCTTCCATAATAAGTTTGTCGTTTTCCCTTAATTTTCCTTCCCTTATTACACGACTCAGAGTTAACTTGTATTTTTTGAAGTGATGAGCAAATTCAGGGCTGCTATCTGTTTTTGATAGTGCAAAAAGTTCTCTTTTTCTTCTACATGATACTTTGATCCCTGATGTAATCCAAGTTTTGGGTTTGCTGGGGCCTTTACAAATTATTTTCTTTTTTGGAAATGCAATTTCGAAACAATGTCTGTAAATCTCCATGAAATTATCCAGCTTTTCATCTGTGTTGTAACTGTTGTACATTTTATTCCACGAGTGGGTACTTAGCATATGTTTGAAGTGCTCAATATTTTGCATGCTGAATTTTCTCTTGTAGATAACACTTCCATTCCTAGACAAATCAACACTTCCGCATACGGCAAGTAGCTGTGCATTGTGGTCACTGTAGCCAGTATTAAAGTTTTCTGAGGTGTGCATGTCAGTGTTTACAAAGATCGGATCAATAAGTGTAGCACTAGTTTTTGTTACGTGTGTAGGGGAGTTTATTTTAGTGCATAGGTTATATTCTTGAATAATATTAAGGAATTTTTCTCTTTGGTGGCTGTGTGTTAAGAGGTCAATATTAAAATCGCCACACAGAACTATAGTTTTGCAAGTATTTTTAAGTTTCCCTAGTGCAAGGTCAAGTTTTTTAAAGAAAATGTTTACATTGCTGTTGGGTGATCTGTAAACACACATTATTATAGTTTTTCCTGATGTTATTTCAATAGCTGAGGCTTCAAAGTGTTTTTCGCTTCCTAAGTGATATACACAGTCTATTATCTTATAGTCTATGTTTTCTTTTACATAAATGCAGCTTCCTCCAAGCTTTGATATTGATCTGCAAAAGTAGAGAATCTTGTCGATATTGTATTCAATAGTCTATGTGTTACGTTAATACTCTATTACACACCAACAATAAGTAAGAGACATCAAATTAAATAGGTGTATTGTCAAAAATCAGTTACAAGTTAAATAAATTTGAAATACAAGCTGTAAGAAACTAATACATATTTTCATTTACAAGACGTGTAGAATTGTAGAGAGATGAAACAAACTCAGTCAGTTAGCAAATATCACACGTTCCATGGTAAAAGATCTTCTTCCTTTTCAAAGTACAGAATGGTGCACTATCGATGAAGTATGGCTTAAACGTCCAAACTTTACACACTGATCAGCCAGAACATTATGACCACCGACTTACTATCGACATAAACCGGTGTAGGCGATAGCAGTGTCATCTGGAGAGGAATGACTGCCAGTTAGACATGTGCACGGTGCATGTAGTATCAGTGAGTGTGCTGTCCGTGTGTAGAATGGGGAAGTTGCACGATCTGTCTGAGTTTGATCGAAGCGACACTGAGATGGTCTGGAGGCTCGGCACTGAGCATTTCAGAAACTTCACGACTTGTCGGATGTTCGAAGAGTGTTGTGGTGAGTGGCTAACACATAGCAAAACCAAGGTGTAACCATATCCAGGCGCTGTGGGGTTGCGTGGTCACTCCTTATTACAGATGTCGGACGTCATAAGATGAGCATACTCGTGACACAGGACAGGCTGTGGACTATGGTGAAACTAACGTAAGACTTTAATGCTGGCCAGAGTACAAGTGTGTTTGAACACACAGTGCACTGAGCACTCCTAACGACAGGCCTACGTAGCCGATGATCCATGCATGTACCGATCTTAACACCATGACATCGGTAACTATGATTGAAATGGGGACGTTACAATAGTCTCTGGACATTGGCGCAGTGGCAGAACATTGCGTTGTCTGATAAATCCCCATAGTTTCTTCATCATGCCAATGGGAGGGCGCGAATCCATCGTCTTCCAGGAGGACAGCTCCTTGATACCTGTACTGCAGGATTGAGATAAGCTGGTGGCAGGTCCATTATGCTCTGGGTACCATTCATGTCGGTATCCATGGGGCTACCAAGGCCTCACTTCTTCCGTGCCACGGCGCGTCACCTTATTATCAGCGCCAAAGAGGTATGTACAAGTTATTGGGTAGATGATCACAATGTTCTCGCTGGTCAGTGTACAACCACTTTTAGAAATACACGCAGTTTTACATGACGCATAATTCTATAACTGAAGAATTAACAATATCTTCCAATTGGGATTGCTATATTGTGCAGTAATTAAAGTGCAGAACTCAATATATTTACAAATACTACACAAAACACAAGTTCATGTCTCACGACAAAAACAGTAGAAAATGCTGGAACCAGCTCATGGTGGTCTTTAGAGCATATTCCTTCACTAGACTACAACACCGACCACGAAACGTCATGCGTTCCAAGTCATACTATCCTGCAGTTGAAACATTCTCTCCTGTTCATGTACTTTTTATTGTTTGGGCCCATTGCCACTGTTTGCACCATGTAGATATCTTGTTTAAATCATTTTGCAATTCCATTCAATGCTGTGATGACATTACTAAACGGTAAACAGCAGCATTACTTACAGTCTAAGAGGGCTTCTCAAATTGTCTCCTAGATCTATGCTAATATATGAAGCGAATAAGTTGTTTCAAAAAACCTCGAAAAGTAGCTAACCGATTTACATCAAATTTTTACGCGATACTCTAACAAACATTAGAAGGGACACTATGGAAAAAATGGAGACTGCCTCTTTGGAAAAATACAAGCGAACTCGATCGGTCATGTTAAATATTTTTGTGTTTTTTTCGTAGCATTTTGATGTTACCGTATTCAATTTCGATACAACAATCTTGTAGTCACTAATACCTCTACCTGTCATGGCGCTCTCTATTTCTTCCGGACTGTTTCTCACTGGGAAGTCTGGTCTACTATCGCTCCTGAACTATGTGCTCAAAATAATTTCCGAGGAAAGCATTTAGCACTATTACGGATATGTATTTCAGCCAACATATCCAGCCACCACGAACCATATTTGTTTGTATGAGTCGGTACCTATTCGAAATGAGACTCAAATTTTGCTTAAATCTTTCAGCAAAACGAAAACTGAGCAGCGAGATCGATGAAAGGAACTGATTATTATTTTTTCCGGTTGTCGAGTATACACCATCATTAATTAAATTTTATCTATCCTTGTTGAACACTTTCACGCCCTTAGTAAAAAATTCGGCTGAGCTTACCTCCTGTTTTAGTCAGCTTTCGGCACCTGCAGCGATTTCTGCTTCATTGCTTCCTGCGAGCGTTTGGAGCACTGGTTCTTTCCCAACACAACTGCGATAATTTATAACTATAATACCGATGTTCTTTAAGTCTACCCTCGTCGTGTATTTGACCTTCACCCTTTGAGACACCTCGACCCTTTCAAACAGCAACCCCAGAACCGTCCGATTCCACCCGTATGCTTTGGCCCACAACGTCACCAATATAGCGGAAACGACAATTCTCAACGTCTTCAAAATGGCGCCTATGATGTCATTACATAAATACAACAAACACGAAAACACATATAAAACCAACACACACGTCTCCTTCCAAAAATATAATCAAACTAACGGCACCAGTGCGGGAAATTGGGTGTTTTGGGGAGGGGACAAACTAAATATAAACACATACAGACACACACTACGATCCCAAACCACACAAAACGATGACATAAAAACACCACAAAATTCCCAAATTCCGCTACACTTACAATATCGACAGGACTCAGTCACTTCCCATCAGCTACATAGCTCAACCGCAATTGTCGATACCACAAAATCAAAACCAACTATTCCAACAATTATAATTACACTGCAACTGTCTATACCACAAAACCAACAACTAAAAAGGTCAACAGCAGCTCACGGTACCAAAACACACATAGCTACGATGATACATTGGAATCTAACACTTCCCTTGTCCTATATGTCAACAACAGCTCACGATACCAAAACACACATAGCTGCGACGACAAATTGGAATCAGTCACTTCCATGGCTCAAACACAACTGATGATACCAAATAAATTGAAATCGAGTACTTTCCTTAAAATACATAAATCAATCACAAGTGCCGATACCAAAACATCAACCACCAACACATGCACTAAATAACACTGACCCAACAATGCATGGAAACCCTACCGAATACCATAACACATGAAAAATAGACCCAAACAAAACGACTACTGCCACAAAAAGCTCCAGCACTACACACTAGGTCAGGCACCCCAATCACACACACACACACACACACACACACACACACACACACACAAAGAAACATAAAAAACAAAAAAAAAACAAAAAACAAAAAAACACCACCAAAACAAACCCCCAACTTGCATATTCTGCTTGTATACGGCGCATTTCACTATCTCCGCCACAAACCCAAAAAATTGCAGAAACTTAATGACGGACAAGACGTCATCCCCCATTTCAGCCTGCAGATGTACATTATTAAATTTAGACATCATATTCACACCTAACAAAAGAAGCCACAGATTAAATTAAATGACTTACCGCGTGACAAACAGCAAACTGATAACATCAAACGACACTGCAATGACATAAACACAACAGAAACTTAATTCTTAACTCACTGCTTGTGTATGTGCGGATGGATATGTGTGTGTGTGCGAGTGTATACCTGTCCTTTTTTCCCCCTAAGGTAAGTCTTTCCGCTCCCGGGATTGGAATGACTCCTTACCCTCTCCCTTAAAACCCACATCCTTTCGTCTTTCCCTCTCCTTCCCTCTTTCCTGATGAGGCTACAGTTTGTTGCGAAAGCTTGAATTTCGTGTGTATGTTTGTGTTTGTTTGTGTGTCTATCGACCTGCCAGCACTTTTGTTCGGTAAGTCACATCATCTGTGTTTTTAGATATAAATATATGATACACTATATAACCATATTTTGTAATAGATTTGTGCCTTAGAATTTGATACATATATGTCATGAGACTAAATGAGTAGAGCATTCTACAATTTTGAAATGGGACAATGTCCATAATTAGTAGTGTAAAAATTAGGAATAGTATCTTAGTGTATCTGTGTGCATCACATTATTATTTCATTTTCTTCATTTCATTTAGCACTGTTTATTAATCTTTCATATGTGAACATTTTTTAATCTCATTTGATGTTAATCTTGCATAATTATTTTTGCAATATAAATTGATGTGATGTGAGGAAAGTATTAAACAGAATATTTAGTACACAAAACAATGTTTCAGGATTTGATGTGAATGCTAGACAGGAAGTTATCTATCCACTGGAGCATGTGATGAGAACTCTATGGAGGAAACTGAAAGATGTGGGTGAATCTGCTCCTCACCCTGCTGTATGGCTGTTCCCTGCTGGACCAGTCTACTTACAAGAGATCATAGGTGCTGAGTAATGTACTCAAGCATCTGTGTACTACATCATTGTCATGGCTGAGCTTTGTAAAATGTTAGCCAAGACTCTCAAAGATAGTGTTATTTCCCATAAACGTATGTTTTTTCAAGCAAGGGGATTAACTTCCAAATACATCATATAACTTTAAATCAGTATGGTCTTTTTTATCAGTTGTAAATGAATCTTGTAGGCCTTTATGTATGCAGGTTAGCAAATAATGTGGAAGAGATTTACTAATACAGACAATATAACAAAATATATACATATCTGATTCCATACACTGATATTAATCCTCAAGCTACTTGATTATGTCATCATTCAAAGCTAATTATGATTCTGTTTACCTGTATTTGTCCCGAGTACTGCAATATTGTATCTGATTGGAACTTGAGTTCTAGGCAGACTCATGCTTAACACTGTTTTGGGTACCCCTGGTCACTGTGACTGCATGTGTGCACTCAAGGAGGGCATGCAACTATTGACTGAGGCTAGACGCTTCCTATAATTACTCTTTACATATAATTGAACTTATTGACATGATTACAGACCTTATTCATTTTGTGGTGCCGAAACATTTTTTACTGGTTTGTACCCAGTGTGATTTGGATTCATCGGTCAGTCCCCACATCGTAAGCTTTGCCCCTAATACTTTTTCATTATTTTGCCCTTTCATGAGTCAACATATCCTTAAATAACCCGTTTTATGGGGCAGATTGATTTTGTGCTTTATTCCTTCTCATGATTGAGTTTATTCTTCTGGTCTGTACCTGTCGTGGTGAGTTTCTCGAGTCAGCTAACTACTCGTACACTTAAGCTCTGAATTTTTTTTCTCTTCTCTTTTGAGGATTTTGAAGGTGTGATTTTATGATTGTAAACTTGCAATTTGTGATTCTAGTAATTTACATTGCTTCTCAATTTATTTCTATAGTTTAGTGTTTTAATGTTGTAGTTTTGACTTTGTGTTATTTGTCTTGGGACGGTATGTTGCACAGACCAGATAATCCTAATGGCATGTCCTGATATATGTAAAATTATGACTTGTATAGTAGATATTTTTCTTATGTTTTCTGTAATATGTTATATATCAGATACTTCTATGCATCTATATTCTATCTTTTGGCATCATTTTGTACACCATTTGGAAACCTTATAGTTGGTCACAAAATATGTATTGTAAACACACTGTTTCCAAATTTTGTGATGGGGATATTGAAATAGGGACACCCTCATCTAGCATGACTTTTCCTCAACAGATGTAGTCGATACTAAAAATAATTACAACTTTTTAAACAGGTGAATATTACATGATATTCACCTGCTTTATTTTTGTTGTTGATAGTCCTTGAATTTGGTGCACTGTGTTGTTGTACCGACTGAAAAATTGGGGGATGGAAGGTCAGCACTGACTTACTGTAAATGATGTAGCTGACAGTTGCACAGTTGCGTTTCATAGTTCTTTACTGTCACTGTTCAAAACCCCCCAATATTACACAGTTATATGGCCAGTTCACTATTGATTAACTTTTGATTAATCTCATTAATAGCCTGCAGGCATATGTCAGCACACTGCTACAATAGTTAACCATTGAACATCTATGAGAAGTAAAAACATAACCACACAGTACCTGCAGAATAATACAGTATGTGTGATACTATTGAACAGACACTGCCATTGCTTTAATAGACAGACCATTTGTGTTACACTTATTTAATGGTTAAGTTGATGCATTTTTGTTTTTCTAACCAACATAGGTTTCTTGTCTGAAACTCGGCCATGGACTGACTGTCTTGGGACCAAAAATTGGGCCTTTATATATCATCACAATAATAGTTACTGAAACTATACATTGTTTGATGTTAAAGTTACAGAAATTACATTTAAAAGATAATTCATTCAATTAACTGAATATGTAGAAAAGTCCCTTCTTTTTAACAGTATCTTCTACTACAAGAGTTAGGCTGCATTATTTGTTTAAATGACGAATTTAATAGATATAGTTAAACAAACAATACTTTTGGCAATCCTGGTAGGTCTAATTACTTTTGATTCAATGAAAGGCTGGCTTTGCTAATATATTTTTGAATAGAGCCAAATAAATACTTTAAGAATACTACTACTTCTTCCAATTGTTTATAATTAATATAGAATTTATACTTGTTTGTAAGTCAAAAATAGAATCGAAGTACGGAATATTTACTTATTCCACCATATAACAAAAGATATTAACTAGGAATAGTCAAAATAAATTAGGAAATTGACCACACACACAAAACTAAGCACAAAATTAGATCTGCTACTATATTTCTTATGACTGAGGGCCAGCCTTCCTGCTTTATGAAAACGTAGAGTATACTCATGTATGTTAATAATAATTACCCAAAAATGAAAAAATGAATTTAAGGAGGCAGATGGCAAAACAAGAGAGGAAGTAAAAAGATTCCAACTTGCTTTGTCACATTACCTCCTCATTGGATTCAACAGATAGAAATATTGCAAATAGCTAACTGGGAAATTCAATGAGCACGAGTGACCCCAGAAATTGGGTTTCACAATCTACACACAAAAATATTACATAAGAAATCTTATCAAAAACTACAGTACATATGGTTTTCAAATTCGTACATATATGAATAGGATATATGAAAATCCCCATACAAATTATTTACATAGGCCTACTGCATATTGTACAAGGGCAAAAAATATCCACAAGTTATATTCTTAATAAAGATTATGATGAATCGTAAGTTATGTCCTTTTTGGATAAACAAAGATTACATTCTAAGATACATATCACTTTGTACAAGTTCTGACTTGCTTGAAAAAAAAAAAAAAATCATCATGGGTTGCAAAAATTTAAATTGCACTGCACATTGCAGTTCATTTCCAGACATAAAATTTCACTTTTCACTATTTAGTATTTCTCACCCGCACTTTCACTCTTTTAATGAGCCTTAACACACATTCTCATCAGGTTGTTCATGCTTTCAACAGGTCCAAGTGGCAGTTAGTAAGGAAATGCACTGCTATCAGTTCCCTTGCAGGAGGTTCTCCTTTGATACAGTACAAGAAAAAATTAGACAAAATATCCTCCTTCGGTACACTCACTTTTACTTCTAACTAAGTATAAGGAAAAAATGTTTCACACTAATAGTAAATCAGTCATTTCCTCATAAATAAATACATTACATAATTCTTCTAACATCACAACAGTTAGCACTAAAATTGAAGTACAGAAGGTGGGGACTAGTAAACTTTTTAAAGTCAAGTGCACATTACACTACAGAACATTATTATAGCTCATAACTCTGTCTGAAAGTAGTTAAACTTGAAAGATTTGGGTTTCTTTTCCATTTGCAAAATATTGCCTTAGTGTCTAAAATAGGTACAGTACCTCTTGCAAAAACTCAATATGTGCAGTATCATAGATTTACTAATTATTACATTATGAAAAAATTAGTCACCACTACATAACTTAATTACTACTCAAATCAAACAAATCAAAATTATGGGATGAAAGTTGTACCAAATCATTACCCTACTTCTCCACTCAACTCTGAGCACCACTCTCATTCAGACAGAAAATTAAATCCTCAGAAAATGTTACCAAATAGTTTACATGTCAAAGATACTCACATCAGTCTAGCACCACAGGTATCAGTTAATCAGCAAAATTACTTTTCTTTGTTCCAGTATTACCATAATTCCTCAGAACACAAATAGAAGTTTTCAGATAACCTATAGATCCAATGATGTGGCATTATAATGACTTGTATGTCACTAAAATATTGATGTTTCTGTTAAGCTCTCATTCCTAGCTGCAGTGTCATGAATTGCACAATATACACAGTACCCAATGTTGCCTATTCCATAAATAGTTTATTGATATAGTTACAACACATTTGTTTGTATACAATTATCTTTTTCATTGCTCAATCATGTCTGTGAGCTCCATTATTTTACTTACCTCATTAACTACTTTACTTACCTCATTAACTACTGGAGTGTACTCTCAAAAAATATCCCTACTGCAGAGACAGTCTCCCTAACTTTTAAGACCCTAACATTATTCATCATTTTATTATTTCATTATTACTTCATTAACTAATAAATAAATATCTCCTCTGCTTATCCAAAGCAAAATTGATTCTACTGAAAAATACTCCACAGTAACAGATCCTTATGCTACGGCAAACTTAAGTCTCATTACTGATCAGACAAAATTATCATTTAGAAGAAAAGTATTATTTCAATGTATCCCATCAACAAAATTTTGAAAAATACAGCCCTCAGTCACAAACACATTTAATTTGTGACCTAGGTTTTGGTGTCGCAAGGGGCACCTTCTTCGGACAAAATTAAAACTTAATGTTACAGCATAACGTACCAAAAAATACGAAAGCTGTGGTCATATCTGACAGTGTCAGATAGTCAGAATTAAAATAAAATGTAACAGAGGTGCAAGCCAATAGGGGCTGCCATGTATCCTCTGCTACAGTCAACACAAAACTGAAACATCTTGTGACTTGTGCACCACGGCAACTTCAAGACAATACCGCCATCTGGTGGCTAATTGGTAAAACAAGCTATTTTTTAAACATCTCTCGTAACTGTAGAGATGGAACTAGACAAACACCTGAACGGTGTACATGAAGTAATTACAATAATGGGATACTGCATAATATAAAATACAACTAATGAATGACTTGCTGTAGTACAAAAATTCCAGAATAAATCCATAAAGAAGACATATATGAAATATTCCCATTAGATGACATTACTGCTTGCTATAATAGATACGTTATAAAAACCAAAAAAGTTTTTTAATTTATGTATATGAGCCATAAAAAGTAGAAAGAAAAGGTATCTCTGAATCTGCAAGAAGTAGTTGGTACATCAAAGTGTTAGATCTCATCATGCAGTGGCTTTATACCGTTGAAATAACTTCTTCCGTGCAACTGCACCTGCTCGTTGAGAAAAAGTCCGTCATTCGAAAGTAAATGCTTGAAAATTTCCAGCTCCTCCAAAATATCAAGTTTACACCCTTTTTTTTCAATATGCAAAATTTCCAACTTCTCAACCCCTTTAGGAGAGTGCCCTGTGATTAACAGGTCCCATCAAATTGCTTACGATTCTAGTCTGCAAGGCAATATACATACAACTCTTGCTTATTCTTTCCACACATTACTCCAGGCAGCTATGTTTTAAGTGGTAATTCCTTAATGTTAGATAAAGGTTTACCATGACACACTTCGACGGGTAGATAATTATCTCAATATACTACGTGCACTGAACACGAACTTTTCTACTATATCACAATTAATATTAAGACCTAGTATTCAAGATGGTTTTTACTGCATACTGCCTTTGTTGCTGCACCAAATTATACTAATTTCACACATGACCTGATTACTACAGATGTTAATTATAGTTTTCAGATAATCTGCACCTTCTCTTCCACATATGCTGGCATCTTTCATTTTCTATTTACCTTACCTGTTTGTTTGATAGAAATTCCTTAACCAGACACCAATTTACTTTCTTCCTTCCTCTTATGATTCCAGTACTTATCACTAACACAACATAATATATATAGATACAAGGTTAGAAAATTTGAAAAGGGAAATGGATAGGTTACATCGAGTATAGATTTAGGTGTCAGGAAGTCGTTTCTGAAAGTATTTGTATGGAGTGTAGCCATGTATGGAAGTGAGACATGGACGATAACTAGTTTGGATAAGAAGAGAATAGAAGCTTTCGAAATGTGGTGCTACAGAAGAATGCTGAAGATAAGGTGGGTAGATCACGTAACTAATGAGGAGGTATTGAATAGGATTGGGGAGAAGAGAAGTTTGTGGCACAACTTGACTAGAAGAAGGGATCGGTTGGTAGGACATGTTTTGAGGCATCAAGGGATCACAAATTTAGCATTGGAGGGCAGCGTAGAGGGTAAAAATCGTAGAGGGAGACCAAGAGATGAATACACTAAGCAGATTCAGAAGGATGTATGTTGCAGTAGGTACTGGGAGATGAAGAAGCTTGCACAGGATAGAGTAGCATGGAGAGCTGCATCAAACCAGTCTCAGGACTGAAGACCACAACAACAACAACAACACTCAAGAAACACTTTCTAAAATATTCCTGTACTAAAGTATCCTGCTGTACAAAATCAATTGAAAGTTGAAGACAGAATGTCTCTGATTCACTTATAATCTACATATAGGATAGGAGAAGAGTTTGACTGTCTCAGGAAACATGAAAAATGAGACAGACTGCTGGGGTAAGAATTATCGCCACACAATGAATTCAACACAGAATTTTGAACACTCTACTTGCTTGTAGGTCTTACTTCTGGTTCAATCCACACTCCATTCTCCTAACAAAATCAATACTTCCCAAGCTTAGAAACGTTTTAAACAATCATGGATCTATATTCAAACATCTAATTGGTGATACATAGGGTTTCATGTCAATAATATTCTTTAATCCAAAACTCCTGTTAATCTTTGTGTAAGCCAACTCATAAGAGTTGTCATAGGCAATGCGTACCTCTCTGAAATGACTGTGATACACATGCAAAAATTTCTTTATCTCATCATGTACTTTGCTAGATTTTTCTTTGGTTTTGACAACAACAAGGTCACCTACTTTGAAACTAGTCAGATTCACTCCTTTGCCATACCTTCTCTTCCTTCCTGCTGTTTTCTTTTTCATCATATCTTTAGCCAATCTGATCTTTTCATCCTGTGCTACTTCACTTACCTGAGGGAAATCCATTTCTTTTCTGATGACGTTACTGGGTCTCTCTTTGAACATAAGCCTGCAATGGGCATATCCTGTTGATTCATTCCACAAGTTGTTGATAATGTTTTCCAAATCTCAAATATGACCCACCCAAGCAGCGTGTTTTAGTGCAATAAGTCCTGCACGGACTATTAATCTCCTTCATAAGCCTTTCACTCATGCTACCTTGTGGAAAATAGATAGAAATCTTTATGTGTTTTATCCTGTGTATTACCATAGTGTGTTCAGGCCTCTATGAAACAAATTGTGGACCATTGTCAAATAAAAGGGATTTTGGTGCCCCTGCATTGCAAAAGTATTCAGATGTCAACTTCTCAATTATAGTAGTAGTATTTGACTTCTTAATTGGATACAGTTTTACATAATTTGAAAATGTGTCCAAAACAACGAAAATATATTTACAACCTCCTGTATATGCAGGCACTGCTCCTAGAAGGTCAACTGCTATAAGCTCTTTAGATTCACTAGGAAGGACAGAATGCATTAAGCCTTTTGATGCCACACCAGTTGTCTTTACTCTCTGACATTTATCACACCTTTCTAGTCCCTGCATACCCCTTCTCCACAAGTTGTTGATTATAACTGTCTCCTGTACCTTAGCTACTATTTCCCTGGCCCCATAATGTCCATAACTCTCATGCAAGTCGTCAACAAATTTATCAACGTGTTGGTCAGGAAAGTATAACTTCCAGTCCCAATCATTCAAACTTTTCCTCCTAAACAACAACCCTTTGTGCATAGTATAGTGCTGTTTCACCTTTGGCATGTTGTCTAAATTGTAATACTGTTTAACCAACCTTAAATTTGGATCCTCATTCTGCTCCCTTCTCATTTGCTTGCAAATTTTCCTAATAAGCTTCTCATCCTTCACTCCCTGCAAATAAAACAACCTTATTTGTTCTTCACAGTTATCACTACTGTCAGTATCCTTTTTCCATGCTTCCATCCTAGATAATCCATCAGCCACAATATTGTCTTTTCGTTTTACGTATCTTACCTCCAAATCAAATTGTTGCAAATACAAAGTCCACCTAGTTAACCTGGTGTGTTTCAGCCTGCACTTCTGAAGATAACTCAAAGTCTTATGATCTGTATACACTATGGTCTTATGTACAAGCAAATAGTACTAAAACTTTTTAAATCAAAAATAATTGCAAAATTCTCTAATTCTGAAATTTAGTAGTTCTTTTCATGTGGCTGTAAAAGTCTGCTTGCAAAAGCAATAGTTTTGTATCAACCTCCATCTCAGTGCATACTAATTGGAAAATTTCTACCCCCAAACAACAAAAACTTGCATCAGTACTCATGCAGAAAGGCGGTGAAAAAGTGGGATGTCCTAACATCTCCCTGTTTACTAATTCTTTTTTCAAACTCTGAATTGCCTCTTCACACTCCTCTGTCCAATTCCACACAACATTCTTTTTCAACAAATTACCAAGGCAAGGATGGTTACAGACTGATCTGATATGAACTTTTAGCAGAAGCCAAACAACCTAAACATAGCTTTAACATCCTTCTTGTTCCTGGGGGGTGGGAAATCTGCAATAGCAGCAAGCTTTTCCGCATCAGGCTGTATATCTTTCTCGTTAATCCAGTTACCCAAAAATGAAATTTCCTTCTTTACAAATTCAGATTTATTTAATTTTAGTTTCATACATCC
The DNA here is from genome assembly GCF_023898315.1 of Schistocerca nitens. Taxonomy (NCBI): domain Eukaryota; kingdom Metazoa; phylum Arthropoda; class Insecta; order Orthoptera; family Acrididae; genus Schistocerca; species Schistocerca nitens. The sequence continues at coordinate 124,030,462 of NC_064622.1, read as the reverse complement.
TCTATACATAGTTCTCAGTACTTCATTCAGAATCTTAAAGTGCCTGAATCATTCTGCCCTCACTATTAGGATATCATCTACATAGACCATTATTTCATTGGTTAATATCTCACCTAGCACCTTGTCAATAGCTCTGATAAAAACACACACATGTGCGCACACACACACACACACACACACACACACACACACACACACACACACACAAGTTTAGATCAAATGACACCACACAGTGTTGGTAACACTTACCTCCATGTAAAATGATGTACATAGCCTAGATTCCTTTGACCAAACTGATACTCCAATAGCTACAAGTCACATCAAAAGAAGTGAGAAATTTACATCCATGGAACTTTTGCAAAATTTCATCTATGTTAGCTAGTCAGTCACTCTCTACTACCACAATTTCATTTGACTTCCTGGCATCCAGAACCAACCTGATACCACCATTTTTTCTTTACCACCACAAGTGGGTTATCATACATGCTGGTTAGCCTTTCAATAATCCCCCAAGAGGCCATCTTTTGAATTTCTTTCCTTACCATTTCTTTTTTGAAAATGGAATAACTTCAGGGTTTGAACTTAGTGACAACTATTTATTCACAACCAATTCAAAAGAGCTACATTTTTGTACCTGTTACTTCATAAGGCTTCGTGAAAAACAGTTCATGATCCTTAAACTTTAATTTGCACTCAAAATCTTTTACCAAACCTGGCCTATCTCAAAAATGCCTTACAGTTGCTCACGAGAGTACCTTTTAGTTCCCCCCTTTGATTATTTGTAATACCTTCAATATCGTCAACCCTTTATTATTTCCAACCTTACTCTCAGCTCCTCTTCTTCCTCAGTAACCTGCTTGGTGACCAAAATTCTTAAAGACTAGTCTAATTCAGTTTGCGCACACTTGTCCATACCTTCCAAAAATGATACTTTGTACCTATCACTGCTGCACTTGAGACTAAACTTACAACTTGCAAAATCAATATTTACACACCATTTTCACAAGAAATTAGTCCCAAATATTATATCATTGCTGAGATTTTGAATTATCAAGAAATTTCACTCCAACAGCTGTCCTGCCAATTCAACAGTTAATAGTACCTCTTGTTTCAAACTCTGATAGATTACCAGTAGCACCAATAATTTTTATTCCAGAAACATGCATCACTACTACACCCTCTGTGTTGTTAATACATTAAAAAATGTCTGTGAAATGCCATTCAAATCACTACCACTGTCCAGTAAACACTTAATATGTATACCTTATACACTTGCTGTCATTACAGGGTGCCACACTTCCTTTTTACTTACCATGTGATCTTCTTCATACAACAAATCCTTATTAACCCTTTCCCTGGAAAAACTATCATTCTGTTTACCAAAATAATTATGGGCACAGTCAAATGACAGCATGGTTCTCTTCCTCATTACCGCTCACAAGCTCTAACTCTTCAGTAGGCCTAACATTGTCCTCCTTTATCCTATCTTCACTTAACACATTGTCATCATTGTCAATTATACATTCAAATACCTCATCCTCATCACTGCTTGATTCGTCACTGCTATCATCATTACCACTACTATCAGAATCAGACCCACTGTCACTTTCATTGTCGTCAAATACTTGGCTAAGTAGTTGATCCTTGTTTTCAGCATTAGACTACAAAACAAAACACCTGAATTCCTTATGTTCTCTTAAAAATTTAACATCCATGTTGATTCTTTGGACATCCTGAGCAACAGCAACACAGTCTGTTTCATCACTTGATTTTATTATGGTAAGTTCCTCCTCTCCTTTTATGGGATGAACATTACTACCCACATTATCATTCAGCATCTCACTAGAATTAGAAATTACACCTGTCTTACTACTATCACTTACATTACCTGTATCTATGATTACAGCATGTTTATATACAAGTAGCTCTTCATCATTACCTGCTCTAGTGTGAGCCGGAACTGGAGCATTACCTACAAGGTGTACAACTCTGCTTCCGCCATTTTTTACCCAACATTTGAGACGTTAATGAAACAAACTGGTCACACATGTATCATTCACAGTATTTTCCATTGCTGTCCACTACTTTCTCCCATCATTCAGGCAGTGTATGAATCCCGCATTGAACAAATTGGTCATCTTTTGAAGCGATCCACGAATCGATCCAATTTGTGACTTCTCCATGAGATTGGAAGTGTTGGTCAGCTAGTCCGTGCGTCATTGATCTAAACAGGTAATAGTCAGAGGGAGCAAAGTCTGGAGAATACGGTGGGTGGGGTAGGACTTCCCATTTTAACGTTTCCAAGTACATTTTGACCTCTTTTGCTACAGGAGGTCGAGCATTGTTGTGCTGCAAAATCGCTTTATTGCCTCTCAGTGTGAGCATTAATTGTGTTTGATAACGAGCACCTGTAATTGTTTCCCTTAGTTTTAACCTCTCATAGTACACGACGCTGAGCTGGCAGCACCCAATGCAGAGCATGATCTTGGAGCCGTGACTGTTCAGTTTGGCCGTCAATGTGGAAGCATGGCACGGATATCCCCATGATTTTTTGCAATTAGGGTTATCATAATGAAACAATTTTTTGTCCCTGGTCACAATGCGATGCAGAAATCCCTTCCGTTTTTGCCTCTGAAGCAACTGTTCACAAGCACACAAACGTCGTTCAATGTCTCTTGGTTTCAGCTCACACGGGACCCAAGTTCCTTCTTTCTGAATCATGCCCATAGCCTTGAGACATTTTGAAATGGCTTGCTGTGTCACTTCCACTAATCATGCCATTTCTTCTTGAGTTTGACACTAGTCTTCACTCAGCAATGTCTCCAGTTCTGCATCTTCGAAAACATTCTCTCTTCCACCACTATGCTGGTCTACGATGTTAAAATCACTGTTCTTGAAATGTTGAAACAACTCAAGACACGTTCTGTCACTAATAGCGGCCTTACCGTACTTACTTGAGAGCATTTGATGAGACTCAGCTGCTGTTTTCTTCATATTGAAACAAAACGCTAACACCTTCCACAAATGATGAGAATTAGGCTCATAAACTGACATTTTCAATCAAGAAAAACTTCATGATGTAGACACAAATTGACTAATGTTTGAATGAAGTTATGTTGACCGAGGTCCAAGCTGACTGCCTGATGTCGGTGATCTATTTCTTTCGAGCGCTACTTACTGTTGTTGCCAACTATCAGTAAAGTTGTACACCTTGTAGTTTAAATGGTTTGATACAGAATTAAAAACATCTCCTATATTTCTGTTACTTAAATTTCTTCTACCAATTCTGTGCCCATTCTGGCTGTCTTCCACCCAACCACACCTTGAATTTCTAATGTAATTAGTCCTCTTCATCCTATTTATCTGAAATTCTCTCCCTGATTGATTATTGTCATCAAAATTCTTCCTACGATCTTCCACTGAAGGCTTCATCCTGTCCACTTTATCAACATAATTCAAGAAATCACTAACATTACCCTTAGGTGCAGGTACAAGCAATTCTCTAACTTCTTGATGCAACTTAGTTTCTAAACCCATAATTATTGATTCCCTACATAGCTCTTTGTCCAAATATTTCAGTTTGTTTATCCAGAGCTGACAGAAACCTTTCACAGTACCCTTCCTGGAGTCAAGTCTCTCTCCTCCCCAAAATTCACTCAAAATTCTCTGCTGCTTCTCTTTGGACCAATAATCATCTAAAAATGCTTTCTCAAAGCTATGCCATGAAGTATAACTATCAGCTACCTGAGCAGCCCATCCATAAGCACCCCCTTTCAGAAAGCTCTCACAAATCTCATTTTCTCTTTGTCATTTCATGTTTCAGGCAAATTATTAAATCCTTAATGAAATCCAGTGGATGCACTTCCCCTTATGGTCCATAATTATTAAATTTCTTGCAACTAACAAATGAAGGACTGTTTAGAACAATGAATACTCTATGTTTTAGATTTTGTACCTCTTCCATCTTTTTCTATATTTCAGCCAATTTTGAATCTAAATTTTTATTTACTTTTACCAGTTTTTCCTCTACCACTACAGCACACTTGGTTTCCACCTCTGTTTCTAAATAATTTTTAGTCTGATCGATTTGGTTCTCAAGTGTAGACCTATTTGCAGCACAAAATTTCCTGGCTGCTTTGAGTTCATCTTTACACTGTTTCTCAGAAGCATCCATCTTCCAACTATAGCGATCACAAAGCTCCTTTCTCGGTTCTACACATTTACTACTCATTAATGTTAATTATTCAATAGTATTCCTTACTACATTCTTTATCTTTTTATCACAATCTTTAACTACCACCTAAACCTTCTTATTGAATTCTGTAAGATTGGAGCTAACTACTCTAAATTTCTTTTTCATTGCTTTCTCCATTTAATCCTTTAAGCTAGTCATGTCTTCTTTCATACTATTCTCCACAATACTAATCTCTTCTTTTGTACACACACTACTCATAATTTACCTTAACATTGCTTCCAATTTTCTGCCTGCCATTAACTATTGCCCTTGCTGATTTTCGCTCTGAGATTCCTCTCCCTTAGCCTTAACGATTTAATCCACTTCAGTATTGTTTCCATCCATTTCACTCACATCACCACACGTAGATGATGCTTTTATCATTTCATCTACAATAGGACTTTTGTCCCCATCATTCAAAGTTACATTCATGTCTGATTTACAGCCACTACCATCTACAGAAGCAATCCCCATAAAGTCTTTCCATACATAAAAGAAAAAAAAAAAAAGAAAAAAAATAAATAAATATAAACAAAGGTGATGTGACTTACCATACTAAAGCACTGGCAGGTCGATAGAAACACAAACAGACACATACATACACACAAAATTCTAGCTTTCGCAACCAATGGTTGCTTCGTCAGGAAAGAGGGAAGGAGAGGGAAAGACGAAAGGAGGGAAGGAGAGGGAAAGACGAAAGGATGTGGGTTTTAAGGGAGAGGGTAAGGAGTCATTCCAATCCCGGGAGCGGAAAGACTTACCTCAGGGGGAAAAAAGGACAGGTATACACTCGCACACACACACATATCCATCCACACATATACAGACACAAGCAGACATTGATAAGGCAACAGTTTGTTGCGAAAGCTTGATTTCTGTGTGTATGTTTGTGTTTGTTTGTGTGTCTGTCGACCTGCCAGCACTTTCATTTGGTAAGTCACATCATCTTTGTTTTTAGATGTATTTTTCCTACGTGGAATGTTTCCCTCTAGTCATGTCTTCTTTCATACTATTCTCCACAATACTAATCTCTTCTTTTGTACACACACTACAACCTTCCCCAGTCGCTGTAGTCAGAGGAGGGCATCCTGGATGGTCTGGACTACTTTGTCAATACAAAAAATTAAAATGAATACCAAAAAAAGAAGAAAATGAATACAAAGAAAACAAAAATGACCATAATTGAAAAGTACCAATGCAAGACTATGAAGCAACAAAGGAATTGAAAGACAAATTGTGATAATTAGATATCCACATGTATCATGTCCCATGTTAGTCGAGTCTATCTTATTCTACAATATGTGAATGTCAGACTACTATATTACACAGTCCAGTAGAAGAGACTGGTGGAATGCCAACAACTTAGGATATTTTCATTTTGTTTGGAATCTGTCACTTCTGCAAATAAATTCTTGGCACACTGTGAGACCCAGGAATGTTAAACTGATATCTTTAGTGGAAAAATTAAAAAAAATTTTAATACCTTTGTAGCCTGTCGGTATTGCAATGAATACTTGGATTATATTAACATCCTTACAGGACAATACCTTTGACATGAAATACAGACACAAGAAAATTCTTGTCCTATGAAGAAAACACATTTTATCATTCTGATAGAAATTAGAGTATGCATACAGCATGTTGTTGTTGTTGTGGTCTTCAGTCCTGAGACTGGTTTGATGCAGCTCTCCATGCTACTCTATCCTGTGCAAGCTTCTTCATCTCGCAGTAGCAACTGCAGCCTACATCCTTCTGAATCTGCTTAGTGTATTCATCTCTTGGTCTCCCTCTACGATTTTTACCCTTCATGCTTCCCTCCAGTACCAAATTGGTGATCCCTTGATGCCTCAGACCATGTCCTACCAACCGATCCCTTCTTCTAGTCAAGTTGTGCCACAAACTCCTCTTCTCCCCAATTCTGTTCAATACCTCCTCATTAGTTAAGTGATCTACCCATCTAATCTTCAGCATTCTTCTGTAGCACCACATTTCAAAAGCTTCTATTCTCTTCATGTCTAAACTATTTATTGTCCATGTTTCACTTTCATACATGGCTACACTCCATACAAATACTTTCAGAAATGACTTCCTGACACTTAAATCTATACTCGATGTTAACAAATTTCTCTTCTTCAGAAGATAGCGAAAAGATAATGATAATTACAGTCATGTGTGTAATGGAGAATTTGAGTTGGATGCTGATATACTCACCAGTTCCTACAGCAAGCCATAAAGTGAAACTTTGAGGGCAGAAGTAATATCAAGCAATAATTATGATAACTTTGGCATTCATGAAATGATGAATAATGAGGAAGTAAGCGTAAGAAGTGACATGACTGATTTTGAGTTGATAACAGGTGATCCTGATAGACATGTACTTGAGAGGGTGGGGGAAGAAGAGTGTTTTCCATGTGATGATGAAGTTAATATTGATTATGTTGTTAATGGAAATAATATTGTTGACCATGAAACTGATTAATTTGAAGAGACTGATGGTATGATTTATGCAAAAATTGAGGAAGAAACAGTAGGGTACAATGCTTTGAAGTGTGGAGATGAAAAAGATGGAAAAAGTTAGATCACTGATAGGGTTGAGTGTAAAGATTGGATTTTGTCAGTTAATGTTAGTAAATCGTGAGTCAAAGGCTGGGGCAGGAGATAACAAGAATAATGGTATTAGTGAGGAATGTAGAGAGAATTAAAATTATAATGTTTTAAAGCAGTTACTCCTAACTGGTGCTAAGGAAAACAGTAAATAAGTTAGGAAAAATGTGTGACAAGCTCTATCCAGTTAGGGGGAAGAAAGTAAAGAAGAAATTGGAAGATGGAAACGACTATGTAAATGATGATCAATTTGTTACTGTGGTTTGTAAGAGTGAGGTGGAACCTGGTGTACTCATGAGTACTCTACAAACAGTAAGGGAAAGTCGTGTAGAAATGGAAAATGCTAAACATATGAATTTTAATGATATTGAAAATTCTTTTGTACAAAGGGGATGTTGGGAAAGAATTTAAAATACTGGAAAGTCCTTATTTTTAAGTTCAAATTAATGGTTGGAGAGTTAACTGCTTATTTGATGATAGTAATCCTTTTTTTGGAAATATCAGAAAAATTAAGGGGTATAATTAAACAGAGTACAGATTTTGTTGAAATTCCAGTAGCTGGTATTAAAATATGACTGGGGATATAATAAAACTATGAACCGACAGCTACTGTAATTATTCTCTGTTGGGGGCACAAAATTTTCACTAGGTTGTTTCATATAGTATCAGATCAAAGTGTAGATATTGTTCTGGGAATGGGATGGATTGTTAATGTCAAAGTAGTTTTAATTGGTGCAAAAACAACTTAGTACGTACAGATCCTATAAACGAAATTTCTTCAAAGACAGCCATGAAGAGCTATCATCAGATCAGAGAGGGTCTAAGCAAATGAAAGAGGGTATTTTGATGATATTGATATTACTGGGGTGATTTTTTTTTAATTTAAGGTATGACAGTATAGTAGCAGCCAAATTAGAAGAGGCAGGAAGTTTAAACTAAGAGTTTAAATCAAAACTGAAAGGATTGCTTTGGGAACTTTATGATATATTTGGTAAAAAGCCTGAGAAAGTTAGACAAATGTAAGTACAGTTAAACTTTCTTCAACATTTCTTTATGAATCCATATGGGGTTATTTTTTTGAAACAAGAAGAAGAAGAAGAAGAAGAAGAAGAAGGAGAGAGAGAGAGAGAGAGAGAGAGAGAGAGAGAGAGAGAGAGAGAGAGGCAAAAAATGGAAAGCTGAGGCATAATAGTAATAGGAATAGTAATGAGTACAAGAATCCTCTTACTGTTTTTCTCTAAAAAAGATAGGCATGCTGTTCAGGATTCTACATATTTAAATAAAGTTTTATAGTGATAAACTAATCATCCTGAGAATAGTGATGGATTTTTATAAAAATTCAATCATTTCAAATTCATAACCAGTTTAGACCTTACTTCTGAGTTTCACCAAATTGCTCTTGATCAGAAAATATACTACTTTGCAGCATAGGGATAATGCTGTCAGTGATGCGGAGTAGCTTTTGGACTTTGTATCAGTTACTGCAAAAACAAAGTCCAAAAGCTACTCCGCATCACTGACAGCATTAGAACCAGAGGTTGTACAGAGTTTCAGGGAGAGCATAAGGGAACAATTGACAGGAATGGGGGAAAGAAATACAGTAGAAGAAGAATGGGTAGCTTTGAGGGATGAAGTAGTGAAGGCAGCAGAGTATCAAGTAGGTAAAAAGACGAGGGCTAGTAGAAATCCTTGGGTAACAGAAGAAATATTGAATTTAATTGATGAAAGGAGAAAATATAAAAATGCAGTAAATGAAGCAGGCAAAAAGGAATACAAACGTCTCAAAAATGAGATCGACAGGAAGTGCAAAATGGCTAAGCAGGGATGGCTAGAGGACAAATGTAAGGATGTAGAGGCTTATCTTACTAGGGGTAAGATAGATACTGCCTACAGGAAAATTAAAGAGACCTTTGGAGATAAGAGAACCACTTGTATGAACATCAAGAGCTCAGATGGAAACCCAGTTCTAAGCAAAGAAGGGAAAGCAGAAAGGTGGAAGGAGTATATAGAGGGTCTATACAAGGGCGATGTACTTGAGGACAATATTATGGAAATGGAAGAGGATGTAGATGAAGATGAAATGGGAGATACGATACTGCGTGAAGAGTTTGACAGAGCACTGAAAGACCTGAGTCGAAACAAGGCCCCCGGAGTAGACAACATTCCATTGGAACTACTGACGGCCTTGGGAGAGCCAGTCCTGACAAAACTCTACCTTCTGGTGAGCAAGATGTATGAAACAGGCGAAATACCCTCAGACTTCAAGGAGAATATAATAATTCCAATCCCAAAGAAAGCAGGTGCTGACAGATGTGAAAATTACCGAACTATCAGTTTAATAAGCCACAGCTGCAAAATACTAACACGAATTCTTTACAGACGAATGGAAAAACTAGTAGAAGCCGACCTCGGGGAAGATCAGTTTGGATTCCGTAGAAATACTGGGACACGTGAGGCAATACTGACCTTACGACTTATCTTAGAAGAAAGATTAAGGAAAGGCAAACCTACGTTTCTAGCATTTGTAGACTTAGAGAAAGCTTTTGACAATGTTGACTGGAATACTCTCTTTCAAATTCTAAAGGTGGCAGGGGTAAAATACAGGGAGCGAAAGGCTATTTACAATTTGTACAGAAACCAGATGGCAGTTATAAGAGTCGAGGGACATGAAAGGGAAGCAGTGGTTGGGAAGGGAGTAAGACAGGGTTGTAGCCTCTCCCCGATGTTATTCAATCTATATATTGAGCAAGCAGTAAAGGAAACAAAAGAAAAATTCGGAGTAGGTATTAAAATCCATGGAGAAGAAATAAAAACTTTGAGGTTCGCCGATGACATTGTAATTCTGTCAGAGACACCAAAGGACTTGGAAGAGCAGTTGAATGGAATGGATGGTGTCTTGAAGGGAGGATATAAGATGAACATCAACAAAAGCAAAACGAGGATAATGGAATGTAGTCGAATTAAGTTGGGTGATGTTGAGGGTATTAGATTAGGAAATGAGACACTTAAAGTAGTAAAGGAGTTTTGCTATTTGGGGAGCAAAATAACTGATGATGGTCGAAGTAGAGAGGATATAAAATGTAGACTGGCAATGGCACGGAAAGCGTTTCTGAAGAAGAGAAATTTGTTAACATCGAGTATAGATTTAAGTGTCAGGAAGTCTTTTCTGAAAGTATTTGTATGGAGTGTAGCCATGTATGGAAGTGAAACATGGACGATAAATAGTTTGGACAAGAAGAGAATAGAAGCTTTCGAAATGTGGTGCTACAGAAGAATGCTGAAGATTAGATGGGTAGATCACATAACTAATGAGGAGGTACTGAACAGGATTGGGGAGAAGAGGAGTTTGTGGCACAACTTGACCAGAAGAAGGGATCGGTTGGTAGGACATGTTCTGAGGCATCAAGGGATCACCAATTTAGTATTGGAGGGCAGCGTGGAGGGTAAAAATCGTAGGGGGAGACCAAGAGATGCATACACTAAGCAGATTCAGAAGGATGTAGGTTGCAGTAGGTACTGGGAGATGAAGAAGCTTGCACAGGATAGAGTAGCATGGAGAGCTGCATCAAACCAGTCTCAGGACTGAAGACCACAACAACAACAACATCAGTTACTGAATTCATCTGTGCTTGAGACTTGTTTTGTGTAAATATTTGCTTGCTAAATTAACTTTTTAAGTTGATGGTATTTTTATTTCAGGTAAGAATATTTTGGTTTGTTAAGGGAAGTTTGTGAAAAATTAAGGAAAGGGGGTCTGTCACTGAACACAAAAAATGTAAATTTGTTGTGAAAAAACTAATATTTCTCAGATACGTCATTGTAGGGGATGGAATTTTGCATCACAAAGAAAAAATTTCATAAACTAAAATGCAGTTATAATCATTCTTTGCATTCTGTAGGTTGTATAGAAAATTCATTGGTAATTGGTCTTTAAATGCACCATGCTTGAACATTTTGTTAAAGAAAAATATTGTTTTGGTGTGGATAATAGTTGTCAGGAGGTTTTCGAGGAGATCAAGAACCAGCATTGTGAATGCAGAATTTTATTCAGACTAGATTTATCAATACATTTTGGCCTTGTAAAAAATAACTCACTTGTGTGATAATCGCCAAATAATGACACCATTCTTGAAACAACTTCTAAATAAAATTTTAAAATAATTAAAAAGTTACGCGGATCTTTAATGATGCATATAAGGGTAAGTGTAACTGTGCATACTACAGTGTAAGCTGCAAATAAAGACAAATCTCAAAGTTACTTTGTTACAAACTGAGATTAGTTATTTTCATAGAGGAGGGCCGATAACTGCATAATCATATTTTGTAGTAGTTTTCGGAAACTGGCACATAAGACTTAAGATTATTGTTGACACTCAGTTCAGTAGGTCATATCTGCAGCCATTAAGCCACTATACAATTCCTCTTCTCCACAGAAAATTATTAAGGCATAGCAACATTATGGCATTTAATCATATGAAAACAGCAGCAGTTAAAGTCAAGCAGTTGAAACATGACTACTCACAGTTATGATTAAAACTGATAAGTTACAGTTAATAAATTTCCATGCACTCTTTACTACATAGAGATATCTGCAAATGATGGAAAGTTTTTGGAGCAGCATGAGTTAAGGGATCTACTGAAAGAGGGGGCTATTCCAGTTTGCCAAGAAATGGAGATGAACTGAGTTGCCTAAACCACTGCAGTGAGGCATTATTGCATTATATGTACAACGAAGGGTTAAGCAAAACGAAATGTATAAAAGTGAACGTGAAAAGTATTTACTATAGACATCTACATATCGCGTGGTATGATATGGTTGTGGGTGACTTTTCCAAACGGTATCCCTTTTTCAAAACTACATCAGTCCTTTTCCTTCACCCCTCTTCCTTCCCATTCAATCCTTCTGCCAGAAGAAAGAGCTACTGGTTCCAAAACCTGGCAAATTGTAGTACCATTTAATGCATGTTCTCCTGCCATTGCTTGGTGAGTAGATTTTTTATCAATCCAATTACTGGCAGTTGTACTTGAATTGTTTTATGGCATAGAGGAAATTTACAGAGCCCCCACACCATTACAATATTAACAAGGCACTGCTCGTCTCTTCTGAAGATCCTCTCCGTGGGATGCCAGAGAGGTTTCAACCTCTCGAAGCTCTCTATGGTCCTAGAACATCACGAGTTACATTAGCCATGTAAATGGATACAATAATGGTATTTCTTCAAGAAGTTCAGTCATGAAGGGATAATCAAGTTATTGCAATTTCACTCATTACTATTTTACTGTTTAACTGTTTAACATCTCTGAAATCTTCTGTTTTTATTCAAGTGATCTTAATAGGTTCTTTGACTCTGATGTTTTCCATAGCTTTATACTACTGATCACATGTGTAAATACACAAATCAAAAAAAGATTTGCATCACCTCAATTCTGGGGGTTCTGGAACCTGTAAATTAAATTTGAATACAGGTCAACATAAACATCATTTCCACCCTTTCTACTGTTCATGAAAACCGCACATTGCATGTTGTACCACCATAGAGCAAGACCTTCAGAGGTGGTGACCCAGACTGCTGTACACACTGGTACATCTAATACCCAGCTGCACATTCCCTTGCATTCATGCATGCCTGTATTCGTCATTGCATATGATTTGCAAGTTCATCAAAGCACTGTTGGTCCAGATTGTCCCATTCCCCAACAGCAATTCAGCATGGATCCCTCAAAGTAGTTGGTGGGTCATGTCATCCATAAACAGCCCTTTTCAATCTATCCCAGGCATGTTCGATAGGGTTAGTGTCTGGAAAACATGCTGACCACTCTAATTGAGCGATGTTGTTATCCTGAAGGAAGTCATTTTGCAAGATGTGCACAATGGGAATGCAAATTGTCATCCATGAAGATGAATGCCTCGCCAGTATGCTGCTGATATGGTTTCACTGTCAGTAAGAGGATGGCATTCACATATCCTACAGCCATTATGGCACCTTCCATGACCTCCAGCAGTGTATTTCGGCCTCACCTAATGCCCCCCTAAAACAGCAGGGAACCTCTACCTTAGTGCACTCGCTGAACAGTGTGTCTAAGGTGTTCAGCCTGTCTGCGTTGCCTCCAAACATGTCTCTGATGATTGTCGGTTGAAGGCATATGCAATACTTACTGGTGAAGAGAACTTGATACCAATCCTGAATAGTCCATTTGGCTTGTTGCTGGGCCCATCTGTACCGTGATGCATAGTGTTGTGGTTGCAAAGATGGACCTTGCCATGGATGTTAGGAGTGATGTTGTGCATCATGCAGCCTATTGCGCCCAGTTCAAGTCATAACACGATGTCCTGTGGCTGCACAAAAAGCATTATTCAACATGGTGGCGTTGCTTTTAGGGTTCCTCCAACCAATAATCTGTAGGTATCTGTCATCCACTGCAGTAGTAGCCCTTGTGCATGTTATCAACAGTTCCTGTCTTTCTGTATCTGCTCCATGTCCAAACAACATCACTTTGGTTCACTTCCCTTATTGAGATCCCTTCCTGGCACAAAGTAACAATGTGGACATGATCAAACAGCGGTATTGACCATCTAGGCATGGTTGAACTACAGACAACACGAGCTGTGTACCTCCCTCCTGGTGTGACTGGAACTGTTCAGCTGTCGGACCCCCTTTGTCTAATAGGTGCTGCTCATGCATGGTTGTTTACATCTTTGGGTGGGTTGAGTGACATCTCTGAACAGTCAAAGGGACTGTGTCTGTGATACAATATCCTCAGTCAATGTCTATCTTCAGGACTTCTGGGAACTGGGGTGATGCAAAACATTTTTTGATGTGTGTGTAATCTGTCTTTTGGAGTTGCTTTTCTATTGTCCCAAAACCTTAATCACTGGGTAAATAGATATTTCCAGTAATAATGAAATAATGTTGAATGATTATGTAGTCCAGTGCTAGTGTCTAGAAAAGAACTAAATTTCATGATACACGATGCAATTTTTGATGAACCTCTGGAAGCAATATCTTCTGATGACACACACAGGATACATGAGCTGGAGTGGCATACGTGAAAGAGTAGATTGTAGACCCACAATTGCCTTAAACAGAACAATCTCTTTGTATTCATTATCAGAAACTTTTATAAGTAAAACTTTTCAATATTGGCATTTTTTCATATAGATTGTGCATTTCAGACACAGTTTTCACAATTATAATGTACACCTTATTTGTGTTGTCTGACTATGAACTTTGGCTTGTGTATTTCGCAAACTTTTTAATGTGGTCTCTGAAACTAACGAAAGAGGCTTCACTGATTTTAAAGTTAACATTGCCACATTTTCCACATCTGTCTATAAGCAATATGTCAAGACATTTTGTGTTAAGTTCAATGCTAACTTTATCACTATCTACATCTTCATCAACATTACACACTTTCCCATCACCTTTAGGTGTTTGCACTGTTTCCATTGAAACTGCAAATATTGCAAATATATCACAAAAAGGTTTAAAATGTATTCTAAGCTTTGTACCAGTAGCCACTGTAACATGATAAGCAAATTAGTTCTTTCTTCTAATCACTCTATGCTGTTCATTTTAGGAACACAACCTAGGATCAGCTTAGAGGCAGAAGTGATGACAATTTCTGCAGGACCTGACCACCATTTTGCAGGACAATGCTCAAGCACATACAGTGCAACTGTTACTGATTTGTTTGACTGATGGGGCTGCTAAGTGCAATACCACCTACTGCACTCCCCTGAATTAAGCCCTTGTGAGTTCACCTCAATTTCTAAACTGAAGGAAAAACTTCATAACATTCACTTCAGAACTGCTACGAATTCATCGGGCACTAGACCGCGCCGTTCGAACTGCCAACACAACTGGCACTGCTAAGAGTATCCTACGACTTCCACATCACTGGCAATGGGTTATACACAATGCTGGTTACTACTTTGAAGGTCAGTAAAACTTTGAAACATCTATCTATTTTGTATGAGCTGTAAATAAATAGTTGCCCCTATTAAAGTTCCAACCCTCATATTTAATCATGTAATCAATACCCATGTAGAAAGCCCACTATAATACAGAAGTGGTTTACACTTTTGGAGGTAACTCAGCTGTTTGTGTTCAGAAAACACTATGACTTAGTAATACTGCAAATAATTCTTAAACTAGCTGAAAATCCAGAGTATTACTGGATGTTCTTTACTGTAGTAGTGCACATTTTTTCATGTCTGTGCAAAATTCTACTAGTAGATGCAATGTATACATGTTTGACATTTCCCTTAACCACTTTTTCTTCAGATAATGTAAATACAACTGCAGTTGTATGTGCTGAGCATGAAAACATGTAAATGCAGTTCTATTTCCGAAAGTGAAGTGAAATGTATCACCAATGCAGCATAAGAGAAAGGCAAAAGCTGCCAAGTTCATATGTGTAACAAAGTTTCTTTTGACATCTGCCTCTGCTAACAGAGAAGAAAGAAGCAGTGGTTTGTGGAATATGTGTACAAGAGGCAGAAACACCATAAGTAAGTTGCATGTTGTTTTCTTTCATGAAGTGCACAGTTTTATATATCTCAACATTTAAATCAAGTTGCAAGTCTTTGTACCACTTTGAAATATTATCAAGATCTAATTGAATATTTGTACTGCTTTCGCCAGAATATCCTTCATTGCTGATAACTGCATCATCTGCAAAAGCCTGAGGTTACTATTAATATTGTCCATAATATCATTAATGTACGACTTGAACAGCAAGGGACCCAACACACTTTTCCAGCATATACCAAAAGTTGCTTCTACATTTGTCAGTGACTCTCCATAATGATAATATGCTGCATCCTCCCTACCAAGAATTCATCAATCCAGTCACAGTTGTATGATGCCACAAATGATTGTACTTTTGATAAAAAGCACGGGTGTGGTGCCAACAGCCTTGCAACTGTGGTAATACCAGTTCCCATCAGATCACCAAAGTTAAGTATTACCGTACTTGACTAGCACTGGGATAGACAGCTGTCTGGGTCTGTCTAGCACTGTTGGCAAACAAAGAGCACACAGCCCTTGTGAGGTCAATTGAGGAGCTACCAGATTGAGAAGCAGTGGCTCTTGTCATCAAAACTGACAACCATTGGGAGAGCTGTGTGCTGACCATGTGCCCTTCCAGACCCATTTACAGTGATGCCTATTGGCTGAGGGAGATATTGCAGTCAGTCAGTACTGTTTGGTCTTCTGAGACCTGTTTGGATTGAGTTTTGTTTTAGTTTAGATGTGGTACTGAGTCAAATGATTTTTGGAAATCAAGAAATACTGCATCTACCTGGCTGCCTTGATCCACGGCTTTCAGGATGCTATGTGAGAATAATATGATACCACATTATGTTTGAGTTCAGAATATGCTCTAAGATTCCAAACAAAAAGTTGTCTAGGATATTGGGTGGTAGTGTTGTGGGTCATTTCTGATAAATTCTTGTAAGCTGGTGTGACCTATGCTTTCTTCCAGCAACTGGGCAAGGTTTTTTGTTTGATAGATCTATGATAGATTATAGGTAACCGAGGGGCTAACTCAGCCACAAATTGGTGTAGAATCCAATAAGGATTCCATTGGGCCTTGTGGCTTTGTTCAGTTTTAATGACTTCAGCTGTTAACCAACATCACTGATACTGATATCTATTCCACTCATCTTCTCAGTGGTGTGCAAATTAAACTGAGACAATATTCCTGTGTTTCCCTTTGTAAAGGGACATTTGAAAACAGAGTTAAATATTTCAGCTGTTGCTATACGACTCTCAATTTCAGGTCCTGCCTTGTCCATAAGTAACTGAATGCTAACTTTGGTGCCTCTAACAGCCTTTATATACCACCAGAATTTCTTTGGGCTTTGTGAAACTTGTTTTTACAATTTTCTACTAGGTAGTCAATGAAGGCTTCAAGCATTGTTGTCATAACTGCCAAATGCCTTTAATTCAGCATCTCTCAATCTATAGCCCTTTGCTTTGTGCCGTAGTTTCTGTTTCTTCAGAAGTTTCTTTACAGTGACTGTATATAAAGGAGGATCTCTTCCATCCTGAACTGATCTACTGGATATATATCTCTTCAGTGAATGATCAACTGTGCTTTTAAATTTGAGCCATGGTTCATCTATACTCTCCTGTCCTAAGCTAAAAGTTTCAAGTTCATCAGTAAGGTACGATACTACTGCTTCTCTATCTAGTTTGCTGAACATATAAATGTTTCTCCTAGATTTAGGTGCTCTTTGTACTTCAGTATTCATTGTTGCTATAACTTCCTCATGGTCAGTGATATCAGTTTTGATGTGGACTTTTTCAAAGAGATCAGGTCTGTTCATTGCTATTAGATGTAATATGTTTCCGTAACAATTGAGGCTATGAACTACCAGTTCTAAGTAGTTTTCTGAGAAGGTATTTAACAATAAATAAATAATAATAATAATTTAGTAATAAATAAAGATGACGTTTGGCGAAGAAATGGTAACAGTGCTGACAGCCTATGCACCCCAAGCGGGATGTTCGGAGGACAAGAAGGAAAAATTTTGGAGAGATTTGGATGGAGTAATGGTCAGAATACCAGAGAATGAAAGAGTGAGAGTCGGAGGGGATCTAAATGGTCATTTTGGCGGAAGGAAAGGTGGGGAAGAGAGGTGGCATGGAGGATTCGGGTATGGCAAGAGAAATGAGGAAGGAAAAGAGATAACGGAGTTTGCAGTGGCTTTCGATCTAGTGATTACTAATACCTACTTCCAAAGAAAAAGATAAAAACTAATAACATACAGGAGTGGTGAAAATAAAAGCCAAATTGATTACATATTATGTAGAAGGAAAAATAGTGGGGAGGTGCGAAATACTAAGGTCATATATGGTGAAGGAATAGCAACACAACATAAGTTGATTGTGGTGGATTGTGAGATGAACGTATGTAAAAGACAGAGACACATAAATCAATGTGAAAGGAAAATTAAGTGGTCGAGATTAAAGGATAAAAATTTGAGGGAGGAGTTTAGTGAAAAAGTACTGCGAAAGGTAAAATTGGCAGAGAGTGTGCAGGAGTGGTGGAAAATAAATAGTGCTGTTATAAGGAAGACCAGGGAGGAAGTGTTTGGGTTAACATCTGGGAGAGGGGTGCCAAGAGATAAGGAAGTATGGTGGTGGAATGAAGAGGTGCAGAAGATTGGGAAGGAAAAAAAAAAAAAAAAAAAAAAAAAATGCTAAGAGGAAGTGGGATATGTCCGGAAGTGCTGAGGATGGGCAAGCACACAAAAGAGCAAAGAAGGAGCCAAAACGAGCTGTGGCTAAAGCTAAAGCTGAATCAGTAAGGGAGGCATACGAACAACTACAGAAAAATCAGGATATGAGACAACTGATACGGATTGGCAAATCAAGAGATAAAGCTTCTAAGGATCTAACAGCATTAAAACAAATGAAAGGTGAAACAGGAATAATTCTGCATGACCATGGAAAAATAATCCAAAGGTGGTTGAATTATTTTGAGAAATTGCTCAATGAAGAAAATGTAAGAGTGAAAACTGAGGAAGGAGGGGCAAATGAAGTATTAACAATGGATTTCAGTAGAGATGAAGTCAAACGGGCTGTTGAAAAGATGAAAAATGGGAAGGCCGTTGGCCCAGACCAGATCTCTGTTGAGGTATGGAAGTGTCTTGGTAAAAAGGGAATTGAACTCCTTTTGGATTTAATGAAGATTTGGAGACAGGAGGAGATGCCAGACGAGTGGAGAACTAATGTACTGGTCCCAATATTTAAGGGGAAAGGTGATGTGCAGGACTGCAGTAACTATAGAGGTATTAAACTGATGGCACACACAATGAAAATTTGGGAAAGAGTTTTAGAAGTAAGATTACGCAAGGAGACTGTGGTGTGTGAAGAACAGTTTGGGTTTATGCATGGAAGAGGAACGACTGATGCAATATATGCTTTAAAGTGGATAGTAGAGAGACATGGGGAGCTACAAGCCGATCTACAGATGGCTTTCATTGATTTGGAGAAAGCATATGACAGAGTCCCAAGGGACGAAATATGGAGAAGCATGAGAGAGCAGTGCATGCCAGAGAAGTATGTGAGGGTAGTGAAGGAAATGTACAGAGGAGCAGTGACACAGGTGAGAAGTAGTGTAGGCATGACAAAAGAGTTTCCAGTAAAAGTAGGGTTACATCAAGGGTCTGCAGTTAGTCCCTACCTCTTTGACCTGATTATGGATGTGCTGGTGAAAGATATGAAGAAGGAAGCGCCGTGGAATATGATGTTTGTGGATGATGTGGTTCTTTGTGAGCAGGGCATCGACAGACTTGAGGGAAAGCTGGAGGATTGGAGGAAGGCACTAGAAGAAAGAGGGATGAAAATTAGCAGGACAAAGTCAGAATATTTAGCACTGAAGGATGTGCAGATGAGGTCTTGCAAGATCCAGGATGATGAGCTGAAATTGGTCTGCAAATTTAAATACCTGTGATCATATATGCAGAGAGATGGAGGACTGGAAAGCGAGATACAACACCAAATAAATTGCGGTTGGAACAACTGGAGGAAAATGAGTGGAGTGTTGTGAGACAAGAAGGTGAGCACTGGGTTGAAAGGGAAAGTGTACAAGTCAGTAGTAAGGCCTGCTATGATATACGGGGCAGAGACATGGCCGATCACATTAGCCCAGGAAAGGAAGATGGAAGTGGTGGAAATAAGGATGCTGAGGTGGATGTGTGGGGTAACAAGGAAGGACAGGATTATAAATGAATTTGTCAGAGGAGCTGTGAAAGTGGGACCCATGGTGAAAAAGATACAAGAGAACAGACTAAGGTGGTACGGACACTTACAAAGAAAAGGGGAAGAGTATATCGGAAACAGAGTTGAAGATATAAAGATTGAAGGAGCGAGAAGGAGAGGAAGACCGAAGAAGAGGTGGGTGGAGGTATAAGATATCCGGGGACCTAAGGGAGAAAGGATGGTAGAAGGAAGAGGCAAAAGATATAGTACTATGGAGGAGAAGGATCTAGAAGAGCAATGCCGACCCTACGTGACGTGGGACTAGGCGACAATAAAGAAGAAGAAGAATAAGAAAGAATTTAATAATCTTTCACAGGATGCCATGTCGCACACACCACTAACAAACCTATAATCATCCCGATTGAATGTTGGATAGTTAATTTCTCCTCCAATGGTTACAGTATGATTCGGGAACTTATGTACAAGTGAACTGAGGTTTTCTCCAACATTCTCAGTTACATCAGGAAGTGATTCTGGTGGTTGATAGAAGGACATTATTATAATTTTATGCCCACCCTTGGTAATAAGTCTTGCTCAAAGACTCTCACAAGCAGCTTCAATTTATGTCTTGATGGGTTTAAGTTTCTTGTCTACTGCAACAAATACACCACATCCATTACCTATGTCCCTGTACTTTTGGTATAAGCTTGAATTTTCCCATAAGATCTCATTACTGTCAACTTCAGGATTTAATCAGCTTTGTGTGCCTAATGTTATGTGAGCTTCAGCACATTTTAGAAGCACTTCAAACTGTGACACTTTGTGGCACATGCTTCAGCAGTTTTAACCACTAGTATTTTAGTACTGTCACTGGTGGAAGGCATTTCTTTGGATCTTAACTGGTATGTCTGGGTAGTGCACACCTGGAGGCCTTACAGCTCTCAAACCTATGGAGGAAGTCTTGGAAGTCACAGCCTAATAAGTCACAGTCTAGCTTGTCACAGCACCTTCCCAGTCTCTGGTTCAAGTCTTCTACTTGACTCAGAACAAGGGGGCCATGCTCATTCAGGGGACAATGCTGCAGACTGTGAGTTTCATTGAAACTATGTGAGCAAGACTGGTATTCTCAACCATCTCCACTAGTCACTGGGTTGATCCAAGTGTGACCTCAGAGACCAAGTGACAAACATTGTTTGTTTCAGCATGTACCACAATCTGTAGTTGGTTGCACCCTGTTCCCTCAATGGCTACCAAAATAGCTTCTTCAACATGTTAAATGCAGCCTCCAGGCATACACACTTCCAACCCATTGCTGCCATTTCCCTAAGGTATACTATTATCCTCCATACATTTGAACTGCCAGTGATTAATAGAATAATATCCTTTCACTTTTGCTGCTGCTTGAGACAGGACACACCAGATTCCGCAAAAGATGAAGCATGTCTCACTGCCTCAGTTTCAGTATCAATGGAAGATAGTACCTCAAACCTGTTGAATATTTGGAAGGATGCAACATTCAGAGTTATCCCTGATCTCTGTCTCCCTTTTGCAGGATGCCTAGACTCAACATTGATAACATACTCACAATCAAGTGGATGAGTAATGATAGGGTTTGTATTTTCTGACCTTTGATGCTTCTGGTGTGGAACTATTAGTAGTCCTCCCATCACCCCATTTGCAGCACCTCCAGCAAGGCAGAGATGACTGTTTAAACGTCTCTGGTTATATGCTAATTATCTTGATCTTTCCAGCCCCTGCAGGAGCAATACTTGGGGGCTGCAGTATATTCCTGGATTCCTCAATAGCTACTAGTTCTTGAAAATATATATAAGCCTCTGCCATTTAAGTATTTAAACATTTCCAGGATGCTCTCCAGCAACTCATTACACCCAGATATTTGTTGGCTAATTCCATTAGTGACTCAATGATATTTTAAAATAGGGAAAAGGCACAGAAACACACAACAGAAAACAGCATTCACACTATCATTCAAACACTAGCAGTAGTACACACATTCACACACACAAACACCCAAATACAAAGTCCTGTGGCCATGGAAAGACTAATTACTGATACTCAATTACTGAAAGCAGTTGCCAGAGTTGATGGAGGTGGAAAGGGGTAGCAAAGGAAGCAAGGAGGGAGTAGTGGGAAAAGAGGCAGATCTTTGGACAGATGATTTTGCAGCTGCACAACAAGCTGAAAAGAGTACAGAAGGTACACAAAAAGAAATGTAGAAAGAGTGGGGTGGTAAACTGAGGAGGCAAAAAAGGAGAAAGTGAAAGGGAGAGAAAGGTGAAGATGGAGGAAGATATGGGAGACAGAAAGGAGTGGGATTGAAAGAGGGGAGATGAGAGGGGGAAAGAGAAAGAGGGTGAGAGAGAATGCCCACATGTGGGGGGGGGGGGTGAGGAAGAGAGGTGGGGGAAGGCCATGTGTAATGATGCACTGCCTTCTCCCACCACTCTTCCCCTGCCCCCTCTGCCCCCCCCCCCCCTCCCACATGTGATGAGCATTCTCCCTCTCCCTCTTCCCTCCTTCTCTCCCTCTTCACCTTTATTTCCTTTTCCTGCTCCCCCTTTTCACCTCTACCATCCCCTTCCCCTCTTCCTACATCTCTTCTTGTCATACCCTCCATACTTGTTGTGTGGCTTTGTTGTCACCTGTCTGGAAGCCTGCCTCTTTCCTGTTACCCTGTCCTTGTGTACTACCCTAACCCTTCCTCATCTCCATCAGTTCAGGCAATTGCTTTGAATAATGGAGCACCAACAATCAATCATGCAGTCACCCCCAGAGTGTGCATTTCAGTGTCTGTATGGTTGTGTGTGTGAATGTGTATACTATTGCTAGAAAAAGAGCTACTACTTCATAGCTAGTTTGAATGATGTTTTCTATTACATGTTGCTGTGCCCCACACATCAGTCTGCTGTAAGTGATTTGTTGCCTTCCCCTTATTTTAGATTTTCTTCCACCCAGGAATTTGCATTCTTGTTTTTCACAGGTATTTTAGTTATATGACATCAAACTGTTGGCCATTGAGAGTGCAAAACCATGGAGGTCATATGCAACAAACTTAAAATTAGGATGCAGTGTACTACATGTTTGTATATGAAAATTAATATCGTCTTAGCTCAATTGCACAAAGTAGATAAGAGTAATGCCATGTACATTGATTAAATAGAGGAATTCTCAATCAGAAATTATATTGGAATAAAGTCTGTTCATTAGATGCTCATTTACTATAGGTTTCAGAAGTAGACACTATTAAAAAGTGACCCACCTAGGCTGTGGCTTATTGTTCTGTAGTCTTAGTCTTTTCAGTAATCAGAACACTGTGACTGTCATGAGAATATGGAATCAATAAGTTCAGTAAGGCCACCTTACGGAACAGTTACTTTGTTTGCTTCCCACACAGGATCAAACAGCCATGTTTTGCAACTTTGATACAGGAAACAGGCTTTTTACAGGAAGACAGTATGATGAGGTCTTAGCACTATAGACTTTCAGCATGGTGATCATTGTTGCAATAACAGAAAGAGGTGCACCAATAGCCGTGCACCCAATGACAGCACAGGACACTGCAATTGTTAAAACAGCATTATTTATGATGACTTCTGTTCTTGAATACAGCACCATTGTGGCCATATCCATGTGCAGAGTCACTGAGGAGAATAGACATTGGCAGATGGCATTCATCATCATGATAAAGGAGCAGCACCTGGACTCATTACATAAGGTGTCATTGGGCATGTAGTAAGTAATTTGGACTGCATCTATTATGTTTATGACATGTTATGATCATTGGCTCTACACTGTAACATGTCACTCTTAGATGTGTGAGAGGAGGGAAGCATTTGAATTACCATGGACACTGAGTGAGAATAATATATACAGTTTATGTAGCTATATCTATAATAGGTCAGTGGTAATAGTGAATTCTCAATCATACCATCAGAGCAACTTAATCTATGTCTATAATAGGTCAGGGGTAATAAGTGAATTCTCAATCATACCATCAGAGCAACTGAATAATTTGGGCCTCCACCATTCACAAGTGCTATGATGAGTGAAAACTGGAAAATTTCAATCACAGTTAATAAAAGTTCACATAATAATTTAGCTGCTCCATATGATCAGATACTCAACTTTGATATCCTCAATGGTTGTTGCTTCAAAAAGTTCCAGCATTCAATGTTGCTGATGGTCTAATTTTTAAGTAAAACACAGAATATATCACTTTTCTTGTCTTGTATTGTGACCAATTTGGATACACATTGTGACCAATTTGGATACACATTGATGATGTATACATTTCTTGTCTGACAGCCTCTGAAAGAGTCTCACACAAACAGCTTCCAAAAGACAATAATGCAGCCTTACTGACTGACAGACTCTCTCACTGCCTCTGATTGTCTCATTTTGACATGCCTCTTCCTTACTCACTACTTCCATGGCTCATGTGCCACTTCCTTTCATATAAAACTAAACAATCAATACAGTGTTAAAAGTAAGAGTTACAAAATAACTATTAAAAGTTATAAGAATTTTTTCAATACTTGCATAACAAATGGGCCATATATGTCCCTATATGTTCAGATATTCAATCTGGAATAGTTTACTTAATTTCATATACAATTTCAATGAGTTTTACAGTACAACAATTTAAATTACATTTTAGTTAATTATAAACAAATCACTTTGAATAAAATATTATTAAGGGTATTTTGGATAGCGCTCAAGTAGAGCTATCATTTTAAATAATCATAATAAATAAACTTTGTAGCTTTTCAGAAATAGGGGAGATGTAAATTTTCAAGAAAATATAGTGCAACATGGCTGCACAGTTCATATCATGAAATTTCAAAGTGGATTATTAACAAATGGCTTAGTTGCTAATTTAAGTTGGATAACATATTAATGTGAAATTTAATCTGAGATAGTAAACTCATTTGCACTGATTTTTAAAGGGCAGTATACTACTGGAACTGGCTGTAGACATAACAATACAAAGCCCAGAAAGTTAAAAATTCAAGCTAAGTTGATCTCTTCAGAGAATGTTATCATGAGGAAAGCATTTCAGATAGGGATGGGTAGATAGTCACATTTCACCTGTCTTTGAGTCTTTAAAAAAGATACTGCAAGACAGAATGTTATCACTGCCGTTCTGACCTACATTGAGAGAGAGGGTGCTTGACAGTTGCCTTAACCAGCACGTTCTCCAGATCTTTTATGCATTGAAATATCTTGTCATGGGTTTCAAAGACATTGGTACAAAAACATGCACCAGTGACCATTATTAATTAACTCAGACACAGAATTGAAGCAGCATGGAATGGTTACCCTTATTTGTCTTTCAAGACCAGTTTGACTTGTCAACCTACTGGGTTAGCACCATTTTTGCAGCTGGAGGTGGCAGCTCCGTGTACTAAATTTTGTACCCTGTGTAACCTGAATCACTTACATATTTGGTTGTGTATTCTTCCTTCTATATTGTATACATACAATGTGTAAAATGTCATTAGTTTCTCTGTTGTGTATGACTTCATACACAAGGGTAATGAGAGGTGGGCTACAGAGTGGTTCAGCAACTTTTGTCGTAGGAAAACTGGATTACTTAACATGTATTGTTCCAAGCATATGAAAACTCATTATAAATAATGCAGCAAGAATTAGAGTCAAGCTCATACAATTGCAACTATGATGAGATTAGCTGTACTAAGCATGAACGATGGTGTCGTAGCATGAGACTCCATGTGCAAGTCGGTTTAATGACTGCTGCCAGCCATCTTATATTTCAGCAGTGGAGGGTGCCTGTATTCCAGAGCTGCTGGAGGTGTGGCTCAGCAGACACACACCAAAGGGTCTGCCTGATTCTGTGTGACCACTATTGCCATCAGGTGGAAAACTGAAATTCCATTACCAACTTCACAATGCCTGTAGGGCAGTTTCAGTACATGACACTACATGCTGTCCTTCCTGGTTTTGCAATTTTAACAGCCATCAGTGCATTACTTTGCCCTGCAAAATGCACAATATTACATTTCAGAACATTTACATCAGTTTGTGGTCTTTGCAACAGTTTAATATTGTACAGTTTTTTGCAAAGATTACTTTATTCCAGATAACTAACTCTCCAGAAAAAGTGTAAGGGTGCTATTAATATCGTCTGTTAGGTACATCTGTGTACCAATGAACCATTAACAACTGGAATTGTTCCAGAATATATAAAACATACAAGAATATTATCACTCTGAAGAGTGATCCTGAAAGTACTGATAACTGGAGGTTGGTTTCACTACAGCCATCTGGGAAAAAAACATGAAACTGCTACAAAAGAAAAATTGACATGTTTCTTAAACAAGTTCAACATCCTCAGTAAATCTGTTATGTATTAAGATAAGGTAAAAACTCAGAAGGTGCTACTGTAGTCCATACAAAACATATCTCAGAAGCATTAGACATACGAATCTAAGGAATTGGCATCTTTGTAGATTTATCAGTGGCATTTGACACAGTTCATTATTCCATCTATCCCCAGAATCTAGAAAATCAAGGGGAAAATAAATGTATGAAATTCATCATTCAGATCTTATTAGGACAACTGATGATGATATTTAACTCTCTTAAAAAGATCTAAAAATGGTTAACAAAACTTTTATCTGATGTTAAGACCTAAAAATAGGCACCCCACAAGGAAATATCTTAGGACCAACCATATTAATGATTTCCCAGATACTATCAGTTTTTGCAAAAAGAAGTCTAAGGATACACTGCAAGCAGCAGCACAAGTGCATGATGTAAGTGGCGACTGAGTGGTGATAAGGAGGAGGCTGGGGCAGGGAGGGGAAGGGATAGTTGGGTGGCATGGGTGTCTGTGAAGTGCTGCTGAGAGTATGCAGGGACAAGTTGGAGAAAGGGTAGGGCAGCCATGTGCAGTCAGGAGGTTAGATGGAGTGCAGGGGAGATGTCGGGGAGGGGGGGGGGGAGGGGTGTAGCAGAAAAGGAGAGAAGTAAAAAGACTGGGTGTGATGGTGGAATGAGGGCTGCATAGTGCTGGAATGGAAAAGGACAATGCCTAATGAAGACTGAGACCAGGAAAGTTATGGGAACATAGGATATATTGAAACAAAAGGTCCCCCTTCACAATTCAGAAAAGCTGGTGCTGGTGGGGAGGTTCCATATGGCACAGGCTGTGAAGCAGTCATTGAAATGAAGGATGTCGTGTTAGGCAGTGTGCTCTACAACAGGGTGGTCCACTTGTTTCTTGGTCACAGTTTGTTGGTGGTCATTCATGTGGACAGACAGATTGTAGGTTCTCATACCTACATAGAATGCAGCACTGTGGTTGAGGCTTAGCTTGTAGATCACATGACTAGTTTGCAGTGGCACCAGCTTATAAAAAGTATTGGGGAGTGGTGGGGGACATATTTGGGGTCTTGCCCCGGAAAATTTTCTAAATTTTAGATGAAAAGTAGTGAGTTTTAGAATTTTTTAAAGTGTTATAGAGTCATATGATCAGCTTTAGAAACCCCGAAAACTGGATTCTCGATAACTCAACACTCTGGGAAACTCATCAAGCCTGACACAGTTTTTGGCTTTGAAGAAAGAAATAAAACATAAACATGCACGGTATTTTTGTAAAAAAGGTAATTTAATTTACAGTAATAATCATACTTATAGAATATTACAGAGCAGTGAATATATAGCTCTGAAAAGACTGAAATCATATTTAAATAAATCCTAAACTATCATTAAAAGAATAAAACATAAAATATCACTATTGCACAGTAATAGCACTTTGATTAATAAGTGAAATAGCTAATTTAAGCTTACTTTGAATCATGCTCAGGGTTCATTAAATAAAAGCAGTATCTCAAAGTTAATGCTTTAATGCACTTAATAAAGTTAATACAGTATGCCTCATACTTTCGGTCAAAAAGTATGTGAATAGCAGGTTTTAATTGGGTCTTACACCCTAAAAATATTTAAGCATTTGAAAATAACTAATACAGTACTACAGTAATATAGTAATACAGTACTAAACTACTAATATTTTGAAACTGAAAATGTAACATTATGTATGTATTTAATTCTCTATTTTATAAAGATTTTTAATATTGCTCTAAATGCCATTATTAGGGCTAGAGTGTATTTAGAAAGGTGCAAATGTTGACCGTCTGACTGATTACTGAATATGAAGTCGTTGATGACTGGTCAGATATCCAATTCAT
This sequence comes from Schistocerca nitens, assembly GCF_023898315.1. NCBI lineage: Eukaryota > Metazoa > Arthropoda > Insecta > Orthoptera > Acrididae > Schistocerca > Schistocerca nitens. The sequence continues at coordinate 124,002,680 of NC_064622.1, read as the reverse complement.
CCAGAACATCTTGGTGGGTATGAAGAACAGCCAAGTTATTCAACTGCTTCTGTCCCATTATTGTTAAGGCCAGTTGTTTTTTTATTAGCAATATCACCTAACATATTCAAGTGTAAGTGCAGTCTCTCAATGTCTAGATCATTTTTGGAAAACTCAGATGATTTTTCCAAATTTGTTTCACCTCTGTTTACTAAAAGCAAGCACTCTTGTTCAACTGCAATGATCTGTGTGAGTCCAGTTGAAGCAAACCACTCAGTAATGCAAGATTGCACCGTTTCACAAACTTAAATGTAAATAGCTTTGTAGTATTCGTTTGAGGTTTTGAAAGTTTGCTGTGAGCTGGCTTCATTGTTTTCATACTTCTTTGGAATATTTTGATTCCAAGGAAGTGAAGGATCACCAACTTGTGAAGGTTTTTCTTTTAAACACAATTCCCAAAAGTGTTCAAAACTATCACACCTTTCATTCAATATACAAATCAAGCCCTCATATATTTTTTCCAGATCAGCAACGTTTAGATGAGGGCATTGAATTTTTTCATTGACGTCCTCTACTGGGTCTACTGGGTTCATTGCATGGCAATAAAGACGTAAAAAGAAATAAGTCTTGAATTGTAACATCAACTCAAAGTAGCCTACACTTCTGTAACCTGCCTCTGTTTTGTCCTCTGCAGAAAATGTTTCAAAAAACTTAGAAATTCTTCAAAGTTTTTCAATATTTTGAAGATACTAGAAGTTCACATAGTCCATCGAATCAGGGAAAGAGGCTGTAGACCAGCTTGGTCATTGGCGCTCTCACAGTGTATGCTTCTGAAAAGTCCCATCCTTTTGTTGGATTCCCTTACGGTGTTTATTAAGTCCCTGGCTAAAGGCATAATATCCCTCATAGATGTAAGATGGCAGAGACTGTCTACAACTGCCAAGTCTAAACTGTGAGCAGTGCAGTGCACATAACGTGCTTTTGGTTGTATATCCAAAAATAACTTTTTCCAGTCCTTTGAACATACATCTCATATTCAAGGCACCATCATAGCACTGTCCTGTTAAGTTATCCATTTACAAATCAAGACGAGCAAAAGCGTCTTTTAAAATACTAAACAGAGTTTGTGATTCAGTGTTGGGGGTCTCGTATAAGCCAATAAAGTTTTCATTGATGATTAAAGAACCATTGACAGTACAAATAAAAAATGACACTTGTTCATGAATCAAAGAGTCCCTTGTTTCATCAACTATAAGAGATAAATGTTCAGCCTTCCTGATTGAAGCCAATACGTTTCTCAACACAGACTTTCCCGGTAGATCAATGATCTTGTTTTGAATATTGTGGGATGTTCACTTATACCCCAAATGCCCTAACCAATCATTAAACTCAGGTGTGTCATTCTTCCAGAGTTTCAACAATTGAAAAAATTGAGTTTACATCTTCGTGCCCTCTAATTGCTAGTCCTTGTCGACATAGAAGTTGCACGGTAGTAAAAATTGTCTCAAGAGCTAAATGGCCTTTCTTCATATCACTATATAACTGTTCAATTGGGAGGCCACACTTCAGTTAGTGATAGAATGTAGTTTCAGAACACTTTCTTTATGTGTAAACGTATTTTCATGAAGATGGAATTTTTCCAAAGCCTTTGTCTAGTTGGAAAACCCTACAGAAGTAAATGCATCTTCTTTTTTTGAAGAAAACTGTAATAGATTTTTAGCATCTGCCTCTTTGCAGGTTTTGCAAAAAACCTTTTTGGTAGATGCTTCATATTCTAGCCATGTATATTTGATCAACCAAGACTTCTGGAATGATCTTCCCTTACTGGATTGCCCAGGTTTTGGCTGTGAATGGTTCTTGCCTGAAGATGATGAAGCAATTGACAACACAGTAATTGCTGGAGGTTGACTTGCAGTATCATTAACTTCCAAGTGTGCCTTTTTGATAATAAATTTATCCATTGCAAACTTAATTCACAATACACTAAGAGACTAAAGTAAATGAATAAAATATATTCATGTAAAATAGCCCACTAGACACTATAGTCAGAACACTAAACATGTCTGCATCATGCACTGAATGAAACTATCCACACTGAATGACTGCGACAGCAGGGTGAGCTTTCTATAGCTGCTGCATCGTAATTTCTTGAAGCATCAAGGCGATGTGAGGCAGAGGGTTCCTGGTGCTTCTGCTTCAGTCCTTTTGATGTCGCCATGGCCACAACACTGGTCTGCCGGCGGCAGACTTTACCCAAAGGTTCACGCATCGGAACCAATTCTAAGTGTGCCTGCAGCACCATAGCACTAACATGATTCACACTAATCGTTTTCAGTTAACCTGCTTTCTACCATAATAGTTATTTGTTTTAGCTCATTACCAAATGTATTTTAAAAGGTGACTAGTGTCAAATGAGGAAAATAAAAAATTCCAACATAATTTAGTGATTTTATAAAACATAATATAACTAACAATTTTCTCAAATTATTGGGGGGCTCTGTCCCCACTGTCCCCACAAACGAAATTTAGACTGAGGGCAGGAGAGAAGGTGGGGAGGAGGGGGGGGGGCATAAGTAGCAGAAAGGAGAGAGAAATAAAAAGAAATTAAAAGACTGGGTGTGGCAGTGAAATGACAGCTGTGTAGTGCTGGAATGGGAACAGGGAGGGGGCTGGATGTGTGTGGACAGTGATAAACAAAGGTTAAGGCCAGGAGGGTTACGAGAACATAGGATGTATTGCAGGGAAAGTTCCCACCTGCGCAATTCAGAAAATCTGGTGTTGGTGGGAAGGATTCATATGGCACAGGCTGTGAAGCAGTCATTGAGTTGAGGGATATCATGTTTGGCAGCGAATTCAGCAATAAAGTGGTCCACTTGTTTTTTGGCCACAGTTTGTCGGTGGCCATTCATGCAGGTAGACAGCTTGTTGGTTGTTATGCCTACATAGAATGCAGCACAGTGGTTGCAGCTTAGCTTGTAAATCACATGACTGGTTTCACAGGTAGCCCAGCCTTTGATAGTACAGGTGATGTTATTTCTTTCCTTTCCGCTACTTACACCCCCCCTCGCCCCCTCTTCACATTCTCTCCTGCCCTCTGTCTTAACTGCAGCACTTCACTGTCCACCAACCCCACCACACTGTCCCTCCCCCTCCCCACTCCAGACTCATCCTTAACTCCATCCAGTCACCACTCCCATCATGCACTGGTGCTGCTGCTTGCAGTGTGGTTTCAGTTGTCTGAGACTGTAGATGTGTGTGCAAGTTGCGTTTGTGTTTGTGTGTGTGTATGTGTGTGTGTGTGTGTGTGTGTGTATTGCTGACAGAGGCCTTAATGGCTGAAAGCTGTAATTGTGTGAATCTTTTTGTTGCGCCTATCGCGACTCAGCGTCTCCGCTTTATGTTGAGTAGCAACTTTCCTTCTTTAATATTGTTACATTCCATTCTGGATTTTCCATCGTTTGATCTAGATATATTACAGGGACATGAGCCATGAGGTAAGGGATTGGGAGTAGGGGTTATTGTAGGGATGGAAAAGTATATTGTGTAGGTTTGATGGACAGTGGAATAACACTGTGGGAGGGATGGGAAGGATAGTGGGCAGGGCATTTCTCATTTCAGGCCATGTTGAGAGTCGAAATCCTGTCAGATAATGTAATTCAGTTGCTACAGCCCTGGGTGGTACTGAGTTACGAGTGGAATGCTCCTCTGGGACCGTACAGTGAGACTTAGGGAGGCGGTGGAACACTGGAAAGGTAAGGCATGGGAGATTTGGTTTTGTACAAAACTGGGAAGTTAATTACAGTCTGTGAAGGTTTCAGTCAGACCCTCAGTATATTTTGAGTGGGACTGCTCATCACTGCAGGAGTGATGACCATGGGTGGCTATGCTGTACAGAAGGGACTTCTTGGTATGGAATGGGTGGCAGCTGTTGATGTGGAGGTATTGCTCATGGTCAATAGGTTTGTTATGGACAGATGTACTGTAGCCATCTTTGATGTGGAGGACAACATCTCGGAAGGTGGCTTGTTGGGTTGAGTAGGACCAGGTGAAGTTGTTGAGGTGGATAGGATGTCTTCACCCATGATCCAGATTGCAAAGTTGTCATCAGTGAATCTGAACCAGGTGAGGGGTTTAGGATTCAGGGTGCTTAGGAAGGATTCCTCAAGATGGCCCATGAATAGGTTGTCATAGGATGGTACCATGTGGGTGTGCGTAGCCATACCTCTAATTTGTTTGTAGGTAATGCATTTGAAGGAGAAGTAATTGTGGGTAAAGATATAGCTGGTCATGGCGACTAGTTGTTGGTTTGGAATCTGTTGGGCATTGGGAAAGGTAGTTTTTAACAGCGATAAGGTCATGAGCATTAGGGATGTTAGTGTAAATGGAGGTGGCATCAGTAGTGACGAGCAGGGCACCGTGTGGCAAAGGGACAGGAACTGTGGAAAATTGGTGGAGAAAATGGTTGGTATTTTTTATATAGGAGGGTATGTTCTGGGGAATAAGTTGAAGGTGTTGGCCTGCGAGAGCAGGAGTTCTCTCGGTGGGGCACAGTATCCAGCCATTGTTTGGTACTTTTAATGTTGTCTGTTTGGTCTATCAGAAAGGAATTCTAGACAATATAATGAATGAACGATATTTGTTTGAATGTGAAAGGAACTTCACAAACACAGCCCAAATATTGGGAGATTCACAGACACACTTACTTATCACTTGCTGATAATTACAAGTGGGTGCTTTTTAATAAATTACCACTTAGTACAGACAAATAGCTTGAACTTTATGGAATCCAAAACTCAGAATCAGACTATGAGAAATAGAGAAGGAAGATAGTAATGTACTTCAAAATAAAAATTTCTAGGTATGACTATTAAACACTGGTAGGAAGATGATGATAACAGTTTCACAATAATGAAGATACTTTCTTCAGCATTCTCTTAGAAGTCTAACCCCAGTATTCCTCTGAATATATTGGTTAAGATGTTTATTTAATTCTAAATTATGGCATTCTTTACTGGGGACAGATCCTCAGAAGATTTTTACCATATTCAGGTTTCAAAAACAGACAGTAAAAGAAACACACACTGTACTCAATTGTTAAAATGTTTGGCATCTTAACTAACATAATATACGATAGAAACATGTTAAAACATATGCTACAAACACATTTATTCATAACCATAATGTCATAGTTAGGAAATAAAATCTCAATCCTAGGAAAAGCAAAAGTAAATGAGAAAGAGGTGTGATAACATCAGACAAAACTTTACAACAATCTACCACAATAAATTAATCACATAAAATGATTTGTAAGATTTAGAAAAGTCTTAAGAAATATTTGACAACTGTTTTTGTTCAGTAGGGGAGTATACGTATAAAAAATTATTACTGTAGGTAAATAAGAAATAAGAATTTATTGAATTAAAATGCATTTAACTTTGTGTAAATGACACTTGTACATTTATTTCATAGAATTACATTTTGAGTATGTCATGTATGTAAGCAAATTCGGCTCAATATTATGCATCAGATTTGAATTATGGAGTTATTCAATTATATTTATTCATATAAAAGTGGAAACTTTTGTGTATTGCATGTGTGACTATTAAAAATGAAGAAGTAAATGTAATAGTTCACCATGTAGTTGATGCATGGAGTTGCATACAGGGACATAAACAAGAATGAGACTGTTGCTACCTTTTGAATCATTTTTCAAAGCAAGTAGAATATGCATACACACTCACAGGCACATGTAGCCATGGAGGCATATGTGTGTGTATGTACATACGTGTGTACCATTAATGCTAAAGAAGGATTCACCCATGAGCCACCAGTGGTCTCAGTCTAATTCAAGTGCCTGTAAACAATTCAACTATGCAGTGAGTTGTTGCCTTTATTCAATTTCTATTATTTGTGCTTCGCTGAAGACTTTTCATTACTGTATTTATTTATCAGTTACTATATTCATGCTGAGGAGGAATCATTTGTGGTCTTTGCAAGAGGCCGAAAGTTACAATATTATGGAAAGGGAAGTTGCCACTCACCATATAACAGGGATGCTGAATTTCAGATCGACACAACAAAAATACTGTCACAAATAAAACTTTTGGCCCATAAGGCCTTCATCAGAGTTGCCTGAGACTGCAATAAAATGTGTTTGTGTGAGTGAGTGTGTGTGTGTGTGTGTGTGTGTGTGTGTGTGTGTGTGTGTGTGTGTATGTGTGTGTGTGTGTGTGTATGCGTGTTTTGTCTATTTCTGACGAAGGCCTTATGGGCTGAAAGATTTATTTGTGACAGTCTTTTTGTTGTGCCTATCTGCGACTCAGCATCTCTGCTATATTGTGAGTGCCAACTTGTCTTTTCATAATATTGTTACATTCCATCCTGGATTTTCCATTGTTTGATTGAGGCTGAAAGTTATGTACACATGTTTAATGTAGCAGTTTTGTATTTTTAACTTGCACTTCTAAGCAAACAATCTGTTCCATAGAAATTTTCAAATGCTGAATAAACAAAAAAGTCAAATTAATTTATGATATGCTTCCCTGGACATCCCGAAAGTAGCTCCTACATATGACTGTGACTCTGCATCCAAGACAGCATGCTGTATAATCCTTACTGAGAAATCCTCAATCCAATCACAATCTTCATATAAAAAGCCATAAGTTAAAAATGATAAAAGTTGATGAGATACAATCAAACTTCCTCGAAAGTCAAGAAATACTGCATCCATGCAATCACCTTGGTCCATGGCTTTGAGTATGTCATGATAGGAAATCAGGAATTGGGTTTCATGTGGCTACTACCAGAAGTTTTCCATCCTTTGAACTCAATGGAAAAATTATTAGAGAAAAGAGCAGTTAACACTTTACTTTTGAAAACAAATTTTCATTAGTTTAAAGTAGGTTATCTCAAGTAAGTACCAGTATCATATAAATTTCTGGCATAATGCTTTATTTTTTATTGGGAGAGTGCAACAATAAAAAATCACTTTACATAAAAATCAACTACAGTTCAAGTATGTGGTTTGATTTTCTCAGTTTATGGATTCATCAAATGACATGATTACTTGAATAAAACAGTTAACACTTCAAATCATGATAAAGTTTATAGGCTAATACCTTAAATAAAAATTAGATATGTCATTACTTCATCACAAGTAGCCATAAAATTGGTGCACTATTCATAGATGTCAGTGTGAAATTTTTAAAGATGAAATACAAATGTATATATTAAAAAAAACAAAGTGGGCATTTTTATTGATAAACTTTTAATTTCAATATGGAAGCCAGAAATTAAAAAGCAGAAGAGTATAAAATTAACTAAGTGCTAATGGATCAGGACTCAGGACAGCAGATATGAAGGAGCTATCTAATTTAAGCTTTTGGAAGTGTTTGGGGCTTGTGACTCAAAATATATACAGGGTAGCTTCTGTCTCTGCACAGTACACAATGGAACATAGTTGTGTGCAGTCAGTTGACTCTATTGTAACAGTTCTTCATTATTCATATTTAAGTAAAGTGTATTTCTAGTACAACTGAAAAATTGATCTAAATACAAGTTTTATTTTTGAAACGAAAATGTATATACATCTAGAAAAGTATTGTCAAAAGAATGGTTAAATTTTGTGTATGTACTAAAATGGAACCCCTACAGCTATCCTTATGATGTTATTTATTATATGGCTACTAGTTTCAGTGTATCGGTGCACCATCTTCAGGCCTTAACTGGTGCTGAGGCGGTTAACTCTAATCAAACACATGATTCATCAGTGGCCAATATTTATGAACTGGTTTTCACAGACTACCTGGAACAACAATGTTATGTCTCCAGTCATCAAATAACAACCAGTTCATAGATGTTGGCTACTGATGAATCATGTATGCAATTGGAATAACCCCCCCCCCCTCCACCCCCAGCATAGTTAAGACCTGAAGATGTTCCACTGAAGCACTGAAACTGGTAGCCATATAATAAACAACATCATAAGGACAGCTGTAGGTGTTCCATTTTATTACATAAGTGAATGGCCAAAGTCATTGAAACTCCAGTCAGAAGGAAGGACATACAGAAACTTGTGTGTGTGTGTGTGTGTGTGTGTGTGTGTGTGTGTGTGTGTGTGTGTGTGTGTGTGGGTGGATGGGTGTGCAAGGGGTGTCCACAGATTTTTGACGAATACTTCTCTTTCACAATAGTCTTCAGAATAAATCTAATGTCTTCTTCAACGTTTACTAATTTGTCCCAGCAATGCATAATATGAGTAAGATGCATTCACCAGCTGTAACACAAGATGGTAACTCATCATATTACAGCAGTAATTGTCATGTAAGAGTGGACTCATAGATATGTAAATACTTGGAAAAATGATGGACAATATGAACAATATAATAACAAAATGTAGATGGTGCAGCACTGATGAATATGAGAAACACTAACATAAAAAAGAACTAGTTTAGTTACTGAGTTTTAATTGCCCTATAACTTTTATATAATTTGTAGTATAACTTATATCTTTGCATGACAACAGACACACCAGTTCTGCTACCACACATGAAATGATGTGCCGATTTATGTTCCATTATCGTTCTGAAATCTTGTGGATGGAAATGATAAACAAAAAATGAGGACAATCGCCTGTAGTTAAATGATGGATTGCCCATAGGCACATATTTCAAGCTTTTGTCTTTGTCTGTCTTGGTCAAATTCACCTCCCCTCCCTACCCCCTCCCCTCTTTCTGCCTCCCCCCCCCCTCTCTCTCTGTATGTATGTGTGTGTGTGTGTGTGTGTGTGTGTGTGTGTGTGCGTGTGTGTGTTAATCATTTATTTTATGTTGTAATCTGTAAATAAAACTGAGGAACAGTGTTAGACTGAGTTTGTGATTTGCAGTCTTACAATCTTCTACTCATTATTCCTGTTATATCTGTTGGCAATGGTACCTTAATTGAAGTTGCCTTCGTATGGTTTTTACTATGATGGTATCACCTGTATTGTGATCTTTTGTGTGTGAAAGCACATTCAGTAATTAGAGAAATGGAGTGTGTGGTTTTCATGCTCATGTATTACTGAGAAATCCAATGCAAAACCTAATAAACTGGCGACGAAAAATTAAGAGCTCGATGTATATGCCTTTGTGTAAAAATTTTCGCTGTAATAGTATATGTGTGAAAAGAAGAAGAGGACAGGGAAGCAGTAAAGATGATTTAAATGTCTGTGGATAATCCTGGTGCCATCACAATGACACAATTCATAAAACAAGTAAGCTTACAGTGGAGTGCTGTATCTCCTTTATGAAAAATAAGTTCAATGTGCACAAGATTTCGGAGGACCTGCAAATGAACTACCTACTGGATCTCGTTGGAATTAAGTATGCAGCTTTTGTCACGGGCTTAGCACACACTCAGAAATCAAAGGACATGACTTTCGATGAAATGGTGAAACTAGTGAAAGATCATATAGAGCCAGCACCTTCAGTGATCCGGGCGCGCTATAAGTTTCACACGAGAAACGAGCTTCCGGAAGAATCTATTCCACAGTAGGCCTTGCTTATGTATCTTAGTTGAAATCTTCGGCGCAACACTACGAATTTAAAGGTAATATGCAAGAAGCGCTGCGAGACACATTAGTGTGTGAAATGAAAATTGAAACACCGTCAGTTATCTCTTTTGTGTTCAGTTTATTTAAGCAACCAGTTTTGGTGTTGCATTACACCATTTACAGGCCCCTTGATCCACGTAAATTGGGAGGAATCCAATCCCGCTTAGTCATAATAGGAGCCAATATTAAATACGAGTAACTGTTTTCCGTAGTTCTCTAGTTCGCGTGACACTACAATATCGGTCATTTGTTGACTGATTTGATTATCGTACTCTAAAATAATCGTCAGAGTCCAGGACTCTCGCGCTGCCAGAAGATGCAGTTTTAGTTATTTATCACGAGTTTCCGTTAACACCATATTTCATGAATCTGTTTTCAAAGTATAATCCACCGAATTTCAAAGAAAGATTGTTTAACTACGGCAGTCTAGAGCTCGCCGCGTTGTGGAAAATAGGTTTGTCATTCTGGTTTCCAAATTTCGCTTGTATGAAAAGTCAGCACTACTTCGCCCACAAATGACTGACAAAATTATCAGCGCTACGCGTTCAGTCCACAACTGGCAGAGAAACATCTCTACAGCAATATGTACAGGCAGATCTAATAGACCAGGAGCATGTCAGTAACGTATTTTATCAGGAACGTTGATATCCACAAATGCCTTGGGCAGGGGGGGGGGGGGGGGGTGTGCTCATAGATGCAAAGCTACAGTATGGCAGCAGTAATCATTCCAAGGACGCCGCATTAAGAAGAGAATGACTTCAGTTCTTGAAGATGGAGCTGTACTGTAGCAACGTACCAAAGTCTAAAAAATATGTAGGCCTTCTACAGTTTGTGAATGTGAAGCTCTGCTATGACTTTTAATATAAGTGAATATGGAATAAGGAATTAAGTTTAGCCGATCTGCGTAGCCTTTTCTCCTCTACACTGTTTTCCTTATAAACGTATCTGCTAACTTGATCGATGGGACTTTAGTCTTGTAGATGTAATCTGTTCCACAGCCAGATGTTTTGCTTGCCAGAATTTTCTTAATTCAGTTGTATACCGGTACTTATCCTGAGGCGATGAATTTCGCTCTGCAGGTCAGATACTGTCAACCCATCCAAGTTTAACCGCCTTAGAAGGGCCTCAAGTTGTTTTTATGATCCACATAGATAAAATCCTACAAATGCTATACATAGCATAGGTATTCAAGAATCGGGCTGTTTCCCCCGTTACACACTACATATTTGCTTTTGTCTACACTCCACTGATACAGCACCTATCCTGAAAACACATGTGACTATTAGTTTAGTGTCGCCAAAGTTGGAAGTTGTTCAGTTTCACCGATGAGTAGCGCACACATGCGCCGCAAAAGTGCAGCGGCTGGTAGCGCAGTTGAGCACAACCTAGAGTCGTCGTGTAAACTAGGCTTTTAACACGTAAAATGTAGTTTAATCGGACAAAATCACTACGAATGTTCTCTTCAAACAATTGGAAATACCAATAATCTATTATTTCCAGTGCTGCACAATCAAGCATGCATAACCCTTAACAGTAGTCTACTATTTTTTCAGTTTAAAATTGCTAACGGTTTGTGTTGCGTAGAGAAACGGGCTAACACAGTTGCGTAGACCGTTGCAGATGCTATATGGATAAACTACCCATGATCAGTGATCCACACGATTCGAGGGCTATTCAAAAAGTAGGAACAGATTTCAAACATTTATTGCTTCCAAATTACAAAAGACAGAAGCGCAATTCCAACATTCCTGGAAAGAGAAAAGTTCAAACTGTCTATGCATTCAATGTGAACATCTGTTACACGCCAAATATCAACACGGTGTCTCATTTGCCGCCACACATGAAGCAGCTGTTCTCTCGTTACCGAATTCTGAGCGTCAACAATGCGGCGTCGCAGATTTTCAAGAGTGTCAGTCATACGGGGGGATAAAACCGCGGGCTCTTACGTAACCTCACAGATAAAAGTCACAAGGTACGAGGTGTGGGGACCTGGGATGCCATCGGCGATGAAATTCGTCTTCTGCTTCTCATCTTCCAATCCAACGACTTGGAATGGTGTCATTCAGGTAACATTAGGATGTGTTTAGGGAAGTTCTCTAACGAGAGACCAGTTGCTTCGTATGTGGCAGGAAATGAGCCGCCGTTTTTATGTTTGTCTTGTAACACATGGTGCTCACATTGAATACATAAGAACTTGATCTTTTCTCTTTCCAGGAACGTTGGAACTGTGTTTCTATCTTTTGGAATTTGGAAGCAATAAATGTTTGAAATGTGTTCCTCCTTTCGAATACTCCTGTACATAGTTCTCGGAATCTTATGTGTGTGGCTATAAAATATCATAATACTTGCCGAGAGGAAGGTGGACCTATGGACCTGGTAGAGGCGCCCGGCCGTCACCACCAGCGGCTTCTGGGCGCGGCACATGAGGATCCGAAGGGTGCGTTTGAAGCGGGGGCTGCCTTCTATCCAGGAGCACGAGTACGCTGCTGCCGAAACCGCCTCACTCTGGAAGCAACAGTAGGCTGCTAGATATGGAGAGAGCGCGCTTTGATTCTCTGATCTGTTCGCTTTTTTACTTGGGCTAATGTGAGGTCTGTGTGGTTCAAATGGCTCTGAGCACTATGGGACTTAACTGCTGAGGTCATCAGTCCCCTAGAACTTAGAACTACTTAAACCTAACTAACCTAAGGACATCACACACATCCATGTCCGAGGCAGGATTCGAACCTGCGACCGTAGCGGTGGCACGGTTCCACTCTGGCCGGCTGTGGTCTGTGTGCAAAAGTTCTCGGCGCAGACGCCCTGACACAGAGGTGGTTCTGATTCAAGTGAAATTTTGTTTTTGTATGTTGGTGCATGCTGCACAGTAGCGTAAATCGAATTCAAACTTAATCTGCAGAATATTTTTGTTTACAGTTTTTAAAGTGTGATTTGCTCAAGGGCAGTAGAAAGGTAGAATACCCATCGACTTTTAGATCACCAGAAGATTGGAAATGATGGGATAGGAAATCGGCTGTACTCTTAACAAAGGAATCATCCTGACATTCAATCTAAGCGATTTGTGGGAAATTATAGAATACCTAAAACTGAATGGCAGGAAGGGGTTCGAACCGTCATCCTCCCGAATGAGAATCCATTGTCCTGTTCATTGTTTACATTAATGAATTCTCAAATTATATGCCATGCAACAATGTACTGTGGCAGGAAGGGGTTCGAACCGCCATCCTCCCGAATGAGAATCCATTGTACTGTTCATTGTTTACATCAATGACTTCTCAAATTATATGCCATGCAACAATGCACTGTATGCTGATCATATGACACTAATAACAGATGGAGAAAATCCGCAAGATGTCATAGAATACAACAAAGTAGTAACTGAAATGAGCAGTGACTGGTGCAGAGCCAACCTTTTATCAATAAACAAATTGAAAACTGAAGACATTTGCTTCACCCTGAAACCAATTGATCAGAATACAAAAAAATGTTAAGTTACTAGGTTTACATATAGATCAAAAACTTACATGGGTCAGACACACAAATTATCAATGTGGCAAACTTGCTCGAACTCTTTTTCTATTACACAAGCTGAGGCACGTTATCAGTAAAAATCTGCTAATCTCCACATACTTCGCTTTTTTTCCATTCGTAACTGCAATATGGGTTACTTCTTTGGGGTAACTCAGTGGGTTCAAGTACCATCTTCAAGTGGCAGAAGAAAGCAATTAGGTGCATTTTAGGACTAGCACCAAGACAAAGTTGCAAAAATCATTTTAAAGAACTAAAGATAATGACGCTACCTAGTATATACATTTATAATTGCTTAATACATGCTAAAGAGAACGTAAAGAACTTTAATTTAAGATCTGAAGTAACATAGACCTACCATACACAAGGCTGACTTTAACACAAAAGAGCCATAAACACCTTAGCTTCAAATTTTATAACAAAATCTCAAAGGCTGTGAGCGAACTACCGATGAATAACTTTAAGCATACAATAGAAGGGTGGCTCAAATGAACGCCATATTCTCACTTGATGAGATTCTAAACAGTGACACAAAAGAGATATGCTACATGAAACAAAAAACTGCTATGAGTTATACCTATAAGCTTGTGACAGTAATGTACCAACAAAGACTTTTTACATGGATACGTAAGATGTAGCATAAATATATCTTGATACTATTGTATATTTAACTGTTATGATGTATTATTATTATTATTATTATTACGAATGAATAATTGTTGTATTATCAATATTACTTTAGCATGCGTATCTGCTTGCCCTGCACAGGCACAATTATGTACAATAATAATTATTGTAATTTTAAAAAAAATGTATTGAACACACTGACGTTGCCAATTGTATGGAAAACATACTGAAAGGCAAATAAAGATTCTATTCTATTCTAATCACGTTTTGCTCAAATGGATAAACTAGTATACCACACCGTTCTAAATCTTTGTCTCGTACGATTCCTCCCGGGGGACGTTCGTCCGAAAATGCTCGAACTTTATAAAAAGAATGCTCTTTTACTTACAACATTTACGAAGTGGGCGCCAAATTCAAATGCACTAGTAGCCTACTTCTTTTGAAAATGATCAAGTCGAGAACGAAAAAAGGAGCAAAAACAGATGAATTTATTGACAAAGTGCACAGTACGATATTGGACAATCGGCGGATGAAAGTGTTTGGTACAGCTGTCCAAAACTGTGAACACACAGTTGATGGCGTTAAGCACATCAGAAGGGAGATTCTCGTACCGCCCGTAGCTGAGAAGAATGCGTGCAACAAGAATGCAGTGTGAATCGATGATGTGCTCTACAGAGAAAAGTGGCGCGGTGGTAACAGCATTTCATGAATATAATTACGTGGACATCGTACTGTGACTGACTGTAGCACTTGTGTTGCCACGGTAAATGTTTGGAATGGTTTGGCATGTGAAGTATTGAGTATATTTATCCCGTAAAGCCATCCTTCTTCGTGACGAGTTTAATTAAGAGAAAGATGGAGTACTTTGACAAAAAGGTACATTTTCGTTATTCTTTCCTGTAATTTACAAATAAACGAGACCTGACCTGTAAATCCGCCTGTCACCATGACTGTTAGCGTCATACCTCACAAACAAAATAAGGTGTTTGGGTTGCATCATGGTCGAAATTATTTGGAAGGACCACAGAAGTAAATGAATACTGCAACTTGAATTAAGATCAGTACATTACTGTCAAGAACACAATGAGACAGCCTTCACAAAATGGGAATGGTCTAGAATCCGCAACTGAGTCCCTAATTTTATAGTTTTAAGATTGCTAATACTTCAGATGGTGTGAATGAGACAGTACGTTTGTAACTACACAAACTGACATAAAAGGTGAATTAGTCTGTCTGTTAGTGCACATTCTATACGATTCAGTAATTAAAACAATGTTTATTTTATAGAAACATCAATCAGTGACTTGAGCCCTTTTACAGTTAAAGATTCATCAGTCGTACTCATGCCCCTCTGAAATTAAAGCTTAGATAGCAGCCCTGAAGATGCACCACATCATTTAATAATTTCTCCTCGCACCTCTACATCACATTACCAGCAGTGTTCACAAGAAAACAGTATGCTGCAGTGCTTTGCCTGTTGTACATTGATGCCGTTGTTATACAGGCAGTTAAAAGTATATTGCATTATACGAGGGTCGTTCAATAAGTCGTTAATATACATAGACAAATGTCCTTGTTGGTGCTTCACATTTGATGTTTTTTCTGTGCGCCAGTAAAGTTTCGAACCGTTGTGGCAGATGGCAGAGCCGTAGTATACCGTCAAAATGGCGTCTACATACATTCCGAATCGTGCGAATACCATTATTTGTGGCGACCGGCGCATCACAGCCCGAGAATTGGCTACAGTTGTCGGTCAGCGTTGGAAGTGCGTTTGCAATGATCGAGATTCTCAGACATTCAAAAAGAAGGTCACGACGGGCTTCACGAATGCTCACAGCGGACCCTCAGACTTCCATCTCTTTGGGCCACTTCAAGATTCTCTACGGGGAACACACTTTGAAGATGACGGGAGTTTCAGCCATGCAGTGAAAACATGGCTATGCCTACAGGACAAGAGCTTTCACCAGCAAGGCGTACGTGATGGAGACTACGTAGAAAAATAGGACATGAACGAGACATGTTGATGTATGTTGCCACCACATTCTGATTCTTAACAATAAATACGTTTTGAGAAAAAAAAGTTGGGCATTACTTATTGAACGACCCTCATATTTGGTTTGTGCATAAGTTCGTAGCGTATTTGTTTTGTATGATGGTATTCTGGTTATCACGTTTTATTTGTCGTTTATTGTTGCTATTTGAGTTTACACGAGGTAGGTGGGAGGAGTGGGGTTGGGGGGGGGAACCAGAAACGCTGCATAGAATCAAAAACGTTTCTGACGTTTTGCGCATGACGTCAGATCGAACACTTCGCGCTTGTATTTGTATGTTGGAGGATGCGTGATTTCGTGAATGTTGTCGCTTTCGCTTAGTTCCTTTTGTATAGTCAGTTATTTGCAAATGAAAGGGTTTTGAATGTGTGAAAGCAATGCCAGGTTGTGCTGTTGTTGGCTGTAATTCTCACAATGACAACACTAAATGGGACATGATTTTATATTCACAGACTGAAGCAGCGAATGAAAATTTGTACCAAGGCCGGGAGACGAACCCGGGCCTCCTGCTTGCTAGGCAGGTGGTTTAGTCGCTAAGCCATCTTGGCACAGCGGTTCTCACAACTACACGGATTACCCTAGCATGCCTCCCTCCTCAATACAAATTCTCACTGCTTCACTCTGTATGTATAAAATCATATCTGTATGTGACTAGTAAAGTCTCTGAAACTGTGTTATTCCATTTGTGTCAGTACCTGTACTTGGATTTCAGGCTGAATCCTCCATTTACATTTGATGCTGTGGTGCTATGCCAGAACACGGAGAGCCATGGTAATTCTGTTAGAGTGCACGGGAGAATTTAAAGTAGACCGGGGCAAGGACGAGAACTTGGATTAAGGAGGAAGGCGCGCCAGGATAATTTCTGCAGTTGTCTGTACCAGTGTGCCAAGGTGGCTTAGTGGTACCGGCACGGTAGCTCAGCGTGTTTGGTCAGAGGGTTTAGCTACCCTCTGTAATAAAAAACTGTGTTAATGGATCAACAACGAACTTAAACGGATGTCTAACAACGTCCGCCCCGAGCAGATGCAACGAACAAAAGTGAACGAAAATGAGATTTAAAAAAAGCGGCTAACATACCTGCCTACTAAGCAGGAAACCTGCGTTCGGTTGCCGGCGTTGGCAAAAATTTTCACTCGCCGTTTCAGTCTATATACATAAAATCATATCTGTATGTGGCCAGTAAAGTATCTGAAATACAGAATTTCAGTTATCTACTAGACGGACAGAAGTAATGCTTCACGTTCGCGATGCAAGTCTATGAAGGGTTTCGCTGTCGAAATGCTGTAAAAAAGACGCTTTGAATGTTGTAAATGCTGGAATATACTCTCATCATTTCAAATAAGCTGCTGAATTTACCGCGGAAAAGAACACTTAACAGCGTGGTATTAGTGCCAGTGCTAGCACACCATGTTTAACAGAAGAAGAGAAGGAACCTTTCAGCATAGATCCATAGAAGAAACTACGGAGGTTGCAAAAGCTTTCTCCATGGGAGAAGAGCACTGGTAAATCTACGTGATTCAGAAGCAGCCAGTTTAAAGAATTACCTAGTGGAATTACAGAGGAGAAATGCTCATATGGAAACATGTGAAAAAATTGCAAGCTCATGTTGATGATCTTTGAAATCAGTCGTCATCAACGAAATGAGGTCTTTAAAATGAAGAAAGTAACAAAAAATGCACTTTTATCTCGTGAATTTAGTCGAGTACTGGGTAAAATACTCGTATTATCACCCGATCAAATCAGAAGTTTGTTACAGGGGTCAAAAAGGGTTCTATAGGTCAAAGAGAAAATTATTTTGCAAGTTGATTTCCTTGTTCACCGTTGCGCAGAGAAATTACCATTTTTTCAGGAAAAAATTCGGGTATCCTCTACCTGAAGTAACAACCTTGAGTTCCTGGATAAACCACAGTTTCAGTTGCCACCAGGTATTTTGAAAGATGTTCTAGTTTGATTAATTGATTCGAATGCTTTCTACAAATAAGGCACTTGTGCAATTTTCTTGAGTGAAAACGACAAGCCGCGTGGGATTAGCCGAGCGGTCCAAGGCGCTGCAGTCATGGACTGTGCGGCTGATCCTGGCGGAGGTTCGAGTCCTCCCTCTGGCATGGGTGTGTGTGTTTGTCTTTAGGATAATTTAGGTTAAGTTGTGTGTAAGCTTAGAGACTGATGAACTTAGCAATTAAGTCCCATAAGATTTCACACACATTTGAACATTTTGAAAACGACAATGTCCATCTGTTAACTGAAGTACCTTTAAAGTTGCGATAAATGCAAAATGAAAACGAACATTATGTAGGTCGTGGTTACTCGTTAAAACTGTTTTCAGAGGCAACGTAGGAGACTGCAAGCTTATATCGAACATTTATTTCGACAGAAAACTGAAAAAACAGATTATATTTTGCGCTTTTTTGCATTTTTGTATTCAAGAGATGCTTTTATTTATTTATGTATTTATTTTTTTTAATCAGCGGTGTCTGTTTAAAATCTGGTTAAATTATACGATGTAGAGGTAACATGCTAGAAATAGCAGAATGTCAATTTACATTTGATTTTTTGAGTGGAAACAAAAACACCGCGTAGAAGCTCGGCTCCCAAGTCATAGTGCTGTTCCCGAAGCAGACGCTGTTCCTTAGTGACGTCAAAGCATCAACCAATAGCAGCACTTAACGCTTACGGCCCAAGTTTACTTTTTTACCGACCTTGAGTTTACATTTTTTCATTAGGAGATAGGGAGCAAAGTTGTGGACGCTAGAAAATGGAGTTTTTGAGTTCAGTAGAGGCGTGACAACAGCGGAGGCAGGCAGAAACATTTGCACCGTGTGTGGGGATAGTTATTGAACAGAGCATGGCCTTAAACTGATTTTCTAATTTCAAGAAGGATCGTTTTGACATTAGTAACTCTCTACGTTCAGGAAGACTTTTGCGGTTTGGCGATTCCTAACCTGCATCGTTAATGGTGACGAGGAGCGGTGTCTTTACGCTAACGTAAGAAAAAGAAAGTAATGTTTGAACCCAAGCAAAGCAGCAACTCCCCGTATGATGAATTACGTCATCCACAAAAGATAATGTTGTACGACTGGTTGAATAGCGACGGTGTGGTGTACTGCGAATTAATGACATTTATTGCCAGCAACTGAGACGTTTTGCAGACGCAGTCCAAGAACAACGATCAAGAAGACCGCGTGAAGCGAGTTGCTTCACCATAACGTCCGCCCACATTCTGCTACACTGACAAAAACTCTGTAGTGGAGTTGGATTGGGAAGTCATTCCGCACCTACCTTATCCACCTGATCTTGCGCCCTTAGATTTCCACCTTCTCCGCTCTCTATCGAATAAAGTTCAAGAACTTCCTTTCCGGATGAAAATGTGCTCCGAACATGGCTCGACTAGTTCTTCGCCTCAAAACTACGTGATTTCTACAGTCGCAGAATGGAAATGTTACCCCAGGTCGGCAGGCAGTAGTAAATAATGAAGGAGAATATATTATTGATCAATAAAGTCTCTGTTATGTGTATCTGTTGCCTTTGTTAAACTTATGCAAAAACGCAACGAACTTATGCACCAACCCATTATGTTGGTGTTTTAACCATATTGTTTAGCGATTATTTGTAATACAATGGGTGCTTCCAGCAGCATTTAAATAGAATACAGCAAACTTCATCCAACCCCAGGCAGCTGCTCACCTCATAATAAGAATCACGATCTTAGCAGATTTCTGTTGTATCTAACCAATTTTGGAAAATTCAACATTAAGAACAATGAGGGGACACAGTTTATTACCTTGCAATAGGGATTTCGGCATTATTAAAAGAAAACTCAAGAAACCGGCTGATCGTTTACTGTTTGTTACGTCAAAGAGATGATTCTTACAAGTTCGAAACAAAGTAACTGTCTCGAGGTTGCTGCTTCTGAAATATTGGGTCTCAAATTATGCCAGCAGCTGTTCTACAGGAAAACCAGAAACTGTGAAGAAACTCGAAGAATTGGAAGAGAAAAGGAGTTGACACTATCAGCACATTTTCATATTCTGTTTTCGATAACAGAAGAAAGGATTGTACTACAGCACCTATAACAATTAGTGGACTGATTAGTCACACCTTTAATCTAGGCCTCCAACATGACCCATTGAATTTGCCACAGAAAATAGCTTAACCATCAGGACAGGCTCCAATTAAGTCTAATACAATCAAGGACTTGGAAAGACTCCTGTGTTATCTGTCTGACGAACACATATCTAGTAGTAGGGCAACAGGGAAATCACCCCACTCCACATAGTTGCCAAATTTATTCAAGATGGTCGATCAAAGGCGGCCATAGATGTGGCAACATTTCGCTGACATAGTGGCGGGGAATTCGAAATTTGTTAGGTCATTTTGGCTGTCTCTACTAATCTAATTCCACTCACCATCCCTTCCTCCCTCCAATTCCCTCCCCTCCCCTCCTCACCACCATCCATAAATCGGCAGTAAGAAAAGGACCAGTCTGTGCTGGGTTGCTGGATATGATGGACTTAAGCCTT
Organism: Schistocerca nitens; assembly: GCF_023898315.1. Taxonomy (NCBI): domain Eukaryota; kingdom Metazoa; phylum Arthropoda; class Insecta; order Orthoptera; family Acrididae; genus Schistocerca; species Schistocerca nitens. The sequence continues at coordinate 123,982,383 of NC_064622.1, read as the reverse complement.
TATTTTGTATGCAGTGCAGGATATTGCTTGCTTAAACAATTTGAGTTCTCACAGACTGAACACTAGACAGTACTCCATTCTTTGTGTTCACCTTGAGGCCTGGAGGCCAACTGACCTAGTTTGCAACACCACCACCAGAGGACACTGTCGACCCTGCCTCTCCCCTCACCTCCTGTGATGTAATACAAATAGGTGCCGGGGAAAAATAGAGGGAAATCCTCTCAGTCTGTGTCTAGCTGCTGAACTAGGAGAACCTCACAACAGAGGGCTGATATAGCGAAATACCTGCAGCCTTCCTCCTCCTCATCCCTGGCATACTTTCATTCTTTGTGGTGCACCCATCCATGTCCATGCATGTCGAGGAGGTTATCTCCCCTTATTGGTGCATAGTAGATATGAGAGTGTTGTGATGATATAACAGACGGTGAAGAATAAATTATATAGTTTTATGCATGATGGAGCTCCATAAGAATGGAGTTTGAAGCATTTTACGTAAATCAACAGTGCTACCAATTCTAAAGTATTGTACTAGGGCCTGGAGACAGTACCAAGAAGTACCAAGAACATCTGATCAAGGTTCAGAAATTGCACTATGCTCGCATCAGTTCTATGAAATGAACATCAGCAACAGAGAATGCCTCTTACAATTAAGACAGAAATGATAGTAGGAAATAATCACACATGCACTCTATGGAGGACATAAATGTCCAACATCGAACATACATCCACCCTGCAAGTTTTCTATCCCGCTCACTATGGTGACAAACTTTAAGATGATAAAACTACTTCATTCTACCCAAAGAAAAAAACATAGAGTCTTTCTCATACATGCTCAGTATAGTTTTCCAGAGGCATATAGCACCCACTATTCACATCCAATCAAGGTTCAGAAATTGCACTATGCTCACATCAGTCCTATAAAATATTCAACAGCAACAGAGAATGCCTCTTGCAAGGAAAAAGACAAACACACAAGCAGCGGTGTCTGAGATGTGAAATTTCATACTGTGCTACCACTAGCTCCATAAACAGGACATCTATGATCTATTAGGCAGATGTATACACAGGGACTGCAATACATCACAACCACCTATCACTGTGTTCTTTTTTCATGATCTCTTGTGGAATTCGAAATAGATCATGAATTTTTAGATATGTAATTGCTCTGATATTCCTGTCATTGTTTAGACATCAGTGCACTTCGAGAAGTGACAAAAATAAAAAATAAGAGCCTTAACATCCCTGACTGCAGCAGCAAGTATAAACTAAGCCCACTCAGCATCGGAAAAGTGATGAAGACCACAGCAGCTGAAGGACACAAAAATTTTTCTCACTCTAGCAGTGCATTCAAACACGTAGCTAAAACTCCAAAACTGGTGAGCGTCTTGTTTAGAGTTAAAGAGATATTTATTTCGGCTTCCAAATATCGTCATTTTGGCATGTAAAATCGGATATTAGCTGGGATCGGTTTCTGGATCTATTTCCCACAAAAGCTCACAAAGTGTCTCAGGAATGAAGACTGGGAGGTTTCACAGGTGTGTCAGAACCTGCCATGATCTTTTTAGAGTCTATGTTTGAGTGTGGCGGTACACATCGCGAAACTGAAGTAAACTGCTGTGCAGCGGTCTTTTTGAAAATGTATTTAGAGACAAATTTAATTGGATTTAATAACTCTTGAGGTAGCTCGTGCTCAAGGACAAGGGAAGGCTGTGGTATATTTCACAAATGGGTGCAAAGTGTGTAAGGTGGCAAATTGAATAAATGCCAATTTCGCACCTTACATGAGAGATTTTATATGTCAAGTAGAGGAATAGGTCACCTGACATACTTTGGCGATAATGAGCAGATTTACCTATCAAAATGTACAGGACGTAATGCAAAGGGATGGCACTCATTTCGATGGTATTAACACACCGAACCCAAATCCTGTCTGTCAATGAGCAAAGGGTGTAAAAAGCTGCTGGAGGAAACGTTTTAGTTTCGGGGCAGATGCGGGTTGTGCCATCACGGCACGAGTACAACAGAATGCTTCCAAAAAGGGGTTGGTGACCCGCAGAGAGATGGACAATGAACGCGCTGCGTGTTACACTGAGGGGAGCAGGTAGCAGCGCAACGCTGCTTGCTACAGAGAAATTCTTTGGAAAACTGCTTTGAGGAATTTCCAGATAGATACAAACAGACCAGCGATGCAGTTGATCACATGAAATGTTCGTGGTATGCTCGAGATGTACGCGTGTAGCTTTTAGGCGTCAGTAGTGGGCATAAAATGTCCAACTGGCTGGAATAAACTAGGAAGGAGTAGAAGGGTACGATATTTCCGTGCAGTTTAAAGGTAGGCCCTTTGTGATTGGCAGAGGTAGTATCCACAAGATGAAAGGAACGCTCCTATTGGTTTGAAAAAGCCGTGATGTGAAGCACAAAAGGACACAGGCGGTGGGACAGTTTGCTACCAAAGACATAAGACCAAAAACTTCGGCGACTCTCCACTGAACCAGTGTCAAGTGTATAAAAGGGCGCATCACGCGCTGTACGACGCCGAAAGAGGAATTTTGTGTGAACACAGCGTTCACTTTAGCTGACATTAGCTAGAAATGAGCTGAAGAGTCGTTGAGATCCGATAGTGGAGAAACGAAACAGCCACATAGATGATTGTTCTTGCGAGAACTGAGAGGCCATTGAAATATACATGCTGCACCATCTATGCATGTGTATATCGCCATATTTTCCAGACTAGGTATGAATGCATGTTTTCTCACCTAATGAGAAACATAGGACAGTTTCAGCTGATAAAATCAGTAAAGATTTTGATTAGCTTTTTATAGGATTTTCAGAGGGCGAGAGCAGCCATGCAGCTGACAGCACATCGCAGCTAAAACGTAATTGCTAGTGGCAGACGCGTCCACTGTGATCTCGAGCAACCTTGAGTAATCGTTTGCTAATCATGTCACAAAAACTAACCATCCTCCATAGACTTGATTGTGATCCTAAATAGTACTGAACTTAGGACCGGAATCTGATGATTTGTCATAATAGTGGGCAACTACAGGGTGTAGTAGTAAGAATAATCTTGTAGAGAACCCTCTATTTAAATCTGAAATTTTTGTGTTCAGGTTTATTTCTGGTAAACAGGACGTAATGCGTTATCTTGACAACTGTCCTGACATTGTCACGTCACAATCTATGTAAAATCGTGTACTTCTTTGACAACAGTTCTGAAATTAAAGAAAAATTGTGTGCAGCTAAACACCAATATGCTGTGTCCTAGAATAAGGACCGTCTCCTAACCCAAGTCACAGATTCTAGCGACGCTAATGCACTCACAGGTTGTTTTTGCTGATCCCTGACAAACATGAAAGGGAGTGGAGTGTCAGAAGTGTCTCACGGAAGAATGCTGGGAGGCTTGACACGTGTGCCGTGATCTTTTTAGAGTCAGTGTTCAAGTGTGGTGGTACTCCTGGGAACAAAACGTCTAATTACATCGAAAAGTAGTTTCTGCGATATTTTCAAGATACGTATAAGACAATTTTCTGCACATTGGTCAAATTTCAGATTTAATAACTTCCAAGCAGTTTGTGTAGTACGCCAGGGATGAGGAGGAGGAAGGCTAGGGTATTTCCAGCATGGCGGAAAGTGCTTAGCGTGTGGCCCGGTAGTTGCTGGGGGCCAGTGCTGCGAGCCCAGCTCATGGCTTCTTTCAGCAGCCACGACTCTGCTGCAAGGAGCACAACAAAGAAAGTTTTTGAGATACGTTTATTGCGACCTGTGACGGTTTTACTATGTTGTTTCTTTCGCTATTGGAATAAACAAGATAGTAACGCAATTGTTTAACAATGCCTAAATTGTTTAAAACCCAGTTTCATTTCCGAGGTCTACCATGATTTCAGAAATAAATAAACAACATTCTTAAACAAATTGTTTAAACAATGCCTTGTGCACGCTATATCAGCCTACTGTTGTGAGGTTCTCCCAGTCCATCAGCTAGACTCAGACTGAGCGAATTTCCGTCTATTTTTTCCCTGGCGCCTGTTTGTATTACATCACAGGAGGGGAAGGGGCAGCACCAAGAGCGCCATCTGGTGGTGTGAAGTAGGTCAGTTGGTCTCCAGACCTCAAGGTGAACACCCTGAATGGAGCTACTGTTTAGTGTTCGATCAATGACAAGTCAAATTGTTTAAGTAAGCAATATGCTGCACTGCATACAAAATAAAGGATTAAGTCCACCATATTCAGCAGCCCAGCACAGACTGGGTCCTTTTCCCGCCAAATTTCTTGCTGGTGGTGATGAGCAGAGGGGACGGGAGGGAGGAAGGAGTAGTGGGTGGATTTAGGTTAGTGAAGGCAGCCCAAATGACCTATTTCCTGACAAATTTAGAGTTTCCCACCATGATGTTAGTGCGACATTATATGGAAAAAGTTTCTCAAACCTGCCCTGGTTACATTGATGCAATCAAGATAGTGCTAACGAGGATAAAAAGAAGTGTCTCATTTCAGTATTTTTTAAAAAGGCATTAGTTTCCAGCTTTTAATGATGAACTATAATACCAAAATATAACATTCGTAATTAATTCTCTTGTCTGACAATCACATTTGCGTCATACGACGTAACAGTGCCAAAAAAGATACCCACATAATGTTACTATTCAAATTAAACAATTTTTCATAGTTTCCTACAAATGTTTGTTTACAGAAGCCCCTTTAAAAACATACGATTCAGTTCTGGACTTCAGATGGTCCGAGCAACGCATTCACGGAAAACTGGTACAAGAATTACAGAAGCAAACAACTGCGTGAGCTCGTCCAGCCTTTCGAAACAAGTACACATAGTATTTCGAGGGAACCAGTCAACAGAAGCTATACACACATAACGAGTGAGCCATGATAGAGAAGAGTAAACGAGAACACGAGCGCAATGCTTGTCGTCATTGCACTGTAGCGTAGCCGATGGACAGCCTGCAGTCTCGGAAACGAGCGCTTGTTGTCGGCGCAATCGCTATCCAGCTGCGCATTATTGAAAAATGCCACAGGATTCTATAAGCGTGTTTGCGGAACACGTCTGGCTTTATGGTAATGATGTCCAGACGTGTTGCGACGAAGATTGCCGCCAACTTGCACGCCTGTCTTCCGATAAACTGCAACCGGCCGTTGGTGAACCTGGAGCTGCTTCAGAGTGGCTCTCCGCAGCGTGCGTCTCCTGATTTTATCACGTCGGGGGCGACACTGTAGTGTTACTACACTGGAGAAAAATAGTCCTATACTTCCAACCAGACTAACGGGTTATCGCTGCCCCTCCGGCGACGGTCAGTTAAATACTGAGGGCGACGCCTAGAGCTTTCACGTATGCCGTTTGTAAGAGGCGAAAAACACCTCCCCCCCATTATCCCCCCCCCCCCCCAATCCCTATCACTTCCGCGAAAAACAGTCTCTCTCTCCGCCGAACTGTTAACGCGAATCACGTTTGAATTTTGTGACTGAAATGGGCCAGCCTACGGAAAATGGCCACCTTTCCCCCCAGTAATTCCTTATCTTGGGAAACGATTGGCCACCTCAGAACTGCTGGGAAGATTTTTTGTCAAAGTGAAAACTGCCCATCAAATTTAACAGCTCATTAACTGTACGCGCTGTCCTAATGTGGTTACCTTCATTTGATTCGTCCTCTCTCTTACAGTGAGAATCTACATTTGGATTTTGAATTACTCAAATATTTCATCTCTTTCATCTTTGTTAGGCTGAACGAAACGGTGGTTGTGACCCCTCACGTGGGCGCGTATGTGCTATAAAAGTCTCTCATTTACATGGCTTGGAGGCCTTCGAGATACGTAAATACGTTCAATCGTCTCACCCCTACAGTAGACCTACTCTGGTGTACACACAATGTAAATTAAATTTTTCAATCGTGTATACATGGGATCACAGTTGTGTCATTAATTTGTTAATAAGGAGTGCTGTGTGTGCATCTTCGGAACTGTGTTATTCCATCAAAAAAAAACTGGTGATTTCTCAAACTGGGGAACAATCAAGAATGAGGTGCCGCAAGGTTCCGTCTTGGGTCCTCTGCTGTTCTTAACATACATTAATGACTTGCTATTCTATTATACACGAAGACGCAAAGTTGGTACTTTTTGCCGATGATACAAGTATAGCTATCACACCCAACAGACAAGAATTAACTGGAGAAATTGTAAACGATGTTTTTCAGAAAATCGTTAAGTGGTTCTCTGCAAATGGGCTCTCATTAAACTTTGACTAAACACAGTACATACAGTTCCACACAGTAAATGGAATGACACCATTAATAAATATAGACTTCGATCATAAATCGGTAGCTAAGGTAGAATATTCAAAATTTCTAGGTGTATGCATTGATGAGGGGTTGAACTGGAAAAAACACACTGAGGATCTGCAGAAACGTTTGAGTTCAGCTACTTATGCTATTAGGGTCATTGCAAATTTTGGCGATTTACGTCACAGTAAATTAGCTTACCATGCCTATTTTCATTCTCTGCTTTCGTATAGCAACAAATTCTGGGGTAACTCATCATTGGGTAAAAGAGTGTTCATTGCACAAAAGCGTGTAATCAGAATAATTGCTGGAGCTCATCCAAGATCATCCTGCAGACACTTATTTAAAGAGCTAGAGATCTTCACTGTAGCCTCACAATATATATATATTCACTTACGAAATTTGTTATTAACAATCCGAACGAATTGTAAAGTAATAGCAGTGTACATGGCTACAACACTAGGAGAAAGGATGATCTTCACTACTCAAGGTTAAATATAACTTTGGCACAGAAGGGGGTAAATTATGCTGCCACAAAAGTCTTTGGTCACTTACCTAATAGCATCAAAAGTCTGACAGATAGCCATATAGCATTTAAAACGAAATGAAAAGGATTTCTTAATGGCAACTCCTTCTACTCATTAGATGAATTTTTGGATACAGTTAGTGGGTAATTTCCCCAACGCTCCCACAAAAAAAAAAAGAAAGAAAGAAAGAAAGAAATTTATTGTCATGTAATATTTTGTGTAATGTAATATCTTGTATAGGCCCTTTTATTAACCTGACACGTTCCACATCATTACGAAGTGTTGTATTCATGAACTATGGAACAAGTACTAATCTAATCTAATCACAATACATGTTTCGTTTATTTAGTTAAATACAACGCCAATGGATTTTCTCGCTCGTGTCTTGCTTACAGTGTAAACGTCATTTCTGCATTTCACTAGAACTTTCATCTTCCTCATTGGTACTGTACATCAACGAAAATGGGATACCACAAACGGCAACAAACGAAGCACTGCAATGCTTGCAGTGAAGTCTACTGATAATGTAATATTTTTCGGTCGGTCAGTAGAACAGACTGTGGGCAGGCACAGGTCGGAAGGGAGAGAGGGGAAAAACTGTTTCCCTGCTCCTCGCCTCAGCTCTCGCAAATATTCTGTTCACCTACCTGCTGTACGTTACTCATTTGCATTTTTGCTCTATTGTGTTCACTTTTATTTGAATACTATAAAATACAGATTAAACAACGTTACTTTAATAAACTACCTCATGTATACAGACAACAGATAACACGCAAATCTCATTTCATCATAGACAACTCGCATTCTGCTTTTTGCTGCAGTTTACAGCCTTTGAATATATACAGCAAACATTGTGTTTTAACAACTTTCTAAAATCGCAACAGCCACGTTAAAAATACAGTGTTTATTTTAAATAAATCTGAGTCATCATACAGTACTCTTACGTCTCTTAAGTCTTGTGCACAATTGTAGTATCATCGTCTCTCTTCTCACAGAAAACGCCGTAACTCTTAGCATATTTATAGGTATTTCAGAGGCCTTTTCACATTTTGGTAATCCCTTTTCTTTGGATCTTCTGTGAGGAGACTCTCATAATTGACCAATATCTGTTCTAGCAAGACACATAAAGAAAACTTTCCATGGGTTCAAGATAGGAAAATTCGATGCGTTTCGTACTATTCATATTCTTCAGTTTACTTCCCGTCTGAAACTAAAACAGTCTTCATAGACTTGCAGTCAGTCTCAGTGAATTAACCCAGTGCTTTCTTCGCATACTGTTCTTGATGTAGAAAAATTCCATCCTCTGTTTTCATTATTTGTTTGCCTTGATAGACATCTCCATTTTTTACTGCAGACAATCTAAGATTCTTCTTAAGTGTCTTCGTCATATTTTCAATTTTCTCCAACTCTTTTCCTGTAATAATTCGATCGTCAATATGCATTAGCATGTGCATTTCTTTGTTTTCATCTTTAAGAAGGCACTGAGCTGACTTAAACTGAATTAGTCCTTCTGTTTTTAGGAAATCTGTCAGAGCTTTATTCCATCAAGATGGAGCTTATCCAAGTCCATAAAGAGATTCTTCAAAGCAAATTTTTCTAACCTCTTGTATTCTTCAGGTAACTTCATGAATCTCTGTTAACCCAGTTTCCAATGGCTGCTTTTACATCGCTCTTGCATGGAAATGTTTCTCTGTTCCAGTGCAATCAATAGCCTCAGTGAACAGACGACTCCAACTGAGCTCAATACTTCCTTGAAATCTACATCATTTTACTGTGCAACTGTACTCGGGCTCGTTTACTACCTATTTTTCGCGTGGCTCATCTGTAAAGGGGGTTGGTAGCAAACGGTTGCATTTGCGCCCCTATTATTGAGCCTGATATTGGCTGGCTTTTGAAGAGCAGTGAATTGAACTATACACGTTCAGATTGTAACTTATTTATTCAAAAGAAACACTTTAACGTTGTGGCCATGCATTTTTAAGTTCACAAATAATAATCGGTGCAATTCGTACACTGTTTATCTCACACCCACACACTTTCACTTTGTTCCTTCGCATACCCTGGCGTCCATGCTTGCACTCGCGGCACTTTCCCGCTCCCAACTCACCACCACAACGGCCAACGACAAAAGACCCCGATTTTCCCGCTCACATCCACAGTCCTGAGTCGGGTCACATGACACCACAGTAGTCAAAACAATTGCTAAACATGGCCACAATTCGTTTACAATATTTTATAATATTTAAATACTTAAATCTAAATACATTATATAATTTTACAAATTATCACCACACTTATATAATTCGTTGCAATTAAAAGAAAACCAAAACACTATCCCACGGAACTACAACGTCCATCAAAACACAAACAAGTATTTTCCGGTCTATTTTGCCCAGCAGATTATCTCTGCTGCCGTGCTTTAAATTTTAAATTACTTGAAAGAGTTCCATATTATCCCCTGTTACCTTACAACTGCTGACAATTTCTGAGAACCAGCCCACTCATATATCGACCATCTTCTTTGGCTCTGAATATCCATTTGCTTGTCAAGATTTGTTACCCTTTTGCCTGCTTTGGATTCGCCAATTACATGTGTCATTTTGATGAAATGATTTCTTTCCTTCTTCTGTTGTTTGCATCCTGTTTTTTTACGTGGAGCATTAATATCTTGTTCATTTGAAAGTGATGCAGTCTCACAGTTTTCATATTTGAATGGTTTCTTCAGATTGACCATACCTCTGAAAAGGTAGTTCCTTCTCTCTTTACTCCATCCTCTTCCTTCTTGAATTTCTTATCCCTCATTTACTTTATTTGGAATTTCGTTTACTTGATCGTTAGCGTCATTTGATTCTTCACCAATAACAAGATTTTCTTTACAATTTCTTTTCTTACTCTCTGTTCAGATTCAACACCTCTTGAGTCTGTACAAAAAGTCCTGCAGCCAGTAGGAGCATAACCAAAAAAAAGTATGGATTACTTCTCTCATAGAATAACATTTTGATTGATAGTTGGGCTTCTGTTGATTAAAAATGTTACTGTGAGCACTGCTTCTTTCCAAAGACATTTCTACAGTTCGTTATTGAGGTTCATAGCTCTTGCATGGGTCATTACTCTCAGATTTAGTCTCTCTGCATTCCCAGTGAACTGAGGCCTATAAAGAATTTTATAATGTAGCACCATTCCTTTTCCCTCACACCACTGCTTAAACTCACGTCAATCTTTATTACATCTTATCTGAGACTGACTTCCACTTCTTTCCTAATGTCCTAAAAAAGTCAATTTTTTACATAAGAGAAGCGTCAGTTACGACCAGGCCGATAAATTGTCATCCTGCCTTCATAAATTCCTTACATGCAACCTTTCATGTACAATATTTCTCTCCTGATGGTTAGTTTAGTGTCCCGAGAGAAGGTGGTGTTTGAGGGAGGAGTCGGACCTAATATCGACTTGTTTTTAATTATACTCGAAAGAAAACTAAAGTTTTGGTAGTACCGAGAATCGAACCTGGGACCTCTACATATCGGTTAGACACGACGACCACTTAACAACGGAGGCGAAACGTCAATTACATTGCTTCCATTTAAGTAGAGAAAGGAACAAATTTCGCAAATAATTGGAAAGAAATAAATTGACGTGCAAGTTCTGAGTATTTTTACCACTGTTATGCCGCACAAAACCACTGTTCGCTAAACAGTGGCACTGCAATAAGCGTGCACAAGATGTAAGTAGCGTACAGCTGCGTTTGGAAGCATAAAGATCCTAATGCTACTCATAGATGTCTCGAGTCCAAATGTATCCTGCCATGAGACATTGCTGGATCTCTGTATACTCGTTCTGTTCAGATATTCCTAACACGACTTGAAGATTTGGTTTTGGTCAATTCGGAGGACAGGAGAAAGCAAGAACTGGCTAGAGAACAAGGGGGGGTGGAGAGGGGGAAGGGGATTGAGAAGTATTTTAACCCTAAACTCACAGCAGGCGAGAGCTGCTGTCAGCTTCATTTTATTCTCTAGCCTAATACAGGTGGGGTGAAGTTGAGTGGCATACTACCTGTCTCCATAGCCAGGGTCACAAATGTACACGCAAGAGTGTAGTAATTGTGTGTAGCTCATGCATTTGCATTCGACCGTGGATTACGCCCCTATTTAGCCGACAAGGAGAGGAGCGGTGGGGAGTAAAGTTACTTTACAAAGTGTCTCAGGAAAAGGGCGTATGCTACACTGTTGACAGTAGTAGTAAGACAAGGTTCGTGCCACCCCACTTTCCATTGTTACCAAATTTATTCAAGATGGCGGCGATGACGTCATCCAAGATGGCGGCGTGTAGACTTGGCAACATCGCATGACGTTATCCAAGATGGCGGATTTTGGCGGGAAAATAGGCCAATTGTGTTACGTCCACTAACCTAACCTCAAGAAAAAATTATGGTAATTTTGAATTTTGGCGGGAAAATAGCCCAATTGTGCTATGTCCACAAACCTAAGCCACCAGAAGAAAAAATGGCGGGGAGTTTGAATTCCAACAGGATAATGCATGCAAAAACCGTACTTGTCTTTATTATTATTGATTATCATTCATTAACAGTCATTATCATTTATTATTATATAAATAGACCAATTGGGCTACGTCCACTAACCTAATCCTCCAGAAAAAATAGGCTCCAAATTCAAATTCCAACAGGTTAACACATGCAAAACAGTACTTGTCTTTATTATCATTTATTATCACTCATTATCAATTATTTTCAATCATTATCATTTATTATCATTCATTATCATCTATTATTATTTATTATTAAGACCTGCCTCCACCAGAAAATTCTCTCCAAATTCAAATTCCAACACAATAATCGCTGCAAAACTTTACTTGTGTTTATTATTATTCATTATCATTCATTATCATTTATTAACATTCGTTATCATTCACTGTTATTTATTATCATTCATTATCATTTATTATCATTTATGATCATTTATTATTATTATTATTATTTATTATTATAGGCCTACCTCCACTAGAAAATTGCGCCAAATTAAAATTCCAACACAATAATGTCTCGAAAACTATACTTCTATTTATTATTATCATTTATTATTTATTCAAAATGTCCGATTTCCTTAGCGAGAAAGACATTGGCCTCACATCCATAACAAAAATCTATCTCAAGTTCAAATCCCAATACCATAATCGATCACATGTACGAACTTTCGCCGTTACTTATCTTTTTTCACTGGTAGCCTATCATAATCGCGTCACATAATAAACTGCACTTATAGTAATGTAAGTCATGTCCTTTTATTTTGCAGGGGGGAAGGGACTGAAGACTTTATTTCAAGCAGTACGGTCATCACTTGTTCTCCAACACAGTCAGCACACACCTCTTTGATATCGCATTGCAGTCACCACGACGTCCAAGCTCCAACTGAATTAGTTCAAATCCTCGCCAACCCCTGGCCAGTGCGAGGAGAAACTGCCGACGCCTGTCACGTGAGATGGCCGGCCACTCGCGCTGGGGGCGAGCCCAGCGATCGCTCCCAAGCTGTAAACATGTTTTCGCTGGACACGCTGGAACTTGCCGAGTTTGACGTCACAGCGGCCCCTTGTCCGCTCACCACGTGTATTCGTCGCCTACGCACGTTTCCCGCCAAAATTGTTTGCCTCGGAGCTGAATCACACAATGCTCAGCTGTTCCCTGCCACACTTTTGGCGCCAAAGTTGTTTTCCTGGACACGTTCAAACCTGTCGATGCCGACCGCTCACCGTCCGCCACGTGTACCTGTGCAAGCGAAAACGCAGTGCTACACTTTCGGCGGCAAAGTTTGCTCGACAGTGGAATCCGCCATGACTATATAACAGCACGTTTGGACCACACTAGAACGCTCGCTAATTCTCTCGCCCTTGCACAGGCGTAATAAATGTACAATCGCTGCGCCGCCGCCCCGCTTACGTCACACACCCTCCATACACGCGACAGACGTAGTCTTCTGTAAATACCTGGAATATGTCTCTTTATTTCACACATTACGGTCATGCACGTGTATCCCAACTGACTTCTCCATGCTCATACAGCGAAACTCCACAGCACAGCTGACGTACACTCGGCCTGCTGTGCCCGCTCCATCAGCAGCTCCCTGGCCGGCTGACGTCAAGCGACCAGCGGTGCCCCCACAGCCCCACAGGTGGGCGGCGAGCGGCGCCTCAGGGTCCAGCCACAAACAGTCAGCCGCGCTCGCCTCAGAGTCCGACTACGTAAACATCTTTCCGCGCCCGCGACCACTTATCGCTGGACAGGATGGAACCTGTCGACCACGTGCTGGACAAACGACACGTTCCACCCCAAATTTATTTTTCTGAACAGGTTCGAACCTGCCGATATCTACCTCACACAACCGCCCGAGATGTTTTGAAAGTTCTATCACGTGACACGCTAAAAGCTATATCGGTCCTATAGTTCGCAAATTCTCAGCACCGACGGACAGGAACCGACACGCTTTCTATGTCCAAACCACCCTCACGCCACATACCGCCCCACCAGCACGTGTGATGGAGCAAAAATGACGCCCTCATCCCCAAACTTTGCAATTCAAGACCGATACACAGGAACTGACACGCTCGAACTGGAATGATTTTTCTACGGAGTGGGAAACTTCCTTGACTTCACAACGCGCGATCGACCACGTGGCTCTGTCGGACAAAGAACGCTCTCACTAAGTTAACTGATCACCTGATTCTCATTATTCAGCCCACATGCTTCGATTATCTAATCCAGGAACTTGGCGAAAACACACATCCGTAAACATGAGCCATCGCGTGCACCCAGCGCAGTACCTCCGCAAGTGAATGTAACAAAGTCCGCATGACTATTTAATTAATCTGATCAATTAATTAACCTCTCTGATGCGGAAAACTGCCACGTCCACCTAGACTTGGAATCAACTTTCGCCACTGCAACACCCACTTGGACTTGAAATGAAATAGTTAAAGTCCCTACCGACCACCACGTCCTTTTACCGACCCATGTTCGTTGGCTAACATGTACTAATGCTTGCTTCCGTTTACTAACGTGCACTAACGTGTACTAACCTACATTAACTTATTTCACATTCTGTCTATACAAATAAGCCAAACTTCAATTCTGATGGTCAGTTCGTGTTTCGCTATCGAACACAAGAAAATTGTGGCAAACGAAGCCACTAACCTAAGTCACCTGTGATGACTCAAAATCGTCTGCTTTGCCTCTCTCGCACACCACGAGCGCGAGAGCACCCACATCACAGTCTGGAACTTTATACTCTCGTCGGACATACTCCTCTATAAATATTCCAGCTAAACTATGACCCTAATACTGTTGTTCAATCCACACGGTCTAGCACATGGCAAGAGCACACCCCCAGTACCTAAGCGGAGAACATTGGTCTCCCCATATTTAGTTAACTGCTGAGAGACGGAGATATGCTGAAATCACATCCCTCGCGCTCTCGTAGCTACTCGCCTCAGCAATTCGATCTAACAGACCCTCCAAGTAGAATAAATAACAACCAACTCGAACTCTCTTATATTCTATATCGCCCCACAAATAGTTAAGGTAAATTTTATTTATGCATCGAGTATACCTATCACTCTCATACAAAAAACACTCGTCCTGATAAACCTGGTGTCAAGTTGCACAGTCGGCAGACACGCAAACACCTCCTAATTTCAGTGCACATTATCAAACCCCCCAAATAATGCAGTACACATAACAGTAAATACCATCAGTACTCGTAATCTGTCCAAATAACGCACAGCAAAGTAACTCAACAGACGCGCGCAAATAACCTGTCCCACACTAAGTCACATGTCCGACAGCTCTCAATTCGCTCAAAGGACTCTGTTCGACCCTTCAAACATGACTTGATGACAGCCGCATTCACACCTCACACCTGAGAAATTCATATCACCTACACGCTGTACATGACTATCCAAGCCAGGCCACGCGAGTCGTCTGTCACCGTCCTAACCCAGTGCAGTCCAACACACATGTTAAGGCCGCATTCCATTGCTTGCCGGCCTATATGCGACACATCTCCACCTTCACGTCTATTGTCAGAACAGCCGAGAGCGAGTTCACACACACATCGTCCGCACACATCCCAGCACTTTTCTCCCCTTACAATCGAAAACGATCACTTGAAAATTAAAAAAAAAAAAATAAGAGCCCAGTCAACCTCTCCGAAATTGTATAGTGCCCCCAAAAATAGTTAACCCTCGCTTTCCTGTTTTCTCAGCTTAGTTGTAAATTCAAATTCTTACCCTAACAGAACTTGTTCACCAAAATAATACTGAATGCGCTCCCCACCTCCTACCTTTACAACTCTCAACATACGCAAATGTTCTCAACCCTCCTATATCCCAGCACACCGATTAATCATTCTTATTCCTTCTTATCGAATTTACTGGTTTAATTTCCTAAGGATCCGTTATCGAAGTACCATCCTGCTTTTCTTTCTGAGGCTTCCTATGCTTACTTTTACAGAGATCGCTAAATTACCTCCACAGCCCCTTCAATCCACACACACGCACACGCACGCACACACACACACACACACATACACACACACACACACACACACACACACACGGTCATCCTCTCTACTGATCCCATAACATAAGCAATAGTAACTTTACAATCCATTATACGAGGCCTGTTCAGAAAGTAAGCTCCGATTGATTGCCAAATTGAAACCACAGTGAACATCAGAAATGTTTTACTTGTAACAATTAGCTACACCTTTCAGCTACTTCTCTACGTAGTCGCCGTTCTGACTTAGACTTTTGTCATAGCGTTGTACCAACTTTTCAATAGCCTCATCATAGAAGGCAGCCGCCAGTGCTTTCCGCCAATTCTCCACGCTGGCCTACACCTCGTTGTCTGTGTCAAAATGTTGTCTTCAAAGACAGCGGTTCATGTGACCAGAGATGAAACTCAGGGGGAGACAATTGCGGACTGTATTGTGGGTAATCTCACATTTCCATTTGAAATGATGCAGGAGCATCTTCATTGCCCCTGCAGAATGCGGCTGAGAATTGTCTTGAAGAAGAAACAGCACGACAGTTATGTAATGTTAGCTGCATAGCTTCAGGCGAAATTTCTCACCAGGCCCTCGTACTTGGCGGCAGACACTATTTTCTAGACATCTTTACGCACTCACTGCGAGCTCAGAAATGAGAAGAGCGACGTGATGCTAACTGGGGTTATACTAGAGACACTACCCAACACATCTGTGCAAAGCTTTATCGGATTTTCATAGTCGTTTCCATTTCGCGACCGATCGGAGCTTACTTTCTGAACGCCCCTCGTATACAAACCCTGCACAATGTAAGCCACATTAACTTTACAATACCCACTACATGCCCCAATTCTCGCACTTCCTAAGGAAGCACTGTGAACCTGCTCTTTCTTTCTACACACGCCACACTCAGCGGTAATCAACCCTTCTGCATCAACGGACGGAAGTCCCTCTCAGAAGACAAGGTCTTGTTGCAGTAACTGCAGATGCGCTAAGATCTGGAAATGGGATCAGCTGAACGATGTGTAGGGTGTGACTAAAGCCAAGTTGGAATTTTAATGTAGCATTCAGGTTCGGGAAAGGTGACACGTTTCGCACTGGGTGCAGCCGTGTTGAATAATGGTAATTGCGTAATCAACTGACGTGATGACAGAGCGCTCTGGTGGTTGTCATAGGAGCAAAACACAGTTGAACTTGGAGTCATTTTTGTTAGGTAACATGATACAAATAATAATAAATAATAAATCATAATAAATAATAATAAATGATCATAAATGATTATAAATAACTGGAGCAGCTGTCCGAATGCAGAGACCTGTTGGAGTGTATGGATCTGTAAGAGCGAACTTCGATGTCCTGTAGACGACTGAATAGCGAAGTAATAGTATGTGTCGGGCGGCTTTGGTGATCAAGTCAGAATTTGAGAAGATGATTGATTTGGGTTGGAGTGTTATTAGATGGGATGTAGATTGTTCCGTTGACTGCTTCTGCACATTTGATTCCTTTATTTAGCTGAGTGAAGATCGATTGTGGTGTGTTGGATACATGCTTGTCTGTTCTCTAGAACTGGGACAGACCTTAGTTGACGTGTAAATTATAGCCAAGATCTCGAAAATGTTAGATGACTGAGACCGGTATTCGAGAGTGGAAATATCATTTTGCTTATGTTTGTTTCTAGTTAGTCAGTGGTTTACAGCATGCTGCACATAGATAAAGTTCGGCGTTTGTGGAGAATTAATTTGAAGTCTATATCTTGGGAATTATGATGAACTAGTGATCGGTAGGGTGTAGCCTAGTGCATGATATTGAGAAGTAAAGCTAAAGTGGTGTAATATTATGGAGAAAGTACATGTGTTCTTGCAGTATATGAGTCTGAGGATGTTTGTAGAAAAGCGAACAGATAAGGAAGGAGAGACAGTAAGGCGTTTGTGCTGAGGGGGGGGGGGGGGGGGGGACGATACCGAATTTGTAAAAAGAGTTCTGAGGGTGACTTAGGTCCGCTGATGTAAGACGGAAGATTAGCTCTGACTGTCAGGTCTGTAGAGAGAACAGGTTGACGGTGCTTTCCTAGGGTTGGGGAGCATTGCTGTATATAGACGCTGTAAGAATAGGATATTTTTTTCGCATGCTGTAGAGATATACTGGATAAGTGCACTGTTTTGTGTCAAATGTGTATATACTGTATTGTGAAGTTAATGTGGTTTACATTGTGTAGCGTTTGTAAATACTGCACTGTACAGTTAATATTGATTACGTTATGTGACGAGTAGAGAGGAAGTCGTAAGGACGGTAGAGATATTTCCAAAGTAACAGTGGTATAGGAAGAGTGTATTTCCGATACTTAGCTCATTGTGGAATACCAATCAAATGAGACCGGGATCGGAAGATTTAACTGTATAAGTATAATGAGATCAACGACTTCGGTATTCGAGAGTGCGAATATAATTGTTTGGTCTGTTTGTTTCTAGTTATTCAGTGGTTTAAAGTATGCTGTGCTTAGAAAAAAGAATTGGTGTGTTCTTGTAGTGTATGAGTCTGGATAAGTTTGCAGAAAAAAAGCGAGCAGGCAGGGAAGAAGAAGAGAGAGTAACGCATTTGTGTTGAGGGGAAGCGATCGCCGAATTTGTGGAACAGTTCTGAGAGGGACTTCCGTCCGTTGATGCAGAAGGGTGTGGCGTGTGTAGAAAGAAAGAGCAGGTTCACAGTGCTTCCTTAGGAAGTGCGAGAATTGGGGCATGTAGTGGGTATTGTAAAGTTAATGTGGCTTACATTCTGTAGGGTTTGTATATAATAGATTGTAAAGTTACTATTGCTTATGTTATGGGATGAGTAGAGAGGATGGTCGCACGAGCGCGAGCGCGAGCGCGAGCGCGAGCGCGCGCGCGCGCGCCTGTGTGTGTGTGTGTGTGTGTGTGTAGATTCAGGGGGCTGTGGAGGTAATTTAGCGATCTCTGTAAAAGTAAGCATAGGAAGCCTCAGAAAGAAAAGCAGGATGGTACTTCGATAACGGATCATTAGGAAATTAAACCAGTAAATTCGATAAGAAGGAATAAGAATGATTAATCGGTGTGCTGGGATATAGGAGGTTTGAGAACATTTGCGTATGTTGAGAGTTGTAAAGGTAGGAGGTGGGGAGCGCATTCAGTATTATTTTGGTGAACAAGTTCTGTTAGGGTAAGAATTTGAATTTACAACTAAGCTGAGAAAACAGGAAAGCGAGGGTTAACTATTTTTGGGGGCACTATACAATTTCGGAGAGGTTGACTGGGCTCTTATTTTTTTTTTTTTAATTTTCAAGTGATCGTTTTAGACTGTAAGGGGAGAGAAGTGCTGGGATGTGTGCGGACGATGTGTGTGTGAACTCGCTCTCGGCTATTCTGACAATAGACGTGAAGGTGGAGATGTGTCGCATATAGGCCGGCAAGCAATGGAATGCGGCCTTAACATGTGTGTTGGACTGCACTGGGTTAGGACGGTGACAGACGACTCGCGTGGCCTGGCTTGGATAGTCATGTACAGCGTGTAGGTGATATGAATTTCTCAGGTGTGAGGTGTGAATGCGGCTGTCATCAAGTCATGTTTGAAGGGTCGAACAGAGTCCTTTGAGCGAATTGAGAGCTGTCGGACATGTGACTTAGTGTGGGACAGGTTATTTGCGCGCGTCTGTTGAGTTACTTTGCTGTGCGTTATTTGGACAGATTACGAGTACTGATGGTATTTACTGTTATGTGTACTGCATTATTTGGGGGGTTTGATAATGTGCACTGAAATTAGGAGGTGTTTGCGTGTCTGCCGACTGTGCAACTTGACACCAGGTTTATCAGGACGAGTGTTTTTTGTATGAGAGTGATAGGTATACTCGATGCATAAATAAAATTTACCTTAACTATTTGTGGGACGATATAGAATATAAGAGAGTTCGAGTTGGTTGTTATTTATTCTACTTGGAGGGTCTGTTAGATCGAATTGCTGAGGCGAGTAGCTACGAGAGCGCGAGGGATGTGATTGCAGCATATCTCCGTCTCTCAGCAGTTAACTAAAGATGGGGAGACCAATGTTCTCGGCTTAGGTACTGGGGGTGTGCTCTTGCCATGTGCTAGACCGTGTGGATTGAACAACAGTATTAGGGTCATAGTTTAGCTAGAATATTTATAGAGGAGTATGTCCGACGAGAGTATAAAGTTCCAGACTGTGATGTGGGTGCTCTCGCGCTCGTGGTGTGCGAGAGAGGCAAAGCAGACGATTTTGAGTCATCACAGGTGACTTAGGTTTGTGGCTTCGTTTGCCACAATTTTCTTGTGTTCGATAGCGAAACACGAACTGACCATCAGAATTGAAGTTTGGCTTATTTGTATAGACAGAATGTGAAATAAGTTAATGTAGGTTAGTACACGTTAGTGCACGTTAGTAAACGGAAGCAAGCATTAGTACATGTTAGCCAACGAACATGGGTCGGTAAAAGGACGTGGTGGTCGGTAGGGACTTTAACTATTTCATTTCAAGTCCAGGTGGGTGTTGCAGTGGCGATAGTTGATTCCAAGTCTAGGTGGACGTGGCAGTTTTCCGCATCAGAGAGGTTAATTAATTGATCAGATTAATTAAATAGTCATGCGGACTTTGTTACATTCACTTGAGGAGGTACTGCGCAAGGTGCACGCGATGGCTCATGTTTACGGATGTGTGTTTTCGCCAAGTTCCTGGATTAGATAATCGAAGCATGTGGGCTGAATAATGAGAATCAGGTGATCAGTTAACTTAGTGAGAGCGTTCTTTGTCCGACAGAGCCACGTGGTCGATCGCGCGTTGTGAAGTCAAGGAAGTTTCCCACTCCGTAGAAAAATCATTCCAGTTCGAGCGTGTCGGTTCCTGTCTATCGGTCTTGAATTGCAAAGTTTATGGGGATGAGGGCGTCCTTTTTGCTCCATCACACGTGCTGGTGGGGCGGTATGTGGCGTGAGGGTGGTTTGGACATAGAAAGCGTGTCGGTTCCTGTCCGTCGGTGCTGAGAATTTGCGAACTATAGGACCGATATAGCTTTTAGCGTGTCACGTGATAGAACTTTCCAAACATCTCGGGCAGTTGTGTGAGGTAGATATCGGCAGGTTCGAACCTGTTCAGAAAAATAAATTTGGGGTGGAACGTGTCGTTTGTCCAGCACGTGGTCGACAGGTTCCATCCTCTCCAGCGATAAGTGGTCGCAGGCACGAAAAGATGTTTACGTAGCCGGACTCTGAGGCGAGCGCGGCTGACTGTTTGTGGCTGGACTCTGAGGCGCCGCTCGCCGCCTACCTGTCATGCTGGCCGTGGGGCTGTGGGGGCACCGCTGGTCGCTTGACGTCAGCCGGCCAGGGAGCTGCTGATGGAGCGGGCACAGCGGGCCGAGCGTACGTCACCTGTGCTGTGGAGTTTCGCTGTATGAGCATGGAGAAGTCAGCGGGGACACACGTGCATGACCGTAATGTGTGAAATAAAGAGTCATTGTCCAGGTATTTACAGAAGACTAAATCCGTCGCGTGTATGGAGGCTGTGTGACGTACGCAGGGTGGCAGCGCAGCGATTGTACAGTTATTACGCGCGTGCGAGAGCGAGTCAATTGGCGAGCGTTCTGGTGCGGTCCACAAGTACTGTTATACAGTCATGGCGGATTCCACTGTCGAGCAAACTTGCCACCAATAGTGTAGCACTGCGTTTTCGCTTGCAGAGGTACACGTGGCGGACGGTGAGCGGTCGGCATCGACAGGTTTGAACGTGTCCAGGAAAACAACTTTGGCGCCAAAAGTGTGGCAGGGAACAGCTGAGCATTGTGTGATTCAGCTCCGAGGCAAACAGTTTTGGCGGGAAACGTGCGTAAGCGACGAATACACGTGGTGAGCGGACAAGGGGCCGCTGTGACGTCAAACTCGGCAAGTTCCAACGTGTCCAGCGAAAACATGTTTACGACTTGGGAGCGAGCGCTGGGCTCGCCCCAGCGCGAGTGGCCGGCCATCTCACGTGACAGGCGTCGGCAGTATCTCCGCGGGCTGCCCAGTTGGTGTCGAGGATTTGAACTAATTCAGTTGGAGCTTGGACGTCGTGGTGAATGCACTGCGAATCAAAGATGTGTGTGCTGACTGTGTTGGAGAACAAGTGATGACCGTACTGCTTGAAATAAAGTCTTCAGTCCCTTCCCCCCCGCAAAATAAAAGGACATGACTTACATTACTATAAGTGCAGTTTATTATTTGACGCGATTATGATAGGCTACCAGTAAAAAAGATAAGTGACGGTGAAAGTTCGTACGTGTGATCGATTATGGTATTGGGATTTGAACTTGAGATAGATTTTTGTTATGGATGTGAAGCCAATGGCTTTCTCGCCGAGGAAATCGGACGTCTTGAATAAATAATAAATGATAATAATAAATAGAAGTACAGTTTTCGAGACATTATCGTCTTGGAATTTGAATTTGGCGGAATTTTCTAGTGGAGATAAGCCTATAATAATAAATAATAATAATAATAATAAATGATAATGAATGATAATAAATGACAATGAATGATAACGAATGTTAATAAAAGATAATGAATGATAATGAATAATAATAAGCACAAGTAAAGTTTTGCAGCGATTATTGTGTTGGGATTTGAATTTGGAGGGAATTTTCTAGTGGAGGGAGGTCAATAATCTTAAATAATATTAAATGATTTTGAAAGATAATAAATGGTAATGAATGACAATAAATGATAATGAATGAGAATAAAAACAAGTACGGTTTTACATGTGTTATCCTGTTGGAATTTGAATTTGGAGCCTATTTTTTCTGGAGGATTAGGTTAGTGGACGTAGCCCAATTGGTCTATTTGAATAATAATAGATGATAATGCATGTTAATAAATGATAATCAGTAATAATAAAGACAAGTACGGTTTTTGCATGCATTATCCTGTTGGAATTCAAACTTCCCGCCATTTTTTCTTGTGGTGACTTAGGTTAGTGGACATAGCACAATTGGACCATTTTCTCATCAAAATTCAGAATTCCCGTCATTCTTTCTTGAGGTTAGGTTAGTGGACGTAGCGGAATTGGCCTATTTTCCCGCCAAAAGCCGCCATCTTGGATGACGTCATGCGATGTTGCCAAGTCTACACGCCGCGATCTTGAATGGCGTCAACGCCGCCATCTTGAATAAATTTGGCAACAATGGAAAGTGGGGTGGCATGAACCTGATCCCACTACTGACGGTAGGTAGTTTGTCAGATAGGGATGTTAAGCACCTGCATTCAGTGCATACGCTAAAGATACAAATCTCATATGCTGCCTGGAAAGGGCAATTGTGGATGCGCAAACAAAACCGTTTCCAGTTAGGCTGTTAAACAATCACTCAGTGTCTCTGTCAATGATGGCATACGGCATTCACTTTCATTGAATGGCACACTGCAGCGTTTGTGAATCGCAAAACTAGAATCAAATAGCAGAATCTTCGGACCTGGAAGAAATCGACTAGGTGAATAGGTTTGGCTCTTAATGAGTTCAGTGGTACTTAATTTGGGTGCAGCAACTGTACGGGTTATTCCTTTTAGGCAGATATGGGCTGTGACGTGCACAAGCTAAGGGAGAGGTCGCTGACTCTCGCAGCTGACGAGGGTAGCTCCCGTTAAGTTCTCCGGCACAGCTTACGACTGCCAAAGAAGCATGACAAGGTGACATTTCTGATGGCTTGTTCTGGCTGTCCGAGCTTCGAGTGGCAAAACGTTAAGAAGCTATGCTAAGCAGGACTTGATACCACAGGCTGAACAATTGAATTTCTTGCTGGACGCTCCAAGTGAGCAAATAAATTACAAAAAGGCCAGCCGGTGTGGCCGAGCGGTTCCAGGCGCTTCAGTCTGGAACCGCGCGACCGCTACGGTCTCAGTTTCGAATCCTGCCTTGGGCATGGATGTGTGTGATGTCCTTACGTTAGTTAGGTTTAAGTAGTTCTAAGTTCTAGGGGACTAATGACCTCAGGTGTTAAGTCCCATAGTGCTCAGAGCCTTTAAATTACGAAAAGCTGTCCTCAGGGATTAGTTTGCGGACTTGTTAACCAGTCTTGGAACTATTAGGCGCCTCAAATGCAGTGGCTGGAACAGTTCCCCACGTAGATAGCATTCAAATTTTGGTGTCTGTTGGTTCCAGAGCAAAGCTAGAAGAGACAGTGAATGGTCCACAGCAACGGTGTGTGAACAGCAAATTAAACAAGCTGCTTAATTGTAAGTTATTTGTAACCAGGAATCCTGCCATTACTTTGGTGGTATTTCAAGAAAAATAAATACTGTTTGCAGGTAGCTTTGTACACAAAGTGTGGACAAAAAGCCTTTTTCGACACATACAGCCACAGGTTCGCAAAAAAGCATAAAAATTTGATACACTCTAGTCCATGTCAGCGGTACAGATTACAAAATACCGTTGTACTCTGGGCGTCTGCAACACAGCGTCATCTTAAATGCAGTAGCCAATTTACTATAGACTGTGCTGACACATCAACTGCAGCTAAACAACTACAGATCATACTGAGGGGACCACAACAAAGGGTATGTCTAAGACTCTACAGAGTCTTCAAAATTAAACCAGCTCAATACTTGTTTGGAGTTCTTGGAGTATTCACAGTCGACATAGCTGTGACATATATGGCTGCATCATACTGTCTATGACTTTACAGGTTCCAAAATGATGAATAAAGACAGCTTAAAACACTGAAAAATAAAATGGCAGCTTGATTGGGATGAACTTACTGAGTGTTCTATGAGGCTTCAGGACTGCAGTCAGATCAAGTTGACTTCTTGCCACAATATTTCGGATGGCAACTGTTCAGACATCATCAGATGAGTGCCCGCCTCTGGAGACTATACGTTTTTCTCCTTTATTGTATTTTTACGCCCCTGCCTTATGTGGGCTCA
Organism: Schistocerca nitens; assembly: GCF_023898315.1. NCBI lineage: Eukaryota > Metazoa > Arthropoda > Insecta > Orthoptera > Acrididae > Schistocerca > Schistocerca nitens. Next base: position 123,958,115 of record NC_064622.1, on the reverse strand, counting down.
ATCTGCCGCTTTTCAGCCAAGTGGAATTACAAAATATAAAAGAAAGTGGAAACTTATACTTAAGAAAGGGCGGAAAAAAGGGGATATAAAAACACAGTTAAAGAAGACAATGGAAGTTGAAATATACACTGAGACAGGGATGTTCTTTGGGGGGGGGGGGGGCAGTTAAAAAAGTCGACACAAAGTTAAAATAACACAGTCGGCGAGCTATGGGGCATTTAAAATACACTGTAGCCATACGCACTTGTGAAAATTCGGCCCCCGTACAAAAACACAGAGAACAGAGACACTTAAAAGAGCCACTGTAAGTGACGGAGCAACAGCAGCACGGAGCACACACGGGGAATTAAAAAAAAAAACTGGTAGGGGCCTGCCGAGGGTTGGGAGGCTTGAGAGGATGGAAGAAGAGGGGAGAGGAAGGTGCTTTGAGGAAGGGGATGCTGGAGGGTTGGGAGGAAAAGAAAGAAAAGGGGGGTCAGGGGGGCAACAAGAGACAGGAGATGGCTGAGGTGTGAGATGGAAGGCAAGTTAGGAGGGACCAAAGAGACACAGAAGGGAGGCACAGGAAAGGGAGGGGAAGTAGGAGGGAGGAAAACTGCTCAGGGGAAGAGGAGGGGAGAGGGAGCCCTGAGGAGTAGGAGGGGGAAGGTGGGATTTTAATTGGTAGGATGGGTCGAGGTCAGGGCAAAGCTCAACATCTGGGGGAGGTAGGTGCAGGAAGTTGCATTGTGAAAGGTGATGGAGGGTGTGGAGATGAAAAGAGGGCGATACACAATGGTAAAGGTGCAGCAATGGGCTAGGGGTGAAGAGGAGTGAAGACACCAGGGGGTGCAGGGAATCACATCAATGAACAATGTGCAGGGTGCAGATGTGTTCTAGATTATAGAAGAAGATGGGGAAGGGGATGAGGTTATAGACCATTCGCTTGGGGGATGGAAGGCAGATACAGAAGGTTAGGTGCAGTGCATGGCGTTCTAGGATTTGGAGGGCTTTATAGAATGTGGGAGGAGTGGAAATCCAAGTGATGCTGGCATAACAAAGGATGGGGCAAATCAAGGATTTGTATGTGTAAAGGATGGTGGATGAATTGAATCCCCATGTCCAGCCAGACATGAGTTTCAGGAGGCAGAGTCTATTGTGGGCTTTGTGTTGGACTGTAAGGAGATGGGGAGTCCAGGTGAGATGACGGTCGAGGGTGAGGCCGAAGTATTCCAAGGCAAGAGTGAGGTGGATAGGATGACCATAAATGGTGAAGTACAAACTGCAGAGCTGGAAGGAGTGGTTGGTGTGACCTATGATGATTGCCTGGGTCTTGGAAGGATTGATGCGAAGGAGCTACTGGTTGCACCAGGCAGTGAACTGTTTGAGGTGGGTTTGAAGGGTACATTGTTGAAGGGCAGGATAAAGCACCAGGAAGGCGGTGTTATCAGCAAATTGGAGGAGGTGAGCAGGTGGGTGAGGTTTGGGCATATTGGCAGTATACAGGAGATAGCGTAGAGGGGAAAGGATGGAGCCCTGGGGCACACTGGTAGTGGGATATAAGGTACAGGAGATGATATTGTGGATAGTGGCATAGGAGGGACGGTGGGAGAGGAAGAAAGCAACGAGATGGACAAAACTGATGGGGAGAGCATAGGTCTGGAGTTTGAAGAGGAGCCCAGGATGCCAGACATGGCTATAGGCGTTCTGGAGGTTGAGGGAAACAAAGATAGCGGAGCGATGGGAGTTAAGTTGGAGGGAAAGGTTAAGAAGCTGGTCGTCAGCTGAGAAGGAGGACCAGAAGCCACACTGGATAAGGACAACAAGGTGGTGCTGGTTAAGGTGGTGATGAATACAGCAGGAGAGGATCGATTCTAAGAATTTAAACACGGAGGTAAGGCAGATGGGCGAAAGGAAGAGGTGTCAGAGTGGGGTTTGTTGCGTTTAGGGAACAGTAGGACATGGGAAGTCGTTCACAGGTCAGGATAAAAGCCGGTGAAGAGGAGGACGTTGTACATGGTAGCAAGAGCAGCCAGGAAGGACTGGGGGATTCCTTAAGGTGGCGGTAGGTGACATCATCATGACCGGGGGTGGTGCTGTGTATGGAGTGGAAGACGAGTGTGATGTCATGTGTGGTGATGGGAGTGTTTATGTCTGAGGAGGGTAACTGATCCAAGTACCAGAAACTAGGGCCGAGCAGGGGACAGAGGTATCAGTGCGTTCAAGGATGGTGGGGAAGAGGGAGTAGTCAAAAGGGGGATAATCAAGAATGGAGAAGACCTTGGAGAGGTGGGAAGCAGAATGGTTAACCTTGCTGAGGGAGACAGTAAGTTCCCGGTATTGGCTGTATAGCAGAAATTGGCACGGAAACGCATTTGTATTGCCGGCCGTCACAGGAGCATCCTCTACAGAAATCCGCGTCCTCTGCAAATACTGACTTGTAGGTGGCACGCAGGCGCATATGTGAAGGTGAAACTACAGGGCTATTACAAATGATTGAAGCGATTTCATAAATTCACTGTAGCTCCATTCATTGACATATGGTCACGACACACTACAGATACGTAGAAAAACTCATAAAGTTTTGTTCGGCTGAAGGCGCACTTCAGGTTACTGCCGCCAGAGCGCTCGAGAGCGCAGTGAGACAAAATCGCGACAGGAGCCGAGAAAGCGTATGTCGTGCTTGAAATGCACTCACATCAGTCAGTCATAACAGTGCAACGACACTTCAGGACGAAGTTCAACAAAGATCCACCAACTGCTAACTCCATTCGGCGATGGTATGCGCAGTTTAAAGCTTCTGGATGCCTCTGTAAGGGGAAATCAACGGGTCGGCCTTCAGTGAGCGAAGAAACGGTTGAACGCGTGCGGTCAAGCTTCACGCGTAGCCCGCGGAAGTCGACGAATAAAGCAAGAAGGGAGCTAAACGTACCACAGCCGACGGTTTGGAAAATCTTACGGAAAAGGCTAAAGCAGAAGCCTTACCGTTTACAATTGTTACAAGCCCTGAAACCCGATGACAAAGTCAAACGCTTTGAATTTTCGGCGCGGTTGCAACAGCTCATGGAAGAGGATGCGTTCAGTGCGAAACTTGTTTTCAGTGATGAAGCAACATTTTTTCTTAATGCTGAAGTGAACAGACACAATGTGCGAATCTGGGCGGTAGAGAATCCTCACGCATTCGTGCAGCAAATTCGCAATTCACCAAAAGTTAACGTGTTTTGTGCAATCTCACGGTTTAAAGTTTATGGCCCCTTTTTCTTCTGCGAAAGAAACGTTACAGGACACGTGTATCTGGACATGCTGGAAAATTGGTTCATGCCACAACTGGAGACCGACAGCGCCGACTTCATCTTTCAACAGGATGGTGCTCCACCGCACTTCCATCATGATGTTCGGCATTTCTTAAACAGGAGATTGGAAAACCGATGGATCGGTCGTGGTGGAGATCATGATCAGCAATTCATGTCATGGCCTCCACGCTCTCCCGACTTTACCCCAAGTGATTTATTTCTGTGTGGTTATGTGAAAGATTCAGTGTTTAAACCTCCTCTACCAAGAAACGTGCCAGAACTGCGAGCTCGCATCAACGATGCTTTCGAACTCATTGATGGGGACATGCTGCGCCGAATGTGGGAGGAACTTGATTATCGGCTTGATGTCTGCCGAATCACTAAAGGGGCACATATCGAACATTTGTGAATGCCTAAAAAAACTTTTTGAGTTTTTATATGTGTGTGCAAAGCATTGTGAAAATATCTCAACTAATAAAGTTATTGTAGAGCTGTGAAATCGCTTCAATCATTTGTAATAACCCTGTACATGTTGACCGTGGAAGGTGGCGCAGTCCTTAGCACACTGGGCTCGCATTCGGGAGAATGATGGTTGAAACCCGGGTGCTGCCATCCTGATTTAGGTTTTCCGTGATTTCCTTAAAATCGCTTTAGGCAAATGCCGGAATGGTTCCTTTGAAAGGCCACGGTCGAGTTCCTTCCCCGTTGTTTGGTCCCCTCCCCCAAATCAACCAACCAAATTTCATGTATGCCTTCTGTCGGAAGCGCGCTCGCATCGCCAAAAACAAACGTCAGATGTCGCCAGACGTGTCATTACGAATAAAATGTTTTCTCTCAGAAGAAATTAGAGAGATCACTGGGTCCGACGCCTTGTCCAGTATGAAACCGCCTTCACAATTTATAATTTTTTTACTAGACATATTTCTACAGATTCTTTAATAACTGAATCCCGAAAATTTCTGGCTAGGGCTAAGATTTTTGGGGCAGAATAATCCATAGAGTGTCCTGAGGTAATACAATGCTCAGCTACGGCCGATTTACTGGGCTGCGAGAGGCGAGTGTGGCGCTCATGTTCAACGCACCTTTCATGTACTGCGCATATCATCCGATCTTTGTAAGCTTTGCCACGGCGGCAAGGAATTTTGTAAATCCCGGCCTTCTGCAGACCCAAATCGTTTTTCACAGAACCGAGAAGGGCACTACGCCGTTGGCCGGAAAATCGCTTTAACTTGATGTTTCTTTAGAATCTTGCCTACTTTAGACGAAACGTTGCCGGCGTATGGAAGGAACGCCGTGACCTTGAGCTGCTCCTTATCTTCTTGATGTTGTGGGTGGTCACGTTTCTTTCTCCTTAGCGCTGTACTAATCTGCTGTAGAGAGCAACCATTATTGTTGAACACCAACTGTAGATGTTCTAGCTCCTTTGTAAGGCTGTCTCTATCGAGGACAACATGAGCCCGGTGCACCAATGTTCTAAGGACGCCAGTAATTTGTGAGTAGTGATGGCAACTCGACGTTTGCAGATGAAGATCCGTGTGAGTGGGCTTACGGTAGACAGAATGTGCTAATGACCCATCCACTCTCCTGGTAACCAAGACGTCCAAAAACGGTAAACAACCATCCTTCTCTATTTCCATAGTAAACTGGATGTTTTTGTGGGTTGAATTCAGATGTTGCAAGAAGCGTGACAGTTCTTTTTCACCATAAGGCTACACTACAAAAGTGTCGTCTACGTATCGCCAGAAGTCTCTCGGTTTACGTTCTGCCGGATCAAGTGCCTTATCCCCAAAACCTCCATAAAAAGTTTGCTACCAAAGGGGAGAGAGGACTTCCTTACTCCTCTCTAGGATCCCTCTCATGGATTCATTGTTACTCATCAGCATTAAGTTCAAAGCTGATATAAAGCGCTATTTCATAATGCCTTTCCCCCAACCTACTTTTTATTCAACACTGAATAATTTGAACATAGGTAGTCCTCTCTTTGCTCTGGTAGCAAATCTTTTTATGGAATATTTTTAGGAGAGGGCACTTGACTCGGCATTAGTTAAACCAATTCTGACGATATGTGGATCATTCATTTTTAGTCTTTCATTTACCGGCTGCCTTTGGGCAAGCGTCTTCGGGCCAAGTTTTGGGGTAAAGGTAGCGGTGTGATCTAACAGTCTCCGACTGGAAGCCACCCCGAGACCTTCCCAGAGCCTGATGATATCCCGCACGCTGTATCCTTCTTGCAGCTAACCTTGTTAGACTACATCCACGCACCTCCCTACCAGGCCGATATATCCTCGCCGTCCCACCCTCCACAAACCACAAGTTCTACTCCTCCTTCGAGAATCCCGTCGCATGTAGCGCTCCCTTCTGCGCACTCGTCACTAGGATACACTCACACGCCGCCGGCAGATACAGAGACATATCAGGAATTTATTAAATGCGAGAAAAGACTTGGATATGGGCCAGTCATGCACCATATTCAACACTACACTCCCCATCAACTCTTCCAAGTACTGGAAAGCATTCCATCGACCCATAGGCAACGACCCCATAACTCGTTACCTGCTCCTCCACAAAAACCATCTCTTACCTGATAATCTGAGAATAGCTAAGCACTTTGCATCCTATCTTTCTAACGTCTTCACCACCTCTGATGAACCTCATTTTGATGACTCCCTGTGCCCTGCCATTCACAAACGCACAAACTCTGCTGTACCGGCCCTGGCTTCCAGCTTTCAGTACTTGGGCAACATACCATATACCGAATGAAATACGCCAATCACAACACATGACATAAAACTCATACTTCACAGCAAATGCAACACATCCCCTGGTGACAACTGTTTCACTTGTTGCTACTTTTAAAAAAATACTCTCTCCTTTCTCGTCACTCTTGTGACCCTTCACACCACTATCCTCACCACAGGTTACTATCCTGAGCTTTGAGAACCTCCAAGATCCTCCCTTTCCTCACACTGCACTACTGATGCCTCCTTCTATCGCCCCATATGCCTCACATCAGTGTTCAGCAAGGCCTTCAGATCCATTCACTCTCAACACAGCCATCAACACCCGAACCAACACCACTTTTTCGTAGTTAACCAGTGTGGCTTCCACCCCAGTTTCTCTTCTCATGACCTGCTTCTATACCTAACCCATCTCCTATCCCATCAGCTCAACACCTGTAAATCTGCGGTTTTTTTGTCCCTTGACCTGGTCTACGACTGTGTCTGGCATTCTCATCTCATTTTAAAACTCCAGACATCCATACTTCCAATCAACTTTGTCCACCTTATTGCATCCTTCCTACGTAATGCTCATCCTTTGTTGCTATTAACAATACCAATTCCCGTACCTTTCATCCCTCCGCAGGAGTGTCTGCACGAGTGCCACAAGGCTTCGTCCTCTCTCCTCTACTTTATCTCCTCTGCACTGCTGATATGCCCAAACCACCTCGACAGTCTTCCTCGTTCAGTATGCTTTCCCTGGAGAAAGATTTGGCGAATTCTTGTAAATGTCGCGCAGAAATGGCTGGAAGGCAGTAGTTATGGGACTGATTGCCCCATCAGATGGCAGGTACGGTCGATGTTAATATTTTGCAAACGATTCTGCGAGGCAGGTTACGACACCGCTCGCAGGATAGAAGTCATGTGCCGGTGGGCACTGTATACAAATGTGAAGAAATCAGGGCTGAGTATGTCACCGACGTGCTGTGAAGGACCCACTGGTTGCGCCTAGTGACCTGTCTGTAGGGGCCGAAGTGGGCTGAGGAAAACTGACGTTGTAATTAACAAAGAGCACTCCACACTCACCTTCTCCCCTCGAGAGGAACTACGTCAGAGGAGTAGGAAAAACATGTATAAATAAGGGAGCCTGGAGGCTCAATGGAGGCAGTCGTGTCTCCATTCTGTCTGCGTCTAGAACCGGAGAGAAAGACGATTGTTTAAGTTTCAGGCCAACCACGACGACCTTTTGGTCTCCGCTCTCTGGGTGGCATCTTCCGGCAGACTGCACGCTGCCGTCAGCAGGGGCGGAGCCGGGGCGCGAACTCGCAGTCCCCAGTGTGCAAAGCTGTCTACAGACACTGAACGAGCTGCCCTGTGCGGACAGCCGGAGCTTCTTAAGGCTCACTACAACGACGGCGGTCGATTGCTTCCCTCCGGCGCTCTACATGGAGTCCACGAGTCGCGCTTGAAGGAGCAGTTAGCCGAGTTCCGATTCCGGGCCACGGGCACAGTTAACGCACGCGGCGGACACTTAACAGTGGCGCCAGTAGGGTCAGTACGTCCGTAAGGCTGGGTAACCGGACGCCGACGCAGCTGATTCCAGCATTGGCGCTCACCCACAAGCGCTCATTTTGATGGGGGGAAACGGGGGGGGGGGAGAGAAGGGGTTGTAATAAAGACAAAAAATGGAAAGAGAAAAGTCACGACTGTTGTGCGACACAGATACAAGCTGAGAATATAGCGTGAGGAAATGAAAGATTCAGTTAGGGAATTCTTTGCTGGATTCGTCAGGATAAGAAGAGATCCAGTCGACGGACTAATGAAGCTTGAGTAAATGACATCAACAAACCTTTACTCTGCTGGATGAAGCTGACTTTCGTGATGTGCGGAGAAATTAGAACACTATGAGATGCGGCAGTAGTTGTCAAATTGTTGATGATGATGATGGTTATTCTACAATCTAATGCCATATTGACTGAAACTTCCTGGCAGATTAAAACTATGTGCTGGACCGAGACTCGAACTCGGCACCTTTGCCTTTCGCGGGCAAGTGCCCTACTTTTTCTTTTACTCGAACCTCCGCCGGGACCAGCTACACAATCCATGACTACAGCGCCTTAGACCGCTTTTTTTTTCAACTGCATATAGAATTAAAAATTGAACTTTATAAAATAAAATATTTCTGGGAAACGTAAATAAGTGGACTTTTTTTACATAATGGTGTAACATTAACAAACATATACTGTTTCTATCAGTTTTTTTTATATAAGACGATTACCTTTTTTAAATAAAGTATTTCTGGGAAACGTAAATAAGTGGACTTTTTTTACATAATAGTGAAAAAAACAAAGGAATTACGGACCACGTTCCTCTTCTTGAGCGCGTACCTCGCTAATCCCGTTATACCTCGCGTTGGTGTCGGGTACGTCTTAACGTGTGGTGGTGGATCCTCTCCACTGTCCTGGTCCTTTCTTGTCGGGATACGTATAGGCAATAATTACATTCTCCTACCCGGGACACTCCAACTGGGTGGGCGATGAAACAAGCCACTCCCTAAAAAATTAGCGTAATATGTTAGATATCTCGGATGTCTCATAAGCTGTGAGTGATGTTCTTGTAGTAAGGCCCAAAAGTCGAATACATTCTTACTGCCGTCTCAGAAAAGATAAAGCACAGTCATACCTCGAATCCAAGTCACTGCGTTCGTCTTTGTTCGGGGATAATAGGTCATATCTGGGAGAAGTAGTATCCGTGGTTCTATTGCTTGCGGCACCACCCGAAGGAGGAAGGCGGTCATTTCTTTTGACCAAACACCATACGTCCGCCGAAGGCCCGCATATCAGACGATGTTCGTCTGTGTCTATAACATTGCACTGCGCACACAGTGGCTTGTCTGCCATATGAATTGTATGCAACCTGTAACGAGTCACGTATTTCCCATTTACCACCTGATACTACAGTGCGCGCGTTCCCGTATCAAGGTGTGGGTGGTGCACTGTTCGCCATACCACTGACCACATAACTGTTGGTTGGCAGCGCTCTACCATTATTCGGCCATCGTCGAGTAAAGATGTGATATGTGATATACATCACGTGCCGTTGCCGTCCTTGTAGTCAGTAGTTCCATATGTCCATAACTGTGTTCCACAAAAAAGGTTCGCATATGGGCAAGCGATGGTGAGATGTGAGACACCGCTACCGGAGCCGAACGAGATGGTGGAGCGAGTTCGTCTATCAAGGTGCCCGTCAGACTTGTCCGGTGTCGTGTCCACATCTTTATCATTGTGGTTACATAAATAGCCACCGCTCGGTCGCGTACGTGGACTAGTCCAAGACCTCCACGACTACGAGGAAGGGTGAGGGTTTCCTATCCGACCTTAAAAAAGGAGACCTGTGCTCACAAAATATCCTAATGCCTCCAGGATTCGGCGCGCTAACACCACCGGCATTGGAAGAACTTATGCCAGGTGGAGGATGCGAGAAGCTAGATAAGTGTTGGCAAAGGTGACCCGTTGTATCATATCCAGTGCCCTTAACCTGTGACTTCGGACACTCGCACGAATTGTTTGCAGAAGATGTCTTTAGCTCAGTCCCGCCGTGCGTCGAACGTCTGTAGTGAAGATAATTCCTAGGCATTTCATCTTGTTGATGGGCTGTAATGGTGCTACGCTTCCCGTCGGGAGTCCTCTCCCGATGTTCATCGCTCCCGACTTTGCCATGTTCAGGCGACTTCCCGTAGCCATACAATACAAATTAATCCTACGCAGGGCTGCTCTTGCCTCGTCGTCTAACCGTGCTAAAAACACTAGGTCATCCGCGTATGTTCTGCATACAAACTTGTTGTGCCTTATGGCCATTCCTTGGAGTCGATTCCGGAGCCCGCAGAGCAGCGGCTCGACAGCGATGGCATAGAATATCGTCGACAGCGGGCACCCTTGTCTGACCGATCGTGAGATGGTGATGGGCCCCACCAAGCGTCCAGTGATGAGCACTCTGGATGCGGCTCGGTGGAGTAGTCTCATAACGACGGTGACAAAACTTTCCGGAAACTTCATTTGCGTCATCACTTCCGTGAGATAAGGGTGGCTCAGGCTGTCAAAGGCGCGATCGAAGTCTATCGATACCAATGCACCCTGGAGATGACATGTTGACGCCAGTGCGATAACATTGCGGTAGTCGCTGAGTGCCGTTTGTATATTGCTATCCCCTCCTAGGTGGGTTTGGTCGAGTGATATCACTTGGCGTATTACGCGTTTAAAGCGTGCTGCAAGTATCCTGGTGGAGTCGCAATTAAGAAGGGTCAGTGGCCGTTAGGCCTGTATCCCTGTGCCGCCTGATGGTTTGTGGATGGGGATGATCATTCCTTCCACGAAGGAGGGTGGAAGAGGCACGTTGGGAGACATCAATTCGTAGTACATGGCAGCCCATCGTGGAGTCATGAGATCTTTAAATGTACGATAAAACTCTAACGGAAACCCGTCGGGCCCGGTAATTTGTGCGACGCTACCTTATCAAGCGCTTCCATTACGTCGTCAGCTGTGACCTTCCCTGTTAGCTCCCGGTTGGTCGTCTCGTCGAGACACGCGGAGAGCTTTCGTCGGACCTCATGAAAGGCTGCCTGATCGTGTTCCGCTTGTTCATAGAGATAACCGTAGTGTTCCACAAAAGCGATGGCAATGTCTTTTTGCGTTGTCATATGGCGACCATCTGGCAGTACGATCGTCTGTATTAAGGTTCTGCGGCTACGTTGTTTTTCTATGATAACGTGATGCATCGAGGGTGATTCTCCACGGACGCGTTCAAAGGATTGCGACGCCCTCCAGACGGCGGCGCGATATGGAAATTATTTGGGCCTGCGCTCGTTTTATACCAGCACTACGGTCCTGTGAAGGCGCTTGTACAGAAAGTTCGCGGGGCATCGTGAAATAAAATTCCGTCGTGTGTCGCCTCCACATCATCTGCTCTCTTCCGTATGCAATTAACCGCTCAGCGCAATGCAGGCTTAACGCATTCCAGCCACCACTGCAACGTCGTCGGATATGTCGGGAGGCGTCGTTCACACATGTGCCAAGTGTCTTCGATGAAGAGTCTGCACTCCGGTTCCCTGAGGTGTGCTGTATTCAGTTTCCAAACACTGCGGCTCCTCCACACTCGTTGACGACTCAGGGAGACCGTGCATATATATGCTACGTGATCTGAAAAGGCGACGGGCCACAATGCCGCATCGAGGATCGCTGGTTCGAGACGAAGTGTTACGTAAATGCGATCGAGACGACTTGCAGAATGACTTGTGACGTAGGTGTATCCGCGTCTGTTGCCATGTATCGTCTCCCCTGTATCAATGCGATTCATGTCCTGTAGCAGTTGCCGCAGCTCGGGGCATGAATTATAACGTGGGTGTTGATCTTTTAGTGCGAGCACGCAGTTGAAGTCGCCTCCAAATGAGACATGTTCATATCGGCCTAAGAATAGTGGTGCAATCTCCTCTGCGTAAAATCGGGATCGATCGCGCCGTCTGTCGGACCCCGACGGTGCGTAAATGTTAACGAACCGTACTCCCAGCACTGTGAGCGCCAGTCCTCGCGCTGATGGCAGGTACACCACGTCTTCAGCTACTATGCCGCCACGTAGAAGTATCGCTGTTCCGCTGCCGCCGTCGGTAGTAGGTGTATTGTATGTATCGTACTCATAGAGGTCGGGGAAGCTCTCAACACATACTTCCTGCAGAAGAACGATGTCGACGTCTGACGCATGCAACATGTCTAGTAATAATTGCAATTTGACCGGCGTTCTGATCATATTAATATTAATAGAGGCTGTTCGATATGCCTGCCGCTGTTCCTCAGTGCGTAAAGCGCACTTGAATGCTTATGTTAATTTGTGTGCTGCTGCTCGGTGACATGCTGTCCGTGCGGCAGTCTGCATCTTCTGCGTGGTTAACATCCGGTGGACGCAGCACTCGCCATAGCTGGTGCGTCGTCGGTCTGTGGGTCAGTATCGGATTCGTCAGCCCAGTTCCTGTGCTGGAGGTCCAGCTCCCGTCGCGTTTCTCCGGCCTCGCCGACCGAAGGCGGCGGCGTTTCTGCGGTGGGTAGAGGGACTCCTTCCGTCGGCTTTCCGTCCGGTGTGTCTGTATTCAAACCCTGTCTCGTATGATTCGCGTCCTACTGCTGTGAGGGAGGTAGAACCACCCGCTGCGCATCCGGATGCACTGTATCGCCGTTACACGCGGACGTAGACAGGTATCCGACGGCGCTAGACGTCGTTTCTTGTGGCGCTTCGGCGGTCATTGTTTCCGCGTGTGCGCCTCCGTGTCCGAGTGCGGAAGTGACTTCCGGTGCTCAGGGACGAAAGCAGCAGTCGGAACAACCGTAGGATCGATTTACATACCTCCTACCGATCCTTTCCGGTCGGGCGTCGTCGGAACCGGAGTGGCAGAAGTGTACGTCGTTTCGTCACAGGTGGCGGTCTGTGCTGCAGTAGGTTGTCGTAAACTGTCAGGATGTTAGAGCTGGACGTTCTTCGGGATGGGATCTGTTCGAAACGCGTCCACATACGTTAGTATCACCGGCGTCAACGTGGACGGAGGCGCGGGTTGGCCGTCTGGAACTTGCACAATCCTCCGCTGCATACATTCGGAACGGACGTGGCCCTCTTTCCCGCAGCCTGAGCATGTTTTGGGTTGTCAATCGTAGATGACTATATCTCTACATCCTCCGATGAACAAATATGAGGGTACATGTTGTGTCAGTTCTGTTCTGATTTGAAGCACCCCATTGAGAACGGGGTAAGTCGTGCAGTTGGACCATTTTTCGTCAACGTGGCTAAGCACTCTTCCATATGGGCGTAAGGCGTCAATGACCAAGTCAGACGGAACCTCGAAGAGAAGTTCGAAAATACGTATGTTTCGTACACCCAGTCCTGCGTGATCAATAGTTACCTCTCCAACATGTCCATCAGACTGACGAAATTAGAGTCCATGTTTAGTATTTCGGGCGATTCTGTCACATACTGCGTCGTCAATCAGTTTGATGTAAACGACATTGCTCACATGAGCCGGCCGGAGTGGCCGAGCGGTACTAGGCGCTACAGTCCTGAACCGCGCGACCGCTACGGTCGCAGGTTCGAATCCTGCCTCGGGCATGGATGTGTGTGATGTCCTTAGGTTAGTTAGGTTTAAGTAGTTCTAAGTTCTAGGGGACTGATGACCACAGCAGTTAAGCCCCATAGTGATCAGAGCCATTCGACACTGCTCACTATGGAGAGGTGTATTCCAGTAAGTTCGTTGTAGTCAAGTTAAACTTCGTCTCGTAGGAACCTTTCGATTTCGTGGGCTTTCGGTCTCGCGTATTCAAAATGGTTCAAATGGCTCTGAGCACTATGGGACTTAACATCTATGGTCATCAGTCCCCTAAAACTTAGAACTACTTAAATCTAACTAACCTAAGGACATCACACACATCCATGCCCGAGGCAGGATTCGAACCTGCGACCGTAGCGGTCACGCGGTTCCAGACTGAAGCGCCTAGAACCGCACGGCCACACCGGTCGGCTCTCGCATATTCATTCGAAAAACTAAACTTGAGAGTGGAGTTGCGTTATGCATGTGCAATTCTATATCGAGTGATCGAAACGCGCGAGTACACCGAAGAGGTAAACAACTGCGCGAGCACGAACTTCAACGTCCCGTAAACACACGTCTGAGCCGCAGCACCGCCGAAGGCAGACTGCTGAGCTACCCAAGTACGACTCACTCCCCGTCCTCACAGCTATACTTCTGCCAGTACCTCGTCTCCTACCTTCCAAACTTTACAGAAGCTGATCTGCGAACCATGCAGGACTAGCACTCTGCCGGCCGGAGTGGCCGAACGGTTCTAGGCGCTTCAGTCTGGAACCGCGTGACCGCTACGGTCGCAGGTTCGAATGCTGCCTCAGGCATGGATGTGTGTGAAGTCCTTAGGTTAGTTAGGTTTAATTAGTTCTAAGTTCTAGTGGACTGATGACCTCAGAAGTTAAGTACCATAGTGCTCAGAGCCATTTGAACTATTTGAACTAGCACTCCTGAAAGAAAGGATATTTCGGAGACATGGCTTAGCCAAAGCCTAGGGGATGTTTCCGGAACGAGATTTTCACTCTGCAGCGAAGTGTGTGCTGTTATGAAACTTCCTGGCAGATTAAAACTGTGTGGCGGACCGAGACTCGAACTCAGCACCTTTGCCTTTCGCGGGCAAGTGCTCTACCAACTGAGCTACCCAAGCACGACTCACGCCCCGTCCTCACAGCTTTACTTCCGCCAGTAACTCGTCTCCTACCTTCCAAACTTTACAGAAACTCTCCTGCGAACCATGCAGGCCTGGCACTCCTGAAAGAAAGGATGTTGCGGAGACATGGCTTAGCGACAGCCTATGGGATGTTTCCAGAATGAGATGAGGTTCGCAGGAGAGCTTCTGTAAAGTTTGGAAGGTAGGAGACGAGATACTGGCGGAAGTACAGCTGTGAGGACGTGGCTCGAGTCGTGCTTGGGTAGCTCAGTTGGTAGGGCACTTGCCTGCGAAAGGCAAAAGTCCTGAGTTCGAGTCTCGGTGGAGCACACAGTTATAATCTGCCAGGAAGTTTCATATCAGCGCACACTCCGCTGCAGAATGAAAATCTCATTGTACCATATTGACTCTTCATCAATTTTGACTGTTTCAGAAATGTGCAAAGATTTTTGTTTCCGTGTAAAATTTTGTCATGTCTTAACATTTAGCATTTTGTTGACATACTTAAATTATTTATTTAATGCAGTAACATGTTTCGAGGTATAAACCTCATCTCTAGGCTACTGTGGTAACAAAAAAACGTTTAACAAAAATGCACGTAGATATGAAATTTGTTTTCTACGTTCTTGGCGTTTGCTGTGGTCATCTTCGTTCATACGAAATTACTGTTTTCTTGTGATGTATTTAGTTACCTCCATCGTTAATACACGTTGGAGTGTTCACTAACTTGCAAAGGACTTTTAAAACACGACATCACAACTTTGCAGTTTACAAGATGGTTTAGCTCCATCTTGTTTCTACTGCACAGTAGAGTTGATTGAGACGTCGCGTTATAAGTGTCGTTTCCATATTTGTGAACAATGGTGAGGTATATGAAAGTACTACACGATGAGAGTCATTTCATATGAACAAAGATGATCACAGCGCATAGCAATACTGTATGAACAACTATAATATCTATGTGTACTTTTGTTAAAAGTTTCTGTGTCGCTACCGAAGGCTGAAGATGAGACGTGTACTTCGAAACATTGCTACATCAAGTCATTTAACTAAGTCTAGAAAATGTTGTGATTGCTAGCGATCTCCGAAAAACATTTTCAACGTTACTCTACATTTGCTCTTTGTGTACTTAATTAATGAGAACCTGTCGATCGCTCTACGCATGTGGGATGGCCTAGTTTTAGACAACTTTTACGGGCTTTAAGGTAGAGTACTTCACGAGAACTTTCTTACATTTATTTCTAAATTAGTATTTTATCAGTTACACGTCACCATAAATGTAGACCAGTACTGAAATCACGGTGAATTAGGATTATTCTTATTATTAAGTGTGAATGTAAATTATCTCGCCAGAATTACTGGCAGCATGAACTACCTGTTCCATAACATGGTGTGCCGCCCAGCAGTAGAGGTAAACTTGGCCACCTGGGACGGGAAGGAATCCAGCACACCGGAACACTGCGCTGAGGTCCTCGCTCTGAAAACAGAGATGATTACATGACATTTTGTTGTAAAAAAAAACACGAGCTGTATTTTTTTATGTTTGTTATACTGCAACCAGCTTCAAACTTGAGGTTATGAACTGGCGCAACTAGGATACAGTAAAGAAAGTAAAGAATAAGAGCATACAATTTTATTAAGAAAGATACGTTTAATGCAGTATGATACTCAATTAATGCAGTAAGCACTTATTTTTAAAATTTTTCACTACATGTCTACAATCTGAAAAAGTAATAAATGATCATTTATTACTGTGCATATATGTGACCTTATAAGCACAATATGATGTACAAATTAACCATGGTGTCACGTGTTAGCAACAACTACATTTCACATTCAGTCACAAATTCCCGGTGAATGATACAGCATCGTGAAGTTTGGAATACAACAGTATGTATCTGGGCTGTAAAGTTTAGTATATTTACTGGTGAGAGAGCTGTACTTAACTGTCATTATATGTGGTAAGTAGCATTACTCTCTAAACATTCAGTGCATTCGCTCCATAGTAAACGATAATTTTGATGTTTTTTTCCTCTCAGAATAGAAAATAGACAATTGAAACCCTGTCAATTACTTATTAAATAAGGTAGATTAAGTATATTTTAAAAACAATATCACAAAATCTGGAAACAAAAAAATGTTTGGGCTGTAAAAAATATTAACCATACGTCTTATAAATACTAATAAAAAACCGTCCAGTTGTCCTTTGTATATTAGACTCTACTGAACTGTGTTATAAATATTTGAGTCAATTGCGTTAAAAACATAGTACATAGGACATGACTATGCCCAGAACATGTGCTGCTACGGTCGCATGTTCGAATCCTGCCTCGGGCATGGATGTGTGTGATGTCCTTAGGTTAGTTAGTTTTAAGTAGTTCTAAGTTCTAGGGGACTAATGACCACAGCAGTTGAGTCCCATAGTGCTCAGAGCCATTTGAACCATTTTTTGAACATGTGCACTTATATTTTCTACGCTTAGAGAACTTTTCCATCGCAGTGGAGCTATGATGAATTGGGATATGCCACACCGGCAACATAAGAAATAACAGTACAGCCAACTGTGAAAAGAGAAAAGATCTTCAGAATGGTATGCTCATGGGCGTCCGCATAAATTTCTTCAGTAGTGAGCAAGATTCTAAAACAGCTGGTTTGTTATACTTGATACGTTGAATCTAAAAACGCGTCGAGTCCTAGGAGCTAATTTAGACAAGAAGTAAGGAAAATTTATTCCATCTAAGTCAAATTATAGTTTCCCGTTTCCTATTTTAAGGCAAATAACTTTGGTAGCTAAAATGAAAAAATATTTCAATAGTATATGGAAAGGACATCTTTTTATGTTATTAACATGATTATAGATGTCTCATTTTTTATTCAACGATCTGAAATTGCATCCTTATATAATTAACTGTAGTCTATACAAAAAGCTACGAAAAAAGCTGGAAAATATTTACAGAAATAATTTAGTTGTGTTGGGATAACGTGGACTGAAAATTAAAAGCCTGAAATAGAAAAAAATCAGAACTATTGAGAAAATCCGGTTGGGTATCAAAGAGAATAACCAACAAAAATTGGCAAATAAATAATTCTCGAAGTGGACAAAGAGAAGAAACTTAACGAAATGTTTATTGATCTTTTACGTCCTTAGAACACTATGTTAGCTTGCAACCTACATATCTGTTTACGTTAATGGATTTATTGTATAATCTTAATGCTTTATAATTTTTTATGAAGACTGAACTAAATGTATTAGGTTGATGCATAAGTTCGTAGCATTTTTTTGCATTTTGGTACTCCGGTTGTTATGGGTTCATTTAACGATTTCATTTTTGTTTGCAGTTCGTTGCCACTATTTGAGTTTACATATTGTCACTTTATCATTTGGAGATAGTGAATGGAGCTGTGAACGCTAGAAAACGAAGTGCCAAGCGGAGGAATCGGAACATTACCGACATATTCTTCTGTTTTGAAGAAGAACTATTTAAATATTCATTTTTTATTTTTGTTTATTGTCTTTTCTCTTTTCCGTAAATATTACAATAATTTTCAAACGCCTTTACTTTCAAAGATGTATGTAAGCTGTAGGAAGGGATAACGCGGAAAAACAAAGAACCGCTTCACCTTCAGTTTTTTTTCTCGATGAAGAGTCGTCTTTCTTTATCTGTGAGTCGAATTGTAAATATGTATGTGAATGTGTTCTGTGCAATATGCTGAATATTTACCATACAAAAACGTTTCGACAATATTTTTCATTGACGGTCCAACGAATCCACAACCTGGAATCCAGTGAAATCTCATATAAGATTGGGCACCGATCTTCGACACGACGCTTTGTAATAACGGAGGTACGTGCATGCACTTATCTACTTCCTTTTGTGGCGACCTTATTTAATTTTGTTCTTAGGGCATGGTATGCAGCCACATGGAACCTGTAACTATTTTCCTTTTACGAAGTCCGATCCAGTCTATTTCTTTAAAGATAAAATAAATGTATTCTTCCCCCAACTTTTCCTTACATAGGCCACAAGGGACAGTCCGTGCGTGCCTCTGAACGAAGTGTACTTCGCGAGTTTCACATAGGGACACGTAACTAACCAGTATAAATATTTGAGAAACATAGTATTACTTTTTATTTGTGGTCTCATTTTATCGCGAATGTACATTCTCTCTTATTCTTATAGCCTGTCCGGTGCTATACTTCAGTAAGTTTCGTTCCATACCTTAATCTCTCCGTCGCTTTACGGCGGAATTTATTACGCGATTTGTCGGAAAGCTTTCTGTTTTCAAATTGCCGCACCGACTGGCCGAAATGTACAACAATAAACGTTATCAGAAACAAAGGGAGAACTTACAGTTTGCATTCAGTAGAGGGGTGAGAGCAGCGGGGGAAGCTATAAACATTTGCTCCGTGTTAAGGGGCTCCGGAATGCCCTATACTTGCAATGTTAAAATAACGCTTATAAATTACATCTTTCCTCACAAAGTATTTGAGGTAGGAAGTTGAACTTTTTACAGATTATTTATTGGAATATGGGCTACAACTTAACACAGGGATTTTACAAAATTTTAGTTCAGTTATTAAAAATGATTTTTTTTCAATTGTAATGAAAATTCACAACATTTTTTTTGCAATTTTTTATTTATATATTCAAAAATATACAGTTTTTTGGAAAAAGGCTGTGTTAAATTATGCAGAAGGTACTGTGTAACATTTACTGAAAGTTTGAAACAAATATGTTTGGAAGATCCTTAGAAAACATGTAATTAGTATGAGAAAATAAAAGTTTTGGGAATCGAGCGACAAAGATTGTATTAACTTTTTAGTGCATTCCAGGTCCATAGGATGGATTATCTTCATCCTCTGCAAACTCCTCTTCCAGCTTCCTCTTGTTCCTCCTCCTGTTTACTCTTGCTTGTATTTCTAGACTCTTTACAGCCCTGTCTGCAGCCCGAAGGCGTTCCTTGTCTAAAGCAAGCATCGCTCGTACCATGTTAGAACCTATCTTCATTCCCATATTTCTAAATACCTTGCACCTTACAATGTTGCCATCATTGAAAGTCGCAACAGCATCATACACACCAAAGTGAAGTGTTTCTATTCCAACAAATACAGTCTTGGCGATTCTCGACCATATAACACTATTTACACTTTCATTGGGGTTTTGAGTTTTTCTGTGAATACACTTTTTCAACAGTTCAGGTGCTGCTAAGTCTCTGAAAATAGGTTTTATCACCTCCATTATTGCATGAGGCAGACTATGCTTATGAGTGTACACTTCACCAGTTAGCAATCCTTTGTTATATTTACACCAACTGTCTTCTTCTTTGGGACACAAGCTATGTTGGGGATTTTCATCGTCTTTATTGTTTACAGTAATAACACATACCTTTGGCTTTCCAACATTTCTCCTTTTCTTAAAAGCCTTCAGAGGATTTCTAATAGCTTTACTTTTACTCATTATTATACTTCAACAAAACAGAGACTCAAGAAACAGAATTAATTACGAATATTTTCGAGATAACGACAGAGTAAATAAACATGAAACAATCGACAATCACACCAGAGATATATATTGAACCATCACAGGTTAGCCACAACACATACTTTATCTCACATCACTAAAATGTACCTGATGAACACGGACGTTAATAATAACACCATTTGACAGCAGTTTAACAGCGCCACAGTGGGTCACGCCCATGTAGAACACATTTCAAAAAAAATTTAAAAATAGTTGTAGTCTTCGGAATTGAATAAATTATATATCTATTAAAAGGTAATAGTCTGCAGATTCAGAAAACGCAAAAAAGTAAAAATTGAACTTTTCATGATTTTGAGCCTTTCCGGAGCCCCTTAAGGGGGTAATGCCATTAGACAAAGCACGGCGAGAAAATGGTTTTCGTGTTTGAAGGAGGATCATTTTGGCATTAGTGACTCTTCACATTCAGGAAGATGGCTCAAATGGCTCTGAGCGCTATGGGACATAACTTCTGAGGTCACCAGTCCCCTAGAACTTAGAACTACTTAAATCTAACTAACCTAAGGACATCACACACATCCATGCCCGAGGGAGAATTCGAATCTGCGACCGTACTCAGGAAGACCTTTGGTGTTTGATGACCGTTTCAACGCATTAATCCTCAATGGTTCACGTCAGTGTACTTTAGAACAGTCAAATGTGTTGGACTACGATCATTTCACCGTCATGTGACATTTGCACGAAATGGAGAAGATTCAGAAATCGAGTGTATGTGTACCACATGCCCTAAGACAAAGTCACAAAAATCAGTGGGTGGGTGGCCCTCTGCTTGCTCGTCAATTGGCTTGTGAACAGCACCGAATATTCCTATCCTGTAACATTATTGGTAACGAGAAATAGTGTCTTTATGCTAACATAAGGAAAGAAAGGAATGATTGAGCTCAAACAAAGCAGCAGCTCCAGGTACAAAGGCCTGCACGCATCCACAATGTGTGCATCTGATAGAAAGCGACAGTGTGGTTTACAACGAAAGCAGCTGAATGGGTTGAAAATAAATAAATCTCCAGGTCCTGATGGGATTCCAATTCGGTTTTACAGAGAGTACTCTACTGCATTGGCTCCTTACTTAGCTTGCATTTATCGCGAATCTCTTGCCCAACGTAAAGTCCCGAGCGACTGGAAAAAAGTGCAGGTGACGCCTGTATATAAGAAGGGTAGAAGGACGGATCCTCAAAATTACAGACCAATATCCTTAACATCGGTTTGGTGCAGGATTCTCGAACATATTCTGAGTTCGAATGTAATGAATTTCCTTGAGACAGAGAAGACGGCTTTAGAAAGCATCGCTCCTGCGAAACGCAACTCGCCCTTTTTTCACATGATATCTTGCGAACCATGGATGAAGGGTATCAGACGGATGCCATATTCCTTGACTTCCGGAAAGCGTTTGACTCGGTGCCCCACTGCAGACTCCTAACTAAGGTACGAGCATATGGGATTGGTTCCCAAGTATGTGACTGACTCGAAGACTTCTTAAGTAATAGAACCCAGTACGTTGTCCTCGATGGTGAGTGTTCATCGGAGTTGAGGGCATCATCTGGAGTGCCCCAGGGAAGTGTGGTAGGTCCTCTGTTGTTTTCTATCTACATAAATGATCTTTTGGATAGGGTGGATAGCAATGTGCGGCTGTTTGCTGATGATGCTGTGGTGTACGGGAAGGTGTCGTCGTTGAGTGCCTGTAGGAGGATACAAGATGACTTGGACAGGATTTGTAAAGAATGGCAGCTAACTCTAAATATAGATAAATGTAAATTAATGCAGATGAATAGGAAAAAGAATCCCGTAATGTTTGAATACTCTATTAGTTGTGTAGCGCTTGACACAGTCACGTCGATTAAATATTTGGGCGTAACATTGCAGACCGATATGAAGTGGGACAAGCACGTAATGGCAGTTGTGGGGAAGGCGGATGGCCGTCTTCGGTTCATTTGTAGAATTTTGGGAAGATGTGGTTCATCTGTAAAGGAGACCGCTTATAGAACGCGACCTATTGTTGAGTACTGCTCGAGCGTTTGGAATGCCTATTAGGTCGGATTGAGGGAGGACATAGAAGCAATTCAGAGGCGGGCTGCTAGATTTGTTACTGGTAGGTTTGATCATCACGCGAGTGTTACGGAAATGTTTCAGGAACTCGGGTGGGAGTCTCTAGAGGAAAGGAGGCGTTCTTTTCGTGAATCGCTACTGAGGAAATTTAGAGAACCAGGATTTGAGGCTGACTGCAGTACAATTTTACTGCCGCCAACTTATATTTCGCGAAAAGACCACAAAGATAAGATAAGAGAGATTAGGGTTCGTACAGAGGCATATAGGCAGTCATTTTTCCCTCGTTCTGTTTGGGAGTGGAACAGGGAGAGAAGATGCTAGTTGTGGTACGAGGTACCCTCCGCCGTACTCACCGTACGGTGGATTGCGGAGTATGTATGTAGATGTAGATGTAGATGCAGAAATGCTTCCCCGAGACCTAACGATCAGAAGACTGGGTGGTGTGATGCTACTCCACGAAACGCCCGCCCGCTTACTGCTATACTGAATGAAAACATTATTCAGGAGTTGAGTTCGGAATTGGATTGCGCACCCACGTCATTCACCTGATATTGCGCCCTGAGATTTTCACCTTTTCCGCTCTCTATTGAACATCCTTCAAGGACCGTCCTTTCCGAATGAAGAAGCGCTCCGAAGATGGATCGACGAGTTCTTCGCCTCGAAACCACGCGATTTCTACAGTCGTGGAATCGAATAGTTATAAATAGTGAAGGAGATATATTATTTGTGCTGTGCGTCGAAACATTCCGCAAAGTTTGGTATTTTTCGACTTTGTGCCTCTCTGGTGGAACCGCTGGTTGAGTAGAATCTCTTTGACAGAGAGGCTTGCGGTGTGAATGTGGTCCGCGAAGCGGCGTGGCTCGGGTAGGGATGGGGTCTTGAGTTAGCAGTGGCAAAGGGGGGGGGGGGGAGGGGTGGCGGGGCTGTGGTGGCCGAGCGGTTCTAGGCACTTCAATCCGGAACCGCGCGACTGCTACGGTTGCAGATTCGAATCCTGCCTCGGGCATGGATGTGTGTGATGTCCTTAGGTTAGTTAGGTTTAGTTAGGTTTAAGTAGTTCTAAGTCCTAGGGGACTGATGACCTCCGATGTTAAGTCTCATAGTGTTCAGAGCCATTTGAGCCAACTTGTGCGGGGAGAAAGCCATGTAGGTGGCGGAAAATAACTTGGCCCCTCCTGGAGTGATAGCGCACGTAATTGTAGTTGGGAGTCGTTGTTTGGGAAGCTGTAATTTAGAAAGGAGCTTCCCTTTTGCATGAAAGAGCATTTCGGTTGCACAATACTGGTGTCGCCCCAAGGTGATCGGTAGTTAAAGCAAAGGTTGGTCTGTGCAGCCGTCACTATACTATTGTCGCTGCGCCCTGGCTGCACTGACACACGAGTACTGAATTACTCCACGTGAAGCTCAGCAACCTTATTATTGAACACTTGCCCATATATGTGTTTTGGTTGTTCATACTGCAAAACTGTAATTGAGACTGCTCTTGTGGGGTATGATTAGTTTCACTATTTACTGATAGGTCATTTGTTTTAACTGTTCATGTTACAAAGTTGTCACTGAGTTTGCCGTGGTGGGGCCCATTATTTGTATGCATGTTGTGGGAAGAGTGCTGACTGATTCATGTTTCAGGTCTTATCGCGCCAATTTAATAATGTGTGTAATGTATTGCCAGGAAATATGCGCATGACTGACGTGTGAAATAAAACAAGATGTCAAGATTATGGCTCTGTAAACCCACTAAGGTACCAGCGGATGAATTCTAATGGTACATATTTGTTCTTGGCTCTGAGCACTATGGGACTTGAACTGCAGTCAGTTTGTTATTATAAATTTGTTTAAGGTTTACTACACGCATTTTGAAATAGCTTTGGGCAGTTTAAATTTTTATCAGAAATAGTTACCGAGCTTGAGTTGTAACTTTTAATTGATGCTAGGATTACTTTGGGCTACTGCATCAACGATATTTTACCCTTGACGTTGGATCAGTGTAAATATTATTAATTAAGCCTTGTAATGGTATCCTCTAACAAAAATTAAATAAATAAAGAGGTCGGACAATATATTTTCCTAGTAACTGTTGAGTAAGAATTGTTTGTTAATGAATTTGTTTGAAAGGGTGTCTGAATTCATGTTAGTCCGGCATCTTACCACTCCTTAATAGCACCTACCATTCCATTATTGATGATTAAAGCCTCTGTTATGTGTGTCTGTTGTGTTCACTAAATTTACGGAAAAATTCTACGAACTCGCGCACGAACCCAATATTCTGAAGCCTACATTTTTATTTTGTTTTATTTATTTATTTGATTGGTTAGGTAAAGTGTAGCCCAAGGTCAGTATACGATTAGATGAAAGTGGGAAATCTCCAAGATCAATCTCGCATTAACAGATAAATTCAATTTTTAACAGACTAGGAATTGAACCAAAGCATCCTAGTCTCTCTCAAGTTATTGTGTGTCCATGCCAATTGGACAGCAAAATCTGTAGGATAGCTCTTGTCCACCGAGAATGTTGAAAGAAATGTCGTGTCTCATGTTCGCTGTTAACATTAATACATGGGCCCACGTCATGCTAAAAGAAAGACCCCGAAACTTCCGTCCTGAACTATGTCTATCAACAAAGTGCGCACTAAACGCTTCATTGGATAGTCGGTGCACTCGAGACCCTGAGTCGTTGCAAACGAGGAAATGTCGCAAATGGTTCAAATGGCTCTGAGCACTATGGGACTTAACATCTGAGGTCATCAGTCCCCTAGGACTTAGAACTACTTAAACCTAACTAGTCTAAGGACACCACACACATCCATGCCCGAGGCAGGATTCGAATCTGCGACCGGAACGGTCGCGCGGTTCCGGACTGAAGGGCCTAGAACCGCTCGGCCACACCGGCCGGCTGAAATGTCGCTACTCGTCGGACCACAGTACACGACTCCAGTCAGCTGATGTCCAGTTTCTTGTTTGACTCATTGAAGACGTGCAGTTTTATGTGCTGCAGTGAGCAATGGCCTTTTTCCGAGATATCTGTCTCCAAATGTATGAGGACGTTCAATAAGTAATGCAACACATTTTTTTCGCTGCCTATTCCGGATGAAATATTCTCGGTTGAGCTCCTATAGTTTCGTGAAGTTCCGATAGGTGGCGGCGCAATACGTAGACTTCAAACTGGCGTCTGTAACGGAGGTGCAGAGAGCAGTCATTGAGTTTCTTTTGGCGGAAAACTAGAGCATCGCAGATATTCATAGGCGCTTACATGATGTCTACGGGCACTTGACAGTGAACAAAAGCACGATGAGTCGTTGGGCAAGGCTGCTGTCATTATCGCAAAAAGGTCGTGCAAACCTGTCCCTTGTCCCGCGTGCCGACCGGCGCACACAGCTGTGACTCATGCAGTGTGGGAGGTGCGGACAGGCTCATTCCAGGTGAACCACGGTTGGGGACGAACTTCTCTTTCTCCATGACAGAGCCTCTCCCAAGTCTGTGCACCTGAGAGGAGCTCACAAAATTTTATTGGACTGTTCTTCCTAATCCAACCTAAAGCACAGATCTCACACCATCCGACTTTCATCTGTTTGGTCCAATGAAGGATGCACTCCACGGGAGCAGTACGTGAGTGATGAGAAGGTTATTGATGCAGCAAGGCTTTGTTTCCGACGTCGACAAGTAGTGTGGTACTGTGCGTACATACAGGCACTCCCAGTAAGGTGGTGTAAGGCCGTGACATTGAACATAGATTATGCTGAAAAATAGGGTTTTGTAGGCAAAAGAGTGGGAAATAATATGGTGTATTGAAATCTTGAAGAAAACCAATCTGCTTTCAGAAACTAAATGTATTGCATTACTTTTTGAACGCTCCTCTTACTTATTTTCTACAGACTGCAAATATTAAATTTATCAAAAAGCGTCCGTCTGAGGGCGTTGCTGCACAGTGTATGCAACGTAGCACGACTCCGGCGTGGTTATATAAGCACCGACGTGTAGGTAACGGATCAGTGTGGCATTCATGTCTTCCCGGCAAATGCGTCCAAACACGAACATTGTGCTGTTACTTTTTTCCGCTGCCGAAGGACAAATACCGGTAGATACCCATCGGAGAATGAAGAATGTGTAGGGGCAGCACGTTTGTCGAAAACCACCCTTGCTGGGTGCTGCCGCTTCGTGATAATGCGCTTCCGCTTGCCGCAGATGGCGTAAACAGAAGTTAAGCCAACTCAAGTGGGAGACATTACAGCACTCGCCCTATATCCCTGGCCTCTCCCAGTGCTAATATCATGCTTTTGGTCTTTTAAAAAGGCGTCGAAGGCTCAACGATTCCTGCAAGACTAGAATCTGCAGCAGGCAGTTACGGAGTTCCTCACATAACAGCTGGACACGGTGTTTTACCAAACGGGTATCTCCAACCTTCTGCGTCGAAGGCATGGTTTTCTCAATGATCACGGCGATTTTGCGTGAGTGGCATATCGATTCTGGACTGTACCTCTTTCCGGAGGAAACTTACTACTATGTGTGTTAAAGATCGATATTTTCTTTACTACATCTCAGCAGTTTTGTACCCTATGTGGTTCCAGCTTCTCCATTTTCTATTTCTACATCTACATCTACATCCTCATCCATACTCCACAAGCCACCCGACGGTGTGTGGCGGAGGATACCTTGAGTACCTCTATCGGTTCTCCCTTCTATTCCAGTCTCGTATTGTTCGTGGAAAGAAGGATTGTCGGTATGCCTCTGTGTGGGCTCTAATCTCTCTGATTTTATCCTCATGGTCTCTTCGCGAGATTTACGCAGGAGTGAGCAATATACTGCTTGACTCCTCGGTGAAGGTATGTTCTCGAAACTTCAACAAGAGCCCGTACCGAGCTACTGAGCGTCTCTCCTGCAGAGTCTTCCACTGCAGTAACGCTTTCGCGATTACTAAATGATCCTGTAACGAAGCGCGCTGCTCTCCGTTGGATCTTTTCTATCTATTCTATCAACCCTATCTGGTACGGATCCCACACCGGTGAGCAATATTCAAGCAGTGGGCGAACAAGTGTACTGTAACCTACTTCCTTTGTTTTCGGACTGCATTTCCTTAGGATCCTTCCAATGAATCTCAGTGTGGCATCTGCTTTACCGACGATCAACTTTATATGATCATTCCATTTTAAATCACTCCTAATGCCTACTCCCACATCATTTATGGAATTAACTGCTTCCAGTTGTTGACCTGCTATATTGTAACTAAATGATAAGGGATCCTTCTTTCTATGTATTCGCAACACATTACACTTGTCTACATTGAGAATCAATTGCCATTCCCTGCACCATGCATCAATTCGCTGCAGATCCTTCTGCATTTCAGTACAATTTTCCATTGTTACAACCTCTCGATATACCACAGCATCATCCGCAAGAAGCCTCAGTGAACTTCCGATGGTATCCACGAGGTCATTTATGTATATTGTGAATAACAACGGTCCTACGACACTCCTCTGCGGCACACCTGAAATCACTCTTGCTTCGGAAGACTTCTCTCCATTGAGAATGACATGCTGCGTTATGTTATCTAGGAACTCTTCAATCCAATCACACAATTGGTCTGATAGTCCATATGCTTTGTTCATTAAACGACTGTGGGGAACTGTATCGAACGCATTGCGGAAGTCAAGAAATACGGCATCTACCCGGGAACCCGTGTCTATGCCCCTCTGAGTCTCGTGGACCAATAGCGCTAGCTGGGTTTCACACGATCGTCTTTTTCGAAACCCATGCTGATTTTTTGTAGTGTTGTAAGTTTTTTATACATTTTTTTCATTTATATTACAGTATCATTTATGTGCTATGTGTTGAGCAATGCGACTCTACGTCATTTCGTATGCGAAAAAAAAAGTAAAAAAATAATGTCATGAGTGTTATACGCACGGAACGTTCCGATAGGTCACTGGAATGGTGGGGCATTGTACGGTATGAAGAGTTACGTATGTGACAAGTGAAATTCATGTCAGTATTTGACACCGAAAACGAATTAGTCTCAGCACCATGCTGAAGTGTGGACACTACACATTGCTCGACAAAATGAGTTAGAGTTTGCAGGGATCTATGTTACAATACACAATTTGTCTGCATTTTGTCCTTACAGGGACAGAGCCAGTATGATGGTATGCTGGTAATGTTCCGAGTTATGTTTTCGGCCACATATGTGTACTGGTGTGCCTTAATTATGCAAAGTGATAACCTGCTGCTTTGCTGCAGCAGAGTAGATTTATCAGCCCTTATACAAACTACCTGCTAAACAAATAGTTGACACTGTCGGGGGACTTGCATTCAGTAATTATTTAGTGCCCTAAGCACTAGAATATCTACGAGGGACTGCACAAAGAACTAGGAGCCGGTGTTGTGTTTTTTTCAAATCATTACAGGACAAGACGCATCCTCATTGAATTCATTTCATTTGCCGTTTGCGTTTCATGATAGTATGAAACCACCGACACACTCCTATGACTATTTAAAATTTATGGTTTTTCTGATTTATGACTATGCTATTGCTCACAGTGGTCCCTTTCTTATCAGCGTAGCGACATTAGTTCGTTATGCTTGTGATACTGCAGATCATTCTCACAGTTGCTATGTAACTGGAAGTGACGCAAAATCTGAACATTAGCATTACTTCTCATAGGTCTTGTTGTGACTGTTATCGCCTTGCGACGATAAGTCTAAAAGTATTTGCTCTCAATTTTTATAATTCATCACACAATGATACTAAACACTTACAATGCCATCGTTTGTTTTTTTTTTTTTTTTACATTTTCACAGTAGTTTTCAGTGCTTTTGTGCCATCATTGCTAGTGTTTTATGGTATCGCGAGAAAGAAACACATCATTGAATGGACCAACCAATCGGCGATCCGACGGAGTTAGATCGGAAATCTACGCAGAATGCCTCGATACACTGAAATGCAGAGCGGTGGCTGCTGGAAGCGCGTGGCCATGCTAAAAGAAAATACATTCCGTCCGTCGACCTCGGAGTCTGATTCTAATTGCAAACTGCAGCTTGTTGGAAATGATATCACTGTATTTACACTTTGCCAGAAAATGATCCAGAAATGGTCCTTGTGAGTTCTAAAAACTGTATAACGTATCCTGCAAGAGTTTACTTTAATTTATTTCTGGCTGACGATTTGAGTTAATAAATTCACTGCTCTTGCGTTTGCCGTCTTGTTCGAAGTGATGAATCTACGTTCTGTCTCTAGTGATGATTCATTCAGTGAAATTTCAAGTATGTCAACATGACGGACCTATAATTTCTGATAAATTTTTGGTCTATTACTCTTGCGCTCTTCACGTAGTCGTTTTGGAACCGACCTCACAATGCTTCTATTGAAAGTTGAGCACATTGAATCATGACTGGTTTTTATGTGGTTTGCTGTTACCTCACTAGCAACTTGTTTCTTTGGAAGTGGTGTAGACGCTTCTCGATGTTGACATAAGGAGCGGATGCAGATGGACGTCCAGCTGTTTCTTCGTCTGAGAATGGTAAAACAAAGATAACTTTCAGCTGCTTACAGAGATACTGTGAAAAAATAATTTTCCTATGCTGTTATCCAATTAACCTACGTTTGTGTCTGCAAAGAACAATGTAATATTTGTAGGTCAGGTTCATCGAAGCCTGCCTTTTATTTTGTTTAGATAAATATATATAGCTGTGGTTCAACAGTTCATATATGAAGCATCGTTATACCAATCATTAGAATTTCCCAGTTAGAATGTTGGAAGGTTATTACTCTTAGGAGTTTTCCTTTTACTCTCTAGAAATTAACTGGAGATGAATATTAGTCGAAATTAGGACTAATATCTAACAGGAAATCTCTAGTAGCCCTGCTGCAAGTTCAGGATGTACACATGGAATTAATGTCAGAGTCATATTTTTCATTGTTTTTGGAATGTTCCTTCAGTTCGTAATTTTAAACAGTTTTAAATGAATTTTACTTTTCATCTAAAAATTACGCTAATTATTTCCTACATACTGAGAAGAGCATTGAAAAAAAGAAAAGAAAAAACGCTTACATAGGTAGCTTGATACAGTGCAACACAGGCGACCAGGACGCTGAAGACGAACTGCGTCATTGCAATAGGACTCATCATGGTCTCCAGATGCCTGACGAATCTGAAAGAAAAAGATAATGTGAGTAATGAACTCTGTAATGTGAAAACATTTCTTAAACGCATTAAAAGTAGTAGACTGACAACTCAGGGTAATGAACGTAATGTGTCGTATGTATTGGTGTGTGGGACTAACCTTGCCAATAGCTGTGGACCTCAAGTTTGAAGTCGGCTGGAAACATGGTGCATGCCATTTAGAAATCATTGCCAGATGAAAACAACTGATAAGTGCCAGAAACGTCCTAGGAACAACAAATGACTTCTGGACTTCTGGCTTTGTAGTCTTATCCATTTAGCCACAAAGCAATAGTTCACTTTATTAATAGTGTACTTTTAGATGTTCAGGCGACTGTAGTTTCTATCTCTGGATACTGCAAGCTATGCTGTTGCGTATAATTGTTGGATGAAGTCCAATCAGACTGTCAACCATTGCTGGTTCGCACTGCCATTCATAGCTGATCATCTGTTAGCAGCAGCTGTGGTCACATATAAGTTGTTTTGCTATGATGAGTGATGTTGATTAACAACCTCATGTAGGTGCAATAACGTCAGCTGCTCTCGTATGCCTGCCTGTTCAGGTAAGCACAGCACAGCCCATGATGTGCACACTGGCTCCCCCTCTCTCCCCCCCCCCCTCCTCCAGCTGCCCCAGCAGCGAATGACGACAAGCCACCTACAGTGTTCCTGTCGACCCTTATACGCAGAGGGGCGTGGGCAGGAGTGCGCATCTGTGCATCGTGCTACTGAAGTGGCTGCACATTATCGTATAAAATGTGTACATTATGCAACAAATTTAATAATTCTGTAATCTGGTTTATGTTCACTGACGTAAAAAAGATATTCCATTCTACACTTCACCCCCTTGGGGGTTGAATTTTTTAAAAATCCTAAATTAGCCCATGTTTTTCCTCGGTTTATGTACACTGCTATAAAAAAGATATTCCATTTCATACGTCAGCCTCTCACTGTCGATTTACTCTACTTTCTATTGCAGCGTATGTATTTCCTCAGGGTTCAAGCTACCTCTGTACCAAATTTCACACAAATCGGTTCAGCGGTTTAGTCACGAAAACGTAAGAGACAGAGTTACTTCCGCATTTGTACTATAAGTGTGGAAGTATGGATTGGACTCATTAAGGATTGTATAAGCACTGTACTCATTACGTTGAATCGTATTATGAAGAAAATACAGTAGTAACCAATAAAAATATTTTCAGAAACATGGTAAAGTTCAAAAGTCAAAGAGAAAATAATTTTTCAAAGAATAAATTTTTGCTCTAATTTGTGTTATATTTTTCAAATCAATACATGCCTTGTACTATACACTTGTACTTTGAAGACCAAATAAGGTTAAAATTTTGTTTTCATTATTTCAAATGTGGTTATCATACCGAGAATCCGGTATTCTGTTTACCGTACCAAGAATCTTCATTATGCAACACCATATTCAAAACTCTTTTTAGAATAATAATATTATATGACTGTAAAGAATCACATTTTGTTATCGATATAACCAAATTAACGCTCACTTCCTTCATTCACTGCAGAGTGTGTTCATTAGCACTGAAAAGAAAAATTTAGAGCGCTAATGGAACAAAGGTCAATAGCAGCTTAATCGTGGTCATGAGAAAAAGAAAATAGTAACCGCCTTTTCTACTGAATATGTTGGTTCGAGGTATAGTTAGCGTTATCCGCTGGATTGCTAAACTGATTAGAGTTTCAGATTCCATGTAGAACCAATATACATGTAGTTAAAAGTCGGGTCATTCTTATCAAATGAAGCCATTCTACCAACAATCCTGACACACTGTAAGAGGTTGAGATTCGCATAGCAAATGTCTGAGGGCAGTGAAAGGTATAAGTACAAGTTGCAGGGGCATGAATTCAGAGAAAATTATGACGGAATAGGAGAGTACCTGAAATTCATTTATTCATGCAATCCGCTAAACCCCACCGACGGTAAGCTTTCACATTGTCAGAGCAACCTGACGTTTGCACCACAATACTTATTCATAATACTTCATTCCACGATTATATTCGAGACAGTACACTGAGAACAACTGATTTTCTTGGCTATTTTAGTCGGATGTGTCACTGATGTTTCTCCCATCTCTCTTCGACTCTTGTGATAGCCTGTTGCATGTAAGGTAATCCGGGCCCTTTCGATTTCTTATCTTTGTTAAACGCAGAAAAAATTTTTGCATAAAATGAAAAGCACAAATCGACTGAACAATCCGAAAGCACACTGTTAATCAATCAGACCGAGAAAACCTGAGAGATCAAATAGCTCCATTTATTTATCAAGAATTGTAGGAACACGTGAGGCAGTACTGACGCCCGACGATTTATCGTAGAAGATAGGTTGAGGATGGGCAACCCTACGTTTATAGCTTTTGTAGATTTGGGATAAGCTTTTGACATTGTCGCCTGCAATACGTTGTTTTAAATTCCGAAGGTATAAAGGGTAAAATATAAGGAGCGAAAGGTTATATACAACTTATGCGGAAACAAGACGGCGTTTATAGAGAATGAGGAACATGAAAGCGAAGCAGTGGTTGGGAAGAGGGTGAGACAGGGTTGTAGCCCATCCCTGATGTTGTTCAATCTCTACTTTGAGCCAGCAGTAAAGGAAACCAAAGAAATATTGGGAGTAAGAATTAAAGTTCAGAGAGAAAATGTAAAAACTTTGAGGTTTGTCAATGAAATTGTGATTCTGTGACTTGGAAAGGCAATTGAACGGAATGGACAGTATCTTGAAAGGAGAATTAACAAAAGCAGAACAAGGATAATGGAATCTAGTCGAATCATATCAAGTGAGGCCGAGGGAATTAGAATAGGAAACGAGACACGAAAGTAGTAGAGGAGTTTTGCTATTAGGGCAGTAAAATAACTAACGGTGGCCGAAGCAGAGAGAATATAAAATGGAGACTAGCAATGTCAAGATAAGCGTTTCTGAATAAAAGAAATTTGCTATCACTGAATATAGATTTAAATTTAAATGCGGACATTTTAGGTTAGGCTTTACCGTGACTGTTATTGACATTAAATGAAACAACAAGTTTACTGTTACCAGTCACCGTTTTATTTATTTCCACGACGCGTTTCAAAGGTTTAAACCTCCATTATCGGGTGGATTTACATTAGTCAGTATTTAACAGATTTAAATGTTTGTAAGTCTTTTCTGAAAGTATTTGTATGGAAGTGAAACATGGAATTTAAACCGTTTGGACAAGAAGAGAATAAAAATTTTTGAAATGTGGAGCTACACAAGAATGCTGAAGATTAGATGGGTAGATCACGTAATTAATGAGCAGATACTGAATGGAACAGTGGAGAAAAGAAATTTGTGGCCAACCTGATTAGAAGAGTGGATCGGTTGATAGGACACGTTCTGAGACATCAAGAGATCGTCGATTTAGTAGTGGAGGGAAGCGTTAGGGGTAAAAATCATAGAGAGAGACCAAGAGATGAAAACAGTAAGGAGATTCAGAAGGACGTCGGTTGCATTAGTTACTCGGAGATGAAGAGGTTTGCACACGATAGAGTAACAGGAGAGCTGCTTTAAACCAGTCTTCGGACTGAAGACCACAACAACAATATTTATCACGCCCACATTTTTGCGTGTGAATGAGTGCTGCTAGGAAAAAATGTAAAGTATTTTACTTACCTGATAATTTCTTGATGAACTTCGACGCAGTTACATAGGTCGCTGTACATTTTATCATGAGCTTCTGTTATTTGATGTTGGAAGTCTAAGATTTCCTTAGACTCTGTTGGTGTATTCATGGACGTCCTAGAATTTCGGCTGTGCTGAGACAAAATTGGTTTTTGCTGGATTACACTCGATAAATCAAGACGCAGATTCCGAATACGCGTGATCAGTATTTCGAACTGAGCAGCCACGTGGATCATGATCACCGCGAACAGGCAGTCCATGCCGAGCGTGATGAAGATGATGGTGAAGGACGAGAAACACTGCAGAGCGTAGGACAGCTCGTACACGGGGATCTCCGTGTTGTTGTTCCAGGGCAGCTGGACGAAGGGCAGCTTGCGTTGGCCGGGATAGGCGATCAGCGGCATCGGGAACCAGACGATGATCTGCAGCGAGACGAAGGCGTACACGGAGGAGGAGAGCCTCAGCGAGTGTCTGCCGGCGTCGCGGACGATGGCCGCCGCGTCCTCTCCAGGGACGGCCAACTGCAGCGTGGTCAGCCGGTCGGTGCGCCTCACTAGCCCGTAGTAGCGGCCACGGTCGCGGTAGAAGAAGACCATCTTGAAGACGCCGCTGGCCACGGTCAGCGTGTTGGGCAGCACCAGCGTGATTTCCTGGAGCCCGCCGTGCCCGAGGTAGAGTCCCAGGGCCGCCTCCGTCATGTTTCCCAGGTTCGAGACGAAGACGACGGCGAAGAAGGCGTGGTACAGCCACGAATCGACAAGTGGCCACGAGCCAAACAGGAAGAGACAGCGCACGTTCACCTTCAGTACGGAGGCCGCCGTCTCCCGCCAGGT
The DNA here is from genome assembly GCF_023898315.1 of Schistocerca nitens. Lineage (NCBI taxonomy): Eukaryota > Metazoa > Arthropoda > Insecta > Orthoptera > Acrididae > Schistocerca > Schistocerca nitens. The sequence goes on along the minus strand of NC_064622.1, from coordinate 123,923,636 downwards.
GAGGATAGCGGTGTCGTCCGCTTCGGCACTTTCTGCCTATAACGAAATAATGTTAGTGTCTATCTATATACGCTACTGGCCATTAAAATTGCTACACCACGAAGATGACGTGCTACAGACGCGAAATTTAACCAACAGGAAGAAGGTTCTGTGACATGCAAATGATTAGCTTTTCAGAGTATTCACACAAGGTTGTCGCCGGTGGAGACACCTACAACGTGCTGACATTAGGAAAGTTTCCAACCGAATTCTCATACACAAACAGCAGTTGACCTGCGTTGCGTGGTGAAACGTTGGCTCTGAGCACTATGCGACTTAACTTCTCAGGTCATCAGTCGCCTAGAACATAGAACTAATTAAACCTAACTAACCTAAGGACATCACACACATCCATGCCCGAGGCAGGATTCGAACCTGCGACCGGAGCGGTCGCTCGGTTGGTGAAACGTTGTTGTGATGCCTTGTGTAAGGGGGAGAAATGCCTACCATCACGTTTCCGACTTTGATAAAGGTCGGATTGTAGCCTATCGCGATTGCGGTTTATCGTATCGCGACATTGCTGCTCGCGTTGGTCGAGATCCAATGACTGTTAGCAGAATATGGAATCGGTGGGTTCAGGAGAGTAATACGGAACGCCCTGCTGGATCCCAACGGCCTCGTATCACTAGCAGTCGATATGACAGGCGTCTTATCCGCATGGCTATAACGGATCGTGCAGCCACGTCTCGATCCCTGAGTCAACAGATGCGGACGTTTGTAGGACAACAACCATCTGCACGAACAGTTCGACGACGTTTGCAGCAGCATGGACTATCAGTTCGGAGACCATGCCTGCGGTTACCCTTGATTCTGCAACATAGACAGGAGCGCCTGCGATGGTGTACTCAACGACGAACCTGGGTGCACGAAAGGCAAAACGTCATTTTTTCGGATGAATCCAGGTTCTGTTTACAGCATCATGATGGTCGCATCCGTGTTTGGCGACATCGCGGTGAACGCACATTGGAAGCGTGTATTCCTCATCGCCATACTGGCATATCACCCGGCGTGATGGTATGGGTTGCGATTGGTTACACATCTCGGTCACGTGTTGTTATCATTGACGGCACTTTGAACAGTGGACGTAACATTTCAGAAGTGTTACGACCCGCGGCTCTACCCTTCATTCGATCCCTGCGAAACCCTACATTTCAGCAGGATAATGCACGACCGCATGTTGCAGGTCCTGAAAATTTTCAGACTGCTGCCCTGGCCAGTACATTCTCCAGATCTCTCACCAACTGAAAACGTCTGGTCAATTGTGGCCGAGCAACTGGCTCGTCACAATACGCCAGTCCCTACTCTTGATGAACTGTGGTATCGTGTTGAAGCTGCATGGGTAGCTGTACCTGTACACGACATCCAAGCTCTATTTCACTCAATGCCCAGGCGTATCAAGGCCGTTATTAGGCCCGAGGTGGTTGTTCTGGGTACTGATTTTGCAGGATCTATGCACCCATATTGATTGAAAATGTAATCACATGTCAGTGCTAGCATAATATATTTGTCTCATGAATACCCGTTTATCGTCTGCATTTCTTCTTGGTGTAGCAATTTTAATGGCCAGTAATGTAGTTTGCTGTCAAAATCTGATGTGGTTATTTGGTAAGTTCTATGAAGGTTTAATTACAATGATAAATACACGGTCGAACTACTTTTTTAGAATCCATACATATTATGAAGAACGATATGCGTTTAAATGTATCCACGTGTGTATGTTCCACATCTCCTCTTAAACCACTGGACGGATATCAACCAAACTCAGTACAGATATCACTTACTGTCCCGAAAGTATCGCTTTTTGGGTATTAACCACGTACCTATTAAAGTGGTCAGGGTGGGAATGAAAAAGTAGTGTAGCCCACGACGCACGAATATCCATAATTTAGTCATCCAGTATTTGAGATGAGGGCTCTTAATGACTTGCAACCAACTTTACACATAATTTCGAACCTTCACGAAACTTTTTCTCGCAGACAACCCTCAACAAAATGATGAAAGGAAAAAAAAAATTATCGCTAACTACATTTCCGTGGTTGATTCATTAAAACTGCCGTACGAAGCATAACATTTTAATTTAACATTTGTTTACTACTGATCATATTAGCGACAAATTTTGCACAAAGTATTCACATATGCTGCTGAATGTACCAGCAAAATTATATCATTCAACGACACATAGTTCAAGAGATATGACACATAAACATTTAGTTGCCTGAAAATGAAATTGCAGGGCGAAATTTACTGGACACACGTATGAAATATGTGTACAAATAGGTGTGAAATGTATTATATGCATGGGAAGTAACGGGTAGAAAGATTATTTTAAGTCCCTGGAACGATTTCAGCGAACATATTAGTTACGATCTGGGAAGATATACTTTAGAGTAAGCATTATTCTCCTACTGGGGTGAGGCTAATAACATTGAGAGAGAAGAGGGAGAAATATAAACACACGTAATGGTGAGGAGGAGATGGAGAGAGAGTGGAGGAGGAGGAAGTGGACAGAGAGGGCAGAGGGCGAGATGGACATAGAAGAGAATGAGAAAGAGGTGGACAGAGTTGGAAAGGAGGAGACGGACAGAGAGAGAAGGGTGGAGGTGATAGGAGATGCACAGAGAGAGGGATTGGGGGGAGATCAGTAGTGAATAGAGGTGTAGGACGTGGGGGTGGAGGAGGTGGAAAGGATGGGGGCGGGGCGGCGGGAGGGGGAAAAGGAGGAGATGAACACGGAGAGGGGAAGAAGAAGAAGGACTGATAGAAGACTTGAATAAATATATATAAACAGACAAAGTCGTATACTCAGCTAGTTAAGAATATTAAATATCTCATTTAAGTACGGTCTGAGCTCATCCTTAACTTGGTATTAATTATTATTGCAATAAAAATAAAAACACATATAAGAAAGAAGGACGCCAATAGGCTTGAATGAGGTCCCCGTTTGGTGAACGCCTTTTCTGCAAGTGAAAAAGTGAAGTAGGTAGATCTGGAGGATAGTCCTGAGACAGGGGTAATGGGTAGCCTTGTCGGGTTCCATTTTGGGGACACCTATTGTATGGAAAAATGTTTCCTGAGCTGGACTGAGCGGGACAGAAGTGGCAATGAAGGATCAAGTATTCTGATGTGCTCCACAGGACTTTACTCTTTGCGCTAACATCTGGACTAATTATTGGAGAACGAGGTTTATTACCACCTCTATAGTAAAAAGTCCTCTCTGGTAATTATCGGAAGTAATTGCAAGAATTACCAGGCTCAACGGTATTAAAGCCGGCTGAATGTGTGTTATATCGTTGTAACCAGACCAGTGAAGAATTTAAAGATATGTTTTTGGCTCCACATTCTCAACAGCACTGAACATAGCAAGGCCAGCTACGAACCAGCTAACGATCGTTACTGTAAAGGAGAGCTAACCTTTATTCAACTCATTAGGTGGTCAGGTGTGTTTTTGTTCAATATTATGTCATTTACAACTACAGAGCATTACTGTTTGATTTTATAATCCATTTAATTTTTCTTACATTTTATGTTCAAATGTAACGATAAGATAACATCAGCAACAGCAGTGCTTAAATTTAAAGAGCCAGAGTATGAGGCATTTCTGATGGTTCGTTTTGCTACGTCACTTGAATAAAATTGATTTGCATAAAGTCGCTTTCTTAAAGCGAATGACAAGTACTAACTTTGAAAGGATTTGGAAAAGACTTATGGTAGTGAGAGGAAGCCAGTAAATATCTTGTTCTCGAAAGCAAATTTTAACTTCATTAAAAACTAACTTTGATAGCTGTTCCAAACGAACCAACAAATTTCGCTTTCAAAATTCGTTCCTTCAGAACGTGGTGACCGTATACAGCAGACAGAAGCTTCATTTTCAGCATTTTCAGAAGGAATTACTCAAGCTGAATTTAATTAGTTCCTGTTCGATTGGACGCCGTCACTTAGCAACAAATAATCCTGACAATACAGGAATTAGTTTCTTGTAGCTAGACTGAATACTGTAAAGTCGAAACTCACCAAAAATTAACACAAAATACGTCTATTTAAAAAAGTAGATAAAAATTCGCTTGACGCCTTCCTAAGAAACGGTCTCCACTCCTTCCAATCTGACTATGTAAGCGCAGACCAGACATGGTTTAAATTCAAAGAAATAATATCGACCTCAGGTATATACCAAATAAATTATAAGATATGGTACTCATACCCATAGTTCAAGAAATAGATCAGAACACTACTGCAGAAGCAACAATAAAAGCATGTCAAACTTAAAAGAACGCAAAATCCCCAAGATTGGCGAAGTCTCACACAAGCTCGAAATTTAGCGTGAACTTCAATGCGTGATGCCTTTAATTGTGTCTACAACGAAACCTGTCAGAGAACCGAAAGAGATACTGGTCGTATGTAAAGTACTCCAGTGGCAAGACGCAATCGATTATCTTCACTGCGCGATGGTGATGTTATTGATGAGAGCGTCACTAAAGGGGATTTACTAAACAGTTTTCCGAAATTCCTCCACAAAAGAAGACAAAGTAAATACTTTAGAATTCGAGTCAAGAAGAACTGCCGACGTGAATAGCTTACAAACAGATGTCATTGGTGTAGTGATGCAGCATAAAACACTTAAAAATGACAAGGCTTTAAGTCCAGATTGTCTACCGGTCAGGTCCCTTTCAGAGTGCGCTGATACAATAGCTCCATACTTAGCAGTTATAAGGAACCGTTCGCTCGTAGGAGGATCTGTACCCTGAGACGGGGAAGTCGCACAAATCACACTAGTACGAGAAAGAAAATATGAGTAATCCGCTGAATCACTAACGTCGATTTGCAGTAGAGTATTGGAACATTATATATGCTCGAATATTGTGGATCACCTCGAAGAAAACGATTTATTCACAAATAGCCAACACGAATTCAGAAAGTATCGTTGTTGCGAAACACAACTAGCTCTTTATCAACACGAAGTAATGAGTGTTATTGACAGGGGATGACAAATTGTTCCATATTTTTAGATTTCCGGAAGGCTTTTGACACCGTTTCTCAGAACGGACTTCTAATTAAATTTCATACAAATGGAGTATCGTCTCAGTTGTGTGACTGGATTTATGATTTCCTGTCAGCACGGGCACAGTTCGTAGTAACTCACAGAAAGTCATAGAGTAAAACAGAAGTAACATCTGGCGTTTTCTAAGGAAGTGTTGTAGGCCTCTGTTGTTTCAGATCTACATAAACGACTTAGAAGAGAATATAAGCAGTCCCCTTAGATTCACTGCAGATGATGCTGTCATTTACTGTCATGTAACGTCAGCAGATGATAAGAACGAATTGCAAAATGGTTTAGGCAAGATATCACTATGGCACAAGAATTCACAATTGAATCTAAATCATGAAAAGTGTTAAGTCATCCACATGAGCACTAAAAAGACTCCGATAAATTTCAGTTACATGATAAATCACACAAATATAAAGACCGTAAACTCTAGTAAACACTTATGGATTAAAAATGGTTCAAATGGCTCTGAGCACTATGGGACTTAACATCTATGGTCATCAGTCCCCTAGAACTACTTAAATCTAACTAACCTAAGGACATCACACAACACCCAGTCATCACGAGGTAGAGAAAATCCCTGATCCCACCGAGAATCGAACCCGGGAACCCGGGCGTGGGAAGCGAGAACGCTACCGCACGACCACGAGCTGCGGACTTATGGATTAAAATTACGAATAACTTCAATTGGAACGGTCACATAGATAATGTGCCATTTATTGGCAGAACACTTAGAAAATGTATGGCTGAGCGGTTCTAGGCGCTACAGTCTGGAATCGCGCGACCACTACGGTCGCAGGTTCGAATCCTGCCTCGGGCATGGATGTGTGTGATGTCCTTCGGTTGGATAGGTTTAAGCAGTTCTAAGTTCTAGGGGACTGATGACCTTAGAAGTTGAGTCCCATAGTGCTCAGAGCCATTTGAACCATTTGAACTTAGAAAATGTAACAGGTCTGCCAGAGAGACTGCTTGCACTGCGCTTGTCCGTTCTCTTCTTGGAGTACTGCTGTGCGGTGTGGGGTTCGCATCAGATAGGGCTGTCGGAATGGTTCAAAGAAGTGCAGATCGTTTTGTACCAACTCGAAATAGGAAAGAGTGTGCCACGGATGTGATACACAAATTGGTGTGGCAGTCATTAAAACAAAGGGGTTTTTCGTAGCTGCAGGAGTTTCTCTTCAAATTTCAATTACTAAGTTTCTCCTCAGAGTGTGAAAATATATTGTTGGAGCCCACTTACATAGGGAGTAGTGATAATTATACCAAAATAAGAGAAAGCAGAGTTCGCACAGATAGATTTAAGTGTTCATTTTTGCCGCGCGATGTTTGAGAGTGGAACGCTAGGGAAATAACTTAAAGGTAGCTCAGTGAATCCTCTCCCAGGAAACTGATTGTGAATTACTGAGTAATCGTGTAAGTGTAGATGTAGAAGTATGTCCCATAAATGTTCGACTGGGATAATGTCGGACGATCTGGGTGGCCAAATAATTCGCTCGATTTGTCCAGAATGTTCCTCAAACCAACCGAGAACAACTGTGGCACGGTGACATGGTGCATCGTCATCCACCGTTGTTTCGGAACATGAAGCCCATGAATGGCTGTAAATTGTCTCCAAGTAGCTGAACGCAACCATTTCCAGTCAATGATCGGTTCAATTAGATCAGAGGGACCAGTCCATTTCATATAAATACAGCACACACTACGTGAAGCCAACACCACACTGCACAACGACTTCATAACTTGCTTCCATGGCTTCGTGGCCTCTGCGTCACACTCGAGTTCTACCATCATGCTCTTACCAACTGAAATCGGGACTCATCTGATCAGATCACGATGTTCAGTCGTCTCGGGTCCAACCGATATGATCACGAACCCAGGAGAGGCGCTGCAGGTGACGTAGTGCTGTTAGCGTAGGCACTCGCTTCAGTCATCTGCTGCCATAGCCCATTAACACCAAATTTTGCTGTCCTGTCCTAACGGATATCTACGTCGTATGTCCCACATTGATTTATGCGGTTATTTCACGGTTGCTTGTTTATTCACTTGTCTGTTAGTACTGATAACTCTACGCAAATGCCGCTGCTCTCTGTCGGTAAGTGAAGGCCGTCGGCCACTGCTATTTTCGGCATACTCTTGACACTGTGGATCTCATAATATTGAATCCCCTAACAATTTCTGAAACGGAGTGCCCTATGCGACCAGCTCCAACTAGCATTTCGAAGTCAGTTTATTTCCGCCGTGCGGCCATAACCACGTCGGAAACCTTTTCACATGAATCATCTGAGTACAAATGACATCACCGCCAATGTACTGCCTTTTTCTACCATGTGTAAGCGATACTACCGCCATTTGTATATGTACATATTGCTATACCGTGACATTTGTCACTCAGTATATTTGAGTTCAGGAAAAGAAGCAGTGGGGTCGTTATATGCCCACTGACGACCTCCGTCATCTGTTTGTCAACAATAGTGGAAACCACATGTGGATGAGTATCAGCTACACCACCCAGATTCAGTTAGCTTCTCTGAATGGTCTGCTGGGCCATTCCGTGAATAGCAAGCTGACACAACCAACATTGCCGAAAAACGAACCCAAGAAAATAGAGCACTACTGAAGCTTGAAGGTTAAGGGTAATGTGAATATCATGATTGTCAACAGGAACTACCGTGGCTGAATGGATGGTTGGTTGGTTGTTTGGGAGAAGAGACCAAACAGCAAAGTTATCGGTCTCATAGGATTAGGGAAGGATGGGGAAGGAAGTCGGCCGTGCCCTTTCAAAGGAACCATCCCGGCATTTGCCTGGAGCGATTTAGGGAAATCACGGAAAACCTAAATCGGGATGGCGGGACGCGGGATTGAACCGTCGTCCTTCCGAATGCGAGTCCAGTGTGCTAACCACTGCGCCACCTCGCTCGGTGACTGAATGGACGGCTCAAATGGCTCTAAGCACTATGGGACTTAACATCTGAGGTCATCAGTCCCCTAGACTTAGAACTACTTAAACCTAACTAACCTAAGGGCATCACGCACATCCATACCCGAGGCAGGATTCGAAAACTGCGGCTATAGCAGCAGAGCGGTTCCGGACTGAAGCGCCTAGAACCGCTCGGGCACAGCGGCGGGCTGACTGAATGGAAAAAACAAGGCACGCAGCGGAAACCGGCTAAATTCGAAGCGTTGTGCAGATACTTTAAGTGCAATGCGGATACAAACATACATTGGGGATAAGAAATCAGACGAATTGCAGTTACTGTGTAACGAGTCACTTGTATCAAAATGCATAGAAAAAGTCCCACGACAATCTTCGAAATTTTGTCGGTGGAGTTCAGACGCCTTAGATAAGTTCGTACCGACTAAGGTCCAAAGCGAGGGGAAAGATCCACCGTGGTATAACAATCATGTACGAAAGGTGCTACGGAAACAAAGAAAGCTTCACCATAGGTTTAAGAGTAGTCGAATCATAGCTGATAAGGAAAAGCTGAACGAAGCGAAAAAGAGCGTAAAGAGAGCAATGAGAGAAGCATTCAACGAATTCGAACATAAAACATTGGCAAACAATCTAAACAAGAACCCTAAAAAGTTTTGGTCATATGTAAAATCGGTAAGCGGATCTAAATCCCCTATTCAGTCACTCGTTGACCACGATGGCACCGAAACAGAGGACGACCGAAGAAAGGCAGAAATACTGAATTCAGTGTTCCGAAACTGTTTCACTGCGGAAAATCGTAACACGGTCCCTGACTTCAGCCGTCGCACGGACGCCAAAATGGAAAATATTGAAATAAACGATATCGGAATTGAAAAACAACTGCTATCACTTAGTAGCGGAAAAGCATCCGGACCAGACGAGATACCCGTAAGATTCTACAGTGATTATGCTAAAGAACTTGCCCCCTTTCTATCAGCAATTTATCGTAGATCTCTGGAAGAACGTAAAGTACCTAGCGACTGGAAGAAAGCGCAGGTCGTTCCCATTTTCAAGAAGGGTCATAAATCAGATGCGAATAATTATAGGCCTATTTCGCTTACGTCAATCTGTTGTAGAATAATGGAACATGTTTTATGTTCTCGTATTATGACGTTCTTAGATAATACAAATCTCCTTCATCATAACCAACATGGATTCCGCAAACAGAGATCATGTGAAACTCAGCTCGCCCTATTTGTCCAAGAAATTCACAGTGCCGTAGACACTGGCGAGCAGATTGATGCCGTATTCCTGGACTTCAGGAAGGCATTTGATACGGTTCCGCACTTACGTTTAGTGAAAAAAATACGAGCTTACGGAATATCGGATCAGGTTTGTGATTGGATTCAGGATTTCCTAGAAGAAAGAACACAACATGTCATTCTTAACGGTTCAAAATCTGCAGATGTAGAGGTAATTTCGGGAGTACCGCAAGGAAGCGTGATAGGACCTTTATTGTTTACAATATACATAAATGACTTAGTTGACAACATCGGTAGCTCCGTGAGGCTATTTGCAGATGACACGGTTGTCTACAAGAAAGTAGCAACATCAGAAGACTCGTACGTACTCCAGGAAGACCTGCAGAGGATTAATGAATGGTGCGACAGCTGGCAGCTTTCCCTAAACGTAGATAAATGTAATATAATGCGCATACATAGGGGCAGAAATCCATTCCAGTACGATTATGCCATAGGTGGTAAATCATTGGAAGCGGTAACGACCGTAAAATACTTAGGAGTTACTATCCGGAGCGATCTGAAGTGGAATGATCACATAAAACAAATAGTGGGAAAAGCAGGCGCCAGGTTGAGATTCATAGGAAGAATTCTAAGAAAATGTGACTCATCGACGAAAGAAGTAGCTTACAAAACGCTTGTTCGTCCGATTCTTGAGTATTGCTCATCAGTATGGGACCCTTACCAGGTTGGATTAATAGAAGAGATAGACATGATCCAGCGAAAAGCAGCGCGATTCGTCATGGGGACATTTAGTCAGCGCGAGAGCGTTGCGGAGATGCTGAACAAGCTCCAGTGGCGGACACTTCAAGAAAGGCGTTACGCAATACGGAGAGGTTTATTATCGAAATTACGAGAGAGCACATTCCGGGAAGAGATGGGCAACATATTACTACCGCCCACATATATCTCGCGTAATGATCACAACGAAAAGATCCGAGAAATTAGAGCAAATACGGAGACTTACAAGCAGTCGTTCTTCCCACGCACAATTCGTGAATGGAACAGGGAAGGGGGGATCAGATAGTGGTACAATAAGTACCCTCCGCCACACACCGTAAGGTGGCTCGCGGAGTATAGATGTAGATGTAGATGTAGATTCACCCTACACATCACTAGCCGGAAAAGTGGACACGGTGCTATGGAACATTTTGAGGAAGTCCTGACATACATGGGGGCGTGTGCCACACTGTAGCCTTTGAGAAGTGGTAGCGGTGGCTAATTATAGAAGCATGGACAAATGAGCGTGAATGGATTAAACTATTCTTGTTTGCAAAACTTAGTGTTTTTGGATGTGTTAGGTGCCGCGCGGGATTAGCCGAGCGGCCTAGGGCGCTGCAGTCATGTACTGTGTGGCTAGTCCCGGCAGAGGTTCGAGTCCTCCCTTCGACATGGGAGTGTGTGCTTGTCCTTAGGATAATTTAGGTTAAGTAGTGTGTAAGCTTAGGAACTGATGACCTTAGCAGTTAAGTCCCATAAGATTTCACAAACATTTGAACATTTTTGATGAGTTATGTGTTCCTGCCTTTCGCCATACGAGGATCCGTCTTGGTGGTCCAGCTGCTATGATGTGAGAAGACATGTTGCATGGGCGTACTAGCTTCCAAATCTTTGAACACTATAGTATACACTCACCGGTCAACCTTATCGCGACACTGTGCTCCCTCCCCATGTGTATCTTCGGAATGAATTTGGCTCTGACTTCATTTTTATGGATGACATTGTGAGACCGCATCGAGCAGCGCAGGTAGTGGAACTCTTCAAACGAGAGGGTATTCGGCGAGTGGACTCGTCTGATTTACCGCTCCACCACCTTAGATCCCATTGAGGGCATACAAGATGCGTTGGGGAAACGTATTGCAGTACGTTCACATGCGGCGACGACCACCCAACAGTTGTCAACCGTACTGGTGGAGAAACTGAACGCCCTGTCACAAGAATTTAAAAATCTTATGGCGAGCGTATTGGAGGGCATCCATTGCCATCCATGATGATCCTATACCCTATTAAGAACCATGTCCCGACTTTAGCAATGTCCATATGACCATAAGGAACCACCGAGGCTTTGAGTAAAAGTGTCATTTCTGTTATCTTCTTTAGAGTACTGTAGCAGTTCTTTCTCTGTATATTGCATGTTTCATGGAACTATGTTACTTTACACTGACACATCATGCGAAAGTTCCTTTCACCCTTAATTTTTATACATAAGTGTGGTTTTGTAATACATTCAGTGCGCTAAATGATATAATAGTAAAATTCCAGGGCCAGCCCAACTCGCAACATATTTGAAATGAATATACGTTAACATCCAACAGATCGAAACGGTACACACTATGTTAGCTTTTTGTCATGGTCTACTACAACCTATACACGCTCAAGGCAACGCTTAACTGTCCCATTCCAAAGTCGAGGATAGAATTCTGCAGCTTGCTTTCTCTCTATCTCTCTCTCCTTTTGTTTTGTTTTGAGTCATCAATGTTCTGACAGGTTTCAAGGGGCCTGCCACGAATTCCACACCTGTGCCAACCTATTCATCTCAGAGTAGTACTTGCGAACTACGTCCACAATTATTTGCTGTCTTCCTCCCCAGTTTTTGCACTCTACAGCTCTCTCTAGTACCATGAAAGTCTTAACAGATGTCCCATCATCCTGTCCCTGCTCCTTGTCAATGTTTTTCACATTTTTCATTCCTCTTAGATTCAGCGCAGAAATTCCTCATTCCTTACCTTATCATTCCATGTACTTTTCAACATCCGTGAGTAGCACTAGATCTCAAATGCTTCGATTCTCTTCTGCTCCAGTTTTACCATAGTCCATGTTTCACTACTGAACAATGCTGTGTCCCAAACGTACATTCTTAGAAATTTCTCCCTTAAATTTAGGCCTATGTTTGATAGTAGTAGACTTCACTGGGTCAGGAACGCCTTTTTTGCCAGTGCTAGTCCGCTTCTGATGTCTTTTTTGCTCCGTCCGTCATTGGTTATTTCGCTGCCTAGGTAGCAGAATTCCTTAACTTATCTACTTCGCGACCATCAATCCTGATGTTAAGGTTGTCACTGCTCTCATTTCTGATACTTCTCGTTATTTTCGTCTTTCTTCAAAATGGCTCTGAGCACTGTGGGACTTAACTTCTGAGGTCATTAGTCCCGTAGAACTTAGAACTACTTAAACCTAACTAACCTAAGGACATCACACACATCCATGCCCGAGGCAGGATTCGAACCTGCGACCGTAGCGGTCGTTTGGTTCCAGACTGTAGCGCATAGAACCGCTCGGCCACTACGGCCGTCTCTCTTTCTTCGATTTACTCTCAATCTATATTCTGTACTCTTTAGTCTGTTCTTTCCATTCAGCAGATCATGTAATTCTTCTCCACTTTCATTCAGGACAGCTATGTCATCAGCGAATTGTATCATTATTATCCTTTCGCCTTGAATTTTAACCCAATCCTGAAACTTTCTTTAATTTCCATCATTACTTTTTCGATGTACAGACTGAATAGTAGGGGCAAAAGACTGCATCCCTGTCTTACACCCTTTTCAAACCGAGTACTTCGTTCTTGGTCGTCCATTCTCACTATTTTCTCATGGGTCTAGTACGTATTGTATATTACCCAACTCTCCCGGTAGCTTATCGCTATATTTCAAAGAATTTCGAACATCTTGCACCATTTTACACTGTCGAAAGCTTTTTCCAGGTCGGCAAATCCTAGAAAGTGTTTTGATTTTTCTTTAGTCTGGATTCCATTATCAATGCAATGCAGAATTGCCTTCCTCGTGCGTTTACCTTTCCTAAAGCTAAACTGGTCGACATCTAAGACATTCTCAATTTTCTTTTCCATTCCTCTGTATATTCATCTTGCCAGCAACTTGAATGCATGAACTGTTAATCTGATTGTGGGCTAATTCTTGCACTTATCAGGTCTTACAGTCTTCGGAACTGTATGTATGATATCTTTTCGAAAGTCGGATGGTACGTCGCCAGACTCATACATTCTACACAGAAACGTGAATAGTCGTTCTGTTGACACTTACCCCCAACGATTTCAGAAATTCTGATGGAATCTTATCTATCCCTTCTGTCTTTTTTGATCTTAAGTCCCCCAAAGATCTTTTAGATTTTGATTCTAATAATGGATCCCGTATTTCTTCTAAATCGACTTGTGTTCCTTCTTATATAGTATCTGACAAATCTTTCCCTCATAGAGCCTTTCAATGTACTCCCACCTATCTGGTATCTCCTCTGCTTTTGACAGCGGAATTCCCGTTGCGTTCTTGTTACCGTCCTTGGAATTAATTTTACTGAGGGTGGTTTTGACTTTCCTACATGGTGAGTCTCTCTTTTGACAATCATTTCTTTTTCGATATCTTTACATTTTTCATGCAGCCATTTCGCCTTAGCTTCCCAGCACTTGCTACTTATTTCATTCCTCAGCGACTTGTCTTTCTGCATTCATGAATTTCGCTGTACATTTTTGTACTACCTTCTTCCATCGATCAACTAAAGTATTTCTTCTGTAACTCATGGTTTTCTTCGCAGTTACCTTCTTTGTACCTACTTTTTTCATTCTAACTTCTGCGATTGCATTTTTAGTGCTGTCCATTTCTCTTCAACTGTACTGCCTACTGAGCTATTCCTTATTGCTGTATCTATAGTCTTAGAGAACGTCAAGCGTATTTCGTCATTCCTTAGTACTTCAGTATTCCCCTTCTTTGCGTGTTGGTTCTTCCTGACTAATCTCTTAAACTTCAGCTTACTCTTCGTCAGTACTGCACTGTGATCTGAGTCTGTATCTGCTCCTGGGTACGCCTTACAATCCAGTATCTGATTTCGGAATCTCTAACCTTGAATTAATCTAACTGAAATCTTCCCTTATCACCAGGCCTTTTCCAACTATACCTCCCCCTCGCGTGATTCTTGCACAGAGTATTCGCTATTACTATCTGAAATTTATTACTGAATTCAATTAGTCTTTTTCCTCTCTCATTTCTTTTCCCAATCCCATATTCTCCTGTAACCTCTTCTTTTACTCCTTCCCCTACGACTACATTCCAGTCCCCCACGACTATTAGATTTTAATCTCCCTTTACGTACTGTATTATCCTTTCAATATCCTCATATACTCTCTCTTCATCTTCAGCTTGCGATGTCGTCATGTATACCTGAACTATCGCTGTTGATGTTGGTTTCCTGTCGATTCTGATGAGAACAACCCTATCCGTGAACAGTTCGCAGTAGCTCACTCTCTGCCCTACCTGCGTATTCATAATGAATCCTCCTCCCGTTATACCAATTTCTGCAGCTGTTAATTTTACCCTATACTTATCTGACTAGAAATTCTTGTCTTATTTCTATTTCACTTCACTGACCCCTATCTAGATTCAGCCTTTGCAATTTCCTTTTCGAATTTTCTAGCTTCCCCACCACGTTCAAGCTCCTTCCACAGATGGGAATGGGTGGCTATTCCACAATCTCTTGCCAATGGAGAGATCATCATGTCACTTTTTTCAGTTATAGGCCATGTGTCCTGTGGGTACACGTTATGTGTCTTTAATGCAGTGGTTTCCATTGCCTTCTGTATTTTCATGCTGTTGATCATTGCTGATTCCTCCACATTAAAAGGCAGTTTCCCACCCTAAGGACAAGACAGTGTCCTGAACTTCTGTCCGCTCTTCCACCCTCTCTGAAAAGGCCGTTGACAGAATGAGGGTGACTTCTTATGTCGGAAGCCGCTGGCCGCCAGTGCAGATTATTAATCAATATACAAGCGATCGCGGGTTTCGAATCTGGGACGGAGGACGTTTACTAATCGAAGAAGCTACCCTCAGACCACAGTTTTTACACCTGCAGCTTATAGCACCTCATTAAAACCACCACGTTTAAATGCATGCTCCACCGACCATTACATTCAACAGAACCGTACTACTACAGAAATAAACTCACATAGAAATAACAGACATACGAACTCAATGTTCAAAGCATGATGAATGGACTCTTTTGGTACAAACAAATTTAGGGGGTGTTGTTGATAAACGGTTCGCTGCACACTGTACACAGTACTCAGAAGTAGACACTGAAAAGTTTCGATGGCCTATACACCTTCATCTTCGTGGGATCAGCGGATTACATGAGAATTCAGATGTAGTCAGCTGTCTGCCTTATGTATCATACACATAAGTGTACGTGAGCTCCTCAACTGTAGTGTCCACATTAGTGGATCGCATTCGAGATGAAATGTAACTCAGACATCTGGCTACTCCCAGGAGGAGAAACTGCCATGTAAACCACTGATCGAAGTGGAGATGTGAGTCCGAGCTCTCGAAACTCGTCGTGGAAGAAAATAAAGGTGACTGGATAAATAATTGTTTAATTTGTCCTCCATAATATAAACAGTCACAGTTCCCCAATCACACTCCGAAACGAACGATTTAATGAGATTAATGCCTTTTGAATACGAGACGCCCACATTAAAAGTAGTATATAATTATTATGTCAGTAATATATCACGTACTCTGAGCATAACAGTAACATTTACAAGGTCAGCAAAAGAAGAAAAGCAGATTTGTAAGAAATCGAGGAAAATAAAAGGAATACGCGGCATTTACCTAGAAAAGAAAATATAAAGTGACAAGCTGCGTTTTTCATTTCAGTATGCATTACGACTACTAGGGCCGGCCATCTGATTTCTTTATGCAGGCTGTACGCACAGCAACTACTGCGCAGCAAAATTGTGCACGCAGTTGAGGTCGCGGGCACTGCTGTTGGCTATGCAGCACCACTTGGAGGTGGACCTGCGTGGGGTTCGATTGTCCGCTATTTGACATTATTTTTAATTTACTTACAGCAGTTGTACCAATTTTTCAAAGAAAAATACACGAAGCTGGAAGTATGAAATTATAAATTTGTGGGACATGGTAAGAAGGGAACCAGAGGAGTACAGGAATGAGTAGGTACCAACACCACCTGGGGAGAAATTCGGTCCTGAACTTGAAGTCGAGCGTCCCCTTGTGGTGCTGCCCATGTTGCTATTATCTAAATATAAATCTCTCGTTAGGAAAACACGATCTATTGTGTCCATGTAAATGTAATCTAATATGTATTGGTGTTGATTGTTAGCATGCTGTATCTGTTAAGGTTTGTTAGGTAACAAAACAACAACAGCAATTAGTTTAGTATGTAAGCAAATTTTGCATGGCATTGGAACAACGTCCTGCCACGATCTTATCTAATTAAGTATGGAAGTTACAAGCCACAACTAACATTATTATAAATCATGTAAATACATATTTGTATAGTAAAAAATAGTTTCTTTGAGTAGTGTCTTGCTAATTTTGTATAAATTGAGTAACATCCATTATATGCCCCTATTGTATATTAGTAATGTTTGAATTGCTTGCTGTGTGCCTACATGTTACGCTATATTATACTTGTATTACATTCATATTATCACATTTACAATAATGTGTACAGGTTTAATGTGGATTCTAGAACAATACCTATCCACGAACTGTTCTAATTACTTCTACTTTTAGTTACATTCATGTATAATAAGATATAAATTGTGACATATGGATAATGTTTGTATTAGTTGTTATGTATGTTTTATGTGTTGTATGATGTGTGTGTTTTGCGTGTCTTTGTTATATCAGTGTTGTTACTGTAGCTCGTTTCATCGTCCGTGCCACCCCGTCGTTGTCTTCCGCGGCTTCTGCATTGACGAGACTGTTTATATACGTCATGTTCTGCTTCTGACTTGTTGTTAGGTATTGTCTTCAGTTGTGTCCGTGAACACGGCTCCTCACTGCATTGTATTTTGATCTGACGTTTTGCGTAGCTAATTACTCATCTTCAGGCACTTAGTGTTCCCTGAGTAAACCACAGGTGAGTTTATAATATAAGACATTAGATGCCTCTTTGACTGCTCACTACTATATGTGATTACAACAGTTTAACTATCTCAAAACCAATGCTCTCCATTACAGATTATTTCGGTTATTTTATGATGAAAAGAAGAAAACCTTCACCCAGTTTTCATCGACCTCTTTTACTCAGATATAACTATTCTTAAGGCAAAGAAGATTCGTTAAGAGCGGACTGCAGTTTTAGAATGGTACTGCTTATTTAGTATAACGATTCAATAGATGGATGGAAATGATTGGGATGTGATTAAAAGAAAGGTAAGTATTTCAGTATTCCAGTCAAATGTAGCTTCGTAAAAATGCAATTCGGGTCACAGATAATTCTATCAAATTATGAATCCTTTTTCGTATACCGACCCTATTTAGACACTTCAGTAACATTTTACAAATACGAGCAGTTCTCAGAATTTCCTCCACATTTCCCAGAGGGCGTACCAGAAACCTTCTCAAACTACAATCATAGGAAACTTGTCTACAGAATATACGGACATAGTTAGCAACAAATGAAGGGTTAAAATTGAAATAAAATAGTATATCAAGAATTTTGCTTTAAGGGCAAATTACTATTTAGCGGGCTGAAGCAAAAAACTTTAGCAATGAAATCCGATTATCATATTTAGTGGAAAGAGGATGTCTCGTAATTCGTAATTTACTAACAAATAAAATGAGAGATACGGAAGTAAGTTACTGATTTTAAGAACGGAACGTTTCTGAAGAGGTGCCACTGTATAATTTTTTTTTTTTTTTTGGTAGGGAGGATGTGGGTAAAAAAAAAGTTTAAAGACATATCACAAACGAATGCAGTTTCCACCACCCATTAAGGAAGACTTCCATCCTAAGCTCTTTAATATACAAAGATCTGCCAACTCCAGATCACAACGACCTCTAATGTGAATGAAAACATTCCTGTATTCAGAAAGGATCGTATAAACCGTACCAGATTGTATATGCGATCACCAATAAAGGAAGATATACACCCATACAGACATCATTTTGCTTCCATTCTGCGCCGCTATCTTTAGTAAGGTTGGATATTTAGTAAGCAGTTATGGCATTGGAACGGTGTTCGGTTCACCACCGATAATTAAGGAAATGATTTATTCAGTGAAAAACGATTTACTACAAGAATCCTGATGCATTAATAACGCTATATGAAAGTAGAGGAAACCGCGCTGCACTGAACATGGTACATGAAATTTAGAAATATTGAAGGTAAGTAGTAATGAAATGTAGCCCTACGAGAGAGAATAAGTGCAGCTTTGAAGAAGCCAAGATCTTGTCCTTCGCTTAGCTATTCCGAGGTTCTACAGTTATAGGACCACTAGAAATTTAAATGTGCATCACTACATTTAATAAGGACAGAGGCCTAAGGTAAAAAGAGGTAGTACACCTGTAGACTTGTTAAAAAGTCATACATATTTCCCAACATCGGCTCATGAGTTGGAAAAAGTAGAGACTATGTATGCAGATACCGAAGAAGTAGTCAAATTCACCAAAGAAAAATATAACCTTGTAATAAAGGGTGATTTTAATTAAGTAGCAGGATCGCTACAGATGCAATAAGCCAGTAGGAAATTTCGGCTCGGGGGAAACAAATGAAAGAGGTGAAATTTGGGAGATTTCTCGAATCAAAGCAATGTGCTTATTACAATCTCATTAACTGAAGTTCCTCTTAGAAGAATCTACACACAGGAGGTGCCAGATAATAGACGATTTCAACTAAATTATAAACGGTGACACAAAAGGAATGGTCAATGTACAAGAATATGACAGGAACGCTTATTTGAAGCAGAAAACCTCATATCATTATGTGACCTATTCCGAATTGTTTCCGAGATAGAAAACATTTAATGTGCATTTGGTTCTGGACTAGTGGCGCTCGCATGTGGGTCTTACCCACTCAACCTCTTTGATGTTTTATGCTAGCCCAAGCTATCTCGTTGCTTTCAACCTCTTTGCTCGGGATGTCTTTCTGCCTTTAAACTAGGCCGTTGATCATGTAGAAAGAACCAATAAAAGAAAGAACCAATAAAATTGACTGAAGCAACATGTGGGGTTTTAGGTAAAGGGAAACAGGAACCAGAAAGGTTTGGATGACAGAAGAAATACTACACCTACACTGTGTGATCAAAAGTATCCGGACACCCGGCTGAAAACGACTTACAAGTTCGAAGTGCCCTCCATCGGTAATGTTGGCCCACCCTAGCCATGATGACAGCTTCCACTCTCGCAGGCATACGTTCAATCAGGTGCTGGAAGGTTTCTTGGGGAATGGCAGCCCCATTCTTCACGGAGCGCTGCACTAAGAAAGGGTATGGACGTCGGTCGTGAGGCCTGGCACAAAGTCGGCTTTCCAAAACAGCCCAAACGTGTTCTGTAGGATTCAGGTCAGGACTCTGTGCAGGCCAGTCCATTACAGGTATGTTATTGTCGTGTAACCACTCCGCCACAGGCCGTGCATTACGAACAGCTGCTCGATCGTGTTGAAAGATGCAATCACCTTTCCCGAATTGCTCTTCAACAGTGGGAAGCAAGAAGGTGCTTAAAACACCAATGTAGGCCTGTGCTGTGACAGTGTCATGCAAAACAATAATGGGTGCAAGCCCCCTCCATGAAAAACACGACCACACCATAACGCCACTGCCTCCGAATTTTACTTTTGGTACTATACACGCTGAGGTTCCCCGGGCATTCGTCATACCCACACCCTGCCATCGGATAGTCACATTGTGTACCGTGATTCGTCTCTCAAGACAACGTTTTTCCACTGTTCACTCGTTTACGCTCCTTACATCAAGCTAGGCGTCGTTTGGCATTTACCAGCGTGATGTGTGGCTTATGAGCAGACGCTCGACCATGAAATCCAAGTTTTCTCACCTCCCGCCTAACTGTAATAGTACTTGCAGTGGATCCTAATGCAGTTTTGATTTCCTGTGTGATGGTCTGGATAGGTGTCTGAGTATTACACATTACAACCCTCTTCAACTGTCGGTGGTCTCTGTCAGTCAACAGACGAGGTCTGCCTGTACGCTTTTGTGCTGTACGTGTCCCTTCACGTTTCCAATTCAGTATCACATCGAGAACAATAGACCTAGGAATGTTAGGAACGTGGAAATCTCGCGTACAGACGTATGACACAAGTGACACCCAACCACCCGATCACGTTTGAAGTCCGTGAGTTCCGCGGGGCGCCCCATTCTGCTCTCTCACGATGTCTAATGACTACTGAGGTCTGTTCAAATGGTTCAAATGGCTCTGAGCACTATGGGACTCAACTGCTGTGGTCATAAGTCCCCTAGAACTTAGAACTACTTAAACCTAACTAACCTAAGGACATCACACACATCCATGCCCGAGGCAGGATTCGAACCTGCGACCGCAGCGGTCGTGCGGTTCCAGACTGTAGCGCCTTTAACCGCTCGGCCACTCCGGCCGGCTACTGAGGTCTGTGATATGGAGTACCTAGTAGTAGGTGGCAGCACAATGCAACTAATATGAAAAACGTATGTTTTTCGGGGTGTCCGGATACTTTTGATCTCATAGTGTAATTCACGAAAGGAAGAACATTAGGAAGGAAAACAATATAGAAAACTACAAGAAAATTAAAAAATCACATCACAAACAGTTGCAGGGAAGCAAAAGGGCAATGGACCAAAAGCTTTGCTGAACAGATACAAAAAGATCGGAAAAAAGAAAAACGGGACCCAGTTTATGAGAAAATCAGAGCCCTTCCGCACAAGTCTAAGAAAGGAATCTGTAGTAGTTGAAAATAAAGAGTGAACAATGGCGGACAATGCTGAGATATGTACTAGTTGGAAAGCCTACATAAAGGAACGATACGATGATAAGGAATTAAAGAACCACAATAATCCAGCAGAAGATATCAATGAGTGTGAAAGAGAAATGCAAGTCCTTCAATCATGAGACGTAAATTACAACATACCCTACGGAGTCTCAAAGAAAGGAAAAGCAACTGCTGTTGATAACATTCGTGCAGAACTGATGAAAAATGTTACAACAACAGGAAAGATCCATTATTCAGACTAAAAAATGACTGCTACGAAAGATGAATCATGCCAGAAAGACTTTGCACGATGCAGAACCATTACCATACCTAAAAGAGGAAAGACAATAGGCGGTACCAGTTATGTAACAATATCAATGTTATCACAAACCTCAAAAATAATAATTAATATAGTTAAGAAGAGGATAAGAGGAAATGTCGATAGGTGAATTGGAAAAGACCAATTTGGGTTTAGATAATGCGGAGTAACAATAGAAGTAATTTTGGCCTTGTGTCTGCTGTTACAGAAAAGGACAGATATGAATAGAAGAACTTACATTACCTTCATTGATTTACAGAAAGCTTTTGACAATGTAAAGTGGGAGTTACTCTTTAGAACTACATACATCAACAAAACTTTTTAATCACCCCTTCTTTATAAATTCGTGGCATAGAAAACAAAAATTTGGCTCTGAGTTACGCGTATATACTCGTTTGCGATGTGTCAAGAATACCAAATTAAAAAAAAAGTCTGCGTAACGGCAAAATCTTCTGTTTCTTACTACATCAATACATGATGAAACGTCCCCTTGCTTGGATGAAGGCTTGAATCTGTCGTGGAATGCCGCCATGCCCTGGTCCAATTTGTCTCACTCTTCAAGGACGATTATGCGTAAGTTGCACAGAGTACATGGTCGTTGCGACGTCCAAAAACATCTCATTTTTAGTCTATCCCACACACGTTCGATTGGATTCATGTCCAGAGAGTAGGCCGGCCTCTCCATTCTGGTGATCCAAGCATTTAAGCATTTCCGTAAACTTTGAAGTTGTGTGAATTGTTTACGTTACTGATGTGAATGTTAGAAAATTCATGCTACCATTGTCCTCATATTCCCCCGTGGAGTTTATATTTTTGCCCTGTTTACAGATTTTAACTAGTAATTTGTTAATATCGTTTATGTCACTGTAGCAGATTTTTCTTCCTTAACAGGCGGCTTTTTCGACAACTAACCTCACTGGCACACACAGCGAACGAAATTAAACTCACTTCATATTAATTACAAAGTAGAAGTAACTGTAAATGCACCTGATGATAGCAGCAAGCTGCCGAAACGCGTCGTACTACTAAATAGTGGTAGCAAGTGATTGTTGCAGTACGTACCATCTCATAAAAACCTTACAGTACAGTTGCAGCCCTCAAATACACTACAGAGCCAAACAAACTTGTACACACACCTAATACTTGTATCTATAGAGCCCACGTGAGCACGCCGAAGTGCCGCGACACGACGTGGCATGGACTAGACTAGTGTATGAAGTAGTGCTGGAGGCAGTTGACACCATGAAACCTGCAGGGCTGTCCATAAATTCGTAAGACTACGAGGGATTGGAGATCTCTTCTGAACAGCACGTTGCAAGGCATCTCAGATATGCTCAATAACGTTCATGTCTTGGGAGTTTGGTGGCCAGAGGACGTGTTTAAACGCAGAAGAATGTTCCTGGACCCACGCTATAGCAATTCTGGTTGCGTGGGGTGTCACCTTGTTCTGCTGGAATTGCCCAAGTCCGTCAGAATGCACAATGGACATTCGGATGCAGGTGATCAAACAGAATGCTTACGTACGTGTCACCTGTCTCAGTTGTATCTAGACGTATCAGGGGTCCCATGAAAGCCTACTGCACACTCCCCACACCATTACAGAGCCTCCACCAGCTTGAACAGTCCCCTGCTTGCATGCAGGATCGACAGATTCATGAGGTTGTCTCCATACCCGTACACGTCCATCCGCTCGATACAATTTGAAACGAGACTCGTTCGACCAGGCAACATGTTTCCAGTCATCAACAGCCCAACAGTGTTGACGGACGCAGGCGTGGCGTGAAGCTTTGTGTCGTGCAGTCGTCAAGAGTACACGAGTGGGCCTTCGGCTGCGAAAATCTACATCGATGATGTTTCATTGAATGATTCGCACGCTGACACTTGTTGATGGCCCAGCACTGAAATATGCGGTAATTTGCTCAAGGTTTGCACTTCTGTCACATTGAACGATTCTCCTCAGTTGTCGTTGGTCCCGTTCTTGTAGGATCTTATGCCGGCCGCAGCCATGTTGCAGATTTGATGTTTTACCGGATTCCTGGTATTCATGGTACACTCGTGAAATGTTCGTACGGGAAAATCCCCACTTCATCGCTACCTCGAAGATGCTGTGTCCAATCACTCGTGCGCCGACTATAGCACCTCGTTCAAACTAACTTAAATTTGGTAACCTGCGATTGTAGATGCAGTAACAAATTTAACAACTGCGCCAGACAATTGTCTTATATAGACATTGCTGACCGCAGCGCCGTATTCTGCCAGTTTACATATCTCTATATTTGAATACCCATGCCTATACCAGTTTCTTTGTCGCTTCAGTGTATTAGCACAGACGAAAGACGACATGAAATACCAACATTTGGATGGGCACATCACTCAGGTAATTGTTGAACATGCCGGCCTGGGATTATGCACGATACATATCTGCGAACTTCCTGCGAAAGATGTGAACTCCAGTACTTTGCTGCGAATACACCCTCCGTTTACAAGATGTATTTTGATTCTCACTCTCCGGATTTGGTCTGCTGGAAACAATGCTTCCTGTTACCCTATCTTTTCTGCTGGGAGCTTCGGAGTTCCATCAAATAAGAGGGGCACTTTAGAAAGCTAGCATCACAAAGAGAGAGAGAAAGAGAGGGAGAGAGACAGAGAGAGAGAGAGAGAGAGAGAGAGAAAGAGAGAGAGAGAGGGGGGGGGGGAGGGAGGGAGAGAGAGAGAGAGAAAGAGAGAGAGAGAGAGAGAGAGGGAGGGATAGTTCCATGAACAGAGAATTGCTGGGCGAGCAGGGATTCCAAAACCACGCACAAGTGATGCTAATGCCCATAAAAAGAAAACGTGGTGCCGAAGGCCTAACACTTGAACTATGGGAGCGTTGTTACAAAGAATTATATGAGCTTTTCGGCTTATCTTATCCATTCCACGCTACAGCGTTTGTTCCTCAGTGGTGACGCAGTGTTCCAAGTAGACAGAGACCCTGTTCACATAGTTCACATTGTACAGAACTGATTTTGGAAGCACGAGGATGAATTGTCCCATCTACCCTGGCCACAACAGTCACCAGATTTCAATATGAATTAGTCTTTGTGACTATTTTGGATTGTAATTCTGTCAGAGACAGCAAAGGACTTGGCAGAGCAGTTGAACGGAATGGACAGTGTCTTAAAAGGAGGATATAAGATGAACATCAACAAAAGCAAAACGGGGATAATGGAATGTAGTCGAATTAAGTCGGGTGATGCTGAGAGAATTAGATTAGGAAATGAGACACTTAAAGAAGTAAAGGAGTTTTGCTATTTGGGGAGCAAAATAACTGATGATGGTCGAAGTAGAGAGGATATAAAATGTACACTGGCAATGGCAAGGAAAGCGTTTCTGAAGAAAGGAAATTTGTTAACATCGAGTATAGATTTGAGTGTCAGGAAGTCGTTTCTGAAAGTATATGTATGGAGTGTAGCCATGTATGGAAGTGAAACATGGACGATAACTAGTTTGGACAAGAAGAGAATACAAGCTTTCGAAATGTGGTGCTACAGAAGAATGCTGAAGATTAGATGGGTAGATCACGTAACTAATGAGGAGGTACTGAATAGGACTGGGGAGAAGAGGAGTTTGTGGCACAACATGACCAGAAGAAGGGATCGGTTGGTAGGACATGTTCTGAGGCATCAAGGAATCACAAATTTAGTATTGGAGGGCAGCGTGGAGGGTAAAAATCGTAGAGGGAGACCAAGAGATGAATACACTAAGCAGATTCAGAAGGATGTAGGTTGCAGTTGGTACTGGGAGATGAAGAAGCTTGCACAGGATAGAGTAGCGTGGAGAGCTGCATCAAACCAGTCTCAGGACTGAAGACCACAACAACAACAACGACTTTTTTGGAGAGGAGGATGCTTGTTCGCTGTCTACCTGCAACATATTTACTTGCAATTGCCACTATTTTGTAGAAGGGATGGTATGAGATTCCCTTGAAAACCTTATAGGACCAGCATTTATAAATTCACAGACGACTGGTAATGTGCCCACCCCACGTATGTCTAAGAGCATAACATTCAGAGCTAAAACTCTTCAGCAGTTTATGTGTGTGTTGCAATTTAACTTACAATCCATTTCTGGCGCTAGCGACTTTTTTGTGTGAAATTGCGTGGTATGAGTCTTAATAAGATTAAGACAAACAGTTTTCTGTGATCCAGTAATAGGACTGGTGAGACATCAAGCAAACTGTTTCTGATAAGGTCGAGTTTTGACGCTTGTTTGGTATGCTTGTGAAATCAGTAAACATCATAGTTTTTGAATCGTCATTTCGATGGTCATTTATGTATGTTAAGAGCAAGAGCGTACTCAGTATTTATTACTTAGCGATATCGATTTCGATACCTGTCTCCAACAGCGTGGAAGATCGTATAACAATGGGTTACCTCAAGTCAATCGTAAATCGCAAATTTTCAGCCCTTGCGCTGTAAGTGTCAGCAGTGTAGGGCAGAAACATATATCTACAGACCTAACTGAAATTGTCTAGTTGTCTTTCATCTTTTGTGTTTACCAATGGACAAAAGCGTCAAGATGGGAGCAAGAATTACCTTCATTGTTCTTCACTGTGTAACAGTTGTGAGGTTTTGAAGTATACAACTGTTCCGTTCAGAGACGGCACTGGTGCTTTACTGGTGTCTGGTTAGTCGCGCCCTGTCAGTACGTAACCTCTAGCAACTCTCCCAGGTATTCACTGTCGTAGAATCGTTAAGCATCCTCTTCTTTCCAGAAAAAACGGAGCGTACAATCATTAACATTAAAAATGAGATGGTTTTCGGAGGCGTCTCGTGCTCTAAACAAATAAAAGGAATCGGGAATGACCGTGAGAGAGTCAAACTGTTTTCTAATTAACAGACTCTTTAGATCGGGCGGCATCGGATGCTTCTGTCTTTTTCTCATATCGGGCAATTGCGAATCATAAGCTCTTTATGGGTAGGTGAGCTAATGAGAGGAACAAAATGAATGGATGAGCAAGTGTATCGGAATATGCAGCAAGGTCAGACTAACTCAGTTATTATCTACCAGAGAAACTGAATACGGAGAAAAAATAAGCCCCTTCGTGCTGTAGTATGGGAAAAATGTCGAATATAAACATCTGGCATTAATCAAAAGGTTCTCAACAAAAGAAAGGATCTACGTGGTAGCATCAACATTTGAAGGGAAATAGTGAATAAATTCAAGACATATTATTTATTAATATACCACTGGGAGGAAATACAATACCTTTTTTTTCTTTTCCCTATTGATCAGCAGCTAGCTGATCGCAAGTTAAATAGAGCTCCCACAGTGAAAGTTTCAAATGTCTTTGCAGTCACATGACAAGAAGTTGCTGCACGGTTGAATTAGGTAAGTAACTGACGCAAGAGCTCGTACAGAATTTGTTTTCTGATAAAACTGATTTGTTTAAAGCAGATGTAAGTAAATTACTTAGTTCGAGATGAAAGTGGGGTATGCGAAACGTTTTGTGCGGATACTATGTCTCTATTTGCTTCTTTCTATCATCACAAGCAATGGGATGAGGTACGTCTAGATTTATCATTAAAATTTAGCCATTGTTATTTCAGTGTTCTAAGTGAGATAACACAACAACAAGATCACCCTTCCTTTCACTTGTTTTATGAAAGGGGGCTGTGGTAATTGTCGTTCAGAATTTCGGGATCTGGGAGGTAAAATGAAGGTAAAGATCTGCGCTCGGGTCTTGATGGTCCAATCAAGTCCGACCGATCGCCGTGTGATCCTCTGACACTGGCGTCATCCGATGAGGTATGTGGAGGCACGTGGTCAGCACACCGCTCCCTCAGTCCTTTCCGGGTTTCTTAACTTTGGAACCACTACTGAGAGATGGAGCAGCTCCTTAGTCGGCCACACTAGCCAGAGTGCAGCCTATAGGACGCTGTGAGGAGGTACGCTAAAAACCTAGAGGAGGTATCACCCCATAAGGTTAAAATGAAAGCTCCTAAGAGGTAAAGAGAGAAAAGAGATTAAATTAATCAAACTACATTATTTTCGAAAATTTATTTCGTTTTTTATCACCCCCTAAGGTTAAAATGAAAGCTCCTAAGAGCTAAAGAGAAAAAAAGATTACATTAATTAAACTACATTATTTTCGAAAATTTATTTCGTTTCGGTAAAACAGAAC
Organism: Schistocerca nitens; assembly: GCF_023898315.1. Taxonomy (NCBI): domain Eukaryota; kingdom Metazoa; phylum Arthropoda; class Insecta; order Orthoptera; family Acrididae; genus Schistocerca; species Schistocerca nitens. Next base: position 123,896,165 of record NC_064622.1, on the reverse strand, counting down.
TGGCGTAGTGACCAAGAGGGGAAAGTTCTAGAAATTAGAGCCAATACAGAGGTTTACCGACAATCATTCTTCTGAAGCGCCATTCGCGAGTGTAACAGGGGAGTATCTTCCGTCACACGCCGTTAGACGGCTTTCGGAGTGTGATCTAGATATACAGGGTGTCCCAAAAAGAATGACCCGATTTTAGCTTCTAATAATACTGAGACAAATGTCACTAGGCAACTGAAACGGCGCTAGATGTAATCGGCATGGTCTAGAGTCTCAGAAAAAATACGCTAGATGTCGCTACGAGCGCTGACCTAGAGCGTGCAGCCAGTCTCGAGCAACATGGCGTCCGCGCAACAGAAGGCGTATTGTGGTTGGTTGGTTTTTGGGGGAAGAGACCAAACAGCGAGGTCATCGGTCTCATCCGATTAGGAAAGGAAGTCGGCCGTGCCCTTTCAGAGGAACCATCCCGGCATTTGCCTGGAGCGATTTAGGGAAATCACGGAAAACCTAAATCAAGATGGCCGGACGCGGGATTGAACCGTCGTCCTCCCGAATGCGAGTCCAGTGTGCTAACCACTGCGCCACCTCGCTCGGTGCGTATTGTGTTGTTGAATTTAGTCGTGCTGAGTCAGTAAACGCAGTTCAGCGGGCGTTTCATATTCGATTTCGTGCTGAACGTTCCTCCCTTACCTCGTGACATTGATGAACTAAAAACCAGAATATCAGCTGCTGCAGCTTCAGTGACAGAAGACACCCTATGCTCAGTTTGGGATGAATTCCGCTATCGGCTAGATGTCGTCCGTGCAGCTAATGCAGGACATATTGAACGTTTATGATGGATTTTTATAAACTTCTATCTTTTCTGAATAATTTTGTATGCAATTTGTTGGTTTTAAGCCCTTCTTCCTAATAAATAATTCTATTTAAAATCGGGTCATTCTTTTTGGAACACGCTGTAGAATACAGAATGCATTTACCGCAATTTACATATGTGGAAGCGGATTTTCGTCATGTAAGCAATGAAAACAAAAGTGGGGAACTTAATCAACGTGGATCATAAATTTATCATTTGAATTGGCTTGGACCAGTCCGAATAAAAAGAAATTACCACAGTTCAGTAGCAGTAACTATACAATGACGCATTATTTATTGGTTTAGAAGATACGTACCGAAACAAGTGCATTTAATTTGTTCGAACACCAACTACTCTTTCTCATTTTAAGCAGGGATGCGTTAACTTTTGATGTCTAACGTTTACTTAGGTGCTACATTTTGCTGGAAATAGTAACTGACACTTAATCTCGTTCAGGAGTGATTGTTCCAGAAAGGCTGGGAAGCACCGAAAGTTATGACCTTTCGAGGTTAATAGCCAGTACTGTCTTAAATAATAATTAGCAAAGAAATAAATGAACAGAGGTCACATTTTAAACATTTGGCTGTGATACGAGTTATGGAAATGGAAATGCTGTGTGGCTAGGGCCTCCCGTCGGGTACACCGTTCGCCTGGTGCAAGTGTTTCGAGTTGACGCCACTTCGGCGACTTGCACGTCGATTGGGATGAAATGATGATGATAAGGACAACACAACACCCAGTCCTAGAGCGGAGAAAATGTCCGACTCAGCCAGGAATCGAACACGGACCATTAGGTATGACATTCCGTCGCGCTGACCACTCAGCTACCAGGGGCGGATATACAAATCGTGATTACGAAAATGACACCGATGAAAATGTGCACAAATTTCAAACAGTATGTGGATTCATAAATGCAACAAATTCGAAAAGACACAAAACTTAGATTTTATTAAATTGTGGAGCTACTAATACTGTTTGTTGTATGGCAGTGAGGGTTAGATATATAAAATGAAAGTTACCAGCAAAATAGAAGCAGTTGAGTTGAGGTTCTTGAAGAAACTGAATGGCTGCACACTCAGAGAGTTAGTAAATAACGAAAACTTCAGAAATGAGTCGAATGTACATACTACAAATAAGGAAATAACTGAATACAGCAACTGGTGGAAAGAGCATATGAAGAAAATGAGAGACGAAAGACCACTGAAGAAAATCGTCCCAAAGACTGGAAAGTTGCACAGGTCATACCAATATTCAAGAAAGGTAGTAGGAGTAATCCACTAAATTACACGCTCACATTGTTAACGTCGATATGCAGCAGGATTCTGGAACACATATTCTGTTCATACATTATGAATTACCTTGAAGAAAACTGTCTATTGACACACAGTCAACGTGGGTTTGGAAAACATCGTTCCTGTGAAACACAACTAGCTCTTTATTCACATGAAGTATTGAGTGCTATTGACCAGGGATTTCAGATCGATTCCGTATTTCTGGATTTCCGGAGGGCTTTTGACATTATACCAAACAAGTGGCTCGTAGTGAAATTGCGTGCTTATGGAATATCGTCTCAGTTATGTGACTGGGTTTGTGATTTCCTGTCAGAGAGGTCACAGTTCGTAGTAACTGACAGAAAGTCATCGAGTAAAACAGAAGTGATTTCTGGCGTTCCCCAAGGTAGTGTTATAGGCCCCTTGCTGTTCCTTATCTATATAAACGATTTGGGAGACAATCTGAGCAGTCGTTTCGGTTGTTTGCAGATGACGCTGTCGTTTATCGACTAACAAAGTCATCAGAAGATCAAAACAAACTTCAAAACGATTTAGAAAAGATATCTGAATGGTGCGAAAATTTGCAGTTGACCCTAAATAAGGAAAAGTGTGAGGTCATCCACATGAGTGCTGAAAGAAATTCGTTAAACTTAGGTTACAGGATAAATCAGTCTAATCTAAAAGCCGTAAATTCAATTAAATACCTAGGTTTTACAATTACGAACAACTTAAATTGGAAGAACACATAGAAAATGTTGTGGGGAAGGCTAACCAAAGACTGCGTTTTATTGGCAGGACACTTGGAAAATGTAACAGATCGAATAAGGAGACTGCCTACACTACGCTTGTCCGTCCTCTTTTGGAATACTGCTGCGCGGTGTGGGATCCTTTTCAGATAGGTCTGACGGAGTACATCGAAAAAGTTCAGAGAAGGGCAGCACGTTTTGTATTATCGCGAAATATGGGAGAGAGTATCACAGAAATGATACAGGATTTGGGCTGGACAATATTAAAAGAAAGGCGTTTTTCATCGCGACGGAATCTTCTCCCGGAATTCCAATCACCAACTTTCTCCTTCGAATGCGAAAATATTTTGTTGACACCGACCTACATAGGGAGAAACGATCACCACGACAAAATAGGGGAAATCAGAGCTCGTACGGAAAGATATAGGTGTTCAATCTTTCCGCGCGCTATACAAGATTGGAATAATAGAGCATTGTGAAGGTGGTTCGATGAACCCTCTGCCAGGCACTTAAATGTGATTTGCAGAGTATCCTTGTAGATGTAGATGTCAACTAAAATGAGAAGCGTGGGGAGACAAAGGTGAGCAGGGAAATGAAGGACATAAATTTTGTGAAGATCGAAAGCGTTGATGCCTAAACTGTGCATATAAAACAATGACGACCACAGACTGTTGTATGGTTATATCCTGACTGATATTCCTGCCATATCCGGTAAAAATCGCACCCTTTAGATACTTTACGGTCCTCAAGGCAATAATACAGTTTTTCTTCTAGCCAATTTCCTCGACCGTTCTTCGATAGCTGTGTGATACTTTTCACTGAAAGAAGTTGAGCAGCTACCGCTAATAGCGCAGGCCGTATTAGCACTACATGACGCGCAGAGGCAAAGTAATTGAAAAGTCTTTTGTAGGGTGGGCCTGGTTCCCGCTTCCCAGAGGGGAAGTTTCCTCTGGGAGATGAAGACACGCGGCGTTACGCGGTGCAAATGACTGGAGCACTCGGCGCCCTCTGGAGGAGAAGTTGCCAGGTCTGCAGACGGGACGAGCGCAGCGGCGCCGCCAAGTTCGGTGCTGGCGCGCAGGATTCGGGTCACACGTGACTCGAATGAGAGTGGATGTAGCGTCGTCTGCTCCAGGAAATGGTCGTATTTCGGCGAACTCCTTCGTCAGACAGTGGAGCACGGCGCGCCGAATCTGGTGAACAGGCTTTCCATTTCGCAGCGGGATTGCCTTTAAAGAGTCGCTCGACTTACTTCGTGACAGATCACTCCGATTTCCCAGAGCCTGGGAAATGTCTCATTCCATTTTCTTCTGCCACTTACGAGGAAACGTTTTTGGATGAACAAAGAAATCAACTCCGAAATGAGACTCATCTCGCCTATTTCGGTACGATGTCTCAGGAAACGACTATCTTTTGTGTGTAATTCCAATAGCTGTGTCCAAATGGACAAGTGAAAACAACTTTCGGAAGTTGTAATGGTACTTGAATTATTTAACCATTACGACACCTCACCTGAGCCTCTCGATACCAGCAATATTCTACTGTGTTTCTGTAAAGTAGTTAACATGTTTCTGAGACAACATTCAGATTTGATTTCATTAATGCAGAGGTACTTTGATACATCGATATGTTTATATTGCAATGATATCATTCTTATGTGTATTTTTTTTTTGTCACTATGATCTTTGACGTACTTGTAACTCAGATTTTTGGGCGCGTAAGCGGTTATTAGACAGTCAAGTCTTGGTCGTCATGTTGAAAAGGCGCAAATTGTAGTCAGTTTATGAAATGTGAACTTTAACAGCGAGGAAGATATTTTCAAGTATGTTTTATATTTTGAAGTGATGTTTTGTGAGTTACGTGATATTGCAACAAAAGCAATAAAAAAGAAGTATAACTTAAATTCGGAGTGCTGATTACTTTTGTAGCATCACCATTGTGCTAACTTGCAAAAGTTTAATCTTCAAGAGTGGTTTAAGAAACACATCTATAAAACTTTTGAATATCGCAGAACAACACCTAGACGTCTTTGCATCCGAGCTTGGATTCATCACTACCTAGATTTTCGACGATTGAGCCATGAGTTCACAACGAGACCAGCGTGGGAAACACGAAAAGATGAGTGCCTAGTTTATCCAATATTTCATGAAATGACTTTATTAACTGTGCTCTAATGACACCTGCCACATAATATAACTTCGTTGTTGCCCGAAAATGCAATATTGAGCAGCGTAAGCAACACTACAATCATAATTAATTTTTGACCTTTGTTGTGGTAGGGTTGTTAGAAAGTATATTCCCATATTAACAACAACGAGACATTGAAAAATAAATTTAACCCCAAATATGTGCGTTAACTCTATTTTAGAGTGGAAAACTGAGTGGAAAACTGCACTGTACTTTTTAGCGTACGCCAATGACGATATTTCGTAATAATCATGTAATAATACAATTATATGTTTTGCATATTCATAAATTCAATCTCTTGGAACATCTTATTAACACAAACATGTTATCAATAAATACGCTCTAAACATAATTGCAATTTACCGTTATTGTTGCCTTCGCTGAGACATAGTCGGTCAATGCACTTAATAAAAGGATGTTCATTTTATGCTATTCACGATTTGCTTCTGTTCATTTACGAAGCATCCTCGTTGGCCTATCACACATACTTGTTGCATGTACGTAAAATTACGTTGCATAAAGTTTCCTGGCGTATTACTGTGTTATAGTTTTTTCCGTTCTTCTCTTGTTGTTAGCATCAATGATAACCCTGCACCGCCGGGGTAGAAACAGCATCGCACGTTTAGTGGTACGTACATTTACTAATTAGAATGCCTTGTACATCTGCTGCTCTGCTGTTTCTAGAATTTGTAAATATGTCTTATTAATAACTGTTTGAAGCAAGCTGCTTGCTGATAGTAATTTATTTTACTGGAATAGTTTTGGGTGTTGGTCCTCATCGGCACATTTATTTTAATACGTTACTTATAACATATTAATAGTGTTTTTCATATTATAACGTCGTTTTCCTAATGCATTGTACTTTTTAGCGTACGCCAATGATGATATTTCGTAATAATCATGTAATAACACAATTATATGTTTTGCATATTGATAAATTCAATCACCGTAACGTCGGCTTATAATGAAAATCTCGTATCCCAGAAAACACGTCTCACAGGAGATGAAATAACTGATTTTTAATTACGAGTCTTTGATTCTGTCTTCATCCATATCGATGGTTTTCATATCTAAGTGTACAATTTTAGAGGTAAAATTATCGAGGATATTGATTAAGGTTGAAACCTAAACGTAAATAGAAGTGCACATACTTAGGTGTGATAAATGTACCCTTTGGCTGTTGAAAACTGCTGAAAATCACTAAAACACGTTCAACTACGTTCAACAGTTGTGGGTCGTTTTTTCACTTGATATAGTTGCCTAGCAACATACGTGGTTTCTTTTTCTTCTCAATAGAGCGCAGCATATAGGTGATTACATCTCATTAACTTATTAATAGTTCTGATACGAAGTGTTTTACGCAATACTGCAATAACAATAGTTTTGATCGTTTTTAGATATGCCGACGGTAAGATATTTTGATATGAAAATATTTGCAGTTGTCATTGGCAACTGCTGTATATGCAACGATAATTTTCTGTATATACAACGATGACTTTCTGTCATATAACATAGAATAAACATTATATTACTTGTAATATGTATTATCTCTTTCAGCAAAACAAATAAATTGGTTGTCATTAAAGTGTACTAGTGAAATGTTTTTCTCATTTTTTGTTTTTGAAACATTTCCCTACCACGATGATTGTATTTATTTACATATAAAGCATATAATCGTGTTACTACACTGATGCTGCGGAATTCGTCATTGCCAAACGCCAAAATGTTTTATGTACAAGGAGTGTCACATTACAATGAAATGAAAAATCACATACGTAAAAAACACTACTATACACACCATAAATAACGTATTAAAAGAAAAAAGAGTCTTTTGTAATGAAGATACCACCGATGATGGATAGCGCCAAAAAATAATCAGGTAAAATAAACTACTGCCAACAAGCAGATTAGATCAAACAATTAATTATTAATGTGACACGTTTACAATTTTCTAATTAATCTCTGGCCAGAAGTCTCTAGAAGAAAAACACCAGGCATCAATCGACTGCAAGAAAATTTTGTAATTGGTATTCAGACATCTTAAATACCAAATCTGGAATTTTACTACACCTGTTTATTTGCAGGTCACTGCAAATGGCCTTTCAAGGGTAACTATTAGAAAAGACGCTTATTGTACTTGTGAATAACACATTCTCCGGTACTAGACACGCCCTTTCATTAGTACCATTCATTAGTATCGTTCATATATATTCAAAAATGGTTCAAATGGCTCTGAGCACTATGGGACTTAATATCTGAGGTCATCAGTCCCCTAGAACTTCTTAAACCTAACTAACCTATGGACATGAAACACATCCATACCCGAGGCAGGATTCGAATCTGCGACCGTAGCGGTCGCGCGGTTCCAGACTGATGCGCCTAGAATAGTTCGGCCACAACGGCCGGCCCATATATATTCAGTAAATCTTCAATTCCAAGAAATTTACTGGAGCACAGATGGATTTCAGTACACTCAAAAGGCTATTTAGCACACGCTGAATGGAAATTCCAGTGAGGATATTCTGTATCTCTCTTTCTGTTTTTCTGTTATTTGCATTCTTTCGTTCTCTATTTAATTTGAACGCTCAGAATACTTGTATTTTCACCTTCTTTAGCGTGTATTTTCTTTCCGCAATAATCTGACGATCTCCTCAGTTCACTGTTGCCGCACTGCACGATGTCACATCATCCCAAATTATACTCAGGGAAAATAATCACCTGAAATTAATGATGCCACATGAAAATACGTTAATGACCATCGTAATAGTGCTGCACTTATGATTCTTATAATGAATTTTCTGTTAATGCCAATCATAGGCGTCGGCAAGTGTGTGCCCCATCCTGGAATCTGGCTACAGGCTTTTTATTCTTCACAGAAGTCTCTCGAATTTCTAACAATAATTGTCTGCGACACCACTGACTGCAGATTTAACACTGCCAGTCACGACAAGGAGTACTGCAGTTTAGCCATCATACATGACGTGGGTATTCTTACAAGGAAAACTTGCCATCGCATCCCCCTCAGATTTAAAGGTAAAATGGCGCAGTGGGTAGCCCGTCAAAAATTGAACATAGATCAAGCAGGAAAACAAGAAGAAGGTGTACTGGACTGTCAAAAACGAAGCAAAATAGAAACTGTGAACCATCCACGCCCAAGACGTGCAACATTGTGTGGCTACGATGTTGGACTACAAAGCGGGCACTGAGTGTTAAAATCTCCCTCATACCCCACTTTCGTTGCAAAATTATGAACTTTGCGTCCGGCCACTGACGTGTCTGTTCCCCTTTTGTAGTCATGTCAACTGTCATGCTGTACATTGGTTATAGAATATAAGTCATGTGGTAAGAATATACTACCGTCACATGTTAATGAGGTGAATAGTGAAAGCAGGTGAGATGTCGCATAAACCTCTCACAGAAATGAACACAACAAATAAACGGTTGTAAACTATGTTACAACAAAGGAATTCAAGAGTCAAAACTTCCAAAACGGAACGCAAGATTCATAACACAGATTTGAATGCAGCGAGCAGACACGTCAATGACCGTACGGACAATTCATAATTTCGTGAAACAAGAATTGGGAGATTTGAACACAGGCCTCCCGTACCGAAGTCCAACACCGTGACCATACAACAGCGACGCCGCATCTCTTCACGTTTGCTAGATTTTGCACATCTTGATCTTGTACTGTTTGGAGTTTTCTTCTTTTATCAAGTTCAGTATAGCTTCTTCCTGTTTTCATGCTTGATTTTTGTACAGTTTCTGACGGGGTATCCACTGGATCATCTTACCAATCTGAAGGGGGTGCGATTGGAAGTATCCCTTGTCAGTTGTCACACTGTTCACAGAAAATTATGCTGGTTCCTTGGTGCGGCTGCGGTTTTTGCGCTGATCTGCAGTCGAGATGGATACGTACCTCTACAGAAGTGTGCCGAAATACTGTCTTCAAACTTTTTCTGTCGCTTCCTCGTTCTCCCATTACCGAAATGCAAAAACGAAACCGTGTAACACGCTGGCGCAGTTCCTAAAACATAAACATGACAGCACTGTAACCACCAGTCAGCCGTCCGCAATCTCCATAAGGTTGTCCCCTGCCCTGGATGCATGACGCAATGACATTAGTAGTTTACCAATTGGTCCTGGAAACATATCGTGCAGAATGGCCGCGCGGTTAGAGGCGCAATGTCCCGGATTGCGCGGCCCCTCCCACCGGAGGTTCGAGTCCTCCCTCGGGCATGGGTCTGTGTGTGTGTGTGTGTGTTGTTCTTAGCATAAGTTAGTTTAATAGTGTGTAAGTCTAGGGACCGATGACCTCAGCAGGTTGGTCCCTTAGGAATTCACAAACACAGAATACTGTGGAAACAGAAAGACCACGAGGGCTTGGGTGACTCTGCACTCCTTTTATACGACGGAACTATTGTAATACCTTCGGAAGAAACGGAAGAACACAGTCATGACATATTGTAGGAGTGTACAACAGTACATCTACAGGGTGTTACAAAAAGGTACCGCCAAACTTTCAGGAAACATTCCACACACAAATAAAGAAAAGATGTTATGTGGACATGTGTCCGGAAACGCTTAATTTCCATGTTACAGCTCATTTTAGTTTCGTCAGTATGTACTGTACTCGCTCGATTCACCGCCAGTTGGCCCAATTGAAGGAAGGTAATGTTGACAATGTTGACTTCGGTGCTTGTGTTGACATGCGACTCATTGCTCTACAGTACTAGCATCAAGCACATCAGAACGTAGCATCAACAGGTTAGTGTTCATCACGAACGTGGTTTTGCAGTCAGTGCAATTTTTACAAATGCGGAGTTGGCAGATTCCCATTTGATGTATGGATTAGCACGGGGCAATAGCCGTGGCGCGGTACGTTTGTATCGAGACAGATTTCCAGAACGAAAGTGTCCCGACAGGAAGACGTTCGAAGCAATTGATCGGCATCTTAGGGAGCACGGAACATTCCAGCCTATGACTCGCGACTGGGGAAGACCTAGAACGACGAGGACACCTGCAATGTACGAGGCAATTCTTCGTGCAGTTGACGATAACCCTAATGTCTGCGTCAGAGAAGTTGCTGCTGTACAAGGTAACGTTGACCACGTCACTGTATGGAGATGCTACGGGAGAACCAGTTGTTTCCGTACCATGTACAGCGTGTGCAGGAACTATCAGCATCTGATTGGCCTCCACGGGTACACTTCTGCGAATGGTTCATCCAGCAATGTGTCAATCCTCATTTCAGTGCAAATGTTCTCTTTACGGATGGGGCTTCATTCCAACGTGATCAAATTGTAAATTTTCACAATCAACATGTGTGGGCTGACGAGAATCCGCACGCAATTGTGCAATCACGTCATCAACACAGATTTTCTGTGAACGTTTGGGCAGGCATTGTTGGTGATGTCTTGATTGGGCCCCATGTCCTCAATGGAGCACGTTATCATGATTTCGTACGGGATAATCTACCTGTGCTGCTAGAACATGTGCCTTTACAAGTACGACACAACATGTGGTTCATGCGCGATGGAGCTCCTGCACATTTCAGTCGAAGTGTTCGTACGCTTCTCAACAACAGATTCGGTGACCGATCGATTGGTAGAGGCAGACTAACTCCATGGCCTCCACGTTCTCCTGACCACATCCCTCTTGACTTTAATTTATGGGGGCATTTGAAAGCTCTCGAAAGCTCTTGTCTACGCAACCCCGGTACCAAATGTAGAGACTCTTCGTGCTCGTATTGTGGACGGCTGTGATACAATACGCCATTCTCCATGGCTGCATCAGCGCATCAGGGATTCCATGCGACGGAGGGTGGATGCATGTATCCTCGCTAACGGAGGACATTTTGAACATTTCCTGTAACCAAGTGTTTGAAGTCACGCTGGTACGTTCTGTTGCTGTGTGTTTCCATTCCATGATTAATGTGATTTGAAGAGAAGTAATAAAATGAGTTCTAACATGGAAAGTAAGCGTTTCCGGACACATGTTCACATAACATATTTTCTTTCTTTGTGTGTGAGGAATGTTTCCCGAAAGTTTGGCCGTACCTTTTCGTAATACCCTGTACACTTAATACTAAACACAGTAGCCGAAAAAAGAAAATGCCGTTTTCTGCAATAGAAGAAAAAGGAGGACCGGGAGGGAAGTGTGAAATTTCAAGTTTGGAAAAACTAGCTCTCTAGGTTTGGCAGTTTCTCAGAATTTATGGGGTGCACCACAGTGCCGTCTACAGTCACAGAGATACGAATTCGGCATTCCAGCTGGCATGCTCCACACCAATGCGACAAACTGTAGGGACGATTACTGTCGTGGATCAGTTGTAGACTGCTAAACGTTGACTCTATTTGCGGAGTTGAGGATGGTTTTGGGAAGGTTCCACATTCATCTAGTCGCCTATAGCTCAGGGTTATGCTGTACCTAAACAGCCCAAAAAATTTAGCTGTCAAAACACATTTTGTTCGTCTTAATTACGCCAGTCGACAATAAATAAAAGAAATCGTAAAGGTAATGCAATAAATTCATTAATGTGTACATATGTGAAGCTTCAGAAACAAACAATGTGCTGTATATGGCATCAAAGTTGAATAAGCCTTTTATAAGTTTATTCCCCGTTTCTCCACTTCGAAGAACATTAATGTGGCATTTTTGTTCATATCTTGAAGGATCTACAGCTACATCTACGTCATACTCCGCAATCCACCTAATAGTGTGTGGCGGAGGGTACTTCAGGTACCACTATCTGACCTCTCCAACCCTGCTCCACTCGCGAATGATACGTGGGAAGAATGATTGTTGGTAAGCCTCTGTATTGGCTCTAATTTCTCAAATTTTCTCCTCGTGGTCAATACGCGAGATGTGTGTGGGGGGAAGTAATATGTTGTCCGACTCCTCCTGAAAAGTGTTGTCCCGAAATTTCAACAGTAAATCTCTCCGTGATGCACAACGTCTCTCTTGTAACGTCCGGCAGTGGAGTTTGTTCAGCATCTCCGTTTCGCTCTCTCGCCAACTAAACGATACCGTAACTAAACGCGGTGCTCTTCGTTGGATCTTCGCTATCAGTCCCACCTGATAGGGATCCCAGACAGATGAACAATATTCAAGAATCGGGCGAACAAGCGCCTTATAAGCCACTTCCTTCGTGGATGAGTTACATTTCCTTAAGATTCTTGCGATGATGTGATGTCGTGTGACTAGGGCCTCTCGTCGGGTAGACTGTTCGCCGGGTGCAAGTCTTTCGATTTGACGCCACTTCGGCGACTTGCGCGTCGATGGGGATGAAATGATGATGATGAGGACAGCACAACACCCAGTCCCTGAACGGAGAAAATCTCCGACCCAGCCGGGAATCGACCCCGGGCCCTTAGGATTGACATTCTGTCGCGCTGACCACTCAGCTACCGGGGGCATTCTTCCGATGAATCTGAGTCTGGTGTCTGCTTTTCCACTAGCTGTTTTATATGGTCATTCCACTTAAGGTCGCTCTGGGTAATTATGCCTAGATATTTTACCGCACACGCTGTCTCCAGCTGTTTGTCATCAATAGTGTAGCTATGCAGTGGTGGGTTTCTTTTCCTATGTATGCGCAATATGTTACATTTACTTACGTTCAGGGTCAACTGCCAGAGTCTGCACCATTCATCAATTTTCTGCAGGTCGTTATGCAAATTTTTACTATGTTCTAGCGTTGCTACTTTGGTACAAACAACTGCATCATCTGCAAATAGCCTTAAAGAGCATCCGACGGTTTCTATTAGATCATTTATATATTCAGGGTGGTCCATTGATAGTGACCGGGCCAAATATCTCACGAAATAAGCATGAAACGAAAAAACTACAAAGACGAAACTCGTTTAGCTTGAAGGGGCAGACCAGATGGCGCTGTGGTTAGCCCGCTAAATGGCGCTGCCATAGGTCAAACGGATATCAACTGCGTTTTTTAAAATAGTAACCCCTATTTTTATTACATATTCGTGTAGTACGTAAAGAAATATGAATGTTTTAGTTGGACCACTTTTTTCGCTTTGTGACAGATGGCGCTGTAATAGTCACAAACATATAAGTACGTGGCATCACGTGACATCCCGCCAGTTCGGACGGTATTTGTTTCGTGATACATTATCCGTGTTAAAATGGACCGTTTACGAATTGCGGAAAATGTTGATATCGTGTTGATGTATGGCTATTGTGACCAAAATGCCCAACGGGCGTGTGCTATGTATGCTGCTCGGTACCCTGGACGACATCATCCAAGTGTACGGAACGTTCGCCGGATAGTTACGTTATTTAAGGAAACAGGATGTGTTCAGCCACATGTGAAACGTCAACCACGACCTGCAACAACTTATAAGTAGGTGCTTTAGCTGCTGTAGAGGCTAAGCAGACAAATAGTGCGAGAATCGGGAATCTCAAAAAGTCGGTGTTGAGAATGCTACATCAACATCGATTGCACCCGTACCATATTTCTATGCACTAGGAATTGCATGACAGCGACTTTGAACGTCGTGTACAGTTCTGCCACTGGGCACAAGAGAAATTACGAGACGATGACATATTTTTTGCACGCGTTCTATTTAGCGACGAAGTGTCATTCACCAACAGCGGTAACGTAAACAGGCATAATATGCACTATTGGGCAACGGAAAATCCACGATGGCTGCGACAAGTGGAACATCAGCGACCTTGGCGGGTTAATGTATGGTGCGGCATTGTGGGAGGAAGGATGATTGGCCCCCATTTTTATCGATGGCAATCTAAATGGTGCAGTGTATGCTGATTTCCTACGTAATGTTCTACCGATGTTACTACAAAATGTTTCACTGCCTAACAGAATGGCGATGTACTTACAACATGATAGATGTCCGGCACATAGCTCGCGTGCTGTTGAAGCGGTACTGAATAGCATATTTCATGACAGGTGGATTGGTCATCGAAGCACGTTCACCGGATCTGACGTCCCCGGATTTCTTTCTGTGGGGAAAGTTGAAGGATATTTGCTATCGTGATCCACCGACAACGCCTGACAACATGCGTCAGCGCATTGTCAATGCATGTGCGAACATTACAGAAGGCGAACTACTCACTGTTGAGAGAAATGTCGTTACATGTATTGCCAAATGCATTGAGGTTGACGGACATTATTTTGAGCATTTATTGCATTAATGTGGTATTTACAGGTAATCACGCTGTAACAGCATGCGTTCTCAGAAATGATAAGTTCACAAAGGTACATGTATCACATTGAAACAACCGAAATAAAATGTCCAAACGTACCTACGTTCTGTATTTTAATTTAAAAAAACTACCTGTTACCGACTGTTCGTCTAAAATTGTGAGCCATATGTTTGTGACTATTACAGCGCCATCTATCACAAATCGAAAAAAGTGGTCCAACTAAAATATTCATATTGCTTTACGTACTACACGAATATGTAATAAAAAATGGGGGTTCCTGTTTAAAAAACGCAGTTGATATCCGTTTAACCTATGGCAGCGCCATCTAGCGGGCCAACCATAGCGCCATCTGGTTCAAATGGCTCTGAGCACTATGCGACTTAACTTCTGAGGTCATCAGTCGCCCAGAACTTAGAACTAATCAAAGCCAACTAACCTAAGGACATTACACACATCCATGCCCGGGGCAGGATTCGAACCTGCGACCGTAGCGGTCGCTCGGCTCCATACCGCAGTGCCTAGAACCGCACGGCCACGCCGGCCGGCAGCGCCATCTGGTTTCCCCCTTCAAGCTAAACCTTTACATCTGTCGATTTAGTTACGTTAAGAGCGATGTGTTGCGATCTGTCTGCAAGAAGTCTTGAATCCAATCGCAGGTCTGCTCCGTTACTTCGTAAGCTCGTATTTTTTTTTTTTTCATGAAACGGCAAATGCCTTACTGAAATCAATGAACACGGCACCAACTTGAGCGCCGTTGTCCACTGCGCTGTGGACCTCATGGAGGAACAGAGCGAGCTGAGTTTCGCAGGATCTCTGTTTGCGAAATCCATACTGATTTTTAAGAGAAGATGTTGATTTTCCAAAAACGTCATAATTCTTGGGCATAAAACATGTTCCATAATTCTACAATAGATTGACGTCAACGATATATGACTATAATTGTGTGGAGCTGTCCTACGGCCTTTCTTAGAAACGGGAATGACCTGCGCTTTTTTCCAGTCGTTAGGTTCCTTTCATTGCTCAAGTTATCTACGATAAATTACTGCTAGAAGGTGAGCAAGTTCTTTCGCATAATCTTTATAGAATCTTATAGGCAAAGCCTTTCCACTACTAAGCGATTATAGCTACTTTTAAATTCCGCGATCGGTTATCTCAATATCTGCCATTTCGACGTTCGCTGGACGATTGAAAGGAGGGACAGTGTTATGATCTTACGCGGTGAAACAACTTCAGAAGACTGAATTCAGTATTTCAGCCTTATATCTGTTATCTTCCGTTTCAATGACGGTGTGGTCGCTGAGAGAATGAATAGGTGATTTTGACCCACTTATTGATTTTACATAAGACCAAAATCTCTTAGGGTTTTGTCTCAGGTCCGTTGACAAGTCTTACTTTCAAAATCATTGAACGCTTCTCTCATTGCTCTCCTTACGCTCATTTTCGCTTCGTTCAACTAGGTTTTTACTTCTCTTGAATCTGAGATGAAGTGCTCTTTCTTTACGTAGCGCTTTTCTAACACGGCTATTAAACCATGGTGGATCTTTCCTATCCCTTAAAACCTTACTCGCAACATACTTGTATAGGGCAATTGAACGATGCCTTTGAATTTTTTCCATTTGTTCTCCACATCTTCGCTCTCATCACCGAATATTTGATGCTGACTGTTGAGACATTCTGAAATTTGTATTCTGTCACCCTTTCTCAGCAAATATTTCTTCTGTAGTGGACTGACAAGGCAGCCAGTCCACAGTGACGGGTAGCCGAAAGGGCACACGTACACACACACCGACTGGCGCGAAGTCTGGAACAGGATTCGTAATGAATGTGATAAAGAAAAGAACGTAGCTACTAGAACACTTAACTTTTATATCGTCCTTTGGTATACAGCATTCTTGATGATACAAGTGAGACTCTTTAGATTCATGAAGTAACTAATGGCGCCTTGCTAGGTCGTAGCCATGGACTTAGCTGAATGCTAATCTAACTGTCTCTCGGCAAATGAGAGAAAGGCTTCGTCAGTGTAGTCGCTAGCAACGTCGTTGTACAACTGGGGCGAGTGCTAGTACGTCTCTCGAGACCTGCCTTGTGGTGGCGCTCGGTCTGCGATCCTGACAGTGGCGACACGCGGGTCCGACATGTACTAATGGACCGCGGCCGATTTAAGCTACCACCTAGAAAGTGTGGTGTCTGGCGGTGACACCACATCTTCCTACCAGGATTCAGTCATTCCAACTCTTTTCCTACTTCATATTTATCACTTTCAGTTTCAATCTAGTATTATTGTAGTATATGTAGTGGACTGACAAGGCAGCCAGTCCACAGAGACGGGTAGCCGAAAGGGCACACGTACACACACGCCGACTGGCGCGAAGTCTGGAACAGGATACGTGATGAATGTGATAAAGAAAAGAACGTAGCTACTAGAACACTTAACTTTTATATCGTCCTTTGGTATACAGCATTCTTGATGATACAAGTGAGACTCTTTAGATTCATGAAGTAACTAATGGCGCCTTGCTAGGTCGTAGCCATTAACTTAGCTGAAGGCTATTCTAAATGTCTCTCGGCAATTGAGAGAAAGGCTTCGTATGTGTAGTCGCTAGCAATGTCGTCCGTACAACTGGGGCGAGTGCCAGTACGTCTCTCGAGACCTGCCGTGTGGTGGCGCTCGGTCTGATCACTGACAGTGGCGACACGCGGGTCCGACATGTACCAATGGACCGCGGCCGATTTAAGCTACCACCTAGCAAGTGTGGTGTCTAGCGGTGACACCACAGTACAAGTAAATTAACACAGTGAATATTTTCTAGCTTCATTTCGTAACTCGCTGGATATCCTGAGCGTTGAGTCAGAAAGGCGGCAAGCAAATTTACATTAATGACAAAAAAGATGTACTTTGCATAGGCCTATAAAATGAAATATGCTTACCGTTTAGGTACCAAAGTAATGTACCTTATATATATATATATATATATATATATATATATATATATATATATATATATATATAAAGTAGATAACTATCTATCTTTTGAGATAGATGCGCTTCGTGTACTGCCCGTCAAATTTTGTTGTTGGGGCACGAAATGTTTTCAAGCTCGTCGTGTCACTATTAACGAAACTAACATTTTTGAATCTTGCTCTCTCTTGGAAAAATTTCTGCTGGAAACGATGCTACCAGTTAATACAAATGCGAAGGTATAGAAAATAAAATGTCTCGAACTTTTATCAACACTGTAAAATTTTAGCTTTCTGGCAGATTCTGATGTCAGTTTCGAATTCTACATGTTAACAAGAAGGTGGCTTCAAATGTCCATTTGACCAATTATTTTACTATTTCTTACGTTTTTTCTAAATCAGTTCTAGCGACTTCTGGCATCGTCCCTTCGCCTAGGGCAGAACCTATACCTTGCTACTCTCTTGTCCATTTCTAGCAATTATAGGAAATCCTATAATCTCCGTCTCGACTGCGGTTTAAATTCCGCATTCATTTTGTTCCTCTCGACTGGACACTTTATTTACCTAGCAAGCAGTAACTTTCTGTGCATGACTACTGTATGTTTGCGTCTGCTAGTGTTTCTTCTAAATGAGAAAGCTACGTTCTGGGTCACAATATTGATTTCCCTGCAATTCCGTACTTGCGTGATTTAATGAAGACGGCTCGGTTCTGAAAGAAGCTTTTGTTTTTATTGCACGGGTGAGAACATTCGCTTTGTGCCCAAAGCGCGACGTTGAAAAAACAGTTAGACAAAGGGAGAACGTGAATGGTGTGGGAGGTATAATGTACGCAGCAGTTTGTTACGTACAACCTCGCAACTGGAGCAGGCCTTCGGTGCTCGTTTTTGTTGTGCGCCTACGAAGGAGGAGGACACGGGGCGGTGTTATGGTAATTTTACTGCCTCGTAAACACGCGGGCTACTTTGTTTCTGCTGCGTAGCACGCCCATGGCGCCGTACGAGAAATACCGAAGTTCCACGCTGAGATTTATAGCGCGGTGTGAGCAGAAATTTGCCTCGTCGGACAACCGGTTCCTGTGTGGCGTAGATCACGGCTCCTATTTACGGCTACGAAGCGGAAAAAAATGAGTGTCCAACTGATATAACTCGGAAACAAATTTCCAAGATACTTCCTACAACATATCTCCTCCCCACACTGTATTCCTAGCCGTAGAATTGTGTTTAAAACTACATGTCGTACTTACTTTTAACTCTGCGAAGATTGGAAAGTGACGCCAGTAGTTTATTTAGCTGAAGACTGACCGCAATCATCAACTAATTATTAGCATTTCAGAGCTCTACAGCTCAAAGTTGGTGTTTTTTTTTACAACATTTTATTTCACAGAACAGCCGTAAAAGTAACAAATATTCCCATTTATTAGGAACTGGAATTATTTTGCAACTACGGCCATTTTGCGAACTTCTCCTTCTTTTAGGACGTCTGTTGGTATGTGACTTTTGCTGAGATAATAAATTCGGACAAAGTTTAATGACTTCTTATCTGCTTGGCTCGCAGCTTGCATATGGTCACGATACGACATCTGCTTTATACTTTTCAGAAATTTACCTGACAATTGCTTATTTCTTGTTGATTACATATTTTCACGACAAGCATATGTGCCACTATCAAGGGTCCCTGTTGACGTCACATTTATGTATCATTTTATTCTATGTCTATGGAATACTACTGTGAGATTTTATCTTATACTTAGGTATATACTCTATATCACCGACAGACAGAAATTCTGCACTTGTCTGCTACCATAGGGACGTTTACAAAATCGCGCAGTAGACAGGTGAACTACACTCCTGGAAATTGAAATAAGAACACCGTGAATTCATTGTCCCAGGAAGGGGAAACTTTATTGACACATTCCTGGGGTCACATACATCACATGATCACACTGACAGAACCACAGGCACATAGACACAGGCAACAGAGCATGCACAATGTCGGCACTAGTACAGTGTATATCCACCTTTCGCAGCAATGCAGGCTGCTATTCTCCCATGGAGACGATCGTAGAGATGCTGGATGTAGTCCTGTGGAACGGCTTGCCATGCCATTTCCACCTGGCGCCTCAGTTGGACCAGCGTTCGTGCTGGACGTGCAGACCGCGTGAGACGACGCTTCATCCAGTCCCAAACATGCTCAATGGGGGACAGATCCGGAGATCTTGCTGGCCAGGGTAGTTGACTTACACCTTCTAGAGCACGTTGGGTGGCACGGGATACATGCGAACGTGCATTGTCCTGTTGGAACAGCAAGTTCCCTTGCCGGTCTAGGAATGGTAGAACGATGGGTTCGATGACGGTTTGGATGTACCGTGCACTATTCAGTGTCCCCTCGACGATCACCAGTGGTGTACGGCCAGTGCAGGAGATCGCTCCCCACACCATGATGCCGGGTGTTGGCCCTGTGTGCCTCGGTCGTATGCAGTCCTGATTGTGGCGCTCACCTGCACGGCGCCAAACACGCATACGACCATCATTGGCACCAAGGCAGAAGCGACTCTCATCGCTGAAGACGACACGTCTCCATTCGTCCCTCCATTCACGCCTGTCGCGACACCACTGGAGGCGGGCTGCATGATGTTGGGGCGTGAGCGGAAGACGGCCTAACGGTGTGCGGGACCGTAGCCCAGCTTCATGGAGACGGTTGCGAATGGTCCCCGCCGATACCCCAGGAGCAACAGTGTCCCTAATTTGCTGGGAAGTGGCGGTGCGGTCCCCTACGGCACTGCGTAGGATCCTACGGTCTTGGCGTGCATCCGTGCGTCGCTGCGGTCCGGTCCCAGGTCGACGGGCACGTGCACCTTCCGCCGACCACTGGCGACAACATCGATGTACTGTGGAGACCTCACGCCCCACGTGTTGAGCAATTCGGCGGTACGTCCACCCGGCCTCCCGCATGCCCACTATACGCCCTCGCTCAAAGTCCGTCAACTGCACATACGGTTCACGTCCACGCTGTCGCGGCATGCTACCAGTGTTAAAGACTGCGATGGAGCTCCGTATGCCACGGCAAACTGGCTGACACTGACGGCGGCGGTGCACAAATGCTGCGCAGCTAGCGCCATTCGACGGCCAACACCGCGGTTCCTGGTGTGTCCGCTGTGCCGTGCGTGTGATCATTGCTTGTACAGCCCTCTCGCAGTGTCCGGAGCAAGTATGGTGGGTCTGACACACCGGTGTCAATGTGTTCTTTTTTCCATTTCCAGGAGTGTAGCTGCGACCAGAGTGGAGAAACTCTCCGCCATTTTTGATGACTGTTTCGTAATTTCATAGGTGTTTTCACGAATACGTGGTAATGAAATTGTTTCGATATTACACTGCAGGCACAGTTCATTTTTTGTTTTCGTTTCCAATAGAAGTCTCGATAGTGCACTATCGTACCGCTGTCTAATTCCAGCACATGCTGGTAGCTGTTTCTCCTCCTTACATGAGGCGTAATAATCATACCGACATTCGGCAACGCGACACTTATTAAACTTCTTCTTTATGCTTTTGACGACATTAGCTGTTGATTACATAAGTTCACTTCAAGCTTGCTTCGGCACTTGTGTCATTATCAACTGTTGCTGTTGACATTACATTCATATTATTTTATTCTACATCTTTGTAATAGTTCTGCAAGATTTTATCGTGTATTATACTTACGTCTAGATGGAGTGACCTCTATAAATCATCTTTCTTTTATGTGTTACGTTGTTAACATCGGTCACGTATTTGCTTTCTATAGATGAACAATAGTGAAATTTCGTATTTTTGAGAGACTGTTTCAATGGTGTTTTATGTTTACAAGTAAATTATATCTGAGGTCGTCAGAGTTTTTTTTCAGAGATATTGTCATGGAAGTAAAAAAAGAAGGGAGATGGCGTTGCGTCACAAACTTGAAGCCAATGTCCGCCAGCTTAACTAGCACAAAACGTTAGGTTCACAGCAATCATACACCCATAGTCACCGCGGTGACACTTCCCCGTGACGTGGCTCTGACTTTGTGGTATTACTAGAGCGAATACGCACTGAAGGACAGAAAAAACGTTAGAAATTGCGGTCCTGAAACTATGTTATTCATGTAAGCGCTATAATCTTTAGTATTTAAAACAGTTGTTGCGCACACACGACAGAAATAATGAACAAGAAGCACTTGTAAATACCAGTCTGCTAATGTTTTGGGCTACTGAAAATGACGCCCACTCTGGCTTCAAAGCCGCGCTTTGTGGCCGCGCTGTCTGGGCGTCTTACCACGGTTCGCGCGACTCCCCCCATCGGAGATCCTCCCTCGGGCATGGGTGTGTCTGTTGTCCTTAGCGTAAGTTAGTTTAATTTCTTCATTTCTGCGGCCATAGTGTCTGTAGTTGTTTTATAATTCCTGAGAGTATTTTTTATCCGTCGTTGCAACTACAAAAATGCGTGATTTTTTTCACCAGACCCGTTTCGCTTTATTGAGGTAAAGGATCATCAGTGGTCTGTAATTAAGTTTATTTACATTTTGATTTGCTTTTTAGATCGAAAAACAGTTCTTTAAGAATAGGTTGGTTTGTACTTACGGTTATTTTTCGGCTGCTTTCTCGCTTACATCGGGAAATGCCCTCTGCTAGCACATCGTTGTTTTTCTGTGATAGACACCGATAATTTTCGCCTACTAGATGTTATGCAGCACTATGCATTTCTCACAACACACTTTTATGCACACCGCTGTATTCTGTTTGTTTTCGTACTTCAAGTATGTGTTGATGTTTGTGTTATGTAGTGTTGCCAACATAACATTTCCACTACTTTGGTCCTTGACCTACAAATATTCTTTTTTAAATTAGATTATTGTATGTATGTAATTCTATTTAAGTATGTTTCTGCGTGTTTATATACTGTGTAAGAGTAGAGAACTAATAGCGATAGAGATTTATTTATTTATTTTGGGGAGGGGAAACCATGGTGATTGGATTTAAGTATACAGCAGTGTGATGGAGTGTGGGTTAGATGAGAAGGTGAGGAGCGGGGGCTGAAATGAAATGTGAGCGGAGAGGGGGGGGGGGTGGTTGTGGGGGGCGTGGGTTCTTAGTATGGAAAAGGCTCTTTTGTTTTTCATGTGATTTCATCAATTATTCTATATAGGAACTTACCACAAATTTCTATCTTTCTGGCTTCAAAACAAGGTACAGAGTAAGTCTATAGCACCACCTCCCATCTTTTTTTACTTCCAAGGATATTGCAGATTGTGTTGCTGTGCGATCTTAATGATTTCTACTATTTTTCGTTTAATGTCTTGTTTTTATTCCTTTTCTTTCTCAATTGTATCAATAAAGTTTTGCAGATAATTCTTATGAATGAGGATCGTCTGTTCACTGCTGATGTCAGTCAGATATTTATTTATGTGAGCATTTCTTGCAAAGTGTTCATGGTTTGACCTTTCGGTATGCTATGTCGAAATTTCGTAGCGTTTTCTATTATGTTCGCTCTATGATTTTTATTTTTTATGCGTAGGTAAAAGCTTGATTGGACGCTTTCACAGTCTCTCGTGTGTTCTTTAAATGTGACACTAAAAACGCGTTCCGTTTGTACAGTGTAAAACCTATTGCAGCACTCGTAGGAAGTTTTGTTTACTCCTGGATTAGGAAAGATAGGGACGTCGCTTTCTCCTGACCGCAACTTTGTTTGTCAGTTACTGGCAGTGCGAAATAATAGTTGTATTTTAGTACAGAAAGTATGGTTTATGGACGTCTCTTCGTCTAGAGTAGGACCAGGCAAATGCTGCATACTGTGCCAAAGTGAGGAAGTGCTCACATATCAGCCAGCGAGAAAATCGAAACAGCGACATCTGTAACTAGACACACATACCAAATGAGAGCCGGCCGGGGTGGCCGAGCGGTTCTAGGCGCTACAGTCTGGAACCGCGCGACCGCTTCCGCGACCGGTACCAGGAGGACAGAACCATACCCAGTCTTGCTTCCCTCCGGCGATTATAGCCTTATGTGAGACGTACCGAGAAATGGCGATTATTGCAAAAAAGCAAAGAACGAGAGATCTGCGTTCTCAGTCATTTAAACGCGACTGGGAACTGCAGTTGCTCTTTAACAGCAGTAGGTGAAAACTTAACAGTGTTTGTTGTGCAGCCGAATAATAGGCGACAAGCGCAAGTTCACGATTGAAAGACACTACGACTCATTTCGTAAGGACTAGTGTAATGTACTGAATAGTGAAGAACGACAAACCAAATTAATTGCGCTTAAGAAAGTAGGTGAGGCAAAGAAACAGGTTTTAACATAAGTCAAGATAATTGATACCACTAGAACTCTTCGTTTTTTGTTTTACATTTGTTTCTATTTTACTGTAAAATGTAGAGTTTTCAGTCTTCCAGAATGACAGTCAAGGTATGTCTGCTCTGCGAGAAAGTTTCAAAATTGCTTTAAGAATAGCAAGATCTGGGAAACTGTTTTCCAAACGAGAGTTTGCAAAAGACTGTATCATCGATGCTGCAAAACTTTTGTGTCCCACGAACGTTATCAGGAATCAAGAAATCACAAACAGTGACTCGCGTATAAGTGTTATGGCCGGCGACGTGCGCAGTGTGAGGTAACGGGCGAGTTGTGGCGCCCATTGTAAGTTGGGAGTTGGCGTGGCCGCGCGGCGGCCTCTCGGCAGGTTGCAGCTCATCAGCAGCCGCGTGGTGACGAACGTTAGTCGGAACAAGAGGGGCGGCCATAGCGCGTGGTCCAGGCCGACCGCGTGGCTGGGAATTCCGTGTTGACGCTGTGTCGGGGACTGCTTTGTGTCGATGAAGGAGATTTGTATGCCGGGAGTGCCAGAGATGGCGGACATTTCACAGTTTGCATAGAAATTAATAGTAGCCAGATGAATCATGATACCTCAGAGAGAAAAATGTACATTACCATTATTTGCACGGCGATTCTGAGGGTGTAATCATATTTTCAATATATTTATTAGTTTAAAGTTTAGCATCTGACTGTAAACTATACAAGTAACACCCAGCAACAGGTTTTTGAAATCTAAACGGTTCATCCGATACTGTCGAACGACATGTCTTTAGAAAGCTAATAGTGTAAATCTAAATTGGTATGAATTTCAGACATGTAACGTGAATAGTACATGAGTTATTGGAGGTCAAAGTGGCCGATTACTATTAATCGCGTCAAGCCATAAGTACTCCACAGTTACACGAAAAAACGGTAGCAACATGCTTGTAAATATATTTATTCGTCTATGTCTTTATTTATATCTGATATATACTATTCATGAAGAAACTGGCCAAATATTTACTGTGTTTTAGAAAGGACAGAGATATTAGGCTAGTGGCCTACTTTTGGTTAGGGTGTTTATGGTCCAGCCATAGGTATATTTATTTAATTTATAATTAGTGAAATGTTAAAAAAATTGTTAAAATGGCTCTAAGCACTATGGGACTTAAGTGCTGAGGTCATCAGTCCCCTAGAACTTACAACTACTTAAACCTAACTAACCTAAGGACATCACAAACATCCATGCCCGAGGCAGGATTCGAACCTGCGACCGTAGCGGTCTCGTGGTTCCATACTGTAGCGCCTAGAACCGCTCGGCCACACCCGCCGGCTATTGAAATGTAAATCCAGTATTTCGTATGTATTTCAATATGTTTGTGAGTGTGCGTTCGCTTCAAGACATGGCGTAGTATGCGTTTAGAAGTGATTATCTGGCGAGCTATGTTGTTGTTCATGACTAATTTCGTGAAGTAGGAATCTATTGTTTCCCTGTTTTTCAGCTTATATTTTATTTAATTGCTGGGGACCATCGAGACCATGTATCCCAACCCCTAGACAACGAAACCAACCACAACTTTTAATATTTCAACTCTGAGTCTGAGGGTACATAGTTGAGGACCACTACATCATTTTTGTATTTGAAAGCCCGCAACGGGTAGTTAATAATTAAGGCTAAGGACTTTGTTGCTTTCTCTGTTGCTTTGGATGAAGCAACAGATATTGCAGATACAATTCAGACAGTGCTAGACATACGAGGTGTCGATAACTTTCTGCATGGAACAGAAGACGTTCTGGACTCAGCACCTTCGGAAGGGACTACGACAGGCGTAGACTTACTCGAACAAGCGATTGATGGTGTCGGTATGGATTGGAATTGGTTAATCTCAGTGACCACTGATGTGCCACTGGCAATGCGAGGCCATCAGAGAGGACTCATAGCACTGATTCGTAAAGAGCTAGGACACGCAGAAGAGACTTTGTATGGAATTCACTGCATTGAACATCTAGAGGCACTTTGTGCAAAATTAGTAACATTAGAAAACGCCGTAAAAACTGTTGTGGGTACTGTAAAGTATCTGAAAACACGTGGGCTTACTCCTCGCTAGTTTCGACAGTTCATGAAGGAATTAGGAGAGGAGTACGGCGACGTACCTTATCATACCGAAGCGCGCTGGCTCAGTCGAGGGAAAATGCTGAAATCATTTTTTCGTTTAGGTTTTGCCGTAGTACATTTGTTACATGAGAAGAGAATGAGTGAACGGAAATTAGAAGACCCTTACTGGACATCAGACTCTGTATTTCTCGTGGACATTACGTCTCACATGAACAGCCTGAACGTCAGTTTGCAAGGTGTAAAGAATTGAATTTCTGAGATGTTGGAAGAAGGATATGTTTTTTAAAGGAAGCTTGCTCCTTGCTAGAGCCAGAAATTTTCTGAAAATACCGCACATTTCCCTACACTTTATTTGATCCAGGAAAGTGCAAGCTTTCAAGAATCGTTTCTCATCACCAGTGATAAACATGTTTCAGGTTTCTTTCATTTATTAATTCAAAATTGGTGTTTGCTAACTGTGCCTCATCCTGCTCCATGTTACATAGGCTAACATCGTTATCTAAAAAAAAAAAAAATGGTTTTAAGTCGGTTGTTAAAGGTATACTTACATGCTTAAAAATCAGCCTTTAATTATTGATACACTTGCGGTGAATATCGTCTTTGCGATCTTCTCTGTACTGAGTCATGGAAACTTCTTATGTAAATACCTATAGCTCCCCTAACTGTAACTCGTTCAAACTCACTAGTCCATAGCTGTACGTCGCTCACACCCATCAACTCCCACTTGCTCATTCTCATTCACTCATTCAGACCAACTCATTGCCACTATCTCCTTGTGGCAATTTTCAGTTATTTCGATAACAGCCATTCTGTCGTCCGTGCGTCCGTGCGACGATTTAAAAGGAGCGCTATAGTGCGGTATTCCTCTGTGTGACAGTGTTGTAAAAAGACGTTTAGTATTTCGGCCTTTTGCCTGTCGCTCTACGTTTCATTGCCATTATGGTCACAAAGCATCTGGACAGATTGCTTTAGCATTTTCTGTGAAGTCGGCAGCCAGAATTTTACTTTCGAATTGGTTGAACGCTGCACGCATGGCTCTCCTTACTCTAATTTTGTCACTGAATGAACGACAGGAATACGAAAATGTAATAAAGCGAAACTACAATCAGTACAACAAAATTAAAACTGTGTGCCGGACCGAGACTCGAACTCGGGACCCCTGCCTTTCGCGAGCAAGTGCTCTACCAACTGAGCTACCCAAGCACGACTCACGCCGCGTCCTCACAGCTGTACTTCTGCCAGTACCTCGTCTCCTTCCTTCCAAACTTGCAAGGTTCGCAGGAGAGCTTCTGTTAAGTTTGGAAGGTAGGAGACGAGGTACTGGCAGAAGCTGTGAGGATTGTGCGTGAGTCGTGCTTGGGTAGCTCAGTTGGTAGAGCACTTGTCCGCAAAAGGCAAAGGTCGCGAGTTCGAGTCTCGGTCCAGCACTTTTAATCTGCCACGAAGTTTCACATCAGCGTACAATCCGCTGCAGAGTGAAAATCTCATTCCAGTACAACAAAAAACCAGACATAGTTGCAAATTTCACATTTTTTATTGACTCGATGTCTAGTGTCGGGGCGTGACCCATTCTCAAATCATCGTAACATAGTCAAAAATTTTATTTCCGAAAATGGTAAAACCATCTCAAAAATGTGCAAATGAACAGTTACAGAGTATACAGATAGCGCTGTAACTGTTCGTTTGTACATTTTTGACGTGGTTTTTACATTTCCGGAAATACTATTTTGGACTACAGCCAGAGTTACCTGTAGGCGCTGTAACTGCTAGTTTGCACATTTTTGATGTGGTTTTTGAGTTTTCGGAAATACCATTTTCGACTATGTTACGATGATTTGCAAATGGGTCTCGACTCATAACTAGTCATCGCGTGAAAGAAAATGTGAAATTTGCAACTTTGCCAGGCTTTTCTTGTGCTGATTAAAAATAGTTGTTGACCTGCAATTATTTCAGCATGCTGCAGTTCGTAAAACTACAATGTCAGATTTCGTGAAGGGAAGTGCTCCACGTGAATAGACCTACACTTCTGACAAGTTACTAGATAAGAAACTGGGGCAAGGTGTACGCGAAAAATTAAAAATAATGCATTTATTTAAATATGAGTGAACTTAAATTCGTCAATGTAGCTTTATGTGGACTGTTAGGAAGCGAAAGAAAATGTGATTCTGTTGCTCTGCAGAAAACAAGCAGTCGGCTGCTCTGTTGTTTCAAAGGCTGGAACATAAGTGAGGTGCTAACATATTCGCCTCGCTGATACTGTTTTCTGCGGTGCGCTTGCACACGGCACGACACGACATGACACGTGTGGCCGCTCTCTGAGGACACGGAACATGGCTGTTCCTGGTGCACGTGTCAGCCAGTTGATCAATTGCCAGTTAATTAGCAGAAACTTGCGGGACGAACACGATCCAATAGGAAACCCGTGTGTGCACGCGTTCCCCCTGCTACAGCTGCCCTCCGCTCCTCTGTGCGGTGCGGCTGGAGGGCCCTCCACGTGAACCACGGGAAACCCACAACCAGTGAGCTCCTCTCTCCCACTGCGAAACGAGAAACACTCAGGGATTCAAATCTGAGCGTGTAGTTTAATACAAGCTCGATACAGGGTGTTACAAAAAGGTACGGCCAAACTTTCAGGAAACAATCCTCACACAGAAAGAAATAATGGCTCTGAGCACTATGCGACTTAACTACTGGGGTCAGCAGTCGCCTAGAACTTAGAACTAATTAAACCCAACTAACCTAAGGACATCACACAGATCCATGCCCGAGGCAGGATTCGAACCTGCGACCGTAGCGGTCGCTCGGTTCCAGACTGTAGCGCCCAGAACCGCACGGCCACTCCGGCCAGCCAGAAAGAAATAAAATATGTTATGTGGACGGCTGTTATACAATACGCCATTCTCCAGGACTGCATCAGCGCATCAAGGATTCCATGAGACGGAGGGTGGATGCACGTATCATCGCTAACGGAGGACATTTTGAACATTTCCTGTAACAAAGTGTTTGAAGTCACGCTGGTATGTTCTGTTGCTGTGTGTTTACATTCCATGATTAATGTGATTTGAAGAGAAGTAATAAAATGAGCTCTAACATGGAAAGTAAGTCTTTCCGGACACATGTCCACATAACATCTTTTATTTATTTATGTGTGAAGAATGTTTCCTGAAAGTTTGGCCGTACCTTTTTGTAACACCCTGTATGGTATGTTGTTGCTGTTGTTATGGTCTTGAGTCCAAAGACTTGTTTCATGCAGCTATCCATGCTGCTCTATCCTGAGCAAGCTTCTTCATCTCCGAGTAACTACTGCAACCTTCTGAATCTGCTTAGTGTATTTATCTTTTGTTCTCCGTCTACGAGTTTTAACCTCCACGCTTCCTTCCCTCCAGCACTAAATTCGTGATCCTTTGATGCCTCAGAACGTGTCCTACCAACCGATCCATTCTTTTAGGTCAGGTTGTGCCTCAAATCTCATCTTTAGCATTCTTCTGTAGCACAACATTTCGAAAGCTTCTATTCTCTTCCTGTCTAAAGTATTTATCGTCCATATTTCACTTCCATACACGGCTACACTCCACATTTCCTTCTTAAGAAACGCTTTCCTTGCCATTGCAAGTCTGCATTTTATATCCTCTCTACATCGAATATCATCAGTTATTTTCCTGCCTAAATAGTAAAACTCATCTACTACCTTAAGTGTCTCATTTCCTAATCTAATTACCTCAGCATCACCTTTCGACTACATTCTATTATCCTCGTTTTGCTTTTGTTGATGTTCATCTTATACTCTCCTTTCAACATACTGTCCATTCCGTTCAGCTGCTCTTAAAAGTTGTTTGCTGTCTCTGACAGAATTACAGTATCATCGGCAAGCCTAAAGGTTTTGATTTCTTCTGCCTTTATTTTAATTCCTACTCTAAATTTTTCTTTTGTTTCCTTTACTGCTTGCTCAATATACTGATTGAAAAACATCGGGTAGACGTTACAGCCCCGTTTCACTCTCTTCTCACCACTGCTTCCCTTTCGTGCCCCTCGACTCTTATAACTGTCTTCTGGTTTCTCTACAAATTTTAAATAGCCTTTAGCTCCCTGTATTTTACCCCTGACACCTTGCGAATTTGTAGGAGAGTATTCCACTCAACAATGTCAAAAGCTTTCTCTAAGTCTACAAATGCTAGAAACGTAGGTTTGCCTTTCTTAACCTATAAGATAAATCGTAGGGTCAGTATTGCCTCTCTTGCTCCAACATTTTTACGGAATCGAAACTGATCTTCTCCGAGGTCGGCTTCTACCAGTTTTTCCATTCGTCTGTAAAGAATTCGTGTTTTGCAACCATGACGTATTAAACTGATAGTTCGGTAATTTTCACACCCGTCAGAACCTACTTGATTTGGATTTGGAATTGGAATCACTATATCTTCTCAAATTCTGAGGGTATTTCGCCTGTGTCATACATCTAGTCTTTCGACTTTTGTCATGTCTGGCTCTCCCAAGGCTTTCAGTAGTTCTAACTGAATGTTGCAAATTCTTCACGCAGTATCATATCTCCCATCTCACTTTCATCTACGTTCTTTCCCATTTCCATAACGTTGCCCTCAGGTATATCACCTTCTATAGACCCTCTACATGATATATCCCATGTGAAATTATCTGAAGCATTTAATGCTGGAAAGAAGGGACTCAAGACTGTTGGTATTTCCCAGTAATGATAAAATTATTTTGAAATGTTACGGACGGTTGATTCACCTTGCACACCACAGTCTGTGTGTGTGTGTGTGTGTGTGTGTGTGTGTGTGTGTGTGTGTGTGTGTGCGTGCGTTTGTATTTTTCCTAAATTTGTTTGGCAGCTCGTATTGCATCATCGGTTGGCTTACTGTGAGGTTTATGATATAATCCAGAACAAAAGACACGATGCTGCCCCGTTATTAAGGAACGATGTGTGGTGTCGTGTCAATGCGCAACAGTTTTTTTTTTCTTTTAAGTAGTGTTACTACGCTGTGGAAAATTTCATACAGTAACACGTAAATCCGGAACCATTTGTCATGATATCTGACTGTTTCGCCACTATTCTTCTTATAAGTGAATATGCAAAATAGGTCTGGGTTCTAAATACATCCGGTAGCACTATGCGGTTAATGTCCTATGTTCTTTCCGCTTTAGCACCTAAAATGAGAGAAAAAACAGTAATATCAATTTAGAAAGTATTATAATGTATCTGAACGTTACCCGCCTGCTAGAAAAACAATGTCTGTAAATCTCACACAACCTGTTCTTATTTTTGGTAGTACGTATATATTACACAGTGGTGGTACGAGCCGTTTAGCTGTTAGTAAAAATTGTTTATCGGTAGCTTTCAGTTTCATTGTTCTTCAATCTGAGTCTCCTGCCCCTCCTTCCCTCCCTCCCCATAGCTAATATCCTGGGATTTTCCGTTGTTCTTTATAGTGGAAGAAACAAATGTCGATTGAGATTGTTCCTACATAGTAGGCAACCACGATAAACTTAACGTATTTGATAAGCACTTAGATCTAGTACATGGCAGTTTCCTAAGGAGGAAAAGAACCCGCTGGAATAAACTGCTCGTCACAGATACTGACGGGATGACCGATGAAAATTTCTTTTCCCTTTATTGGTATTTGGCTTGATGAAGTTTGTCGCAACGTGAGTAAAGAGTTCAAGATCAAGTAGTTCATAGAAACGCCAAGACGTATAGTTGGTTGTCTACTTTTTGTAAAGCCTTTTCTTATTCATTTGCTGCAAGCAACTGAGAGGAGCTTTAGAACTTAGCTAGCATATACTTCTTTTCCACAGCACGTTTTCCAGTGGAAGACTCTACAAGAGAGACGCTCAGTAGCTCGGTACGGGCTTTTGTTGAAGTTTCGAGAACATACCTTCACCGAGGAGTCAAGCAGTATATTTCTCCCTCCTACGTATATCTCGCAAAGAGACCATGAGGATAAAAATCAGAGAGATTAGAGCCCACACAGAGGCATACCGACAATCTTTCTTTCCACGAACAATACGAGACTGGAATAGAAGGGAGAACCGATAGAGGTACTCAAGGTTCTCTCCGCCACACAGCGTCAGGTGGCTTACGGAGTATGGATGTAGATGTAGATTGTATTATCTCTACGTTCGTTCACTGCTCTATTGCTGTTCTTCTGCACATACCGTAGCTTGTAGAAGCAAGTTTGTTACATTTAATTATTATTATGAATTTTCTGTTATCTGACATGGTTTATTCATGTATTCCAGTTTTCTCTACGTCTTCTTGAGATTCTGTTACGGTTCTACGTCGCAAAAAGTTACTTAAGAATTTGTTGTTATTCAAACTACATAAGTCACCATAAAATTTTAATGCACGTTTCCTGATTGTACCGATAATTTTTATAGCCTAATGGGTTTCCTTTGCCTTTTTTCACCCAAAAGTGAGGATGTGTACAGCAAGGCATTATATCTCACGAGAATTAATCAAATTTTTACTGTATCACCAACTGCCTTCATGAGTTGTACCGGCCACAGCACATAACTCCTGAATCATTTTAAACCCCGTTAGCCCCTGTTCGATTAGACTGCTATGTACATTTTACACTGAGAAGTCAAGAGTCACGAGCTACCTCTCAATATCGTGTCGGACTTCGGTTTGGCGGGCATAGTGCAGCAACTCGACGTGGCATGGACTTAACAAGACCTTGGAGGTCCCCGGCAGAAATGCTGAGCAGTGCTGCCTCCATAGCCGTCCATAATTGCGAAGGGGCTGCCGGTGTAGAATCTTCTGCACGGACCGATCCCTCCATTATGTCCCATAAATGTTTTATGGGATTAATGCCCAGAGATTTGGAGGCCAAATCATTTTATCGAATTGTACAGAATGTTCTTCAAACCGATCACGAACAGTTGTGGTCCAGTGACACGACATCGTTGTTTGGGAACATGAACTTAATGAATGGCTGCGAATGTTCTCCAAGTAGCCGAACATAAAAATTTCCAGTCAATGATGGGTTCAGGTGGACCGGAGGACACAGTCCACTCCATGTAAATGCCGCCGAAGCCATTTTTCAGTCACCATCAGATTGCACAGTGCCTTGTTCACAACGAGGGTCCACGGCTTCGTGGGGTCTGTGCCGCACTCGAAATCTACCATCAGATCTTACCAGATGGAATCGGCTCATCTGACCAGGCCACAGTTTACAAATCGTCTAGAGTCACAAGTCCAGTAGAACCTCTGCAGGCGATGTCGTGCTGTCAGCAAAGGCACTCAAGTCGGCCGTCTGCTGCCATAGCCCAATACCGCCAAATTTCGCTGCACTGTCCTAAAGGATATGTTCGTAGCACGTCCCACATTAATTTCTGCTGTATTTTTTGCAGTGTTGCTGGTTTGTTAGCATTGACAACTCCATGCATACATTGCTACTCTCGGCGTAAAGTGAAGGCCATCGGCCATCACGTTGTCCGTGGTGGGAGTTATTGCCTGAAATTTGGTATTCGCGGTACACTGAATTCCCTAACGATTTCCGAAATGAAATGTTCAACGCTCTTAGCTCCAACCACCATCCCGCGTTGGAAGTCTTTTAATTCCCGTCGTGCGGCTTTAATCACGTCGGAAACTTTTCATATGAACCGTCTGAGCACAAATGACAGCTCACCCAATGCACTGCCCTTTTATACGTGATAATACCACCACCTGTGTACGTGCCTACTGCTATCCCAAGACTTCTGTCATCTCAGTGTATGAGGACATTATATCGCCTTTAAAAATTAACGACGAAGTTATATCAAATGCTCTTGGGAATTTCACTACGCATCAATGCAAATCAGATAGTCTGTGAGGCACTGGTCAATAATCCAGACAACCATACAAAATCAAGCTCTACTGGCAATATGGTAGATGCCGTCACCGAAGCCATCTCAACGCTTGCAAAACTACACAAAATCAGCTCAGCACAAAGTATGTACTGCGGCCATTGTTCTGTAATTAGCTTCTGTCGTTCACAAATTTCTGTGCAAGCATAAGATAAAAGTATGGAGCTGGACTAGAAGGAAACTTAGCTTTCGTAAACGTAATTTGGAATACATTTCACATAAATTTTCTCAGCATGTTGTAGTCTTAGGTGGAGATTTCAATTTACCAGATATAGACTGGGACACTCAGATGTTTAGGACGGGTGGTAGGGACAGAGCATCGAGTGACATTATACTGAGTGCACTATCCGAAAATTACCTCGAGCAATTAAACAGAGAACCGACTCGTGGAGATAACATCTTGGAACTACTGATAAGAAACAGACCCGAACTTTTCGACTCTGTAAGTGCAGAACAGGGAATCAGTGATCATAAGGCCGTTGCACCATCCCTGAATATGGAAGTAAATAGGAATAAAAAAAAAGGGAGGAAGGTTTATCTGTTTAGCAAGAGTAATAGGAGGCAGATTTCAGACAACCTAACAGATCAAAACGAAAATTTCTGTTCCGACACTGACAATGTTGAGTGTTCATGGAAAAAGTTCAAGGCAACCGTAAAATGTGTTTTAAACAGGTATGTGCCGAGTAAAACTGTGAGGGACGGGAAAAACCCACCGTGGTTCAACAACAAAGTTAGGAAACTACTGCGAAAGCAAAGAGAGCTTCACTCCAAGTTTAAACGCAGCCACAACCTCTCAGACAAACAGAAGCTAAACGATGTCAAAGCGTAAGGAGGGCTATGCGTGAAGCGTTCAGTGAATTCGAAAGTAAAATTCTATGTACCGACTTGACAGAAAATCCTAGGAAGTTCTGGTCTTACGTTAAATCAGTATGTGGATCGAAACAGCATATCCAGACACTCCGGGATGATGGTAGCATTGAAACAGAGGATGACACGCTGAAAGGTGGCTACACTGAGCTACAGCGCCAGAGATCGCTAGAGAGCATTGTTCCGCCGCCTCCACTGGCGGTGATTATTGAGATGTCGTAGTGGGAGTGCTTGTCGAGGACTCGTAGTAGTCAGTTCGTGTTCAGATGTGCTAGTAGGGAGTGCTTGCTGAGATGTGATACTGAAAAGTTCTTGTTGAGATGTGGTAATAGCGAGTCGGTGTGGAGATATATTGTAATGATTAGAGTGATTTTGGTCAATATATGAAGGTAACGAAACTTGATTTATTTTTCATTATTTCCATGTTTTAAATAATGCGTCATTACAGGTTCAGTCAACAAAGCATCTGGCTTGTGTTCTTGGATTAGAGTGTAGTTCTGGTTCTCTTGAGTAATTATGGTACTTTTATTCTCTTTAATTAATTCAGTATAAATGATATTTAAAATTTCTTGTGTTGTTGAAGAAGAACCGTGCCAGATGCGTACGTTGAGTTATACTTCCACACGCAGACCAGTTACACTTGTGCTTTGGTTTCGTAGGTTTTATAGTTGCTGGGGACTTAATTAATTAATTGTGTTAATGAAAATTTCCATTTCATTCTTTGTTATTGTTCTATGCAGTCAGATAGCGTAATAATACTAGTCAGGGCCAACCGTTACGAGACTTCGTAATCGGACAAACAGCTACTAAAAACAAAAAATTAAAATTATTTTCATTATATATTAATTAAGCCCCCATGCACGTGGCGACCGCTGCTTCGGATCGTCCCTTGGAATTCTTCTGATTGTAAAAATAGTAGACAGTAGTATTGTTGTAGTAATTTGTAGTTTAGTAATTGTAGTCTATATTGCATGTGTAGATTTGGTAATTGTCATTCTTCTAATGGTATTTTTTTTGCAGAATTTAATTTTGTTAGCTTGTATACGGGTTTGACAATTTAGTGCAATTATTTCAATTGTTCGTTAATCGTGTTTGAGGGAAACATTTCGTGTGAATGGTATTGTTGGAGATAAAGTGTCATTGTGTGTAATTTTCATATAGTGACGAACTTTGTATGTTTTGTAAATGATTACGCGATCGACGAAACAGGCAAAAATGATGAATAGCGAGAATAACGAAATTGTTAACATGGCGAACTCGCCAACACAGGAGAACAGGATGATGAATAATGGAGTTGAAAACAATTTAATAAGCAGGGAAAATAGTCCAGAACTAGTTCAAAATTTTTCACAATCAAAAAATTTTCAGAATACGAGATTAACGACAGAAGATATGCAGCAGTTGTTGGGTGCAATATTAAATTTGGGATCTCAGTTAGAATCACTGCAAAGAACAATTAAAACCGAATTCAAAACAGTGGGATCACAGTTAAGATCTGAATTAAAAACAGTGGGATCACAGTTACGATCTGAAATTAAAACTGATATGGGAACAATGGAAACACGGTTAGACTCACGGGAATCACAAATAGGAACAAATAAAACCGAGATGGAAACAATGGAAACACAATTAGGCTCACGAACAGGGACATGTTTCAAAAACATGAAAGATGAATCAAAGAAAGAAATTAGAGAAGAAGTACAACCGATTTTGAAGGCTCACAATAATAGTTTAATTTCAACAGGAATTAGACAAGAGGAACAGGACAGGGTACAGGAAGAAAAAGATCGCGTGATAGTTCAAAAATTTTCAGAGTTAAATTTACAACGTGCACACGATAATGAAGAAGTATTTGAAAGAATTGAGGAATCAGTACCAAATGACTTAACGCAGCAGTGTGAACAGTCAACTATTAAATGTGACAATACCGAAACCCGAATTGCGACACTTACGGAAGACGTAAACTTGTCGGAAAGAGTTGAGGAGATTTCAGATCAATTGACAAATCTTAGTTTAAATGGGGACAGAGATTCAGATGATATAGCTCCATTGCCATTTTCAGAAACCGAAGAGTACCAGAGCATAAATAAGCATGTTGAAAATCACGGAAAATTTAATGAACGCGTTAAATGGGAATTTGAAGCATTAGGAAAGCAAGTGAAACAAATTGAAGGCGAAATTGTAGGAAAAGACAGCAAAAGAAATTTAGAATCACAAATAGCAGAGGGGTTTGAAGAAAGTAATTTGTTTTATTTACGGGATGCAACAAGAGAGCGCCAAGCGCGCGAACTTGACAATAATCGACATTCGGACTGGGACAGACGCGGTAGGTCTTTGTCGCCACGAGGCGAAAACTTTGACTGTAAACACTTCTTGACTGTTCGAAAATTTAAGATCTTCCGCAATTCTAAGAATGACATGCATCCATGTTCATGGTTAGATCAATTTACGTACGCACTTCCGCCAGATGTGCCACTAAGTCACAAACTGAAAATTATGTGCAGCTATTAAAGTCCTCAGGGGATTCACTACACTAAGTGAATATGTGCCGTAGCGTTCACAGGGCCCCGAGCTGTAGTGGTACTATTTCCCTTTTAGTTTTCTGCACCGCTGCCTACTCTTTCACTATTCTTTGCATCTATAAAAACAACTGTTCTACTATCCATCTATCTAGACAGTAGGTAAAGAATAACCAGATTTGACTGTTTTACCCAAAAGTGACTTTGGAAATTACCGTTTGGACTTACTATATTTTCTGCAGCATTCATTCGTAGTTTAAACGAAATTTTACCTGTTTATCTTCGTGACAATATTACTTCATATGTTGACGATATTCTTATTGCTAAACGTTCTTGGAGTGAGCACAACAAAATTTTGGATTCATTATTACGTATTTTTGCAAGAGTTGGCATTACAGTGAACTTGGAAAAATCTGAATTTGGTCGTTCACAGGTGAAATTTCTCGGTCACATTATTTCTATAGAAGGTATTCTTCCTGATCCAGAAAAGCTAGACGCAATTCGTAATTATGCAGTTCCTTCCACAAAACGTGATGTTCGTAGTTTCCTTGGTGTCTGTAATTTTCGTAGACGCTTTGTTAGATTGGATGATTTGGCCACACCTCGTTTACACATTTCAGTTATGCGCACTTTGGTCCCAGAAAATGCTTTCATAAATTACGAGAAAATTGCTACTTCAGTAATATGGAAAAACGTATTCGATCTGTTCTTGCCAAATGCAAATTATGTCAACAGGCAACGTTAAAATTTTTGTGGAATGACATACTTTAGAGAAACTAACAGCTACATGTAAACATGCAGAGAATACAAGGATACCGCGCCGTGTTCCGGCGGCGGCACATACTCAAAGCAACAGTCAAGTCGGCGCGCCGCACAAGGCAGTCGTTGACCGCAAACAATCGCTTCCTACGTCACGCGCCTACAGCTGATCGAGCGCTCAGTGCGAATGCACTGACAGACGTAAACAAATACACAGTCTAATTTCTCCGACTAAATTCAGTATAAAGCTATAGTGACTTGATAAATTATGTTATTAACGTTCAGTATTTTCAGGATACGGTTGTATAAAATATTTAAGACCTTCAGGTAAATTCTATGTGTGTCCGACGTTAAGAGGACTTGCTATGGAGAAAATTTCAGGAAGAATGTAATTTAAAAAAAAAAAAAAAAAAAGGTAACGATTAATTGAGTTTATTTTTCAGGTAACGTATTTCCACTTAGGTACGTACTTTAGACGTAATTTGCTGCTCGCGATTACGTGATTCATACTTTGTGCTGAATTTCATGTTCTATGAATTTACTAGTGAAGCGACGTGCTTGCGCACATTAACTAATTTTGACAATGATTGACTAATGAACAGGGTTGTTATTTGTATATATTATGCATTGCTTGGCTGCACTGCTTTTTCACTGATGTCATATTTTTTTTTATTATGTGCCTGCTGTGCTTATTTATTTAAATTATAATTGTCACCCTATTAGTTGTGCTGTTATGTATGTAGGTTACACTTTGTGATTTATCTGCTTGCGCCTTCATGTTTACTTATTAAGATTACATACGAACATTTATTTGCTTATGCTGATATGATGCTAATGACTTGTTTATTACGTAAGATATATGTTTGCTGCTTTTTGTATGGATTGCATATTTACACATTTCTGTTTTGTTGTCATAACTACTCTCCAATTTAGAATATAGCAATGATGATGTACAGTGTACGAACATAGAGTTTAGGTTACACTGTGGTATTAATTATAGATTGTTCGCTTGGCAGAGCCTCGTTGTAAGAATTGTGCTGCATCCACTTGTTGACATTCTGTTCTCTACTGGTATATTTACTCGCTATTGCATGTTTTGCTTATGCTCAGTGCCTTATATTTTATGATAAGAAAATGAACTGCTATAATTCGACGAACGACATTAGTACAAGAAACTTCACAGAAGCCACATGAGCTGGAGGTTTTATTGAAGGTGTATAAATTTATGCTAATAGGAAGGAAGCTAACGACATGACATACCAAAACTAGGTTTAGACCATTGACAGTTATTACACTGCATTTTTCGTGAGCAATTGAAATAGGAAGTGACACTTGACACGAGAAATACTCCACATGTTTGCTTCTGTTTGCCATAATTTTTGAAGTGGTGTACACACTGAAATATCACGATCATTAACACTTCGTAATCGTACTTAATTACTGAGAGTTATTCGAACTAAGTCTGTTAGAGGTCATGTATGCATTTCTTTTATTTAATGTTGGACAAGGAACCAAAATGTATCTTATAATTTATAATGAGTAGAAAATTTGGGTCAGATGGATTACACAGAGGTTGTGTGTAGACACTGTGTCTTCGGATTGTATGGAAAGATGAATTGAAGTTGCACTAGGATTTTGTCTATACTTGTTCGAGGAGACTGACTAGAGGAGAGAGTTGTTATGGAAGTGAAATGATATTGGTGCTGAGGTTTATATATATCGACGTAGTGAAGAGGTATTATTGAAGTATTAAGATTAAGTGATGATTATTGGAGTTTTCGTGGACAAGAGGTAAGGTAAATGATATTGATGATAAGGTTTATATGTATCGACGTATTGAAGAGGTATTAGTGAATTATTGAGATTATGCTGACGATTATTGGAGTTTTGGTGGATAAGAGGTAAAGTAAGTGAGGAGCATATTTTTTTTTGTTGGTCCATATGGAACAAGGAGGATGAAGATGGCAGACTAGAACACTCAAGTAGAAGGAAGATTGTCTACACACACACTTTGTCAAATCACAAAGCAGTATATACTTTTTTTTGAGAGAGGAAGCATTTGCATATCTTGGTACACTGACAGTTGTTCAGCAACCGTACATTTTGATCTGGCTTGGCAAACATTGGTCTTGACATGATGACTATGACGTTGACTTAACTATTATTGACTGTTATACATTGCTGCCACTACTACTTGGTACACATGATGAACATCAAATCTTGGACAGAGTTACATTTACACAGTTAACACTATTCAATTACACAGTAGTACTTAATGTGGATGAAAGATGAGTGAGTGTGTTTTGTATGTTTTCCTTTCCTAATCCTACCCACCTATCTCCTAAATATTATTTTATTTGTTGGTAGTGGCTTGCACTGACACCCATAAATGTTATAGGTTTACTGGTATTTGTGTATTGTAATAGTTAATTGGACAATTATCTGATATCATTTGTGTGTTTTTTATGATTTGTATGTTTAGTGTAAAAGCATTGTATGTGTATTCAAACTATTGTTCATGCCTGAACTGTCTGATTAGTGATGGTGCTGCACTTTTCAACATGATGCGTGACATTTAGTCATGTTTAATTTCTGCTGATGAACTGTGTGATCAGTGATTGTAAAAAATTATGGACTGTTACTTGTACCTTTTCTACATGATTGGTGCCGCTAGGACATGTTTAATTTCTGCTTATAAACTCTGATGAACAGTGTGATCAGTGCTAGTGAATTTTATGGAACTGCTTCTGCTGAGAAATGTGACTTGTTGATGTCTGCACCTGCTCAACATTGCTGGGTGCCACTGATGGACTGTTTCTACTGAAAAGATGTCACCTGTTGATATCTGTACCTGCTCAACATTGCTAGTGCCACTAATGGAACTGCTTCTACTGAAATGGTGTTACTTGTTGATGTCTGCACCTGCTCAACATTGCTGGGTACCTCTGATGGACTGCTTCTACTGAAATGGTGTTACTTGTTGATGTCTGCACCTGCTCAACATTGCTGGGTGCCACTGATGGACTGTTTCTACTGAAAAGATGTCACCTGTCGCTGTCTGCACCTGCTCAACATTGCTGGGTGCCACTGATGGACTGCTTCTACTGAAATGATGTCACTTGTTGGTGTCTGCACCTGCTCAACATTGCTGGTGCCACTAATGGAATTGCTTATACTGAAATGGTGTTACTTGTTGGTGTCTGCACCTATTCAACATTACTGGGTGCCACTGATGGACTGCTTCTACTGAAATGATGTCATTTGTTGGTGTCTGCACCTGTTTAACATTACTGGGTGCCACTGATGGACTGTTTCTACTAAAAAAATGTCACTTGTTGGTTTTTGCACCTGTTGACCATTGCTGGGTGCTACTGCTGGAACTGTCAACTGCTTATTCTTGGGCTATGGAAAGCGTTTATGTGAATATTTGTATAAACTGATTTTTTGTGTATTACTGTTTGTGAAAAGTTATGAGACTCTTACCTGCACATATTCGTCATTGCTGACGCTATTGATTGAATTGTTTAACCACATAATACTTGTGTAAACTATTATGTAAAGTCACATGTATGAAAGAATTTGTATTGCTTACTGTATTCTATATAATAGGTTATTGAAAGGTCAGTGCAAAGCCAAAATTTTATCTAGTTATATGATATTTACGTATTAATATTATCTTTTATTTTTGTCTGTATTTTTTTGACGAATTTGGTGGTATTTTCACCACCAATGCTGGCAAAAATACCATCAAATTCTAGCCGTGGAGGAAGGGCATAT
Organism: Schistocerca nitens; assembly: GCF_023898315.1. Classification (NCBI taxonomy): domain Eukaryota; kingdom Metazoa; phylum Arthropoda; class Insecta; order Orthoptera; family Acrididae; genus Schistocerca; species Schistocerca nitens. Next base: position 123,854,786 of record NC_064622.1, on the reverse strand, counting down.
GAAAGGTGGCTACACTGAGCTACAGCGCCAGAGATCGCTAGAGAGCATTGTTCCGCCGCCTCCACTGGCGGTGATTATTGAGATGTAGTGGGAGTGCTTGTCGAGGACTCGTAGTAGTCAGTTCGTGTTCAGATGTGCTAGTAGGGAGTGCTTGCTGAGATGTGATACTGAAAAGTTCTTGTTGAGATGTGGTAATAGCGAGTCGGTGTGGAGATATATTGTAATGATTAGAGTGATTTTGGTCAATATATGAAGGTAACGAAACTTGATTTATTTTTCATTATTTCCATGTTTTAAATAATGCGTCATTACAGGTTCAGTCAACAAAGCATCTGGCTTGTGTTCTTGGATTAGAGTGTAATTCTGGTTCTCTTGAGTAATTATGGTATTTTTATTCTCTTTAATTAATTCAGTATAAATGATATTTAAAATTTCTTGTGTTGTTGAAGAAGAACCGTGCCAGATGCGTACGTTGAGTTATACTTCCACACGCAGACCAGTTACACTTGTGCTTTGGTTTCGTAGGTTTTATAGTTGCTGGGGACTTAATTAATTAATTGTGTTAATGAAAATTTCCATTTCATTCTTTGTTATTGTTCTATGCAGTCAGATAGCGTAATAATACTAGTCAGGGCCAACCGTTACGAGACTTCGTAACCGAACAGACAGTTACTGAAACAAAAAATTAAAATTATTTGCATTCTATTTTAATTAAGCCCCCATGCAACGCGTAAAGCTGAAATACTAAACAACTTTTTCCAAAGCTGTTTCACAGAGGAAGACCGCACTGCAGTTCCTTCTCTAAATCCTCGCACAAACGAAAAAATGGCTGACATCGAAATAAGTGTCCAAGGAATAGAAAAGCAACTGGAATCACTCAACAGAGGAAAGTCCACTGGACCTGACGGGATACCAATTCGATTCTACACAGAGTACGCGAAAGAACTTGCCCCCCTTCTAACAGCCGTGTACCGCAAGTCTCTACAGGAACGGAAGGTTCCAAATGATTGCAAAAGAGCGCAGGTAGTCCCAGTCTTCAAGAAGGGTCGTCGAGCAGCTGCGCAAAACTATAGACCTATATCTCTGACGTCGATCTGTTGTAGAATTTTAGAACATGTTTTTTGCTCGAGTATCATGTCGTTTTTCGAAACGGAGAATCTACTCTGTAGGAATCAACATGGATTCCGGAAACAGCGATCGTGTGAGACCCAACTCGCTTTATTTGTTCATGAGACCCAGAAAATATTAGATACAGGCTCCCAGGTAGATGCTATTTTCCTTGACTTCCGGAAGGCGTTCGATACAGTTCCGCACTGTCGCCTGATAAACAAAGTAAGAGCCTACGGAATATCAGACCAGCTGTGTGGCTGGATTGAAGAGTTTTTAGCAAACAGAAAACAGCATATTATTATCAATGGAGAGACGTCTACAGACGTTAAGGTAACCTCTGGCGTGCCACAGGGGAGTGTTATGGAACCATTGCTTTTCACAATATATATAAATGACCTAGTAGATAGTGTCGGAAGTTCCATGCGGCTTTTCGCGGATGATGCTGTAGTGTACAGAGAAGTTGCAGCATTAGAAAATTGTAGCGAAATGCAGGAAGATCTGCAGCGGATAGGCACTTGGTGCAGGGAGTGGCAACTGACCCTTAACATAGATAAATGTAATGTATTGCGAATACATAGAAAGAAGGATGTTTTACTGTATGATTATATGATAGCGGAACAAACACTGGTAGCAGTTACTTCTGTAAAATATCTGGGAGTATGCGTGCGGAACGATTTGAAGTGGAATGATCATATAAAATCAATTGTTGGTAAGGCGGGTACCAGGTTGAGATTCATTGGGAGAGTGCTTAGAAAATGTAGTCCATCAACAAAGGAGGTGGCTTACAAAACACTCGTTCGACCTATACTTGAGTATTGCTCATCAGTGTGGGATCCGTACAAGATCGGGTTGACGGAGGAGATAGAGAAGATCCAAAGAAGAGCGGCGCGTTTCGTCACAGGGTTATTTGTTAACCGTGATAGCGTTACGGAGATGTTTAGCAAACTCAAGTGGCAGACTCTGCAAGAGAGGCACTCTGCATCGCGGTGTACCTTGCTCGCCAGGTTTCGAGAGATTGCGTTTCTGGATGAGGTATCGAATATATTGCTTCCGCCTACTTATACCCCCCGAGGAGATCACGAATGTAAAATTAGAGAGATTAGAGCGCGCACGGAGGCTTTCCGGCAGTCGTTCTTCCCGCGAACCACACGCGACTGGAACAGAAAAGGGAGGTAATGACAGTGGCACGTAAAGTGCCCTCCGCCACACACCGTTGGGTGGCTTGCGGAGTATAAATGTAGATGTAGATGTAGAACTGTGCCGCATGAAATCGACTTCGGCGGCATATTAAAACCTCATTGAAGAGTGTTTCCGGCAACCAAACAAAATAACTACACTTGAATAGCCGCTCGTTTCGTGTTTTACCTCCTTAGAACAACAAACTGCAACATTCAAGATTTTTACATGTACCTGACAACCGACTACAAGAGAATGCAAACAAAGCTTCACCAGGGATACAGCAAGTTTTGAAGCAAAATCTTATTCCCGAAAGGTAAGTAGGAAATCTTTTGATTCGGTAACATTCTGCTGACATTGTAAAGGACCAGCTCATTATACGAAGGTTTTCAAGTACCGATGCAACAACGGACGCAGACCTGACAAACAAGTGTGTAACTTTAAATACACTTAAGCGGGAACTCACTTCCTCACGGAACAAAATTTAAATTGTTTGTTGTATCTCTTGTATGTTAAAATGAGGGGAAAATTCTTTGTCGTCTTATTGAGTTTTTATCCAGCCATTCCAAGGAGAAACACATGCATCTGAAGGATGCATTTCGAAACGAGATATTATTTCAGATACGTGGCTAAAAGGCGAATATTCGCGATAAACACGAAATTTGCATTCAAGTCTCTGTCTGTCACAAATTTTCAATTGTCACAATAGATCCACTACAAGGCACATTTTGGAATGGAGACACCCTATCATTCATTTACCCATAGACTTATTTTGCCATATTCTAATAATTTTCTCTATTTCTGAACTGAACAACATTGGTGATAAACTACTGTACCGACATGATCTCAAATGGTGCAGAAAACGCATTGCATTAATTCTTTTAGACTAGTATATTTTAAATTGTTGCACTCCCTAACTTGAAAAATATGAAAAATATTTTCTTGATCTTTTTAGGGTTCATTACCTCAGTCGGTGAAAACGAAACACTTATAGTATTACTTTGTTTTCAGTCTGTACTGTCTCTCGGCGATACAAAAACGTGAAGTTTCTAAGTCAACGTAATCAAAAAACACGGCCATATATGTCACATATTTTGATACTCGCAAACTCACTCATCAAAACATACAGGGTACTTCCCGTTGTGCAAGAATCATGAAATTTGCCAAGAAGCATGGTTTCACGATACAACCAACGAAAAAATCCTAAAATCGTTAATTTGTAATCGTACGACACGAAAAACTTGTCATCTGCTATCAGAGTGTGTGCCTGTCTCTCCGTCTGTTAAGGCTCGATTTTCAAGGAGGCGGGTTGATGTATCAGGTTGAAATTTATTTCACATACTAAGATCTACAGTTTTGGTGGTGCAAGAATGTTACGATTCTACGTCAATGCAATCAAAAGATACGGCCATTTGTGCCACATATTTTCGCAATCTCAAACTCGCTCAATTGTTAATTTGTAATTATGTCACACAAAAGAATCTTTCTTGCTTCACATGCTATCTGATTTCGAACTTGAAATCCCTGGGACCAGTATCTTGCCAGTATTAATGTCGATAACGGCAGAAATCGTCGAAATCTTCAATTCTTGGAACAGATGAGCTGTTTAAGACGGAGAGACAGGCACACAATTAAGTTTGTACGGAATTCTCAGCGCGCGAGTTCTACTTATACCTGGCCATTTCTTTTTTTTTAAGTACTGCACATGTACTACTTTGTGACCGGTGTCTGAAATCTTTTGCAGATACTTTTCCTTTATTATGTGAAGAAATTGTTTGAGACCATATTCCATTTCTGCCCACTTTGAACTAATCTTTGCATATCCACATAAATACTAACTAGCGCACATTCTCTGTGTCCCCCTACAGTTTTGTACGCACGATCGCTATTTCTGGTATCAAGTTGACTATTCATGCACCTCGTGGCAGGAGTCCCACTAATCTGTGCCTTCTTCTAGTATTGGATTTTCACCGGTTTCTATTCTTTCTACTACCATTTCATTACGTAATTCATTCTCAATTTCCTACATTCTTCTATAGCATTCAAATTTCAAACAATTTTAGCTTTCAAATTTCAAACAATTTTAGCTTTCAAATATCAAACAATTTTAGCTTTCAAATAATTTTAGCTTTAAAATAATTTTAGCTTTGAAATAATTTTAGTTCTGCTTTCCCTTGGTCTGCGTTGTACTTGCATGCCGTGATGCGCTGATCGGCTGCAACTAACTTTATTCTAAATTTGATGTCAATATTTGGTACTAGCAGATAGCTCTTTTATTGAATAATGGTCTCTTTCATTGTGATAGTACACCTGGTAACTTTACTCGTTTCGGTCATATAGTGACGTCTTTTTCCTAAGGGGGAGAATTCTTTCACTTTTCTATAATGAGTGACTTCTGTAACTTCAATGTTAGCATATTTTTAACAAAATTTCACTTTTTGGTAGCTAGCTGACTTACAAATCGAAAATCACGTGACATACCATACAGTACTCTAACAGATTGTAACTACCTGGAATAAAAAATTTGTAGGTGAGAAAACAAATGATGCAATAAGTGTAAGAAATGTGAGAATATAATAGTTCGAGAAAAGACAAAAAAAGGTACTCAGTGAAAAAGATTAGGTAACATTTAGGTGAAGATAAAACTCAATTTATCACAATGCGAACATCCCCAATACTATTATATGGATTAATGGAAAGGACGTGAGCATGATTACAGATGCTCAAGGTAATCATTAAATATGTAACAATATCTTAGTTGCCAAGTTTTATTAGTGAACTAATTGATATCAGTGGTAGATGTCCGCTGAACTAGGAGCAACTTGTGAAACACAGGTAAAGTGAAAGCCGGTATTTGCCCCAACTAGAATATTAGCCAATCTGTAGTACAACTGTGGGAGGGATTACTTAAAAACATTTGCACGACGTATCACGTTGCGCTCAATGGCAAGACCTGATAAGCTCTCCAAAAAAATTCCTGTTACTTAGAGAAGAAAAAATGCACATATGTTTCAATAAATTGATTTCAATTGGACATCAAACGCTCTTGTTACGGCTTCGCACACGTGTTCTTTTTTGGACAGTAACAAATGAACCGTTACATGGACGTTAATTATTGCATATATTGTTATGCGTCGAACAGCAGGCACCAATCGTGTCTATTACGTTTTATACAAACGCGATGAATTTCATTTAGAGTATTTCAACCTGATGAACATCAGGTCTTATTATGTATCATTTTATGCTGAAAGGAACTCTTGCTACAGAATAATCTGAAACGTTCGCCATAATTATTCGTACATTGTGCTGTCGTAAAGAGTCCAACAACATGATGAAAACCATTACGGTCCTTGCTAAATATTGCATTATCATCCATCAGAAGTCTGTTGCTGACGAGGATAATATACAGAAGAACGGAAAAGAAAAGCGGAAAATCTGTTAGATAACGATCACTTTGGCTTTAGGAAAGGTAAAGACACCGGAGAGGCATTTTGAAGTTGCTGTTGATAATGTAAGCTAGAATAATGAAAAACCATGAGACTTTGATCGGATTTGGTGACTTGCAAAAAGCGTTCGCCAGTGTCAAATGTAATAAGAGGTTCGAAATTATGAGAAAAATTACGGTAAGCTATAGAGAAAGACGGGTAATATGCAATACCTACAAGGGCCCAGAGGAAACAATAAGTGTGTTCAGATTAACGGGGATGTAATAGAGGGATGTAGTCTTTTACGTCTACTGTTCAATCTACAAACAGAAGAAGCAATTATGGCAATAAAAAAAAGGCTCGAGAGTGCAATTAAAATTCCAGTTGAAGGGATATCAATGATGCGATTTGCTCATGATATTGCTATCCTCTGTGAAAGTGAAGAAATATTACAGGAAGTGCTGAATCAAATGAATATTCTAATGAGTACAGAATATGGATTAAGAGTAAGTCGAAGAAAGACCAAAGTAATGAGAAGTATCAGAAATGAGAACAGCGAGAAACGTAACATCAGGGTTGGTGATTACGAAGTACATGAAGTTAAGGAATTCTGCCACCTAGACAGCAAAATAACCCATGACGGACGGAGCAAGGAGGACATCAAAAGCAGGCTAGCATTGGCAAAAAAGGGCGTTTCTGACCAAGAGAAATCTACTAGTGTCAAATATAGGCTTTCATTTGAGGAAGAAATATCTGGGAATGTACGTTTGGAGCATAGCATAACAGATGAAACTCGAAGCATTTGAGGTGTGATACTACAGTAAATTTAGTGGTCTGATAAGGTAAGGAAGTTCTCTGGAGAATCGGGTAGGAGAGGAATATATGGAAAACACTGACAAGAAGAAGGAACATGATTTTAGGACATCCGTTAAGACACCATAGAATAACTACCATGGTGCTAGAGAGGGAACTGTAATAAACAGAAACTGTATAGGAAGACAGAAATTGGAATATATACAGCAAATGATTGAGGACATAGCTTGTAATGTTACTCTGAGGTGAAGAGGTTGACACAGGAGACGTATTCGTGGCGGCTTCATCGTACCAGTTACAAGACAGATCGGAAAGTTTTAAGATCATAACTGACCTCTCACCAAATAGATTGTGCAACTGCTCCTTCAAAAGTACACTACTGGGCATTAAAATTGCTACACCACGAAGATGACGTGCTAAAGACGAGAAATTTAACCGACAGGAAGAACATCCTGTTATATGCAAATGATTAGCTTTTCAGAGCATTCACACAAGGTAGAAACCGGTGGCGACACCTACAATGTGCTGACATGAGGAAAGTTTCCAACCGATTTCTCATACACAAACAGCAGTTAACCGGCGTTGCCTGGTGAAACGTTGTTGTGATGCCTCGCGTAAGGAGGAGAAATTCGTACCATCACGTTTATGACTGATAAAGGTCGGATTGTAGCCTATCGCGATTGCGGTTTATCGTATCGCGACATTGCTGCTCGCGTTGGTCGAGATCCAATGACTGTTAGCAGAATATGGAATCGGTGGGTTCAGGAGGGTAATACGGAACGCCGTGCTGGATTCCAACGGCCTCGTATCACTAGCAGTCGAAATGACAGGCATCTTATCCGCATGGCTGTAACGGATCGTGCAGCCACGTCTCGATCACTGAGTCAACAGATGGGGACGTTTGCAAGACAACAACCGTCTGCACGAACAGTTCGACGACGTTTGCAGCAGCATGGACTATCACCTCGGAGACCATGGCTGCGGTTACCCTTGACGCTGCATCACAGACAGGAGCGTCTCCGATGGTGTACTCAACGACGGACCTAGGTGCACGAATGTCAAAACGTCATTTTTTCGGATGAATCCAGGTTCTGTTTACAGCATCATGATGGTCGCATCCGTGTTCGGTGACAACGCAGTGAACGCACATTGGAAGCGTGTATTCGTCATCGCCATACTGGCGTATCACCCGGCGTGATGGTATGGGGTGCCATTGGTTACACGTCTCGGTCACCTCTTGTCCGCACTGACGGCAGTTTGAACGGTGGACGTTAAATTTCAGATGTGTTACGACCCGTGGGTCTACCCTTCATTCGATACCTGCAAAACCCTACATTTCAGCAGGATAATGCACGACCGCATGTTGCAGGTCCTGTACGAGCCTTTCTGTATACAGAAAATGTTAGACTGCTGCCCTGGCCAGCACATTCTCCAGATCCCTCACCAATTGAAAACGTCTGGTCAATGGTGACCGAGCAACTGGCTCGTCACAATACGCCAGTCAGTACTCTTGATGAACTGTGGTATCGTGTTGAAGCTGCATGGGCAGCTGTACCTGTACACACCATCCAAGCTTCGTCTGACTCAATGCCGAGGCTTATCAAGGCCGTTATTACGGCCAGAGGTGGTTGTTCTGGGTACTGATTTCTCAGGATCTATGCATCCAAATTGCGTGAAAATGTAATCACATGTCAGTTCTAGTATAATATATTCGTCCAATGAATACCCGTTTATCATCTGCATTTCTTCTTGGTGTAGCAATTTTAATGTCCAGTAGTGTATCTTTGTCTTCATCATTTGAATCTTGCGTCGCTGCATAGACCTGCAGTGTAGCTGATCTGGTGTGAACAGTATGAAAGTGTTTAGTGATGATTCGATCATTAACTGGTTTGCCTACAAGTAATACTCCAGCTGATCAGTATGCCTTGAATAACGGACTGCTTTACCATGGGTGTTTGATAGCTGCCCGCCCAACGAACTTAACTAGTAATTGTGCGAGCTGGCCTGTCTGACGTAAGAATAGCACATTCATAGAGCTAAACGGGGTAGTACTTTTTCCAGTAAACTTTTAATTGCGTTTCATTGTTAGCTGGATACCCATCGCCTCATTCTTGGATTACTCAAACTACTATCATGCCAATGCCAAGATTCTGTTTAACTTTCACGTTCATAACTGTCTGGTTCGGATAGCTGGATTCTTCTTGTTGTTTCTGTAGTGGTAAAAAGTTTTACCGGTTCGGGTTTCTAACCCGACACCCAACCCTCGTCCTTTCTCATCCGGTCTAGGGAGCGGCAATTGAGTAGTTCTTCTACTATTACGTAAATATTACTATCATTTAGTATGTGGCAGAAACATTTATTTAATAGTTATGCACTCATTTCCTCTTTCGTTCTCTATGCAAATGGGTGCGTTTGCGGCTGGAGAACTCTAGTTTCTTTTCAGCAACATCATAGCGTCTGGGGAATGGGGAAAAGGAATTCTCTGTTGTAAATGTTTTGTGGGGAGTTAAAAGTACCGGAATTTGTTCCACACAAAGGGAAAGCTCTCGAAAACCTCAATCGGAACCGGTAGGTTGTAGATAATTTCAATTTGGTACTAGGAAACCTAGTGTGTGTACGGGGTATACTTGTATTACTCGACATGTTTTGCAGTTTTTACTCCTACTAGCCTCACAAACCAGGCATTGCCCGGATGTTCATCTTGTCAGTGTTGCATTGGAAACGAAAACAAAAAATGAACTGTGTTTTTGACGAAATATTAAAAAAAAATTTCCATGTATTCGTAAAAGGCACCTTTGAAATTATGAAACAGTCCTACAAAGAAGTATGCATGATGTACAAATGTGTAAGTCCAGTATCCAAATCGAGAAATATGGTCCACACAGTTTCTGAACGCGGGGTGCAACAGCCTCGTGTGTGTACAACGCGATTTTTTAATTTTTAAATTTTTAATGGTCTCTATGGCAAAGCCTTCTCATAGCCGTGAAGACGATTATCTTTTTCGCCTACAGCCGTTTACACTTGGCAGTTGAAAGCCGTCGGAACACTACAAGGTGTCAGGGACTTCCTTGACTTGACTCGAGTACGAGTGTCTTACCAGAAAAGAATTTGAACTTCATCCGTAATGTGACTGAATTTCGCGCATCTCAGTATTTACGACGTCAGATCATGTGGAACTTTTGCAGGTGCATATGTGACACTGCCTGCCCGATTTATTGCGAATACAGTTAGTGACACAGAAGTAATACAGGGTGTTTCAAAATGAACATGCCGGTTTTAAGGCGTTGTATCATTTATTACGTTCAACCTACAATTGTAAATAATACACCTAATGAAAGAGCAACTCAAACAGTTTTGTTTGTATACCTGCGTGCAATGGGAAGAGAATGGAATGACAAAGAGTTACTGAAAAACGTGTTGAACGAGTGCGAGTCTTTCATTTGTCTGACATATCGAAGACAAATACCATCTGCGTTCTTACGTTTGAGATTTTTCCTCCATAACTCCCCTCTGCCGACCGGCGAATAAAATTTCTTTGATCTAGCAGACAATCTTTCGCAATAGCAGCAGATTCTTGCGTTCTAGTTTTGTAAGCAGTTTGATCATCACAGCTAGTTTCATGCAATCTCCTCACATGTCGGAATAAACACTATCATTTCTAGGTTCCGAAACGAGCTATGATTCAAGTGTTATCTACTTCACAATTAGAGGTTATGAAGTATGAAATAACACAGGACTGGCGGTAACACCTGTTTTTAAACGCGCAATTGTGATGATAATAATAAAAAGTCATGATTCCACGAGAAGAGATACAGCCGATTTCTATTAGTTTTATGAGCTAAATAGGTGTAACTTAGAGAGAACTATCTGCATCGGAACTTTAAAGAGTTATACCACATCTCGTAATAGAACCTCCTATACAATTTTATCACATTTCTTTCTCTTCTGGTAAATGGAAAAACAAATACTGTCTGTGTTCTGACATCGAGCATATTACATAGACATGTACAGCTGACCCAGTCCTCTCGCTGGTCGACCCACCACACATTATATCTGGAACGCTGGGTAAATAATGATTCGCAATGAACTGTGTCTGTGATAGGCTTTGGGGGTGAATCCACCAGCGAAAGGATTGGGTTAGGTTTATACGAGCCATCCATGACACATGCATATACATAGAGACATGCAGGAAATACAGCAAATGCACTGCATCTGAAGAATATATGGTTCTTAGTCACTGGGTGCATTCGATTACAGGGTTATACCATACTGTGTGACTCATACATACCAATAATGCTCACGAAGAACTGTCTCCTTCCTTCCAATGAACATCTACTACACAAAGTACCGGAATTGGGATGATTATGTGGGGCCATAGTGGATCTTTAAGAGTCTAAAGGAAGTGTGTTAGGCGCTGCAGATTGCCTTGGTTTGTTGTTGTTACTGGAGAATCTAAACAATATGGTTCGAAATACTGGTAATATAACACGCATCGGAGATGTTATGCTCTGGACCGGGATGAATTTGAATGTGCTTACGTCCTCAATAGAATTGTTTTGCGAAAAGTCTTTCGTTATTTGAGGGGCTGTAGCACTATCGAAAATAACGTACAAGTGGTTGATATCGAGGCTTTGTGATTGTCAATATGTATGCATAGTCTGTACATGTATGTGTGTAGAGCTGTCAGCGGCAGACGGTTGCGACTCGAATGCGTAACTTGCGAAATTAAGTGCTGTAGGCATAGTGTCAACTAACGAATAACTTGTTACTGGGATAAAAGAATACCCAAAATTTACAGTTTGTGTATCTCCTGACTTGGATGTGAGGACGTGTCAGAGATGGAAGGAGTAAAGAAAATTAGCGAAGCTCATCTGTTAAGTAATAAGAGCATATACTTATGGAGATAAGAATATCAGAGCAGCAGCAGAAATCAACTCTTTACACATGTCAGCTCCCTGTTGCATATCCCTGCACGGTAGAGTGGAAGCCAGATGAACATGAAGAACTGTGCCAGACTTTGAGTTTCTATCAAACGCATCTCTAAATGAATCTGCAGACAAGCTGTCTGATATGCAGTAGCAGTACACGGATTTGTTTTCAGACTACGTGTTTCCAATCTGCACCACTCATTGAGTCTCATATAGGTACGAGGCGAGTGTTATTGTACTATTCATGATCTTCCTATCCAAAATGAATGCATGTAGATCATCGGGATTAGGACTTTTTAGTAGGCTGTTGTATAGAACACCTCGTGAGAAATCAAACAATGCATGGGTATGTGAGCAATATGACCCTATACATCCGGAAAAATATCAAAAAATATGAAAAAATGACATAAAATCGGTAAAAATCGACGAAATCCTGGTATAATTACCACAAATTGATGGGAAATACGTAAAATTGAGGGAAATACGACGAAATATGTATAATCGTGAAAAAACTTGCAAAATTACGGAAATTGACAGAGAACACATAAAACTAGAGAAAAAGTACCCTGAAATGTGGGGAATTGAGGTGGGTTGGAAGTACCCGGACATTCAAGAACAATAAAAGCTTTAAAAATTTTGCTCTGGCTGCATTCAGCTTTAACCCTCCCCCTGTGGACTACGTGGATTTTCGTAACACATACTTCAACAAATGCGACAAAGGTATTACACAGAGGCGCTATATTAAAGCAGGCAAAATGTATGTATCCCAGCCCATAACTGTGTTCTCACACATGCAGTGGAATATAGATATTACCGAATTATGGTTGATTCTCACAAGCCATTTTACTCTTCAAGTATTAAGTAGAAGAATCAATGCTTTTTTCAGATTCCTTAGATTGTTCTGTAGGTGAGTATACCGATGCCACATATATCACCTTTAACAGTGTGAGGGTGGTGTACTCAAGAGACATGGTGTTAGGGCGAAATTGCTCTATTATCCTGCAGATGAGCAAAACTCCCTAACATCAGACAAGGACTTCTTTGTGCAAAAGGAATGCTATCAGAGCTGTGGCGATGCTTCTGTAAACAGCAGTAAGACTGTTACATCTCCTTTGGCTACTGATCATAATGCTTACTTCCTCATAAGAACTTGCTGCTTCTTCATGTGCATTTTTGTGCAGCAGGGCGTGGGTGGTACCTCAATGTATCAGCAATCGAAAATATGTCCGTTTTTCCTTTCCCTGTTTCCTAGTGAGGTATAGCCGCATCTCTCAAAACCGATACTACTACACTCCTGGAAATGGAAAAAAGAACACATTGACACCGGTGTGTCAGACCCACCATACTTGCTCCAGACACTGCGAGAGGGCTGTACAAGCAATGATCACACGCACGGCACAGCGGACACACCAGGAACCGCGGTGTTGGCCGTCGAATGGCGCTAGCGGCGCAGCATTTGTGCACCGCCGCCGTCAGTGTCAGCCAGTTTGCCGTGGCATACGGAGCTCCATCGCAGTCTTTAACACTGGTAGCATGCCGCGACAGCGTGGACGTGAACCGTATGTGCAGTTGACGGACTTTGAGCGAGGGCGTATAGTGGGCATACGGGAGGCCGGGTGGACGTACCGCCGAATTGCTCAACACGTGGGGCGTGAGGTCTCCACAGTACATCGATGTTGTCGCCAGTGGTCGGCGGAAGGTGCACGTGCCCGTCGACCTGGGACCGGACTGCAGCGACGCACGGATGCACGCCAAGACCGTAGGATCCTACGCAGTGCCGTAGGGGACCGCACCGCCACTTCCCAGCAAATTAGGGACACTGTTGCTCCTGGGGTATCGGCGAGGACCATTCGCAACCGTCTCCATGAAGCTGGGCTACGGTCCCGCAAACCGTTAGGCCGTCTTCCGCTCACGCCCCAACATCGTGCAGCCCGCCTCCAGTGGTGTCGCGACAGGCGTGAATGGAGGGACGAATGGAGACGTGTCGTCTTCAGCGATGAGAGTCGCTTCTGCCTTGGTGCCAATGATGTTCGTATGCGTGTTTGGCGCCGTGCAGGTGAGCGCCACAATCAGGACTGCATACGACCGAGGCACACAGGGCCAACACCCGGCATCATGGTGTGGGGAGCGATTTCCTACACTGGCCGTACACCACTGGTGATCGTCGAGGGGACACTGAATAGTGCACGGTACATCCAAACCGTCATCGAACCCATCGTTCTACCATTCCTAGACCGGCAAGGGAACTTGCTGTTCCAACAGGACAATGCACGTCCGCATGTATCCCGTGCCACCCAACGTGCTCTAGAAGGTGTAAGTCAACTACCCTGGCCAGCAAGATCTCCGGATCTGTCCCCCATTGAACATGTTTGGGACTGGATGAAGCGTCGTCTCACGCGGTCTGCACGTCCAGCACGAACGCTGGTCCAACTGAGGCGCCAGGTGGAAATGGCATGGCAAGCCGTTCCACAGGACTACATCCAGCATCTCTACGATCGTCTCCATGGGAGAATAGCAGCCTGCATTGCTGCGAAAGGTGGATATACACTGTACTAGTGCCGACATTGTGCATGCTCTGTTGCCTGTGTCTATGTGCCTGTGGTTCTGTCAGTGTGATCATGTGATGTATCTGACCCCAGGAATGTGTCAATAAAGTTTCCCCTTCCTGGGACAATGAATTCACGGTGTTCTTATTTCAATTTCCAGGAGTGTACAAATGATAAGCATGACTAACGCAGACAGTGTGTTTGAGAGTACATACGTTTCAAACTTAAAAAGCCGTATAAATCCATACTTTTTTAAGAGACAGAACAGCAATCTCTAGCTAGTTTATAAGCAGCTCGATCGGCGTATAAATACTGACGATGCCTTCCTAGGAGACCAAAGTTGTGTAGAAGGAAGTAGGTTTACCATTTTACAGTCTGTCACCATAGTGATTGGGGTAGGAAACTTGCAGGGTGGTTGTATATTTGGTGTTGGACAAATATACCCTACATTACAGTATCAAGAAGGTTGCATTCTGCAGGACTAATGCTTTGGTAATCATATGGCGGTAGCAATCTAGCATTTTTAGACGCAAAACCGTGTTAACTATAGCTCTAACTGCTCTACGATAATTTCTCTCATGCCAGTACCTTCCTGGTACTGACGCCAGACAGTGGAATAATGCTTCAGAATTGATAGCACAGTATATTTACGTGAAATGTTTAAAACTCCATCCGTCTGGCACTCCATCATGTCTAAACCACACGTTTCTTCTTAACCGTCTGTTATATCGCTGCAACACTCTCATGTTTACAAAACACCGATAAGAGGTGCTACCCTTCTCGACATGCACGCACCTGGAGAGATCTTGTGCATTTGGATGCCGGCCGAAGTGGCCGTGCGGTTAAAGGCGCTGCAGTCTGGAACCGCAGGACCGCTACGGTCGCAGGTTCGAATCCTGCCTCGGGCGTGGATGTTTGTGATGTCTTTAGGTTAGTTAGGTTTAACTAGTTCTAAGTTCTAGGGGACTAATGACTTCAGCAGTTGAGTCCCATAGTGCTCAGAGCCTTTTTTTGCATTTGGATGGGTGCGGTGGGTAAGAATGGTGCGGAACAATCTTCGCTGAACTGCAGTTACAGACACAGCTCGCCCTGTTCCTTCATGAGACGGGGAATGTAAGGATGTAGGACCCTCATACTTCTGGTCAGCTGTCGATTAAATCGGCGACCGTGTTGTAGGAATGATTGGTGAAGGACAATGTGGAGGGATCTCTCAATTTCCGACTTTGTCCTAAGAATGCGAGAGTAATCTGTGATGCCCAATCGCACAGGTAAATATGGCCAGTCCGAATTGTAAATTCTACGCTATGATGAATGTACTGGAAATATGTAGATTACCTAATTGCATCGGTATAAGACGCTCTCTGATATACGTTGGTGTATATTGGTAAATCGACGTACTGTACAGTCATCTATGTGCCTTGCAATCTAGAATATGGTGCTTGCAAAGTAGTGGAGGGGTGATTTAGCGATGACACAGAAATTAGGAAGAAATCTACTGTGTCATCGGCGGGCGTCTAAATTATGGAACAACTGGTAAAAAAAAGCTAAAATTGATCACGCTAACAACGGCGGTGTGTATTACAGTACATCTTCCCATACAACGGTGTCTTTCCCATCCCATCCATCACTGGTACGCTGTTGATTACCACATACTGAGGGACTGACACCACTTGGTTGAAGTGGAGAGTCCTTTGGTGGAACACTAGATATCTGCTACTTGGTACTGTGGAGCATGAGACTAAATGGAATCATACCCTGCATAAAGTTGTTTGGAAGTGTTCTTCAGTATTGCAGACTCGTTCTATTTCCATATGCCATGATACCATCCACATAGCTTTTTTCACCATAGCTTCTCGCTATGGTCGACAATGGAATAGTAAACATGTAGACGACTGCGAAATGAGGAAACAGTGCCCTTCGAAACGGAACAGCGAGACATCAGCTACTCCATTGCATTTGCATATTTGGCTCCTTTTCACCGATTATTGCATATCTTAACTAAAAACAAGTGACAATGCATATTTTCGCTCTTCGTTTACATGGACAGTCTATAGCTCGATCTAGTTTTGACATCTCACAGATTGACTGCAACCTAGAACTGCGTGCAATCGCTAACCGAGAGGCCACTGTCTAGCGAAGTCATTACAAAAGAGGGACAGGAACAGGCAGACAGAGTCAATGCTCCTGCGCCCGCACCCGCGGTTAATCCCCTCCGCTGTCATACCGTACGTGTCGGCAACAATTAAAATCAAACTCTACAAGCTTTTAGTCACAATTACTTCAGTTTTGCTTTCTATTTACCTGTACACGGCTGAACGTGTTTACGACGTGTAGTGTGTAATGTGTTGTGCGTCTTGGTGGCATAAAAAGAAACATCATTTCGTGGATAGCTGACCATCCTGGAACATTTACATATGACGGAATTGTTTTATATTTCCGAGTTTGCGAGAAAAATGATTCGTCAAAAAAAGTTTCAAATAGATCAGCGTGTCAAGACAAGTCTTTACATCGCAGGAATGCAGAAGAAAGGGCCACGACAACAACTTCTGACAACAGCAAGTTGCAGTAGCGGGTATTTGTCCAAAGATAACCAAAAAAAGTCAGTTTAACATGGATCTATGTGAATCATCCATTGCAAGCAATATTTCTCTTCACAAACTTACAAACCCTATGCTCAAAGGCTTCCTGTGCAAATATTGCTTAAATCAAAATATATCAGATGAATCAACATTGTGTAAAAATTACATACCGACAATTTACGTAAATGTTCTAGAAGAAATATGCAGTGAACTCAAGAACAGCATTATCTGGATTTCAGTTTACGAAACTACAGACACTTGTGGCCGTTACATTGTAAATTTAACTGTTGGTGCTTTTAAAAGAAGAGCCTTCTTCTTCCTATTTAGCAGGCTGCGAAGAACTTGAAAAAGTACATCATTTTACGATCTACAGATTTGTAAATGAGGGTATTAGAAAATATTTCCAAAATCTTCTGCAGATAAAAGGGTGTTTATGATTAATTCAGATGCTGCTTCTTATATGATCAAAGCAGGAAAATCACTCCAAGTATTTTATCCCAATTTGTTTCATGTGATGTGCTTTGTTCATGGAGTACATCGCCTAGTTGAAGAAGCACGTTCCGCGATTGTGAATGTGAATAAACTAATTTCATACACAAAGAAAATGTCTCTAAAGGCTCCTGCTCCCATCAAGAAGCACAAAGAAAAACTATGAAATGTGCCTTTACCTGCCGAACCAGTGGTAGCTCGTTGGTGCAGATGGGTCGAAGCCGAGTTGTTTTACAATGAACATTTCGAGGCCATTAGAGGGATAGTAAACGAGTTCGATAGTGCAGAGGCTTTGACACTTTGCCATTGGAAGGAAGGTTTTAATGATTAAGGTAATAAAAAAGACATTGCTGTGATTAGCACTCATCATTGCCGGAGGTATTCCCAGCAAAACTTGAAGAAAAGTTTGAAAATATTTTAAACAATAATCCAGATTTTGAACCCTTGTGCTAAATTGATGGTTTTATTAATGGGACAGGTAAACTTTTACCAGAAACGATTGTATTATTTGATCTTGCAAATTTCGACACTTTTCATACATTTTTTAAGCATTTTTCATGCATATTTGCATGTTTATTTTAAGGTTTTTGTGACGCATATAATGCAGGCTCTACTCATCACCTACAGATATATGTTGGAGAAGCTGTACAATGCCGCAAACTGTTCCAGATTACATAAGTGGTGATGTCTTCCACATTTTTGAAATTTCAAACATCGCATCTGTGTTTTATTTCTACCAACCTGTGTGTTGTGGGAACTGCATAATTCCCACCATACGATGTTCAGCTTTCTGTGAGAACCAATGGATCGTAGCGTGTTAATGTCAGTTTAGCACCTGATACAGACCTCGAAATCATAGTAGAAGAACAAAGTGTAAGGCGGTCTACAAAGCCATAGTCATACACTGCCTGGATGTGTTACAACCGAAGAAATAATGTATTAAAATGCTTATGACGAAACAATACAGGAACACTCTCTTGTGACTGATAGTCTGTTGGATATGGTCTTCCTCCAGTATAGTCGACAAAACTTTACATATGCCTGTGTAAAAGACTTTGACCACTGGCCACTTGCTCCAGTGGAGCGATATATGTATATGTAATATGTCGATGTCAGCATGCAGATGATATCTGTTTTTCGATATATCGGAGGAGAGAGACAGAGAGATGCGGTAAAATCTTATAGGTGGTTCTATTACGAGGTGTGGTATAAGTGATTAAAGTTTGAATACAGGTAGTTCTCTCAAAATTACGCCGATTTTGCTTATAAAACTAAAGGAAATCGACTGAATCTATTCTCATGGAATCATGACTGTTTTTATTATTATCATCCTGATTGAATGTTTTCTGTATTATGTAACGTTATTTCACTTGTCTGATATGTTTGAAATGCTCATGTGCATGAAAGTTTATTTGCAGTTACTGATTTGAACGCGAGAGGCGCTCTCAGGTCATGTAATTTGTCCATCAATTGGAAACAAATTGCTTAACATAGATGTTTTTTCTTTGCAATTTAAATTCTTGCTTTTTATTACCTCTGATGACGGTTTCGAAATAATAAGGACATTCTGTGGTGATCGATGGCTTTCGTTGTAAAATAGTGGAATGTTTTTCCCAATTTTGTGCAGGGTGGACATTTATAGACCTCTGTAGTCTGCTCGCCTATATTTGACAGCGGTGCTTTAGTTTTTTTAACTTTGTTGGATGTCACAAAATAATGATATGCAAATCAGTGCAATGAAACTATACCGATTTTTCACATAAAACTAAAAGAAAGTGGACTGACCCTATTTTTATGGAAAGAGGACATTTATTATCGTCATGATGTGTTTTTTCAATAGATGCTCGACTATAAGAGATGCCTTGACGTTAAATACAATTATTACACTTTTTGTTACACTGTTTTCTCATTCAGAATGGCGCTCACTTGTGGGGGCTGGGTGATGATGGTCCAGTGTGTGTGAGGTCGCCATCGTAGCTTTGTCCCGACTAGGTGGTGGCATGTGTGTTGGTGCAGTACTACTACACTTTAGATGAACAAACAAGGTGCCCTAGGGGCGGGTCGTATCTATGTCACATTGTTTAGTTGAGTGTACATCCTCTTGTGCTGATGAAGGGCCAATGCTTGGAGCATCGCCTCAAGGTGGGCACAGAAAAATTGTTCAGTGCGCAGTAGCAGTTGACTGTTTGAAAAGGTCTGTATCCCCACTGTAGTTGGAGGGAGGAGGAAGGGATGGGGGGAGGTGAAGGATGAGGGGAGGTAGCAATGCCTATAATTTCTCTAGCTCCTGGCTGTACATCAAGGAGGATGGTAGTCGAGCAGGCATCTGTTGCAAACTCTGACATAAAATAGCGATTGACACAGTTCTCAGCTGTATGCCTACGGATAATACACATATTAAACTCCTCTCTCTCCAGCACCAGCATTTCGCCAGTTGAACATATATCTCACCAAAAAAGAAATAAGGATAGGATATCTCATTCCAGGCTTCCGTCCCACCAGCTTGTAGATGAATGGTAGAGTTTGAGAGCATTTGCCGCACGTTTTGAGTGGTACTGTGAAATTTTTTCCAGCTGGATAACACCAGCTGTAGGGCTCATCAACTTTTGAGCTATACTGCAATTTTAGGCACTAGTTGTGTAGCGCTATGCATATGGTTGTGTAATTAAGGGCCGATTTTTTACCAACCAAAACAAATAAAGTACTCTAACCTAATCTTCCTCTTCTGTGTTTGGACAGTTTCCATGGGTTGGGGGTGCACATGGGCTGGCTTTCCTTTGAGAAGGACCAGAGTTTGAGTCCCAGAAAGGACACCGCCGTTTTTAATTACCCGCAAATTTCCAGGTGGAGGTGGGCTGGGACGTCAGAACAGCTCTGGTACAGTGAAATTCCCACCAAAATTCGAAATTCCCACAATTATGGTAGGTGTGGGAAGGGGAATGGTAAGGGTGGGTAGGGCGGGCAGGGGTGGCAATACACATGCAGTCTGAGGTAAACAAATGACATCATCTGGGGGTGGGGTATTGATCAATTTAATTTATTTGCTTATCAATTTGATATCAAAACAAAATCGCCATAATACTACTCACGAGCCCAGTATTGGTGGTGCTGGTGATGTCGTGCTGTTGTTGTGTTGCTTGACTGTTGGCACCGACAACTCTACGCAAACGCCGCTTCTCCAGGTCGTTAAGTGAACGCTGTCGACCGGTCTGTTGTGAGAAGTGATGCCTGAAATTTGGTGTTCTTGGAACACTCTTGACGCCATGGATCTCGGAACTCTGACTTCCATAGCGATTACCGAAATGGAATGTCCCATGTGTATAGTTCCAACTGTCATTCCGTCAAAGGTTGTTAATTATCGTCGTGTGCCCATACCGACGTCGGAACCTTTGCACATGGATCACCTGAGTACAAATGAGAGCTTCAGCAATGCACTGCACTTTTGTACATTATGTAAGCGATACTACCACCATCTGTATATGTGCATATCGCTGTCCCATGACTCTCGTCACCTCAGTGTATTTGAAAGAAGCCAGAAAGTTCGAAACGTTATCTGTACTTTGCACAGAAACCAGGCTGCAGTTATAAGAAGCAGGCATGAAGTGGTGACTGCTGTAGTTGAGAGGGGAAAGTGACAGAGTTGTTGACCACCTCTGGAATTATTTCATTTATACATTGAGCAAACAGTATAGGAAATCAAGGAAAAATCTGGAAAGGGAATTAATGTACAGAGAGAAGAAAAAAAAAGTCTCTTAGGTCCAATAAATGCCTGATAACGTCCAACTCTGGTTTTAGTTATAAACACTCATCAAAATCTGCCTCAATGCTGCCATCTGGATATACTGTTAGCTGACCCAATATCAGTTGGCCAACGCTGCCAACAGATTAGCCGGATCATTTCTTTGTAAGAACACGCACTGAGACACAATCATCATTGTTCAACTGGCAATGATTCGTTTGTCTCGGAGTTTAAATAACTAAAACTTAGAAAAAAAGCGACCCTGCATATTTTCATTAGCCCAGTGATCTCGTTATTATATTTTTATTTTAGTCATAGTGATCCACAATTGTGTTTTAAAAAGGATAACTGAGATCAACTAGCTGCAGTCCAAAGAGAATATTTCATACAAGTGGAGCTGCTGTAATGTACTCTGGTCACATTCATGCAGCCACACAATCCCCTCTTCATTATTAATTTGAAAACACTGTACTGAGGCGGAACCATTTAATAATTAATAAATTTAATCAATGTTAATTAGGTTGCGTCAGCATGAGAACCATCTAAATCCGTCACTACAGTGTTTCATCTGTAAAACAGGACTATTTAAAAAAATAAATTTGCCGTATTAATTTTGGTAGGGAGAGTGTTGTAGGGCGCTACACTTTTCAAAATTTCACCTCTACTTAGATCCTTAATACATATTTAGTACATATTCGTATTCCATTTTCAAATTATGGCACTTAATTTTTATGTGCTACAGATTTATTCTGCAGTTTAGAACAATTACTTTCCAAATAGGAAAACATGTCCGTAGTAGGAACAAATGTTAGAATGAAATTTAAAAGCCTTGCAATGGAGAAAATCTTGACAATTTTGTTTTTAATAATTTTTTAAGTTACTACACTACTACATAGAATAATCAGTAAGTGGAATCATATTAAGCAGAAGTACACTCCTGGAAATTGAAATAAGAACACCGTGAATTCATTGTCCCAGGAAGGGGAAACTTTATTGACACATTCCTGGGATCAGATACATCACATGATCACACTGACAGAACCACAGGCACATAGACACAGGCGACAGAGCATGCACAATGTCGGCACTAGTACAGTGTATATCCACCTTTCGCAGCAATGCAGGCTGCTATTCTCCCATGGAGACGATCGTAGAGATGCTGGATGTAGTCCTGTGGAACGGCTTGCCATGCCATTTCCACCTGGCGCCTCAGTTGGACCAGCGTTCGTGCTGGACGTGCAGACCGCGTGAGACGACGCTTCATCCAGTCCCAAACATGCTCAATGGGGGACAGATCCGGAGATCTTGCTGGCCAGGGTAGTTGACTTACACCTTCTAGAGCACGTTGGGTGGCACGGGATACATGCGGACGTGCATTGTCCTGTTGGAACAGCAAGTTCCCTTGCCGGTCTAGGAATGGTAGAACGATGGGTTCGATGACGGTTTGGATGTACCGTGCACTATTCAGTGTCCCCTCGACGATCACCAGTGGTGTACGGCCAGTGTAGGAAATCGCTCCCCACACCATGATGCCGGGTGTTGGCCCTGTGTGCCTCGGTCGTATGCAGTCCTGATTGTGGCGCTCACCTGCACGGCGCCAAACACGCATACGACAATCATTGGCACCAAGGCAGAAGCGACTCTCATCGCTGAAGACGACACGTCTCCATTCGTCCCTCCATTCACGCCTGTCGCGACACCACTGGAGGCGGGCTGTACGATGTTGGGGCGGCCTAACGGTGTGCGGGACCGTAGCCCAGCTTCATGGAGACGGTTGCGAACGGTCCTCGCCGATACCCCAGGAGCAACAGTGTCCCTAATTTGCTGGGAAGTGGCGGTGCGGTCCCCTACGGCACTGCGTAGGATCCTACGGTCTTGGCGTGCATCCGTGCGTCGCTGCGGTCCGGTCCCAGGTCGACAGGCACGTGCACCTTCCGCCGACCACTGGCGACAACATCGATGTACTGTGGAGACCTCACGCCCCACGTGTTGAGCAATTCGGCGGTACGTCCACCCGGCCTCCCGCATGCCCACTATACGCCCTCGCTCAAAGTCCGTCAACTGCACATACGGTTCACGTCCACGCTGTCGCGGCATGCTACCAGTGTTAAAGACTGCGATGGAGCTCCGTATGCCACGGCAAACTGGCTGACACTGACGGCGGCGGTGCACAAATGCTGCGCAGCTAGCGCCATTCGACGGCCAACACCGCGGTTCCTGGTGTGTCCGCTGTGCCGTGCGTGTGATCATTGCTTGTACAGCCCTCTCGTAGTGTCCGGAGCAAGTATGGTGGGTCTGACACACCGGTGTCAATGTGTTCTTTTTTCCATTTCCAGGAGTGTATTATCAAAAAACCATTTACATTATGAAATGCAAGCTGATGGAAACTAGCACAAATTTCCTTTCTCAAGAGGAATTAAACTGCCAAGACATTAAAGAAACGGAGTTCATTTGCAAGTATCACATTTTCCATGCTAAACGACATTTTTGTGTTTCTAGATGCAACATGGTGGCAATGTGTTAAATAAATATTTTTAAAAACAGGTAGCATTTTACAAAATTCTGTATCTGAAGATTAACGAGATATTCCAAGTAGCTTTAATATATTAAGAGACTTTAAATAGAACACGAAATAATCAAACCTAACAAGTGCTGTGTGGAACACAACCTCTTGTCTAATAAAAGTAGAAATGACAAATCTGCTTAGGCAGTCTCTAGTGTGCATTTCTTAATGTGATTTTAAAATCGGTCACTTTTTCTTTGCTCTCCTAATACACTTTCATTTATATCTTTAAACTTTTCCTCATTAACCTCGCCCCTCCCCCTTTTTTAGATAACTGTTGATTCATTATGCTTATTTCAGTTCAAAGGACTCTATCTCAAACATTCTTTCTAACAGATCCTCGACTTTGGTTGTTAAACTGTTCAATTTCCCTCTGAAATCATTCCTTAACGATTCAGTGCTCTTACCTACACTCCTTTCCATGGACTCCATTCTTGAGTTCACTCCTATTGTTACGTTTTCCATAATTTATCCTACTGAGTTTATTAAACATTTCACTAAATCAAAATTATATTTCCTTGCTCTCCCTGAAAATCAGCATCAAAATCTAACACATCGCTTTGATCTCCTTCCTCATTGCTAGTTTCAGGTTCCCTGTGTCTGACACCGTTGCTCAAATGTATTAACTAACCAGTAACCGGGAAACGGAGAAAACATTTCACTTGGGTTTACAGGACAAAAAGTAAATACTGTACTTATGTTGTGAGCTTGTTAATCCTCATGGGTTTCGACTTGTGATGAGTTGTTGCAACAGTCGACATCAAATCCATGTTTCCTATCCACATGGAATTATTGGACTTCTCTACTAAACGTATGTCTTCCTCGCCACACTCGGGAGTACCACATAACTACAGAACACTTTTATATTTTGGGGTTTTCTTGAAAAGAGTTCATCGTGGAATAACCGCAACGCAAGGCAGTCCCAGTTTATCACTCAGTTGTGACGTTTCCCACGCTTACGATTGATAAAAACAAAGTCTAAAACCCCATTCAATCACCTCGCGAACCTAGCTTGTGATTTCATCTATGTAATGTGATGATTTTTAATAACTGCTGTCAGTTCCAAGTTTCTAGTCCCGAAGTTCACTTCTACCCTGCCGGCCGGGGTGGCCGAGAGGTTCTAGGCGCTACAGTCTGTAACCGCTACGGTCGCAGGTTCAAATCCTGCCTCGGGCACGGATGTGTGTGATGTCCTTAGGTTAGTTAGGTTTAGGTAGTTCTAAGTTGTAGGGGACTGATGACCTCAGAAGTTAAGTCCCATAGTGCTCAGAGCCATTTAAACCATTTTGAACTTCTACTCTCAGGTTTAGCAGTTGTGTGCCATGTAAATATCGATACACCAATACTTTTACTTCACGAAAAAACTAAAAAAGACAGTCACAGTATTAACTGACATCAGACATGTTTATGTAGGCTACTGTAGGCAGCATACGTTTTGATGGCGTTCACTGAGATTCAAAGCATTCGGTATATTCCCAACATTGCAAGTGGGATCCGCTTAAGGGTTTAACATCTAATTGACGAGACAGAACATAAACAAAGATCGGGGAAAGCAGTGGAAGAAAATTTGTGGCAGTCGTCATCATCATATAACGGGAGTTAATGGTGAGCTTCTATACCCCGTTTTACATCTTAACGAGGTTTATTGACCAAAGCGAGTGAAAATATTACTTTTGTGGATAACTCTTGATAGTGTTTGTGCAAGATCGGCTGCACCATCATTTATGAGTCGACGAAAATTGGTTCTGTGTTTGATTTTTAGAAATCAGGTGCTAACTAAATATAACACATGCTTACAGCCACATGTCGGCAAGGCAACGGCCTTTTAATAGTGTAAGAGAGTATTGATGAATTGCAAAAGAAGAGTGTTAGCGTGACTGTGAGAGAGTTAGGCTCTCTTTGAAATGTAGTTCTACTCTGTGGTGATCGTCATTATCAAAGACGTTAAAGTAATGTAAAAGGTACATTTTTGTCTTGAGCTTGGAGTGGACAGTACATGTATTGCGACTGGTCTCATATTGTGTAAGAGAAGCATTTTTGTGGCAACCAGTGACAGTTTTTCGAGTTATCAAAAGTTAGATAAGTCTCAACCTTGCAAATAGTGTCAGATACTCATTTTCCGGCTACAAACCAATCTAAAACGAAACTTCCTGGCAGATTAAAACTTTGTGCCGGACTGAGACTCGAATTCGGGACGTTTGCCTTTCGCGGGCAAGTGCTCTACCGACTGAGTTACCCAAGCACGACTCACGCCCCGTCGTCACAGCTTTACTTCTGCCAGTACCTCGTCTCGTACCATCCAAACTTTACAGAAGCTCTCCTGCGAACCTTGCAGAACTGGCACTGCTGAAAGAAAGGATATTGCGGAGACATGGCTTAGCCACAGCCTGGGAGATGTTTCTAGAATGAAATTCTCACTCTACAGCGGAGTGTGCGCTGATATGAAACTTCCTGGCAGATTAAAACTGTGTGCCGGACCGAGACTCCAACTCGGGACCTTTGCCTTTCGCGGGCAAGTGCTCTATCGACTGAGCTACCCAAGCACGACTCACGCCCCGTCCTCACAGCTTTACTTCTGCCAGTACCTCGTCTCCTACCTTCCAAACTTTACAGAAGCTCTCCTGCGGACCTAGCAGAACTAGCACTCCTGAAAGAAAGGATATTGCGGAGACATGGCTTAGCCACAGCCTGGGGGATGTTTCTAGAATGAAATTTTCACTCTACAGGTAGGAGACGAGGTACTGGCAGAAGTAAAGCTGTGAGGACGGGGCGTGAGTCGTGTTTGGGTAGCTCAGTCGGTAGAGCACTTGCCCGCGAAAGGCAAAGGTCCCGAGTTCGAGTCTCGGTCCGGCACACAGTTTTAATCTGCCAGGAAGTATCGTATCAGCGCACACTCCGCTGTAGAGTGGAAATTTCATTCTACAATCTAAATCGAGTTGCAGAATATGTATGTCAATATGAAGAGGTACAATATATCTTTCTTTAACCAAACACAGATTCATCATTGTGGATACTGACTACACCAATAGACTGTTCCGATTGATGACTACCGGATGCATGAATGGCCAAACCTGCACACAAGGCCATTAATTTTTTAGGAATAATTATTACCCGTTTTTGTTATATGAAATCCTACGCCTGTCGGAAGCTATCATCCACATCTCATCAAAGAGCTGTGCCTGTACTATACAAACTCAAATCATTCCGCGATGACAGATGAAGCTGACTTTTTGGAATCCATATGCATAAAATTTTTCTGTTATCGTCGCTGAGGGACCTCGAAACTCGACTGAAAGCATATTCGACGACTTATGGCACTTTGCGCTATTAGGATGTTACCTACAGATATCGTCGTTCTTAACTGAGTCAATGAATGCTCTTTAACTAATATGTAAAGAGAGGTTTAAACGACTTCCAGATCTAAACACGATCTATAAACCAAATAAAATTTCATTAAATAATAATTTTTTAAATAAACATGAATATGTTTTAGCGTTCCTATTATTTATTATAATCTGTAAAGATTGCAGCCAGTGGGTGGATCTTGCCACTGACTTCACTGTGTTTCCAGCTGGCTGATGTGACCGTCGACTATGATAAAATGGTTCAAATGGTTCAAATGGCTCTGAGCACTATGGGACTCAACTGCTGAGGTCATTAGTCCCCTAGAACTTAGAACTAGTTAAACCTAACTAACCTAAGGACATCACAAACATCCATGCCCGAGGCAGGATTCGAACCTGCGACCGTAGCAGTCACGCGGTTCCGGTCTGACGTGCCTAGAACCGCAGGGCCACCGCGGCCGGCGGACTATGATAAAGTTTTTAATTATGAACCTACTGTGGATATGGGATACCACTAGATTGTATTTTTTAACGAGACCAGTTGAGTAAATACTCAAAGTGTGTTCGCAGGTGTTACCATTTTAGTTTATTTATTTTTATTTAGTCTGACCGGATTAGGCCCTCTATTCCATCGCACCAGGAACAACACATACCATCACATACAAATACACATACACCTACAATAATAATTGGCATAAATAATAATTACAATAAGGGCATAAGAATATCAATTCTATTCTTATTTGAAGCCCAGTTTAGTGTAATCAGAAACAAAACGCATAGTAAAAGACGAGAAGCTTTCAAACGCCTGTGATAATAGCTGGTAAGAAAGAACAGTCTTACAATAAATAGGTGTGTTAGAGGGGGCGGGAAAAGTGGAGGGGGAGGGGGTTTTGACTAGAGGCACGTATGGAAAAGTGTTTAAGAGAAATAGCTATTGTGATAGAAGATAGGCCACTACCTGTGTTTTGATCTTTGAAAGAAATTTAATTCCTCTGATATTTTTAAGAAGATCATTTAAAAGTCAGGTTCCTGAAACAGATAATTATTTTAAGGAAATTACTGTGTTATGAAATGCTACGGAAGGAATTTTAGTCTTTTGAGAAGAAGTATTTCTGCTGTGCTGTTGAGATAGTTATGTAAGAGTTGAAGGTAAATCAGAGGGAGTGCTATGATTAAGAAGACTATAGAGCAAACATAGATGACTGTCTCTACGCTTACCAGTACGCTTGTACGATAGGGCGATATGGTCGAAATAGCGAACATCACAAATGTTTCACACGCAAGCGTGCAACGCTGGCTGCAGCCGACATGAGTCCTCATCTGAAATACTTTGAAGAATAGGATCCCCATCAGGAGTATTAGAGATTCTACGAATTTTTTTAAAGTTTGAGAGGAAAGAATTCTTTATATTTCTGTAGTCAATTAATTAGTGGTAATACATACTTACCTATTGTAATTGTATGTTCAATCCGGTCTGATGGTCCAGGATTATGCCCAAATTCTTTGCGAAAGGAGGAAGTCTTATTTCTGTGCTGTTTATCATTGAGGGTGGAAGAGACTGTGAGGTAGTGAGTCATTTTGACCGACTAAGATTGCTTACGTTTTACATGAGTTAAATTTCACGCATGTGTTCTGACGACACACTCATAAGCCAAGTAAGTCAGCCATTACGTGTTGGATGGCTGTGGACGTTTTTTTTCTTGTACTTAGGTATAAAGGAAGGTCGTCAGCTTATAAGTGATATTTGCAGTGCAACATAATAATCCATACATTGTTCCCATACAGTGAGAGAAGTAGTGGAAACGTATTCAAATACAGAGGTATGTAAACAAACAGAATACGGCGATGCGGTCCGCAACGCCTAAATAAGACAATAAGTGTCTGGCGCAGTTATTAGATCGGTTACTGCTCCAACAATGACAGCTTACAAAGATTTAAGTGAGTTTGAACGTCGTGTTCCAGTCAGCTCATGAGCGATGGAACAGAGCATCTCCGAGGCAGTGATAAAGTGACGTTACTGACAGTACAGTTAGCCTTCTGCCGCCGAGCAGTGTGTCAGCAGTGCGCAAGTAGGAGCATTACTGCATTTACTATGCAGTCTTGTAGCTTAATAACCGTTTAAATGTTGTGTCGAATTGCTTGTGTTCTCTGTAGATTAGTTCAGACGTTCATTGCACAACAATATTTAGCATAGATAGGGACTGCGACTGCTGTTTTCGGATGCGGACTGAGTTGGCATCCCTTCACTCCCAGCTTCATGCAGTGTTGGCTTCGGTCACACAGCTTGAGGCTGTTACCAATGAGCGTCACTGTCGGGGTCCGGATGGGGGTTTGTCGGGGACGGCCAGCTCGTCCCACGCATTCCCCGATCGGACTACGGCTGTGGTTGCCCGGGATACTGCCCACATTGAGGCTGACCCCTCACCCGTGGTACAGTGGGAGGTCGTCTCGAGGTGTGGCAGGCGGCGAAAGACATTCCGGAGGGCTGAACGGAAGGCCTCTCCAGTTTGTCTGACGAACCGGTTTCAGGCTCTGTCTCCGGATGATATCTTCAGCCGGATATGGCTGCTTGTCCTGTTCCAGAGGTTGCCTCTCAGTCTGCAAGATCAGGGCAGTCGCAGAGGGTGGGCTTACTGGTAGTTGGCGCTCAATGGGGCCCCTTAGGGATATGGCTGCAAGGGAGGGGAAGAAAACCAATATGCACTCCGTCTGCATACCGAGTGGAGTCATTCCAGATATGGAAAGGGTCCTTCCGGATGCCATGGAGGGTACAGGGTGCACCTATCTGCAAGTGATCGCTCATGTCGGTACCATGATGTGCGTCACTATGGATCGGAGGAAATCCTCTCTGGCTTCCGGCGGCTATATGATTTGGTGAAGACTACCAGTCTCGCTAACGGGATGAAAGCAGAACTCACCATCTGCAGCATCGTCGACAAGACTGACTGCGGACCTTTGGTACAGAGCCGAATGGAGGGTCTGAATCAGAGGCTGAGACAGTTCTGCGACCGTGTGGGCTGCAGATTCCTCGACTTGCGCCATAGGGGGGTGGGGTTTCGGGTTCCACCTTGATAGGTCAGGAGTCCACTACACACAGCAGGCGGCTACACGGGTAGCAGGGGTTGTGTGGCGTGGACTAGGCGGTTTTCTAGGTTAGATGGCCTCGGGCAAGTACAGAAAGGGCAACAGCCTCAAAGGGTGCGGGGCAAAGTCAGGACATGCGGGGACCAAGCAGCAATCGGTATTGTAATTGTAAACTGTCGAAGCTGCATTGGTAAAGTACCGGAAGTTCAAGCGCTGATAGAAAGCACCGAAGCTGAAGTCGTTATAGACACGTAAAGCTGGCTGAAGCCAGAGATAAATCCTGCCGAAATTTTTACAAAGGCACAGACGGTGTTTAGAAAGGATAGATTGCATGCAACCGGTGATGGCGTGTTTGTCGCTATTAGTAGTAGTTTATCCTGTAGTGAAATAGAAGTGGATAGTTCCTGTGAATTATTATGGGTGGAGGTTATACTCAACAACCGAGCTAGGTTAATAATTGGCTCCTTTTACCGACCTCCCGACTCAGCAGCATTATTGGCAGAACAACTGAGAGACAATCTGGAATACATTTCACATAAATTTCCTCAGCATATTATAGTCTTAGGTGGAGATTTCAATTTACCAGATATAGACTGGGACACTCAGATGTTTGCGACGGGTGGTAGGGACAGAGCATCGAGTGACATTATACTGAGTGCACTATCCGAAAATTACCTCGAGAAATTAAACAGAGAACCGACTCGTGGAGATAACATCTTGGACCTACTGATATCAAACAGATCCGAACTTTTCGGCTTTGTAAGCGCAGAACAGGGAATCAATGATCATAAGACCGCTGCAGCATCCCTGAATATGGAAATAAATAGGAATATAAAAAAGAGAGGAAGGTTTATCTGTTTAGCAAGAGTAATAGGAGGCAGATTTCAGACTACCTAACAGATCGAAACGAAAATTTCTGTTCCGACACTGACAATGTTGAGTGTTCATGGAAAAAGTTCAAGGCAATCGTAAAATGCGTTTTAGACAGGTACGTGCCGAGTAAAACTGTGAGGGACGGGAAAAACCCACCGTGGTTCAACAACAAAGTTAGGAAGCTACTGCGAAAGTAAAGAGAACTTCACAGCAAATTTAAACGCAGCCAAAACCTCTAAGACAAACAGAAGCTAAACGATGTCAAAGTTAGCGTAAGGAGTACTATGCGTGAAGCGTTCAGTGAATTCGAAAGTAAAATTCTATGTACCGACTTGACAGAAAATCCTAGAAAGTTCTGGTCTTACGTTAAATCAGTATGTGGATCGAAACAGCGTATCCAGACACTTTGGGATGATAAGGGCATTGAAACAGAGGATTACATGGGTAAAGCTGTAATACTAAACAACTTTTTCCAAACCTGTTTCACAGAGGAAGACGGCACTGCAGTTCCTTCTCTAAATCCTCGCACGAACGAAAAAATGGCTGACATCGAAATAAGTGTCCAAGGAATAGAAAAGCAACTGAAATCACTCAACAGAGGAAAGTCCACTGGACCTGACGCGATACCAATTCGATTCTACACAGAGTACGCGAAAGAACTTGCCTCCCTTCCAACAGCCGTGTACCGCAAGTCTCTAGAGGAACGGAAGGTTCCAAATTATTGGAAAAGAGCACAGGTAGTCCCAGTCTTCAAGAAGGGTCGTCGAGCAAAACTGTAGGCCTATAGACTATCTCTGATATCGATCTGTTGTAGAATTTTAGAACATGTTTTTTTGCTCGCGTATCATGTCATTTCTGGAAACCCAGAATCTACTGTGTAGGAATCAGCATGGATTCCGGAAACAGCGATCGTGTGGGACCCAACTTACTTTGTTTGTTTATGAGACCCAGAAAATATTAGATACGGGCTCCGAGGTAGATGCCATTTTCCTTGACTTCCGGAAAGCGGTCGATACAGTTCCACACTGTCGCCTGATAAACAAAGTAAGACCCTACGGAATATCAGACCAGCTGTGTGGCTGGATTGAAGAGTTTTTAGCAAACAGAACACAGCATGTTGTTGTCAATGGAGAGAAGTCTACAGACGTTAAAGTAACATCTGGCGTGTCACAGGGGAGTGTTATGGGACCATTGCTTTTCATAATGTATGTAATTGACCTAGTAGATAGTTTTGGAAGTCCAAGTTGCTTTTTGCGGATGATGCTGTAGCATACAGAGAAGTTGCAGCATTAGAAAATCGCAGCGAAGTGCAGGAAGATCTGCAGCGGATAGGCACTTGGTGCAGGGAGTGGCAACTGACCCTAAACATAGACAAATGTAATTAATTCGAATACATAGAAAGAAGGATCCTTTATTGTATGATTATATGATAGCGGAACAAACACTGGTAGCAGTTACTTCTGTAAAATATCTGGGAGTATACGTACGGAACGATTTGAAGTGGAATGATCATATAAAATTAATTGTTGGTAATGTGGGTGCCAGGTTGAGATTCATTGGTAGAGTCCTTAGAAAATGTAGTCCATCAACAAAGGAGGTCGCTTACAAAACACTCGTTCGACCTATACTTGAGTATTGCTCATCAGCGTGGGATCCGTACCAGGTAGGGTTGACGGAGGAGATAGAGAAGATCCAAAGAAGAGCGGCGCGTTTTGTCACAGGGTTATCTGGTAAGCGTGATAGCGTTACGGAGATGTTTAGCAAACTCAAGTGGCAGACTCTGCAAGAGAGGCACTCTGCATCGTGGTGTAGCTTGCTGTCCAGATTTCGAGAGAGTGCGTTTCTGGGTGAGGTATCGAATATATTGCTTCCCCCTACTTATACCTCCCGAGGAGATCACGAATGTAAAATTAGAGAAATTCGAGCGCGCACGGAGGCTTTCCGGCAGTCGTTCTTCCCGCGAACCATACGCGACTGGAATAGGAAAGGGAGGTAATGACAGTGGCACGTAAAGTGCCCTCCGCCACACACCGTTGGGTGGCTTGCGGAGTATAAATGTAGATGTAGATTTTCCCCCACGACCATTTCATGAGTGTACCATGATATCAGTAATCAGGGAAAATATCAAATCTCTGACATCGCTGCGGCCGGACAGAGATTCTGCAAGAACGGGACCAACGACGACTGCAGAGAATCGTTCAGCGTGGCACAAGTGCAACCCTTGTGCACGCTGCAGATTTCTGTGCTGGGCCATCAAAAAGTGTCAGCGCGCTAACCATTCAACGGAACATCATTGAAATGGCCTTACGGAGCCTAAAGTTCACACGTGTACCCTTCATAACTGCACGACACAAAGCTTTACGCCTCGCCTGGGCCCGTCAGCACCGACATTGGACTGTTGATGACTGGAAACATGTTGCCTGGTCGAACGAGTCTCGTTTCAAATTGTGTCGAGCGGACGGATGTGTACGGGGATGGAGAAAACCCTCATGAATTCTTGGACCTTGCATGTCATCAGGGACTGTTCAAGCTGGTGGAGGTTTTGAAACAGTAAGGCGCGTGTGCAGTTGGAGTTATAAGGGACCCCAGATAGCTTAGATACGACTCTGACAGGTTACACGTACGTAAGCATCCTGTCACATCAGCTGCATCCATTCATGTCCATTGTGCATTCCGAGGGACTAGGGTAATTCCAGCACGGTAATGCGACACCCCATACGTCCAGAATTGCTACAGAGTATCTCTAGGAACATTCTTCTGAATTTAAACACTTCCGCTAGTTACCAAACTCCCCTAGGCATGAACATTATTGAGCATATCTGGGATGCCTTGTAACGTGCTGTTCAGAAGAGATCTCTTACGGATTTATGGCCAGCCTTGCCGTATTCCTTGTGTCAATTCCCTCCAGAACTACTTCATGCCACGTCGTGTTGCGGCACTTCGGCGTGCTCGCGGGGGCGCTACACAATATATGTGTATAAGTTTTTTTGGCTCTTAAGTGTATATCCCTCCATTGTGATTCCTTTGTTCCTACCATTAGGCGCTGTTGGCGAGATGTGAGTGCTACTATTGTATGTCATTTAAAGAAAAATTTTTTCTTATGAGTTTAGCGTATGTTTTGTCACGCCAGACAATGTTGAAAGCTTTGCTTAAGACCAAAATACACGTAAGAGTCGTCTCTTATTTGTCCATAGTTTGAGTTCGTCAGCCACTTTTATAATAGGAGTCGTAGCGCTGCGAGTTTTGCGGAAACCTCACTAGTATTTGTGTAAAGCTTGTTTAAGGTTAAGCGGTCGGTAAGCTGATCGTGAATTTTGTATTTCGAAGTCTTAGACAAAGCTGGTACGATGCAAATCAGCCTTTAGTCGGAGGGTCGTTGGGCACAGTCCTTCTTGGTTTTATGAATTCCTGCTTCGATGCTGTTGGAAAGATGTTGGAGGTCAAAGAGCAGGTATAAATGTCTGACGGATTCTTTAAGGAAATCAATGAATTGTGCCCTTGTGCGTTGACTAAGCAAAAATACTGACGTTGTGAAATAATGATTCAAATCTTCAATAGAAACTAGAGGTTCAGGTACAGATGTGTGTTTACCGATTCCTAGATCTCGTAGATTTTTTCACAGTACCGTGGGCCCGTTGAAGTCCTCGCTTTACGAGTGAGCATACCTGAGTTTTGGATTTCTCCAAACTGATAAATTCGATTGCGTAGTTGCTTGTAGGCAAGATAATTATCAGAGGTCGAGTGCCATTTGTATTTCCTGTGTGCTGCTTCCCTTATACTGATAAGGTATTTAAGGCGATCTGTAAGAAATTGTGCATGTTTCATGTTTACTCTTACAAAGTGTTGAGTTTCTCAGTGAAATTGGATACTCCATAACATGAGAATCTGCCGAGTTTATTGACAAGAAATATCAGCTGTAAACTCAGACATATTCATGTGCTTAAAATCCCTAAATGTCGCCACGTGTGGTTTATTTTTTGGACTTGACAACGAGTAAGTCATGATTATCACATCATGATCAGAAATGGCAAGTGCAGAGTTCTGATCGGCAAAGAACTATTTGGAGATTTGCTGGCAAACATATCGATAAACAAAAGTCTTCCAATCAAGTCTTCTGCCACTGTTGCAGAAAGTTACTTTTTAGCGTCCTGGTTTCTGGTTATGATTGGTTATTGTAATACTAATCCATGGAGAAAAAATAAAAACTTTGAGGTTTGCCGATGACTTTGTAATTCTGTCAGAGACAGCAAACGACTTGGAAGAGCAGTTGAACGGAATGGACAGTGTCTTGAAAGGAGGATATAAGATTAACATCAACAAAAGCAAAACGAGGATAATGGAATGTAATCGAATTAAGTCGGGTGACGGTGAGGGAATTAAATTAGGAAATAAGACACTTAAAGTAGTAAATGAGTTTTGCTATTTGGGGATGAAAATAACTGATGATGGTAGAAATAGAATGTAACTACAGCTCAATGTTTTCAGCATCATAATTTCGGATTACTGAGTTTTTAAAGCTATTCTTTCATGAACTTGTCAATTACTTTCAGGAAATATCTTCTTTTCTTACTGCCGGACGGGTCTTAATACGTAAAAACTATAGCGTACAGAACTTACCAACAGTAATTCTGAGGTATATGATACAGACAACTTGAGTTTGCGCCAGAGAGAAGCGTAAGGAAACTAAATATACTAAAATATTAAAATGGCGGATTACTGTAAACCAGAGTCCTAACTTTTTTCTGTAATTGCGCTAAAGAAGACTGTGTAAATTTCGCTGCCATTGCTTGAGACCTCACTCAGTTTCTTAGGAAGTATTGTAATGTAGTTTATCTGCAGCATACGTCTTTTGCTGTTTTCATTTAGTGTTATGTCCCTTTAGTATAGTACGTTAACAGTGTTGAAGGAAAATAAGCAACTCTAACGTAAATTTCCTTTCTCTCGTTCGAGATATTGCTTGCAGTAAATTGCAATGAAATCAACATTTTCAATTTTATATCGATTTTAATTTACTTCATTTAATAATTTTCGGCGCAGTTTGCAGACATATGCTACTGTTACCTTCAGGAGACCCTTCTTATAAGAATTTCGTTGGCCAGTTCTGCTACGATCACGCCTGAATGCTGCCACTAGCCAAATGATTTGCCACAAGTCCTAAACATGCATGACAGCGTGACGTCAGAGAACACACAGATACATAAACAACGATAAATTCTGGCACTGTTCACTGCCAATTCACAACGTGTCGCTGTGTTTTCCAATTCTCTAAAAGTATCTGTCGCGTAAATCGAGAAGGGATCCGTATTTAATTTCCAAATACAGATTTGCGAATACAAAGGCCTGTTAATCA
The DNA here is from genome assembly GCF_023898315.1 of Schistocerca nitens. Classification (NCBI taxonomy): domain Eukaryota; kingdom Metazoa; phylum Arthropoda; class Insecta; order Orthoptera; family Acrididae; genus Schistocerca; species Schistocerca nitens. The sequence continues at coordinate 123,818,764 of NC_064622.1, read as the reverse complement.
TGTTTTCTCTGGCATCAGTTCGCAGTGTAGCGATGGTTTTCGTATCGCCAGCACAACAAAACATTCGGTTGGCTCGTTTTATCATCAGAATGACGTCAGCCAATTACCGCCTAGGCATTATCGTAATGTATATATGACAGACCAATCGCGCACAGCACTCCGTACGTTGCCTTATTATGAAGTCCACACAATGGCGTTCAATTTTCCTGAAACGAGGTGATAACATACAGTGGTAACTGAGTGCAGAATGCTTGCGTATTGAGTTCGTATTGACGTCTTTTTACACCGCACAGAGCAATCGACAATAAAAGACTCCCGTTTCGGAGTTCGTTTGCTCTGTTTATAACGTTTCATTCATTGCACTAAGCAAAATAAATACGTGTAGGACACTGTAAAGACTCTCATTTTTTTTCGGGTGTGATAATATATGTTATTTAAGCAAGACCTAACACAAAATTGAAGTGATCATTCAATAATTTATTAACTTATTACGACAGGATGAATCGAAACACAAAATTTAATATAAATTGCATAAAATAAAAGAGAAAGCCCTTCTCAACTCGAAAGTTGCCTTAAACAATGCAGAGTGTTGCCAGGCAAGGTTCTATTTGATGCAGTTTGTGATATTCATCGGTGTAAAGGAAGTACAGAGGCGTGAAAATTATGATACTCAACAAGTTTTGCAAAGAACACTTTTGTGTTACATTTATTTAAGAATTAAATGTAACACCAACATCATTTTATGAGCATGTCTTCCACCTTTATTAACAGTTCGGTCCTCTAGACATACTTTTTATGGGGATTGACCAAAGATTACTTGATCAGGATACCATATTTCTATGAGCTGCTTGGTGAGTTGTACTTTTGTTGTAGCAGTAATTTTCTTCAATTTTTGTTACACTATCACCCACAGGTACTCTATCAGTTTTATTTCTGAGCTGGTCTTGTGCATTAACTTACTAAGTTACTAAAAATTTACTAAAAATCGCACTATAAACAACTGAAGGCACAAGCAGAGTTTTAACCTTATTTCGTATTCACGAATAACAAATTCACCAAGACAATGTAGTTGAAAGACTTTATATATATATATATATATATATATATATATATATATATATATATATCAACAGTCATAATGAATATAATACCTTACGAATATATTTCAATAAGGGAAATTTATACAGTACCTAGTTTTGGAATGAAGAACAGTAACATTCTAAAATTTTTGTTTTGAGTCTAATAATATTCACACTGCTGTACATTGCCAATTATCAAACACATACATATTAAACTGGGTGATTCGTCTGCCTCCACAAATGTTGTTTTATGCAACTCACAATATTATATCTGGCCCTTTAAAAACCACGAGCGAGATTTTCATATTCTCTCGCTCGCTAGGCACAAACTATTAGTCCTACAGAAAGAAGAAACATGACTTTTTTGTAGGAAATTTAATGTAGTTAAGTTTCGTACTGGAGTGAGTTTTCGCTGGACATCAAGGTTTTCGAGTTAGTCAAGAGAAAAAAAGAAATGTGACCTTTAAGCCCGCCTCCAACCCCACGCTCATCCCTTACTAGTCAGGATTTTTAGTATGTTGTTCACAACAATACGTCCTACCACTGTACAAAAAGTTCCGGCTACACGAACTATTTTCGATATTTGACCTTTTTTTCGTCTCTCCATTGATTGAGTCACCATGCTTCCAGCATAGTCGGGTATTTCTTTAACGTTTTTTATTTAAATGGGTCTGAAGACAGTGAAAGAAAAACGACTTTTGTAAACGTTACGCTAAAGCTAATTACGTTGATAATTGGATACAAATTTAATAATTACAAGCACAGTGCGGAAGCGTGACAAATACAACGATGTAATTATTTGATGCTGGTAAAATTCACATAATTATTGGGTAAAATTTACACAAACGTCAGTGTTACAATTCGTAACTGTTCGACAAAGCCGGTGGCGGAATGAGGCCAGACATTGAAGACTAAAAAAATCTAACGTGCTAAACAATTCTTGCAGTCGCAGAGGTTCTACTGTGATAGGAGGGAGAGCCAGAAATGAAATAATAGAAACCCAGACTGGTGGGGGCTGAGTGTGTGTGCGAGTGGGAGTGCATTTCAAGTCACTTATGTCGGTCGGAATAACTGGAAAACTATGATCTCTCGTGAAAACGTATCCCACTGCAAATTTAAGTAAATTTCCTGCGAAATGTATTTTCCATTTTTTCTGCTGGATTAATAGTTCACATGTAGTGAACAAGAGAATATGACGATTGTGTGTGTGGCTTTTAGGAACCCGGATAAAACACTGAGGGTTGCATAAAACGGCGTCTGTAGGGATAGCTGAATTGCCCTTTAAACTCCGCAAGGCACTGTATAGTGTGCGACAAAGGGTTCATCGTTCCAATAATCCCGATATTCTGCCCTATTTCATTTACGTTCTAGTGTGGGAAATATGAGATTCTGTGCCACTGTACTCGCCCTAATCTCCCCTATGTCTTTTTTTTTCACGATCGCTTCACGAGAGATACGAATGTAGCAGCATAGTGATCGCACTGTTTTCTTCGAGAACAGGTTATGTAAGCTTACTCAACACATTTTTGCAGGAAGTTCATCGTCTTTCTTAAAATGATTTCCACACATTTTCGAGTTTTCCTGTTACAGTCTCATTTGGATTATACCGCCCTTTAATGAGCCCAGTAGCACATCTGTGGATTCGTTCCACATACAGGGTGTGATGGGTAAAATTACAGATATTTTTATACGTGGTATTTTAAGACTTACACACGTCAGTGTGTTGATTATTTTTTCTCTGCATTGAACAATTGCCTCTCAAACACATCACAAACTTTACGACTTAACATTTTCTGCATGGCCATAGCTAGGCTGCAAAATGAACAACGCCTGTCAGTATAGACTTACAGTTTTGCAGCTGTGCACCCACACTGCTATACCTTACCTGCTCCCCAGGGGAAATTACGCATTAATGGCTTTCTCTTGCCACATGTACTTGGGGATACTATGCAACCTAAAAATATATGACTTGTAATAGCTGTAATTATTAGTCCACAAATGATGAAAATACTGAATACCACCCTAGGCAGCCAATAGAAATATCTGCACTTACATCTATTACACCCTCTTTATTGCCATGCCTTCTTGATAAGGACTCAAAATACTGGAAAAAGAGAAGCGGCGCCACTAGACTCTTGTACGTGATTTCCTTTGCAAAGGCATTTTCCCAGGATCCTTCCAACAAACATATGTCTTCAATTAGCACCAATATAATGTACTCACAACTACGCAGAATACAGTTCTGACCACAATTACACCTACATACTGAGGACATTGCAGATGTGCTGTTCGAAGTGAATTACAACTGGGCAACCTGCAGGCTTGGTTAGCATCTGCATTTACGTTCAAGCATATCTTTCGCACGGGGTTTTCATAATTTTGCGCAAACCTTGTATGTGTAGCGCTTAATGTGTTCACCACTAATCTTGTGATCCATTACTATCAGGTTCTTTCTGTTTGCTAAAAGTCTTATATAACATTCATCCATTATAAAGAATGACGCTATTCATTACTTGCCAGCAGCCATAAAAAGCTTAACAACCAATGAAATTCAGTTTAAGAGAAGCCTAAAGGATTTATTGGTGGCCAACTCCTTCTACTCCATTGATGAATTTCTCAGTAAGCCCAACTGATATATATATATATATATATATATATATATATATATATATATATATATATATATATATATAGGGTGCGTCAAAAAAATGTATACAAGCTTTGAAGCGTCATAGAAAATTTATTTCCCGTTGTACAATGTTAAATTTCTGGAAATGGAAAGCTTAAAGCCCAATTGGAAAAATAAATGTACTTTGCAAATGTGATTAAAGTTCAAACTGGTGGCCTTCAGGATCAATACATTTCTGAGTACAAGTCACCACTGATTCTTTACATCGTACCAAAGTGTCCAATGAGATTTCTGCGCACATTGCCTGAATCTCATTCCAAAGTGTGTCCAGGTTACGTGGTTTACGTTTGTACACCTCATCTTTTACTGTGCCCCATAAGAAGAAATCCAGCGGAGTGAGGTCTGGAGAGCGTGAAGGATACTCGATTGGTCCCCTGCGTCCTATCCATTGGCCTGGCACATTGTGATCCAGGTATGCTCGTGCGCCCCTATGATAGTGCGACGGGGCGCCATCTTGTTGGAAATAAAACTCATCATTACCGTGTAATGCACGAATGGCAGGGAATATGGAGTCAGCAAGCATTGTTAGGTACGTTTCTCCAGTAACAGTACCTTCAAAGTGGAAAGGCCCAATGAGTCCCCTTGCAGACAAACCACACCACACATTTACACCAGGCAAATTCACAGCCTTTTCAACTGTAATGTGAGGATTATCTTCAGCCCAGTACACACAGTTGTGCCTATTGACAGTTCCATTGAGTTTGAATTGGGCTTCATCCGACCAAGTTATGCTGCCCATAAATCCCGGTTCACGTCTCACCATCTCCTGAACCCATTCACAAAATTTTAACCTTCGATCTGGATCGTCGTCACTCAGCTGTTGCACCAGCCTTGGAATGTACACACGAAAATTTCTTTTCTTCAGAACGCGTAGCACACTACTATCACTTACATTACTCTCACGTGCCGCTTGCCTTGAAGATTTTTGAGGCGAACGCTGAAACAGTTCCAAGACCGCAGTTGTGGAATCATCACTTGTAGCTGTACGAGGTCGCCCTGATCGACCTTTATGCACATCACACACTGTTCCATGAATTTCGAATTTGTCTCGTAGACGTGTAATTGTTAACCTTGAAGGTGGTTCTGTACCATACTCACTTCTCCACTGCCTTAAAACTGCAGCTACGTTTTAAAATTTCCAGTACCACTTAATTATCTGCTTCCGCACTTCATAGCTCAAACGCAAGTCCGCCATGTTGCAGTTACTTCCTTGCCACTGCTGCCACCTGTTTAGGAACCTAACATTACTTTCTCACAGATATTTAACCTTGTAGAACGGGAAATAAATTCTCTATGACAGTTCAAAGTGTGTATACATTTTTTTGATGCACCTTGTATATATGTACAGGGCTATTACAAATGATTGAAGCGATTTCATAAATTCACTGTAGCTCCATTCATTGACATATGGTCACAACACACTACAGATACGTAGAAAAACTCATAAAGTTTTGTTCGGCTGAAGCCGCACTTCAGGTTTCTGCCGCCAGAGCGCTCGAGAGCGCAGTGAGACAAAATGGCGACAGGAGCCGAGAAAGCGTATGTCGTGCTTGAAATGCACTCACATCAGTCAGTCATAACAGTGCAACGACACTTCGGGACGAAGTTCAACAAGATCCACCAACTGCTAACCCCATTCGGCGATGGTATGCGCAGTTTAAAGCTTCTGGATGCCTCTGTAAGGGGAAATCAACGGGTCGGCCTGCAGTGAGCAAAGAAACGGTTGAACGCGTGCGGGCAAGTTTCACGCGTAGCCCGCGGAAGTCGACGAATAAAGCAAGCAGGGAGCTAAACGTACAACAGCCGATGGTTTGGAAAATCTTACGGAAAAGGCTAAAGCAGAAGCCTTACCGTTTGCAATTGCTACAAGCCCTGACACCCGATGACAAAGTCAAACGCTTTGAATTTTCGGCGCGGTTGCAACAGCTCATGGAAGAGGATGCGTTCAGTGCGAAACTTGTTTTCAGTGATGAAGTAACATTTTTTCTTAATGGTGAAGTGAACAGACACAATGTGCGAATCTGGGCGGTAGAGAATCCTCACGCATTCGTGCAGCAAATTAGCAATTCACCAAAAGTTAACGTGTTTTGTGCAATCTCACGGTTTAAAGTTTACGGCCCCTTTTTCTTCTGCAAAAAAAAACGTTACAGGACACGTGTATCTGGACATGCTGGAAAATTGGCTCATGCCACAACTGGAGACCGACAGCGTCGACTTCATGTTTCAACAGGATGGTGCTCCACCGCACTTCCATCACGATGTTCGGCATCGGTCGTGGTGGAGATCATGATCAGCAATTCATGGCATGGCCTCCACGCTCTCCCAACTTAACCCCATGCGATTTCTTTCTGTGGGGTTATGTGAAAGATTCAGTGTTTAAACCTCCTCTACCAAGAAACGTGCCAGAACTGCGAGCTCGCATCAACGAAGCTTTCGAACTCATTGACGGGGACATGCTGCGCCGAGTGTGGGAGGAACTTGATTATCGGCTTGATGTCTGCTGAATCACTAAAGGGGCACATATCGAACATTTGTGAATGCCTAAAAAAACTTTTTCAGTTTTTGTATGTGTGTGCAAAGCATTGTGAAAATATCTCAAATAATAAAGTTATTGTAGAGCTGTGAAATCGCTTCAATCATTTGTAATAACCCTGTATAATATAACTTCTGTACCATTTCAGTGCATAATGGGTTCATTGTAAATAAGTATTATAGTAGTTGTATTACATGTTTATTACCTTATAAATAAATAAAAAACTTTAATTTTAAATTCAGTGCATTAGTATTTGTAAAATGACTTTCATATAGTGTTCATTAAAAATGATGATCATTCCACTTGGGACCTGTGGAATGGTACATTAGCTTATTTGTTTTAGTTGTAAATATTTGTCATGTATTGTTGTTTTTCTGACATGTTCCACATCCTGGAGAACCTCCTCACTACGGATCAATTGGAATGAAAGTAAATCTAATCTAATCTAATTACACAAACTATGGCTAAATGATTTGACAATACCAGCTCAAAGCTGTTTGACGAAAATTATGGCATGACAGATAATACAGAGACGGGACACCACTGCCGTTAACGGTGGCAAGTTTTTTCATGCAGTATTTTGAGCAACAAGGTCACAAAGCCACATCGATTCACTCTCCTTATTTTCACGGATACACTGATTTTATCCTCTTGAAATAGATTCTCGGTGAAATCGTAGTGCAGCAGTAATTGGATCACATAAATGGTGTTCATCCTGATAGAAAAAGGAAAGTCACCATTTGTTGATGCCCCAGTCGAACAGAAATCGTTTGATCAGCTTTTCATATTCACATGTATCAGTTAGTGAACGCAAATAGTTTTCGTCATGCCGTCCTCAAAAGAGATATCTTGAACACATTAACGCACAGGGCAAATGTATTTCAAATGATAGCCATTTTCAATTTGAAACAAGGAATTCAAAACATGTATTCGAGAAGACCAGACACAGCAAGAAAGTTGTCGCCGGTGCTTTCAGGAGCAGTCGTCGAAAGATGTTTCATGACTGAACGGAAGATCTCAAGACAGCAATACTGATCAGCTACGAATAGCAAGACAGGACATGTTCTGCATAAGTATGGATTGAGACCGTTGCTGTGATTCGCACCGCAGATTCGATGTATTTTCAGTCTTTTTAATGAAAAGTAGGCACAGGGTGACAGTTGTGTACCTGATTGGTGTGAGAGTATTCACGTCAGACAAACTGTTTGCACTGTCACTGTCCTGAACACAAACGTCTTGGTATAGAAAGTGCACTAGCTAAGCTGCTTAGAGAATGGTATCAAAATTCTATTGTAAAAGTTGAGGACTTTTGTTCTTGCCACAACGTACGAGATTCATTGCACGAAATGCATGTAACAGAGCTGCAAGTTATTCTTTTTTTTTATCGAAATCTTCGTATTTGATTTCTAACCTTTGCGTTTACATTTGTAATATGTCTGTGTAACTTAACGCTTCTAAATTCGATTATTAAGTTACCTTTAAGCTGTATAGCTTGTATACTGTGACATGTGCATAATAACACTATGTAAGTTTCTGAATATAAAACATGACTTTGCAACACAATGAATGTAGTATGGTGCAGAATTTTCTGAAGCCAATATTCTCAAAATAACAATAAGTCTGAACTAGAATCTGTGACTGGTGACTTTCCAACAATCAAGACTTCGATATTGGCTGACGTACAGGACAACCATGCGCAGTTATCTGTACCAATCTGAATCTATATAGAATCTTCAGAACGATCTTCTGTCGTAGCTCTAATGTTAATTCTTTCTTGTCCAAAAAAGATAGCGAAGCTCAGCTCCGTTCTGCCACCTTACCTGCAACGTAAAACTGTTACGTGTAGACCTGAAGTAAATCACCCAGTTTTTGCTAAAAGCGCTGCTAAACAATGCTTATTAAGTAAATCAGGGAAGGTGCAATGCTTGTGACCATGCTTCAGATCACGCAATTGTACAGTTCGCGTGAGCGTGCTAGTACTCAGTGGATTTTCAGTCATCACAGGAAAATTTGAAGATCCAGAATCAAGTAAACCAAAAGTCTATATTAGTTTAGTTCCGGTATTCTAACTGAGAAAGCTTGGACCGTTAAAAGGTTAGTCTTTGAAAATATAAACATCTGTCAAGCACTATTGGAGTAACAGTCCCCGGGACATAAGTACCGAAACATAAAGTTTTATTTGTAAATTGAACAACTGTAGCCAAACACGGTTTCTACAACAAGCGCATTTTTAAGGACGAAGAGTGATGTAATGTTTCACTGAGTACTTACATGACAGTCAAGAAATAGTCAATGCAAAGCTCTGTTCACCAAGAACCGAGTTTAAACATCATGGCTCACGGAATAAAAATGTTCCCCAGTACTATCGCTCAAACGTTTGTGATCGCAGCAAATGCAAATGCATTATTAGGTATCTCACCTCAATCCGAGTGCCCGAAGATTGAGAAAACGGCATCCCGAAAGTAAATGTCCACACCACTGCTGACGACAGTACAAGCTCATGGCAGACGCATGCCCAGCAAGAAGAAAGGTAGTCAGAAAATTACATCATCTACCCGTAACAACATTAACCCAGATAGCCCACAGAGATCCCCTCCCCAGATGTGCTCAGGAACCAAGCCCCTTGCGACAAAGATTACAGAAGTACTGCCACTTCTTCTGATACAAACGCTTTGAATTTCTATATTTTGTTTTTCCGCTACTAATTTGGAGCACGGCTCGTTTTCGCACTGAACCTGTAGAAAACCTAGCATTTAATTATAGATATAGACATTACTTTGATTTGTATTAAATGAAAATCGCTTGTTTTCTTTTTTATGAAGTATCAATTTGTTGTGTTAACCGCCGGCCGAGGTGACCGAGCGTTTCTAGGCGCTACAGTCTGGAACCGGATGACCTCAGAAGTTAAGTCCCATAGTGCTCAGAGCCATTTGAATCATTTTTGTTGTGTTAACCGATTTTAGGCTTACAGGGCCATCATCAGATACTTGCTGACTACCGTCACCAAGAAGTTACAATCTTTGTAAACTACAATGGAAAACGAGTTACACATCTAGACTGAAGCACAAACGCACAGTAAATGACATCTTTGAGAGTGTGGTGGTAATACAATGTAAAAAGTAAAAATTAAACAATAAATAAATATAAAGAGAGTAAATAGGAAAACTCTTTCAACACAAAACTGGAAAAGCATGCCTACATAACATTTTATATTAATAAACAAAACCAGTAACATAAAATTAGTACTTGACAAGGCAACATCAAGAGGTTGAAGCAGCCTTGTCAGGTACTAATTTCATTTTATTATATTGGTTTTCTTTATTAATGCAAACTGTGCTGTAGGGATGCTTTCCCAGTTTTGTGTCAAAGTTATTTCCTTGCTTAATCCCTTTATATTTATTTATTGTTTAACTTTTTACATTTCAGTATCACCGCAGTTTGACGAAGCTGGACATTACTCCTTTCAGAGTGGCACTAAATTTTCCAAAAGGGATGCCCAACGAATTATGCAATGATATGATTGTAGCCCAGAATTCTCATCCTTGATTTTCGTTAGTAGTCCCTTTTCATGCCGACCATCGCTGGGACCGCATCAGTTGAAAGAGACACCATTTTATCATAAGTAATGTTTGATTTTGTCACGATTTCTTCAAAAGTCTTGAATAAATATCCTCCGAGAGCCTTGCTTTTAAACTGCAACATTCCTAGCTATTCTTTCCTAAATGCTTTACATTCAATATACAAAAATCGAACGAAAGTAGGCATTTGTTCTTCTTCAAGAAAGTCACACGATTAACCAAGTGCTATGCGTAGCCAGGGGTCTTCTGCAGGAATTCGAGCAAAGTACTATTATTGTCAACAGTCTAAATTTCGGATCTTCTCGTATTGCTCCATGTCGACAGTCGAATATCTTGAACTGAGGCAAAGGCAGGCTTTTCCTCTCCAAAAATGGCCATAGCCACTCCAATATACATTTTATTACTATCTTAGACTCTGAAAATGGCTTCTGGTGTTTGCTGAGCGCCCGACACACACATAGCTGCTTCTGCCCATTCATAGAGCGAATTAGCAAGGCAGTACTCTTTTTAGTGAGAAGCTAGATATGCCTGGAGTTTCTCTCGACGGGCTACACTCCCCAGAGGAAAATTCTTATGGAACTGCTGAAGAGTTCTTCGGTAGCGTCGGTTTAAATTGGCACTTCTAACAAGAACAACAGTTTGCTTTCATATGAGGCAAACTGGAACAGCTCCAGGCCTATCAATCAGCATAAGACAATACTATTCAGTCCATTCAGTCAAATACTTCCTATTTTTACTATCATGCAATTACATCCATGCATCTGGTGTAACAGACGACGATATGGTGGACTAGGCATTGCTTCCCCGTGGTGTAACTATGACTGCTGACATTTATTGTTAACAACTGAGACCTTTTCCAGAGGCAGTCCAAGAACAACGACCAGGAAGATTACTTCAAGAGATGCTGCACCACCGTAACATCCACCCGTATTCTCCTACACTGACAAAAAACACTGTACAGGTGACAGAATGAGAACGAATTTCGCACTCATCTTATTCACATGATCTTGCGCCCTTAGATTTTCTCCTTCCACGCTCTCTATCGAATAATCTTCAAGAAACTTCCTTTCTGGATGAAAATACGCTCCGAGCATGGCCCGACGAGTTCTTCGCCTCAGAATGACGTGTTTTCTATAGCCGCGGAATAGAAAAGTTACCCCACCGTTGGCGGAAAAGACTCGAACTTAGAAACCAATCCTATATTTCTGGCTTACAACCAAGAAATACATTCTGGAAACCTTGTTCAGGATAGAGAGATGGCAGCAAATTTTAATTTTTATTAGAACAACCATATCGTATCGACACTTCCTACTCAACTATACCTACAGCACTTAATAACTCAATGTTTAACGTCTAGAGAGTTGCCAGCAATTTTTAATTTCAGTTTGAACAACTATTTCATATCCACACTTCGTACTCAACTAAACCTACAGCACTTGGTTACGCCATTTTCTAACACCTCATATAAATCATTTTACTACCTCTATGAAAATATGTAGCACGTTTTATTTTGCTTGACTGCGGGAAGAATTCTGTACATGCATTGGATATGTATCAGTAGAGAGCAAACCTCACTCACTTATTAAATGCACTCTATTTAGATCTACATTGCGTAACGTTTCCTTTTATAGGTCTGTGAATCCAGCAGTCTTGAAAGTCGTTTATGTGAAAGTGACAACTTACACCTTGTCGAAATACCGTTATTTTTCTCACCTCCTCGTAAGTCCCCTGGTGTTCTTTGTTGTTATTCGTGCCAATAAAATGCTCTGAACATGGCACTCATGTCTGATCATAACTAATAAAATCATGATCAATATGTTTCCAGTAATTTGATTTCAAAACTATAGGGGGCGATCAAAAACCCTGTGTTTGAGGGCGCTGCTGCAGCGAACATGCAACGTAGTGCGGTTATAGAAGTACCGACATGTATACTAGGGCTTAGTGTGGCGCTCGTGTCGTTTCGAGATGCGTGCGATAAAAGCTGAAAGGTGAGCTGTGGGATCTTACTACCAAATGCTTCCAAACAGGACCAATGTGCTGTTATTCTTTTCTTGGCTGCCGGAGGACAAAAACCGGTAGACATCCATGGGCGAATGAGGAATGTGTGTGGGGCAGCACGTCTGTCGAAAACCATCGTTGTGGAATGGTGCGACAAGAGGTGCTTCTGTTTCTCGATAACACACGTCCCCATATTGCAAATACCGTAACGCAGAAGTTAGCCAACATTGGTGGGAGATACTCGAGCACCTACCCTATTGTCCTGATCTCTCACCTTGCGATTATCACGCCTCTGGTCCGTTGAAACAGGGCCTGAAGGGTCACGATTCATGTTGAACCAGGATGTGCACAAGCAGTTACGAACTCCTTCATGCAGCTGGACACGGTGGTTTACCAGATGGGTAACGTCAGCCTGGTGCGCCGGTTGAATGAGTGCCTCAATGTTAACAGCGATTTATCCCGATTCTTGACTGCACGGCCTTCGAACGTAAACTTTTTGATTGCCACTCATATCTCTAGCCGATCTCTGAAAATATACATTGAATCCAGCATCATAGAAGTTGTGTTAAAGGCGTGACATAGGACCTGAAAATATTTTTTAAAAATACAGTAAAAGATCGAATCAGTGAAGTTGTGCTTTTATCCTCGTAGCGACTAGACATGCCAAATACATAGCGGGCCTCAAAAGGTACAGTACAGCTTCAACGTGTTGTAACACCAGAACCAACTGAGATACTCACGCAGTGATCGGCTTACGTGACAAAGTTACGAAGTTTTGTTTGTGTGTGTTCCAGGTTGTGAATTAATCATAATGACAACGGTTCAAGAAAAGGCACAGTGTTTATGCAGACCAAACTTGATATGCAAGTTCAAAGGAAATCCAAACACGGTTTAGGTAGCAACCACCATCGCTGATGTCGATACGCTAGTGGTACAGGAATTTTATGCAGATAGGAAGCATTGACATGAAATACTGGATTACCTGGAACGAATGAACTAAACTAAACTCCATCCGAATTGGCCTCCCTGGCTTACTTCGTCGCCTTACATTATGGCGATGGACTTCTTTCTATGCGGTTACGCCAAGAATAGGGTCTACGGAACGCCTGTCAACCACATTAATGATTTAAAGAACCGAATAGTCGCTGTCATTGCGACAGCTGATACGGATATGTTTCTCGGAGTGTGGATAGAGCTCGAATACAGAATGGATGTTGTCTGTGCCACCAAAGCCACAAATGTCGAAACTAACTGAGTGGCATAAAAACTTTATGAGATAGTGTCACACATAAGCCGAACGAGGATGAATATGTTGTTGTTGTGGTCTTCAGTCCTGAGACTGGTTTGATGCAGCTCTCCATGCTACTCTATCCTGTGGAAGCTTCTGCATCTCCCAGTACCCACTGCAACATACATCCTTCTGAATCTGCTTGGTGTATTCATCTCTTGGTCTCCCTCTACGATTTTTACCCTCCACGCTGCCCTCCAATACTAAATTGGTAATCCCTTGATGCCTCAGAACATGTCCTACCAACCGATCCCTTCTTCTTCTCAAGTTGCGCCACAAACTACTCTTCTCCCCAATCCTATTCAATACCTCCTTATTAGTTATGTGATCTACCCATATAATCTTCATCAGGATGAATACTGATATCTTAAATATTTTGTGGCTGTGCGCTCAGCAACCGATTACGCAGTTACATAGAATGTAACAGTCAGCCAACCAGTTGGGCACAACTTTTTCTAAAAACACATTAACCAGGTTTCGATTTCTCTAATGTCTTCATCAGAATGGTAAAAGTTACATGACAACTTTTAAGTTTTCAGCAACAGTGCTATCGTCAAATGACATGTTTTTGTTTCGTGAATCAAGAATATGGGTCATAATAAAAAAGACAGACCGTTACCACAGAATAATAGGATCATAGTTGCAAGCGGCGGCACAAGTTAACTAAAGTGCCGCCACTTCCAACTATGATTCTATTGTTTTGTGATGGTCATCCATGGTCATCCTGCCTGACAGCGCTTAACTTCAGTGATCTCACGGAACCTGTGTTACGACTGCGGCAAGGCCGTTGGCTTCTCTGTTTGTTGTATAGGATTTAAAAGACGCAGCCGGCCAATCTTCAAGCTGTCTCAGTAGCTATAAGAGTCACGTGATAGCCAGCGTCTATCATGCAACGGGGTGGTGAACTGTTCTAATGCCTAAGTGGGCATGATGTTCTGCATCTAAGTTCCGGTGGATATCAGACTGCTCCGAGTTTTGTAGAGTTCGCTAGCTTCCTCAGCCCGTGCTAATTATGTGCTAAAGCAGGTTCACATTTTCGAGGTGTATCGTAAAATGAATACTACCAATAATATCTTTTATATATATATATATATATATATATATATATATATATATATATATATATATATATATATATATCTGTGCGGTCTATTCTTTCCGTTATGTCCGAAAGAATAGCCACCACATATATAATTAATGTGAAACGCCTAATGGTCTCTTACGGGAATCGGTGAATCGCCTCAAGTAATGACGATAACGGGCAAGGGGCACTACATTAGTAGCGTGTGGATAACTTGAGAATTTGGGTCTGACTGGAGGCGAGATAGTTCGTGCAGTTCCAATGACCATTACGTCCAGATGGCACAGTGGTCAGAGCAGCTGCCACGTAAACAGGAGACCCAGGTTCGAACCCCGGCTGTCCGGCACAAATTTCCAACTTTCCCTTTTTATTTCAATCAATACCCACTCGCAGCCGATGTCTGTAATTCCTTTGTGTCATAGTAACATATTACTTAAGGCTTTCACGGCGTAATAGATTTAAATACGGTTACTGGGCTTACCGTCAGATTTTATTGTTGTATCCCCACAATATTTTTCCGTAAGAACTGTCCAGCTTCGCCAGCGGATGTAGCAGTTCTTTTCGGAAGTTCAGAAACCGTACACTCGAGCAAACATTGGATTCAAAATGTCAATCAGTAATTTGCACTGCGCAACAGAATAAAAGCATCACTTATTCGAAACCCTGTAATTTTCTTCCATTACGACGCACAAATTTGAAATTTGGCTCAAAGATGCTACAACCCTCCAGGTGTAAGAGCGTGGCGCCCTGCGATGTCATCCTCAGGCTCGACGACGCCTCCAAACAGCAAGGTCTGGACACATGAGGAAAAAAAAAAAACCGCAGCTCAGAAGTCCAAGAGACGTGTAACGTGGATTAATGACGTCACACTGGCACCAGCTTTCACCACAGTTCTGTCCAACGTCACCGTCGACGTGTCACGCTATAGAAAGATCGTCAAAGTCCCTCTGATCGATATTTCACCATTTCTTTTGACGTCTCTGCGATGGAGGTCAGACCCGCGATGCTCAGCGCTGAAATCACGCGGTTTTCATGAAGTGGAGGAGGAAAACGATTCTGACACACCGCCGCTCAAAATCGAAACGAAACGGCCTCAGGTAATGGAATAAAGAGCATCAATAAAACCATCCCTTTCCGTTGATTCCCACACACATTTAGCCATTGAAATCAACAGTTTGCAATGCGATGAACGACAGGAAGACGCTTTTGACAATCTTTGATACTACTGTCATCTCCCTGACGCTTCAACACTAGGCATTGTGGCCTAACAACCCCTTTTGAAAGTGATCTCACCCTTTTGGAGTGTAGTGTTACCGCAATTTTTGCTCCGATGTGTGTTCTGTGTGTGGAAAGAAACTGAATGAGAAGCTATACTGTTCCCGACGTAAAAATTAGGCAACGGAATATTAGACTGTAACTATTAAGGTGTGCTTTCTCAAAAGCTAATTGGACATCAATAACCTTGCTTCCTAGTATATTTATTCCTTAACGAAATTTGTTGCAAGTATTTCCAATCAGTAGCTCAGTACATAATATCAGTAATAGAAATAGGAACAGCAATCTACATAAAGACCTAAAATCAATTACCTCGGTCCAAAAAGCGTCCAATATTCAGGAACACGCATTTTCAAAAAACTACCAGCAAGTCAGAAACCAATAAAAATTTGGTTTCAGAGTTTGAAGGACTTTTTGATACAGAAGTGTCCGATTCCACCCATCTGCTTTGACCCATGACGTCATCAATATGGCGGAAATGGCTATTCTAAGTGTCTATGACGTCACTACATACACACGGCAACAAACACGAAGATACAAGTAAATAAGACAATAACATCTCCCTCCAAAAACACATTCAAACTAATGGGACAACAGCGGGAAGTTGGGAGGTTTAGGGTAAGGACAAGCTAAATATAATAGTAAAAAGAAGCACACCACAATCCCAAAACACAATTTGACTATAAAAAAAACTACAACATTCGTCTACACCAACAAAAATATCTACAGGAATCGGAGACTTCCCTTGAACTACATATAGATAGAATGAGATTTTGACTCTGCAGCGGAGTGTGCGCTGGTATGAAACTTCCTGGCGGATTAAAACTTTGTGCCGGATCTAGACTCGAACTCGATACCTTTGCCTTTTGCAGGCAAGTGCTGTACCAACTGAGCTACCTAAGCACGACTATAGGACGCGTACCGAAGAGATCACAAAGAGCAGTCGCAACCTCACGCCATTATGTAGCAGTCATTTGCATAAGATCTAAACGAGTACCACTTTCATAACACTATATTTACATAACTTATGGCATTAGAATAACACACAAACTCATGAGGGTAATTAAGTTAAGACAGGTGCCAACACGACAAAATATGCAATACTTCCTATAACGTACTTTACATAGCCATATCAGTTTTATAATTAATTTTAGCCCATGAGGCGTAACTGTCACTGTTACGTGCTATAGTAATTTTAAACATCTAGCACATTACAGACATGAGAAAAAGTAAGAATTGTAATTTTTAC
Source organism: Schistocerca nitens (assembly GCF_023898315.1). Taxonomy (NCBI): domain Eukaryota; kingdom Metazoa; phylum Arthropoda; class Insecta; order Orthoptera; family Acrididae; genus Schistocerca; species Schistocerca nitens. The sequence goes on along the minus strand of NC_064622.1, from coordinate 123,801,994 downwards.
ATACTTTTACTCATGATAGTTGCATGTTACTACTTAGTTACTGTACAACATAAATATTACAAATAAGTCGTCAAATCTGTAACTTCAGGCGCAGCTCATAGAGGGCGCCACACGCAAAACCGATGTGTACTGTGAAACCAACATATAATTTTACGACAGTAATGGTTGAACTGTGTAAGCATTCACTTGAACACGAACAACTGCTACAATTCCGCACTGGTATTTAATGTTTACAGTAAAAGACAACGGTGTGATGGACTTATAACTTTTGTAAATCACATTGTAATATATACCCTTGTATTTGTTTTAGCATTGATAATGACCTGACACAGGTCGAAATCTGCCATCCATAACACAGATTCCTACACCTTTTTCCCCTCTGCCGATGTGCCCCAAGGCTCCGTCCTCTCCCCCCTTCTGTAGCTTTTGTACACGGCGGACATGCCGCCGCCGTCAGCCCCCGTCCACCTTCTCCAGTTTGCCGATGACACCGCCTTCCTTGCCCTTGCCCCCACCCTACAGCGCTCCCAACACATTCTCCAATCCCATCTTGACCGGTTCACCGCTTGGTGCAACCAGTGGTTGCTCAAGGTCAATCCCTCCAAAACCCAGGCGATCATTGTAGGCAAACCCACCCCTTCCTTCCGCCTCCTTGATTTCTACATCACCACCTATGGCCGTCCTACTGCCCTCACTCCCACCCTTAAGTACCTTGGCGTCACCCTCGACCGTCGCCTCTCCTGGACTCCCCACCTCCGGACAATCCAAGCCAAGGCACGCTCCCGACTCAGTCTCCTCAAGCTCCTCTCTGGCCGTACGTGGGGTCTGGAACCCTCCACCATCCTCCACACCTATAAATCCCTCATCCGCCCTATCCTTTGTTATGCCCATCCGGCTTGGATCTCTGCCCCCCCCCCCTACCTTTTATAAATCCCTCCAAATCCTTGAACGCCATGCTCTCCGCCTCGCCTATTGCATCCGTCTCCCCTCCCCTACGCGGATCTTGTATGATCTCATCCCCTTCCCCCACCTCCTTCTTTTTCTTGAAAGGATACGGATCCTGTACACCTCCCGTAAACTCGATCCTCCTCACCCGCTCATCTCCCCGATCCTCTCTCACCCCCGCCCGCTGCCGCGCCTGTATTCCCACGTCCCACCCGGTCTCCATCTCTCCACCCTCCTTACCCTCTCCCGAGGTGGCTTCCACCAGCTCCCCCTCCCTGATGATGTCCTCCTCCCCTCCATCTACCCCTCCTATCAACTTTGACCCTGCACTCCCCCACTTCTGGTGTCCTTTCCTTTTGGCACCCTCCCTCCCTTCTCTTCCCTTCCCGTCTCTTTCCTTTTCCCACGTCCCCTCCCTCCACCCCTCTTCCCCCGGGCTTCCCCTCCCCCTCCCTCCCTCCCCCTATCTCCCCTGCCCGTGGCATCTCTGCTCTCCCCTCTCGCTCTCCCACTCCCCTTCCTCCTCCTCCTCTCTTCGCAGGTCCCCAGACTCGCACACGCGTAGTGAACATTCGTGCGCCGGAGATCATCGCCTCAGTGTCTCGTGTGTGTGCTTCGTTTTGTGTTTCGCGTTCTTTCGCAGTTACAACTCCACTGTTCACATGTGCCGTCGCCGTCCTCCGTGTTCTGTGCGCCGTGTCAACAAGTGTTAGTGTTTTTATCGTCCAGCGTGAACGGCTTCATGTTTATTGTTTTTTTGTCTCTACTTTTTTTGCCCGCCATTTTCATTGTATTGTCTATGTCGCCTCTTTGTCATATGGTTGTACCACTTAAGGCTGAAGAGCGGCGTACTCTGCTGCTGACAGCCCGCCTGTATGAGGTGCTAAAATTACAATAAAGGAAAAAAAAAGTCGAAATCTGCCATCCATAACACAGATTCCTACACCTTTTTCCCCTCTGCTGGTGTGCCCCAAGGCTCCGTCCTCTCCCCCCTTCTGTACTTTTTGTACACGGCGGACATGCCGCCGCCGTCAGCCCCCGTCCACCTTCTCCAGTTTGCTGATGACTCCGCCTTCCTTGCCCTTGCCCCCACCCTACAGCGCTCCCAACACCTTCTCCAATCCCAGCTTGACAGGTTCACCGCTTGGTGCAACCAGTGGTTGCTCAAGGTCAATCCCTCCAAAACCCAGGCGATCATTGTAGGCAAAACCACCCCTTCCTTCCGCCTCCTTGATTTCTATCTCACCATCGATGGCCGTCCTATCACCCTCACTCCCACCCTTAAGTACCTTGGCGTCACCCTCGACCGCCGCCTCTCCTGGACTCCCCACCTCCGGACAATCCAAGCCAAGGCACGCTCCCGACTCAGTCTCCTCAAGCTCCTCTCCGGCTGTACATGGGGTCTGGACCCCTCCACACCTATAAATCCCTCATCCGCCCTATCCTTTGTTATGCCCATCTGGCTTGGATATCCGCCCCCGCCTACCTTTTATAAATCCCTCCAAATCGTTTAACGTCATGCTCTCCACCTCGCCTATCGCATCCGTCTCCCCTCCCCCACGTGGATCCTGTACGATCTCATCCCCTTCCCCCACCTCCTCCTTTTCCTTGGAAGGATATGGATCCTGTACACCTCCCGCAAACTCGATCCTCCTCACCCACTCGTCTCCCCGATCCTCTCCCACCCCCGCCCGCTCCCGCGCCTGTATTCGCACGTCCCACCTGGTCTCCATCTCTCCACCCTCCTTACCCTCTCCCAAGGTGGCTTCCACCAGCTCCCCCTCCCTGATGATGCCCTCCTCCCCTCCATCTACCCCTCCTACCAACTTTGATCCTCCCGCCCTCCTGTGCTTGCTCCTCTGGGCACCCTCCCTCCTTCTCTCCCTTTTCCCTCCCTCCTCCATTTCTCCCCCCTCCTCCCCCGGGCTTCCCCTCCCCTGTCCCTCTCCTCCTGCCCCCATCTCGTCAGCCATTGGCATCCTTTTTCTCCCCTCTCCTTCACCTCACCCCTGTTCCCCTCTTGGCAGCTCCCCGGACTCGCACACGCTAAGTGGACATTCGCGCGCCGGCGATCACCGCCATCAGTGTTTCGTGTGTGCCATCATGTTTAGTGTTCAGTGTTCACCGTCACACTCCATCGTTCAGCAGTGCCATCGTCTTCTTCAGTGTTTGTGCGTCGTGTCAACAGTTCGTAGTGTGGATTGTCATCGAGTATGAATGGCTTCATGTTTTTTTTCTGTTCATGTGTCTACTGTTTGTTTCCCGCCGTTTTTCCAAGTGATGTATCTTCTCTGTTTGTATCACTGTAGCCTCTTCGGCTGAAGAGTGGCGTATTGTGCTGCTGCCAGCCTACCTGTTCCACAGGTTTTAAAATCACAATAAAGAAAAAAAAAGGTCTAAATCTGCATCTCCGGCAGTACTCCACAAGGTTACCGCCCTTAGATTGTGCCATTCCAGCACTAATCGAAGTGCTAGGTTTTTCAGGTGCCAGCCAGCCAGCCAGCCAGCCAGCCAGCCAGCCAGCTGAGCAGAGCAGAGCAGAGCCGCAGCGGTCCAGCAGCAGCAGCAGCAGCAGCAGCAGCGGTCGCGGTCCCGGTCCCAGTCCCAGTCCCGGTCCAGCCGGCAGCAGCCAGCCAGTCCTCCTGCAGCAGCAGCAGCGGTCCAGCCAGCCAGCCAGCTAGCAGCAGCAGCAGCAGCAGCCCCGGCTCCGTCCGCGGCAGCAGCAGCAGCAGCTGCAGCGTTCCTGCCACCCGCCGTCGCCGTCGCCGTCGCCGTCGCCGTCGCCGTCGGACCCTGGTCTTTATCTGTCGTCGTCTTCCTCCGTCTCCGTCTTTGTCTTCGTCTGTTCCCTTTCTTTTTCGTCCAGTGCGTTTTTGTTTCTCCCTGTCGTCATGTCCGCCCCCACCACCACCACTACCACCACAGCCATAGTTTATACTTCCCCTTCCGCCGCCACCACCACTATAACATGGTGTGCCCAGTCACACCCCCCCTCCTTCCATCCCACCTCTTCTCACTCTCACTTCGCCCTCGCTCTTTGTCGCCCCCTCTCCAGCTTCTTCCTCCCGCTCCACTCGATCTGATCCTTTCCCCCCACTCCCCCAGCCTGTCACTGCAGCTCCAGCTAGGGTGGTGGCCCATAAGGCCACTGACCATGCCCAGCTCTCCCCATCGCCTTCGCCATCACCGCCGCCACCGTCACAGTCGCCGTCGCCTTCACCGTCACCATCTCCGGCGCCGACTGCTGCGTCCACGCCGGGACCTGTCCCTTCCCACTGCCTCCCTATACCTCCCATCCCTCATATCACCACCCGCCCTTCTGCCGCCATTAAACGCCCTAGTGGCACCACCACCTCCTCCGCTCCCAAAAAGACTCCGCCCCGTCCTCCTTCCCCCCCCCCCCAGGGTGCCATGGATGTCTCCCCACCTGGCCCTGCTCCCTCCGCCTCCTCCTCCTCCTCCTCCCCCCTCTTTATACAAATACCTCCTCTCCCATCCCGATCCTTCCCTTCTCGAGGCCCGGAATATCTCTCTCCTCCTCCGCCAACACTTCCCTGGTGCCCCCATCTCTCTCCTCACTCCCAGACGGGATTCTGTTCTCATCTCCTCCCCCAGCCCGACCCTCCATACTGACATCCTCTCCCGCCTCCCCATCACCCGTTCTGACCCCAACGCCTCCCTCACCCCTGCTCCTTATCCATCTCCTACCTGCCAACCCCCACCCCTGCGTCGCCCGCCGACCCTCACCGCTGTGATCACTCGGCTCAGTCCGTCGATCATGGATGAGGAGGTGTTGGCCGAGCTCAAGGCGCATCCCACGCTGGAGGTGCGGGCGGTCTGCCGCATTTTCAACTCGGCTGGCCCCACCCACCTTATGCGGGTTTTCTCCGAGGACACCCCCTCCATTGACCATCTCCTGAAGGAGGGTGCCCTCCTCTTCAACCAGTGCTACAAGGTCGACCCCTCCTGTTCCCCTCCACAATCCCTGCGCTGCCAGAGGTGTCTGCGCTATAACACGCACCCAACAGCTGAGTGCCGCGAGGCCCCCACCTGCCCGCATTGTAGGCAAGCACACTTCCTCCGGCAGTGCCCTAACCTTCAATCCCCTCCCTCCTGCAATACCTGCAGTCTCCCCCATCCCATCTACTCCCAAAAGTGTAAAGCTCGACCCCCTCCGACCACTCCTGAACTCACCGTACCTGTCCGTCCTCTGGACACCCCCACCCCTCCTGACAATTCCCTTCGTCCCCCCCCCCCCCCACCGCTGAGGACATCATCAGGTTCCTCACCATTGTCCTTCAAAATGTTCATCCCTTTCAGCGCCCCCACACCCTCCAACAAATCTCCCTCGCCGCCCATTCCATTTTCCAACTCAAGATGTATGCCACCTACTCCAACAACCAGGCCCATTTCACTTTCTCCCGTCTTGACACCCTCGTCTAAATCCCTGTCATGGCGCGACAGCAACATATCCTTTTCAACAATATCCGTTCCCTTCCCGCCAACAAGAACCTCTTCCTGCACACCCTTGCCACCCACTGCGTGGATGCCTTCCTCCTCAATGAAACCTTCCTCCAACACCACCACTCCCTCCACACCTCGCCCTATCTCCTCCACCGCTCCGATAATCCCCTCCCAATTGCGCGTGGCGGAGTTGCCATTGGTCACCACCGCCAGATCCCCGTTCGGCTCCAACCTCTCCTTCCCGACCCCACCGAACACCTGATCCTTAGTCTCTTCTTCCCCGGCCTTAACGTCACCTGCGCCACCATCTATGTCCGTTCCAACGCCCCTCTTCCCTTCGACTTCCTCTCCCACATCGACCGTACCTTCTCCTCCTACGTGATCGCCGCCGACCTCAACATCCATAGTCGTTCCGCTGCCCAGTTACGGCGGTGGCATCGGTTCCTCTCCTCCCTTCAAGGCGACCTCATCTCCATCCCCCAGCACACCCATCCCAAATCCAACTCCACTCCTGATGTTATCCTCTCCTCCCCCAACCTCCTTGGCCGCATAACGGTGGATGTCCTGGAGCCTATTGGTAGCGACCATCTCCCTGTACTCCTCACCATTTCAGACGGTCGTCGCCCCCGCCCCGACCCTCGTAATGACCCTCCCCCTAAGTATGTCCATGACTATTCCCGTGCCAACTGGGATGCCTCCGGGATACCCTTTCCACCCAGGTCGATAGCCACCCCTTCACCTAACACCACCCTGACCATGTAACCCATGCCGCCTCCTTTCTCAAGCAGATCTTGTCTGAGGCCGTGGAGGCCCACGTCCCTACTGTCGCCGTCCACCCCCACCTTACCCCCACAGGCCGTCCTCCTCCTCCGTGAATCCCGTCGTCTCTACCGTGCCTTCCTCCACACGCGTGACCCGGACACACTACGACGCCACCGGCAACTCCAGCGACACATTCGTAATTTGCTCGCGGCTAAGAAACGCCGGGACTGGCAACAGACATGCACCCGTTTAAATGCTACCCTACCAATCAACTCATCCAAGTTCTGGTCGGCATTCCATCGCCTTACCGGAACTAAACCCTCCCCCTATTATCCTCTTCTCTATAATGATCACCCTTTCCCTGACACCCCTAGTAAGGCCAATCACTTTGCCTTCTACCTCTCCGATGTCTTTTCCATCCCCGATGATCCACAGTTCGATTACTCCCTCTTCCCGGATATCCGCGATCGAACTGACACCTCTGTCCCTCCCCTCGCTCCTGGTTTCCAGTATTTGGACAACATTGCACACACGGAACTCAATGCCCCTATCACTACGCAGGATCTCATTGCAACACTCCGCACAAAACGCAACACTGCTCCTGGTCACGATCGTGTCACCTACCGTCACCTTTGTGAAGCTCCTGTCTCTTTCCTCTCCACCCTGGCCAGGCTCTACAATGTAGTCCTGTCCACCGGTTACTACCCCGACCTGTGGAAAACCTCTCGTATCCTCATGTTCCTTAAACCTGGCAAACCGCCGACCGCCGTCTCCTCCTACCGTCCCATCAGACTTACATCGGTCTTCAGCAAGGTCCTGGAATCTACCCTCACCCGACGCATCCACCAGCATCTCCACCAGCACCGCCTCCTTCCCATTACCCAGTGTGGCTTTCGGCCGTCCTTCTCATCCAATGACCTTCTCCTTCACCTCACTCATCTCCTTTCCGAACAGCTTAATTCCCGTCGCTCCACAGTCTTCCTCTCCCTGGACCTCGAACGTGCTTATGACCGTGTATGGCATTCCAGTCTCCTCTTCAAGCTCGAAACCTTCGCCCTTCCCATTAACTACGTCCGTCTGATCGACTCCTTTCTCTCCCGCATCCTTCCTATGTCACCATCCATAATACGGATTCCTACACCTTTTTCCCCTCCGCCGGTGTGCCCCAAGGCTCCGTCCTCTCCCCCCTTCTGTACCTTTTGTACACGGCAGACATGCCGCCGCCGTCAGCCCCCGTCCACATTCTCCAGTTAGCCGATGACACCGCCTTCCTTGCCCTTGCCCCCACCCTGCAGCGCTCCCAACACCTTCTCCAATCCCATCTTGACTGGTTCACCGCTTGGTGCAACCAGTGGTTGTTCAAGGTCAATCCCTCCAAAACCCAGGCGAACATTGTAGGCAAAACCACCCATTCCTTCCGCCTCCTTGATTTCTATCTCACCATCTATGGCCGTCCTATCGCCCTCACTCCCACCCTTAAGTACCTTGGCGTCACCCTCGACCGTCGCCTCTCCTGGACTCCCCACCTCCGGACAATCCAAGCCAAGGCACACTCCCAACTCAAACTCCTCTCCGGCCGTACGTGGGGTCTGGACCCCTCCACACCTATAAATCCCTCATCCGCCCTATCCTTTGTTATGCCCATCCGGCTTGGATCTCTGCCTCCCCTACCTTTTATAAATCCCTCCAAATCCTTGAACGCAATGCTCTTCACCTCGCCTATCGCATCCGTCTCCCCTCCCCCACGCGGATCCTGTATGATCTCATCCCCTTCCCCCACCTCCTCCTTTTCCTTGAAAGGATATGGATCCTTTACACCTCCCGTAAACTCGATGCTCCCCACCCATTAGTCTCCCCAATCCTCTCCCACCCCCTCCCACTGCCGCGCCTGTATTCCCACGTCCCACCCGGTCTCCATCTCTCCACCCTCCTTACCCTCTCCCAAGGTGGCTTCTGCCAGCTCCCCTTCCATGATGATGTCCTCCCCTCCATCTACCCCTCGTATCAACTTTGACCCTGCCCCACCCCCCACTTCCGGTGTCCTTTCCTTTAGACACCCTCCCTCCCTTCTCTTCCCTTCCCTTCTCTTTCCTTTTCCCCCGTCCCCTCCCTCGACCCCTCTTCCCCCAGGCTTCCCCTCCCCCTTCCTCCCTCCCCCTCTCTCCCCTGCCCATGGCATCTCTGCTCTTTTCTCTCGCTCTCCCACTCCCCTCCCTCCTCCTCCTCTCTTGGCAGGTTCCTGGACTTGTACATGCTCAGTGAACATTCGCGCGCCGGAGATCATCGCTGTCACTGTTTCGTGTGTGTGCCTTGGTTTGTGTGTAGTGTTGTTCGCCGTCACGCCACCACCGTTCACGTGCCGTCGCCATCATCCATGTTTTGTGCACCGTGTCACCTAGTGTTAGTGATGTTTCTCGTCCAGCGTGAACGGCTCCATGTTTTTTCGATTTTTAGTGTCTACATTTTTTGCCCACCGTTTTTACTGTCTACTCTGTGCCACCTTTATGTATTACTTGTTGTCGACCTCAGGGCTGAAGAGCGGCGTATTGTGCTGCTGACAGCCCGCCTTTGTGTAAGGTTTTTAAAATCACAATAAAGAAAAAAAAAGTCGAAATCTGCACGATTCGAGGGTTGGATTCCCTCTCTTCTTCATCGAAGACTTTCACTGCCTGGGCTACTCTCAGGGTGCATCTTCGATGTGGAAGATACCCGCCATATCCTTACCGTGTCGTCTGCTCGCCGTCACTACTGCTCGCCGTCCGGTCCTCCTCGTCGCCGCCGCCGCCGCCGCCGCCGCCGCCTGCCGGTGCTCGCCGCCGCCGCCGTTTGGTCGCTGCCTGCCGTCGCCGCCGCCTGGTCGCCGCTGCCGCCTGGTCGATGCCGCCGCCGCCGCCTGCCGGTGCCCGCTGCCGCCGCCGTTTGGTCGCTGCCTGCAGCTGCCTGGTCGCCGGCGCCGCCGCCACCTGCCGCCGCGCCGCCCTTCTCGCGCGCCGCCACCATGTCCCAACCCACCACCACTATCATTTTCTCCTCTCCCTCCGCTGCTCCAACCACCATCACATGGAGCTCATCCTCCACCCCACTTCCCGTCCTTCCTTCTCTCCCTGTCCACCCCACCCCTGCGCCACTTTCAGTTGTAACCACCCCCAACTCCTCCTCCCCTATCACTGTCGCCCCATCGACAGCTACTGACTTTCCGCTGCTCCCTGCACCGCCTCCAACGGGATCCAAGCCAGCACGGATTTCGGCTCGACGTTCCACAGTCTCTGTGACACCCACGCCCCCTCCATCTGTGTCATCCGCTGCTCAGGGTGGTCCTGCCCCCCGCCATCTCCCCCTGAAACCCGTCCCCCTGCCCCCTCTACACCCGGTCGTGACCACGAAACCCTCAAAGCGCCCAAATGTTGACCCTTCCCCCGAAATCTCCCCCAAAAAACCCCCACTCCCCATCACCCACCCACCCCCATGGACGCGGCTCCGACCCCCGCCACGCCTGCCACCCACACCTTTGTCCTCTCCAATCCTGACCCTCAATTCCTTGATGCCTGCTGCCTCACCCTCGCCATCCGGAAATACTACGCCAATGCCCCCATCTCCCTTCTGATTCCTCACAAGGCCTCAGTCCTCATTAAATCCCCCAATGCTTCCTTCCACACCGATCTCCTCTCCCACATCCCCCGTATCCAATTTGGCCAACGTGCAACCCTCAGCCCCTACCACACCCCATCCTCTCCCCGTCAACCTCAACCTCCCCGACGTCTGCCAACCTTCACCGCTGTGATCACGAAGCTTAGCCACGTGATCACGGAGGCTGAGTTGTTGGCAGAACTCAACTCCCGGCCTGACATTGAAATCCGCTCGGCCCGTCGCATCTTCAATGATGCCGGGCCGACTTTTCTCATGCGGATATTCACCGAACCCTCCTCCTCCATTGACCGCCTCCTCACTGAGGGAGCCCTCATCTACAATCGCCATCATAAGGTGGACCCCTCCCATTCCCCAGTCCAGTCCTACCACTGCCAACACTGTCTCACCTACAACGACCACGTTACCTCTGCCTGCAAGAACCCCCCTTCTTGTCCCCACTGCAAAGCTTCACACTTCCTCAAGAATTGCCCCAACCTCACCTCTCCCCCCTCCTGCAACTATTGCAACGAACCACATCCTACCTACTCCTCAAAGTGCAAAGCGAAACCTCCACCAGTCACCCCTGAGCTCACCATCCCTGTCCGTCCTGTTGATGACCCCATCCACCCCAACAACTCGCTCCACTCTCCCCCTACTGCTGAGGACATCATCCGTTTCACCACCATTGTGCTCCAAAACATCCACCCCTTCCAGCGCTCGCACACTCTTTCCCAAATCACCCTCGCTGCCCGTTCCATCTTCCATCTTACCACCTATGCCACATACTCCCACAACCAGGCCCACTTCACCTTCACCCCCCTCACCACCCTCGTCTAACTCTCCCCTCCAATGGTACACGAACCCTACCGTCTCCTGTACCACAACATTCGCTCCCTGCCCACCCACAAACTCCTCTTCCTCCACACCCTCCATCAGCACTGCGTGGATGCCTTCGTCCTAAATGAAACCTTCCTTCAACCACGTATCTGCGTCTCCATGGCTCCTTACACCCTACACCGCACCGATAACCTGTACCCTCTGGCGCGTGGTGGAGTTGCTATAGGCCACCTCAAGCACCTCCCTGTCCGGCCCCAACCTCTCCTTAGCAATCCTGCCGAGCATTTCACCCTCAGCCTCTTCTTCCCCACCATTACCATCACCTGTGCCACCATTTATGTCCGCCCTCGCACCCCCATCCCATACGATTTCCTGGCCCACATTGACCGCACTTTCTCCACCTACGTGATTTCCGCCGACCTCAATATCCACAGCTGTGATCCTGCTGACCTCCAGCGGTGGCAACAGTTTGTCACCACTCTCCAGGGCGACCTGGTTCCCCTGCCTCAGCACACCCGACCCGAATCCAACACCACTCCTGATGTGGTCCTTGCCTCTCCCAACCTCCTTGGGCACATCACCGCAGATGTCCTTGACCTCATTGGCAGTGACCATGCTCCTGTTCTCCTTACTATCTCTACTGTTCGCCATCCCCGCAACGCTCCTCGCCCTGACGTCCCTCCTAAACTTGTCCATGATTACTCCAGTGCCAACTGGGATGCCTACCGGGACTCCATTCACACCCAGGTTGACGGCCACGACCTTACCCTCCAATCTCCTGATGACATCTCTCGTGCTGCTACCTTCCTGCACCAGACCTTGTCTGACGCCGTCGCCACCCATATCCCCACCACAGTCATCCACCCTCACCGCCCCGCCCTGCCTCCACAGGCCGTCCTTCTCCTTCGAGAGTCCCGCCGCCTCTACCGCTCTTTTCTTCGCACTCGTGACCGGGATACACTTACCCGCCACCGGCAATTACAACGTCACATCTGCAACCTGCTTACTGCGAAGAAACGCCGTGCCTGGAGCCAGACATGTACACAGCTCAACACCATGCTCCCCATAAACTCTTCCAAGTATTGGTCTGCTTTCCACCGCCTTACTGGGAACCGCCCCACCCCCCAGTACCCTCTCCTCCTTAATGACCGTCCCTTTCCTGACAACCTCAGTAAGGCCAACCACTTTGCCTCCCACCTCTCTGATGTTTTTTCCATCCCAGATGATCCCCACTTTGATTATTACCTCTTCCCTGATGTCATGGACCGTACAAATACCTCTGTTCCTCCCCTTGCTCCTAGCTTCCAGTCCTTGGGCCACACACCACCATCTGAACTTAACACTCCCATCACTACCCAGGACATCAGCCTCACACTCTGCACGAAACGCAACACTGTTCCTGGCCACGACTACGTTACCTACCGCCACCTCAAACACTGCCCTCCCTTGTTCCTTTCAATCCTTGCCACCCTCTACAATGTCATCCTTGCCACTGGCTTCTATCCCGACCTATGGAAAACCTCCCGTATCCTGATGTTCTCCAAACCCAACAAGCCTCCATCTGATGCCTCGTCCTATCGTCCTATCTGTCTCACATCGGTGTTCAGCAAGCTCTTGGAATCCATCCTTTCCCGGCGCATCCATCACCACCTCCGCCAACACCACCTCCTCCCAAACACACAATGTGGCTTTCGACCTTCCTTCTCTGCTGATGACCAACTCCTCCGCCTCACTCATCTCCTCTCCCTCCAGCTTAACTCCCATCGCTCCGCCATTTTTGTCTCGCTTGACCTCGAAAAGGGCTACGACCATGTCTGGCATCCCGGTCTCCTGTTTAAACTCCAAACCTACGCCCTTCCTATCAACTACATCCATCTGGTGGCCTCCTTCCTCTCCCACCACCCCTCCTATGTTACCACCCATAATGCCACTTCCTACACCTTCTACCCCTCTACAGGTGTGCCCCAGGGCTCTGTCCTCTCCCCTCTCCTCTACCTCCTGTACACGGCAGATATGCCCCAACCCCCCCTCCAGTACATCTCTTGCAATATGCTGATGACACCGCATTCCTCGCCCTCACTCCTACCCTCCAACGGTCCCAACGCCTTCTCCAGAATCACCTTGACCTTTTTGCTGCATGGTGTAACCGGTGGCTCCTGAAACTCTACCCTTCCAAGACCCAGGCAATCATTGTAGGTCGTACCACTCACTCCTTCCGGCTCCTGGATTTCTCCCTTACTGTCTGTGCCCTTCCTGTCCACCTCACCCCCACCATCACCTACCTTGGCCTCACCATTGACCTTCACCTCACCTTGATCCCTCATCTCCGCTCCATCTAATCCAAAGCCCACAACCGCCTCCGACTTCTCAAACTCCTCTCCGGTCGGACTTGGGGGTTGCACCCCTCTACCATCCTCCACACCTACAAATCCTTAATCCGTCTCATCCTCTGTTATGCCAGTCCTGCCTGGATATCTGCCCCCCCCCAAATTCTGTAAGTCCCTCCAGATCCTTGAGTGTCATGCACTCCGCCTTGCCTTCCGTATACGCCTCCCGTCCCCCACGCGGATCCTCTATGATCTCATTCCTTTCCCCCGTCTGCTCCTATTCCTCGAACATATCTGCATCCTCTACACCTCCCGCCGTCTTGAACCCCCTCACCCCCTGGTTGCTCCTCTCCTCTCCGGTCCCCGCCCCCTGACACGTCTTCACTGTTGTGTCCCCCCTACCCTCCATCTCTACACCCTACATCTCCTTTCCCAAGGTGGCTTCCATCAACTCCCCCCGGATGATGCCCTCTCTCCCTCCATTTATCCCTCCTATCAACTCTGATCCTCACTCCCCCTCCTTTCCTCTGTCCTTTTCCCGGGCTCCCTCTCCCCCCCTTCCTTCTTCCCCACCTCCCCTCTCTTTGCCCCCTTCTCTCCCCCGCGTCCTTTTACCTATCCCTCCTCTCATTCCCTCTCGCGTCTGCCCTTCTCCCCCTTTATTAGTCCTCTCCCTCCTTGGTTCCCCCTTTTTCGTTTTTTTCCCTCTCCACCCTCCTTGTTTTTCCCCCTCCTGCAGCCCCCCCCCATCTGCCTTTGGCTCGGGAGTGTCATCTTTGTGCTGCCACTTTCGTGCAGTGTTCTCCAGTGAGTGTTCTACAGTGCGTGTTTTACAGTGAGTGTTCCGTGTTGTGTTTTTTGGGACTTGTTGCGAACGGCCATCATACTGTCGCTGGGTGTGCCTTTTATCTCTTGCATACAGAAACCGGACTGTCGCCGTGTTTTTTAATTGTGTGTCTAATATGTTACTTGTCTGATTCCTGTGTATTTTATCTACATTGACAACCCCTTTTGCTTTCTGTTTTAACTTTCCGCATTTTTACGCCATTTTACACTTTAAATCACCATTTTATCGCCTGTTTTACCTTGTTTGTTTCTTCTTCCTTTATTTAAAAAAATGTCTGTAGGCTGTAGAGCAGCGTAGAAAGCTGCTGCCAGCCCGCCCCCTTCGGGGGGAATTGAAACTCAATAAAGAAAAAAAAAGTCAAAATCTGCATCTAGAGGGTTGGATCCCCTCCTTCGAAAGCGTCAGATTGCAAAGCCTGGGCTACTCTCAGGTTGGAATCTCCGTCTTGGAAGTTTGTTTCTGTCTGTCTGCCGGCTCGCCCGCCCGCCGCCCGCCGCTTGCTGCTGTAGCTGTTTGTCCGTCCGTCCGCCTGCCTGCTCGCTGTCCATCGCCGTGACCATCGCCGTAACCGCTGCCGCTGCCGCCGCCGCCGCCGCCGCCGCCGTAGCTGCTGCCTGCTGTCCGTCCGTCTGTTCGTCGCCGACCATCGCCGCCGACGCCGCCGCCTGCTGCCCGTCCGTCTGTCCGTCGCCGTTCGTCTGCAATGAGTACTCCCACCTGCACTGTCATCTACACCTCCCCCTCCGCCTCTCCCACAGTCACTTCCTGGAGTGCCGCCCCTGGCCTCCCTCCTTACACCTCCCTTCCCCTTCCCCTTCCCCCACTTACCCATCCCCCTATCTCCTCCCCTGCTCTATACCCACACCTTTACACCCTTCCTCCAGCCTCCACACACTCAACAGCTCCCACTACTACCTCCGCCCTCACGTACGCCTCTGTTGCCGCCTCTGCTGCCGCCCCTCAGGTGGTCGGCTTCCCCTCTCTCACCCACCCCGTCGCTTCGTCATCTGCATCTCCCGCACGCATCACGTCGCGCCGAGCCACCGGCGCCCCCATTGAACTGGCTGCTTCTCCCGGCGCCTCCACTACGCCACAGGGATCTGCCACCCGCCACCTCCCTCTCCTCCCCGTCCCTCTCCCCTCATCCCAGCCTCCAGTCTCCAAAAAACCCCAAAAGCGCGTGATTACCGACTCTGCTCCCGCCACTTCCCACAAAAAGTCAACACCACATCCCCCTCCCCCTGCCGTCTCCATGGACACCACCACTCCTCCTGCCACCCATACCTCGGCCCCCACCCTCCACACCTTTGTCCTGTCAACTCCTGATCCTAAGTTCCTTGATGCTTGTACCCTCACCGTGGAGATATGAAAGTACTTACCTGGTGCTCCCGTCTCCCAACTCATTCCCCACAGGGACTCAGTCCTTATTAAGTCCCCGTCCCCATCCTTTCACACAGACCTCCTGCGAAAACTCCCACGAGTTATGTTTGGCCCCCACACTTCTCTGACACCCTTCCTTTCCACTTCCACTCCTCGTCAGCCCCAGCCTCCCCGTCGCCCCCCCCCCCCCCCACCTACACCGCTGTGATCACCAAGCTCAGCCCGGTGATCACAGAGGATGAAGTGTTGGCAGAACTGAACTCCCATCCGGACTTGGAAATCCGCTCTGCCCACCGTATCCACAATGCCTCTGGTCCCACCTACCTCATGCGGGTATTCTCCGAGTGTGCCCCATCCACTGACCATCTCCTCACCCTGGGTGCCCTGATATACCACCGTCACCACTCTGTTGACTTCTCCAAATCCCCTTCCCAATCCTACCGTTGCCAGCGGTGCCTGATGTACAATGACCACCTGACTCCCAACTGCAAAATCCCCCCACCTGTCCCCATTGCAAGGCCTCCCACTTTCTTAAGAACTTCCCCAACCTCGCTGCTCCTCCTTCCTGTAATACCTGCAATGGCCCCCATCCCACCTACTCCCACAAGTGTAAAGCTAAACCCCCTCCAGCCACCCCTGAGCTTACAGTCCCAGTTCGTCCCGTCGATGCCCCTGTCCATTCCAACAATTCCCTCCATCCACCCCCCATGGCTGAGGACATCATCCGGTTCCTTACTGTTGTACTCCAAAACATTCACCCTTTTCAGCGCCCCCACACCTTCCAACAAATCTCCCTTGCCGCTCCCTCCATTTTCCACCTGAACACCTTCGCCACTTACTCCCACAACCAAGCCCACTTCACCTTCACCTGCCTCGACACCCTAGTTTAAGTCTCTTCCCTTCCCTCTCTTCCCCCCCTCCTTCCCGCCATGGCGCGGCACGAGTATCACATCCTCTTCCAGAACATTTGCTCCTTCCGCTCCAACAAATACCTCCTCATGCACACCCTCTTCCACCACCTGGTCGACACCTTCCTCTTGAACGAAACCTTTCTCCAGCCCCATCATTCTATCCACGCCTCTCCCTATCTCCTCCACCGCACTGACTCTTCTGGTCCTCGTGCGCAGGGTGGAGTCGCGATTGGCCACCTTAAGCATATCCCCGTCCAGCCACAACCTCTCCTCAATGACCCCACTGAACACCTTATCCTTAGTGTCTTCTTCCCCTCCCTCACCATTACCTGTGCCACCATCTATGTCTGCTCCACTGCTCCTCTTCCTTATGACTTCATCTGGCACATTGACCGAACCTTCTCCACCTATGTGATTGTCACCGACCTCAACATCCATAGCCGCACTCCTGCTGCCCTTCGGCGGTGGCATCAGTTCCTCTCCATAATCCAAGGTGACCTTGTTCCGCTTCCCCAGCACACCCAACCCGAAAGTGACACCACCCCCGATGTTGTCATTGCCTCCGCCAAACTCCTTGGGCGTATCGCTGTCGCTGTCCTTGACCCCACAGGTAGCGATCACCTCCCTGTCCTTCTCACCATAACGTCTGCTCACCGGCCCCCTCCGGCTCCGCACCCTGCACCCCCTCCCAAGGTCGTCCATGACTATCACTGTGCCAACTGGGATGCCTACCAGGACTCCACCTCCACCCAGGTCGAAAGCCATCCTCTTACCTATCGCCATCCTGACGACATCATCCACGCCTCGTCCTTCCTTCAGAAGGTAATTACTGACGCCGTGGAGGCCTATGTTCCTACTAAAACCTTCCACCCACACCATCCCACTCTCCCTCCGCAGGCTGTCCTCCTCCTCCGTGAATCCCGCCGCCTCTATAGCTCCTTCCTGCGCGCTCGTGACAGGGATACACTCCAACGCCACCGGCAAATACAGCGACATGTACGGAACCTTATTACAGCAACGAAACGCCGAGACTGGCGCCAGACCTGCACATGACTCAACGCCACTCTCCCTATCAACTCCTCCAAGTACTGGTCCGCCTTCCATCGCCTTACTGGTTCCCTTTCCGCTCCCCACTACCCCCTTCTCCATAACGATCGCCCCCTTCCTGACAACCTCAGTAAGGCCAACCACTTCGCTTCCCACCTTTCCGAGGTCTTCTCTATCCCCGATGATCCCCACTTTGATTATTCTCTTTTCCCCACCATCATGGAACGTGCCGATACCTCGGTCGCTCCACTTGCTCCTAGTCTCCAGTACTTGGGGCAGTTGCTCCCCTCCGACATAAACACTCCCATCACAGCACAAGACATTAAACTTATCCTCCGGTCCAAACGCAACACGGCCCCTGGTCACGACTGTGTCACCTACCGTCACCTTCGAGAAAGCCCCTATTCCTTCCTGACTGTCCTGACTGTCCTCGCCCTGTCTCT
Source organism: Schistocerca nitens (assembly GCF_023898315.1). NCBI lineage: Eukaryota > Metazoa > Arthropoda > Insecta > Orthoptera > Acrididae > Schistocerca > Schistocerca nitens. The sequence continues at coordinate 123,784,404 of NC_064622.1, read as the reverse complement.
ATAATGTCATCCTCTCTACTGGCTTCTACCCTGACCTGTGGAAGACCTCCCACGTCCTCTTATTCCTCAAACCCAACAAACCCCCTTCTGCCACCTCTTCCAATCGTCCCTTCTGCCTCACCTCAATCTTCAGTAAGGTCTTTGAATCCATCCTCTCCCACCGAATCCATCAGCACCTTGCTCAACACCACCTCCTCCCCCTTACCCAGTGTGGCTTCCGACCCTCCTTCTCTGCTGAAGACCAACTCCTCAACCTTGTTCACTTTCTGTCCCTCCAGCTCAACTCCCATCGCTCCGCCATTTTTGTTTCCCTCGACCTCCAAAAGGCCTATGACCGTGTATGGCATCCCGGTCGCCTCTTTCAACTCCAAACCTACGCCCTGCCTATCAATTTTGTCCGTCTGGTCGCTTCCTTCATCTCGCACCGTCCTTCCTATGTCACCCTCCACAAAACCAACTCCCGTATCTTTTATCCCACGGCTGGTGTTCCCCAGGGTTCTGTCCTCTCCCCTCTCCTTTATCTCTTGTATACAGCTGATATGCCCAAGCCACCCTCACCAGTCCACCTTCTCCAGTATGCTGATGACACCACCTTCCTGGCTCTCTATCCTACCCTTCAATGGTCTCAACGTACCCTCCAAACCCACCTTAACCAGTTCACCACTTGGTGTAACCAGTGGTTCCTCCGTCTCAACCCCTCCAAAACCCAGGCAATCATCATAGGCCGCACCACTCGCTCCTTTCGCCTCCATGATTTCTACATCACCCTTTATGTTCGTCCCATCTAGCTCACCCCCACCCTGAGATACCTTGGCCTCACCCTCAATCGACGCCTCACCTGGACCCCTCATCTCCAGACCGTCCAGCAGAAAGTCCATTCCCGCCTCCGCCTTCTGAAACTCCTGTCTGGCGGGACATGGGGATTGAATCCTTCTACCATCCTCCACACCAACAAATCCCTCATCCGTCCTATCCTCTGTTATGCCAGCGTTGCCTGGATCTCTGCCCCCACCCGCTTTTACCAGGCGCTCCAAATCCTTGAACGCCATGTGCTCCGCCTTGCCTTCTGTATCCGCCTTCCTTCCCCCACACGGCTCCTGTATGAACTGATCCCCTTCCCCCACCTCCTCCTGTTCCTCCAACATCTCCACATCCTTTACATTGTCTGCAGGCTTGATCCCCCCCACCCTCTGGTTTCCTCCTTCCTCCCCACCTCCCGCCCATTGCCGCGCCTCTATCGCTGTATCCCTTCCTCTCTCCACCTCCACACCCTCCATCTCCTTCATCAGGGCAATTTCCAACGCCTCCCCCTCCCGGATGACGAACTTCGCCGTGACATCTACCCTTCCTTCCAACTATAACCTGGTCTTGTTTCCCCCCTCCCCAGGGCCCCCTTTTTCCTCTTCCCTCCTTCTCCCTGAGCGGATTTTTCTCCTTTCCCCCCATCCCCTGAGACCCTGCACCCCGTACTTGCCTCTTTCCTTCCCACATCCCTCCCTACCTGGCCCTCCTCAGTGCGCCCACCGCTCATCTCCCCCATCTCTTCCCCTCCCTCCCTTCTTCCGGTCTCCCTCATCTCCTTTCTCCTGGCAGATCCTCTGATTTGATCATCGTCAGTATGCCACATCAGTGTTGTGTTTAGTGCTGTTTCTCCTGTGCGTCAAGAGGTGTGATTTTAATTGTGTACTGCCTTGAGGTTCGCCGTCAGTGTTTGTTATGTGCTACGCCATCCATCGATTCCTTTTATTCTCCAGTCATACTGTGCCTCGTGTTCTTTTAATTGTCGCAGTGTGTGGCATTTTGTGTGTGCTACTTTTAAACAGTTTTTTATCTCCATTTTACAGTCACCCCGTTTTTTTGTCTATTGCCTTCCATGATGTTCTCCCTTTTTTTTATATCTATGTTCACCATATTCTCTCCTTTGTTATTTTTAAATGTCTTCTATTGTTTGTTCTATGTCTTTCGGCTGAAGAGCAGCGCATATGCTGCTGCCAGCCCGCCCCAATGGGGAATTGAAATACAATTTAAAAAAAAAATCGAAATCTGATCTGCGTTGTTACTATAATGTCATATATTGAGATGTACCCGTCGTCTAGGGGTAGCGTCTTTGATTCATAATCGAAAACGTCTTCAGTCCCGGGTTCGATCCCCACCACTGCCTACATTTGGATAAATAATCAGCATTGGCGGCCGAAGACTTCCGACATAAGAAGTCAGCCGCATTCTGCCAACGGCCTTGTCAAAGAGGGCGGAGGAGCGGATAGAGGTTCAGGGCACTCTCTTGTCCTAGGGGTGGGAAATTGCCCCTAAAGGCGGAAGGATCAGCAATGATCAACGACATGAGGATGCAGAAGGCAATGGAAACCACTGCATTAAAGACACGGAACGTGTATCCACAGGACATGTGGCCTGTAATTGAAGAAATGTCATGATGATCTCTCCATTGGCAAAAGATTCCTGAATAGTCCCCCATTCGGATCTCTGGGAGGGGACTGCCAAGGGGGACGTTACCATGAGAAAAAGATTGAATAATCTACGAAAGGATAACGTTCTAATAGTCGGGGCGTGGAATGTCAGAAGCTTGAACGTGGTAGGGAAACTAGAAAATCTGATAAGGGAAATGCAAAGGCTCAATCTAGATATAGTAGGGGTCAGTGAAGTGAAGTGGAAGGAAGACAAGGATTTCTGGTCAGATGAGTATCGGGTAATATCAACAGCAGCAGAAAATGGTATAACAGGTGTAGGATTCGTTATGAATAGGAGGGTAGGGCAGAGGGTGTGTTACTGTGGACAGTTCAGTGACCGGGTTGTTCTAATCAGAATCGACAGCAGACCAACACAGACAACGATAGTTCAGGTATACATGCCGACGTCGCAAGCTGAAGATGAACAAATAGAGAAAGTGTATGAGGATATTGAAAGGGTAATGCAGTATGTAAAGGGGGACGAAAATCTAATAGTCATGGGCGACTGGAATGCAGTTGTAGGGGAAGGAGTAGAAGAAATCGTTACAGGAGAATATGGGCTTGGGAGAAGGAATGAAAGAGGAGAAAGACTAATTGAGTTCTGCAACAAGTTTCAGCTAGTAATAGCGAATACCCTGTTCAAGAATCACAAGAGGAGGAGGTATACTAGGAAAAGGCCGGGAGATACGGAAGATTTCAATTAGATTACATCATGGTCAGACAGAGATTCCGAAATCAGATACTGGATTGTAAGGCGTACCCAGGAGCAGATATAGACTCAGATCGCAATATAGTAGTGATGAAGAGTAGGCTGAAGTTCAAGACATTAGTCAGGAAGAATCAATACGCAAAGAAGTGGGATACGGAAGTACTAAGGAATGACGAGATACGTTTGAAGTTCTCTAACGCTATGGATACAGCAATAAGGAATAGCGCAGTAGGCAGTACAGTTGAAGAGGAATTGACATCTCTAAAAAGGGCCATCACAGAAGTTGGGAAGGAAAACAGAGGTACAAATAAGGTAGCTGCGAAGAAACCATGGGTAACAGAAGAAATACTTCAGTTGATTGATGAAAGGAGGAAGTACAAACATGTTCCGGGAAAATCAGGAATACAGAAATACAAGTCGCTGAGGGATGAAATAAACAGGAAGTGCAGGAAAGCTAAGACGAAATGGCTGCAGGAAAAATGTGAAGACATCGAAAAAGGTATGATTGTCGGAAGGACAGATTCAGCATACATGAAAGTCAAAACAACCTTTGGTGACATTAAAAGCAACGGTGGTAACATTAAGAGTGCAACGGGAATTCCACTGTTAAATGCAGAGGAGAGAGCAGATAGGTGGAAAGAATACATTGAAAGCCTCTATGAGGGCGAAGATTTGTCTGATGTGATAGAAGAAGAAACAGGAGTCGATTTAGAAGAGATAGGGGATCCAGTATTAGAATCGGAATTTAAAAGAGCTTTGCAGGACTTACGGTCAAATAACGCAGAAGGCATAGATAACATTCCATCAGAGTTTCTAAAATCATTGGGGGAAGTGGCAACAAAACGACTATTCACGTTGGTGTGTAGAATATATGAGTCTGGCGATATACCATCTGACTTTCGGAAAAGCATCATCCACACAATTCCGAAGACGGCAAGAGCTGACAATTGCGAGAATTATCGCACAATCAGCTTAACAGCTCATGCATCGAAGCTGCTTACAAAAGTAATATACAGAAGAATGGAAAAGAAAATTGAGAATGCGCTAGGTGACGATCAGTTTGGCTTTAGGAAAAGTAAAGGGACGAGAGAGGCAGTTCTGACGTTACGGCTAATAATGGAAGCAAGGCTAAAGAAAAATCAAGACACTTTCATAGGATATGTCGACCAGGAAAAAGTGTTCGACAATATACGAGTAAAATGGTGCAAGCTGTTCGAGATTCTGGAAAAAGTAGGAGTAAGCTATAGGGAGAGACGGGTCATATACAACATGTACAACAACCAAGAGGGAATAATAAGAGTGGACGATCAAGAACGAAGTGCTCGTATTAAGAAGGGTGTAAGACAAGGCTGTAGCCTTTCGCCCCCACTCTTCAATCTGTACATCGAGGAAGCAATGATGGAAATAAAAGAAAGGTTCAGGAGTGGAATTAAAATACAAGGTGAATGGATATCAATGATACGATTCGCTGATGACATTGCTATCCTGAGTGAAAGTGAAGAAGAATTAAATGATCTGCTGAATGGAATGAACAGTCTAATGAGTACACAGTATGGTTTGAGAGTAAAGCGGAGAAAGACGAAGGTAATTAGAAGTAGTAGAAATGACAACAGCGAGAAACTTAACATCAGGATTGATGGTCACGAAGTCAATGAAGTTAAGGAATTCTGCTACCTAGGCAGTAAAATAACCAATGACGGACGGAGCAAGGAGGACATCAAAAGCAGACTTGCTATGGCAAAAGACATTTCTGGCCAAGAGAAGTCTACGAATATCAAATACCGGCCTTAATGTGAGGAAGAAATTTCTGAGGATGTACGTCTGGAGTACAGCATTGTATGGTAGTGAAACATGGACTGCGGGAAAACCGGAACAGAAGAGAATCGAAGCATTTGAGATGTGGTGCTATAGACGAATGATGAAAGTTAGGTGGACTGATAAGGTAAGGAATGAGGAAGTTCTACGCAGAATCGGAGAGGACAGGAATATGTGGAAAACACTGATAAGGAGAAGGGCCAGGATGATAGGACTTCTGCTAAGACATGAGGGAATGACTTCCATGGTACTAGAGAGAGCAGTAGAGGGCAAAAACTGTAGAGGAAGACAGAGATTGGAATACGTCAAACAAATAACTGAGGACGTAGGTTCCAAGTGCTACTCTGAGATGAAGAGGTTAGCACAGGAAAGGAATTCGTGGCGGGCCGCATCAAACCAGACAGTAGACTGATGAAAAAAAAAAAAATAAAAAAATAAAACAAAGCTACTTAATTCCACGAATGATTGCTGCTCTATCTAACCCAATATAACAACAGTCGTTGCGTGCACCCACCCCATGGAGGGCAGCCTGATGTATAAAACTGTTCAGTCCAACAGAAATCAATATTACTGCTATGTGGCGAATCCAAAGGAATGAAAAGAAGGAAACTGACAGTATTCAACCCTTTAACGACGAAAACAAGTTACTGCGTACTGAAACGACTTCCGTGCCTGTTTTATTCTACTCTCGCTGCTCGTCTTACATGCAATCATAACAACTGCGAACCCCGTACCGGCGACTGCCTTGTGGCCGAGTGGTTCTAGGCGCTACAGTCTGGAACCGCGCGACCGCTACTGTCGCAGATTCGAATCCTGCCTCTGGCATGGGTGTGTGTGATGTCCTTAGGTTAGTTAGGTTTAAGTAGCTCTAAGTTCTAGGGGACTGATGACCTCATAAGTTAAGTCCCACAGTGTTCAGTGCCATTTGAACCATTTTTTGAACGAGCGACTGCCACCTGCCACTGCGACGTGCTGGCGTGTGTGTACTGGTATGTGCAATGAAAACTTTACTTCTATCCTCCAACAAAACGAGTGCCACAATATCTCGAAATGAAATCAGTTTCTGACTATATTAATTAATATAGGGCGGACATCAATAAAACCGACAAATTGCATGATGGATTCCCGACTGGAAATCGAAGAAAATATGTCATAAGAACAGGTGTCCGTATATGCTTCATTGCCACTGTAGAAGGCGCTGACGTATCAAAGTTTCTCTGACCACGTGACGTGTCTGTAGAGCACACACGAAAATTATGCAGAATGATGATGCCATTTCTGGTAAATGTGCTCCGTAAGCAAAGAGGGCTGATGACAGAAACCCCATAATTGTAATCGTCTTGTGCCGAAACGATCGACAAAATGCTTCCCTTAAAGGGAAATCCACTGCTGAAAATCCTTGCACTCGGTGCAGGTGATAGGGATCGTAGAGGTTGTCACGCAGGATACACATAATCGCACGTTGCCGGGCAACTTTCCTGGAGCTTCGTCTCAATATCTTCCAAATATGCTGTAGCATAGTCCGCCGCCTCCCTGCACGTATGTCTGTCTGAAAGGTACTATGACCACACAAGCGCCCAAAAAGGGCTTGAAATGTTCTGCGATGTAGGTGGTGTCTGTGAGAGTACTTGTTTTCGTATAGCCGTGCTGCCTCTGGACAGTTTCCTTCTGATTGGTCATACACAAACATCATCTCGGCTTGTTCCCGATATGAATACCGGACCATTCTGCAGCTTATAGTGCGCTACGTCAATCAGAGAGCCTGCATCACACAGGGGACACGCGGCACGTGGTCAGAGGAACTTTCATTCGCCATCTACCATGGCAACTACGAATTTCCGGACTCATGTTCGTAGGAACTTTTCCGCTCCATTTCCAGTCAGGAATCCGTACCTGAGTTTTGTTGGTTTGTTCACCCTGTATAAAAAAGATAAGGCATACACCTATTTATGATGCATCGAAAGGGGAAATTTTTTTGTTGGATGATAAACGGGATTGTCAAGGAAAATCTAAGTCTCTGACACTAACAGATTTTTCATAACATCAAGATATTCTACAGATCAACTACAGGTTTTAGGTAGAATGGTTTCACAAACTTCTTAATGTGAACAAATTTGAACAATACAGAAACACGTTAACTGCAATATCTTAATGTCTGCGAGACATATGGAGCGCCATGGGCTGTCTTTTACCCAATAAATGAAAAAAACACCAAAATAGCTTGGAAATTGATTAGAGAAAGCGTCCACTGTGCCTCGTAATTCTTTTCCAGCAAGTCTCAAATATGAAGGCGACTAGGCAAACGACTGAGTATAACTCTGTCTACAAGTTATGGGAGGTAAGAAATCCACTTGCATGAGCCCGATTCCAAAACATTTCGAAAAGGTGCTTGAAACTTTATTCGAATACGTCATCTGTTAATTATTTGTGATTCTTTATTTATTTTAAACGGTCTTCTGACTGCTTTGATGCGGCATGCAAAGGCTTCCTTACCTGTGGCAACATCTTCGAATCAAAGTAGCACTTGAAACCTACGTCCACAGTTATTTTTTGTATGTATTCCAATCTGTGTCTTCTTCTACAGTTTTTACCTCCTACAGCTCCCTCAAATATCATGGAAGTTAATCCCTGCTGTCTTAAAAAGCGTCCAAAGATATTTTCCCTTCGTTTTGTCAACACGTTCCACATGTTTTCCTCCTCGCAGATGCTGCGTGAGCCTGCTCATTCCTGATTTTATCAGTCCACCTAATTTTCAGCATTCTTCTATAACACTATATTTCAAACGCTTCGAGTCTCTTGCTTTCCGGTTTACCTACGGTCCAAGATTCACAATCATAGTGTTTCAATGTAAACGTAAAGCCTCAGAAATTTCTTTCTCAACTACGGCCGAAGTTCTAAGCTGATACGTATTTTTGAGCCACGAATGCCCTCTTTGCCTGTCAGTTGTTGTTTAGTTCGTCGTGGATTATTTTCCTTCGAAGGTAGCAGATTTTTTTAACTTCTTCTACCTCGCGATCACCAATTTCCAGCTCAAGTTTCTCGCTGTTCTAATTTCTGTTACTTCTAATTACCTTTGTCTTTTTCAGACTTAGCTCTCATTCTATATTCTGTACTCATTAGACTGCAGAATCCATTCAACATATCCTGTAATTCTTCGTGACTTTCACTTAAGACAGCAAGTCATTAGCGAATCCTATCATCGATAACCTTTCAACCTGAGGTTTAATCCCACTCTTGAACCTTTCATTTATTTCAGTTATTGCTTCATCGATGTATAGATTGAACAGAACTGGCGAAAGACTACATCGCTGTGTTATGCCCTTGTTACTCCGATCACTCAGTTTTTGGTCCTCCAATCTTATTCTTCCCCTCTTGGTTTTTGTGCATATTGTGTATTACCAGTCGTTCCCTACAGCTTATTCCTAATTTTCTCGGAATTTCGAACATCTTGCGCCTTTTTAAATTATCGAACGCCTCTTCCTGTTTACGTGTCTTGCTTTTTCTTCATTCTTGCTGCCGTTACCGAGCACAACGTCAGAGCTTCATCTCTGGTGTCGTTAACTCTGATAGAACGAAACTGATCATCATTCTACAGATCCTCAGGTTTCTTCCATTCTTCCGTATTTTTTGTGGGTCAGCAACTTGCTGTTAAGCTGATTGAGCGACAATTCTTGCACTTATCTCTCCTTGCTATCTTCAGGACGGCCTGGATGATGATTTCCAGAGAGCCTATGGTACGCCTTCAGACTCATAGATTTTACAGACAAACCAGAACAGTTATTTGGTTGCCACTTTTGCCAGTGACTTTAGGATTGTGTAAGGAATATTATCCATACCTTCCGTCTTATATGACAGCAAGGTTTCCATAGCTCTATTAAATTCTGACTCCCCTATGTCCTTCATATTGACATGAATTTTATCTTCTATGACGTCACGTGACAGTTACCCCTCCTCCCCCCCCCCTTGTCGCCTACACCCCCTCTTCACGCCCTGCCCCCGTCTCCCTTGCAGGCTTTCAATACGCTCTTTCCACCTGTATGCCTTCTCCTCTGCGTTTAACAGTGGAATTTTTCATCAACTCTTGATGTTGACTTCTTTGATTTTCATTGCACCGAAAGCCGTTTTAATTTTGTATATGCTGGCTCAACCCTGTGCGGGAACTGCATGATGTGTATACGAGTACAGGTTTTGACTCAGGAACGGCAATACATGGAAGTTTGGTTCTGGCCATGAGTCGTTCACGTACAGACAACGCTGTTAATGCAACCGCTCGCGTAAAGAGGGAAATATGGGTTCGAATTCAGATCCAGTACAAACTTTCATTGTCGTCATTCCCTTATGCATGTATGTCCGAAGGAACAATGCATCATTCTTCATAACAGTTTTGCAGTATCGAGTTCATAGTAACTCGCTCTCTGCCTTGCCTTTCTATTGACGACGAATTCCATTCCCGTTACGCCATTATCTGCTGCCGGTATTACCCTTTCCTCTTCTGAGTAGAAATTCTTACCTTCCCACTTAAATTCTCTACCTCCCACTATATGTAGATTGAGTTTCGTGCACAATTCAATATCGAACGACACAGAGATCTTCCGAGTCGTAACACGATCCTCAGATAGGTAGAACACGTCAGATCAACTGGGTACAGGCCCGAGACGCAGTGTAACGACGCCAGAAATTGTTGCATGGGTAAGGCAAACGGTATTCATAAGCAAGGATAGGCAGCCAGACGTCTTAATTGTGACCCAGCAGTCAACTGTGATAGGCTTAGGCAAATTTTGCATACAATAAAATTTCATCCACACAAACTTCTTCTTATGCAACAACTGAAGACAATTGATTTTGCTGTACTCGAAAATTTTTCTTGCCGAATGCAAGTGATTTTGAGTGATAATATGATTATATTGATGACCGATGAAGCTCATTTTTATTTAAACGTGATCAATAAACGAAACTTATATTACCGGGCCTTTCAGCCTCCACTCGTTGTTGCCCAGCGTCCTACACACACTGAAGAGTCACAGTATTCTGTGCTCTTGGCTCTCTCGACACTACTGGACCGTATTTTTTCGAAGAAAATGGGGCCACAGTCACAGTTAATTCGTCTCGATACAATCATATGCTCGAAACTTTCTTGAAACCGGAACTGAGTAGACGAGGAAGCCCTTTAGAAGACGTTTGGTTCCAGCACGGTGGCCACATCACAAACCGCGAACGCTTCAGTGGCCGTTCTTCGATGCCTGTTTCCTGGACAGATTAACTCACGTTTTGGCAATTTTCCTTGGTCTCCCAGATCTCCAGACTCATCAGTCTGTGACTTTTTTCTATAGGAGGTCTCTCGAGAGCTGTGTCTACAACCACAACCCACAAAATTTGGACCAGTTGAAGAACGCAGTCATTCAGGAAATTGGTACCGTCCCTACATTGGTCTGTGTGATGTAGGATTTGGAGAAGAGACTTGAATCGTGCATTCTAAATGGTGGACATCACCTCGACGACATTATTGGTTACTAATAAGTCTGGCCTACATTAAACGACAAGTAACGAGCTTTGATTTAACGTCAATAAACATACATTAATTTTACAACTAAGCAGGTAGTCTTTATATTATAACTATTCACATCCTGTGCGCCATCCTTTATCACATTATTTTTTGTTTATTTTATTACTTAATTAAATAATTCTATTTATTGTGACTGATTACTGATTCAGTGGCATTTAATCACAGAATCTATCTCGAAAGAAAACGATTACATGCTCAGATACACATTCTCAAAGTTTAAAGATTCTGTGTTAGTAAAAATAAGAAATATTTTAATGATTACTCTGGAATCGAACCCTGGAAACCAAGGCTTCATTCTAACACCCAGCCAACGTTCCTCACCATCCTGTGAGAGCTTGTCGACCAACTTCGGACTCGCTCTGTATACAGAGCATTACACAAATCCTGTTATAGGCCGAGCGAGGTGGCGCAGTTGTTAGCACATTGGACTCGCATTCGGGAGGACGACGGCTCAAACTCACGTGCGGCCATCTTCATTTAGGTTTTCCTAAATGGCTTCAGGCAAATGACGGGATGGTTCCTTTGAATGGGCATCCTTCCCTAACTCCATAGGATCGACAACCTCGGTGTTCGGTTCTCTCCCCCAAATCAAACAACCAACGAAATTCTGTTATAATGTTATACAGCCCGTAAATAAAATTTATTAGATAAAACCAAATCAACTCGCGGTTTCAGTCCCCACGTTAATGTATTATAAAAGCAATATACAGTGCTGGATATGATTACCTTAATATTCATTACAAAAAATTCGACATCGTAATAAACTGTGATAAAATCGGGCAAAAATAACAGATATGTAAAACTCATTTATGTGCACCATCCTGCCACGAATTCCTCTCCAGTGCCAACCTCTTCATCTTAGAGTAGCACTTGCAACCTACACCCTCAACTATTTGCTGGATGTATTACAGTCTCTGTCAGCCTCCCCAGTTTTTGCACTCTACAGCTCCCTCTAGTACCATGCAAGTCATTCCTTCATGTCTTAACAGATGTTCTGTTATCCTGTCCCTTCTCCTTATCAGTGTTTTCCACATAGTCCTTTCCTCTACGAATCTGCGCAGAACCTCCTCATTCCTTACCTTATCAGTCTACCTCATTTTCAACATTCTTCTGTGGCACTACATCCCAATGCTTCGATTCTCTTCCCTTCTTGTTTTCCTACAGTCCATGTTTCGCTACCGTATAATGTTGTGTTCCAGACGCACTTTCACAGAATTTTCTTCACCAAATTATGGCCTATGTCTGATTCTAGTAGACTTCTCTTGGCCAGCAATGTTCTCTTTTCCAGTGCTAGTCTGCTTTTGAAGTCTTTCTTCCTCAGTCCGTCATGGGTTATTTTGCTGCCTGCGTAGCAGAATTCCTTTACTTTATCTACTTTGTGACCTCAAATCCTGATGTTAAGTTTCTCGCAGTTCTTATTTCTACTACTTCTCATTACATTCGTCTTTCTTCGATTTATTCTCAGTCCGTATTTTGTACTTATTTGACTGTTCATTCCATTCAGCGGATCCTGTAAATCTCCTTCATTTTCAGTGAGGATAGCAATGTCATCGGGGAATCTTATCGTTGATACCCTTTCGTCTTGAGCTTTAATTCTTTCATTTATTACCGTTATTACTTCTTCGACGTATAGAATGAAGAGTAGGGGCGAAAGACTGGATCCCTATCTTACATCCTTTTTAATCCGAGTACTACGTTCTTGCTGTTCCACTCTTATTGCTCCCTATTGATTCTTACACATTTTGTGTATTACTCATCTTTCCCTACAGCTTACCCTTATTTTTGTCTGAATTTCGAACATCTTGCACCATTTGATATGGTCGAAAGCTTTTTCCAGATCGCTAAATCCTATGAACGTGTCTTAATTTTTTTTGGCCTTGCTTCCGTTATACCACAAAATCAGAATTGCTTCCCTGGTTCCTTTCCCTTTCCTAAAGGCAAACTCATCGTCATCTAAGATATCCTCTGCTTTTTTTCCATTCTTCTGTACATTATTCTTGTCAGGAGCTTGGACGCATGTGCTTTTAAACAGAATGTGCGATAATTCTCACACTCGTCGCGCCTTGCAATCATCGTAATTGTCTGGATGGAGTTTTTCCGAGAGTTAGATGGTGTATCGCCGGACTCATACATTCTACACACCAACGTTAGTAGTCGTTTTGTAGCCTGTACCCCTAATCATTTTAAAAATCTGCTGCCTTATTAGATCTTAAACCTTCCAAAGCTGTTTTTAAATTCTGATTCTAATACTGGGTTCCGTATCTCTTCTATATCGACTCCTATTTCTTCTTGTATCACGTCATCAGACAAGTCTTCGCCCTCATTGAGGAGCTCAGTGTACTGTTTTCACTTATCTGCTGTCTCGTCGGCATTCAACGGTGGAATGCCCATTTGCACTCTCCATATTACCTGAACGTTGTTATGAATTTTGTATGTGCTGAGTCAGTCCTTCCAACAATCAATTCTTTTTCGATATCTTTACGATTTTCAAGGCTGAGTTGTGCCTTAGTTACCCAGCACTTCATAACTATTTGATTCCTAAGAGACTTGTATTTCTGTATTCCTGTATTTCCTGGATTTTTGGACTTTCTTCTTTCGTCTCTCAAGTAAAGTATTTCTTCTCTGCCCCGTGGTTTCGTCGCAGTTATCTTAGTTGCAACTACGTTTTTCTTTCCTACTTACCTGACTGCCCTTTTCAGAGATGTCGATCCCTCTACAACCGAATTGCCTAGTGAGTTATTCCTTATCGCAGTATTTATAGCTTTAGAGAAGTTCAAGGGTATCTCTTCATTTCTTCGTACTTCTTTATCCCACTTCTTTGCGAATTGATTCTTCTTGACTGATCTCTTAAACTTCAGACTACACTTCATCACTTCTAAATCGTGGTCTACGCCTTAGAATCCAAAATCAGATTTCTGATTCTCTGCCTAATCATGACGTAATCTAACAAATCTTCCCTTATTTCCCGGCCTCTCCCAAGTATACCTCCTCCTCTTGTGATTCTAGAACAGAATATTTGCTGTCACTAGCTGAAATTTATTGCACAACTCAATTAGTCTTTCACCTCCCAACTTTCTGCTACCAACCCCATGCCTCCCGTAACATCTTGTGTACTCCTTCCACTACTGTCGCATTCCAATCCCCAAAAACTATTAGAATTTCATCTCTCTTTATGCACTGAATTACCTTTTGAGTATCCTCATATACTTTCTCTAATTCTACATCTTCAGCATGTATACCTGAACTATTGTTGTCAGAGTTGGTTTTTTGTCGACTCTGGTGAGAACAACCCTATTACTAATCTGTTCACAGTAACTCGTTCTCTGCTGTACCTTCCCATTGATAACGAACCCTACTCCCATTATACTTTTTTTCTTCTGCTGCTGATATTACCCTATACTCATTCAACCAGAAATCCTTGTCGTATTTCTGTTTAGCTTCACTGTCTTCCACTACATCTAAAGTGAGCCTTACCATTTCCCTTTTCCGACTTTCCCAAACCTCTGACATTCCACGCACCGAGACGTAGAACGTTATTCTTTCGTTGGTTATTCATTTTTTATTTCTCATGGTCAACAACTCCCCCCCCCCCCCCCGGCAGTCCCCTCCCGGAGATACGAATGAAGTCTAGTCCGAAATCTTTTGTCAATGGTGAGGTCATCGTAACACTTCTTCGATTACAGGTCACATGTCCTGTGAATACACGTTATGTGTCTTTAACTCAGTAGTTTCCATTGACTTCTGCATCCTCATACCATTGGCCATTGCTGATTCCTTGGCTCTTAGGAGAGGCTTCCAAGGGCAAGACAATGCCCTGAACCTCTGTCCGCTCTTCCGCCCTCTTTGAGAAGGCCGAAGGTAGCATAAGGGTGACTTCTAGCTCTGAAAGTTTCCGGCCACCATTGTTGGGGTTTGAACCCGGGATCATGGAGATTTTGAATGCTTGTTATCAGGAGAAAGAAAACTGGCGTTCTACGGATCGGAGCGTGGAATGTCAGATCCCTTAATCGAGCAGGTAGGTTAGAAAATTTAAAAATGGAAATGGATAGGTTAAAGTTAGATATAGTGGGAATTAGTGAAGTTCGGTGGCAGGAGGAACAAGAATTTTGGTCAGGTGAATACAGGGTTATAAATACAAAATCAAATAGGGGTAATGCAGGAGTAGGATTAATAATGAATAAAAAAATAGGAGTGCGGGTAAGCTACTACAAACAAGTGAACGCATTATTGTGGCCAAGATAGACACGAAACCCACACCTACTACAGTAGTACAAGTTAATATGCCAACTAGCAAGCGTCTCAAAAACAAGATTGACAGGAAGTGCCAAATGGCTAAGCAGGGATGGCTAGAGGACAAATGTAAGGATGTAGAGGCTTATCTCACTAGGGGTAAGATAGATACTGCCTACAGGAGGATTAAAGAGACCTTTCGAGAAAAGAGAACCACTTGTATGATCATCAAGAGCTCAGATGGAAACCCAGTCCTAACCAAAGAAGGGAAAGCAGAAAGGTGGAAGGAGTATATAGAGGGTTCATACAGGGGCGATGCACTTGAGGACAATATTATGGAAATTGAAGAGGATGTAGATGAAGATGAAATGAGAGATATGATACTGCGTGAAGAGTTTGACAGAGCACTGAAAGACATGAGTCGAAACAAGGCCCCGAGAGTAGATAACATTCCATTAGAACTACTGACGGCCTTGGGAGAGCCAGTCCTGAAAAAACTCTACCATCTGGTGAGCCAGATGTATGAGACAGGCGGAATACCCTCAGTCTTCAAGAAGAATATAATAATTCCAATCCCAAAGAAAGCAGGTGTTGACAAATGTGAAAATTACCGAACTATCAGTTGAATGAGCCACAGCATCAAATTACTAACACGAATTCTTTACAGACGAATGGAAGAACTGGTAGAAGCCGACCTCAGGGAAGATCAATGTGGATTCCATAGAAATGTGGGAACACGAGAGCCAATACTGACCTTACGACTTATCTTAGAAGAAAGATTAAGGAAAGGCAAACCTACGTTTCTAGCATTTGTAGATTTAGAGAAAGCTTTTGACAATGTTGACTGGAATACTCTCTTTCAAATTCTAAAGGTGGCAGGGGTAAAATACAGGGAGCGAAAGGCTATTCACAATTCGTACAGAAACCAGATGGCAGTTAAAAGAATCGAGGGGCATGAAAGGGAAGCAGTGGTTGGGAAGGGAGTGAGACAGGGTTGTAGTCTCTCCCCAATGTTATTCAATCTGTATATTGAACAAGCAGTAAAGGAAACAAAAGAAAAATTCGGAGTAGGTATTAAAATCCATCGAGAAGAAATAAAAACTTTGAGGTTCGCTGATAATTCTGTCAGAGACAGCAAAGGACTTGGAAGAGCAGTTGAAAGGAATGGGCAGTGTCTTGAAAGGAGGATGTAAGATGATCATCAACAAAAGCAAAACGAGGATAATGGAATGTAGTCGAAATAAGTCGGGTGATGCTGAGGGAATTAGATTAGGAAATGAGACACTTAAAGTAGTAAAGGAGTTTTGCTATTTGGGGAGCAAAACAACTGATGATGGTCGAAGTAGAGAAGATATAAAATGTAACTGGCAATGACAAGGAAAGCGGTTCTGAAGAAGAGAAATTTGTTAACATCGAGTATAGATTTAAGTGTCAGGAAGTCGTTTCTGAAAGTATTTGTATGGAGTGTAGCCATGTATGGAAGTGAAATATGGACGATAAATAGTTTGGACAGGAATAGAAGCTTTAGAAATGTGGTGCTACAGAAGAATGCTGAAGATAAGGTGGGTAGATCACATAACTAATGAGGAGGTATTGAATAGAATTGGGGAGAAGAGGATTTGTGGCACAACTGGACGAGAAGAAGGGACCGGTTGGTAGGACATGTTCTGAGGCATCAAGGGATCACAAATTTAGCATTGGAGGGCAGTGTGGAGGGTAAAAATCGTAGAGGGAGACCAAGAGATAAATACACTAAGCAGGTTCAGAAGGATGTAGGTTTCAGTAGGTACTGGGAGATGAAGAAACTTGCACAGGATAGGGTAGCATGGAGAGCTGTATCAAACCAGTATCAGGATTGAAGACCCCAACAACAACAACAATGAAAGACGCTACCCTTAGACCATGGGTACATAAAAATACGCTCTCAATATAACCGACTTTTGGCGCTCAAATATGTGAGAGAGCTCCATCATTTCACCGTTTGTTGTGATGTCCGGATAAATTGTTCAGGGAGCTGGAAAAGAGAGACAATCATGTGACCTCAAGCAATTTCTCACGAATGTGCTTCTCATGTATGGCTTCTCTATGCGAAGGTGTCGCAAGATTCATCAGTATTAGCACAAGATGTAGAAACATGAATTGGCTGCCTTTTTCTTGCAACGTAGGACCAGACCATTTCCAGATACATTACATCTGCTAATTCCCCTGCACAAGTACAGAATGTGTGTAATAAGTGCTGTGGGACACACTGAATTATTCAAAGTTACAATCACATTCCTCTCACTTTTTTTTCGCTGGAAGACAGAAGTGTGTTTAGCTATCAGAAATAATGAACGAATAAACGATAAAAAAAGAGAAAATAAGCTTTCTAAAAGACGTTAATTCGGTTCTCTTTCGGTGACAGCTGATTCCTCTAAGGGGTGTGTGGTTAGTAAGTTGTTGACTGATGTTCCAGACCTAGGTCTGGAATTACTGTAATTCTAGCTGTTGCGTGTTAAAGTGAAACACATATGTGTGTCGCAGTAGAGTGGTAGTTGGCAGCAACTATTTGGTAGGAACAGGGAATGCCGGGGTGAAGATGCAGCCTGTGTGCAGTGCCTCCCAGTTAGTGGGAGAAGTTCTCCGGAAGCCTGCAAACGTCAGTCGGAAATTACTCCCCTCTGGATTTCGCTCGCCTCAGCGCAGAATTATTTCCACGGAACTGGTTTATTTCCTCATAACGGGTATGAGTATACGACCAAACAACACGAACTGACAACAAATAATTAACGCAGGGGCACTGTTGGATGCTCTTACCAAGGATAATTGCAAACAAAATTTTCGAATGCCTTAACATCGTACACATGAATTTCGATTAGTCAGAAGCTCTTAGACGTGTTAAAGAAAAGACAGGGTTTAAGAAACAAGTTCTTTCCGCCACATATGCAATTTGTATGTCAGTACCGGTGTCCCACAAATTTCTAACGTTTGAAAACATTTCACCTAGAATTTTAATTCCATTCCTGAACCTTTCTTTTATTTCCATCATTGCTTTCTCGATGTTCAGATTGAACAGTAGGTGCGAAAGGCTATATCCTTGTCTTACACCCTTTTTAATATGAGCACTTCCTTCTTGGTCGTCCATTCTTATTATTCCCTCTTGGCTGTTCTACGTATTGGATATGACCCGTCTCTCCCTGTAGCTTACCCCTACGCTTTTCAGAATTTCGAACATCTTGCACCATTTTACTTTGTCGAACGCTTTTTCCAGATGGACAAATCCTATGAACGTATCTTGATTTTTCTTTAGTCTTGCTTCCATTATTAACCGTAACGTCAGAACTGTCTCTCTCGTGTCTTTACCTTCCTAAAGCCAAACTGACCGTCATCTAGAACATCCTCAATTTTCTTTTCCATTCTTCTGTATATTATTATTGTAAGCAACTAGGATGCATGAGCTGTTAAGCTGATTGTTAAATAATTCTCGCAATTGTCAGCTATTGCCGTCTTCGGAATTGTGTGGACGATACTTTTCCGAATGTCCAATGGTATGTCGCCAGACTCATACATTCTACACACCAACGTGAATAGTTGTTTTTTGCCGCTTCCCCCCAGTGATTTTAGAAATTCTCATCGAATGTTATTTATCCCTTCTGCCTTACTTGATCTTCAGTCCTCCAAAGCTCTTTTAAATTCTGATTCTAATACTGGATCCCCTATCTCTTCTAAATCGTTTCCTGTTTCTTCTTCTATCACACCAGACAAATCTTCCCCCACATAGAGGCTTTCAATGTATTCTTTCGACCTAAGAGCTCTATCCTCTACATTTAACAGAGGAATCCCCGCTGCACTCTTAATGTTATCGCCCTTGCTTTTGTTTTGACGTTCCTGTATGCTGTGTGTGTCCTTCCGACAATCATTTCTTTCTGGATGTTTCCACATTTTTCCTGCAGCATTATTTCATTCCTCAGCGGCTTGTGTCTGTTTTCCTGAGTTTCCTGGAACATTTTTGTGCTTCCTCCTTACATCGATCAAGTGAAGTATTTCTTCTGTTACCCATGCTTTCGTTGCAGTTACCTTCTCTGTACCTATTTTTTCCTTCCCTACTTCTGTGATGGCCCTTTTTAGAGATGTCCATTTCTCTTCACTGTACTGCCTACTGAGCTATTCCTGATTGCT
Source organism: Schistocerca nitens (assembly GCF_023898315.1). NCBI lineage: Eukaryota > Metazoa > Arthropoda > Insecta > Orthoptera > Acrididae > Schistocerca > Schistocerca nitens. The sequence continues at coordinate 123,765,464 of NC_064622.1, read as the reverse complement.
GTATCTACAGCAATAGAGAAGTTCAACAGTATTTCGTCATTCCTCAATACTTCCTTATCCCACTTCTTTGCGTGTTGGTTCTTCCTGACTAATGTCTTAAACTTCGGTATACTCTTCATCACTACTATATTGTGATCTGAGTCTATATCTTCTCCTGGGTACACGTTACAATCCAGTATCTGATTTCGGAATCTTTGTCTGACCATGATGTAATATAAAAGAAAATTTCCCGTATCACCCCGTCTTTTCCAAGTATACCTCCTCCTCTAGTAGTTCTGGAACAGAGTATTCGCTATTACTAGCTGAAACTTGTTACAGAACTCAGTCTTTCTCCTCTCTCATTCCTTGTCCCAAACCCATATTCTCTTGTAACCATTTCTTCTATTCCTTCCCCTACAACTGATTTTCAGTCCCCCATGACTTATATTTTCGTCTCCCTTTACATACTGTATTACCCTTTCAATATCCTCATACACTTTCTCTATCTCTTCATCTTCAGCTTCCGACGTCGACATGTATACCTGAACTATCGTTGCCAGTGTTTGTTTGCTGTCGTTTCTAATAAGAAAAACCCTGTCACTGAAGTGCTCACAGTAACATACTCTCTACCCTACCTTCCTATTCATAAAGAATCCTACTCCCGTTATACCACTTTCTGCTCCTTTTGATTTTATCCTATACTCATCTGACCAGAAATCCATGCCTTCTTTCCACTTCACTTCACTGACCACTACTATATCTACATTGAGCCTTTGCATTTCCCTTTTCAGATTTGCTACTTTTCCTACCATCGGCCTACTGACTTCCAAATCTTTGAACACGGTAAACTCGCCACTCAGTGTTATTGTGTCACTGTGCTCCATTCCAATGTGTGTAGTTTCAGGGTTCCATTTGACTCCGAATTAATTTTTATGGATGACAATGCGCCATCACATCGAACAACAGATTTGGCGGAGCTCTTCGACCGAGCGGATATTCGGCGAATGGACTGGCCCGCCCGTTCCCCCTACTTAAGCCCCATCGTCCACGTGTGGGATTCGTTGGGGGGACGCACCAACGATCGTCCAGGAACTGTGGTGAAGCACTGGAAGACCCTGTCATAATAAACCTTACAGCTAGTACAGGAGCACGCTGCTAAGTACGCATTACCGTCCATGGTGATCACACATCGTATTAAGAACCATGTCCAGCCTTTTGTAATGTCCAGGGGACCAACACGAATCGCGCCGACTTCAGTGTAATTATTGTCTTTGAATGAAAGTGTAATTTTTGTTCATCTCATTGGGTATTTCTTTCATTAACCTTCCGTGCCATACTGTAGCAGTTCTCTTTTGTTTGGTCCAAGTTTGATCGTCCTTACATTTTGCATATCGTTATGGATGTATATACCAAATCAACATATTTAAAACTCTTAAGAAAATATTGTACGTTCATCGACGAAAGGAGCTTTTATTTAACAAAGGCAGTATATATACAGTAAAAGTGTTTTAGGTACGAAATTAGTAAATGTAAGAAACCTCACACAGGAAAACGTATTCTATTACGAAATTGGTAAAGGCAAGAAAATCTCCAACGGGAACTATTAAAGAGGAAAGACTTTCGATAGTTAATTATTGAAACTGGGTATTTAGTGAAATTTCAAACACTAACGCAGAATAATTTTTGGTTTATACTATTTATTTAAAAGGCTGTGTTTTGTGAAGAATTGTTTTGTTATATGTAGATGTTCATAAGAATTACTAAAATGTTTAAGTTTGTGTAGTTAATTGATGACCGTGTCACGATATTGGTTCTACAGTTCTTGTGTTCTGACCTTTAAGGTATTTTGTTTGGGGTTTATACAAATTAGTAATTTTTTGTTTTTAGTAAATTTGTTCCAAGTATAGTATTCAGTTATGAAAATTAAATAACATTTCCGCAATGGAAATCAGTATTTTCCTCTCATGCGTGAGTAGCAGCTTTTCAGTTATTTCGTGTTTTAGGTGTGAGGCAACATCTTGGGACAACGGTTAAAGACAAGTGGCCGTCTGATGTTGACACTAGCCGTTGAGACAGGTAGCGGCACCTCGCGTCAACTCGCAAACCTCTCGGTAGCGTCGCATGAAATTGTCGGTGAACGTGTGAACGTTAAGCTCGGCAGCCCCTTTGGTGGCTCTCGAAAGAGCTGGGCTACGTGCCAAAAGCTAATTTCAGCTTCTCGCGTTCTTTAATTATCATAAACATCGACAGCACTTACACACGGCTATATCACAGAAACGTTCACTACAGGCATTCGCATGGCAGGCACTCATGTTGCACACATGTTGTTTCTATCGAAATTTTAGTAATATTAACATTCTCCCGAGAAACCTTCCAGCAACTGGCTGAACGTATGCCTGCGAGAGTGGAAGGCTTCATCAAGGTTAAGGGTAGGCCAACACCATACTGAATTCCAGCATTACCGATGGAGGGCGCCATGTACTTGTAATTCATTTTCAGCCAGGTTTCTCGATACTTTTGATCACATAGTATGTATCTGTTGTGTTTGTTAAACTTGCTACGAACTCATGCACCAACACAATATGATGAGGGCTACAGGAAACACTTTGAATATGTTTTTGACAAATATTGTGATGATTACTTTGGTGCTAGGTTGATTTAGCCTTACTGATGCTCTGTTGTACAAAGAAATGTCTATGCTGAGTTAGTATTGTGTGCTGGAGTACAGTTTCGAATCTGTTCATGAGCTACTGAAATATTTGCTGATTATCATCATCATCATCATCGTTTTCCAGCTCCAGTTTCCCGGGTGTGGTGTACAAGTGCTCACCATCACCTTCTGTCCTCATACATCTTCTGTTCCAGGACAACTCCCCATTTGTGTCCTTACTCCTCCACATCTGGTCTTACAGCCTCCATCCAGAGTTTCCTTGGTCTTCCCCGTAATCCTCTTCCTATGAGGCTCAGATTGAAATATGTTTTGGTAGGTCTTTGGCTGTTAAATCTCATTATGTGCCTGCACCACTGAATCCTGCATTTCTTTATGAGACTCGTAACAGAACATCAGTACCAGATACTTTTCTACTCACCTTATTCATGATTTTGTCCTTTCTAGTTGCCTGATTCATAGTTCTAATGGATCTCATTTCTGTTGCCTGTGTTCTGCTGAGGTCTTTGTTTAGTAGGGTTCAAACGTGAGCACAACTCATTCCAAGGAGAAACTAGTGAGAGAAGTCTCTGCAGAGACCATAAAAAACTGTAGTCAGTGAAATAAACTGGCAACATTTAATCATTTGTCTATGTTTTACAGATGAAAATCCCTGAATGAAACGAGAAAACAAACTTCGGGGAGAACTTCTTAACGAAGTATGTAAGGCAGCTGACGAATGATCTCAAGAATAAATTGTTTTCTGTCTTCTAAGGTTTCACAGCTTTACCCAGAAACGCAGAAGCTGCAGTAGAACACATATAGTTCGTGAAAGAACAGACTGAAAAAACTGCCCTCCGGATTTCATTTCGAAATTCCAAAACAGCGCCGGACAGCCTCTTTCGAGGCTTTCGTGAAATGTGTCTTGGCTTTACATGCCTCGTGTAGATGACTGCGTGTTTAGTGTCGTGCATGTGTTGTTGACGATGGGTTACAAAGAAAGAGGATGAATTCAGATATTGGCACAGGGCCTGCTCCTCCTCAAAGGGGTCCTCCAAACTTAATGCTCCATCCAACAGACGATAAGCGCGAACAATGTTGTATGTTCTTTTAATAGGAGACACTGTGGAGAGGTTACAAAATTAAATCAACACAGTGACGCGAGCTATGCTGACAGTAGTTTTATCTCTGCCTCTCTCTTCATATTAGCGGTCAGATGTAGACGATAAATTTCTGTTTTTCGCCGTCAGGATTCGAGACGGCTACCTTCGGACAAGATGACATGGGTACGGCAGCGCTAAGGAAAGTAGTTTTAGAGGGAGATAAAACGTCCAAAGGTTCTATTTTGTGAATGACAGGTACAGCCAAAGTTGGGATTCTGCCTGGACAGCGAAATCTAAAGGAATTAATTAGGGAACGAAGGTGTAAACACTATACACACCTTTCTAATATGAGGAAAAAGTACTCAAGAAAAAAAATTATAATTCTCAGGAATAAATCTGAGGTCTCAAACAGTTGTTCCGAGAGGCTAGAAAGCACTTTTGTGACGTAGAAATAACACGTAAAGGAGCCTCAAACAGAATACATTATAGATACCTTACGGAAGCCTAAAGTTTCCACGATAAAGAAAACTAGCTCAGAGGCTGGACACACGAAGAGACGTACGAAGACGGATAAAGAATTTTGGTTTCTGCGCACCAGATAAAGCGTCTAATAATAATACATAAATGAATAACTGTACTATATGTCAGATGTCAGTTATTGCGTACTTTAGATAATGTTAAAATTTTTTGTTATTTCATGTCAGCATGGTGTGGTATTAGCATACAATGAAAACTTTGATTTCTACTTCCTCCAACGACATAATAAAAAAATCAGTTATAACTTATGACTTGTGACTCTAGCATTTAACAAACTTTCGTTTATTGGTCGGTCATCGATTATCAGGACCATGTTTATTTTAAGATTATATAAATGTTTGTTCAGCCCTCAGAGATTCTTCAAATGTACTATCAGATATATAACCTGGTATGTCAATGGAAAAATTTTTATTTTCCATTCGAGACTCTTATAAACATAATGCTCTGTGGTGAAATCTTTAATTTATTTTCAGCCATATGTGTGCGTTGTCATTGTGAATCCTCTCTTACGTTTATTATACGTTACTGTGCTTCTTTATGAATCGTGTAACAAAAATTGTTCAAAACCTTAACTGAAAAAAATACCCTTTCTTTTTAATGACCTCTATTACGTGCTTACAGAAAAAGAGTGCGTTAAACAACGTTAACAATTAATTGAGTATTGAGGGTGACAGGGCTGTTAATAGAGGTCAGAGATATTTCAGTTCTGCCTATTTTTTATTTATCTGCTGTTGTCTACATAGACTGGATTCATCATTTCTGTGTGTTTTCGCTATTGCCTGTGGGGTCATAAGTAATGTGTTCCCTTCAACGGCTCTGCACGCTGCCCAGTAGTGCGTAGTATGAGTATGAAGCATTCACCAGCTGCAACAGAAATACAGTAATTAACGTTTATTGGTAACATACATTTTAGAGTTTCTGCATGATAAGTTTTAGTTAACTTAAATCGTTTCATTATAAATTTGTGAATCGAAACTTCAAGTAAGCGAATGTCAATTTAAAACCGCCGGTAAATGCTATTTTATCGGGAACTTCAACTAATACTGAAACTGTGATGTGTACAGTAGCATCAAGCTTCAAGGGACGTTACAACCGGCGAAGTGTTTTGGGGTACAGTTTCCGCAGCATAATTGCAAGAGAAACGTCTCTCTAGAAATATGTCTAGTTCCTGGGGGACTACATTGTGGAGAATTCTTGATTACACCTGATTAAAATAATATATACTGTTTCAGAAGGATAACTTCAACCACACAAAATTTCTCAAATCAGGTTGTTCTTTCAACCGCTACTGAAAAAAAAAATGTTGCTGTGCTTTGGCTTATCTTCCCTGCGATTCACAATATCCGGCAGAAGTAGGTACAGCAGTTTTTTGATTTATTACTAGTTTGATGGTGCCCAGCACTAACTCCTCTCTTGTGCCAAATTTGCACTAAACTTCATCAATTATTTGTTGCACACCTGACAGTAACAGATCTTTCGACATAAAAGTTTTCTGGATATGGTACCGCGACATAATGTAAAAATAAACTACTGCCGCGACGGTTGCAGCGGCCTTCTTCTGGGTGTATTAGACCCAGAAGAAGGCCGCTGGCCGAAACGTTGGTTTTTCTCCAGCAGTAGTAGTTTCTTTTTACATTATGACGCGGTACCACAACCAGAAAACTTTTATGTCGACTGAATCTGGCCGCGGAAGCCTACGCGATTATATTAACAGATCTTTGTTCTTGAGAGGATCCGAAGATAAATGGAGTCTCATGTTGCAAATAATGTCCGAGTGTTCGATATGTCAGCAACACTGGTCTAAACGACGCCACATGATTTCATTGCTATGTTGTTGTGGTCATCAGTTCGAAAAATTTACATCTACATCATCACAGTTTTAGTATTAGTTGGAGTTCCCGACAAAATACATCATTCTTCTCAGGAACGGTAAACGAATCAAGTTGAAATTTATGTCACGCACTAAGGTCTATAATCCCTTGGCGGTGTAACAAAATGTAAGCTAACTCAATACAGTCAAAAGTTATGGCCATTTATGTCACACTTTTTGGTACTCATAAACCCACTCATCAAACTCTATAGGGTACTTCCCGTTGACCCTGAATCAGACTAAACACCGCTCAGCCTACTCTGCTAGTAAGTGTGTTATCTTTTCCTCTTTTTGCACTGATTAGTCTGCTACCTGGCTTGACGCTTGTTGCAGTCTCGAGCTATACTTTCCAACACCACAATTGTAATACACAGTCATCGACAACCTGCTTTACTGTTTGTAGTTAAGTTTGACAAAGAACGTAGTGTATTCGTTTCTGTAAAGAGTCCGCAAATCTGGAACTGTTTACTAAAAACGGCCCTTAATACCATTTTCTCAAATATTTCAGGCTACATGTTTCGTCTCTTTAGCGGAGAGTACGCTACGAGGCACGTTTGTAGCAACATAAAACAGTGTGCCGGATAGGATTTCTTACAAATGTTCATTTCAAAACAATGGCGACGTTTCTCAGGCGGCAGATAAGTCGAATTGACCTCTTCTAATTACTCTGTGTAGTATGGACGGTATGGAGAGGAAATGATGAGGTAGATCTTTTGGTCTGTCTATGCGCAGTACTAGCCACTAAGGCGAACATTTCGGTTTTGAGTTCGATTTTTTTTAGTAAAACTTTTAACTTCGAAATGTTAATCTCAATATTTTGATCACTGCCAAATAATCCCTTGGCTCAGTATCGACTTATGAGCCCAGTCGTTCTTAGGGACTCTGTACAAAAGTGAACAAAACCTTACAAAAAGAAACAAAGAAACTGTAGAACTTCTTCGACGATTTCTCGATAGAAAGCTTGCTGGCAAAGTAAAATAATGCGCCGAATTGGGACTCGAACCTACGACCTTTGCCATTCGCAGGCAAGTGCTCTGTCGACTCCTCTACAGAGAGAAAATTAATTTTAGAAACATTCTTCCAGGCTGTGGCTAAACAGTTTCTTCGGGACGTCGTTTCTTCCAGGAGTATTAGTTTAACAAGGTAAGTAGGAGAACTTCCGTGAAGTTTGGAAGATAGAAGCTGAGGTAGTGGCGAAGCTGGAGCTCTGAAGGCACGTCATCAGTCGTGCTTGGATAGCTCATTCACTAGAGCACTTGCTCGCAAAAGGGAAAGGTGCCAAGTTAGAGTCCCGGACTGGTACACAGTCCTGATATGCCAGGAAATGTTAAATCAGCGCACACTTCATTGGGGGGGAGGGGGGGAGGGACGAAAATTCATTCTGGATTTATATAGTCTTTAACATTACAAATGGAACTGTCAGTGACCAAAAGAAGAGAAGATAAAGACTCGCAACACGACTCCATGAAAACTGTTGTGTGCACGTTAGCAAACTGATCATGTATGTGCGAGGGATCATTGCATAATACTTACGAGCAACACAGGCGCTGCAATATCGTATTTATCCGCCAATACCGAGCAAGAAACTTAAAATGTCTCGCTGCACGGGAATATACACAAAGAATGTACGAGTATAGGTTGTTGATACATGGTTGACGACATATAAAGTTTGGGTCTGGGTGTAAGTCGTGCCGGGTAGCCTAAGGATAAGGAACCAGGACATCCGGGACCTATTCCCGGTCCGGCAAGAATTTAGAATGTCGTCATTCCATCATACAGCTGGTGGTTGTCCATTCTGCTGCCACCAACGTCCATTTCGCGGAGAACCGGGAAGGTAAAGAAAGAAATTACGGCTTGTATGGACGCATGTAGCCCGTAGCTTTTCCCTCGTTCTATGTGCGAGTGAAACAGGAAAGGGAATGACGTAAGCCACGTGACGGTGTGTGTCGCAGGATACGTCTGCCACCACTGACTGGTTTCCCCCTCCCTGTTCCTCTTGCGAATGACGCATGGGAGGAATCATTGTCGATGAGCTACTGTATTAGCTCCAATTTCTCGAATTTCTCGTCGCGATTATTTCGCCAGCTGTGTGTGACAGGAAGTACTATGTTGTACGACCCCTCCCGGAAGATTCTCTCTCGCAGTTTCAGTACTAAATCTCTCCGTGACGCACATCATCTCTCTCGTAGCGTCTGCCACTAGACTTTTGTTGAGGGTCCCTGTAACGCTGTCACGCCGACTAAACGAGCCTGTGACGAAACGTACTGCTGTTCGTTGGATCTTCTCTATTTCTTCTATCATTCCTAACTGCTAAACGTCCCAGACATGAATAATACTCAAGTATTGGTCGTATAAGCGCTTCATAAGCCACTTCTTTAGTGGATCAGTTACATTTTCTTAACCCATTAGCGCCGTGCGTTGCATATGGCAACGTTTGTAACACTTTTTTAAAATCGTTGATTCCACGACATCAACGAAGCGTGAGTGTTGGCAGCACTGGATTTCGTTCCGCAAGACTGTAAAGATCACTACAACGCAACAGTTTTAACAATACATTTAAATTCAGCGGCGTAAGCAGTCTTGGAATTCGTTGTTTGCCGAATGACAAAGAAAAATGGAGTATAAGTTCGAGTAAGTATGTTTTACACAGTAACTTACGATATATAATTTGGTTTTTTAGGATGGTTGTGCTTTAAATACTCAACTATATATTCTTTGGAGGTTACTGCTTGCTGTGAAATAAATTACGTTCATTTAGGCTGTTTAAACGTCAGTGTTGCCATATGGCAACGATAGGCGCTTGTACTCAGTAAAAGGACGAATTTTCTCTTTTTTGTTTTAGAAGAGGTTTCTCGCTTGCTGAGGCGCTGGAGATTCTTTATAATGACGATACTGAAGGTGATGTGTTTGTTGAGCCCTCAGATTCGAATAGAGAAGAATGATGGATTATTATATGTGCAGTGGCTGGACAACTCAGTTGTCACAATGATCTCTTCTTCATGTGGTGTACAAGAAGTTGGCCAAGTCAAGAGATTCTCGCAACTAAAAAAGCGAAATATAATGATTCCCAGACCAAAACTGGTTGCCAAATATATATATGGGAGGTACTGATCAGATGGATCAGAGTCTAGCATGCTATCGCATTGCAATAAGAAGCAAGAAATGGTACTGGTGTCTCTTTACATGGATATTAGATGTCGCCATACAAAACAGTTGGATTTTGCATAATAAAGGAAGGACCCAAACTATTTCTCAGCTTGATTTCCAGAGAGAAGTAGCAACAGTGTACTTGCAAAGACACCAAGCTTTACCAAAAGGAGCCAGGAGACCATCTGCATCAAGGGCATGTTCCAACAGCCACATATCGGATTCAATTAGGTTTGATAGGACTGACCACCTCATCCAGCACACAGAAGGAAAGAAGAAGAAAAGGTGTGCACACAAGGACTGTAAATCTATTGTGAGAACAAAGTGTTCAAAGAGTAATGTGGGACTGTGCATTGACTGTTTTATTCCATTTCATGTATATAATGCTGAGTTCAAGGTTTGATTTTTGATTATTAATTGTACTGTGTCATAAAGTATCAATCGTATGATAAAGACTGAATAATAAATTTGCACAAAACTTGTATATGTAATAAGAAATTTCAAGAACATACTTATTTTAGTTGAAGTTGTAATCCATATAAATGTAGGTAGAGAAAGCGCCTAGCGTTGCCATATGGCAACTTCAAACATCTCGCTAATGGCGGTAACGACTTTCGTCGAAACAACTCTGTTGTGTAATTTATGCCTTTTACAGACATAATAACGCAATTTTTTAAAAAAAAATCACGAAAAAATTAATTCCGGCGCTATTGGGTTAATATTCTTGCTTTGAATTTAAGTCTGGCATCTGGTTTTCCTGCTGTTTCTTTCAAGTGGTCATTCTACTTACGGCAGCTTTGGATAGTTACTCATACGTATTTCACGGTGGTTAAGGTTTCCAGCAATATTTCATCAATAGTACAGTTGTACAATAGTGGATTTTTTTCCCTATGTACGCGCGATGTGTTACATTTATTTACGTGCACGATCAACTGAAAGGGTCTGTACCATTCATCAGTCCTCCGTAGGTCATTCTGCAAATCGTTTGTGTCTTCTGGTGTTGCTACCTTCTTACAGAAGGCCGCATCATCAGCGAACAGCCTTAAAGAGCTTCGGACACTTTCTACTAGATCGCCGGCCGCTGTGGCCGAGTGGTTCTAGGCGCTTCAGCCCGGAACCGCGCTGGTGCTACGGTCGCAGGTTTTATTTATTTATTTATTGTTCCGTGGGACCAAATTAAGGAGAAGTCTCCATGGTCATGGAACGAGTCAATACATGAAAATATAACATGATAGTAGAAACATATAAATTGAAATATAAGTAACATATTCAGTTTAAGTAAAGAAAATCAACAACGTAACACTGGAATTTGCTTAATTTTTCAGCTCTTCCAAGAGCTCCTCGACAGAATAGAAGGAGTGAGCCATGAGGAAACTCTTTAGTTTAGACTTAAAAGCGTTTGGGCGACTGCTAAGATTTTTGAGTTCTTGTGGTAGCTTATTGAAAATAGATGCAGCACAATACTGCACTCCTTTCTGCACAAGAGTCAAGGAAGTGCATTCCACATGCAGATTTGATTTCTGCCTAGTATTAATTGAGTGAAAGCTGCTAACTCTTGGGAATAAGCTAATATTGCTAACAACAAACGACATTAAAGAAAATATATACTGTGAGGGCAATGTCAGAATTCCCAGACTATTGAATAGGGATCGACAAGAGGCTCTCGAACTTACACCGCATATAGCTCGAACAGCCCGTTTTTGAGCCAAAAACACCCTTTTTGAATCAGAAGAATTACCCCAAAAAATAATACCATATGACATAAGCGTATGAAAATATGCGAAGTAGACTACTTTTCGTGTTGAACTGTCACTTATTTCAGATAATGTTGTAATGGCAATTAAAGCCGCATTTAGTTTCTGAACAAGATCCTGAACATGCGCTTTCCACAATAGCTTACTATCTATCCGAACGCCTAGGAACTTTCAATGTTCCGTCTCGCTTATAATATGCCCATTCTGTCTGATCAAAATATCAGTTATTGTTGAAGTGTGAGTTAGAAACTGTAAAAAACTGAGTCTTACTGTGATTTAGCATCAAATCATTTTCCACAAGCCACGAACTTATTTCATGAACTACATTATTTGATAATGTTTCAATATTACACACAAGATCCTTCACTGCCAAGCTTGTGTCATCAGCAAACAGAAATATTTTTGAATCACCTGTAATACTAGAAGGAATATCATTTATATAAATAAGAAACAGCAGTGGCCCCAGCACCGACCCTTGGGGAATGCCCCACTTAACAGTACCCCATTGGGACTGAACATCACTACCACTCTCAATATTGCGGAGAATTACCTTCTGCTTTCTGTTCTTAAAGTCAGATGCGAACCAATTGTAAACTACTCCCCTTACACCATAATGGTCCAACTTCTGCAATAATATTTTGTGGTCAACACAGTCAAATGCCATCGTTAAATCAAAGAAAACACCTAGCGTTCGCAACCTTTTATTTAATCCGTCCGAAACCTCACAGAGAAAAGAGAATATAGCATTTTCAGTTGTTAAACCAATTCTAAAACCAAACATTTGACAGAAAATTATGTGAATTTAAATGCTCCAGTAACCTTGTAATGCAACCTTCTCGATAACTTTAGCAGACATCGATGGCATAGAAATAGGTCTATAATTGTCAACATTATCCCTGTCTCTCTTTTTATAAAGTGGCTTCACTGTCGAGTACTTTAATCGGTCAGGAAACCGACCACTCCTAAAGGAAAAGTTACAGTACTGGGCTAACATACATAGAACAAGACTTCAGCATTCTGCTAGATACCCTGTCATATTCATATCCATGAGAGTTCTTGGTCTTTAGTGATTTAATTATTAACTCAATCTCCCTCTTGTTAGTATCATGGAGGAGCATTTCAGGTAACAGTATCGGAACACTTTTTTCTACGAGCGCTATATGATTCCCTGTTGGGACTAGATTTCTATTTATTTCACCTGCTATATTCAGAAAGTGATTATTAAATACTGTACATATATGTGACTTATCAGTAACACGGACATTCCCACTACGCACTGATTCTATATCCTCGACCTGTCTCTACAGACTAGCCACTTCCTTTACGACTGACCATATGGTTTTAATTTTCTCCTGAGGCTTAGCTATTCTATCTGCATACCACATACTTTTTGCCTTCCTGATAACTTTTTTAAGCACCTTACAATACTGTTTGTAATGGCTGCTGCATTTAGATTTTGACTGTTTCTAACGTTTTGATATGATTGCCACTTTGTTCTACAGAATATTCTTATCCCTCTAGTCAGCCACCCAGGCTGCCTGTTTGTGCTAGTACCCTGTTTTGAACGTTCTAACGGAAAGCAACTTTCAGAGAGCACGAGAAAAGTCTTGAGGAAAGCATTATATTTATCGTCTACTGTATCAGCACTAGAAACATCTTGCCACTCTTGTTCCTTGATAAGGTTTACAAAGGTCTCTATAGCAACTGGATCAGCTTTCCTAAAAAGTTGATAACTATATTTAACATGAGTTGCAGCACAAAAATCTTTTAGAGTTAAAATTTATGCATCATGATCTGAAAGGCCATTCATCTTTTTGCTAACAGAATGCGCTTCTAGTAATGAGGAATGAACAAAAATGTTGTCTATGGTTGTTCTACTGTTCCATTGCAGTATCGTTGGAAAGAATACGGTTTGCATAAGATTATATGAATTAAGGAGGTCGCTCTGCATAGTTACTCGTACGTATTTTACGGTGGTTAAGATTTCCAGCCATATTTCATCAATATAGTTGTACAATAGTGGATTTTTTTCCTCTATGTACGCGCGATATGTTACATTTGTTTGCGTGCACGATCAACTGAAAGGGTCTGTACCATTCATCAGTCCTCCGTAGGTCATTCTGCAAATCGTTTGTGTCTTCTGGTGTTGCTACCTTCTTACAGACAGCCGCATCATCAGCGAACAGCCTTAAAGAGCTTCGGACACTTTCTACTAGATCGCCGGCCGCTGTGGACGAGCGCTTCTAGGCGCTTCAGTCCGGAACCGCGCTGCTGTTACGGTCGCAGGTTCGAATCCTGCCTCGGGCATGGATGAGTGTGATGTCCTTAGATTAGTTAGGTTTAAGTAGTTCTAAGTCTAGGGGACTGATGACCTCAGAGCCATTTGAGCCATTTGAATCATTTTTTTTTCTACTATATCTTACTTATAAACTGAAAACAGTAGCGGTCGTATGACACTTCCTGGAGGTATTTCAAAAACTATCTTTATATCTATCGATTTTGTTCCGCTATGACCGACGTATCGAATTCTGTCTGCGGGGAAGTCTTGAATTCAGTCGCAACTCTAGTCCTATGCTCGGTTAGCTCATATGATTTTCACTAAACGATAGTGCTGGTCGGTGTCAAAACAATTCCTGAAGCCAACGAACATAGCATAAATCTGAGCGCTGTTGTCCGCAGCGCTATAGACTTCATGGAGGAAGAGAGCAAGCTCAGTTTGGCAAGATATCTCTTTACAGAAACCATGTTCATTTTTATGAAGTAGATTTTCGTTCCTCATAATCATCATAATTCTTGTGCATAAAACATGTTACGTAATTCTACAACAGAGTGAAGTCAGCGATATAGGCCTACATTATGTGCATCTGTCCTGCACGTTTTCCATTCGTTACGTATCCTTCGTTGCTCCGGCGACTTACGATAAACTACTCCTTCAAAGGAGCAACTTCTCCCGCGTAATCTTTGTAGATTCTTGCAGGCAACTCACCCGGTCCTAATTCCTTTCCACTACAAAGCGATTGTAGTTGCTTTCCTATTCCGCGTTTGGCTTTCTCAGTATTTGCAATTTCCATGTTCGTACGATGATTGGAAAGAGGTGCCTTATTACGATCTTCCGCAATGAAAGCGTTTCGGAATACTAAATTCAGTATTTCGGCCTTCTCTTTGTTATCTTCGGATTCAGTGTCAGTATGGTCATTAAGTGAGACTGAATAGATGATTTTGAGATGCATACCGATTTTCCGTGAGACCAAAATGTATCACAGTTGTTAGTCAATTCGGTTGACAAAATATTACTTTATGAATATGTCCGAAAGAACGGATACCATCTTCATATAGTAAAGGCTAACCGGCCATTGACCTCCTTCTGTGCGGATGCACACGCATTACCCGAACTCTTACGGGACTCGGTTTGATTGTCTTCCGCGAGTAATGAGTGTAATGGGCAGAGGCACTACGTATGTAGTGTGTGGACATTAAGTTGGGAATGTGGGTCTCACGGGGAGCGTGCAAGGGATAAATCCCAGCAGTCGCACTATCCTCTGTGCCCTTGGTGGTTCAGATCGATAGAGCGTCTGCAGTGTAAGCGGGACATCCCAGTTTCGAGTCCCGGTCGGGGCATACATTTTCAACTGTCCCTCTTGATGTATATAAAGCCTGTCGACAGCTTAAGGTCTTGATTTAATTATCATTTCAAATATTACTTAGGAAGTCATTGAGCGTCTCTCTCATATTTCTCCTTATGCTCATTTTCGCTTCGTTCAGCTTTTGTTTGCCTGCTAGGTTTTCAGTTCTCTTGAATCTGTGTTGTAGTTTTCTAAGAGACCTAGCTCGGAAAATACTTGTCTAAGAAATGTTGACCGATGCTTTTGAATTTTTTCCATTTGTGCTCCACATCAACGTCCTCAGCGCTGAATATTTGATGTTGACAGCTCAGATGCTTTGGGGTTTCTGTCCTGTCACTCTTGCTAAGCAAACATATTTTCCTACGATTCTTAACATTTCTTGTAATATTCTGTGATAGTTGCCTTATGATCTCTGATACCTTCCTCTACGTTAATTGATTCATTAAGTTCAGGTCTGCTTGTTGCTAGGAGGTCTGAGACGCTAATCTCGCTAGTTGGTTCTCTAATTATATGCCCAAAGTAAGTTTCGGACAAGATGTTCACACTAATGGCACACGAATCTTCTGTCTGGCACAAGTTTTGATCGTATAACTCTCCCGACCTACACAGGTTACTGAAGTCACCCACTATCACAACGATACGATCAAGAAAATTACTAACGATATTCTGCAAGTTCTCTCTGAAGCGCTCTGCACAACAGTTCCTGACCCAGGCGGCCTATAAAGACATCCGATTACCATCTTTGATTCTCAAAGTAACCCAGATTAATTCACATTCGTAGTCCGTGATGACATCGATAGATATTATCGAACTCTTCACTGCAATAAATACGCCATCATTGGTGACAGGCGTATCCTTGCGGTAAATATTCCGATCTCAACTTGGGATTGCGTTGCTATTCACTTCCGGTCTCAACTAACTTTCTATTCCTACTTCTGTTGGGCATTACAATCTACAATAAGCGATACTAATACTGGGACCGTGCCTTGCATGCTCTTGCAGCTTACTAATATCGTATGTTTGTGTCCGATTTGCGAGGACGAGAATTTCTGAGAACAGTGTGACATATCTTCGAATTTGGTATCCAGTAAATCTGTGATGCTAGGGGGGGGGGGGGGGGGAAGGAGGGTGGAGCAGGGATTGATAGTGTGATAGTGGAGCTTGAGAAATTCGCATCAGATACCGTCGCAGAATCGTCTGAGCCCTTCGTGTAGACCTTCCCAGTCTGCTACGAACCAGAGGAGAGCAAGGCCCTAGGTACGATGTTACGAATAGTAAGCCTGCACTCCACGTGCTAGTTGCATTCACCAGATCAGCCGTCCGTCGAACACAACCGAGGATGACCTCAAAACCCAAGGGGCAGTTGTCATTCGCGGCGCATGGCGCCAGTATTTACAGCCGGTTGCATGCAGTGCGCTCGATCGCCGCCTGCAGAGTTTTCTTCCCCTCACGGACAAGATGCCCCGTACAAACATACTTACAAGGGAACCTCCCCATCGCACCCCCCTCAGATTTAGTTATAAGTTGGCACAGTGGATAGGCCTTGAGAAACTGAACACAGATCAATCGAGAATACAGGAAGAAGTTGTGTGGAACTATGAAAAAAATAAGCAAAATATACAAACTGAGTAGTCCATGCGCAACATAGGCAACATCAAGGATGCTGTGGTCTCAGTAGAGCCGTGGTCCCGTGGTTAGCGTGAGCTGCTGCTGGTTCAAGTCTTCCCTCGACTGAAAACTTTTACTTTCTTTATTTTCACAAAGTTATGATCTGTCCATTCGTTCATTGACGTCTCTGTTCACTGTAATAAGTTTAGTGTCCGTGTTTTGCGACCGCACCGCAAAACCGTGCGATTAGTAGACGAAAGGACGTGCCTCTCCAATGGGAACCGAAAACATTTGATCGCAAGGTTATAGGTCAACCGATTCCTCCACAGGAAAACACCTCTGGTATATTCTATACGACACTGGTGACGGCATGTGCGTCACATGACAGGAATATATTGTCGACCCACCTAACTGGTACAATTGGCGAATGGGTGAAAAAAATTCTTCTACCTTGCCCGATTTAGGTTTTCTTGTGGATATCATAATCACTCCCAAAAAAGTGATGAAAACATAAGAGTTTGTCACATAAACTGCAACAAATAAATGCAACAGTTTCACAGTCGAACAGTTTTCCCTGTGCTCTGTCAGAACATATGTTTTTAACGTTTTCAAATTTTTCCATGTGTAGACTGTCAAATCCTACATATGTCCAAGCAAATCTGAACATGTCCTGGAATTTTGGAGAGCGAAGTTGATTATGTGTGAGTACCTGAACTTTGATAATTGTCTGAAAATAAAAAATTAAACAATACACCCGAGGGAAGACTTGAACCAAGGACCTTGCGTTCCACAGCTGCTCACGCTAACCACGGGACCACTGCACTACTAAGTCTATAATATCCTTGATGTTGCCTATGTTGCGCATGGACTACTCAGTTTGTATATTTTGCTTATTTTTTTCATAGTTCCACACAACTTCTTCCCGTTTTCTCGATTGATCTGTGTTCAGTGTTTCAAGGCCTAGCCACTGTGCCAACTTATAACTAAATCTGAGGGGGGTGCGATAGGGAGGTTTCCTTGTTAGTGAACAAAGGCACTCTTTCCCGCGCTACCTGCTGTTTCCCTAAAGGGCACCATTACCCGCCTAACGTTGTAGCTCCCAATGACTAGCATACCTGCTAGCTACACTTGTTCGGACTGGGCAGGAAAAGCGGCCGGTGGCCCAACTGGAGGGGCATCTGGTGCTAGTTCAGAAGTAACGTTAATGATGTGACGCTGCTGCCCAGACTATCACTTGCGAGTTTCTTTATCTTTAAATAACTATTATAGTCTACATTTCCTTGGTCTCCCACTACTATTTTACACCCAGCTAACAGTGTTTCCTACCACGAATTATCCCTTCCTGGCAGATTAAAACTGTGACCGGACCGAGACCCGAACTCGGGAGCTTCGCCTTTTGCGGGCAAGTGCTCTACCATCTGAACTACCCAAGCACGACTCACAAACTGCCCTCATAGCTTCAATTCTGCCAGTACCCCGTCTCATACCTTCCAAACTTCACACAAGCTCTTCTGCGAACATTGCAGAACTAGCACTCCTGGAAGAAAGGATATTGCGGAGACGTGGCTTAGCCACAGGCTGGGGAATGTTTCTAGATTGATATTTTCACTCTGCAGCGGAGTGTGCGCTGATATGAAACTTCCTGGCAGATTAAAACTGTCTGCCGGAACGAGACTCGAACTCGGGACCTTTGCCTTTCGCGGGCAAGTGCTTCTGTGAAGTTTGGAGGGTAGGAGACGAGGTACTGGCAGAATTGAAGCTCTGAGGACAGTTCGTGAGTCGTGCTTGGGTAGCTCAGATCGTAGAGCACTTGCCCGCAAAAGTCAACGATCCCGAGTTCGAATCTCGGTCCGGTACACAGTTTTAATCTGCCAGGAAGTTTCATATTAGCGCACACTCCGCTGCAGAGTGAAAATCTCATTCTGTCCACGAATTATCCCTGTTAGTCAAGTTGTGCTATAAAACTCTTTTCTCTCGAATTCGATGCAGTACCTCTACATTTGTTTTTAAGTCTGTCAGTGTAAAATTCAGCTTTCTTCAGTAGTACCACATTTCAAAAGCCTGTATTCTCCTCTTTGTCTGCATTGCTTATCGTCCATGTTTCACTTCCATCTAAGGCTGCAGTCCAGAAAGATACTTCCAGAGAAGACTTTGTTTACATTTAAATTTATGTTAGGTATTAACATAGTTATTTTTCGGAAACAGTTTTCCTGCTATTTCCAGTCTGCACATTTATACTCATTATTATGGACATCGTCAATCATTTTTCTTTTTAGTCAAAAAGTTAAATCAGGTACTATGTTTAGTGTCTCATTCACTAAAGTAATTCTGTCAGTGTCACCTGATCCAACTCGACTGTATTCATCTACCACTGTGTTACTTCTATCGATGCATTCAGCTTACCTTTCAACTCCTTTGCGTTTCTGGGAGAATATCTATGTCATCGGCAAATTTATTCGAGTAAACAACAAATATGTGTGAAGAATATCGTGAAACAACTAGAACATGAAAATCCCGGTCTGCAAGAGAAAGAAACGAGTCTATTTGCAAAACAATCTGTGTAATGCTAGGGATATAGCCGATCCTCACTACTAACGGATGCTACAAATCACAGTTACACCGCTGCAGTGACGTAGCTTTGTAGTCCAGTGGGCAATACGTAGACAGAGTTCTCTATAGCTTGCGGTCTGGATCTACAGATGAGACTTGTGGTTCCTATTTACACGCTGCAAAGGTCGAGTGCCCAGATATCTGGGCATTTGCGCGGATGATTTTTGATAATCAGTTTTCATTCCAGATCCTTCGGCATTAGTGTGTTTGATTTCCACCCGTACAGCTGACGGTGACCAATGCAACGTTTCGCGAGACTCAAGTGATATTGCGTTCGCTGTATTTCTATATACAATGTCTGTCTATATCATTCCACCATGCTACAGTAATCCGTCGCACTTATCATTTGCCGGGTGTAAAAGTATGAAACCGGAATTTCCCTATAGATGGTGCTTGCCGTCACTCTAGGGTGCGCGAGACCGCTGCAGCGCCATCTGCTTCCTGTAACGGCTGACGACGCAGTAACCCAAGTTCCGTACATCGGTATCAGTTTCAAACCGGTAAATGTGGTGTCACCGCTAGATACCACACTTACTAGGTGGTAACTTAAATCGGCCGCGGTCCTGTAGTACATGTCGGACCCGCGTGTCGCCACTGTGTGATCGCAAACCTAGCGCCACCACATGGCAGGTCTCGAGAGACTGAGGAGACCTCGCCCCAGTTGTACGGACAACATAGCTAGCGATTGGACGTGCTAAGCCTTGCTCTCATTTGCCGAGAGATAGACAGTAGAATAGCCCTCTGCTAAGTTAACTGGCGACCACCTAGCAAGGCGCCATTTGTATCAGTGCCTATAGCTTACTAATATTCAAGAGAGATGTATTCCAAGGACTAATTAAAAGTTAAGTAACCAGCATCTACGTACTTTTCTTCTTATTCATTTATAAGTCTCATGTTCCAGACTTCACGCCCGTCTGCGTTAGCATTGCGTGCCCTATCGGCTACAGCATTGTGTCTAGGCTGTATGGTCTAGACACAACAGTAAACATGTCGAGTTTTGTGCCTACGAGCTACGATTTGAAGGAAGCACTGGTTTTCTGTTATCATTTGAAGAAAACTGCTGCCGAATCGCATCGAATGCTTGTCGATGATTTCGGCGAACATGCTTTTGGGAAAACACAGCGCAAGGTCTCTGTTGGATTCCTTTCATGTTAATTTCTTAAATCTGTTGTCATTTACGACATAAATTCCTCTTCTAAATTTACTGTGGTGTTTCTGACTCTATCTGGGAGGAGACTGAGCACTGGAACGTGTTACTTTTACACATAAACAAGAACGATCTGTCACACGGCTACACTTTAAAACACAGTTTATACGTAATTCAAGTCAAACAGTCTCATACGGAACTTACATCCGCTTTCTTTTACATACTGTATATGATAAGATACTGTCATCCCCCTTCCCTTCTGTGTGAAAGGATGAATGAGCAAATGTATTTCTAGTTGCATGCTTGATGGTAGCAGACAAGCCTGTCTGATAGAGAACAGTAGGACCAACATCGGAACAGGTAGCTATGCTTTCTAAAAGCAAAGAGGTTTCTATTCTTAGTATGGTCCTGTCAGTCCCTTGTCATGTTGGTATAGGAAGCTGCCTCTCTAGTCACTTCCGTTTGTATCTGTGAAGCACCCTCGGTAGGGACCCAGGCAGTCTGTCCTCGGTGAGCGTCTGATGTGGTAAGATCGCCGGCTAAGCGCGTGTCTGCTAAGTCCGTAGGACAATGGATTTCGTAAGTTCAGCCTAACTGAAAATTTGAGCACCTTTATTTTAGGTTTAGATCTTATATTATCTTAAAGTGCAACACAGTGTAATTCAAGTGTGAAGTTCGGAATATCCTCCAGTAGTTGCTTTGTCACTACTTTGTGAGTAAAGTGGAACCACGTATTGACGATCTGTAACTCTAACTAAGATCATCAGTCTTAAATGTGAATGTGCGTGAGATTATAACGTCTCCTCTTGACAATATTTTTCAATATAGCAACTTTTCTTTTATGTTCAACCCATGTGGGGTGTACTTTGTGAGACCAGTACCACGTGCTTATACAATTGTTTGACCCATCAGGTTAATAGTAAGACGATAGTAACCAGTTCGAGGTTTTTCTTTTGTAAATTACGTTTCGATGTAATTTATTTTAATTATCAAAATTATTGTGGAGTTACACTCTTTGTGTAAACCAAGTTGACCACGTGAAGCATGTGGTGTAATCATCAAAGTAGCGCTCAACTATTCTTTTCGGGAAGATTTCACAGAGAGTTAGTATGAATTTAGTATACTAGTGTGTGGTAATTTCATGACGGACAGGATTGCGCTACGAACGTAACTTCTTTGAGTGAAAATTGAATCGGTTGGTTGTGGTTAATTTCCTCTTGCATATGTTTCAACGTTCTTCGTGTGTTATTTTATGAATGCAGAGTTGTATGCAGTCTCTCAAACTTCGCTCCATATTTGATGTGTTCCATAAGATTACAAAAAAAATGGTTCAAATGGCTCTGAGCACTATGGGACTCAACATCTTAGGTCATAAGTCCCCTAGAACTTAGAACTACTTAAACCTAACTAACCTAAGGACATCACACACACCCATGCCCGAGGCAGGATTCGAACCTGCGACCGTAGCAGTCCCACGATTCCGGACTGCAGCGCCAGAACCGCTAGACCACCGCGGGCGGCATAAGATTACAAACTCACATTTTCACAATCCTAAATAAGGCACCAGTTTAGTTGTGAATCATGTTTAATATGCTGAAAGTTTAACGGAACAATGATCAATGTTAAAATAAATGTCCGAATATAAACTGATTTATTTCTTTTTATTTAAATTCTCTTTATATATATATATATATATATATATATATATATATATATATATATATATATATATATATATATATATATAATCACCGGTTGTCGTAAGATGACTATTAAAAGATTATAATTAATGTTAGTCTGGTTGGGAATTTGGTAAGCTAGACTGGATACCTGGTGAAACAGTTGCTCAGTAATGCAAGGTTAACTTCCCCAGATATCTCACAGCTTTTAACCCGCTTTTATTGTTTGAATATCAGCACCGCTTTCAGAACAACTTAATGCATCAACATTACAACAGTTTTTAAAAAAAATTTAAAAGTGGTGGTTTTGATGTGAGAAACTACAAGCGCGGGAAACCACCGAAAAAGTTCGAAAACAATGAATTGCAGATCTTGTAGGATGAAGATGATGCTCAAGCTCAACAGGAACTCGAGGGACAACTGAATGTGACGCAGAAAGCCGTTTCTTTTCGGCTGAAAGCTATGGGAAAGGTGCAGAAAGTGGGAAAATGGGATCTGAATGACATGAATGAAAGACAGCAAGGAAATCGAAATGCAACTTGTGAAATTTTGCTCACCAGATACAAAATAAAGTCATTTCTCCATCGAATAGTGGCAGGTGATGAAAAATGGATATGTTTTGAGAATCCTAAGCGTCGTAAATCATGGGATGAGTCCAGGCAAACGATCGAATCCACTGCAAGACCAAGTTGCTTTGGAAAGAAGACAATGCTCTTGTGTCTGGTGGGATGAGAAGGATGTGTTTATTGTGAGCTGCTAAAAGCTGGTGAAACCGTTAACACTGATCGTTACCAACAGAAAATGATCGATTTAAATCGAGCATTATGTGGAAAACGAACGGTATATGGAAAAAGGCAACACAAATTCATATTGCTCCATGATAATGCCCCAAAAAACAGCAAAACAGGTCAGGGAAACGATCGAGGTGTTCAGTTTTGAAATACTATGGCATGCGTCTTATTTTTTTTTTTTTTTTTTTTTTTTTTTTTTTTTTTTTTTTTTTTGGCGTAGCAATCATAGCTTGCCGGAGAGATGGGAGAAATGTATGAATAGCAATGGAGATTATTTTGAATAAAATATTGTTCATCAGTTCCAAAATACAGACGTGTAATTATTGCAACCAAATTCCGGTTTCATACTTATACACCTGGTAATTTACAGTGGATATTACGTTACAGACGATCTTCGTTAATCGGAATCTAGCATTCCCAGTGATGAACCTCTTAACGACCCTCTCCAATGTTCAAATGTGTGTGAATTCCTAAGAGACCAAACTGCTTAGGTCATCGGTCCCTAGACTACACACTGCTTAAGCTAACTCATGCTACGAACAACACAGACACCCATGCCCGATGGAGGACTGGAACCTCTGGCGGGAGGGGCCGCGTAGTCCGTGACATGACGCCTCAAACCGCGCGGCCATTCTGCGAGGCAATGACCATCTCCCCCTTTGGTAAACATTTTATTAATTGTTTATTACAAGTTATTTTAAATGAATGCAGAGCGTAATGATGTAAAATTTTATTACAGCCGCGAACACTTCTTCTAACGGTCTTCTTGTCTCTTCTTCTTTAGCGTATCTGTGTTATGATAGCTCTCAATTAGAGGCTCTCTAACGTGTCCTGCTCTGAGCGTCTTCCTTCACTGCTTGTATGTTCATCCATTTCTAATTTCGTCCATCACTCCAATCCTCTTCTCACCTCTTCCTCTCATTCTTTCCACATTTCCTTTATAATTCTTTCTTGTAGACAACACTGTGCAACCTATGTTCCAACCAAGAGCTTTTTCCTCTTTTTGATAACTTCCAATGATCTTATTTCTTCCCTAGCATTTTCCTTTTAGAACTGGTTCGTGAATGTAACGCCCGGCATTTTTTCTGTTTCTCTGCTCATCGAAGGCTCATGTTTGTTCTCTATTCAAGGAGCTGAACAGCATACAAAACAGAAAGTGCATAGCTCCACTTATTGTAGGCAGGAATAGTCATCCTAAGCTGAATGTTTGAAAGGCGTGATGCATGACTCCCACAAACAATAACAGGGAAATAGTGCGTGACTCAAATCTTTCGTAAGTCGTTCAGGTTTTTATGATCATCATTTCTAAACAGACTACTGTTATATCTTTCCCCACGACTACGCTTCAGTAGTCTGTACCTATTACTTAGCTGCAGTAAGTTTCGAAGCTCTGAAGCATTCGTTTTAAAGGAATTCAATATGTCTATTTTCCTCTAGAGGGGTAGAGTTGAACAGACTACCGTTTTCCTAGGACGATCTGCTCTTGCAACCCAACTTTCGAATCTCAACAGGAAAAAGAAAGCAGAGGATTAGTCTGATGAATGATTCAGAGACGTGTACGGCATAAAATATACGTAACTCATTGTCCCAATTAATGTCTATAGTTTTCCGCCAGAAATTATCGCAACTACTAGCATTTAAAACGTTGTTCATAAAGACTGATTAGCGAAAACTTCTTTTGCGAGGTGCAGCAATAGCGCTGAGTAGATGAATTGCGTAACATAATGTAATGGCATGATTTGACTAGTGATGGCTGTGATACGTTTCTCAATGTCACAAAACTCCAATGAAATGCAACCGTCGTTCACTATTTAACTGACTGTGAAAACATCTAGGAAATATTAATCTTGCAATTTTGCTGCGCATGTTCAGTACCATGGTGTAACAAAAACTATGCTGAGATAATCCAACGTTGTATGGCTATAACTGATTATCGCTATTGTACAGTTAATCTCAATTTACGCACTTTGTGTTTACAGATTACAGTGTTCGATTACTACAATATTTTCAAGATAAGGATACTAAAAAGATATTAATATTCAAAGATTCATACAATAATAGTCTGATTACTTACGTCAAAAAGCAAAAACGAAATTATTTATTATCTACTTCCGGTTAATCAATTTCATCACGGGTGTCTAATAATATCGTTATTATCATCATCATACAATATAAATATCAAGATATACAAGCATCCATTACATTCACCTACACTCCTCCAATGCACATGCACGCATACCACACAGCTCTTGCATATCCGCAAATAAAGGGGTCCAATGTGTGGGGAAGAAAAACACCCTTTCCGACTAGGTTGCTGAATCCACCCAGTGGGATTTCACAGCCAACAACACCAAAGGACATTTAATTATGATATTGAATGACATATGAAATTTTTCAAGATTTCTTAGTATCATTACATCTGACCTTTCTGTTTAGGAAGCTGTACTGCAATAGCTTCCACAACGTAAGTAATACTTTATTATATTCGAAATATTAGTCCGGAACAATTTAAGAGTTATATATGAAGTCTTCACGGGTTGTCAGCTGAGCAGCATCGTCGTCTCGTAGCAACGTTTCGATGGAATGCGTCTCCATCATCTTCAGGCGAAGTGTCGTGATATCGTCGGTCGCGGGCTTATATCTCTGCTGAACCGCTCCCAGCTTCCCGCGGCCGGACAATCACACGCCGTGGAATCGCCCGATGCGCCTGGATCAGTCGGTGGTGGGGGGAAGCGTGCGCGGGGTTCGAGTCCCGGCGTCCGTCTCTGTCTGCTCCGTCCGCGGCCCTTGGTGGAACGGAACGTTCTTCTCTGATTTTCCTGATTTCAGGCTCCCAGGCTGTGATGACATGGTAGCCACTGTCGCGGTTGATTAGGTTGTCGTGTAACCGTATTTCTATGGACTCTATGATTACTGTGTCCCAAAATCCGTTTGTACTGCATATTTTTATCGTGTCCTCGAAATCGAATGTGTGCTTCTCGTCAATACTATGTTCCGCCACAGCATATTTGTTAGTTGACCCAAGCGTACATGCCTAATGTGTTCACTGCGGCACTGTGAGATGCAACGCTGCGTCTTGTAACACCATAGCTCTAATACTCTACTGATTTATTTTGCTTTTGTTTTATTTAATGTTATATCGTTGAGCTTCTGTAAATGTGTTTGTTTGAATAGTAACACAAAATTGAATACTCTTTTCTTTGTTTAAAACTTTGATGTCGTGGTTTTATCCTATGCAATGTAATATATCTGTCATTTAAATTCTTTGTGCCCTATTTGGAGGGAACAAAACTTTCTATATATAATTGTTATTTATGTGTGAATAATTTTTTGTAGAAATGCTAATATGTGCAAAGGTTCTGTTTTATTTAAAATATTCTCTCTGTTATGTAAACTGCTGATCCTCACTTAGGGTTCTTAGTTAGTTTGTATGTAAAAGTTGTTGTGGTTCCCCTTGGGAACGGAACTGTGTAGCGCGCGCAAATTGTGGTTGGCCTAGGTAGAATAGGTGGAACAAGAGTCAGTCGGGGACGAGCTACCAAACTGTGCACTGCCATGTAAAAATTGCATATTGTGCTGGGTCCGAGAGAGGTTTCTTCCTGCTACTTTCTAATGCCTCGGATGGATGGATAAATAGATGGAACGATTCTGGAATTGGTATTCATCATCGCCACCAAGAAGGGCCAGAGTCCAGCAATTCTACCTGCAATTCCACCTACCAACATGCAATCGCCACCTCATTGCGCAATCACTGTAATGGAGCGCTATAGTAATGTACAGTGAAGGATCAGCTGGATGTGTTAGTGTGCTCAAATATAAGGTAATTTATATCTGAATTTATGTACCTACCTTGGTTTTTCTCCTTATCATAACACCTCTCAAGTTCCTCTCCTATTGAACTAAAGTGATTTCCGAGTGTCCCTACTGAAAGAACATTAAAGACCAGTGTTTTGCTAATTAATGCCTCTTGAACATAGTAAAAAGAAAGTTAAAGTTAATGTGGCAAGAGAGTGAGTTAAAGTAAATGATGCTTACTGAAAATAATTTTCCTATTAAAACTACTTATTATAGTGTTGTTGCCAACTTCAAAATTAAAAGTTCTTAAGACGGAGGCTTATAAAGTTTTGCTTAGTAAATGATTACATTGCTGCCTGTTGTAAATCGCAGAAGGTTAGTCAGTATCTTGCAAATTTGTCAACATTGTGTCTCACTGTAATAAAAGTCGTGAATTGAAGTTATGGAAAGCTATATACTCGTTTGCTAAGTGTTTGTCTCTCTTGTGTATTGTAAGTGAATATTAATAGTATAACAGGATCCACAGTTTGTGTTAATGCTCGGTAACAAGTAACGGAAAGACCACTAATTAGGAAAACCATAATTTCTTCATTCAAATGATAGTGAGAAGCAACCTGTTAGTGGATTCCAATTAACTTTCATTTTAAATAGTAAAGTATTTAACTGAGAGCGACTTAACCTATATCCAATTAATGATTCTGTAGTGAATAGTAATAATAACGTTATAAAGACTATTCAGTTTGTGTAAGCCCTGAAAGTAATAGTGTGTTTCGGTATCTGGTATAATTTTGCAAATAGTTTGTGCTGCTCTAACTGTTAGTTTCAATCTTACCGTAAACATATGTATGTGTCAGAGTTCACTGCACTCGCGTGTGACAAAGTATAGGTTGTGTTTATCCATTAAAGTTACTAATAACTATTTTCGTGAACGAGAATGTTAATCTTTCTCTTGCCTAGTTAGGCTGGCGACCGTTTTCTTTATCCGTTAAACAGTGCAGATAGGCAAAATTTTGTGTGTTACTGTTCAAATATTTACGTAATTCTGACTTTCATTTCCGATAGGCCACCTCCGTTAGGTACAACACGGTCAACATAACAAAATTCCTCTCAGAGGGTAACACTGCTCTGTTGCTTTATACCATGATTGCTATAACAAGATAGTTTTATTTCACGACCTGCCAACAACTTCAAGGTTATGGTACAGCAGTAGCAGACAGGAGTGCTATAGTCTGTCCTATATATTGCATCCCACATTCACATCCGATCTTTTACACACCTGGTGCCGTCAGACCTAGTGGATCCTTGGTTGAACGGAGAAGGTCTTTGGTTTTTCATGCTGCGCAGATAATGGTATTCACTTTATGTTTTTTGAGAATTCTCGCAATCTTGGAATGTTCAAACGTGTGTGAAATCTTATGGGACTGCAGTGCCGAGGTCATCGGTCCCTAAGCTTACACACTACGTAACCTAAATTATCCTAAGGACAAACACACACACCCATGCCCGAGGGAGGACTCGAACCTCCGCGATCTTGGACGTCGGAGGACCCGCGTACGGCAAGAACGCACAGTCCATTGCTTCATCTTCATCCGGTCTCTCTTCTCTCTTCTTGTGGCCGGTCTTCAGAGCTCTCCTTATTTGAGTCTCATTGTATCCATTTTTCTTGAAGGTGTCCTTTAGGTGCAATTCTCCTGGCAAACTTTCCGTATCGCAGATGGACCTGGCCCTGTGCACTAAGGTGTTGACTACAGCATTGCGTTGGGCAGGGTGGTGGCAGCTATTGGCGTTAAGATAGAGGTCCGTGTGTTTTCTTTCTATACACTGCGTGTCCCTGCGTGCCGTCCATGTTTCTTGTGATCAGGATATCCAGAAAGGGTAAGCTTCTGTTCTCTTCTGTCTCCATGGTAAATTTGATATTTCCATGTATGCTGTTGAGGTGTTGATGGTACTCTAGTAGTTTGTCCCTACCATGTGGCCGAACTACA
The DNA here is from genome assembly GCF_023898315.1 of Schistocerca nitens. Lineage (NCBI taxonomy): Eukaryota > Metazoa > Arthropoda > Insecta > Orthoptera > Acrididae > Schistocerca > Schistocerca nitens. Next base: position 123,737,189 of record NC_064622.1, on the reverse strand, counting down.
AAGGTATCGTCAACATACTTGTAGAAGGCTTTTGGCTTGTGTTTAGCAGTGTCCAGTGCTAGCTTTTCGAAGTGCTCCGTGTATAGGTCGGCTATGCCTGGTGCTAGGTGGGAGCCCATAGCTACACCATCTATCTGTTCTTAGAACTCCCTACCACACTTGAAATAGGTGGTGGTTAGAACATGGCGAAAGAGCTTGATGATATCCTCCTCAAAGTTTTCATCGAGTAAAGCCAGGGAGTCTTCCATTGGTACTCGTGTGTATAAGGATGTCATATCGAAGCTGACTAGTAAGTCTTCATTTTCCAGCCGCATTCTCTGTAGTATTTTCAGAAACTCAGCCGAGTTTTTCACATGGTGTGGACCGTAACCCACCAAAGGTTTTAGCATCTGTGATAAATGCTTAGGAATACCATATGTCGGCGAATTAATAGTGTTTAAAATAGCTCGTAATGGGACACTTTCTTTGTGGACCTTTGGGAGGCCATAGAGACGTGGTGGTGCCGGTGCCCTCGGGTACAGCTTCCTGATGATATCCTTCTCTAGTCCCGAGTTGTCTCGAGTGTATAGAAATAAAACGCCAATAGCTGCCAGCACCTTGCGCAACGCAATGCTGTACTCAACACCTTAGTGCACAGGGACAGGTCCATCTGCGATAAGGAAAGTTTGCCAGGATAATTGAAACACCTAAAGGACACCTTCAAGAAAAATGGATACAATGAGAGGCAAATAAGGAGAGCTCTGAAGACCGACCACAAGAAGAGAGACCGGACGAAGATGAAGCAATGAGCTGTGCGTTCTTGCCATACGCGGGTCCTCCTACGTCCAAGATCGCGTAGGTTCGAGTCCTCCCTCGGGCATGGGTGTGTGTGTTTGTCCTTAGGATACTTTAGGTTAAGTAGTGTGTAAGCTTAGGGACCGATGACCTTAGCAGTGAGCCGGCCGATGTGGCCGTGCGGTTCTAGGCGCTTCAGACTGGAACCGCGCGACCGCTACGGTCGCAGGTTCGAATCCTGACTGGGGCATGGATGTGTGTGATGTCCTTAGGTTAGTTAGGTTTAAGTAGTTCTAAGTTCTAGGGGACTGATGACCTCAGATGTTAAGTCCCATAGTGCTCAGAGCCATTTTTGAGCCTTAGCAGTGAAGTCCCATAAGATTTCACACACATTTGAGCATTCCAAGATTACGATAATTCTTAAGAAACATAAAGTGAAGACCATTTTCCGCGCAGCAGGAAATATCAAAGACCTTCTCGGTTCGACCAAGGACCCACTAGGTCTGACGGCACCAGATTTGTACAAGATCGGATGCGTATGTGGGATGCAATATATAGGACAGACGCAGCGTTGCATCTCACAGCGCTGCAGTGAACACATCAGGCATGTACGCTTGGGTCAGACCAACAAATCTGCTGTGGCGAAACATAGTATTGACGAGAAGCACACCTTCGATTTAGAGAACACAAAGAAAATACGCAGTACAAACGGATTTTGGGACTCAGTAATCAAAGAGTCCATAGAAATACGGTTACACGACAACCTAATCAACTGCGACAGTGGCTACCATCTCAGGGAGCCTGCAATCAGGAAAATCAGAGAAGAACGTTCCGTTCCACCAAGGGCCGCGGACGGAGCAGACAGAGACGGACGCCGGGACTCGAACCCTGCGCACGCTTCCCTCCCCCCCCCCCCCCCCCCCACCACCACCACCACCATCGGCCGATCCAGGCGCATCGGGCGATTCCACGAGTGCGTGATTGTCCGGCCGCGGGAAGCTGGGAGCGGTTCAGCAGAGGTATAAGCCCGCGACCGACGATATCCCGACACTTCGCCTGAAGATGATAGAGACGCATTCCATCGAAACGTTGCTACGAGACGACGATGCTAGTCGGTTGACAACCCGTGAAGACTTCACATATGAAATTCGCCGAGAAAGCCTGCACTCGCAATTTAAGAGTTTGCTTACTTTATCACTCTGCTTAGTTTCTTCTTCGTAATTTATCACTTTGCTAAGCTTGTTCTTCGAATTCTTCCACTTGTATCAATGTCTCTAGTGATCTGTTGATACTTTTAATTGCAATGGAAGAAATGCTGTGTTTCAAGTTTCTCTTTTGTTATTGTTTTAAAAATATTTTTAAAAAATAAGCAATATATTGCAGATATAAAAAAGCGCTCCAAATAATATTCAGTGATTAGTCTAATTAAGAGTATTGTATTTGGTTTCATGATTTATTTTTCTCTGACGCTGTAATATTTCACTATCGTTGCAGCATCTCGGATTTCATATTAAACAAATCAATAACATCAATTACTGAAAAATATTGGTTTCACTGATATTTTCTTCTTATTTGAAGCTCTTCTGTTCCAGGAATCAGACACTATATTGATGATGTCGCGTTCTCCGCACATGTCATGGAATTTTAAATGTACTTCACAGAAGTCATGAATGATACCACAATCTTTTTCAGGCGTATGTCAGACTCAGTTACTAGATCACAACAAATTTAATGCACATCGGAACCTTTATTATGGACTAGATTTTAACGCGCTTTAATCAGTAACGAATCTGCAGAAACGTATTTCGAAAAAACGTGTTGATATATTTGGTCCTGCATGTATAAAATGGGGAGCAGGTTACGAGAATATGAAATTTCTTGTTCATTAATCACCTTTCTTTATTTGCACTCTAGATATAACTTCAAAAGTTATTTCTTGGTGTTTGTGTGCTCCATTTTGTCATATGTAATTCTCGTGCATTCATCTGCACTTTAATTAATAATATATTTTTTAACTTGTGTGAATACGCTGTCTCTATTTTTGCTCTTACAGGTGCAATATCTTACTGATTGAAAAGCTTCATCTACCTCTATATTATGAAGAAAGATAAAGGGACTATAAATTAATTTCATTCGATATAAATACATACTGTTACCAAATAAAACTTATATAGACAAATCTTTAAGTTATTTGTAATTTAAACTAAAGGAAGGACTTTGTGAGAGAAAAGTCACCTGTTAAGTGGAAGAAGAGTGTTTAGCGAGCTATATCAATCTTAAATTAAGTGTGCTTGTATGTTACTCATTATTGATAATATGAACGTCTGGATATACCTGTTTGCCTTACAATTCAATGTTGCTACATATTGTGTAAAAGGATGATGAAATATGGGATATATTATTTGAAAAGCCGGACTACCACAGTTAAAATTCACCATGGTGAATAAAATCTTCCGTTCTTGCTGTTCAAGTATTTTTACTGAAAAGTCACTTCGGTTTTCGCAACAACAGAGAACAATTTTCAGGCTATATATTTTGTAAACAGTCATGGCTCGGCAAAGTGATTCGTTAGAGCAAAGTGCCATCGTTCATCGTCACGACATAAACAGGTAGCACATTAAAAGCGGTAGTCCACGATTAAACTGATTGGGACTGCGGAGTACGATGCCGAGGACAGCATAAAACTATGTACGGCGCCAGTGTTAACTGTCAGTTTCACAGTGGACTGTCGCTTTTAGCGTGATATCTGTTTCTGTACTGACTATGAACCATGAGATTTGGCTCTAAGCAATATCTCTGCCATGCCATGACTGTTTAGAAAAGCCTATCACCTGAAGATGCATGGATGTGAAACCGATAGTAGCTTGTTAATAAAAGTAGTTTGACAGCCAGTGCGTAAGATTTTAGTCACCAAAAAAGGAATAGTTTGAAATGGATAGTGAAAGGGAATATCGTCAAATACAGTGATTAATTATTATACCACAAATGCTGGTATGATGGAAGTCATACAGTGCCTGACAAAAACATTGAATCTCCAGAATACGTGGTTGGATATCAATGCTAAGACGTATAGGTCCACACCATCTGCGGGCGTGTAAATGATTAGAGCTACAATTCTCTGTGACAAGTTGACCGGCCTCCACAGAGCATCAGTGTTGTTTGTGTTTACTGGTGTGGCCAAGTCTCGTAGGATGTAGAAGAGGCGCGAACGGCTTCAGATGTTGGGTGATCACTATGAAGGACACGGAGATGCCACGTGATCGTGTGAGGCGGCGTTATCAACACATGACAGCGTTTGAAGAGGTCCTCCGGTTTGGTTTTGTAGTTGGCCGGTTTGCGGAATCGTGCAACACCCAGATTTGGGGGCACTTGTTTGCGACATTGGCCCCGTGTTGGATTGCGTGGGGATGTGAAGGCGAGCATACTGGTCGTCAAGATTCCGGTCGACCGCATCTGACCACCACAAGAAAGGACTGTCGTGCTGTGAACCAAACACAACGTAATACGTTCACATTTGCGCTTGCCGTCCGAGGAAAGTGATGGACTCGCCGCAACATTCTGTCATCCCACACTATTTTTCTGAGACTAGCAGCATCCTGACTAGGAAATTACTGTCTAATGCGTAGGCTTATTAGATGATTATGATGATGATGATGATGATGGTGATGATGATGATATTTGGTTTGTGAGGCGCTCAACTGCTTGGTCATCAGTGCCTGCACAAAGTCATAATTTTTACACTGTCCAATTTTTACACAATCCAATCGACTTTCACAGGCCTTCCGTCTTGTGGGAAAATAAACGAGCGCTAGAAATAAGCAAACTTCAAACCTCCAGTTGAACCTCTCGTTCCTACTGAGGAGCTGAATAAGTACTTCGCCACACCTACATATCTACTTGAACAACGCTCAAGAACGCGAATCCCCTGATGTGTCTGTGGTCGACAGAAACGAATTTTTTTTCTGCAGCCGGTAGGTCTTTGCGAAGTCAGGAAGTCAACTGTGCGATTTCGTTCTGCAGCTGTAATACACGACAATATTACAAGGCAAATGGTCAGTTTCCTCGCCGATCCATTACCACCCATAATAACGTGTATTCTTATCCGTTATCTGACGTCCAGAATCTCCCCAATGGTCGGTAAAAACGGTCTCACAAAACCTAGGCCCAAAAAAAGAAAATTACCCAAGAAGTTACTGATTACAGGCCCATTTGCATTGTGCTAGCATTATCTGAGGCTTTAGAATACATAGGTCACGATGAACTAACCACTTACTTAAAATCAAATAACCTTCTGGATGAATAACAATCTGTTTCCCGGAAAATTCGCATCGTGACGACTGCTGTTATAAAAGTGACTGACGAACTGAAACAAGCTGTGGACGAACAAGAAACGACTGTAAAGTGCTTCTTGAATTTCAGCAAAGCCTTCAACAACGTCAACTTCAATATTCTAATCGCTAAACTCAAAAGTCAAAACTTTTCTTCGAGTGCTGTACACCGGTTCCACTAATACTTTACATGCCGCCAACCGTGTGAAATGAGCGGGACAAAGAAGACAGGGGAATAGAAGTATTACGGGTTCCACAAGGAACAGTATTGGGCGGATAACTTTTCTCATTATATGTTAATGATGTGTCGACTATTATATTCCATTGGACATTCATTGATATGCTGGTGACCTTCAGTTATACCTCCTAAGTGCAAGACCAACATAAATACTGACTTACTTGCTTTATCAGCTTAGGCACGGACATAGGTTTGAAACATAGTCCATCTAATACGCAAGCAATCTTAGTCGCTCACCAAAAGACTTACTACTCCAAAACAGCACAGAAATCACCTTTTCATCTTCTGCAAAGTATATGGGAATAATTGTGGACCATCACCTAAACTGGACTGAACACGCAAGTGCTGCCTCTAACAAGGTGTCAGCGTCACTTCATTCATTACAGAAATATAAAAAAAAAAGTATTTCCTCTCGAGCTTACAAAGCAACTTGTGGGGTTATGAAGACTCCCCATCATTGATTATGGTGATCGCATTCCTCAAGGACTTTCGTATGACTGTTCACTCCGGCTAGAATTGGCAATTTGTGCGATACATTTGTGATGTACACTATTTCGACCATATCATTCCTGCCTACGGAAAATTATCATGACTACGTGTCGACAAGAGTAGAGATTATCATACCTTGTATTGGCCGCCCCTGTTAGCACGACGGAATGTCATGCCTCACGGCCCGGGTTCGATTCCCGGCTGGATCGGAGATTTTCTCCGCTCAGGGACTGTGTGTTGTGTTGTCCTTATCATCATCATTTCATCCACGTCGGCGCGTAAGTCGCCGAAGTGACGTCAACTCGAAAGACTTGTACCAGGCGAACGGTCTAGCAGACCGGTGGCCCTAGCCACACGGCATTTCCATTTCCATACCCCGCATTACCTGCATCGTCTTCTCAATCATTCCACTCCTTCGTATTTATCTTCAACCCTTACGCTACCATCTGAACAGCACAGCAGCAATACTCGTTCCCAACAACGTAAAATCCTGTCTGTACTACTAAAAACACTGCCACGTTCTCTAAATTATATTACGTATCAGCAACCCGATTTTAGAACAATCTTCCTCAGAATATTACAGAAACTGAACTTCTTTCTAACTTCAAAAGACAGCTAATGACCCTCCTTCTATCACAACCGCTGTCGCTTCTTGCAGCTTCCTCTCCTCAGCCATGTATCACCCACCACTTTTCCCTCCCCTGGTCTACAGAGTTCTCTACCGAAATTCTTTCCTAGCAGCCACTGTTACGTTCGTTTCAATCCTGTCCTCTTTCATTACCCCTTCCACTTCTTCTGATACCAAACAAGGCTTCAAAAGCACCAAACTAATCATTATCATCCTTAATTTCTCCATTATTGTGTTATTATTATTAGTGTTACTATTATTATTATTATTATTATCGTAAATTATTACTTTTTGTTAATAAAGCAGTTTCTTGTTATTGAGTCTGTTATCTAATAACTGATATCATTCTTAATGCCTCCATTATTTTATCATCATTATTAGAGTTATTATTATTATTACTGACCGGTCGGGGTAGCCGAGCGGTTCTAGGCGCTACAGTCTGGAACCACCAGGCCGCCACGGTCGCTGGTTCGAACCCTGCCTCGGGTATGGATGTGTGTGATGTCCTTAGGTTAGTTAGGTTTAAGTAGTTCTAAGTTCTAGGGCACTGATGACCTCAGAAGTTAAGTGCCATAGTACTCAGAGCTATTTGAACCATTTTATTACTGCAAATTAGTATTTTTATTAATAACGCAAATTACTGTTATGGTTGTTGCTACGTATTCGTTTTTTGTATGTGCTGCTCCTGGTCGGAAGTAACAGAGAGCCTTAAGTCCCTAATTTGGTCAGTCTAAATAAGCAAGAAATAAATAAATATTAGGCATAGCAACGTATTTTGTTTTTGGTGTTTCTTCCATGTCTAGCAGAGATGTAGCGGGAAGGTCGCCAGCAGAATACTTGGGCTGCTCACCGAGAGGAAGGCAGGCTTGTTGATGGGGTAGAAGTGTCCCGCAGTGAGCACCAGCGGCTTCTCGGCGCGACACATGAGGATGCGGAGGGCGCGCCTGAAGCGGCTGCTCCCTGCCAGCCACGAGCTGCCGTACGCGGCCGCCGATACCGCCTGTCCCTGCAGCAGAACACTTACTTGCTATTCATGGGTTGTAAAACGACATGTAATCTAAGGTTATGGGATAACGGCATTTCTCTCGAGGAACTCTCCTATCCTGGTCGCGCATCTCGTGCAGTCCGTTAGCCATTGTCGCCATTCGAAAATATTGCTTAATCTTTTAGCTTAGAGACTTAAATGTTTGTAACTTCGCTAAGGAAAAGAAGAAAGTTTATGTAACTTGCACAAGGGAATCATTCATCTTCCCTGTTATGGACTCCCGAACGTGTTTTGCGCTGTTTGGGGGAAGGAAACAGTATCTACCTTGCATATGATATGATAGTCTTCCAGTAATCCTCGTAAGTAGATTGTGTATGTAGCCGACTGTACTGGTTTAAGGGCTAGTGAGAAGTTGTAAGAGGCGATCAAAAATTTTTCGTGTGAGGACGTTGCTGCATGGAGCGACCCCCATGCTGGTATACGAGGTTTGTTCAGAAAGTAAATGGTTCAAATGGCTCTGAGCACTATGCGACTTAACTTCTGAGGTTATCAGTCACCTAGAACTTAGAACTACTTAAACCTAACTAACCTAAGGATATCACACACATCCATGCCAGAGGCAGGATTCGAATCTGCGACCGTAGCGGTCGCTCGGCTCCAGACTGTAGCGCCCAGAGCCGCAGGGCCACTCCGGCCGGCCTCCAGAAAGTAAGTTCCGATCGGTCGCGAAATGGACACCACAGTGAAAACCCGATGAAGCTTTGCACAGATGTTTTGGGTAGTGTCTCTAGAATGACCGTCGATCATATCAAGACGCTCTTTTCAGTTGTCAGCGCACTGTGAGCGAATAAACGTGCCTAGGACAACGATGTCTCCCGCCAAGTAGGAGGGCCCGCTGAGAGTCTTCGCCTTAATGAATGCAGCCCACTTAACACAGCTGCCACGCACTTTCTTCTTTATGGCAATTCTCAGCTCCACTCCGCAGGGGCAGTGAAGACGCTCCTGCAGCCTTTTCGATGGGAAGTGTTCGATCATCCACAACAAAGCCCTAATTGCCTCGTCCTGAGTATCATCTCTGTACACATGAAACGTTGGATACGAAGACTACACTTTGACGCAGGCTACGCGCTGTAGACCAGCGTAGAGAATTGTCGTAAAGCACAGGCGGCGGCCTTCTATGGCGATGGTGTTGGAAATTTGGTATAACAAGAATCTAAGTCGGAGCGGCGACTATGTAGAGAAGTATCTGGAAAGTGTAGCTAACTCTTGCAAATAAAATGTTGAATTTCTCTGCGATTTCCATTTAGCGACCGACCGGAACTTACTTTCTGGACAACTCTCGTACAAGAATCGACGTGTCGACGTGTTGGAAAGAGATTAGTACGGCATTAATGACTTTCCAACTTCATGCGATAAATGTGGAAACGTGAAAAATGGCTGTTCTTGTCAAATGCGTCCAAACAAGACCAACGTCTTCTTATTGTTTTCTTGCTCCCTGATGGAAGAACACTTGAGGATACCCATCGGAGAACGAAGAACGTGTATGGCGTTGTATGTCTGTCGGAAACTACCGTTGTGGAATGGTGCACCATGTTCCACGGTGCTCCACGATAACACGCTTCCCCATATCGGAGCCGGCCGGAGTGGCAGTGCGATTCTAGGCGCTACAGTCTGGAACCGAGCGACCGCTACGGCCGCAGGTTCGAATCCTGCCTTGGGCATGGATGTGTGTGATGTCCTTAAGTTAGTTAGGTTTAATTAGTTCTAAGTTCTAGGCGACTGATGACCTCAGAAGTTAAGTCGCATAGTGCTCAGAGCCATTTGAACCATTTTGAACAATATCGGAAATATCGCAACACGGAAGTTATGCCAACTCAAATGGGAGACACTCGAGCACCCGCTGTTTACTCCTGATGTCTGCCCATGCGATTATGAAGCATTCGGCCCTTTAGAAACGGTCTTCAAGCGTCGACGATTCCTGTCGGACGAGAATGTACAGCGGGCAGTTAAGGACTTCTTCCCCTTGCAGGACACGGTATTTTACAACACGGGTATCTTGAAACTGGTGCGTCGGGGGGATGGTTGTCTCAATGCTAGCGGCGATTTTCCTTGATTTGCACACTAATTCTGGACTGTACGACTTTCGAACGGAAACTTTTTTATCGTTCCTTATATTCTGTCACTATATGCCCCTATGATGGTTCCATTATTGTGTTATATTTTACTGTATAAAAAATAATTACCAACTGTGAACTTCATAACATCTTTCTTTGACTACTTTGATTGTGTTTTGCCATTAGCGATTTGGAAAGTTATATTCAGAAGATCGCTGCGTTGTGTCTAAAGGACGAACTGTTAATCAAGTAAAATAATGCCCGATGTTCTTTCAGTCAGATTAAATTTACACACTGAAGCCATCTGTTTCATTCTGAACTACTGAAAATACGAGACAAATCTTTCGCTATATGTAATAAATTTATTAAGCTACGGTGCTTGTTGTCAAGAGCAGACAGTCTCTCTCTATTGGAAAGTTCCGACGAGTGCAATGCAGCCTGAAGTCAGTAAGACAACATAATGAGATTTCTTCCCCTGATTTGTCAACAATGCGCAACAGAATGTGGCTATACGACTTCTACACGACTGATCAGGGAATTAATTTCATTAATGATTTAAAAAGACAGTTCGCAAGGAGAACACTTATTCTCGCTAGTCCCAGGATATGGAAAGGAGTTGTGGAATGCACATAGGTGAAAAGACCAGTGAACTACACTCCGTGAAAAAGGACATTTATTCACACGAAGCATTGTCTACTCGAGTATCAGTAACCATTTAACAAATGAAAAATCATTTTAATGTTATTGTTTATTACGAGGGTTGATTTCTTAACAAACTCTCTGGACACAGTTCTGTCAGCAAAGGGTCGCGTCACCGAAGGCTCGGGCAAACTTTTTCTTGTGATTGTATTAAAAATCAAACACTCGCTACAGCTGGAAGGGAAGTCACAGCAAGGTAAGTTCACTAATAAAAGAAACTCCTGATAATTGCTACGAATAGCGAGCTGTTACCGCCAGACCTGGCTGGTGACACTTCACTCTGCCCAAGGAAACCTCTAGAGCACATTGGAGAAATCCCAGCGTCGGTGAATAATGAAAACATGTCGCGCTTCCAAAATCTAAGCTGAAAACCTATAAACTTGACGCAAGGCAAATTTAGCCACGTAATTCCCTTGATAACTGAATTTAATTGCTTTCTTGATTACCTATATTATAAAACGAAATATGTGATTAGAATCTCAAATAAAATGTTTTACACTAAGTGCGGTCAGAAGCAGTACATGTTGCCCACCCCACCATCCTACCACAACTAAGAGATCATGAAACTTTGCAAAACTTCCGAGACACTGTGGGTTGGTGCGACATCCCTGAGTGGGTGTTGGGGATTGCCAGTTCTCGCGGAAAATGACCCCATGGTTGCCAAATGCTTCACTGCACCTAAAAGTGTAAAATGTGCCCCGTCACTCCATAGAATACAGCGCGGCAATCCATAGAACATTTCCCGACAGCACGTCACCAACTTCGATCCGTGCCAGAAGCTTAAGAGCGAATTCAAAACATTGCTGTAGATCACAAGGTTCCATTTGCCGCACGGCCCGTGTCTTCTATGTATATCAGTATAAAATAAACCGCAAAGTTTCCGTACGGTTGACCATAGGTGGGCAACTCTCGTGACACTGCATGACTACCACTATCCGAGGCATGTGCTGCATTGTCAGGTACAGAAAGCAAACCTGTCAATAATTTCCAGCGGGATAGGAAGGCTTCCTCTTCCATGTGCCACACCAAACTCACCCGCCTTTTCGAATTTCAGAATCGTCTCGTTTAAACCAATTAATGATACTACAGCTCTCCTCAGACTTTTCAGTCGGCGATACTCTCTCAATGCAGCATTGTAATTGCTACCTTTCATATAAAAGAGTTTCACCAACAATGCAAAATCTCCCATCTCGATTGCTATACTGTTCACTGGTGATCCGTTTTGTCAAATGACTGCGTGGTTTCAATACCTTCATATAAACATTGTATAGCTCCAGATTTGCAACTGGTGGCAAAACCTGGAACTATTTTTTCCTATTTAAATCGGTTCGTCATTGTTGCATTAGCATGTCTACCAAGTTCCCGTACCAAACGATACTTACAGCCCACAATGGGCCTCCGTGAATAGCTAAACTTTAATTGTAGCCATCCGGTATATGAAGAGCATTTACTTTATCTCAACCCTGCACATCGCTAAAGAGTGTACTGATTGTCGCCACGGCCGCAAGTGGGACTAAGCTCAACGCCCCGAAAACTCCAACAATAGACGGAAGAAATCAGTCAGTTAGAGGTTAACGACTTGGCTTCGTCGATAAAATTAAATGCTTAACACTAGTTATACTGGAAAAAAACTTGCAGATGCTACACCCTAAAACTCCTCTCATTTCGAGAAACCACGGGAAACGTCATACCTTGTGACTAGAAGACAATTTGCTATTCTCTTCGCACGAACGACAGATGCACACGTCGCTGAGCGTGACATGCGGATACCTCTGAAGGAACAGGAAACTATCCAAAATAACAGCAGTGACCAATAACGTCTGTCATTACGATTATTTTTTAGATTAATGTTGCACTACATCGTGATTTCATTTTCTGTTTATTCAATATTGTAAACAGTGTCAATTTTTAAGCTTATTTACAGGACTGTAATTGGTATAATAGTAGCAATAATCATTATCAGGTTAGCTTCAATTCGAAAAGTGGGTGCGTGCACACCGCAACTGTCATGTGACTTACAAATTATAGAGTGCAGCAATCAGTCGTCCTTTTTTCAGATTTTATTGCGCAAATCCAGATTTCGGCTAGTAGCTAGCCATTCTCAATGCACTATTTTCTATTCTCAATGCATGTAAGTCCCTGTTGCTCGAGCGTCAGTCACAGTTCTTTGAATAATATAGTATTACTTAGTAAGTACTATAGTAGCACTTAGTTTTAGTTTTACGCAGTTCACCACCAGCCACAAGCAAGAGGGTTACCATCCGTCACCGCCTCCGGCAGATATCTATGGTCTGAAAATGATCTTATAATAAGATCGAAACTGGTCACCATATTAAAGAAATTATACGATCAAGACTGCTTCCACTTTATTTATAATAATTATAGATCACTGTTTGCTATAATAAGAACTATGTTCTTTAAAATGTTACCAATAGAAATATCTGCACTTACACTCACTACATACTGTATATACCAAGAAAACTGTTCATGGTATCAGACATGTCACTGACAGAAGGGAACATATCTGCGAGACGAGAAGAAAGTTTGCGGTTGAACATCCTGTCTACAACGAGGTCATACGAAATGGCGCACAATTTCACTTAATTGTATTTGGGATAACTATGGAACATGTATAATTGAATGATCACACGGAGATTTCAGTAAAATGAAATTTGTGTGCCGTAACGAACACTTTCAACTTAGATTTGAAACATGATGTTTATGTTCTTTTCAGATGCAATGGAAGTCTACCGACAATAGAACTTGCAAAACAATGCACACCAGTTTGTGATCTATGTAAAAGTGTTAACGACGGTAATATTAAAGAGCCAAGGCAGAGATGTTATGACGACCTACAATCATGCCAAACGTTTTTAGGTTTTGACATGTGCTAGAGCGCAGTTGTATCACTTGATAACAGCCACACGATCGAAATTGCAATAGTGGGTTGTAAAAATAAATAACTTTACACTCAACGGTGACCATGATTTTATTTACAAAATTTTACTCAACTTTGAACACCAACTACAAGAAATTAATCAATAAATTTTGGCAACTGCAATATAGTACCTACATCAATGGAAAAAAAAAATAAAGAAAACTGGGCAAGTATGGATGGTACTCGTACTCTGAGGTGTTGCACCACAGAAAGACATCATTGGTAAAAAAAAAAAAAAAAAAAATTCTTTAAATTTTCTCCAGCCATCACAATATCAACTCAAGCCACAGAGCTACATAGGGAGTCAGACTGACAAACAGCCAGAGCACCAGTATTCCAAATGATATGACACATCCCGGAAGCCATTGCTTCACCTCGCACGACTGAGAAGTCTGAATTAAGAAGTCTTCATTAAATCCCCGACTGAAGGCTGGCGATTCGCCATCGTACTCCACGCCTCGCAGAATTGTAACATCTAACTAAATGTAATGCTCCTTCATTACAGCAGACAGCGCCTATTGGCATTTACCGCCGTATTGCATGCTTCACGGAACTATAACACTTAACTCGAAATAATTCGAAGGAATGTAATGCTACTTCATTACAGCACAGATCGCCAACAGGCCTTCTCCACCGTACTCCATGATTCGCAGAATTTTAAAACTGAACTCAAGAAAATATAATGCTACTACATTACGGCATAGAGGGCCTGCCGGCTTTTGCCACTGTACCCCATACTTCGCAGAACTCTAACATTTAACTCAATTAACTATGGCACTACTTCATTACAGCACAGAACACCAACTGTGCTTTGTTACTGCACACCATCCTTTGCAGAATCGTAGCTCGTAACTCTAATAAATGTAATGCTATTTCATTGCAGCAGAGGGTGCCAAGTAGCCTTCACCACCCTGCTCCATTCTTAATGGAAGTGTAGCACTTAACTCGAATAAAGGAAACGCTACTTCATTACATCACAGAGTGTTTACTAGTCATCGCTATCATACTCCATTGTTCAAGGAATTTTAACACTTACCTCGAATAAATATAACGCTACTTCGTTACAGCACAGATTGCCAAATGGCCTTCACCATTAGTGGAACTGTAACATTTAACTCGTATAAATCTTACGATTCTTCATTACAGAACAGAGTGGCAGATGGATTACACCAGCATACTCCATCCTTGGGTATCCTGCAGTTATAAGAGTCTCCGCTCCAGTCGCATCTCCAGACAATGCGTGTTCTGTACAAATTTAATTATGTATATGGATGGGGGGAAGAAATGAAAGAGGAAACCGCCTTGTAGAATTTTGCACAGAGCATAACTTAATCATAGCTAACACTTGGTTCAAGAATCATAAAGGAAGGTTGTATACCTGGAAGAATCCTGGAGATACTAAAAGGTATCAGATAGATTATATAATGGTAAGACAGAGATTTAGGAACCAGGTTTTAAATTGTAAGACATTTCCAGGGGCAGATGTGGATTCTGACCACAATCTATTGGTTATGAACTGCAGATTGAAACTGCCAAAACTGTAAAAAGGTGGGAATTTAAGGAGATGGGACCTGGATAAACTGAAAGAACCAGAGGTAGTAGAGAGTTTCAGGGAGAGCATAAGGGAACAATTGACAGGAATGGGGAAAAGAAACACAGTAGAAGAAGAATGGGTAGCTCTGAGGGATGAAGTAGTGAAGGCAGCAGAGGATCAAGTAGGTAAAAAGACGAGGGGTAATAGAAATCCTTGGGTAACAGAAGAAATATTGAATTTAATTGATGAAAGGAGAAAATATAAAAATGCAGTAAATGAAGCAGGCAAAAAGGAATACAAACGTCTCAAAAATGAGATTGACAGGAAGTGCAAAATGGCTAAGCAGGGTGGGCTAGAGGACAAATGTAAGGATGTAGAGGCTTGTCTCACTAGGGGTAAGATAGATACTGCCTACAGAAAAATTAAAGAGACCTTTGGAGAGAAGAGAACCACTTGTATGAATATCAAGAGCTCAGATGGAAACCCAGTTCTAAGCAAAGAAGGGAAGGCAGAAAGGTGGAAGGAGTATATAGAGGGTTTATACAAGGGCGATGTACTTGAGGACAATATTATGGAAATGGAAGAGGATGTAGATGAAGACGAAATGGGAGATAAGATACTGCGTGAAGAGTTTGACAGAGCACTGAAATACCTGAGTCGAAACAAGGCCCCGGGAGTAGACAACATTCCATTAGAACCACTGATGGCCTTGGGAGAGCCAGTCACGACAAAACTCTACCATCTGGTGAGCAAGATGTATGAGACAGGCGAAATACCCCAGACTTCAAGAAGAATATAATAATTGCAATCCCAAAGAAAGCAGGTGTTGACATATGTGAAAATTACCGAAGTATCAGTTTAATAAGTCACGGCTGCAAAATACTAACGCGAATTCTTTACAGACGAATTGAAAAACTGGTAGAAGCGGATCTTGGGGAAGATCAGTTTGGATTCCGTAGAAATGTTGGAACACGTGAGGCAATACTAACCTTACGACTTATCTTAGAAGAAAGATTACGAAAAGGCAAACCTACGTTCCTAGCATTTGTAGACTTAGAGAAAGCTTTTGACAATGTTGACTGGAATACTCTCTTTCAAATTCTGAAGGTGGCAGGGGTAAAATACAGGGAGCGAAAGGCTATTTACAATTTGTACAGAAACCAGATGGCAGTTATAAGAGTCGAGGGGCATGAAAGGGAAGCAGTGGTAGGGAAAGGAGTGAGACAGGGTTGTAGCCTCTCCCCGATGTTATTCAATCTGTATATCACAAATTTAGCATTGGAGGGCAGCGTGGAGGGTAAAAATCGTAGAGGCAGACCAAGAGATGAATACACTAAGCAGATTCAGAAGGATGTAGGTTGCAGTAGGTACTGGGAGATGAAGAAGCTTGCACAGGATAGAGTAGCATGGAGAGCTGCATCAAAATAGTCTCAGGACTGAAGACCACAACAACAACATGGACATTTCATCTTTAGGATTTGACGAGTGAGTATGCGATTATCAAAATACGTGTATGGTATGAATGGAAATATTTCTTGATTACATTGACTGAGAAGTTTAAACTTTTTTACTGTCAAGCGACCATAGACTGCAGCTTTGACAAAAATTTCAGCGTGATATATCTGAGAATGTATGATTTTAGCACACTATCGCATGGTAGTGCATTATGGATAGTGGGAAATCCAGAAGAGAAGAGAATCAAAGATGTTGTTGAGCCGTGGTAAAAATTGCTGTTTTGAAGAGCGCGCCGCAGCTCGTAGTGTGAAGCAGTCGCAGCTTTGGTATCTCCCTCTGGTGGGAAAGGGGAAAGGTTGCCTGTTCACGTGCATTTAAGGGGCGCTATGAGCTCGCCAGGGTCTCCCTCCGCGAGCTGTCCTCCTCCTCCGTGAATCCCGTCGCCTCTATCGCTCCTTCCTGCACACTCGTGACAGAAATAGACTCCAACGCCACCGGCGAATACAGCGACACGTATGGAACCTTATTACAGCAACAAAACGCCGAGACTGGCGGCAGACCTGCACACGACTCAACGCCACCCTCCCTATCAACTCCTCCAAGTAGTAGTCTCCCTTCCATCGCCTTACTCGTTCCCATTCCGCTACCCACTACTCCCTTCTCCGTAACGACCACCCCCTTCGTGACAACCTCAGTAAGGCCAACCACTTTGCTTCCCACCTTTTCGAGGTCTTCTCCATCCCAGATGATCCCCACTTTGATTTTTTTTCCCACCGTCATGGAACGTGCCAATACCTCGGTCGCTCCACTTGCTCCTAGTCTCCAGTACTTGGGGCAGTTGGCCCCCTCCGACATAAACACTCCAATCACAGCATAAGACATTAAACTTATCCGCCGGTCCAAGTGGAACACGGCCCCTGGTCACAACTGTGTCACCTACCGCCACCTTAGAGCAAGCCCCTCTTCCTTCCTGACTGTCGTTGCCCGTCTATATAACATCATCCTACTGGCTTTTACCCTGACCTGTGGAAGACTTCCTGCGTCCTCTTATTCCTCAAACCCAACAAACCCCCTTCTGCTGCCTCTTCCTATCGTCCCATCTGCCTCACCTCCACCTTCAGTAAGGTCTTCGAATCCATCCTCTTCTGCCATCAGCACCTTAATCAACACCACCTCCTCCCCCTTACCCAGTGTGGCTTCCAACCCTCCTTCTCTGCTGAAGACCAACTCCTTAACCTCATTCACCTTCTCTCCCTCCAGCTCAACTCCCGTTGCTCTACCATTTTTGTTTCCCTCGACCTCCAAAATGCCTATGACCATGTATGGCAACCCGGTCTCCTCTTTAAACTCCAAACTTACGCCCTAACTATCAATTTTGTCCGTCTGGTCACTTCCTTCCTCCCACGCCGTCTTTCCTATGTCACCCTCCACAACACCAACTCCCACATCTTTTATCCAACTGCTGACATCCCCCAGGGCTCTGTCCTCTGCACTCTCCTTTATCTCTTGTATACGGCTGATATGCCCAAACCACCCCCACCTGTCCACCTTCTCCAGTATGCTGATGACATGCCTTACTGGCTCTCTATCCTACCCTTCAACAGTCCCAGCGCTCCTTCCAAACCCACCTTAACCAGTTCACCACTTGGTGAAACCAGTGGTTCCTCCATCTCAACTCCTCCGAAACCCAGGCAATCATCATAGGCCGCACCACCCGCTCCTTCCATCTCCATGATTTCTACCTCACACTTTACGGTCATTCCATCCAACTCACCCCTACCCTGAGATACCTTGGCCTCACCATCGACCGTCACCTCACCTGGACGCCTTACCTCCAGACCATTCAGCAGAAAGCCCATTCCTGCCTCCACCTCCTGAAACTACTGTCTGGCAGGACATGGATATTGCATCCTTCCGCCTTCCTACACACCTACAAATCCCTCATCCGTCCTATCCTCAGCTATGTCAGCATTGCCTGGATCTCCGCACCCACCCGCTTTTACAAGGCCATCCAAATCCTTGAACGCCATGCGCTCCACCTTGCTTTTCTTATCTGCCACTTGGCTTCTGTATGAACTCATCCCCTTCCCCCACCTCCTCCTGTTCCTCCAACATTTTCGCATCCTTTACATTGTCTGCAGGCTTGATCCCCCCCACCCCCTGGTTTGCTCTTTCCTCTCCACTCCCCACCTGTTGCCGCGCCTCTATCGCTGTATCACTCCTTCTCTCCACCTCCACACCCTCAGGGCAATTTCCAGCACCTCCCCCTCCCAGATGATGAACTTCGCTGTGACATATACCCTTCCTTCCAAGTATAACCTGGCCATGTTTTGCCCCTCCTCTGGCCTCCTTTTTTCGTCTCCCCTCCTTCTCCCTCGAGCGGATTTTCCTCCATCCCCCCCTAAGCCCCTGCCTCCTCCTTGCCTCTTCCCTCCCATGTCCCTCCCTACCTGGCCCTCTCTAGAGCGCCCCCCGCCCATCTCCCCACCTCTCATGCCCTCCTTCCCTTCTTCCCTTCTCCCTCTTCTCCTTGGGCCTGGCAGATCCTCCGTTTTGATCATCGTGCCACGACAGTGTTGTGTTTAGTGCTGTTTCTCCTGTGCATCGAGAGGAGTGATTTTAATTGTGTGCTGGCCA
Source organism: Schistocerca nitens (assembly GCF_023898315.1). NCBI lineage: Eukaryota > Metazoa > Arthropoda > Insecta > Orthoptera > Acrididae > Schistocerca > Schistocerca nitens. Next base: position 123,718,370 of record NC_064622.1, on the reverse strand, counting down.
TGTACTTTGTGTTTTTGTCAGTATTTGTTATGTTCTGCACCATCCATTGGTACGTTCCTGCTCCACTCATACTGTGCCTTGTTTCTTTTGATTGTCCCAGTGTGTGGTTTTTTGTGTGTGCTACATTTTTAGGGTTTTTTCTCTCCATTTTCCAGTCGCCCCCTTTTTTGTCTATTGTCTTCCCCCTTTTTTGTATCATGTTCACCATGTTTTCTCCTTTGTTATTTTTAATTGTCTTCTATTGTTTGTTCTTTGTGTTTCAGCCGAAGAGCTGCGCATATGCTGCTGCCAGCCCTACCCGGTGGGGAATTGAAATACAATAAAGGAAAAAAAAACTCGCCAGGTGGCAGTCTGGGTCAGTCTCTCGTTCTTAACTTGCTAGTCTGTCTCTCGTCCGCATTTGTTAGGCAGTTAGTGTCTGTCTGTCGTTCAGAGTGCTACTATGTCTGTCGTTTGGACCAACCTTTAAAGCAGGCAAAATGATAGTCTTTCCACTCCGCCATTAAGAGAACTCAGCAAGTGGTCGCTGAGTTCTCTTACTGGCGGTGTGGAAAGACTCTCATTTTGCCGCCTTAAAGGTTGATCCCAACGACAGACATACTAGCACTCCAAACGACAGACAGACACTAACTGCCTAACAAATGTGGACGAGAGACAGACTAGCAAGCTGGGAACGAGAGACTGACATAGACTGACCCCCTAGCGAGCTCATAGCGCCCCTTAAATGCATGTGAAGAGGCAATCTTTCCCCTTTCCCACCAGAGGGAAACACCAAAGCTGCGATTGCCACAGCGGCGCCCCGTCAGAAACGGAGGACGACTGCTTCACGCTACGCGCTGCGGCACGCTCTTCTAAACAGCAATTTATACCACGGCTCAGTAGTGTTACAGCGGAAGGTTGATAATCAGGTGGATTGATAAGATAAAGGAACAGGAGGTTCTCCATGGGGTCGGTGAAGGAAGAAACATGTGGCAAACAGTGAGCAGAGAAAGGGACATGTTGATAGGACTTGTATTAAAGCATCAGGAAATAACCTCCATGGAACGATAGGGGACTGTAGAGGGTAAAAACTATTGTGGAAGATAAATGTTTGAATACATCCAACAAATAACAGAGGACGTAGGGTTTAATTTCTACTCTTAGATGAAGAGGTTAGCACAGGAGATGAATTTGTGGCACGGTTCCTGAGAAAAAAAGTGTTTGAAGAGAGGAATGGACAGGCTGAGGAACGACAAAGCTGCCCTACATGGGTTTCGCTTTTACCGATTGACATACCGAACCATTAAGAGATAAAGAATCATGCATAACAGAATCATTCTAGGGAGAAACTTATAAAGCTTTCTTTTTCTGTTTTTGAATGTGTTGAATATATATTCTTAGTTTAAAGACACTACTGAAAACGGTAAACATTACTATGACGCTTTGATATATATGGTGATTAAGAAAAGTCATCGAAAAGTGTTGATAGTTAATGGTCTGCGCTCTGTGAGTTCACATGCCCAGAAATGCCGAACCAGGTCTCATTAAAAAAAAAAAAATTAAAAGAAAAGAGTGACGATGAAAGAATTATGAAACTTCTTGACATTTTTTCTGTCTGGATTATGTTTCAAATGGTTCAAATGGCTCTGAGCACTATGCGACTCAACTTCTGAGGTCATTAGTCGCCTAGAACTTAGAACTAATTAAACCTAACTAACCTAAGGACATCACACACACACCCATGCCCGAGGCAGGATTCGAACCTGCGACTGTAGCGGTCGCTCGGTTCCAGACTGTAGCGCCCAGAACCGCACGGCCACTCCGGCCGGCGGATTATGTTTAAATGCAAGTCCGAAGAAAACATGTTTTAGCCGTTTCGTGCCACGACCGACCTAATAACGTACTCTGTTTTCTAAGGAGACTGGTGTTCAGTTTCAGAGTTGTCCACAACTCTAGCAACTAGACTTCTTGTAGGGGCTGTACCGCAGTGTGCTCCGTTCTAGAGATAAATCCTCAAAAAGACATAGTGGTTACAACTGGTAACTGAGCTGTCCATGAAACTCGACCATCCTGACGAATACAATGTTGCCTACACTAGGAATCAGGAAGTTTTCCATCGCCGTTTCCTAAATATGGTAATGGTCCACTGTACTCAAAATTACGGTCTTGCAATTATATATAAACTTTAGCTCTGTAGTTAGTGTATCTAGCTGCTATGTGGGGGAAACGGGATCGACGGTCGGTACTGTGTACTGGTACGATGTGTACTCACCTTCGTCATGCCAGCTGAGGAGACATTTGCATGAGAAGTAGCGGCTTCAAGGCCAAGAAAGCCGTCAGCGTCTGGGAGAGAGGTGTGCTGGCCCCATTTCCTCAAGTCGCATCCAATGACGCTCCTGCCAATGGACGACATATCGGTCGGTCGGTCCCGACTGGGCACTCAGGGTGAGAACGCGAAGGTTTTTAGGTAGGCCATGTCGTGTGAAAGAGCATTTTGCGATACTGTTTTGTAGACTACTCCAGTCAGTCTCGCTACATGCAATAATGTTCACTTTAGAGTACGTGTTTCCTTCCTCATGGAAATAATGTTGAATAACGATTGAAGGATGGTTGGCGGTGTACCCACGGAGATGAAGGGGCGCCAGCGGTACGCAGTGTGTACTATTACTCGAAGACTGTAAATAAATTTCACTAAGAATTATAATTATTTTGATACACTAGCAAAGTATAACTTATACAACAAGTGTACTTTGTAGCAAAGTATATCTTGCATATTAATACTTTGTAGCACTGTACATGGTTACGTCCTTAATGAGTCAGAACACTAACGTTTTCATCTGGTTACATGCAGCATGTACCGACAAACAGAGATGCAAAACTTGAGGTATTCTGTGCCTGCCCTTCTGATCGTAGTTGGCTCACCTGTTCCATAATGTTGTGAGCCGCCCAGCAGTAGAGGAACACCTGCCCTCCCGGAATTGGCAGGAAGGCGGCGCATCTGCCGGCGGCGCTCATGTCGTCGCTCTGTGGCGAAAGACAGAGGCGAGCATCAGGTATAGCACTTACATAGCAGCCAGATCTTACGAAAAAGATATTTTATTCTGTGATGGTATCAAATTGTTAGTAATCTTTAAGGAATGTGTAATATATTGAAACCTGAACACGATGAAGGCTGCAAGCAACAAATGTCAAATTAGCATGAAATGAAGTATTGCTTGTACATGTAGGGGGAGCGATCAAAAAGTAATGCAACACATATATCTTCTGAAAGCAGGTTGGTTCTATTCAGTATTCCAATTCACTATTTTGGAAACTTGTGGTAACTTCCTATGGCGCCAAAATCCTGAGATCATCGGTCCCTAGCCGGAAGGAGTGGCCGAAAGGTTCTAGGCGCTACAGTCTGGAACCGCGCGACCGCTACGGTCGCAGGTTCGAATCCTGCCTCGGGCATGGATGTTTGTGATGTTCTTACGTTAGTTAGTTTTAAGTAGTTCTAAGTTCTAGGGGACTGATGGCCTCAGAAGTTAAGTCGCATAGTGTTCAGAGCCATTTGAACCATTTGATTTTTCATCGGTCCCTAGGCTTGCACACTACTTACGGTAGGAAGAATACACACACCCATGCCCGAGGAAGGACTCGAAGCCCCGACGGGGGAAGCCATGCGAACCGTGGCAAGGCGCCCTTAGACCGCGTGGCTACACCGCGTGGGCCGATCCACTATATTATTCCCCACTCTTCTGGCTACAAAGTCCATTATTTAAATATAATCCGCTTTCAATACGATGGACTTACCCTATCTTACTGAAAGGGCCTGTATGGCCGCCTGGTATCACTTCGTTTGTTGACGGCGGAGCCAAAGTCTAACTGCATGAATAACCTATCCAGTATCCACGTACTGCTTCCCAGGGAGTGTGTGCTTCACGGGCCAAAAGTGTTGAAGGTGGGACATTAGAGCTGTAGGGTATATGAGCAAGAATCGTCCAATTGAATTTTATGAGCTCCCCTCGGGACCTTGCGTTGCCATGAAGAAGAAGGAGTTCGTCTGCATTCTTGTGGCGACTAACGCGCTGAAGCCGTTTCTTCAATTTCCTGAGGTTGTTGTTGTTGTTGTTGATGTTGTGGTCTTCAGTCCTGAGACTGGTATGATGCAGCTCTCCATGCTACTCTATCCTGTGCAAGCTTCATCTCCCAGTACCTACTGAAACCTACATCCTTCTGAATCTGCTTAGTGTATTCATCTCTTGGTCTCCCTTTACGATTTTTACCCTCCACGCTGCCCTCCAGTACTAAATTGGTGATCCCTTGATGCCTCAGAACTTGTCCTACCAACCGATCCCTTCTTCTAATCAAGTTTTGCCACAAACTCCTCTTCTCCCCAATTCTATTCAATACCTGCTCATTAGTTATGTGATCTACCCATCTAATCTTGAGCATTCTTCTGTAGCACCACATTTCGAAAGCTTCTATTCTTTTCTTGTCTAAACTATTTATCGTCCATGTTTCACTTCCATACATGGCTACACTACATACAAATACTTTCAGAAACGACTTCCTGACACCTGAATCTATCTACATCTACATCTATACTCCGCGAGCCACCTTACGGTGTGTGGCGGAGGGTACTTATTGTACCACTATCTGATCCCCCCTTCCCTGTTCCATTCACGAATTGTGCGTGGGAAGAACGACTGCTTGTAAGTCTCCGTATTTGCTCTAATTTCTCGGATCTTTTCGTTGTGATCATTACGCGAGATATATGTGGGCGGTAGTAATATGTTGCCCATCTCTTCCCGGAATGTGCTCTCTCGTAATTTCGATAATAAACCTCTCCGTATTGCGTAACGCCTTTCTTGAAGTGTCCGCCACTGGAGCTTGTTCAGCATCTCCGTAACGCTCTCGCGCTGACTAAATGTCCCCATGACGAATCGCGCTGCTTTTCGCTGGATCATGTCTATCTCTTCTATTAATCCAACCTGGTAAGGGTCCCATACTGATGAGCAATACTCAAGAATCGGACGAACAAGCGTTTTGTAAGCTACTTCTTTCGTCGATGAGTCACATTTTCTTAGAATTCTTCCTATGAATCTCAACCTGGCGCCTGCTTTTCCCACTGTTTGTTTTATGTGATCATTCCACTTCAGATCGCTCCGGATAGTAACTCCTAAGTATTTTACGGTCGTTACCGCTTCCAATGATTTACCACCTATGGCATAATCGTACTGGAATGGATTTCTGCCCCTATGTATGCGCATTATATTACATTTATCTACGTTTAGGGAAAGCTGCCAGCTGTCGCACCATTCATTAATCCTCTGCAGGTCTTCCTGGAGTACGTACGACTCTTCTGATGTTGCTACTTTCTTGTAGATAACCGTGTCATCTGCAAATAGCCACACGGAGCTACCGATGTTGTCAACTAAGTCATTTATGTATATTGTAAACAATAAAGGTCCTATCACGCTTCCTTGCGGTACTCCCGAAATTACCTCTACATCTGCAGATTTTGAACCGTTAAGACTGACATGTTGTGTTCTTTCTTCTAGGAAATCCTGAATCCAATCACAAACCTGGTCCGATATTCCGTAAGCTCGTATTTTTTTCACTAAACGTAAGTGCGGAACCGTATCAAATGCCTTCCTGAAGTCCAGGAATACGGCATCAATCTGCTCGCCAGTGTCTACGGCACTGTGAATTTCTTGGACAAATAGGGCGAGCTGAGTTTCACATGATCTCTGTTTGCGGAATCCATGTTGGTTATGATGAAGGAGATTTGTATTATCTAAGAACGTCATAATACGAGAACATAAAACATGTTCCATTATTCTACACTATCTATACTCGATGTTAACAAATTTCTCTTCTTCAGAAACGCTTTCCTTGCCATTGCCAGTCTACATTTTATATCCTCTCTACTTCGACCATCATCAGTTATTTTGCTCCCCAAATAGCAAAACTCCTTTACTATTTTAAGTGTCTCATTTCCTAATCTAATTCCCTCAGCATCACCCGACTTAATTCTACTACATTCCATTATCCTCGTTTTGTTTTTGTTGATGTTCATCTTATACCCTCCTTTCAAGACACTGTCCATTCCGTTCAACTGCTCTTCCAAGTCGTTTGCTGTCTCTGACAGAATTACAATGTCATCGGCGAACCTCAAAGTTTTTATTTCTTCTCCATGGATTTTAATACCTACTCCGAACTTTTCTTTTATTTGCTTTACTACTTGCTCAATATACAGATTGAATAGCATCGGGGAGAGGCTACAACCTGTCTCACTCCCTTCCCAACCACTGCTTCCCTTTCGTCTCCCTCGACTCTTATAACTGCCATCTGGTTTCTGTACAAATCGTAAATAGCCTTTCGCTCCCTGTATTTACCCCTGCACACCTTCAGAATTTGAAAGAGAGTATTCCAGTCAACATTGTCAAAAGCTTTCTCTAGGTCTACAACTGCTAGAAACGTAGGTTTGCCTTTCCTTAATCTTTCTTCTAAGATACGTCGTAGGGTCAGTATTGCCTCACGTGTTCCAACATTTCTACGGAATCAAAACTGATCTTCCCCGAGTTTTGTCAGGACTGGCTCTCCCAAGGCTATCAGTAGTTCTAATGGAACGTTGTCTACCCCCGTGGCCTTGTTTCGACTTAGGTCTTTGAGTGCTCTGTCGAACTCTTCACGCAGTATCATATCTCCGATTTCATCTTCATCTACCTCCTATTCCATTTCCATAATATTGTCCTCAAGAACATCGCCCCTGTATAGACCCTCTATATACTCGTTCCACCTTTCTGCTTTCCCTTCTTTGCGTAGAACTGGGTTTCCACCTGAGCTCTTTATATTCATGCAAGTGCTTCTCTTTTCTCTAAAGGTCTCTTTAATTTTCCTGTAGGCAGTATCTATCTTACCCCTCGTGCGATAAGTCTCTACATTCTTACATTTGTCCTCTAGCCATCCCTGCTTAGCCATTTTGCACTTCCTGTCGATCTCATTTTTGAGACGTTTGTATTCCTTTTTGCCTGCTTCACTTACTGCATTTTTGTATTTTCTCCTCTGATCAATTATATTCAGTATCCCTTCAGTTACCCAAGGATTTCTAGTAGCCCTCGTCTTTTTACCTACTTGATCCTCTGCTGCCTTCGCTATTTCATCCCTCAAAGCTACCCATTCTTCTTCTACTGTATCTCTATCCCTCATTCCTGTCAATTGTTCTCTTATGCTCTCCGTAAAACTATGTACAACCTCTGGTTCTTTCAGTTTATCCACGTCCCATCTCCTTAAATTCCCACCTTTTTGCAGTTTCTTTAGTTTTAATCTACACTTCATAACCAATAGATTGTGGTCAGAGTCCACATCTGCCCCTGGAAATGTATTACAATTTAAAATCTCGTTCCTAAATTTCTGTCTTAGCATTATATAATCTATCTGAAACCTTCTAGTATCTCCAGGGTTCTTCCATGTATACAACCTTCTTTCATGATTCTTGAACCAAGTGTTAGCTATGATTAAGTTATGCTCTGTGCAAAATTCTACCAGGCGGCTTCCTCTTCCATTTCTTGGCCCCAATCCATATTCACCCACTACGTTTCCTTCTCTTCCTTTTCCTACTGTCGAATTCCAGTCACCCATGACTATTAAATTTTCGTCTGCCCTTCACTTCCTGAATAATTTCCTGAGGATAGCAGAATAAACTTCAGTGGTCACCAGTGCACCACAGGCGAGGACATCACTTCAGCCCGTTCAGAGTCCCACAAGACAGTCGTCATGGGTCAGGGCACCGCTTTGAACTTTTCTTGATAGGAGAGGTAGTGAAGTGCCACTCCATGGATTGCCGTTTTGTTTCCGGTTAGAAGAGATGAAGCCAAGATTCATTGCCTGGGACGATATTCGACAAAAAAATTTCACGATCAGTCTCGTCAACCGCAAACAATTCCGCTGTTCTTCTTCATGGTCTTCTATTAGGCGTCGAGGAACCTCAAGTGCTGGGTGAGTCTGTCAGTACCACCAACAGAGACGTCCATTTGAGCAGCGAGTTGTTTAATTGGGTTCCGTATATCAGCTGGAATGAGAGTGTCGCACGTTCCAACAGTGCAGGAGTCACATCTGTGTGCGGCCGGCTGGACACGCGGGAGAATTGACAGGTCTGCGTGTCTTTGTTGTGATTGTAACAGACGCCCCGCCCAACGACTCACCGTGCTTTTGTTCACTGCCAGGTCTCAGTAGGCTTTCTGCAAGCACCTATGATCATCTGCTGTGCTCTTTGTTTCCGTGAAACTCAATGACAGTTCTTTGCTTGGAACAGACCTCCGTTACAGACACCATTTTGAAGGCTACATTTACCGGAACTTCATGAAAGTATGAAGGTTGAAGCAGGATTATTTCATGATGTTCTACAACTAATTATGGATATTTCAACAGAAACTGACCGAAGAAAATGTGTTGCATTAGTTACTGAAGGCCCCTCGTAATGGACTACAAATTCAGTGTAACTACACAAAATAGGAAAGAGCACGTCATTTACATTCCTTACATTATAAATGTAGCGATTAGGGCAGGTAGTGACAAATGTGATACTGTTCTAAACCCATTACCCGAAATTAATTTGAGCATTTAATCAGAAATATTTTAGATTTCCTCGCTAGAGGCCTAACTTTTCGAATCAATATTTGGAATCAGTGATCATAAAAGCATCACTAAATATGGTTGGAAATAGTAAGGTAGCAAATGATTTCTGACTAGAATGTGTGATAAGAAACGTATTTCAGATTTATTTATGCACACTAAACCGTGTAATGAAACTGTTTACCAAGGGCGGGGTTCGAAGCCGAGTCTCTTGTTCACTAAGGCAGGTGCGCGAACAACTACGCCACCCTGGCGCCGTAGTTTTGTACAGCTCCACGGACTACCCTACGTCTCCTGCCTCCTCAATTCGAATTCCCATTCACGTCTCGTTTCATTCGACGCTGCAGTCTGCATACATACATCATAGATGTTTGAGAATTGAGAAGGTCACTACAACCACATAGTTTCATTTGATTACAGCACCTATGCCGGGGTTTCAGCTATAATGTCACATTTCGTTCGACGCTGATGTGCTATTCCAATACAGTTGGAGAGCGTTTGGAATGGCTGTTTGAGTTTAGGGTGAATAGCAAGTGGGCTGAGGTGTGAGTGAGAATTTGGATTCAGGAGATGGGTGTGCTAGAGTAGTCTGTGCGTTTGTGCAAAGCTATTGTACCAGTGCGGCGTTGTGGTTAGCGCATCTGCTTAGTGAGCAGGATATCCGTCTTCGAATCCCAGCTTGGTACAAATTTTCATTCACCGCGTCAATCAGGATTTACACGTCATGGATTTAGAGTTGGGATTCCTTGAGCGGTCAACATGAAACATTCATCACCAGGACTGAAGCACAAATTGACAAAGTTCACGAGTGCTATACAACACATCTTATACAGAACTGTGTCGAGAAATGTCATGAGGGATGGGAAAGACCCGCTACAGCTCGATGGCGACGTTAGAAAGTTGCCACGAAAGCAAAGAAAGACAGGTTCACTGCTGTTTTAACGTAGTCAAAGCGTCATAGACGAACAAAAAGTGAACGAAACCAAAATTTAATAAGTGCGAAAGTGTTACGGAGGTTGTCAGCTAACTGTAATGTCAGAAGTTACAAGAGAGACATCGTGCATCACGGTGTGGCATTCTAGTAAAATTCTGAGGGTGTAAGTTCCTAGAATAGACAACAAAATTTTTTATCCTCCAAGGTATATCTCGCGAAAACGCCATGACGGTAAAATTAGGTTCGAGCTCACACGGAGCGTCACCAGCAACCGATCTTCGTGCAGACCATTCGCAACTGGAACAGGAGAGGGGGCCAAGTGATCGGGGTACACATGGTAATTTCCGCCACACACAATACAGTGGCTTTCGGAAATGTAGATGTAGATGAAGTGAAACACTACGCGGTGTGCTTCTCATCCACAAATCGCTTTACGTTTATGATCACTGCTGTAACACATACATATGTAGGAGATAATGAAGAGATGACACACTAGTTACGACTATGAAAATGTAAGGTGACTCTAGGTGATAGAAATGAATTTTCTCTTCTTACAAAAGTAAGGTGAGGTTCGTTGTGTTTAAGAAACAATGCTTAAGTACTAATTTGTACGTAATTTGAGGTGGGTTAAAGCATAATGTCGGCCTTGCCTCAGTGCTAACACAGGTTCACGTCAGATTACTGAATGTAAGCGCTGTCGAGCTGGGCTAGCACTTGGACGGGTGACCTTTCAGTTCTGCCGATCGCTGTTGTCAAGCGGGGTGCACTCAGCAGTTGGAAGGAGCTACTTGCTTGAGAAGCAACGGTTTCGGCCACAAAAACCGTCAACAGCCGGTTGAGCGGTGTGCTGACCGTATGCCCCTCCATATCCGCATCCAGTGATGCCTATGGCTGAGAATGATGCGGTGGTCGGTCGGTACCGTTGGGCGCCTGTTCGGACGAAGTATAGTTTAATTTAATAATATACATAACGCACGAAGATATCGCTGATAAAATAAATCTGAAGTTAATCTTCTATTAAGTTAGGTGGCAGACTGGTTAAGGTCTGTACCCGCATTATGGAAATACGGTTTTAATTTTCCCGTTTAACCATTCACATTGATGGTTTACCTTATTTTTTTTTTAGACCATAAGTCTGGATACTAGGATGTCTCCTCCGAAAACAGTACGGTTTATTCTCTACCCATTCTCCTCCTGTGCGAACTTGTGATCTATCCGTAATGATATCGTTGTCAACTAGATGTAAAGCACTGAGGAAAATGTATCTCTCTCGGATTCGACACATATCCAAAAACATGCGAATTGTAGAAAAATAGGAAAAAATCAACAGAAACGAAGGAAATTTTTTCAGAAAAAAGCAGCAGTAAACAATGGCATAAGGATGAGAACGCAGATTTTCTAACTGTGTGGATGGTACACATTATCTTTATTGTATAAAAGTAACATGTAAATATTACGATAATAGAAAAGCAGAAACTGAAACATTTCAAAAAAAGTGATTCCAGTTATTTTCCCCTTGAGCCATGAGTCTTCTGAAGCTCCCCGCCAAAAAACTAAGTTCTTGTGCCAATCTCTTTATCTCAGAGTAGCACAGCACCCTACGTTCTCAATTAATTGTTCCATTTATTCCAATTACTGTCTCCTCTAAAGGGTTTCGCCCTCTATAGCCTTCTGTAATACCGCAGAACTTCCTTGTTGTCTTAACGTATGTTGTACCGTCATGCCCTTTCTTTTTCTCAGTGCTTTCCATATGCTCCTTTCTTCGATAATTCTGCGAAGGATCATCTCATTTCTTATCTTATCAATTCACTTCATTTGCAACATCCTTCTATTGCACCTCATCTCCAACACATCAATTCTATTCTTTTCCTGTTTTCCCATAGTCCACTGCCCTTCAATGTTGTGCTCCAAACGTACATTCTCCAGGTTTTCTACCTCAAATTAAGGACTTTGTTCGATGCTAACGGACCAGTTCTGGACAGCAGCGTTAGGTAGCTTACATGTCCTCCTTGCTTCGTCCCTTATGTGGTATTAAGCTTTTAAAGTAGCTGAGTTCTTCAACTTTTCTAACGTTTTTTTTTAAACAGTTAATCTAACTGCAATTGTCTTTAATTTTGAAATGAGAGAGAACACAATAATTTTCTTTTAATGTCTTAACTGTTGCTGCAGGCAGTGCGATGACGTCAGCGGTGGTCCACGCGGACGATGTGTGAAGCGAATCCATCTTCGTGGCCTGAAGATAATGATGGATCCTCCTGTTTCATTAATATTCCAGTTACGGCGGTGGTCCACGTCTCCGTTGTAGTCGAATCAGCTGACAGCACTGGTGCGATAATAATAGTTCCATTATGTGCGTTGTCGTTACGCGCGCGACGTTTTATTATTAAAAGTTTATTAATAGCGCGGTGCGGGTAGGTCGGAATTATTCAATGTCTTCAGTATTTACGATATATATCCGCTTTATGCCAATACTTCGCACAGTTCTTTCACCGTGTTGCCACAGGAAAACAGTCACATGTGATCATCACTATAACAGTCCGTTAAACAACAGTTCAATTTACGTCGTCGTCTTTAAGACAGTTTGGACGATATAATAAATGTTTCTTGATTAAATCACAGCACTGTTCTTTTACTTAACATTTTGGTTTGTTCCACTTTCACAGTTAGTGTCTTCACACGACAGTTGTGTCTGATTCATGGCTAATTGTCACAAGTTCACACAGTTTGTAAAATCGTCACCGCAAACACTCGATATACTTTCCAGGTTTTACTGTTCACTTAATAATGCACGATCTCCTATTAACACAGCGGACGCACTGTAATTAATTGTTCCTCCGCGTATCACCGTCTTTCACACCGCACTTTGTAACGTTTTTCCACCCTCGAACCGGCCGCGTACAACAACAACTCGCATGCTCTCTATCGATAGTCGTTCGCTCTCTCTCTAACACACTACTTCTCGTAGATTTACAAAGCACATAAAACCAGAACATTCATATTCGTACAATATAAAATATAAAACAGTAGCAAAATGAATGAGGAAACAATGTGACGTATTAACAAATAAAGAATAGTTGAAATAAATGATACATACTTACTATGAGAAGGTAATGCACAAAAGAAAAAGAATATTATCGACTTTAGGGGAAAGCAATGTCTTTACATGTGTCCCCCATTTGTCATGAGATGTTCCACAGTACATCTTTTGATAAAATGTCCTTACACGTATAAGCCATATGCCACAAGTGATTTGTTTATGTTTAACTTTGTCACTTTGTCAATTTGCATTATGAATTGTCAATCAATATTAACAGAAATGAACTTATCTAACAGCAAAAAAATTAGATTAAGCACAACATATCTCTAACTGGAGCAAATAACTAATTCATTACACTACGGAAATTTGATCATAATGAAAAAGAAGAACAAACATTATGTGTTCAGTCCAAGAAAATATATATAGCTACAATTATACACTATGAACCTGAATATATACACATATGAGTTCGTATTTTCCCCACACAAAGTCTTGTCATTATGTTATTGTTTTTTAAAGCTTGCTCTCTCTCTCACTTCACATTTTAACCACAGAATCATATTTTTTATTTACCCACACTGTCACAGATACAAAATAAATATGGTATACATTGCCTGTCAAGTACCAATTGCATAGATTTCCTATATGTATAAATATGTCTCATATTTTGGAGTGAGTATTCCCTAACTGTGTGTCATATCATTAAATAAAATTTGCAAAATTGCAGATTACCACATCATATTGTCTGTTTTCTTTGACATAAATTGGTTTAATTTGTCTCAATATGGTCACTATTTAAAACTTCATAGGCTGACATATGTATATATAAAGTTTATCGTCTTACCATCTCATTGACATTTGACTCTTTTCAGTAGTTATAGGTCATATTCTGCTTCTCACAAAACTATTTACTAAACAAATACCCAATTAAGGTTTCGGATTCCTTGCCTTATAAGTCTTTAAATCCACTATATTTTTAAGAGCAAACTTCTTTTTCGATTTTGAGTAAACCAGATAAAATGCATTCGGGTGGGGTATACTAGCCACCTCAAATGGAGCTTTGTACACATCAAAGAATTTAGAAATCTCACTATTTATTTCTTTAGGCTTCTCATATGTTTTAACTAAAACTAAATCCCCTATTTTTAATTCAACACCTTTTATTTTGTCATCATGTCTTTTCTTCCTTTCCAACAGTTTCTTCTCTACCAGCTCTCTTACTCTTTTCTTCTTTTCGTCCCAACTTAATTCGTTCTTAGTAGGGAAAGATAACTTTTCCTCCACCAAACGTTTCTGTCTCTCACCTTTCATAATCTCCTGAGGAGTAAACACTGTTACATCAGGAACAATTGCATTCATAACCTTTTCAATATTTCCTGCTATATCTTCCCAAGAACTGTGGTTACTGCTACAGTAGGTATGGCAGAATCTGCCAATCTCCCTCATGTAACGGTCTACGAGGTTCTCCTGTGGGTGATATGTTGAAGTGTAAATTACTGTAATTCCCTGATTAGTAAGACCTTCTTTCCACTTCTTACAAGCAAACTATGACCCATTGTTAGACAATATGGCCTTAGGTTTCCCAAACTTCTCAAAATAATCGCCTTCCAAGTTGCTTAAAACGGCTTTCCCAGTAGCTTTACATAACGGATAGAGTTTTATAAATTTAGAAAATACTTCTAAGTTTACAAAAATGTACGCAAAACCTCCCTTAGTCTTCGGCAATGCACCGTTAAGATCCACAGATAACAGTTCCATCATATCATTCAGTTTAATATTTTGCATAGGAAGCTTACATGTTTGATTTGTAACTTTTGCTCTTTGACATTTGTGACAGGTTTTGATTCGGTTGTTCACTCTCCTTACCATGTTGTCAGAAGACACACTTCTTAGCACCTACATGCCCAAAACTCAAATGTATGTAATCTATTATCTCATCTATATATTCCCGAGGCGAACACACTTTACAGTCATCTGACTTTTGCATCAGTTCGCCTAAACAATACCCCATCATGAATTTTATAATATTTTGGCAACTTATTGTCACCATCTTCCATATTTCATCCTGATTCTGGTACCTTCTCATCTTTTTACAAATCCCTTCAATATTATTTTCCCCTTGAGCACCTTTCATATAAAATAATTTTACATGTTCCTCATGCACATCGTACCCTACCTCATTACCATCACTCAAGGTAACGTGGATAAAGCATCTGCAATTTTGCTCTGTGTACCTTTAACATACTTTATCTCAAAAGGAAACTGTCGTAAGAACAAAGTCCATCTTGTTAACCGTCTATGTACCAGCCGAAACTTTTTGAAAAATATAATGGCTCTGTGATCAGTATAAATCATGGTTTTATATCCCCATAGGTAATCTCTAAACTTTTGAAACCCCCAAACTATTGCCAATGCTTCACACTCAGTCACAGTGTAATTTCTGTCAGACCTGGTCAAAGACCTACTTGCAAAGGCTATGGTCCTATGATCTTCATTTTCCTCATCCCCAAAATTTTGAAACAATTCCACTCCAATACCATACCCACTCGAATCAGTCCCCAAGCAAAATGGTTTACTAAGATCAGGATGGTGTAAAATCCTTTCCTCTTTCAAAGTTTCCTTAAGTTCATTAAAGGCTTTCTGACATTCTTCTGTCCAAACATAGCTCACTTTAGGACTCAGTAACTTATTCAAACATGGATTGTTCAAAACTTGTCCTGGCGCAAAATTACAGTAAAAATTACACATACCCAGAAATGATTGCAACTCTTTTCTATTCCTCGGGGATGGACACTCTTTAATTGCTTTCATTTTGTCTGGATCGACTTTAATACCAGTAGTTGACAGGATTCTACCCAAAAACTTTATCTCCTTGCGAACAAACTCACACTTTTTGAGTTTCAGTGTCATGCCTCCTTTCCTTAAGGCTGGAAACAATCCATTTAATAAACAACAATGTTCTTCCTATGACTCAGTGGCAACTAATAGGTCATCCACATATATTGTTAGTTTTTAACTCAACTCTGGTCCTAATACTTGATCAAGGGCTCGTATAAAATCAGATACACTAATATTCAGCCCGAATGGGGCAACAGTGTACTGATAACACTTCCCATTTACCAAAAATGCTGTATACTTCCTATATTCCTTGGCAAGTGGAGCCTGCCAGAATCCGAGGGTCAGACCGAGACTACTAAGATAGTGTACTTTGTGATACCTCTGTAACATACCCACCACACTCTCTGGCCTATCAGTTTCTCTCCTTACCACTTCATTTAACATTCTAGCATCAATAACTAGTCTCACACTACCATCTTTCTTGCCCACAACGACCAAAGGTGAATAATATTAACTCTTCCCTCGCACTATAGCACATCCACCCAATCTCTTTATTCACCACTTCCATCTGCGCAAACAGTATGGAGTATGGTTTTTTCGAAAAAGGTTCATGTAGTTTGATAGCCAACTTACATTCAAAATTGTTTACTCTTCCCGGTTCGTCAGGAAAAACTTCTCTATTTACCCACAAAACTTTTTTCAGTTCTCCTTTCTGGCATTCATTTAACCCTTCTACTTTAGACATTTGGTTCTCCAGTTCGTCTATAAGTCCATTTGTATTCTCCTCACTTCTATAATCCAAGTTCAGCTTAACATCACCCAAACTAGTCACTCCAGGCATCATCTTCACTTTCAAATGACCTAATAAGTGGTCCTTGTATATGACCAATCCATCAAACTTCACACTGATCCTTGATCCATCACCCTCAGAATTAACAAAACTTTCAGCCAATTTATCTCTGCTTTGCACTCTGTCAACCAATCCATGCCCAATATAATATTCACTGTTAACACAGGTACGAAAAACAAATTATGTACTAGACCTTTGTCCCCAATCTCAAATTCCAGAATTATTTGATGTTTAATAACCTTGCTTAATTTCCCTGTAGCCCCCACTATCTTCAAACCTACTACTGGTACATTCATCACTTCATTATGCTCCTTTATGTTATTAAATAAACTTTCAGAAATAGCTCTAATTTCACTACCTGTATCCAAAAGAGCTTTTTGTTCCCCACCATACATTACAATTCTGACAAAAGGTTGCTTAATCCTATCCTCCTCATCACTACTTTCTTCACGTAACAAATCCTGCTCAATTTCACTATGAACCCACTCATCACAATTCAACTTTGAACTTTCATTCCCTTCTAAACATTTCTGAAGAGCACAAACACCTACTCTCTCCTTATCATCATCTGCTATTCCTGCATTTCTATGAATAATAAAAACATTAACATCTTCCTCATTAATTACTCTCTCTTTATGGTTCTAAGTAAGTGTATTCATCACTTCTTCATTGACCTCAGAAATTGACCCTTTCCCTTAGCTTAACATCTTTTCTTAAACCACCACATTCATGGAAAGCACCCTTTTCATTACTTTCTTTCTCTCCTCCCCTGCAACCGTTACTCATATTCCTCCCTTCTCTATTATCACTAGCATTTTGCAATATCTTCTGTTCCTTTATCACCCTCTTTGGCTGCCCTTCATATTCTTTAACTCCCTCATACATCTGGGAAAATCTTTACATACTTGGTCCCCTAATTCCTTACCACCTTCACCATTAACTTCAGGTCCAATTTCTTCAATCACCAGACCATGATGAGTACACACCCTATCACCATAATCATTACTAATACTATTACACATCACTGTATCCCTTACATTACCATGGTGATTTGAAAATTCAATAGGCCCTAACCTATGACCCACCCCAGCACGTGCCATCACTGTAGCGGGGTTCCGTTTCCCTTTCATGACTCCCCTACTGTCTGATAACCTTCGCTATTTCCTCTGAAATTTCCTCGGCCTCTTCCTCTACGTCTAACATTTACTTGGTTCACTCTTCCTATTCTATCCTGATTCTCATGATGACCATCTAAATGCCTAATTTCATTAAACGCCCGGTAGCTGAGTGGTCAGCGTGACAGACTGTCAATCCTAAGGGCCCGGGTTCGATTCCCGGCTGGGTCGGAGATTTTCTCCGCTCAGGGACTGGGTGTTGTGTTGTCCTAATCATCATCATTTCATCCCCATCGACGCGCAGGTCGCCGAAGTGGCGTCAAATCGAAAGACCTGCACCAGGCGAACGGTCTACCCGACGGGGGGCCCTAGCCACACGACATTTCCATTTCCATTTTTCCATTAAACGAACAGCCCACTTGCCACCTGTCTACATCCCTCATTCTGTTCAGAAAATCTTTAATAGTATTAACATTTCCTATCAACCCACATCTTCTATTAGGAGGCAACTTCCCTATCAATACTTCTATAGCGTCTTTGTCACGCCATGGGCTGTCCAAATGTTTCAATTTACTGATCCACTTTTCCCAATATTCTCTCATATTCTCCCTACTCCTCCTATCATACCGTGGGGCCCTCTTAAAAGATCCTTTAACATCACTTTGTTTTTCTTTCGACCAGTACTCTATCAAAACCGCTGACACAAATTTCTCAAATGTTGTATATTTTTCTGGTGCATCAGCTCCCCAATCTAAACCTTCTGCCTTTAAACAAGCACTTTCCCTCCTTAGCTTATCTTTTTCTGTCAAATCTGTAGCAAACTGACCCTTCAAACTATTCACAAAGGACACAGGATGTACATCTCCATTAGGATCAAAATTTATGTTGCTGAAACTACTCTCATCCTTTATCTGCACTTCTATCGGCGATACAGTAAACTGCTTATCCTGTACCATCTTTTCTAAACTCCCTACTCTATTCTCAATCTTAGAAGTGGTCTCTTTAATGCCATCCACTTCTCTCTTAGTCTTTTGCCTATATTCACGGAAAATTTCTTTGCAATAATCTTTAATTTCCTCCTTCCCTTTCATACATTCGGAAGCTTGGGGTTTAATGTTTTTATCCAAGCCTTCTACACTTTCCTCTACACAGTTGTCAAATTTCTCCTGCTTCTTATTTTACTCAAACTCTGTCTCTTAAATCTCTTTAACATTACCTTTAAACTTCTCAAAATCTTTATTAACATCTGACTTAAAAATCCAATTCCTGTTTAAATCCCTTCAGACGTTGTTCAAACTTTTCATCTAGCCTTTTAATTTCTTCACCCATTTCTTTGCTAACAGCTTCTATCTTGCCACCCAGTCACTTTTTCATTTCCTTCATATTCGTTAACAGCAATGCTAACATACTTTCTACTCCTCCCTTTTCATCTACTTCTGTTTTGACTTCCAATTCTAATTTAATGGCTGTCCCCATGTCTACTTTTTTCATAACAAATTCCGTGTCTTTTCCTCATTTTCTTTATGTTCCCACATCTGAAAGCTAGCTACTCTTTCTTCCCCTTTGATCGTCATATTGCCCACAAAATTAAATATAGTTAACCCAAGCAAAACATAAATTACTCTATCAAACTCTGAACTCGTACCCAAAGACTGCAAAAATTCGACAAGACAGCATTGAAACAATACTGTCCTGTCGCTAAACGGTCGCCATCTGTAAAGAAACTGGTTCCCTACTTCTAAAAAAAAAAAAAAACTTCTAAATAATAAAACATGACCTACACAAGGAATCTGATTAACCCTGTTAGTCATGAACGAAAAAATAAATAAATTAGGTAATTCAGTACAATTATTATATCGATGCGATAAATCACTTTAACGGGGTCCAAATGAACAATTAAAGTCAATATAATTCCAGCAAACGTGCAAAAGTAAAAACAAGTTATTGTAGGGGCCTACATAGACATCGCGCATCTGCTAGATGCCCACGAAATACATAATTTTGTTTTGAAGCTGACAACCAATGAGAAAATAGGTGCAGTTTTCATGCAGTAATGGCGGACAGCGTCAGCTGGTAATATAACGTAATTTTATGGTAGCTAATTTTACTACACACAAAATAAAATATGTACTCCCTCCAAAAGAAGTTCCAACCAAACATGAAAATAAAATTATAATTAGCAGTAAAATGTCTGACAAGAATTTTGAAAGACAATTATTAATTGAACTCTAATTTAGCGGGTTTTCAACACTGTCAACAAGACGAAATAATGGAAAGAATATTTATTGGGACTACACAAAACTGAGATATTGTGACAGTACTTTTAAAATACTTAATCTAACTGCAATTGTCTTTAATTTTGAAATGAGAGAGAGCACAATAATTTTCTTTTAATGTCTTAACTGTTGCTGCAGGCAGTGCGATGACGTCGGCGGTGGTCTACGCGGACGATGTGTGAAGCGAATCCATCTTCGTGGCCTGAAGATAATGATGGATCCTCCTGTTTCATTAATATTCCAGTTACGGCGGTGGTCCACGTCTCCGTTGTAGTCGAATCAGCTGGCAGCACTGGTGCGATAATAATAGTTCCATTATGTGCGTTGTCGTTACGCGCGCGACGTTTTATTATTAAAAGTTTATTAATCGCGCGGTGCGGGTAGGTCGGAGTTATGCAATGTCTTTAGTATTTACGATATATATCCGGTTTATGCCAATACTTCGCACAGTTCTTTCACCGTGTTGCCACAGGAAAACAGTCACATGTGATCATCACTATAACAGTCCGTTAAACAACAGTTCAATTTACGTCGTCGTCGTCTTTAAGACAGTTTGGACGATATAATAAATGTTTCTTGATTAAATCACAGCACTGTTCTTTTACTTAACATTTTGGTTTGTTCCACTTTCACAGTTAGTGTCTTCACACGACAGTTGTGTCTGATTCATGGCTAATTGTCACAAGTTCACACAGTTTGTAAAATCGTCACCGCAAACACTCGATATACTTTCCAGGTTTTACTGTTCACTTAATAATGCACGATCTCCTATTAACACAGCGGACGCACTGTAATTAATTGTTCCTCCGCGTATCACCGTCTTTCACACCGCACTTTGTCACGTTTTTCCACCCTCGAACTGGCCGCGTACAACAACAACTCGCATGCTCTCTATCGATAGTCGTTCGCTCTCTCTCTAACACACTACTTCTCGTAAATTTACAAAGCACATAAAACCAGAAGGTTCATATTCGTACAAAATAAAACATAAAACAGTAGCAAAATGAATGAGGAAACAATGTGACGTATTAACAAATAAAGAATAGTTGAAATAAATGATACATACTTACTATGAGAAGGTAGTGCACAAAAGAAAAAGAATATTATCGACTTTAGGGAAAAGCAATGTCTTTGCAATTCCATTCTACACGTCCTGTAATTCTTCACTTTCACTGAAGATATCAATGTCTCCACCAAATCTCATCATTGAAATCACCCTGAATCTCAGTCCCACTCCTGAACCTGTCTTTTTCTCATCAACGTAGCTGTAGACATTGAACAATAGGGGTAAAAGACTGCGTCCCTGTCTTACACACCTTTTAATTACAGTTAGAGAATAATAGTGCAAATCAGATGTACGATCAGCGGATAAAACCGCAATAATTATAATACAATATGTGAGGACAAATGACCATGTTAGTAGTCGAGACAGAGTGACGAAATGTCCTAAGACACATCGGTGTAATTAATTTCGTAACTGAACAAGTTATATCTTGGAAAAAGTAGGGGAGAAGAAATAAACTGGCATATCTATGCAAGATAATTGATGCCGGTTTATGAAGTTAACACGTAACGATAAAAAACTGAGCACATGACAGAAATCCAAGTAAATAGTAGATCACGCAAATCAAAGAAATTTTGTCTTACATATGTGGCTTGGTACAGCGCGACGCACGCTACCAAAACGCTGGAACCGAACTGTGTCATCGCTATTGGATTCATGACAGTTTCCAAGTAGGAGATAAATCTGAAACAGAAAGAATTACGATAATCAAACAGCTGAAAGACTATAAGTAATAATTATAATATTGATTTTGTGTTATAGTGATAAATATAAATTTCCTTAATTGCTGGTATCATTTATACCTAATCATTGCATACGCAACCGAAACTAAAATATATACTGCCTTAATTTGAATATTCGCGCCAGGACAATAAATTTCCTGGAGAAGATAATTATCTCCAGTTATATAAATACTTTCTCTCCTTTACTATGAATGCTGTTATATTAATGCATTTGTCCTCCACAACCATTAACACAATTCAATTTGGGTTTAATGAATTTCACAGTGTTCTTGATTGTGCTCACATCAGACTATTTTATTCCTGTAAATAGATGCACGTTCCTAAAGACTTTCAGTATAGCCTAGTAACATCAAATAACAATTACAAACTAAATTTTAAGTTAAAGATTGTTGTAGTTTCTCTCTTTAACATAAAAGATAATTGTCATGTTTAGAACGTTTCGGAGAACTTTCGTAACTCTACCACTTGAGCGTTCTTCAGGCAGCGGGAACAGCCATATTGTGAATCAGCAAAAACTTCTGCAACATTTCATTCATTTTTCAACCGTATTTAAGTTAACTGATGTGTTATACTTAAATCACGATGCAGGTTTAGTCTATTCTACAGAAGATTCAAAACTTATCCGGCCGCGGTAAGAAACGTCAACACGTAGTCACTAATAATTGGTACAGAGAAAAGACCTCGTTTTTATAGAAGAGAAACACTGATCATCTAGTTTTGTGTTGTCAGAAATAAATTACTATGGATTACCAACAAGAAATGCTACATAGGATGAGGATGTCATGTGCTAAGGCGTGCATATTGGTGAAAACATAAACTGCAAAAACGATATACTATACTTCAAATCGAATGCATAAGTTCAAGAGGTTTTGCCATGATAATTACGGCTAAGTTTCGGGACAAAGAAATCGATAAGCTAAAATACATTTTTGTTGTTGCGGCCCTTGATGTCCAACAGGATTACTTTTAGCAGAAAATCTTCACTTGCGCATAGGTATGCATTCCACAAGAAAATAAATGGGATTTATGTGAGGGATACACAGCGGGCATATATGAAAACAGTAACAAATGTGAACCACAGCGTCTGTGAAGCAATTTGTGAACAAGACACAGCGTAACTTTGAAAACATAAGAGATATTCATAAGTACTGTACTAGGAAGAACTAATCTCTAACTCTCAAAGAGCCGTGTATTAGGAGAGAAGTGAGTGAGTACAGTGTTATCCAACCATCGAAATACAATATGTCAAACCGATGAAGTATTTTGCAATGCCTATTAAATTTGTTTCCCCGTGATATCTCTTTGCATACCAAAGAGTAATTCTTTATAAGGGATCAGCATGCTTATACTGTTTTAAAAGAGTATTCAATTTTATCCAGTTGAGACGACCTTCATCAAGACGTTTAGCGTGAATTTAATTTATGCGGTACCTAATTAGCTAAATGAAAATACTCTTAACTCATTAGGGGAAACGATTTCATTCTAGTGACTGCCACACTTGAGACATTGCCGCTTCGCTCTCCTGGAGCCACTTTGGCGACACAGGAACATTCACAATAAACATTTAGGCTATAATTCATCTGACCAAATACTTTGCCTTTTTTGTCCAGCACACCCTATTTTAGACGTTGTTCAGTCAGAATACAAGGGCAGAACTGGCTTTAATGTGTGGTGCCAGGACCAGTGTGTTCCACATCTCTACCCTCATCCATTCCGTATGTCTCTCATAAATATCCCCAGGCAATTAGCATTGAATGGTAGGTACTAATATCAGTGACGGTACTGCCTAAATGTCCTACTATGGCTTATGAGTAAGCTCCACTATGGGATAAAATAAAAGAAACAACAAATGGTCCGAAGAAAAAGCAGAGTGATTTTATATCTTTCATAATCTTAAGAAGATTAGTTGGTGCAATGTCTTGACGTCAATGAAGCTTGCGATGCGGATATGTTTCGGTAGCCTACTTACGGACTATCAGAACGGATTTGCTATTGGACTGCACACTTACTCATAAACATAACCCATTGCGTCGCTTTTATAGGGGAAACATCATTAAAGGCAAATGTAGTAACCAGTGGATGTCACATATGTGTGATAATACCGTTAGTTTCCACGGTATATGTGAGGGCTGCTTCTCTTCTTTCAACATTCGTTCTATCGGAATTGGAAACCAAAGTAAAATTATTTTTTTAAAACATTTAGCTACACTTCCCAGTTACTTCTCCACATAATCGCCCCTCTGACTCTGGCATTTGTTGTAGCATGGTACCAAATTTCTAATACTCTCATCATAGAAGGCGTGTCTGCGTCCTATTTCCTAAGCAGGTCTCCAACTCGTTTTCGGTGCCAAAATGATGCCCTAACAACCGACAGTTCACGTGAGCGAAGAGATGAAAATCAGAGGGAGCCAAGTCCGGTCTGTGCGTTGTGTAATTAAACACATTCCATTGAAAACGCTGCAGGAGCGTCATCGTTGCACCTGCGGTCTGCGTTGGAGTATTGTCGTGAAGAAAGAAACGCAAAGCAGTTACATTATGTGGGCTGAATGAAAGCAGGAGAAACCCGCAAGCAAGGCTTCACATTTGAGGGGGGGCACTATTTTCTAGGCATCTCTACGTGCTCACTGCGCGCTCAGAAGCGGAAAGTGCTACATGACGCGATTGATGGGGACACCAGAGACACTGTTTACCACATATGCATAAAGCTTCACTGGATTTTTACTGTGGTTTTAATTTCGCGACCGATCGTAGGTTGAAGAAAAAGAATCCCTCGTATAAATGATCTGACAGATAATACCTGAAGTCATCTGATGCCTATTGCAGAAGAGACACTCTTGTGTAATAGGATGTGATGTAATCAAGAAGTTTTTACCCAATGCTCAACACTTATTCAAAACACTGTCAGCTGGTCGTGAAAGTACAGAAATGAAAATCTCGCCCTATCTTTATGCCCCCTCTGCACGAACAATCATAACTAAAATCCACTGGTATAGTATCCCATATTTAGAAAGTTTATCCAACAAAGTAGCCAAAACTCTCAAATTTTGCAGGTTTGAAATTTCATTGATGTAAGGGGCACCACAGTTTATATCTTACACAACAGTAAGGATATAAATTTTTTTTAAAATTAATAGTGTTGTTGACGAAATCACTTATTTGAGTTTAACAAATTACATACTGATCAAACAGGAGGGGCTAGAGTAGTTAGAGTGACTGTTATGAACATAGCTGGAGATAACATGAATGAGATTTCACGTTGCTGAACATGTGCCGAAGGAAGTTCGTAGATTGAAAGGCATCACAGGGAAAAACTTTTGTCTATTACAATCTCTAGAGGTAAATCAGGATTTAGCCCAAAACGACCAACCTCGTTCTCAATGACCAGACCTCAGTCCTAATTACCACATTCATCTCCATATAGCTGAGCACAATACAATTGTCATATATTTTATTTTGTTTTTCCTCACAATCTTTAGTATTATAGTGACACAACTTGTATGCTTCAATATCGCGTGACATATTTAGTTACTGTGTTCGATACTATCGATGATGTAAATTGTAATTTAACGCTGGAATTTAACCCGCTTTTTGCTTGAGGTGAGTGCAGAGCATTCGATTTGACATCTGATCTAATGTCACGACGAATGACTGTGTGGTTTAATGATAACTTCGCTTTAAATGTTCGATTTCCTACACACTAGTGTCCCTCATTGATTCTAGACAATTGTTTTCCTGTCAGTGACTCAATAAGCCAAAACAGGTTTGAAATAAACAAGTATTAGAGGAATAAACAGGGCAGACCATAGGGGGATGAGGCGCGCCACAGCATAGGGCGGCAGAATTTTGGGGGTGACAAAATGTCAAATTTTAAGATATTTGCAAAGGGACGAATTAAACAAGGGACTGAAAGTTTTGTATAAACCAAGAAGTGTAAGAAAGAAACACAAAGCAATCATAAAATCTGGTATCTTACTGGGAATTATCTACTGTATATTGAAGCAGATGACAAATGAAGCGCTGTAGTTGGTGACCGGGCTTGCATCTTTAAAAGTAGCAAAACCTGATAGTGGCAATGTTGCCAACTCGATTTAATTACAGCACCTACACAAACCTGAAAGATACCTATGTCTGCTTGAAAGCTCCGGCAGAAACGAAAAACTTTATAAAAGAGAAAAAAAATAAATGTCAGCATGTGAAGGCCTAACGGTTCCTAAAGAGGAACCTTCAGCTTATATAGCATTGTCACTGAGAAAAACATTTCGTAATAATAAAAAAAGAGTAAGTGAAAGGTGAGCTGCCCGTCACATGCAATAGTCTTCTGAATCCAAACACTGTGATTAAGCAGCGCTTACAAGTGGTAAGATGCGTGCATCCACTACTCCCTCTGCATTCATATCACTTACACTATTCTTCTAGTCACGCTCCACTCAATTATTTTTCTCGGCTGTGTCTCACGTTTTTGTTTTTAGTTTTCCCTTACTGAGTATTTAACTGTTACTTTTCGGTGCCGTAAATGAAAGTACTTTCAAAAGTACTTGTTTTCGAACCATAAATGTTGGTCGTGTATGTCGGAGTAAGTGAAAGGTGAGCTGCCCGTCACATGCAATAGTCTTCTGAATCCAAACACTGTGATTAAGCAGCGCTTACAAGTGGTAAGATGCGTGCATCCACTGCTCCCTCTGCCATTCATATCACTTACACTATTCTTCTAGTCACGCTCCACTGAATTATTTTTCTCGGCTGTGTCTCACGTTTTTGTTTTTAGTTTTCCCTTACTGATTATTTAACTGTTACTTTTCGGTGCCGTAAATGAAAGTACTTTCAAAAGTACTTGTTTTAGAACCATAAATGTTGGTCGTGTATGTCGGAAAGCACGTATTCTCGATATCCGAAGATAGCCACTTTTCCTTTATGTGCTACAAATACACTAAACAGGCACTGGTGATTTATACACTTCTTTTTTTACTGATTTTGTAGCTGTAAGAGATAATCTGGTTTGGGACTTACAGAGGTAGTCTTAAAAGAAGTTAGAGGAAATTAAAATAATTTTAGACGATATTAGGGAGCAAGGCTGTGATTACGGTTCTAATGTGGAAAACAAGAGCATAGGAGTGCAGAAGCGCATCTTTAAATACAAAAAAACACTCTAACACAGAAAAAAGACGCATCATGAAGGAGTTAATCAAATTGGTCGCAAATTAATATTCATAAAGGTATAGATGGAAGATGCAAAGCCGCGCGGGATTAGCCGAGCGCTCTGGGGCGCTGCAGTCATGGACTGTGCGGCTGGTCGCGGCGGAGGTTCGAGTCCTCCCTCGGGCATGGGTGTGCGTGTTTGTCCTTAGGATAATTTAGGTTAAGTAGTGTGTAAGCTTAGGGGCAGATGACCTTAGCAGTTAAGTCCCATAAGATTTCACACACATTTGAACATTTTTTTTTTTTTTGAAGAAACAAAACGGTAAACTTCGGCTGCCGATGGAGGAATGTGTGACGATGCAGTGCAGTTTCACCATGCTGCTATCAAGGGCCGGCCGCTGTGGCCGAGTGGTTCTAGGCGCTTCAGTCCGGAACCGCGCAGCTGCTTCGGTTGCAGGTTCGAATCCTGCCTCGGGTATGGATGTGTGTGATGTCCTTAGGTTAGTTAGGTTTAAGTAGTTTTAAGTCTAGGGGACTGATGACAGATGTTAAGTCCCATAGTGCTTGGAGCCATCTGAACCATTTTGAAGCTATCAAGGATAGTAAACAAAGGACATGTCGATTCTAGGAAATGTAATCTTCGTGAACTGGATAGTAACTAAGCCTCGCACACAGTAGGCGTGTCAATAAAATACGTGAGTGTCAGCAGTTGAGATAGCGTAGTTGGGCTCACAGAAGTAGATTGAAGTAATTGGCGAATAGCTCGACATCTGAATAGGAACAAAGCCACTATTCGACGATGCTGGAAGAAGTGGGTGAACCATCGCCGAAAACAGCGTCAAGAGACGGCAGAACACGGGGACCGAGGAATCGTCAGAGAGGCACTCAGAATCCCTGATTCATCATTATCGTCGACCCAACCGGTGCAGCTGGTGCTTCGTTAATCACGAGGGCCATTAACAGGCGGCTCATAGAAACGGCCGTGACCTCACAGTGCCCCTTCCGCCTACTGCCATTGACCTCCGACATCAACAAACTCAGTTGCAGTGGTGTCGGGCACATTTGGCCTGGAATCTCTTTGAACGTTGTAGAATTGTCTACAGTGGTGAATTCCGCCTCGAACTAAACCCCGATGACCTGCGAAGAAGCCCGCTGGAGAAGCCCCAGACGGCAACTGACTGTCGCCCGCCATATGGCCCAACGATCAGGATTGATGATCTGGAGTATTTGATAGCAGGACCTCTTTGGATTCATCTACGGAACCCTTACAGCATACCGCTACGTCGACGATATTCTGCTCCTCGTTTTGTTGGGCGAGTGTTTCTACTGCTTGTCTTTGTGACTGCCAAATCTTACCTTGACCAGCAAGATCGCCGGATCTCTCCCAGACGATAGCTTTTGGGGCATTACAGGTAGGGACCTCCCACCAGCTTGTGAGTTTGACGATCTAAAGTGTCATTTGGACAGAATTTAGCACTATATCCCTCAGAAGGACATACAAAAGCTCCATCAATCACTGCCAAGCCGAAAAACTGCTTGAATAAGGGCCTGAGGTGGACCAACGTGTTATCATCAAGTTTTTCTGGAACTGTAATCATTTGTAGACACATGTACATCATATATACCGATTTCAGATTCGGATAATTCATTCATGGCGCTTATCCTCTTTTTCTGTACTAAGGCATTTTATATCCCTGTCGTGGTGGCTCTGAACCCTATGGGACTTAACATCTGAGGTTATCAGTCCCCTAGAACTTAGAACTACTTAAACCTAACTAACCTAAGGACATCACACACATCCATGCCCGAGGCAGGATTCGAACCTGCGACCGTAGCGGTCTCGCGGTTCCAGACTGAAGCGCCTAGAACCGCTCGGCCACAACGGCTGGCCCCTGTCGTGGTCACTCGCTAAATCTCTTTGTGAATGATACTCCAAAGGCATCAGAATAAGCAGTTGCTAACTTTTGTCTGTTGTGAAAGAAATTATCATTATGTTCTGTGTCTTCGCGACGCTAGGCGGTCTTTAATTGTCCTACATTTGTCCTAACCCACTGAAGCCAGTGAGTACGACAAGATGGAAGAGTACAACTGACGGAATTGCTCTTGTTAAGTATAATGTAGAAAGGTCTATGATGCACTAGTTGAAATAAGCAAAGCCGATCGTTGTGGCCGAGCGGTTCTAGGCGCTTCAGTCCAGAACTGCGCTGCTGCTACGGTCGCAGGTTCGAATCCTGCCTCAGGCTTGGATGCGTGTGATGTCCTTATCTTAGTTAGGTGTAAGTCGTTCTAAGTCTAGGGGACTGATGATCTTAAATGTTAAGTCCCATAGGGCTCAGAGCCATCTGAACCACTTTTGAAATAAGCAATGGCGAAAATACGGACAAAATTGTTGAATATGGGGCTGGCGGTTTGGCAGTTCATATGTCTGGTTTTACGTGCGTTTACACAGTTGTAGTATGGTGTGATATATTACTCTATATTAAGGTTGTCGGCAAAAAACCTCGAATTATCGCCAAAGATATATCGAACGCTATCGACTTACTCGAAAAGACAACAGAGTATTTCACAAACTTCAGGGAGGACTCAAATTCGAATATAAAGAAACCGCCAACCCAAAACGATATAGATAACCTGATCATAAGTGGTATAATACAGGTACAAAGAGACGGAAGAAGAAATTATTCCAATGCGAGGGCGAAAAAGTTGAAGATACGGAATCGCAGTAAAAACAGATTTTTTCTTTAAAGTAACGGAAGTCATACTGTGTGCTCTCAGGGACACATTTCAACAACTGAAAAGTCATAGTGAGCGTTTTCATCTTTTCAATGACATTAATCAAATTAAAGACATGTCCCCTGGCGTTGTAAGTGACAAGATTCCCAAACTGCGTGACGGCGTTAGTGATGGACAGGCTAAGGACATCAATGTTTTCGATTTTAATGATTAAATTAGATTTGTCTCAACGCTGGTAAATCCTGGTAGCACCCCAACTGAATCTTTGAAACTCATTCAAGAGTATGGTTTTGTGCCCAAGGTAAATGTAGCCTTAACAATTCTGCTAGTACAACCGGTGACAGTGGCAAGTGGAGAAAGTAGTTTTTCGAAGCTGAAAGTGTTTAAAACGTACCTGAGACCAACAATGTTCCAGGTGCAACTGTGCGGGCTGGCAACGGCATCGACTGAACATGAGCTGGTTGAATGCTGAGATTTCAAAGAAGTCACAGAGAAATTCGCAAGAAAAATGTGTAATATAAGATAAGCATGCATTTAGAGCACAGCAAGCAATCTGTACAAAGCGCAGGATGTGGGCTTTGGAATTAATGCGAGAACCCGATTCGCCTCTCCTGCGAGCTTGTTACTCTCCCCGCGGCTGCCATAATACCTGGTTCCCTTACAGACATATTGACGGCAAAAGCGCATATGAGTAAGTAAGATACGTGAAAGTAAAACGCATGGGTGAATGGCATTGTGAAAAAGGTTGATTACGTCTGATGCAATGAAAACATAAGTAGGGCAAAGTGTGGTGGGGAGCTTGAAATTTTTGCTAGGGGGCAGCAAAAATGTACTTTACTTGTTTTTCAAACTAAGAAGATGTGACGGAAGAATCCACATATGTGACATAAAGTATAACAGTCGTAAACAGACTAAAGCACACAACATTTGAGTAGACAAACGGAGATCAGAAACAAGATGGTCGTTTGTGCACAAAATTAATCTTTGAAAGAGTTTCCTGAAAAAATTCTTGTTTATCTATTTGCGGAACAATTTTCAAAAATGGTTCAAATGGCTCTGAGCACTATGGGACTCAACTTCTGTGGTCATCAGTTCCCTAGAACTTAGAACTACTTAAACTTAACTAACTTAAGGACATCACACACATCCATGCCCGAGGCAGGATTCGAACCTGCGACCGTAGCAGTCGCACGGTTCCAGACTGCGCGCCTAGAACCGCGAGACCACCGCGGCCGGCGCGGAACAATTTTCCTCCATTTGCTCTCACCAAGTCGTTGATTCGTTATGGGTTTCTTTAGTGAATCAGCGCAAATTATCTCAGAAATTTTTAAGGATCTCTAGCGGGAGATGCCATATGAAAAGTGTTATTCAGTGTGGGTAACTTTGCTCGTTAAATTCCGGCAGTATATGTTCCAATACAACTCAGTACTTCTTTTCGCATTCATCAGGTGCAATGACGTTGGTGGCTTACAGAGATGACTGACTAAAAGCTGTCCTTGTGGCAGCCACTCCTAAGTGAAACTGCAAGGTATTAAGCAGTTGTTATCTCCCGCTGATTGTCTTGTCGCTTGCGCAGCACAAACATTGTTTCTGAAGATACCAGAATTTATTAACATCACAGGAGACGTCACTCACCCAATAATCTTCTGGTGGCTGCATATACAGGCTCGCAATTTCTTGTACATCTCATCACGTGCCACAGGTTCTCCACTCCCATAACACATTCCCGTGGCCGAGCCCTCGCTACTTGGAACGTTGTCCGACAGCAGGGCAGTAATTCGCAAAGACAGTATTCTCAAGCAGGCTGTTGTATGGATCATCACCCCGGTGAAGAAGCAGTCCATCCCGAGACTAATGTAGATGTGGTACCCAGAAGACAGGCATTGCAGTGCGTACATTGTGCCGTAGGCCGGAGACGTCGTCGAGTTGATCCACGGGTGCTGTATGAATGGCAGTTTCCCTTCCCCAGCAAACGCAATCAGCGGCATGGGAAACGAAAGGGCGATCTGCGAAGTGACAAAAGCATAAATGAAGACTGACAGGCGTTGTGCGGTCCGGCGCGCTTCCTTCGCGATGGACATCATCTGCTGGTTGTCCCTGCTAAACTGGCTGGAGTCTGAGAGGACTTCGTCCATGAGGCGGACCAGGACGTTGTAACTATAGGGGTCCCTGAGGAAGAACGCCATTTTGAAGAAGCCGCCGGCAGTGGTGAACGTATTGGGCAGCACCAGTGTTATCTCTTCCAAGTTCCCATGGCTCAGGTAAATCCCAACCACACCTTCCACGATATTCTCCAGGCCCAGAATCCAGATTAAGACACTGTAAGCGCGAAAGAGCTTCCAGTCTGTCAGCGGCCATACACTGCTGAAGCAAAGTCCTCTGATGTTGATCTTGAAAACTGAGTTTCCGGACTCATTCCACGTCATGGTTTTAGTGGTTGTTAACTTTGGCATGTTGTCTCACAGGTGCCTGGTGATACTGAAACGTTTACGAAATGGCCTACCGTCCATCTACAAGAGTCACTGTAGTTCTGCTTAGGAATAACTAGGATCTGAATACGACCTATCCATCTCATAAATATTTCTTTCGAAGCTACTGCCCCAATTATTAACCTCCACCTCCGTTATTCCTCAGGAAACGTACTTTTATTAAATTCACCATGATACGCACTCGTTCCAATAAAGTAAACCCTTTTACTAGCGACAGTGTAAACAACGACGCTCTCTGTATTACAATTTATAAAGAGCTCTAACTTCCGAAGAATATCTTGGATCTCTCAGAATAATAAGCAGCACCTCTTAATCCCAATTTCAGTAGGGCGACTGAATGTAAGTGTAACAAGAAAATAAATACAGAAGTGTGCTTGGCGCTGTCCATTAAGGTAATTACAAACGTTAACATGAAAGGCGGTGACTGGCCTCGTCCGTGTCGTGCGCCACAGAAGTCGAAACGAATTACCTAAAAAATTAATGAGTTGGCTCCTGCGACAAACGTATCACAAGATCGAAAGCTGGGTGATTATTAATAAACTGAGATGCTAGTCTCAAATTCATTAACACTTTCGAAACAACTGCTGAAGTGCTGACGCATTTCGGACTTGTTTTCTTAAAAAGTTGTGAAAAGATGTGGCCGCAACGGACGCCTTGGAAATAAGTAAACGGATAAATCTGCACACTGAGGCACTTTCAAATGAAATTTTGTTCCTCAGATTTCGCAGTTTGTGACTGCAGTGTTTCGTTTTTCATCCCCGTGTGTGCTCTATATATTCTAATTTAATAATATATATATATATATATATATATATATATATATATATATATATATATATATATATATATATATATTATTTTTAACTGCGATCTGAAATTTGTGCACTCATGTTATCACTTTTGATGTAATCTTTATCATCGTCCTGAAGTCTATTGCAGAGGTAAAGAGGATAAGAGGATAGTGGAAACCCAAGTGGTGTGTGTTCTGTTGTACAGAGGACTTCCTACAAGAACTGACTGATGACGCAGACATATGAGTCGCTACTATTTACACTGAGGACCTAATGACGACCGTTTATATCGAGATCCCGCCACTACATTAAATTTCAACCTTTGCATTCATAACACATTATGATTCTGGTTTAATACTCTGAAGACATTCCCCTTTGTATGAAATCTAACCTATAAGTGGAAAAAAACATAGTGTGCCTAAAACTTTGAACATAGCTGCTGAGGTTCAGTGACCGTGTCAGAATTATATTAGAACAAATAAGCCCTCGGTCACAAATATTAAGTCAAAATTGACCAGGTTTCGACGCTGCTATGACGCTCATAGCAGCGTCGAACCCTGGTCAATTTTGACTTAATATTTGTGACCGAGGGGTTATTTGTTCTAATATAATAGTGTGCCTATCTTATACGCTCTACTGACCAGGAATTTTCTCATAGAGCAAAATAATAATGAAAAGGGGATTTAAGATAAACTAAACCAAAATACAGGCGTTGAACAAAAAATATGAAAAAATCACGACAAATGAAAGCTTGAATATAAATGCAGATGCTAGACAAGCTGACAGGTAGCGCTGTTCAATTTGACACAAACGGTACCTTTGCAATATACCCAATAGCTTGCAACTGTAACTCATGATGATAACAGCATTCGATGTAGTTTTGTGTGCGTTATGTAGGAGCCTAGTCAATTAGAACGTGGGCATTATGGTGTTCTTGTCGTGAGTGACTCTGTAACCAAGATACCAGCAGTGATAGGTGTCTCAAGAGACACCGTATCGAAGAGTTACATCGAGTACAGGTAAAGTGGAAAAGCATCATACGCTAAGTGACAACACAGACGGAAGTGTGTGTTGGGTGTCGGAGTTCGTTAATGAAAATTAAGAGGAAAAGGACAAAAGCTGCAAAACTTACTGCAGAACTGAATGTCGCACTCACGAGTCCTGTCAGCAACAAAAGAACAGGAAGGGAGCTCCACACGCAG
This sequence comes from Schistocerca nitens, assembly GCF_023898315.1. NCBI lineage: Eukaryota > Metazoa > Arthropoda > Insecta > Orthoptera > Acrididae > Schistocerca > Schistocerca nitens. The sequence goes on along the minus strand of NC_064622.1, from coordinate 123,684,565 downwards.
AGAATCGCAGAGCGAGCTGGAATTCGAAAACCACTCATCATTGATGCAAATGTTCATAACAGGCAAACGTGGTGTCGAAGCCATAAAACTCGGACTGTGGAACAATTGTAGAAAGTCATTTGGGTCAGTTACGTCTTGTTTGACATTCGTCCAACTTCTAGTCGATTTTGCGTTCCAAGAATGAAATATGGCAGTGGTTCGTTGATGATGTGTACACAGGGTGTCTACGTGGACAAGGAAAAAAAATCCAAGATTTTTCCCGGATTTCCCGGTTAATAATACACTATCTCCCTGGCGAAAATACACTTTTTCCGTGTGAAGTGACCGTATACTATTCCTTGGTACTGTAAAACTCATCAGTCCTTTGAATGTTTGTGGTTTTATACCGACGTAGAATTTCCTGCCACTTTAGAAAACGAAACTCAGGGGAGAAAAAAATACGCTTTGAAACACCTTTGATGTGCAGCAATATGTACGCTGCATATTTTCGTATTACCATCTTGGAGTACCAGTATTGTATTATCTCATGTTTGGTTCTTTATTATGGCATAATGTCATACGTGCACTTGAAATCAGCGAAAAGTTGAAACCAGCCAACAGTGTGAAATTAAACAGTTCGTTTCAAATAAACTGACTGCCTCAGCAGAAAAGATTAATAAAAGCCAAATCTCTTTAGTAAACCGACAAAGATAACTTCATTGTTGTGCAAGGCGATTAATGCTTGACTGTCATAAAGGTGGAAACAAAATCTGAAACTAATGACATATTTTACCCATCCGTAATTATTCGAACGTATTCTAATTCATTTGATATCTCCCGGTCACAAAAATCCATTTTATCATTTAATGTGAGAGCAATAAACGAATAGGAAACAACAAAAGAGAAAGCTTTTGACAACCTTAACTGGAATACTCTCTTTCAAATTCTGAAGGTGGCAGGGGTAAAATACAGGGAGCGAAAGGCTATTTACAATTTGTACAGAAACCAGATGGCAGTTATAAGAGTCGAGGGGCATGAAAGGGAAGCAGTGGTTGGGAAAGGAGTGAGACAGGGTTGTAGCCTCTCCCCGATGTTATTCAATCTGTATATTGAGCAAGCAGTAAAGGAAACAAAAGAAAAATTCGGAGTAGGTATTAAAATTCATGGAGAAGAAGTAAAAACTTTGAGGTTCGCCGATGACATTGTAATTCTGTCAGAGACAGCAAAGAACTTGGAAGAGCAGTTGAACGGAATGGACAGTGTCTTGAAAGGAGGATATAAGATGAACATCAACAAAAGCAAAACGAGGATAATGGAATGTAGTCAAATTAAATCGGGTGATGCTGAGGGGATTAGATTAGGAAATGAGACACTTAAAGTAGTAAAGGAGTTTTGCTATTTAGGGAGTAAAATAACTGATGATGGTCGAAGTAGAGAGGATATAAAATGTAGACTGGCAATGGCAACAAAAGCGTTTCTGAAGAAGAGAAATTTGTTAACATCGAGTATAGATTTAAGTGTCAGGAAGTCGTTTCTGAAAGTATTTGTATGGAGTGTAGCCATGTATGGTAGTGAAACATTGACGATAACCAGTTTGGACAAGAAGAGAAAAGAAGCTTTCGAAATGTGGTGCTACAGAAGAATGCTGAAGATAAGGTGGGTAGATCACGTAACTAATGAGGAGGTATTGAATAGGATTGGGGAGAAGAGAAGTTTGTGGCACAACTTGACTAGAAGAAGGGATCGGTTGGTAGGACATGTTTTGAGGCATCAAGGGATCACAAATTTAGCATTGGAGGGCAGTGTGGAGGGTAAAAATCGTAGAGGGAGACCAAGAGATGAATACACTAAGCAGCTTCAGAAGGATGTAGGTTGCAGTAGGTACTGGGAGATGAAGAAGCTTGCACAGGATAGAGTAGCATGGAGAGCTGCATCAAACCAGTCTCAGGACTGAAGACCACAACAACAACCAAACCAGGGCAATATTAGGTAGTGGCGCCAAGCCACACTTCTGTAACAAGAAGCAGGAGAAGGTACTACTCATACGCGACTCAACTACGCATGCACAACAGCCCGCCCGCAACTGCTCAAAGGAATCTAATTTAAACAGTTGTCACGTCACGCTCATCGGAGGCAATTTGTTGTTATGAAGCATTGCATAGTCTTCCAAAAGCCTTTGACACATTTTTCTGTTGACATACGCTTGTATGTGCACTCGGTTTTGTTATTGTATACGGCGCATTTCTTTTGCAACTTAAGTTTATTTTACGTTTTTTTTTCTCTCTCGTTCACGTTTCGTTGCTGCAGTGTTATTCTGCAGTAGCGGGATACATTAATATCCTTTGTTAGAGTATTGTTTCTTACCACTCAAAATAGAAAACTAAAGCAATGAAAACTTCCCGGAATTGTAAACAGTTCCCAGGTTTATCCCAGTTTTCTCCCGGATGAAAAAGTTCCCGGGTTTTTCCCGGATCTCACGGTTGTTCCGGGTCGTATACACCCTGGTACAGTCATAATATGGTATCCCATGGGCTCCATGGTTACTCTGCGAGGCAAACAGAAAAGCAGAGCTCGCTCACTGCAGCAAGTGCAAGCGAGGAGTATTCCTTTGTCCAGAAGCCATGTGGAGCTAACTGATTCTCCGCACCAAAGCAAAACGATTGGCTCACTAATATCAGAGTTTTTTTTTTTATCGGTATGAGTGTCCATAAAGACGATTTTCAATGGGGACTTCTGGTTTATAATGAAATAGAGAGCTGGTAATACTTTCGAGCGTACACCCAAGTTGTGAATCGGTTATTAACTTCTTAGAGCAAATCACAGGGCTATATACGTTATCCTAAAAAGAAAGCAATTTTTAAACATACAGGGTGGCGCACGAAATGTGTTACCATTTTGTTTTTGAATATAAACTTTATTGTCAGTACAATCTTAAAGGAACATATACTAAAAGGAAGAGCCGTCCATGGAGATTTTTTCTAACTCAGCGCATGCTTAATATGTCCACCATTTCGTTTGCTAACTTCCTTCAAACGAACACTGAAGTTAGTGATTACCCTACGGCAAATGTCTTCCGTCATTTCACTGCAAGCTTGAGGAATAAGTCTTCTGAGCACCATTAAATCACGTGGACGTTTCGGGAAATTTTTTTCTTTTATGTACCCCCCAAAGAAAAAAGTCACATGGACTGAGGTCTGGACTATTGGGGGGCCAATTTTGTCCGTCATTAAAGCGACCTGGAAACATGAGAAACGCACGTCGAAATGCTCGTGAAAAAACTCCAACACAGTGTTCGCAGTATGTGGCCCTGTTCATCTTGCACGAACCACTGCGTCTTGAAGGGCAAGGCAGTAGCAAGAAGCTGTGGAATGAAGCTATTGCGAAGCATGCTCAAATAACGCTCGCTGTTCACAGTTTCCTCAAAGAAAAAGGGTCCAATAAATTCGTGACTGGAAATTTCTGCCCACACTGTAATCCTCGGAGCATAATGTTGCCGTTCATGAAGCAATTGTGGGTTTTCAGTGGCCCAAAAGCGTACATTTTGTTTGTTAACCACACCGTCTAAATGAAAATGCGCCTCGTCTGAAAACCAAACGTTGTTGAGAGTTTCTTCCCTATCCTCCGCCCACTGAGCAAACAGTAGTCTCTGCTGCTTGTGATCTTCAGTGAGCTTCTGTACAAAGGTCATCTTGTATGGGTACATATGAAGGGCACTTTTAAGAATGGTTGAACGGAGTATCTGGATATTCCTAGTTGCACTGCTGCCTTTCTACACGATTTCCCGGGACTTCTCTGTACAGCAACTCGTACCGCTTCAATATTCTCCGGCGAAAAAACAGGCTTAGTCCGAGGTCGCTTCGCTTCCAATACTGTTCCTTCCTGTACAAATTTATCGTACAACCTGTGGATGGTCTTCTTGCAGGGGACCCATCGTGTGTTAAACTGTTGTCGAAAACGCCTCTGAGTAACAACAAGAATTTTCGTTTCGTGAAAAAGTAACACAAATGCCGATCGTTGCTGTGTCGTCAGTCTTCCATTGTCAGCCATTGCGGCTTACTAGTCTCCTAGCGGCAGTATCGTGAATTACAAGTCATTTCGTAACTCATTTGTTTTTCCAAGCTCTGCTGGTACTGCTGTAGAGATCCCAGCGGGATATCTAATGTGCGCCGTAAATTGTGAAAGAAACAATTGGTAACACATTTCGGGCGCCACCCTGTAAATGCTGCATAACATCAGGCCAGACGTTGTGCAGAATCCCAAGATGACGACGTATTCAAATACCCTTGCAAGATTGACTGAAACTGCAAATACATACGCTGATGACCCATAAGTCCGTCTCCATGGCTTGGCGTGAGCGTCCGGGAGAGGAAGGAAATTGATAAATTAGAACGAGAGGCGTTCCGAACAAATTGACTGAAGTTTACTTCCATTAATCTTCGATTAAAGGTTACAAGCGTAAGGATGTAGCGCGTGGGAGGCTAGTTACTGTCAGACTGAAGCGCATAGTGCTCGAATAAGAAGGAGCAGAAAGGCACGTCTGGTTGGGTCGAGAGCTGGCTAGCAAGAGAGCGACTCGGCGGTTCTAGCGCGCCATCGCTAGTCCGTTCTGCATCACTCACGTGACCATTCACGGTCCTCTGATAGGCTGCTGAAGGCAAGTGTTCCCTTGTTAGTGACGCTTTAGTGAAGCGCTACCTCGTCGCCAGTACTCACTATGAGAACGCCATTCACATGACCTGAACATGGACAGGCGGGGATACCCAGCGACATACGGTGTCCCAGGCCGAGCCACACCCTTCACAGCGAGACAAGCTACATCCTTCAAGGTGAAACACAGTTTCACTGCCTCAGAAACGAAAATAAAAAATAATGTAACGTTCTTTAAAGTGATAATGAGAAATCCTTACGATTACGTTTGAGAGTTGGCAATACTCTCTTAGGATGTCAAGGTTGGCTACAGCGCACATACACAAGCTCTGGAATCTAATATATTGTTGTCGCGCCTCGCAGCGCACGGATTAACTAGTGACAGTTTCGAAGCCAGTGTAGCCTGCTGTGGTGCGCACGTGTGTTGGGCGCGGGGTCGTCGGCGAGCTGCCGTACTGCCGTGACCGCCAGCAGCGACACAGGATTTGGTATTTAGTTGATATTTTTTATAATTTGCACCTCGCTTATTTCAGAATATAGTTTTTTGTTTGGGTTATCATTTATCGAGTTTACATTTGACCAAACCCTTTCTCTTGAATTATATGTAGTTGTAGTAAGCAGCAGCAGCCGCAGCAGCAGCAGGAGCCGCCATACAGAACATGCATTGCACTCAGCATGAATAATAAGTTTTTTTATGTTTTTGTTAAATAATGGAATGAAGCAGATCAAGCAGTGGCAGCAGAAGGACCAAGTAAGTTATTTGTTGCGCACAGGACCAATAAAAAAATAAAGTTTTGGCGATCTCTGTAATAGTAAAGTTAACAAGAGTACAAGCACGAGATTTTTAGTAGAAAACACGAGATAAGAAGATAGAGCTCGCGACTTTCACCTGTCGACATGCCTGCCAGGATACGTTTTTGTTGGATGAGTCGTAGTTAGATATGCTTCGTCTTTCTACTGCCAACTGCAAGCTTACGCAACAGTAATCATTAGTGGAGGCACAGCATTTTGATCGCTTGCGCACTGCTTTGTATTAACACAAAATTTTATTTCAGCAGTTTTGTCTTTGAATTTGTTGGTGCATCGTGTAATAGTTAATTGAGCAGTGGAATTTTTAGGATAGCGGTGTACTTTAGTGACATGTTTTCGTTCGTATTGCGACAATGAGGACGCGAGCACAAAAGAAAATGGAAAATAATTCAGATGCTACTGCAAAGCCAACGTAGATACGGTTGCGAACATGAATGTAGGAGCGGTTTCAAACGCAGTTTCCGAAAATTCGGAACAGAGAGTAGTAAATTCTTTTGAGAATATTGAGATCCGGGAATTTTCGAACAATACTGCGGAGAATCGGAATGTAGGCGATCATTTGCCAACAATGCGTGATGAACAACTGTGTGCTACACGCAACTTAGGACATGACAATGCAGTGACGCAAACAGAACGCATTTTGAGAAATTCCAGCGTTGCTTCCGCCTCAAAAGTGCAGAGTAATTTTGTTTTCCCCATTTTCGGTGGAAATACAGGTCTGGTTGCCACTCCGATAGAGCGGAGTAATTTTGCCTTTCATTCTGTTAGTGGAAATGCAGGAACTGCTTCTGCTTGAACAGAGAAGAGTAACGTTGTACTCCCTGCCCACAGTAATGATGTTTTACAATTATTACTGAGTAAACTCACTGAATTTAATGACAGACAGGATAGTAAACTCACTGAATTTAAGAGTAAACTCACTGAATTTAATAACAGACAGGAGAGTAAACTCACTGAATTTAAGAGTAAACTCACTGAATTTAATGACAATAATGCAAAGAATTTCAAATCGCTTCAGAACGAAATTAACGAGAATCTCACATTGTTTCAGGGTGAGGTGAATGACAATTTAAATAGTAAATTTGAAGAAATGACCAGTCAGTTGGAAAGTCAGCTACGTGAAGAATTCAAATCAGATATTAATAATCGTGTATCCCGACTTGATCACGTACAAAATGTTGATATTGTTGAAGTTAAACGACAGACGTCACAACAAGAACTGCAAGTAGAGGAATTAGCGAAAAATGTTGAGTCATTGAAATTACAGACCACCAATGAAGTTTCAAAGATAGAAACTCAATTAACGATAGTAGCTAAACAGGTAGATGAATTATCCATGAAAGTGACGGAACTGAGTAGCGAGTTAGATACGAGGTCAGATGACACTCAGCCGGTACCGATCGCGGATACCGAAGAATTTCAGTCTCTGCAACGCTTTCAACAAGGGCAGATGACAATTAATCAGCAAAACAAACGTGACGTAAAAAATATACAGGAACAGCATGCCAGCATCGAAGAAAAGATCGATCGCAGCAATGACACGGGTAGATCCAATAATTACCAAATTGGTAACGACAATGAGCGCGTTAATTATGGAAATGCCGACCACTTTTCTCGTGGATATGACACGTTTTCGGGACGTAATGAAGGAACCGTGAGTCATGCTGTTAAAGAAAACTGATCCGCTAAGAAAAATGACGAGTTTGGCTATAAGCATTTTCTCACAGTTAGGAAATCTAAAATTTTTCGGAATGCTACTGACGAAATCCACCTTCGAGAGTGGTTACAACAATTTGACTATTCTTTACGACCAACATGGCCAATTGGCCACAAACTGGAATACATTTCCAGTTATCTTCAAGGAGAGCCTGCAACAAGAATGCGCTCAATAGTAAGTGAATGTCACACATATGGTGATTTTTATCACGCATTCTTATCTGCTTACTGGTCAGAGACTACACAAGATCGTGTAAAACATTACATCATTATGATGCAAAGTTATGAGCAGTCAAAATTTTCTACTCCAGTGCAATATTTTGAAAACATGATGCGCATGAACAGATATTTAACGAATCTGCACAGTCAGTCGGAATTAATTCGTATCTGTTTGTCAAAACTGCCGATCAGATTACGCCACATAATTTTGGCAGGTAGGTGCAAAGATGACTTGGAGGCATTCCAAGCTCTTTTGCAAGAAATAGAATTTGATAAAACACACGAAGAGATAATAGTAATCAGTATTGGGAAAATAATAACCCGCGGCGTGACCGTAAACGCGTATGGAACTCGGGCGAACCTCACGCGTACAGGGCGGAAGAAGATAGGCGCGATATGCGGCATCAACCGTATAACACAGATCATAGACGCCAGAGAAATGATTTTTGTAATCATAGGAACTTTCAGTACAGTAATAGAGATCGCGGACCGCGAGAGCAAAGGCGTTATGGAAATGAAAATTATTTTAGAAGGAATGGTCGCGGTAGAGACTACCGAAATTGGCGCGGACACGCAAATTGCACAGATGATAGACGCCAGAGAAATGATTTTTATGATCATAGGAACTCTCAGTATAGTAATAGAGATCGCGGACCGCGAGAGCAAAGGCGTTATGGAAATGACAATTGTATAGAAGGAATGGTCGCGGTAGAGACAACCGAAATTGGCGCGGACACGCAAATTACAATTCAGAACGCGGTGCTCATGCGGAATACAGAGCATCGAGCCCACGTGATAATTATGGTCATAACAATGGTGAGAACCAAAACAGTTATGATGAGGGAACAAATCAAAATTGGCAGGATCACAGAAATTCAAATTTTGAGCGTGGGGACAATGTAGAAATCAGACCACCCAACCCAAGCAATAATTCGCGGCAATACGAGCCGGCACAACAATGACTAGCAACAAGGACTACAAACGAACCGTTCGTAGCGGCGGAAAGCCGACACACAAAATTATGTTAACTTTGTTGTACTGGAGGACATTAGAGACACATTATTACAAGAAAATGATAACAGCGAAATTATGTATGCTCATCCAAATATAAAATTCTCTGTAGGAAATATTCTACTTTCAGCTGTACTTGATTCTCGCAGCCCTGTGAATGTATTTAGCGAGACAATGTTTAAGAAGTGTGAACAGGCATCTGTTTGTCCAACCTTGCCATTATTAAAGACCAAATTAAAGGGAGTCATTCAAGGAAAGAGTGTAGACGTACGCAATCAGACTTCTTTAGTTTTCAGGTGTCAAGGACTCGAGTTTTCTGCAAATTTCTTAGTAGTCCCTCTTTTATCAACAGAAATGATTTTGGGTGTGGAATTCCTACGTGAATATAAAGCCATGTTAAACTTTTGTAATGCTGAAGTCATGTTACGAGTAAATCAAATGCTAGTTAGGCTTAAATTTCAAGGATGGTTAACAAAGGAGGATGAGGAAGTGAATTATCTGCGTTTTCCCTTTCCGCTTGAGGCACAACAGTCACGGAATTTGTCTAATAGTTGCACAGATAACATCACTACATTTTACTGTGAAACAGAACAACCCATTAGTGCACAACAATTAATTAACAGGAAAGTTTACCCAGACGAAGTAGATCCTAATGCAGGCACTGATGAGTTATTTGAAATATTACAAACAAATTGTGAAGTTTTTTCTCAATAGACAGGAACAATACGTAACTTTATGAATTCAAGGTCAAGGAACATAATAAATTTGTTGTACCACCAAACGTCTTCCCATTGTTATACAGAGACAAAGTCAAACAGGAAATACAATCCATGTTAGAGCAGGGAATCATCGAACCTGCTGTGAGTTCATATAACAGTGCATTACACGTGGTTAAGAAAAGGGATAATTCCATTAGACTGGTTCTTGATTCCAGACAAATTAACACAGTAATCCAACCTGAAACCGATAGACCACAGTCTCTAGTTGAACTGCTGCAAACACACCATGAAGTGGTAAGTATAGCATTACAGAAGCTCAAGAAAGCTGCAGACAGAAGAAAGAAGCTGCATAATCCACGAGTCAACGTCAAGAATTTACAGGTAGGTCAATAAGCATTGCTTAGATCACATCAACTATCTCATAAGGGAACATATTTGAGTAGGAAGTTTTTCTTGGTGTATGAAGGACCCTTCCGTATACGACGCATTGCACACACAAACGCTGTGGAACTTGAGACAATACGAACACATAAATCGCGAGGCCTTCATCACTTGTCACACATTAAAATTTTCATGGAATAAGGCCCTATGGGGTTTACTGATCTTTAGTATATGTTTGGCATGCATAGGCGCCCCAGCCGTTACAGTATATTCTTCCGATTTTAGTTTTCAGTACTGTTTCATAATCTTTGACTAACCTGTTTATCTATTAATCTTTTACTATCACTCTATCCTGTATGAAAGACCAAAAATGAATGATATGTATTGTTTGAGAGAATGAGAACTTTGCAATGGGACATTTCTGACGAGAGGATTATACAGTTGTTGACATCTTGCGATTGTTCACTGAAACCACGAAATTTTCGTGACCTATTTGAAGGAAAATGCAAGAAATAACTATGCACGTTTTTTAGGGAGAAATAACGTGAAATAGCAGAAACTGTTGACATTATCTTCAGGTAAAATATAGTGTATAAGTGGCTCTGAATTGAGAAGGTATATTTGATGGGCAATAGTATAATTAGGAAACCTTCGAACTGACACTTGTTCTGATGTATGAGGTAGTTTGAAGAGTGATGATTTATGTGGATTTTTCGTGTTTATTAGTTTGCCAGGTAAGGCCTATTAGGATTTATGGACCACTCATGGTTAGTGTGACACAATGAGGGAGCACTTTGCAGACATTTATAGAACAAGAGAAGGTAAGAAAGATACACTTCTAAACGAAGAAACCCACAACGGTATTCTATGAAGGAAGATATAGCTTATACACATTTGCGTAAAATTTAAGTCACAGTAATGTTAAGGTGGAGTACACACTTACTTAAAATCTAAGTCACAGTAAAGTTAAGACATGGCTATGAGTCACGAAAGGGGTTCTGATACAAATACACAGAAAAGGGTTGAATTGTGTGATGAATGAGTGCCAAGAATATTTTTTTTTTTTTTTGCTCTGTGAAATTGTGGAATGTTAAGAATGATAGTGTTGTTTCTCTTCTTATTGTTGTTAAGATTGACTTTATTGCATTTCTTACAGGAAACATGATCGCAACGGAAGTTTTCTCCGTTGCAGAAACGAAAGCACTTAACGTGACGTAATTTTGTGTAGTAGACAATATTTTCAGATCGGAGCGTAGCACGCTTACCGTTAAGGGTCGCGAGAAGAAAGACGTTCCAGAAACAATCGGCCGTCACAAAAACACCGAGCTATGACCTAGATAATTATGTCTTGCATTAAACGATTTCTTTTCTGTTTCCAGAGCGAAATTACTCTTACGCCAAGAGGCGAGAGTATCTGCCATATTTTATGAATGTGTAAACAGTAGTGTAGCATAAGTCAATTTAATATTTATCTTGTGTTTTTCTCTTTCATGATTGTAATTTAGTGATTCAGTGCCGATTCCAGCACGAGGTTAATTGGAAGGTGATGATTTTTCTCTTGTCATGTCATAAATTTATTTCTTGTCACCTTGATGAATAAACCACTTCTTTCAGTTTCTACTGGACAGATGGAGGAGTTTTGTGTGTTGTATTTTGTAAATATTTTTTTTTATTATGTACTTTGTAAGTTGTTTCTTATTCTTGTTCTTTGTGACCGTCCAAGGTATGCACACACAGATTCATACAAAGACTAGGGAGGCCTCCAAACACAGACAATGAGGACTCCATATAAAAACGATTGAGACGCTATACCACAGAAATTGACGTGTGACATCAGAAATATTGACAGTCATTACAAACTGATAATTATAAATTTGGTATAACTTAGTAATTAGAGTGTAAAAATTCTGACGCTAAGTCACGTAATTATTCAGTAAACTTTGTACATATTCATGAATTGATTTGGCAAGCCATTGGCTAGACTTTTTCTAAATGATTCTGTAACTTTTATTATATATAATAGCATCACTATGGAATTACTTCTCTATTTGTAGGATTATTTAAATGTTTTATAACCAAAATGTACTTAACAATTATTGTAACAAATATTGTAACATTCTTTTTCAGCATCACTAGTAATGTAAAAATAGTAGGTAATTAGAGTTCGATGGCATAGGATTTACGCCTTGAAATGAAAATGATATTTTTTTGTGTGGTGCCACATTTGTAATGATTCGTGGTCACAATCAAAACTTTGCCACTGTTATTGGCCAAACTAATCGTAAGAAAATTAACTTGCCACCGTGTGGTGAGCCTCATATTATGACTGAATTGAAAAACACATACCACAAATCGGTGACTGCTGTGGCGAGAAATTTAAAGAAAACTGACTTTGCCACCGTGTGGTGAGCCTCACATTATTCATGACTTGAGATATATGCCACAAATCTGTAATTGCTGCGGCAATAGAGTTAAAGAAAACATTTAAATGAGCTCAGAGCTCACATGCCTGTTTATATGATATAATATTATTCCTCGCTTCATTTCTGTAATTAGGTTAGAGATATCGTATTTTGAAGGGAGAATCTATTTTCTATAAAATATGACGTTTTCAGTATACAGAAATACTCGACTGAGACTTGTACTACATACGTTTGAGGAGGTACTTATGCAATAACGCAGTGACGTGTAGTTGTCAGTGGACACGAGGTCCCTGAGTCTGCCAACACTATCAAACTGTGTCATCCTGGGAGAATGGACGTTACATATTGTTGTAAGTGGACACATGGTCCCTGAGTCTGCCTACGTTGTCAAACTGTGTCACCAGAGGAAAATTTGACTTCAGATATGGTTGTCAGTGGATATGAAGTCCCAGAGACTGCCTACACCGTAAATTAACTGATGTTGAAATATTATTGTGGTTGTCAGTGGATATGAAGTCCCTGAGTCTACTGCACTTAAAACATGTAGACCTGGTTTCTTTTGACCAGAGGAAACTGCGAGCATAAAAACATACATTATCATGTAGTCAGACCACTACTGATTAATGTCATGGAAACGTAAGTGCCCAAATGCAGAAAATAAAATATTATGTTTTACTGGTTATTAGGTTATATTAGCTTATTGAAGGCTATTCCATGCTTAAGTAGTTACTGTTACACATCTGTTAAAACTTATATGATCTATTTTATCTACTTATGTAAGAAACTTGTTATATTTCCTTTGATGTTTTCTTATTACGTACATACTAGGCTAGCAACATTTTCATATTATTTTTGTAAAAGGAGCCATGTTTTCTCCTTTCCAATCAATTAGGCAAGCAACATTTCTGCCATTTTGTATAAAATTTTAACATTTTTCTCTTGCCTATATGCCATGCAAGAAAATTTTCGTCCTTTGGTAAAAAAAAGTACTTAGATGCTAAGCAAGAAATACTTTTACTCATTGGATATAAATTGAAACATTTTTTCTCTTTGCCTAATTTTTTCGTCGTTTTGTAAAAAAATTTTACTGTTTGTTCCTTGCCAATATGTTAGGCAAGAATCACCCCGCAAAATTTTCAAAAATGAGGTTGGGAGTTATGAGAGTTGGCAATACTCTCTTAGGATTTAAAGGTTGGCTACAGCGCGCATACACAAGCTCTGGAATCTAAGATATTGTTGTCGCGCCTCGCAGCGCACCGATTAACTAGTGGCAGTTTTGAAGCCAGTGTAGGAGCCCGCCTGCTGTGGTGCGCACGTGTGTTGGGCGAGGGGTCGTCGGCGAGCTGCCGTACTGCCGTGTCCGCCAGCAGCGACACAGGATTTGGTATTTAGTTGATATTTTTTATAATTTGCACCTCGCTTATTTCAGAATATAGTTTTTTGTTTGGGTTATCATTTATCGAGTTTACATTTGACCAAACCCTTTCTCTTGAATTATATGTAGTTGTAGTAAGCAGCCGCAGCAACAGCAGGAGACGCTATACAGAACATGCATTGCACTCAGCATGAATAATAGGTTTTTTTTATGTTTTTGTTAAATAATGGAATGAAGCAGATCAAGCAGTGGCAGTAGAAAGAACAAGTAAGTTATTTGTTGTGCACAGGACCAATAAAAAAATAAAGTTTTGGCGATCTCTGTAATAGTAAAATTAACAAGAGTACAAGCACGAGATTTTCAGTAGAAAGCACGAGATAAGAAGATAGAGCTCGCAACTTTCACGTTGAATGAATGTCTGAACTGTGGAATGGATACAGAACTCGAATTTTTGTGTAGCGTGTTGTAACTGCAAGTGGTGTGCTTACTGTCTTATTGTTAGCAAAACATAACACGAATGGATTGGGCAACGCAAGTCCCAATACCAATAAAGAAATACAGTTACTGCAAAATGCATTCAGCCCCTTAAGCACTGAATCCTAAGGCCCTGTCAAATCTAATAAATTTGGTCCCTGTGCACATAACAAACAAATTAAGTTCTCTTACCTCTAAAGCAGCAACGGAGTAACGCGATATACTCTCGTCTCTCACAAAAAATATGAATATGCTAACTACAGACTCAGCAGTGTGCAATGCTGACCCTAGTACTTGAAATGCGCTTGAAATTCATTTGGCTAATAAACGAGAACGTTTAAGAAAATTCAACTTCTTTAAAAAACTATATGACCTGGCCTGGGAGGCAGTACTGATTATGGTGAATTACTAACAGTGAGTTTTCTTAGCAAAATTATATTTCAAGTTAAATTTGTCTTCTCAAAAACATCTGACAATTGAAACTACATTACTCACAGTTGATTCACAAACATGGAGATTTAAACAGCAAGTATTATCTAACTTCATTAATCCAACATCATCAAATTAAATACAGCTCTGTTAAGAAATCTTAAAAGCATTACAAAAATGAAATATTTAACTAGTCGTTTAAAAAAAATTACAAATTAACAGCCAACTCATCTACACTGACGCACTGGCAAAACAAAAATTACAATTACTTAACATGTTTACCTTATTTGCCTGAAGACTTCTGCTTCCACGTTCAACAATATTGACATACCTACGTTAATATAACTCTTGGTGGCTTCACACAGCACACCACGCAAACTGCCTCCTCTATCATCTTTCCCTCACAGACAGCTACCTTCGACTGAGCGCCCAGCGCCCTCTTACTCCAACACTAGCAGTACAGTACCTTTCGCTCTGTGGTCGCTCACAGTCAGCGATCAGCATTATCGAGCCTATAAGAGACATTAATTGTTTATAGTATCCTAGTTTCATTTTAATTTATTAATATTCTTATCTTATTTTGGTGCCACATACAATTTCAAATAACTTAAACTGACTTATGCTAAGAACAACACACAAACCCATCCCCGAGGGAGGACTCGAACCTCCGGCGGGAGGGGCCGCGCAAAACGATGAGAAACTCCATCTACAGCTACATATACGTGTACTTAATTACTCTAAAATTCACAGTTAAGGGCCTGACAGAGCGTTAAGCGGACCAGCTTCAAGATATTTCTCTTAAGTTCCACTCTGCAAGGTTGCTCGAGGAAAACGAACACCTGAATCTTTCCGCGAGAGCTCTGATTTCTCGTATTTTCTTACGATGATCACTACTCCCACTGTACGTGTGCGCCAACAAAATACATTCATATTCTCAGGAGAAAGTTGCTGTTCCAAATTTCATGAGAAGATCCTGACACAACGAAACACGCCTTTCTTTTAATGGTTTGCCACCTCAATTCGTGGACCATATCCGTTGCATTTTCTCTTCTACGTCGTGATAATACGAAAAGACCTGCCCTCATCTGAACTTTCTCGCTGTCCTTCAGTCCTGATGCAGCTCCCACACCGCACACTAGTACTGCGAAAGTGGGCTAACAAGAGTAGTGTAAACAGTCTCTTTAGAAGACTGGCTTCATTTTCTAACTGTTCTGTCAACAAATGACAGTTTTTGGCTTGATTTCTGCGTAACATTACCATGCGATGGTTCCAGTTTAAGTTATTCGTAATTATATTTAGTTCAATTTACAGCCTGTAGAGTTGCGTGATTTATCGTGTTACCGAAATTTAGCGGTTCAAATGGTTCAAATGGCTCTGAGCACTATGGGACTCAACATCTGTGGTCATAAGTCCCCTAGAACTTAGAACTACTTAAACCTAACTAACCTAAGGACATCACACACATCCATGCCCGAGGCAGGATTCGAACCTGCGACCGTAGCAGTAGCGCGGTTCCTGAATTTAGCGGATTAATTTTAGTAATCATATGGATGACTTAATACTTTTCATTATTTGGAGTCAGTTGCCACTCTTCTTACCATACAGACATATTGTCTAATGCTTTTGCAATTAGTTTTGATCACCTAATGATGATATGAGAAGGCAAATCACAGCATCATCTGCAAATAATCTAACAGCATTACGCAGATTGTCTCCTAAATCGTTTACCTAGACCAGGAACAGCAGAGGGCTTACAACACTTCTTTGGGTAAGGCCAGATATTAATTTTCTTTTATTCGATTACTTTCCGTCAGTTACTACGAACTGTGACCTTTCTGACTGGAAACCACGAAACCTATCGCACAACTGAGGCGATGCTCGACTGGCAAGCAATCTGATTAGAAGTCAGTTTTGACGAACTGTGTCAAAAACCTTCTGGAAATCTGAAATATATATAATCGATTTGACCGCCCATGTCGATAGTACTCATTATTTCGTGTGAGTTAAGAGCTAGGTATGATTCATAAGAACGATATTATCTGAACCCGTATTGATTGTTTGTCATTAAATCGTTTTCTCCGAGGTAATTCATAATGTTCGAACGTAATATCTGTTCCAAAAGCCTAATCCAAATCGATGTTAGTAATTCAGCGGATAACTCCTATTTCCTTTCTTGGATATTGGTGTGACTTGTGCAACGTTCCAGACTTTAAGTACGGTTTTTTCGACGAGTGGGCAGTTGTATATGATTGCTAAGTATGAAGCTGTTGTATCAGCAGACTCTGACAAGAACCTAACTGGCATTAAATTATTTAAGCTGTTTCGCTACATCGAGGATATTTATTTAAAAGTTATGTTGGCAGTTATTCGGATTCTGGAGTATTGACTTCATCTTCTCTGGTGGGGGGAATTCCGTAAAATCGTCTTAATAACTCTGCTGCAGTGGCACTGTCACCATTGACATCACTGATGATCCCACTCAGCGAACTCATTGATTGCGTCCTGCCGCTGGTGTAATTTACATACGACGAGAATCTCTTTGGGTTTTCTGCCAGATCTCGAGACAGAGTTTCATTGTGGAAACTATTAAACGCAGCTCGCATTGAAGTTCACGCTAAAGTTCGAGCTTTCGTAAAACTTTACCAGTCTTGGTATTCTTTTTTCGTTGCTTCTGCAACAGTTTTCAGACCTGTTTTGTTTACCTTGGAGGACCCGTACCGCCACTCGTTACTTTATTTGGTAGATAAATATCTCAATTGCCATCTATACTGTTTCTTCGAATTTGAAGAAACTTTGTATAGCCAAGATCGTGTTCAGTATTCTTTATACTTGATCAACGGTTTCAACAATAAAGTCTGTGATCTTCTGATCTTCATAAAACGTATTGTTCCCCGTTCTGTTTCCTTAGGGTTGCCTCACAAGGTGATTTTAACTGTATTGTTTTTATTTGTGACAAACATGGTTTTACTTTTAACAAACCTGTGTGGAATGTGCTACATACTATCCACTACAATGACAACATGGCATATCTGATACACTCATAATGGAAGATGACGTATAAGAACAAGTTTTTTTGAAGATAAGAACATGACAATCTTAATTGTGGAAACGGGTCACCAGAAATAAAACAGCTTTGAATGTGATCTTGGCGATTAAAAGTTTTTTCAAAGCAAATGGAGATCGCTCTTTTCAATCTCTAATTATGAAAAATATCAATATTTGTTTGAATTTAAACTGCGTTTGGTCTACATAGTCAATTTGTAAGGAGTGGAGACTCTTAGGAAGGCGTCAAGCGAATTTTTATCTCCTTTTTTAAGTAGATGTATTTTGCGTTTATTTTTTGTGGATTTGGCTGTTATGGTATTTAGTCTCGCGAAAACTACCTTGTGATCACAAATCCCTATATCTGTCATGATGCTTCCTATTTGCTCTGGATTATTTGTTGTTAAGAGGTCGGGTACGTTTTCACAACCATTTACAGTTCGAATGGGTTGCTGAACTATTTGTTAAAAAAAAGGGGGGGCAGGGCACGATAGTATTCACAGTGGAGCAGCGAGTGTTCGTTGTGGAAAGTTACGTGACAACATAGTCGTGGAAACGGTTGTTTGGTGAGACACTTAGTCCAAAAATGGCGTCAGAGAGGTTCTGTCTTGAACAAGTCAAAAAACATTCTGAAACGTGCCAGCACACCAGCAAATCTGACTTAAGTTCACCAGAAAATGCTTCACTTCTACAATTCATACCTTACTTCGTGCAATTTTGGCATAGCGACGGCACATGTGTGTAAGCACGAATCAAGAGTCGCAATCGCAGGTAATTTTTCATTTCTAATTCTTCAGTTAAAATGTGATATACCCTTTCAGATGACATCTGACAAGCGTGATCAGTTTCACGCACCTTCAATCAGCGATCCTCCGTGACCATTTTGTGCACTTTTGCAATGATACCTCGAGTGGTGACGCATCTTGGCCGACCACTGCATGAATCATCATCTAAGCTCTCCCGACCAAATTTAAATTTATTTCTCCACTTGGAAACAGCGGAATAAAAAGGAGCAGAGTTCTCCAGTGTATTCTGGAAATCGGCATGAATGTACTTTCCTTTCATACCTTTCTTTACGAAGTACTTAATTACTGCTCGAATCTCGATTTTTTCCATCTTCGCAAATCGCTATGTGTGAACAACAACAGAGCCACGTCACCGCCACAGCTCTGTTCCAAGAGCACTGACGTGGCACGTCTTTACAGACAACAGTCCAATGAATATCACGTGAGCAGCTCGTTGCGCTAGCGCTGACCTCTCGTGGTGATTTCGAGAATTTTTCAAACCACCCTCGTATGTCAACTCACAGAATCACAGGTTCTGGGCGGCGGAGAATCCGCACAACTTCCACTGTATGAACAGAAGGTTGGGGTTTGGTGTGCAGTGCCTGCACGACCTTTTATGGGTGCCACGTTCCTTCATCAGACGCTGACTTCGGCACTTTACATTGCCAACATTTTGAAACAATTTGTGGCAGCATTAATGAGGGAGGAAAGACTTACAGTTACTTCTAACAGGATGGAACAATTGCCCATACAGCCGCCCGAACCTTGGAACACATTTACACAATATTCACGCCTGACAGAGTTGTTAGCAGAGGTCAGTCTGGTCGCGGCCATAACTGGTCACCCAGGTCACCTGATCTGTCAATATGCGATTACTTTAAATGGGGAGCCCTCAAGTGTAAGGTGTGTCGCAACAACCCTCATAATCTTCAAGAACTGCAGCAGAACACTTCGGATGAGACTACAGAAATCCCAACAGTCCAGCTTCGTTCCACGTTCAGCAGCTTGCTGACCAGGGACCAAAAGTTCTAAGAGATGAATGGTGGTCACTTTCAACATGTGCTACAAACAAATTAGTGCTCTATTTCCTGTCTTCTGCCGTGTTTAGTTGTATCTTGGAACTCTGTTCTGCGGGCCACTTCTATTCTCCTCACACTGTATGAGTGGGGTACCTATTTGAGAAGAGATTCAAGTTTTCTTTGAGCTGTTCAGTAATTATATCACCTGAGTCGAGGATGGGCAAAGGGAAACAATTATTAATTTATTTCGGTTGTCAAGTATAACCTCTACCTATAGTAACTCAGAGGGACTATCTAGTTCAATATCAATACAAGGTAAACTACTTTTTATACCAATAAACATTCCGCCACCAAATGTATTTAATTTCGGTTGAACTTATTTACGCCTTCAGCCGGCTTTCCGTAATCTATAGTGATTTTAGCTTCAGTGCTTTCTATTAGCGCTTGTAGTTCTGATTCTTTCTCAAGTTACGACAGTTAACAGCCATAGTACGATTGTTGGCAGTTCTGTCTTCCAGTGTTTGCCCTGCAGCCTTTGAGGCTGACACACTTCCTGTGGTTTTCTGAACCCCTGTAACTCAGAAAACTTGCGACATATTGATGACTTGCCCATCAGCTGTCCCTGTTCCGTAACAGTAACTTAAGGTGTGCATTAATGTCTAGTCAACGAAAGTTCATAGTTTCCTGAAATCCGTACTCATTACAGATGAGGCACAAATAACTTTGGTGAATTTGTTAAATAATAAAAACATTTTATCTAGCGGCCACTATCCAGGCAGGAACAAGATCTGTAACAGAGAAGACGGAATGCTGGACACAAGAGAAGAAGCTGTAGAAAAAATTAAGCGGCTGAGTAGACGCAGCTAATGTGTGCAGTGAAAGTGGTAGAATATTTTATGATTCATGGAGTATGAAGTGGTGTGGAAACTGAAGAGTTTTTGGGATGAAATGTGATTTTGTGTATCACGTAATTAACATTGCCATTAGAGAAAAAATGAAGGCAATGGGGATCATAAGTGGCAAAATTATGAGAACTATCGATCAACACATATTACTGTACTGTCCGTAGCTTTTAGCAGCGAGGAATCGAGCCTATAAATCAGACATTAGCTATGCAGAAACTTAGAACTGCTAGCTCGTAATCTACATATGCCATGGTGCAACGAATTCACGCAGTTATTTAAACTAGTGTACGCATCAGTAAAAAACGTTTGTTTCTCTACATTTCGTGACAGGCAATCCGTGTCCTAAGAGGTATCCTACTGTGCATAGTGAGTGGTTGGCAGCAAAATTAGCAGTTTCAATTTTCTTCTGAGTTTAGAGGGCCACCAGATGAATCGGCGTTACTGATTGTGCTGTTGATAAATGCAATAACTAGTGTTTAGATACAAATACGTTGGATATATTAAGGTAGTTCATTAGTAGCTAGAAATGATATACTGTCAATCATGCAACAACCAATGGTTCCAATCTGTCTGATGTGTTACGCAGCTGTTAATTCGCTGCAAAATGTGAAACAAACGATGTTGCAATGTCGAACATTCAAGCTTTTACCTGTGTGTTATAAATCGGCACTGGTAAACGGAAAGAAACTATATTCAACGAATATTGCTCAATGTGGAGAGTAACGAAAATTAAACAAATTTCGCAACAGATTTCATTTATTAAATCCCTTCGATAAACCCGTCTGCGGCAGCATTCTGCGGTCCGGTTGGAATTCAAATTAATACCAAGTGCGGCGCACGAAGTCCTATAGTTTGAACGCTGCGCTGTTTGAACTGTGGCTCAGTGACAAAAACACTTGTGGCAGTTGCCATTAACAATTCATTTTATCGGCTCATTCCTTTACCGCGCTGAGCAGTGATGCCTCCGAACTTTTATGTGAATATTATTAAAGTTTTTTAAATTAAACAAACATTATTAACATTTTACATCTTTGTTTCTCATAGCTACATGTTTAGTTATCAACATCGTTACTGTAGCATGAACAAATTGCTCCCAACGAGAGACCCGTTTGTTGATACGTCACTATAGAATGTCTGATTCTGTAGACGGAGCCAAAACTTTGCTTTCACGGCTTCATCGCAATCAAAGAGAAGTCCTTGAAGGCATTGTTTAAGTTTAGGCAACAGATGAAATCTGATACGAACAAGTCCTTACTGTTCAGAGGGTGATAGATGACGGTGAATCCAAGGCGCTCGTGTGTGCTCTGGGATTGTCATGTTGAAGGAGAGGATGCTCCTAGTGTGGACGAACTCTTAGAATTCGTGCTTCCAGTTTTATGAGTGATTCTCATGCACCGACGTTATTACGTTAACACGCCACGTTCCACGCTGCAATTCGGAGCCCTCTAGCAGCAGAGGGCTGCAACTTGTGTGGCCGGCCGGTGTGGCCGTGCGGTTCTAGGCGCTTCAGTCTGGAACTGCGTGACCGCTACGGTCGCAGGTTCGAATCCTGCCTCGGGTATGGATGTGTGTGATGTCCTTAGGTTAGTTAGGTTTCAGTAGTTCTAAGTTCTAGGGGACTGATGACCACAGATGTTAAGTCCCATAGTGCTCAGAGCCATTTGAACCATTTTGCAACTTGTGTCAGTGAAGCGGGGAAGTTGACTGAGTAATATGCATAACACGTATAATCTCAAACTATGGTGAGAACAGGCATTAATTTTCAGCATGTCCTCGTAGGAAGAAGCCAAGGTGAAAGACCTGGTAAATGGTAATGGTTCAGCTAATAGTTCGCTTCAAACATTTATGAAACAGTCTGAAGTATGTTACTGCTGCTTTCAACTGGAAAAATAGAAATCTAGCTTAATCGCTGCCTGCTTGATGATTGCTTTTGTGCTTTCGACAAATCTGTAACGCGAGGTAAGTGGAAGTCCTGATTAGGGCCAGATAATTTCTTTATTTCAGTTGAGCGTTTAATTTAAAGACAAGTTGTATTCAGATCAGTTACAGTTCGGATCAAATTAGTTTCTGTTTAGTCAAAGGTTAGCATAAGAGTTTAAGGGCGAATACAGACTACTCCGACGTGACGTGGAAACACGTGGGCTCACGTCATAACGCGTGTGATATAAAAATCCAACACAGGGTTTTCTGCGCTTATGTTTATATTGAGCTGACGTGACGTGGGAATGCGTTGGATGATGCAATCTGACGCTACACGCCTTATGACGCGTGGGAAGAATATCTAAAGTTCTAGATTTTCGTCAGTCGTGGGAAGGCGTCAGAAGTGTGAAGTGGTTTCTCCTCTACCGTTTGCAGTTATTATTTGAAGATGGAGGAGATGTTGATTGAATACGTTCGGTCAAATCCGGTGGTGTATGACCCTTCTAACCGGGAATATCGTAACCAGCATTCAAGGAAATAGGCTTGGGACGAAATAGGAGAAAAACTCGGCATTACATGTTAGTGAAAACAGTTACTTTTTCCATATTTTTTATTAGTTTTTCTTTTATACAATTTATAATAGTTCAATAGGCGTTATATTTTATATTGATAGGAAAAAAGTATCACTCCATAACAAGCAAAACCAAATATGAATATAACAGATATCTATTATATGAATTGGATTATATGAATTATAATTAAAAATAACACCCAATTGAACTTAAAACGGTCGGTTATAACGAATGCGCGTATTAAGTAAATAATACTGGACGTGTCATGGAGCAACTCTACCCTTTCGAATGGAGTGCCATTGCCAAGGACAACTTGCTGAACCATAATCAGAAACGACGTACTTTTTGAACTTATCTCTGGTGATGGCCGCTTCTCTCACGAAATTTCTACGAATGGGTTCGAGGTTGGCTACATCATGAATGTGTTCACTTTCCATTCTGATTTGTTCCTCGAAAGGGGAAATATTTGTTGATGTATTCTGAAGCATGTTATGTAGACAGGTGGAAGCTAAAACTATTAGATCGGCAGTTTCTGGTTTAGTTTCAATAGGCTTTAGCAATATTCTCCAGCGCCCGGCTAGAATTCCGAACGCATTTTCTACAGTCCGTCGAGCTCTTGAATGACGGTAGTTGTATACCTTCCATTCGTCACTTGTAATGGCTGTATTGCTGTATGGACAATCAAATAGGTTTTGCGAGGGAAGGCTTCATCTGCAATAATTACATAAGGAATCTCCATTGCTGGTAGTAGCTCTTGGGAACGGCGTATTTGTTGCTTTAAAATCTCTTCCCCATCTCAGATCGCTCAAAAGTTCCTCCATCGCTACTTTTGCCGTAAGCTCCAACGTCAACAAGCGTGAATTTGTAATTTGCATCTACCAAAGCCAATAAAACACTGGAATATATTCCTTTGTAGTTATAGTAAAATGAACCAGCACCAGCTGGACATCGGATTTGAACGTGCTTGCCGTCCAAAGCTCCTATGCAGTGTGGATAATTCCCCTTCCCATCATAATCCTTGGCTATCTGTTCCCATTCATCTATGTTTGGTTCTGGCATGTAAATCGGTCGTAGAGTTGTCCAAATTATCTCACAACACTCTTTAACTATTTCTCCAATAGTTGAAAATCCAATCCGAAAAGAAAAACCCAATGTTCTGTAAGAATTGCCAGTTACCAAGTACCTCAGACTGGTGAAAAAAAGCCCACTTATTGAATTATTGACCTTCGTTGTCCTTTGGTAACTAAGCGATCTTTGGCTTTGAGCGCCAAAGGAGAATAAATGAAAAACTAATAGATATGTATGGTGCGTTTAAAATTACAGTTCGGTACGGAGCGAGTGGAGGGAAGTGGTGTTGCCAACGCGTGCCAGCAGGCGGCGATATCGACACGCCTAGAAGGAGCCGGCCGCCAGGTAAACATTCTTTAGCGGTAGAGAAACGTCAATAACGAACCGAGAACGTTCTTTGGCGGCAAAGAAACAATTGTGGTAGTGTTTACCTACGGCCTGGCGACAGGAACGCCTTACAGGCCGACACCGGTGGCGGCTCGGGGGGAAAGCCTGGCTCGCCATTGGTGTTGCCTGGGTAACGGAGTCACGTCACCTCCGGCAAGCCAAACGACAAAATTCGCAACTAATTTTAAACGCACTACAAAGACTAGCCTAAAATTTTAAACTAATTGCTCTGTTCTAGGTAATGAATGTAAAAACAACTGGAATAAACTGCGGAATGCGTACATCCAGGCTAAACACCGCAGGGCCACAAAATCAGGTCAGGCGGCAAAGAGTTGGAGCAAATGGAAATTTGAAGATGAAACGGCTTTTTTGAATCCAAATCTCGTAACAAGGAAAACTCGAGGAAATACGGAAGACAGCCCCGTAATGAAGATTATGATGTAACATGAGAAGAAACTGGCGTATGTCCGATTGATGAAACAGACTCAGAAGTGGCCTCGTCAGAAAGTTCCCAATCCAATCCACCAAGAAACGATCTACTGAAAAGTGCAGTCCCTACAATGGCGGAGGCCATCGACAATCCCACTGCTAATGTGTCAGATTCTTCAACAACTTTTACTCGACCTTCAGCGAAGCCCGTAAGGCCTTATGTTGGAAAAAAACGTTTGTCGTCATTCGTACAAGAAATGGTTAAAATAATGAAAGACAATCAACGCTTGCGCTCCCAAGTACTTCTTCAAAGTGCACACGCTATATCAAGTGACAACGTGGACGATGAATGCGAACTTTTTTTCCTCAGCATGGCGAAAAATGTGAAAAAATTGCGTCCTGATGAGCAAACTAGAGTGAAGATGGAAGTGAGCAACATTGTTTTGTGGGCAGCGTTGCAAGCAGCACGTGGGAGCTCATTTCAGGTGAACCCTGGTTACCACAGTGCTCTTAATACAAAGCCATCATCATTCTATCAGTCCTCCTCAAAACCATCTCTTCAACGATCTGAACACTGCTTAGACTGCTGAACGGACTCAACGTTCTCCTACACTTGGCAAGAGAAACAGCAAGAAAACTTTTCTAATTTGTAATTACCTTTCTGATGTATAATAAATCGCACTTGGTGAAATGTTGTTGTTGTTGCATTCAGTCCTGAGACTGGTTTGATGCAGCTCTCCATGCTACTCTATCCTGTGCAAGCTTCTTCATCTCCCAGTAGTTACTGCAACCAACATCCTTCTGAATTTGCTTAGTGTATTCATCTCTTGGTCTTCCTCTACGATTTTTACCCTCCACGCTGCCCTCCAGAACTAAATTGGTGATCCCTCGATGCCTCAGAATATGTCCTACCAACCGGTCCCTTCTTCTTGTCAAATTGTGCCACAAACTCCTCTTCTCCCCAATTCTATTCAATACCTCCTCATTAGTTATGTGATCTACCCATTTAATCTTCAGCATTCTTCTGTAGCACCACATTTCGAAAGCTTCTATTCTCTTCTTGTCCAAACTATTTATCGTCCATGTTTCACTTCCATACATGGCTACACTCCATACAAATACTTTCAGAAACGACTTCCTGACACTTAAATCAATACTCGACGTTAATAAATTTCTCTTCTTCAGAAACGCTTTCTTTGCCATTGCCAGTCTACATTTTATATCCTCTCTACTGCTCCCCAAATAGCAAAACTCCTGTACTACATTAAGTGTCTCATTTACTAATCTAATTCCCTCAGCATCACCCGACTTAATTCTACTACATTCCATTATCCTCGTTTTGTTTTTGTTGATGTTCATCTTATATCCTCCTTTCAAGACACTGTCCATTCCGTTCAACTGCTCTTCCAAGTCCTTTGCTGTCTTTGACAGAATTACAATGTCATCGGCGAACCTCAACGTTTTTATTTCTTCTCCATGGACTTCAATACCTACTCCGAATTTTTCTTTTGTTTCCTTTACTGCTTGCTCAATATACAGAATGAACAGCATCGGGGAGAGGCTACAACCCTGTCTCACTCCCTTCCAAACCACTGCTTCCCTTTGATGTCCCTCGACTCTTATAACTGCCATCTGGTTTCTGTACAAATTGTAAATAGCCTTTCGCTCCCTGTATTTTACCCCTGCCACTTTAAGAATTTGAAAGAGAGTATTCCAGTTAATGTTGTCAAAAGCTTTCTCTAAGTTTACAAATGCTAGAAACGTAGGTTTGCCTTTCCTTAATCTATTTTCTAAGATAAGTCGTAGGGTCAGTATTGCCTCACGTGTTCCAATATTTCTGCGGAATCCAAACTGATCTTCGCCGAGGTCGGCTTCTACCAGTTTCTCCATTCGTCTGTAAAGAATTCGCGTTAGTATTTCGCAGCTGTGACTTATTAAACTGATAGTTCGGTAATTTTCACATATGTCAACACCTGCTTTCTTTGGGATTGGAATTATTTTATTCTTCTTGAAGTCTGTGGGTATTTCGCCTGTCTCATACATCTTGCTCAACAGATGGTAGAGTTTTGTCAGGAGTGGCTCTCCCAAGGCCGTCAGTAGTTCCAATGGAATGTTGTCTACTCCCGTGGCCTTGTTTCGACTCAGGTCTTACAGTGCTCTG
Source organism: Schistocerca nitens (assembly GCF_023898315.1). Classification (NCBI taxonomy): domain Eukaryota; kingdom Metazoa; phylum Arthropoda; class Insecta; order Orthoptera; family Acrididae; genus Schistocerca; species Schistocerca nitens. The sequence continues at coordinate 123,658,094 of NC_064622.1, read as the reverse complement.
TCAAACTCTTCACGCAGTATCGTATCTCCCATTTCATCTTCATCTACATCTTCTTCCATTTCCACAATATTGTCCTCAAGTACATCGCCCTTGTATAGACCCTCTATATACTCCTTCCACGTTTCTGCTTTCCCTTCTTTGCTTAGAACTGGGTTTCCATCTGAGCTCTTGATATTCATACAAGTGGCTCTCTTTTCTCCAAAGGTCTCTTTAATTTTCCTGTAGGCAGTATCTATCTTTGTGAAAAGCAAATCAATAAAATTTCCAAAATGTCTCTGTGATATTTTTTCCCTTCCAGATATATAATACAATAAAGTATCAGCACTCACCTCAAGCAAACTGCAAGTCGTATCTCCGCCGGAATGCTTTCCCTGAGTTGAGTGGAGCGTTTTTCTATTATCGGACCAACCAAGCTCAGGACATGGTAGAATTCAGTTTTTGTCATTCTGTAATACCACTTAATCCTCTCTTCATCTTCTATTAGTTGAGGCATTGAATTTTGGAACTCCCCGAATTCGTCTCGCCCCATATTGATAGGATTCACCCAGTCTCTAGACGAGCAAATGGACGCAATACAGAGAGCAGTCATTTCCACTTCTTCTTCTTCCAGCATGTCAAAAACATGCAGTACATTCATGGTTGCAGGTTCAAAACAAACTCTCGGAAAATACAATACAGACGAAGTAGTTGTTTGATGCTGATATAGTCCGGCCAATGTGAACACAGCTTCATGTCTGACGTAGTCCCATTCTGCCTGACGTGACGTGGGAACACGTCACGTCAGAGTAGTCTGTGTTCACCTTAAGGTGGATGACAGTTTATGATTAAGTAGTTCTTGTACTATGTAGACTTTTTAGAGAGTGGAATGTAAATTTCGGGTAAATTTCATACAGAAACACATAGTGGGGAACCTACAACATCAACTTCGCTTTTGCCTAATAAAAGTATAGTAACTGCGGCTGCAAGTATTGTTATTCTCAAAGTCACAAATTCAAACGCATTTCAGGCTCCAAAATGCGATAAGTGGTTTCAGAAAACTTATGATAGTTAGAAGTTAGTATCTATCTGTTATGAATGTCAAACCAACAGCCGTATTGTGCGAAAGTTCATGTGTTAACGTAAATGAAAAAAAAGGAAGATTAGAGTACAATGTCTCATCGACAATGAGGTTACTACGGATGGAGCACAAGCTCTAACCATGGGAGTGTGAAGAACGAAACTGACAGTGCCCTTTTCAGAAAAACCATCCCTGCCTATGGGTTAAGCGATTATAGGAAATTACGAAAAATCTAAATTCGGGTGGCTGGATGGGAATTTGAACTATCTTGCTCCCCAGAGAGAGACCTGTTGAGGTGTGACAGTGATACGTAATCTCACCAAAGCTAATTACGATCGTAGCGGAGGTTGCAACGCAACAGGTATATGCGCAGCCTTTTATTTAAGATCTTTTGTGCAAAGCGGATTGTGGTATGAGATATGGACCACGAGATATTTCAGTTTTGATTTAGCGCTGCCATCAGAATTTGCTGTCTCATACTGTCGCGCAGTGGGTCGGATGTGACAACAGGTGGCGGGGTGGTGATTCGGAGCACGGCGTCGCAAAGTGTCTGCAGAGCCGGCGTAAGAATACGAAGGGTAAAATCTAAAAGTTAGATGCAGTTTGCGGAGGCAGACATCCCTTAGCAACGAGCATGTGGACACGCCCCAGGTTACGATGTAAGAGGTCCATGATTAAGGAATTTGTTGCTAGCGCACTCGAGCAGATGTAATTTCGATGGATTGCTCACGCGCTCCCTGCAGATGTAATTTCGATGGATTGCTCACGCGCTCCCTGCGATATGTAAGCTATAAGAGAATCTCAGACTAGAGAGCAGTGTTGCAAGCAGTAAGAGCAGTGTGGCAGTAGGATTTAGTTGCTAGCGAGCAGTCGTGTGTATCGAGTTGGCTGGCCTGGTCGTGGGAAGCGATGGCGGAGCCTGAGCGTTGTAGTATAAGGTAAAAGCAGCCTCGCGCATATGTACTATTGTAATATCAAGTCCCATGTAAATGTTTTTTTAAAAAAAATCTCTTAATAATAATCTTCCTTATAAACAAATTAACTTTTGACAATTATTCATCTCAGTTTAAGGAATTTACTAATTTCTCTAATCCATGGTCATCTTGATTATTGCAAAGAAAAACCAGTTGTTCCTTTTATACATGACAAATCTATCGGCCAGCATTGCACTGGGCTGTGCCAGAAAAATTTCTTATAGGAGCAGATATATATGCGTTATCCGGCGACCTTATTGAGATAAGAATTTTCTATTTATTCAGAATGATCTTTGAGGGCCATGACGCAGCGCTGCTGACGTCAAAAATTTACCAGTTTAATTTCACAGTCAATTTTTGAAAGGTTATAAGTGAGCCACAATTTTATTGAGAAATTAGTCACGTTATTATTGGTAGGTTACAGAATCATAAACTGTTGCTAGGTTACTCTAAATGTCAATGCTATACATATTTTCACTGTTGGGTATTTACGCTAAATGTGAATATTATTTAATGTTATTTTTTTCTGTGGAGAGGTTACACTTGTCAAAAGTTAATTTTTTTATAAGAACGAGATTAAAAAAACATTTACATGGGACTTGATATTACAATAGTACATATGCGCGAGGCTGCTTTTACCTTATACTACAACGCTCAGGCTCCGCCAGCGCTCCTCACGACCGGCCCAGCCAACTCGATAAACACGACTGCTCGCTAGCAACTAACTCCTACTGCCACACTGCTCTTACTGCTTACAACACTGCTCTCTGGTCTGAGATTCTCTTATAGCTTACATATCGCAGGGAGCGCGTGAGCAATCCATCGAAATTGCATCTGCTCGAGTGCGCTAGCAACAAATTCCTTAATCATGGACCTCTTACAACGAAGCCTGGGAAGGAAAAATAGTCGTTCCAAAATTTACTTTTTTAAGAGTTATCACGACGAGAAAATTATTTCAAGTAGTGTTTTAAAGGGTCTCTGCTGGAGGTGCTGATGTAGAACGCTACATTATTACGGGGGCAAAATATTAGTAGAGTGGTTTGCCAGACTCACAGTAGTATAAAAATTTAGAAATCTGAGTGACAGAGCGGTGGAAGAAAGGCTGCATCGAGTGTTGCTTGAAGCAGGATCTGTGTGAAATGTCAGTTCCACCTCATTTATGCTTCCTATTTGTTCATTCAACGTCGACAAAATGTCAATATGTATAGACGAGTAGCTAGTGATTTTAAATGATGTTATTAAGGATATTTTTTCGGTGACAATATTTACAGTCTTCAATGAACATAGTGTCATGAACAAAGCTTATGTTGCGTAATGTGCCATCACTCAACCTACTGTCAGTAAGTTGGATAATTTTGGTTTTCTGATAATTTACTGTCTCCGTGTTGTTGGCAGGTTTGTCACTGATGACATCCTGGTCACGACTGTGGGGTTAGGAGTCTTTTGTGTTTTGGAGAATATCGTGTGACTTATTGACAGTGAAGCAAAACTGCCGGCCGAGGTGGCCGAGCGGTTCTAGGCGCTACAGTCTGGAGCCGCCGAGCGCTACGGTCGCAGGTTCAAATCCTGTCTCGGACATGGATGTGTGTGGTGTCCTTAGGTTAGTTAGGTTTAAGCAGTTCCAAGTTCTAGGGGACTGATGACCTCCGCAGTTAAGTCCCATAGTGCTCAGAATCATTTGAACAATTTGAAGCAAAACTATCCTGCCGTTTCGTATCTAAGCCCCATGTGGCAGAGAAGCAGTGTTATGGTAGTTTTGTGTGTGTGTAGCTTTTACGGTGGAGGCAGATGTGTCTTGGAAGTCGGAATTAGTTTCTGATCGCGTAAGCTCCTTCAGTTGTGATAAGTGCCCCTTCCAGCTTTGTTTAATAGTTGCAAGTAATGCATACCAACCAAACTGGGGAACAGAGGACCTCAACAATATATTATGATTTCAGTAAATTACGTTGTTATTTATTTTATGTTGTACCAAACCGTTTGGAGTGGTGTTGTTTTACTGCGAAGCTTAATCTTGGCGATTTATCTGGTAATAAATATGCAACCATTCGTTTTTTTTACCACTTATTCAACCATGAACATGTTTTCGAGCCACTGCAGACTCATCATCAGATGGAGGTGTTACGCGGACATTATGTTGTGGACCAAGTGTAGCTAGACGCAGTGCTGGCGAGTGCACTGCTTTGTGGTATCCACATCAGATAGCTTCTTACATCGTACGTTATTAAGCTATGTACACAGATATATACAGTATTTAGCTACACTTGATTTTACACTGATTCACAGAAAGTAAACACTTTGTTTACTTTCTGTGAATCACTGTAAGACCAAGTGGCCCTGAGGGGGACCCAATCATACCACACTCAATCTCCCCCCCCCACCCCCCCCCCACCCAAACCTCTGCGTGGGTGGCGGGGGGTAACTTTGAAATCTTCAATAGGACCGCACATTTTGTACCGTAGATTACAATTCTATGGCATAAGCTACACACATTTTGTCTGAAGCATTTCCTTCGTTTCGCTACAGATGACGCACTAATGGGAGGGATGGAGATGGGTACTCAACCGTAATTTACGACATGCTAATCAGTGGCCCTTGAATATCCAGTGGCACATGGGACACTCCCCTCCCCCCCTCCCCACGGGGTGGTGGGGGAGTAGAACAGGCCGCTATTTCATAACATCTAATTGGAAACTCCATTCGCAATGTTGTATTCCCGAAATATCAAGCAGGATATAACTCGACGAGACACTGTGGCTGTGGCTCGAGACGATCGCTACTCTACTTTTCCACATAGAGTAAACGTAGCACCGCCAACATCAGTAGACTTAGTGATTCGCTTCTCAAATGAATGTACATAGGAATATCAGCACAAGCGTTTTGATGCGGTCGACCATGTCTTCACGACTTGTTGGCACTTGCTGTTACACCTTATCTCTTAAATATCCCCACAGAAAAAAGTCCAAAGATGTCAAATCCGGCTACCTAGCGGGTCAATTATCAAGGTCATCTTTGCCAACCTACCGACCAGCATAACACGGTGTAATACCTCCAGTGCGGAATGCGCTCGGCAACCGTCATGCTGAAACTACATACGTTATCGAACGTCCAGGCCAATATCCCGCAGTAGCACCGGTAGATCCTGTTCCAAAACGTTCGATATTTGCGTCCATTCAATTTGCCCCCGATGAAATACGGGCCAATGAGTTAGTTTCCCAGATGTGATACCTTACATCAACCGACAAAGGACGTTGAAGGACAACTTATTGTGATCAGTGGGGACTGTCTACACACAAGTAATGCGTGTTATGCCGGTTAACGCTATCATGGTTGGTGAAAGTAGACTCATCCGAAAATAATACCTCGGAATAGAATATGGAGGTCGTTTGCATTTGTTGAGGTGCCCATTAACACAACACTACCCGGTTATGGAAATCGGCGCCATGAAGTTCTTGAGGCGGCGACGTGTGACAGTACTACCAACGGACATACCGGAATCGCGGTTTTATTGTTGGACGCTTGTCTGTGGGTTGTGATGCACTGCCGCTAGTTCAGCTGTTTCATCAGCTTCTCAAGTAACCCATTTGCTTCGTCGCTTTTTTGCCAATCTGTACACTGTTATCGGACATAAAGGCCTTCAAAACCTTCTAAAATGACGAATGTGAGCGGGCTTTCTCTGGGAAACGCTCGGCGTACAAGGCAACAGCAGCCTCAACATTTTTTCTGCATTCTCCGTAAATCAGAATCATTTCAATTTATTCTTCTGTGGTTGCAACGCTCATCGTCGACTTGCACATGTGCTCTCCAAATGATAGGTAGGTGCGCAGGTGAAAAACGCTGCGTAAATATTTTGATGCTTAGAGCCGCCATATATTCTAAGTCTGAACGATACGCGAGCTCCGGTCGCAATGTACTGCCTGTTAGGGTGTGTCGTAGTTCACTACACGACCACGGTGACGCGTCTAGCGGCCGAAGTGGCCGTGCGGTTAAAGGCGCTGCAGTCTGGAACCGCAAGACCGCTACGGTCGCAGGTTCGAATCCTGCCTCGGGCATGGATGTTTGTGATGTCCTTAGGTTAGTTAGGTTTAACTAGTTCTAAGTTCTGGGGGACTAATGACCTCAGCAGTTGAGTCCCATAGTGCTCAGAGCCATTTGAACCATTGAACGCGTCTAGCAGTTCCCTTTTCGACATAACTGTGGCCTGTGACCTGTCATACCATCGCCGCATGGAGGTAGGGTTACACATGACCCTGGATATTAAAGGGCCATTGAGTAGCAAGTCGTAAATTACGACTGTGCACCAATTTATATTCCTCAAATTACAACGCCGTCTTTTGCGTAACGAAGAAAATGCCTCAGACAAAACTTATGTAGTTTTTGCAGTGGAATCGTAATCTGCAATAGAATACAATGTTTCCATTTGATGAATAACAAGCGGGATGTGGGATCCCACCTCCATATGGCGAGGCTAGGACAAGGCAGTGTTTCATAATTTTTAATCGGAAACCTCATTTACAACGTTTTATTCCTCCGACATGGGAACAGGGGATTACTCGACCCGTCACCGTAGCCGTGTAGTTGCCCCGCCACCCACAAGTGGGGTGAGGTCGGGAGTCGATTAGCCGAGCGACCGCTACGGTCGCAGGTTCGAATCCTGCCTCGGGCATGGATGTGTGTGATGTCCTTAGGTTAGTTATGTTTAATTAGTTCTAAGTTCTAGGCGACTGATGACCACAGAAGTTAAGTCGCATAGTGCTCAGAGCCATTTTGGGAGTCGATTGTGGTATCCCCTCCGAGACAAACAAATTGGGATTATAACTTTGTTTGATCCGATGTGTAGTTATCGAGATATCTCAATGTCTTCAGTAAAAATGAACAGCTTGTATAAGCATTGACATGTAGGCAAGGATTTAATGCGGCATTCGTACCTTTCCGATGCGGATGCGGTAAATGCGGAAACGTAATTTTCGCCAAGTTACTAAAAAATCCGTCCAAACGGGATCAACTTGCTGTTTTGTTTTCTTGCAAACCGAAAGACCAACACCGGCAGATATCCATCGGAGAATGAAGAACGTGTATGGAGCAGCATCTGTACAGAAAACCACCGTTGTGGTATGGTGTGCGACTAGGGGTGCTGCTGCTTCATGATCATACACGTCCCCATATCGCAAATGTTGTAACGTGGTAGTTATACCGACTAAGGGAGACACAAGCGCCTACCCTGTGATTCTGATCTCTCCCCTTGCGATGATCACGTCCCTTAAAAAAGGCCCTGAACGTTCGGAAATACCTATCGGACGAGCATGTGCAGCATGCATTTATGGTGTTCTTCAGGCAGGAGTCTACGATGTTTAACGAAACCGACATATTTAACCTGGTGAGTCGGTGTGATGACTGTGTCAGTACTCACAGCGATTTTGCCTGGTTGGCACACCTATTCTGGACTCTGCGGCCTTCTAAATTTTTGATCTCCCATTATAGAAAAAGCTGTTGAGAGTGTTTACTGAAATACGCTCTTCGAAATTGTGATGGAGGTGGTGATAGAATACAGGGAGCAAAGGTAATTAATAACTTGTACAGAAACTAGAGTGGCGTAACAGGGTTGTAAGAGCATGAAAAGGGAGCAGTAATCGAGAGTCGAATTAGATAGTATTGTGGCCTATCCTCGTTGTTATTCAACCAAGCAATAAACATAACGAAGAAGAAATTTTGAAAGGGAATTAAACTTCAATTATAAGAAATATAAAGCTTAAGGTTTCTCGATAACACTGTAATTCCTTGAGATACGGCAAAGCACTTGGATGGTCAGTGAACAGAATGGATAGTGTCTTGAATAGCAATTACAGGATGAAGACGAACAAAATTAGAGCATGGGTAATGTAATTTGGTTGTATTAAAGACGATGATTAGATTAGCGAATGATACTGCAAAAGTAATAGATGAGGTCTTTCTTTTTGTACAGCTAAAGAATTAACGATGGCTGAAGTAGAGAAGATATGAAAGGAAAGTTTCCAATAGCAAGAAAAAACTTACTGGAAAAAGAGAAATCTGTTCACAGAAAATACAAATTTAAGTGTTAGCAAGAAATTTATGAACGTATTTGTCGGTAATATGGTTGTGTACGGTAATGAATCATGAACGATACAAGTTTCAGAGAAGAAAGGCACAGATACTTTTGAAATTTGCTGCTACAGAAGGATGCTGAATATTAAATGGGTAGGTCGGATAAGTGATGAGAAGTAACTGGATCCAGTCATCGAGAAAACAGATTTGTGGCACAACATGAGTGAAAGAAGGAATCGGTTGATTTGATAGGACATATTCTGCGGAATGACTCGATAATCAATTTGGTAATGGGTTGAAGTAGGGGTGGGGGGTAAAAACTGTAGTTGGAGATCTAGGGATGAAAATGAATATGGAGGGCAGTAGCTGCGGGAAGAGGCTTACACTGGATAGGCTACTGTGTAGAGCTACATCAAACCAGTCTTCGGACTGTGGACCATGACGACACCATCAACAACAACAGCTAATGCGCAGCGGTTGTTATATTTAAGTGAACCCTCATTCCTCAGTGTGTATATGAATTAAAATTTTTTGTGATATCTGTTACTGGTATAAAAATTACTGCAAATTCTCTTCTCTGGTTTGCTGCCGGATAACAGTCAACAAGTCTAACACTACATTTTCATGGAAGGAACCCTTTCTTTAATATGATTTCATTACGTTTCAGACAGCACCCATTTCACCACATGCAGTTATTGCAGATAATGAAAGAAACAGGACGCTAGTCTCATTTTTTTAGAAAATATAAAATGTAATGAAAGGAGGATATGAATCAACAAAGCACGGTAGTACACAGCACCGTTAAAACACATCCCACGAAATTTTAACAGCGAATCTCCTTATGTACATACATAGTAAAACATTACAAATATCCTCAAATTTTAGTCCCCCTTTTACAAATACGAAAGAAAGCAGCCGTTCGATATATTCAGGAGGCTGCAGTAGTCGCTGCCGTACGAAGTACTCACTACTGCGAGTACCGCTCAAGACTCAACTGTCATCATAATAAGTGTGCTACTGTAAACGAAAATACTTGGTAACTGAATATTTGTCCCAGCTTGGTTTATTCTCAATATCAAATTAGGACAGAAAATAAAAGAGAAACCCGTTAATGCAGAGGATAACGTAGATAAGGGTTTGGAGAAAATCAAAGAAAGTTTTGAAGCAGCAGCTCAAGAAGCGCTTGTTACACGAGTTATAAAAAAAGAGAGAAAAAGAAGCAGGACACAGACAGGTTTAAGAAATGTGTAAAAGAAAAGAGGTTTGCTTATTTGTAATATAAAACAGTCAACAGACGAATCTTATTAAGAATACAGAAGAACTCTCAATAAGACCAAATCGCTAGTGAATTGTAATTTAAACAGGAACACTGAGGAAACCTTCCTAAAAATTCAGAGAGTGACTTCTATGGGTTGTAGAAACAAATACGAAGAATGATATGAGAGCAGAGGAAAGGATTAAATTAAGTTTCGAAAGTGATCGTCATAAAGAAGGAATTTTGGGTTCAATATTTAACAGAATTACTGAAGTATGTGGGATATCCACTAACTGAACTGTTAACCAAGTTGATTTTCCAAAGTCTTTATTTGCATTTTCCGTAACATGAAACGTCTTGTAAGCGATGATGTCTCTGTCAACGAAGCTCTCCAATCCAGACACATTTGGAACACCGGTACCACCTCGTACAATCGCAACTGTCAACCATCCATTGCCATGCGTAAATGTATCGTTTATGTCAATACTAAAATTGAGTTTACATCCGACAAAAACTGCGGGTACATCTAGCAGAGAATGTGCGGCAACGGATTTTACAGTATTCTTCTTCTTGTTTGCAGCTGATGTTGTCATTTCCACATCTTCTATGGTCTTATATATTGTCTGACCACCGACCTACTATCGAGAAAAACCCGAGCAGGCGATGGCAGGATCACCTGACGACGAATGACTGCTAGTCAGACACACGTACGCTGCATGTAGTATCAATGAGTGTGTTGTGCGTATGGAATGTGGAAGGCACACGATCTACATTACATTGACCGAGGGCAGACTGTGATGGCCCGCGTGGGTCGGCACGAGCATTTCGGAAATTGCACTTGTCGGGTGTTGAAGGAGTGCTGTGGTGAGTGTCCTTAACACGTGGCGAAACCCAGGTCCAGGCGTCGCGGGATTGGGCAGCCGCCCCTCACAACAGATGTCGGACGTCGTAGACTGGGCTGACTGATAAAAAAGGACAGGCGGCGAACTGTGCCGGAACTAACATCAGACATTAATGCTGGACTAAGTACAAGTGTGTCTGAACACTCAGTGAACCGAACATTCCTAACGGTGGTCCACCGTGGCCGACGATACATGCATGTGCATGTGTACGTGGCTATGCACCGTACGTTGCCGCAGTGGTAGAGCGTTGAATGGTGTGATGAATTAGGATAACTTATTCATAATGCCGATGGGAGGGTGCGAATCCGTCGTCTTCCAGAGTAACAGCTCATTGACACCTGTACTGCGGGACGGAGACATGCTGGTGGCGGCTCCATTATGCTCTGGGGAACATTCGCGCGGGCATCCATGGGTCCATTGGGGCTCGTGAAAGGCACCGTGACGGCCAAGCAGTATCGTATATTGGCTGCACACTACGTACACCCCTTCATGACCATCCTGTCTCCTGACGGAAATGGCACTTTTCAACAAAGTAATACGCCATGTCAAAAGGCCAGGAATGTGATGCAGTGGTTCGAAAAACACAGTCGATGTGCTGGCCCCCAAGTTCACCAGATCTGAACACGATCGAACACATCTGGAATGTGACTGACGTGGAATCGCCCCCTCCCCGGAATTTACGGGAATTAGGCGACATGTGTGTGCAGATGTGGAACCAGCTCCCTCCAGCGACCTACCAAAGATTCACTGCTAACACGCCACTATGGTTAAATGGTTCAAATGGCGCTGAGCGCTATGGGACTCAACATCTATGGTCATAAGTCCCCTAGAACTTAGAACTACTTAAACCTAACTAACCTAAGGATGTCACACAACACCCAGTAACGCCACTATGAGTCGCCGCTGTTATCCGTGCCAAAGGTGGACTTATCAGCTATAAGGTAGGTGGGCATAATGTTCTGGCTATTCAGTGTACTTGGTAATAAAGTTTCGAATGAATGGAGAACTAGTATCACAAGGTTAAAAGGAGATAACAATGACTCATCCAGTTACTGAGGGATCAAACTACTGAGTCCAGTATACTAATATTAATAATAATGATAATAATAAAACAAAAAAATACATTATTACCCTTGTGTAGAGATTGTGGAGTTTTAGATACAGTAGATCATGTATAGATGCGGTATTCGTTCTTAAACAGATTGTAGAGAAGTCCGTTGAATACAACAGACCACGTTATCTTTGTTTTATTGATTTAGAGGAGGCTTTCGAAAGGATTTAGGTAACAGATGTTTTAAATCTGCTCTACAACCGGGAGATTCCTTCCAAATTAGTAAAACAACCGAAGACATTTATTGCAATTACTACATCCAAGTGAAAATTGAATCGAGTTTAACTAGGTGCACAGGAGTTAATAGTAGTATTCGACAATGTGATTCACTGGCCTGCTACTTTTTAATATAATCATAGACGAGATGATAATGAAGGTAATGGCTGATAGCCGTTGCAGAATGAGGACGAACAAATGAAAATCATTTGTTATGCTGATGTTGCAGTTCCGCAGGCAAACAGAGAAGATACCCTGCAGAAACGTTTATGTACACTGACGGAAGGAAATCGCAACGCCCAAAATAATTAATGTAGAGCAATGAAACTTTGGGAATACATCTGTCTACGCAACATATTTAAGTAGTATTCGAAGAACTGTGACTGAATCCCGAACAACAGGGAAATAACATGCATCGACATTAAAAAATGGTGTACTGATAATGGCTAAGCACTAGCCGAAATCAGAATTTGCGTAATAAAACCTGCAAGAAAAGGTCGATTGATTGCTGCGATGTATCATTTATAAACATTTAAGTGATTGACATTGCAAGATCACAGGTTGATGTAAGCGGTAGGTAAGCCATTGCAGACGTGAAATGCTGCTATGGAATACCCACGGGAGTGATCCTGCTATCAAACGAAATCACAATGCGCCTCACGTGTCCATCTGCAGCCCGTGTCTTCTAGCGACCTTTCTGTCTCGTGACCACCGTTGCCAGCAAACATGTACAGTGGCTGCATTCCTTCCAAGTCTTTCTGCAGTAACGCGGGACAAACCTTACGTAGCCCTATTACACGACCTCGTTCAAACTCACCGATGAGCTGATAATGACGTCTTTGTCGCCTTAGAACATCCTTGGCTAACATCAACTCACCACGTCCGAACCACGTCCGTAACTAACGCTCAGGACCTTTACATCCACCCAAAAAACCAAATGTATGGTCACATCTGCGCAACCAGTTAGAGGCAAAATGGTAGCGGATAGAAAAATTATCCAACAGATAATGACATTTAAATATCTTCGGATTGAACTGTCCAGCGGTGGATATAGCGAAGAGAAAGCTAGAGAACAAGTAGAAAAAGCAAGAAAGTAGAAGTATGTGCTTTGAAAAGCAAACATATAGGAAAAGATGCAAGGGCACGAACATACAAAACAATTGTGAAACCAGCTATGACATACTCATCAGAGATATGATCTGAAACATCAAAAACTAGGACACCTTTGGAAATCACGGAATTGAAAACTCTGCGAAAGATTACACGGAAGACACTGATAGAGAAGTGAAAACATTAGAAATGGACATAAAGCGGACTCTGTTAATGATTGGGTACGTAAGAGAAAACATTAGCCGAACTAACACATAGACAGGATGGATCAACAGAAGATTGTGAAACTCGTAAGAAATGAATCACAAGCTGGTAAAAGTAATATTGGAGCGACAACCTCGAGGTAGAGTTGAGGGGTACTCTAGCAAGCTGTAGCCTAGGAAGAAGGAAATAACGTTCAGCCTAGCAAGAAAGGAAGAAGAAAAAGACAAATAATCAGTGGTGAAATGATTTGAGCTAGTTAATATGATGGTGTTGCTGTGGCGGAATGCGTTAGTGTTCGATCTGCAATAGAAGTTAGCTTTCTGCAAATACGAGGCACCCACGTATATTTTGTACCGAGTTTTTCTGATGGAAAGCTGTTAATATACCGTAAGTTTACGATATTCAGTATTCATTATTCGTACAATACATCGTTACATTTTTGCATCCGAAACATCTCCATTATCGCCGATGGAAAGTTTGTCAATCAGCCCTGCAACGAACTCTCAAAGTCAAACGGAAATGACATGTAAGCTGGCAGAGAACACGCATTCATGGAACAGTTACGTGCCTTTAACAGGTTATTGAATATATATTAATGATCACAAGAGGAAGTTTGACAATTCACGTACTGCTTTGTACTATAAGCCAGTAATTATCGCTGTATACCGGGAAGTCGTGCAGGGCCTCCTGTGCGGCGTAACAATAGGTGCTGGAGGCTTTGAACGCACGCTGGGCTTAATGGAACCAGAATTACATGTTCGTACGCGATTGGGTAGCGTTAAAGCCTTCCACAGAGCTGCAACGTGTACCCAAATTGATGTTGCTTTGACAGTCGCTCCAGCGTGCACGTTTCCATCAGATGTCACAAGACTATATCTTTTACATGAATGAAGACAGCAAGTTTAAGTTACGCATATTTCTACAAAGCTTTCATTTTCTCTTGTGTCCACCTGTAAATACGGTACGTGCCATGCATGTAGATGACGCCACATGACGAGGCTGGTCTCCAATACGGCGCCACATACTTTTGGTCATCCGCCACAGATGGCGACATAACGAACTTTATTGTGCGTCCGCCATACGTTGTTCAAATACTCCTACCCATCCGCCATAGCTATGGTCCGACGTCATAGTGGGCACTAAAAACAATGACTGCGTCTTGCCTGTCGTCACTCAAATACAGGCGGTGGACAAAAATATGGAAACACCAAGAACAAGGTTTATTATCATGCCCAATACGGTACAGGAAATTCGTTGGCATTAAAACAGCTTCCAGTAGTCTCGCAATGGATAAAAACATGTCCTGTGTGGTTTACAAGGTAATTTTATATCATTCTTCCTGAAAAATAGTGACAGGTAATGATTGTGGCGTATTGTAGCAACTAGATTATTCCAGGAGGAGGTCGAGCAGATGCTACAACGCACACTCAGACTTTTAGTAACTTATTGAATCTGGAACATCGTAAATAATTTACTATGGCAATAGTTGGTGTCCATACAGATTACGCGTATTTGTACTGTCGCTGAGACTTATAATTATCTTTACATTTCGTCATTGCTGAACGATGATTCAAACCATAGTACATTTGCACTTATAAATTTCTGAATCACCATTCTGTTCACAGACAGTCGATGTTGTGTTAAGACGATACTGTCGTCGTTAGCTACGATTACAACTTGTCCCATAAAATGGAAATGAGCGTTTGGCGTCATTGGCCGGGAGGCCCCTTACGGGGCATGTCCAGCCACCTTGGTGCAGGTCTTATTACATTCGACGCGACATAGGGCGACCTGCGCGGCGGATGGGGATGAAATAATGATAACACAACACGCAGTCCCTGAGCGGAGATAATCCCCGACACAGCCGGGAATCGAACCCTGGCCCCTAAGGACGGCTGTCTATCACGCTGATCATTCAGATAGCGGGGCGGATCGCTAGATACATACAGTCTAGGCTGTTACATAGAGACGATTCGTTACTACGTTTGGCAGGGACTTTCTTTACTTTGGTGCCGTCGTGAGGAACCAAATTTTGTATGAGTCTTGGTTCTGCGGAGCCAACGGCCTTGCCGCAGTGGTAACACCGGTTCCCGTCAGACCACCTAAGTTAAGCGCTGTCGGGCTGGGCTAGCACTTGGATGGGTGACCATCAGGTCTGCCGAGCGCTGTTGGCAAGCGGGGTGCACTCAGCCCTAGTGAAGCAAACTGAGGAGCTTCTTGATTGAGAAGTAGCGGCTCCAGTCTCGTAATTTGACATACAGCCCGGAGAGCGGTGTGCCGACCATATGCCCCTCCTTATCCGCATCTGGTGCGCCTGTGGGCTGAGGATGACACGGCGGCCGGTCGTCACCGTTGGGACTTCCCAGGCCCGTTCTGACGGAGAGTTTGATTCTGCGGAAGTAGAGTAGAAAGGTTCAACAATTTTGTGATGTGATGAATGTGGTGGCCAGGGAAGGTGTGATAATTCAACCTCTCGCTCACAAAACCAGTCCTAAGCGATGCAAATTGTTTGCCGTCTTGAAAGACAGCTTCACCATTGTGGAACAAACATTGTACTATGGGATGTACCTGATCAACCGAGATGGTCACATGATCCTCTGCAGCAATGAGACCTAGCGGGATACACTTGGCACCAATGGCATAACACGATATGGCTGTCCAAACTATCACCGGACCCCTACCATGTTTCAGTCTTGTGTCATAAACTCGTCCAGAAGCTGGGATTAGCGTGAAACAAGACTCATGCGACCAAATGACTTTCTCCCATTACTCCAGACTCAAAGCTTTAGAGCTTCGGTCTTACATTTCCTGTTACGTGCATTTGGATCATTGGTCCTGGTTTTGGAACTCCGCCTCGCACTCCAGTCATGTGCTTACGCAGTTTCGGTGCTGGCAACGTTCGCGAGTACGACATTCAGTTTTACAGTGACTTTTGCAGCTGTTGCTCTCCTCCTCTTAGTTTTCGTCACAATCCTCTTCAATGATCGACTATTACGATCACTTAGCACACACTTTCGCCCACTTCGTGACTTAGGGAATGAAGTTTTTCCGGTTACCCGAGGTATAAATCTACGATATTTGAAACACCAGACACGTCGGCGTCCTTGGTAACTGAAGCACCGACCATATGAGCACAAGCAATTCGCCCATGTTCGAATTCGCTTAGCTCCGACATAATGCACTCACAACTACGAAGAACACTGTTCCGATCGCTACTGGCACTTGCAACGTGTCAGGGACAATGCACAGGTGCCGCTCGTGATCAGATACAAAACCGCAGGTTTCGGGCTTGGCCAGCACTTGCATTTGTGTTCAAGCATGCATTTCTCGCTGTGCTACCATAAATTTATGACACCTATAGTTCACAGACGAATTTTATTCTGCCAGTCGAGGGTTTAAATCCGGCCGATGTTACCGAGCGGTTCTAGGCGCTTCAGTCCGGAACCGAACTGCTGCTGCGGTCGGAGGTTCGAATCCTGCCTCGGGCATGGATGTGTGTGATGTCCTTAGGTTAGTTAGGTTTAAGTAGGTCTTTGTCTTAGGGGACTGATGCCCTCAGATGGTAAGTCCCATAGTGCTTGGAGCTATTTAAATTTTTTGAATCGAGGGTTTAAGCGCACAGAGAATTCCAATCAGGCAGTTGATACCTCGCAACTAGGTTTAGGACAACCTTAAGAGAAAAACATGGAAGGTGGACCCATATATTTGCTAAAAAAATGGTTCAAATGGCTCTCAGCACTATGCGACTTAACTTCTGAGGTCATCAGTCGCCTAGAACTTAGAACTAATTAATTCTAACTAACCTAAGGACATCACACACATCCATGCCCGAGGCAGTATTCGAACCAGCGACCGTAGCGGTCGCTCGGCTCCAGACTGTAGCGCCTAGAACCGCATCGCCACACCGGCCGGCCATATATTTGCAATTCGTTGTTTCACGTAACATATCGGTTCTTTATTACCTTACAGAAACATTAACATTACTTTTTAAAATTTATTTAAAGAATCATAAATGTCACAAAACATTGTACAGGCTCAAACATTTAAAAAAGACCTTAACAACTGCATCAATAACAGCAGGACATGAAAATCGGAAGTACACAGTTCCCAAATTAAGAAATGTCACATCAACTACACGTGGCTGCAAGAAGGTTCAGTAAACAGTTTTACCAAGTAAATCAATTACAGTGACAGCCGTTAAATTATTAACAAACTGCGAGATTACGTAACGTTACCCAATCGTCCAACATCAATCCAAATACGGGAATGATCACAAGACACCCTACAGATTGTAGCTGTTGAAAGTCTGCTTAGCAATGCATAACCATTAATAAGACAATCCCTTGAGCAATAAAATATACACTCTCTCAAATGGACGATCTGGAAACGTATAAAATTTAAACATAAATGCCCGCCCGTATATTGCAACCAAACATTAATAACAACCCTTAATAAACATACTATTTCCAAAAATTCAAAGGAAGCTGAGAGCTACAGCACACAGCTGTCACAGCCAACAAGGAACGGGCAGCCACGTTTCACTGCTAGTGCAGCAGCTAATTACTGTGGAACAAAGTAAGGTTCGGCAGTTTATATTGATAAGTAACAGGTCTTACACTTAACGGGCTGAGAAGTTACAGGGATATAATGAGGAAGAACCTCAGGATTGGCAAACAGGCCTCTTTCAATTCACCAGCCGCATATACGGCGACACTCCGCCCTGGCACTTATGAAACGATGAATATTACTTACACTATGTGATCAAAAGTATCCGGATACCTGGCTGAAAATGACGTACAAGTTCGTGGCGCCCTTCATAGGTAATGCTAGAATTCAACATGGTGTTGACCCACCCTTTGCTTCGATGACAGTTTCCAGTCTCGCAGGCATACGTTCAATCAGGTGCTGGAAGGTTTCTTGGGGATTGGCAGCCCATTCTTCACGGAGTTCTGCAATGAGGAATGGTACCGATGTCGGTCGGTGAGGCCTGACACGAAGTCGGCGTTCCAGAACATCCCTAAGGTGTACTGTAAGATTCAGGTCCGGACTCTGTGCAGCCAGTCCATTTCAAGGATGTTATTATCGTGTAACTACTCCGCCATAGGCCGTGCATTATGAACAGGAGTTCGATCGTGTTGAAATATGAAATCGCCATCCACGAACTGCTCTTCAACACTGGGAAGCAAGAGGGTGCTTAAAACATCAATGTAGGCCTCTGCTGCGATAGTGTCACGCAAAACAAAAAGGGGTGCAAGCCTCCTGCATGAAAAATACGACCATACCATAACACCACCACCTCCGAATTTTACTATTGGCACTACACACGCTGGCAGATGACGTTCACCGAGCATTCGCCATACTGACACCCTGCCGTCGGATCGCCATATTGTGTAGTGTGATTCGTCAATCCACACAACGTTTTCTCACTGTTCAATCGTCCATTGTCTGCTCGATCATGAAATTCCAGTTCTCTCACCACTGTCATAGTAATTGCAGTGGATCCTGATGCAGTTTGGAATTGCTGTGTGATGGTCTGGATAGATGTCTGCCTATTACACATTACGATCGTCTTCAACTGTCGGCGGTCTCTGTCAGTCAACAGACGAGTTCGGCCTGTACCCTTTTGTGCTGCACGTGTCCCTTCACGTTTCCACTTCACTACCACATCGGAAACAGTGGACCTAGGGATGTTTAGGAGTGTGGAAATCTCGCATACAGACGTACGACTCAAGTGACACCCAATTACCTGAAGTCCGTGAGTTCCGTAGAGCGCCCCATTCTGCTCTCTCACGCTGTCTAATGATTACTGAGGTCGCTGATATGGAGTACCTGGCAGCAGGTGGCAACACAAGATCACATAGCGTAACTTGAGATACCACGACGCAACTGCTAGGGCCGGCAGACTGGCGGTCAGCTCAGAGGCCGTGCGACGACAGGAATGCTGCCGTGCCAACACAGACGCGTTTGCTCCGGACCCAGGGATCAGGTATGCATTGTTTTCACCAAAGATGCCCTGCCAATACACATGAAAAGAAAACAGTAATCTGCCAAATAAAGCTTCACGCAGGAATGTCCAATGCGAAAAGAAAAAGAAAATAATGACGAAGTGGGTACCAATACGGTACCAATACGAGTGGTCATAACAGCGCCTGTTGGTACAATAATATAAACGTACCACCATGCCTCCCACATAGATCCAACCACAATTTATTCCCTTCACGAAGCCTATCACAGGGAATACTCTTCCAGTTGCACGACATATAACTTACAACACAAATTTCAATTGGAAACGATGACCATTAGTGATACGCTCAAACACTGGTAGGCGCGTTAATGCAACACGTTTAGTTACATATAACACATGCATGGCTTTGCTGTATCAAGTACTCAGAATAAGAAAAGAGCGCTTACCTCCACTCAGATATGCAGCAGCCGCGACTTCCCGGATTCCAGCCTGAGCGTCACTACCTCCAGCGCACACAGGCGACCGTCGAGGTGACGTAAACCTTAACTTTGCAGAGTAAGCCGGGAACTTGCACACCAGGTTGCACGCGACGTCCGTCTGTGTTCTTCAGCGAGCAGGTCAGGCTTGGCCCCTACCGATTTCTACGTCTACATCTACGCCCATACTCCGCAAGCCACTTAACGGTGTGTGGCGGAGGGTACTTTGAGTACCTCTAATGGTTCTCCCTTCTATTCCAGTCTCATATTGTTCGTGAAAAGAAAGATTGCCGTTATGCCTCTGTGTGGTTGTAAGCTCCCCCTCTCTTATCGACCTTAATGACAGTGAAAAATTAAAGCGCGTGTACCTAATGGAAATTTGGGAAAAGCAATCGTCACCGAAGTCAATCTGTCGGTAAAGATGGAGGAAAGGGTTACATCTAAATGAAAGGAAAAATGCAAATGAAATTGGTGAAAATTAAATTTGAGAAAAGCGTAAAATTAATAAAGAAAGTAAATGTGCGGTCTCCAGAATGAGATTTTCACTCTGCAGCGGAGTGTGCGCTGATATGAAACTTCCTGGCAGATTAAAACTGTGTGCCCGACCGAGACTCGAACTCGTTACGTTAACAATTAATTGGCGTTAATTAGATATTTGAGATTTGGGGGTAATTACGGTCGCCAGTCCTATGGACAATTACTATAGTAACTGAAAAAGAAAGGTTATTACACGTATAATTAGCACTACAAGCGTGGCAACTGAAGGTTGACACGTGTAGTGTGAAAACTGAAAGTTTGTCAGAAGTAATAAATTTCGCTACACTCTGACTTAATTTAGCAAAAGAATTAATAAAACCGGAAAATTGAAAGTTAATTTAGTGACTGAAATTAATAGTGAGCTTTGTTTCTGAAGCGACTCGCATTCCGGAGGACGACGGTTCAATCCCGCGTCCGGCCATCCTGATTTAGGTTTTCCGTGATTTCCCTAAATCGCTCCAGGCAAATGCCGGGATGGTACCTTTCAAAGGGCACGGTCGACTTCCTTCCCCGTCCTTCCCTAATCCGATGAGACCGATGACCTCGCTGTCTGATCTCCTTCCCCCCCACCCCCACCCCCCACCCCCCAAAAAAAGTTTCTGAAGCACATCGAAATTCAGTAAAATACGGTTAGTCTTGGACTACCTCAACAATCATTTCAAAAGCTACTTGAATCTACGCAATTTAGAAATAAGAGATTTAACTTTGAACGTGAATTAAATGATTCTGGACAATTAACAATAGTAAAATTTAGTACGTACCAAGCTAAGCTGCAGTCACAGGTAAGCTAAAATACGGTAACAAAACTCGCACTCTTAATTTGTGCTTGTGTAATCTAAATATTGTAGCCAGCTATGAATACCTTAATTGAACTTTGAAATTAAAGCAGTGAAATCGAATGATATTTGTTTAATGCTGGCGTTTGAATTTCAACGACACTCGGGTTCATTCTGGAAAAGGAAGGACCCTGCTTGGTAATGCAATTGGGACAATGAGCAACAAAGGTTCATGCTACATTGCCGTAATTTAGTGAGAAAAACTTAACAGTTTGAAAAGCTGACGTCTGCCATACAGTTCTAAAACTTTACGTGCTACCAGTCTTCCTTGTTGGTTGATTGAGGGTTTTAAGTCTTCGACCGAGGAGGTGGCGACAGTCACTCATTGTCGGCCGTCGCTGTTGCAGAAGCTGGATGTTGGCACGCCTTCTTCTCGACACGGTCTCCAGCCGAAACGGGCTCTTGATGTGTGCCAGCTAACGCTTCCCGTCCGCGACACCGTGTCAGAAACTATCATAGGAAGTCGAGCGCAATTACATGCTGCCAAACCCCGGAAGCGCGGCAACTCGCGGGACCGTCTCACAACACACCTGCTCCACCGCCCTACCTCAGCCAGACGTTCTCTGCTCTGCCCGCGCTCCACGCGTCAGAGTTCACACTACCAAAGATCCTAAACACTTTGGTTCTCCACACGACCTATCGATGTATTCGTTCGATAGCATAGTTTTCCCTAGGCAAGACCCAGCGTAAAAATACAAATAGTATTTACAAAACAAACCGATTATACATCGACATAAATGCATGTATATACAAATAGTAAAACAATTACAATATACAAAGACACAAACACGTCATATCTTCAGGTAACAAAATAAGGAAAAAATTTATAGTACAATAGATGGAAATAGGAGGATATGCATTTCCGGCGTTACACGGTCTCTAATCTCTCTGATTTTATCCTCATGGTCTCTTCGCGAGATATACGTAGGAGGGAACAATATACTGCTTGATGGTTAGGATCAGAATTTTTCGTTTATATAAGCGTAAAAAGGTGAATGTGTGTAGAGGATATGTTATTGTAAAATCTAATGATTCGTTTGAAAGTATGAACTTTGGAGTCCCTGTGTAAACTTTAGGGATTCATCTCCATACTTTCTTTGGCCGTATACTGTCATTTATCCGTTCTAAATTGGTATACCATAGTACGTAGGGTCCGTATTGATTTACTCTTTATTTTTTCTCTTTATTCGTGATGCCGCATTTGGCTCATCATTACAGTTGCAAGTATGCAGTATTTTGGTATATCCTTAGATGGCAGGCAATCGCTAGAACTGTAATTCCTACATATCACAGCACAGTTTCCCAAGTACTGTCACTACGTTGTGATGACAGCAGTTCGGAAAATGGGCTGTATTGTGCATGGATGATACACTGCAGAGGCATGGAGATCTCTTCTGAACAGCACATTGCAAGGCATCCCAGATATGCTCAATAATGTTCATGTTTGGGGAGTTTGGTGGTCAGTGGAAGTGCTTAAATTCAGAAAAGTGTTCCTGGGACCACTCTGTAGCAAGCCTGTACGTATGGGGTGTCGCATTGTCCTGCAGGAATTGCCAAAGTCCGCCCGAATGCATAATGGACATGAATGGATGCAGTTGATCAGACAGGATGCTTACGTATGTGTCACCTGTCAGAGTCATATCTAGGGGTCCCATATCACTCCAACTGCACACGCTCCATACCAGTACGGAGCCTCTACCACCTTGAACAGTCCCCTTACAACATGCAGGGTCCATGGACTCATGAGGTTCTCTCCATTCCCATACATGTCCATCCGCTCGATACAATTTGAAACGAGACTCATCCGAACAGACAACGTGTTTCCACCAATCAACAGTCGAATGTCGGTGTTGTCGGGCCCAGGAGAGGTGTAAAGCTTTGTATCGTGCAGTCATCAAGGGAACATGATTGGGCCTTCGGCTCCGAAAGCCCATATCGATGATCTTTCGTTGAACGGTTCGCTTCCCTATTATTCCACAATCCCAGCGTGTTCTCTGTCTCTAATGATTTCACAGTGAACGGGACTTTAGAAGCCTCATCTGTGTTGCTTCCGTTTCACCTGAGATATTGTTTACAACTCTTGTAGGTATTAGTGTCACAGGAAATTATTGTGATTTCTTCACGAAGCAGAAACAGTAGAGTAGATCACATCTCTTGATAAGTTTCTTGCCACAGAACGCCAACGAAATCTCTCCGGCCATTCTATTTTGTTTGGATTATCATGTACCCAGAACCCTTTAAATGTGTTGTAGTTTATAAAATGAATTAAGAAAGCCTTGCCAATTAGAAGAAATATTTGTGTAATGCTATTTAGCAAATCTGCAATTGGGTTTGGTTTGTCCCTTCGCTGCTTTTATTTCAGTTATGGGCCGTTTTCTGAACGCAGTAGATTCTATTGTCCCAAGTTTCTTAGCTATACCTTGCTGACACTTAGATAACTGCTTGACGTCTTTACCAACAAAACTTCGAAGGAAGGAAGGAAGAGTGGGTTTAACGTCCGTCAAAACAAAACGTACATCCAAGGAAGTACAGTGTCTTTCAGAATGATTCATCAAGTTTCACCAGACTGTGTCTTCTACATCAATGAAGATAGAAACTTGAGGTAAATTATGTGTCTTAATAAAAATTACCCTTGGTGCCACTTAAAACTTGCCGCCCCATGAGTGCCGTTAAGTGTGCACTGGCATATCCAACAATCGTTCATTACTCAGTGTGCGTCTAGTTCAAATGGCGATAACACAACAACAAATGGTGTGTTTCGTTTAGTGTTTCAAAAGGCACAATTCAGTTACAATTGTTCTTTGTGATATTTGTCGAGAGTACGGCAGTAAACCTTCTACAACGTAATGTAGAGTATATTCATACGCAATCATGTAGGGATATACTCAATAGGGATATATCGAGCCACCGGCCGGAGTGGCCGTGCGGTTCTAGGCGCTACCGTCTGGAACCGAGCGACCGCTACGATCGCAGGTTTGAATCCTGCCTCGGGCATGGATGTGTGTGATGTCCTTAGGTTAGTTAGGTTTAATTAGTTCTAAGTTCTAGGCGACTGATGACCTCAGAAGTTAAGTCGCATAGTGCTCAGAGCAATTTTTGATACATCGAGCCGCTTGGTTGCAAGTTCTTTCCACTGGACGCCACTTCCGCAACTTGCGTACGCTTAACATACACTAGTAAACAAGGACCTTCAGTTTAACGTGGACTCCAAAACACGTGTCGTTACTGGCATATCCTTACATTATTGAGAGGTGAAGGCTACCTTAAGGGGACATGCTCGTGAAAATGACCAAAAATTTGAAAAAAAAATTCTTGGTCTATACAAGAGCATTTGATGCTGATTTCAAATATTTATAGTTTATGGCCATTATCATTTTCCGTTTGTTCTAAAATTGAAGTTGAACGTAATGTTGCACAGGGGGCACGCCCATCTGTCAGTTTGAAGTGCGTCAGAGTACGTAATGCATTCTTTTGTTCTTCCGTTTTCTTCGTCGTTAGTTTAGAATCGTTAACACAGATGTATTCTAGAAGGCACTGACATCTGGAACCAAAGTAGAGGCATGTCTAGAAGGCTATGGTTAGAATGTAAACAAACATCTGAGAATATATAATTTTGGAATTTCATATGCGTGTGGTTTTGTAGTTATTGTGTGTTGTTTTGTTTCTGTGTGTGTTTCCTGTGCTAAAAATGCCGAGAGTAAAGAAATTTAGTTCCAAACGAAAGTGTCACGGTAACCAGTTCCAAACACAACTGAATAATACACATCAGTTGCTTCAAAAGTCGCCTGCGAAAACTGTGTGTACAGGCAGTACTTCTAGACGTAAACTTTCGCTTTCTGAATGTAATAAGAACAAGTCTCGTAGTATTGTGAGCAGCAATAACGATGTAAATGTTATTGTGAACCTTATTATGCTACCAAGACTTTTAAAGAGTGCTGTGAAATGTAAGTACTGCAATTGTAAAGATAGTATTGACGTTTCTGAGGACATTTCAGCAAGGAAGAGTCTTTAAAGTCGGTTAGAGATGGCCTGTAGCTCGTGCAAGATGCACACTGATACTATGACATCGCCAGTAACTGATAGTCGACGTTACAGTGTAAATATTCAGTTTGTTTATGCAATGAGGTGTGTTGGAAGGGGAAGGAGAGCTGCCCAGACTTTTTGTGCAGTGATGGATTTGCCTCCACTTCCACTGAGGTTGGACAGATACAATAAATTAATACATAATGCTTTATGTGGTGTAAGTGAACATTCAATGAAAACAGAAGCAGAAAAAGCAGTAATGAACGTCTAACAAAGCACTGCCAGGGTTGTTCAAGTAAATTTATTGGCACCCATGTTTGTGTAAAGAATTTTGATGTCCCATGAGGTTAGCCGTGGTGTGAGGTATGTAAGCTACCTTGGGGGTGGAGACTGTAAAGGACACACTACTGTTGTTAGTGACAGACCATATGGGGACCCTCTGATAGAAAAGCCTGAATGTGTTGGGCATGTACAAAAATGAATGGGCACTGAGAAAATTATGTAAAGACTTCATTGGAAAAAAACCTGTCAGACAGAAGACACATAGGCCGGCCGAAGTGGCCGTGCGGTTAAAGGCGCTGCAGTCTGGAGCCGCAAGACCGCTACGGTCGCAGGTTCGAATCCTGCCTCGGGCATGGATGTTTGTGATGTCCTTAGGTTAGTTAGGTTTAACTAGTTCTAAGTTCTAGGGGACTAATGACCTCAGCAGTTGAGTCCCATAGTGCTCAGAGCCATTTGAACCATTTGAACCAGAAGACACATAGGTGGTCCAGGTCGTCTTACAAAAAGTGAAACTGATTCTTTGACTCAATATTATGGACTAGCAATAAGGAGAAATGTAGGAGATTTGGAGGACATGATACGAGCTATTTGGGCAACATGGTTTCACAGAGTATCAACAGACCAAACCCCACAGCATGGTTTCTGTCCAAAAGGGGAAGATTCGTGGTGCAAGTACTGGTGGAGCAATGCTACAGGCATACAATATAGCTACAAGCATTCCTTATCACTTGCTGTAATGGAGGCAATCAGGCCTATATATAGGTACCTGGCAAATAAAAATCTACTTAGGAAATGTATGCATGGTCTCTCTCAGAATGCAAATGAAAGCCTCAACAGATTTATATGGGAGAGAATACCCAAAACTGTATTTTTTGGGCTGACAGTGCTGAAGATTGGCGTAATGGATGCAATAATAACAATCAATGATGGTTCAATTTCAAAGATCAATGTTATGAAGTAATTGAACATCCTGATGGGAAGGAATATGGCTTCAGCTGTAACTGCTATTGATAAGCGGCGGGTAACCGAAGCAGAAACAGCTGCAGAAGATGCTTCCAGGGAGTCAAGGATAAAGAAATGAATGAAGACAAAGAGTATGGAGGACAAGGAAACAGGAGGATAACTGGGGATGCAGCTGGAATGTTCTCAACGAGCATAACGGTAAGGTAGTAATTCTGTAAATCTTCTTTTGCGTTTTACCGAAAACTTGAATTTTCATCATTCAGGTACACTTTTGTCCTAAATGACTGAAGTTAAACTCACAGAAATTGGTACAGATATTTAGAATGACCTCCTCTACCTCCCTTGCCTACTATTTCCTGAAAAATTTATAGCACGTGGATGATGTCGGTGATATTTGAGCTACATTTTTAAATATTTCTGTTGTGGTACATTAAATTAAGGGTCTTTTTCACAGATCAGCATCAGGGGAGGAAATTGGAGGCATAAAACACTTATGTGCATGTTGTCTGCACTCTGACTCTTTTTCCAAGCTGTGCAGTCAGTGGTTCTAAAGAAAATGGTACCGCAGTGAAATAGTGTTCCGTTTTTTACACTATTATAAATTTTGCTGTCAGCACCAAAATATAATTGTCTCAATGATTTTTTGGGAAATGCTTTGACTAATGACCCTAATTGTGTGTAACAATTTTTGACCTATCTCTCATTTATAGATCAGTTGCCTTATGAGGGTGAAGATAACGCTAAGAATGCAGCCCGTTCAGGGCGTGTCCCCTTAAAGGTAGACTGGAAAGTTTCCACGTCCAGACGAAGATTCAATCCCAAGACCTCTCCTTTCCCAGCCACACGCGTTAGCACCCAACTGCCAGGTTGATCTCATGACATGAGATTTCTTTGGTGAAGGTTTGTGGAAGATTCTGTCTATATGCCTCCCCTTCGAGCTCTCTGTGTTTCCGCTACCAGCAACTTTGGTAGAACTGTGACACCGCACATCCACAACAGTGAATGCAGTACTCCAGACATGCTCGCAAATATATGGTACGAGATTGACTATCGTCATGATGTCTGCCGCGCGTTCGATGGATGTCGGTGGAAACTAATGTTGCTAAAGATAGTGACAACTTCTACGGAAGCTGTTTCAAGAATATGATAAGTGGTGTGCAAAAATAAACTCCAACGAAACTTAGTATATGACTGTTGGGGGTGACAAAGAGAACGACTTAGATGCTGTCATCTTTAGTGTTAAATGTCCCACTTTTAAATATCCAGGTGTAACTATATTCGCGAATGGAAAGAGTGTAAAAGATATTATAGATAATACTGGACAATGAAAACGTGTTATTCGAAAATTAAACTCTACTCTTGGAACAACAAGAAAACTAACGATAATACGAATATTATACACAAAATTATAGTAGAAAACGTATGAAGCCCGGAGAACCGTAAGGACATATAGCACACCGTCATCGATCTTGAGATTGTCTGAACTTGCTCTTGATACCTGCTGATCTTACGGTAAACCAGCTTTAGCTATTCCTGTAGCCCCACACTGCATATCTGAACATTCACAAAAAGCTGTCTCGTCGATTTCTCAGGTATTTATTTCTATATGGGCCCAAAGTATAATACTGTTGCTCTCCACTGCTCAACTGTTATCTATGGTACATAACACAATTTATGTATCTACATCACGTCCGTAGTAGTAATATTTCATAATCGGAGGTGTATCGGCAGTAGTAAAGGAATCATAAGCCGCACCATTTTGCTGACGAAAATGACGACAACGAGGATGAAGAATTGTTTAAATTGGTGTGTGTGTGTGGTGGGGGGGGGGGGTGTCCGTTCTTCATGTTCTGATTTAGTTTCACATCAAATAGCAAACTTTACAACTATAAAAAGACATTATTGTCACTAACCTACAAACGATAATTTCGTGAATTAACATTAATAATAAATATAATCTTAAATATAATTTGATATTTCATTATATAAAGCGGGTACTTTATTTTTTTGTAGGAAATATTACATGTTGAGACTTGGTTAAAAAACTGTTCAGACCTATGTGAATGGTAGTTTGTCCATAAGTCTGATTTTCACAAACCTCTATTTTCCACAAAACTAGGCTTCTGTGCTTTGAGCTCTTATGGTTCTCCATGCCTCATATGTATATGTGGGTCACAAGTGTGAAAAAGATAAGCTGCTATGGAAATGGATTACTGTGGATTAAGCATTAAGATTAGATTACATTGGAAATGAAGAAATGGTAAAAATGATGGGAGTGGAAGAAAAATAAATGGAGGACATTGAGAGGTAGAATGAAATGATAATTAAATCAAGACCTTAAGCTGTCGACAGGCGTTGATATACATCAATGGGGACAGTTGAAAATGTGTGCCCCGACCGGGACTCGAACCCAGGATCTCCTGCGTACATGGCAGACGCTCTATCCATCTTTTTTTTCATTTTGTTCGTTGCTGATCGTTGTGTTTGGTCGTTGCGGACGTCACGTGACATCCGTTCAAGTTCGTTGTTGACCCTTTCACTCAGTTATTACAGAGGCCAACCAGCTCTCTGAACGAACTCGCTGAGCTACCGTGCCGGCATCCATAAGAGCTACCGAGGGCATAGAGGACAGTGCGACTGCAGGGATTTATCCCTTGCACGCCCCCCGTGAGGCTCACATTCCGAACTTAATGTCCACACACTACATTCGTAGTGCCCCTGCCCATTACATTCGGATATATCTGAAAGAACAGTTCCCATTTTCATATTGAGAGGTAGATGTTACGAGAGGCGTTCAAACTTTTATTTTTTCCCTTCGTTCATGGTGCGCCATTAACTCGTCATTGCAGTTAAAAGTATGTAGTACTTTGGTCTAACCGCTGGTGGTAGGGCAAACACTATAAGCACAGTGAAGCGCCAAAGAAAGTGTTATAGGCAAGCGTATTCAAATTCAGAGACATGTAAACAGGCAGAATACGGCGCTGCGGTCGGCAACACCTATATAACACAACAAGCGTCTGGCACAGTTGTTGGATCGGTTACTGCTGCTACAATGACAGGTTATCAAGATTTTAAGTGCGTTTGAACGTGGTACAATAATCGGCTCAGGAGCGATCTGACACAGCATCTCCGAGGTAGCGATGAAGTGGGGACTTTTTCTGTACGACCATTTCACGAGTGTACCGTGAATATCAGGAATCCGGTAAAACATCAAATCTCCGACATCGCTGCGGCTGGAAAAAGATCCTGCTAGAACGGCCCAACGACGACTAAAGAGAATCGTTCAACGTGACAGAAGTGCTACGCTTCAGCAAATTGCTGCAGATTTCAATGCTGGGCCGTCAACAAGTGTCAGAGAGCGAACCGTTCAACGAAAGATCATCGCTATGAGCTTTCGGAGCCGAAGGCCCAATCTTGTACCCTTGATGACTGCACGACACAAAGCTTTACACCTTCCCTCTTCCCGACAACACCGACATTGGACTCTTGATTGGTGGAAACACGTTGGCTGTTCGGATGAGTCTCGTTTCAAATTGTATCGAGCGGATGGACATGTATGGGAATGAAGAGAACCTCATGAATCCATGGACCCTGCATGTTGTCAGAGGACTGTTCAAAGTGGTACAGGATCCGTAATGGAATGGAGCGTGTGCAGTTGGAGTGATATGGGACCCCTAGATATGACTCTGACAGGTGACACATACGTAAGCATCCTGTCTGATCAACTGCATCCATTCATGTGCATTTGGGCGGACTTGGGCAATTCCTGCAGGACAATGCGACACCCCATACGTCCAGACTTGC
Organism: Schistocerca nitens; assembly: GCF_023898315.1. Lineage (NCBI taxonomy): Eukaryota > Metazoa > Arthropoda > Insecta > Orthoptera > Acrididae > Schistocerca > Schistocerca nitens. Next base: position 123,628,319 of record NC_064622.1, on the reverse strand, counting down.
TACAGAGTCGCCCCAGGAACACTTTTCTGAGTTTAAGCACATCGACTGACCACCTGTGACTTAACTTCTGAGGTGATCAATCCCCTAGAACTACTTAAACCTAACTAACCTAAGGACATCACACACATCCATGCCAGAGGCAGGATTCGAACCCGCCACAGTAGCGATCGCGCGGTTCCAGACTGTAGCGCGTAGAACCGCTCGGCCACTCCGGCCGGCCGTTGCTATTCACAATATGCGTAAACGACCTTGTGGATAACATCGGAAGTTCACTGAGGCTTTTTGCGGATAATGCTGTAGTATATCGAGAGGTTGTAACAATGGAAAATTGTACTGAAATGCGGGAGGATCTGCAGCGAATAGACGCATGATGCAGGGAATGGCAATTGAATCTCAATGTAGACAAGTGTAATGTGCTGCGAATACAAAGATCGTTTATTATTTAGCTACAATATAGCAGGTCAGCAACTGGAAGCATTTAATTCCATAAATTATCTGGGAGTAGGCATTAGGAGTGATTTAAAATGGAATGATCATATAAAATTAATCGTCGGTAAAGCAGATGCCAAACTGAGATTCATTGGAAGGATAATAAGGGAATGCAATCCGAAAACAAAGGAAGTAGGTTACAGTACACTTGTTCGCCCACTGCTTGAATATTGCTCACCAGTGTGGGATCCGTACCGATAGGGTTGATAGAAGAGATAGAGAAGATGCAACGGAGAGCAGCTCGCTTCGTTACAGGATCATTTAGAAATCGCGAAAGCGTTACGGAGATGACAGATAACCTCCAGTGGAAGACTCTGCAAGAGAGACGCTCAGTAGCTCGGTACGGGCTTTTGTTGAAGTTTCGAGAACATACCTTCACCGAGGAGTCAAGCATTATATTCCTCCCTCCTACGTATATCTCGCGAAGTGACCATGAGGATAAAATCAGAGAGATTAGAGCCCACACAGAGGCATACCGACAATCTTTCTTTCCACGAACAATACGAGACTGGAATAGAAGGGAGAATCGATAGAGGCACTCAAAGTACCCTCCACCACACACAGTCACGTGCTTGCTGAGTATGCATGTAGATGTAGATGTAGAAATCGGTAGGGGCCAAGCCTGACCTGCTCGCTTAAGAACACAGACGGACGTAGCGTGCAACCTGGTGTGCAAGTTCCCGGCTTACTCTGCAAAGTTAAGGTTTACGTCACCTGGACGTTCGCCTGTCTTCGTTGGAGGTAGTAACGCTCTGGTTGGAATCCGGGAAGTCGCGGCTGCTGCACATCTGAGTGGAGGTAAGAGCTCTTTTCTTATTCTGAGTACTTGATACTGCAAGGCCATGCCTGTGTTATATGGAACTGGACCTGTTACGTTAACGCGCCTACCTTTGAGCGCACCACCAATGGTCAGCGTTTCCAATTGAAATCTGTGTTGTAAGCTACATGTCGTGCAACTGGAAGAGTATTCCCTGTGATAGGCTTCGTGAAGGGAATAAATTGTGGCTGGATCTATGTGGGAGGCAAAGTGGTACGTTCATATTACTGTACCAACAGGCGCTGTTATGACCACTCGTGAATACTAGTACTTTTTTAAGGAGTGTTAAGTTTAATTGTATCGGTACCCACTTTGTCATTTTTGTTTTCTTTTCGCATTGGACAATCCTGCGTGAAGCTTTATTTGGCAGATTACTGCTTTCTTTTCATGTGTATTGGCAGGGCATCTTTGGTGAAAACAATGCATTCCTGTTCCCTGGGTCCGGAGCAAACGTGTTTGTGTTCGCACGGCAGCATTCCTGTCGTCGCACGGCCTCTGGGTAGACCGCCAGTCTGCCGGCCCCAGCAGTCGCGTCGTGGTATCTCAAGTTACGCTATGTGATCTTGTGTTGCCACCTGCTGCCAGGTACTCCATATCAGCGACCTCAGTAGTCATTAGACAGCGTGAGAGAGCAGAATGGGGCGATCTGCGGAACTCATGAACTTCAGGTAATTGGGTGTCACTTGTGTCATACGTCTGTATGCGAGGTTTTCACACTCCTAAACATCCCTAGGTCCACTGTTTCCGATGTGGTAGTGAAGTGGAAACGTGAAGGGACACGTACAGCACAAAAGGGTACAGGCCGAACACGTCTGTTGACTGACAGAGACCGCCGACAGTTGATGACGATCGTAATGTGTAATAGGCAGACATCTATCCAGACCATCACACAGGAAGTCCAAACTGCATCAGGATCCACTGCAATTACTATGGCAGTGGTGAGAAAAGTGGAATCTCATGGTAGAGTGGCTGCTCATAAGCTACGTATCTCGCCGGTAAATGTCAAACGACGCCTCGCTTTGTGTAAGGAGATTAGACATTGGACGATTGAACAGTGAAAAAACGTTGTGTGGAGTGACGAATCACACTACACAATATGGCGATCCGACGGCAGGGTGTCAGTATGGCGCATGCTCGGTGAACGTCATCCGCCAGTTAGTGCCAACAGTAAAATTCGGAGGTGGTGGTGTTATGGTATGGTCGTATTTTTCATGCAGGGGGCTTGCACCCCTTGTTGTTTTGCGTTACACTATCACAGCACAGGCCTACAATGATGTTTTGGCTAAATGGTTCAAATGGCTCTGAACACTATGGGACTTAACTTCTAAGGTCGTCAGTCCCCCATAACTTAGAACTACTTAAGCCTAACTAACCTAAGGACAGCACACACATCCATGCTCGAGGCAGGATTAGAACCTGCGACCGTAGCGGTCCCATGGTTCCATACTGTAGCGCCTAGAACCGCTCGGCCACCCTGGCCGGCAATGATGTTTTAAGCACCTTCTTGCTTCCCACTGTTGAACAGCAATTCGGTGATGGCAGTTGCATCTTTCAACACGATCGAGCACCTGCTCTTAATGCACGACCTGTGGCGGAGTGGTTACACGACAGTAACGGCCCTGTAATGGACAGGCCTGCACAGAGTCCTGATCTGAATCCTACAGAACACCTTTGGGATGTTTTTGAACGCCGATTTCGTGTCAGGCCTCACCGACCGACATCGGTACCATTCCTCAGTGCAGAACTCCGTGAAGAATGGGCTGCGATTCCGCAAGAAACTTTTCAGCACCTGATTGAACGTATGCCTGCGAGAGTGGAAACTGTCATCAAGGTCAATGGTGGGTCAACATCATATATAAATCCAGCATTACCGATGAAGGGCGCCACGAACTTGTAAGTCATTTTCAGCCAGGTGTCCCGATACTTTTGATCACATAGTGTAAGTAATATTCATCGTTTCATAAGTGCCAGGGCGGAGTGTCGCCGTATATGCGGCTGGTGAATTGAAAGAGGCCTGTTTGTCGAGACTGAGGTTCTTTCTCAATATATCACTGTAACTTCTTTTAAAGCTGGCACTGTTATTACTGCTTCTCAGCGCGTTAAGTGTAAGACTTGTTACATATCAATGTAAACTGCCAAACCTTACCTTGTTCCACAGTCATTAGCTGCTGCACTAGCAGTGAAACGTGGCTGCTCGTTCCTTGTTGGCTATAACAGCTGTCTGCTGTAGCTCTCAGCTTACTATGAATATTTGGAAATTGTATGTTTATTAAGGGTTGTTATTAATGTTTGGTTGCAATATACGGGCGGGAATTTATGTTTAAATTTTATACATTTCCAGTTCTTCCGTTTGAGAGAGTGTATATTTTATTGCTCAAGGGATTTTCTTATTAATGGTTATGCATTGCTAAGCAGACTTTCAACAGCTACAGTCAGTAGGGTGTCTTGTGATCATTCCCGTATTTGGATGGAACTTGTATGATTGGCTAACGGTTACGTAATCTCACAGTTTGTTAATAATTTAACGGCTGTCACTGTTATTCATTTAGTTGATAAAACTGTTTACTGAACCTGCTTGCTGCCACGTCTAGTTGGTGTGACATTCTTTATTTTGGGAACTCTATACTTCCGATTTTCATGTCCTGCTCTTAATGATGCAATTATTAAGGTTCTTTTTAATTATTTGAGCCTGTACAATTTATTGTGACATTTATGATTCTTTTAATAAATTTTAAAAAGTAATATCAATGTTTCTGTAAGGTAATAAAGTACGGATATGTTACGTGAAACAAGGAATGGCAAATATGTGGGTCCACTTTCCATGTTTTTGCCTTAAGGCTGTCCTAAACCTAGTTGTGAGGTGTCAACTGCCTGAGTGGAATTCTCTGTCCGCTTAAACCCTCGATTCAAAAAAATTCAAATGGCTCCAAGCACTATGGGACTTAACACCTGAGGTCATCAGTCCCCTAAGACAGGATTCGAACCTGCGACCGCAACAGCAGTGCGGTTCTGGACTGAAGCGCCTAGAGCCACTCGGCCTCAGTGGCCGGCTTTAAACCCTCGACTGGCAGATGAAAGTTCGTCTGTGAACTATAGGTGTCTGATGAATTTATAGCAGCACAGCGAGAAATGCATGCTTGAACACAAATGCAAGTGGTAGCCAAGCTCGAAGATTGCGGTTTTGTATTTGATCAAGAGCGGCAACTGTGCATTGTCCCTGACAAGTTGCAAGTGTCAGTAGGGATCAGAACAGTGTTCTTCGTAGTTGTGAGTGCATTATGTCGGAGCTAAGCGAATACGAAAATGGGCGAATTGTTTGTGCTCATATGGTCGGTGCTTCAGTCACCAAGGACGCCGACGTGTTGGGTGTTTCAAGAATCGTGTAGGACAAGCGGAAAAACTTCATTTCCTAAGTCACGAAGTTTGCGAAAGTGTGTGCTGAGTGATCGTAATAGTCGGTCATTGAAGAGGATTGTGACGAAAACTAAGAGGAGGAGAGCAACAGCTGCGAAAGTCACTGTAAAACTGAATGTCGTACTCCCCAGCCAACGTTGGCAGCACCGAAACTGCGGAAGCACATAACTGGAGGGCGAGGCGGAATTGCAAAACCAGGACCAGTGGTGAAAACACACGTAACAGGAAAAGTAGCTCTAAATCTTTGAGTATGGAGTAATGGGAGAAAGTCATTTGGTAGTATGACTCTTGTTTCACGCTATTTCCAGCTTCTGGACGAGTTTACGACATAAGAGTGAAACATGGCAGGGATTCGGTGATTGTTTGCGCAGACTTGTTGTGGTATGCCATGGGCCGCAAGGGTATCCCGCAAGGACGCATTGCTGCGGAGGATCATGTGACCATCGCGGTTGATCAGGAACATTCCATAGTACAATGTTTGTTTCCCAATGGTGAAGCTGTGTTTCAAGACGACAGCGCCAATATTCAATCAATTCGCATCGCTTAGGACTGGATTTTTGTGAGCGAGAGGATGAATTGTCGCACCTTCCCTGGCCACCACATTCATCACATCACAAAATTGTTGAACCTTTTTACTCTACTTCCGCAGAACCAAACTCTCCGTCCGAACGGGCCTAGTAAGTCCCAACGGTGACGACCGGCCGCCGTGTCATCCTAAGCCCACAGGCGTCTCCAAATGCGGATATGGAGGGGCATGTGGTCAGCACACCGCTCTCCCGCCCGTATTTCAGATTACGAGACCGGAGCCGCTACTTCTCAATCAAGAAGCTCCTCAGTTTGCCTCACAAGGTCTGAGTGCACCCCGCTTGCCAACACCGCTTGGCAGACCTGATGGTCACCCGTCCAAGTGCTAGCCAAACCCGACAGCTCTTAACTTCGGTGATCTGACGGGAACCGGTGTTACCATTGCTAATAGGCCGTTGGCTCCGAAGAACCAAGACTCATACAAAATTTGGTACCTCACGACGACACCAAAGTAAAGACAGCCGCTGCCAAACGTAGCAACGAATCGTCTGTATGTAATAGCGCAGTCTGTATGTAACCAGTGAACACTTGTAATCGTAGCTAACGACGACATTATCGTCTTAACATAGGATCTACTGTCTTAAAATAGAATGGTAATTCAAAACTTTATAAGGGCAAATGTACTCTGATTTGATGTATCGTTCCACAAAGACGAAGTGTTAAGTGTTATAACTCACAGAAATAGTACCAAACACGTGTCATCCGTATGGACACTAACTGTTACCATTGTAAATTATTTACGATGTTCCAGATTCAATAAGTTACTAAAAGTCTGAGTGTGTGCTGTAGCATCTGCTCGACCTCCTCCAGAAGTAATGTAGTTGCTACAATACGTCACAATCATTACCTATCTTGTCACTATTTTTCAGGAAGAATTGTATAACATTACCTTGTAAACCACACAGGACATGTTTTTATCCATTGCGAGACTACTGGAAGCTGTTTTAATGCCAACGAATTTCCTGTACCGTATTGGGCATGATAATAAACCTTGTTCTTGGTGTTTCCATATTTTTGTCCACCGCCTGTATTTGAGTGACGACAGGCAGAGGCAAGACGCAGTCATTGTTTTTAGTGCCCACTGTGACGTCGGACCGTAACTATGGCGGATGGGTAGGAGTATTTGAATAACGTACGGAGGAGGCACAATACAGTTCGTTGTGTCGCCATCTGTGGCGGCTGAACCATAAGTATGCGGCGCCGTATTGGAGAATAGCTTCGTCGTGTGGCGTCATCTATGTGCATGGCACGTACCTATTTGCCGGTGGACATAGGAGAAAATGAGAGCTTTGTAGAAATATGCGTAAGTTAAACCTCCTGTCTTCATTCATGTAGAAGATATAGTCTTGTGAAATCGGATGGATTTTTTTTTGAAAGACGCTGGATTATCACTTGCCTGTACTGTCTTTGTTCACGTTGAAGTGTTCGTTCAGACAAGACAGACGTCTCTACATTTCGTCCTGCGGAAACTAAATTTTAAACTGTTATTCTGGATTAGAAGTCAGCAAGGGAATGTGCACACTGGAGCGTCTGTCATAGCAACATCAATCTCGGTACGCATTGCCGCTCTGTGGAAGACTTTAACGCTACCCAATCTCGCACGAACATGTAATTCTGGTTCCATTAAGCCCAGCGTGCTTTCAAAGCCTCCAGCACCTATTGTTACGCCGCACAGGAGGCCCTGCACGACTTCCCGGTATACAGCGATAATTACTGGCTTATAGTACAAAGCAGTACGTGAATTGTCAAACTTCCTCTTGTGATCATTAATATATATTCAATAACCTGTTAAAGGCACGTAACTGTTCCATGAATGCGTGTTCTCCGCCAGCTTACATATCATTTCCGTCAGACTTTGAGAGTTCGTTGCAGGGCTGATTGACAAACTTTCCAACGGGGATAAGGACAATGTTTCGGCTACAAAAATGTAACGATGTATTGTCCGAATAATGCATGCTGAATATCGTAAACTTACGGTATATTATCAGCTTTCCATCAGAAAAACTCGGTACAAAATATACAAGGGTGTCTCGTATTTGCAGAAAGCAAACTTCTATTGCAGATCTAACACTAACGCATTCCGCCACAGCAACACCATCATATTAACTAGCTCAAAACATTCCGCCACTGATTCTTTTTCTTCTTCTTCTTCTTCTTCTTCTTATTCCTTTCTTCATAGGCTAAACGTTATTTCCTTTTTCCTAGGCTACAGCTTGCTAGACTACCCCTCAACTCCACTTCGAGGTTGTCGCTCCAATATTACTTTTACCAGCTAGTGATTCATATCTTACGAGTTTCACAATTTTCTGTTGGTCCATGCTGTCTATGTGTTAGTTCCGTTAGGTACCCAGTCATTAATGGAGTCCGCTTTATGTCCTTTTCTAATGTCCTCAATTCACTCTCAGTGTCTTCCGCGTAATCTTTCGCAGAGTTTTCATTTTCGCGATTTCCAAAGGAGTTCTAGTTTTTGATGTTTCACATCATATCTCTGATGAGTATGTCGTAGCTGGTCTCACAACTGTTTTGTATGTTCGTGCCCTTGCATCTGTTCCTATATGTCTGCTTTTCAAAGCAGTATGATTTACACATCCTTCTACTTTCTTGCTTTTTCTACTTGTTCTCTAGCTTTCTCTTCGATATTTCCACCGCTGGACAGTTCAATACGAATATATTTAAATATCATTATCTCTTGGATAAATTTTTCTATACGCTATCATTTTGCCTCTAACTGGTTGCACAGATGTGGCCTTACATTTGGTTTTTTGAGTAGATGTGACGCTCCTGAGCGTTAGTTGCCTTCGGACGTGGTGAGTTGTTGTTAGCCAAGGATGTTCTAAGGCGACAAAGATGTCATTATCAGCTCATCGGCGAGTTTGAACGACGTCGTGTAATAGGACTACGAGAATGTGGGTGTTTGTTTCACGATACTGCAGAAAGACTTGGCAGCAATGCAGCCACTGTATATGTTTGCTGGCAATGGTGGTCACGAGACAGAACGGAAGCAAGAAGACACGAGCTGCACATGGACACGTGGGACTATCGAGAGGGAAGACCATCACGTTCGGCGTATGGCTCTGCGCATGTTGCTACATCCGCAGCAGAACTCTGAGCAGTAGTTGGCACCACACTGACACAATGAACTGTCACAGATCGACTATTTGAGGGGCAGCTCTGAGTCAGAGGCGCTGTGCGCTTTCGTTTGACAGCAGGAGCACTCTTATGGTTGTCCCACAGCAGCGTTTCACATTTTCAATGGCCTGTCTCGCGCTTACATTAACCTGCGATCTTGCAATGTCAATCACTTAAGTATGTTACCTAGACAAATGTATTCCCGAAATTTCAATGCTCTACATTAATTATTTTGGGCGTTGCGATTTATTTCCGCCCGGGTATAGGAAAGTTTCTGCAGGTTATCTTCACTGTTTGCCTGCAGCATAAAAAATGACTTTAATTTGTTCGTCCTCCATTCTACATCTGCTACCAGCAAATACCTTCATTATCATCTCGTCTATGATTATATTAAAAAGTAGCGGGCTCAGTGAATCACATTGTCGAATACCACAATTAACTGTTATGCACCTAGTTAACCTGGATACATTTTCACCTGGATGTAGTAACTGCAATAAATGTCTTCAATTGTTCTTCGTAATTTGGAAGGAATCTCCCGATTGTACAGCAGATTTTAAACATCCTTCTATAAATCAATAAAACAAAGATAAGCTGGTCTGTTGTTTTCAACGGACTTTTCATGCAATTTGTTTAAGAATGAATACTGCATCTGTGCATAATCTACCGTATCTAAAACTCCACAACCTCTCTGCAAGGGTAGTAATGTTTTAAATTTTATTTGCTATTATTTTTATGAGTTTAAGAACTGGGATCAGTAGTTTGATCCTTCAGTGACTGGATAAGTCATTCTTATCTTCTTTTAACCTTGTAATAATAGTTCTCCATTCATTTGCAACTTTATTAGCAGCTACACTGAACAGCGAGAACGTCATGAGCACCTAACCAATAGCTGGTAAGTCCACCTATGGCACGGACAATAGCGGCGACGTGTCGTGGCATGGAAGGAAAGAGGCTTTGGATGGTCGCTGGAGAGAGCTGGCACTACGTCTGCACACACAAGTCGCCCAATTCCCGTAAATTCCGGGGAGGGGGCCGATGAGCTCTGACGCCACGTTAATCACATTCCAGATGTGTTCGATCCGATTCAGATCTGGTGAATTTTGGGGCTAGCACATCGACTGGAACTCACCACTGTCTTCCTCGAACCACTCCTGGCCTTGTGACATGGCGTATTATGGTGTAGAAAAGTGCCATTTCCGTCGGGAGACATGTTGGCCATGAAATGGTGTACGTGATCTGCAAACAGTATACGATACGCCTGGACCTAGTTTCACCTGGGTTTGGCCACGTGTTAAGGACACTCACCACAGCACTCCTTGAACACCAGACAAGTGCAATTTCCGAAATGCTTGTGCCGACCCACGCGGGCCATCACAGTCTGCCCTCGGTCAATCTCATATAGATCGTGCGCCTTCCACATTCCATAAACGCACAGCACACTCATTGATAATACATGCAGCGTACGTGTGTCTGACTAGCAGTCATTCGTCGTCAGGTAATACTGCCATCGCCTGCTCGGGTTTTTCGCGATAGTAGGTCGGTGGTCAGAATTTTCTCTCTGATCAGTGTATAAAATTGTTAATCAACTTGGTTAACAGTTCATTTAGTGCATATCCTACATACTTCAGTAATTCGTTGGGAATTCTATCTTTCCCTGGAGATTACTTATTTTTAACAGACTTAATGCTTCTTCTACCTCTGCATGTGAAACAGTTATAGCATCGTCTCTGATCTCTCTTCATTTCACTTTCTGCTGATTTTCTACCTTTGTAAAAATCTGTTAAATATTTAACCCCTGATTCTTCCTTTATGACGATCACTTTCAAAATTTCACTTAATCCTATCGTCTGCTCTCATATCATCCTTCGTATTTGTTTCGACAACCCATAGAACTCACGTTCTGAATTTTTAGGAAAGTTTCCCCAGTGTTCTTGTTTAAAATACAATTCACTAACGATTTTGTCTTATTGCGAGTTCTTCTGTATTCTTAATAAGATTCGTCTTTTGACTGTTTTATATTATAAATAAGCAAACCGATTTTCTTTTACACATTTCTTAAACCTGTCTGCGAAACCTCGGTGGTCCATTTGTTTTCCTCTCTTGCTTTATAACTCGTGTACCAACTGGTTCTTGAGCTGCTGCTTCAAAACTTTCTTTGATTTTCTCCAAACCCTCATCTACGTTATCCTCTGCATTAACGGGTTTCTCTTTTATTTTCTGTCCTAATTTGATATTGAGAATAAACCAAGCTGGGACAAATATTCGGTTACCAAGTATTTTCGTTTACTGTAACACACTTATTATGATGCCAGTGAGTCTTGAGCGGTACTCGCAGTAGTGAGTACTTCGTACGGCAGCGACTACTGCAGCCTCCTGAATATGTCGAACGGCTGCTTTCTTTCGTATTTGTAAAAGGGGGACTAAAATTTGAGGATATTTGTAATGTTTTACTATGTATGTACATAAGGAGATTCGCTGTTAAAATTTCGTGGGATGTGTTTTAATGCTGCTGTTTACTACCGTGCTTTGTTGATTCATATCCTCCTTTCATTACATTTTATATTTTCTAAAAAAATGAGACTAGCGTCCTTTTTCTTTCATTATCTGCAATAACTGCATCTGGTGAAATGGGCGCTGTCTGAAACCTATTGAAATCATATTAAAGAAAGGGTTCCTTCCATGAAAATGTAGTGTTAGACTTGCTGACTGTTATCCGGCAGCACACCAGAGAAGAGAACTTGCAATAATTTTTATACTAGCAACTGATATCACAAAATTTTTTAATTTATATCTACATTGAGGAATGAGGTTCCGCTTAAGTATAACAACCGCTGCGCATTAGCTGTTGTTGTTGATGGTGTCGTCATGGTCCACAGTCCGAAGAATGGTTTGATGCAGTCATGGTCCACAGTCCGAAGAATGGTTTGATGCAGCTCTACACAGTATGTGTATCCAGTGTAAGACTCTTTGGTTATTGGAAGATTGCCTTCCATACCGTCTCTGTTTCAGCCATCGTTAATTGTTTAGCTATAAAGAAAATGACCTCTTCTATTACTTTCGGAGTATCATTCGCTAATCTAAGCATCGTCTGATTTATTACAACCAAATTACATGGCCCTTGCTCTTATTTTGTTTGTATTCATCCGGTAATTGCTATTCAAGACACTATCCATTCTGTTCACCGACCATTCAAGTCCTTTGCCATATCTCAATGAACTACAGTGTTATCGACAAACCTTAAACTTTATATTTCTTCTAACTGTAGTTTAATTCCCTTTCCAAATTTCTCCTGCATTACGTTTACTGCTTTGTTGAATAACAGTGAGGATAGGCTACAATACTGTCTCGTTCCACTCTCGATTACTGCTTCCCTTTCATCCTCTTACAAACCTGTTACGCCACACTAGTTGTTGTACAAGTTATGAATTACCTTTCGTCCATGTATTTTATCCCCACATCCTTCACAGTTTAGGAGAGTGTTGTGGTGTCACCGCTAGACACCACACTTGCTAGGTGGTAACTTAAATCGGCCGCGGTCCTGTAGTACATGTCGGACCCGCGTGTCGCCACTGGGTATTCGCAAACGTAGCGCCACCACAGGGCAGGTCACAAGACACGGACTTGACCTCGCCCCAGTTGTACGGACGACATAGCTTGCGACAAGACGTATCACGTCTTCCTCTCATTTGCCGAGAGACAGATTAAATAGCCTTCAGCTAGTCCATCGCTACTACCTAGCAAGGCGCCATGTGTATCATTGCTAATTGCTTACTACTATGCAAGAGATGTATTTCAACAAGAACAAGACTACATTAAAGTTAAGTATATTAAAATCTCTCTTCTTTTCTTTATAGTTTTCATCCAGTCTCCTGTTTCAGAATTTACGCCCGTCTGCGTTAGTTTCGCGTGCACCTAGCCACTCATTGTGTCGAGACCTTAGGGAATCGACACAACAATATTTTGGCGCCGAGGAGTGGTGCCGCGCCCACGTTGCAGTCTTTGTGTTATACTTGCTCTAATTTGCTTGTGTCATGGCTTCGCCGCATTCTCCAGATGTACTGTCCGAATTTTTTCGCTTGCAGAATCAGCAGACGCAGGCGTTATTGGAAGCCCTTGGACAGCTCGTCCAGGGTCAACGTGCGCTGCAAACCGATGCGGCACCCGCCGCTTCATCGCTACCGCAGCCACACAACGCTGTCGCACCGCCATTTAGGCCCTTTGAGGCCCATAACGAGAGCTGGACTGAGTGGGCCGATCAGTTCCGGTTCCACCTCACAGCTTATGGAATTCAAGGTAAAGAGCGGCAGCCGTTTTTGCTTTCTTGTGTAGGTGTGTCTACCTACCGTGTGATAGTGAAATTGTTTCCCCGACGCGACGTAGCAACTCTGACCTACGAGGAAATTTTGTCGGCTTTAGATGCCTATTTCAAAGAAACAGTAAATGTAGTTGCCAAACGGTATACGTTTTTTCGTACAAAACGTACGGCCGGTCAGACTAATAGGGAGTGGGTAGCAACTTTGCAAGGACTTACTAGAGACTGCGCGTTTGCCTGTGAATGTGGCCTCCCATATTCAGATACTATGGTGCGTGATGCAATTGCACAGAACGTTTCTGATGTTCGCATACGAGAACAGATTTTGAAACTAGTTAATCCCTCCCTGCAACAAGTGATAGACATATTGGACAGGCAAGACACACTTGACTTTGCTCAGGAATCATTTGAAACTTCGCCAGCAGTGTGTCACATTAATCGGCCCGCCGGGCCCGCTGCACGGGACGCTAAGCGGCCCTCGCGCCCGACTTCGCAGCGGCAGCCTAGCTTGCAACCACGTGCGCCGCGTAAGCAAGCAAATGCAGTGAAATCTTGCCCGCGGTGTGCCACTAGACATTCGCGTGAAAATTGCCCGTCACGCCAAGCTATTTGCTTTTACTGTCAAAAGAAAGGACATGTACAAAGTGTTTGCCAGAAAAAGCTTCGGTCAGACAATCACACCAATTCCAGGCCCTTTGCTTCGCGCCGGAATCGAACCCAGGACAATCAGGCTCGTGGACCTTCGCCCATGGACATTCATGTAGTTCATGCCCACCCGTCCAGTGACACTTTAGCTAACAGTGACTGTGTTCGTCCCACCCAAAGTGTGCGTCGACGTCGCCGGAAATCCCGTAAAGTCGCAAGTGCTTCTGTACCTGTCTCAGTTCACATTGCACGAGACAGTCCCTCTTGTCGTCAACAAGACAATAAACTTTTTGTGGACTTAGACTTTGCAGGAAAAGTGATACCATTCCAGCTCGATACCGGAGCTGCAGTTTCATTGCTCAATCACGACACGTACAAACAACTGGGCGCCCCGCCATTGCGTGCCGCAAATGTTACGTTAACTAGTTACTCCGGACAGCATATACCTGTGTTAGGGCAGTGCAGCCTTATTGCAACATACAAGGGACAGACAAAACTTGTGTCATTTTATGTTCTTCGTTCCTCTAGTGCAGTGAACTTGTTTGGTTTAGATTTGTTTCAATTGTTTAATATGTCTATTGTAAATCAGGTCCTTTCAGTGAATCAGACTGTGCCTTCCGCCAGTGTTTCTAGTCTTTGTGAAGAATTTGCAGACATTTTTGCACCGGGCCTTGGTTGCGCTAAGAACTATGAAGCGCATTTGGAACTGAAAGACAACGCGCAACCGAAATTTTTCAGAGCGCGCAATGTTCCCCACGCATTGCGTGATGAGGTCGCAAGAACATTGCACGATTTAGAATCTCAAGGTGTAATTGAACGTGTGCAGGCTTCTCTCTGGGCCTCACCCTTAGTAATTTTGCCAAAACCTTCCGGAAAATTGAGACTTTGTGTGGACTTCAAGGCCACTGTGAATCCACAACTTGTGACTGCTACTTTTCCTTTGCCCCGCCCGGAAGATCTTTTTGACAAACTGTGCCCGGGAAAATATTTTTCCAAATTGGACCTAGCAGATGCGTACTTGCAAATACCTGTGGACGCAGAATCCCAGCGCGTCTTAGTGGTAAACACGCATCTTGGCTTGTATCGCTTCAAAAGACTGCCATTCGGGTGTGCATCCGCCCCTGCATTGTTTCAGCAATATTTACAAGCTATTTGTGCGTCGGTCCCTACGGCTGCGAACTATCTGGACGATATTGTAATCTCAGGAAAGACAGAAGCAGAACATTTGCAAAATCTCCGAACATTATTTCAGGTATTGCGTCAGAATGGTCTTCGCTTGAGGAAGGACAAATGTGTGTTTTTTGCTCGTGACTTACCGTACCTGGGGCATGTCATAAATGCCCAAGGTATACATCCGAGTCCAGAGCACCTTCGTGCCATTCAGGACTTGCCGTCACCGCAGAACTTAAAACAGCTACAGAGTGTGCTGGGTAAGGTAAATTATTATTCAAAGTTTGTGCGCAATGCTTCTTCCATTTCAGCTCCGCTTCATCGCTTACGCCGTAAAGGTGTTCCGTTCGTCTGGACGACGGAATGCGAACGCGCCTTTCGCCAGTTGAAATCGGCGTTACTTTCCAATACTTGCCTTACGCCATTCGATCCCCGAAAACCCCTTTTGTTGATGGTTGATGCATCGGATTTCGGGATCGGTGCGGTGCTTGCGCACAAAGATGGTTCGCATGATCGCCCTATTGCCTTTGCGTCAAAATTGCTCTCATCTGCGCAAAGAAATTATTCACAAATAGAGAAAGAAGCTTTAGCTCTCGTGTTTGGTGTTACCAAGTTCCATGACTTCTTGTATGGTCGTCACTTTACAATCATCACGGACCACAAGCCTTTGACATCACTTTTTCATCCGAACAAGACTGTACCTCCACGTACAGCGCAGAAATTCATTCGCTGGTCACTTTTTCTCTCGCAGTACCGCTACGATATCTTGTATCGGTCCACTGCTAAGCACGGCAACGCTGATGCGTTGTCCCGTTTGCCTGTTGCTGAGGATAAAGCATTCGATTCTTCCGAACTTGCTTGCATGTTCATTGATTCGGAAGCCGATGACGTGGTCGCATCGTTTCCGATTGATTTTCGTCGTGTCGCTACAGCCACAGCTGCTGACCCTGTCCTTGCTCCCGTTTTGCGTTTTGTTGCTACGCAATGGCCCTTGTCAAAGTCACGGATCGAGGATCCTTTGGTTCGCCGTTTTTTTGCTCACAAGGAGAGACTTTTTGTACGACGTGGTGTTTTGTTGTTGCGTTCCGATAATGATCAGTCTCGAGTCGTAGTCCCACGTTCGTTACAGTCCTCTGTCTTAAAGCTTCTTCACCAAGGACATTGGGGTATAGTGCGTACGAAACAGCTTGCTCGTCAGCACTGTACTTGGTTCGGAATCGATGCTGCGATTACGAATATGTGCTCCTCTTGCGTGGCGTGTGCCGCACAACAATCCGCACCGCCGCGGAAATTCTTTGCTTGGCCGAAAGCCACTTCCCCTTGGCAGCGCTTGCACATCGATTTTGCTGGTCCATTCTGGAATGCTCGATGGTTGGTTGTGGTCGATGCTTTCAGTAATTTTCCTTTTGTTGTCCGGATGTCTTCCACGACGTCTTCTGCCACAATCCAAGCCTTGTCTGCTATCTTTTGCATTGAGGGTCTTCCGCAGACTATTGTTTCCGACAATGGCCCACAATTCATGTCCGCAGAATTTCAGTCGTTCTGCAAGGCCAATGGTATTCAACATCTGACATCCGCGCCGTTTTCGCCTCAGTCAAACGGTGCCGCGGAACGATTGGTCCGGACTTTCAAGTCGCAGATGTTGAAGTTGAACGAGTCGCATTCTCGGGAGGACGCTTTGTTGCTCTTTTTGTCCTCATATCGCTCTCAGCCCCGCGATGGTCGCTCGCCGGCTGAGTTGCTCCATGGTCGCACTCATCGAACTTTGATGTCTTTGCTGCATCCGCCGCATCAGGTTCCTGTGCAGCGGCAGACTCCTGCTTTTGCTCCTGGCGACGTTGTCTATTATCGCAACTATCGCGGTTCACAGCGTTGGCTCGCAGGGCGCATTCTTCGCTGCCTCGGCCGCGCGATGTATTTGGTTTTGGGGGCCTCTGGTGAGGTGCGTCGGCATCTCAATCAGCTGCGCCTCTGTCGTCGCCTGGGTTCTGCCGCTCCCCGTCTGCTTTCAGCGACGGAGCCGTCAGGTCAGCGCCCTGGGGACCCATCTCCTGGCTCGCCTCATCCCCAGGTGTTACCGACGATGCCTTCCATTTTGCCTCATGGCGTCGCGCCGCCGCAGCCGCCGCCGGCGCCGCCAGCAGCGGACGCTTCGCTGCAGCCGCCTCGCGCCTCCCTGGGTCACGCGCCGCCGCTCGCTTCCCGTGACCAGCCGTCCTCCGCCATGGACCTCTTGCCCGCTCCGGACCAGATGTCGTCTTCGCCCGTCGGGTGCTCCGACCACATGGAGGTCGACCCTTCTATCTCATTCCGTGCGCAAACACCTCATGTTGACGTGCACCCTGGACTAGGTTTGCAGGCGTTTCCTAGCTCCCCTCGGACCGAATGGCCGGGTGCGGGTGGCACAGCCTCGCCTGTTGTTAGGCTCCCCACCTCATCGCATACGTCAACATGGGGTCCTCCCCACGGCGGGCGGAAGCCTTATCTCACGACCGTTCGCCGATTTGCGGGGGAGGAATGTGGTGTCACCGCTAGACACCACACTTGCTAGGTGGTAACTTAAATCGGCCGCGGTCCTGTAGTACATGTCGGACCCGCGTGTCGCCACTGGGTATTCGCAAACGTAGCGCCACCACAGGGCAGGTCACAAGACACGGACTTGACCTCGCCCCAGTTGTACGGACGACATAGCTTGCGACAAGACGTATCACGTCTTCCTCTCATTTGCCGAGAGACAGATTAAATAGCCTTCAGCTAGTCCATCGCTACTACCTAGCAAGGCGCCATGTGTATCATTGCTAATTGCTTACTACTATGCAAGAGATGTATTTCAACAAGAACAAGACTACATTAAAGTTAAGTATATTAAAATCTCTCTTCTTTTCTTTATAGTTTTCATCCAGTCTCCTGTTTCAGAATTTACGCCCGTCTGCGTTAGTTTCGCGTGCACCTAGCCACTCATTGTGTCGAGACCTTAGGGAATCGACACAACAAGTGTATTTCACTAAACACTCTCAATAGCTTTTTCTGTAATGTGAGATTAAAAATTTACAGTTAGAAGGCCGCAGAGTCCAGAATAGGTGTTCCAACCGGCAAAATCGCCATGAGTACTGACGCAGTCATCACACCGACTCACCAGGTTGAAGATGTCGGTTTCGCAAACATCGTATCCTCTTGCCTGAAGAACACCATAACTACATTCTCAACATCCTCGTCCGATAGGAATTTGCCGGCCGAAGTGGCCGCGCGGTTCTGGCGCTGCAGTCTGGAACCGCGAGACCGCTACGGTCGCAGGTTCGAATCCTGCCTCGGGCATGGAGTCGCCAATCAATAGTCCTTATGTTAGTTAGGTTTAACTAGTTCTAAGTTCTAGGGGACTAATGACCTCAGCAGTTGAGTCCCATAGTGCTCAGAGCCATTTGAACCATTTTTGATAGGAATTTCTAAACGTTCAAGGCCTTTTTTAAGGGACCGAAGACGTGATAATCGCAAGGGAAGAGATCAGAATCACAGGGTAGGCGCTTGTGTCTTCCACTTGAATTGGTATAACTTCCACGTTACAATATTTGCGATATGGGGACGTGCGTGATCATGGAGCAGCAGCACCCCCGATCGCACACGACACCACAACGATGGTTTTCGACACAAATGCTGCCCCATACACATTCTCCATTCCCAGATGGATATCTGCCGGTGTTTGTCCTTCGGTGGCCAAGAAAACAAAAAAAGTACGTTGATCCTGTTTGCACGGATTTTTTTAGTAACGTGGACAAAATTACTTCTCCGCATTTACCGCATGCGCTTCGGAAAGGTACGGATGTCACATTAAATCCTTGCCATGTCGGTGCTTATACAGGGTGTTCATTTTTACTGAAGACATTGAGATATCTCGATAACTACACATCGGCTCAAACAAAGTTATAATTCCAATTTATTTGTCTCGAAGGGGCTACCACAATCGACCCCAGACCTGACCCCACTTGTGGGTGGCGGGGCTACTACACGGCCACGGTGACGCGTCGAGTAATCCTCTGTTCCCACGTCCGAGGAACAAAACGTTGTAAATGAGGTTTCCGATTAGAAATTATGAAACACTGGCTTGTCCTAGCCTGGCCATATGGAGGTGGGATCCCACATCCCGCTGGTTATTCATCAAACGGAAACATTGTATTCTATTGCAGATTACGATTCCACTGCAAAAACTACATACGTTTTGTCTCAGGCATTTTCTTCGTTACGCCAAAGATGGCGCTGTAATCTGAGGAATATAAATTGGTGCACAGTTGTAATTTACGGCTTGGTACTCAATGACCATTTAATATCCAGGGTCATGTATAACCCTACATCCATGCAGCGAGGGTATGACAGACCACAGGCCACATTATTTCTGATTAGAAACCCCATTCGCAACGTTTTATTACTCCGACATGACGAAAAGGGAACTGCTAGAAGCGTCACCGTGGTCATGTAGTGAACTACGACACACCCTAACAGGCAGTACACTGCAACCGGAGCTCGCGTATCGTGCAGACAGGATATATGGCGGCTCTAAGCATCAAAATACTTGCGCAGTGTTTTTCGCCTGCGCACCTACCTATCATTTGGAGAGCACATGTGCAAGTCGACGATGAGTGTTGTAACCACAGAAGAATAAATAGAAATGATTCTGATTTAAGGAGAATGCAGAAAAAATGTTGAGGCTGCTGTTGCCTTGTACGCCGAGCGTTCCCCAGAGAAAGCCCGCTCACATTCGTCATTTTAGAAGGTTTTGAAGGCCTTTATGTCCGATAACAGTGTACAGACTGGCAAAAAAAGCGACGAAGCAAATGGGTTACTTGAGAAGCTGATGAAATAGCTGAACTAGCGGCAGTGCATCACAACCCACAGACAAGCGTCCAACAATTAAACCGCGATTCCGGTATGTCCGTTGGTAGTACTGTCACGCGTCGCCGCCTCAAGAACTTCATGGCGCCGATTTCCATAACCGGGTAGTGTTGTGTGAATGGGCGCGCCAACAAATGCAAACGACCTCCATATTCTATGCCGAGGTATATTTTCCGATGAGTCTACTTTCACCAACCATGGTAGCGTTAACCGGCATAACACGCATTACTGGAGTGTAGACAGTCCCCACTGATTACGATAAGTTGACCATCAACGTCTTTTGTCGGTTGACTTATGGTATCACATCTATCAAACTAACTAATTGGTCCGTAGCCGGCCTCTGTGACCGAGTGGTTCTAGGCGCTTCAGTCCGGAACCGCACGACCGCTACGGTCGCAGGTTCGAATCCTGCCTCGGACGTGGTTAGTTATGTTTAACCAGTTCTAAGTCTAGGGGACTGACGACCTCAGATGTTAAGTCCCATAGTGCTTAGAGCCATTTGAACCATTTTCATTGGTCCGTATTTCATCGACGGCACGTTGAATGGACGCAACTATCGTACGTTTTTTGAACAGGAACTACCGGTACTACTGCAGTATATTGCCCATGACGTTCGATAACGTATGTGGTT
This sequence comes from Schistocerca nitens, assembly GCF_023898315.1. Classification (NCBI taxonomy): domain Eukaryota; kingdom Metazoa; phylum Arthropoda; class Insecta; order Orthoptera; family Acrididae; genus Schistocerca; species Schistocerca nitens. The sequence goes on along the minus strand of NC_064622.1, from coordinate 123,608,243 downwards.
TCAGCATGACGGTTGCCCAGCGCATTACGCACGGGAGGCATTAGACTTTCTTTTACTGGTCGGTGGATTGGCAGAGGTGATCCTATTAATTGACGTCGTCTGACTTCCTTCTGTGGGGATATTTAAGAGACAAGGTGTACCAGCAAGTGCCAACAAGCCGTGAAGACATGGTCGACCGCATCAAAAACGCCTGTGCCGATATTCCCCCACGACATGCTTCTGTCATGGGTATGGTCATTTGAGAAGCGCACCACTAAGTGGCGGTGCTATGTTTGAACACTTACTCTAATTGGAAAAGTAGAGTAGCGATCGTCTCGAGCCACAGTCATAGTGGAGTGTCGAATAGTACCCTGTTTGATATTTTGGAGGAATACAATATTGCGGATGGAGTTGCCAATTAGAAGTAATGAAGTAGGGTTCTGTCCTACCCTCCCCGCGTGGGGGAGGGGGGAGGGGGGATTGAGTGTGGTACCATTGGATGTCCCCCTCAGGAACAAAGAAATTGGGACTATAACTATTCTGGATCCGATGTGTAGTTCTCGAGATATTTCAATGACTTCAGTTAAAAATGAACACCATGTATACCCGTATTGAAGTTGCACTACGTCACATATATGCTGCAGTAAAGCCCTCAAACGGAAATTTTTTCATCGCCCCTTATAAATTTACAAATGTCAGAATCGTTGTTTTGACTTCCTTGAACCTATTTTCTAAGATAAGTCTTTGGTTCGGTAGTGCCTCGCGTGTTCGTTCATTTCTCCAGAAAATAAAATGATGTTCTCCGATACCGGCTTCCACATTTTTCTTTCCTATGTAGTTATTTTGAGTCAGTATATTGCAATTATGGCTTGTTAAACTTATAGTTCGGTATCATTCAGAGTGTCCATTTTTTTTTTTTTTTTTTTTTTTTTGGAATTGCAGTTATTCAATTCTGCTTGAATTTGGACTGTGCTTCGTCTGTCTCATATGTCTTGCATATTTTTATTTATTTATTTATTTATTTATTTATTTAACCTGGCAAGATTAGGGCCATCAGGCCCTCTCTTACATCTAACCAGGCACTCTACTTATTTTACATTCATATGTTTTAGTAGGCATGTTAAACTACATCTAGTATAAAAAGTGAAATAAACAATTTGAAAGGTACACCTGGAAAAATACATACATATAGAGTTTATATTCTTAGATCACAAGTACTGTTATAATTAGACATTATTGAAGAGACAGATTTTAGATAGGAGTGCTGGCAGCAGGGAGTATGAGGGAGACTGATGGTGACGGGAGGAGAAGAATAGAGAGACATGATGAAACATAATTAAGGAAATACAAAGGAAAAGAAGATTGCGTGGCTAATAGAGATAGATGAAGAGGAAGGCATCTCTGGAGCAAGATAGGAGATGCTAGCTTTGCTATTTGACGGATGAGAGGATTGGCCTTGTACATCAGTTTTGTGGAGAACTTTATCAGGATGATAGTAGGAAATGCTTCAGCTTCTTCTTAAAAGCAGCAAGAGATTGAATTTTACGGAAGGTAAGGGGCAGTTTGTTCCAGAGGCGGACAGCGGCAACTGAGAAGGAGTTTGCAAAAGTTTTTGTTTTGTGAGTGGGCACAGTTAGGATACCAAATAAGAGTGACCTCGTGTTTCGATTATGATGGCATGACAGGTTTTTAATCTCTGAAGCAAGGTACTGGGGTGCTTGCGCGACGAGGAGTCGGTGGAGTAGACATAGAGTGTGGTTGTCACGCAATTTGTCCGGCCGCAGCCACCCTAGCTCGGAGTATGAAGCAGTAACATGATCATATCGGCGAATGTTGCAGGTGTAAAGCACACAGGCATTCATGGTTAGCTCTAGCCGTCTTTTGTTTTCACTACTCATGCCTTGTTAAATCACATCACAATAGTGGAGGTTCGGTAGAACGAGTGCTTGCACGAGCTGGCGTTTCAAGTCCTGTGGAAATATGTTCCGAAATTTTTGAGAGCATAGAGACAAGCAGACGTCTTCCGGCACACTGCGACTGTATTCTCTCCCCAGTTGAGATGCTCATCCAAAGTTACACCCAAGTTCTTCACTGTTTTCTGATATGGTATTGGAGTACCGTCGAGCAGAATAGGAGGTAGCCGTTCGCGGAAATCTGAAGTTATTAATTTCTGATGGGCTATTAAGATTACTTGCGTCTTTTTTGCATTTAGTTTAAGCCCCAGGTTTTTCGCCCATGTCAGTACTGAAGACAGATCATCATTCATCTGAGCGATTGCAGTGTTTACATCTTCAGGTCTGACGCTTAGGTAGACCTGGAGGTCGTCGGCATAGAAATGATATTTACAGGAGGACAGAACCGACGAAATATCGTTGACATATAAAGAAAACAAAAGTGGTCCTAAGACTGATCCTTGGGGCACTCCCGAGAAAACATGTTTCCAGGAAGATTTTTCATTTACGCAGACAACACATTGCTGTCTGTCTTTTAAGTAGCTTTCAAACCATCTCATTGCACTATCAGAGAAATTAAGCTGTTGCATTTTTCTGAGCAATATTTCAAAGCTAACAGTGTCAAAAGCTTTGCTGAAGTCCAGTAGCGTCAAAATTGTTGCCTTTCGATTGTCGATGGCATATTTCAGGTCATCAGTTACTTTAATTAGAGCAGTGTTTGTGCTGTGATGTTTACGGTACCGGATTGAAATTTGTCATATAGGCTGAATTCATGCAAGTGTTCAGTGATTTGGTCATGAACAATATATTCAAGTGCTTTGGAAACCGCAGGCAGTATGCTAATTGGTCGGTAATCACTAGGCAGTTGCGGGTTTTCGATCTTAGGGATGGGTCGAATTAGGCTTCTTTTCCATGCAGTGGGATGTATTCCGTTCACGAGGGAAAAATTAAATATGTCAGTTAAGACAGGTACTAAGATATCGGCAACATTCTTAATCATGGTTATACCGATACTGTCGTTGCCTATTGCATCAGAAGAGATTATCATTATTGCTTTTCTTGCCGTATTTGTTGTTACATGTTTTAGATGGAAGGTATCGTTGTTAGTTATCCTGTTTGGGGATTCTTGTGGACGGTAATTATCAGCTGTGCTGGTATTCAGAGGTGCAGAGAAGAATTCATTTAATTCGTTAGCTGACACATGAAAAGTAGTTTCCGATTTTGCCTTTCCGACCCCCAAGCTACGGAGATTCTTCCATAGAGTCGTGGGCGTCATATCGCTGCATACAAGGGAGCGAGCGTGCCTGATTTTAGCATTGCGAATGCATTGTTTCACTCTGTTCCGTAGCTTTCTATATTCTTCGAAATGCTCGGGTTTCGGATCTGCCTTGAAACGCCTGTGGGCAGCATCCCTATTAGTCATCATTTGACGTAATTCAGCTGTCAGCCACGGAGCAGGAGATTTTCTTACACGGATTGTGCGCACAGGTGCATGTTTATCATAGAGGGCAGTGAGTTTATCACCAAGTTCATTAATTTTGCCGTCGATTGTGGGTTTTCTGATTATTTGATGCCATGAGATTTCTGAGCAATCGGCTGTTAGAGCGTCAAGGTCAATACGTTTCATGTTCCTACAAGTTACGTAACGCGATTTGATCCTTGGGGGCTGCACAGAGTAGGCCAGGAATATTACATCATGTGCTGAGAGGCCAGGGGCCGATGTTTGACCAAAATCTCTTACTTTGTCAGTCTGTTTCGTTGCGATTACGTCTATAAGAGTATGACTGTGCGCCGTATGGTGTGTAGGTTGTAATGGAAGAATGTTCATGCTATTGCAACTAAACAGTCTTCTTAGGTTTATTGCGGAGGGAGTGTCTCTTAGCAGGTCTATGTTCAAGTCACCCATTACGATGACATGTTCGTATTGACACTGAAGTGAATGTAATTCCGACTGGAAGGAACTCACTGAGCTTATTTTTGGCAGCTTGTACACGACGCCAGTCAAGAATTTCCGACTTTGTATATTTATTTCAATGAACATGAATTCAGCCTCTTTTTCTTCAGCAGGATTTGACGTACATAAGACTTTCGCTTTGAGATCTGTTCGTATATACGCGCCGACTCCGCCACCTCGCTTTTTTGATCTGTCTGCCCTAAGAAATGTGTACCCTGGGAGATGAAAAGATGCAGAAGATATGTGTAGTTTCAACCACGTTTCGGAAAGGAGGATTACGTGATAGTTTAGTTGGTTGAAGAGGAGGCTAAGTTCTTCGTAATGTGCAGGTAAAGACTGGATGTTGCAGTGAGCTGCTAAAAGCTCTGACGCGTTCCACTGAGCAGCCTGGAGTAGGGTGGCAGACTGGTTTGCCCCTTTGTTAGGCACTACCTGCCGTGAGGGGCACTGGCCGCTGCTTCCGCCAAGTGACATAACACAGGGGTGTCCGTGATTTTGCGCGCCCTGTTTGTGACACCGCGAGTGCCGAAAGAAAGGCGACTGCTAGAGATTTCCTGAGGTTGCGGGAGTATAGAAAATGGATTAGTGGTATTCGGTGCAAGGAGAATATGACCAAAATAGTGATGGCTGTGTGTCACTGTGTATCCTCTGTCGTAAGAGGAGAAATGTAATTAGCGTATTTGAAACAGCTTAGGGTGGAAATAAGGGAAAAGGGAGTGATTTAAGAGGCCGATGCTGCCAGCAGAGAGAAGTAAGCTTAATAATTAATAGATTATCGTAGGAAGCTAGAATTAAATTGAAATTTACTAAAGTGATACTGGTAGTGATTATCGTAGGAAGCTACAATTAGATTAAAATTTGCTAAAGTGATACTGATAGTGATTTTTGTTATGAACAATTTAAACCGAAGAGATGGGTGATTAATGAACTAAAGGAGAGACTAATAATTGCAATAGAACTATTTCAGAACGGAAGAGAATAAACTGAGAAAATGAAAAAAGTATTAGCAGTAACTAAAATTAAGTAATGGTTAGAGCTACAGACACAAAAAAAGTGAAAAGTTAATACAGTTACAAAAACAATTAGTTGAAGGTACAAATGTGGGTATAATAAAAAAATTAATAAAATTACAAGACTATATCTGAGTATAGGGCTGTTACAATTTGCAAATGGCGTTAAGTTTGCACTTTTGGCTCGAGTAGCTTTACTTAATACTATTCAGTTCTGTCATGTTTGTCTTCTTTCCAGCTGCTGTCTTAATGATAACTCTGCCATCCTGAGTCCACACATTCTGAAGACCGAAATGGGATATGGCACTGTTTAAAATCTTTAGCCGTTCGTGTGTCAGATCTTCCCTTATTGTAAGCCCTGTCCTTGCTAACTTCTTCTTCTGGGTAAAGATCTCTGCCCTTTTTCGGTACGAGACAAATTTAATTATTATTGGACGAGGTTTGGTGGCACCTGGTAGTTTTCGTCCCACCCGATGGCTCCTGTCAATGTCTGCCTTGGTCACTTCAACGCCTAATTTTTCACGCGCAACCTGTATAAGCAGGTTGTCCATGTCTACTTCCTTATTTTCTACTACTCCAAACAGTCGTAGACTATTTCGCCTTTGGTACTGTTCTAGTTCGTCAGTTGCGGCAGATAGTTTCACTTCCAACTCTCGTGCCTTTTTCTCGTATTCAGACACAGACTTTTTTAGTGCTGTAATTTCGGCAGTATTGGCCTCAACAGTTTCACGCATTTTGGCCAATACTGCTGCCGTTACAGTATCTGATATAGTGCCTGCTATCAGATCGAGATATTTTTTTATCGCGAAGCGCAGCGTTTACCTCAGAGCGGACCAGCTCCGCTATACCGGGAGCCGCGGCCGCACTTTCCGCCAAGAGCGGGCCCGTCGCACCTGCTGCTTCCCCGCTGCTGGACGCGCTGCTGTTGACTCTTCTGTTTACCATTTTCTCGAAGATATTGGCGGAGCACAGAAAAAAATAGCACTACTGCACAGAACACTGTTATTTACACGGTTTCCACGTACTAGACAACACCACCTGCGAGAACACCTTCGAATTCAACTAAATTTCGCGAGCCGAACTTAACACGTGTTACACTGTAGCCGCCATGACACCAGCATATTAGGCGCAATAGTTTTGGCATTCTATGTTCTCACATGGATCGTATTCATTCTGCCTATTCCAGTTGCCTTTTTCTGACTTTGAGTCCTCTGTCAAATTTATCTCTTAATACCATATCTCCTACCTCATCTTCACTTACTCCCTTTTCCTTTTCCAAGAAATCGTCTTCCTAATCCCTTAATTTTCGTATCCCTTCTATAATATGTCTTACATGTTTCAGCCTCCTCTTCTGTGCTTCGTGATGGTTTATGTGAGAGAGGTCAGTACACTGCTTTGTTACATGTAGTTTCTATGTTTCTGATATTCATTAACTTTGCAATACTCCTCTAGCCGTTCCTGTTCGCCTTTATGCACTTTCTGTGAATCTCATTCTTCAGACACCATGGTTCTTTGTACCTGTTTTAGTTGCTTCATTTTTGTATGTTCTCCTTTCGTCAGTTAAATTCAGTATTTCACGAGTTTTCCAACCATTCGTCTTCCATTGTAGTCTGTCCGTTGTTTCATTCCTCATTGACTAATGCTCCCTTGACAACCTCTGGTTCTTTAACACTACCTAGGTCTTGTCTCCATAATTTCCTACTATTCCGCAATTTCTTCAGTTTAAATCTGTAATTCATAAAGAATAGAATTCGGTCTGAATCCACATCTGGCACTGGAAATGTTCTGAAATTTAAAGTCTTTATCGGAAAGTTCTTTCTTTATAATAATAATAACAAAGTATTTACTTTCTGTTAATCAATTTAAAATCAAGTGTAGCTAAATACTGTATATATTTGTGTACATAGATTAATAACGTACGATATAAGAAGCGATCTGATATGGATACCACAAGGCAGTACACTCACCAGCACTGCATCTAGCTACACTTGGTCCGCAACATAATGTCCGCGTAACACCTGCATCTGATGAGTCTGCAGTGGCTCGAAAACATGTTCATGGTTGAATAAATGGTAAAAAAAGCGAATGGTTGCATATTTATTATCAGATAAATCGCCAAGACTAAGCTGCGCAGTAAAACAACACCACTCCAAACGGTTTGGTACACCATAAAATAAATAACAACGTAATTTACTGAAATCATAATATATTGTGAGGTCCTCTGTTCCCCAGTTTGGTTGGTATGCATTAGTTGCAACTATTAAACAAAGCTGGAAGGAGCACTTATCAGAACTGAAGGAGCTTACGCGATCAGAAACTAATTCCGACTTCCAAGACACATCTGCCTCTACCATAACAGTTACACACACACAAAACTGCCATAACACTGCTTATCTGCCACATGGGGCTTAGATACGAAACGCCAGGATAGCTTTGCTTCACTGGCAATAAGTCACACGATATTCTTCAAAATACAAAAGACTCCTAACCCCACAGTCGTGACCAGGAGGTCATCAGTGACAAACCTGCCAACAACACGGAGACAGTAAATTATCAGAAAACCAAAATTATCCAACTTACTGACAGGTGGTTGAGTGATGGTACATTACGCAACATAAGCCTTGTTCATGACACCATCTTCATCGAAGACTGTAAATATTGTCACCGTCAAAATGAACTTTAAAAACTTCATTTAAAATCACTAGCTACTCGTCTGTACATATTGACATTTTGTCGAAGTTGTATGAAAAAATAGAAAACATAAATGAGGTGGAACTGACATTTCACACAGGTCCTGCTTATTAGCAACACTCGATGCATCCGTTCTCCCATCGCTCTGTCACTCTGATTTCTAAATTTTCGTACTACTGTGACCTCAGGCAAACCACTCTACTAATATTTTCCCTCCTTAATAATGTAGCGTCCTACATCAGTACCTCCAGCAGAGACTCTTTAAAACACTACTTGAAATAATTTTCTCGACGTGATAACTCCGAAAAAATTAAATTTTGGATCGACTATTCATCCTTTCCCAGGCTTCGTGGCCTAGGACGTGTCCACATTCTTGTTGATAAGGTATGTCTGCCTCCGCAAACTGCATCTAACTTTTGGATTTTGCCCTTAGTATTCTTAAGCCGGCTCTGTAGTTACTTTGCAACGCCGTGCTCCGAATCACCGCCACGGTCAACTGCTGCGACACCTGACCCATTGCGCGACAGTGAATGCCTCCGGCCGACGTATGAGACAGGAAAATCTGATCGCAGCGCTTAATCAAAACTAAAATATCTCGTGATGCATATCTCAGACCACTATGCGGTTTGCACAAACGGATCTTAGATAAAGGGTCGCAAATGTACATATTGCGTTCCAACCTCCGCTCTGATCCTGATTAGCTTCTGTGAGATTACATATCACTGCCACACCTTAACGGGACTCTCACTGGGGAGCAAGATGGTTCACAACTCCGTCCAGCCACGCGAATTTAGATTTTTCGTGATTTTCTATAATCGCTTAACCCAGATGATGGTATGGTTCTTTTGCAAAGGGCACTGCCGATTTCCTTCGCCCTTCCATAGTCAGAGCTCGTCTCTAGTAACCTCATTGTCGACGGGACATGTACTCTAATCTTCCTTCTTTTCATTTAGGTTAGCACATGACCTTTCGCATAATATGGCTGTCGGTTTGATATTCACAACGAATAAATACTAAGTTCTGAATATCATAAGTTTTCCGAAAGCACGAAAAAAATGGCTCTTTCGCCACATTCACACATTTTCAAAAGAAGCATTTTAAGCTATTGGATTATAATAATTTACTCGTAAGAAAGGAAACATGAATACAAATATGAAAATTAACTTAAATCTAGTTCAAATGGTTCAAATGGCTCTGAGCACTATGGGACTGAACTTCTGAGGTCATCAGTCCCCTAGAACTTAGAACTACTTAAACCTAACTAACCTAAGGACATCACACACATTCATGCCCGAGGCAGGATTCGAACCTGCGACCGTAGCGGTCGCGCGGATCCAGACTGTAGCGCCTAGAACCGCTCGGCCACCCCGGCCGGCCCGAATGCACGTATCGGAATGTGGAGAGTGAAATGCGTTTGAATTTGTGGCTTTGAGAAATACAATACTTGCAGCCACAGTTACTATACTCGTACTTTTATTAGCCAAATGCGAAGTTGATGTAAGTTCCCAACTACGAGTTTCCATATGAAATTCACGCCACATTTACATCCCACTCTATAAAAAGCCTACGTGGTGCCAAAACTATGTACCCACAAACTGTTATCCAACTTAAACGCTTGTGCTAACCTTTGACTAAACAGAATCTAATTTGAGCTGAACTATAACTGATCTTAATACAACTTGTCTTTATATTAAATGCGCAACTGAAGTAAAAGAATTATCTGGTCCTAATCATGATTTAGCCTTACCTCGCGTCTTGACAACATTGTCACAAATTTCCGTAAAGCAGAACAGTAATCAGGAAGTATGTCGCGGCTAAGCTCGATTCCTATTTTTAAATAAATTTTCTAAACAATATTCAAACTGTTGCCTACCAAATGGTGCAATGTGATAAGGCGTACTGATAAACCATCTTTAACAGTTGACTGGGGGAGCAAGTTTTCCTATGAAATGATATTCCAAGACAACGATTTTAGAATGAAGCGTGTATTCAAAAAGACAGTAAAATTTCACGTGATTTTCACACGTAACATTGGTCTGAACAATACTATGCTTAACAAACTTAACAGTGATTAAAAATGAGTACAATGTTAACAAAGAATTTCTATAAAACCAAGCAGCTTAATCAGCTAATATCTGAATGCATGACTCAGGGAAGTGGGGTGGTCTTTCTCTTAGCGCTGGGCAAGTACACAAAGCAAAAAGTTAACTAGCTGACAATAATCACTCCGACGTACTAGCTGCGCAGTGCTGCAATCTTACCTCAAACTTCTTCTCTTTCTTTTCTTTTTTTTTAAGAAGAAGAAGAAAAAACATTATGCAAAATCTGTATATTATTTTCGCCTTCCAATATATACGTCATATTCATCCTTGCTGTGCTTTACAATAAATCTTTCTCCATCTAACAGATGCAATCACAAGTCAACACAGCAGTACTGAATACGTCCACCACCTACCACACTTCAACTAAGAATGTGTCAGACTAGGCAGAGGCAAAGCCTATGTCACAACAAGACCAAAGATTGCTTAGCAGTAACATAACTTGCTTTCTCTCTGACATGCACATCGATAACTTACCAAAAATGAAAATGACATGCCCATTTTATAATATCTACGTAACTGGTATAGATATGAATATAAACTATACGTCATTTAACGAAGACTTCGTACACTTCATCCAGGTGAAAGCAGTATTAACATATTTCACACTGTTTCATAAATGTTTGAGGCGAACTACTAGCTGAACCATTGCCAGTCACCCGATCTTTCATGTTGGCTTCTTCCTACGAGGGAATGCTGAAAAGTAATGCCTGTTCTCACTATCGTTTGAGATTATACGTGTTATGAATATTACTCAATCGACTTTCCTGCTTCGCAGCAGCCCTCTTCTGACGGAGAGCTCAGAATTGTAGCGTGTAACATGACGGTGTTAACGTAATTACGTCGGTGCTTGAGAATCACTCATAAAACTGAAAGCACGAATTCCAAGAGTTCGTCCACAATAGGAGCATCAGTAAGACAATGCCACATCACACACGAACGCTGAGAAATCTGCAACAATCCAGCACGTCGCGTTCAACGTCATCTATCACCCTCTCTACAATACGGACTTGGTCCTATTAGATTTTTATCTTTTTCCAAAACTTAAAGAACCCCTTCAAGGACTTCATTTTCATTGTGATGAAGTGATGTAAGCAGAGGGGAGGTTTTGGCTCCGTTTACTAAGTCAGTCATTCTATAGTGACGGTGTCAACAAACGGGTCTCTCGTTGGGAGAAATTTGTTCAATGCCAGGGTAGCTATGATGATAACTAAACATATAGACATGAGAAATAAAGATGTAGACTGTTAATAAAGTTTGTTTAATTTAAAAAGATTTAATAATTGTCACACAAAAATAGAAAGGATTTACTCCTCAGCATGGTACAGGAATGAGTCGATCAAATGAACTGTTAATGGCATCTGCCTCAAGTGGTTTTTTTTTTTTCAAAGAGGCACAGTTCAAACAGAGCCGAGTACAAACAATAGCACTTCATGCGCCGCACTTGGTATTAATTTAAATTCCAACCAGACCGCAGAATGCTGCCGCAGACGGGTTTATCGTAGGATTTAATAAATGAAATCCGTTGCAAAATTTGTTTAATTTTCGGTACTCTACACACTGAGCAATATTCATTGGATATTGTTTTTTGCATACACCAGTGTCGCTTTATAACACTGTCACATGGTTACGTTTATTGGAGAATTCATTACTTGATGTACAATAATGTGAAAACATCTGTCACATACATCTCATTATTCTAGATAATTGTCAACGACGAACGTATTCTTTTATGTAATTTGCACGACCAAAGGCGTAAATGTTTTAAAAGACACGTACAGTTTATGATTCAGCCCTCCCAATTGTTGCGTTATCTGTGGGTCAATGACTGTTCCAAACTGCAACATCATTTGCTTCACATTACTTTCAGAAATTTACAGGGAATTAACAGCTGCGTGACTCCTCAGACAGACTGAAAACACTGGTCGTTGCATGACTGACAGTCAATCATTCATAATTACTAACCAGTTACTTTAATATATCCAATGTAATTTTGTCCAAACACTAGTTATTGTATTTATCAACAACACAATCAGTAAACATCGATTCATCTGGTGCTCCTCTAAACCAAGAAGGAAAGTGCAATTGCTAATTTTGCTGCCAACCACTCACTGTGAATAGTAGGATACCTCTTAGGAGACGGATTGCCTGTCATGAAATGGAGAGAAACAAACGTTTTTTACTGATGCGAAAACTAGTTTAAATAACTTCGTGAATTCGTTACGCCATGGCATATGTAGATTACGAGCTAGAAGTGATAAAGTTTCTGCCTAGCTATTGTCTGATTTCTAGGCTCCATTTCTTGCTAGTAACAGCTGTGGACAGTAGAATAATATGTGTTGATCGATATTTCTTATAAATTTCCCACTTTTTGGGTTTATGACCCCCATTGCCTTCAGTTTTACCTAGTGGCAATCTTAATTACGTGATACGAAAAATCGTATTTCATCCCAAAAACTCTTCAGTTTCCACACCAATTCATACTCCACGAATCACACAATATTCTACCACTTTTACTGCACACATTAGCTACTACTACTCGACCGCTTTATTTTTACTACTGCTTCTTCTTTTGTGTCTAGAATTTCCAGCTTCTCTGTTATAAATCTTGTTCCTGCCTGGATAGTGGGTGCTAGATAAAATGTTTTTATTCTTCAACAAATTCACCAAAATTATTTGTGCCTCATTTGTAATATGTACGGATTTCAGCAAACTATGCGCTTTCGTTGCCAGATTTTAATACACAACTTACTGTTACGGAATACCGACAGCTCGTTGGCAAGTTTTCAATATGCCGCAGTTTCGTTTTAGGTTAGAGGGTTTCAGGAAACTACAGAAAGTGTGTCAGCGTCGAAGGCTGTAGGGCAAACACAGGAAGAGAGACCTGTCAACAATCAGTACTGTTGCTGTTAACTGACGTAGCTTTATTGAGAAAGCCCCAGCGCGTGATACAGGCCGACCTCGTGGCTGGGAATTGCATGTTGACGCTGGGTCGAGGACTGTGCTTTGTGTCGATGAAGGAGACTTGTATGCCGGGAGCGTCAAAGATGGCGGACTTTGTGAAACCGTAATGGCAGACATTTCACAGTTCATGTAGAAATTAATAATAGCCAGAGGAATCATGATGCCTTAATAAGGAACATGTACATTGCCATTATTTGCACGGTGATTCTGATGGTGTAATCAGATTTTCAATATCTTTATTAGTTTAAAGTTTAGTATCTGATGATAAATTAGAGAATAACACTCGATAACGAATTTCCAAAACCTAAACGGTTCATCCGATTTTGTCGATCGACGAGTCTTTAGAAACCTATTAGTGTAAATCTAAATTGGTATAAATTACAGGCATGTCACTCGAATAGTACATGAGTTATTGGAGGTCAAAGTGGCCGATTACTATGAATCATGTCACACTGTAAGTACTCCACAGTTACACGAACAAACGGTAGCAACATATATTTCTTTGTTTGTAACTGATATACCGGGTGATCAAAAAGTCAGTATAAATTTGAAAACTTAATAAACCACGAAATAATGTAGACAGAGAGGTAAAAATTGACACACATGCTGGGAATGACACGGGGTTTTATTAGAACAAAAAAACAAAGTTCACAAAATGTCCGACAGATGGCGCAGGACAGAAGAACTGGTAGCGTGACGGGTGAGAGGTACGCCGATATGGTACAAAATCGCATCATCCCCAGCCTGGCTGATAAACACCTGCTGGAACGTACGATGTTTATGCAGGATGGCGCTCCACCCCATATTGTTAGACGCGTGAAAGATCTCTTGCGCGCGTCGTTTGGTGATGATCGTGTGCTCAGCCGCCACTTTCGTCATGCTTTGCCTCCCAGGTCCCCAGACGTCAGTCCATGTGATTATTGGCTTTGGGGTTACCTGAAGTCGCAACTGTATCGTGATCGACCGACATTTCTAGCGATGCTGAAAGACAACATCCGACGCCAATGCCTCACCATAAGTCCGGACATGCTTTAAAGTGCTGTTCACAACATTATTCTTCGACTACAGCGATTGTTGAGGAATGATAGTGGACATATTGAGCATTTCCTGTGAAGAATATCACCTTTGCTTTGTCTTACTTTGTTATACTAATTATTGCTATTCTGATCAGATGAAGCGCCATCTGTCGGACATTGTTTGAACTTTTGTATTTTTTGGTTCTAATAAAATCTCATGTCATTCCAAGCATGTGTGTCAAATTGTACCTCTCTATCTACATTATTCCGTGATTTATTCGGTTTTCAAATTTATACTGACTTTTTGATCACCCGGTATACTATTCATGAAGAAAGCACAGAGACATTTGGCTGCTGGCTTACTTCTGTTCTATTCCTTTGATACATGTTCATTTAGTGTGTGTTAGAGCGTCTTTATGGTTCAGATGTAGGAAGATTTATTTAATTTCAAGTTATTTAAATGTAAATCCAGTATTACGAATGTATTTCATCATGCTTGTGAGTGTGCGTTGGCTTGGAGACAGGGCAGGAGCACTCTAGCCAATCACAGCTATCGTTACTTCGGTAGGCGACTACCGAAGTCAATGGAGAGACTGGACGGAAGTGGGACGGGAGAATCGCAGTGCAGGAGATGCTTGGGCAGTTTGCGCGTGTTCACTGGAGATAGAAATAGTTCGTAGTGCCAACTGGTGCACTTGTGAGATTTCCGTGGCTTCTGCAGTGAATACGTAGTATGCGTTTAGAAGTGAATATATGTTGTTGCTCATAACTAATTACGTGAGCCGGTCGGTGTGGCCGAGAGTTTCTAGGCGCTACCGTCTGGAACCGCGTGACCGCTACGGTCGCAGGTTCGAATCCTGACTCGGGCATGGATGTGTGTGATATCCTTAGGTTAGTTAGGTTTATGTAGTTCTAAATTATAGGAGACTGATGACTGCAGATGTTAAGTCCAAAAGTGCTCAGAGCCATTTGAACCATTTGAATTACGTGCAGTAGTAATCTATTGTTTCCCTGTTATTCAACTTATATTTTGTTATATGTTGGACCATCGACTACAATAAGTGTTTTGTAGTAATAAATGGCATTCTTAAAGGTGCTTCTGCTATCGTACTTGTCATTTAAAGTCGTTAAAATAGTACCTGCAGATTTTATTTACTTACAATCTTTCATTTATAAATTACTATGTTACTTTCAAAATTCGCAATTGCCGAGTGATAGGAACCTTCGACCATTCGATTCATGTGCATATTCATATTGAATACTGTAAACTCAGCAGTGTTTGGTTTGTAATGCGGCAACTACGTATTCCAGCCCCTAGACAACGAAACCAGCCAAAACTAAGTCTGAGGGTACGTAGTTGAGGGCCAACATTAATTTTTTTTTGAAAGCCCGCTCTCTCCATCCATTTCTGATCATATTCTGAGGCTGAAGGTTTGTCTTTCAATTGTGATGCTTTCTCCGGTAACAGTGACACCCTTCAGTAGGATAAATGTATGCGTCACAAGGCAATAAACGTGCTACAGTAGATTAGAGGACTTGGTGGTGAGCTCATTTTAATATCTTCGTCACAAATGCACCCGTTTTGAACCCAATGAAACTCGCCTTGGACGATATGAGGTGCCAGCTCCGCGTCCACAAATCTTCCATCCGTTAATTATAGGAATTCCTTGACCTACGCGTAGACAATTACTGCAACAGACGTTCGCAAAACACCAAGAACTTCCCGGTACCATAGGAGATTACGTTCAGCTTCATTAGATTTAACGACGAGACAGAGTAAACTGCGCCGGCCGCGGTGGTCTCGCGGTTCTAGGCGCGCAGTCCGGAACCGTGCGACTGCTACGGTCGCAGGTTCGAATCTGCCTCGGGCATGGATGTGTGTGGTGTCCTTAGGTTAGTTAGGTTTAAGTAGTTCTAAGTTCTAGGGGACTTATGACCACAGCAGTTGAGTCCCATAGTGCTCAGAGCCATTTGAACCATTTGAACCATTTTGAACAGAGTAAACTGCCTCCAGAAAAGATCATAGTTTCCTCTTTTGAAACGAACATTTCAAGTAATAAGGTAAGTGGGTGTTGCAGTGGAGCTTCAAGGCATGTGTGTGTAGTGACAAAGACGTCGGTCTTTAGTTACCATGCGAGCTCATCTCAATTTATTATGATTTGTAGGATACAGCGTGCAAGTCCATTTCCCTTTTATCAGTCACACAAGCAGGGAATGATCCAGCATGTAACACCTCGGTTCAGTTTACAGTGATAAAAGCTATAGAAAGAATAATTTAAAATTAAAAATAGAATTTTTAGAGGGGAAAATAATGTAGAATCAGAGTTCGGTAATTGCAGATCAAAATTATAGTATATCAGCAAGTAGTTTAACGTCTAAGTACACCAAAGCCACGGAAGCTCCGTCATGGAGAAGGCAGTGACGTTAAACTCTTGTGATGAAAAACCTATAAAAAGGCCTGATCGTCATTATTG
The DNA here is from genome assembly GCF_023898315.1 of Schistocerca nitens. Taxonomy (NCBI): domain Eukaryota; kingdom Metazoa; phylum Arthropoda; class Insecta; order Orthoptera; family Acrididae; genus Schistocerca; species Schistocerca nitens. The sequence continues at coordinate 123,592,104 of NC_064622.1, read as the reverse complement.
CCGCCTTTTTTACTTGATAATTTCGTTAAAGGGTGGGGAACCCGTGTCAGTCAGCGAGACAATAATTAGATTGAACTTTATCGTGTTAAGATTCACGATAAACTGTTAGAATATTACGGAGATTAAAAGTGATGCAGTGTACGATCTCTGACTGTTGGTAGCAACGGAGTATTAAGGGGATTTTAGGACTTTAGTGATAGATTGGAACTTTACGGACATATAGACGACAGAAACTCAAATTAGCTGCTGATATGAGTGAATTCAGAGGTACTGGTATTCAGATATTAACGTGTGGACTTTTGAAAGAGTCGTTTGCCGTGAGTTGCCAATCTGGACGTAGAGCGCGTGCATATCGGCATTTGTGGACTATTTAGAATCCTCCAGGCTAGGAACCTTTTAAATAGACCATCACCATCTTAATCCTTGAATACAGAGTGAAAGTGAAATACAAAAGTGTTGTACTTATTTCATTTACCTAGTACTAATCAGTGAAGGTTTTACGGAACCGAAGCTATTCGGCAGTAAGTCAGCACCATCTAGCGGAAAGCGTACGCATTAACTAACACGCTAACTGAAGTGAACGTTTACATGTTTTACGGATTGCTTAATATGAACTTCTGTGACTCTTTGACGTCCCCACTCCCTCCGAAAGGTGGCGCAGGCTGTCTTAATCATAAAAGGGGAGAGTTTCTGCCGGGCAAATTACTAAATAAAAGCATATTTACAAGACTCGCAGTAATAGCAAAACAGAAGGCCCGCACCTCATCGGAGAGTCGTCGCTGTCACGTCGGGAAGTAAAGCCGGAAAATCTACCGACGATACGTATCTACGAGCAGACGTCGACCTGGAGTACTAAAAAGGGAACCACAAGAGAGTTGGGGATGCTTCAAGTAACACAGATATAGTGCAGCTACATGAGATCCGTCGTAAAGTTTACTGCTTCAGTTTACAGGGGCTCGACAAAGGTACGGAAACACCAAGAACGTAACACATTGCCGTGTCTGACAGGGTGTAAGAAAGATGTTGGCATTCAAAACAACTTCCAGTAGTCTCGGAATTGATGATCGCAGTTGCTGTATGGTTTTCAAGGGAACATTACATCATTCTTCCTGAAAACAGAGGCAAGATCAGGTAACCATGATGGAGGTGGACAGCGATCGCGCAGTTTTCTCTCCACAGTAGACCAGAAAGACTCAATAATATTCGGATCTGGTGATTGTGGTGGGCAGCGGAAATGAGGGAATTCATTCTACTGCTCTCATAACCTCTTTCGGACGATGCGAGCTGTGTGAGTAGGGACCGTGTCATCTTGGAACACACCATCACCATTGGGGAACAAACATCGTATCATGCGACTGACATGGTCAGTCAAAATGGTCACTCATTCCTTGGCAGTAATGCGCCCTGGGGAAGTAGCCATGGGACCCATGTATACCACATTGTGGCTGTCCACATCATCAACGAGCCACTGCCATGTTTCATTCTTGGAATGTAAAATCGACTAGAAGTTGAACCAGTGTCAAACAAGACTTAACTGACCATAATGGCTTTCTGCTATTCCTCCACAGTACGCGTTTTATGGCTTTTCCTGTTATGAACATTTGCATCACTGATGAGTGGTTTTGGAATTCCAGGAAACACTTCACGGCATTCGCTTCAGAACTGCTACAAATTCGTCGGGCAATAGACCTCGCCGCTCGAACTGTCAACACAACTGGCACTGCTAAGAGTATCCTACGACTTCCACATCGCTGGCAACGGGATACACACAATACTGATGACTACTTTTAAGGTCAGTAAAACTTTGAAACACGTATCTATTTTGTACGATCTGTAAATAAATTGTAGCCACTATTGAAGTTCCAACCCTCGTATTACATAAACGAAATTCGCTTCCGTTCTTTTTTCTTTTTTAAGTAACAGTCCTAAGGAGGCATTTTCAATGAGAGCATGTTTGTACAAACTTGTGTCTAAATCCTACCGACTGCATGAAAATTATATCATTTAAAATGGATTAACCCAATTTGGTACCATATATAGAACACACACGGGGAAGGAAGATGAAACACTGCAGTCACAAACTGCGAAGTCTGAACAAGCAAAATTTCATTAGAAAGTGCCTCAGTCTGCAAATCCGTTTACTTATTTTCAAGGCGTCCTTTGCGGCCACCTCTTTTCACGACTTTTCAAATAAACAAGCCCGAAATGTGTCACCAGTGCAGCAACTGTTTCAAAAGTCTTAATTTAATTTGAGACTAGCATCTCAATTTATTCATAATGACCCAGCTTAGGATCTTCTGATACGTTTGTCGCAGGAGCCAACTCATTAATTTTTTAGCTAATTCGTTTCGACTTCTGTGGCGCACGACACGGACGAGGCCAGTCACCGCCTTTCATGTTAACGTTTGTAATTACCTTAATGGACAGCGCCAAGCACACTTCTCTATTTATTTTCTTGTTACACTTACATTCAGTCGCCCCACTGAAGTTGGGATTAAGAGGTGCTGCTTATTATTCTGAGAGATCCAAGATATTCTCTGGAAGTTAGAGCTCCTTATAAATTGTAACACAGAGAGCTTCATTGTTTACATTGTCGCTAGTAAAAGGGTTTACGTTATTGGAACGAGTAAGTATCATGGTAAATTTAATAAAAGTACGTTCCCTGAGGAATAACGGAGATGGAGGTTAATAATTGGAGCAGTGGCGTTGAAAGAAATATTTATGAGATGGATGGGTAGTATTCAGATCCTAGTTATTCCCAAGCAGAATTACTGTGACTCTTGTAGATGGACGGTAGGCCATTTCGTCAACGTTTCAGTATCACCGGGCGCCTGTGAGACAATATGCCAAAATTAACAACCACTAAAACCATGACATGGAATGAATCCGGAAACTCAGTTCTCAAGATCAACATCAGAGAACTTTGCCTCAGCGGTGTATGGCCGCTGACAGACCGGAAACTCTTTCGCGCTTACAGTGTCCTAATCTGGATTCTGGGCCTGGAGAATATCGTGGAAGCTATGGTGGGGATTTACCTGAGCCATGGGAACTTGGAAGAGATAACACTGGTGCTGCCCAACACGTTCACCACTGCCGGCGGCGTCTTCAAAATGGCGTTCTTCCTCAGGGACCCCTATAGTTACAACGTCCTGGTCCGCCTCATGGACGAAGTCCTCTCAGACTCTAGCCAGTTTAGCAGGGACAACCAGCAGATGATGTCCATCGCGAAGGAGGCGCGCCGGACCGCACAACGCCTGTCTGCCTTCGTTTATGCTTTTGTCAGTACGCAGATAATCATTTGGTTTCCCATGCCGCTGATCGCGTATGCTGGGGAAGGGAAACTGCCATTCATACAGCACCCGTGGATCAACTCGACGACTTTTCCGGCCTACGACACAATGTACGCACTGCAGTGCCTGTCTTCTGGGTTCCACATCTTCATTAGTCTCGGAATGGACTGCTTCTTCGCAGTGGTGATGATACATACGACAGCCTGCTTGAGAATACTGTCTTTGCGACTTACTGCCCTGCGGTCGGACATCGTCCCAAGTAGCGAGGGCTCAGCCACGGGCATGTGTTATGGGAGTCGAGAACCAGTGGCATGTGATGAGATGTACAAGAAATTGCGAGCCTGTATAAGCAGCCACCAGAAGATTATTGGGTAAGTGGCGTGTCCTGTGATGTTAACAAACTCGGGTATCTTCAGAAACAATGTTTGTGCTGCGGAAGCGAGAAGACAGTGAGTGGGAGATAACAACCGTTTGATCCCTTGCAGTTTCACTTCGTAGTGGTTACCACTAGAGCAGCTTTTAGTGTGTCATCTCTATAGGCAACCAACGTCACTGCACGAGATGAATGCGAAAAGAAGTACTTAGTTGTATTGGAACATAGACTGCCGGAATTTAACGAGCAGAGTTACCCATAACACTTTACATATGTCACTTCCACTCGAGTTCCTTATAGATTTCCAAGATAATTCGCGCTGATTCACTAAATAAATCCGTAACGAATCTGCGGATTGGTGAGAGCAGATCGAGGAAAACTGTTCAGCAAATACACAAACAAGAATTTTTTTGGGAAACTCTTTCAAGTATTAATTTCGTACACAAACGACCATATTGTCGTGCGGTAGCGTTCTCGCTTCCCACGCCCGGGTTCCCGGGTTCGATTCCCGGCGGGGTCAGGGATTTTCTCTGCCTCGTGATGGCTGGGTGTTGTGTGCTGTCCTTAGGTTAGTTAGGTTTAAGTAGTTCTAAGTTCTAGGGGACTGATGACCATAGATGTTAAGTCCCATAGTGCTCAGAGCCATTTTTTTTTGACCATATTGTTTCTGATCTCAGTTTGCTACTCAAAAGATGTTGTGTACTTTAGTCTGTTTACGACTGTTATATTTTATGTCACATATGTGGTTTCTTCCGTCACATCTTGTTAGGTTGAAGAACAGTTAAATTGTATTTTTGACGCCTCCTGGCGATAATTTCAAGCTCCCCGCCACACTTTGCCCTCCTTGTATTTTTATTGCGTTTTCACACTTAATCAACCTTTTTCACAATGTCATTCATTCATACGTTTTATTTTGACGTATCATACTTAGTCATAAGTGTTTTTGCAGTGAATATGTCTTTAAGGGAGCCAGGTATCATGGCCGCCGCGAGGAGAGTAACAAGCCTGCAGGAGAGGAGAATCGGGTTCTCGCATTACTTCCAAAGCCCACATCCTGCGCTTTGTACAGGTTGCTTGCTGTGCTGTAAATGCATGCTTATCTTATATTACAGATATTTTCCTTGCGAATTTCTGTATGACTTCTTTGAAATCTCAGCATTCAGCCAGCTCATGATCAGTCGATGCCGTTGCCAGCATGCACAGTTGACCTGAGGTACGTTTTAAACAGTTTCAGCTTCGAAAAACTACTTTCTCCACTTGCCGCTGTCACTGGTTGTAGTAGCAGAATTGTAAGGCTACATTTACCTTGGGCACAAAACCATACCCTTATATGAGTTTCAAAGTTTCAGTTGGGGTGCTACCAGGCTTTACCAGCGTTGAGACCAATCCAATTTCATAACTAAAATTGAAAACGTTAATGTCCTTAGCCTGTCCATGGCTAACGCTGTCACGCAGCCAGGGGGTATGGGTTTAATTTGACTAATGGCATTAAAAAAAAATGAAAAAGCTCACTATGACTTTTCAGTTGTTGAAATGTCTCCCTGAGAGCACATAGTACAACTTCCGTTACTTTAAAGAAAAAATCTATTTTTACTGCGTTTCCGTATCTTCAACTTTCTGGCCCTCACAGTGGAATAATTTCTTCTTCCATCTCTTTGTTCCTGTATTATACCACTTATGATGAGGTTTTCTATATCGTTTTGGGTTGGCAGTTTCATAAGTTATATTCGAATTTGAGTCCTCCCTGAAGTTCGTGAAATACTCTGTTGTCTTTTCGAGTAAGTCGATAGCGTTCGGTATATCTTTGGCAATAATTTGAGGTTTTTTGCCGACAACCTTAATATAGAGTAATATATCACACCATACCACAACTGTGTAAACGGACGTAAAACCAGACATATGAACTGCCAAACCGCCAGCCCCATATTCAACAATTTTGTCCGTATTTTCGCCATTGCTTATTTCAAAAGTGGTTCAGATGGCTCTGAGCCCTATGGGACATAACATTTAAGATCATCAGTCCCCTAGACTTAGAACGACTTACACCTAACTAAGATAAGGACATCACACGCATCCAAGCCTGAGGCAGGATTCGAACCTGCGACCGTAGCAGCAGCGCAATTCTGGACTGAAGCGCCTGGAACCGCTCGGCCACAACGACCAGCTTTGCTTATTTCAACTAGTGCATCATAGACCTCTCTACGTTATACTTAACAAGAGCAATTCCGTCAGTTGTATTCTTCCATCTTGTTGTACTCACAGGCTTCTGTGGGTTAGGACAAATATAGGACCATTAAAGACCGCCTAGCGTCGCGAAGATACAGAACATAAATCATAATTTTTTTCGCAACAGACAAAAGCTTTCAACTGCTTATTCTGATGCCTTTGGAGCATCATTCACAAGTAGATTTAGCGAGTGACTACGACAGGGATATAAAATGCTTTAGTACAGGAAAAGAGGATAAGCACCATGAATGAATTATCCCAATCGGAAATCGGTAGATATGATGTACATGTGTCTACAAATGATTACAGTTTCAGAAAAACTTGATGATAACACGTTGGTCCACCTCAGGCCCTTATTCAAGCAGTTTTTCGGCTTGGCAGTGATTGATGGAGCTTTTGTATGTCCTTCTGAGGGATATCGTGCTAAATTCTGTCCAAATGACACTTTAGATCGTCAAACTCACAAGCTGGTTGGAGGTCCCTACCTGTAATGCCCCAAAAGCTATCGTCTGGGAGAGATCCGGCGATCTTGCTGGTCAAGGTAGGATTTGGTAGTCACGAAGACAAGCAGTAGAAACTCTCGCCCAACAAAACAAGGAGCAGAATATCGTCGACGTAGCAGTATGCTGTAAGGGTGCCGTAGATGATATCCAAAGAGGTCCTGCTATCAAATGAAAATATGGCAGCCTAGACCATCAGTCCTGATCGTCGGGTCATATGGCGGGCTACAGACAGGTTGCCGTCTGGGGCTTCTCCAGTAGGCTTCTTCGCAGGTCATCGGGGTTTAATTCGAGGTGGAACTCACCACTGTAGACAATTCTACTACGTTCAAAGAGATTCCAGGCCAAATGTGCCCGACACCACTGCAAATGAACCTGTTGATGTCAGAGGTCAATGGCAGTAGGCGGAAGGGGCGCTATGAGGTCATGGCCGTTTCTATGAGCCGCCTGTTAATGGCCCTCGTGATTAACGAAGCACCAGCTGCACCGGTTGGGTCGATGATAATGATGAATCAGGGATTCCGAGTGCCTCTCTGACGATTCCTCGGTCCTCGTGTTCTGTCGTCTCTTGACGCTGTTTTCGGCGATGGTTCACCCACTCCTTCCAACATCATCGAATAGTGGCATTGCTCCTATTCAGATGTCGAGCTATTCGCCGAGTACTCCAATCTGCTTCTCTGAGCCCAACTACACTATCTCAAGTGCTGACACCCGCGTATTTTATTGATGCGCCAGCTTTCTGCGAGGCTTAGTTACTATCCAGTTCACGAAGAATATATTTCCTGGTATCGACATGTCCTTTGTTTACTATCCTTGATAGCTGCATGGTGAAACTGGACTGCATCATCACACATTCCTCCATCGGCAACCAAAGTTTACAGTTTTGCATCTTCCATCTATACCTTTTCGAATATCAATTTGCGACCAATTTGATGAACGCCTTCATGATGCGCCTTTTTTCTGTCTTAGAGTGTTTTTCGTATTTAGAAATGCGCTTCTGCACTCCTATGCTCTTGTTTTCAAGATTGGAACCGTTAACACAGCCTTGCTCCCTCATGTCGTCGAAAATTATTTTCATTTCCTCTAACTTCTTTTAAGACTTCCTCTGTAAGTCCCAAACCAGATTGTCTCTTACAGCTACAAAATCAGTAAAAAAGAAGTGTACAAATCACCAGTGCCTATTTAGTGTACTTGTAGCACATAAAGGAAAAACAGATATCTTCGGATATCGAGAATACGTGCTTTCCGACATACCACGACCAACATTTATGGTTCGAAAACAAGCACTTTTGAAAGTACTTTCATTTACGGTAGCTAAAAGTAATAGTTAAATACTCAATAAGGGAAAACTAAAAACAAAAACGTGAGACACAGCCGAGAAAAATAATTCAGTGAGCGTGACTAGAAGAATAGTGTAAGTGATATGAATGGCAGATCCAAAGGGGAGGGAGTAGTATGCACGCATCTTACCACTTGTAAACGCTGCTTAATCACAGTGTTTGGATTCAGAAGACTATTGCATGTGACGGGCAGCTCACATTTCACTTACTCTTCGTTTATTATTACGAAATGTTTTTCTCAGTGACAGTTCTATACAAGCTGAAGGTTCCTCTTTAGGAACCGTTAGGCCTTCATATGCTGACATTTATTTTTTTTCTCTTTTATGAAGTTTTTCGTATATGTCGGGGCTTTCAAGCAGACATAGGTATCTTTCAAGTTTGTGTAGGCGCTGTAATTAAATCAAGTTGGCAACACTGCCACTATCAGGTTTTGCTACTTTTAAAGACGCAAGCCAGGCCACCAACTACAGCGCTTCATTTGTCATCTGCTTCAATATACAGTAGATAATTCCCAAGATTTTATGATTGCTTTGTATTTCTTTCTTACACTTCTTCGTTTATACAAAACTTTCATTGCCTTGTTTAATTCGTCCCTTTGCAAATATCTTAAAATTTTACATTTTGCCACCCCCAAAACCTGCCGCCCTATGCTGTGGCGCGGCTCATCCCCCTATGGTCTGCCCTGTTTATTCCACTAATATTTGTTTATTTTAAACTTGTTTTGGCTTATTGAGTCACTGACAGGAAAACAATTGTCTAGCATCAATGAGGGATACTAGTGTGTAGGAAATCGAACATTTAAAACGAAGTTATCATTAAAACACACAGTCTACGTCGTGACATTAGGTCAGAAATGTCAAATCGAATGCTCTGCACTCACCTCAAGCAAAAAGCGGGTTAAATTCCAGCGTTATATTACAATTTACATCATCGATAGTATCGAACACAGTAACGAAATATGTCACACGATACTGGAGCATTCAAGTTGTGTCATTATAATGCTAAAGATTGTGAGAAAAAACAAAATAAGACATACGACAATTGTATTGTGCTCAGCTATATGGAGATGAATGTGATAATTAGGACTGAGGTCTGGTCATTGAGAACGAGGTTGTTCGTTGTGGGTTAAATGTTGATTTACCTCTAGAGATTGTAATAAATTAACGTTTTTCCTTGTGATGCCTTTGAATCTACGAACTTCCTTCGGCACATGTTCAGTAAAAATGAAATCTGATTCATGTTGTCTTGAGCTATGTTCATAGCTGTCACTCTAACTACTCTAGCCGCTCCTGTTTGATCAGTATGTAGTTTGTTACACTCAATATCAGTGATTTCTTCAACAGCACTATTACTTAAAAATTTTGCTTTATCCCCACTGTTGTGTAAGATATAATCTGTGATGCCCCTTACATCAACGAAATTTTATATCTGCAAATGTGAGAGTTTTGGCTACTTTTCTAAATATGGGATACTATACTAGTGGATTTTAGTTATGACTGTTGCTGTAGAGGGGGCATAAAGATATGGAAAGGTCTTCATTTCTCTACTTTCACAACCAGCTGACAGTGTTTTCAACAAGTGTTGAGCACTGGGTAAAAACGTTTTGATTATTTCTCATCCTATTACATAAGGGTGTCACTTCTGCAATAGGCTTCAGACGGCTTCAGGTATTATCTGTCAGATCATTTACACAAGGGATATTTTTTTAACCCTAGATGGGTCGCGGAACTAAAACCAAATTGAAAATCCAGTTAAGCTGTGGTACACAGTGTCTCTAGTGTCCCCATCTGTCACGTCATGTAGCACTTTCCGCTTCTGAGTGCACAGTGAGCACGTAGGGATGCCTAGAAAATAGGGTCCCCCTCCAAATGCGAAGCTTTTCTCGGGGGTTGCGACTGATTTCATGCAGCCCACATAATGTAACTGCTTTGCGTTTCTTTCTTCATGACAGTACTCCACCGCACACCGCAGGTGCAACGATGACGCTCCTGCAGCGTTTTCAGTGGAATGTGTTTAATTACACAACGCACAGACCGGACTTGGCTCCGTCTGATTTTCATCTCTTCGCTCACGTGAACCGCTGCTGTTAGGACACCACTTTGGCTCATAAAAATAGTTGGAAACCAGCTTTGGAAATAGGACGCAGTCACACCCTCTATGATGAGACTATTAGAAATTTGGTACCACGCTATGACAAATGTCAAAGTCAAAGCGGCGATTATGTAGAGAAGTAACCGGAAATTATAGCTAATTGTTGAAGACAATTTTTTTACTTTGGTTTCTATTTCCCGATAGAATGGATGTTGAAAAAAGAGAAGCAATTCTCGTATATACCGTGGAAACTAACGGTATTATCACACTAATGTGAGGTGTACTGGATACTACATTTACCTTTAATGATATCTCCCCTATAAAAAACGACACAATGGGTTCTGTTTATTAGTAAGTGTGCAATCCAATCGTAATTCCATTCTGATACTCCATGAGCCGTGGCGGCTCGTGTTTGATCTATCGAAAATACCGCGTATAATATTATCGCTGTGTCGCTGAGGAAAGAGAGAAATGGCGCCCCCTCGTCGGGGAAGTCGCAGAGGCACCTGTGACAGCGGAGTGGTTGGATTTTGGAGGGCGAGCAGAAACAGTGAGATGGACAGTAGTAAGCGGGGCCTGAAGCCGTGTCTGCCGACGCCGTGTGTGGTGGCGAGAGGAAAGTTTGCCACGTTACCTGATTGTGTTTGGGCGTTTGCGGCGGACTTGGTGGGTAGAGGCGCCGATGCTGTCGGGAACATGCTGCTACCTTGTTTATGATGGATCTACCGTTTGCTTCTAGTGACTACATTCTCGTCTCCTATGGCTCTGTGACTGATGTGACGCCATTGCGAGCACAGTTGTTTTGGATATAAGCAGCATTATGTTCTCAGTGTCCATCGTTCTGGCGATTACTGAGTGTTCTTGCCGTTGTGGTGTATTTATTGAGCAGTATGCTTTGGACGCTTGACCTTACTATTAGGAGTCCATTGCGTAAGGCCGCTTTTATCCTGTGAGGACTTGTGTTCTGCATTTAAAAACTTAGTTGTTGTCAGTCACTGAATTGCTGAAATGCATTCATACTTCTCTGCTTAATTGTTATTGTTTTACGCCCCTCTGAATGGGAAAATGATAAAGGGCCTTACTATTACTGACCTTCTTGTGTGCCACTGACTTGGTTGTGTTTTTCAGCCATGTAATTTGTGCGTTTATTGTAACGAACCGATGTCTGTTTCTGATTAATGTTTCCCTGTGACACTGAGTGTTAATCTTGTAACGAACACCGTTTTAGATATTTTAATCAGTGTGTTGCAGGACATATCCTATTTGTGCCTCGCAAGTGGAGACCGGAGGCGGTTTATTGGCCATGATGATGTGTTGGTAGATCCATTTCACGAGTCCAGGCCAGTCACCCGGAGATTTAGAAGTTGTATCTTGTGTTAAGTTAATACTCATTATTTTAAGCGTAGTGGGCTAAGGGAGGAAGTTTATGTGGTTTTGCGCAGATTGCGCGGTATGGTTAGATGACTCTGAATTCAGTGTGTTAGGTGGTGTTCTCTGAGGTGCTGGAAGTAGTGGATAGACAGCTGTTTTGGACACGTTGTATATGCAAATAATTTATGTCCTCATTACGTTGGTGAGTTGCTTGCCCTTTGTATCACAGGTGGTGCTAATTTCATTAATTTCGCCACCGGTCTTCGCAGAGGCTGCGGGAGGAACCGACCCACTGTGGCAAGCAGTTACGTAGCCGCGCCCGCCCACCGTAGCGGGCGTTGTCGACTAGCCCGACGTCTTCCTACTTGGTGGCGGGAGCGTGTTGACTGGTTTCTTACGGCTTGCAGTCTGGGAAACCGTGCCTTTGGTGTACACGTGGAAGACTTATGTTTTGCTTCCAGTACCTCTGAGTGGCTCTATGTGGGTAATGAGAACGACTTATGTTGTTGGTGGCTCAGGCCGAAAGTGGTTCATTTGCTAAACAGGTGTATATGCATTTCTTTCCCATAATTCTGTAAACATGTTTAGGTGGTTGTGTTCTTTTTTAAGTCAATTGAATTGTTGTTCAGAGGTTACTATGTATGGCCATTAACTTATGCAGACATTTAATAGCAAAGAAGTGTATTGAATTCTGGTTTAGAGTTGTTGATTATATGGGGAAATTGCCTTGAACTGACATTTAATTAATTAGTAAACAACTGAATGCTATTTGTGAGTTGAAGTTTATTGTGTTCCTAAACATACTAACGATTATTTTTATTAGTTCACTTATGCAGTTAAGCGATTTACAAGGCCTGTTGTGCTGTTTCCTTTTAAAAGTATTATCAATGTTATTAATAAAGAAGTGTTGTAAAAAAATAAACAGTGAATGAAGTGCGCCAAATCCCTTTGGTCCGCACCTTCCGTCATTCACCCTTGGGTGGTATTAACAAACCGTGCAAGCCCATTTCACTCCGTAAGTAGGCTGCCGAAACATCCGCAACGCAGGCTTCGTTGAAGCAAAGACATTGCACCAACTGGTACACTGTTGTCTTCTTAAGGTTATGAAACATATAAAATCGCTCTCGGGCGACCGCTTTTTCCTATGACGGTGGAAACCATCTGTTGTTTCTTTCATTTTATCCCATAGTAAAACTTACTCATAAGCCATAGTAGGACATTTAGGTAGTACCGTCATTGATACTAGTACCTTCCGTTCAATGCTAATTGCCTGGGGATATTTATGAGAGACATACGGAATGGATGAGGGTAGAGATGTGGAACACACTGGTCCTGGCACCACACATTAAAGCCAGTTCTGCCCTTGTATTCTGACTGAAGAACGTCTAAAATAGGGTGTGCTGGACAAAAAAGGCAAAGTATTTGGTCAGATGAATTATAGCCTAAATGTTTATTGTGAATGTTCCTGTGTCGCCGCAGTGGCTGCAGGAGGGCGAAGCGGCAATGTCCCAAGTGCGGCAGTCATTAGAATGAAATCGTTTTCCCTAATGAGTTAAGAGTACTTTCATTCAGCTAATTACTTGTTGCATAAATTAAACTCACTATAAACGTCATGAAGGTCGTCTCAACTGAATAAAGTTGAATACTATTTTAAAACAGTATAAGCATGCTGATCCCTTATAAAGAATTCCTCTTTGGTATACAAGGCGGTATCACGGGGAAACAAATTTAATAGGCATTGCAAAATACTTCATCGATTGGACAGATATTGTATTTCCAAGGTTGGATCATCGAAGGGGTCTGTAACACTGCACTCACTCACTTCTCTCCTAATATACGACTATTTGAAAGTTAAAGGAGATTATTTCTTCCTAGTGCAGTGTTTATGAACCTCTCTGATGTTTTCAGTCACGCTGTGTCTTGCTCATAAATTGCATCACTCACGCTGTGGTTCACATTTGTTACTGTTTTCATATATGCCCGCTGTGTATCCCTCACATAAATCCTATTTATTTTCTTGTGGAATGTATACTTATGCACAAGTGAAGAGCTTCTGCTAAAAGTAATCCTGTTGGACATCAAGGGACGCAACAATAAAAAATATATTTTAGCTCATCGATTTCTTTGTTCCGAAATTTGGCAGTAATTGTCATGGCAAAACCTGTTGAACTTAAGCATTCGATCTGGGGTATATTATATCGCTTTTGCAGTTTATGTTTTCACCAATATGCACGCCTTAGCACATGACATCCTCATGCTATGTAGCAATTCTTGTTGGTAATCCATAGTAATTTATTTCTGACAATACAAAACTAGATGATCAGTGTTTATTTTCTATAAAAACAAGGTCTTTCCTCTGTACCAATTATTAGTGACTACGAAAGCAGTTTCCTTTTCCTTGTGTTGACGTTTCTTACTTAGACCGGATAAATTTTGAATCTTCTGTAGTAAAGGCTAAACCTGCATCGTTATTTAAGTGTAACACATCAGTCAACTTAAATACGTTTGCAAAATGAATGAACTATTGCAGAAGTTTTTGCTGATTTACAATAGGGCTGTTCCCGCTGCCTGAAGAACGCTCAAGTGGTAGAGTTACGAAAGTTCTCCGAAACGTTCTCAACACGACAAATACCTTTCATGTTAAAAAGAGAAACTATAACAATCTCTTACTCAAAACTTCGTTTGTAATTCTTATTAGATGTTACTAGGCTATGCTCAAAGACTAGGAGTATGTATCTATTTATAGGAATAAAATAGTCCGATGTGAGCACAGTCAAGAACGCTATGAAATTCATTAAACCCAAATCGAATTGTGTTAATGGTTATAGAGGACAAATACATTACTATAACAGTATTCATAGTAAAGAAGAGAAAGTATTTCTATAAATGGGGTACAATTAACTTCTCAAGGAAATTTATTGTCCTGGCGCTAATATTCCAATTAAGGCCGTATATATTTCAGTTTCGGTTGCGTATGCAATGATTAGGTATAAATGTTTCCAGCAATTAAGGAAATATGTATATCACTATAACATAAAATCAATATTATAATTATTTCTTACAGTCTTTCAGCTGTTTGCTTAATGTAATTGTTTCTGTTTCAGATTTATCTCCTACTTGGAAACTGTCATGAATCCAATAGCGATGACGCAGTTCGCTTTCAGCGTTTTGGTAGCCTGCGTCGCTCTATACCAAGCCACATACGTAAGACATAATTTCTTTGATTTGAGTGATCTACTATTTACTTGGATTTCTGTCGTGTGCTCACTTTTTTATCGTTACATTTTAACTTCATAAACCGTCAACAATTATCTTGCATAGATATGCCAGTTTATTTCTTCTCCCGTACTTTTTCCAACCTATAACTCGTTCAGTTACGAAATTAATTACACCAATGTGTATTAGGACATTTCGTCACTCTGTCTCGTCTACTAACATGGACGTTTGTCCCCACATATTTTATTATAAATATTGTCTTTTCATCCGTTGATCGTACGTCTGATTTGTTATATTATTCTCTAACTCTACTTAAAAGGCGTGTAAGACATGGACGCAGTCTTTTGCACCTATTGTTCAATGTCTACATCAACGGTGACGAGAAAAAAACAGGTTCAGGATTGAAATTCAGGGTGATTTCAATGATGAGATTTGAGGGAGACATTGATATCCTCAGTGAAAGTGAAGAATAATTACAGGACATGTTGAATGGACTGAACAATCTAATAGGTACAGAATATGGTACAGGAGTAAACTTAAGAAAAATGCATGTAATAAGGAGTAAGAGTTATGAGATTAGCAGTAAATTTAACATCAGAATTGGTGATGACGTTGAATAAAAAAAAAGGACTTTATAAATTTCTGCTACTTTGGAAGCAAAGTATCACATAAGGGACGAAGCAACGAAGACATATAAAGCAGCCTGGCACAGGTAACAAGGACACTCCTGTCCAGAAGAGGTACATCAGTATCAAACAGAGACCTTAATTTGAGGCAGGAAACCCGGAGAATGTATGTTTGCAGCACAGCATTGAAGGGCAGTGGACTATGGGAGAACATGAAAAGAATAGAATCGAAGTGTTGCAGATGAGGTGCAATAGAAGGATGTCGAAAATAAGGTGGACTGATAAGATAAGAAATGAGATGATCCTTCGCAGAATTATCGAAGAAAGGAGAATATGGAAAGCACTGAGAAAAAGAAGAGGCTCAACGGTACAACATATTTTAGGACATCAGGGCATAACTTCTGTGGTATTACAGGAGACTATAGAGGGCGAAAACCTTTGGAGGAAACAGCGTTTGGAATAAATGGAACAATTAATTGAGAACGTAGGGTGCAGTGCAACTCTGAGAAAAAGAGGTTGGCAAAACAGAGGAGTTTTTTGGCAGGCCACTTCAGAAGACTCATGGCTCAAGGGGAAAATAACTTGAATCACTGATTTTGAAATGTTTCAATTTCTGCTTTTATATTATCACAATATTTACATGTTACTTTTATACAATACATTTAGTGTGTAGCATACGCACAGTTAGAAAATCTTCGTCTTCTTCCTTATTCCACTGTTTAGTGCTGTTTTTTTCTGAAAAAAGTTTCCTTCGTTTGTGCTGATTTTTTCCTCTTTCTCTACAATTAGCATGTTTTTGGATATGGTCGAATGCGAGAGAGATACGTTTTCCTCAGTGTCTTTCACTGGATGGAAGCTTAACCGGAAAGAAAGGAAGGTGGAGCTTAACATCTAATTGACGACGATATCATTACGGACAGATCAAAAGCTCACACAGGACAAGAATGAGAAGAGAATAAACCGTATTCTTTTCACAGAAACAATCCTAGTATACACGTTAACGGACTAAGAAACCAGGAAAATCATCAATGTGAATGGTTAAACGGGAAAATTAAAACCGTATTTCCATAATGCAGGTCCAGACCTTAACCAGTGTGCCACCTAACCTAATAGAAGCCTAACTTCAGATTTATTTTATCTGCGATATCTCCCTGCGTTTTGCTTATTACTAAACTAAACTATACTCCGTCCGAACAGGCGCCTGAAGGTCCAACGCTACCGACCGACCACCGTCTCATCCTCAGACGATAGGCATCACTGAACGCGGATATGGAGGGGCAAATGGTCAGCAGACCGCTCACCCATCTGTTGACGGTTTTCGTGACCGAAACAGTTGCTTATCAAGCAAGTAGCTCCTCCCGACTGAGTGCACCCCGCTTGCCAAGAGTACTCCGCAGACCTGAACGGTCACCCATCCAAGTCCTAGCCCAGCCCGACAGCGCTTACCTTCGGTAATCTGACGGGAACCTATGTTACCATTGCGGCAAGGCCGACATTATACTTTTACGCACCTCAAATCACGTACAAATTAGTACTTAAGTTTCGTTTCTTAATTCTGACGAACCTCACCTTACTTTCGTAAGAAGGGAAAGTTCATTTCTGTCATGTAGTCACCATACATTTTCATGACTTGTTTACTGAGAGTCGTAACTAGTGTGTCATCTCTTCATTATCTCCTACATATGTATGTGTTACAGCAGTTTTCATAAGCGTAAAGCGATTTCTGGATGGGAAACACGCCGCGTAGTGTTTCATTTCATCTACATCTACATTCCGCAAACTACGGTATGGTGTGTGGCGTAAATTACTATGTGTAACCCGGTCACTTGGCCCACTCTTCTCTTACCATCGGAAATGGTCTGCGGGAAGATTGGTTGCTGGTAACGCTCCGTGTGAGCTCGAATCTAATTTTACCTCCATGGTGTTTTCGCGAGATATACCTTGGGGGATCAAAAATTTGGTTGTCTCTTCTAGGAACTTACGCCCTCAGAATTTTACTAGGATACCACACCGTAATGCACGCTGTCTCTGTTGTAACTTCTGACATTACAGTTGGCCGACAATCTCCGTGACACATTCGCACTTATTAAATGAACCTGTAACGAACGCGCTCCTCCAAGGACCTTCTCTGTTTCATCCATCAATCCTATCTGGTACGAATTACAGATTGATGTTGACGGCTGTGCCGAAGTAGCTACGTCGCTTCTAGACATCATCGGGCGTGGCCAGTACTTGGATGAATGACCGCCCGGGTGCGCCGGTTGCTGTTGACAGCTTTCCCTTTAAGGCAGAAGGGACTAGAGGGGCGGTGGCACAAAGTCCCCGATCACCTGTCTTTTCGCCAAATTGAATTCCAAATTTCTCCACAGGGTCTCACAAATTGAGCAGATGCAGCACAGCTGATGGTGATCCGTCCGTCGGATGAAAATATTTTCGGCGGGCCTCTTGGTGCTCCTAGAGAAGCGGGCTATCTGCCGGCATCGGTCCCACCCTCTCCCTTCCCTCATTTCCAATGTGTACGTGGCATTACGTACAAACACATTCATTACAGTCGCGCACATATGACAGGTACACTACCAAACATAGCTCTCCTACTTCGCGACGTAATGGTGCCTGAGGACGCAAAAGATAGGAAAAGCCTTGCCAATTGAGCGGTTGAACCTGCCTTTCGGAGTCTCCCAGCAATTCATACAACATGACACCTTACTTTACTCTCACAGATTGATGAAGAATATTTAGCTATTGATCGAGGAGGATTTTTTAAGCTACCTCCTTTGTTTCCAGAATGGAACTTTCGCTCTGCAGCGGAGTGTGCTCTGATATGAAACTTCCTGGCAGATTAAAACTGTGTGCCGGACCGAGACTCGAACTTGGCACCTTTTGCCTTTCGTGGGCCAGTGCTCGGCCAAGTGAGCTAGCCAAGCACGACTCACGACCCGTCCTCGCAGCTTTAATTCCGCCAGTACCTCGTCTCCTACCTTCCAAACTTCGCAGCAGCTCTCCTGCATACCTTGCAGAACTAGCACTCCTGGAAGAAAGGATACTGTGGAGACATGGCTTAGTCACAGCCTTGGGAGCTGTTTCCAGAATCAAACTTCCACTCTGCAGCGGAGTGTGAGCTCATATGAAACTTCCTGACAGCTTAAAACTGTGTACCGACCGAGACTCGAACTCGGGACCTTCTTTCTTTGATGGACTATATATCCTGACGGTTATTCCAATGAATCTCAGCTTGGTACTGTCCGCCACCGGTTGCTGCGTGGTCAGCGCGACAGACTGTCAATCATCATCATTTCATCCCCATCGACTCGCAAGTCGCCGAAGTGGCGTCAAATCGAAAGACTTGCAGCCGGCGAGCGTCTACCCGACGCGCGGTCCTCGTCACACGCCATTAATTAAGTTTGGTATTTGCCTTACTTGCAGTTTATTCTATATAACCGTTCCACTTTAAATCGCTCCTTACACATATCTTAGATATTTTATAGATGTGGCTGTTCGTAGTGATTGTTCTGCAATCGTGCGACGTACAAGAATGTATACTGCCTATTTACATGATACACCTGTTTGCGCTCATCGTCAATTGCCACTCTCTGTACCAAGCGTCGATCCTCTGCTGGTTTTCCTCCATTTCGCCACAATTATATACTGTTGTAGTTTCTGTGTATACGTCAGAAGCAGCGTCATGGAACTATCAGCGTTATCTACTATGTAACCTACATAAATATTGTGTAAAGTAATGATCCTATAAGGCTGCCTTGGGGATATTTTTACGTCTGATGCTATTTCTCCGTTAAAAACGGCATATTGTATTCTGTTTGCTAGAAACTCTTCAGTCGAATCACACATCTCGTATGATATTCGAGTCCTCCCTCGATCTTGGGTGTGTGTGAGTTGTCTATAGCGTACGTTATTTTAAGTTGGATTAAGTAATGTGTAGGATTATGGACCGATGATCTCAGCAATTTGGTCCCATAATACCTTACCACAAATTTCCAAATTTCCGTTAGCATTTGGATCATTAGGTGGACGTACTGAACGCCTTCCGAAAGTCAAGGAGGGTGGCATCTGTATTCTGATTTCTGGGTATCCTGGACCAACACAGCGAGTTGGGTTTCACACGATCGTTGTTTTCCGAGTCCATGTTGATTCCAACAGATGAGATTTTCAGTCTCAAGAAATATCATAACACGCGAGTACAAAACATGTTCTAAAATTCTACCACGCACTGACGTCAGCAGTATGTAACTATAGTGTTATGCGTCCGTTCGACGACTCTTGTTAAGAACGTGAATGGCATGTGCTTTTTCCCAATCACTAGGAACGTTCGCTCCTCCGTCGACATACAGTTTTATACTCTGATGCTATATAGGCCTAGAATCGCATATCTATCCTGTCATGTCAGGTATACTTTCCTCTGTTTGACGATTTCAATTGAGTTTGTATGTTGTGGTCATTTATTTCGATATATATCATCTTGATGTTCGTGTGGCATTTTTACATGGAACCACAGTACGATATTCCTCGGCGAAATAGTTTCGGAAAATGAGTTAAGTACTTCGGCCATCTTTCTATTGTCCTCCGTTTCGATGCTGTTACTGTCACAGAGTGTATGAAAAGATGGTTTTGACTGTTTAGTAAGATTTGACGCGAGACAAAAACTTCTTAGGATTTTATATCATATCGGTAGATAAAATTTTACTTTCGAATCCGTTGAACGCTTGATGAAAAGATTTCCTCACATTAATTTTGGTTTCGTTCACTTTTTGTTCGTCTATGACGCTTTGACTAAGTTAAAACAGCAGTGAACCCCTCTTTCTTTGCTTTCGGGGCAGCTTTCTAACGTCGCCGTCGAGCCATGGTGGGTCTTTACCATCCCTCTTAACATCGCTCGACACATTTCTGTCTTAAGATGTGTTGTATAGTAGTCGTGAACTTTGTCAATTTGTGCTTCAGTCCAGGTGATGAATGTTTCATATTGACCGCTCAAGGAATCTCTAAACCTGTGACGAGTATATGCTGACTGAAGCGAGAAATGAAAATTTATACCAAGCTGGGATTCGAAGACGGATGTCCCGCTCACTAAGCAGATGTGCTAACCACAACACCGCCCTGGCACAATAGCTTTGCACAAACGCACACACTATCCTAGCGCACCCATCTCCTGAATCCAAATTCTCACTCACACCTCAGCCCACATGCTATTCACCCTAAACTCAAACAGCCATTCCAAAGGCTCTCCAACTGTATTGGAATAGCACATCAGCGTCGAACGAAACGTGACATTATAGCTGAAACCCCGGCATAGGTGCTGTAATCATATGAAACTATATGGTTCTAGTGACCTTTTCAATTCTAAAACATCTATGATGTATGTATGCAGACTGCAGCTTCTAATGAAATGAGGCATGACTGGGATTTGGATTGAGGAGGCAGGAGACGTAGGGTAGTCCGTGGAGCTGTACAAAACTACCGTGCCAGGGTGGCGCAATGGTTAGCGCATCTGCCTTAGTGAACAGGAGACCCGGCTTCGAATCCCAGCCTTGGTAGACATTTTCATTCCTCCGTTTCTTATCCCACATGCTAATCAGAAATTTTCTTCTACCTTACTATTTCAAGCGATATTAGGTGATTCTTTTATGATCGCTGATTCCAAATATTGATTCGAAAAGTTAGGGCCTCTAGCGAGGAAATCTAAGATATTTCTGATTAAATGCTCAAGGTAATTTCGGATAATGGGTTTAGAACAATATCACATTTATCACTACCTGCCCTAATGGCTACATTTATAATGTAAGGAATGCAAATGACGTGCTCCTTCCTACTTTGTGTAGTTACACTGAAATTATAGTCCTTTACTAGGGGCCTTTAGTAACCATTGAAACACATTGTTTTCGGTCAGATTCTGTTAAAAGATTCACAATTAGTTGTGGAACATAATGGAATATCCCGCTTCAACCTTTATACTTTCATGAACTTCCGATAGGTGGCGGCTGTGCACGTGGCCTTCAGAATGGTGTCTGTAACTGTCATTGAGTTTCACGGAAACAAAGAGCACAGCAGATGTTCATAGGCGCTTGCAGAAAGTCTACTGAGACCTGGCAGTGAACAAAAGCAAGGTGAGTCGTTGGGCGGGGCGTCTGTCATAGTCGCAACAAAGACACGCAAACCCGTCAATTCTCCCGCGTGTCCGGCCGGCCGCACACAGGTGTGACTCCTGCACTGTTGGAACGTGCGACACTCCCATTCCAGCTGATAGACGGAACACAATCAAACAACTCGCTGCTCAAATGGACGTCTCTGTTGGTAGTACTGACAGACTCACCCAGCACTTGAGGTTCCTCGACGCCTAATAGAAGACCATGAAGAAGAACGGCGGAATTGCTTGTGCTTTACGACACTGATCGTGAATATATTTTGTCGAACATCATCACAGGCGACGAATCATGGCTTCATCTCTTCTAAACGGAAACATATCGGGAATCCATGGAGTGGCACTTCACTACCTCTCCTATCAAAAAAAAGTTCAGAGCCGTGCGCTGAGCCATGACGACAGTCTTCTGGGACTCTGAACGGGTTGAAGTGACGTCCTCGCTTGTGGTGCCATGGTGACCACTGAAGTTTATTGTGCTATCCTCAGGAAATTGAAGAAACGGCTTCAGCGCGTTAGTCGCCACAAGAATGCAAACGATCTCCTTGTTATTCATGGCAACGGAAGGTCCCGAGAGGAGCTCACAAAATTTAATTGGACGATTCTTGCTCATATACCCTACAGCTCTGATGTCCCACCTTCCACCCTTTTGGCCCGTGAAGGACGCACTCCCTGGGAAGCAGTACGTGGATAATTGATGGGTTATTAATGCATCAAGACGTTGGCTCCGCTGTCAACAAGCAAAGTGGTACCAGGTGGACATACAGGCCCTGTCAGTAAGATGGTGTAAGTCCATTGTATTGAAAGCAGATTATATTCAAAAACTGTACTTTGTAGCCAAAAGAGTGGGGAATAATATAGTGTATTGGGCCACGCGGGGTAGCTGCGCGATTTAAGGCGCCTTGCTACGGTTCGCGCGGCTCCCACCGTCGGGACTTCGAGTCCTCCCTCGGGCATGAGTGAGTGTATTCTCCATAGCGTAAGTTAGTTTAAGTAGTGTGCAAGCCTAGGTGCCGCTGACCTCAGCAGTTTGGCTCCATAGGAACTTACCACAAATTTCCAAAATAGTGTATTAGAATACTGAATAGAACCAACTTGCTTTCAGAAGATATGTGTGTTGCATTACTTATTGATCGTTCCCCTTACATATACAAGCACTGCTTCATTTCATGTTAATTTGACGTTTGTTGCATGCCGACTTCGCCGTGTTCAAGTTTTAATGGTCAGTAACATTACATATTCCTTGAAGATTACTAACAATTTGATACCATCACAGAATAAAATATCTTATTCGTAAGATCTGGCTGCTGTGTAAGTGCTGTATCTGATGCCTGCCTCTGTCTTTCGCTACAGAGCGAGGACATCAGCGCCGCCTGCAGGTGCGCTATCTTCCTGCCAACGCCGGGAGCGCAGGTGTTCCTCTACTGCTGGGCGGCGCACAACGTTATGGAGCAGGTGAGCCAACTACGATCAGAAAGACAGGCACAGAATACCTCAAGTTTTGCTTCTCTGTTTGTCAGTACACGCTGTATGTAACTAGATGAGAAAGTTAGCGTTCTGACTCATTACGGGCATAACCATGTACAGTGCTACAAAGTAGGCTTAATGTGCAAGTTATACTTTACTACGATGCAGATTTGTTGTGAAAGTTGTACTTTGCTAGTGTATCAAAGTAATTATAATTCTTCGTGAAATTTTATTTAGACTCATAGAGTAATTGTGCACACTGAGTACAGCTGGCGCCTTGCTTTTCAACTACATGGGTACACTGCCAACCATCCTTCAATCGTTATTCAACACCATATCCGGAAACAAGTAGTCTAAAGTGAACATAATTGCATGAAGCGAGACTGACTGGAGATGTCTACTTAACAGTATCCCAAAGTGCTCTTCCACACGACATGGCTTACGTAAAATCATCCGCATTCTCGCCCTGAGTGCCCAGTCGTGACCGACCGACCGCCATGTCGTCCACTGGCAGGAGCGACATCGGATGCGATATGAGGGGATGGGGGCAGCAAACCTCTCTCCCAGATGTCGACGGCTTTCTTGGCCTTGAAGCCGCTTTTTCTCATTCAAATAGCCCCTCAGTTGGCATGACGAGGGTGAGTACGCACCATACCAGTCCTCCCACCAGAGACAAATCCCTGACAGTACCGAGCGTCAAACCCGGGTCCTCCACATAGCAGCTAGAGAGATAAAGTATTATATACAATTCCCAGACCCTAATTTTGAGTACAGTGGGCCAGTAGCATATTTAGGAAACGGTGATGGAAAGCTTCTTAACGTCCAGTGTAGGCAACATTGTATTCGTCAGGATGGTCGAGTTTCATGGACAGCTCAGTTACCAGTTGTAACCACTATGTCTTTTTGAGGAGTTATCTCTAGAACGGAGCACACTGCGGTACAGCCCCTACAAGGAGCCTTGTTGCTAGGGTTATGGACATCTCTGAAGCTGAACTCCAATCTTCTAAGAAAACAGAGTGCGTGAGTAGGTCTAGACAGAAAAAAGTCAAGCAGTATCATAATTCTCTCATAGTCACTCTTTATTTTAGAATGAGACCTGGTTCGACCTTTCTGGGCATGTGAACTGATAGCGCACAGACCATTATTAACACTTTTCAGTGACTGTTTTTAGTCACCACATATATCAAAGCGTCGTAGTGATGTTCACTGATTTCAATAGTGTCTTTAAATTAAGAATACTGGACACTAAAAGAATAGATATTCAACACATCCAAAAACAGGAAAAGAAAGCGTTATAAGTTTCTCCTTAGAATGATTCCGTTATACATGTTTCTTTATCTCTCATTGGTTCGGTATCTCAATCGGTAAAAGCGAAACTCATGTAGGGCAGCTTTGTCGTTCCCCAGGCTCACCATCACTCTCTTAAAACACTTTTTTTTCAGGAACCGTACCACAAATTCATCTCCTGCGCTAACCTCTTCATCTAAGAGTTGAAATTCAACTCTACGTCCTCTGTTATTTGTTGGATATATTCAAACATTTGTCTTCCACAATAGTTTTTACCCTCTTCTGTTTCCTATCGTACCATGGAGGGTATTCCCTGATGCTTTAAGACAAGTCCCATCAACCTGTCTCTTTCTCTGCTGTGTTTTCCACACGTTTCTTCCTTCACCGATCCCATCGCGAACCTCCTGTTCCTTTATCTTATCAATCCACCTGATTTTCAACATTCTACTGTAACATTACATCTCAGACACTTCGATTCACTTCTCTTCTGGCTTTCCCACTGTCCATAATTCACTACCATACAACAGTGGGCTAAAAACATACATTCTCAGAGATATCACGTTGAAATTTGTGTCAACGCTACAATCTATGGTCGCTTGACAGTGTAAAAACTTTAAACTTCTCGTGTCAGTGTAATCAAGAGATATTGCCATTCATGTCACATACGTATTCTGATAATCCCAGACTCACTCGTCAGAACCTAAAGATGAAATATCCATATACATAATAAAATTTGTGCAGAACACGTATTGTCTAGAGCTGCGACTAGAGCGGAGACTCTTACAACTGCGGGATACCCAAGGATAGACTATGGTGGGGTAGGCCAGCTGACACCCTGTTCTGTAATGAAGTAGCGTAAGATTTATACGAGCTAAATGTTACAGTTCCACAAACAGTGAAGGCCATTTGGCAATCTGTGCTATAATGAAGTAGCGTTATATGTATTCGAGTTAAGTAATAAAATTCCTTGATGAATGGAGTATGGTACAATTCTATGAAAAATGAAGTTGGGTGGTGAGGATACTTGGAACTCTCTGCTGCAATGAAATAGCATTAAATTTATTAGAGCTACGAGCTACGATTCTGCAAAGCACGGTGTACAGTGGCAAAGCAGAGTTGGTGTTCTGTGCTGTAACGAAGTAGCGTCATATTTATTTAAGTTAAATGTTACAGTTCTGCGAAGTATGGGGTTTAGTGGAAAAGGCCGGCAGGCTCTATATGCCGTAATGAAGTAGCATTATATTCTCTTGACTCAGTTTTACAATTCTACGAATCATGGAGTACGGTGGAGAAGGCCTGTTGGCGGTCTGTGTGCAATGAAGTAACAATACATTCCTTAGAATAAAGCGTTACAGTTCTGCGAATCATGGAGTACAGTGGCGGAGATATGTTAGTCGTATGTGCAGTAATGAAGTAGCGTTACATTTGTTCGAGTTAAGTGTTGGAATGTCACGAAGCATGGAGTACAGTGGTGATGGTCAGTTGGCGCTCTGTTCTGTAATGAAGCAGAGTTACATTAAATAGTGTTAAGAGCTACTGTTCTACGAAACTGGTTGTGAAGGCCAATTGGTACTCTGTGCCATAGTGAAGCGGCGTTAGATTTGTTCCGGTTTGGTGTTATAATTCCGCTAAGCATGGAATGCAGTGGCGAAGGCCAATTGACGCTCTTTGGTGTAAGGAAGTAGCGTTAGATTTAATCGAATTAAGTGTTACCATTCCGCAACGTATGGAGTACAGTGGCGAAGGCTAGTTGGTGCTCTGTGCTGCAGTGAAGTACCATTACATTATATCGAGTTAAGTGTTACAGTTCCGTGAAGCATGCAGTACGGCGGTGCAAGCCAATTGGCGCTCTCTGCTGTAATGAAGGAGCATTACATTTAGTCAGATGTTACAATTCTGCGAGGCATGGAGTACGATGGCGAATCGCAAGCTGGAGGTCGGAGATGTAATGAAGTAGCATTACTTTATTTCAATTAAGTTTTACAATTCCACAGCCTTGGTGAGGACAGTGGATGCAGCACGCAGCCTTGGAACACGCTGACATACATCTCAGCGTTTTCTGAAGGCCATTGTCTCATAATACTCCGACGCCGTGCACGGTAGCAGGTGGCAGGTGTAGCTAGTTAAGTGGCGTCCACTTCCAAATCGTAGACTGCTTATTGTCAGGTCGCTCTCGTGGACGATGAAGGCTTGCCAGAGTAAACTCCAGTAGCTCTGCACGTAATGTAGATGGTAGTGCATGTCGACTCCATAGATACAAGTCGGGGGCAGCCATTAGTGCGCCAACCAGATACAGCGACTGTCTGACGGTGCTCCAAACACCAAAGTCCGGCTCTCAGCGAGCCAGAGGTAGAAGGCCCAGGCAGGTCACATCGTCAGTTGCGATTATGACCATTCACAGCGAACAGGATCTGTAGGCCAAGCAGGCAGCTATCTCGATGGTAGAAGTCATCTGGCGATTGGGAGGCAGCATGTCACGCAGACTGCATCATAACTAGCTCAGTGTAAGTGAACAGAATATGGACTTGGACGCAAAAGTATTTATTGCTGTCTGCTGGAGGCGGTACTTTTGTATCTTTCCGAGCACAGCCACTTGCGACCTCACTCCAGGGCTCATCAGCATTCTTCGCCACACATTGACAACAGTGACTTTCCGGGCTTCATCTTGCTGTTTTTCAGCAATGGCAGTGCACTGATAGGCGCTACGTTATGATCCCTCTTCAGTGAGGTCATGTTGGTGAATTAACGATTCAGACTTCTCACTCGTGCGAGGTGAAGTAATGGCTTCCGGGATGTGCCATATCATTTGCAATATTGGAGCTCTGGCTGTTTGTCAGTCTGGCTCCCTATATAGCTCTCTGGCTTTAGTTGACATTGTGATGGCTGGAGAAAACGTAAAGAAAATTTTTCATTTGCCAATGATGTCTCTGTGGTGCAGCACCTCAGAGCACGAGTACCATCCATACTTGTCCAGTTTTCTTTATTTTTTTTCCATTGATGTAAGTACTATATTGCAGTTGCCAAAATTTATTGATTAATTTCTCGTAGTTGGTGTTCAAAGTTGAGTAAAATTTTGTAAATAAAATCATGGTCACCGTTGAGTGTAAAGTTATTTATTTTTACAACCCACTATTGCAATTTCGATCGTGTGGCTGTTATCAAGTGATACAACTGCGCTCTAGCACATGTCAAAACCTAAATACGTTTGGCATGATTGTAGGTCGTCATAACATCTCTGCCTTGGCTCTTTAATATTACCGTCGTTAACACTTTTACATAGATCACAAACTGGTGTGCATTGTTTTGCAAGTTCTATTGTCAATAGACATCCAGTGTAACTGAAAACGACATAAACATCATTTTCAAATTTAAATTGAAAGTGTTCGGTATGGGACAAAAATTCAGGTTACTGAAATCTCCGTGTGATCATTCAATTATACGTGTTCCTTAGTTATCCCAAATATAATTAAGTCAATATCGTGAAAGAGATACACCCGATTTCGTTTATTGGCATTATCAGAAACTGTGCGCCATTTCGTATGACCTCGTAGGTAGGATATTCAACCACAAAGTTTCTTGTCGTCTCGCAGATATGTTCCCTTGCGTCAGTGACATGTCTTGATATATACAGGATGCAATGGGTGTAAGTCCAGATATTTCTATTGGTAACATATTAAAGAACATAGTTCTTATTATACGAAACAGTGATCTATAATTATTATAAATAAAGTGGAAGCAGTCTTGATCGCATAAATTTTTTAATGTGGTGACCGGTTTCGATCTTATTATAAGATCATCTTCAGACCATAGATGCCGGGGGCGGTGGCGCATGGCAACCCTCTTGCTTGTGGCTGGTGGTGAACTGCCTAATACTAAAACTAAGTACTACTATAGTACTTACTAAGTAATACTATAGTATTCAAAGAACTGTGACTGACGCTCGAACAACAGGGACTTACATGCATTGAGAATAGAAAATAGTGCATTGAGAATGGCTAGCTATCAGCCGAAATCTGGATATGCGCAGTAAAATCTGAAAAAAGGACGACTGATTGCTGCACTCTATAATTTATAAGTCACATGACAGTCGCCGAGTGCACCCAGTTTTCGAATTGAAGATAACCTGATAATGATTATTGCTACTATTATACCAATTACAGTCGTGTAAATAAGCTTAAAAACTGACACTGTTTACAATATTGACTAAAGAGAAAATGAAATCACGATGTATTGCAACATTAACCTAAAAATAATCGTAACGGTAGACGTTATTTGTCACGACTGTTTTTTTTTTTATAGTTTCCTGTTCCTTCAAAGGTATCCGCATGTCACGCTCAGTGACATGTGCATCTGTCGTTCGTGGGAAGAGAGTAGCAAATTGTCTTCCAGTCACAAGGTATGATGTTTCCTGTTGTTTCTCGAAATGAGAGGAGTTTTTTGGTGTTGCCTCTGCACATTTTTTCCAGTATAACTAGTGTTAAGCATTTAATTTTATCGACGAAGCCAAATCGTTACCTCTAACTGACTGATTTCTTCCGTCTCCTGTTGGAGTTTTCGGGGCGTTGAGCTTAGTCCCACTTGCGGCCGTGGCGACAATCAGTACACTCTTCAGCGATGTGTAGGGTTGAGATAAAGTAAATGCTCTTCATATACCAGATGGCTACAATTAAAGTTTAGCTATTCGCGGAGGCCCAGTGTCGGCTCTAAGTATCTTTTGGTACTGGAACTTGGTAGACATGCTAATGCAACAATGACGAACCGATTCAAATTGGAAAAAATAGTTCCAGGTTTTGCCACCAGTTGCAAATCTGGCGCTATACAATGTTTATATGAAGGTATTAAAACCACGCTGTCATTTGACAAAACGTAATACCAATGAACAGTATAGCAATCGAGAAGGGATATTTTGCATTGTTAGTGAAACTGTTTTATGTGAACGGTAGCAATTACAATGCTGCATTGAGAGAGTATCGCCGACTGAAAAGTCTGAGGAGAGCTCTAGTATTATTAATTTGTTTAAACGAGACAATTCTGAAATTTGAAAAGACGGGTGAGCTTGGTGTGTCACATGGAAGAGGAAGCCTTCCTACCCCGCTGGAAGTTATTGACGGGGTTTGCTTTCTGTACTTGACAATACAACACATGCCTCTGATAGTGGTAGTCATGCAGTGTCACGAGAGTTGCCCACCTATGGTCAACAGTACGGAAAGTTTTGCGGCTTATTTTATACTGGTATCCATAGAAGACCCGGACCGTTCTGCAAATGGAACCTCATGATCTGCAGCAATGTTTTGAACTCGCTCTTCAGCTTTTGGCACGGATCGAAGTTGACGACATGCTGTCGGGAAATGTTCTATGGATTGCCGCGCTGTATTCTATGGAGTGACGAGGCACATTTTACACTTCTGGGTGCAGTGAAGCATTTGGCAACCATGGGGTCATTTTCCGCGATAACTGGCTATCCGCAACACCCACTCAGGGATGTTGCACCAACCCACACTGTCTCGGAAGTTTCGCAAAGTTTCATGATCTCTCAGTTGTGGTGCGATGGTGGGGTGAGCAACATGTACTGCTTCTGAGCACACTTACGGTAAAACATTTTGTTTGAGATTCTAATCACATATTTCGTTTTATAATATATGTAATCAAGGAAGCAATTAAATTCAGTTCTCAAGAGAATTACGTGGCTAAATTGGTCTTGCGTCAAGTTTATAGGTTTTCAGCTTAGCTTTTGGAAGGGCGATATGTTTTCATTATTCAACCAGGCTGGAATTTCTCCATTGCGCTCTAGAGGTTTCCTTGGGCAGAGTGAACTGTCACAAGCCAGGTCTGGTGGTAACCGCTCGCAATTTGTAGTAATTATCAGGATTTTCTTTTGTTAGTGAACTTACCTTGCTGTGACTTTCCCTTCCAGCTGTAGCGAGTGTTTGATTTTTAATACAATCACAAGAGAAGTTTGTCCGAGCCTTCGGTGACGCGACCCTTTGCTGACAGAACTGTGTCCAGAGAGTTTGTTAAGAAATCAACCCTCGTAATGAACAATAACATTAAAATGCTTTTTCATTTGTTAAATCATTACTAATACTCAAGTAGAGAATGCTTCGTGTAAATAAATGTCCTTTTTCACGGAGTGTAGTTCACTGGTCTTTTTGCCTATGTGCATTCCACAGTCCCTTTCCACATCCTGGGACTAGCGAGAATATCTGTCCTCCTTGCGAAATGTCTTTTTAAATCATTAATGAAATTAATTCCCTGATCAGTCGTGTAGAAGTCGTATAGCCACATTCTGTTACGCGTAGTAGACAAATCACTGGAAGAAATCTCATTATGTTGTCTTACTGACTTCAGGCTGCATTGCACTCGTCGGAACTTTCCAATAGAGTGACACTGTCTACTCTTGATAGCAAGCACAGTGGCTTCATAAATTTATTGGATATAGCGAAAGATTTATCTCGTATTTTCAGTACTTCCGAATGTAACAGATAGCTTCAGTGTGTAAAGTTGATCTCACTGAAAGAACAACGGGCATTATTTTACTTGATTAACAGTTCATCCTATAGACACAACGCAGCGATCTGCTGAATAAAACTTTCCAAATCTCTAATGGCAAAAGCACTCCATCTTCAGGCCACAAGTGGCCCATCGGGACCATCCACCGCCGTGTCATCCTCAGTTGAGGATGCGGATAGGAGGGGCGTGTCGTCAGCACACCGGTCTCCCGGTCGTTACGATGGTTTTCTTTGACCGGAGCCGCTACTATTCGGTCCAGTAGCTCCTCAATTGGCATCACGAGGCTGAGTGCACCCCGAAAAGTGGCAACAGCACATGGCGGACCGGATGGTCACCCATCCAACTGCCGGCCACGCCCAACAGCGCTTAACTTCGGTGATCTGACGGGAACCGGTGTATCCACTGCGGCAAGGCCGTTGCCAAATCGCTAATGGCAAAAGACAATCAAAGTAGTCAAAGAAAGATGTCATCAAGTTCACTGTTGGTAGTTATTTTTTTATACAGTAAAATATAACACAATAATGGAACCATCATAGTGGCATATAGTGACAGAATATAAGGAACGATAAAATAGTTTCCGTTCGAAAGCCGTACAGTCCAGAATTAGTGTGCAAGTCAAGAAAAATCGCCCCTGGCATTGAGGCACCTATCCCACCGACGCACCAGTTTCAAGATACCCGTGTTATAAAACACCTTGCCCTGTTACTGGAAGAAGTCCTTAACTGCCGGCTGTACATCTTCCACCGACAGGAATCGTCGACGCTTCAGGACCGTTTTTAAAGGTCCGAAGACGTGATAACCGCATGGCCAGATATCAGGAGTAAATAGCGGGTTCTCGAGTGTGTCCCGCCTAAGTTGGCATATTTGTTACGATATTTGCGATATGGGGAAGCGCGTTATCATGGAACAGCGCGGAACTTGGCGCACCATTCCACAACGGTGGTTTCCGACAGACATGCAACGCCATACACGTTCTTCATTCTCCGATGGGTACTGTAACCTCCCCACAAAATTTAAAATAAATAATATGAATATGATCCTAATTTAACCTCCCCACAAAATTCATTCTGATTTAATCCAAGCTCAAAATTCAGCTCTGTGCAATGCTGGCCGACCTATCTGTCATTTATGAAAGGAAGCAACTGATTTTTCAATTGCAATAATCGGGATGATCATGGATGGGAGAAATTAGTAAATTCTTTAAATTGGAATGAATGGTTGTTAAAAGTCACTTTTTATGAGAAAGATTATTATTACGAGATTCTTAAAACATATACATGGGACTTGAGATAACATTACTACATATGCGCGAGGCTGCCTTTTACCTTATACGTTAATACTCAGACTCCGACATCGCTGCACCGCGACCGGGCCAGCCAACACGATACACCATACCAGACCAGAGCAGACTCCAGACTCGCAACAACTTACTGCTACAGCTACACAGTTCCTACTGCAGTCAAGACTGCTCTCTGGCCAGAGATTTTCTTATACCTTGCATATCGCAGGCAGCGCATAAGCAATACTCCTCTAACAGTATCCACAAGTGTTTTTCCATCAGCGAGCAAGAAAACAATAAGAAGACCTTGGTCCTATTTGGACGCATTTGACAATGACAGCCATTTTTCACGTTTCCGCATTTACCGCATGAAGTCGGAAAGTCATGAATGTCGCACTAATCTCTTGCTACAATTCGACAAGTCGATGCTTATACGAGAGTTGTCCAGAATGTAATTTCCGGTTGGTCGCTAAATGGAAATCACAGTGCAAATCAGGAACATTTTATTTGCAAGAGTTAACTACACTTTCCAGATACTTCTCTACATAGTCGCCGCTCCGACTTAGACATTTGTTATACCACATTTCCTACACCTTCGTCATAGAAGGCCGCCACCTGTGCTTTACGACAATTCTCTACGCTGGTCTACAGCGCGTAGCCTGCGCCCAAGTGTTGTCTTCGTATCCAACGTTTCATGTGTACAGAGATGATACTCAGGACGAGGCAATTAGGGCTTTGTTGTGGATGATCGAACACTTCCCATCGAAAAGGCTGCAGGAGCGTCTTCACTGCCCCTGCGGAGTGGAGCTGAGAATTGCCATAAAGAAGAAAGTGCGTGGCAGCTGTGTTAAGTGGGCTGCATTCATTAAGGCGAAGCCTCTCAGCGGGCCCTCCTACTTGGCGGGAGACATCGTTGTCCTAGGCACGTTTACTTGCTCACAGTGCGCTGACAACTGAAAAGAGCGTTTTGATATGATCGACGATCATTCTAGAGACACTACCCAAAACATCTGCGCAAAGCTTCATCGGGTTTTCACTGTGGTGTCCATTTCGCGACCGATGGGAACTTACTTTCTGGACAAACCTCGTATACCAGCATGGGAGTCGCTCCATGTTGCATATACGCTGCAGCAACGGCCTCACACGAAAAATTTTTGATCGCGTCTTATAACTTCTGACTATCCCTTAAACCAGCACAGTCGGCCACATACACAATCCACTTACGAGGATTACTGGAAGACTATCATATCATATGCAAGGTAGAAACAATTCCCTTCCCCCAAACAGCGCAAAACACGTTCTGGAGTCCACAACAGGGAAGATGAATGACTCCCTTGTGCAAGTTACATAAACTTTCTTCCTTTCCTTAGAGAAGTTACAAACATTTAAGTCTTTAAGCTAAAATGTTAAGTAATAATATCGAATAGCGACAACGGCTAACGGACTGCACGAGATGCGCGACAAGGATACGAGAGTTCCTTGAGAGAAATGCCGTTATCCTATAACCTTAGATTACATGTCGTTTTACAACGCAGGAATAGCCAGGAAGCGTTCTGCTGCAGGGCCAGTTGGTGTCGGCGGCCGCGTACGGCAGCTCGTGGCTGGCTGGGAGCAGCCGCTTCAGGCGCGCCCTCCGCATCCTCATGTGTCGCGCCGAGAAGCCGCTGGTGCTCACTGCGGGACACCTCTACCCCATCAACAAGCCTGCCTTCCTCTCGGTGAGCAGCCCAAGTATTCTGCTGGCGACCTTCCCGCTGCATCTCTATTAGACATAGTGGAAACACCAAAAACAAAACACGTTGCTTCACCTAATATTTATTTACTTCTTGCTTATTTAGACTGACCAAATTAGGGACTTTAGGCTTTCTCTTACTTCTGACCAGCACATACAAAAAAACTAATGCGTAGCAACAACAATGACAGTAATTTGCATGATTAATAAAAATACTAATTTCCAGTAATAAAACGGTTCAAATAGCTTTGAGCACTATGGGACTTAACTTCTGAGGTCATCAGTCCCCTAGAACTTAGAACTACTTAAACCTAACTAACCTAAGGACATCACACACATCCATGCCCGAGGCAAGATTCGAACCTGCGACTGTAGCGGTCGCGCGGTTCCAGACTGTAGCACCTAGAACCGCATGGCCACCCCGGCCGGCCGGTAATAATATTAGTAACACTAATAATGATGATAAAATAATGGACGCATTAAGAATGATATCAGTTAGTTATTAGATAACAAACTCAATAACAAGAAATTCCTTTATTAACAAAAAGTAATAATTTACAATAATAATAATAGTGACACTAAAAATAGTAACACAATAATGGAGGAATTAAGGATGATAATGATTAGTTCGGCACTTTTGAAGCCTTGTTTGGTATTAGAAGAAGTGCAAGGGATAGTGAAAGAGGAGAGGATTGAAACGAACGTAACAGTGGATGCTAGGAAAGAATTTCGGTAGAGAACTCTGAAGACAAGGTCTCGCGTCCGTCGGCCGTCGTAATTTAATATATTATTATTGTTATTATTTTTTGATTGTTGCCGACTTACGTGGTGGCCTTACTAAAATGATATTTCATTTAATTTTGATTTACGATTAAATGCTTTCCTGAAGTTCTCCTTTTTAACAATATTAATCTCAAATTATTTGTTACGTTAATGAATCTTATAACATGAGCATATAAGCTGAACAATGTAATAAACTTTTCATATTAATTTCCTCGGCTAGTCAGCTCACTTTAAAGCAAAAGATCTTTAGTTATTAATTACAATTGCGGCCCACACACGCGCGAGAGTATTTTTTCTTACCTCCGTTAACCATTGCCACGTAGTCGGAGTCCTGGCTGTGGCTGTCGGCTATGGTACTGAAAATAAGAATCTTAAAGCTACGTATTTCTGCAACTTCGTGCGGCTGTGGAGAAAAATTAATATTATGTTAATGGCTGGCAAGTATTTCGATTCCGCTAATTTTTCATAAGTTAATATCGCCACGTAATGGCGTCGTTGGCTGCATCGGCCGCTGCGATTGTTGAACTGTAAATTACTTGAATGCAGGTTAATTCAAGGAAGGCGGACATGAAATCGGGATCGTCTCTTACAAATTAAAAGTGCACAATAATATTAAATCAATATATTATCTGCTTAACTCGTACAAATATGCTTACATTTGTCATCACTCGAAAGATGTCCGTCTACACGCAATCAAGACAAGAGAAGAGGTGAAGACGACTAAAAATTAACAAAAGAGCGTATCTTGTCGTCTCTTTAGATCATTTTGTTACATTTCTTTGCATTCGAAACTTAGAGAAATTATTTTACGGCTACATGATAAAAATATATTATTCAATTTTTAAATGTGTCTTCTTTATAAATACTGGTTTTAAGTATTTTCGTAATATAGCACTGGGGACGCTATAAAGGGGAGGGAGAAGTGGTGGGCGATGGATGGCTGATGAGAGTAAGCGGTTGTGATAGAAGGTGGGTCATTAGCTGTCTTTTTGAAGTTTGAAAGCATTGCAGTTTCTGTAATATTCTGAGGAAGATTGTTCTAAAATCGGGTTCCTGATACATAATATAATTTAGAGAACGTGGCAGTGTTCTTTAGTGGTACAGACAGGATTTTACGTTGTTGGGAGCGAGTATTGCTGCTGTGCTGTTCAGATGGTAGCGTAAGGGTTGAAGATAAATAGGAAGGAGAGGAATGATTGAGAAGACGATGCAGGAAATACGGGGTATGGAAATGGAAATTCCGTGTAGCTAGGACCTCCCGTCGGGTAAACCGTTCGCCTGGTGCAAATATTTCGAGTTGACGCCACTTCGGCGACTTGCGTGTCGATGGAGATGAAATGATGATGATAAGAACAACACAACACCCAGTCCCTGAGCAGAGAAAGACTCCGACCAAGCCGGGAATCGAACCCGGGCCGTGAGGCATGACATTCCGTAGCGCTGACCACTCAGCTACCAGGGGCGGACAATACAAAGAATGATAATCTCTACTCTTGTCGGCACGTAGCCATGATAATTGTCCGTAGGCAGGAGTTATATGGTCGAAATAGTGTACATCACAAATGTATCGCACACATTGCCAATTCTAGGCGAAGTGAACACTCATACGAAAGTCCTTGAGGAATGCAATCACCATAATCAAGGATGGGGAATCTTAATAACTCCACAAGTTTCTTTTTAAGCTCGAGAGGAAATACTTTTTTTTTATATTTCAGTAATGAATGAAGTGACGCAGACGCCTTCCTACAGGCAGCAGTTGTGTGTCCAATCCAGTTTAGGTGATGGTCCACAATTATCCCCATATTCTTTGCAGAAGATGAAAAGGTGATTTATGTGCTGTTTAGGGTTAAGGGCGGATGAAATTCTCTAAATTGATGAATAATAAGTCTTTTGGTGAGCGTTTGCTTGCGTTTTAGATGGACTAAGTTTCAAACCTATGTCCGTGCCCATTCTGATAAAGCATGTAAGTCAGTATTTACGTTGTTGATGGCTGTGCACAAATTTGTTGGTCTAGCACTTCGGTACAACTGAAGGTCATCAGCATATAAATGATATTTCCAGTGGGAGATAATACTCGACACATCATTAACATATAATGAGAAAAGATATGCGCCCAATACTGTTCCTTGTGTAACCCCTAATACTTCTACTCCCCTGACTTCTTTGTCCCGCTCATTTCACACGGTTGGCGGCATATAAGGTATTAGTGGAACCATTGTACAACACTCGAAGAAAAGTTTTGACTTTTGAGTTTAGCAAGTAGAATATTAAAGCCTACGTAGTTGAAGGCTTCTTTTTCGTCCACAGCTTGTTTCAGTTCGTCAGTCACTTTTATAAGAGCAGTCGTCGTGCTTCAATTTTTCCGGAAAACAGTTTGGTATTCATCCAGAACGTATTTTGTTTTTAAGTAAGTGGTTAGCTCATCATGAACTATATATTCTAAAGCTTCAGATAATGCTGATACAATGCAAATGGGACTATAATCAGTAACTTCTTTGGTAATTTCCTTTCTGGGCATAGGTTTTGTGAGTACATTTTTACCAGCCATTGGGAAGATTCTAGAGGTCAGAGAACGGATAAGAATACAAGTTATTGTGGGTGATAATGGAGGCGATGAAACTGACCATTTGTCTTGTAATATTGCCGTGTCCTACAGTTGCAGAACGAAATCGCGGAGTAGACTACCTGGCTTTGTTAAGACTTGCCGGCTGCAGAAAAGAATTTTCATTTGTGTTCGACCGCAGACACATTAGGGGATTTGGGTACTTGAACGTTGTTCAAGTACAGATGGAGACGTGGCGAAGTACTTACTCAGATCCTCAATAGGCACGAGAGGTTCAACTGCAGGTTTGAGGTTTGCTTATTTCCAGCTCTCGTAAATTTTCCCACAAGACTCAGGGCCTGAAAGTCCTCAGTTAACGAGTGGGCGTACCTGAGTTTCGCTTTCGTCACCGACTGACTAACTCGGATACATAGGCGAGATGATTCTTGGAGGTTGGATGCCGTTTATATTTCCTGTGTGTTGCGTCTCTGACACTCACAATGTGCTGGAAACCCGTTGGCATTCAAAACAGCTTCCAGTAGTCTCAAAATGAATAAATACGGATCCTCTGTGGTTTTCAAGGGAATCTTATACCATTCTTCTTGCAAAATAGTGACAAATTTAGGTAAAGGTGCCTAAGGTGGATAGCAACCAGTAACCCTTCTCCCGGAATCATAAGAGCCAGTCAAATGAAAACGAGACAACTGGAAAAAGTAAGTAAACTCTTTATTATTTCAAATGTAATCGTCATAACTGGGAATCCATTTATCCCACTGTGAGACAAGACGGTCAGTGCCTTCATGGACAAACGTTTGCGTTGCCTACGAAATCTCAATTGCACACAAGCGTGCACTTCTTCGTCCGAAGCAGATAGACCACCGCGAATCTTCAATTCTGCAAAAATATAGAGATCGCTTTGGGAGAGATTAGGACTGTATGGAGGATGTGTAAAGGCTTCCCAGTGGGTCTACATGCTGCCAAGGTTGTTTCAACTACGCCACAGAAGTTTCGCTGGGAAGTTCTTGGACATGCTTCACACAGTACCGATCTCTATCCATGCGATTACTATATCTTTGAAGCCCTGAAGAACGACATTCCTGGCTGTCGATTTGCTTCGGACGAAGAAGTGCACGCCTGGGTACAGTCATGTTCCCGTAGGTAACTGGGGACATCTTCCATAACGGCATTCACTGTCTTTTCAAATGGTTCAAATGGCTCTGAGCACTATGGGACTTAACATCTTAGTTCATCAGTCCCCTAGAACTTAGAACTACTTAAACCTAACTAACCTAAGGACATCACACACATCCATGCCCGAGGCAGGATTCGAACCTGCGACCGTAGCAGTCCCGCGGTTCCGGACTGAAGCGCCTAGAACCGCACGGCCACCGCGGCCGGCCACTGTCTTTTCCAACAGTATGGGAAAATGATAAAAAATTTACTTACTTTTCTTACATCTGTCTATATTCCATTTGACTGCCCCCTTATATACCATACGTTTAGATGACTGTAATGGGTGTGAGTGTAGTGTGATGTCATGTTAGCGTTGTTTGATGAAGATGGAAATGGAATACAGCGGAACTATAGAACGTGGCCTGATGGCGAGAATTATAAACTACTGTGGGAGGAGATCAACCAGCACAGTATTTAGAAGCTCATTCCACAGAGATCCAATTTTTCTGTAAGCCTTTTTCTTTTGAAGCGGAAGTTTTCCAGACAGCATTTCAAGTACAAATTGTTGGCAGGTTTAAAGAATGAAGCTCTCTTCCATGTTAAAGTTTCTTCACAAGAAAAGTAACCAAAAGTGAATGACTTTGTATGAGGTTTGCTTACTGCATTTGGTACCAGTTCCAGGTGTGAATAAATTTCTTCTTTGTTGATATTTACAAAATCCAAATACAGGAGTAACATGAGTGAGTAATGTGTACACAATAATTTACTCCTGCAAAAGACCAAGGCCACGTTTTGAGAAGATTTTAGACTCAAAAGAGCAATTTCATACCACTCATTCAGTGTACTGAAGAACAATGAAGTGTATCCGAGGTTTTCACTGAATAATATATTTGTTATAACCTGTTATAAAATTAAGTATAATTTTCTTATTTAATCTCTTGGAAAATCAGTTATCCGTCCCCCACATAGGCTCAAAACTTTTTTATGTGGCCCTCATTGTCTAGAAATTTGGAGACCATTGTTGAAGTAGCTACATGTAGTGCAACATCAAAAACGGAGCGAGCGAATACTCGTTTCCGATATCAAGGGTCCTTTTTCCCCACGTAGCCCTATGCTGCGTAGATGTAGATAATTTTAAATACACTCGAAGTGGAATAGAATATCGATCTCCATCACATTTGGGTTTTCTTTCATTGGCCTCTAATATACACACTGCCTAACAAAAACAGATTCACACTGAAGAGGAGAAGGAAATGAAATGAAATTTCACCTATTGAGACAGTATGGAATGTTATTTCAATGATTACAGAATCGAGTCAAATTTTCAAAGGTATTGGCAATATGAGCCCGCTTGTCAATACGACGTTGCGCCCTTGTGGTTTGGAACCCTGCACAGTTTCGCTTGGGAACGGTGCCTGAGGACAGCTGTCTCACGACTGTTGTAACTGGTTCAAATGGTTCAAATGGCTCTGAGCACTATGGGACTTAACATCTATGGTGATCAGTCCCCTAGAACTCAGAACTACTTAAACCTAACTAACCTAAGGACATCACACACATCCATGCCCGAGGCAGGATTCGAACCTGCGACCGTAGTAGTCGCACGGTTCCGGACTGCGCGCCTAGAACCGCGAGACCACCGCGGCCGGCTTGTAACAGGTCCTTGGTAGCATGGATAATGGCACAGGGACGTAGCTTACGTCCCACGTGGTCTCGCACGTGTTCTATTCGGCACAGATGTGGGGATCTTCCTGGTCGCAGTAGTATCCCATTATCACCCAGACACTTCACACAGATACGTGGCATGTGATGACGAACATTGCCCTACTGATAACTCTACCTACGATACACAGGACGCAAGGTGTCCGCCAGCAGTAACACCGCTTTCTTCTGCAAAACAGTAGAACAATTGGACCTCTCTCCAGGTCGCCACCATATCTCGGCGACGAAGGTCATCTGGGGTTGCGCAGACTCGCGATTCATCGTTGAACAAAATGCGATACCGTCCATCAGAGTCTATGCTCCCAGGTCACGGCACCATTCCCAGAGCAGCCGTTTGTGTTGTGGTGTCTAAGCAGCCGTCTGCAGTCTGTGGTCTAGTGACTAGCGTTGCGGCATCAGGATCCCGGGGATCCCGGGATCGAATCCCGGCCTGGTTAGGGATTTTTCTCTACCCGAGGGCTGGGTGTTTGTGTTGTTCTCATCATTTCGTCATCATCGTTCGTGACATTGGCTCGACTGGATTGTGTAAAAATTGGGACTTGGTACAGGTGCCGATGACCGCGCAGTTGAGCGCCCCACAAACCAAACATCATCATCATCATCATCACCATAATCATCATAATCATCTAAGCAGCCTACGAATGAGACGGCTATTTCCTAGTCCGGCCGCTGCTAGTCTCAGAAAAATAGTGTGGGATGACAGAATGCTGCAGCGAGTCCATCACTTTCCTCGGACGGCAAGCGCAAAAGTGAACGTATCACGTTGTGTTTGGTGCACAGCACGACAGTCCTTTCTTGTGGTGGTCAGATGCGGCCGACCGGAATCATGACGACGAGTATGCTCGCCTTCACATCCCCACGAAATCCAACACCGGGCGAATGTCCCAACCAAGTGCCCCCAAATCTGGGTGTTTCACGATTCCGCCAACCGGCCAACTACAAAACCAAACCTGAAGATCTCTTCAAACGCTGGCATGTGTTGATAACGCCGCCTCACACGATCACGTGGCATCTCCGTGTCATTCATTGTGATCAAACAACCTCTGAAGCCGTTCACGCCACTTCTACATCCTACGAGACTTGCCCACACCAGCAAACATAAACAACACTGATGCTCTATGGAGGCCGGTCAACTTGTCGGAGAGAATTGTAGCTCTAATCATTTACACGCCCGCAGATGGTGTGGACGTATACGTCGTTGCGTTGACATCCAACCCCTTATTATGGAGATCCACTGTTTTTGTCAGGCACTGTATGACTTCCATCATACCAGCATTTGTCGTATGATAATTTGTCAGTGTATTTGACGATAGTCCATTTCACTATCCATTTCATATTATTCCATATTATTCCTTTTTTGGTGACTAAAATCTTACGCACTGGCTGTCAAACTACTTTTATTAACAAGTGACTATCGGTTTCACATCGATGCATCTTCAGGTGATAGGCTTTTCTAAACAGTCAGGGCATGGCAGAGCCATTGCTTAGAGCCAAATCTCATGGTTCATAGTCAGGACAGAAACAGATAGCACGCTAAAAGCGGCAGTCCACGGTGAAATTGACAGTTAACACTGGCGCCGTACAGAGTTTTGTGCTGTCCTCGGCATCGTGTTCCACAATCCAAATCAGTTTAATCGTGGACTACCGCTTTTAGCGTGCTACCTGTTTATGTTGTGACGATGAACGACGGCACTTTGCTATAACGAATCACTTTACCGAGCCATGACTGGTTACAAAATATGTAGCCTGAAGATGGTTCTCTGTTGATGCGAAAACCGTAGTGACTTTTTAGTAAAAGTACTTAAGCAGCAAGAGCGGAAGATTTTATTCACCATGGTGAATTTTAACTGTGGTAGCCCGGCCTTTCAAAGAATACATTATATATTTCATCGTCCTTATACACAGTATGTAGCAACATTGAATTATGAGGCAAATAGGTCTATCCAGACGTTCATATATTATTAATAATTAACATACAGGAAAATTTTATTTAAGATTGATATACCTCACTAAACACTCTTCTTCCATTAAACAGGTGACTTTTCCCTCACAACTTCTGGCGGCAAATTATGGACATTAATTAAGACAATGCATTACATATATTTTATGCCGTCCACATCTCTGAATCATTCATCAGACTAATCATCTGCTTTCTTTTTCGTGGTGAGATTCGAGAGTTGGGTTGCAAGAGCAGATCGTCCCAGGAAATGGT
Organism: Schistocerca nitens; assembly: GCF_023898315.1. Lineage (NCBI taxonomy): Eukaryota > Metazoa > Arthropoda > Insecta > Orthoptera > Acrididae > Schistocerca > Schistocerca nitens. The sequence continues at coordinate 123,550,216 of NC_064622.1, read as the reverse complement.
AGTCTGTTCACCTCTACCTCTCTAGAGGAAACTAGACATATTGCCTTCCTTTAAACCGAATGCTTTAGAGCTTCGAAACTTACTCCAGCTAATTAATAGATAAAAACTACTGCGGTGTGGTCGTGGGGAAAGCTATGAATGCCACGCAAAAAAATGTTCTTTTGAAGGTAACTGGTCTTCGTACATTTTCATACGAATTAAAGAGTTGTCCGGCGAGAGCATGTCCCAGTGAAGGAAATAGATGATAATAGGACGGAGCCATGTCTGGAGAATACGATGCATGCAATAATATTTCAAAACTGGCCACCCCGAGTGTTTCCCTGACCTGATTTTCTGTGTGAGATGGGGCGCTATCATGGAGCAATATGACTTTGTGTTGCCCTTTTCCATATTCCAGTCGCTTCTTCACATAATGCTCGATTTAAATCGATCATTTTCTGTTGGTAACGATCACTGTCAACGGTTTCACAATAGATGTCATCCTTCTGATCCCTCCAGACAGAGAGAATTGTCTTCTTTTCAAAGCGACTTGGTCTTGCTGCGGACGTCGATGGTTTGTCTGGACTCACCCATGATGTATAACGCTTAGGATTCTCAACATATATCCATTTTTCATCATCTGTCACTATTCGATGGACAAATGACTTTCTTTTGTATCTGCCGAGCATAATTTCACTAGTGGTCTTTCGATTGCCTTGGTGCCTTTCATTCAGGTCTTGCGGAACAATGTTGTCCCCAAGAACTAGACACATTTCTAGATAGACGTTTCTCTTGTAATTCTGCTGCAGTAACTGTACCCCAAAACACTTCGCCGGTTGTAATGTCTCCTGAAGCTTGATGCTACTGTACACATCACAATTTTAGTATTAGTTGGAGTTGCTGCTAAAATGCATTTACCGGCAGTTTTTAATTGACATTGGCTTACTTGAAGCTTCGATTCACAAATTTATAATGAAACAATTTAAATTTACTAAGACTTACTATGCAGAACCTCTAAAATGTATGTTACCAAGAAATGTTAATTATCGTATTTCTGTTGCAGCTGGTGAATGCTTCATACTCATACTACGCACTACTGGGCCGCCTGCAGAGCCGTTGAAGGGAACACATTACTTATGAATCCAAAGGCAATAGCGAAAACACACAGAATTGATGCATTCAGTCTATGTAGACAATAGCGGATAAATAAAAAAAAAAGGCAGAACTGAAATATCTCTGACCTCTATTAACAGCCCTGTCACACTCAATACTCAAATTAATTAATTGTTAACGTTGTTAAACGCACTCTTTTCCTCTAAGCAAGTAATAAAGACGTCATTAAAAAGAAAGCGTATTTTTTCAGTTAAGGCTTTGAACAATTTTTGTTACACGATTCATAAAGTAGCCCAGTAACGTATAACAAACGTGATAACCGATGACCGACTAATAAACGAAATTTTGTTAAATGCCAGTGTCACAAGAAAATAAGTTGTAATTGATTATTTTATTATGTAGTTGGAGGAAGTAGAAATCAAATTTTTCATTGTATGCTAACACCACACCATGGTGACATGAAATAACAAAAAAATTGAATCTAAAATACGCAATAACCGACATCTGACATATAGTACAGTTATTCATTAATGTAATATTATTAGACGCTTTATCTGGTGCCTAAAAACTAAAATTTTGTCCAACTTCGTACCTCTTTTCATGTGTCCATCCTCTGAGCTAATTTTTTTTATCGTGGAAACTTTAGGCTTCCGTAAGGTATTTGTAATGTGTTGACTAACAGTGGTTATTTCCATGTCGATAGTTGTTATTGTTCTCAGTTTTTCGTTTTTTGTTTGGACTGTGTAGCAGCCATTTTACTGTTTTCGCTTTTTCGTCTAATAGGTTAAAGTTTGATTTTATTTTTTACACACTGACTGTCATTGAAGGGTTTTACTTTTATTTAATATTGTCGCGAGTAAGTATCAGTTTGATTACTTTTAAAACCCAAAGCTAAACATGGATCACTACACGTATAGAGTTATTAATAAACAGGTTCACTCATACGATCTCATTCAAAGAATGAGAATATGTTATTAGATGTCTAAATAGGATTCCCGCTAGCATAAGAGATGTTAGATAATATCCTGTCACTTTCGGTAAATAAGTTATTTCTATTTAATATCCGCAAACTGTCATTAACTATGATCACTAGTCGCGTAAAGTTAGTTTCCCACTATCACAATTCAAAGTCCGAATCCGGTTAAAATTCTCAATTCAGTAAAGCATTTAAATATTCATACGAATTGACATTAAAGCCAAAGAGATTACTATTCACCTTCCCGTTTATCTAATCCGCTAAATGTCGAAAGTAAAGTCCAATCCTCAAAAACAATCTCGTCACGATCTATTCTTGATCCCCGTTTAATGAAGTACCAATTGTTGTTCTCTAAAGCTGTACGTGCTAAATAACTTCCGAACTAGAACAGACTAGAGACTGGAGTATCGTAATTATAACGTATGGCTATTTATACTTTAATAAACACTCGCTTTGGTGTCCCAGACCTACGTTCTATGACTATAATATTGATCATCTTACGTATTGGAATAACTACTATTTTAATATTTTCTACTGTTTTTCCCCCTTCTCATGTTTCTAAAATTCATAATTAAATTTTCCTTTTCTTTTCTTTTGCTTTCTATACTAGATATTTCCCTCTATTTTTCGTAATTACTACTTGTGGATGGACTTGGGTTATTTTGTGAATTGATATTTTAAGGAAATGGGAGCTAATTTGGGAGCTATTTTTGTTTTTTCAACACCGAGAGGCGCTGTAGGTGTTACAACTGGCTCCATTTGAATCCGTCCATTTGTTATTATTGTAAGCATTAAGATATGGTAGCATGTTTTGCTGTGCTATGCAGTTGATATTATTCTGCGCTTGTGGACTAGTTTGACTAACCTGCGCTGTTTGTATTTCTGACTGAGGCGTCCCGTGCCGTAAACGTTACTCCGCGCACTCCGCATGTCTTCATTAATGATATCAAGTGAATGTAAGACCGAAAGAAACTGATCTACATCGTGATCTCGTACTTTTCCCTCATGCTGAATGAAAACTGTGTTTTTAGTACATGGATTACGTCTCGTGAAGACACGCGATCATCCCAGTAATGTGTCATGTTCAAATTCTTTTCAAAGTAACGACGAAGGTTACCGTGTCGTGAACTGAACGGTTCTGGTTCGAGCACCATTTTTCGAAGCCTCTCCTGAACCGAAACTGACCAGAATTTGTTCAGAAAAGTTCGCTCGAATTGTTCATAATATGTACAATGACAGGCAATGTTACGTACCCACATGGCTGCTTCACCTTCTATCGATCCGATGACATAACATATCTTTTGCCTATCTGTCCATATACGAGGAAAACCGTGTCTAAAAGCTTTGAGAGAAACAGCTGGATTCACTGTTCTCTTTTCATGGATGAAGACTTGTAATTGCCTGTATTTTAATGAACTTTCATCCTGTAACATTTCTGATAACACATTTCCTGCATCTTGATTTAAAATATGCTCGTTTCCCATATACATTGGAGACTGTATGTTATTTGTATGACAGCAACATGACAGCAGTAAATTTTCATACACATGTTGTTGCTGAACGAGCTCATAAGTATATCTACGATTCGCATTAAAATCATAACCATTCTGTTCATTTGCAGAAGAGTTACTACTATGGTATGTTTTGTGTGCTCATTAGGTATCTAATCATTTGACTGTTTGTGTACGTGTCGGACGGTTTGTGGTGTAAAATATACATTATGTGCACCATTCTTCAAAATTTCTTTAACCCTATCACTGACAATCGTAGATAATTATTTTTGTAAACAACTTTGAAAATGCTTATACCTTTCCTCTAGCCACGTATGAAAATCTTTGTTAACTGGACTAAAGTGATCGTCGGTTTCTAATTGCAACATGTCTTTCAATGTGTTCGCTGAGGTGTCTACCTTGGTATCTAGCTCTTTGACGCGTGTTTTTACAGAAGCGTGCTCCTCAGCAGCACTTACAACTTGTGTGCTTATGTATCATTACAACTTCGCAACATCAAATACAAGTAACTTTTGCAGATCCTCATGATTCTTATTCTGACTAAACATAGTTTGTTTTAGCAGTTGATTGCCCTGTTGCTCACTAAGTGTTTTAATCTGTGTGTGTAAACATTTAACTGATCAGTGACTCGAGAATTTATTTCGTCAACTTTGCTGTTTAGTGCAGTGTGACTAATTCTGCTTTTATTTCATCAGGACCGGTTAGTAAAGTAGTCAGATCAGTTTTTATGTTGTTCACTTTAGTTTGGATTGTGTCCTGTTTGCCCAGTTTTCTTAATATGATTAGCAGTGGGTCAGAGACATTTGATGATGGCGCAGGCTGTACGATAGCCGTTGCGTCTCACAATAACATATCCACTCCCATCAAATGCTCTGAGGCAGCTTCGTGCATCCTACTAAACATATTTCCTAACAGATTTTCTTTATAGTCGACGTCTTGTGTAGTTACTGTTATATTCTGTAACACACATTGTTTATTTCCATTATCTACAGCACTGTCTGTGTCAGAATATGCATTTTCAATGTTATGCTCCATATTATTTTCTATTGGTGACTCGCCATTTTAAGAATGATATAGCCAAACGAAGCCACCTTGTTAGAACAATGTCCTACGTTTTATTGTTATACTCTATCGTAGTGTGAGTGTATGTTATATGAATTTTGAACTGAAGGTTCTGCATCAGCTTCAAACTAAACAACATTTTGCACAATAAAATCTACGACACGTATACGGTCTTGCTAATGTGCTGCCGCTAACCATTGCTACACCTTACCTTTAGTAGTTCTGCTGTCGTAAATTCTCCTTTTAATTTTTTCCTCAGATAAATTTTACTTTTCTGATCCAGTGGTTCTCCGAACATCACATGTATATAAATTAATTCTTTGCAGCTACTCTGCATATTTATTTCATACAAAATTTTTCTTTTTCCTTAAAAGATCTATTGCAGTGTGTAGAATGTAAGTGTGCTATCGATAGCTTCGAAGGCACTGCTTAGGTTGGCACTACGACAGACACCGACGACAGCGCCCTCTAGCCGGCGCTGGAGAGCTCTACGAGCATCGCTACAGATTCTGCCGATTTCATCATGTGCAGACAGCCAGGACACTTCGCTTCAACTTCGCACCACCTTGCAAGTTATGTAATATGTTTGCATATGTTTATCCACTAGTAAAGATGCTTAAACCATATTTGCAGTACCGAGAGATTAGTACCTTTTCTTGTTGCTGTTCCTTACACACGCGCCGCCTCCCAGGTAGGATACAAAATCTTGTGGGCAGAATCTGTAGTGAAGCTCGTAGAGCTCTCCAGCGCCAGCTAGAGGGCGCTGTCGCCGGTGTCTGTCGTAGTGCCAACCTAAGCAGTGGCATCGTAGCTATCGATAGCACAGTAAGAGGCAGGCGGCGCACTATCAGACTTTCGGAAGAACACCATCCACACATTTCCGCAAGATAGCAAGGGGCGACAAGTGCGAAAACTACAGTACAATTAACGTCATCCGTCCAGGTTGCCGAGAGCGATAATGTACAGAAGAATGGAAAACAAAATACAGCATATGTTAGATGACGACAGATTGGCTTCAGAAAAGGTAAAGCAACCAGAGGCACTTCTGACGTTGCTGCTAATAATGGAAGCACGACCGAAGAACAGTCAAGACAACTTCATAGGGACCTGAAAAAAAAAAAAAAGGCGTTCGACAACGTCCAACTGAGCACGGGCCAGGCGTGGCGCGACATCGCGTTGTGGACAGTCTCGGCCAGTGGCTGAGATGTGTGGGGGCTGATGCGGCAGGGTTGCACTGCTTGCTGTCAGACGGGCAGCTAAACGACTCTCAGCGACTACTGTCGATGACGAGCGTGCCAGTGCCTCGGCGGTTAGAAGGGCTTCAGTTCGGCCACTGGCACGCCGGGAGGCACCTGCACTCTCTTGGCAGGCGCTCCTGTCAGGATGAAGGTGCAGTGGCGGCGATCTCAAGCTCGAGGCCGAGACTATGACGGTTACGTCATAGACGATTACATTGTCTGCGTTTATACAAACCGGTTCCCGAGAGATCACCGAAGTTAAGCGCTGTTGGGCGTGGCCGGCACTTGGATGGGTGACCATCCAGCCGCCAGGAGCTGTTGCCATTTTTCGGGGTGCACTCTGCCTCGTGATGCCAATTGAGGAGCTACTCGACCGAATAGTAGCGGCTTCGGTCAAGAATACCATCATAACGATTGGGAGATCGGTGTGCTGACCCCATGCCCCTCCTATCCGCATCCTCCTCTGAGGATGACATGGCGGTCGGATGGTCCCGGTAGGCCACTCGTGGCCTGAAAGACCGAGTGCGTTTATACAGTGGCTGTGCCTTCAGAATGAAATGTCCTTCAGGCACACGTGCAACGTATCCGCCAGGACAGTGCAGCGACATTTGACGGTAATGGGCTATGGCAGCAGACGACCAGTACGTGTGCCTTTACTAACATCGCGGCGTCGTCTGCAGCGCCTCTTCTGGGCTCGTGACCACATCGGTTGGACCGGCTGCTCAGGTGAGTCCCGATTTCAGTTTGTAAGAGCTGATGGCAGGGTTCAAGTGTGGCGCAGACCCCACGAATGCGTGGACCCAAATTGCCAATATGTGCAAACTGGCGGTGACTTAATATTGGTGTGGGATATGTTTACATGGGATGGGCCTGGTCCTCTGATCCAACTGAACCGATCATTCACAGAAAATTTTTATGTTCAGCTACCGGAGAGACGATTTGCAGTCCATCATGAACTTCATGTTCCCAAACAACAGTGTCATGTCACCGGGCTACAACCGATCACTGACTCGAAATGCTTATAGGCTGATATTTGGAGACTATTTGCAGCCATGAATGGGCTTCATGTTTCCAAGCAAAGATGGAACTTTTATGAATGATAATGCACCAAGTGACCATGCGAAAATGGTTCCCGATTGGTCTGAAGAACATTCTGGACAGTTCCAGCGAATGGTTTGGCCAGCAAGATCGCCCAACACGAATCCAATCGAACATTTACGGGGCATAAACGATAGGTCAGTTCGTGCACAAAATCCCATACCGGCAATACTATCGCAATTATCGACGGATATAGAGGCAGTATGGCTTAATATATCTGCTGGGGACTCTCGACTATCGACTTATTGAGCTCATGCCACATCGAGTTTCTGCAATATGCCCGACAATATTAGCTCCGACACGATATTATGAATTATCCCACGAGTTTTATTTTGTGTCGTCTCGTTGCTGTTGTCGAGCCTTGTACCATGGGAAGCATGTTTGGTGGCCCGTATCCTCTTTCTGTAACACAACTGCACAAATGTATTAACGGAGTTCATTATTCATAAGAACCAGAAAGATACTTATCTTCAAGCAAGTTGTTGTGGCATAAGCTGGTTGGCTCTGAACACTATGCGACCTAACTTTTGAGGTCATCAGTCGCCTAGAACTTAGAACTAATTAAACCTAACTAACCTAAGGACATCACACACATCCATGCCCGAGGCAGGATTCGAACCTGCAACCGTAGCGGTCGCTCGGTTCCAGACTGTAGCGCCTAGAACCACACGGCCACTCCGACCGGCGTGGCATAAGCTCTTCCGTAATAGTACACGTTAGTGGTGGTGAAGGACAAGTACTGCTACGTACACTACTCTCCCATAGCCGATAACGTAAACTGACAGACGCCATCTAGAATAGCAGCTAAGCTAGTAACTGAGCTGACATGCAACTGCGATTGACTCGGTTGACTCTATGTGACTGACTGGGTTGACAGTCTGTGACTGACTGGCTCTGAGATGGAGACCGTGACTCTGTCTGGCCCTCTAGTGGTCGAGAGGGCGTTGGCAGTACGTTGCTTGCGAGTCTGTCTTTGGCCTCCCTCCTGATAGGTGCGCTTGATTCAGCGCCTATTATCAATCTTCTTCCAACCTATTTGCCGACAGGTTCACAGATCCCTATTTCTCGAACTTTCCACTCTCGAAAAGCACATGGACAAATGGACTCCTGAATATTTTCTTGCAGGCTGTGATTTATCTTACTTTATGACGACAACCATTTCCCCCTATGTTGGTGGAGTCAACAGAATATTTTGGCATTCGCAGAAGACCGTTGGTCATTGAAATTTGTGACAATACCTCACCACGACTAAAAATACATTTGTTTTAATAATTTCTACCCCATCTTACTTACCATATCCGTGGCACTCTTTCCCCTATTTCACGGTAATATAAACGAGCTACCATTCCATGGTGTCGTTGTCCTCCATCAGTTCTATCTGGAAATGATTCCAAACTTCACAGCAGTATTCCATAAGACGATGGAGAAGCGTAATGCAGGCGGTCTGTGTAGCAAATTTCTTGCGTATTTTAAGTATTCAGCAAATAAAATAGACAGTACAATATTTAAATATGTGTTGTTTATCGTGTTAGCAAAAGGATTTTAGTATTCTTGTGGAGGACCTGTCACGGTTTGTTGCTCAGGGTCAACTGCCACTTTCGCACAATGCAGGTACCTTGTCTAAATAATTCTGTAACTCTTTTTGTTCTCCTGATGACCGACTACATAATCTGTAGACACTGTTAGATGGCTGCTCAGATTGTCTCCAAAATAGTTTATGTAGTTTAGGATCAGAAGAGAGTCTGTAATAGTTCCTTATGGGAAGGACGATAACATTTCTTTTTCATCAGATATCTTCCTGTCAATAAGTTGAAAATTTATGACAACAATCACGAAACCAGTCGCACAACTGGACGACAGAATTACTTTAGGGGCCACTTGTGAGGAACGGAGTCAAAAATCTTCTACAAGTCCAGTAAAATGGAATCAACTTGAGCTCTCCTGTCGATAACAGTCATTAGTTTGTGTGAATAAAGAGCAAGGCGTATTTCACAAGAACGGTATTTTCTGAATCTGTGCTGGTTTGTGTGTCATTAGATGGTTTTCTTCGACGTATTTCATAATGATTGACATGGTACACGTTCCAATGTCTACATGATTTTTGGTAATCTTTTTATCTGCACAGTCAAGTTATTCCAAATCTTATTCCCTGGTAGTGAATGCTGTTTTTAGTTTTAATTTTATACTCTACTAACTAATACAGGTTCAGTTTAGATCTTGTGCAACAGGCATGGACAAACGTGTTTGTGCAGTAGTTATTGAGATTATTTTCGATGTGCATAACTGAATGGTAAATGTACTCACTCACATGGTATGACTGAAATCTCAAATCTTTTGAAAAGATTATTATTATTTACTTATTTCTTGTTATTGAGACTGTCTCGAATATCTTGTTAGAAGCAGAATTGAAAGTGCAGAAGCAAGTGAAGGAGATGTAGTGTCGGCGGAGGCTGGATGTGGCAGAAATGCGGCCGCAGGGTGTGAGAAAACAGCGGATAACGTGTAGCCTACGGAGCAGGGTGTACGCATTTCCCCCGCGGATTACTGCGACATTTCTCAAGTGGCGCCGGCTGCGGCCGAGTCGTGAAACAAACAGCAGCAGGCGACACAGTCGGCCATATAAGGAATGCCAGCGCTTGCCCAGAGGGTTTCGCTCCAACGTCTTTTGCAGCTACTGCTGCTATGGTCCCTTCAGTAGACGCTGCTCAAGTATTTCCGACTGAAATTTTTCTTTACATTCCCACCACCTCTTGGAGTAACTAAACCATTCAACTGTACCTTCTCTGGTAATGCGGTGTCCTTTTATTTTACGTGTAATTTGTGGATTCAGATTCACTTTATGGCGGCTTAAATCATGAGAACGTGCACTCCAATGGTGGCATTGGGATGACATAATTGTAGAACAGAATACTTACCATACACCAAGACCAGTAAGACCATGATCCACTGGTAACGCTGAAATCTGCCCCCGCCCCCCCCCTCCCCAAAAAAGAACAAAAATATAATGAAAAAAACAAGTGCATTTCCATTGTTAACACACACACACACACACACACACACACATATATATATATATATATATATATATATATATACACTCCTGGAAATGGCAAAAAGAACACATTGACACCGGTGTGTCAGACCCACCATACTTGCTCCGGACACTGCGAGAGGGCTGTACAAGCAATGATCACACGCACGGCACAGCGGACACACCAGGAACCGCGGTGTTGGCCGTCGAATGGCGCTAGCTGCGCAGCATTTGTGCACCGCCGCCGTCAGTGTCAGCCAGTTTGCCGTGGCATACGGAGCTCCATCGCAGTCTTTAACACTGGTAGCATGCCGCGACAGCGTGGACGTGAACCGTATGTGCAGTTGACGGACTTTGAGCGAGGGCGTATAGTGGGCATGCGGGAGGCCGGGTGGACGTACCGCCGAATTGCTCAACACGTGGGGCGTGAGGTCTCCACAGTACATCGATGTTGTCGCCAGTGGTCGGCGGAAGGTGCACGTGCCCGTCGACCTGGGACCGGACCGCAGCGACGCACGGATGCACGCCAAGACCGTAGGATCCTACGCAGTGCCGTAGGGGACCGCACCGCCACTTCCCAGCAAATTAGGGACACTGTTGCTCCTGGGGTATCGGCGAGGACCATTCGCAACCGTCTCCATGAAGCTGGGCTACGGTCCCGCACACCGTTAGGCCGTCTTCCGCTCACGCCCCAACATCGCGCAGCCCGCCTCCAGTGGTGTCGCGACAGGCGTGAATGGAGGGACGAATGGAGACGTGTCGTCTTCAGCGATGAGAGTCGCTTCTGCCTTGGTGCCAATGATGGTCGTATGCGTGTTTGGCGCCGTGCAGGTGAGCGCCACAATCAGGACTGCATACGACCGAGGCACACAGGGCCAACACCCCGCATCATGGTGTGGGGAGCGATCTCCTACACTGGCCGTACACCACTGGTGATGGTCGAGGGGACACTGAATAGTGCACGGTACATCCAAACCGTCATCGAACCCATCGTTCTACCATTCCTAGACCGGCAAGGGAACTTGCTGTTCCAACAGGACAATGCACGTCCGCATGTATCCCGTGCCACCCAACGTGCTCTAGAAGGTGTAAGTCAACTACCCTGGCCAGCAAGATCTCCGGATCTGTCCCCCATTGAGCGTGTTTGGGACTGGATGAAGCGTCGTCTCACGCGGTCTGCACGTCCAGCACGAACGCTGGTCCAACTGAGGCGCCAGGTGGAAATGGCATGGCAAGCCGTTCCACAGGACTACATCCAGCATCTCTACGATCGTCTCCATGGGCGAATAGCAGCCTGCATTGCTGCGAAAGGTGGATATACACTGTACTAGTGCCGACATTGTGCATGCTCTGTTGCTTGTGTCTATGTGCCTGTGGTTCTGTCAGTGTGATCATGTGATGTATCTGACCCCAGGAATGTGTCAATAAAGTTTCCCCTTCCTGGGAAAATGAATTCACGGTGTTCTTATTTCAATTTCCAGGAGTATATATACACTCCTGGAAATGGAAAAAAGAACACATTGACACCGGTGTGTCAGACCCACCATACTTGCTCCGGACACTGCGAGAGGGCTGTACAAGCAATGATCACACGCACGGCACAGCGGACACACCAGGAACCGCGGTGTTGGCCGTCGAATGGCGCTAGCTGCGCAGCATTTGTGCACCGCCGCCGTCAGTGTCAGCCAGTTTGCCTTGGCATACGGAGCTCCATCGCAGTCTTTAACACTGGTAGCATGCCGCGACAGCGTGGACGTGAACCGTATGTGCAGTTGACGGACTTTGAGCGAGGGCGTATAGTGGGCATGCGGGAGGCCGGGTGGACGTACCGCCGAATTGCTCAACACGTGGGGCGTGAGGTCTCCGCAGTACATCGATGTTGTCGCCAGTGGTCGGCGGAAGGTGCACGTGCCCGTCGACCTGGGACCGGACCGCAGCGACGCACGGATGCACGCCAAGACCGTAGGATCCTACGCAGTGCCGTAGGGGACCGCACCGCCACTTCCCAGCAAATTAGGGACACTGTTGCTCCTGGGGTATCGGCGAGGACCATTCGCAACCGTCTCCATGAAGCTGGGCTACGGTCCCGCACACCGTTAGGCCGTCTTCCGCTCACGCCCCAACATCGTGCAGCCCGCCTCCAGTGGTGTCGCGATAGACGTGAATGGAGGGACGAATGGAGACGTGTCGTCTTCAGCGATGAGAGTCGCTTCTGCCTTGGTGCCAATGATGGTCGTATGCGTGTTTGGTGCCTTGCAGGTGAGCGCCACAATCAGGACTGCATACGACCGAGGCACATAGGGCCAACACCTGGCATCATGGTGTGGGGAGCGATCTCCTACACTGGCCGTACACCACTGGTGATGGTCGAGGGGACACTGAATAGTGCACGGTACATCCAAACCGTCATCGAACCCATCGTTCTACCATTCCTAGACCGGCAAGGGAACTTGCTGTTCCAACAGGACAATGCACGTCCGCATGTATCCCGTGCCACCCAACGTGCTCTAGAAGGTGTAAGTCAACTACCCTGGCCAGCAAGATCTCCGGATCTGTCCCCCATTGAGCGTGTTTGGGACTGGATGAAGCGTCGTCTCACGCGGTCTGCACGTCCAGCACGAACGCTGGTCCAACTGAGGCGCCAGGTGGAAATGGCATGGCAAGCCGTTCCACAGGACTACATCCAGCATCTCTACGATCGTCTCCATGGGCGAATAGCAGCCTGCATTGCTGCGAAAGGTGGATATACACTGTACTAGTGCCGACATTGTGCATGCTCTGTTGCCTGTGTCTATGTGCCTGTGGTTCTGTCAGTGTGATCATGTGATGTATCTGACCCCAGGAATGTGTCAATAAAGTTTCCCCTTCCTGGGAAAATGAATTCACGGTGTTCTTATTTCAATTTCCAGGAGTATATATATATATATATATATATATATATATATATATATATATATATATATATATATATATATATATAAAGACAATTAATCACCGCGGCTAAGTTTTACGTATATAATAATAAAGGCGAGGTGGCCAAAGATCTCATCCGTGCAGATGCTCGAACTCTTACGAAATGCCGCGAGTAATGATCGTAATGGGCAAGGGGTAGCATGCCGATAAGATGAGAATTTGGGTCTAACGGGAGCCGCGCTAGGGTAGCCCTTGCAGTTGAGATGATCACTCTGACCGAATGCCACAATGGTCAGCGCATCTGTCTAGTGAACAGGAGACCGGTTCGAATCCCAATCCGGCACAAGTTTTCAGCTTCCCATTTCGATTTAAATCAGTGCCCACTAGCAACTAATACCATTAATTCAATTTATCTTGATACATTCCTCTTTATCAGAAATGCTTTTCGTTCTGTAACGAGTCTGCATTGTACATATTCTCTACTTCTGTGATCATCAACTCTTTTTCTGCCCAAATATCAAAACACATGTACTACTATTAGTGTCTCGTTTTGTAAACTAAATCGTTCAGCACTTTAATTTGACTACATCCTTTGTTTATACTTTTTTCGCTGCTCATGTTAGAATCTCTTTTCAAGAAGCTGTGCATTCCAGTCAACTGCTCTTCCAAGTGCCTGACAGGATTGCTGTACCGTAGGCAAACCTAAAAGTTTTTATTTCTTTTCTCTGGACTTCAATTCGTTCCCCAAATTTCTCCTTCGTTTACTGCTTGCTCACTTTAGAGATTGAATAACACTGAGGATACGCTACAATCATGTTTCACCCTCTTGTCAACCAATGTTTCCCTTCTTTGTCCTTCAACTTTTATTACTGCAGTGTGGTCCCTGTACAAGCTGTAAATAACATTTCGCTCCCTGTATTTCACCCCTGATATCTTCAGAATTTCAGAATGTGTTCTGCAGTCAACAATATCAAAAGATTTTTCTTGATTTACCGATTTTATAAACGTAGAATGGCCTTTCTTCAACCTGTCATGTAAGATACGCCGTAGGCGTATTATCACAATATGTTCCTACATCTCTCCGGAATCTAAACTAACCCTTCCCGAAGCCCGCTTCCACCAGTTTTTCCCTGCTTTTGGTATTTACATCTGTCAGCATCTGCCTTCTTTGCAATTAGAATTATTACACACTTCTTGAAGTCGAAGGGTATTTCGTTTGTCTCATATGTCTTGCACACCGCGTGAAATAGTTTTGTCGTGGTTGATTTTCCCTAGGTTGTCAATAATTCTGAGAGAATTACCATCTGCACCTTGCTTCGACTTAAGTCATTCGCTGCTCTAGCAAATTTTTCTTGCGGTATCATATTTCCTATGTCGCGTTAATCTACTTCCTCTTCCCTAGCAGTACCTTAAAATACATTTCCCACGAGTAGCGCTTCTACATATTCCCTCCACCTTTCGGTTTTCACTTATTTCCTAACCATGTGAACTCCTGATACTCACACAGCTGCTTCTCTCTTCTGTAATGGTCTAATTTTCCTATAGGCGGCATCGTGTAGCCATCATCGCCACAGTTTAATAACTGCGGATGGTGTGCTAATAAGTTCAAAAATACTGCACTTGTCTCAAGGGAGTAATTTTTAAATCCATCGCTGATTCTATTTTTCTTGCTCTGAGTGCCACGTTTCAGATGCGCTGCCTACATCGCAAGATGACCAGCACGGAAAGGATACGGAAGAGAGGGCAGTCCCTATCCGTGAATCACGTATGGAGTCCCTCGATATAAAAGGAGCTGTTGTGACCAGTAAATCTGACTTACAACGATGGCAATACAGATTGTTCACGGAAAGACTGACAGTTCAATCTCATTGTTGCTTCGCACAACAGAGAAAGAAATTTCGAGCAGTTGTGTTTCTGAGTACACCGCAAAACGTGTGCAACAGTACGCGCTCCACATAAAGTAAGTACGTAGCTAAGAGGATGTACATGGGTCAGGACAGGTCGCTGCTAAGGTCTCCCACATAAAGTAATAAACTGTAACTCAGTAGATCCTCAAGAGTTCTCGATCAATTGCTAAGTCGATGCCATGTCCAGTCACTGCACTCTACCATTCTGCTGGACCATAATCGAGCCTTCATT
Source organism: Schistocerca nitens (assembly GCF_023898315.1). Taxonomy (NCBI): domain Eukaryota; kingdom Metazoa; phylum Arthropoda; class Insecta; order Orthoptera; family Acrididae; genus Schistocerca; species Schistocerca nitens. Next base: position 123,535,156 of record NC_064622.1, on the reverse strand, counting down.
AAATGTTTTATTCTTGATAGAATATAAATTGAATAATCTCACGCCGGCCATTACGGCCGAGCGGTTCTAGGCCCTTCAGTCAGGAAACACGCGGCTGCTGCGGTAGCAGGTTCGAATCCTGCCTCAGGCATGGGTGTTTGTGATGTTCTTAGGTTAGTTGGGGTTAGGTAGTTCTAAGTCTAGGGGACCTCAGATGTTAAGTCCCATAGTGCTCAGAGCCTTTTGAACCATTTGAAGAATCACGACAAGTAAAATCTCTGAGCCGAAACGGGACTGGACCTCTCACATCTACGCTCCATGGATAATGCTGTTCCAACTGGACGACGCGCGAACCGACTGAAAGCCTTAATTGCTCCTCTTTTTCTTCCTCGCCTCTGAACGGCCAGCAGAGAGTACACTAGGCTGCCCTGAGCCTCTCGGCTTACCGCACTCCGCGTTAAGCTCGTGAGAACTGCTTCACCTGAAGCTAAGGGCTTCCGCAGCATTACTTCTAACACAACCTAGCAGAATGAAGCTGCTACGCGGAGTCCAGGAAGCACTAAGTCAGCGACAAATGTCCTCCATAACTTTACGAAATGGATCTTTCTTATGAGGCCAATGCGATCCTCGAGGATTGTACCCCCATTTTGTCGGTTTTCTCTAACAGCCATGGCCAACTTTCAAGCGTCTAAGTCCTCGACGCATCAGAGGGAAGAAAATTATTTTTACTGAATCTATTTTTTTGTTATTAATGTTATCGATTGTCCCGGAGGTGATTAACGAAAATGTAAACTTAATTCGTTAATCATAATGTGCAACCATCTTCAAATGATCCTCATAAGAACTAGAGCTCATAATCCTCCTCCTTACCATCTATGTATCATGGAATTTTGATTCAACAGCATTTCAGGTTAATGTTAAATAGCCCTTCGTCACGCAGTCGTTCTTTGCAGGTAATCTCCCGCAAATAGTTATCTAATTATCTATACATTTCTCACAATGTTCAATCGTAAATATTAGATCTATTTACTTATTACACGGGCACTATAATAGTTAAGAAAAGTAATTGATAAAACACAAAATAGTTTACAACAATGTATTATAGTTTGCTTTTTATAGAAGCCATGTGTAATTTTGAAGTTTTTTTCTTATGTAAGGTTTTAATAACAGGTTTTAACAGTTAAGCACGCAGCAATTTTTTCTATCCGTTTGAAGACATACTGGGAAATATTACATCAGCCACCACAAAAAACTCGGAAGAGCAAATGAACGCTATGGATAATAGCTTTAAAGATGAACAACAAGAAGCATACAACGAGAATATTAAGATGTAGACAAAAATAGCAAAATGTGACACAATTTGTGATGCTTGCGTAATATTCGCTGTTCCTGAAATACTGTTTTGCGATGAATTAGAACTGTTATTAGTTTTTTCTGTCGTTTGCAGTTTTTTTCACAAATTAAGTAAACTCATTTTTGATTCAAATCTAAGTTCCACAAAGGAGAATTTTATTGCAAGTAAGGGGAATTTTATTTTGATAAGATGGTTTAGTTGGCCATATTTGTCACACACATTTGGCTATTAGGTGGGAAACTAGTTCACTGTAGATATGCTATAGTCTTACGAGGTTATAATTATGCTGCTAAATGTAATTTCTCAATTTCTTAGACGTAAGTTCCCGTAGTTGTGTGAATAACCCAAACGTATTGTATTATGTTTGTGCGAACTACGTAACTGCTAAGCAAAAAGGGAACATTAATACTTTCGTGAAAATGTCTATTTTATTATAAGGCTTGTTGATCAAGACGAAAACCGAGCGCCACACTAAGTATGTTGTACATGTGTTGAGGAACTTAAACTGTGAAAAAAGGGAGGAGGAAAACAACACCTTTTGCAATGCTCATGTTTTGGAGGGAACCGCGGAATCAATTACTTGAGTTTCAATTTTGTATTGTTTACGTCGAAGGTCATATTACGAACAATGAGAAGAATATAAAATATCATAACATTTCTTCATCCTAACGACCTGATATTTCTTAGTCCTAACGACCAGTGATATATACAGAATATCTCCCTATTCCAGTTCCATCAACCATTCTCATAAGTGGAGAATCATTCTCTTAGTACATGAATAGGGAAAAGACATTAACAAAATTCTTTGGAGAAGAACACACATGTTTTTGTTATGATATGGAGAGTTTATTGAATTTCCTTAACGCCATGTATGATCCAAATACTATACATAATGGAAAGCTATAAAATATGTGTGGATTTCAAAGTAGTTGACATGTCACTTTCTCAAAAGTCTGTCTACGCAAAAATGTCTTGTTTCATTTGTTAGTGGGGCAGTCGAGACAAAGACCGGCACTGGAAGGTAACTACCTGCCCCGGAAGAAAAACCCTCCAAACTGGTTAACCGAATATAATAAAAGAATTGTTCCACCAAGCAACATACTATCACTTCCTCTTCAGTTCAAGCTCAGATTGATGAAACAGGTTACTAAGCACTTCCAAAAGATGGTGGCTGCTATAACTTTGTCTTGGAACTCTTCCATTTGGTCCGTGTTTGCATAGGAAAATAACAATATGGGAATTGAGTCCGCCTTGATGCAAGATATTTTTTGTTATTTATTTACTTATTTGTTCCCCAAACTAGTTTCAACGAAGAATATCGCCATCGTCGGTGGGTTCTTTAAATCTCATTTATTGTACTTTACACCATGGTTTTAAGAATTCTTATCGTTGTTTGCAGAATATTTTCTGTACTTTTTCTGTTGCCATTTTTCTCGGCATTCATCATGTCATCTGCAAATGGTTCAAATGGGTCTGAGCACTATGGGACTTAACTGCTGAGGTCATCAGTCCCCTAGAACTTAGAACTACTTAAACCTAACTAACCTAAGGACATTACACACATCCATGCCCGAGGCAGGATTGGAAACTGCGACCGTAGCGGTCGCGCGGTTCCAGACTGTAGCACCTAGAACCAATCGGCCACTACGGCCGGCGTCATCTGCAAGTTTGTTTGTCTCCTGTGTAGCTGCAAGCTGTTCAATGGCTTGTTAAAAAACTTTGCAGTCATGGAACTAGGCTGTAACATGTGTACGAAGCTTCATTTTCTATACTTTCACACTTATTTTTTTTCCTTGGATCTTGGCGATGTCACTGAAGAACAAGGAGAGCGGTTCCACCAGGACATCTAGGAGATGGAAAAGAGATGTATGATTCCTGACCACTGTTTAATGCTGAAGAGAGTTGGGACAGGTGAATGGGGGCAGTGAAGGAAGAGAAGCTTCTCTCCACGCTGGAAAAAAATGTGATGCCCTGAAATCGGCGAAAGGAGATTAAATTGTCATGGATATGCTGTGTTTCTGTTATTATTATTAGCATTTTAAGTTAACAGATACCGTTGTCTATTCTAATGCAGTGTGTAGTGACTCCATACAATTTTACAAAGTAAATAATTTATTTTTAATTCTGTTAGAAAGAGAATTCCCATTAAACAAAGATGTGATTTCAGCCAAAACTTCAGACATGACTCGTACAAAAAACAGAATCAAATTTGAAACCAGAATGAAAAATACTTTAAATATTATCTTACAGCCATAAGTTTTAAAATGCAGCGGAAGTTTTAAAATGCACCATAGTGCAGCAGGCGATCCTGACGTAACTGGGAAATTAGTGAAGCATTGGATGCAATTTTTACTTTCATAAGTAAGAACCGGCAATTTTCCTTCTTTATTACCCGCAGCTTGCGAGATTATGGTTTAAAATATGGCTCGCTCTCGATGAAGCATTTAACTGCATGCTGTCCTAGTCTGGCTGACCCCTAATACGAGCAGATAATGGTAATGTTTTTCAATGCGTACTCAACTAGTCTTTACGATGTGAAAGATTTGAAGATGGTTGTAGAAAGCTACAGAATCTAGTCATCACTCTTTAACTGTATAATGAAAACTGTAGTCTAGGCCGTAAAAGTTTTTTGTGTTAAAAGGTCTTTTATTTAATGGATCAGAAAATGCGACACTAAAAGTAATAGGCGAATTCCCTTATCTGGGAAGCAAAATAACAGACGATGACCAAGACAGCAAAGGTCTGTAAGGTATACAGGCAACAGTAAGGAAAAGATAAGTGACAAAGTGGAGGTTGCTAACACCGAATGCAAATTGCAACTTTAAGAGATGTTTTCTGAAGGAATTTTTTTAATTGTAGCCTTGGACGAAAGTAAAGTGTGGGCAATAAAGATTTGAAATAATAGGAGACCATAAGCTTTTGAAATGTGATGCTGTACAAGAATGCTAAAGATTGGATGCGTAGATTGGACAGCCAGTGAGGATGTACTGCATCGACCCGAGGTAAAAAATAATTTTTTAGGTATAACTTTATCAGACTAATGGCACGGTTAATAGCAGTAATGGAATATTCAATTTGAAAATTAAAGAAAGTATAGGGGATAAAAATTGCCAACGGAGACCAAGAGATGAATACAGTAAGCAGGTCGATGTGTATGTTGGCTGCCGTAGTTTTGTTGATATGAAGAGGCTTACACAGGGTAGACTAGCGTTGAGAGCTGAAACAAACCAGTCTTTGGACTCAAGGCCGAGTAACAACAACATGGCATTACATACTATATGAAAGCTACACAAGTATGAATATGAAATTTCTTTGTCATTATACTACGTATCGTCACATGTCATAAATCGGCACAAGTGTAAAATCTTCTATGTTGATGGACTTCTTAATTGAAATCTTCTGGTGACTTTCGTTTCTGTTACAAAGTTGTTGCTAATTTTATATTCATAGTTTTAAGGAAGAACTTGCTGTACTCACCTGCTTAATAGCTTGTTTGTCTGTCTTTGGAACGAAATACGTTACTGATTCAGCGTATCAGGGATCCTACAGTTTGCTGGTAGGTTTGCGGAGGTATGAGGTATTAGATGTTTACACACAGGCTGTGTAATTAGCATACACGAAGAGCCGATGATTAGCTTACTCGGTGATGCCACCCAATAGCTACCCATATGTATTTCATAGGATTTACATCAGACGAATTTTGTCGCCGAGACATGAACGTGAGTTCAGTGTAATGGTTCTCGTATCACTGTAGCACGGTTCTGCTCCGAGACACGGATAGTTATACTGCTCAACGATGGCATTACCGTCGGGGGAGACGTCAGGTATGAAGGGGTGCAGGTATTTCGCAGCTGTCAGAGTGTCTTCGATTATTACCACAGGCTCCATGCAAGTGCAGAATAATGTCCCCCGTATAATAGTATGCTCCCACCAGTGTACATCCGTGGCGCGCTGCCCGTTTCGAGCAGCCGTTCAACTCCATGAGGGCATTTGTGGAGGCTGTCATCGACCTAAAGTAACAAACATGTGATTCACCCGAAGAACCGACACGTTTCTATTGATCGACGGTCGAATCCCGATGGTCCCGTGCCCACTGCAGTCGTAAATGGCGATGATGTTGGGTGTACATGTGAACACATAAGAATGGTCAGTTGCGGAGCTCCATGTTCAACAATGTACGATGAACGTTGTGTTGCGAAATACTTGGGCGTGCACCAGAATTGTGTTCTCTTGGAATAGATGCCACAGATCACCATATTTTCTACTTTACAGAGTAGATAAGCCTCCGAAGCTCAGGTTCTACGGCGAGAAATGGACGTGCAACCATTTAGTGCCTAGTGGTAGTTTCACTGTCATTACATCTTTCCATAGATGCTCACGACAGTAGCGCGAGAACATTCGACCAGCTTGTCCGTTTTCTAGATCCTCGTTGATAGACTCTGCATAATGATAATGTGGCCTTTGTCAAAGTCAATTATCGCCATGAATTTCCCCATTTTCAGTCCATATATTCACTAGGGTCCGTGCGTGCCCCGCTTACATAATTCTGTTACAGCGCCACGTGGCCACAGCGCCACCAGGCGGTATCCTACGTCGCGGGGGGGAGGTTGTGGGGGGGGGGGGAATGGTCGACATTATAAAGAATGTAGCAACCAGTCTCGGAAACATAATTTATTTATCTTGTTGCAAATTGATTTCGACTGATATCAGTCATAATCGGTGCATTTTTCTAACCGATACATGCCATAAGTAGAAGTACTGTCCATGGCAGATTTCTATCATGAAATCGATTTGCAACAAGATAAATAAATTATGTTTCCGCGACTGGTTGCTACATTCTATATAATTTTATATGCCACGGTCACTGCACAGAAAGGGAACCTTATGGAGCCCAACATTCAAATGGTCATAATGTTTTGGCTCATGAATGTGTATTTCATGACTCCAATGACGAGATTGAAGTACAGAAAGTAAACTGCACTGGACACGTGACAGAACGCAAAATGTAGTGAAATCGCACATTTTTTGTAAACTGAAATGTAGTGTGTAGTTTCAACGTAACCGCCATCTACTGCGATATGCTTTTAACACGATCTTGTAGCATTTATTCTTGTATCGAAGAAAAATCCTGATGCCGGTATCCCTTACAATAAAGTTCAAAAAGGAGTGGAAACCCGATGAGCCGAGGTCGGAGTTACAGGAGAATGAGGAAATGTTACCCATCTGCAGTCTGTAATGCGTCATTCCAATGCTATCACGGTATAACGTTGAGCGTTATAGTTCATAAAAACAGCACCTTATCGTTACATACCATGTATCTTGTTGTGAATTATGTTGTAGAGCTGCACTCCAGAATGACCATCAGCAGTATGTGTAGATTATCTTGAACCACTCTTCACAGGAGATTACGGGTTGATGTGGGTTTAGTTTTCCGTGCTGAGGAGGTGTGATTGTACTTCGCGATAGGTCGTTTTCTAACCCGAGTCTAAATTATTATCTCGTTTCAGACAAACTGCGATGCAAAACTTCAGTACTTCCTTTATGTTCTTTTTCTTTGTTGTTGTTGGGGATTCATCAGTCTTTCAATTTGTTTCTTGTGGTACATAAGGTTTACCATCCGAGAACAAATTTCTTAATGTAAGAACAGCATCCACACCTAAAATCCTCAATCATTTGATATTTACATTGCAATCTACCATTGCAATATATTCCCTTTAATTCTTCCTCTGGTACCTTTGACGTTATTTCCTTAGGTCTGAACTCAAGTCTTATCTTCCTGTCCCTTTTTTTAGTTCTTTGATTTGCAAATATTTCTTTCTTCGCTGATTCTGTGGAGATCTTCCTCTTATGAATGCTTACTTTTACCATCCATCCGTAATAGTATATCATAAACACTTCCATCTCTTTATTTCCGATTTTATCGCAGTTTATGATTCACCTCTATACGATAGTGTGCCTCAGACATACATTATCAAACATTTCTTCCCCAAGTTACAGCATTTGTTTGATACTAGTCTTGCCTTTACTCTATTTGATTGTGTTACTCTACTGGTTACAAGCCTTAGATTCTCCCCACTTCGTCCATCAAGATATATTTTGTTACAAGGAAGCAAAATTCCTTGGTTTTGTCGAATATGTCATTCCCAGTTTTTTTTGTTAAGATTCTCGCTAATCTTGGCTACACTTTCTTTGCTTTACTATCAGTCTGTATACTGTGATTAACTGACAGTTCATTCCATTAACGCTCTGTAATTATTACTAATTTTCACACAGGACATCAACATCATCAGAGAAAATTGTCACCGATATCCTTTCTATTGGAATATTCATCTCATTTCTGAAGATTTATTTTACTTGCTTCACTGCTTCCTGATACTTCACTGCTTCTTAATATACAGGTTGAACAGTGGGAGAAAAAAAGTTCACCCACGCCTTACACCCTTTATAATTGGCGGCTTTATTTCTTTCAACGGTATAACAGTTATAAATTGTCGTAGATGTATTGGAAAGGTACCAGCTCTCCAACTGCTAACAGAAAGCAGTGATGCTCAAATCTTTATAGGCACAGAAAGCTGGCTAAAGCCAGGGGTATGTTCAGCAGAAATTTTCGCGAAAAACCTAACGGCGTTCAGAAAGAATAGGCTAAATACAGTTGGCGGCAGCGTGTTTATTGCTGTTAAAAGTAGATTATCTTGTAGTGAAACTGAAAAAGATGTTTCCTGTGAGTTAGTCTGCGTAGAAATGATTCATGGCAACCGGAAAAAATAATAATTTACCGACCTCACAATTCAGATAATACAATTGATGAAAGTTCAAACAAAACTTGAATCTAATTTCAAACATATATCGAACTCATACAATTATAGTTGGTGGTGACTTTAATTTACTCTCAGTACGTTAGTGAAACTAAATGTTTCAGTCCGGAAGTACGGAGAAAACATCATTCGAAATTGTGCAGAAAGTATTATCTGAAAATTATTTCGAGCAGTTAGTTCATGAGCCCACTCGATGAGTTAACACCTGTGAAAATTCAGTTGACTTGTTAGCAAAAAAATAAAAAATCCGCAGCTAGTAATAAGCATCTAAATGGATACAGAGATTTGTGAATACAGGGTTGTCGTAGATCAGTTGTGTTCAAAGACATGGTATCGTCAGCAATTGAGAGATTTTATACCAAATAAATTAACAAACGACGGAGATGATTCCTCGGGGTACACAAAATAGGTCACAGCACTCTTGCAGAAACAACGAAAGGAGTATGAAAAATTTAAACGAAAGCAAATTCCCCATGATTAGCTACCTTGCGCAGAAGCTCGAGATTTAGCGCGAACATCAATGTGAGATGCTTATAACAGTTTCCACAACGAAACTTCGTCTCGAAATCTAACAGAAAATCCAAAGAGATTCTGCTCGAATGTAAAGTATGTTAGCGGCAAGACACAATAAATACCTTCACTGCACAAAAGTAATGGAAATACTATCGGTGACTGTGCTGCTAAAGCAGAGTTACTGAACACAGACTTACGAAATTCCTTCACCAAAGAAGACGAAGTAAATATTCCCGAATCGAAACAAGACCACTTGCCAACATGAATAACTTAGAAGTACAAATCGTCGTAGCAGTGAAGAAACGTAAATCACTTAATAAAATCAAGTCCAGACTATATACCATTTAGGTTCCTTTCAGAGTATACAGATGCAAGCGCTCCACACTTAACAATCATATACCACCGCTCGCTTGATGATAGATCCGCGTTCAAAGACCGGAAAGCTATACAGTTCACACTAATACAGAATTTATGAAAGGCAACAGGAATAATCCACTAAATTACATGTCCATATCATTAGCGTCGATATACAGCAGAATTTTGAAACATATAACGTGTTCGAACACTATGAATTACCTCCAATAGAACCGCCTGATGACACATAGTTAACTTGGATTTAGGAAATATCGTTCTTGTGAAACACTCGCTCTTTACTCAGGAAGAACTGAGTGTTGTTGACAAGGGATTTCAAACTGATTCCGTGTTTCCGGATTTCGAGAAGGCTTTTGACACTGTACAGCACAAGTGGCTTGTAGTGAAATTGCGCACCTATGGAATGACGTCTCAGTGATGCAACTGGATTGGTGATTTAGTGTCAGAGAGGTTACTGTTTGTATTAAATAACGGAAAGTCATCGACTTAAACAAAAGTGATCTCTGGCGTTCCCGAAAGTAGTGTTATAGGCACTCTGCTGTTCCTTACATATATAAACGATTTATGAGACAATCCTGAGCAGCCGTCTTAGGTTGTTTGCAGAAGATGCTGTCGATTATCGGTCAGTAGAGTCATCAGAAAATCAAAATAAATTGCAAAATGTTTTAGAAAACTATCTGTTTGGTGCGAAAATTTGTAATTGGCCGCCGGCCGAAGTGGCCGTGCGGTTAAAGGCGCTGCAGTCTGGAACCGCAAGACCGCTACGGTCGCAGGTTCGAATCCTGCCTCGGGCATGGATGTTTGTGATGTCCTTAGGTTAGTTAGGTTTAACTAGTTCTAAGTTCTAGGGGACTAATGACCTCAGCAGTTGAGTCCCATAGTGCTCAGAGCCATTTGAACCATTTTTTGTAATTGGCCCTAAATAATGGAACATGTGGGATCATCAACACGAACACTAAAAGGAATCCGTTAAACTTCGGTTACACAATAAATCAATCAAATTTTAAGACCGTAAATTCAACTAATTATCCAAGAACTACAATTACGAACAACTTAAATGGGAAAGAACTCATAGAAAAGGTTGTGGGAAGAGCGAACCAAAGACGTCGTCTTTTTGGCAGAGCACTCAGAAATTGCAACAGATCTACTAAGGAGGCTCCCTACACTACGTTTTTTGGAGTACTGCTACGCAGTGTGTGATCGTTACCAGATAGGACTAACGGAGTGCATCGAGAAACTTCTAAGAGGGGCAGCAGCACGTTTTGTACTATCGAGAAGTAGGGGAAAGGTGTCACGGACATGATACAGGATTTGGGGGTGGACAATATTAAAACAAAGACGTTTCTCGTTGCGGCGGGATTTTCTCACGAAACTTCAAACACCAACTTTCTCCTCTGAATGCGGGAATATTTTTTTGACGCCGACCTACATAAGAAGAAACATCATCATCATAAAATAAGGGAATTCAGAGCTCACACAGAAAAATATAGTTGTTCGTTTGTTTCTAGAAATCACTTTTGTTTTATTCGATGACTTTCCGTAAATTAATATTAACTGTGATCACTCTGACAGAAAATCACGAACTCACTAGCATAAATAAGACGATATTCCGTAGGTACGCAATTTGAATACAAGCCGCTGTGGGGTACGGTGTGAAAAGCCTTCTGGAATAATAGAGAATTACTGTGAAGGTGGTTCGATGAAGCCTGTGCTAGGCACTTGAGTGTGATTTCCAGAGTGGCGATGCATATGTAGATGGTTAATATCCGTTCTCATAAATTCTACTTACTTGACTAATATCTGGCTGTCAATTCCCACAGTAATTTTAAATATGCCAAAGGTATCTTGTACGGCCTTCCGCTCTCATAATACCGTTCCAGAAACACTAAGGCAGTACCCTTCCCCATATTAGTGCCGTCTTCTGTTTGTGAATGATTTAGACATGTATAGACAATAAATGTATTAGCAGTTTCGAATATGGACAACCACCAGCTTTATAATAGAATAACGACAATGAAAACTTGTGCCTGACCGGGACTCGAACCTGGATTTTCCGATTGGCGCCATCGGTCTCCTAATCTTTGGGCTGCCCGAGCACGACTCAAGGCAAGATCGTCAACCGTGTGTCAACATCCTTTACTCGTACATGCATTATGCATATTCCAGTTCAGGCGAGACATGTTACTTACAAGTCGCTTGTTCAGTGTCGGCGAGCAAATACGATACTGTCCTAAGGAACTTGACATTGTAATTCGGAATAACACGGGCACTGCAGTATCGTACATATGCATATGGTGCGAAAAATTGCAATCGATTGACAATAGAAAGTGTGAGGCCATCCATGTCAGTACTAAAATGAATCCCTTACGCTTCGGTTACGTGATAAATTCAACTAAATGTCTATCGATTACAATTACGAACAAATTAAATTGGACCGAACACACAGAAACCGTTGCGGGGAAGGCGAACCGAAGACTGTGTTTTATTGCCAGGCAATTTAGAAGATTCAACACGGTACTCTTGTCCGTCCCCATCTGGAGTATTGCTGTGCGGTATAGGATCCTTAACAGATATGACTGACGTAGGGCATCGAAAAAGTTCAAGGATTGACAGCTCGTTTTGTATTATCGCGAAATAGGGGCGAGAGTGTCCCGTATTATGATAAGGGATTTTGGACGTCAATAGTTAAAATAAAGGGATTTTTCATTGATGCGAGGTCTTTCCACAAAACTTCAATCACGAACTTCCTCGTCCGAATGCGAAAATATTTTTATATTTTATCGACGCCTATCTACACTACTGGCCATTAAAATTGCTACACCACGAAGACGACGTGGTACAGACGCCAAATTTAACTGACATGAAGAAGATGCTGTGATATGCAAATGATTAGCTTTTAGAGCATTCACACAAGGTTGGCGCCGATGGCGACACCTACAACATGCTGACATGAGGAAGGTTTCCAACCGATTTCTCATACACAAACAGCAGTTGACCGGCGTTGCCTGGTGAAACATTGTTGCGATGCCTCGTGTAAGGAGAAATGCGTACCATCAAGTTTCCGACTTTGATAAAGGTAGGATTGTAGCCTATCGCGATGAATATGAATCGGTGGGTTCAGGAGGGTCATACGGAACGCCGTGGTGCATTGCAACGGCCTCGTATCACTAGCAGTCGAGATGACAGGCTTCTTATCCGCATGGCTGTAACGGATCGTACAGCCACGTCAAGATCCATGAGTCCACAGATGGGGACATATGCAAGAGAACAACCATCTGCAAGAACAGTTTGACGATGTTTGCAGCAGCATGGACTATCAGCTCGGAGACCATGGCTGCGGTTATCCTCGATGCTGCATCACAAACAGGAGCGCCTGCTATGGTGTACTCAACGATGAACCTGGGTGCACGAATGTCAAACCGTCAATTTTTCGGATGAATCCAGGTTCTGTTTACAGCATCATGATGGTCGCATCCGTGTTTGGCGACATCGCGGTGAACGCACATTGGACGCGTGTATTCGTCATCGCCATACTGGCGTATCACCGGGCGTGATGGTATGGGGTGCCATTGGTTACACGTCTCGGTCACCTCTTGTTCGCATTGACGGCACTTTGAACAGTGGACGCTACATTTCAGATGAGTTACGACCCGTGGCTCTACCCTTCATTCGATCCCTACGAAACACTACATTTCAGCAGGATAATGCACGACCGCATGTTGCAGGTCCTATACGGCCTTTCTGGATACAGAAAATGTTCTACTGCTGCCCTGGCCAGCACATTCTCCAGATCTCTCACCAACTGAAAACGTCTGGTCAATGGTGGCCGAGCAACTGGCTCGTCACAATACGCCAGTCACTACTCTTGATGAACTGTGGTATCGTGTTAAAGCTGCAAGGACAGCTGTACCTGTACACGCCATCCACGCTCTGTTTGACTGAATGCCCAGGCGTATCAAGGCCGTTATTATGGCCAGAGGTGGTTGTTTTGGGTATTGATTTCTCAGGATCTATGTACCCAAATTGCGTGAAAATGTAATCACATTTCAGTTCTAGCATAACATATTTGTCCAATGAATACCCGTTTGTCATCTGCATTTATTCTTGGTGTAGCAATTTTAATGTCCAGTGGTGTACATACGGAGAAATAACTGTTCTAATAAAATAAGAGAAATAAGATCACGGACGAAAAAAAAAAGTTGTTCTTGTTTCCCCGAGTGTTGTTTGAGATTGCGACAGTAGAGAAATAGTCTGCAGGCAATGATTATTATTCGACGGTGAGCAGGAATATTGTGAAAAACGCGGAGACAGAGTTGCGTCAAAGTGATTGATTCTTCTTGATCTTCACTTATACGGCATGGAGCAGTTCGTCTGTCATCAATGACGCCCACAAAAAATGGTTCAAATGGCTCTGAGCACTATGGGACTTTACTTCTGAGGTCATCAGTCCCCTAGACTTAGAACTACTTAAACCGAACTAACCTAAGGACATCACACAAATCCATGCCCGAGGCAGGATTCTGACCTGCGACCGTAGCAGTCGTGCGGTTCCAGACTGAAGCGCCTAGAACTGCTCGGCCACAGCGGCCGGCAATGACGCCCACAAATCGTGTTACTATTCGCGATACTCGTCCCGCTCTTCGTTGTAATGACAGCCCCATGTCCGTATCACTGATGCCCTCGTAGCCTGTTCACCATACACTTTACAAGTTTGTCGGTGAATGACAATGGAGTAGCTGACGTATTCTATGCATCCATAAACGGCTTGACGGAGCACATTTCACGTCCGGCGGGCATGTCGGTTTTCTTGAACGTTATCGAGGCCAACTAACAGTTGTGAGCGTTGGCGTCTGGAAGGGTGAAAACACATTTTCAGCTGTGTGGCTTGGAAATGATTACGCAGTACCCTACATCGTGCCTTGACGGTACTTGAAGTACAAAATCCATCTCTACTGCAGGTGTGTCCCGAACTTTTCCTCACCCTCACGCTGGAGTAAGTCAGGGCTGATGATAAATTTAACATGGAAGGGGAAGCACAACTTCACTGAAATAAGAGTCGACCACAGATTCAATAAAATAGTTTGGTAAAGGTCCATAAATAGTAATGAAACTCACACGACCGCACAAGGTGAGAAAGCACTGACATAGGTGGAAAAAATGCTTCGATATAAGAAAGTTATTACCGCAATGGGAAACAATGCGTGTGGAAAACGTGTGTGTTTTCTACATCTCCTCTTAAACTACTGGACCGATTTCAACGAAACGTGGTACACAAATCCCTTACTGTCACGCAGTAGTCGCTGTATGGGTAAGAACCACTGAAATACGTGAAAAAATGCTGCACCGTGCATGAAGTTTTAATAAATTTATTCTTTACTACTAAGACGCTCCTATAGTCGAGTCAACTGAAAGAAATCCCTGACTTAGGGCAGCACTTTTGACAACTTTCAAATGTGAAGTGCAAACGGCTGTAGGCCAAAACGATAGTCGTCTGTGGAGCTACGAAGAGGTGTTGCCATAAAGACGTATACAAAATCGCGTTATAGAAGCGCGAAACAGCTATGTTGACCGTACAGAAATGGTCCTGAATCATGTTTCTTAATTTTGACACTGCATTTATACATTTATTCATTATGCACATTTCTTTGTACGACTGTTTCATTATATTCACGAACACGTGGAAATGAAATATCAATTTTTTGTTTTAGTTTCTAATAGAAAATTGGCAAAGTGAATACCCGAGCGATGTCAAGTTCATTAGCTAGTGGATAAATAAGACACGTAATTGAGGGTGAGTGAAAGAGCTACTATCTAATGATGGGAGTAGAACGTGGCAGATTATCTTACTCGTCCGTGATCTGGATGAGATTCTAATTAAGAGTTGCCATCGTAATTCCAGATAATCAGATTGTTGCCACTAGGGGGCAACAAGATCACTGTTTTTCTGACTAACCGTTAGTGTCTTATTGGCTTTCTGGTACCTGTAGCACTCAGTTAAACTGTCTCAGGATCGTGCATAAACTTTAATACCAAGTGGTTCGGATACCGAATGTAACAGCCACCGACACGCGTCTTGACGGAAGGACAACTCGTGCCTTAGTAAGGCAGCCCCGCGCGGAGTGGCTGCGCGTTTTGGGGCGCCATATCAAGGACTGCGCGGCCACTCCCGCCGGAGGTTCGAGTCCTCGGACATGGGTGTGTGTGTGCTGCTCTTAGCACAAGTTAGTTTTAGTAGTGTGTAAGTCTAGGGACCGATGACCTCAGCAGTTTGGTCCCTTAGGAATTCACACACATTCACTAAGGCAGAGCTCTTGCTGTGGGGTCTCTGCATCCCTTGCGTTTCGAAGAAAATGATCAGCTGCGCAATAGGCTCTACTTCATATAGCTGATCTGTCTGTGCTTAGATGCACTGTTTTTGGCAGACTGTTCGGTTCTGCTAGTATGTCAGATACTGTATTGTTCTAACGATCAGGACCACTCCTCTGGCCCCTCTCAGGAGAATCATATAAGCACAAGAAAGGGCTCTCTTACTAGGAAAAAAGCCATCTTAGTTGAAATTCTGAATTAATTTCATTAGCGACCGGCAAAAATTATGGACAATACCTTTATACGGGAGCTTTATATTGCGGACATCGCTCATCCGAAGTCGCAGCACATGCAAAATCACGAATCAGATTATATTCGAAATTATCTACACTACTGGCCATTAAAATTGCTGTACCACGAAGATGACGTGCTACAGACGCGAAATTTAACCGACAGGAAGAAGATGCTGTGATATGCATATGATTATCATTTCAGAGCATTCACAAAAGGCTGTCTCAGGTGGCGACACCTACAACGTGCTGACATGAGGAAAGTTTCCAACCGATTTCTCATACACAAACAGCAGTTGACCGGCGTTGCCTGGTGAAATGTTGTTGTGATGCCTCGAGTAAGGAAGAGAAATGCGTACCACCACGTTTCCGACTTTGATAAAGGTCGGACTGTAGCCTATCGCGATCGCGGTTTATCCTACCGCGGCACTGGTGATCCCGTTGGCCGAGATCTAATGACTGTTAGCAGAATATAATAAGTAAATCACTAAAGACCAAGAAGTCTCATGGATATGTCGAGGTATCTAGCAGAATACTGAAGTATTGTTCTATGGATGTTAGCCCAGTACTTAGCCATATCTGTAACTTTTCCTTTAGGTGTGGTCGGTTTCCTGACCGATTAAAGTACTCGGTAGTGAAGCCACTTTATAAAAAGGGAGACAGGGATAATGTTGACAATTATAGACCTATTTCTATGCCATCGGTGTTTGCTAGATTTATCGAGAAGGTTGTGTATACAAGGTTACTGGAGCATTTAAATTCACATAATTTGCTGTCAAATGTTCAGTATGGTTTTAGAAATGGTTTAACAACTGAAAATGCTATATTGTCTTTTCTCTGTGAGGTTTTGGACGGATTAAATAAAAGGTTGCCAACGCTAGGTGTTTTCTTTGATTTAACGAAGGCTTTTGACTGTGTTGACCACAAAATATTACTGCAGAAGTTGGACCATTATGAAGTAAGAGGAGTAGCTTACAATTGGTTCGCCTCTTACTTTAAGATCAGAAAGCAGAAGGTAATTCTCGCAATATTGAGAGTGGTAGTGATGTTCAGTCCCAATGAGGCACTGTTTAGTGGGGCATTCCCCAAGGGTCGGTGCTGGGGCCACTGCTGTTTCTTATTTATATAAATGATATGCCTTCTAGTATTACAGGTGATTCAAAAATATTTCTGTTTGCTCATGACACAAGCTTGATAGTGAAGGATCTTGTGTGTAATATTGAAACACTATCAAATAACGTAGTTCATGAAATAAGTTCGCGGCTTGTGGAAAATAATTTGATGCTAAATCACAGTAAGACTCAGTTTTTACAGTTTATGACTCACAATTCAACAAGAACCGATAATTTGATCAGACAGAATGGGCATATTATAAGCGAGACGGAACAGTTCAAGTTCCTAGGCGTTCGGATAGATAGTAAGCTGTTGTGGAAAGCCCATGTTCAGGATCTTGTTCAGAAACTAAATGCTGCTTTATTTACCATTAGAAAAGTATTTGAAATAAGTGACACTTTAACACGAAAAGTAGTCTACTTCGCATATTTTCATACGCATATGTCGTACGGTATTATTTTTTGGGGTAATTCTTCTGATTCAAAAAGGGTATTTTTGGCTCAAAAACGGGCTGTTCGAGCTATATGTGGTGTAAGTTCGAGAACCTCTTGTCGACCCCTATTCAATAGTCTGGGAATTCTGACATTGCCCGCACAGTATATATTTTCTTTAATGTCGTTTGTTGTTCGCAATATTAGCCTATTCCCAAGAGTTAGCAGCTTTCACTCAGTTAATACTAGGCAGAAATCCAGTCTGCATGTGGAATGCACTTCCTTGACTCTTGTGTAGAAAGGAGTGCAGTATTCTGCTGCATGCATTTTCATTAAGCTACCACAAGAACTCAAAAACCTTAGCAGTAGCCCAAACTCTTTTAAGTCTAAACTGAAGAGTTTCCTCATGGCTCACTCCTTCTATTCTGTCGAGGAGCTCCTGGAAGAGCTAAAAAATTAAGCAAATTCCAGTGTTAATTGTTGATTTTCTATATTTAAATTTACGACTTGTCAACTGAATATGTTTTTTTCAGATTTCATTTTATCTGTTTCTAATATCGTGTTATAATTTCATGTATTGACTCGTTCCATTACCATGGAGACTTGTCTTTAATTTGGTCCCACGGAACAATAAATAAATAAATGGAATCGGTGGGTTCAGGAGGGTCATACGGAACGCCGTGCTGCATTCCAACGGCCTCGTATCACTAGCTGTCGAGATGACAGGCATCTTAACCGCATGGCTGTAACGGGTCGTGCAGCCACGTCTTGATCCCTGAGTCAACAGATGGGGACGTTTGCAAGACTACAACAATCTGCACGAACAGTTCGACGACGTTTGCAGCAGCATGGACTATCAGCTCGGAGACCATGGCTGCGGTTACCCTTTACGCTGCATCACAGACAGGAGCGCCTGCGATGGTGTACTCGACGATGAACCTGGGTGCACGAATGGCAAACCTTACTTTTTCGGATGAATCCAGATTGTGTTTACAGCATCATGATGGTCACATCCACGTTTGGCGACATCGCGGTGAACGCACATTGGAAGCGTGTATTCGTCATCGCCATACTGGCGTATCACCGGGCGTGACGGCATGGGGTGCCATTGGTTACACGTGTCGGTCACCTCTTGTTCGCATTGACGGCACTTTGGACAGTGGACGCTACATTTCAGATGAGTTACGACCCGTGGCTCTACCCTTCATTCGATCCCTACGAAACCCTACATTTCAGCAGGATAATGCACGACCGTATGTTTCAGGTCCTGTACAGGGCCTTCATGGATACAGAAAATGGGCGACTGCTGCCCTGGCCAGCACATTCTCCATATCTCTCACCAATTGAAAACGTCTGGTCAATGGTGGCCGAGCAACTGGTTCATCACAATACACCAGTCACTACTCTTGATGAACTGTGGTATCGTGTTGAAGCTGCATGGGCAGCTGTACGTATGCACGCCATCCAAGCTCTGTTTGACTCAAAGACCAGGCGTATCAACGCCGTGTGAATGCTCTGAAACGCTAATCATTTGCATGTCACAGCATCTCCTTCCTGTCGGTTAAATTTCGCGTCTGTAGCTCGTCATCTTCAGGGTGTAGCAGTTTTAATGGCCACTAGTGTATTAGGCTTCGTATGATATGACTTTCATCATATGACACATTACATAGTTGTAAAAAGCGACATATTAATTAAAGTTTTAAGTCATATATGTTAGGGAACGAAACAGTTTATGTACTAAAGAACAAAATGTAAATTAAGGAGACAGGTAAATAGGTGAGAATTAATGTTTGTTCCAAGTCACGTTAAACTTTTGTGTACTTCTGTCATTTGTTTTCCTAGTATTTGTTTTATAGAATCTACGTCAATTTTCATAACTTTCAACCGCGGGGATGACGGGTTATAGTTCCAAAACATCTGGCTGTGATCGTTCAAATTAAAATGATGAAAACCGGTTCAGAAAAGCTAGTTCTCTGATTTTTCTTTTTCGAGCGTTCTCGTAGATTTCTTTCTTCTTCGACGTGTTTATTTCCTCTGATTCAATGTAATCCTCTGTTTCAGGCAGTTAGGCATATTTTCTCCAAGACTGTATAAGTGAAAATTTTACACTTCTCGGCCAGTCGTATGAATGAAAGACTATCTATATTTTCCTTCGTTGTATACTTCGAATGTCCCCTTTTAGTCCAACCTGTAGTCTAGTATAGGAAGTGCTTTATGAATAGTTCCTTTTAGTAGGCCATGTATAATGTTAACATTAACTGCAGCTTCGCATTTGCATTACCTCCAGGAAGTGTTAGGGGAAGTTGGTGTGACATCGCTGACTCCAGTTGTGAATCAAGAATTGAACCTTTCAATGTTATTGTAGCAGGAACGGGACTGCAGTGGCTGTGGGTAGTGCTTGGATCACAGGAGAATACGTATTTAAAAAGCTATCATTTATTTTCTTTTGACAGCCTTGCCTTCCGGGAATGCGTGACATACCGACAGTATACGCTACTAACAGCATCAAATTAGAAATATTTGCAACAATTTAAAAATAAGAAGTAAATTACGTAATGTCAGTAACATCCAGGATAGCAATTATTAACAGTTCTTTGTTTTCCTTCGTGGAACATCAAATTTGAAAAGTTGCAGTAATTTAAAAATAAGAAACAAAATACGAATATCCATAATACCAATGAAATATATACGTGTACACTTGGTTTCCTTCTTAGAAACCAGCAGGCACTAGAATTTAGAAACATCAGGCATCAATTAAAAAATATTAGACTACATGTCACACAGTGACAGTTTGATCTATGTACCATAAACACAAATCAAAAAAAGTTTTGCATCATCTCGGTTCCGTGAGTTCCGGGACCTGTACAGAGAATTGAAATAGAGATCAACATAAACGTCATTTCCGCCTTTTTTATTGTTCATGGAAACCACACGTTGCATGTTGTACCACCACACAGCGAGACCTTCAGAGGTGGTGGTCCAGACTGCCCAGACTGCTGTACACACCGGTGCCAATAATAGCCAGTAGCACGTCCTCTTGCATTCATGCATGCCTGTATTCGTCGAGGCATACCATCCACAAGTTCATCAAAGCACTGTTGGTCCAAATGGTCCCACTCCTCAACGACGATTCGGCTCAGACCCTTCAGAGTGGTTGGTGGGTCACGTCGTCCATAAACAGCCGTTTTCAGTCCATCCCAGGCATGGTCGATGGGGTTTCTGTCTGGAGAACATGCTGGCCACTCTAGTCGAGCGATATTATACTGAAGGAAGTCAGTCACAAGATGTACACGATGGGGGCGCGAATTGTTGTCTATGAAGACGAATGCCTCCCAAATATGCTGCCGATATGGTTGCACTATCGGTCGGAGGATGGCATTCACGTATCGTACAGCCGCTACGGCGCCTTCCATAACCACTAGCGGCGTACGTCGGACCCACATAATGCCACCCCAAAACAGCAGGGAACCTCCACGTTGCTGCACTCGCTGGACAGTGTGTCTAAGGCGTTCAGCTTGACCGTGTTGCCTCCAAACACGTCTCCGACGATTGTCTGGTTGAAGGCATATGCGACACTCATCGGTGAAGGGAACGTGATGCCAATCCTGAGCGATCCATTCGGCATGTTGTTGGGGCCCATCGGTACCGCGCTGCACGAGGCCGTGGTTGCAAAGATGGACGTCGCCATGGACGTCGGGAGTGAAGTTGCGCATCATTCAGCCTATTGCCCACAGTTTGAGACGTAAGACGACGTCCTGTGGCTGCATTAAAAGCATTATTCTACGTCGTGGCTTTACTGTCAGGGTTCCTCCGAGCCATAATCCATAGGTAGTGATCATCCACTGCAGTAGTAGCCCTTGGGCGGCCTGAGCGAGGCATGTCATCGACAGTCCGTGTCTCTCTGTATCTCCTCCATGTCTGAACAAAATCGCTTTGTTACACTCCGAGACGCTTGGACACATCCCTTGCTGAGAGCCCTTCCTGGCACAAAGTAACAACGCTGACGAGATGAAACCGCGGTATTGACCGTCTAGGCATGAGTGAACTACAGACAACACGAGCTGAGTACCTCCTTCCTGGTGGAATGACTGGAACTGATCGGCTAATAGGCGCTGCTCATGCATGCTTGTTTACATCTTTGGGCGGGTTTAGTGATATCTTTGAACAGTCAAGGGGACTGTGTCTGTGATACAATATCCACAGCCAATGTCTATCTTGAGGAGTTCTGGGAACCAGGGTGATGCAAAAGTTTTTTGATCTGTGTATCTGGTACACAGCAGCTTCCTTAGAACAGTTTCAACGTATCTTGTCAAATCAACTTTACACATTTTTCCGAAGCCTGCTGCAGATGACTACTAACGCCGGAAAAAAAAGGTCATGACAAATGTACATTCGAGACTTCAGATTTTTAACTCTTGGGTAGTTTCTGAAAGTATCAGAAAAAAGGTTACAAATGGCAAGGCGACAGTAATGGTTTGGTCCGGTTTACATTTGTCGCAAAAACAGCGACCTGAGCCAGCGTTTCTAATTACATTCTAATGGCTGAACGGCCGGATCACAAACACATCAAATAAGCTCTAACCGTGTAAGCCAAGTCATATGCTAGATACACCCAAAATCACCATTCCCTTGATCAGACCTCTCTACCGGGGAAATTCTGCGATAGTAGTAACCCAGGGTAAGCGCTGAACTTCACCCAACCACCAATGACACAAAGTCTTGCACGAGCATAATTTCTTATGTACAATACGCGAAGGGATAAACAACCGTAAGTGGTCAGTATCTGACACAAGAAAAGACCACAACAGCTCGATAACTTAACTACAAAGCTCAATTAGGATAACAACCTAATCAATTAACAGATTTCTGAACAATTTCCGTCCATCAAGCCACTGCTTCGGAATAACTGGCAAGTATCGTGAAGACTTCACTTTTATTTTCAATGCAATGCGAGTGGCAAACAACAGCTGTTCTGCGGCGGCGTACTCTTTACAGTTGCCGGCCGCGGGGGGAAGTCAAACACCGGCGATCCGAGGCCTACGAGGAAGACAGGCCGCTGCGCGTACGTCACGAAGGTAGGCCTGAGCTCGCTCGCTCAACTCAGCACACAAACTACGTTTCTACACCTGTTAACTCGTAACTAGGTGCGTACGTAAAACGAGAATTGCATCTTCTACTGGAATCCGTTATTATGGTGTCTTAGTATTATTTGTCCTACAATGATCGGAAGTCCATAGGCAACCCGCTAGGTTAGCTGAGACAGCTAATGCCTTGCTTCCTGGACTCGGGTAGGCGCGTGGGCCCCGGATCGAATCCGCCCGCCGGATTAACGACGGAAGCCGGTATGCGGGCCAGCCTGGATTTGGTTTTGAGGCGATTTTCCACGTCCAATTAGGTGAATACCGGGCTGGTCCCCACGTCCCGCCTCAGTTACACGGCTCGCAGACATCTGACCACATTCGCACTATTCCATAGATTACACTCGTCACAGACAGTTGACGTACAGTAATTCGGTCCCAGGGGGTACGGGGTGGCGGCAGGAAGAGCATCCGGCCACCTCTTCAATTAACCTTGCCAAATCCGATTAACCATGCCGACACTGCGTCATTGCGGGAAAAAGGCACAAGCAAAAGAAAGTGAGAAAGAAAGATCGGAAGTCCATAGGCCTACTTATAATTTGTTACTAGTGTAACGGGATATAATAAAATTAAAATCATGCCAAAATTATTATCATTTGCATAAAGCACCACTTCTGATATGAAATAAGGTCTGTTGTATCGAGTATTGATCGTAAATTAAATTTTGTTGAAGAAGTGTTAATCAGTAAGACTTCGTAATAGCAGACTGCGTTAAAATATGGAATTCTCGTTAGTACGTGCAGGTACATCCACGAATTAACAGGTTGATAAACGCAACTTGTCTGCTGACCTGAGCGATCGAGTGCAGACCCGCCTTCGTGACGTACGCGCAGCGGCCTGTCTTTCTCGTGGGCCTCGCTGCGCTCCCCCCGCCCCCCCCACCCCCCCCGTCTCACTCTTCTTAAACTGGGAGTCGGGGGTGGGGGTGGGAGGGGATGCATATTGCTTGGTCAAATCGGTCAACTTTCCTGCTTCACTTTCGCAAGTTACAGCCCTCTGTCACTTGTTCCGAAATGTAGCGTGTAACAAAGGTGGTGTGTAAGCAACTTTGTCCGTGCTTGAGAAACAGCGTGTTGTAATCGAGTTTTAACCGCAGCAAACGTGCCTGCAATTGAAATCCGTAGAAGAATGAAAGTTGTGTGTCGTATCGATTGTAATCGGCGACGCTGGGTTGTTCGGTGTTCGTAATAAAGGAAACAGTGGTGCTAACCTCGATGTGTGTGGCAGCTCCGAGTGGACGACTGCGTATGGCAACCGACGAGACTCATCGGAATCGGGCTGACGAACTCGTCAGAGAAAATCGTCGTATAAAACAGGCACTGCTCTCAGGTAAGTGTGGTACATCACGAGAGCGAGTAAAACCATCATTGCAGAGCTGCGGCGCAGAAAACTGAGTGCGCGGTGGGAGCACCAAACGCACACTCCTGACACGAAACAGAGGAGACTGGACATTTGTCAACAATTTCCTTTGCATTTTGAGCGTGATGGTGATGGGTTCCTCAACAACATTGTGAGAAGTCTTGAATGCTGGGTTCACCATTTTGACACCGAAAACAAGAGAGCGTAAATGCAGTTCCGCCACAAACGATGACCGACACCAAAATGTTCAAGACTGTGCCATCACCGAGCAAAGTCATGCTCACAGTGTACTGTGATGTTCAAGGTGTGGTGCATTTGGAATTCATGCTTAAAGGCGCCACCAGATACTCAGCAAAGCATTCCCGCAGAAAACAGAATGCACGAGTTCAAAGACTTCGTTCACCTACAGAGCAACCTTCCCCCATAATGACAATGACAGATCGCACACGATCTCTGAGAAATTGTTAACAATCCGACGGCTTGGTGTCACTGTCAATGATCATCCTCCATAGAATCCCTACTTGGCCTCATATGATTTTCATCTTTTTCCAGAAGTTAACGAAAATCTTCGAGGACTTTTAAATAACCTTGATTTCTTTTGGAAATTTGTGGTAGGGTCTTACGGGACCAAACTGCTGAGGTCATCGGTCCGTAAGCTTAAAAACTACTTAAACTAACTAACGCTAAGGGCAACACACACAACCATGCCCGAGGGAGGCCTCAAACCTCCGACGGAGGGAGCCGAGCGAACCATGACAAGGCGCCCAAGACCGCTCGGCTACCCCGCGCTCCAACATCAGTGATGAAGTGCTGCAAGCAGAGGTGAGGTTGCGGCTCCGTCGATGAAATCAAACATTCTACAGTGAGGTTTCGACAAACTAATCTCTCATTGCGAGAAATATGTTCGTCACCAGGTGAGTATGTTGAGAAATAAGTATGTAGAAATTGAGAATAAAGCTGCAGAATCTTAATAATATTTAAAAAGTTATAAGTATAGTCGCAGTATGGCCACACTCTTAGATTGGTCAACTACTTGCTCAGTGGGAGGAGGGGGCTAGGGGATAGGAGGTGGAAATAGGCTGACTCATCAGCCTGTGAATGCACAGCTTAACATTACTGTGCTAATCTCTTTGGCGGTCTCTATTTTGCCAGTCTCGTTGGAAACTTGTGGCTTCCGTGTGGTTTCTGCTGGGGGAGAGACTAGTCACTGTCACACTGCCTGGTTCGTAGCTGGCGTGTTTACTCCATGTACTGTCTGCCGAGAAAGAAGCTGTTTTCTGGACTGTGGCTGCCACAGATGTCATCAGTGATGAGGCTGCTTTTGCACACAAGAGCTAGAATTTACCTCATACTTGGTTTATATATCTCTCCTCAGTTTGGTAATCGTTATCAGTTTTTGAAACAAATTTAAATTTCACAATTTACTGCTGGTTGAACCTCTTTCAGTGTTTAACATCCTGTAAGACCAAATATACTCATTCCATGGCTCTGCAAATCACTTGGTTGCTAGAGATTACAAGGTGTTTTGTTTGATCTAATGATAAAGGGTAAAATTCATCTACCTTTTAGCACATTTGATTATTGTTTTACCTGGTGTTCTAAGTGACACCTATTTAATTTAGTTTTGAGATATTTGCATTTTAATTTTGATACTGCAAAGTCATTGTGGCAAATGTGTGTAGGACTTTCTATCATTGTGTTATGTGTATTATCTGTGAATGATGTATCAGGCTATTTGAATACACAACTTAAATATAGATTTCATTGGCTTTGGTTAGTGATTCTTCTATTCCTGATTGTTATATCGCAGGAAGAACCATGTGTGTTGTATGATGATCATGTGGTCATCCAGTTGTGTTTTTAGAATCAGTTTTCCCACATCTGACTAATACATTCATATTCTGATGTTTGCTGAAATAAGTATTTGCTAGAATTCTTGTTCATCACAGGTCGCCAATGTTAAAATATCCAATATGTGATTCAATAAAACATAGTAGTGCTCATAGTAACACTGTCACCAATATTCACAGAAACATTGTGCACATTTATAATCAAATATAATATTAAATTCTGTTGCATTTAAACATTCATAAGCGTTAGATATACATTAATTTCCTATAAACACATTGCATTTGCACCCAACATTAGACTCCTTTTGACAAACATTAGTGCTCCCTCATTACAAACAAATCACTTGGTAAGGGCAATGCTGATATAGCAAGGAACTGTCATTTTGATGATGGAGGAAAGTTTGGCAGGTAACAGTTGTAGAGGGAACCCCAGACTTGAAGGCAGTAAGTAGGGTCAAGTGTGTGCAGGTTGCAGTATTTATGCAAAGAAGAAGCTTGATTTGGATCGGCCCATGTTTAGAGATACATTCAAAACTTTTTTTGATTGAAGTCCACAAAAAAAATGTTATATGAATAATATATACCCTGGGTACCATGACTTCAATGTTCCAGTTAAAACCAATTGAAAATATATACTGTTGGCTAACAACAATTCTGTACCATGGTGTGTGGCTCAGTTATGGGTAGTTTTCTATTACTTAAAATGGGGCAATGAACAACTATAAATGAAGATGACAATCAAATTTCCTGTTACCCAATAATTGTTTATTCTAAAAAAACTAATGCCCAACACATTTTATTAAAGTCGTATCTTATTATTTACATGTGTCTTTACTATTAGATATTAAGCAGTAGCCTATTAACCACTGAATATGTTTACAACTTTTAAACCAAAACCCCTCATATGACTAACAACTGAAAGTGTATCTTTGTTACAAGACACATTGTATGTGGACCAATGAATATGCCCTCACTACAAATCAAATTTTGAAGGTATCCTGTATTATTAACGTAAGGCTATAAAATGTCATGAAGTCTATCAAAATTTCAGTTCCACCTTTGTTTTAATTTTTTAAATTTTCTGATGGTATGTTTTTAGTGAAGTAATGTATAAACACCCATTTATTGAAATGAACAATTCAAATTACATTTTATTTAATTTTTCTCTTCTTTCTAGGCTGTCAGTTGATAATGGAATGAAATAATGTATAATATATTTAGCCATAATGGAACATATGCTTGTGTAATGATATGTATAACATAAAAATGAATACTAATAATAATGTGAAAAATAGTAACACTTCACATAACACAGAAAAGCAGAGCAGATTTATAGTAACTTGTACTAAAGTCTGTTATGTAAAATTATTGCTATAATTATTGTGAAAATTAATAATATATAATAATTTATTAGTTAAAATACAACAATCAATAGAAATATGCAACTGTAACTACAATAATATTGGTTCTTTATTTTATCCCATCTAATATCATATTGTGCCTCCATTCACTGACGCATTATTTCCTTCTAAGTGTACACAAAATAGCTCACTCTATCTTTGCATATGCCATGAAGGGGAGGGGACGTTGGCAGTGTTGCAGGCAAGAGAGGAGGGGGTGTGGAGAAACCTTGTGAATGGTCACTGTGCAATAGCGCTAGCACAGCCTGACAACTAAAACCTCCACAAACTGCATAATTTGTAGAGCTTCTGTAAGGTGGCGTGGTTTTCTGACCTTCATTTCTTACATATTCCGACCTCACCATCGTATTGTGCGTATCAGGACGTTTCATTTGAGCCCAAACTCGATAGGGTAGAGTAAATTTTACTTATTTCCATTTAACTGATATGCAAATCTTATAAATAAATCGCAAGTGCATACCCAGATTAAAAAGTCGAGGCTGGCGTACACACACATTCAAGACACGACGGCCACAGGAGTTTTTGTTTGGTGGAGGCAACCAGTTTACTGGAAAGTCTGTAGGAGGGTGAGTTAGCACACAGCTACGCCAGCCGGCCAACTGCCCAGCGACCAAAACAGTTTTCTGCCAGAGAAAAGGGAAATGGCCTGTATGTTCACCTTAAAAGCAAAACCCGCTGTATTGTTTGGTAGAGCCCCAGCATACGCATTTTTTGACGGACCTAGTGTGCAGTTTCAGAGTTCTCACATGTGGACAGTAAATGGCTAACGCAGATGCTATATATTTCCGGATTGGTCGGCTTAAACGGAGCGCCATTCTCCCGTTTGTAAGAGTAACGCTGATTGGCAGATTATTTCTGATGCAATGAGCCAGAAGAGTGAGGGAAAGACAGAGGATGATAGACCCTTTCGCTTTTTGCATGGAGAGGGGTCGTTCTGGTGACACTGTTGAAGCAGGAACACGTAGCGGGAGCGAGTGTGCTCGTGCGTGTACGCAGAGAATGAGGAACAAAGTCTCTACTCAGTACTTCACTGGGAGAGCACCTCTGTTGCTAGCGAATCGGAGTGGTACTCTATACTGAGTCGCTCGCGATTAAGTGTTTGTTCAGTGTGTTGGCCGTGACACTTAATGTGTGGTGTGAACACAGACAGAGTATTAGTTAGCGCCTGCGAATGAAGATTGAGTGGCATCGCGGTGGACTGGCTATCTGACTGGTGTACCACGACAATAGTTACACTAGGGCAGATAGGAGTCCTTGACTTCATCAACGCATAGTGAGAGTTCGACTGGTGAAGGTCAATCCAGATAGAAAGAGATACTTTTGTTATTTTTAGCGGAGAGCGATGCAGGCAGCAATCGTCGCACCTTACGGTATTGTGCACTACAGCGTAGGCGACCCCCATCTTTCCTTCATTGATGTCACTCCATTATATTTCTCACGCGACAACCTCGAGCATACTTAGAAAAGTTCAATCGGATAATTATTCAAGTTGAGTAGGTGCGGCTCTCAGCCATTCTGCCGAGTAAATAACGTTCTTAAAGAAAAGGGATAAAAGAGCTTTCGGACACTTTGTATATAAATTTCATTAACAGGATGCCTATCCATAAGAGGTAAACTCCTATTCCGAAAAGAACCTAGAAATTTCTGTATCAGTTTATAAATAAAAGTTTCACTTTATTTTCTCAGATTTTGCAATAAATAACATTTTCCGTTCGTTTAATGTTTTTCTTACACTAACTAGCAATACTCCGCTACCCAAGTATCCCACTAGTTACGTAAAAAAAATGAATATTTTTGTGTCTTTTCCTTACAGTGGGGACTCCAGAAGATATTTATTGCTGAAAGTTTTTCAGGCATTTATTTTTGGTACGACTTTTGTAAAAGTGTGGGGTGGAAATTGCTTCTTGCTGGAGCCAAAGGGTACTTGTCAGATTAATCGCTTGCGCAACTCGTCAACATAAAACTCGCAAACTGACACTTCCAAGCTACAACTAGCGAGACTGCAAATGAGCACTTTAACAGGTTACATCAGTACAATTTTCCTCTTGTAGGGGAAATGATATAAATGTGTTTGCTATCTGCGTGTTTGACAACAAGATGTTGTCTGCTTGAAATATGTCTTTTATTCCCTGCCTTCAGCCATCTGACCACTAACTGGATCTAGTGGACGAACTATACATGTTTAACCGACAAATATTATGAAGTATTATCGATATGCCCTCTCTACAGAAATTTTTCACGTTGTGAAAAACGCCAATATGTTTTCATCGGATACATAAACGTGCAAGTAGCACGTTCTTGTTAGTGGATTACATGCTACACCTCGTAAATGTTATGCAACGTGAATTATGCTAGGATATATGAATATTAATAAGATAAGAGAAAAAATAAAAAGTGATGTAACTGAAGGCTGACTCACACATTAAGGACTATAGTCATGAAATGCATTTTTGAAATGTATTTTCAATGGTTAAAGCAACTAGTGACTTTAGCATCAGGTACTGTTTATGTGTCACAAGGAAATCAGGATTATTTAAATGTTAAAGTTTTTGTTATTTTGAATATTTCCTGAATTAGGGAAGCGTTGGGCAGCACCTGTATCTATGTTTTCATCCTCCTTCCTTTTACTCTCTATTGCCCAATGGCAAATGGCAGTGGCTGTTGCAACCTCCTCTAGAATATTTTTCAATGGAATTTTTACACCCTCATCATCCTCTTCTGACATAAATTTTATGACGTTACACACTACCTTGCGTGCCTGTTACGCACTTTACTTGCACCGAGAATGCGTGGACACTGCGATGTCACACTGTGTAGAAAAGAGACAGCAAGCAGAACGCTCAAAATGCGTAGATAGGCAGGTGACAGAGAGTTGACAAGTGAGGCGGCCATTAGAAGCAGTCGAAACTCAGAGCTCAGCACATAACACACACGACACAGAGGCGACCAGCCCTTCAGAACAAAGGACTGGACTCGCCCAGCGGCCAGCACGTGAATGCACTTCTGTGTCGGGACCAGGTTATTTTCTGTGACCTCTAAAGCAGAGCTCGACCGCGCGGATGATTCCATAGCGCGTCATGTCACACAGGGCAGCTATCGCCTGTGTTAAAGGGTTGAATGCGTCCAGAACGTTCCCACACCAAGCAGTCACTAATAATTTGTAATGACCAATTTTAATATTAAAGTGTTGTGAACAAAATAGCAGTGTACATCATTCTATGGCGCTGCATATCACGTAAGTAAATACACTCCTGGAAATGGAAAAAAGAACACATTGACACCGGTGTGTCAGACCCACCATACTTGCTCCGGACACTGCGAGAGGGCTGTACAAGCAATGATCACACGCACGGCACAGCGGACACACCAGGAACCGCGGTGTTGGCCGTCGAATGGCGCTAGCTGCGCAGCATTTGTGCACCGCCGCCGTCAGTGTCAGCCAGTTTGCCGTGGCATACGGAACTCCATCGCAGTCTTTAACACTGGTAGCATGCCGCGACAGCGTGGACGTGAACCGTATGTGCAGTTGACGGACTTTGAGCGAGGGCGTATAGTGGGCATGCGGGAGGCCGGGTGGACGTACCGCCGAATTGCTCAACACGTGGGGCGTGAGGTCTCCACAGTACATCGATGTTGTCGCCAGTGGTCGGCGGAAGGTGCACGTGCCCGTCGACCTGGGACCGGACCGCAGCGACGCACGGATGCACGCCAAGACCGTAGGATCCTACGCAGTGCCGTAGGGGACCGCACCGCCACTTCCCAGCAAATTAGGGACACTGTTGCTCCTGGGGTATCGGCGAGGACCATTCGCAACCGTCTCCATGAAGCTGGGCTACGGTCCCGCACACCGTTAGGCCGTCTTCCGCTCACGCCCCAACATCGTGCAGCCCGCCTCCAGTGGTGTCGCGACAGGCGTGAATGGAGGGACGAATGGAGACGTGTCGTCTTCAGCGATGAGAGTCGCTTCTGCCTTGGTGCCAATGATGGTCGTATGCGTGTTTGGCGCCGTGCAGGTGAGCGCCACAATCAGGACTGCATACGACCGAGGCACACAGGGCCAACACCCGGCATCATGGTGTGGGGAGCGATCTCCTACACTGGCCGTACACCACTGGTGACCGTCGAGGGGACACTGAATAGTGCACGGTACATCCAAACCGTCATCGAACCCATCGTTCTACCATTCCTAGACCGGCAAGGGAACTTGCTGTTCCAACAGGACAATGCACGTCCGCATGTATCCCGTGCCACCCAACGTGCTCTAGAAGGTGTAAGTCAACTACCCTGGCCAGCAAGATCTCCGGATCTGTCCCCCATGGAGCATGTTTGGGACTGGATGAAGCGTCGTCTCACGCGGTCTGCACGTCCAGCACGAACGCTGGTCCAACTGAGGCGCCAGGTGGAAATGGCATGGCAAGCCGTTCCACAGGACTACATCCAGCATCTCTACGATCGTCTCCATGGGAGAATAGCAGCCTGCATTGCTGCGAAAGGTGGATATACACTGTACTAGTGCCGACATTGTGCATGCTCTGTTGCCTGTGTCTATGTGCCTGTGGTTCTGTCAGTGTGATCATGTGATGTATCTGACCCCAGGAATGTGTCAATAAAGTTTCCCCTTCCTGGGACAATGAATTCACGGTGTTCTTATTTCAATTTCCAGGAGTGTATTACGATTTCTCTCAGTAAATCATTCTTAATATACCGCACTACATGTAACTAAAATATCATCTTTATTTCTCGCTATCTGAGCATTACATGTAAATTATCTAAATCGAATATCATACCAGTCTGCTGATAAGAAACTTCTTTGCAAATTGTTCTAGCTATTTCTCTGGTAAGGTAATGTTCATCTTCTATTTAAGATATACAGTGCGCAACAGAATTAAAGGATCACTTTTTCTAAACCTCGTAATTGTCTCCCATTGCGAAACATAAGTATGAAATTTGTTTCAAAGATGCCTTCAACCTTCCTCTGTAATGATGGAAAAGCGTGGATCCCTGCGACTCCATACTCGGGCTTGGCGACGCTTCAGTGAGCAATGTGTCGATATATGCGAAAAAATGGCGGATCAGGAGTTCACGTGAGATGAAAGGTAGGTTAACGACGTCATCTTGGCACCAGATTTCACCACAGTGGACGTGTCACACGATGACAAGACCGTCATAGCCCTTCTTGCTCACATTTCACCCCTTTTGATATGTTTGCGATGAAGATCGGAACCGCGACACCCAATATTGAAATCACGCGTTTTGTAATGGGTGGTGAAGGAGAAACTTTCACATATACCACCCCTCAGAATCGACACGAAAACGCCTCAGGGGTTGGGATAAAGGATGTCAACGAAACCACCCCTTTGCCTGGGGCATTGATTCCCGCATATTTCGAGGTAGCAGACGACAGTTCGCAGTGCGACGAGCACAACCTTTCACGCTGCTGAATACCCTTACCTAAGGAGATTGTTGTACTACATCCAAATTGAACATGATCACACCCCTATGGAGTGCAACGTAACCGCAATTTCTGCTCTCGCGTGCAGGTCAGAAACACTAGGAACCGTTCAAAACCATTGGACGAAATTAGGATGTGATGCGAAGCGGTAAATGGCACTTATGCTTTCTTAACCCTCCAGTTTTTCACCCTCCTGTGGAGTGATCACGCTGGAGTGCAGCATTGACGTGTTTGTGAATAAAACGGCAGTAGGTCCATCCAAGAATTTGCATCCCGCTGCCATGGTGCCACCCACCCACCTTCGTTGAGCGCCTTAGAAACGTACCTGTCCAAAAATTCGACACCAGTTCAATCTGGCGGCTGCTCTAGCACCTGAGCCTTAGCCAACCCCTTCGAAACGACGTCGGTGCGGTTTGCCTACCTCAGGCGCAAGTGTAGCCGTCAAGCCGAATTGGCGTCGAAGTTTCTGATACGTATTTTTGTGACGTGCTCAACAAATTAGTGTGGGTAGCACCGAGGGTGTTGCAGAACTGTGGGGCTTAGACGGACCTTTGTCGTTTTATTCACGCACGTGCTAAAATTGCACTCCCGCGTGATCACGCCACAAGAGTGTGGGAAATAGAAACGCTATAAAGCCGTAAGTACCCTTTGATGCTTCGGATCGCGTTCGAATTTCGTAAAATGTCATTGAACGGTCTAGTGGTTCAAACCTGTACATAGGAGCAAAAACTGCTGCCGCTCTGCTCTCTAAACTGGTGCGATCACGTTCCATGGGGCTGCAGCCTCACAGTGTCCTTAGAGAAGGGATGAAGAATCTGTGGGTGTAAGCAGTGTCAAGGATTGCCAAGAATATCTGCATGTTACTTATCACACTGCAAAGTGACATTTCTATGGCGAAATGTGTGGGACTCAACGCCCCAGGGAAAGGAGTGGTTTCATTGATACTCTTTATGGCGCCCCTGAATCTTTTCTGTCGTTTCTGAGGGGCGGTGAGCGTGAAGTGTTGTCCTCTGTCACACATAAGAAAACCACGTGATTTCAATGCTGCGTGTTGCGGTTCTCGCCTCCAATCACAGAGACGTCAAAGGAAGCGTGAAAATGGGGACGGAGGGACTGTGACGACCTTCTCATTGTACAGTATGACACGTCCACGGTGGCATTGGCCAGAATTTTGGTGAAATCTGGTGCCAAGATGACGTCATTAACTTACCTTCAGCTCACATGAACTTCCGAGCTGTGGCCTTTTTCTGCATGTGTCGATAACTTGCTGTTTGAGTATGTAGTTGGGTTGTAGTCACCATTGAAACAAATTTTAAACTTTTGCGTCGCAGTGGGAGCAAATTACGGGGTCTCGAAAAAGTGATCCTTTAATTTTGTTGCATGGCGTATTTACACCGTAAGGCACTCAGAACTAGTGTTAGCGAGAGCATAAGTTGTTTGCAGTTAAGGATCCCCGTGTGGACACATGTTCTCTAGCAGACATTCTTTCATAAGGCACATATGTCTTTCCCTTATCCATGCGCAGGTTGGTAGCATTGAGACAGAGTTCGTAAACAGCAGGATATATCTTGCATTGATGTGATGGTAAATATTCTGCAGAGTTTGGCCCGTGTTTTATTAATGTGTATGGTTATTGTCTCCAGTTAAATAACAAGAAATTTAAATAAAACTGCATATAAATATTTTTTCATTCTGTCTACGACCTTTATCATCGTTTTAGATGAAAACAAAATATATTTTAGTTCAGGCATAATTTATGAAGTGCTTTTCATCGTAAATTACTTCATTAAAAAGGGACTGAGAACATACCAACTCCTGCTGAGGTATTTACACAGTTATTTAAAAGTCCTGATGAATTAAGGCTGGAGGTATGAGACTGTGAAGACTTGTGTGTAACGGAGCAGCGGTCAGCCGGAGGAATTTTCTCCCTAGGGTGGCTGTGCCCGGCAGTTTCTGTCGCCAGTCGCCGGCAGCTGGCGCCACTTGAGAAACGTCGTCCGTAGCTTTCTCGCGTCGAACCTGTCGAGAAATATGAAACGCCCAGACTTCCACATTGCGCCTTCTGCTGAGTTCTCACTTTTCTGCTGACCATTAGAAATAAAGAATTCTCATTTCATTTTCAATTAGTCGGACAGGTTCAATTTACACTATATAATTTGACCCAAAATATAGTAATCGCACCCAGGAAATCACAGTAGGAAAAATCTCTCGCACTATCCGTTCTCCAGACCTATATCTCACAAGTCCGACGTACAGTTCACCTAACTTAAATAAGAAAATTCTTACGTAGGCTTCAATTCAATTCATTAAAATTTTTCTGCGTTTGTAACCGCATTGTCAATATATATAAAACTACCGACGTTTCGATCCCTGTTGCAAGCGACATTCTTCAGGGTGTTTTTGTTTCCCGTACAC
This sequence comes from Schistocerca nitens, assembly GCF_023898315.1. NCBI lineage: Eukaryota > Metazoa > Arthropoda > Insecta > Orthoptera > Acrididae > Schistocerca > Schistocerca nitens. The sequence goes on along the minus strand of NC_064622.1, from coordinate 123,500,348 downwards.
GTTAATCCGATCGATACAATTTGAAACGAGACTTGTTCGACCGGGCAACATTTTCCCACTCATCAACCGTCCAGTGTCATTGTTGGAAGGCCCAGGCGAGGCGTAAAGCTTTGTTTCATGCAGTCATCAAGGGTACACGAGTGGGCCATCGACTCCGAAAGCCCCTATCAATATGTTACGTTGAACGGTTCTCACGCTGGCACTTGTTGGTGTCGCAGCATAGAAATCTGCAGCAATTTGTGTAATGTTTGCTTTTCTCTCACGTTGAACGATTCTCTTCAGTCGTCAATGGTCCCGTTCTTGTAGGAACATTTTACGGCCGCAGCATTGTCGGAGATTTGAGATTTTACCGGATTCCTGATATTCACGGTACGTTCGTGAATTAGTCGTACGGGAAAATCGCCGCTTCAGAGCTAGCACGGAGATGCTGTGTCCCAACGCCACGTTGAAACTCACTTATATCTTGATAACCTGCTATTGTAGCAGCATAACCGATGTAACAAGTGCGCCAGACACTTGTTGCCTTTTATAGGTGTTTCGGGCCGCAGCACCTTATTCTATCTGTCTTTAAATCCGCATGCCTCTACCAGTTTCTTTTGCTCTTCCGTATATTACACCTCTCTCATGTGCAAAATATCCAATAATCAATTCTTGTGAATAGTCTGCAAATTAAATCAAAATTTTATTAGCCCAGGGAAATATGCAGAACTGTACACACCTCATGTACTGACACATTGTGGCGCCTCTTTACTAGATTTAAGTTAATTTTCATATTTTTATTCGTGTTTCCTTTTTTACGAGTAAATTATTATAATCAAATAACTGAAATTGCTTCTTTTGAAAATGTGTGAATGTGGCGAAAGAATGTAAAACCATTATATCCTTTTGCGTTTCGTATTGAGATTGTTATTCTTATGGTCCGTGGCTGGTTCACGTAAGTGTGTTCAAGTTGAAAATATAATTTCAAAGCAAAGCAGTACTCAGACTCCGGTACATTATTTAGATATCTTGGGTCCTGTTTCATTTTAAAATGATTAGTGTAAATGGCCTTCAGCACTGCAATAATTGAACTATCCGTGGGAGGAATATTGGTTGGCTTCGCATACAGGCAGTGAGTCAATTTCATCTGCAAAACGGGTTCTGTATCACTTATAAATTTTATTATTGGAGTTCGATAGTTTTTTCTACAGGCGACATAACGGTTACTCGTTTCGTAATTTCAAAGCAATTCGACAAACCGTGGTAATTCGAAATTTGGATTGGTTACACTTGATAGGAATAAAAAACAACAACTTTCATATGAAACTTCCTGGCAGATTAAAACTGTGTGCACCGACCGAGACTCGAACTCAGGACCTTTGCCTTTCGCGGGCAAGTGCTCTACCAACTGAGCTACCGAAGCACGACTCACACCCGGCCCTCACAGCTTTACTTCTGCCAGTATCTCGTCTCCTACCTTCCGAACTTTACAGAAGCTCTCCTCGAGGACAAGAAACATCAGGCGATCCCAAAAGTCTCGACGGGGCAGGTTATAGCCGTGGAAAGATTATTGCTTCCGATTTTGGATGAACTTTGTGAGAAGATTTTAAGACCAAGTTATGTTGAATGATTATAGTGTCACTTTCCACCTCAGAAACATTACAATCAAACTGCGGTCACTAGTACATAATTAGTTCCCTTGACCAATGTTTATGAATATACTCAAATATGCCTGATGCAAATCACGACATTTAGAGCATCACCTATGACAATTTGAAAACCTGCATTGTGTATATTACGTATTTAGCTACAAATTATCATTATTGTAATAATTTTTTTCTTAATAATGAGTTGCTTTATATTTTCAATTAACATAATAGATGTATGTTAAGTGGTAAACTAAAAAACAAGAAAAACATGAATGTGAAACGTAAAACAACAATTTAAAATGCAAATCAAACGTTTGTAAAGTATGTAATTAGAATAGTAAACGAATATTTAGATATTTTAATTAGGTATGTTGAAAATACTTCAACATCAAACTGTGTACAGCTTATTTTCTGAAAATGGTATTTAAGAGACCAGTTTTTTTACACAGAGATGTATGTGGCTTGGAAGTTTCTTTAAATTATTCTGTAACCAAAGTTTCCATCCTTTAAACTTAATTAATGGTGGTGGAATATTTTGCAAAATTTAAAATTATTACAAAGATTGATTACAAAATTTTCAATAATATTAATAACATATCAACTTTTATATGAGGCCCATTTTTTTATATATCATCATTTGGAAGATGTTCCCTATAAACCTAAAATGCTAAATTACCTTGTGCGGTGTGTTTTATCTTTTAAAAGTGATTTTGGGCACAAAGAAGAAAATACATATTGCACTACACACCCACCAAATTTCAGCAAGATCGTTTCTTGTCACTTGGGAATGTTCCCTTGTCACTCACCTGTGCGACGGGTTTTCTTGGCATGGTCAGTTTTTGACAGATTGGAATATTTGTTAGTAAATGGTTCAAATGGCTCTGAGCACTATTGGACTTAATTTCACAGGTCATCAGCCCCCTAGAACTTGGAACTACTTAAACCTAACTAACCTAAGGACATCACACACATCCATGCCCGAGGCAGGATTCGAACCTGCGACCGTAGCGGTCCCGCGATTCCAGACTGTAGTGTCTAGAACCGCTCTGCCACCCCGGCCGGCATTTGTTAGTGAAACAACTTTATAAAAAGAGGGAAGACATTGTGTACACTATTACTGGTCAGTATCATTGCTGTCAGTGATTTCATAAGTTTGAGAACGCAATTCACAAATAAGTAGTGATGCGTCATGGTAGACATAATTTGTTCTCAGACTGCCACTTTAGCTTTAGGAAAGCAGTACCCACAGAAAATGCAATTTGTTCCTTTGTGTAAGAGAGACTAGCGAGGCTAAACGACAGATTAAAACAAGAAGGCATTTTCGTTGATTATTGCTTCCGATTTTGGATGAACTTTGTGAGAAGATTTTCAGACCAAGTTATGTTGATTGATTATAGTGTCACTCTCCACCTCAGAAACGTTGCAATCAAACTGCGGTCACTAGTACATAATTAGTTCCCTTGACCAATGTTTATGAATATACTAAAATATGCCTGATGCAAATCACGACATTTAGAGCGTCACCTATGACACATTTTAGTTGGGGCATTATATGATTAGGGAAAAAGTTCGACAACAGTTCACTCCATTCATGGAAAGTAGAAAGCAGTCAAAAACCTGTGGAGAGGTTTGAATTTGATTGGAGTGAGGCGTGTCACAGGGTTCTATATATTTCTTCATATATATATAAATATTCTACAACTAAACGTAACAAGTGACCTAAAATGTTTTTCTTTGATGATGGTACAGCTATTATTGTGAGAGATGTGGATCATAATGTTAATGATTTAGTTGATAGGGTAATCAGTAGGTAGAGTGATTAAGGAGTCTCTGGGCCATAGCTGCCACTAATTGGTACGATGACCTTGAAAGGAAATAATAAATGGTTGGTTGGCGGGACTGCGCTAGTATGCTAGTGAAAATTTAAAATGTCAATATGGCGGAAAAGGCACACCTGAGCTAGTGGTCACTATAGTGCCTTGTTTCAAATAATCTAAACGCTGTGAATTTTTTTTACCGTATTCAAAAGATGTACATTACTTATCAAAAACACAGAAGCATATGTAAGAACATGCGTGGGCGCGCGCCCACACACACACACACACACACACACACACACACACACACACATACGCAAAATGTTTATGTTATACCTCACAATGCTATTTCCACGTCTAAAACACGTAAAGGGTGTAACTTACAGTTATTCCACGTATAAGATGTATTAGAGAAACACGTCAGCAACGCAACAATTGTATCAAATGGCATTTTCTTATTTTCACCGTTAAAATATATGTTAAAATAGGTGAAAGGTGGCGACGCAAACAAACTTGTTACGTGGAAGGTGTTTAAATCTTGATCGATGGCTTACTTCAGGCTACGATACTGGCAGCACATAGTTATATCTTCCATGATCTGGTGTTTTTTCAGTTTTTTTAGTACTGCTTCTCTTCATCAAGCACCATTGTAGGGCGGAAGAAGATAATGCATCGTGTTCTGTACTGGAAAAGTATAAATGATATTATTGACTTGATAATGTAATTTTTTAATTACGTTTTGATCTTGGACACCCCTGCCGTTATGTTCCACTGGTGCTGTATACAAGGTGTCTCTCTTCAGAGTAGTCAGGTGCATTTCCTCTGGTGTTTCGGCAGATATTTGCAACTTCGTTTTTGCAGTGTGTATTTGGAGTCAGTGCAAACATAAAATCACACCAAAAAGTGTTGGCACACGTGCGTATTTATCGTTGTTGGTTACAAACGCCGCACCTTCCGGTAGACAGCATACGTACATGCTACCTCACATACCAGACATTACAGTTCTGCCCACAGTGCCTACCAATACCAAAGAAATTCAGTGTTAAGGGCAAACATGTATCTCCTCTGCACACAAAAATTATTGGCACAGAGCGTGGCTTCTCGGTATATTGCTAGGTTTTCAGGTATCGGAACGCAATCTGCTGACGCAGTAGACACTGCTAGTTGTTGACGGCCCAGTCGCTAGTATGTTGCTGTATTGCGCGATAGTGGTCAGCATGGGGCCGAAGAAGAAGGAGCATTCAGTGGCGTTGCGTGAGAGAGTGGTATTGCTCCGTTCACAAGGGAGAAGCTATCGACAAATCGGAGCAGAGGTGTCTGTACGAGCCATCATTCATAAATATAAAGAGACTGGAACAACAGTGAATAAGTGTCGTCCTGTATGTCCAAAAGTGCTTACAACCCGAATACGCACCTCGGCATCAAACACATGCATCCCACAGTCAAACACGGTGGGGGCGTTATCATGGTCTGGTTCTGTATGGCGGCGTCCGGCGTTGAAAGTGTAGCTGTAATCCACGGTACAATGGATCATATGAGATACATCGACGTGTTGCGAGGTAATTTACACGCTAGTGCACAGACATTGGGCCTTACTGGTGTGTTTCATTTCCAGCAAGACAACGACCCAAAATATACCGCCATGAAAACCCGGGAGTGGTCACTGTACAATGCCCCCAGAAGGGTTCTAACACCACTTCAGAGCCCTGATTTGAACCTCGCTGAGAACCTGTGGGCTCATCTTGACACACAAGTCTGAAAAAGGCGTCCGTCCGGTAAAAACGACTTGGAGAAAGTGCTTCTGGAGGAATGGTCGAAAATTACCCCTGATATGACCCGGAATTTAATATAGAGCAATCCTAGGCATCTATAGATGCTAAAGGGATGCACACTAACTATTAGAAGGAGAACATCAATGAAGAGAACTGAACCGTGGTTTTATTTTCAAAGAATATTCTTAAGAATTTATTTTATTTACTAGCGATTCATCAAGAACATTAACACATTTAATCACACTATGTAAGCGTGGAAGTAGTTGCCAGGGGGTAACTGACAAAATCATAAGCACATTCTTTTTTTAACAAATGGTAATTTATTCACTTTAATGGTGCCTAAAGCCTTTTCTTAAAAGAAGCAGATTTAAAATTATAATCAGAAAGTACCCTCTAAATTTCAAGTTACAATTTATTCAGAGGCAGAAAGAAACAAATTTCTGACTGTATGAGCTTTCGGGCTGAGAACCTTGCCGCTCCCTTTTGACAAGGCCGTAGTTACGACTGCTCATAACAACCTCTGAAAGGCGACACTGGTGCAAATCTGCAACACACCAGATTACTATAAACTAAAAGTTTTAACAATTCACGCCAGCACACAAACTATGCACCCCGTAGGAGGGATGTAAATGGTACAAAACTCTAAAATTAAAATATTAACTTTACCATGGAAGGTGCAACTTGATTTTAACTTCTAAGAAGAGTCTTACGGTGAAAGGGTGGCAACTTTATATACTAAAATGACCATTTAAATAAAAGCCCATGAAGTGCAATCTTACATAAAATTATACAAGGCTGGACAAACAAGTAAACATGCTCTACCGCCTCTCAAAATGATAGGCAAGATCAAAATATATTTCAGGAATTAGGCCGTCACGCTCCAAGCAATAAATTCGTTAACACACCAAATCCGCCAAGCATGACAGAGGCAACTCCGAACGACAGACAGACACTAACTTCCTAACAAATGAGGACGAGAGACAGACGAGCAAGCTGGGGACGAGAGACTGACCAAGAAACAAATCACACAACATATCACCAATCACTTAACTTCTAATAAACTGCGATTTCTCGAGAAGACCTGGCGCAGCACCCCCAAATCGCTCTCCCGAACCGTCCGCTGCCAGCCGCTTCAACGGACGCAGGAAGGCGCGCCGATCGCCCGTCTCTCTGGGTCCGCACCAACCGACCGACTGCCCGCTGCTCCGTCCGCGACTGCACTGCTGGTGCGTCTCCCACTGACTTCCAGACACACGACGGCGGAAATACTGGCTCGGACCCAACCATGCAGAGGAAACACACCCACTGGCAAAACGACATCCCTGCAACAGGAAAGGACCGAGCCAAGCTCCACAAGATGGTAACTGAAGGGGCCCAGAAGCGCTCGGAGAATCAGTTACACCACGGCGTCGCAGCTCGCACCGGCCAGACTAATGTCGTGGGTTGACTCCTGTTGCTCTCGTGTCGACCGCGAAGTCACTACCCCTCGCTAAACGGCGCGGCCCACTGGACTCACGTGGCGACCTCACAGGCGCCGACGCTCGACGGACAAGTCACCTTGTGTCTCAGTGCGCGACCGACCAACCGATCGATGGAACCTCCAATGACCATTGCCTGAGCAAACTCGAGCAGACTGGCGGCCTAACGCGCAGAATCAGAAGCAGGAACTAAGCCCCGACCGGGCGACCACTCGCTGAGTTCTCTTACTGGCGGAGTGGAAAGACGCTCATTTTGCCGGCCTTAAAGATTGATCCGAACGAAAGACATACTAGCACTCCGGACGACAGACAGACACTAACGGCCTAATAAATGCGGACGAGAGAGAGACCAACCCAGACTGACCGACTGACTCCCTGGCGAGCTCATAGCGCCCCTTAAATGCACATGAACAGGCAACCTTTCCCCTTTCCCACCAGAGGGAGACACCAAAGCTGCGATGTGCACAGCGGCGCCACCGCCAGAAACGGAAGGCGACTGCTTCACACTAAGCGCTGCGGCGCGCTCTTCAAAACAGCGATTCTTACCACGGCTCAAAAACGAACACAATGTCCGATTCATACGCGTGTGCCAATACCTTTTTTGGATGCAGGAGAGCGATGTTTATTTTCATAACACTGTATGTTACTTTACGGACAGGTGATTTGGACATATTTGTAACCTATGTAATGTCAGGTGGCACATGTTTGGGTTCTGTTCTGAAATATATGTTTCGTTTAACCTACAACCACTAAAATGTAACTCTGCCAACACTTTTTGGTGCTATAGTATACTGCTCATCTGTTCTTTCATGGGACGTTCATTACCAACGAAAAGCTTCTGTATGTGTCCCATTACAAGAAAAATAATTTTTGAAGTGGAATTTCGCATGCCCGTTACTCCAGCAGCACGACCTGGCATGTGGCAATTAGCCCGACACATCACCAGGGAGAAAATATATACCCCAACGCTTCAAGGGCCTGACGGATCTGCATACTCAGCGTAAGAGAAAGCAGAACTAATAGCCCGCACACTCGCAGCGTCATTCACACCGAACCTGGTACCATCAGATCCAGTGTTCACACTTGCTACTGACCAAGAGGTTACACGCATTCTAGCCCAACCATCGCGCGACGACATTCGACATGCTAGCACAGCCGAAGTCTCCTGGGCTATAATGCATTCCGCTTTTAGGAAAGCCCCTGGTCATGATGGCATTCAAAACCGTGTCCTCCAGGAGTTCACGGATAAAGCTACTGAGTACCTAACACACATAACGAATGCCATACTAAAACACCAACACTTCCCCACCTTTTGGAAGACGGCCAAGGTCCTGATGTTCAGGAAGCCAGGGAAAGACCATAGCCTCCCACAAAATTACCGACCCATCAGCCTTCTGATCTCGCTCAGTAAGATTGTTGAGAAGGTGATTCTCAAACGCATCACTAGGCACTGCATAACAAATGATATCCTGAGACCGGAGCAATTCGGCTTCAGGAATCACCACTTCACAACACAACAGTTCTTACAGGTCGCGGAACATATAACACATGGCTTCAACATAAACAAAGCTACAGGAGCGGTGTTCCTGGACATCGAAAAGGCTTTCGACCATCTATGGCACAACGGCCTCATTTGCAAATTCAGCGACGCGGGATTCCCCGACGGGCTGGTGCGTCTAATACACTCATACCTCACAGACAGGAGTTTCAACACTGACGTGCAGGGAAAAAAATCAACACGACACGGTATACGAGATGCATTCAAGTTATAAGGCCTCCGATTTTTTTTTTCTCCGGACTGGAAAGAGATAGAAACATACGCATTGTTTTAAAATGAGGCCGCATTCATTGTCAATACTTCCCAGAGATGGCAGCACCGTAAGGCAGACGGAATTTTACCGCCAGCGGCGAGAATGAGAACTGTTTTAAATACTTAAAATGGCGACGTTTTACTTACTTGAACAGCATGCAATCATTCGTTTTCTGAATTTGCGTCGTGCGAAACCAATTGAAATTCATTGACAGTTGAAGGAGACATGTGGTGATGGAGTTATGGATGTGTCGAATGTGTGTTCGTGGGTGCGACAGTTTAATGAAGGCAGAACATTGTGAGACAACAAACTGAAACAACCTCGGGCTCCCACAAGCCGGTCTGACGACATGATCGAGAAAATGGAGAGAATTGTTTTGGGGGATCGCCGAATGACTGTTGAACAGATCGCCTCCAGAGTTGGCATTTCTGTGGGTTCTGTGCACACAATCCTGCATGACGACCTGAAAATGCGAAAAGTGTCATCCAGGTGGGTGCCACGAATGCTGACGGACGACCACATGGCTGCCCATGTGGCATGTTGCCAAGCAATGTTGACGTGCAACGACAGCATGAATGGGACTTTCTTTTCGTCGGTTGTGACAATGGATGAGACGTGGATGCCATTTTTCAATCCAGAAACAAAGCGCCAGTCAGCTCAATGGAGGCACACAGATTCACCGCCAACAAGAAAATTTCGGGTAACCGCCAGTGCTGAAAAAATGATGGTGTCCATGTTCTGGGACAGCGAGGGCGTAATCCTTAACCATTGCGTTCCAAAGGGCAGTACGGTAACAGGTGCATCCTACGAAAATGTTTTGAAGAACAAATTCCTTCCTGCACTGCAACAAAAACGTCCGGGAAGGGCTGCGCGTGTGCTGTTTCACCAAGACAATGCACCCACACATTGAGCTAACGTGACGCAACAGTTTGTTCGTGATAACAACTTTGAAGTGATTCCTCATGCTCCCTACTCACCTGACCTGGCTGCTAGTGACTTTTGGCTTTTTCCAACAATGAAAGACACTCTCCGTGGCCGCACATTCACCAGCCGTGCTGCTATTGCCTCAGCGATTTTCCAGTGGTCAAAACAGACTCCCAAAGAAGCCTTCGCCGCTGCCATGGAATCATGGCGTCAGCGTTGTGAAAAATGTGTACGTCTGCAGGGCGATTACGTCGAGAAGTAACGCCAGTTTCATCGATTTCGGGTGAGTAGTTAATTAGAAAAAAAATCGGAGGCCTTAGAACTTGAATGCACCTCGTACAAGTGGGAGTACCCCAGGGAAGCATCCTAGGGCCCCTACTGTTTAACCTCTACATAAACGATCTCCCAACCACACACGACACAACGATGGCAATCTACGCGGATGACACAGCCATCCTCGCGCAAGTTTGGAAACCATCAAACATTACGTCCTGCTTACAGACTGCACTGAGAGTGGCTGAGCCTTGGTTGGAGAAACGACGTGTTAGAGTAAACGTCTACAAGTACGAAGCCGTTCACTAGAAGACCGAAGCAACTGCGCAAACACCGATACTGCAGACCAATAACTCTACATGCACGCCCAATACGTTTCCGTAAGAAAGTCAAATACCTCGGTATCTAGCTGGACCGGAAATTACTCTGGGGGGGGGGGGGGGGGGGGACCACATACAACACATGACCAACCGAGCTAGAGCGAGGCTCAAACAGCTCTACCCTATGCTCAACAGGCGTAGCAAACTGAACAGAAGGGTGTCGAGGTCCATGTACATGACACTTATTCGACCCCTGATGACGTACGCAGGTCCTGTCTGGGTATACGCTGCGCCCACACGCCTGCGCTATCTGCAGCTCATACCAAACAAAGTACTCAAAATCATAAGCAATGCTCCACGATACACACGCATCGCGGACCTTCACCGGGAATACCGACTTGAGACTCTCAAGAAGGTAATCCACAAACTCACCACAAGACTGTACAGAAACTCCAGACATTTGCAGAACACGTTTATTCTGAATCTGGGGAACTACGATCACAACCATAGATCGAAACATAAAAGACCAAAAGACATACTTGTAAGGACCTAACATCTATGGCCAAGCACACGCAAACACAACGTAACAGGTGAGCCCCTGTTAATCAGACGCCATTACTGGATATCCGGCTGGAATACACTGCCGAATAACTGGCACCACGCAGGGAAGCCGTACCGTACACTGCATGCAGACAAGCTCCACACATCCCCCACACAGTGTAATGATCTATGGCCGATCTCCCACTACTGTATAACGATCTTGATTGTTCCAGGAATGTAGCGGCTGCAGCAACTGGGATACATCACCATCGCTTGCCACGGTAATGATGCATGATACCCATACTAACAAATCCAACCTTGCATGAGCTATCGCAGCCAGGAAGCCACTACTGCTCTTGCTACCCATCCCACTGTCGCAGAGGCTTTTTTCCCATGGCACGTGCCTTGGCACTTTTTTCCCTGTGCTCTTCAAATCGCTACCCTCACTCGCGTTTCGTCCACTATCTATCACCTGATGGATCGTGTTAATGCGTAGTCTTACCCAGACGCACTGATAACATTACAGCCCAGCATCCTGTGATGCATTTTCTAGATAACTGACATGTTGACGGAGGTGACAGTAGAACATTTTTGTTTGGTCACCACGTTGGTGCGGGCGTGGAGGGGCCCCATCTCTAATTAAATTAAACTCCAGCAGCAGCTACTGCTGTTTGGTGGCAGCGATCAGCGCGGGCCGGGGCGGTGCTGTTACTGCTGGAGTAACGGGCATTCTTCCTGTTTTCCTGTCCCTGTTAATATGTATCGACAAAACGAATATCGCGATACACTAATTTTGGACCACTCAGTCGAATGGGATAAAATATCTCTCTAAATATATGTTACTTGTAATGAGAAACAAACCGAGTCTTTCTGTCGAGACTGTGAGCCATATGAAAGACTTTACGACCAGTATTTGTTTGGACTGACTTGAGGTATTCTTTTAAAAAACAAAATTGCAAATATTTACCGAAACACCAGAGGAAATACGCATGACAACTCTTAGGAGAGACATCCCGTATACCGACATTACATTTTGCAACATTTGTTTGAAATGTTAATGTTAGAATATGAGTAAAACAACATTTTCATCTCTGGAAATGGAGATACTCTTACATTCACTTGTCTGAAATCTTTGTGCTTGTCTTTGTGCCCGATGACGCTGTGACAGCCGACAGTATGTTCGTGTAAAATATAATAAATTCTGTAGAATATTATACCATTGAGGGGTGTGTTTCTTTCATAATGTAAAAATATTCTACCAAGAACCAACGGAAGAGTCAATCTATGCACTTCTGAGAAGGTTTGTTTTAAGGTTTTAGTCGGATAACGAATACAAAAGAATATTTTCCGTGTGATATAAGTAAAAATTAACAATTTTCTGAATTTTTCCTTTCCTTGTAATGTGAGACCTTTCTTCTTGCCAAACTTTACGATTCTACGTCAACAATGTGCCCTGCAGGTTTTAATGAGTGAATCTACGATTATCAAAATATGTGACATATGTGGCCGTACTTTTTGATTGCATTGACTTCGAAGCTTCACTGTTTTACATCTCTAAGGGTCCAGTGACCTTAAAATGTGAAACATATTTCAACTTGATACGTCTAGCCGTTAATCAGAAGAAGGGTTTTCAAAAGTCACACAGTCAGACAGACATACCCTATCAGGTTTCCGTTTTTACCAATTGAGATACGGAACCCTAAAAATTAACATGTATCAGTCGATAGACTGATTCGTAATGCGGGACATTTTTCCTATAGTACAGGGATGTCGCATCAGGTAGACAATTCATTCACTCCGTATTATGGCATGAGATTAGTTCACCCTAGCAGATAGGCAACCCAACGGGCAAATTTCCAAAGCAGTTGGCTATCACTCCTTCCCGGGAAATTCCTGACAGCAATTTCGGTAAACTGTACTCACATACTGATGTTTGCCCCACCTCAGTGCTTAGAAGGTTTGCACCTTGGGTGAAGTGTTAGCAGGGAGAGAGGGCTGGGCCTTAGGGGAGGGCTTGGGTGGCGGGGAGGTTGGGGTAGGAAACGCTGGCAGAGCGACTGTGTGCCGAGTGCCGGCTTAGCAGCAGCGGAGAATGACGGAGGCTGCTTACTCCGGGCCGGCAGCGTCTGACACGTGCGGAGAGTTTACACCGCCAGGGGAGAGAGCTGGGGGGATTGCCGGTCTCCAAGGAGACAGCGACACATGTACAGTCGTCCGCAAATTAGGGCTCCTACCTGCTCCCAGGGGTGGCGCCCGGTCTCGCATTCATATTGCGGACGGAGCGCTACGCTGCGAATTTCCGGCGCTGTACCCCAGCTAATATACGTTCTGTTACTGTGGTACACTGCCGCCTTATTATGCGAAAAATAATATCTTGTTACAATTTTCACTGTGTCTGCTTCAAATTATCCCCTTTACAAGATGGTATTTCAAACATTCCGTCTCCCATTAAAGCTATACCTAGGCCATTCTCATTATCCTTGCAATGATACAGCTCTGTTCTTTAATCATGTTTGCAAAATAATATACGCTTTGACGTTCCGCCTTTTTGGAAGCACATGTAATTTTATTTTCCACTGCCGCTCAGGAAAGTTCCTGTAATGTTGCCAGCGTCAGCGTGCGTATGTACACTGCTGGCCACTGTGACGGTACGTCACATAAATAGACTTTTGGATAAAGGGAAAAGAAGTTTTTGTTACGAGGCGTGTGAATTATAAATTATTTCAAGACTGTGTACGTGTGCGCGATGTATAACAAACAATAAAGAACGTAAGTGCCGGCCGAAGTGGCCGTGCGGTTAAAGGCGCTGCAGTCTGGAACCGCAAGACCGCTACGGTCGCAGGTTCGAATCCTGCCTCGGGCATGGATGTTTGTGATGTCCTTAGGTTAGTTAGGTTTAACTAGTTCTAAGTTCTAGGGGACTAATGACCTCAGCAGTTGAGTCCCATAGTGCTCAGAGCCATTTGAACCATTTGAAGAACGTAAGTTATCATTATCAAAACACAAATATCGATGTAATTAACAAAACACAGTTGTTATGGTATAATCTCTGTGTAACATAGGACATGAAGATCAGAGACAATGCTTTGATTGAGCTATCGCTCCTGTTTTTGTTTCGTCTAGCGGTAGGCCGCCATTGTAGTGCTGTCTCATAAGTAACGTAAGTTGGATCTGTATTTTTGAAAAATAGAAATTGTTATTAGAAAGTGTGTAATATTGACATAGTTGTCACCTCTCATAATAGCAACCATTAATTATAATTAACAAAGTTTTTACAGAACTTCGTAGTGTAGGGAGCTCATCTCCCCTAGCAGGATTTAGTCGGCCATTACGCTGACGATTCATGTCATTAAATGTAAATGCGAGAGACTTCTCAGTTTTGATCTTTCATTAATTTCGAAGTTAAAATTAATTTCAGTTGCCAAAATTCACAGCACTGAATCAATTCAGTATGTTTCATTTTGGCCGCCTAACGGCAGACGAGATTCTCTCCTGTTTTGCCTTGCAAATAATGAACAATAAATATTGAAAATCGTTACATTCCGCAATATCTCAGTTAATCTTTATGTAATTTGGCACATACTTAACCAGTAGCCCCTGAGACCCATATTAATAATTACAGTTTGCGTCAGAATACGCATATTTTCTTTTATAAATAGCACCGCTCACGCAAACTATTTATTAGAAGGCGTTGAGTCGCACGTTGTGTTTAAAAAATATATCGTACGTACTTCAGGGTAGCCGATGTCCGTACGAGTGTTATCGCGGTATAAGTTAACAAAAAGTCTCATGCCAGCCCACAATATTTAAAGTCACCCCAAACAAAATCATAAAATATAATTATAAAAATAAAAATATATAATTATCCCGTGATAAAGTGACCACACACACATCCACATATACACTTCAGGGTGTACTTAATGTGGTTTACTACTTTATGTACAGTTTCACCACCCAAAATGCAACACCTTGAAGGAAGCATCCAGTTCAGATGAAATTTGCAGCATGCGTTTGTGGCGACGAGAGATGCACTTGATTGGCATTTCAGCGCAGGCGCACGTCACGGATGTCAGTAGAGCAACCTGCAAGCGCCATAAAAAATGGGGAACAAACGACCGTGGGACGTATTAATATTTCGTGTGGTACTTTTGCGTAAGCAGCGTCAGTATGCCTCGTAGAAGACAGGGAGATTCTTTGGAGCATGTTCCGGATTTTCAACAAGGAAGATGGTTGCCTATAAGAATTGCGGATTATCCTTCAGAGAAATCGGTGTTCGTGCCGGACGGAACCAAGCAACTGCGACGCAGAACTGTAATCGCTGGACGCATAAGGGAACGACGGACCAACGGGACCGATTGCACCCACCTCGTTGCATCTCTGCACGTGATGTGCGCATGGCAGTGATAGATCACTCTGTCACATCACGAACTGTATAACAACAAATTTGGTCTGTTGAGTTAGAAGCAGTATCCGCGCATACCGTCCCACGCCGTTTGCTGCAGTGTTGATTGTCTGTAAGGCGTCAAAAATGGTTCAAATGGCTCTGAGCACTATGGGACTTAACATCTGTGGTCATCAGTCAGGGAACTTAGAACTATTTAAACCTAACTAACCTAAGGACATCACACACATCCATGCCCAAGGCAGGATTCAAACCTGCGACCGTAGCAGTCTCGCGGTTCCGGACTGAGCGCCTAGAACCGCTAGACCACCGCGGCCGGCTGTAAGGCTGTAAGGCGTCCATTGCTCAGTCAACGCCACAGGCGATTGCGCTGGCAATGGTGATATGAATGACGGACATGGACAACCGAATGGAATGATATTATTTCTACCGACGACCTCTGGTTCTGCCTGCACCAGCACGATGGCCACTTTAGAGTCTGGAGACAGCATGACGAGATACTGGTGCACTGCTGCATTATGCATCGCACTTCTGGTACTGCATTCGATATTATGGTTTGGCGCGGTGTTGGATTCAACTCTCTCACCGCCTTAGTATGCGTTTCCGGTACTCTAACCAGCCTGCATCACATTTCTGAAGTGTTGGTGCCTGTTTTCTTTCCATACGTTCCGAACTTGTCGACGACCACATTCTAACAGGATAATGAGTGACCACACGAGGCACCCACGGTTCAAGACTTCTTCGTCGCGTATCGGATTGCACTGCTGCCCAGGCTTCCCTGTTCTTCCGACCTTTCGCCTATCGAAAACGTCCGGTCGTAGACGGCGGAACGACCGGACCAGGATACACCACCCACTGGTACACCATATTAAATCTGGCAATATATGCAAGTAGTATGGACTGCTGTACCCCATTAACACAGCGAGAACCCCTTTCCTTCAATGCTGAGGCGTGTAGCAGCGGCTACAACCAGAATTGGCGGCGGCACTCAATGCTGATTCCATCATCTTCCTCACTTCAAATAGGGCTGTATTTTCAATCTGTGATCTTTGTACAACGTCTTATCTCCCAAACTAGTTTGGTTGTGATATCTCTTGTCCTTCCTGGTACTGAATTTTGGACGACCAGCAGTATATAACGCCTTAACACTGTGAGTGAAATGGTGCCCTTTTTCCAGCTTAGATTTATTCAAAACTTTCCTTGCATTAGTAGATGAAGTAAGAATGTTACTATCCACCCACTGAGGAAGTAGGGGCGCTGGATATTTGTCTACTGGATGAAATTATCGATCAAGACGCCGAAGCAGTCAGTAGTTCTATACCGTATGATAAGCTGTTTGGGTGACATCTACAAATTTCCAATATGAAATGCTGTGGCAGCTACTGCATATATGAAAAAATGAACACAGCTCACATCAATGTAGCGTTTAAAGCTTTTATTTTCTGTCTAATACAAGTCGTCCCTTAATTTTTAGCCACAACGGTGACTATGAAAATCCCCTTCATTTTCGTACCATAAACGCACAGTCAGGCGTAAAATTCAAAGCAATCCACGTAGTGATGTTCGAAACGCAAACGGTTGTTAACAGAGAGAGAGAGAGAGAGAGAGAGAGAGAGAGAGTAACAGAGAATAGCCTTTTAAAATGTCCGCAGATTGCTTACGACATAGGAGACAAATAGTATTACAAAAAAAAAAAAAAAAAAGAAAAAGAAATCTATTTTTCCATCTGTGCTTCTGTGTCGTCAGCAGTTTTAGTTTCATACCCTGCGCTGTTTGTCCTAGTCTTGTGTATGGTTTTCAGTTACAATTTTTACTGCGTAAATGTGAAGCGTCCACTATGGGATTTGGAAACGCCATAAAATATTTTCTTCGCTCTTTCGACTGTAATTAATTTAACTGAAGACGTTTAGTATGAGTCCCCGGTGCGCCAACTAACGGCGGTGCTACATTACTCATAATAAACAGCTGACAGTACATTAGCTGCACTGGCCTGTCCGTCAGGTGGAATATTCGGGATTATTCACGGGCGTTGATCTCGGGCGGGCTTAATTAGTAAATCCTCTGGTTGGGCGATAATGTCGTGTTGTATAGCTTACAGCCTTTCGGTTAGTACTGCCGATGTACACATCCGTCAGCCGCAAAGTGACTGAAGCGTTTTACCAGTTTAAACATAAGCCTGTCACATACACAGCTATATTACACTATGCTGGCAAACAGTACGTATCACTATGAACAAATGCTACCACTTACCGTAGATGATTAAGAATCCAGAAGACTTCAATTGCTGTGTATAGTGTTTCTGTCTACCATTATCCTTGGTTACGTCATAATGATGAGAACTGTATGTCCACAAGTCTAGAGAGGGTCATGTCCAAAGCATTTTGCCTGTTTGTGTCTGTAATTCCAGTGCCGTCAGAAAGAAAAAATGCTATATGTCAGAGAGTTTGCATCGTGTGTTATTGCTGCGGCATCTGCGTATAATCGGTATTTTGTGCTTCAATATTACATTTTTGTTCGCCGGATTACTTTTCACCGGGTGATAACGAGTGGGGAAAACCGTGTAAGAACGGCCCGCCTAACGTTTGGAGCAAATTTTGGAAGTCTCAACGATGAAAAACATTTTTAGAAGAATTAGGAACCGCTTATTTAAACATCCTAGTAGTAAAATTTTCAAATGAAAATAACTCAGAATAACAGTTCTCGTATGTTATATCGATAAACTGAACACGTGTATTTAAGTCTGTTCCATCCCGTGCATGGGTTTCATCGACTTTAATATCTATGTGACCACTATGAGCCCACGTCTTGCACGGCTTCATGAAACCTAAGTCAGGAAGGTGAGCCAGGAATCCAAGGATCCAATTTCTCAAGCCATTTTCATTTCGTTGCGGAATTCGTTCTGCGATTTGATACACTAATCTGCGTAGCTCTTTCAGAGGCATACCAAAGTTCCGTTTTTGCAGATCCTTAAGATATTTGACAAATTCTAACTCTTGCTCCTTATCGGGAGTATACGGATATTGTCCGTAGCTTTTGTCAGTTGTTGAAAATGGATTTTACTTTTTCGTTTCTACGTACCATCAATGGCAAGACGAATTGTTTCGATGCCTCATTGGTTTATTAATTAGGGAATCAACATCTTGTTCCACGTTTTTCGTGGACTAATTTTGTCGCTCCGTTTTCCGTACATAATGACGTACCATCTGCAAACGAGAAAGGCATACTATGAGGTAGAATTCGTCAAATGACGAATAAAAGGCGACCAGGGAGGAACGAACTGTACCAGTAGACCATTCTGCCACTAACACGTATCTCTTGAGGGAATATTCAGTAACCACTGAAAACTTTTTCTTTCAGCTGAATTTTGTACAAAGATAGTTAAGATCAGGCCGATTTACGTGGACTAAACGTTGATTGTGAAGAGACAAATATGACTGACTTACCTTAGTTGGAAATGGTTAGGAGTTACAATAAAACAGCGAATTCGCTCGCTTTTATAGGCGGACTACGCAACTCGCGAGCAATCAGTTACAATCTTACTAAACCGTAACAGAATTGCCAGACTGAGTGCACCCTAGCACCTCTAGACGAAATTAGGCGACCGAGACAGTTCTGCCCCTATGGTTCATTCCAGCCGTCTCCCCTAACAAGATTACGCTCAGAACATAAATGGCTAGATTTTTTGGGCCATTTTATCTGCGAACGTGTGTCGGCCTGGATTCAAGGGCAGCACGGAATAGATCTTGAAAAACTGGAAAAAGCTTTACTGTGAAACAAGAAAACAATAATCAAAATAAAAACTGTTCGCAAATTCCACATTAATAAAATTGAAAATTCCTGGAATGGATAAACACACAGTCTCGCATAAGCCTTGAGATGGTAATTCCAAGAACTAACTTGACAGTACATCGCTTTGGAAATGTTTGGACAGTTGGTCAATATTGCAGATACGGAGACCATTTAAAACAATCTATACTGTGAAGTAAACAGGTAGATGTTTGTTGCTGAAAACGTAAGGAAGGATTTCAGCAATACGTGCACTGTGTAACGTTGTTAATAATACTGGAGGTAGGTTACATTCATCTTCCAAATGCCGTTACTACACTAGACTTGTTGGGGTGGAGATGGCCAGAGCCACCTTGCGGCGGCCACTACTCTCTGTGTGATACCTTGTGATACATACATGCGATTCAGTGGTAATATGCGAGAGTCCAGAGCCATCGCCTCCCATGTGTGGCACAAGTAAAGACTGTGAATCACTATACCCAGTTCTGGACAGTTCATCCTTGTGATGAAGAGCGCAATAAAACTCGCCGGCGAAGACGCTGTGCTCATAATGTCAAGGGAAAAGTGCGACGATGTCTACAGAGTAAAATCTGGCCCAGTCAAGACGTTTGGTGTTGCCCGACGGTGCATAAACATGAATGATTCGAGTGCCATGATGGCTAATTCTCAAACAGAAGGGAAATATATGACGTCGGTGGCTTCGATGCCGTCATGCACTAATATCGCCACGTCAGTGTCTGTGCGACCACTGTTGTGTGGCCATAAAAGTGGGAGGGCGTTCATTCACATTTCTGACAGGAATTCATAGTCGACTCCTGTGGCTCGTACTGTTTCTCTCACGAGTTGGGTCTTGGCAGGGGAGCTAACGGTGTTGATATATCATTATGGCCAAATGGTAAACCTGCTGGCGCAGTGTTTGGGGAGATTGGTGGAGAGAAGCAGACTTCGCGAGTGACGTCACACCCAACCGACTCTGACACTCCTGGTGTCGTTCGGACCTCAGCGGCCCTCGGATCTGGGTCCTGCCTCGACGTCCTTGGCCCACGATGTGATCACTGTTCGCTGCAGAGGACTGGCAGCTGGACGTCGCTCATTCCGCAGGAGTTGAATCAGTATCAGTGGCATCCTGCAGGATGCTCCAGCGAGGCGAGTGGGAAATGCCTTTTTCTGACACGGACCTGCGGCGTCGCATTCGGCGTTTCGTTGAACGTTGAGTTCGTGCGTGGCCTCCTGTGTAGGATGATGGCATTGGCTTACATCTTGCCAGCACAAAGACTTGTGTTGATACCTTGAGCGAATCGAATGTCAACCTGCTGTCGGTGGTGCCTGCATTGTTCGTTGCTATCGATGGTGTCGTACAGAGTTCTGCCACTGGCCAGGCTGATTAGTTGGCTAGCCTTCGGTCTATTGTGGGCTCTTCCCGTACAGCAACGATGGTCTCCTGTGTCTGGACAGTGGGGAACATCATGAGTGCCGCCGGGGCCGCCTAAGTCGCTGGGAATATCATCGCCATTGTTGGAGCTACTACGTCCTGTAGTGGAGTTGCGTGATCCGACACTGGAGGCAATCTGAACGAAGGAGACCTTCCTTGCTGAATCCAGGGTACTTTTTAGGCTGGCTGTCATAAATAATTATGGTGCGGCAGCCTCCTATCTGGAGGTATGATGGTATGTGTGAACAGAGGTCAGGGTGCACTTGGCGATTTCCATTGAGGACCGGATACGTCTTAAATTTGGATTTCTTTCTGCCCCATGTTCTTTTACCGTGCTCTACGGGGCAGCACTGCCACGACGCCCGCCGACGGGAGTTCGAAGGGTAGTTGGAGTATGCGTACAGTCCTCAGTCCGAGTCCAACATGGTCAACGTCGACGTTGCAAATGTTTCCGTGAGAGCGTGGCAGAGGCGAAGTCCATGTTTCATCTCTCGAACAACCTTGTCAAATGTAGCATGTAATAAGTTTCACATAAACCGTACTGCCTGCGTTCCAAGATTGGATGCTGACGATACCAGCAGCCGGGTTCTCGGCCTTCTCCTTTAAGAAGGGCTCGATTTCGAGTGTTTCTGGCCTGGGAAAGTCGTTCCTAAACACGAATTTCAATGTTAATTTCCAGTATTGATTCATCATGAAGTTTTCGCGCTACAGTATCACGTTAGTATCGACCATAAACAGTAAACAAGTGAGCGTGCTCGCGCTGCATGCGAAAACACACAGAAAATCTACTCTGCTTGGCTACTAAGGCCAGACTGTCACAACTCGACTCACCCGAGCACGTCCCCAGTCCAACACATATTTCCCTATCCAGTAATCTACTAGTTTGCAGCCTAACTATATTCCTGCAAGGGTTCAGATATTTTCGTGGATCCGCGCTGAAACACTGTAGCGGTCTCTGAGGATTCGGTCTGTTCTTTCGGACATGCATGTCCGAAATAACGGACACCATTCTTTTAAGACGTCTTTACATTGTCCACCTCGAAGATGTGTTGGATAAACTTAATGAAGCTAAAGGGAGACAAAATGAATTTCGTTATTTCTCAGGATAGGGCGCCATTGCCGAACTGGACTTTCATTCCGATAACCTATGACGATCTCTGTAACTTCTTGAAGTTTCAAGACATTTCTGAGCCGTACTGCGGCTCTCGTTGGTGCCGTTTGTAGGTTTCCGCGCTCTCTTGGAGGTCAGACGGTATCGTTTAGTTGACATGGTTGCGGTTGTTTGTCTTCTTCTCGTGTTGACTGGTGCCACTCGGTTTCGCAAGCGTGTCCAGTCCGCTACTGGCAGCAGCGGCTGTTATCGATATGTAGTAACTGTTTCCCTATCTTTAGGGTGACATCGTTATTTTTCCGGGCGTGTGAGTGCGCGAGATCGGTTGGGGACTCAGAAGGAGCCAGGTCCGCGCAGTGCCAGAAAACGCCAGGACCGTTGGCGGCACCTCGTCGTAAACCGGATCCAGCAAGCTGTAAGATGAGTGCATTTCAATCCAAGTAGGTAAACCTCCACCATTGTGACACCTCGCGATTATCCAGTGACTTGGGTTCGTGTTGCTGCTCTTAGTGTCACCGAGGCGAAGAGCAGCGAGTGGAGTGCTTGGGCACGGCGGATCTGATTAGCTTTCCTCGACTTCTTATTACTATTTACTGCGTTCAACTTGTTACAGTTTGTTATGTTCAACTAGCGGCAATTTTTCCTTGCCTGGTGGCCGCTAACACCCCAGTTACCTGCTCTGGTGGTTAGTGTATGTAACGGCAGTGTACGTTTCCTCGCCTTGCCACTTCTGTCCGGTAAGGCGTGCAGTTTTGACAGCTTTCTTGATTGTAGGCCGGTTGGTGATTCTTCCACTCTCGTGGTAGTGATTCCTTTCTCATTCTGGGCGCTCTAAACACAGTATTCTGGGGTTCCGGCTTATCGTATTGTTCCATCGTTGCATTTGGTTTATCGGACGTCAGGTAGCTTCAGCAAGATTATCATTAGTCATTCGTTGGACTGCCACTAGTCTGAGATACTATCTTGTGAAATGAATGCAACTCTTGGCTGCCTATCTCTTCGCTCACGAAAGTGTTTGTTGCCGGACTTTCTCAGAGGTCGATTCCTGGAGCACCGTCTGTGGCCCTTTGCTTGTTGTAAGACGTGTGTTCTAAAAGGAGGTCTGCTCGCCAGTAGATCAGTGTACCGCTCCTTCAGGCCACGCCTTCTGTAGGTATAATCTGCCTCAGTACCCTTAAAGAGACTTATGTACTGGTCCGTGTGTTTTATTATTTTATTATTTATTGCAATACCTTGTAATGTCTACGTTAAAGTTTTTTCTTTAAGTTCGCTTCTGGTCAGAAATTTGGGTTCTGTGAGTGTACTAAATGTAGGGTGCATCGAGATGCGGGAATGCTGGCTGTTGATACTAAGGTTAGTGAGTTTGATCTCACCCATCTTTCTTCCCAGCAGGCCTCTGAACTAGGGGGTTTGTTGGAGAGGTTCCCAGAGCTTCTCTGTGATAGACTGGGGTTCTTAATGTTCTTGACTACCATATTCTTCTGTCTGACCATATTCCCGTCAGGCAGTCCCCTCTCTGCCTAAGATGAAGATGCTAAGGGAAAAGTTCTCCAAAATGCTTGAGCAGGGAGTTATTAGGCCTTCTACATCCGCTTATACCTCCCCTATATTTCTCGTCCCTAAGGATCAGGGGCTAGACTTTCAGCCTGTTGGTGACTACCGTCGCCTAAATAAGACGGTGTCCTCTAATAGGTTCCTTTACCTGATCTTCTTAACTCTTTTACTTGGTTTTCCGGTGCTAATTTGTTTACTGTGCTCGATCTGAATCAAGCCTATCATCAGATTCCCTTAGCCGAAGAATCTAAACACTTTACAGCATTTTGTACTGATTGGAATCTGTTTGAGTTTAATAGGGTCCCCTTTGGTTTGGCTACTGGTGCAGTGATTTTCATCTGTTTCCAGAACTTAAATAACATCATCGAGCATTTCACTTTGATAGTGAAGCGGTGCAAGTAGAGGTAAGGTTACAGCTCCGACAACGAAGTAAAAAATTCTACAGTGACGGTATTAACAAACAGGTCCCTCATTGGGATAAATTGTTCTTCGCCATGGTGACTACGTTGAAGGCCGGCCGCGGTGGTCTAGCGGTTCTAGGCGCTCAGTCCGGAACCGCGCGACTGCTACGGTCGCAGGTTCGAATCCTGCCTCGGGCGTGGATTGTGTGATGTCCTTAGGTTAGTTAGGTTTAAGTAGTTCTAAGTTCTAGGGGACTGATGACCACAGATGTTAAGTCCCATAGTGCTCAGAGCCATTTGAACCATTTGACTACGTTGAAAAATAAATACTGTATACAGGCATAAAGGATAAAGATGTAGAATGTCAATAACGTTAGTTTTATTTAAAAACCTCTAACAGTTTCATATAAAAAATACAGAGACCTTGTTTTTCAGCACACTCTCGTAAGTAACTTTTGCAATATAACTAAATAATTTTAGTGACAACAAACCTAACGTTAAATAGAGACATTAAAAATCTAATTTCATTTTTGCACACACATTTTTATAATTAATACAGATTTGTTAAAAATGAAAACAATTGCAGAAAATATATTCAGTATTTTAAGACACTCGAAACATAGCCTTACAAGAGTAACATTTAAAAATATGTCGTTGAAATTCTTAAAGTATAATTTTAGGAAATTATTAAATTTAATTTATTACGATATGTAGAGTTCATCGATGAAAAATTTTTTACCACATTTTTCTACGGCAATGATTTATCCGTAATTACTAATATACCGTCAATAGACAAAGTTATGCCTAGTAATTTGGACAGTAACTATCGACCTGCTTTGCATTGGTGTTTTTCGGTATTTCTGCTGTGGCCAGCAACAAAGAGGGGCGCGGGCGGCGGTGGGGGGGGGGGCGGGGAAGGGGAGATAAGATATAGCAAATGACAGGCAGAAAATGATCTAATGCATCGATTATGTATCAGATCAGTGCAAAAAAAATAAATATCATCTTTAGTCCGAACAAAGGATAGATGTTTCAGAAGGTTCAGGACTGTCGCTGTAACGAAAAAACATCCTACACATCGTTAATTGTATGTTCGTCATCTCAAAAATGAATAAGGATTATCAGGAGACTTTTGGCTTCGCAGTACAGTATCATATATCAATACCTCAACTAAGGCATTTTGATCACCATACGGATTTTCATAATAGTTCATTAAGTTTCTTGATTTATATATAACTCTGTAGTTAAGGTTTCGTTCTCAGACAAGGCAATTACAAACCAATTTCAAATGTACAATTCTGGAGGTGGGTGGTAAGTCGTGTTTCGTCAGAAAGTTAGAGCAATACAGAAGCCGTGCCATGAGGAGAGTATCTTTAATAGTGTTACCTTAACAGTGGTCGTAACAGCCTGACACGTCTTAGTGCCCAACAGCCGTTTCCATACAGACATACATTTCTGTGGTTAATATGGACTGTTGTTGCCACATCGTTGTTTACATATGATCAAATGAAACGCAGTGAAATACTATTGGAAAATATTAACATTTAATCGGATGTAAATCAAATACTGCGCTTTAATTCAGTTCATTACGGCAGGAACGCGATAACAGAATGCCCTACGGTACTCGGCATTTGCAACACGTTCCATATTTGATCGAGTTAATGACTAATTCGCAGAGAAATAAGGGCTTGCTTTTTGTACAGCTTACTACCAGGATTTTTTAAAATATCATATATGATTATTCAGTAATTCTGTGCGATATATTCTCTGATACCAAAGAGAGTATTATCGTAAGTTCTGGAAGCATGACAAGTTCTAAAAGGGGTCGAGGAAATGGGAAATTTGTGTGTGTGTGTGTGTGTGTGTGAAAGAGAGAGAGAGAGAGAGAGAGAGAGAGAGAGGGAGGGAGAGGGAGAAATGATTGAGAGGAGGATTCTTCTACCAGAGTGAAAAAATCAGAAAGAAAGAAAGAATTTTCAGCCGTCATCGACCGTGTTCCAGAAAAACATTACATTTAAGGTATAATCTTTAAATAACCTGAAATAGAATGGAAAACTGTTGATTAAGCTACTACGCTTCTAACACCGTCTCCCTACGACCTCCCCTAAGATTCGTAGCAACCTCTTGTCATGGATATTGGGAGCAATCAAACTACGTCCTTTCATTGCTTTTATGTTGGGAATATACAGGCGTTGGACAAAACTCTAGAAACCAAATAACACAACACATTACCGTGCTCTTTACTGCCTAGGAAAACCATTGGCATTCAGAGCACCTTCCAGTGGTCCCGGAAAGGGTAAATACAAGTCCTGTATGATTTCGAAGAAATCTTGCATTATTCCTGCTGCAAAATTCAGGTATGTACAGGTAAGGAAGGTGGAGGTGGACTGTTATACCCAACCTCTCTCAAAGTAGATCACAAAGGCTCAGCAATATTGACATTTGCTGACTGAGGTGGCCAGACAAGATGCGAAAACTCATCCTCGTTCTCAGAAAACCGTTTCCTCTGTTTCACACTTGGGGTGTAAACTCGTCCAGAAATTGGTAACAGTGCGAAACAAGACCTGTCAGACGAAATTAATTTCTTCCATTGCTCCACAGCAAGTGTTCTATGGCTTCGGCACCACGTTTCCCTGTCACATGCACTAGCATCACTCATGAGTAGTTTTGGAAGTCCAATCTCCCCTGAAATTCCGAAATTCCCTGCTTGTGGGGCTCCGTACGTGTTGTTTTGGTGCTGACAGGGCACGCGAGTACGACATTCAGTTCAGCAGAGACTTTCGCAGCTGTCGTCCCCTTCCTTTTACTTCCCGTCAAAATCCTCTTCGATCATCGTCCGTCACGATCACTCAACACAAACCTTCATTCGTATTGTGACGAAACGGTGCCTCTTCAACCACGAAACACTTCGGATCTCCTGGTTATGGAAGCACCAAACGTTTTCCCACGTCTTAATTCATTTATCTCAGACGTAACGCACTCACAGCTATACAGAACACAGATATGACAACGACAGGCACTTGCGAAGTTTTGAGGTCATTGCCGCGCGGGGTAGCCGAGCGGTCTGGGGGGCCTTGTCACGGTTCGCGCGGCTTCCCCCCGTCGTAGGTTCGAGTCCACCCTCAGGCATGGGTGTTTGTGTGTTGTCCTTAGTGCAAGTTAATCTAAGTTAGGTTAAGTAGTGCGTAAGCTTAGGGACTGATGACCTAAGCAATTTGGTCCCATAAGACCTTACGACAAATTTCCAATACGAGGGCATTGCTCACGTGCCGTTCGTGGTCAAATACAAAAGCGCACCCTCCAGGTGTGGCTAGCATCTACATTTATGTTCAAGAATCCATCTCTTTCTGTTTTTCCAATTTTTTATCCAATCCCTGTAAGCCTGCAGCAGAAATTTAGCATCCTGCTTCTAACATCCCACTACAACACGTAACCGTCTAGTATTCCTTATCAGAAAATACGAAGCCTGCTTCTAAAATCCCAGTACAACACGTAACTGTTTAGTACTCCCTGTCAGAAAGTACAAACCTGAATCAGTAAATGGTCAAAAGGTATTATTAGCGAACGTCCTGTTATTGTATATCCAGTGTTGCGATTCAACTATTCCAGCAGTACAACGTGAATCAGTGGCCATGTCTACTGCTATTGGTACAAATGGGTATCATAAGATTGCATAAAAGGATTAAGCACATGTAAGTAGGCTGTTTAGGTTTTTTTATTGGTAACGCCACCTCTGTATGAAAATCACTGGCTGTGCTGTGTGCAGCCTGTGGCTGCTTTGCATTGTTGTAATACTCAACCATTGTAGTGTTAGGCAGCTGGCTGTGAACAGCGCGTAGCGTTGCGCAGTTGGAGGTGAGCCGCCAGCAGTGGTGGATGTGGGGAGAGAGATGGCGGAGTTTTGTAATTTGTCATGAACTGCTATATATATGATGATATCAAGGTAAATTCATTCTTTGTTCTCTATTAATATCTTTCATTTGCTAACTATCCCTATCAGTAGTTAGTGTCTTTCCGTTGGAAGGACAACACTACTTCTTCAAGACTGCATGGAAATCCACTACGTCTGTGTGCATTGTCTTTTACTGCTCAGACTTTGAGAAAAGAAACGGCAGTTTTACGATGAACGATTAGGACTGTCTTTATGGACTGTGAGAAAATTTTAGCTTTTGACCAACATTGTGTCAATAAGTGTGTGCATTTGATTTCTTTGTTATTGTAATTACGATTATGAAAAATTTTAACAAATATGTATTGGCCAGTGCCCAAAAAAAATTTGTAAAATTTTTTGTGGGGAGCATGGGGGCTATGTAAGTAGGCTGTTTAGGTTTTTTTTATTGGTAACGCCACCTCTGTATGAAAATCACTGGCTGTGCTGTGTGCAGCCTGTGGCTGCTTTGCATTGTTGTAATACTCAACCATTGTAGTGTTAGGCAGCTGGCTGTGAACAGCGCGTAGCGTTGCGCAGTTGGAGGTGAGCCGCCAGCAGTGGTGGATGTGGGGAGAGAGATGGCGGAGTTTTGTAATTTGTCATGAACTGCTATATATATGATGATATCAAGGTAAATACATTCTTTGTTCTCTATTAATATCTTTCATTTGCTAACTATCCCTATCAGTAGTTAGTGCCTTCCATAGTTTGAATCTTTTATTTAGCTGGCAGTAGTGGCGCTCGCTGTATTGCAGTAGCTTGAGCAGCGAAGATTTTTGTGAGGTAAGTGATTTGTGAAAGGTATAGTTTAATGTTAGTCAGGGCCATTCTTTTGTAGGGAATTTTGAAAGTCAGATTGCGTTGCGCTATAAATATTGTGTGTCAGTTTAAGCACAGTCCTGTAAAATTATAAAAAGGGGACGTTTCACACATTAAGGAAGGGACCGTTCAACGTGACAACTAAATTAGATACTGCACTGCTCTGCAAAACTTAAGGACGAGCTAGACAAAACAGCGGAACGTATTAACTGCTCGGTGGAAATGAATGAAGGTGTGGGAGTACGTTGCCAGAGGATTCCGAGTCAGTGACTACAGCGCCAAATGGAGCTGGCCCTCTGTCACGAGGCAGTGCGCGGAACGGGAAAAGAAAATGTCTGACCATCAGCAAACAGCTACAGTGGACTGTGTTGGCGTTCTTCTTCATTGCAACATGGCCCGGAGGCAACATCTGGATGACTTTGTAAGCGTATTGTCATATTTCTAGCTTAGTTGTGGAGTATCTTTGCGGGGAGCCGCGTCTGTAGAGAGTCGAGCGCGGGACACGGAATTGTTATGTTGTGTAGCGTGTAGCTCTGCATGTGAGGGGCATTGTTAGTATGGAAGTTGAAGTGTTGCTACAAGTGCTACTACAGTAAAGCGATAAAATAAGTAATTTATTCAGAGGAAAGTGCGTCAAGAAGTGATTTAAAAATGGGCAGTGCTGCTGATAACGTATTTGTGTATCCTCTCGTTACGTGTCGTACCGTTCAGGATCAATCATCCGCGCCGTGTTCGGTCTCTCAGAATGAACTAATGTGAATCAGCAAAAATTAGTTACCACAAAAGAGTTTAAGCAAGTGCGAGTATCTTCTAGCGAGCATGAGGACGTGCGTTCGATCATCGCGTTTCCGCATTATCAACAATCAGCCGCGCCGCGACGGTTACGCGCACGCTCGTACAAGTGAGAACTGAGAACTAAAAAATTAACTTTACGAACAGTGTTATATCATTACTAGTGTCAAGGAGGACTGGTACCAAAAGAAATCTGTGTATGCGTGGCGAGCGTGGGAACATTCGTGCGATCATTCGGCTTCCGCATCATCAACAATCACCCGCGTCGTGTCGGTTACGCGTACGCTCGATCTAGTGATTTTTGTGGACCGATAATCATCCATTGACTGGGATAAACACTTATGAATTAGAATGTAAACTGTGCAACCTGCGACTTTCTTTTATCGTCTCAGAATACAGTTGTTCATACCAGACTGTTGTGTTTTAACGTTGAGTGGCTCCCCTATACCCGCTTGCATATTTCGATAGGTAATTTCAGGCAAGCCAGCAGCAGTGTGGAGCAGAACAGTACGACCGCTGCGGGATTATCAGGTGCGTGGAGTGGACAGGGCGCACTGTCACGGAACGAGAAGTTAGTCTAAAGTACCCCACCCATTCGTACTCCCGGGCGTGTTACAACTTCATGGCGGAAAAATCTTCAGGAAACTGGAAGACACGTTTAAAATGTGACGAGTGTAGCTCAGGACTTTGGTATTACCTACGCCATTGTTGTACGTCTATGGGGAGCGTTCCGAACCGCAGGCACTGCTGCCAGAAGAGAGAACGTGGTCGACGACGGTCAGCGACAGCAGCAGATTACCACTTTAGAATACAACAGGCGTGAAGGGACCCAACGCAAGCAAAGGGAGCAGTTTGCAACCATATGTAACACGACTGCAGTGCACGCAGTCTCGCGGTCCACAGTGGCATGGTGATAACATGGAGGTGGTCTCTATGGCCGAAGACAAGTTCGTTGTGTTCCGTTTGCATCCGCACATCGGTGGCACCGTTTATAATTGTGCTAATAGGATCAGCGACGAGTGGGGTTGTGATCCTGGACGTACCCTCTTATGGCGAGAGATGCGAACACTTAATGCATGCATTGTCAAACATAATCGTTTCGGCGGTCCAGGTGTCATCGTGTGAGGATGCATAATGTTGCGTGCAAATATTGACCTCCAAATCCTTGAACACGATGCACTCATCGATAAACGTTGTACCCCTTTCCCCTTGTGTTTCTTTTCAGGTCTGTATTCGGCGCTGACTTCATTTTTATGTATGACAATGGGCGACCACATCGAACAGTGCAGGTACAGGAATGAGACGTCATTCGGCTCATGGACTGATTTGCCCATTCCCCCACTTAAATCCCATCGAAGATGTGAGGTATGCGATGGGGGAAAGTATCACAGTAACTTCACATGCACCGACGACCATGCATCGATTGTCAACATCGCTAGTGGAGTAATTTAACGTCCTGGCGCAATAACTCTTTACCAACCCCGTGGCGAGCATCGGAACACTTTTCAGAGCATGCATTGCTCTCCGTGGCGACCACACACCCTACTAAGAACCTTGTAACGTCTTTTGTAATATCCAGACGACTATCATCAAACGCTCTGATTTTACTGTAATTAGTTAATTACTGCCTTTGAATAAAAGTTCATTCCAGTCAGATTATTGAGTACTGTACCATACCATAGCGGTTATTTCTACATATGGTATAAGTTTCAACAAGCTGTATCACTTGATAGCTACACATCATTCAATAACTACTTTCATCCTTAGTCAACAATGAATTTCTTCAGCACTATGTATATAATTATTCAAAGACATTAGGCATGGACTGATACGCATTTATGTGTGGAGAAACAACTGGCAGGTTGTTATCTTTTTTCATTTAGTCTTCTTCTTTCTTTTTTGAGTCATCAGTCTTCTGACTGGTTTGATGCGGCCCGCCACGAATTCCTTTCCTGTGCCAACCTCTCATCTCAGAGTAGCACTTTGCATCCAAACTACATCCTCAATTATTTACCGGACTTATTTCAATCTCCGTCTTCCACTACAGCTCCCTCTAGTACCATGGAAGTCATTCCCTGACACCTTAACAGATGTCCTATCATTCTGTTCCTTCTCGTTGTCTATGTTTTCCACATATTCCTTTCCTCCCCGATTCTGCGCCGAACCTCCTCATTCATTACTTTATCAGACCACCTAATTTTCAACATTCGCCTATGGCTCAGCATCTCAAATGCTTCGATTTCCTTCAGTTCCGGTTTTCCCACAGTCCATGTTTCACTACCATACATGGCTGTGCTCTAGATGTACATTCTCAGAAATTTCTTCCACAATTAAGACCTATGCTTATTACTAGTACACTTCTCTGCGCAGGAATGGTCTTTCTGTAAGTACTAGTCTGCATTTGTATCCTCCTTGCTCTGTCTGCCATTGGTTATTTTGATGCCTAGTTAGCAGAATTCCCTTACTTCATCTACTTCGTGAACATCTATCCTGATATTAAGTTTCTGCTGTTCTCATTTCTGCTGCTTCTCATTACTTTCGTCTTTCTTAGATTCTTTCCCAACCCATATTCTGTTCTCATTAGATTGTTCATTCCACTCAGTAGATCATGTAATTCTTTTCCACTATCACTCAAGATAGGAATCTTATCAGCGAATCGTATCATTGATATCTTTTCACCTTGAATTTTAATTCCACTCCTGACCTTTCTTTTATTTCCACCGTTGCTTTTTCGATGTACACATTGAACAAGAGGGGAGCAAGACTACATGCGTGTCTAACATTATGCACTTTGTTCTTGGTCGCCCACTCTTATTATTCCCTCTTGGCTCTCGCACATATTGTACATTACGCGTCTCTCCCTATAGCTTAACCCTATTTTTCTCAGAATATCGAACGTCTTGAACGATTTTAAATTGCCATATTCTTTTTCCAGATCGACAAAACCTACGAAAGTGTCTTGATTTTTCTTTCGTCTTCCTTTCATTATCAACCACAACGTCAGAATTGTGTCTCTAGCGCCTTCACCTTTTCTAAAGCCATACTGATCATCATCTAACGCATCCTCAATTTTCTTTTCCATTCTTCTGTCTATTATTCTTGTCAGTAACTTGGATGCGGGAGCTGTTAAGCTGATTATACGATAATTCTCGCAATTAGCAGCTCTTGCAGTCTTCGAAATTATGTGGATGATATTTTTCCGAAAGTCAGATGCTATGTCGACAGACTCGTGTACTATAAACACCAACATGAATAGTAGTTTTGTTCCACTTCCCCAATGATTTTAGAATTTCTGGCGGAACGTTATCTATCCCTTCTGCCTTATTTGATCTTATGTCCACCAAATCTCTCTTAAATTCTGATTTTAATACTGTAACCCCATTTCTTCCCTGTCGATTCCTGTTTCTTCTTCTATCATATTGGATAATTCTCCCTCATGGAGGCCTTCAATGTACTTACATTTATTTATTTATTTACATGTCTAGTTCCATAGGAAAATTGAGGAGAAAATCTCCAAGATCATGGAGTCTGTCCGTACATGAAATTGCAACATAACAGTAATATCAAACAAAATAAAATGTTTATGAACCCAAAAAAAGTCAAGCCATAAGTTTAAGTAAGCTCAATCAACACATAACATAAGAATCAACTTAATTTTTCAAGAAACTCCTCGACAGAATAGAAGGAGTGACCCATAAGGAATACCGTCAGTGGCCGGCCTGGGTGGCCGAGTGGTTCTAGGCGCTACAGTCTGGAACCGCGCGACCGCTACGGTCGCAGGTTCGAATCCTGTCTCGGGCATGGGTGTGTGATGTCCTTAGGTTAGTTAGGTTTAAGTAGTTCTACGTTCTAGGGGACTGATGACCGCAGCAGTTAAGTCCCATAGTGCTCAGAGCCATTTGAACCAATACCGTCAGTTTAGATTTCAAAGCGCGTGGGTTATTGCTAAGATTTTTGCATGCTTGTGGTAGCTTATTAAAAATGGATGCAACAGTTTACTGCACACCTTTTCGCGTGGGATATAGCATTTTCAGTTGTTAAACCACTTCTAAAGCCGAACTGTACACTTGACAGCAAATTAACTGTTATGAAGTAATCAATTATCCTTACATACAGAACCTTCTCAATAACTTTAGCGAATACTGATGGATGGCATAGAAAAAGGTCTACAATTGCCTACATTATTCCCTTCTTCCTTTTAATAATGCGGCTTTACGACTGACTACTTTAATCGTTCAGGAAACTGACCATTCTTAAAGGAAAAATTACAAATATGGCTAAGTACATGTACAGCACAGTACTTTAATATTC
The DNA here is from genome assembly GCF_023898315.1 of Schistocerca nitens. Lineage (NCBI taxonomy): Eukaryota > Metazoa > Arthropoda > Insecta > Orthoptera > Acrididae > Schistocerca > Schistocerca nitens. The sequence goes on along the minus strand of NC_064622.1, from coordinate 123,467,246 downwards.
TTCTAGGCACTCCATTATATTCATGAGAGCCCTCAGTCTTCAGTGATTTAATTATTGGCTTAATCTCCCCCTTGTCTGAATCAGAGAGGAGTTTTTCAGACATCAGTCTCGGAAAGGCATTCTCCAAGAGAGTTATATGACTCCCCGTAGAACCTAAGTTTTTATTTTATTCATCAGCAATACCGCAGGCGTACATGTATCTGACTTAGCTGTAACAAATATTTTGGCTACGCAGTGACTTTGTATCGTCGAACTTGTTCTGCTGACCAGACACTTCCTTCACAATTGATCGTATGGTTTTCATATTATCCTGTGAATTTGCTATTCTACTTGCGTGCCACATAATCTTTGCCTTCCTAATAACATTTTTAAGGACCTTACAAGACTGTTTGTAATGGGAAACTGTTACTTGATTGCGACTGCTTCTCAACATTTTGTTATAATTCCCGCTTTGTTCTACATGATATACTTATCCCAGTAGTGAGCCACCCAGGGTGCCTTTTACAGCTACCATCCTGTTTGAAACGTTCTAGTGAAAAGCAACTCTCAAAGAGCATGAGAAATCTGTTAGGGAAAGCATTATATTTGTCATCTATGTTGTCGGTGCTATAAACATCCTGATGCTCTTGTTCCTTGCCGGCCGAAGTGGCCGAGCGGTTCTAGGCGCTACAGTCTGGAACCGCGCGACCGCTACGGCGCAGGTTCGAATCCTGCCTCGGGCATGGATGTGTGTGATGTCCTTAGGTTAGTTAGGTTTAATTAGTTCTAAGTTCTAGGGGACTCATGACCTCAGCAGTTAAGTCCCATAGTGCTCAGAGCCATTTTTTTCTTGTTCCTTAACGAGGAGCTTTCCTACATAGTTTGTAATTATATGTGATATTTGTTTGATTACAAAGGCCTTTTAGTGTTAAAATTTGTGCATCACGGTCTGAAAGGCCATCCATCCTTTTACTAAGAGAATGCCCATCTGGTAATGAAGAATGAATAAAAATACTGGCTACGGCTGTACTCTCCCCACCTATCAGCTCTCTGTGCTGCATTTAACAGTGGAACTCCCGTTGTACTCTTAATGTTACAAACCTTTCTTTTAATTTCACTGCGGATTGTTTTGACTTTCCTGTATGCTGAGTCAGTCTTTCCGACAATTATTTCTTTTTCGATTTCTTCACATTTTTAATGCAACCATTTCGTCTTAGTTTCCCTGCACTACCTATTTATCTCATTCCTCAGCGACTTGTATTTCTGTATTCCTGAATTGCCCTGAACATTTTTGTACTTTCTTCTTTCATCGATCTTCTTCGGTTACCCATGACTTCTCCGCAGTTATCACCTTTGTACTTCTCTTTTTCTTTCCAACTTATGTTACCACCTATTTTAGAGATATACTTTCCTCTTCAAATTTGCTGGCTAATGGCGTGCTCTTTATCGCTGTATCTACAGCCTTAGAGAACTTCAAGCGTATCTCGTCACCCCTTACTACTTTCGTGTCTCACTTTTTTGGGTATTGATTCTTCCTGAGTTATCTCTTAAAATTCAGCCTGCTCTTCATCTGTACTACGTTGTGATCTGAGTCTATATCTGTATCTGGGTACGCTATAAAATTCAGTATCTGATTTCGGAATCTGCCTGACCATGATGTCATGTGACAGAAATTTTCCCGTATCATCTGGTCTTTTCCAAGCATGCCGTCTCCTCTTGTGATTCTTGACTAGAATATTCGCTTTTACTAGTAGAAATTTATTGCAGAACTCAATTAGTCTTACTCTTCTCTCATTCCCTGTCCCAAGCCCATATTGTCTTGTTACTTTTTCTTCTACTCCTTGCCCTCCAACTGCATTCGATCGATTAGTGGTGGTTCAAAGGTCACGGAATCCGAAATTATCGGAAGAGCTGCGTGCTGACCACGTGCCACTCGGTACAGCACCCAGTGACGCCATAGTCCCGAAAGTCTTATCCCGTCACCATTTTTCTCCCCAGAAATATATACTGACGAGCCAGAAACTTGTACATCTGCCTATTATGGTGTAGCGTCCCCGCGAGTACGCAGGAGTGCCGCAACACGACGTGGCATGGAGTCGACCAATGTTTCAAGTAGCGCTGGAGGGATCTAACGCCGTGAATCCTGCAGGGCTGTCCATAAATCCGTAAGAGTACGAGTGGATGGAAATCTCTTGTGAACAGCACGTTGCAAGACATCGCAGTAATGTTCATGTTTGGGGAGTTAAGTAGCCATCGGAAGTGTTTAAACTTAGAAGAGTGTTCATGGAGCCACTCTGTATCAATTCTGGACGTGTGTGGAAGATATGGTTTAAAGCGTCCAGGGATGAATTTAGGCATGTTTAGGCGTGCCTGGTACATAAAATCTTTGTTGTACGATTAGTTTAGTACACCAGTGACGTGCAGTGTGTCTTTTGGTAGCGCCACATTTTTTCCATTCATAGTAAATTGTCTTAAAGCTTTCTTGAATTGTCTTATGAAACCTAAGTACGGGACTGTATCGTACTGATCGCCATTACAATCGTTTCTTCTTCTAAACTATCCTCAATTACATTTCCGGGAAGGCCGCAATAACCTTTTACCCACATAAAAATAAGTTCTTCGTGTCGCTCCTTCAGGTATTCCACATGCTATACTAACTTGTAAAAAAAAAGGGGGGGGGGTTGTAACGGTATTGTTTAATGTGGAAAATCAGTGCTTTTATTGCTGCTTTAAAGTTCAACAGTATTATAGATATGAGATCAAGATTTTGTAAAATGTACGTTGTAATTGCTAAAATTACTGTTATCTATACTGTCATAATCGATATTGCGGTGGTTTATATTTCCCTGCGTTTGTCTAGAAGAAGTAATTGTATGCAACGCTACTATATATATTGTATTTTGTTACGTTTCTATCTGTTTTTCTGTCGGGAAATACTCCATGAAACATTGTCTCATCTCAAACTGCCAAGTCAAAAGCAATGTGTTTCTATTGGTACTTGTCTGACACGTTTGTGCTGTGGCCATATGGAGTTCCTGGAACGCTCTATCCGTCGTAATACAAAATTCGCGATGAAACTCGGAAAAGTGTACCAACTATCTTTTCTCGACGAGGTTGTTACGAAAAGACTCGACCGATCTCTGTATTACAGTATAGATAGGAAAGCTGGGCACACTGACCGCTATCTCCTTGCCTCAAGCCATCACGAGCCGGCGCAGTGAAATTCGCTGTTAGGCAGTCCGGACCTTAGAGCCTCACCGAAGAATTGCGTTTGCAAATACTGTTGCGGTGAGGTGGGTATTCAGATCGTCAAATTTAATGGGTGGTGCAGTAAACATCACGAACGCCCAAGAAGGACGCTGAGATAGACTGAGCAACAAAAGCCAAAAATCGCTTATCTGGCCTACTACACAGAAAAAAATGGTAGATCCGCACGGAAATATGACATCCAATATTTTTCGCTTCCTTCAGCTAATATAAAATATCTTCTTTGTAAAGTTAAATAACATCTAGTCTTAGAAAGCAGAGTGCATATCGTATTCATTGTGAATGTGGCGTGTCTCACAATCAGATATCAGGAACATCAGCGACACACCAGAGTAAAACAACCAAACAAATCAGCTGTCGCCGAACACTATTTCGACTATATTCTAATAAAGAAGTGAAATACGATGAAACAAGTGTCGTGTTGCAAACGCAAATTTCCTGGGACCGCATAATTAAGGAGTCTATCGAAATAAAGATGTCAGAAGACGTAATAGGGACGGAGGTTCCGATTTAATAAAGCTTTGAGGTCCCACTTCATTAAGATTTCGCCGGCCATCACTTTTACCAGACCTGAGAGAATCTGCGTTTCACGGAATATCAGTGCGGTTTGTGAAAACCGAAACAGAATCAAAGGGCATCGGGTATCGAACACAGCTACAAATAGCCACAAATATATCAAACGTTTCTTTTTCAAAGTTAGTATCTTACCTTAAAGATTTTGGACTTCCAAACAAGTAGGGGATGCTTTTCTGTTAATTCAGTATGTACCAGCATACTATTCTACACTTGCGTTCTACATTCCATCCGTTAATTTGGACTTTTTCATTTAAAAAGGAGTTCTGCCGTTCTTATAACGAATATATAAACGCCTTCTTGCAAACTGAGAATTTTGTGCCAACCAACGTTCAACCCTTTGGCATTTCTCGCCACGTATCGAAGGCTCTGAGAAGAAGAGGAAGAGAGCTTTGATCCTTGGAAGGTCGGGCTTAGAGGAGAGAAGGGATTTAACAGGGTTTTTATTTTCCGTTTAAGACGGATTCTACGAGCAGTGACAGTAAAGGCTGTGTAGGGAGACGGCGTGGCTGGAGACACAGGGGGTGCTTTCTCTTTTCTTTCCTCCTGCTGCACGTAGGAGTGTCACAGCCCACTCCTGAGAATAGCGTGGGATCCGTTAGATGTGAGAACTGTCTGTTACGTTTCTGATGATACGCTCACACGGTACGTGTTTGAAAAAAGTAAATTACAGCGTTTTAACTCCATTTACTAGAATACCCACTACCATGAAAACAGATGAAGAGAATTACTAGAGATTTCTTGGTATCTTGGGCAGATGAAAGAACAACGACTCGCCAAAACATTTAGGCTATTGCAAGCCCAATCACGTTAAATTTCGAGTTACCAACATTCATGGAAAGACATGGATGTGCTTAATACGCGTGTGTATGGACTCACTAAATTACTAATTACATTAGCTTACGTAAGTATATTATGTACAGAAAAAACTGTATTCAGGTAAAATGTTTAGTTCGCGCAACACATTAATGGATGTCTCCTAGTGTCAACTGGAAACGCTTCGTTCACGTTAGCCTTACAGTTTTACGTTGTACTGATTTGCAAGCCAACAGTGAAGTAGCAATGTTTGATTAATACGAAACTACGTGTGTGTGTGTTTTAATTCAGTAAATGCAGATATTCGCTTCACACACGCAAAAAAATATGATAAAAAGCCAATGTTTTGTTATTTAGGCTAAGTATAAGTTAATATATGCCCGCTTTTGTTTTTAAGTTCAACCATTACTGGGGATCGCCGAGAAAAACTATAAAGAGCCATCTATCCGTGAAAGGCAAAACTGTTTGTAAATAAAATGATGACGTTGGCAATTAATTACGATGAAATATGAGGATACAGGGAAGGGATAATGTTTTTTTGTAACAATAAAAGGTCCTAAATGATTTACTTCAAGAAAACATTGTTTTGCCAGTAAGAGTGTGTGCTTGGTCTGGATGGGATGTTATCACAATAACGGAAATGAAGTGAAAATGTTAATAAATTTCTGTTCCAAAAAGAATTATAGTGTTTTCTTTTTTTCCGATATTGACCAATTGCGGACAGCAAAGAACTTCAGGCTTCTTAGCCTGCGTCTCTTTTTGACTTCTCCTGCTTGGAGGTGAACTTAAACGCTGTAATGTAATAGATCTGTTTGCTCAGTAGATTTTCTTCCAATCTAACGAGAGGTCCAAAAAATTTCTACAATTGCTTCTATATTGTGTCTGATTTTTCGGTGTATTTTTTGAGCTTCTCGTTTGATGTTATTTTCTCCAGTTTTCCATTATCTGTTCTTCCAATACTCCCCAGTTTATATTGATATTCCATGAACAGTTCAACACACTATTTTTTTGAGCTATGAATAGCAGTAGACAGTTGTGTTGTTCGTTTCCTTGAGGAATAATGGATGTGCGAAAAATACACTTGTGGCTGAGAAGTGACTGTGGGAAGATACATACAACCGTTTTCAAATCAGAGATTTGTGAGAACTGTAAATTTTTGTAATTATGCCACTGTTACGGAAAAGAGTGTGCCTGCTTGGTATTTCAGGTCGAAGAACACCCGCACGTTTTCTTTAAATCTGATTATCTGGTTACCTCATGGTGGGTGACGCTGGAGGTGCAGTTAATTTGAAGTTAAATGTGCGTTATGAAGTTTCTGGAGAAAAAAATGGGTATACCTTTCAACCCACCGCAATGGTACTTTTTCAAAATTCTTTCACAGTTTTATTATTTCACTTCATTATCCACCTTAAGTATTCTTTTTTCCTTACTTCACTTCGAATTAAACTATCAACTTTAGCTCGCTGATTTCGGATACTGTTGTCGGGCCCTAGTATCCTAATGACAATATTGTTTATTTTAATTACTTTAACTATGCAAGGCAGAACTTCGTTTCATGGACGAAGTTCGAGAATGAGCTGTTAACTTTGTGAGGTCGACAAAAGCGTATCGTCACACTACACAAAACACGACATTTTTATGTTTAAAGTGGTGGAGGGCGGCTGGGAGTATGGGATACTATGCCAACGTGGGATGTCTTTTACACATTTGACTGTATTGGCATCGACTCTGCATCCTGGTACACTTGTCATCAACGAGTTGTTCATTATTTAGAGCAATACGATAAACTGGGCATACCAATTACGTTTTAGGACTCATTACTTGTGGATATGCCGGAACCTTATTAACCGTGAAAGCTATCAATTGGATACTGCTACTGGTTAAGCTTGTGTGTGTGTGTTTAACAGACATGACGGTCGTTTTGCCTTCTGCTACGTACTTTACTTTTAAACTCGGTTCGTTGTTTCGAAGCAAAGTTATTGTCACAACAATGGACACTGCATCCGTGTGGCATAGTTGCAATCAAGAGAAAATTATTAGGCATGTACACAGCTCTATGGAATTGCCATTGAGCTGTGTTACATGGGTACTACACATCCAATTAAATTCCACAGCACATTTGCATTTACAGCTGCTCCGTCAGCGTTAGTGTCTCTGGTTACGTAATCTATAGTAGTAGTTGCTCAGGTGTGTGAAACAGTACACCGTGTACAGTTTAAGGAGAATGTTTAAGTTCTCAATGCAGAAGTAGTTATTACCAGTTAATTACTGCAATCATGACAGACGCTAGCGTTCAACACACGTCGTTACAGTAATGTTTCCTTGCGTACGTTTCACTTACGGATTACGCATAGCGCTCTAGTTAACATGGTGTTAAATAATATTCTTACACGCGGCAATGGTGTTATTCTTCTTCTTCTTTCGATTTCGGCCATCTTTGGACCACGTTCAACAATTCACTTTCCCGGCTTTTTGATCTTTTTTCTCTCTTCCCAATATTTCCTCATCATTTTCGAATGGTTCCTCCTCCGCTCTTCCGACCATTTCCTGTTATTATTCTTTAGTTTCGTTTCTTCTGGAAAACACTTAATTTCGTTCACTATTTGTCTAAACTTTTTCCTGTCCCTGATTGACTCACGGGTGACATTAAAATAGGCCAAATCCTTTTTCACCATATGTATCCATTTATTGTTGGTTTTTTCGTTCCTGTTACTATGTTCAAACACTTTTCTTGTTAGTCTGTTTCCATCCATCCTCGACAGGTGACCATAAAACGTTAGTCTGCGTTTACGCATTGCATCACTCACTTTCTCAATAGTTTTGTATATTTCCTTATTACTCTTTAGCTTGTACTCTTCTCCAATCTTTCTCGGTCCTAATATTTTTCTCAAAATTTTCCTTTCTTTCCTTTCCATGTTTTCTATTTCCCCCTTTTTGTTAAGAGTTAGGCACTCCGATGCATACAGGCATTCTGGTCTAATGACAGTTTTATAATGTCTTAATTTAGCTTGAATCGAAATGTTTTTTTTGTTATATATGTCTTTGGTTTTTTGAAAAGCAAATTCCATTTTCCTTGCTCTCGCCTGGTTTGCACTCTTGTCTAAACCATTCACTTGGATTATTTCACCTAAATACTTAAATTTTTCTACTCTCTTAATAGTGCCGTATTTAGTAATAAGATTTTTCTTGTTATTTCTATGATTAGACATATACACGGTTTTTTCAAATGAAATCTGCAGTCCAGCTCTGGCCGAAACTTCTTGTAGTTTCTCCAAGTAATTCTGAGCTATTTCTTCGTTTTCTGTAATTATTGCCAGATCGTCTGCAAAAGCTAAACAGTCCACTTCTATTTTTTCTTTTTTTGTTCCAATTCTGATGTCATTCTTGGTGCCTTTGAGTTCTTCTTTCCATATTCTCAATATCTTTTCCAGTACGCAGTTGAAGAGGATTGGGGATAAACCATCACCTTGTCTAACACCTGTTTTAATTTCGAACTTCCTTGAAATTTCACCCATAAATTTAACTTTGGCCTTACTGTTTGTTAGCGTCTGTTTGATAATTTGAATTGTTTTCTTATCGACCCCAAATTCTTCCAATACTTTCAGTAGTGTTTCTCTATCTACCGAGTCGTATGCTTTTTTGAAATCTACAAATACTATTGCAAATCTCTGGCCTCTTGAGATTCTGTAACGAATTAGTGTTTTCAGGTTAAATATTTGTTCAACACAGGATCTACCTTGTCTAAAACCTGCTTGATATTCACCTATTTTTTTATCCAGAACTGGCTCCACGATTTGAAGTAATTTCCTTGACAAAATTTTGTATCCTACTGGTAGTAGCGAGATCCCTCTATAATTATTAACATTCATCTTATCCCCCTTTTTGTGTAGTGGGTGTATCAGGGCACACTGCCAGTCTTCAGGAATTCTTTCTTCGTCCCAGATCTTCTTAAACATATGTTCCAAAACTTGTGGGAGGTTGGTATCCATTATTTTTAGGATTTCTGGTACTATGGAGTCTTCACCTGGGGCTTTATTGTTTTTTAGACTGTGTATTATGTGTTTTATTTCTTCAGCGTCTGGAGGTTTTGACTCGGTATTAGTATTTCGGTGGTTTTCAAAACTCATTTTATCTTTGGGGGGTTCACAATTTAGTAGATTATCGAAATATTTTGCTAATATTTCACAATTAGTCTTGTTTGTCAAACCTAGCTTGTTCTCTTCATCTTTAAAACATAAATTTGGGGATTGGTATTTGGTTAGCTGTTTTCTAAAAGTTTTGAAGAAATCTCTAGAATTATTTCTTTTAAAGTCTTCCTCAATCTGTTCTAGGTTATCCTGAAATTGTCTTCTTTTTTTATTACGGAAAAGCTTAGCTGTTTCTCTTCTCTGGATTTTAAAATTGTCAAGATCTTGAGGATCTTTTGTGGAGTTCCATTTCTGCCACAATTTCTGTCTCTTCTCCAGGTTCTCATCACATTCATTGTCCCACCATGGATGTCTTCTTACTCTTTTCACGAGACAATTTTCTTTTGCTATTTCAACTATTTCGTTTTTGATCTCCTCCCATCCCGCTTCCTTATTTATTGTGGATATGCCATCGCTATCTTTGTGCAATGCTCTTTGAAACCGTTGTTTAATTTCTTCATTTTTTAAAGTTTCTGTGTTATATTTTGGAATTTTGTAAAAGGTTTTCTTCTCTTTTCGAAATGGGAGTGGTCTGAATTTAATCGTAGTCAAATAGTGGTCTGAATCAACATCAAGGCTTTTCAGCACTTTAGTGTTTTGAATTTCTTCTTGACAATGAAGTGAGATAGCCACATGGTCAATTTGGAATTCTCCGAGAAGTGGATTTGGTGACCTCCATGTTTTAGTTTTTCGGCTCAGCTTTTTGAAATGTGTTGTCATTATTTTCAAGTTGAAATGCCTACATACCTCTATAAGCCTTTCTCCATTTTTTGAAGTTCTTTTGTGACCTGGGAAGAGGCCTACTGTTCCATGGTATTTTTTCTCCCTTCCTATTTGTGCGTTAAAATCGCCTACTAACATTTTGATGTTCTTCTTTGAGCACCTATCCAGTTCCATTTCAAGTATCTCCCAAAATTCTTCAACTTTCTCCGGGTTAGTTTTGTTGTCCTGGTTTATGGGTGCATGGCAGTTGATTATAGAGTATCCTTTGTTTTTACATTTAATCTCAAGAATGGATAGTCTCTCAGAACTCGAGTAGAAGTTAGTAACTGAATCTAAAATTGAGTGATGTACCAGAAATGCTGTTCCCAGGTATGGCATTTGTTTCATTAAGATTTTACCTGGTTTTCCTTTAAATAAACGATAGTTTTCAAAATCTAAAGCAGTTTCATCTAAAAACCTTGTTTCTTGCTATGCACTTATTAAAATTTCTTTCTGGTTCAGCTTTTCAATCAATAATTTCAATTTCCCTACTTTAATTAGAGAGTTTACATTTAGGGTTGCAAACATAGTTGCTTTCTTAAATTTCAGTGTTGAGGGCTGCATACATGTTGGTCGGGGTCCTCCAAAATCCTTTGACCCCTTTGCATTGTTTCTACGAACAACGGAGGATTTGCCATTCGGTCTACCTCTTGGAGTAGTGTCTCTCTTTGACGACGTTCCCATCATGCTTTGCAGTAATTGTTGGATAATAAATTAGGGGATCGGGTTGCCCCGAATCCGAAATTAAAACCAAGGTAGTAAGCCCTGGAGTTAGCTCTTCCGCTCTCTCTGCCGTTGGGAAAATGTTCCTCTTCCGCCATTGAGACCGTTGGCTGGGTTTCACCTAGTAACCCTAGGCAGGGGCCCTATGACAGGGTGCTACCATCTGGAGCCGGACGGACCCTGGTTTTTTTACGAGGTTGTTACTCCTCCCCCTCCACACTTCCCCATCCTCTTGTTTTTAGATGGGCCCGGGCTTGGGACCGGCTTGCGGCGGTGTTAATGGTGTTATTATTATTACTATTATTTCGTTTCAGAAGCAAACTGAAACATTACTTATTATTATTATTTTATTTAGTGTATGGCTGATACAGACATATCATAAAATTAAATTAAATATACATATGTACATATTGACACACAAGAAACTTCAGTTTGGCCTTACAACTTAATATCCATTCCTTTAGTCCAGTGCACTGCATCTGTAGCTGCTAGCAGGAAGTCCTCTTCAGCACCGCGACAGGCTCGAATCCTGCGTTCACTGACAATGTGGCGAACAGTCTGGTATGGAGCCCCTCATCACAGGCTGGATTAGGCAGCTTCTTCCACTTAAAGAGAGCGTCTCTGCATCGGCCATGGCCGGTACAGTCCAGGTCTTGCGCGGTGGGTCGAATCCACTTGGAAGTTTAGCACCTGAGAAGATGTTATGCAGGCGCACATCTATCACTGCTTCCCACCGACATTTCCATCCTTAAAGGGGTTTGAAATCCTTAGCAGCCATGTCAGCAGCATTGCACAGAGTTGGATGGCGTGATTTCAGTCTCTTACGATTTAAAAGTGGCAGGTCGCTATGCACGGGTAGGTTAGAATTCTCTCGTAAGGGCAGTACATCTGCGTAGATCAGGACGCATTATACCGGTTAACAGTGGAAGCCAATAAACTGGAGTATATATGATTGCGCCAGATATTATGCGCATTGTCGTATTCAGCTGAGTGTCAACAAGCCTTGTATGGCGACTGTTCATCCAAACAAGTGCACAATACTCAGCTCTTGAGTACACCAAGTGCACAGCTGAAGATCGCAGGGTGGTTCCTGAAGATCCCCAGGTAGTTCCGCATAGCTAATGGAGAATGTTGTTTCGAGTCCTCAACTTTTGACCTAAGTTAAGAAGGGGTTGTTCGAAGCGTAGTGTACGGTCCAAGATGACACCAAGATACTTTGGGTTCCAATTGTGACGAAGGATTCTGCCTCTGAAGCTCCATCTATTGTACTATAAATTTTTTCCTTATTTTGTTACCTGAAGATATGACATTTCTGTGTCTTTATATATTGTAATTGTTTTACTATATATATATATATATATATATATATATATATATATATATATATATATATATATATATATATACAGGGTGAGTCACCTAACATTACCGCCGGCCGCGGTGGTCTCGCGGTTCTAGGCGCGCAGTCCGGAACCGTGCGACTGCTACGGTCGCAGGTTCGAATCCTGCCTCGGGCATGGATGTGTGTTATGACCTTAGGTTAGTTAGGTTTAAGTAGTTCTAAGTTCTAGGGGACTAATGACCACAGCAGTTGAGTCCCATAGTGCTCAGAGCCATTTGAACCATTTGAACCTAACATTACCACTGGATATATTTCGTAAACTACATCAAATACTGACGAATCGATTCCACAGACGGAACATGAGGAGAGGGGCTAGTGTAATTGGTTAATACAAACCATAAAAAATTCACGGAAGTATGTTTTTTAACACAAACCTACGTACCTACGTTTTTTTAAATGGAAACCCGTTAGTTTTGTTAGCACATATTAACATATAAACAAATACGTAATCAGTGCCGTTTGTTGCATTTTAAAATGTTAATTACATCCGGAGATATTGTACCTTAAAGTTGACGCCTGAGTACCACTCCTCCGCTGTTCGTACACGTAAACACGTGGTTTCCGTTTTCAATTACGGAGTGGAATAGAGTGTGTCCCGACATGTAAGGCCAATAGATGTTCAATGTGGTGGCCATCATTTGCTGCACACAATTGCAATCTCTGGCGTAATAAATGTCGTACACGCCGCAGTACATCTGGTGTAATGTCGCCGCAGGCTGCCACAATACGTTGTTTCATATCCTCTGGTGTTGTAGGCACATCACGGTACACATTCTCCTTTAACGTACCCCACAGAAAGAAGTCCAGATGTGTAAGATCAGGAGAACGCGCTGGCCAATTTATGCGTCCTCCACGTCCTATGAAACGCCCGTCGAATATCCTGTCAAGGGTCAGCCTAGTGTTAATTGCGGAATGTGCAGGTGCACCATCATGCTGATACCACATACGTCGACGCGTTTCCAGGGGGACATTTTCGAGCAACATTGGCAGATCATTCTGTAGAAACCCGATGTATGTTGCAGCTGTTTGGGACGCTGCAATGAAGTGAGGACCAATGAGGTGGTCGCCAATGATTCCGCACCATACATTTACAGTCCACGGTCGCTGTCGCTGTACCTGTCTGAGCCAGCGAGGATTGTCCACGGACCAGTAGGTGACTCGTAGAGGGAGACCAAGAGATGAATACACTAAGCAGATTCAGAAGGATGTAGGTTGCAGTAGGTACTGGGAGATGAAGAAGCTTGCACAGGATAGAGTAGCATGGAGAGCTGCATCAAACCAGTCTCAGGACTGAAGACCACAACAACAACAAGTAATGCATGTTCCGTAGAATCACTGCCCCGTGGTTTGTGAAACCCGCTTCATCGGTAAATAGGTAGAACTGCAACGCATTCTCTGTTAATGCACATTGACAAAATTGCACTAGATGATTAAAGTCATCGCCATGTAATTGCTGATGTAGCGACACATGAAACGGGTGAAAGCGGTGACGATGCAGTATGCGCATGACACTACTTTGTTCAGTCCACCGGCTCTCGCAATGTCCCGTGTACTCATGTGTGGGTTCATGGCAACTGCAGCTAACACACCAACTGCACCCGCTTCTCCTGTGACGGGCCTGTTACGGACCCGTTTGCGTGCTACGCCCATACCTGTTGCACACAGTTGGCGGTAGATGTTTTGCAATGTGCGGCACGTTGGATGCTTTCTGTCCGGGTACCGTTCTGCATACACCCTGCAGGCTTCAGCTGCATTCGTCCGCCTTTTCAGAGGTCGAATACACCATGGTCACAGTTCCTACAACACTACACTATCACAGACGTCTGGTAACACGGTATACTATAGTTGGTCTGCGTGCGGAGACGAATGCAGAATAACAATAGCAGCAAGCGCTACATGCGGACACTGCGACAGCTAGACCAAACCACAACAGTGCACTACAGCCACACTCGTAAACACGGTCGTCATCGTAAACATGTCCCTGCAGATGCTGCTCGCCGACCGTGGCCCGTGTTTATTACAACACGCAACTGAACGTCGGAGGTTTCAAGCGTCAAATTTAGGCTACAATATCTGCGGATGTAATTAACATTTTAAAATGCAACTAACGGCACTGGTTATGTATTTGTTTATATGTTCAGATGTGCTAACAGAACTAACGTGGTTCCATTTTAAAAAAAACGTAGGTTCGTTTTAAAAAACATACTTCCGTGCATTTTTGAATGGTTTGTATTAAACAATTACACTAGCCCCTCTCCTCACGTTCGGTATGTGGAATCGGTTCGTCAGTATTTGATGTGGTTTACGAAATATATCCAGCGATAACGTTAGGTGACTCACCCTATATATATATATATATATATATATATATATATATATATATATATATATATATATATATATATATATAGGGTGTTACAAAAAGGTACGGCCAAACTTTCAGGAAACATTCCTCACACACAAAGAAAGAAAATATGTTATGTAGACATCTGTCCGGAAACGCTTATTTTCCATGTTACAGCTCATTTTATTACTTCTCTTCAAATCACATTAATCATGGAATGGAAACACACAGCAACAGAACGTACCAGCGTGACTTCAAACACTTTGTTACAGGAAATGTTCAAAATGTCCTCCGTTAGCGAGGATACATGCATCCACCCTGCGTCGCAAGGAATCCCTGATGCGCTGATGCAGCCCTGTAGAATGGCGTATTGTATCACAGCCGTCCACAATACGAGCACGAAGAGTCTCTTCATTTAGTACCGGGGTTGCGTAGACAAGAGCTTTCAAATGCCCCCATAAATGAAAGTCAAGAGGGTTGAGGTCAGGAGAGCTTGGAGGCCATGGAATTGGTCCGCCTCTACCAATCCATCGGTCACCGAATCTGTTGTTGAGAAGCGTACGAACACTTCGACTGAAATGTGCAGGATTTCCATCGTGCATGAACCACATGTTGTGTCCTACTTGTAAAGGCACATGTTCTAGCAACACAGGTAGAGTATCCCGTATGAAATCATGATAACGTGCTCCATTGAGCGTAGGTGGAAAAACATGGGGCCCAATCAAGACATCACCAACAATGCCTGCCAAAACGCTCACAGAAAATCTGTGTTGATGACGTGATTGCACAATTGCGTGCGGATTTTCGTCAGCCCACACATGTTGATTGTGAAAATTTACAATTTGATCACGTTGGAATGAAGCCTCATCCGTAAAGAGAACATTTGCACTGAAATGAGGATTGACACATTGTTGGATGAACCATTCGCAGAAGTGTACCCATGGAGGCCAATCAGATGCTGATAGTGCCTGCACACGCTGTACATGGTACGGAAACAACTGCTTCTCCCGTAGCACTCTCCATACAGTGACGCGGTCAACGTTACCTTGCACAGCAGCAACTTCTCTGACGCTGACATTAGGGTTATCGTCAACTGCACGAAGAATTGCCTCGTCCATTGCAGGTGTCCTCGTCGTTCTAGGTCTTCCCCAGTCGCGAGTCATAGGCTAGAATGTTCCGTGCTCCCTAAGACACCGACCAATTGCTTCGAACGGCTTCCTGTCGGGACATCTTCGTTCTGGAAATCTGTCTCGATACAAATGTACGGCGCCACGACTATTGCCCCGTGCTAATCCATCCATCAAATGCGCATCTGCCATTTGTAAACATTGCACTAACTGCAAAACCACGTTTGTGATGAACACTAACCTGGTGATGCTACGTACTGCCGGCCGAAGTGGCCGTGCGGTTGAAGGCGCTGCAGTCTGGAACCGCAAGACCGCTACGGTCGCAGGTTCGAATCCTGCCTCGGGCATGGATGTTTGTGATGTCCTTAGGTTAGTTAGGTTTAACTAGTTCTAAGTTCTAGGGGACTAATGACCTCAGCAGTTGAGTCCCATAGTGCTCAGAGCCATTTGAACCATTTTTTTGCTACGTACTGATGTGCTTGATGCTAGCCGCATGGGATTAGCCGAGCGGTCTAAGGCGCTGCAGTCGTGGACTATGCGGGTGGTCCCGGCGGAGGTTCAAGTCCTCCCTCGGGCATGGGTGTGTGTGTTTGTCCTTAGTATACTTTAGGTTAAGTAGTGTGTAAGCTTAGGGACAATCCAGAGCTGATAGAGAGCATCATGACTGATACAGGAATTATGATCACAAGGTCGTAGTAGGGAGGCTCAATACCGTTTCTTCCAAATCCACCAGAAACAAACGCAAAATAATTTTATTTAAAAAAGCGGATAAAGTGTCACTAGAAGCCTTCCTAAGAGACAATCTCCATTCCTTCCGAACTGACTATGCAAATGTAGACGAGATGTGGCTCAAATTCAAAGATATAGTAGCAACAGCAATTGAGAGATTCATACCTCATAAATTGGTAAGAGAAGGAACTGATCCCCCGTGGTACACAAAACAGGTCCGAACTCTGTTGCAGAGGCAACGGAAAAAGCATGCGAAGTTCAGAAGAACGCGAAATCCCGAAGATTGGCTAAAATTTACAAACGCGCGAAATTTGGCACGGACTTCAATGCGAGATGCCTTTAATAGGTTCCACAACGAAACATTGTCTCGAAATTTCGTAGAAAATCCGAAGAAATTCTGGTCGTATGTAAAGTACACAAGCGGCAAGACGCAGTCAATACCTTCGCTGCGCACTGCCGATGGTACTGTTACCGACGACTGTGCCGCTAAAGCGGAGTTATTGAACGCAGTTTTCCGAAATTCCTTCACCAGGGAAGATGAATGGAATATTCCAAAATTTGAAACACGAACAGCTGCTTCCATGAGTTTCTTAGAAGTAGATACCTTAGGGGTTGCGAAGCAACTCAAATCGCTTGATACGGGCAAGTCTTCAGGTCGAGATTGTATACCGATTAGGTTCCTTTCAGATTACGCTGATAAAATAGCTCCCTACTTAGCACTCATATACAACCGTTCGCTCACCGATAGATCTGTACCTACAGATTGGAAAATTGCGCAGGTCGCATCAGTGTTTAAGAAGGGTAGTAGGAGTAATCCATCTAACTACAGACCTATATCATTGACGTCGGTTTGCAGTACGGTTCTGGAACATATACTGTATCCAAACATTATGAATCACCTCGAAGGGAACGATCTATTGATACGTAATCAGCATGGTTTCAGAAAACATCGTTCTTGTGAAACGCAGCTAGCTCTTTATTCGCACGAAGTAATGGCCGCTATCGACAGGGGATCTCATGTTGATTCCGTATTTCTAGATTTCCGGAAAGCTTTTGACACCGTTCCCCACAAGCGACTTCTAATCAAGCTGCGGGCCTATGGGGTATCGTCTCAGTTGTGCGACTGGATTCGTGATTTCATGTCAGGAAGGTCGCAGTTCGTAGTAATAGACGGCAAATCATCGAGTAAAACTGAAGTGATATCAGGTGTTCCCCAGGGAAGCGTCTTGGGACCTCTGCTGTTCCTGATCTATATAAATGACCTGGGTGACAATCTGAGCAGTTCTCTTAGGTTGTTCGCAGAAGATGCTGTAATTTACCGTCTAGTAAGGTCATCCGAAGACCAGTGTCAGTTGCAAAGCGATTTAGTAAAGATTGCTGTATGGTGTGGCAGGTGGTGAGGTGTGAGGTGATCCACATGAGTTCCAAAATAAATGCGTTGGAATTCGATTACTCGATAAATAGTACAATTCTCAAGGCTGTCAATTCAACTAAGTACCTGGGTGTTAAAATTACGAACAACTTCAGTTGGAAAGACCATATAGATAATATTGTGGGGAAGGCGAGCCAAAGGTTGCGTTTCATTGGCACGACACTTAGAAGATGCAACAAGTCCACTAAAGAGACAGCCTACCCTACACTCGTTCGTCCTGTGTTAGAATATTGCTGCGCGGTGTGGGATCCTCACCAGGTGGGATTGACGGAGGACATCGAAACGGTGCAAAAAAGGGCCGCTCGTTTTGTATTATCACGTAGTAGGGGAGAGAGTGTGGCTGATATGATACGCGAATTGGGATGGAAGTCATTACAGCAAAGACGTTTTTCGTCGCGGCGAGAACTATTTACGAAATTTCAGTCATCAACTTTCTCTTCCGAATGCGAAAATATTTTGTTGAGCCAAACCCACATAGGTAGGAATGATCATCAAAATAAAATAAGAGAAATCAGAGCTCGAACAGAAAGGTTTAGGTGTTCGTTTTTCCCGCGCGCTGTTCGGGAGTGGAATGGTAGGGAGATAGTATGATTGTGGTTCGATGAACCCTCTGTCAAGCACTTAAATGTGAATTGCAGAGTAGTCATGTAGATGTAGATGTAGATGACCTTCGCAGTTAAGTCCCATAAGATTTCACACGCATTTTAACATTTGAACGCTTGATGCTAGTACTGTAGAGCGAAGAGTCGCATGTCAACACAAGCACCGAAGTCAACATTATCTTCCTTCAATTGGGCCAACTGGCGGTGAATCGAGGAAGTACAGTAGATACTGACGAAACTAAAATGAGCTCTAACATGGAAATTGAGCGTTTCCGGACACATGTCCACATAACATCTTTTCTTTATTTGTGTGTGAGGAATGTTTCCTGAAAGTTTGGCCGTACCTTTTTGTAACACCCTGCATTTATGTCGATGTATAATTTTTTTTGTAAATATTATTTGTATTTTTACGCTGGGTCTTGCCTAGGGAAAACTATGCTATCAAACGATTACATCGATAGGTCGTGTGAAGAACCAAAGTGTTTAGCATCTTGCGTAGTGTTAACTCTGCCGCGTGGAGCGCGGGCAGTGTAGAGTCTGGCTGGAGTAGGGAGGTTGAGCAGCTGTGTTGAGCGACCCTCCAGCGAGTTGCCGCGCTTTCGGTGTTTGGCAGCATGTAATCGCGCTCGACTTGCTATGATAGTTTCTGACACGGTGTCTCGGAAGGGAAACATCAGCTGGCACACATCAAGAGCCCGTTTCGCCTGGTGACCGTGTCGAGAAGAAGGCGCGCCAACATCCAGCTTCTGCAACAGCGACGGCCGACAATAAGTGACTGTCGCTACCTCCTCGATCAACGACTTCAAACCTTCAATGCACCAGCAAGGAAGACTGAAACCACGTAAAGTTTTAGAACTGTATGGCAGACCTCAGCTTTTCAAACTGTTCCATTTGCATCACTAAAATACAACAACTTACTATGAACCTTTGTTGCTCATTGTTCCAATTGCATTATCAAGCAGGGTCCCTTCCTTTTCCGAAATGAACCCGAGTGTCGTTGAAATTCAAACGACAGCATTAAAGTAATATCATTCCATTTCACTGCTTTAATTTCAAAGTTCAGTTAAAGTATTCACAGCAGGCTACAATAACCAAACAGAACTATTTGTAGATTACACAAACACAAATTAAGAATGCGAGTTTTATTACCGTATTTTAGCTTACCCGTGACTGCAGCTGAGCTTGGTATGTACAAAATATTGCTATTGTTAATTCTTGAAAATCATTTAATTCGAGTTCAAAGTTAAATTTCTTATTTATAAATTGCATAGGTTCAAGTTGCTTTTGAGATTATTGTTGAGGTAGCCACCTTATTTTATTTAATTTCGTAGTGCTTCAGAAACAAATTTCACTATTAAATTCAGTCAGTAAATCAACTTTAAACTTTCCGGTTTTATTAATTCTTTTGCTAAATTAAGTCAGAGTGTAGGGAAATTTATTACTTCTGACAAACATTCAGTTTTCACACAACACGTGTCAACTTCAGTTGCCACGCCTTTAGTGCTAATTATTATTATTATTATTATACAAATTTGGCCGTTAAAGACCGTGAAAACAGTTATTTCTTGCGCTTCTGGGAAGTCTTCTTTCTCTCAGTCCACACTTCTTTCATTCTTGCGCTGAAGGCGGCTTTTCTCTCTTCAGACCATTTAGTTCCACAAGTCTTCTTAATTTTCACACCGAAACCCGTGAATGATTTCAGTTTTTTTCTAAAAAGGTTTCTGTTAAATATTGTTTCCTGATCTATGTCCATTTCTTTTAGATCTCTTTCTGTGTTGATAAAACATAAATAAGTGCTAATTATATGTGCATTAACCTTTCTTTTTCAGTTATTATAGTAGTTGTGCATAGGAGTGGCGACCGTAGTTTTCCCCAAACCTCAAATATCTAATTAACGCCAGTTAATTGTTAACGTAACGACCGCACATTTACTTTCTTTATTAACTTTACGCTTTTTCAAAATTAATTTCCACCAATTTCATTTGCATTTTTCCTTTCGTTTAGATGTAACCCTTCCTCCCTCTTTACCAACAGATTAACTTCGGTGACGATTGCTTTTCCCAAATTTCTTTAGATACACGCGGTTTAATTTTTCACTGTCATTAAGGTCGATAAGTGACGGGGGGAAGTTACAAACTTCTTTCCAGTTTTACGTTCGCCAACCGATTATTTAAATGGAAGCAACATACTTGTGTTTTACTCACCCTGGGTTGGAGTCTCCATATTTTGAAGCAATTATCTAATGCAGACAGGTCATTGGTTAGAATATCTTCGCCGGCCGCGGTGGTCTAGCGGTTCTAAGTGCGCAGTCCGGAACCGCGCGTCTGCTACGGTCGCAGGTTCGAATCCTGCCTCGGGCATGGATATGTGTGATGTCCTTAGGTTAGTTAGGTGTAGGTAGTTCTACTAGGGGACTGATGACCACAGATGTTAAGTCCCATAGTGCTCAGAACCATTTGAACCATTTTTTTTAGAATATCTTCTGTTGTCTTCATTTCCTGGTGTCGTACGGCTAGAGCCAGGTCATAGGCATAGCAGTATTTTCTGGACAAAGTGTCAGGTACATCAGATAGATATAGGTTGAACAGTAATGGTGAGAGAACTGATCCTTGAGGCAATCCGTTGTTCAGCTTCCTCTGCTCACTTATGTTGCTTCCAGTGATTACCTGGAACTTCCAATTGCTTTGCATGCTGTTAAGAGTCGAACCATGATTCTGAAGGGTATGATGTGGAGAAATTTGTAGATAAGGCCTTCCCTCCACACAGGGCCGAAGGCGGCAGTTAGATCAACAAACGCCACAGATGTTTTCTGCTTCATTTGGTATCCTGAGTCTACGAAGGATGTGAGAGACAATAATTGGCCGCAACAGCTACGTCCTGATCTGAAGCCTGCTTCATCAACTGGGACATTCTCTAGGATAGCGCTACCCTTCAAAAAGCTTGTAGCAGCTACTAAGTAGGGCAATTGGGCGATAGCTTTCTACCGTATTGCTGGGTTTTCCAGGTTTCAGAACAGATATTATCTTCGCATTTTTAATCTCCAATGGAAGTTGACCAGTCTGCAGGATGCCAGTGAAGAATTCTGCCAGCCATTTCTTAGCTTTTCCTCCCAAACGGGTCAAGAATTCTATATGGATACCTTCGAATCCAGGCGCCATAAGAGGTTTGAGGTCCTTCAGTCCAGAGTCAATGTCTGAAACTGTGAAGGGATGGGTAAAATCAGATGAGGGAGATGCCATCTTTTTCAGGTCAAGAAGCTGTCGTCTGATATGTCTTGTATGTTTCTTGTCAGGAGGCACTCTTGAGGAAGCAATGATGTGGCAAGTAATTTGGTCTGGTGTTACTTCAGATTTTTTTTTCTGCATGCTGGTGCACTTCCTCCCAGTTTTCTCATAAGACTCCATGCTTTCCTGCTCAAGTGGGTAAAGTCCATATTTTCGACTGTTTCTGCCCATTTCTGCCTCCAAGACAATAGTTCCCCTACACGTGCCTTCTGGGTGGTGCTAATTGAGCAACAGTGACTACAGGCAGCCAGACTATCCATAGGATCTCCTGGCAATGACATATCAACTAAATAGCAGAAACAGTTCTTTTCAGAGCCCATTAACAAGAAACATTGGACCAACTATCAGACTCTCTCAAATAAAACATTATTCATACATTACTGCACTACATCACTACATAGATAATGGCTTATAAATTAAACCAGTCAAAGAATAATATATATATATATATATATATATATATATATATATATATATATATTTAAAACATTAATTTAACTATATAATGACTGCCCAAAAATTAGCAACATCCAGTCCACTTTGAGTAGCATTTACAAGATCATCCATAGTGGGCACAGTTGGAGGTAATCTGCATTGTATCAGATGTGATGATGTCTTCACGGCAGCTCCACAGACACAGTTGGGAGAGTACACTTGGAAGCCCCACCTCTGCAGGTTGCTCTTCAATCTTGTGACACAGGAACGCAGGCGATTAAGTGATCTCCATGTGGACTATTTTTCTGTGTGCGGCCTGGGGGGAAGAGCTTCTTGTGGAATCTGCCACTTCTCCAGATTCTGGCATCTTTCCTAACATCTCTTCTAGCGGTTTTGGTGTGGAGTGTCAGCGAATGCTCTGTGCTGAGAAGAAAGCTCTTTCTATACAGAAGTCTTTGCTGTGCCGGTCGTTTGCCATGTAGTGGGTGGGCATTGGATGTTTCATTTTGTGCAGCTGTATCCTTTCAGATGTCCGAAGGGGCTATGCCGGATAAGCAGTGCATTTTTTTCACCGCTGTGGCTATCAGACAACCCGTGATGATACGACGTGTCTCGTATGTGTCGATCTGCACCGTACTGGGCAGGCATACTCAGCTGCAGAGCAGCATAGAGCTCATGCGGATGTCTGCACTGTATTTGTCTGTGCTCTCCCATGTTGCTCCTGTCAGCTTCCTAACAACATTGTTCGTGGAAGCCACTGTTTGTTTTGTTTTTAAACTGTGCACCTTGTATGTGAGAGCACGGTACAGTGAGACCCCGAGGTATTTTGGAGTCTTGCAATGTTCTAGAGGTGTTCCTCCCCAGCTTGTATGTGAGAGCACGGTACAGAGTGACCCCGAGGTATTTTGGTGTCTTGCAATGTTCTAGAGGTGTTCCTTCCTAGTCTATTTGTAAGGTTATGCTTGCCCGTTTGTTTCTAAGGTGGAAAAGCGCAGGTCTGGGTTTTAGATGGATTTGGTTTGAGCTGATTGTCCCTGTTATAGACACACATTTTTTTCAAAATATCAGTGAGCTTCTGCTCCACTTTCTCAAAGCTATATCCTTGAGCTGTGATTGCACAGTCATCTGCATATATGAAGCTTTGTGTTCCTTCTGGTAACGGCTGGACGTTAGTGTATATATTAAACAGAGTGGGTGCCAGCACACTGCCCTGTGGCAACCAGTTTTTGTGCTGCCTCCATCTGCTTCTTAGTCCTTGATATTCCACACAATATCTTCGATTCTGCAGTAGGTTTCTAATCATACAGATTAACTGGTAATCCTTGGTGAGGTTGTATAACTTCACCAACAAGATTCTATCTTTCACTGTGTCGTAGGCTGCTGGGAGGTCTACAAACACGGCTGTTGTGATCTGCTGCCTTTCGAAGCCATCCTGTATATGCTGTGTCACCTTCAACACCTGTGTTGTACAGCTCTTCCCTTGCCTGAATCCTGCTTGTTGGGGGATCTGTAATGGGCCTATCATATCTGTTACTCTTTGGAGGATCAGCCTTTTGAACACCTTACACAGGTGGCATACGAGGGAGATAGGCCGATAGCTTTTGGGATCATACCGGTCTCTTCTTGGCTTATGTAGAGGTGATATTCATGAAGAACGACTGTACCGAAGTGGCCAAACTGTAGCGTCATTTGGCACCTCGAGACAAAGAGCTATCAATAATACTACACCGATAATTTAACGACAGTTTCAATTTGTAACTAAGAAATTGCCTTTACTTAGAAGTTTCAAACTGGAGGCTAGACGTGAACGCTGCAGCATTTCCATTAACTTAGGAATATTAGTGAACGCTCAGAATGAAGAATTACACACAAGCATTGAAGCCATAGTAAAAGGGCGTCAGCAGCTGTAGGTTGAGCACATGGTTAGAATTTCTAAGCACAATATATCACAAAAATAATTTTTCGCCGAATGGACCGAAGCAATGCTACATACTACTGGAAAAAATTCAGTGATAGAATATCAAGTAGGTTGGCAACAAGCCGAATGAATGGGAATGTGATGTTAGTCCTCTAATTATAGAGAAAATATTTCTACCATGGCAGAGCAGTTTTGAAGCTTTCGGCTTTGTGAGGCGAAGAGAAGGAGACGACGTGTATGGAGGAAACACATGGTTGTGGTGCTTGGCTAAACAGCAGTCTTCGACTTCACTGTAAGAAAATTATAATTGTGATACAGATTTTCTCAAAACCAGGGTCTGTCTACCACCACTGAGTGCAGCATTAATACGCAGCAGATCTCTAGGCGTACACAAAATGTATCAATTCTCACAGAACCGTACAACCTCAGTGTCACCTTCTCTTTTGAACGGTTGTGTTTAAAGTTAATGAATTGCTTATGATGAGCGAAAAGCAACATCTTTGTAAGATGTGTCAAGTGCACGTAATCAATGTGGGGTCTAAACAGCTGACGAATACTGTGTTTAGAGAGAAGACATTGTTATTCCGGGATGGAGGTGGGCGTGAAAAATGAAGCGTGCTAGTCGTTTCACTGGGCATAATTAATCATTTATTGATAAACACACAATTAGCACATCACATTTCATGGTAAGGCAATTTCACAATCGTCGATCATAGCACAGTGTAACTTCCATCGTCATTTCATCACATTTGCCAGTGTGGGAAACAAATCTTTCTCTATGCGAATCATTGAAGACATTTACATGTTAGTTCTAGATTCCTTTTAAAACCTTTCTTCGAAAAAAACTCTATAAACGATATTACAAACATATATCAATTGGCTTCACATGTACTGACCCTTGTAGCCTTAGCGCAACTAGCGCAACCAGCGCACTTCAACACAATTAAATGGTGGCACCATTACACCAATAGCTCTGTGGGACACGAGAGATGCCCCCATGTAGTGTGTTCTTAACACGGAAAGATCACCCGTCATCGTCCGGTAGAAGTCTCGCCAGGATGACAACTAAGGATTTACAGAATAGGTCCTTTGAAACAGCCCCCTTAAGAACAATCTTGATCAGCATCGGAGAGATTTTCAACAACCTAACCAGTTTTATTATGCGACCTGTGTCAAAACATGGCTATGATATTTTATGCAGGCAAGAAACCCACCGTGAAATGAACAACTGCCTACCAAGAATTGATGGCTTGAGACTAGTTATAAAGAGACCACATTCAAAGTATGGAAGTGCAGTATTCTGCAACCAAAGTTTAATGATAGATTTGCTTGTCTAACAGGCGATGACAACATCGAAATCCCAACTGTTGACCTGGAAAAGTGCATTGTCGCTTGTGTCCACAAACCCCTGCCGTTAAGTTTGTTTTCAGACCCGGAGGAAATCACCACAACCAGGAATGTAAAGTCACTATCAGTGATTTCAACAGCCGCCACACTAACTGCGGATATAGTACACGTAACAAAGATGGATTTTAAGTTGAGCTGTGGGCTGAGTGCCAGCAATTCAAAATCATCCATGACGAAAAACTACGCCGATCTCCTTTTTTGCAGCTGTAACATCATTTAAATAATAAAGGATCAAGTTTTCCAAGTGATACCCTCCATGCAGTGCAGACCAGTTATGTGCACTAAATAAAGTTTTATAACCTCAATTCGCAGATTCAACTTTAAAAAGGTCGAGTGGTACATCTTCACCAAAATAGTTGAAAAATTGTTGCAAATAGATGCTAACCCAATGAGCTATTATGTATTCATCAAGCCCCCGCTTAAAACTGCGAATCAGAATCTGATAGCATCAATCGCCCCATTACAACAGAAGAAATCCCTAATGGTATCCGAGCTCTTAAACATGGCAAAACTGCTGCGGAAGACGACGTACATGTAGAATTGCTAAAATACCTAACAAAAAGAGATACAGACTGGCTACCCGAAATGTTGAACAACTTCCTGGAAACGATCAACATTTCAAAGTTCTAAAGGGAAGCTCATGTTGTCGCTCTGATCAAGCCTGGAAAATCACCAAGTGACCCGAACAATTTTCAACCAATACTTAATCTGTCACCCGTTCAAGTTCTTTGAACAAATCCTTCTATCCCGGGTCACCCCATCCACAGAAGATAAGCTCATTGAAGAACAAGCCGGGTTCCGAAGTGGGCGGTCGTCCACAGGGCAGGAATTGAATCTTATTCAGCGTACCAAGGACGGTTTCGAGAAATAACTTGTCACTTGTGTTGCCTTTGTTGACACGAGTCCGACTTCCGATACGGTAAACATAAGGATACTTTCCCAAAGATGTACAACGCAACGAAAGATTACAGCTTAACGAAGATCGCTGCAGAGATGCTCGGCAGTTTTCAAAATATTAAAAGTCCTATGCCTAATTCACGATATAATCACACAAACTGTCAACCAGATGTCCGTAAGATCGTGTTCTGCACAGAAGATGGCATTTTGATCAATGGACAACCATGTCAATGATGACGTCAGGGTACCTATGAAACAGGTTAGTTTTTACCGGGTATCCCACATCAACAATCGCTGTGTACACAGTCGTAGACGTTGCAGTATGGCACAGAGAAGATGCCTACCAGACTCTCTCCCATAGAGGGCTAGATAACGAAAGAAAGCAGGACAATCGCAAACTGATATGGCACGATGGCTTAGTGTGAATCGTTCTGTTGTTTCTCGGCCATTATGACAGTGTATACAGACCGAAACTGTACACCGAAGACCGGGGCGAGCCGACCACGTGTGACTTCAGAAAGAGAGGATCGTTATTTGGCTGCAAGAGCACAACAGTACTGCCTTAGTAGTACACGGCAACTGGTAAGCTCGCAGCAACCCCTGGACGTATTGTATCGAGCCAAACGGTGCGCAGAAGGCTTCGGCATAGTGGTCTTTATTGTCAGAGTTCTGCATTGTATCTACCTCTGACGCGTCTTCACAGAAGGAACGTGTAGACTGGAGTCATCAACATGCTGCCTGGACGGTCATACAGTGAGCCAATGTTGTTTTCACAGATGACTCCCGATTCAGTCTGGAGAGAGATTCTCAATGGATATGGATCTGGAGGGAACGTGGAACACGATTTCAGGACCCAAACATTTTGGAAAGAGAGAAATATCTAGGACGATCCCTAATGGTGTGGTCAGGGATTATGTCTATCATTCGAACCCCTATTTCATGAAATTGTACAGGTGAATCGGCAATGTTTAATTACTGTCAGGTATCGTGTGCGGTCTGTGGACCTCATCTTCGGTTGTTGCGAGGTGCTGTGGGCCCAGACTTCGTACCGGTGGACGATAACGCCCGACCTCATAGAGCACGGATGGTTCATGTTTTCTTGGAATCGGAAGGTATTGTACGCATGGCGTGGCCTGCACAGTTTCCGGATTTGAATCCCATAGAGCACTTCTGGGATGCACTACGGTGACGGCTTGCATCACATCAGCATTCACGAACCGCTCTCCAAGACTGCGAGCAGCTCTGCAGGAAAAATGAGAGTTATTGCCTCAACCTGAGACTGATGTCAACATTTACAGCATGCCCAATCTTTGTTAAGCATGTATTGCTGCCAGAGGTGGTCACACCTACACTGAGAACATTAACCAGTTGTTGGATTTTTTTTTTTTCCTGAGCACTGTGGGAGTTAACTTCTGAGGTCATCAGTCCCCTAGAACTTCGAACTACTTAAACCTAACTAACCTAAGGACATCATACTCATCCATGCCCGAAGTAGGATTCGAACCTGCGACCGTAGCGGTCGCCCGGTTCCAGACTGTATCGCCTAGAACCGCTCGGCCACCACGGCCCGCTAGTTGACGTAATGTGTGTGCAAATCCGTTAAGCTGGAGAAAGCTACGAACATTTTTGTCCACCGTTATGCATGGTGCGGTTGCTTACGTTCTGTATTATTTATATTGTTTCTGTTTTACTCCCATCTATTTATACTGTTCTGTAACCAAATAAACGCAACCTTACAAAATATCCGTTTGTTTCTTTAATTTTGGACACCTGGGTACAAAATCAAAGAGGTGTAATGCAGAACTTGGTTTACTAAGAAAATATGAAAGGGGTATGCTACTGTGAACAGCATCGTAAGGGAGTTATCGTAGCCAAGATAGACACTGAGTTCACCCCTAGCACAGTAGTTCAAGTTTATATGCCAATCAGATCCACAGACGACGAAGAGGCAGAAGAATTGTGTGATGAGATAAAATAAATTATTCAGGTAGTTAAGGGAGACGTAAACTGAATTGTGGTGAGGTTCTGGAATTTTATCATAGAAATAGGAAGCCGCCTAGTAGAATTTTACCAGTGCATAATTTAACCATCGCTAACACTTGGTTTAAGATTCGTGAAAGAAGGTTGTATACGTGATAGACGCCTCAAGACATCAGAGGTTTTCGGATTGATTACATGATGCTAGGAAAGAGATTTCGGAAAAAATCATTTTAATTTTAAGACATTTCCAGGTGCAGATGTGGACTCTGACCACGATTTATTAGTTATGAAATGTGGATTAAAACTAAAGAAACTGGACAGAGATAGCACATTAAGGAGGTGGTACCTGGACAAGTTGAAATAACCAGAGGTAGTTGAGAGTTTCAGAGGGAGCCTTAAGGAACAGTTGACTTGGAAAGGGCAAAGGAATACAGTAGAAGACGAATGCGTAGCTATAAGAGATGAAATATTGAATGTAGCAGAGGATCAACTACGTAAAAAGGCAAGGCCTAGAAGAAATCCTTGTATATCATAGGAGATATTGAATTAATTAAGGAGAAAATATAGAAATGCAGTAAACGAAGCACGTGAAAAGGAATAAAAACGAGACCGAGAGAAATGTAAAGATTTAGAAGCTTATATCACCAAGGGGAAAGATAGATACCGCCTATAGGAAAATTAACGAGACCGTTGGAGAAAAGGAAGCAGCTGTACGAAAATCAAGAGCTCTGGTGGAAGACCACTCTTAAGCAAAGAAGGGAAAACTGTAACTTGGGAACATATAGAGGATCTATAAAACGTAGATGTACATGAGCAAAATGTTATAGGAATGGAAGGCGACATTGAGGAAGAAGAGGTGGGAGATACGATACTGCGCGAAGTATATGACAGAGCACTGAAAGAGATAAGTCAAAACAAGGCCC
Source organism: Schistocerca nitens (assembly GCF_023898315.1). Taxonomy (NCBI): domain Eukaryota; kingdom Metazoa; phylum Arthropoda; class Insecta; order Orthoptera; family Acrididae; genus Schistocerca; species Schistocerca nitens. The sequence goes on along the minus strand of NC_064622.1, from coordinate 123,438,459 downwards.
CAGAAGTAAACGACATTCCATCAGAACTACCGATGTATACTTAGAAGAGTGAACCATGATGAAACTCATCCAGCTGGTGTGCAAGATGTATGAGACACCCAACATAACCACCAACTTCAATAAGAATGTAATAACCCCAATACGAAAGAAAACGGGTTTGGACTGGTGTGAATCTTATCGAACTATGGTTGCAAAATACTAACATGAATTCTACACAGAAGAATGGAAAAAGTGGTAAAAACCCATCTCGTAGAAGATCAGTTTGGGTTCTGGAGAAATGTAGGATCACGGGAGGCAATACTGATCCCACGACTTCTTTTAGAAGATCGTATTTGTAGACATAGAGAATACTCTCTTTGAAAATTCTGAAGGTAGAAGGGCAAAAAAAAAAAAAAAAAAAAAAAGGGAGCGAAAAGCTAGTTGCAACTTGTACAAAAACCAGTCGGCAGTTATAAGAGACGAGGGCACGAAACGGAGGCAGTGGTTGAGAAGGGAGTAAGAGAAGGTTGTTGCCTATCGCCAAAATTATTCATTCTGTACAATGAGCAAGCAGTGAAATCGAAGAAAAACCTGGAATAGGAATTAAAGTCCAGGGAGAGAAGGAAAATATTTGAGGTTTGTCGATGGTGCAGTTCTCTCAAAGGACTTGTAAGAGTTTTTTAACGGAATGGGCAGGGTCTTGAAGGGAGGATATAAGATGGACGTCAACAATAACAAGACAAAATAGTGGAATGTAGATTTAAGTGGAGGAAGTCTATTCTGAAAGTATCTGTGTATGGATGTGAAACATGGAAGATAAGCAGTTTATATAAGAAGTCAATAGAAGCTTCTGAAATGTGGTGCTGCAGAAGAAAGCTGAAGATTATATCGCTAGATCACGTAACTAATGACGAAGTACTGAATGGAATTGGGAGAAAATAAATTTCTGGTACAACCTAACTGGAAGAAGGAGTCTCTTGAGGGAACATATTATGAGACATCAAGGGATCACGAGTTCAGTATTGGAGGGAAGTGGGGGGGGGGGGGGGGAATGTAGAGGGAGAGCAAGAGTAAGTAAGTTGATTCACAGAGATGTAGCCTTCAGTAGTTACTCGGAGATGAAGGTTGCACAGGACAGACTAGTGTTGAGAGCTGCATCAAACCACTCTGTGGACTGATGACCACAACAACAACAACAACAAGAACAAAAGCATCTACCAGAACGAAACGCATGCTGAAGCAAAGTAAGCAGACAACAACTCCAGCTATCGATGGCTTGCCGGATATGTATTGTTTGCGAGCACAGCTGAGAAAGACGTAATTATCGCACCAGTTACTTGCCCATATTTACCGAAAAGTGATTGGCATACGATCCACCAGGGCTCCGCACTCAGTACACGGCAGAGAGAAAGGAAAACAGAGGGACATGCTGCAGTCGCTGCCTGTAGCTTGGTGCTGCCTTCCCCGCTCATCGGACACACCTCTCTGACTGCGGAGCATACAGACCGGCTGCTCGCCGACCCACTCCAGCGAGCAGTCTGTTCTCTTTGTTGTCCACAGACAGACTACTTGCCGGGACTGCACCAGCCTTCGGTGCTTCGGTTTCCTCTTTAGCCACAGATAACCCCAGCCACACAGCACTTCTAGTAAGTCTTCTGACATCGATAGGCAGATAAGTTCCTGAAATGGCTCAGTGTCGACCGCAATCTATGAGGGATACACTTCTATCGCTACAGGACAACTCCTTTAATGTAAAAATTAACTGTTATCCGCAGCCAAAAGGGTTTACGACGTTTTCGGGTGTTAGACTGTTCTACAAGGTGAGTCACTAACTGTTGAAACAAAAAATAACTTCCAAAAAATGATACTAGCTGAAAAGTTAATGGGACAAAAGTTGCATGGGACAACGGGGGCCATAACATGACGTTGTTTTTTTGCTGCTAGGTGGGGTAGCTTCAGAGACATGAAGTTCAACTTTGGGTTTTTAAATGGGATGCTGTAGTTTGGTACTTATTGTCTGATATCGGCTATCGATACGAATACAATGATGTGCTACAGTAAGGTCTTTGAAGGTCAACGAAGGTCACAAGGATGGCATGAACGTCCATTTACAGAACGTGTTCTAAGTGATGAACATTGGTATCAATGGAGTGCTGCAATCTTTTTGTCATGGATTGAGTGGCATTCCTTATCACAGCGACACTTATCGAAGCACATGCTCTGACAATTTTCTCTTCCATATCTTCAGGTGTAGTCGGAACGTCTTTATAAACAACGTCTTTTACGAATCCCCACAAGAAAAAATCCAGGGGAGTCAAGTCTGGAGAACGAGCCGGCCACGACACACCTCCGCGTCCAATCCAGCGATTTGGGAAATGTCTCTGCAAGTCATTTCTAGCCATCAGCGGAAAATGTGCTGGACACCCATCGTGTTGATACCTTATTCTGTTCCTTGTTCCTAAATGTATTTATTCCAATAGCAGACCTAATGTTTCTTGCCGGCTGAAGTGGCCGTGCGGTTCTAGGCGCTGCAATCTGGAACCGCGAGACCACTACGGTCGCAGGTTCGAATCCTGCGTCGGGCATGGATGTGTGTGATGTCCTTAGGTTAGTTAGGTTTAACTATTTCTAAGTTCTAGGGGACTAATGACCTCATAAGTTGAGTCCCATAGTGCTCAGAGCCATTTGAACCAATGTTTCTTGCAGGAATGTGGTGTACTTCCTACCCTTAAGATTTCCTTCGATGAAACAGGGGCCTATAATTCTGTCCTCCAGAATTCCACACCATACATTCACCGAGCACTGTTTTTGGTGTGCAACTTGCCGCAGCCAACATGAATTTTCTGTTGCCCAATAATGCACGTTATGGAAATTAACGTTTCCATAGTTCGTGAATGTAGCCTCGTCAATAAATAAAATCAAATTAATGAATGTGCGATCCCTTTGGATTTAGAGTTAAGCCCATCGGCAGAATTCAATGCAACGCATACAATCCGTACCAGTTAATTCTTTGTGGAGACTGATACGATAAAGATGATATTTATGGCAATGCAGAACACAAACAACACTATTGTGGCTCATGTCGGATTCTCTTGCGATCTGACGCGAACTAACACAAGGATCGCGAACCACAGTGGCAAGACTAACAATTTCTATTTCCTCGTTAGTAATTTTCCTTTGCCGGATACGTTTCCGATGCGTTAAAGATCCAGATCTCAATTTATCACACACGTATATAAATGTACGACGTGTAGGGTGAGTACGATGAGGATATCTTTCATGGTATAAGTATCTAGCTCTCACTGAATTTCGTTGGAATTCTCGGTAAATGAGAAGCATATCGATTTGTTCTTAGGAGGAATACATCAGTCACATTCGCTTGATTCGACGATACTAGTCTAACCGTTTCTATTAGTTAGTATTGTGTTGCGAAATGGTCTAATGGTGTTTAGAAGTCAATGGCACGTTAAACGAATACGCCGTATTCGGCGAATATTTACTATTTGCACGATATACGAGAGTGAGTTGTCAGAGCATGTGCTTCGATAAGTGCCGAAGTGATAAGGAATTCCACTCAATCCATGATACGATTTCAGCAATGCTCTGATACCAGTGGCCATCACTTCGAACACCTTCTGTAAATGGACGTTCATGCCATGTTTTTGACCTTCGTTGACCTTCAAAGACCTTACTGTTACACATCACTGGATTCCTCTCAATAGCCGCTATCAGAAAATAAGTACCAAACCATAGCATTCCATAAAAAAAAAAATTTACCTTCGCATCTGTGACGCGACCCTACCCAGCAACAAAAAACCAAGTCATATTGCGGCCCCCGTTGTCCCATGCAAGATTTGTCCCACAAACTTTCCAGTTACTATCATACTTTCGGAGTTATACTAGGTAGCAATAGTTAGTGACTCACCTTGTATAGAGACGGTGTGTCATGTCGCTGAAACGTCTAAAGGACGATACGTCACAAATAGCTTAAAAAATATCTGTTTAAACAATGTTTCTGAGATTTGGACATGAGACGTTCATGCGATTCTGAGAGTAAATAGTAACAATCGCATACGAAACACACTGAGATGACAATAGTCATGAGATATCTCCTGCTATTGTGTCAAATATCCTTTTGGCCGGCGTAGTGCATCAACTCGATGTGGCATGGATTCACCATATCGTAGGAAAGTGGCTGCAGAAATACTGAGCCATCGTATCTCTATAGCCGTCCATAATTGCGAATGTGTTGCCGGTGCTGGATTTTGTGCACGAACTTACCTCTCATTTATGGCCCATAGGCGTTCGATCAGATTCATGCACAAACTCGTTAGTCAGATCATTAGTTATCGAAGTATTCAAAATATTCTTCAACCCAGTAGGAATCAACTGTGGCTCTGTAATACGGTGCATTGTCATCCATAAAAATCCATCATTATTTGGGAACGTGAGTGGCTGCAGATCGACTTCAAGTAGACGAACGTAACAATTTCCAGTCAATGAGTAGTTCAGTTGGACCAGACAGTCCAGTCAATTCCAGGTAAACATAGCCCACACCATTATGGAGCCACCACCAGGTTGCACTGTGCCTTATTGACAACTTGGGTCCTTGGCTTCGTGGGGCCTGCAGCAAACTCGAACCCTACCCTCAGCACTTACCAACTGGAATCCGGATTCATCTGACCAGTCCAGGGTTTTTCAGTCGTCTAGGGGACAGCCGATATGGTGAATAGTCTAAGAAAAGTGCTGCAGGTGATGTTGAGCCGTTACCAAAGGCACTAGTGTTGGTCGTCTGATGCCGTAGCTCATTAGCGACAATGTTTGCTGCATTGTCCTAACGGATACGTTAGTAGTACGTCTCACATTGACTGGTGCATTTATTTCACTCAGTGTTGCTTGTCTGTTAGCACTGGGGCAAAAGCTGCTGCGAGTGATCTAAGTGAAGGGCGTCGGCAACTACGTTGTGCATGGTGAGAGGTAGAGCCTCAGATTTGGTATTCTCGGCACTCTCTTAACACTGTGGATCTCTGAATGCTGATTTTCGAAATGGAATGTCCCATTCTTTTAGCACAAGACACCTCTCCGCGTTCAAAATCTGTAAATTCTCGTCGTGTGCCAAAAGTAACGTCGAAAACATTTTTACATGAATCACCTGGGTATAAATGACAGTTCCATCAATGATCTACACTTCTGTACCTTCTGTGCGTGATAATATGGCCATCTGTATATGTGCGTACTGCTTACCCATGATTTTGTTGCCTCAGTGTATGTTTTTGAACAGTGGCGCTGAAATATGGACATGAGATGTTTATACGATTCTAAGAATAAGTAGCAACAGTGGTATGCAAACTATACTTTATTATACACTACTGGCCATTAAAATTGCTACACCACGAAGATGACGTGCTACAGACGCGAAATTTAACCGACAGGAAGAAGGTGCAGTGATATGCAAACGATTAGCTTTTCAGAGCATTCACACAAGGTTGGCGCCGGTGGCGACACCTACAACGTTCTGACATGAGGGAAGTTTCCAACCGATTCTCATACATAAACAGCAGTTGACCGTCGTTGCCTGGTGAAACGTTGTTGTGATGCCTCGTGTAAGGAGGAGAAATGCGTACCACCACGTTTCAGACTTTGATAAAGGTCGGATCGTAGCCTATCGCGATTGCGGTTTATCGTATCGCGACATTGCTGCTCGCGTTGCTCGAGATCCAATGACTGTTAGCAGAATATGGAATCGGTGGGTTCAGGAGGGTAATACGGAACGCCGTGCTGGATCCCAACGGCCTCGTATCACTAGCAGTCGAGATGACAGGCATCTTATCCGCATGGTTGTAACGTATCGTGCAGCCACGTCTCGATCCCTGAGTCAACAGATGGGGACGTTTTCAAGACAACAACCATCTGCACGAACAGTTCGACGACGTTTCCAGCAGCATGGACTATCAGCTCGGAGACCATGGCTGCGGTTACCCTTGATGCTGCATCACAGACAGGAGCGCCTTCGATGGTGTACTCAACGACGAACCTGGATGCACGAATCGCAAAACGTCATTTTTTCGGATGAATCCAGGTTCTGTTTACAGCATCATGATGGTCGCATCCGTGTTTGGCGACATCGCGGTGAACGCACATTGGAAGCGTGTATTCGTCATCACCGTGCTGGCGTATCACCCGGTGTGGTGTTATGGGCTGCCATTGGTTACACATCTGGGTCACCTCTTGTTCGCATTGACGCTACTTTGAACAGTAGACGTTACATTTCCCATGTGTTACGACCCGTGGCTCTACTCTTCATTCGATCCCTGCGAAACCCTACATTTCAGCAGGATAATGCACGAGCGCATCTTGCAGGTCCTGTACGGGCCTTTCTGGATACAGAAAACGTTCGACTCCTGCCCTGGCCAGCACATTCTCCAGATCTCTCACCAATTGAAAACGTCTGGTCAATGGTGGCCGAGCAACTGGCTCGTCACAATACGCCAGTCACTACTCTTGATGAACTGTGGTATCGTGTTGAAGCTGAATGGGCAGATGTACCTGTACACGCCATCCAAGCTCTGTTTGCCTGAATGCCCAGGCGTATCAAGGTCGTTATTACGGCCAGAGGTCGTTGTTCTGGGTACTGATTTCTCAGGATCTATGGACCCAAATTGCGTGAAAATGTAGTCACATGTCAGTTCTAGTATAATATATTTGTCGAATGAATACACGTTTATCATCTGCATTTCTTCTTGGTGTAGCAATTTTAATGGCCAGATGTGTATTTATTTTAGTTTTCCTCGTTGCCCATGTCCCTGGTACTAAAGTAAACATAAAATCTTCTAGGTAGTGAGGCGGCGTCATGTTCCTCTCCAGTTTCGTATTACACAATCCATGGTGCAGCCTTCTATTGGATCTTCGGATGTTTCCTTTTTGTACTCATCTCACTGGGAACGTCGCTGTATGCTGAAGATAATTCTAGCAGACGGGTAGAAACAATGATTGTGTAAGAAGAAATTGAAGAGGAACATGACCTGTGCTCACAAACTAGAAGATTTTGGCTTCAGTAATGGCCACATGATCCTGCAGACTTGCTTTTACGAACTGCTTCTTGATACCCAAAAACCACGTTTTTGGGGTGTTTCTCGATAGTGGATAAAGGTTCTCTGAAAACTTTTTTTCTTTCTTTGTGGGGGAGGATGGTTCTCAGTAAACGCCAATAAAGTATGTGGTACCTCCATAAGTCTCTTAAGGCGCACCGTAGACAAAACCAGCCTAATTGCTTCATTTGTCTAAGCTGGTTAAAGTGTGTATTATTAAAACTTTGACCCTGTAGTGTTTGATGAGATATATATATATATATATATATATATATATATATATATATATATATATATATATATATATATATTGTAAAAATGAATGGATGAAAATGGGGAAGAAATTGCTTTAAATATTTTTGTTATTTACTCTTTCAGTACGAACTTTGTTGTAGAACCCCTTTTTTTTACGTGTGGTAATAAAAATTCATTTAGACAGAATTAAGCACATTTAAAATTACGTGAACTTTAGCAACCCTCTCATGTTGATAAATTCAAACTAACTGATTAATAACATTTATGACTTTGAAAATTATTTATTAAATTTTTTACGTATTTCGGCCTTGGCACATATTTTCTAGATGCAGTGTTTTTTTTTAAATATTTACTGAATTCTTTCCCGGCGTTAGCTATGGAACACAAGACTGTCTCTGTTAGCATAAAATGGTTAAATATTGCCAAGCCAACCTGAACGTTTAGTTATCATTAACAAAACACACTTCACTATACGTTTAAGTTATTTGCTTTAGAAATTGAAAGAAACAACAGATTAACAACTTCAACGTTAATTATCCGGCTATGTATGCACAAATGTAAAACCAGTAATAAATTCAGTCAGCCTCAGGATCGCTGTAAAAGAAAAATATTTCGTAATTCACCGCTAATTTTACCTGCTCCCGATTTACGGGAGCGGAACAATTTTTTAAATGTGCCGCCGCTGCAAATCGTTCGGTCGCGACACAGTCCAGCAACACCAACGCTAATCGCTAAAAGTGCTGAAAATTCTTTAAAGAAATATTATAGATGACATGGGCAAGCTAATTTACATTAGTAATACACAATTTTGATAAATTATAATGTATTTAGATCATAACAATAATTAAAATTACACACCTTTATAATTTCTCCTCTAATGGCGGCTAAAGATAGATACAGACAAAAGAAGTCCACTCATTCATATAATGCTACGTCACCGGTTCCTCTGTCTCTCAGCTCTCGAGGGAGACGACAAAGAATGCACATTATGTAGTGCTTTTTATACTACTGCTGATTTTGAATATCTCTTTGTAATCTTACAACATTATTTTCCTCTGTGGCTATATTTTACATTTTTTCATCGCAGATATTAACATATTTCGTAATTCCATTATGAGTATAGAAATATTACAATCATAAATACATCGAGAATATTATTACAGAAAATATTACAATAATAACCAACGTCCTTTATACAAAATTGAATAATATTTTTTTGTTAAACAATTACAGTACATACGAATTGCTTCATAGCGGCGTACATAGTACAATTAAATGTCATTTCATTTTATTAATAGTGTGTGTGTTGCCAGGGAACGTTACATTGCCCCCTGGCAGCATTTGGCAAAGAGTTTCTATACTTTGACACAATGGTGCCAGTAATGTTCTTTACAATTCTGTTTTTTTTATGGAATGGCTCTTTTAATTAGTCCCAGGGTTATATATGTTCATGGCTCCCCTATTTGGGCGAAGGCAGACGGGAAACCTGGGCAAAACTGTGCCGGAGCCAAGCCATCCCAGTTGGTTCGTGATTAATCTTGTCTCTTTAACAGTAATTCTTTTGAAATGATTTAGCAGTTTGTCATCAACGGTTACATCATATCACAGTCACGTACAGTTCAACGAAAGTTTGTTGTGTGAATTTAACAACTCGTAATTATCATTTTGCGATATACTGCAAGGTCACTTGTCCTAGGACATATCACTTAGTTTTCTTTTAAATCATTTAGTACAACGTCACTTTCATAATGTTCTCACTACCTACGTGTTACAAATCCATCTCTTACACTTGTTAGTGTTCATTTTCTCTCGTCAGTTTACGGGTATACATAATAAGTGTTCAATGTTTGTCAAAAATCGAGTTCATTGACATGTTATGCAGTTTGTGGACATATTTTGGAATATGTCAGTAATGCTGTAGTTGGTGAGCGGTGCGGAGTGATTGTTGAGCGGCGCTCGGCGCGGCGCGTCTGCTCCGTGTAGGTCACCGCCCCCGATGTTGACAGCTACGGCACGGAGAGGCGTGTGGCTGTCTGGTCTGCTACGTGTTGCTGCGGCCGCTGCATGGCTGAAGTAGCCGGATGCGCGTTGTATATCGGCTCGCCCGTGTGACATCTTCTTGCAGTGCTCCAGCAAACATGCAACAAGTTCACAAACAGTGTACTATCCTTATGGGCATTTTTCCTGCTGTGGGAAAGAACGCATACAGTTATTGGCAGTTATTATTCAGTAGGCCTTCACTAGTCTGGTTTGCACGATGTTTCGTTGTCACAGTAACGCGTTTTATGGGCACACAATATTTTTTTCACCATGACATGACTTGTCATTAGTCACACGCAAGTTTTCACCTTAGAACAAAATGTATCTCTGTAGTCAATGCGCTGTCCTGGCGTCCCTTGACACACAAAGAATATTTTTTTGTACACACGCACAGTACAAGTTATAGTTTGACACTAGCTTGGTCCACCGTCTATTATCGGCTTACTGTTCGTGTCGTGTTAGTTCCTTGTCCACTAGCACACACGGCGATGATACAGTTTCTTATTGCTTGTTCAAAACAACCTCGTGACGTATTGCTGCAGTTTTAACAGTCACTGTCTGTCTCTGCCACACAATACTGCACTTTTGTTTAAGTTTTTTCAGTTACAATGTCCGTTGTGTAATTTTTTGTAACAGCACATTCATAACTTCTTTGTTCGCTCTTTACCAAAGTGTGTGATAATTGCGTACATGGTAACAAATATTAAAATTTCGTATTAGTTTGCCCAAAAATCATCTATATTTATGTTCGAGTAGATTTTATTTGTGCATTCCAGCAGGATTCAGGCATATTGTTCAATAACTCCTTTGAAACTATGTCTCACTTTACTTGCAAGGTCCTGCGTAACTACAGTGTAGTCTCTGTAGGCTAAAATTGACTTGGACTTTACCAGGCTAGCTCTTTTTACTGATTCGATCTGCACATGCTTCAATTGAAGCTTCTTTGTGCGTAACTTTGCGTTACTTAAATTTGCAATAAGTTTGCCCCCCATGGTGCCTTCGGGTCACTACTGGGTGCATTACTCTCTTTGATAATACTGGTTTGAAAATAAAGTTCTCAGGGTCTCATATTATTAATATTATTCTGGGTTCGTACCTGTCAATCTGACACACACACACACACACACACACACACACACACACACACACACACACACACACATATATATATATATATATATATATATATATATATATATATATATATATATATAAAATGGAAAAGACTGTACCAAGTAATGTTTCAAGTTTGACACACATATAGAATATTATGCAGTACACAAACTAATCACTACTAAAATGTTTCTCCTGACTGATCTCTGTCACAATTTAACACTACAAATAATTGCACTAATCAGGTTATGTGTGCAGACATTTAGAGCATGTTTAAGCTAACACTAATTAAAAAGAAGACATAACACAAATAATCATAAACAAAAGAGAAAGTCAATCACATTCTTATAACTAAATACTTCTACACTAGTACATTATCTCTACAGATAACACATCATTAATCTTCATTCATTTCCAAAAGAATGGTGTACCTTTTTACACATAACATATAGGACTATTAGCCATTTACTGTAGGAATATTTTCACATCCTTACGCGGATACAGTTCCCGTACTCTCCCTGATTGGGGATCTGCTAAGAGATAGCTACTATTTCCTTCTTGGACCAAGGAATGGAGTATGAGGCTCGACAGTAGGTTTTGTGAGACTTCACCTCGATATTGTATTGTTATCCCTTAACAATTCCTGGTCGTTCTGAAAATACATCTGCAAAGTCAGATAATAACTGTACCAAATCCTGCTGTTGCATTGAGTTCAAATTTTCGGACTGTGATACTTTGTTCACAAGTGCGTCCACATTTGCTTTTAATTGATCACCTTGTACGTCTGGATAATAGAGATTTTGTCCTAGAGAATGACTGTCTAAATGTAGTATCCACTGATTCCTACATTTTATGTTAATAGCATTACAATTAGGCACAGGTACCTCTTCAGGTCTGAGCATGGACAATTCTATCCTCCTACCCGTGTTCATCAAACTTAATTTTCCCCGAGAAAGGTAGATTACTGCGTCCCTTTCTCTCAAAAATCTACCCCAAAAATGCAGGCTACCTTTAAACCCTTTACTACCAGGAACGAGCACGCTATGGCTTCTCCCCCTATATACATCTCTACCCGCACTTGGAGTTTAATTATTAGTCGCTGTGCACTGATGGCTCCAGTGACTTTGCAATTGTTCACAGGAAAAGTCAGCATACGCTTTTCTTTCCCCAGTACTCTGAATAGGTCCATACTCATGACACTGACAGTAGCACCTGTGTCTACGATTGCTTGCACATCAATATTGTTAATTTTCATCTCTATTATCGTTTGTACTTTGTGCTCCTTTATGCACGTGGGTGGTTCAGTTATTAATTCATGTCCCATCTGTACCCCGTCATTATACCTGAGGATACAGATTTCCGATGTTTTGTTCTGTGTCGGGCTGCTCTCACTCCAAACCTCAGCCGACGATGGAGAGCGTATCTCGGTTAAATCTAGTTTGTTGGATTATTACTGGTGGATGGGTGTGGCTGCTCTGTGTCGCTGTAAGTTGTGTTGCGTCGGCCGCCACGGTTGCGCAATTGGCACATTTTGTGGTGGCGGTCGGTTATTGTCATATCTTTCACTGTTTTGCCGGTCCGGACTGAGCCTCTGGTTCTGTGGCCAAGTTCGGTTTGCATCGTTATAGGTCTTGGTGTTCCACGGCCCCCTGGCATTTTTCCATCTACTATTGAATGGTGGGCCTGTTTCATATCGGTCATCGAACCTCCTTTGCCGGTCATTGTTCACCGGCGGACTATTGCCATTCCGCTCTCTACCTCTATTCCCGTTTTGTACATAATCTTGTCTCCTATTGTTACCTCCGCCGTTTCCATTATTTGGTGGAGGCGTGTTATTTCTCCCGGGTTCGATTCTCGGCGGGGTCAGGGATTTTCTCTGCCTCGTGATGGCTGGGTGTTGTGTGGTGTCCTTAGGTTAGTTAGGTTTAAGTAGTTCTAAGTTCTAGGGGACTGATGACAATAGATGTTAAGTCCCATAGTGCTCAGAGCCATTTGAACCATTTTCGTGTTATTTCGACCATTTCTGTAACCGTTTCCGTTACTTCTAGCCTGTTCAGAGGCTGCCTTAACATCCTCCTGAATCCGGTCAATTGAGTCCAGCACAGACAAGAAATGTTCCATGTCGTTCTCTGGTACGTGAATAAGTTTTTCCTTTACGTGTATCGGCAAGGGTGATTTCAAAAGTCTGATCAAATCCCGGGATGAAATCTGCTCGTCCCAGTAACGGGTCTTATTAATGTATTTCTCAAAATATTTTCGCAAATTGCCTAATCGTGGAGACGACGGCTCTGGATTCGTAATCTCTCCTGAATACATGTTGACCAATATTTGGCCAAGAATGCCTTTTCAAATTGCTCATATGTGTCGCAAATGTCAGCTGCTCGGTTGCCCATAATGCAGCATCTCCTTGTATGTAAGACATAACGAACTGTATTTTCTGTGTATGACTCCAAACACTAGGCAAAATGTTTCTAAATCCCTTGATAAATACTACAGGGTGAACAGATTTTTTCTCCGTTGTAAAGATCTGAAACTGTCGGTTTTTAATCAGGCTTTCTTCAATCATTATTTTGGAGTGACATTTGTTTGTTTCGCTAAATTTGGTTGCCTGTTCTGTCTCGCAGTCGCAATTTTTCATTGCTGTATTTATATGCCTATCATTGGCGTCACACACGCCTGTGGAACAAGCTGTGCACCAGCTCCGCAAGAGGACGGTTGACATTCCGCTTCCACAGCACCGCCCTTCTTAGGTCCCGCACTCAAGCCAAGTCTTTGGCTTCAATCGCGGCCAAGTCTTTGGCTTCAATCGCGGCGTGCACCCTCTCGTCTGTCTTTTGATTAAGGTTGGTGTCTTATTGCCTCCAACCGGTTCGTAAATTCCTTTTCAATTTTGTTTGTCTGTTCGGATATTTTCTGCTCTATTGCTTGACTTGTGTCAATTTCTAATTTTTATATCCTGTTACCCAGTATACTGATTTCATCTACGATACTGGCGTTAGCCACCTGGATATGATCTACTCTTTCGCTCAGTTCTTGCACCGCTTTGGGTATGGTTTCATAGTTTTGTCTCCAACTAACAATCTCATTTTGCATAGCTTCCAAAGATTGCATTAACTGCAAATATCTCTCATGCTGGCATCGATCACGCTCTGCTTGTTCATGCATAAACGTAGCTTGGAAATTGAGCATGCGCTCGAACATAACTCTTAATGATTGCACTTCTGACACCTCACCACTCTCTGGTCCGTGTCTAGTGCGTGTGGGTGGCACAGTGTTTCTACTTTCAACTGAATCACTGGCTGGCAGTGGCAACATTTCTTGCCCTTATGCCCCCAGATTCTCACATTGTACTTCCTGAACTACGCCACTAATATTACTTCGTGCCCCACTTTCTAACTCGGTATCACTGCTTGCTAACTGTTGTTTATTATCCATGTTTATATTTTTCTGACTACGCAATCTAACCATAGTCAACAAAAGAAACAAAATCTGAACTAAATATCCTAACACTCAGGTTTAACTGACATAATCACACAAGAAATGGTCATTTGTTGAAACACACTTACTATATACTACGATGACTAACTACTCAAATGTCCTGTTATTAAAAAAAACTAACAACAAGCACACCACTAATGATCCGAGAACACCGCACTGAGGCTACTTTACTATCCACAGGACAACTACAGTGTAGCTTTACCTTTTGGTGATCTATCTTGGGTGCAGGTGATTAGGTAGGTGGTAGGTAATTAATTTTTTGATGTGTATATATATATATATATATATATATATATATATATATATATATATATATATATATATATATATAATATTTATTATGCAAAAATGAATGGATGAAAATAGGGAAGAAATGGCTTCAAATATTTTTGTTATTTACTCTTTCAGTACGAACTTTGTTGTAGAACCCCTTTTTTTTACGTGTGGTAATAAAAATTCATTTAGACAGAATTAAGCACATTTAAAATTACGTGAACTTTAGCAACCCTCTCATGTTGATAAATTCAAACTAACTGATTAATAACATTTATGACTTTGAAAATTATTTATTAAATTTTTTACGTATTTCGGCCTTGGCACATATTTTCTAGATGCAGTGTTTTTTTTTTAAATATTTACTGAATTCTTTCCCGGCGTTAGCTATGGAACACAAGACTGTCTCTGTTAGCATAAAATGGTTAAATATTTCTAGCCGACCTGAACGTTTAATTATCATTAACAAAACACACTTCACTATACGTTTAAGTTATTTGCTTTAGAAATTGAAAGAACCAACAGATTAACAACTTCAACGTTAATTGTCCGCCTATGAATGCACAAATGTAAAACCAGTAATAAATTCAGTCAGCCTCAAGATCGCTGTAAAAGAAAAATATTTCGTAATTCACTGCTAATTTTACCTGCTCCCGATTTACGGGAGCGGAACAATTTTTTAAATGTGCCGCCGCTGCAAATCGTTCAGTCGCGACACAGCCCAGCAACACCAACGCTAATCGCTAAAAGTGCTGAAAATTCTTTAAAGAAATATTATAGATGACATGGGCAAGCTAATTTACATTAGTAATACACAATTTTGATAAATTATAATGTATTTAGACCATAACAATAATTAAAATTACACACCTTTATAATTTCTCCTCTAATGGCGGCTAAAGATAGATACAGACAAAAGAAGTCCACTCATTCATATAATGCTACGTCACAGGTTCCTCTCTCTCTCAGCTCTCGAGGGAGACGACAAAGAATGCACATTATGTAGTGCTTTTTATACTACTGCTGATTTTGAATATCTCTTTGTAATCTTACAACATTATTTTCCTCTGTGGCTATATTTTACATTTTTTTCATCGCAGATATTAACATGTTTCGTAATTACATTATGAGTATAGAAATATTACAATCATAAATACACTCCTGGAAATTGAAATAAGAACACCGTGAATTCATTGTCCCAGGAAGGGGAAACTTTATTGACACATTCCTGGGGTCAGATACATCACATGATCACACTGACAGAACCACAGGCACATAGACACAGGCAACAGAGCATGCACAATGTCGGCACTAGTACAGTGTATATCCACCTTTCGCAGCAATGCAGGCTGCTATTCTCCCATGGAGACGATCGTAGAGATGCTGGATGTAGTCCTGTGGAACGGCTTGCCATGCCATTTCCACCTGGCGCTTCAGTTGGACCAGCGTTCGTGCTGGACGTGCAGACCGCGTGAGATGACGCTTCATCCAGTCCCAAACATGCTCAATGGGGGACAGATCCGGAGATCTTGCTGGCCAGGGTAGTTGACTTACACCTTCTAGAGCACGTTGGGTGGCACGGGATACATGCGGACGTGCATTGTCCTGTTGGAACAGCAAGTTCCCTTGCCGGTCTAGGAATGGTAGAACGATGGGTTCGATGACGGTTTGGATGTACCGTGCACTATTCAGTGTCCCCTCGACGATCACCAGTGGTGTACGGCCAGTGTAGGAGATCGCTCCCCACACCATGATGCCGGGTGTTGGCCCTGTGTGCCTTGGTCGTATGCGGTCCTGATTGTGGCGCTCACCTGCACGGCGCCAAACACGCATACGACCATCATTGGCACCAAGGCAGAAGCGACTCTCATCGCTGAAGACGACACGTCTCCATTCGTCCCTCCATTCACGCCTGTCGCGACACCACTGGAGGCGGGCTGCACGATGTTGGGGCGTGAGCGGAAGACGGCCTAACGGTGTGCGGGACCGTAGCCCAGCTTCATGGAGACGGTTGCGAATGGTCCTCGCCGATAGCCCAGGAGCAACAGTGTCCCTAATTTGCTGGGAAGTGGCGGTGCGGTCCCCTACGGCACTGCGTAGGATCCTACGGTCTTGGCGTGCATCCGTGCGTCGCTGCGGTCCGGTCCCAGGTCGACGGGCACGTGCACCTTCCGCCGACCACTGGCGACAACATCGATGTACTGTGGAGACCTCACGCCCCACGTGTTGAGCAATTCGGCGGTACGTCCACCCGGCCTCCCGCATGCCCACTATACGCCCTCGCTCAAAGTCCGTCAACTGCACATAGGGTTCACGTCCACGCTGTCGCGGCATGCTACCAGTGTTAAAGACTGCGATGGAGCTCCGTATGCCACGGCCAACTGGCTGACACTGACGGCGGCGGTGCACAAATGCTGCGCAGCTAGCGCCATTCGACGGCCAACACCGCGGTTCCTGGTGTGTCCGCTGTGCCGTGCGTGTGATCATTGCTTGTACAGCCCTCTCGCAGTGTCCGGAGCAAGTATGGTGGGTCTGACACACCGGTGTCAATGTGTTCTTTTTTCATTTCCAGGAGTGTACATCGAGAATATTATTACAGAAAATATTACAATAATAACCAACGTCCTTTATACAATATTAAATAATTATTTTTTGTTAAACAATTACAGTACATACGAATTGCTTCATAGCGGCGTACATAGTACAATTAAATGTCATTTCATTTTATTAATAGTGTTTGTGCTGCCAGGGAACGTTACAAGTGTTGGATAATTACAATTCTCCAAAGGCTATTCAAAACGTTTGATCGTACAGCATTGCATGCAATACAATCGAGGTAAAAGGCCCTGTAAAATGCAGTTTTTATACGCAGAGTTTAGATACAGATTGGTAGCACGGGCTGCAGCAGTCGTACCGATTATAACAGCTCCTGCGGAAGATAAACCGTCAAACAAAGATATTATGATAAAATACTTCTGACTGTTTAACTGAGAAGTAGTCTTCCACTGATTCATACGTTAGTTACAACCATCCCATTACACATATTAGTCTGATACTCTCTTTAAGAACTTACACAAAATCTCTCTGAACGCATTTTATCCTTATAGAGGTTTGTAGCCATATGAAAACAGCTCCTTGCGCGGTTCTTTGATAATCAAGTACCTGATAACGAATTCACATTAAAAAAGGGAAAAATATAGAAAGGAGTCATTAACAAAAGATTATGTTACTCACGTATATCCAATTCGAATATCATACGACTTTGAACGGAAGGTTCCAGACAAGTTCGTTAGCTGCACGAGATGCCGACGGCGCGGACTTCGCACCTTCTTACTGACGGAATTCGATAAAACGAAATTTCGCTGGAGAAAATCCTCTCCGGGAAATTGAGTTTGGTACAATGCGAGATCAGGAAAGGACGGATGGAATGAGGTGGCCACAAGGAGCAGCGACACACGATCGCATCAGGAATTCCATTACCCGGCATGCTGCAGCGCATTGCTCTTAGCTTCCCTCCCGGGAACGGTCAGATTTCACTTATGACTTCGAGAAGAAATCGTTTATTCATGGCGAGCGTATATATTATTCAGCGGTGGAACTATTTGATGCGGTTTAAAGCAATAATGACGCCTTCTCGGTCATAAAACGCCCACTAGTTAGCGTCGCTATACCAGGAGGTTTGTGTGAAATAAAATAAGGAAGCCATTGTGAATAGTTATAGAGCTTATTGCTGGATAAAGAGCGAATATTTTTGACTAAAGCAAGGCAAAGAATGTAAATGATGATTCGGTAGTATTCATTATTACTTATCACTAGACTACTTAGACGCTAATGTCAACTACCGCAGATGAGTATCAAGAGAGATCATCGTGTGCGAAACGTACATCCTACCGATACACCTTGAGTTAATGCTGAGATATATTTAACCACTTCGCTGGACGCAGTTTTTCGTGTAGGGCGTAGCGCTCCTAGATAATACGTGTCACAGAGGTAAGATTCCAAAGACAAGAAATGAACACCAGTAACCTCGTAAATTAACTGCTCCCTTCGACGAAGTTTTTAAGGAAGCTTTTCGGTACAAAGCGATTAGGGTAAACATGGTACAAAATACTGAGGCTACTCAGTAGTATGATGTCGAGCATACTTCGTGTTGTAGAACGCGACACTACAAGTAAATAAGAAAAGCTGAACAACGGGATACCGCCGGGGTCCTTTCTGGCTACCACATTATTCATTCGTTATACTTCACACCAAATTACTAACACGAAATCTATACAGACGAATGGAAAAACTGGTAGAAGCCGACATCGGGGAAGATCAGTTTGCATTCCGTAAAAATGTAGGAACGCGTGAGGCAATACTGACCCTAGGACTTACCTTAGAAAATAGATTAAGGAAAGGCAAACCTACGTTTCTAGCATTTGTAGACTTAGAGAAAGCTTTTGACAATGTTGACTGGAATACTCTCTTTCAAATTCTGAGGGTGGCAGGGGTAAAATACAGGAGGAGAAAGGATATTTACAATTTGTACAGAAACCAGACGGCAGTTATAAGAGTCGAGGGGCATGAAAAGGAAGAAATTGTTGGGAAGGGAGTGAGACAGGGTTGTAGCCTATCCCCGATGTTATTCAATATGTATACTGAGCAAGCACTAAAGGAAACAAAAGAAAAATTCGTAGTAGGAATAAAAATCCATGGAGAAGAAATAAAAACTTTGAGGTTCGCCAATGACATTGTAATTCTGTCAGAGACAGCAAAGGACCTGGAAGAGCAGTTGAACGGAATGGACGGTGTCTTGAAAGGAGGATATAAGATGAACATCAACAAAAGCAAAACGAGAATAATGGAATGTAGTCGAATTAAGTCGGATGACGCTGAGGGAATTAGATTAGTAAATGAGACACTTGAAGTAGTGAAGGAGTTTTGCTATTTGGGGAGCAAAATAACTGAAGATGGTCGAAGTAGAGAGGATATAAAATGTAGACTGGCAATGGCAACGAAAGCGTTTCTGAAGAAGAGAAATTTGTTAACATCGAGTGTAAGTTTAAGTGTCAGGAAGTCGTTTCCGAAAGTATTTGTATGGAGTGTAGCAATGTATGAAAGTGAAACGTGGACGATAAATAGTTTAGACAGGGAGAGAATAGAAGCTTTCGAAATGTGGTGCTGCAGAAGAATGCTGAAGATTAGATGTGTAGATCACGTAACTAATGAGGAGGTATTGAATAGAATTGGGGAGAGCCGGCCGAAGTGGCCGTGCGGTTAAAGGCGCTGCAGTCTGGAACCGCAAGACCGCTACGGTCGCAGGTTCGAATCCTGCCTCGGGCATGGATGTTTGTGATGTCCTTAGGTTAGTTAGGTTTAACTAGTTCTAAGTTCTAGGGGACTAATGACCTCAGCAGTTGAGTCCCATAGTGCTCAGAGCCATTTTTAGAATTGGGGAGAAGAGAAATTTGTGGCACAACTTGACTAGAGGAAGGGATCGGCTGGTAGGGCATATTCTGAGGCATCAAGCGATCACCAATTTAGTATCGGAGGGCAACGTGGAGGGTAAAAATCGTAGAGGGAGACCAAGAGATGAATACACTAAACTGATTTAGAAGGATGTAGGTTGCAGTAGGTACTGGGAGACGAAGAAGCTTGCACAGGATAGAGTAGCATGGAGAGCTGCATCAAACCAGTCTCTGGACTGAAGACCACAACAATAACGACACAATATTTCAAACATGTCTAAGACTACTGCAAGGTATTTGGGTATAGTGATGAACTGAATTTGCTAGCCAAACATAAAAAGTGTGTAGTTACCGGGATCCCTCTAACAGACGATATGTGAACTTTAAGAGAACACTATAAGAAACTGAGGCTTACACTAAATCTTAACAAGACTGAGGCTAGTTGCTTTCGCATAAATACAAGACACACGAATCATCAACTGGAGATATCTTTTAATAAATCAGTGTTCAGATATCAAAAATCCCACTAAACATCTAGGAGTAACCATAAGCAGAACATTAGCTTTCAAAAACGTACCGTAAACGTTGCCTCCAAGATAAGGACGCGTAAGTATATTATCCAGAATCTTAGTGGCACTACACGGGAATCTGAAAGACGACGAAACTGACGGTTTCGTCGACTTTTACATTATCGAGATGCAACTTATACAGAGTGATATGTAGATCGAATTAATTTGATTTGAAAATAGCGTATTCCTTTATTTTAATTAAAGATTATCTGATGGTGACTGCCAATACATGACGTACTTGCACGTGTTTTATTTCTTGAGAATTACATTTGGGTGAGCTAGCAGTTTCACAATCAGATAGCAGTCAAAGCTGGCCGACGGTGACTTAACGCAGATTTTATAAGGGTAACGCCAGGTAGGACAGCATTTGCGAAGACTGTAGTGAAAACTGGACACGAAAAGGGATCGCCCGACACTGTGCGGACCTTGTTATGGTGTAAAGTCAACGCCGGCACGCCAGTCGGAAACGACAGAGCAGAGAAGGATTCGAGAAGAGATCAGCCAATCCCACACTGACCGACCTCCCTCCTGGACGACAACGACATCATCGACGCCCAGGTGATGGCGACATAAGCGCAGGGTCCGACTGGTGGCAGCCCACTTTGATAGCAGCTCCAACGTTAGCCACTTCGTTATCAGACGCATCGCAGCCTCTTGCTTAGCAATCTCTATGTAGCTCAGTTAGAGATCAGCAGTCACTGCAGTTTATTTGGCAGACTTTTGTTAGTAGCGGTAGCTAGGACCAGAAATGTTACTTGTGCTTGTCTGTTCTGAAGAAGACCATCAAAATTAAGTATTTGGCTTGTCTTGTTGTGATAAAACTCATTAATGAGAGTTGTTTGATTGTTTATCTAGCGAAACAGGTATGCAGGATTCCTAGCTATTACAGTGTCACTGTTCCACCACTATTTGTATAACAAATGATAGTTTACAGTCTTCATTGGGCATCTACATACCGATACAGGTTAATTACCTAAAGCTATAGGCGGTGATAGTACATTTCAGGCGTACCCGTGCCAGGGTCACGTCAGCGACTGGTGACTTCGTGATGCAGTGAGGAATATAAACTTGCACTTTAAAATTTTCTGAAATTTTTCTTAAAATTTTTTCGCTAATACAGCGCTCGTAGAGCAAAGAGAGAACTAAAATTTTTGAAATTTGAAATTACACTGGTTTACAATCACATTTCTTGAGTCCGCGTTAGTCATAGAACTTCTGCTGGAGCGAATTAAATGATGTATCTATGTGATATTTCAGCTTTCTCTTGCTTGTGTGGATTCTACTCCGCATCCTAGCGATCTTTCAGCGTTGGTGCAACGCCGAAATTATTTAGGAAGGGTTTAATAATTTTTTATGTATCTGTATGCAAGAAGTTCTTGGAATTTCGAACCGTAGTTGAAGTTAAGGAATTCTGCTGTCTAGGCAGTAAAACAACCGATGACGAACGGAGCAAGGAGGACATCAAAAGCAGACAGCAATGGCAAAAAGAGCATTCCTGGGCGAGAGAAATCTACTAGTATCAAACATTGGTCTTAATTTGAGGAAGAAATTTCCCGAGAATGTACGTCTGGAGTACAGCATTGTATGGTTGTGAAACATGGACTGTGGGAAAACAGGATAAGAAGAGGATCGAAGCATATGAGATGTGGTGCTACAGACGAATGTTGAAAATTAAGTGGACTGATAAGGTAAGGAATAAGGACGTTCTGCGCAGAATCGGAGAGGAAAGGAATATGTCGAAAACAGTGATAAGACTAAGGGACAGGATGATAGGACATCTGTTAAGAATTGAGGGAATGATTCTTCATGGTGCTAGAGGGAGGTGTAAAGGGCAAAATCTGTAGAGGAAGAGAGAGATTGGAATACATCCAGCAAATAATTGAGGACGTAGGTTGCAAGTGCTACTCTGAGATGAAGAGGAGGTTGGCACACGAGAGGAATTCGTGACCGGCCGCATGAAACCAGTCACAAGACTGATGACAAAAAAAAGAAAGGATGCAAGGTGTCTTGAATGTGTATTGTGTATTTGAATGCGTACTAGAAGTCAGACGAGAGCAGCTAGGGCGTTATTTAAGTTATCGAAAATTTCAAATATATAGCGAGCTCAAGATAGGAGGTTATCAGATGTATAGGAGAAGCAGATAACATTTCCCACGGAACGGTCAATACAAAATCCATCCGTGCTTCAAAGTTAACAGAGGGTGAGATCGGATTGTCATGGAGAACGGTCGCTTCTCGACGCGAAACCGGAGTCGAAAGAATCAGAGATTGGCGGGTGTAAGGGAGCATCAGGGCCATTTCAACGCTGCAGGCGCATTCTCAATTTCAGGAGAGTCAACTCCCAGCAGAAGAGATGAACAAACTAACTCAGAACTTGCTTTACTGAAATTTTTGCAGAAAATGAAACAGAAGAACGAGGCAGCGAGGAATGAAATGTTACGTGAAAGCATGGTAACTAGGAAACAGATAAGAAATTATGGGCTATTTTGAGCATATATATGAAAGATGTAAAAGGATTAGCGACGGAAGCAAAGGTTGAGTCTATGGAAGCCAAGAAGGTAGCGCAATCAGCTAAAAAGTTGGAAGAAGACGTAGAGAAAGCACAGTAAGGAATAAATACCCAAATACAACAGCTTCCAGTCCTGAAAAAGGAACTGTACAAAGCAGGAGACAAAAAGAACAAGAAACATTTATTGTAGACATCGGAAGAAGTGTAAGTAGGCTGTTTAGGTTTTCTTATTGGTAACGCCACGTAGCGCTCTATATGAAAATCACTGACTATGCTGTGTGCAGTCTGTGGCTGGTTTGCATTGTTGTCTGCCATTGTAGTGTTGGGCAGTTGGCTGTTAACAGCGCGTAGCGTTGCGCAGTTGGAGGTGAGCCGCCAGCAGTGGTGGATGTGGGGAAGTGAGATGCGCACTTTTGAGAGCGGATGATCTGGACGTGTGTCCATCAGAGACAGTACATTTGTAAGACTGGATATCATGAACTGCTATATATATTATGACTTTTGAACACTATTAAGGTAAATACATTGTTTGTTCTCTATCAAAATCTTTCATTTGCTAACTGTGCCTATCAGTGGTTAGTGCCTTCAGTCGTTAGAATCTTTTATTTAGCTGGCAGTAGTGGCGCTCGCTGTATTGCAGTAGTTCGAGTAACGAAGATTTTTGTGAGGTAAGTGATTTGTGAAAGGTATACGTTAATATTAGTCAGGGCCATTCTTTTGCAGGGATTATTGAAAGTCAGATTGCGTTGCGCTAAAAAATATTGTGTGTCAGTTTAAGCACAGTCATGTATAATTTTTCTAAGGGGACGTTTCAGAAGGTAGGACAATGTTAATGGTGCTATTGTCGCGAAATTAGATGAAACCACAGTACTGTTAAAACGCGCAAGAAGAAATTAATCTCATGCGGAATGCAGAAGACACGCAAGGAGCCTGGAAATTCGGATATAGCTTCATCCAGGGAAAACAAGGAAAGTCAATCATTGGTCCAGTCTAGTACAGCAGACGAAAAAACAAAATTCGTAACGAGAATGGTTTTCGGGAGCTGATCCCGCAACGTTCACGTCTGGAGACGGTTGGTAATGCACGAAATAATTGTACTCCACTCATGAGGAAGCAAGCAGCGGACATGAAGAGTTTGTTGCAAGGGAAAGTTAAAGTAGTGAGTCAACAACATATAGAGAAATACCAACAGCTGACAGGAGGTATGCTCGGGAAGAAGAAGCATTTGATTGTAAGCACTTCCTTTCCATACTGAAATTCCAAAAAGTGGACATCGGCAAATGCATTCGCTCGAAGGTGTGGGTATCTCAATTCAGTTTATCACTACTACCATACACAAACGTGTAGCTCGTACCAGAATTTGAAAGATATTTTACTTGCGATATATTAGTCGAAGGGAACTCAGGAGCGCATCAAGTTAGAAACTGCGAAAAGGGAAGCATTAACTTAACGCAGGTTGGAAAGGAGATGCTGACCCAGGTAGGACAGCGTTCGCCGAAGACTGTTGTGCGTACTGGTCAGGGCGAGGGGACGTCAGCCGCAAATCGACGCAATGCGTACAGGAGGTAACGCCGACTCGTTGGAATTCTGCACGAGATGACCGCCACTCACAGGTTCCTAAAGAGTTTTCTCCGGTGAGGGCGTTGTAAAGTACAGTAAAGGTCCCGAAAGGTGAGCAACAGTGAGCCTTTGGCGGAGAATACCGGTAGGAGAGCAATATACCCATGGACACCATGCGGGCTCTATGAAAGTTACAGGTACTTATGGCTCTATGCTCTCGGCGGAACACGGCAGGCTAGGTGCGAGACTGCAACTTTCTCCTCTCAAAAATACCTGTAGCTGGTCCCTCATAAATATAAAATGGATAGGAATCTTAGGAGGGTCGTAGGAAACTACATGCTAAAGTGTTCCTTTGCGGCATCGATAGGGCAGGGCCAAGACGCGCAGAGTGGCCACGCGTTAAGAGGCACCATGTTACTGATTACACGGCCCCTCCCACCGCAGGCTCGAATCCTCCCTCGGGTTTGGGCGTGTCTGTTGTTCTTAGCATAAGTTAAAGTAATGTGTAAGACTATGTGTATGACCCCAGCAGTTTCGTCCCTTAGGAATTCACACACATTCCTTTCTTTAACTGTACTGGATTCGGAAATGTGGGAATTTCATTGGTCAGTCTGGTCTGACGCAGTTTTGGAAAATTATTCAGAAGTAGGACGCTCCAGAAGAACTGACACTTGTCACCGGATGGCTGCTCGTGATGGGTTTGGTCTGACTCTGGAAAGAGGACGAACGTTACGAGGGAAGATAGGAGGAACTAAGGAGCCACTTTGTTCGCAGCTAATGAGAGAACCACTTCGAATTCTGCTCGCATACTTCGGTGTGAAAAGTACTCATTTCACTTTGCAGCTCCAACTGGAATATGAGATACAGCTTGCGTTATATAGCTTTTCGGGATTCACATGGATCGTCCGATACAGTGGCCGCCGACAGCACCAATGGCGGACAACACAAAAACGCTGAGTTAAAAAAATGCTAAAATCTGCAATCGTCTTCGGCTTGTATATGTCGCAATGCACTCAGTGAACTAAAAAAAAAAAAAAAAAACTCCTCTCCAACAGGCAATTAAGTCTCAACGGGTACCGACCGGCCGCCGTGTCATCCTAAGTCATAGGCGTCACTGGATGGGGATACGGAGGGGCATATGGTCAGCACACCGCTCTCCCGGCCGTATGTCAGCTTCCGAGACCGGAGCCGCTACTTCTACATGAAGTAGCTCCTCAGTTTGCCACACAAAGGCTGAGTGCACCCCGCGTGCCAACAGCGCTCGGCAGACCGGATGGTCCCAGCCCGACAGCGCTCAACTTCGGTAATCTGACGGGAACTTGTGTTAGCACTGCGGCAAGGCCGTTGGCGCACTCAGTAAACGTTAGAGTGTTAATGAGTAGGAGAAAGACACCCTCTTGCCAAGCATACTTTTATGAACTCAAATTCTGTAGACCACTGTTGTCAGATCGCGGAAACGGATAAGTGTGCTAATAATGTAGTAACCAATGTATCGGTTCCTTGCCTCGAATCTCCTCCAACCTTAGTCACTTTTAACTGTTTCATATTCTTGTCATAATTGGTCAGTGAATAGAATGTTATACTTCAGGGCAACTACTGCACACGATTATTGTATCTTTTACAATAAAACTCGTAATTTTCACTTTCGTTTACACTTATCTCATCTAAAAAGTGGCTCTGAGCATTATGGGACTCAACTGCTGAGGTCATTAGTCCCCTAGAACTTAGAACTAGTTAAACCTAACTAACCTAAGGACATCAAAAACATCCATGCCCGAGGCAGGATTCGAACCTGCGACCGTAGCGGTGTTGCGGTTCCAGACTGCAGCGCCTTTAACCGCACGGCCACTTCGGCCGGCTTATCTCATCTGCTCACTGAATTAAATCACAGTGTCGCTATTCCACCACCATTTTTAAGTCGTTAGGACCATAGTTTAGCGTAAATAAAAAGATCCTAGCGAAACAAATGATAGTTTACAGTTTTCATTGGCACTCTACATAGCCTACATTACCTAGAGGCGTAGGTGTGGGGTAGTACAAAACTTCGTCTCACACGTTACAAACTTCAGCACTGATGGTGTAGCCGAATACTGTGAACCAGTCTGGTTGAATGATGTTCACTCCAACTGCATACAGCAGTGCGGATGTTTACAGATGTGTAAAATCTCCTTCCCTGTATTGGCTTCCAGTACTCAGGTATATAATTCCAGCCCCTCTACTCAGAAGGGGAGCACACATAAGGATGTATAAGAAATGTAGCACAATTCTGAACGGCCAGTTAACCAGAACCAATTCCGCTGGCAAGTAATCGGCTACGACCCCACAACCCAGCCTGGTTTCTT
This sequence comes from Schistocerca nitens, assembly GCF_023898315.1. Classification (NCBI taxonomy): domain Eukaryota; kingdom Metazoa; phylum Arthropoda; class Insecta; order Orthoptera; family Acrididae; genus Schistocerca; species Schistocerca nitens. Next base: position 123,411,783 of record NC_064622.1, on the reverse strand, counting down.
GCTCAACAGCTCCCCAGCTTCAATCTCAATGCCAAACAGTTAGAAATGTTTATTAAAATGACCGCTACAGTCTACGAGACCTAACAGATTTATCAGAAATGACCAGTGCTTTTGAATATCGTTATATATTGTTGTTGTGGTCTTCAGTCCTGAGACTGGTTTGATGCAGTTCTCCATGCTACTCTATCCTGTGCAAGCTTCTTCATTTCCCAGTACCTACTGCAACCTACATCCTTCTGAATCTGCTTAGTGTATTCATCCCTTGGTCTCCCTCTACGATTTTTACCCTCCACGCTGAACTCCAATACTAAACTGGTGATCCCTTGATGCCTCAGAACAGGTCCTACCAACCGATCCCTTCTTCTAGTCAAGTTGTGCCACAAACCTCTCTTCTCCCCAATCCTATTCAATACTTCCTCATTAGTTATGCGATCTACCCATCTAATCTTCAGCATTCTTCTGTAACACCACATTTCGAAAGCTTCTATTCTCTTCTTGTCCAAACTATTTATCGTCCATGTTTCACTTCCATACATGGCTACACTCCATACAAATACTTTCAGAAACGACTTCCTGACACTTAAACCTATACTCGATGTGAACAAATTTCTCTTCTTCAGAAATGCTTTCCTTGCCATTGCCAGTCTACGTTTTATATCCTCTCTACTTCTACCATCATCAGTTATTTTGCTCCCCAAATAGCAAAACTCCTTTACTACTTTAAGTGTCTCATTTCCTAATCTAATTCCCTCAGCATCACCCGACTTAATTCGACTGCATTCCATTATCCTTGTTTTGCTTTTGTTGATGTTCATCTTATATCCTCCTTTCAAGACACCGTCCATTCCGTTCAACTGCTCTTACAAGTCCTTTGCTGCCTCTGACAGAATTACAATGTCATCGGCGAAACTCAATGTTTTTATTTCTTCTCCATGGATTTTAATACCTACTCCGAATTTTTCTTTTGTTTCCTTTACTGCTTGCTCAATATACAGAATGAACAACATAGGGGAGAGGCTGCAACCCTGTCTCTCTCCCTTCCCAACCACTGCTTCCCTTTGATGTCCCTCGACTCTTATAACTGCCATATGGTTTCTGTACAAATTGTAAATAGCCTTTCGCTCCCCGTATTTTACCCCTGCCACCTTCAGAATTTGAAAGAGAGTATTCCAGTCAACATTGTCAAAAGTCTAGAAATGCCAGGAATTTAGGTTTGCCTTTCCTTAATCTAGCTTCTAAGATAAGTCGTAGGGTCAGTATTGCCTCACGTGTTCTAATATTTTTACGAAATCCAAACTCATCTTCCCCGATGTCGGCTTCTACTAATTTTTCCATTCGTCTGTAAAGAATTCGTGTTAGTATTTTGCAGCTGTGACTTCTTAAACTGATAGTTCGGTAATTCTCTCATCTGTCAACAACTGCTTTCTTTTGGATTGTAATTATTATATTCTTGTTGAAGTCTGAGGGTATTTCGCCTGTCTCATACATCTTGCTCACCAGATGGTAGAGTTCTAATGGAATGTGGTCTGCTCCTGGAGCTTTGTTGCGACTCAGGTCTTTCAGTGCTCTGTCAAACTCTTCACGCAGTGTCATATCTCCCATTTCATATTCATCTACATCCTCCTCCATTTCCATAATATTGTCCTCAAGAACATCGCCCTTGTATAGACCCTCTACATACTCGTTCCACCTTTCTGCTTTCCCTTCTATGCTTAGAACTGAGTTTCCATCTGAGCTCTTGATATTCATACAAGTGGCTCTCTTTTCTTCAAAGGTCTCTTTAATTTTCCTGTAGGCAGAATCTATCTTACCCCTAGTGAGATAAGCCTCTACATCCTTACATTTGTCCTCTAGCCATCCCTGCTTAGCCATTTTGCACTTCCTGTCGATCTCATTTACCGCATTTTTATATTTTCTCCTGTCATCAATTAAATTCAATATTTCTTCTGTGACCCAAGGATTTCTACTAGCCCTCATCTTTTTACCTACTTGATCCTCTGATGCCTTCACCACTTCATCCCTCAAAGCTACCCATTCTTCTTCTACTGTATTTCTGTCCCCCATTCCTGTCAATTGTTCCCTTATGCTCGCCCTGAAACTCTGTACAACCTCGGGTTTAGTCAGTTTATCCAGGTCCTATCTCCTTAAATTCCCACTTTTTTGCAGTTTCTTCAGTTTTAAACTACAGTTTATAACCAATAGATTGTGGCCAGAGTCGACATCTGGCCCTGGAAATATCTTACAATTTAAAGCCTGGTTCCTAAATCTCGTCTTACCATTATATAATCTATCTGAAACCTGTCAGTATCTCCAGGCTTCTTCCATGTATACAATCTTCTTTTATGATTCTTGAACCAACTGTTAGCTATTGTGTTATATATCGAAGAGCTGAAATAGATTTCGCGCAGGCAGAAAATCTACATAAGCTAGAAAATCTTCCAGCATCAAACTGCAAAGGTGGGCCACGAGTGAGTCAGTCGCTTTGTAGAAGAGTGTTGGTGGAAAACATACCCTGATCATGCAATTGAGCTATTCATTTCCTCGTACACCAAGTGGATAGCTGCAAATAACCTTAATTTACTTACTCTCTTGGCTCCACAAACCGCAGTCGGTATTTGGCCTCGCCAGGCAGTCTAGTCGCTTGCTCCAAGCACCTGAAGATCCTGGGCCGTCTGGTCCCTTTTTCTTATTTTCAGTCTACCTAAATATCTTCGTCATTTGCGTTTTTTTTTCTCTGAAACTTCTCTCAATAACTGATCACTTTTCTCTTCTATAGACGTGGCCGGCCCATCTCAGTCTCCTTGCCTTAGCTTTCGTAACAAAGGCTCATTAATATACCTCCGGGAACTCACTGTCCTTTTTTAACGCCATTCTTGTCGCTCACAGGTTGGTCAAAATGTATATCGGAATATTTCGTTTTCAAAAACCTTTATCTTACTCTCTGTTTACTTATCGTTACTCCATATTTCGGCCCCCATGTCGTGATACTTTAATGATTATAGTTTTATTCACCCCTATTTTGGTTCCTCTTAAAAAGATTTAGGATATTACGTATTTGTTGAATGAATATGACGCTCTGGATGATGCTTCGATCCTCGCTTTTATTTCTTGTTTACCATCATTTCTCTTGTTTACTGTAACTTCCAGTTATTTAAGCTCATCAGCTCCTTGAAATACGTGATTCTTAATCTGCAAGGTCGGTCGTTTATTTTAAGTAAACAGACAATATTGTCATTGTTTTTCGTGTTCCAAATACCTTGATATGTTTTCTTTCAGTATAAATATCTGATCAGTGGTGGATCGATTCTACATAAATTCCCTTTGTTTGCCATATATTGCCTCGTCTAAATATGGTTCCAATTTTCTCTGGAGAATCTTGGAGAAGACTTTTTACGGTGAGATAATTAATGAGATGATTCTAACAAAGTTCTTGTACACGGTCCTTTTTGTGGAATAGCAGTATGATTCTGTGTGTCCACTCATCTGGCGTTCTTTCTTCGTTCCAGGCGTTGGTCACGAGCTTCTGTATTTGTTTTGGAATTATATCTTATCTTTTTAAGTAGTTCAGCTGTTAGCCCATCTCTCCCTAGAGATATGTTGTCTTTTAGTATATAGATTGCGGCTACTGCCTCCATCACTGTCAGTAGTGGTACTAAGGGTTTAACGTTCTGTTGTTCCTGTTGTTCCACCATCTCTGTATTTACATCAGCAACATATGGAAGTTCCTCAAACAATCCTTCCGAATTTTCATAATGTTTATGCTTTTCAAAACTGTATTGCCACTTTTCTCTTTAATATCATACATCCGTGGAGTATATCCTTTTCCGAAGAACATAATTCCTGCAGAAAAATCTTGCATTCACTGCAGTTTTAACGTTTACTGCTCTTTTAATAAGCGTACCGACATGTTGTCTCTATTGTTTTGCCTTTTATTATTTTCTTATGCTTATTTGTTATCGAAAATGCAACGGGAGGAAAGCGCAGAAGAGAATGGAATATTCAGGTAGGCAAATTGGAGGATAATGACAGCCAAAGAGTTTGTCATTAAGCTACAAAACAGATATGAGTTTTAACAATGTAAGGCAACGTTGACATTGAAGACTAGGGGAAAATGATTAAAAAACGTGTAAGAAAAGAAAAAGCAACTAATATTAACAAACAAAAATTTCATAAACGTGATTCTTTCCGTTAGGGGTCTTGTAATGCCATAAGTGCAGTATCGTAAGGAAATAAATGGATAACGACGTTTATGTATCGACATCACCATCTACACACATACATCACAAGACACCCTGTATCACTATTACTCATTATTATTCTTGTTGCGGTCGCAAATAGAGGAAGTAAAAAACTACGAAGTGCCTCCGTACGAGCCCTAATCTCCCTTACCTTGTCTTATAACGGGAAATGTACGTTATAATGGGAAATGTACGTTGGCTGCAGTAGAACCGTATCGCAATCAGCCGCCAAAGTCGGTTCTCTATATTTGCTCAATAGTATTAAGCGAAAAGATTGTCTTCTTCCCTGAACGGACAGCTATTTACTTCTCGAAACATTACCGCAACTTTGAAATGTTCGTCGAACATTGCTCCCAGGGACACCAATTTAGTTTTCGAAACATGTTAATTGAAGATACCACATTATTATAGAGCACCTATAAAAATGTGACGCACTGGCTGCAGCTCACGTAACTTGCTGACGACAAATGTTTTCCGAAGTCAGATAACTAATCGTGCTGTTATTCTTGCTGTGATACTGCGAAATGAGAAGCAAAGCAACATTTTTTTTTGTTGGTTGTCACTACTCTCTTCAATATTTTGATACCTATCACTCCGAGAATTCCAGAGGCACTCCTCTGCCTCGTGGAGGGTGACATTACCGTAAACTGTGCTTCGTGTTGCGACGGGGCGGTAAATAATGAAGAAGATAGTGCGGTTGCAGAGTTCACACGAATGTGCATGTACAAATGTTGGTTAAAAAATGTTATTGCAAATTTTGGCTCTCACGTAAGTCTCAGGGGATGATTTCCACACTTGGTGCATTAGTTATACTGTTCCACACCCACGCATTTGTTATAGTATTGAATTCATTATTCACTCAGACATGAGTACAGTTTATGCTAGGGAATAAAAATTAGGCGATTATTATAGTAAAATCAGTTTTTTCACGACGCAGTTCAATCAATATTTATTGGCGTTGTCCTTTTCTTTCACACAGTGAAATTAGCACTGATGAGACGGATTACAGTTTTACTTTAATAATAATTTGACTCCGAGTCCCCAATAGCAGTAATGTAGGCTGCTATAATCAAAAATTATTCAAATAATTCGCACAGAACCACAAGCCCCACTGTCCTCTTTGTTGTAGCAGTATTGGCACGTAATTACAGATCGTCACATGTTCACTTACGACGATGCACACCTCGTAAATCGTACTCACACAAATAATCGTAGCACTTCCAGTTCACCACATATATGCTCACACACTTGCACTATTAAACAATACTCTTTGTCGAAATAAATCGGGGCGAAAAAGAATTCTCAAGCGACCACATGGGCCAACCTCAAGTGGGACTTCCTTGCCAACCACCCTCCAAAACGACTGACCACCGACTGACCCCTGGCCAAGATGGCCGCTCGCTTATATAGGCTCGTTATTTAAGTACCAGTCTCACCAGTTAAGATTACAAATTTTGATACATACTCGTACATCCCTCGACAGAAATAAGTACACCATCGGAACCGCGCTAAGAAGTACATCTTATTTACTAAGTTACATTAATTTCTAGGATTATTCTATCGCCCGTAAATCAAGTTTTAGTTTTTGCAAAATTTCACCACTTAGCGAAAATTTGTTTGTTGACATCTGTGCTGCAAAGTTATTACATAAAACTGTATATGGCAGCGTTTTAGACGTAATCTACAGCGATCTACATATTGCGCTGCTCAAAATCTTGTTCTTGTTGTGGTCTTCAGTACTGAGACTGGTTTGATGCAGCTCTCCATGCTAATCTATCCTGTGCAAGCTCCTTCATCTCCCAGTACCTACTGCAACCTACATCCTTCTGAATCTGCTTAGCGTATTCATCTCTTGGTCTCCCTCTATGATTTTTACCCTCCACGCTGCCCTCCGATGCTAAATTTGTGATCCCTTGATGCCTCAGGACATGTCCTACCAACCGATCCCTTCTTCTAGTCAAGTTGTGCCACAAACTTCTCTTCTCCCCAATCCTATTCAATACCTCCTCATTACTTACGTGATCTACCCACCTAATCTTCAACATTCTTCTGTAGCACCGCATTTTGAAAGCTTCTATTCTCTTCTTGTCCAAACTGGTTATCGTCCATGTTTCACTTCCATTCATGGCTACACTCCATACAAATACTTTCAGAAACGACTTCCTGACACTTAAATCTGTACTTGATGTTAAAATATTGCTCTTCTTGAGGAACGCTTTCCTTGCCATTGCCAGTCTACAATATATATCCTCCATACTTCGACCATCATCAGTTATTTTGCTCCCCAAATAGCAATACTCCTTTATTACTTTAAGTGTCTCATTTCCTAATCTAATTCCCTCAGCATCACCCGATTTAATTCGGCTACATTCCATTATCCTCGTTTTGCTTTTGTTAATCTTATATCCTCCTTTCAAGAAACTGTCCATTCCGTTCAACTGCTCTTCCAAGTCCATTGCTGTCTCTGACAGAATTACAATGTCATCGGCGAACCTCAAAGTTTTTATTTCTTCTCCGTGGATTTTAATGCCTACTCCGAACTTTTCTTTTGTTTCCTTTACTGCTTGATCAATATACAGATTGAATAACATCGGGGAGAGGCTACAACCCTGTCTCTCTCCCTTCCCAACCACTGCTTCCCTTTCATGCCCCTCGACTCTTATAACTGCCATCTAGTTTCTGTACAAATTGTAAATAGCCTTTCGCTCCCTATATTTTACCCCTGCCACCTTTAGAATTTGAAAGAGAGTATTCCAGTCAACATTGTCAAAAGCTTTCTCTAAGTCTACAAATGCTAGAAACGTAGGTTTGCCTTTTCTTAATCTTTCTTCTAAGATAAGTCGTAGGGTCAGTATTGCCTCACGTGTTCCAAAATTTCTACGGAATCCAAGCTGATCTTCCCCGATGTCGGCTTCTACTAATTTTTCCATTCGTCAGTAAATAATACGCGTTAGTATTTTGCAGCTGTGACTTATTAAACTGATAGTTCGGTAATTTTCTCATCTGTCAACACCTGCTTTCTTTGGGATTGTAATTATTATATTCTTCTTGAAGTCTGAGGGTATTTCGCCTGTCTCATACATCTTGCTCACCAGATGGTAGAGTTTTGTCAGGACTGGCTCTCCCAAGGGCGTCAGTAGTTCTAATGGAATGTTGTCTACTCCCGGGGCCTTGTTTCGACTCAGGTCTTTCAGTGTTCTGTCAAACTCTTCACGCAGTGTCATATCTCCCATTTCATCTTCATCTACATCCTCTTCCATTTCAATAATATTGTCCTCAAGTACATCGCCCTTGTATAGACCCTCTATATACTCCTTCCACCTTTCTGCTTTCCCTTCTTTGCTTAGAACTGGGTTTCCATCTGAGCTCTTGATATTCATACAAGTGGCTCTCTTTTCTCCAAAGGTCTTTTTAATTTTCCTGTGGGCTGTATCTATCTCACCCCTAGTTAGATCTTTACATCCTTACATTTGTCCTCTAGCCATCCCTGCTTAGCCATTTTGCACTTCCTGTCGTTCTCATTTTTGAGACGTTTGTATTCCTTTTTGCCTGCTTCATTTACTACATTTTTCAATTTTCTCCTTTCATCAATTAAATTCAATATTTCTTCTGTGACCCAAGGATTTCTACTAGCCCTCATCTTTTTACCTACTTGATCCTCTGCTGCCTTCACTACTTCATCCCTCAAAGCTACCCATTCCTCTTCTACTGTATTTCTTTCTCCCATTCCTGTCAATTGTTCCCTTATGCTGTACCTGAAACTCTGTACAACCTCTGGTTTAGTCAGTTTATCCAGGTCCCGTCTCCTTAAATTCCCACCTTTTTGCAACTTCTTCAGTGTTAGTCTACAGTTCATAACCAATAGATTGTGGTCAGAGTCCACATCTGCCCCTGGAAATGTCCTACAATTTAAAACCTGGTTCCTAAATCTCTGTCTTACCATTATATAATCTATCTGATACCTTTTAGTATCTTCAGGATTCTTCCATGTATACAACCTTCTTTTATGATTCTAGAACCAAGTGTTAGCTATGATTAAGTTATGCTCTGTGCAAAATTCTAACAGCCGGCTTCCTCTTTCATTTCTTCCCCCCAATCCATATTCACCTACTATGTTTCCTTCTCTCCCTTTTCCTACTATCAAATTCCAGTCACCCATGACTATTAAATTTTCGTCTCCCTTCACTACGTGAATAATTTCTTTTATATCATCATATATTTCTTCAATTTCTTCGTCATCTGCAGAGCTAGTTGGGATATAAACTTGTAGTACTGTAGTAGGCATGGGCTTCGTGTCTATCTTGGCCATTATAATACGTTCAGTATGCTGTTTGTAGTAGCTTACCCGCACTGCTACTTTTTTATTCATTATTAAACCTACTCCTGCATTACCTCTATTTGATATTGTATTTATAACCCTGTATTCACCTGACCAAAAGTCTTGTTCCTCCTGCCACCGAACTTCACTAATTCCCACTATATCTAACTTTAACCTATCCATTTCCCTTTTTAAATTTTCTAACCTACCTGCCCGATTAAGGGCCCGATTAAGGGATCTGACATTCCACGCTCCGATCCGTAGAATGCCAATTTTCTTTCTCCTGATAACGACGTCCTCTTGAGTAGTCCCCGCCCGGAGATCCCAATGGGGGACTATTTTACCTCCGGAATATTTTACCCAAGAGGACGCCATCATCATTTAACCATACAGTAAAGCTGCATGCCCTCGGGAAAAATTACGGCTGTAGTTTCCCCTTGCTTTCAGCCGTTCGCAGTACTACAACAGCAAGGCCGTTTTGGTTAGTGTTACAAGGTCAGATCAGTCAATCATCCAGACTTTTACCCCTGCAACTACTGAAAAGGTTTTTGCTCGTCTTCAGGAACCACACGTCTGTCTGGCCTCTCAACAGATACCCCTCCGTTGTGGTTGCACCTACGGTGCGGCCATCTGTAACGCTGAGGCACTCAAGCCTCCCCACCAACGGCAAGGTCCATGGTTCATGGGGGTGGGGGCTCAAAATCTTCATATCTATAATAATTAATTAATTATGGGTGATAAATGTTAATAATAATTTGCAAAGAATGAAAACTATTTCGAGTTAAGTGTACAGTATAACTTAACTAGTTTAAAATATGTGTGATGATACCCAAAATATTATATAGTGTCGTGCTTTACCTTATGAATTTTCTATTGCATTTTGTAAACAATTTCCCCTCAAACTTTGTTTATTGCTCTTTACGGGCTTAATTACTTATGAATCCTAACATATGACTACGACACTCGATCGGCTATGACGAAACGTTTTTAATGAGTGTCTGCTCATCCCTATAAGTCGATATTTACTATTTTTATTAATCTTTCAGTATTCTTGATATTAACCGATTTTGAGGTTATTATAACTTTTGCGTCTCGTGACTTGAAATAAAGATCGATCTTTCAGAAGGGGATATTGCTGACCACAATCCATTGCCGCACCGCTCTTCACCGTAAGTTACATAGTTTTCGCGTAAGGCGCGAAAAACCAAACAATGCCCCAAGCTACAGGTCACGTGGTCGCCCGGTCGTGGAGACCGACCGTTGCAAATCTCGCGCGGGCGCGCCACGCGCTTCCGCGAATCTCGCACCATATAGCGCGCTCGCTCTCCACAAACCAATCCTTGCATGCTAGAAACATCCATATAGTAACGAGGGTTTGTACCGTCACAATGTCCACTCCATGTAGCAAAGGAACACATTAAGGACAACATACAATGCTACAGGTAGAGCAAAAACAAACACTAGCGCTGTTTAGTGGTATCTAAGGTAGCAGTCCAGGAAGGAAGGAAGGAGATTGGATTTAACGTCACGTCAACATCGAGGTCAGAGAAGGAGAACAAAAGGAGAGGGGGTGGGGAGTAATTGGCTGCGCTCTTTCAAAGGGACCATCCCGGCATTTGCCTTTCGCGATTTAGGGAAATCACGTGGTATTAAATGAACCCGAATGCGAGTCCAGTGTGCTAACCATTGCGCCACCTCACTCGGTAGCAGTCCAGGAACAATGTACCTCTGATGTATACCGACATAGCCGTAGAACACTGGCTTTGTGATGCCAAGTTCTTGACAACATGTTGCGAACTTCGATATTCTGCTATTAACCGCGAACAATGTTGCGATCAATGTCGCAGAACATGTTTCGAACTCGGTGTAAAAGCGCCTTTAGTAAGCCGTGCGGACGAAATCATTCGTACTCGTTTACTGCGTACTCAGTACAGAAACCATTACAATCTGTAAAACATTTTGCTAGCATATGTTGAGCGAAATGTAAACAGCGGGTGGGGCAAATAAAAGTTTCCCGGAGAACAGAGGTCCAGGGTACAAAAGAAACATATCAAGGGAAGGGACGATTTACTTTTGGATGGTTACATCCTTATCATTATACTTTTATAATAAAGAATTCAGGACCTACGTGTAGTGATAACATTGGCAACAAATTATGACTGTATATATTACTGTCCGATAGTTGTACCCATGGATGGCCACTCCAATCTTTTTACTGCTAAGGAAATGTTAAGCATTTTAATAGTTTAGATAATCTCCCTCAAAGCTGCCTTATTCAGCAGTGACAACCTTACTTCTACGAACCTCGCTCCGTCTGCTACCACCAGCAGTCATAATGAGTACAAAACCGTACATTTTAGCTTCTATTTTAGACGTTGTTTAGCCATATTTTCATGCCTCTATACTGAATACGTATTATTACTGTCCTGCAGCGATGAAAAGTCTGAAGATGATCTAAAGAACTGGCCGAAACCGGTTGCTAATAAATGAGAAAACTGTAAACGCGAACGAGACTGTTTTTGTTTTATTTTCAAAATTTTATACCGGCTGCTGTACTCCAAGCACAGAATGCGTTCTAAAATCTTAAATACAGTAGTAAACTGACGATAGCAGATGTTGAAAGTGACCACCATTCATCTCTTGGCACTTTTGGACCCTACTTAGCAAGTCGCTGAAGGCGGATCGAAACTGGACTGCTGGGATAGCTGCTAATTCATCCGAAACGTTCTGCTGCTGTTTTTGAAGACTGTGAGGGTTGTCGGGGTACACCTTGGACCTGAGGGCTCTCCAAACAGGGAAATCGCACACCGACGTATGAGGTGACCTGGGTGGACAGCTAGGGTCGCGTCCATACTGATCTCTGGTAATATCTGTGTCAAGTGCGGAGACTGTGTAAATGTGGTCCAAGGTTCCTCCGGCTGTATGGGCAGCGACTGTATCCTGTTGGAAGTAACTGTAGGTCTTCTCGTCCTCCGTTAATGCTGCTACAGTCGTATCCATTCGTCCGCACCACTTTTGTTTGTCCCATCCTGTAGTAGCTTTTTCGATTTTTTAAAATATCAGATTGTAAAATGTCTATTTCTGTAATTTGTATTAACTTCTCGTTAATTCCCAATTAAGGTAATAAATAAGTAACAATTACAGACGATCCATATATGTACCCAGCCTACGAGTGGTCCTGTGAAAAGGAAGCGTGGAATGCTGATAAATGGCTGTACATTGTGTACAGAAATGAAGCACGGTTATTCACTAAGCTGGATAACCGTCAGACAGCATGCCGGCGACCTGGGGAAAGATGCCAGTATCAGTAAGTTTTGCGGAGAGACATAGCGAAACGGTGTGGGCGGCCGTAGGATATGACTTCATTTCCCGGCTAATAGTGATTGAGATAACTCTTGAGGTAATTCTGGCAGTACGACACCTATATCCCGCGTCGTAATGTGTTACCTCTAATGCGACAGTATCGTGGTGTCATTTTTCAACAGCATAACGCTCCTCCAAACATGACACGTGTTTCAGTGACTGTCAATGTCATGTTGAGGTACCCCCGTGATAAGCTAGATTGGCAGATCGGTCCGCGATAGAATATGTGTGTTAGCAGCTCTAACTATACCCCTGTACCAATGTCAGTATTCGGGACTTAAAGCCCAGTTACAACAATTGTAAGCCAGCTTGATTGAGGAGAGGATATAATGGCTTTGTGGAACCCTTCCCATCCGAATCAGTGAATGCATCCAAGGCCAGAGGTGGTACAAGGTCATAATGATAAATGGGCTCATTCTGCCAAGTTATTTGTAAATATAATCCGATTATCGCTGAAATAACATCACACACCCTCTCAACCCATGAAGTTTCACTTTGTTTCATACCTTCCCTGTCATTGGTTTACTTTCTTTGTCAAGCGGTGTATGTTAATTGACCTGTGCATATCCATTCAAACAAATATGTAGGAGATTAAAAGTGATACTAAAAGGAGCTAGGCGCCCCAAAAGGTGATGTTTTGAGATCTGATACTGAATAATCAATTGAAAACTGCCTGTCACACGAAATCTACATCTACATCTACATTTATACTCCGCAAGCCACCCAGCGGTGTGTGGCGGAGGGCACTTTACGTGCCACTGTCGTTACCTCCCTTTTCTGTTCCAGTCGCGTATGGTTCGCGGGAAGAACGACTGTCTGAAAGCCTCCGTGCGCGCTCGAATGTCTCTAATTTTACATCGGTGATCTCCTCGGGAGGTATAAATAGGGGGAAGCAATATATTCGATACCTCATCCAGAAACGCACCCTCTCGAAACCTGGCGAGCAAGCTACACCGCGATGCAGAGCGCCTCTCTTGCAGAGTCTGCCACTTGAGTTTGCTAAACATCTCCGTAACGCTATCACGGTTGTCAAATAACCCTGTGACGAAACGCGCCGCTCTTCTTTGGATCTTCTCTATCTCCTTCGTCAACCCGATCTGGTACAGATCCCACACTGATGAGCAATACTCAAGTACAGGTAGAAACGAGTGTTTTGTAAGCCACCTCCTTTGTTGATGGACTACATTTTCTAAGGACTCTCGCAATGAATCTCAACCTGGTACCCGTCTTACCAACAATTAATTTTATATGATCATTCCACTTCAAATCGTTCCGCACGCATACTCCGAGATATTTTACAGAAGCACTGCTAACAGTGTTTGTTCCTCTATCATATAATCATACAATAAAGGATCCTTATTTCTATGTATTCGCAATACATTACATTTGTTTATGTTAAGGGTCAGTTGCCACTCCCTGCACCAAGAGCCTATCCGCTGCAGATCTTCCTGCATTTCGCTACAACTTCCTAATGCTGCAACTTCTCTGTATACTGCAGCATCATCCGCGAAAAGCCGCACGGAACTTCCGACACTATCTACTAGGTCATTTATATACAGGGTGAGTAACCTAACGTTACCGCTGGATATATTTCGTAAACCACATCAAATACTGACGAACCGATTCCACAGACCGAACGTGAGGGGAGGGGCTAGTGTAATTGTTTAATACAAACCATACAAAAATGCACAGAAGTATGTTTTTTAACATAAACCCACGTTTTTTTTAATGGAATCACGTTAGTTTTGTTAGCACATCCGAACATATAAACAAATACGTAATCAGTGCCGTTTGTTGCATTGTAAAATGTTAATTACATCCGGAGATATTGTAACCTAAAGTTGACGCTTGAGTACCACTCCTCCGCTGTTCGATCGTGTGTATCGGACAGCACTGCAACATACATCGCGTTTCTACAGAATAATCTGCCAACGTTGCTCGCAAATGCCCCACTGGAAACGCGTCGACGGATGTGGTATCAGCATGATGGTGCACCTGCACATTCCGCAATTAACACTAGGCTGACCCCTGACAGGATGTTCGACGGGCGTTTCATAGGACGTGGAGGACGCATAAATTGGCCAGCCCGTTCTCCTGATCTTACACCTCTGGACTTCTTTCTGTGGGGTACGTTAAAGGAGAATGTGTACCGTGATATGCCTACAACCCCAGAGGATACGAAACAACGTACTGTGGCAGCCTGCGGCGACATTACACCAGACGTACTGCGGCGTATACGACATTTATTACGCCAGAGATTGCAAGTGTGTGCAGCAAATGATGGCCACCACATTGAACATCTATTGGCCTCACATGTCGGGACACACTCTATTCCACTCCGTAATTGAAAACGGAATCCACGTGTTTACGTGTACCTCACCCCTCATGGTAATGTACATGTGCGTCAGCGAAAAAGACCAATAAAAAGGTGTTAGCATGTGGACGTAATGTGCTGTTCCAGTCTCTTCTGTACCTAAGGTCCGTCACCGTTCCCTTTGGATCCCTTCGTTATTCGGTGCTCTCCGATACACACGATCGAACAGCGGAGGAATGGTACTCAAGCGTCAACTTTAGGTTACAATATCTCCGGATGTAATTAACATTTTACAATGCAACAAACGGCACTGATTACGTATTTGTTTATATGTTCAGATGTGCTAACAAAACTAACGTGGTTCCATTTAAAAAAACGTAGATTTGTGTTAAAAAACATACTTCCGTGCATTTTTGTATGGTTTGTATTAAACAATTACACTAGCCCCCCTCTCCTCACGTTCGGTCTGTGGAATCGGTTCGTCAGTATATGATGTGGCTTACGAAATACATCCAGCGGTAACGTTAGGTGACTCACCCTGTATATTGTGAAAGCAATGGTCCCATAACACTCCCCTGTGGCACACATGAGGTTACTTTAACGTCTGTAGACGTCTCTCCATTGATAGCAACATGCTGTGTTCTGTTTGCTAAAAAGTCTTCAATCCAACCACACAGCTGGTCTGATATTCTGTAGGCTCTTACTTTGGTTATCAGGCAACATTGCGGAACTGTATCGAACGCCTTCCGGAACTCAAGAAAAATAGCATCTACCTGGGAGCCTGCATCTAATATTTTCTGGGTCTCATGAACAAATAAAGCGAGTTGGGTCTCACACGATCGCTGTTTCCGCAATCCATGTTGATTCCTACTGAGTAGATTCCGGGTTTGCCTAAACGACATCATACTCGAGCAAAAAACATGTTCTAAAATTCTACAACAGATCGACGTTAGAGATATAGGTCTATAGTTTTGCGCATCTTCTCGACGACCTTCTTGAAGACTGGGACTACCTGTGCTCTTTTCCAATCATTTGGAACGTTCCGTTCCTCTAGAGACTTGCGGTACACGGGTGTTAGAAGGGGGGCAAGTTCTTTCGCGTACTCTGTGTAGAATCGAATTGGTATCCCGTCAGGTCCTGTGGGCTTTCCTCTGTTGAGTGATTCCAGTTGCTTTTCTATTCCTTGGACACTTATTTCGATGTCAGCCATATTTTCGTTTGTGCGAGGATTTAGAGAAGGAACTGCAGTGCGGTCTTCCTCTGTGAAACAGCTTTGGAAAAAGGTGTTTAGTATTTCAGCTTTACGCGTGTCATCCTCTGTTTCAATGCCATCATCATCCCGGAGTGTCTGGATATGCTGTTTCGAGCCACTTACTGATTTAACGTAAGACCAGAACTTCCTAGGATTTTCTGTCAAGTCGGTACATAGAATTTTACTTTCGAATTCACTGAACGCTTCACGCATAGCCCTCCTTACGCTAACTTTGACATCGCTTAGCTTCTGTTTGTTTGAGAGGTTTTGGCTGCGTTTAAACTTGGAGTGAAGCTCTCTTTGCTTTCGCAGTAGTTTCCTAACTTTGGCCGGCCGCGGCGGTCTAGCGGTTCTAGGCGTTCAGTCCGGAACCGCGCGACTGCTACGGTCTCAGGTTCGAATCCTGCCTGGGGCATGGATGTTTGTGATGTCCTTAGGTTAGTTAGGTTTAAGTAGTTCTAGGGCACTGATGACCACAGATGTTAAGTCCCATAGTGCTGAGAGCCATTTGAACCATTTGAACCATCCTAACTCTGTTGTTGAACCACGGTGGGTTTTTCCCGTCCCTCACAGTTTTACTCGGCACATACCTGTCTAAAACGCATTTTGCGATTGCCTTGAACTTTTTCCATAAACACTCAACATTGTCAGTGTCGGAACAGAAATTTTCGTTTTGATCTGTTAGGTAGTCTGAAATCTGCCTTCTATTACTCTTGCTAAACGGATAAACCTTCCTCCCTTTTTTTTATTCCTATTAACTTCCATATTCAGGGATGCTGCAACGGCCTTATGATCACTGATTCGCTGTTCTGCACTTACAGAGTCGAAAAGTTCGGGTCTGTTTGTTATCAGTAGATCCAAGATGTTATCTCCACGAGTCGGTTCTTTGTTTAATTGCTCGAGGTAATTTTCGAATAGTGGACTCAGTATAATGTCACTCGATGCTCTGTCCCTACCACCCGTCCTAAACATCTGTGTCCCAGTCTATATCTGGTAAATTGAAATCTCCACCTAAGACTATAACATGCTGAGAAAATTGATGTGAAATGTATTCCAAATTTTCTGCCAGTTTTCTGCCACTAATGCTGCTGAGTCGGGAAGTCGGTAAAAGGAGCCAATTATTAACCTAGCTCGGTTGTTGAGTGTAACCTCCACCCATAATAATTAACAGGAACTATCCACTTCTACTTCACTACAGGATAAACTACTACTAACAGCGACAAACACGCCACCACCGGTTGCATGCAATGTATCCTTTCTAAACACCGTCTGTGCCTTTGTAAAAATTTCGGCAGAATTTATCTCTGGCTTCAGCCAGCTTTCTGTACCTATAACGATTTCAGCTTCAGTGCTTTCTATCAGCGCTTGAAGTTCCAGCACAAAGAAAGTAAAAGAGGGCTTATAGTCAAAATCTCCATACATCCATCTGTATTTTGGTTTTCTGTGTTGTCCCTAAAATGGCAAGAAACACTATTTCCTTCCACATTCGTACCCAGTCAGAACCTTTGATCCGTTTCGAGTGGTATCTTGATCGACCAGACATTAAATCCTAATTTTTCTCCGGTCATTGTTGCGAAGATTATACCTCTTCATGTGCTGAACGGCATTTATTACCCAGAAATTACTTGGGACATTGTGATCAGCACTTGAGGCATGTTTACACGACGTGTTCGGGATCACACTGCTTGAAACGTTAAAAACTTTCGATTTTGTAATAAACGTTAACCCTCACCATCAACCCAAAATTCGAGTTAATAAAAATGCTTTTTAAGAGACTGAATTTAAAGTTTGATTTCTGGAGAGGTGATGTATCTCAATTGCATTAAAAATTTGAGTCCATTATGGTTTATTGATGAAAGTTGGTTGCTAGCAACAGCGCTTGGGCGTGCAGACAATGTTGATGCCTTTTCTCTCACATCCTAAGAAAATCTAAAGTATGCTGCTACAGGATGTTAGGGGTACAAGTACAAATATTGTGATCATTGGTACCTTAATATGCAGCCAATTCGGTATGTTAGTTGTTTCGTCTCTGTGTCCAACAGTCTTCCCACAAACACGTCACATATTTTACTATCTGATGTTTCCTGTATTGCCGTAACTGAACCGTGAAGTGGACTGCGTATGTGGTACAGGTTATCCGTGTTGCGTCCACTTGTTCACGCCTCACCTGCTGCCCAGTGATGATAAACACTAACGGCTTATTTGTGCCTTACTCACTTTGAGGTACTAACCAACCAAAAAACATAATATTGGCAATAGCTATAATTATTAGCCTGCAAATGAAGTAAATACTGATGTAATGTTCAAATACGTTGTCCTACGTTAACAATAAACTAACACCCTGTATTGTATCAGACAGTAAAGTAATACTTTGTGCATTAAGTTTCTAACAGGGTGTAAAGTCTCTTGTTAGTACTTCTACTTTTCTGCTATCAGATATTACAGAATATCATCGAATAGATTTTATATTAATAAATCATTCTCAACTTTCTCAGCAGAAACATTATTTTGCTGTGTTGCCTCGTAGCTTCATGTTACGATGTTTTACCATGTTTTGATTGAGTTCGTGGAGTAAATTTTGGTATCAAGGAGTTTTTAATGTCAGACGAAGTAATCTAAATGTAAATTTATCCTCGTCAGTGTGGTCTGATTGGTAAGCCGATTGGAGGGGGGGTGGGGGAGGGGGAGAGGTAGAAGCGGCGGATGGCTACGATGTCGGAAGTTTTGCTTGATCGGGAGATATCTGTCATAGGCGCCTTTCAGCACACAGATATTCGATAAAAGAAAACGCAACCTCATATAACTTCAGTTCACACTAATTACAGCGTGTACAAAATGTCACGCAACCTTACAGAACAATCTTTCTTATTTCTTGCAGACATTATCACTTTTCAATTGGAGAAGAAGTGGTACACAAATTACAGGATACATAGTTCATTGTCAGTCAGTGCATTAGATATTCCAGTTATTTCGAGAATCGAAATACCCTCACTGAAAACTGTCGTAAAGGCGAATAAAACGTTCATCATTAATCGGCTGTAATAGTTACAGTAGACTGGAAATACGGCAGATGCAGCCAAAATTTGGTGACGGAAAGTGCTTACTCAAGAAACATTTATGCGGCCTGCAAGCTATGTATTCGCTGAGAGCCACGAAGTTTGTCTAACCAATCTGGGCTCTCCGTTAGTAGTAGGCACACGGCATTGCACGAATATTTTAAGAGGCATCTTATAAGTTTGACTGTGGGAATTGCTTAAAAGAGATCACTTTTAGTAATTTCAGCACCTTTTCCATAACACTGCGCTTCTTTTCGAACGATCGGTGGCTGCCGATATCATGTGTTTGACCACTGTTACAAGAAAATAAATGAGGAGACGCGAGAAGTATCTCATTTCGTACCAAGGAGGAAGGGAAGCCATGTATGGTTTCTTTTTATTCTACTGCAACACATGTTGGAAAGTACAAAGACCCTTCAAATAATACTTTCCACCTGCGTTGCCAACAAGCAGTAATCTATGAAACACTGGTAATTTACATTATGAAGCATTCAGAAGTACTATGGTCTACATTTTTTACAATCACATATGATTATTTTTTTTTTTACGTTGTGAAAGTACAACACTAAAAATCTCTCTTAGTCGCAGACGATAACGTACGATCGATTGTGAACAACCCAAAAGTAGTCATTAAGTGATGGAAGGAGTTTCCATCACCCGTGTTTTCCATAGACAAGGCGAAGGTGGTGGCCTCATGTTTATTTGATGAAAAAAAAAAAAGACAAACGTGGTGGCCTTATGTTTATTTGGTGACAGGTAGCATTTCCATCACCAGTATTTTCTACAAACAAACCGAAGATGGTAGCCTCATGTTTTCGCTTAATAGCGTGTTCCTAAGTGTCCTTTTTGTGAAATCCCAATGTTCCCCTTACCGGCTCTGAAGGCAAGATGTGAGGCATTATGATAGTGATCTATATGTTGGAATGTGACCCTAAACTCTATGATCACTTTGACGTGTTCCATGATAAACGATCCCAATTTCACTGTATTCATTTTCCTGACGCCATCTTAATCATAAGTAATAAACGCGACACTCCGCTTCACGTGCACTAATCAGCCAACTTCACGACGCAACATTCACATTTCAGAAACAGAGTAGTGGTAAGTTTCAAGGTAAAGGATTACGCAGGTGAATATATTCGTCTAGAGCTTCCACTCGGCAATGTAGCAGCAATGGTGACGTAACTTTAGTTAATCTTATCTAGGTTCACACTTTCGTAAGAGGTTAGTATTTCCTCGAACTTTGGCAAATGATTCATAATACAAAAGAGGAAACAAAAAGAGAAAATAATCAATGGGCTCAAGAGATACCGAAGGTCTTTCTCTTGTAGAGGCGTGAGTTTCCAAAACATTCTGATGTATATAATGTTTTAATAATGAAATTTGGATTACGTAGGTACACACTTAGCGCTAATCGCACAGTAATGTGTAGTAACATTGGAAGAATACAAGAATCTGGTGTGCTATCCAGAATAAAAATCAGAGACGAAACTGGAGTTAATAGTTCTTTTAGGTAAGAAACCATGTTCAGGATTCGTAGTCAATATAGTAGCGACAGAAAGGGAATAACCAAAGGTCTTTGGATTAATGTCACATGAAATGACATGTTGACATTTCAACTGGCGTACTGTGTCAAGAGCTGTTCCAGAAAGGTAAGTAGTAGGACAACAGTGATTTATTGAAGCTACACTTGGCATTGCCCAGGTGTGTATTTATTCCAATCTTCTAATAGTCCATCTTCTCCTTCCTTCTCTCTCTATACATCTCTTCCTTCATCCCCTCTCTGTCCATATTCTACACCCTCTCCCTCTGTCCACCTCCTCCATTCCCCACTCTCTGTCAATCTACTGTCGCCCTCCTATGGCAAACTACTCTTCCCCCTCTCTTTGTCCATCTCCTTCTCCCTCCAGTTTCTACCCACCCCTTCTTTCCCCTTTGCTGTATGTCCATCTCCTCCTGCCCCCTTCTCTCTAGACGCTACCACACTCACACCAATAGTAGGCTAGTGGTCCTTACCCCTCTAGTGTTTCTTCCCAGATTTTAACTAATATGTGTGTCAAATTTCGGTTAAAGTTGTTCCAGGGATTTAGGGTGAGCCTTTTACCATGGATTTGCCCACATACGCTGATGTCAAATATATTTCACGTATATTTAACATATTTCACACGTATTTGTACACATATTTCACATGTATCACCAGCGAATCCCGCCCTGTGGTTTCATTCTCACGCAGCTCAATGTTAACAACGTCCTATTTCCTGAACGATGTGCTGTACAGTGATATTTTGCAGTTACATACTGTGGTATATTTGCCTACTGTCTGCGAAACGTGTTCTGAATGGAGTTAAAACTAAAGAACCAATGGATTAAAAGGTCATGATGCAGCTGTTTTCCACGCACCTCAGTGTCTGTAACGAATCCTCTGAACTACGTCATAGAATAATATATTTTTCTAGGTGCATTCAGTGGATATGTGGATACTGAGTATGAAATGGGTTGCGAATAGAGTTAGTAGTAAAGAAGTAATAAATTAAAACTTCATTCACGAAGTGACAGTTTTTATTGCATCTCAGTATGTGACATCATATCTCCTGAGTTGTGACTTCTACAAAGATACATCTTAGTGGATACATTCAGCGGCAGACTGACTGTGAAAAGTGTTGTGACTAGAGTATGTGGCAACGAAGCAATAAATTTGAAAATCTTGCATCATCTGACAGTTCTTCATGCATCTCAGTGTTTGCACCTCCTGATCTGCGAGACGCACTATTAAATAATTCTTCTGGTATATTAAATGGTATGTGTGAGTACTGTCTGCGAAATGTTTCGGGAATACAGTGAACAGTAAAGAAGTAATAAATCAAACCATCATGCTTCATGTGGTACATTTACTGCATGAACAGCGAAAATGTAGGAAGCGACAATCTTTTTTTCTTTCATCATTTGTGGGGTTCGTCAGCAAGAAGTAATTTTGAAAAATTTGGAAATTATATGCAAAGTTTTTTGCAAGTCTCTGAGTGCTATCATCCTCAAATACTGGCCGGTTCATGTATGGGTGTTCGTGCGCCATGGGGTAATCCATTTTTTCACCCTCATCTCCAAGCACTCTGATAGGTAGTTGGTTCTTATCCCCCACGAATTTCCAGATAATAATTGATATGTGTACCTAGTTTGGTAGAAATCAGTCCAGTGGTTTAGGAGAAGATGTGAAACATACATACATAAATAAACAGGGTGATTCAAACGTGACTGTACCCAATTCTAAGGTGTAATATATGCATTACAATAAGAGAAAAATGTTAAATAACGTTTTGTGTGCAATTAATTTTTTTTCAGGATAATGTAGAAGACTAGGAATCACAAGTGCAACACAAACAACATAAAATTAATTCTTCTCAGAAAGCAACGACACAGAGGGACCTAAAATACAACACAACTACATAATACGAATTTATCCCAATTCAGAATAATGTCCACGTAGATGAAGATAGTGACATGCAGAACATCTTACCATTCTCAGAACTTACAGGCTCCATTCATCTCATTGTAAACAGTTCCACGGCCAATTTCAGTTCGCTACTGTAGTTGTGTCACATTCTCAGTTTCATCACCATACACTAGCTCCATGAGACAGCCAGAAAGGTAAAGTCCAATGCGTTAATATCTGGAGATATGGTGGCCCAATAAACTGGCCCTGCACGACCTGTCCTTTTATCGCGATGAGCAACATTTATATACTCTCTTGCCTCACTAATAAAATGTGCAGAGGCATCGTCATGAATAACCATAAGTTGGTTGGTATATCGACTGGGACATCATGAAGCAGACTGTGCTGGTGTAAGCTAACGCCAACACACCGGGCAGCAAAACTGTAGCGCCAAGATCGATAGAAGGCGCTGGATCAAGCGCGCCTATCACGAGAGAGGCCAGAGACACGCCGATAAGCAACACGCCGCCAACGCCCTCTTGACAGCAAGTATTTACGCCGCCGCCGCTGACCGGAGGGCCTCACTAACAGACTGACTTGACTCACTGTAATTTGGCGTGTCATTCACTCGCAGCAGAGCCTTGCTTAGCAACAGGCTACAATAGTGTATAGAGACAAGAGTTTTATAATAGCAATATCACCGATATTGTCTGCAACAGGACTATTACTCAAGAGCTCGTACAGAAATACATGCGACACTCTGGACCTTTCTGGAAGGTCTCTATCCTCTCTGGAAGGTTCCAGACGCTGCCATTACATCTATGCAAGCAGAACACCGTTCCAGCCCTGGCAATCAAGATTCCAAGTCCTGACAACGATGGCGAAGGTAGGTAACGAAAGTTCGAGTGTTTCATCGAATTGGCGCGACTTGTAAGTCAAGAAAATTTAATTAATGAAAATATATAGCTTGCAGAAAACCTGCAACAGCAGCAGGGTACTTTTGGAACCAGCGACAAAACGTACCTTTCACAACCTGAAACTTGGACATGTTAGAGAACGATATATATATATATATATATATATATATATATATATATATATATATATGTGTGTGTGTGTGTGTGTGTGTAAATATATAAACTAACTGAATCATTTGATTGCCTGCTACCTAGCCATCATTAGCTATAGAAAGTGACTGCCCACAACAGGCGTGAAAAAGTTGTCATCAGATATAAAACTGAACAGAATTATGCAAGTGAAATTAACGAAATGTTTCAAGAAGACAGAAATGAGTAAAGGCACACAAAAACCGATACTTCATACTGACTCTGAATTGATAAAAGAGTGAACAAAAGCCATATGGGCTTCACAATACACATGAAACATGAGTCGAAATTGTAGCAACATCGGGAATACAAATTCTTTTATTTACACACATGCCTGAAAGAAGAGACACTGTTGACGATACACAGCTGTATGAAGTTCGATATTTATTCGCTGACTGCTAATTCCTTCACATCAACTGTGTTATACTGAAGAGCCAAAGAAAGTGGTGCACCTGTGTAACATCGTGTAGGGGCCCCGCGAGCACGCAAAAGTGCCGCAACACGATATGGCATGGACTCGACTAATGTTTGAAGTAGTGCTGGAGGGGACTGACTCCATGAATCCCGCAGGACTCTCCATAAATTCGTAGGAGTACGAGGCCGTAGAGATCTATTTGGACAGCACGTTGCAAGGCATCCCAGATATGCTGAATAATGTCCATGTCTGAGGAATTTAGTGGCCAGCGGAAGTGTTTAAACTCAGAAGAGTGTTCCTGGAGCCGTCTGTAGCAATTATGACTTGTGGGGTTCGCATTGTCCTGCTAGAATTGTCCAAGTCCATCGGAATGCACAGTGGACATGAATAGATTCAGGCGATCAGACAGGATGCTTATCTAAGTGTCATCTGTCAGAGTCGTATCTAGACGTATCAGGGATCCCATATCACTCCAAATGCACAAGTCCCACACCATTACAGAGCCTCCACCAGATTGAACAGTTCTCTGGGGACACTCAGGTCCATAGATTCATGAGGTGTTATATCTTATTATGTACACAAATCAGTGTGTTGCTTCTGTATCTCTGCATATAACAGACATACTACAAACATGTGACAAACTTTACGATCTGATGTTTGCTTTGTGGTCGTAACTACACCACTACAAGGCCTACAGCAGTCAGTATAAACTAACGGTTTTGCATCCCCATGTCCACACTTGAACACCTGGTCTGTTGCTCAGGTGAAAATAAGCATGAACTGCTTGCTATTGGCAGACATAGCTGGACGTACTAAACAACCTAAAAATATACGACTTGTAATAGCTATAATTATTAGTCTGCAAGTGACCTAAATACTGATGTAATGTTGTTCAGTACACTGTCCTCAGTCACCAACAGAAATATCTGCAATTATACCAGCTATACTGGTTGTATCCAATCTTGGCTTTGTCTGGGTACGTAAAAATCCCACCATTCTCATTGTCTGTGAGAATTTCGTGCAAGAATTTGAAAACAATGCACTTCCTTGGAAAATCATGGCAACTATACTGGTTGGTTACAACTAAACCTTCGCTACCTCAGCCAGTGTAGAGGGAAAACTATTTACTGATCAATACTCAACTTTATAGCAATGTTGTTCAGACTGCGCACTTCAGTATTTGTGTCGTTAGCAGAGTTAGTGGCATCATTTACCGTTACGCGTCGCTACTGGTTCAAAAACAGCACCAGTGTGCACCAGCGTGCAATACAGTTTGAAATTGTAAATACTAGTCTGTGCAAGTTGAGCTGAGCTCACTCGTAAAGTTGTTCTATCGGAACAACAACAATAGTGCTACTGCTCTTCGTGAGTATCGATGCACTGCTAATGAAATCACTCAGTTGCACTGCAACACATTTGTGAAACGCCGAATCATTGGCCGGCTGCTCCAAACTGCGTGCTCATCAAGATGACAAGGTTTACCAACGGGACACTAAAAACCGTTGGAGGTTGAAGATAATCATAGCGTGGATGTAGCCAGCATCCCACTTCAGATGTTTCCAAAAGCATTAGATAAATTTCCAGCGTGGCTGCAGGTTGTCGTGGATGCTGACGGTCATCTCAATGAGCAACGATTGTAACCTGAAGCGTAAACATTGTACGTAATTAACTAATTTATAATATCATGTGAAAATTAAAATGTGTTTCTTTCAATGCTTTATTCTTTAAATTGCAGTTGTTTCAAGGAAAATGCCTTTTTTGCATGCTGCACATCGAAATTTTTATTTTTATTTATGCACCCAGACGCGATTCGCCTTTTTTAGAAGGCATCTTCAGCGGATGTCCTGAATTGTTATATGATTTGTCCGTGGTTTCACACCTAGGTTATAGATTTCTAAACAGTTCCTTAACGTTTTTTTGTGAAATTGAAAGGTACTTACTGGTAACTTCTAATTCATTGCATCTAAGCAAACTGCTTTTTCTCATCTGGCAACCAGGTGGACATTTTATAATTCACTTTCAGTTCACTGTTTACGTTACACATCACTGTAACTGCCATCTTTTTAATACGGATTTTCATTTGTGTTTCTAAGTGTTACCAACATTCTCAGTTTTCTGCATTCAACTATTGTGTGACTGTGTGTGTGTGTGTATTAGAGAGGGAGAGTGATTTCTTATTTTTTTAAATAAAAATTGTTTATTTTATTTTTATTGCTATTTTTTATTCATTTATTTATTCTCAAAAATAATAATCATTATTATTATTATTGTATTTTCCTGTATATACTTAAGAGACGAATCAGATGTGTAATCATTTGTTGGGATTTCTGTCTGTTATATGATCAGTCTACAACCACTAAATGACCAAGTAAATATGACTAACAACTCGCTGTTTACACTGATTGATCATATAATAGACAGAAATCCCAACAAATGATTACACATATGATTCCTCTCATAAGTACATACAGGAAAATACAATAATAATAATAATAATTACTATTTTTAAGAATAAATAAATGAATAAAAATAGTAATAAAAATAAAATAAATAATTTTTATTTAAAAAGATAAGAAATCTCTCTCCCTCTCTAATACACACACACACACACACACACACACACATACACACACACACACACACACATTCACAAAACAGTTGAATGCAGAAAACTGAGAATATTGGTAACACTTAGAAACACAAATGGAACTCTGTATTAAAAATATGGCATTTGCAGTGGTGTGTAACGTAAACAGTGAACAGTGAATTGTAAGATGTCTATCTGGTTGCCCGATGAGAAAAAGCAGTTTGCTTGGATGGAATGAATTAGAAGTTACCTGTAAGTACCTTTCCATTTCATAAAAGAACGTTAAGGAACTGTTTTTAAATCTAAAATCTAGATGTGAAACCATAACCTATGTGTAGAAATTGACAAATCATCTAATAATTCAGGAAACCCACTGAAGATGCCTTGTGAAAAAGGCGAAACGCGTCTGGGTGCTTAAATGAAAATAAAAATTTCGATTTGCAGCATGCAAAAATGGCATTTTCTTTGAAACAACTGCAATTTATATACAGCTGCTGCGAAAAGGGTCACTACAAGAAATGTGCTTTCTCTTCCACGTGTCGTTACAAATGTTTCCACCAACTTCCATTGTACTGCAACCACTCGTTTTCTATGGTCTCTCTCACCAACCGGAAGTTTAATTATAATCACACTGGATTCCTAGATGTTCAGTGTGTGTATTTAATACGGACACTGGATTTCCAGATCTTAAATGTTTGCATTTAATAGGGGTCTGTCAGGTGGCTTGAAAGATGTTGGTCTTGTCTATCGTATGCGGTCGCTCACAGTTTCGCTGCTCTTTTCTCCGCCGTCAAAATGGGCGTTACGCCTGCGATAACTTTTTAAATTCTAATTACAGCGGCAATGATCTAAAGACATCATCTGCTCTCTATGACTTACGGGCCGGACGTCATGAACAACCAGATGCGGTATTTTTAGTGAAGGCTTTTTCTGATGTTCCCAAAATAAACATGGTTCTTGGAATATGTGTAGCACTGTCGTCGCTTAACTATTACGGATGTCAGCATACATTGCACGAATGTCATACAACCCTGTAACTGCAGTGACCCTAGACAATGGTGTAGTCACTGCTCGTGTCGTATTAATTCTCGACATTGCTTTTCCGCGTACCAACCTCTGCAGGGTGTATCATAATTAATGGCGTAAGGGCTTACAGTTGAAACTGCACTATACTAGAAGCAAAAATGTCCCAGTAAACATAGGGTCGAAAATGCATACCTGAAGAGCAACGAGCAATTTTTCATCTTCGATACCACGAAGCAAATCTCTTCTACTGCAAGCTATTTGCGTTCCACATTTTGGGAAGTAGTAGTATGGACCAAAACAAGATAAAATGTTCAGTAAACTTTTGCTCTAAAATGCATACCTTAACAGTTATGAGCAATTGTTCATTAGAACAGTTGTGTATGCAAGTAGCGAAGATGAGGACGTGCTCATAACTCTTAACGTATGCATTCTAGAGCGCATATTTACTGGACATTTTTTTCTTCTTTTGATCAACATTACCATTTCCCAAAATATGGAAAGCGAAGAGCTTTTAGTAGAAGAGATTTGGTTAACAGCATGGAAAATGATAAATTGCTCGTAGTTCTTAAGGTATGCATTTTAGACTCCATGTTTACAGATACTTTTTTGCTTCTAGTATCGTGTACTTTCAACTGTATGCGTTTACGCCATTAATTATGGTACACCCTGTATACAGCAGAATTCTCGCATGTTCACCTTGGGCCGGCCGCGGTGGTCTAGCGGTTCTAGGCGCTCAGTCCTGTACCGCGCGACTGCTACGGTCGCAGGTTCGAATCCTGCCTCGAGCATGGATGTGTGTGATGTCCTTAGGTTAGTTAGGTTTAAGTAGTTCTAAGTTCTAGGGGACTGATGACCACAGATGTTAAGTCCCATAGTGCTCAGAACCATTTGAACCATGTTCACCTTGGGAATTCTTTACCATTCTTACATTGAGTCAAATTCCGTCTCTCCACATCTCCACAGTATTGAAAAATTGCGGACAGCTCTCACACTCTGGCTCCAGCACTGGGTGACGGAATCCATTACGAAAGAATACAACTACTGGTCTCATGGAATGACATGTATTTCGATTCAGGAGGAGACGTAGCACTGAATCTTGTTTCTACTACAGTAAAATGTTAAATGCTTCTGTATTTTATTTCTGTTTGTGACATAAGGGAAGTTTACTTCGTTAATGAACATAATATCGGCAGTGGTCGGAACAGAGCAGTGGCATTCATAATGAAGGCAGGGGCCTTCCGGTTACTTGCCAGCATGATCAATTCATAGGCGCACGCTGTCCGGTACGCAGGTATGATCCCGCGATCCCAGCACGCTTCGCGTCAGCATTAATATTCCAGCTGTCACGAAGCCAAACCATACTCTGGATTCCCTCGACGATGCGCGAACACGGGACGTCCGCGGGAACGTCCTGAGAGTTGCGTACAGTGCGGGGGACTCACCTGTACATCAATGTTGCATTCCCGTTGCTGATGACGTATGTACCCGACCTGCGCCGCGACTACACTGTCATAACTGCACGTTTGCATGTGCTGACTGCAAAGTAACTATGTAAGCTGAATGGGATATAAGAATAACACTTTACAGCTATTGGATGTCAGATGACATGAGTTTTAGTTTTTGTGCGGCACATTTCGAGGACATAGTGGAACATTCTTAGCCAGAAAGCTAATTCGTGTTTTTAGGAACGAACACGTCGATGTTCTACTTTTACCAGTGAGTAGTTTCCATCCTTCAAGCAAACTGATAGAGATCTGTAATGCACCCATGTAAAGCCTACCATAGTCGAAAGTTAAGAGAAGGGGTGATAGATGAAACTTGATGGTGGCGATCCAGGAGCACAGAGTTCTGGGTTCAAAAATTGTGCCTGAAATGGCACCATTTTCCCATTTCTAAATCACTACAAAGACGGAATACATCATTATTCAACAATTACTGTATTTCAGATTTCAAGATAAGCAATGAGGGGAGCCACTTTTGCATCCCACAAAATACTGACCACAGCCGATCCGGCAGACGAACTTCTGTAATTGCCCATTTGTGTTATTAAGAAAGTGGGCCAGATAGAATTAATAAAGAGACGAAGTGGACGTTGCCTTTCTTTGGTGCAAAGTATCAGCTTTCATTCACTGCTTCGACTGCATTTTCGTATCGTTGATATAATGGACGATAAATGCCTCATCCCCACAAAATCAGTTCAAGTATAACCAGGTCCAAGCTTGACTGAGAATCTAAAATGAAGAGCCAAAGAAACTGGTGCACCTGCCTACTATCCCGTAGGGCCACCCCGAGTACGCAGAAGTGCCGCAACACGACTCGGCTAATGTCTGAAGTTGTGCTGGAGTGAACTGACACCATGAATTCTACAGTGCTGTCCATAAATCTGTAAGCGTACCAGGGGGTGGAGATCTCTTCTGAACAGCAAGTTGCAAGCCATCCCAAATATCCTCAATAATATTCATGACTGGGGAATTTGGTGGCCAGCAGAAGTGTTTAAACTCAGAAGAGTGTTCCTGGAGCCACTCTAAAGCAATTCTGGTCGTGTGGGGTGTCGCATTATCCTGTTGGAAATGCCGAAATCTGTCTGAATGCACAATGGACATGAATGGATGAAGGTGATCAGACAGGATGCATACGTATGTGTCACCTGTCAGAGTCGTATCTAGATGAAACAGGGGTCCCATATCACTCCAAATGCACACATCCCGCACCTTTACAGACCCTCCACCAGGTTGAACAGTACCCTGCTGACAAGTAGGGTCTATTGATTCCTGAGATTGTCTTCGTATCCATACACGTCCATACACTCGATACAGTTTTAAACGAGACTCGTCCTACCAGGTAACATGCTTCCAGTCATCAACAGTCCAATGTCGGTGTTGACAGCCAAGGCGAGGCGTAAAGCTTTATGTCGTGCAGTCATCAAGGGTATACGAGTGGTCCTTCGGCTCCGAAAGCCCCTATCGATGATGTTTCGTTGAATGGTTCGCACGCTGACACTTGTTGATGGCCCAGCATTGAAATGTGCAGCGATTTGCAGAAGGGTTGCACTTTTGTCACGTTGAACAGTTCTCTTCAGTCGTCGTCGGTCCCGTTCATGCAGGATCTTTTTCCGGCCACATCGATGTCGGAAATTTGATGTTTCACCGGATTCCTGATATTCAGGGTATATTCGTGAAATGGTTGTGGTGGAAAATCCCCACTTCATCACTATCTCAGAGATACTGTGTCTCACCGCTCGTGCGCCGACATTAATACCACGTTCAAACTCACTTAAAGTCTTGATAACCTGCAATTGTAGCAGCAGTAACCGATATAACAACTGTGCCAGACGCTTGTTGTTTTATATAGGCGTTGCCGATCGCAGCGTAATTTTTCCCTGTTTATATATATCCGTAGATGAATAGGCGTGCCTATACCTGCTTCTTTGGCTCTTCAGTCTGCTTTAGAATTTACTTTCGACATACCATCGGTCTGTATTCAGCTCTCTCTCAAAGCTAGTTGCTTCATCCCACTTACACGAAAATGTTCTCTCTGAATTGGTTTGGCGCCAGTTATTTCATACAGTTGATTGACAAGTCGAACACCGTAACGTGTAGTTTCATGATATTGTCATCTGATTTGGAACGTCTTTCATGTGTATCTTCTATATGACGGGTCGTTTGATCCAGCAAGCGAAAATATAAAAGCAGACTTGTCTTATACCTTCACAGATCTCTACCAACTCGGAATAATTTACATGACTTATAAAATACATCAAACAAAGAATTTTCTGGGTGTTGGGCACTTCAGTTTATTCATTTAAACGAAATACAGAGAACATTACTTGTATAAATAACTTATAAAGTTGATCAGCTGAATACGTTGAAGTTAGTTTTACGGTACTGGAAAAAATGTGTCATAATTAAAGCAGTAATTAAAATTGCCATTTCTGTCCGAGGATCAGTGATCTTCTCCCGTCCTTCGGAGGCCAGAAATAGAAAATTTAATGTGGCATTAGTAAACTGCAATGGCAATCATGCTAAAATAACTAAATTAGTGTCGCTTATCGAAGGTTATAATGCCCAAATAGTATTAGGAACGAAAAGAGCATTGAAACCGGAAATGATTAGCATAAAAATTCTTAGTGAAGATTGAAATACACACACATGAACTAAAGTTTTGCTGCATCCCGATTTGTCGTTCAGGTGTGTTTCTAATGTGCCTGTTCTGTACCAATCGGAAGATCTCCCCCTTGATGTTGCTTGTAAACATACACACAGTTACCATGAGCGCTACCTACGTCTAGAACTCCGTACTCGAATGGATTTCAGCATCTCAGTTGAAATGTAAGGACCAGTAGGGACGCATCAGAGATGTCTGTTTAACAGGAGAGTGAATATCCATCTTGCCACGAAGAACTATAGCGACCAATGCTCGGACCCGCATCATCACATTACATGAAGAAAAGTTGTCAACCAGGGATGTTGCTCTATCTATGCCTGCACCGATGTCAAAGTGAGGTGTTACGGTCATGGATCGGTTCCAATTGGCGGGTCGTGTTAAGGATGTGCGAGGTAGAGACCGTCCACATTCGACAAGTGCACAAAATGATCGATATATACGACTCTGCCGGCCGGGGTGGCCGAGCGGTTCTAGGCGCTACAGTCCGGAACCGAGCGACCGCTACGGTTTCAGGTTCGAATCCTGCCTCGGGCATGGATGTGTGTGTTGTCCTTAGGTTAGTTAGGTTTAAGTAGTTCTACGTTCTAGGGGACTGATGACCTCATAAGTTAAGTCCCATAGTGCTCAGAGCCA
Organism: Schistocerca nitens; assembly: GCF_023898315.1. NCBI lineage: Eukaryota > Metazoa > Arthropoda > Insecta > Orthoptera > Acrididae > Schistocerca > Schistocerca nitens. The sequence continues at coordinate 123,379,884 of NC_064622.1, read as the reverse complement.
TTTGAACATGATATACGACTCCTGAGTGTAAGGAACCGGGGGCTGAGTGCTGCTGAACTGGATTCGTCATTCGAAGAAGCTACAGGACTTCATACATTACACCCAACTGTTAGGAGACAATTGCATGATTCGAATCTGCTTTCCCGACGACGATGTGAGCACCACGTCATACATCGCAACGCCGTGGACTCCGCTACAGGGGGGTAAGAACTCATGCATAATAGAGGCCCCAGGAATGATGTCGTGTCTTGTTTACAGACGAAATTCGGATCAGTTTGTAGTAGGAGGAGGATATTAGTGTTTTACGTCCTTTCGACATTAGAGACGGAGCACAAGCTCGGATTAGAGCAGGATGGGGAAGGAATTCGGCCGTGCCCTTTCAAAGGATCCACCCTGACATTTGCCTGCAACGATTTAGGAAAATCACCGAAAACCAAAGTCATGTTGGCCGGACGCGGGTTTGACTCATCGTCCTTGCGAATCCAATCCCACTGCGCCACTTCACTTCGTCAGATAAGTTTACACCCTAATAATCGCAGATGGAGGCAAGCCGGTAATGCAGAACGCCTCAAACACTGTGTCCCACAAGTGCAGGAAGGTAGCGTTGCAGTGATGCTCTGACGTTGCATTATATGGGGCCACTGTACACGTCTCGTGGTCGTTGAGGGTAATATCGCTGCCCTACAGTAGAGGGAGGAGGTTCTGCAACCAACAGTGGGAACGTATCATCAGCACTTTGGTGACAATTTCATATTGATGGATGACAGCTTGCGTTCTCATCGTGCTGTCCTTACGAACACGTTCCTTCAGCATGCTAGAAGCACCAGAATGGTTCAGTCTGCCTGTTCTCCATGCGTCAACCAAATCAAACACGTGTGGGATCGATTTAAACGAGATGTTTTTTGGTCGTTTACGACTCCGAACTTCGCGTGATTTACGCACAGTCACCATTCAAGAGTGGGGCAGTTTGGACCAGTGCTGGCTCGTAGGTCTCATCGATGGTATCTCAAGACTGATTCTAAACTGCAGTCGAGTAAAGGGGCGTCCCACCACGTACTGACGTAGGTCATAAGCGCTGGGATAAACAGACGATGTTGTCGTTACACAGTTTTCTTTAACTTCCTGATCGACACATACTGCAAATGAATATAAACGCATGCCCAGTACTCGTTACGTGTGCTATGAGTTTCGAAGAAAAGAGTTGATGCAAAACTTCTGTTGATGTGTATAGGATAGGTTTCACGCCAACGGTGGCGGAGGTTTCATTCCAGTAAAGAATTCGGTAATATTTAGTGAGATTTTCCAGATTTCGAATGTGAAATTATTAGTATAATAACTTATTTCAGGACACATGGTCATGATCGCATTGAAGTTTATTTTTATTTTTAGATGACCGCTTTCGATCTTCAAAGAGGTCATCAGATATTACATTCCTTGATGACCGTAGGAATCGTTGGCCAGATGGATCTGCTCCACGTCAACGGTTCCTACGATCATCAAAGAATTTAAGAGCTGAAGATGCTCTGTTAGAAGATCGAAACTGGTCGTCTAAAAATAAAAATAAACAACTTAGATGCAATTACGACTGTGTGTACTGAAACAAGTTATAATATTATAAAAATCACTATTTCTCCTGGAATTAACTTCCCAAAATTTTTAATTTTTATAAGCTGCACAAGTGTTTGGGCACGGTCTGATATCTGGCGTCAAATAAGAATTTTTGGAGCCACAATCGCCTGTTCATATAGTTTTATATCCTCAACAACAGTTTTCGATAGAGTCTAGCAGTCATCTTCGGATCTAGAGCGTACCAGCAGAAAAACATAACTGTGACAGTTTGCATAACTATGCAAGCATTATACAAGTGGGAAAACACAATAACATGATCACACAATTCTTACATATCTTCTGAAAATCATTTTATTGTACGTGACACGCACATCCACAACGAGAGCACACTCCATCTATTAAACGAAGGTCCCGCACTGGACTGTCAGATACATAAAACAAATTAAATAAAAAGGCCATATCACCAGGTGTGTGTTTCTGAGCCTTTCCTAATGGCCTGTAGCTATAACGACTCCACGGATGAACTCGCCTCCTCTCCAGGGCACACTGTTGGACGTGTGGACTTTTTATGTACTGTGTTTTATCTATTTGGCAAGTGAATTTGTTGTCGCCTTTGTTTCATAACTAGAATGTGTTCGTGCCGTGGTTATGCGATTTATGCGAAGCAATATTATTTCCAAATGGTATGTAAAATACCGTGATCTGCTTATTATGTACTTTTCCACTTATGTACTGGTTGTACAGTTATGTGGATTGTCACAGAAATGTTTATATCGTTGTGTATATACGATGAAGACAGCTAGACTCTTTCAAAATGGGTCATTGAGAAATAAAAACATTTCAAGACGTTACCATCTCTGAAATATGTCTTATATTGGTAGAAGATATAGCCCAATGAGGTTAAAGCCTACAATGCCAGTCCAGGTATCAATAGCTAAACGTACTTGATGTTGTGACTCTACTACAGCGTAAGGGTTTTCCTGATCGCACACATAGCTATTGCTGCTGTTCGAAATACCAACACGACCAAATGAGACCTCGTCAGTAAACAGCACGATTTGGAGGAAATCTGATTGATCAATACATTGCTGGAGCAATCACTGAATTCGTTAAACTTCGGTTACACGATAAATCAGTCAAATATAAAGGCCGTAAATTCAACTAAATACCTATGAATTAAAATTACGAACAACTTCAATTGGAAGGAACAGACAGAAAAATGTTTTGGGGAAGGCTAACCAAAGATTGCGTTTTATTGGCAGGATACTTAGAAAGTGTAACAGATCTTTCAAGAAGACTGCCTACACAACGGTTGTCCATCCTCTTTTAGAATACTGCGGTATGGGGTCCTTACCATAAAGGCCTGACAGAGTACATCGAAGGAGATCAAAGAATGGCAGCACGTTTTGTATTATAGCGAAATATGGGAGAGAGTGTCACAGAAATGATACAGGATTTGGGCTGGATATCATTAAAAGAAAGGCGTTTTACATTGCGACGGAATCTTCTCACGAAATTCGTTTTCTCCTCGAAATGCGAAAATATTTTGTTGACACCGACCTACATAGGGAGAAACGATCATCACGATAAAATAAAGGAATTCAGAGCTCGTACGGAAAGATATTTGTGTTCGTTCTTTCCGCAAGCTATATGAATTGGAATAATAGAGAATTGTGAAGTTGGTTCGATGAACCCTTTGCCAGGCACTTAAATATGATTTGCAGAGTATCCATGCAGACGTAAATGTAGAGACAATGCGACCTTTGATGCGAAGTCAGTCACTAGCTTTGCATGGACTCGCTGTGGGTGATACGTGTGTAATTGTTGTTCGTGAAATACTCACCCTCGTATGTGCAGTGCCCATTTCACATGAAATACGAGGAGTACTTGTAGTGGCGTCCGCTGCAACACGTTTCCAGCACCAACTCTTCAAAATCGGGTCTGCGAGTGGTCCTCGTGTTGCCTGGTTCCTCATTTCTTCTTTCTGATGACCTAGTCTCCCGCATTCATCGATCGAGAGAAATAAACACTCATCATGACGGATGATGTCTGTTAGGAAATCTTTCCCTGTACAGTCTTTCGGCAGTGAGAGCATTGCAACGTATCTCCCCACATCTCATACACAAGGTGCATGTCAGTGAGTTCTGCGACACTGTACCGGTACTGTTCTATCCTGCTGTAACACACGTATCTGAATAGCACTGAGTAATGGATGAGTCTGTCGTTGATTCATAGCACGTTATCTCATGTGACAGTGTAAATAGATACAACAGAGCAACCTTGTGGACAAGTAAAGCAAACAAAACCTGCATCATGACTTCCTAGTAATCATGCTCATCCTCAATGTTTCCTCGCAGGCAATAAAGAATGTACTTTTAAATAAACAGCACTGTATGTGTAAACACGTACCCATATTAGTTTGTAAATAAGCTGGAAAACATTGAAGCTAGACAAAGTGTTGAACAAGTTTACTTCCATTCTCCGGTCTTGGAAACTGACATACGACCGGGAGAGCGGTGTGCTGACCACATGCCTCTCCATATCCGCATACAGTGACGCCTATAGGGTGAGGATGACACGGTGGCCTGTCGGCACCTGTTCGGGAGGATATTTTTTGTTTTTGTTTTTGTTTTACTGAGTGCATTACGACACACACACGCCGGAAGTAAATTGTGAACCTATCCAAAAATCAGGCACTTTATCTCACTCTTTGGAAGAATGTATATGTTGCTACGTTTTTCGCTCTGTCATCCGTAAGCTTTATTTCCACGTTTCCCATATCGGCTGAGAGAAGGTGCGGTAGCAGACGTAAGACGTCGTAAAGGGGAATGAGGTACGAGCAACAGATGATACCTAAAAGTATCATGAGATATTGCGCCAATTAAATAGCTTACGTAATCTGGCTGGTATGGGAGGAGGGTTCGCTATCGAGCCAGCGCACCAAAATTGATACTTTCATCAATTAACTGTTACTTCAGTGTGACTCAGATTTTGTCTCTAATGATATGAGAGAACCTTTCAATACTAAGCAGCCACCCCACTGTCATAACTTCATTTTAGTGACAATTTTTGGACAATATGTAACGAAAGGAGCCGAATCACTTCGGGTGCCAACTGCTTCCCGCCCAATGACCGCCTATCGAAACGGTTCGCGCTGGACAGGTACAGTCCGTAGTCGAAGGGCCGAACAGAGCAGTTACGTGTCAAACAGTACGAGTACAGTCTTGTGTTGAGAAGTAGGCATCTAATCGTATGGATTGCAGTACGCGCCCAAGATAGCGACTCTACGAGTAAGGTAGAGTAAAACTGGGCCTAGGAAGTGTCATTTAATTTGTGAAACATTTGCTTCTGTTATGTTTCGCACTGTTTAAGAATTCCCAGTAAAGTTATGAACTTATAATTTCAGTAACAGTATTAGGCAATACACTAATAATTGCATTACAATCTCACAGCAAGAGCAGTAGGATAATTATGTACGTGCTGATACTGTGGTGGGACGAGAACCTCACTTGATGACGCTAAGGTGATAGACATTTTTTAGAAATTCTGCCTTCTGCTTTGATGTGTATAACTATACTACACAGTGGTAAAAGTGACAATAATCGATGAAAATTATGGAATGAAATTTTAGTGACTCATTATTTTTTAGCATAAAAAAGGCGACTGAGTAAAAGTTGTATAAAAAGTCAGTTTATACTTCTTTTGAGGATGGCTGCAGTAATCCATGGACTGTAATAGGGAATCCTTACTTGCTAATATGACGGTCCGGAATTTTCAATTAATTACGATTGAAACACGTTTTTCACTTTCATGGTGGTGATTTCTTGCACTGATCACTACACAGACGCCTGTAAAAATAATACACTGTTTACAAACAGAATAGTCACAAAAAAGAGTACTAATTTTTTAAAATTTTTCGACAGTTAAAAATTTGGGCGATCTGAATTAAATTTGAATTAAGAATGAAAAGGAACTCGTCTGTATAATTACACATTTATTGAACTACGACCGGTTTCGTTCTTAGAACATATTCACGTTGCCCAGTTGTGCTAAAGTAATTAATTATACGGGTATGAATGGTCTGGTTACCATGTGTGACGGTAAAGACCTAATCCAGAAATCGGCCTGACCGTCGGCAGTATGTTTGTGATAACTGTTTCTGGATTTGGTCTTTGGCATTACATACGACAACCAGACCCTTTACATCTTGACTTTAGCAGAACTCGGCAAACTGAAGGTGTTCTAAGAAAGAAACCGGTCGTATAACAATAAATGTGTAACACAGATGAGATGGTTTTCGTTAATCATTAAACTTTAGCAGCGGTAGTGCTCAATATGGTCAACGTAATATGTACGACCCCTTGATCCAACTTTATGAAAAAGAGATGCTATTTTGGTACCATCACGTACACCAGAGACAAATATTTGAATCACAGAGTAACGTTACTAGATGTCAGTAACGTATACAGTATCACTGGTGGCGATGAAGGCAGCACTTTAGAACTGCAATATGACGGCGAACATTACTAATAAAAGAGTCGTAAGAAATAGCAATAAACCGATATAACTATGTTCCCTTTAGAGTTTTGACATAATGGACAATACATATGTCGTGTATGGTTGTAATTTTTCGTACAGGAAACAAAAGATACAACGAAATGTACATGTCTCAATGCAAACATCTTACGTATTTTTGCTTTTGTACAGTATGCAACCATAAATAATTTCATAATCGACATTTTGAACGACGCGAACGTCCGGCAGAAGTCCCGTTTTTTCAAAATGTTAACAGATCGGCGGGAAAGCGTGAAGAATTACAATTACATTGTCATTTGTATAATTGGAAATAGTAGTACTGTTTAAATATTTAAAGAATATTTGAGGGGTTTAATAAATTTAATATTAACAGACGTAGCTTAATGACGTGTATTTAACCAGTTGTGATGAACTTCGGCTTTTCTTCGAATAGTCTGCTCATTATAAAAGTGCTCCTATAAGTAGAAGGGCTATTTTTCGTTGGTAACAGGTGTCTTTATTAATTTGTGTGTTGTTACGAATACTGAGTCTACTTTAAAAGTGCGGCCGGCCGGTGTGGCCGAGTGGTTCTAGGTGCTTCAGTCTGGAACGCGCGACTGCTACGGTCGCAGGTTCGAATCCTGAATCGGGCATTGATGTGTGTGGTGTCCTTAGGTTAGTTTGGTTTAAGTAGTTCTAAGTTCTAGGGGACTGATGACCTCAGATGTTAAGTCCCGAAGTGCTCAGAGCCATTTGAACCATTTTAAAAGTGCGTATATGCATGAAATGACATTGCCAGCTTTACGAGATGGTCTAAACAATTCTGCAACTGAGCAAATATTTGCATACTAGTTGAGTTTAGAACATACGTTGTAAAATCGCGTTATGTTCTTGTCATAAGGCAATGCTACAGCGTATGTGTTAAACGCAGCTAGTACCTAAATGTCTGCTTAGCTGCAGATTTGTGTAAACTACCTCGTAAAGCTTACAATGTCATTTCATTTCAGAAAATCGTAGCAGTACTATCCATACACAAACTTCCTGGCGCCACTATCTTACCACACCAAACGTCAGGCTTCTATAAAAGATGTGATTTTGGCGATCTAGTAATGTCTATCCACAACTTGAATATCACGAATTCAATGATAACGCTACACTAGTGGTTCATAATATTTAGATCAAAATACGTGTTCTCTGTGTATTAAAAATTTGACCACTAAATTTGTATTTATGCAATAATCTATTTCATTCCATAATTTTTACTCTACAAAATGTATGAGTATCTTTATTTTAACCAAGCTCTGCGTAATTGGTGCCAGAATGACTAGCTTTCTGTAGTGCACTTATGATCGCATAGAAAGCATACCGAATGTAGGAAGTAGATAAAACAAGTTCCCTGTAAAAACGTCAAGTCGTGAAAAAACAACAAAAAATGCTATTGAATGATTCATGAATAGATAGACCGCGATTGGTCGATTCAAAATGGGAAAAGATTACCAGACTAGGATTGTTACACGCAGCGACACGTTACTACGCACCTTATGCGCCATCTGTGATAAGACAGAGAAAAGAACCGCAAACGTACTCGCTCTGATGACTGACTTAATGATAGACAGTAACGGTGACAATCTACATTAATTAACGCGTTCATCTAGAATCATCATACTGTTCGAAATATGGAGTAATAACAACACTGTAGAATATTGACACTACCACAAACACAGTTATTCAGCAAACAAGCAAACGTCCACGTTCATTGTTAAGAAGCAATCCTTCATTTGAAGTACACACAACTACTACAACAACATTGTCAGAGAAGAAGCGGTCAATGTGAGTTCTGCGAACTGCGTGCCATAGAGATCGGTAATGCTCCCCCTCTTGCTCCTAATTTTCGTAAGTGGCTTAAACTCTCATGGACAGTACTTGTAATTCGCAGATGACGCAGCTCCATACCTGAAAGGCACTGATGCCAACGAGGCTCAAGAAGAAGCAGATGCTTCGTTTGATGCTACAAAGGAATGGTTTTCTATAAACAAAATGAAAACAAATGAAGAAAAAATGCAAAGGTTGGTACGTAGCCACAGTGATAAAGAATACCTAAGCAGTGCTTGATCAGTGAAGCTTCTGGGGTTAGTGGTGGATAGTAAACACACTTGACAAGAACACCCTGTACATGTGTATGACAAACTTTCAGGAGTCATGTATCTCCTGTGGGAAATGAAGCATGTGATGACTGGTGCGTCAGTATTTGCTGATGGTATATTATTCACCACGCCAGCCATACCGGCTATGGCCTGTCATTGTGGGGTCACTCTATAGGCTAGAAGAGGACGCTGCTATCACAAAAAAGCAATAAGGATCATAACATCAAGCACAAAACTTGGCAACTGCAAATGACAATTTTCAGTTAATATACCTTCACCTGTCTCATGTATGTGAAAGAAAAGCATGAAACATTCGTCAACACGAGGGACATCCTCAGTCATAACACGCGCAATAAAGAAAACATAGACATCCCAAGGTGTCGACTCTCCACGACATGGGACAGTTTTCCAACAGTAGCTACACTACTGGCCATTAAAATTGCTACACCAAGAAGAAATGCAGATGATAAACGAGTATTCATTAAACAAATATATTATACTAGAACTGACATGTGATTACATTTTCACGCAATTTGGGTGGATAGATCCTGAGAAATCAGTACCCAGAACAACCACCTCTGGCCGTAATAACGGCATTGGTACGCCTGGGCATTGAGTCAAACAGAGCTTGGATGGCGTGTACAGGTACAGCTGCCCATGCAGCTTCAACACGATGCTACAGTTCATCAAGAGTAGTGACTGGCGTATTGTGACGAGCCAGTTGCTCGGCCACCATTGATCAGACGTTTTCAATTGGGGAGAGATCTGGAGAATGAGCTGGCCAGGGCAGCAGTCGAACATTTTCTGTATCCAGAAAGGCCCGTACAGGACCTGCAACATGTGGTCGTGCATTATCCTGCTGAAATGTAGGGTTTCGCAGGCATCCAATAAAAGGTCGTATCACACCTGAACTGTAACGTCCACTGTTCAAAGTGCCGTCAATGCGAAAAAGAGGTGACCGAGACGTGTAACCAATGGCACTCCATACCATCACGCCAGGTGATACGCCAGTATGGCGATGACGAATACACGCTTCCAATGTGCGTTCACCGCGATGTCACCAAACACTGATGCGACCATCATGATGCTGTAAACAGAACCTGGATTCATCCGAAAAAATTACGTTTTGACATTCGTGCACCCAGGTTCGTCGTGGAGTACACCATCGCTGGCGCTCCTGTTTGTGTTGCAGCGTCATGGATAACCGCAGCCATAGTCTCCGAGCTGATAGTCCATGCTGCTGCAAACGTCGTCGAACTGTTCGTGCAAATGGTTGTGGTCTAGCAAACGTCCCTATCGGTTGACTCAGGGATCAAGACGTGGCTGCACGATCCGTTACAGCCATGCGGATAAGATGCCTGTCATCTCGACTGCTAGTGATACGAGGCCGGTGGGATCCAGCACGGCGTTCCGTAATACCCTCCTGAACCCACCGATTCCATATTCTGCTAACAGTCATTGGATCTCGACCAACGCGAGCAGCAATGTCGCGATACGATAAACCGCAATCGCGGTAGGCTACAATCCGATCTTTATCAAAGTTGGGAACGTGATGGTACGGATTTCTCCTCCTTACACGAGGCATCACAACAACGTTTCACCAGGCAACGCCGGTCAACTGCTGTTTGTGTATGAGAAATCGGTTGGAAACTTTCGTCATGTCAGCACGTTGTAGGTGTCACCACCGGCGCCAAACTTGTGTGAATGCTCTGAAAAGCTAATCATTTGCATATCAGAGCATCTTCTTCCTGTCGATTAAATCTCGCGTCTGTAGCACGTCATCTTCGTGGTGTAGGAATGTTAATGGCCATTAGTGTATAAAAACATACGACCATCTAAACATTGAAATGCAGTCGTTGGAATTAGTGAAATTTCGCGGAAACATGTCGCAAAATCGACGCCAAAAACCCCTGTACAGTTTAAGTGAGTTCTTTGACAGTGAAACCGCAAGTTGCACTGCCTAAACAATTCAGAGCCATATCAAACCGAGTGAACATATACTTACTAAAAAAATTTCACTCTATATGTCATTAAGTAGTGTGGTATACATAAGCAAATTGGTTCTTGTTTCATAAAGCTTGCATAATCTTAACCTTAGAAGTCTGACGCAGTCCATCCAGTCTTCTCCTGGGAACGACGCATCAATAGTAATAGATGGTAATGAATGTCTAAGCGCTAACAGTCGTGGGTGTGTGTCTGGTAGATTGATGGAGCAACTGCGGACTCCTCCCAACACGACATGACCAGTAAGCCAGATTTACGACAGGGAAGCATCAGGATGACCGATGTGGATCTGTGGCTTTGCTGATCTTATGCCTATTGTGCGGAAGCAAGCGCGCAGCTCGACAATATATCGTGGGGATATGAATCGTGTTTTAGACGTTTCGAGATTACCATTTGAAGGAGTCGTTTTTCATGCCGCCCGCAGCGCCGCGGCCGCTACCGGGGGAACCATTTGGCAGCGCTTGTGGCCGCAGCCTGAGGGATCGTAGCAGTTCCTGTCCTCCCGCCGGAATGGATGCGTTTCCGCCCACCTGGATAGCCCCCATTACCACGAGATCCCGCCGCTGGAGTCCCGGCGCGAAGAGTTGCGGGAACGAGTTTTATGGCGCCCATTTAGCGCGTCTTGCGCGCTAGCCACTTTTCTCCGGGGCCCCTAACGTTTGGGTGCCTCCCCTTGCTTAATCTACAGCCTCAAGTGCGACTCGTGCAAATAGCACAGAAGAACCTGAGTGTCCTTACCCGCTACGGAAAAGTCTGTAGCATCACATCCATCTCTCCATTTTACTTCGTATTATACGCAGTTCCCACCTTGCGTCTTTGAAAAATCCTTCTTAACTGTAACTGCGTCTACATCTACATAGAAAAGACCCAAGCTGCCGCACGGTGCATGGAGCAGGATACGCTGTACCACTACCAGTTACTTTCTTACTTATCACACTCGCAAATACTGCCTTGCCGCAGTGGATACACCGGTTCCCGTGAGATCGCCGGAGTTAAGCACTGTCGGGGGTGGTCGGCACTTGGATGGGTGACCATCCAGGCCGCCATGCGCTGTTGCCATTTTTCGGGGTGCACTCAGCCTCGTGATGCCAATTGAGGAGCTCCTCGACCGAATAGTAGCGGCTTCGGTCAAGAATACCATCATTACGACCGGGAGAGCGGTATGCTGACCCCACGCTCCTCCTATCCGCATCCTCCACTGAGGATGACACGGCGGTCGGATGGTCCCGATGGGCCACTTGTGGCCTGTAGACGGAGTGGTCACACTTTCAAATACAGCTAGTGAAAAACGACTGTCTATATGCCTCCGTAAGGCCCTAATTTAACTAATCTTACCTTCGGAGTCCTTACACGAAATGTATGTTGGCAGCAGTACTATTCTAGAATGAAATTTTCACCCTACAGCGGAGTGTGCGCTGATATGAAACTTCCTGGCAAATTAAAACTGTGTGCCGGACCGAGACTCGAACTCGGGACCTTTGTCTATCGCGGGCAAGTGCTCTACCGACTGAGCTACCCAAGCACGACTCACGCCCGTACTGGCTGAATTAAAGCTGTGAGGATGGTGCGTGAGTCGTGGTTGGGTAGCTCAGTCGGTAGAGCACTTCCCGCGAAAGGCAAGGGTCCCGAGTTCGAGTCTCGGTCCGGCATACAGTTTTAATCTGCCAGGAAGTTTCAGCAGTACCATTGTTCTGCAGTCAGCCTCAGATGCTTGTTCTCTAAATTTTCTCAATAGTGCTCCTCGCAAAGAACGTCACCTTCCCTCCACTATTTGAGATCCCGATGCATCTTGGTAATACTTCGGTGTTGTTCGAACCTACTGGTAACAAATCTAGCAGCCCATTTTTCAATTGACTGCATGTCTTCCTTTAACCGACCTGGTACAGGTCCCAATCACTTGAGCATTACTCAAGAATAGGTCACACAAACGTCCTACGCGCAGTCTCCTTTACAGATTGTGAGGTAACGGGCGAATTGTGGCGCCATAAAAATATTCTAATAAGGGAACCTCCCCATCGCACCCCCCTCAGATTTAGTTATACGTTGGCACAGTGGATAGGCCTTGAAAAACTGGACACATATCAATCGAGAAAATAGGAAGAAGTTCTGTGGAACAATGAAAAAAATTAGTAAAATATACAAACTGAGTAGTCCATGCACAAGATAGGCAACGTCAAGGAAAATGTGAGCTCAGGAGCGCTGTGGTCCCGTGGTTAGCGTGGGTAGCTGCAGAACGACTGAAAATTTTACTTCCTTTATTTTCCCAAAGTTATGATCTGTCCGTTCGTCCACTGACGTCTCTGTTCACTGCAATAAGTTTAGTGTCTGTGTTTTGCGACCGCACCGCAAAACTGTGCGACTAGTAGACGAAAGGACGTGCCTCTCCAATGGGAACCGAAAACATTTGATCGCAAGGTCATAGGTCAACCGATTCCTCCACGGGAAAACACGTCTGATATATTCTATACGACACTGGTGACGGCATGTGCGTCACATGACAGGAATATGTTGTCGACCCACCTAACTTGTACACTTGGCGAATGGGTAAAAAGATTCTTCTACCTTGCCCGATTTAGGTTTTCTTCTGGATGTGATAATCACTCCCTAAAAAGTGATGAAAACATAAGAGTTTGTCACATAAACTGAAAATAAAAAATTAAACTTTTCGCTCGTGGGTAAGACTTGAACCTAGGACCTGTCGTTCCGTAGCTACTCCCGCTAACATTTTTTTTTACCTCTTCCACTTCAGGCGTTGGCCCCTATCATCCATATCACCCCCAAAATCCTATCTAACCTTAAAAAAAAATCTGTTGCCACCGCCACTTTCACCCTAACTTAACCTACTTTTTTATTTATTTTTTCATTATTTTTTTCTAAATAATATATAAAGGAACTGAATAAAACTTCTTGCTGTGACAATCTGTCCAAAATGAGTTTTCCTGAGGCACTTTCACCTGCTGTACTATAAAAATAAATAAATAAATGAATAAATGCCAACTTAATTATAATGAAGCACAATTAGTATCGACTCGCTGTAGTGTTGTGCACCAACCAAAAAAAAAAGTACCGCTTCATTATGGCAAAGTGTGAAGTAAGAAATTTTGAAACAAAGCTTTGTATTTCCGACTCGTTTTAAGGTTGTGGTGCTCTTCCATTATATACTGTATGTACTCGTCTATACTCGCATGTGTATTCGTAACTGCAAAATATGCAAACTGGCCGATAATCCAAGCATAGCTATTGTGCTTTGTTGCAGGAAAGAAATGCCAGTCTGGTTGAAGTACATCTTTAAGTGTTATAGCAGAGTCTGTGGTTCTAGTAATTATTGCGAGTTTTTTTCTAGTCCAGTTCCATATGTGGTATTGGTCGCGGCAGATGAGAATGTGTGCCAAGGTATCTACAGTATGGCAATGATCGCAGAACGGATTCTGCTTCATTTTGATATTGTGTAACTTTTCACCTGTGGGGACCTTCTCGTTCACAATGTCATACCACGTGGACACTACTTTGGAGTGGAGGATGGGATTGTTAATGTTTTTCCAGACGTTACTCCAGTTGACCGCTGGATATTTCGCTTCAATTGGGTTTTGCCTATGGTGTCTCGTGAGGTGGTAATAGGTCCTTCTGGTGTTAAGCAGCTGTGAAGTATCTTGAATATAGCTCATTTCCAGGTAATAAGTCCGGACGTGATCGAGTTGAGCGCTGATGCGACCAACATCGACTGGGGCCTTTTTGCTCGTTGGGGCTAACCTGTTGAATAACGTTTTCGTAATTGTCGGATGGGGTGACTGCAGTATTTTGCGGATTCGGTCCATATATACGGCAGTGCATTGGTTCTTGATGTCTTTGACGCCCAAACCACCAGCGGCGCGGGTTAACACTATGGTTGGGATGGCGACTTTAAAGATGTTTCCGCTCCATATGAACCAATACGCTGCAGCTAAAAGCTTTTGCGCTGTATCCTTGGGTACTGGCAACACTGCTGCGATGTGATATATTTTGCTTAGCGCATAGCTGTTAATCAATAGAGCTCTCTGTATCCGATTGAGCGTTCTAGTTTTGTGTTCACGGAGAGTAGCCCTGAATATACACTCCTGGAAATTGAAATAAGAACACCGTTAATTCATTGTCCCAGGAAGAGGAAACTTTATTGACACATTCCTGGGGTCAGATACATCACATGATCACACTGACAGAACCACAGGCACATAGACACAGGCAACAGAGCATGCACAATGTCGGCACTAGTACAGTGTATATCCACCTTTCGCAGCAATGCAGGCTGCTATTCTCCCATGGAGACGATCGTAGGGATGCTGGATGTAGTCCTGTGGAACGGCTTGCCATGCCATTTCCACCTGGCGCCTCAGTTGGACCAGCGTTCGTGCTGGACGTGCAGACCGCGTGAGACGACGCTTCATCCAGTCCCAAACATGCTCAATGGGGGACAGATCCGGAGATCTTGCTGGCCAGGGTAGTTGACTTACACCTTCTAGAGCACGTTGGGTGGCACGGGATACATGCGGACGTGCATTGTCCTGTTGGAACAGCAAGTTCCCTTGCCGGTCTAGGAATGGTAGAACGATGGGTTCGATGACGGTTTGGATGTACCGTGCACTATTCAGTGTCCCCTCGACGATCACCAGTGGTGTACGGCCAGTGTAGGAGATCGTTCCCCACACCATGATGCCGGGTGTTGGCCCTGTGTGCCTCGGTCGTATGCAGTCCTAATTGTGGCGCTCACCTGCACGGCGCCAAACACGCATACGACCATCATTGGCACCAAGGCAGAAGCGACTCTCATCGCTGAAGACGACACGTCTCCATTCGTCCCTCCATTCACGCCTGTCGCGACACCACTGGAGGCGGGCTGCACGATGTTGGGGCGTGAGCGGAAGACGGCCTAACGGTGTGCGGGACCGTAGCCCAGCTTCATGGAGACGGTTGCGAATGGTCCTCGCCGATACCCCAGAAGCAACAGTGTCCCTAATTTGCTGGGAAGTGGCGGTGCGGTCCCCTACGGCACTGCGTAGGATCCTACGGTCTTGGCGTGCATCCGTGCGTCGCTGCGGTCCGGTCCCAGGTCGACGGGCACGTGCACCTTCCGCCGACCACTGGCGACAACATCGATGTACTGTGGAGACCTCACGCCCCACGTGTTGAGCAATTCGGCGGTACGTCCACCCGGCCTCCCGCATGCCCACTATACGCCCTCGCTCAAAGTCCGTCAACTGCACATACGGTTCACGTCCACGCTGTCGCGGCATGCTACCAGTGTTAAAGACTGCGATGGAGCTCCGTATGCCACGGCAAACTGGCTGACACTGACGGCGGCGGTGCACAAATGCTGCGCAGCTAGCGCCATTCGACGGCCAACACCGCGGTTCCTGGTGTGTCCGCTGTGCCGTGCGTGTGATCATTGCTTGTACAGCCCTCTCGCAGTGTCCGGAGCAAGTATGGTGGGTCTGACACACCGGTGTCAATGTGTTCTTTTTTCCATTTCCAGGAGTGTATGTAGTTTATGGTCCCAGTTGGCTACTGTCATCTCTCTTGGGTTGGCCATTAGAATCATGCCTAAGTGGTTCGTCTTCTCTGTTCTTTGTAGCCATGTTCTTTGAATGGTCTCCATATGGGGTCCGACAGGTAAAATTTTTGATTTTTGTTCATTGAGTTTGGCTCCGGAAGAAGTGGCGTAAGCGTGGATTATTTGTTGAACGACTTCCATTTCTGAGTACGTGTTAACTACTACACTGACGTCATCAGCATAAGCGTGACACACGGTTTTTGTACCCAACACCTGTAGACCTTGTAACTTGTGATGCAGGTTTAACAGTAACGGTTCTACGGCGATTGCGTATAGTGCCATAGAAAGGGGGCAGCCTTGTCTCACTGATTGCTTGATCGGGACTGGTGAACTTAGCTGACCATTAATTTTGATTCGAGAGGAAGTGCCGACTATACATTTGCGTATGATGTGAATAAAATGAGCACTGAATCCCATCCGTTGCATTACAGTTAGTAGAAAGTGGTGGTTGATGCGGTCAAAAGCCTTATCGAAGTCTAAAAACATGAGACCAACATTGCATTTGCATAGCCACGACAAATATATTATGTCTCTATATTCACATAATGCATTCGACATTGATCTCCCTGGGACAGCACTCATTTGATAAGGGCCGAGTACTTTCGGCAATACCGTCTTCAGTCAACAGTTTATGAGTCGGGTGAAGATTTTATAGTCGGAATTGAGGAGTGTTAGTGGTCGAAAATCCTTCAGCGTAACGCTACGTGGTTTTTTGGGGAGCAGTACAATCATTCCTTCGGTAAACTGAGATGGCATCTGCACGTCTCCCAATAATTCATTGCAGATTTTGATGAATTCCGGTCCTATGATGTGCCAAAAACAAGCATAAAATTCTATGGGTAGGCCATCAAAACCAGCAGATTTCTTTGTAGGCGAGTCTTTGATTATGGCACATACTTCTTCCTCAGTTATGTGGGCTACAAGATCGGCGTTGTCAGTCGGATGGACCATGGATTGAATGTTGGATAAAAGCGGCTCACTTGCCGTCGCGTCAGTCGCCGATGCGGAGTAAAAATCTGTATAATGTTGCATCACGTAGTTTTTTACTGTGACTTGTTGATCGTATTCGTTCCCCTGTTCATCACTGAGAGTGTGGATTAACTTTTGTTTACCTCTCTTGGCTTCCCGTATCACGTGATATACGGACGTATTCTCCTGCGTTAGTTCGATCGGAGGACGTGATCGAACTTTTTTCCCCTCTAGTGATTGTCGTACCAACGCCGTTATTCTTGCTTCAGTGCGTTTTATTCTAGAGCTGTTTGCTACTAATCCCATGGGGTCATCATATAGTTCGCGGAGGCAAAGAAAGTGATACTCCAAGGTGCGTTTTAGCCAGTACGCTTTCATGCGACCATATCGTGCGATGCATTTTTTTATCCGCGGTTTCGCAGACTGTAGCCACCACATGATGCGTGTTGGATATCTGGATTGCATCCGAAGACAACGCTGCCATGTAGCATGGACCTCCTGTTTCAGTACTGCGTCCTCCAAAAGTGACACGTTTAGCTGCCATACGCCCCTTCCCAGGAATGTTTTTTGTTTAGTATGCTTCGCGGTTATATGAAATGCGCAGTGATCCGAGAAGTTAAGAGGCCAAATTTCACAGTCAGTTACATTAAGGATAAAACCTTTCGTTACATACAGCCTGTCTAGTCTGCTTGCCGAAGTACTGGATACGTACGTGTATCCTCGGGTGTGCGGGCGAAGGTGGCACCAAGCATCTATCATATCTAGCCCGTTAATTAACAGCAACAGCTCCTCACAAAAGTTGAAGTTCGGGATTTGATCTTCGGGACGCAATACGCAGTTAAAATCTCCACCCAAAATTATGTGCAGTCGAGGATCCGTTATTAATGGGACAATTTCGTCCCGGAACAGGTTGCCCCTTGCTCGTTTTCCGCTGGATCCAGAGGGAGCATATAGATCAACAAGAAGCAGATCATATATTTGTGCAGTTATGCCTCGTCCAGATTCAAGTATTGCTTTTGCTGTACATGGTATGCCGTGTTTGAACAGTATTCCTGTTCCACATTCTTTGCCTATGTTTAAGATCGCCTCATATCCGTACACATCCGCTATTTTGGTCGTAACTACCTCTTGTAACATCGCTATGTCAATGTCGGCGGCATATAAGTAGTCCTTCACAGATTGTAACTTTACGTCCGAAACTATTCTGTTTACATTGAGCGTGGCGATTTTATACGCCTGTGTCATTCGGTAGTCCAACTAAGCGTATTCAGTGTCGTCAGACCATGCTGTCCCCGTATCAGTTCCGCAGCGGTCAACAGTGTCCATTGGTTCTTCAATTGGAGGGGCGAGGTTCATCTGTACGTCCTCATTCGGGTTGGGGATGTCTGGTTTTCCGATGTCTACCACGCCTTGCTTTCCGCTTCGATCTGTTTTAAGAATTTTTTTTGGTACGGGAGAGTTTTTTCTCCAGTTCTTGAATCTCTTCAGGGCTCTGTTTTCGTGTTTGCCGTTTAGGTTTCACCGGCTGCTGTCTGACGTTGTCTTCCTGAGCATTCTTCAAATCTTCTAAGCGGGTGGTGTTTCGAGCTAAATTGTCGACCGCGCTCTTGGTGGATGATGGTGTCAATAGAGAAATCGGTTCACTATGAGGTTGCTCATTCCGGGATGGTTCTTGCATGTCATTCTCAACAGCGGAGGAATCGGAGAATTTGCTGTGGCTCCCAATATCTTTCGGTGTCTGTTGTGTTGAAACCGTTACAGCTGTCACGATTTCCTTAGGTTCGGGTG
Source organism: Schistocerca nitens (assembly GCF_023898315.1). NCBI lineage: Eukaryota > Metazoa > Arthropoda > Insecta > Orthoptera > Acrididae > Schistocerca > Schistocerca nitens. The sequence goes on along the minus strand of NC_064622.1, from coordinate 123,361,311 downwards.
GTCTAGCTTCTGTTGTATCAGTGGTGGCAATCTGGGCTTCTTCTCGGGTTGGATGGTTCTCCGAATTCACATCAGGGCTTGGGGTCAAGACTTGGCCGCGGGCAGCCGTAGCGTAAGTCGCCGGCAGCGCAGTCATAGCCGGCGGTCGCGGCGCCTCGCCAGCCGGCAGCTGCGCCACTCGCCGCTGTAAACACTCCGCGCGGACGTGGCCGGGAGAGTTGCACGCCGCGCACGTCCTCGGCTGGCCGTCGTATATAACGATACCTCGGTATCCACAGACGCTGATGTATGACGGTACATGTTTGTGCAAATCGACCTTTAATTGCCTCACTCCGTTGAGAACTTGGAATTTGCGCGCGTTCGACCACCGTTCGGCAACATTGCTGAGAACTTTACCGTACGGCGCTATCACTGCGTTTATTTGTTCTGCCGGTACTTCGAATGGTAGTTCGAATATCCTGATAGTTCGTATTCCAAACCCTGCATGCGTTACGGTGACTTCGCCTACGTTTCCATCACAATGTTTAAATTTCATAATTCCTCCGCAAGACTCAACTACAGGGCTATTACAAATGATTGAAGCGATTTCATAAATTCACTGTAGCTCCATTCATTGACATATGGTCACAACACACTACAGATACGTAGAAAAACTCATAAAGTTTTGTTCGGCTGAAGCCGCACTTCAGGTTTCTGCCGCCAGAGCGCTCGAGAGCGCAGTGAGACAAAATGGCGACAGGAACCGAGAAAGCGTATGTTATGCTTGAAATGCACTCACATCATTCAGTCATAACAGTGCAACGACATTTCAGGACGAAGTTCAGCAAAGATCCACCAACTGCTAACTCCATTCGGCGATGGTATGCGCAGTTTAAAGCTTCTGGATGACTCTGTAAGGGGAAAACCGATGGATCGGTCGTGGTGGAGATCATGATCAGCAATTCATGTCATGTCCTCCACGCTCTCCCGACTTAACCCCATGCGATTTCTTTCTGTGGGGTTATGTGAAAGATTCAGTGTTTAAACCTCCTCTACCAAGAAACGTGCCAGAACTGCGAGCTCGCATCAACGATGCTTTCGAACTCATTGATGGGGACATGCTGCGCCGAGTGTGGGAGGAACTTGATTATCGGCTTGATGTCTGCCGAATCACTAAAGGGGCACATATCGAACATTTGTGAATGCCTAAAAAAACTTTTTGAGTTTTTGTATGTGTGTGAAAAGCATTGTGAAAATAGCTCAAATAATAAAGTTATTGTAGAGCTGTGAAATCGCTTCAATCATTTGTAATAACCCTGTATTTTGTCACATAAGTTAGCATTCCTCAATTTCACAAATACAACGCTGCTCACTATCGAAAGATGCATTCCAATGACATCCGCTGAATCAACTTTCACTTCGTATTCCAACCAATCTTCGATTTCGTGTAGTTTAGGTCGGGCGTAATTACGATCAAACGAGAATTTCAAAGTATCTTGTCTGTTCAAGTGGGCCATCACGGATTCATATTTCAAATTTCAATATGCGTAGAAGCTCTGCAACGATGCAAGAAGCACTGCGACTTACCACGCCGAAGCACAGCAGACCGCGGCGCACGAAACTCAGCACACGTCCGCACAGAACGGCTGACGCGGCGAGACTGAGCCATGGGATCACGGCTCTCCTTGACTCCTAGGGTCCTTGATGTTGCCTATCTTCGCGTGGACTACTCAATTTGTATATTTTACTAATTTTTTCATAGTTCCACACAACTTCTTCCTGTTTTCTCGATTGATCTGTGTTCAGTTTTTCAAGGCCTATCCTCTGTGCCAACTTATAATTAAATCTGAGGGGGGTGCGATGGGGAGGTTCCCTTGTAAGTTCAGAGATGGCGTATCCGCGCTGGGGCCTCTCGGTAGGCCGCGGCTCGTCGGCGACCGCTTGGTGCCGAACGTTAGCCGGGGCCCAGGGACTGTGTGGCTGGGAATTCCATGGTGACACTGTGTCAATGAAGGAGACATACCGGGAGTGCCAGAGATGCCGGACTTTGGGAAACCTTAATGGCAGACATTTCGCAGTTCGTATAGAAATTAATAGTAGCCAGATGAATCACGATACTTCGAAAAGAAACATATACATTACCATTATTTACACGACGATTCTGATGGTGTAATCAGATTTTCAATATCTTTATTAGTTCAAAGTTTAGTATCTGACAATAAATTATACAAGTAACACCCAGCAACGAATTTCCAACATCTAAACGGTTCATCCGAATTAGTCAATGTACGTGTCTTTAGAAAGCTATTAGTGTAAACCTAAATTGGTACGAATTACAGGCATGTCACTTGAACAGTACATGAGTTACTGGAGGTGAAACGGCCGATTACTACTAATCGCGTCAGGCCATAAATACTCCACAGTTACACGAAAAAACGGTAGCACCATGCTTATAAATATATTTATTCGTCTATGTCTCTGTTAATATCCGATATATACTATTAATGTGGCAATGGCAAGGAAAGCGTTTCTGAAGAAGGGAAATTTGTTAACATCGAGTATAGATTTAAGTGTCAGGAAGTCGTTTCTGAAAGTATTTGTATGGAGCGTAGCCATGTATGGAAGTGAAACATGGACGATAACTAGTTTGGACAAGAAGAAAATAGAAGCTTTCGAAATGTGGTGCTACAGAAGAATGCTGAAGATTAGATGGGTAGTCATATAACTAATGAGGAGGTATTGAATAGAATTGGGGAGAAGAAGAATTTGTGGCTCATTTGACTAGAAGAAGGGATCGGTTGGTAGGGCATATTCTGAGGCATCAAGGGATCACCAATTTAGTATTGGAGGGCAGTGTGGAGGGTAAAAATCGTAGAGGGAGACCAAGAGATGAATATACTAAGCAGATTCAGAAGGATGTAGGTTGCAGTAGGTACTGGGAGATGAAGAAGCTTCCACAGGATAGAGTAGCACGGAGAGCTGCATCAGGGCAGTCTCAGGACTGAAGAACACAACAACTATTAGTGAAGAAATTGGTTAAATATTTACTGTGTTTTAGGAAGCAAAGGGACTTTAGGCTACTGGCCTACCATTTCTTTCTATTCCTTTGATATATGTTTATTTAATTTGTTTATATATTTAATAATGTTGCCTAGAGCGTTTTTATAGTACAGCTGTAGGAATTTTTATTTAATGTCAACTTATTTAAATGTAAATCCAGTATTGGAATGTGTTTCATTATGTCTGTGAGTGTGCATTGGCTTGGACAAAGAGCGGGAGCGCTATAGCCATAACAGCGATCATTTCAAAAAGGACACATGGAGATATTGTATGGAAGTGGGGGAGGCAGTGCTGGACAGTATGGCGCGAGGGACAGTCGCACAGGACACGGAGAGTCCTGGACAGTACGGCGCGAGGGACAGTCGCACAGGACACGGAGTGTCCTGGACAGTACGGCGCGAGGGACAGTCGCACAGGACACAGAGAGACCTGGACAGTACAGCGCGAGGGACAGTCGCACAGGACACGGAGAGTCCTGGACACTACGGCGCGAGGGACAGTCGCACAGGACACGGAGAGTCCTGGACAGTACGGAGCGAGGGACAGTCGCACAGGACACGGAGAGTCCTGGACAGTACGACGCGAGGGACAGTCGCACAGGACACGAAGAGTCCTGGACAGTACGGCGCGAGGGACAGTCGCACAGGACACGGAGAGTCCTGGACAGTACGGCGCGAGGGACAGTCGCACAGGACACGGAGAGTCCTGGACAGTACGGCGCGAGGGACAGTCGCACAGGACGCGGAGAGTCCTGGACAGTACGGCGCGAGGGACAGTCGCACAGGATACGGAGAGACCTGGATAGTACGGCGCGAGGGACAGTCGCACTGGACACGGAGAGTCCTGGACAGTACGGCGTGAGGGACAGTCGCACAGGACACGGAGAGTCCTGGACAGTACAGCGCGAGGGACAGTCGCACAGGACACGGAGAGTCCTGGACAGTACGGCGCGAGGGAGAGTCGCACAGGACACGAAGAGTCCTGGACAGTACGGCGCGAGGGACAGTCGCACAGGACATGGAGAGTCCTGGACAGTACGGCGCGAGGGACAGTCGCACAGGAAGAGTCCTGGACAGTACGGCGCGAGGGACAGTCGCACAGGACACGGAGAGTCCTGGACAGTACGGCGCGAGGGACAGTTGCATAGGACACGGAGAGACCTGGACAGTGCGGCGCGAGGGACAGTCGCATAGGATACGGAGAGACCTGGACAGTACGGCGCGAGGGACAGTCGCACAGGACACGGAGAGTCCTGGACAGTACGGCGCGAGGGACAGTCGCACAGGACGCGGAGAGTCCTGGACAGTACGGCGCGAGGGACAGTCGCACAGGATACGGAGAGACCTGGATAGTACGGCGCGAGGGACAGTCGCACTGGACACGGAGAGTCCTGGACAATACGGCGTGAGGGACAGTCGCACAGGACACGGAGAGTCCTGGACAGTACAGCGCGAGGGACAGTCGCACAGGACACGGAGAGTCCTGGACAGTACGGCGCGAGGGAGAGTCGCACAGGACACGAAGAGTCCTGGACAGTACGGCGCGAGGGACAGTCGCACAGGACATGGAGAGTCCTGGACAGTACGGCGCGAGGGACAGTCGCACAGGAAGAGTCCTGGACAGTACGGCGCGAGGGACAGTCGCACAGGACACGGAGAGTCCTGGACAGTACAGCACGAGGGACAGTCGCACAGGACACGGAGAGTCCTGGACAGTACGGCGCGAGGGACAGTCGCACAGGACACGAAGGGTCCTGGACAGTACGGCGCGAGGGACAGTCGCACAGGACACGGAGAGTCCTGGACAGTACGGCGCGAGGGACAGTCGCACAGGACACGGAGAGTCCTGGACAGTACGGCGCGAGGGACAGTCGCACAGGACACGAAGAGTCCTGGACAGTACAGCGCAAGGGACAGTTGCACAGGACACGGAGAGTCCTGGACAGTACGGCGCGAGGGACAGTCGCACAGGACACGGAGAGTCCTGGACAGTACGGTGCGAGGGACAGTCGCACAGGACACGGAGAGTCCTGGACAGTACGTCGCGAGGGACAGTCGCATAGGATACGGAGAGACCTGGACAGTACGGCGCGAGGGACAGTCGCACAGGACACGGAGAGTCCTGGACAGTACGGCGCGAGGGACAGTCGCACAGGACACGGAGAGTCCTGGACAGTACAGCACGAGGGACAGTCGCACAGGACACGGAGAGTCCTGGACAGTTCGGCGCGAGGGACAGTCGCATAGGATACGGAGAGACCTGGACAGTACGGCGCGAGGGACTGTCGCACAGGACACGGAGAGTCCTGGACAGTACGGCGCGAGGGACAGTCGCACAGGACACGGAGAGTCCTGGACAGTACAGCACGAGGGACAGTCGCACAGGACACGGAGAGTCCTGGACAGTACGGCGCGAGGGACAGTTGCATAGGATACGGAGAGACCTGGACAGTACGGCGCGAGGGACAGTCGCATAGGATACGGAGAGACCTGGACAGTACGGCGCGACGAATGCACGGTCGTGTGCCGACTTGTTCACTTGTAAGATTTCCGTTGCTTCTGCAGTGAAGACGAAGTATGCGTTTAGAAGTGAACATCTCGCGAGCTATGTTGTTGTTCATAACTAATTACGTGAAGTAGGAATCTATTGTTTCCCTGTTACTCAACTTATATTTTATTTAATTGCAGGACCATCGATACCAGTAAGTGTTTTACAGTAATAAACGGCATTCTAAAAGGCACTTTCGCTATCGTACTCACCATTTCAAGTCGTTAAGATAGTACTGCAGTTTTTATTTAATTGCAATCTTTAATTTATAAATGTCTGTTTTACGCACAAAATTCGTAATTGCCGAGTGATAGGAACCTTCGACCATTCTATTCATGTGTCTATTCATATTGTATATGGTAGACTCAGCAGTATTTGGCTTGTAATGCGGCAACTATGTATCCCAGCCCCTAGACAATGAAACCAGCCAAAACTTTTAATATTTCAACTGTGAGTCAGAGGATACGTAGTTGAGGTCCATCATTTCATTTGTATTTGAAAGCCAGCAAGATGAACCACATTTTCCTAAAATTTTCCCAATAAACCGTTCGCCTTCCCTACTATAATTCTTACATGCTCATTCCATTCCGTACTGCTTTGCAACGTTACGCTTAGATATATAATGGCGTGACTCTGTCAATTAATCCTACATCCGAAAATTATGCGATAGTTTTTCCTGTTCATCTTTATTACCTTACGTTGTTCTACATTTAGAGATAACTGCTATTCCTCATACCAACTAGAAAAATTGCCTAAGTCATCTTGTATCCTTCTACAGTCACTCAACGCCCACACCTTCCCGTACACCCCAGCGTCATCAGCAAACAGGCGCAGACTGCCGCTTACCCTCCCCGCCAGATCATTTACGTGTACAGAAAATAACAGTAGTCCTATCAACCTCCAAGGGGAAATCCTGACGAAACTCTTGTCTTTGATGAACACTGGCCGTCGAGGACAACATGCTGGGTTCTGATACTTAAGAAGTCTTGGAGCCACTCACATTTCTGGGAACCTATTCCGTGTGCTTGCACCTTCGTTACCAATACGCATTGTGACACTGTGTCAAATCTGCTAATACGGAATACGTCTCTTGTCCTTCATCCATGGTTAGCAGGCTCTCATCTGGGAAAAGGATAATCTAAGTTCCGAACGAGCGATGTTTTCTAACATCGTTCTGATTCGTGGACATAAACTTTTCCCTCTCAAGAAAATTCGAACTGATAATATGTTCAAAGATTCTGTAACAAACTGGTGTTAAAGACATTGGTCTGTAATTTTATGGGTCCATTCTTTTACTGTTGTTATATGCAGGTGTCACTGGCGGTTTTTTCCAGTCGCTTGTAACTTTGCTCTGGGCGAGAGATTTGTGATAAATGCAAGGGTGCAATGCTGCAGAGTGTAAAACCGAACTAAGGTTCCATCCGAAACATGCAGTTTATTTGCTTTCAACTCTTTCAATTTTCGCTCCACTCCAGGTTTGATTATTACTACACCTTCGCACAGAAGTCTCTGTAATGGTCAAAAGATGGTGTGTTTGCCCAATTGTCCTGCATGAACGATTTCTGAAAAGCAAAATTTAGAACTTCGGCTATATTTTTGCTATCATCTAATGCCACACCAGACAGGTGAACGAGTGATTGGATAGAAGGCTTAGGCCCACTCAGCGATTTCTACATGTTTTTACCTATAATCCTGAAAATCAGCATAAAGTGAGTTGTAGACAATAATTTTTAGTGGAGTATGTATTAAGATTTTCTCTCCTCCCTTTCACGGATGGTGCGTGGGAAGAATTATTTGTTTCTAAAGGAGACACCGTCTGCAGGGAGCGACAGCGACGATTAGGTATTAATGTGGAGTTAAAACTGCCGCAAGTCACGTCATATTTGCTTTACTGCTAGTTTCGCTTTACCGAAAATACTGCATGGCAGTCCACAGAAATCTATGCAATAGGGGACAAGATTCGAGAATTGCCATTCTTGATATCACAAAACTTGATAAATTCCTATTGATTATTAATATACTGGGTGATCAAAAATTCAGTGTAAATTTCAAAACTGAATAAATCACGGAATAATGTAGATAGAGAGGTACAAATTGACAAACATGCTTGGAATGACATGGGGTTTTATTAGAACCAAAAATATACAAATGTTCAAAAAATGTCCGACAGATGGCGCTTCATCTGATCAGAATGGAAATAATTAGTATAACAAAGTAAGACAAAGCAAAGATTTACAGGAAATGCTCAATGTGTCCACCATCATTCCTCAACAATAGCTGTAGTCGAGGAATAACCTTGTGAACAGCACTGTAAAGCATGTCCGGAGTTATGGTGAGGCATTGGCGTCGGATGTTATCTTTCAGCATCCCTAGAGATGTTGGTCGATCACGATACACTTGCGACTTCAGGTAATCCCAAAGGCAATAATCGCACGGACTGAGGTCTGGGGACCTTGGAGGCCAAGTATGACGAAAGTGGCGGCTGAGCACACGATCATCACCAAACGACGCGCGCAAGAGATCTTTCACGCGTCTAGCAATATGGGGTGGAGCGCCATCCTGCATAAACATCGTACGTTCCAGTAGGTGTTTATCAGCCAGGCTGGGCATGATGCGATTCTGTAACATATCGGCGTACCTCTCACCCGTCACGGTAGCAGTTACAAAACCAGAATCACGCATTTCCTCGAGGAATAAAGGCCCGATAACGGTAGATATGGTAAATCCAACCCATACGTGACTTTCTCGTCGTGCAATGGAGTTTCCACGACAGTTCTATGATTTTCGGTAGCCCACGTTCTGCAGTTGTGGGCGTTGACAGACTCTCGGAGCGTGAAATGAGCTTCGTCGGCCCACAACACGTTACTCAACCAATCGTCATCTTCCGCCATCTTCTGAAACGCCCACACCGCAAATGCCTTCCGCTTCCCTAAATCGCCAGGTAACAGTTCATGAGGCCGATGGATTTTGTACGGATAGCATCGGAGGGTACGACTCAGTGCCAACCAAACAGTAATGTATGGAATGCAGGTGCGACGTGCGACTGCACGAGCGCTGACTTCCTCGTGCACAGACGAACCCGCTACAGTCTCCATATCTTCCTGACCTGTCTCAGCAGCATTACGCCTTGTGCTCGGTCGCCCACTACGGGGTCTATCGTCTAAAGAACCCGTGGCTTCGAACTTCGAAATCATTCTCGCCACAGCTGCATTTGTCAACGGACCTTTACCCGTTCGAATCCCCTTCCTATGGCGATAGGATCGTAACGCTGAACTAGCACATGCCCCATTCTGATAACATAGCTTCACTAAAAGCGCCATTACAGGTAGCGTCAACATGCTGCATCTGATTCTCTCTCTCATTACAGCTCCTTTTATACACGAGTGTCATGCGCAGTCACTGACAGTTTGCTGTCCAGCGCCATCCATCGGAAATTTTGTGAACTTTGAAACTTTCCTGGCAGATTAAAACTGTGTGCCCGACCGAGACTCGAACTCGGGAGCTTTGCCTTTCGCGGGCAAGTGCTCTACCAACTGAGCTACCGAAGCACGACTCACACCCGGTACTCACAGCTTTACTTCTGCCAGTACATCGTCTCCTACCTTCCAAACTTTACAGAAGCTCTCCTGCGAAACTTGCAGAACTAGCACTCCCGAAAGAAAGGATATTGCGGAGACATGGCTTAGCCACAGCCTGGGGGATGTTTCCAGAATGAGATTTTCACTCTGTAGCGGAGTGTGCGCTGATATGAAACTTTCCTGGCAGATTAAAACTGTGTGCCCGACCGAGACTCGAACTCGGGACCTTTGCCTTTCGCGGGCAAGTGCTCTACCAACTGAGCTACCGGGCGTGGGTCGTGCTTCGGTAGCTCAGTTGGTAGAGCACTTGCCCGCGAAAGGCAAAGGTCCCGAGTTCGAGTCTCGGTTGGGCACACAGTTTTAATCTGCCAGGAAAGTTTCATATCAGCGCACACTCCGCTGAAGAGTGAAAATCTCATTTTGTGAACTTTGTTTTTTTTTCTAATAAAACCCCATATCATTCCAAGCATGTGTGTCAATTTTTACCTCTCTATCTACATTATTCCGTGGTTTATTAAGTTTTCAAATTCATACTGACTTTTTGATCACCCGGTAAATAACTAGCAAAAGTGCCACAGAATAATACTAACGAATGTGCAGGATAGGAAATAAATTTTAAAAACGTTTATTCAGGTAATCACACCTATCTAACACTGTTTGCTTAAAATAATTAATATCTGATAGTTATAATAAATTTACTGTATTAATTACATGATTTCTATTTGTTAAAGCTGAGAGGAATAATTAAAATTTAATAAAAACTGTTTTCAGAGCTATATTTTTGTCTTTTTTAGGCGAAGTGTAGCCCGGCATTGAATGAAATTAATACGCGCGAACCTCCCAAAGGAGTAAAATTGCCTGATGCATGAGACTCTTAACAGCCAAAGACTGAGCCAAGAATGGTCTTGTACCCCCTCCCCGCCCCCAGTCGTGCCTCCTCCCCCCCCCCCCCCCCAAGTTCGACAAATTATTGTGCAGTCATCCCAACTGGACAGCTGAATTCGTAATTATGTGACTACATTTTGTACTGTGGAGCACACTGTGGAGTTTGAGAAGGTTCTTAAAGTGGAGATGTTTTTGAATTGGAGGTATTTTCGAGCCTAATTTTTCACACTTTTCATCTTCTCCGCTAGCAAAAAAAGTTGTATTTTCTCTTGTCGACTGATGCGTTTGAATCCATTATGAAGTACGGATGAACACAGCTACAGTATAGTAAAATCGTTTTCTTCAGAACCTACTACATGCGCTATGCAACTATAAGACTCAGTATGGTGTTAGTAAGGCATGACGGGTTTTCTTCGATCAGGCAAATGCTAAACTATTGTTGTGATTTTGTTCGAGCAGCAGGAGGACGGGGTGTCCTTGTGGAAATTGGAGACAAATGTAGGTCAGGGCTACTCAACTATGTTTATTTTATATTAGAACAAATAAGCCCTCGGTCACAAATATTAAGTCAAAATTGACCGGTTTCGGCGCTATTATGAGCGTCGTCTTCAGAATTAAACTAGCTGTTCTAAAACATATTAGGTATATAATACATTAATGTTTATTTTATGCTGGAAGTACGTGTAGAAATTCCGCGTGCCAACGTGTTAGACTTCGATAACGACTGTATGAGGAAGGGACAGAGAAGTATTTTCTGACTGTGTTTCCGCAATTTTATGTGAATCTCCGCATCTGTCTCGGCTACAAGACAACGCCGAAATTACTGCCGCGCCAAACAAAAGCCTTAAATTCCCGTGAACCCTAGATTCCAGGAGGGGTGGGGGGTGGGGGGGGTGGGAGACCTACCTTGGCCCCCAGTCTCTCCCTTGCAGCGCCTATCCAAGAGTACTCTTCATATTTATTGCCTAGATGATCAGGACAATGTCGTCATCAGGGAAATCAATAGCTGAAGATAACGTTATCTGTAAAGCAAAACTAGTAACAAAATGTACAATACGTAACTTGTGGCGACTGTATCTCTACATTAATGCCGCGCGGATTAGCCGTCCGGTCTGAAGCGTCTACATCTACATCCATACTCCGCGAGCCACCTCACGGAGTGTGGCGGAGGGTACTTTGAGTACCTTCTATTCCAGTCTCGTATTGTTCGTGGAAAGAAAGATTGTCGGTATGCCTCTGTGTGGGCTCTAATCTCTCTGATTTTATCCTCATGGTCTCTTCACGAGATATACGTAGGAGGGAGCAATGTACTGCTTGACTCCTCAGTGAAGATACGTTCTCGAAACTTCAACAAAAACCCATACCGAGCTACTGAGCGTCTCTCCTGCAGAGTCTTCCACTGGAGTTTATCTCTCATTTACGTAACGCGTTCGCAATTACTAAATGATCCTGTAACGAAGCGCGCTGCTCTCCGTTGTATCTTCTCTATCTCTTCTATCAACCCTATCTGGTACGGATCCCACACTGGTGAGCGATATTTAAGCAGTGGGCCAACAAGTGTACTGTAACCTACTTCCTTTGTTTTCGGATTGCATTTCTTTAGGATTCTTCCAATGAATCTCAGTCTGGCATCTGCTTTACCGACGATCAACTTTATATGATCATTCCATTTCAAACCACTCCTAATGCCTACTCCCAGATAATTTATGGAATTAACTGCTTCCAGTTGCTGACCTGCTATGTTGTTGTTGTTGTGGTCTTCAGTCCTGAGACTGGTTTGATGCAGCTCTCCATGCTACTCTATCCTGTGCAAGCTTCTTCATCTCCCAGTACCTACTGCAACCTACATCCTTCTGAATCTGCTTAGTGTATTCATCTCTTGGTCTCCCTCTACGATTTTTACCCTCCCCGCTGCCCTCCAATGCTAAATTTGTGATTCCTTGATGCCTCAAAACATGTCCTACCAACCGATTCCTTCTTCTAGTCAAGTTGTGCCACAAACTTCTCTTCTCCCCAATGCTATTCAATACCTCCTCATTAGTTACGTGATCTACCCACCTTATCTTCAGCATTCTTCTGTAGCACCACATTTCGAAAGCTTCTATTCTGTTCTTGTCCAAACTGTTTATCGTCCATGTTTCACATCCATACATGGCTACACTCCATACAAATACTTCCAGAAACGACTTCCTGACACTTAAATCTATACTCTCTTCTTCAGAAACGATTTCCTTGCCATTGCCAGTCTACATTTTATATCCTCTCTACTTCGACCATCATCAGTTATTTTACTACCTAAATAGCAAAACTCCTTTGCTACTTTAAGTGTCTCATTTCCTAATCTAATCCCCTCAGCATCACCCGATTTAATTTGACTACATTCCATTATCCTCGTTTTGATTTTGTTGATGTTCATCTTATATCCTCCTTTCAAGACACTGTCTATTCCGTTCAACTGCTCTTCCAAGTCCTTTGCTGTCTCTGATAGAATTACAATGTCATCGGCGAACCTCAAAGGTTTTATTTCTTCTCCATGGATTTTAATAACTACTCCAAATTTTTCTTTTGTTTCCTTTACTGCTTGCTCAATATACAGATTGAATAACATCGGGGAGAGGCTACAACCCTGTCTCACTCCCTTCCCAACCACTGCTTCCCTTTCATGCCCCTCGACTCTTATAACTGCCATCTGGTTTCTGTACAAATTGTAAATAGCCTTTCGCTCCCTGTATTTTACCCCTGCCACCTTCAGAATTTGAAAGAGAGCATTCCAGTTAACGTTGTCAAAAGCTTTCTCTTAGTCTACAAATGCTAGAAATGTAGGTTTGCCTTTTCTTAATCTTTCTTCTAAGATAAGTCGTAAGGTTAGTATTGCCTCACGTGTTCCAACATTTCTACGGAATCCAAACCCTGATCTTCCCCGAGGTTGGCTTCTACCAGTTTTTCCATTCGTCTGTAAAGAATTCGAATTAGTATTTTGCAGCTGTGACTTATTGAACTGATAGTTCGGTAATTTTCACATCTGTCAACACCTGCTTTCTTTGGGATTGGAATTATTATATTCTTCTTGAAGTCTGTGGGTATTTCGCCTGTCTCATACATCTTGCTCACCAGATGGTAGAGTTTTGTCATGAATGGTTCTCCCAAGGCCATCAGTAGTTCTAATGGAATGTTGTCTACTCCTGGGGCCTTGTTTCGACTCAGGTCTATCAGTGCTCTGTCAAACTCTTCACGCAGTATCGTATCTCCCATTTCATCTTCATCTACATCCTCTTCCATTTCCATAATATTGTCCTCAAGTACATCGCCCTTGTATAAACCCTCTATATACTCCTTCCACCTTTCTGCCTTCCCTTCTTTGCTTAGAACTGGGTTTCCATCTGAACTCTTGATATTCATACAAGTGGTTCTCTTTTCTCCAAAGGTCTCTTTAATTTTCCTGTAGGCAGTATCTATCTTACCCCTAGTGAGACAAACATCTACATCCTTACATTTGTCCTCTAGCCATCTCTGCTTAGCCATTTTGCACTTCCTGTCTATCTCATTTATGAGACGTTTGTATTCCCTTTTGCCTGCTTCATTTACTGCATTATTATATTTTCTCCATTCATCAATTAAATTCAATATTTCTTCTGTTACCCAAGGATTTCTATTAGCACTCGTCTTTTTACCCACTTGATCCTCTGCTGCCTTCACTACTTCATCCCTCAGAGCTACCCATTCTTCTTCTACTGTATTTCTTTCCCTATTCCTGTCAATTGTTCCCTTATGCTCTCCCTGAAACTCTCTACAACCTCTGTTTTTTTTCAGTTTATCCAGGTCCCATCTCCTTAAATTCCCACCTTTTTGCAGTTTCTTCAGTTTCAATCTGCAGTTCATAACCATTAGATTGTGGTCAGAATCCACATCTGCCCTTGGAAATGTCTTACAATTTAAAACCTGGTTCCTAAATCTCTGTCTTACCATTATATAATCTATCTGATACCTTTTGGTATCTCCAGGATTCTTCCAGGTATACAATCTTCTTTTATGATTCTTGAACCAAGTGTTAGCTGTGATTAGGTTATGCTCTGTGCAAAATTCTACAAGGCGGCTTCCTCTTTCATTTCTTCCCCCCAATCCATATTCACCTACTATGTTTCCTTCTCTCCCTTTTCCTACTGACGAATTCCAGTCACCCATGACTATTAAATTTTCGTCTCCCTTCACTACCTGAATAATTTCTTTTATCTCGTCATACATTTCATCAATTTCTTCATCATCTGCAGAGCTAGTTGGCATATAAACTTGTACTACTGTAGTAGGCATGGGCTTTGTGTCTATCTTGGCCACAATAATGCGTTCACTACGCTGTTTGTAGTAGCTAACCCGCACTCGTATTTTTTTATTCATTATTAAACCTACTCCTGCATTACCCCTATTTGATTTTGTATTTATAACCCTGCAATCACCTGACCAAAAGTCTTGTTCCTCCTGCCACCGAACTTCACTAATTCCCACTAACATCTAACTTTAACCTATCCATTCCCCCTTTTTAAATTTTCTAACCTACCTGCCCGAGCCGGCCGAAGTGGCCGTGCGGTTAAAGGCGCTGCAGTCTGGAACCGCAAGACCGCTACGGTCGCAGGTTCGAATCCTGCCTCGGGCATGGATGTTTGTGATGACCTTAGGTTAGTTAGGTTTAACTAGTTCTAAGTTCTAGGGGACTAATGACCTCAGCAGTTGAGTCCCATAGTGCTCAGAGCCATTTGAACCATTTTTACCTGCCCGATTAAGGGATCTGACATTCCACGCTCCGATCCGTAGAACGCCAGTTTTCTTTCTCCTGATAACGACGTCCTCTTGGTTAGTCCCCGCCCGGAGATCCGAATGTGGGACTATTTTACCTCCGGAATATTTTACCCAAAAGGACGCCATCATCATTTAATCATACAGTAAAGCTGCATGTCCTTGGGAAAATTTCCGGCAGTAGTTTCCTCTTGCTGACCTGCTATATCGTAGCTAAATGATAAAGGATATTTCTTTCTATGTATTCACAGCACACAGTCTTGCCACGGTTCACACGGCTCCCCCCCCCCCCCCCATCTCCACCCCATCCCCAAGGCCTTCGGAGGTTCGAGTCCTCCCACGGGCATGGTTGTGTGTTGTCCTTAGCGTCAATTAGTTTTATTAGTGTGTAAGCCTACGTACCGACGACCTCAGCAGTTTCGTCCCATAGTCTTTATCACAAATTTCCAAAATTTTCTACATTAATTTTGTCTTGCAAAATACTGTATGTACACCTCTTGTTCTAAATTTACTCACGCGCTTTCTATTAACGGAAAATTTAAGAGCATGAGCAACATTCATTTTCTGCTAATCAGTATGTTGGGAAATGCAGCCACATTCCACTGATCTGAGTATCGGTAACTGCAGCTACTCTTACGAGAAGAAGAGCCCCATGGACTGGGAGCAAAATTGTCTTCATTGATTTGTTCTGCTTCAAACAGAGCCGCGATAATCAGCGAAGACGTTTCTGTAGACGCCTCAGACAGCGGTGGGATACCAACCTGGCGGTCACCCGCCATATGGTCTGACAGCCAGGAATGACAGTGTAATGTCTCTTGCAGCGGTCTCTCCGCAATATTTTCAGAAATTTTTTTATAAATTATATAACTCAGTACATATCTCGAAATATCTCTTCTTATCTTACCGATTCCTAAACTTTAATATACGATGATTATCAATGCAAAGTAGTTTCAAGCCCTATTATTCCTTGGAGCGTGCATTTACTTCATGGAATAGCTTCTCTGCTATCTATGTTTTCTCTTATGAAAAGAAGGATGTATATCTTGCCGATTAGCCGTGAAAGAACGAAGATGTATATGTATGTATTGTTGAGCTAGTCGCCATCTTGATGAGATTCTGTATGAGAAGGAATTTAATACATGAACAAAACTAAAGTAAGTGTGTTCGCGTATTATTTAACTGATTATTATTGACAGTGTCTGCTTACTACGCTGTGTTGCACAGGATCAGTGGGGAACGTCTGATTTACACTGGACGAACCTGCCGTTTTGTATGCTCAAGATATCCAGCTTATTACTTTCAATAAATAGGCTAACACGGTCTTACCAGCAGATCTCCAGTTTTCCCCATGTGATCACCGAAAGTTAATAATTATTACAAATGTTTTTAGGAGATGGACTGACAATTTTCGTCGCACCGAGACTTCGAAATTGCTTCACTGCCGTATGGAATTTAAGTTAAGCTCAATTTAATCAGGATAGAATAGTATTGAACTGTGTGAATGTGGTAAGCCTGCTTTGTGAATGAAAATTCCCTTAATATACGCATGTTTTTTACTATCCTGATCAGTGAAGCTAAATCAGGCTGGTGTGAGAGAGGTTTTTAAATTTCAGATCCCACAACAAAAATATTAAAACAGGCAGGGATTGCTATTGCGCTTCATAGTTGCACCCCTTCGGTTGTCATCCACGGTCCCCTTACAGCATTGCGGTATGACGACGATGTTCGACGCCCCGTTTTGTTGCCCATAATGGCAAGCCATCCTAGGCTTACATTACAGCAAGGTAAATGCCTTCCTCACACTGCGAGAGTTTCTACTGCTTGTCTTTGTGCTTGACAAACCCTACCTAGGCCATCAAGGTCTCAAGGTCTCTCCCCAATTGATAACGGTTGGAGCATTACGGCCAAGGCACTCTAGCCAGCTCATGATTTTGACGATCTAACGCGCCAGTTGTATAGAATTTGGCACGATAAGCCTCAGAAGGTTATCCAACAACTCTGTCAACCATTGCCAAGCCGAATAACTGTTCACACAAGGGCCAGATGTGGGCCAACACTTTACTGGCTTCTAAAGCTGTTTCTCTCGAATGAATCCTCCATTTTTGTCAAATTGTGATTATTTGTTTGTCTGTATATGTCCACCACAACTACAGATTTCCGTCCCATTCGGATAATTCCTTCGTGATGCCTTCTTTTTTGGTCTTAGAGTATAATTAGCAACTGATTTTGTGTTATCGCTAAATCTTAACAACGGAGATAAAGCTGAATTGATTTTTATTTAGGATCAGCATCAGTCGTTGTGCAGGTTGCAGAGCTTCACAGCAACGTGGAATCCAGTTGCTGTTTCCAACCTTGCAAACATGAAATATGCAGAACATCATATACAGCCGATACCGCTTACTTCTCGTGAAGACCTACATAAGTGTTATTTATTGCTTAATTTGTTGCACACTCACTCCAGTGATGTCGATATTTCGTTGTAAATTGTGAAAACCTTAGAAAAATCAGGAAATAACTCATACAATTCCATGAATCGTGGTTCGAATGATAAGTTTTGTGCAATGTAATGTCCAGAACAAAAGTGGAGTACTTTCCGAGCCCCCACCCCGACAAAACCAAAGAAAACATGTGCAGTAATAGCTTTCAGTGACAAACAAAAGCTGTAAAATTGTTGCTTAAATGAAGGAGGTTGAAAACCCTTACATTTAAGACGTATCCAAAGATGGTTACGTTTCTCAAAATCTGAACCTGAATTGTGTAAATGGAAGAAAAATGTACATGAAGTACTAAATATGCACCAAAATGAAACAAAAGTGTGATATAAAATACATTGTAATGATTTATAGCTGCTCATAAGAGCTAATGCGCCATTATCAAGGTGGATCTAAGAGGCTGGGCTCTCAAAACTGCAAGTGAGATTATTATCGTTTTACAGGCTTCTTTGACCTGGTTAAAGAGAATCAGGAGAGTATATTTTAAAGGAACTCGCAAAATTGCGATGTTAACCTCAACTAAACATCGTGAGGAGACATTATTAACAGGTTATATTATACAGTAAGGAGAAAAATTGTGTCACGAAATCTTAACCCTGGATAGCTGATGCTAGTGCGAATCAAAACTACTAATGTTATATAGGTTGACGATGCAACACTTTAAACTACGAAAACATGACACCACGCTCTCCGATTGGCCATGGGGTTGCCGTCTTGCCGTTTGTCGGTTGACGGGCAGCGCTACGGTTGTCGGTTCACACATAGGAACGTCCCTCGCCCCGTTACAACCCTAACGTGATACGCACACTTGTCGAATAGGTCTTGTTGCTTGTCTCCATCTCACATCAGAGGCATTCACACGTAAGCTTCGCTTCGGAGAATACACGCGTCATCTGCAATGTAGTCATACAGTAAGCACGACGGCACAGTTATCGTTTGAAGAACAACATAATGTGGTTTTGTTTGTGACCTAGCCGACGGTAATACGCATGTAGCTCGACGGTTGTATGAGGAACGGTACCCAGCAAGACTCCACCAACACCCGCAAACGCTTACAGCAATTCATCGGCGACTTGGTGAAACAGACTCGTTAGCGGGATATCATGGTGATGCTGGAAGACCTCGAACACGACGGGATGCTGCTTTTGAAGAGACTGTTCTCGAGCGCTTCGAGGAAGCACCTACGACAACTACTCGAGTGGTTCGAAACGACATGGGGATCACTCATCGATTAGTCAGAGGATTTAAGAGATGACGGCCAGCATCTACGAGGCCTGTTCAGAAAGTAAGCTCCGATTGATTGCCAAATTGAAACCACAGTGAACATCAGAAATTTTTTACTTGTAACAATTAGCTACACCTTTCAGCTACTTCTCTACGTAGTCGCCGTTCTGACTTAGACTTTTGTCATAGCGTTGTACCAACTTTTCAATAGCCTCATCATAGAAGGCAGCCGCCAGTGCTTTCCGCCAATTTTCCACGCTGGCCTACACCTCGTTGTCTGTGTCAAAATGTTGTCTTCAAAGACAGCGGTTCATGTGACCAGAGATGAAACTCAGGTGGAGACAATTGCGAACTGTATTGTGGGTAATCTCACATTTCCATTTGAAAACGATGCAGGAGCATCTTCATTGCCCCTGCAGAATGCGGCTGAGAATTGTCTTGAAGAAGAAACAGCACGACAGTTATGTAATGTTAGCTGCATAGCTTCAGGCGAAATTTCTCACCGGGCCCTCGTACTTGGCGGCAGACACTATTTTCTAGACATCTTTACGCACTCACTGCGAGCTCAGAAATGAGAAGAGCGACGTGATGCTAACTGGGGTTATACTAGAGACACTACCCAACACATCTGTGCAAAGCTTTATCGGATTTTCATAGTCGTTTCCATTTCGCGACCGATCGGAGCTTACTTTCTGAACGCCCCTCGTATAATGTAACATCATACATTGCCTTGAGTTTCTTTCTTCTGCTGATCACTTTTGTAACAATTACATCTGCAACATTTTAGCTGTCGATATGAGCTGCAATAAAAACTTAAGTCGAACTCCGTCTGAAGAGGCCGCGGAAGACCCAACGGGACTGACCGACCGCCGCGTCATACTCAGCCTACAGGCGTCATCGGATGAGTATTTGAAGGAGCATGTAGTCAGCCCACCACTGTTCGCCGTTGTCAGTTTTCGTGACCAGAGTCGATAATCCTCAGACAAGTAGCTGCTCAGTTTATCTCCACAATGGCTGTGTGCACCCGCTTGCCCACAGCGCCCGGCAGACCGGATTGTCATCCATCCAAGGGCTAGCCGAGCCCGACAGCGCTTAACTTCGGTGATCTGACGTGAACCGGTGCTATTACTGAGGTAAGGCCGTTGGAATAAACTGCAATAGAGTCAAAAAATTAATTTAAAGCAATTTTTCACTGCAAAGGTCACTTTTTTTTTTTATTGACTGGACATTCGTTACTCATGCCATGATAACATTTTAGCGGTGAACACACAATGGAACATGACGTTCAAGCAAAAATGTTTTTGAGTATCTGCAGATGACGTTCTTACCTATGGAAACCTATCAAGAAAAATGATAGCGATATTGAATATAAAATATTTCTTTAAAGCATATCCAGACTAATCCTTATCATTTCTCCTTCTAGGAAACGTTAATAAAAATTAATTATTTCAATCATCATTTGGTAGGGGTTAAGTACTAAAAATCCGTGTGTATGGTCTTTGCACTTCTGGTCACATGGTATGCGTGAAGACTCTAGACAGAATGAGGTGCAGGTATCAAAAAATGTTCAAATGTGTGTGAAATCTTATGGGACTTAACTGCTAAGGTTATCAGTCCCTAAACTTACACACTTCTTAACCTAAATTATCCTAAGAACAGACAAACACACCCATGCCCGAGGGAGGTCTCGAACCTCCGTCGAGACTAGCCGCACAGTCCATGACAGCAACGCCTCAGACCGCTCGGCTAACCCCACGCGGCTGCAGGTATCACTCGCTAATCCCTGCCGATGCGTTACATACTATATGAGCCCTTGTGAGGAATGACAGCGACGAAAGCGCGTGCCGCAGTTATCCCCCACACATCTGGTACCAATGTCACCTTCAGCAGCGCTCTTCCAACGAACTGGAACTGACGTCTTGGGCGGGTTCCAGAATTCCAGAATTCGGGAATCGACGAATGGTAGTCTGCAGTACCTCACTGAGTGTTCTGGCACCAAAACTGTGCCGCCCGCTGAAGAACTAGATTTAGCAAAGCTGTTTGTATAAATTATTTTGAAGTAAGGTGCATTCCGTGTGATGATATCTGAGCGAGCGGAAGAATCCAGTGTAGACCAGCTCCAGAGATAATTTCACTTTATGACATCACCCATAGGATGCCAGCTTCCATAAACGAATGGCCTCACAGAACGCTTTAAAAGACACTGGCAATGTGCTCTCTATGTAAGCTGATAACAAACAAATAGACTGAGATACAGTGGTGCCCATTGTGACATTTGTAAACAACACAGCGAAGAAAGACGCTACATGCTTCACATAGTTCTTTGTACTCTACGGGCGCTAGGCCGAAACGACGAGGGATACACTGTTCCTGTTTCAACTGACCGACACTCAGGACGACTACGTGAAACACGACGTCATCAGGACGGAAGAAGCAAGGCACCAGGCTTGCATACTGATTCTGGACACCCATGAGAACAAACTCGGATAGAGTAGAAGACAAGGAGGACAAAATGCTGTTTGGTGAAGATTGGGTAAAGAGATGGAAAGAATACACTGTGACCGTACCTAACGGTTACTAATGAGTAGTTGCTCTTCCAAACAGCATCCAAAGCGAGTAGACCAGTTGCGTGTCTACCTGAAGTCACTAATACTTAGGTACTTGACTTTCTTGTTTCGAATGAAAATTCCTGTGATATCCCTTAATATTGACTATCACTTCTGAAACACCCTGTATAATGTATATAACAATGTTGGTTATGGTAGGAGAGGTTGCTATATTTTAACCAGAAATGAATTAGAATTAAATGATGTAGAAAATGAGTTGGAAGGACGCATTCCCAAAGGCGTTCTGAATGGTGTAACCTTTTTTAAACGTCTACGATCCCTCCGAATTAAACAACAAAGCTGCGGGGAAAGGTTTTCCAGCGAAGAAGTCCCGTATTTTCTGTGACAGGCAAAATGCTACATAGTGATCGCAGGAGATTTTAATTGCAGTTTAAGGGCGATAGGCTCACACAACACCTTTCTGTGGTATCCTGCAAAATATGATTGGAGGTCTGAACATGAAAGATGTAGTTGAGCGGTTTGCTATTACACATACTCCCTACACTTTGTTGCGGCAGTATCAGCATCAAGACTTGACAGAATCTATATCACAACGGGAGTAACAGCGCATGATTACGACGTAATCCCTATCAGTTTTTCCGACCATCGAGCTATAGTTGTTAAAGCCAATGGTCTACCTCGACCCAAAATAACTGGAAGAGTATACTGGAAATTAAATTTTAGCCTGCTCCACATAGCATGGGTGAATATGGATTTCATTGCTCGCTACAGATAGTAGGTTAACCGGAGATATTTCTTCCGTAACGCGATTGAGTGATGGGAAAACCATGTAAACCCGGTGTTCATAAATTATTTACAAATGACACCTACAGTATTAATCGAAACAGGAGATATAACATTGATTATTACTATTGTATCACTCGTGAACTGCAGGCAGAAGTAGACAAACGGGGAAGGCGGAGCAAATGATTTAAAAAGATTCAAAAAGGAATTCTTAGAACTGCAGGAAAGTGAACTAGTAGGGAAAATTATTGTGTGTAAGGTTCATGAGCATATGCCAGATGAGAAGTTGTGTATTTATCACTTCAAATGTGAACGAAAAGGTGCAAACAGAGATAGATTAGTAACATACTGTCTACGGATGGAAATTACTACATTAGTTGGGATGGGATCGAAGAACATTTCCAAGCACTGTACGGAATACAACCATCTGATCTCTAGAAGCATCAAAGTTACTAAAAAATTATACGTCACATTTAATAAACGAAAGTATCACTATGTTGTCGGAACCTATATCTGTGGAAGAAATTGAAGATGTAGTCAAAAGCTTGCCAAAACGTAGGATCCCAGGAGAAGACGGTATTCCGTACGAAATTTTTCAAAATCTTCTGGTCAGTTATTAAAAAAGAATTCATGGATGAAGTATGAGAGAAACAGGGAGGCAGACACCTACACTCAGAAAAAGAACCCAGAATTATCGTACTCGTCCCTAAGAAACCGATATCTCGAAGAATAATGGATTCCAGGTCGATAGCGTTGTTGTGCGCAGACTCGAAAATACGAGGGCAGTTCAATAAGTAATGCAACACACTTTTTTCTGAAACAGGGGTTGTTTTATTCACCATTGAAATACACCAGGTTATTCCCCAATCTTTTAGCTACACAAAACTATTTTTCAACGTAATCTCCATTCAATGCTACGGCCTTACGCCACCTTGAAATGAGGGCCTGTATGCCTGCACGGTACCATTCCACTGGTCGATGTCGGAGCCAACGTCGTACTGCATCAATAACTTCTTCATCATCCGCGTAGTGCCTCCCACGGATTGCGTCCTTCATTGGGCCAAACATATGGAAATCCGACGGTGCGAGATCGGGGCTGTAGGTTGCATGAGGAAGAACAGTCCACTGAAGTTTTGTGAGCTCCTCTCGGGTGCGAAGACTTGTGTGAGGTCTTGCGTTGTCATGAAGAAGGAGAAGTTCGTTCAGATTTTTGTGCCTACGAACACGCTGAAGTCGTTTCTTCAATTTCTGAAGAGTAGCACAATACACTTCAGAGTTGATCGTTTGACCATGGGGAAGGACATCGAACAGAATAACCCCTTCAGCGTCCCAGAAGACTGTAACCGTGACTTTACCGGCTGAGGGTATGGCTTTAAACTTTTTCTTGGTAGGGGAGTGGGTGTGGCGCCACTCCATTGATTGCCGTTTTGTTTCAGGTTCGAAGTGATGAACCCATGTTTCATCGCCTGTAACAATCTTTGAGAAGAAATTGTCACCCTCAGTCACATGACGAGCAAGCAATTCCGCACAGATGGTTCTCCTTTGCTCTTTATGGTGTTCGGTTAGACAACGAGGGACCCAGCGGGAACAAACCTTTGAATATCCCAACTGGTGAACAATTGTGACAGCACTACCAACAGAGATGTCAAGTTGAGCACTGAGTTGTTTGATGGTGATCCGTCGATCATCTCGAACGAGTGTGTTCGCACGCTCCGCCATTGCAGGAGTCACAGCTGTGCACGGCCGGCCCGCACGCGGGAGATCAGACAGTCTTGCTTGACCTTGCGGCGATGATGACACACGCTTTGCCCAACGACTCACCGTGCTTTTGTCCACTGCCAGATTACCGTAGACATTCTGCAAGTGCCTATGAATATCTGAGATGCCCTGGTTTTCCGCCAAAAGAAACTCGATGACTGCCCGTTGTTTGCAACGCACATCCGTTACAGACGCCATTTTAACAGCTCCGTACAGCGCTGCCACCTGTCGGAAGTCAATGAAACTATACGAGACGAAGCGGGAATGTTTGAAAATATTCCACAAGAAATTTCCGGTTTTTTCAACCAAAATTGGCCGAGAAAAAAAATGTGTTGCATTACTTATTGAACTGCCCTCGTAATTTATCGTGCCACAACGGCAAGATTAAAGCAAACGCTTGCAGACGTCACTGGATCGAGCAGACGCGTAGCATACCTAACAAAAGTATTATACCAGAATCAGATTTTCACTCTGCAGCGGAGTGTGCGCTGATATGAAACTTCTTGGCAGATTGCCGGACCGAGACTCGAACTCCCAAGTAGCTCAGTCGGTAGAGCACTTGCCCGCGAAAGGCAAAGGTCCCGAGTTCGAGCCTCGGTCTGGCACACAGTTTTAATCTGCCAAGAAGTTTCAAAAGTGTTATAGATGGAATCTGCTCCTTAAGAGATAGGACCTTCTGCTCATGGAAGCACTAGGAAGAAACAATAGGGATATTGAACATCGATATAGATAAAGTCTTCGATAAAGTCAGTCATCAATATGCCAAAGGGGTATGCTATAGCACTTTAGATTCCTACAAGCAACAATACATTTACTGCTACCAAACCAATATTCCAAGGTGCAACTCAAAGGATATTTCACAGAGGCATTCCCAGTCCAAAGTTCTGTCCGACAGGGCTGTCCCTTATCAATGATACTGTTCGTCATCTCTTTAGAACCATTTATCTACGCAGTCAGCAACTCAGTACAAGGATTACGTGTTGGTGAACAACGATGTGCTGTATACGCCTGTGCTCATGATATTAACATTATAATTAAAGAATCCCAAGACACCGCAAAAGTGTCAGAAATAATTGGTGATTATAAAGAAGCAGCAGGAATAACGATAAACAATGATAAAACACAGCTACTGTGGTTAAACATAAGTGCTCACCCCATGTCACATCCCTTGTCCAAAAGTGTTGAAATGGAAGTGCTGGGACTGAAATTAAGAAAAAACCTAAACGAGTTAACTGACGCCACTTCCAAAGGAGTGGTAGAAAATGTAAGAAATTCCGTGATAGCGGAGAGTGTAAAGAAATTAAACATTATTCAAGGGATCGAATGTGTAAACATACTGGTCCTATACAAAATGTGGTATGTCGCACAAATCATACCCAACGACAGAAAATGTATCGCACAAATAAAAAGTACACTGGCTGGTTTATTTGGAAAGGTATGTTGTTTCAAGTAGCCAGGGATCAAATGACAAAACCACCTACCGAAGGTAGCCTAGCTTTAACAGACTGTGAGGCAGAATGGTCAGCCCTTATAGCGAAATATCTCATATGTACCCTCAAATTACAAGCTATTTAATCGGACTTACTAAAGGGGGGCTGGGGTATCGTAACGGAAAACAAATATGATAGAAAGATGCCAGCAAATTTAATTCGTGCCTTGCAAACTGCAACATATGTTTTAGAGATGACTCAAAATTTAATATTCTGTACGACAAAGAAAGTAACCGAAACTATTGAAGAAAAAACTCCACGTCCCCCAGCAAACCTGACGAACCACAAAGACTTAAAGTGGAAGGCGGTCTGGTCATATTTGGCTGACAAATACGTAAGTTCAAGGTCGCATTCAGCAGCTTACAAGTTTATAAATCATTTGTCTCCGACACCTGCGCGACGCCACAGAATAAAACTAACTAGTCATCCGTACTGCCAGCACTGTGGAATGGTTGACACTGCCTTACAACGAACGATAGGTTGCTGCAGAATTGCAGGTTCATGGAAATGGATAAAGTTTAAATCACGAAGTTTGGAGTCAACCATTGTTAACGAAATAAACACCAAGAAAATAATGCATATGGACATCCAAGACAAGAACACTCACATGGTTCATATATTGTTTTATAAACAGAGTCTTCAACGTCAACGAGGGAGGAGAGTCTACATATGACGAGAAACAACAATTGAAGAACAAAAAACAAGAAATCCTGAACAGTAAATGGAAAAGAGAGAAGTTCTTATCATTTATACATCCAATTCAAAGTCAATGTAACAGAGCTGTGAAAAGCCATACATATTAATTACAGATACTGTTTTCCTGTACTCTTGTAGTTTTGTGGTTATTTTCAATTCACGTTTATGCCCATTCTGCTGGACTACAGCAGATAGTACGAACTAAATAGGAGTTTTTGTTGATACTCTATCGACATATAACGTTTGGTATATATATGATGTCTGATTTCTGGAGGTTTGGGTGCGAGATGAGTACAGGAAGACATATTCCTGTGGAGGCATGTATAAATAAGAAGAGACAATCTCGTAGGACACATTTTGAGGCACAGTAACATCACTGGGACTACAGCGGAATGAGCTGCTGAGGGAGAGAATCGTCGGGGATGACCAAGGATGTCATACGTGCAGCGGATTTCAATGATATGGTATCCACTACATTGCGGAAATTGAAGGCAGACAGAAGAGGGGAATGGTTTACTGCCGCAAACCAATCTCAGGGCTGAACACTAAAGAGAAGAGAGAGATTGAACAAGAATTCTGCCGATTGCTGCATTCTCTGTTTCTACCGTAGCGACTGGCCACCCCCGTTTTACAACACGGCAGCAAACGATATAGACTGCACAGCGGCTGACCCGCTCTAGTGCGCCAGTTATACCTCTCTCCTACATATTATCCAGTTTTCTGTCAACACAGGCTACGAGGGGACTAAATAAATCGTTGCTACAGAAACGGCATTCTGTTTTGAGACCACGGTGTGGTGGCCTGATGTCTGCTTTCAGAAACCCGAGAGGACGGTAGGGAACTGGCGAGGGTTGTCGCTAAGGGCTGAAGGGCGTGGCGTGGGCAGCAAAGGGCGCCGTGATTAATGGCTCGCCGGCGTCACGGACCTTTATCAAATTAGTTCGCTTTTCGCACCTGACGCTATAAATCATTGCACTCCCTATGGCGTCAGTTTGGTGGCAGTTTTGGCGAATCCCTCCGCTCCGGGTGTGTGTGCGTATAGGGGATGAGAGAAATGTTTATGCATGTGTGTGTGTGTGGTGGAACTAACTCCAATGTGAGGACATAAGCATCCAGCGAACACGATGCCAGGTGCAGGGTATAATATAATAAAAAAATAATAAATGTTTAGATATATGGAAATAATGAGATTAATGTTTCGTCGTGTCGGACAAGCACAATAAGCTGAGCTATGCTTGTAAATGGGTAAAGATTTGTCTCTTGTTGTAGGTTTATGCTTACCAACTAATAATACTACGTCCGATCGCCGTATCCACCTACAAAATCTTGACCATGTCCATCATCCCTTTTGTAATCGGATCTTCGCAATAACTCCGAAGTACGCAGGTGGGCTCCTTGGATTTTATATATTAAGTACTACTTGGAATAATAACTCAATTTTTTACTGGTGGGTGTGTATAGGGAATGAGAGAAATGCTTATGCAATTGTGTGTGTGGTGGAACTAATTCCAGTGTGAGGACAAAAACATCCAGCAAACACTATGCCGCCGGCCGAAGTGGCCGTGCCGTTCTAGGCGCTACAGTATGGAGCCGAGCGACCGCTACGGTCGCAGGTTCGAATCCTGCCTCTGGCATGGATGTGTGTGATGTCCTTAGGTTAGTTAGGTTTAACTAGTTGTAAGTTCTAGGCGACTGATGACCTCAGAAGTTACGTCGCAAAGTTCTCAGAGCCATTTTTTGAACACGATGCCAAGAGCAGGGTGCAGCATCTGTAAAAACTGACAGTTCTCTACTGAAACCACTTGAGATGTACATAACTGTTATTTGGCAGGTAAACAAATCCAAATGAATATAAAAATGTTGATATCATTATATACTCTTTCGTGGATGCACTTATCTTTAAGATATCAGCGTTCGTTTTTATATATGTGCTTTTCTTAATTTTCAGACTATTTCTTCTTCTTCAAGGTGTAGGCTTATATCCTGTTACGTCTTCACGAAAGCCACCCTTTTGTTGGTCTTCCTGTAGCTCTCTTGCGTTTAGGGCTGTAATCTGTTACATAACCGACTATTCTTGCCATTTTTTCCATATGGATCTTCCATTTTGTTATCCTGTATTCTATTCTTTCATTTATGCCAAATATAATTAATTATTTCCTTAAGTCGAAATTCTTTATTTGATCTCTCAAATTACATCCTCTTATATTCCTTCAAAATTTAACTTCAGCTGACTGAACCTTTTTTTGTCCTTTCCTAGTCATTCACCAGGACTCACTTCCGTTGCAGACCGTAGATGTTGCCATTACTTCGTGAAATTTTGTCTTTGTGTCTCCTCTGGTTCTATTGGCTAAGAATCTACACGCGGTGGACAAAACTATTGAAATACTAGGGAAACAACGCATTACCACGCCTAATACGGCGTAAGAGAACGGTTGCCATTCGAAACAGCCTCTAGTCGTCTCGGAGTAGATAAACAGAATCACCATTGGAGAACAAATATCGTACCATGGGGTGGACCTGGTCAGCCAAAATGGTCACGTAAACCTCGGCAGTAATGAGACCTTTCAGCGTAAGCACGATATATCTGCCCAAAGCGTCACCATACCCCCGCCATGTTTCACCCTTGGGACGTAAACTCGTTCAGAATCTGGAAACATTGTGAAACAAGACTCAGCTGACCAAATGACTTCCTTCCATTGCTCCATTGCCCAGGTTTTGTGGTATCTGCTGTATTTTTCCCTGTATTTGCATCACTGATGCGTGATGTTGGAATTCCAGCACGCCCTGCCATTCTCAGCTTTTGGGGGTCCCTTTGTGCTGTTTTGGTGCTGAAAGGGTTCGCGAGTGAGATATTCAGTTCTTCAGTGACTTTAGCAGCTGTTTTCGTCACAATCCGTTTCAGTAACATTCCATTATGATCACGTAATTTCCCCCGCGTAGTAACTTAGTGGATGATATTTCTCCACTTTCCCTGTATGGGATATAAATCTCCGGTACGGTGCCTCTTGAAACACCCAACACTTCGGCTCCCTTGGTTATGGATGCACCCACCATTTCAGCACCAACAGTTTGCCCAAGTTCGAATTCACTTAGCTCCGAAGTAATGCACTCACGGCTACACAGAAGATTGTTCTGAACAGGACTGACACTTGCAATGTACTGACGATATTTCGCAGGTGCTGTTCGTGGTCAAATACAACAGCGCAATCTGCAGGGTTGGCCAGCATCTGTACTTGCATTCAAGCATGCGTTTCTCGCGATGTTGCCATATTTTTGTCCAACATTTTATACATAGTGCTACGTATCATTTCGAACTTAATTAACTTGTTGGAGATATCATTGTCATATTCATAAATTGTATGAATAACTGATTATGAGATAAATGTACAACTGACTTCCTATTTAGCATGATTTTATAACTTACTGGGTATTTTTCTTTAAAGGCCATTTCTTTCGTTTTATTTTCTGATGTTTTGAAGCTATAGGGTAATCATTCGCTAAGTCAGAACGATGTAGAACGATGTAGAGCGAATTGTAAATAATCTACTGTCTTTTGTAAAATTGCTTGGTCATCAGCCAAGAGTACAGTATTTATGTGTACGTTTCTGTTTCTAGGAGATAATTTTATTCCATAGTTAACTTCTTGTTTGCGTCGTGTATCAGTGGCATCAATATATATATTAAATGAAGTGAGTGAGAGGGTACGCCATTGTCGTATACCTCTAACAGCTATGAATCCTGTTGTTTCATTGCCTATATTAATTAAAATTACGCAATTTAAATACAAACTTTTTAGCACTTGCATTAAACCTCACGTTCCCCTTATATTCACAGAATACAACCGTTCACTCTGTCGTAGGTTATTTCGAAATCTACGAATGTCATATGAGTCTTTTATGAACTATCTGCCACGTTATTTTCATTACTTGATCACCCTTCTCTGAAACTATTTTGTTCCTTCATTATGAGGGCGCCAGAAATTCTTATGTTGTTGGTTTGTTGTGGTCTTCAGTCCTGAGACTGGTTTGATACAGCTCTCCATGCTACTCTATCCTGTGCAAGCTTCTTCATCTCCCAGTACCTACTGCAACCCACATCCCTCTGAATCTGTTTAGTGTATTCATCTCTTGGTCTCCCTCTACCCTCCACGCTGTCCTCCAATACTAAATTGGTGATCCCTTGATGCCTCAGAACATGTCCTACCAATCGATCCCTTCTTCTAGTCAAGTTGTGCCACAAATTTCTCTTCTCTCCAATCCTATTCAATACCTCCTCATTAGTTACGTGATCTACCCATCTAATCTTCAGCATTCTTCTGTAGCACCACATTTCGAAAGCTTCTATTCTCTTCTTGTCCAAACTAGTTATCGTCCATGTTTCACTTCCATACAAATACTTTCGGAAACGACTTCCTGACACTTAAATCTATACTCGATGTTAACAAATTTCTCTTCTTCAGAAACGCTTTCCTTGCCATTGCCAGTCTAGATTTGATATCCTCTCTACTTCGACCATCATCAATTATTTTGCTTCCCAAATAGCAAAACTCCTTTATTACTTTAAGTGTCTCATTTCCTAATCCAATTCCCTCAGCGTCATCCGACTTAATTCGACTACATTCCATTATCCTCGGTTTGCTTTTGTTGATGTTCATCTGATATCCTCCTTTCAAGACACTATCCATTCCATTCAACTGCTCTTCCAAGTCCTTTGCTGTCTCTGACAGAATTACAATGCCACGGCGAACGTTAAAGTTTTTATTTCTTCCCCATGGATTTTAATACCTACTCCGAATTTTTCTTTTGTTTCCTTTACTGCTTGATCAATATACAGATTGCACAACATCGGGGAGAGGCTACAACCCTGTCTCTCTCCCTTCCCAATCACTGCTTCCCTTTGATGTCCCTCGACACTTATAACTGCCATCTGGTTTCCGTACAAATTGTAAATAGCCTTTCGCTCCCTGTATTTTACCCCTGCCACCTTTAGAATTTGAAAGAGAGTATTCCAGTCAACATTGTCAAAAGCTTTCTCTAAGCCTACAAATGCTAGAAATGTAGGTTTGCCTTTCCTTAATCTTTCTTCTAAGATAAGTCGTAGGGTCAGTATTACCTCACGTGTTCCAATATTTCTACGGAATCCAAACAGATCTTCCCGAGGTTGGCTTCTAACAGTTTTTCCATTCGCCTGTAAAGAATTCGCGTTAGTATTTTCAATCCGTGACTTATTAAACTGATAGTTCGGTAATTTTCACATCTGTCAGCACCTGCTTTCATTGTGATTGGAATTATTATATTCATCTTGAAGTCTGAGGGTATTTCTCCTGTCTCATACATCTTACTCATCAGATGGTAGAGTTTTGTCAGGACTGGCTCACCCAAAGCTATCAGTAGTTCTAATGGAATGTTGTCTACTCCCGGGGCCTTGTTTCGACTCAGGTCTTTCAGTGCTCTGTGAAACTCTTGACGCAGTATCGTATCTGCTATTTCATCTTCATCTACATCCTCTTCCATTTCCATAATATTGTCCTCAAGTACATCGCCCTTGTGTAGGCTCTATATATACTCCTTCCACCTTTCTGCTTTCCCTTCTTTGTTTAGAACTGGGTGTCCATCTGAGCTCTTGATATTCATACAAGTGGTTCTCTTTTCTCCAAAGGTCTCTTTAATTTTCCTGTAGGCAGTATCTATCTTACCCCTAGTGAGATAAGCCTCTACATCGTTACATTTGTCCTCTAACCATCCCTGATTAGCCATTTTACACTTCCTGTCGATCTCATTTTTCAGACGTTTGTATTCCTTTTAGCCTGCTTCATTTACTGCGTTTTTATATTTTCTCCTTTCATCGATTAAATTCAATATTTCTTCTTTTACCCAAGGATTTCTACTAGCTCTCGTCTTTTTACCTACTTGATCCTCTGCTGCCTTCACTACTTCACCCCTCAAAGTTACCCATTCTTCTTCTACTGTATTTCTTTCCCCCATTCCTGTCAATTGTTCCGTTATGCTCTCCCTGAAACTCTGTACAACCTCTGGTTTTTTTCAGTTTATCCAGGTCCCATCTCCTTCAATTCACACTCTTTGCAGTTTCTTCAGTTTTAATCTACAGTTCATAACCATTAGATTGTTGTCGGAGTCCACATCTGTCCCTGGAAATGTCTTACAATTTAAAACCTGGTTCCTAAATCTCTGTCTTAACGTTATATAATCTATCTGAAACCTGTCAGTATCTCCAGGCTTCTTCCATGTATACAACCTTCTTTTATGATTCTTGAACCAAGTGTTAGCTATGATTAAGTTGTGCTCTGTAATGAATTCTATCAGGCGGCTTCCTCTTTCATTTCTTAGCCCCAATCCATATTCACCTACTACATTTCCTTCTCTCCCTTATCCTACTGACGAATTCCAGTCACCCATGACTATTAAATTTTCGTCTCCCTTCACTATCTGAATAATTTCTTTTATTTCATCAGACATTTCTTCAATTTCTTCATCATCTGCAAAGCTAGTTGGCATATAAACTTGTACTACTGTAGTATGCGTGGGTTTCGTGTCTATCTTGGCCACAATAATGCGTTCACTATGCTGTTTGTAGTAGCTTACCCGCACTCCTATTTTTCTATTCGTTATTAAACCGACTCCAGCATTACTCCTATTTGACTTTGTATTTATAACCCTGTAATCACCTGACCAAAAGTCTTGTTCCTCCTGCCACCGAACGTAACTAATTCCCACTATATCTAACTTTAACCTATCCATTTCCCTTTTTAAATTTTCTAATCTACCTGGCCGATTAAGGGATCTGACATTCCACGCTCCGATCCGTAGAACGCCAGTTTTCTTTCTCCTGATGACGACGTCCTCCTGACTAGTCCCCGCCCGGAGATCCGAATTGGGGACAATTTTACCTCCGGAATATTTTACGCATTTTATTTCTTATCAATCTGTTATTAATTATCCGCGTATGTAATTTATAGCCAGTGTTCCATGCCTCTGCAATTTTCTCAAACATTTCTAGTTTATTTTTCATAGACTCACGTTATCTTGCAGCTCTCCAAGAGTCCGGTATCATCTTTCTTTTTCAGCAGTTATTTGATAAATGCAAGAGCTTCAGTTTCGAGCTAACTTCTCCACATCTGATAAGTTCTGCATTAATAATATCGGGTCGATCTGCTTTTCTGTTATTCATCTGCTTTACTGCTTCTTGTATCTCCTGCAGTGCAATATTATTTGGCATATTTCATCATCTTGTTCTTTGTCCTGGTCTGCTTTCGTGAGTTCGTTTTCATATATTTTTCTATACACAATTTTTGACAGTGTTTTATCCAAGTTCCTTTGTCGATTACATGAAATCGCACAGAATCTTTTTCGTGTTAGTTCAGTTGCTTCAGGAGTTTATCAGTCATATTTGTTTACCATGAAGATCATTTTCAATGTCTTATATCATTCTATATCTGGATTCTTGATAGGCTTCTCTCACTACTTTCTTAACATGGTTACGCTTTTCGTATATTGCGCTTTCGTTTTTCTGTATTACGATGTAGTCTAGCAATGTAGCCTTTATGTTTCTGTTCAATTGCTTTATATGTATCTTCGCTCAATTTTTTGATACCGTTTCTCCTCAAAAATTTCTTTTTCTTCTTCACTATCTCCGGCGCCGCTTGGATCTCACATGCTTTTATCTTTTACCATTCTATATTTATATTATTTTATGTAAATTTATTTTTTAAATAATTCACCATTCGCTGTTGAAACAGAAGATATTTCAATGTTTTATTAGCAGTTAAGAAAACAAACACTCTACTTAACGTTTGTTTACATTTCATTTTCAGACGAGTGCAGCTTTCTATAACACTTTACTGAAATATTTATGGTCTGAAATCAATATTAGAGAGCTGAAAAGTTTAAATGCAGTATACGGATTGACAGTTCAGACTCAAATGATATCTTTTATGAAATTAAACAGAGATTAAGAGCAGCAAATAGAGCCTATTTCACATGAAAAACAACCATTTTTCTCAAGGCTCTAAACTCGTATCTCCAAAATAATGATTTTTAAAACATTTTTAAGACCAATGCTTGTGTATGCTTCGAAAACCTAGCCATTGACATGAAACAATGCTGGAATGGTAGGTGCCTTCGAGAGAAAGGTAACACAGTCTTGTTAGGAACGGAATTACTTGACTTTGGAGCTGCTTAAATTTGGATACAAGGATCCTAGACTCATAAGCCACTGAGTCCTTCTACGTAACATTTATTTAACCGACAACCAAATCGATTGGCATTCATTGCTTCTTGACAAACTTTTACTTAGTATCATTAGTATTAACCACTAGAACTTACTACAGGTACCAAGTTTCAAAGTATTAAAATTTATAATGCCCCTTGCCTCTTAAAGCAGATAATGTAGACAGTAACTAAAATTTGGTTTATAAAAGAAGAGCATACCTTAAATCAAAGAATGTAATGAGAACGAAAAAGAAAATCATTTAGTTGAGCTGAACTTCCAGTGGCATCCATTTACACAATATATTTAAACCCATACTCTACTCAGCACGTCATACCGCGAGAAAGTCAGTGTCATTAATCATTAAAAATAGGTTAACTACAAGTTCCTAAAGATGTACCAATGCACTAATCACATTAGTTTGCTGGATTGACACCTGAGGGCTGCCTTTACCCAGCAGTACAGGTTTCAGTGGCAAGTATTCATGAAAATGACATCGACTCTGTCACATCTGGCTGAAGCAAAACATCTAAGACAACTACTTGTACAATTCATCAGCGTGCCCATGCCTTGTACCAAGTTACTTTCACTCATACAGTTATAACAGACTTCGACACAGAGAAATCCACAATTAATGTACACATTATAATAAAGAAGATCAGTTGTGCACGAATTCAACAAATCGCCCAACACAGGCACGCAAAAGGCTGAAACAGTCCTTGTGAAAATTCGATACTTAAGCAAATCACGACTGCATTAGTTAACACATGACTACCAACACAGCGAGTGACCAAATATTCTAGTGCCTATGCTAGCAGCTAAGCATCTGGTAAGCACAATGTGCAGTTTCGCTCTTTAGTTTAAAAGCACAAATAACGGTGTACAGTTTGTTATTGACATGGCTCTTAACACCCTAACCGCCTATCCAGATTAAGAATGCAGGTAATCTGGGGAAACGTAGATCAAATGAAATGTCCAGTAGGTTCTTACTGTAAATCAGACAGCAGTAGCCTTCAGACCTACACCACGACCCGCTGGGCCTACAACAGCACGCTGTTCTCAACTCGTTCTTCCGGTCAGCGATGGTTGCAAAACTGCCTCACTGCTGGCCATCGGCCTCAGAACTGGCTCCCGTCACGTGACCAATACAGACGGTGGCGTCGCCCTAGGCAACCAGCGCCCCGCTCTATGCTCGAAAGACCAACACCAGGCACAGCTCCCTTTTGCTCTTGCTTGCGGCCTTAAGACGCTTGTCAATGCAAAGAGTTCACATGCTGTCAGCGTAATGTCTAAAATCTTTGCGTGAGTGAAACATACCCAGGGAAGAATGGGTATGGACGTATCAGAAGGTTGTTCGAAGAATCGTTACTCCAGCTTGTGAAAAAGGGAGATGAAGGAGGAGATACAATAGGCTGTAAACTGCGTATAATGATCCACCTATTAGAAAACAGTGAAATCAGCCATAATGAGATGGCGTGGTGAGCGGTATGGGGTGTATAAATGGATACTACTGTGCTAATCTGCGGCTCGCTGCCTGTGCCAAAATGTCGTCATAGCGAACGGTTCATCTTCACAGAGAGGAATATCAGAGGGACTCAAGTCCGAGCTGTATGGTATGTGATCAAACAATTCCCATCGTAAACGCTGCACCGGTGTCCTCATTGCCCCTACTGTGTGCAAGCGAGAATTGTCACGAGAAGGAAATGCACAATACGCACGTTACGTGGGGTTGCATGATATCAGGCGAAACAGCGCGGCCGGCACGCATAGTTGACGGGACGCACTATTTTCTCCTTTACCTGCTCGCTGTGTGCTCAGAACTGAAAAGAACAATGTGACCCCTTCGACAGTCATGCTAGAGAAACTGCCCAACGCATCTGTGCTTTACCTGCTCGCTGTGTGCTCAGAACTGAAAAGAACAATGTGACCCCTTCGACAGCCATGCTAGAGAAACTGCCCAACACATCTGTGCTAAGCTTAATTGGGTGTTCACTGTCTTTTCCATTTCGCAACCCGTATGACCTTACTTTCCGAATAGTCCTGATATGTAAGCGGAACAGAGACAACGGGGAATCATTCTAGCGACAATAGGTGCCGCAAGTCCACCGACATAAGCGACCTCTACAAATGGAAGCAAATTAGACTTTTCCAATGAATAAATATGCATGAGCTAGAAATAATTTTAAACGGTTGGCATCACATATAAGAGCTACGAGGCCTATTCGGAAAGTAAGCAACGATAGGTCGCGAAATGGAAACCACAGTGACAATCAAAACTGTTTTATTTGCAACAGTTAGCTATAACTTCCAGGTACGTATCTCCATAGTCACCGATCCGACTTAGACGTTTGTCGTAGCGTTCTACCAACTTTCCAATACCCTCGTTATAGAAGGCAGCCGCCAGTGCTTTTCGCCAATTCTCTACACTGCCTACAGATCGTTTTCTATGCTAAAATGTTGTCTTCATAGCCAGTGGTTTATGTGAGCAGAGATGAAACTCAGAGGGAGAAAATTATGGGCTGTATTGTGGGTAATTAAACATTTCCAATTGACAACGATGCAGGATAATCTTCATCGCCCCTGCAGAATGCGACTGAGAATTGTTTTGAAGAAGAAAACGCACGACACTTTTGTAATGTTGGCTGCATAGCTTCAGGCCTAATTTCTCACTAGGCCCTCGTACTTAGAGGAAGATACTATTGTTCTAGGTATCTTTATGTCTCACTGTGTGCTCACAACTAAAACGAACGACGGAATGCGATCCACGGGCATACTAGAGACATTGCCCAACACACATGTGCTAAACTTCATCGGATTTTCACTGAGGTTTCCATTTCGCGACCGATCGTTCCTTACTTTCCGAATAACCCTCGTATATGAGTTTGCAACTGTTTCTGGCTTGTCCTAAGCTTTTGAGGGCCTAAAAACCTAGAAAATTATCGACTTTTTCAGTTTCTCGCTTATAACCAAATAAAAGAACTTACAATTTCGTGTGAGTGGCCTTCTTAAAAGCTACAATCGGTTCAGCCGTTTAGCCTCAATTGATCGCGAAAGATCGGCAACTTTCACCAACGTGGAGAAAGAGTGAATTAAACTCATGATCCAACAACTGTAACTCAAAAACTGCTACTTCAAGTGAAAAATGTTGTAATGAAACTATTAGAACGTAAAATTATGCGTAAAAAAGAGCTCCTAAACTTCAAAATTCGCTCACACTATGCAATGATACCAATATAAACGTCAAAGTAATCGTAGTACCAAATTCGTGCTAAGGCTTTTTTGCGTACTCCTTTAAAACTTTAAGGAAATGAAGTTCCTGAGGAAGGAGAGAGTACTGCCCCTACCATCCGTGAAGAGTACAGTGAAAATGGATGGTGAAGCAGACCCTGTCCGTCGTGATACAGTTTTCCCTTCCCATGTGAAGTCACTAAAACAGCTTGGCTTGTATTTCGGCTTTGAGTTATCCCCGTATCCAATAACTCCTTTTGATGACGAAATAATGCGCAAGACAAGAAAATCATACCTCTTTAAACCGTTCAGTCCAGTCAGAATTAAAATCACAAACAACAAAGGCTTCGTCCTTGATGGTGGGTTGCTCATACATCTAGTTGTGAGGAATACTGACGAACTTTTTTGCTCTTTCTTTGAAAAGTATGTGTACTATATCCAAAACCACTTTCCTTCAAACGGCACCATAATGTTTATACTCAGAGGATGGAACTGAGAAACGCATAAATCTGCTGAATGTGCCCGAAGAACTCGCACTATGTAATCCGCTTCTGTGTTATTTAACGATACAACATCACAAACTATGCTAAAAGAATGTTTCTTACTAAACGAACTTAATAAGAAACGTCCTAACTTCATGCCGACAAAAAAATTGTGTGGTGAAGGATATCACGTCAAGCAGGACATCCAGGACGCAGACCCCGCAATCGTTGGCACAACAGCTACAGGACGAGACAGAGAAGCAACGCCTTCATTAACGGGGAAAATAAAGATTTATTGGTCATGCTGACTAACCGCATAGATTAATGGTAGTCAGCAGGATGAACACGTCACTAGTATCTTCGTCACATAATCTGGAAAAGCGACCAAGACACATCAATTTAGATGGACAACAGTTCTATTCTCTTTGAAGAAGTCGAAACAATTTTTTTTTCTCGCTTTCAGTAGTTGTGACACAACTTTTACTTTTCTTCGACAGGGAAAAATCAAATTTATGAAAACATTTCATAAGAAAATAAGTCTCCAATACGTTGTACCAGATTTCATGGATCCCAACACCACTCCTGATGAGGGCGCCGACGCAAGATTGAAGCTCATTGTGTGTTTGTGCACAGGTGATAGCTGCAAACTTTTGAATTAAATTTGTCTGTAAACGCTTCAGAGAGCTTTATCTAAAAATAATGACATCAATTTGGCGTGTCTGCCGCACACCGAAGGCGCCGCTTCTCAGGACTCCCTCAGAGTCTACTTACCGGTCCAGTTCTGGAGCAACAATCAACTAGTTTCACTAAAATTTGGATGGAGGACCACAAACAACAGTTTGATCCCTTCTACAGCCACCCAGCAACCACCGCCTCTGGAACTGCTCAATACAATGTCCTGTACGTTTAAGAATTGATGCGAAACAGATTTTTCCTTACGGAAAGCATCCATAAAGTGGTTAACCAACATTCAGCAACTGTAAGAGGCTGTCAAGCCTTAAATAAATGACCTCTTCCTTTATTCGATGCAAATCAACGATAAGATTGACATCGACAAGTAAGAAATCGGTTTATCGGTTTAGATCGCATATCAGAACAAGATGGAAAATTGGACGACGAAGTTCCCCCTCCCCCCCCCCCCCCCCCACTTCACCGCCCAATAAACCATAAAAGTATTGTAGATGAATGTAACAACACAACAGTAATTGGTTAGGGCGAATATTTGTAAAGAATGTAGCTCTCATCGGTATATATATATATATATATATATATATATATATATATATATATATATATATATATATATATTCATTTTTGAACGCGTTTAGTATCATTCTGGACTAGCATGGTGATTAATTACTATTAATATATACAGTTAACTGCCTAGGTATGTAGATACTAAATAATTTATACTTGAATTATGGACAAATGGAGATGATATGAGCTAATTTAAAAATTCAGGAGCTCTTTTTATGCAGAATTTGATTCTCTGCATCTTTCGTCAGTAACATTGTTCATTTGGAGTAGCCGTTTTTGAGTTACACGATTTGGAACATGAGTATAACTGACTTTTTCACCAAACTACCGCTGTTTGACGCTCGATTGTGGCTAAACGGTTGAACTGATTTTAACGTTAAAGTAGATCATTGTATCGAAATTTTATGCTCTTTTCTGTACGATACATCGTTCTTGAGTTATAAGCGATAACCTGAAAAAACTCCAAAACTTTTCCTTGTTCTCCGGCCCTGAAAAATTTAGCACAAGCCAGAAACGGTTGCAAGCTCACATAATCCTTATTTGAGTTGTAAAACATCGATTGCAATTATTTCCAGTTTGAGCATATCTATTGGGAAGCGTGGCCTTTCTTTGGGATAATTTTGACGGCCACCTGCATCCCTTCATGACTAATGGTATCTTCCAGCAGAATAACTGTCTCACAAGACCATAATAGTGTTACAGTGGTTTGTGGACCATGATAGTGAACTTAAGATGGTGTCTTGGTAACCAAATCGTCTTACATGTAGCAAATGGAATACACGTGTGACGCTATCGGGTGATAGCTCGTTTCCCACAAACCATCGGCCGGTAATTTGCAGAGATTCTGCGACTTGACCGTAGACACCTGGTGCTTTATACTTCTGGAAACCTATCAACAACTTTTCATATCCTTGCAACGGAGAATCGCTGGTGTATCGCATTTCAAAAGTGGACTAACTTGTTACGAGAATTAACTAGGTGGCTTGTAGCACTTATACACTTATGGTTTCCTGTTGTAGTCTTTGTCAAGCAGAACTAATATAGACGAAATGGATTGAAAGAAACCTAGCGCTTTTCGTTACGCACTCGTTTAACCACCACTAAGACGACCATTCAACTTCAGTGTTGTCCTTCCTGGAGAGATGCACTCTTAAAATCTAAGACGAGTAAAGCACTCATAACTTCGTATCTCACACATCTTACGAAATGGCGGGAAGATAAAGACAGAAAAATCTTAGATCATACAGTAATTAGAATTTATGTTGCTCATTGACAGCCACTCTGTCTTCTGAGTTGTTGTTACTTCAAGTTTCGTTGTTATTGAAACCAGTGAAATTTCGATGTGCCTCAGTGGAGAACTACGTACACGTTATTCACAAATGTAGCTCTGCCACAAGAAAAATGTAACAGAAGTGAACACAATTTACAAATTTTAGCCCAGTCAGCCGAACGGGACGCTTCGGAAAAAAGGAAAGCACCGTTCTGGTCAGAAGCTCCATCGAAGGCGTAATCGTTACGGATGGAGCACGTGCTCATTTCACAACTATGGGACAGATAATCGAGCAGCCTGTTCATAAGGTCCATCACAGTATAAGAATGAAAAAAGACAGAGCACAACAGTGCTTTTTCCCTAATAAAATGCTCACGTTTCCCTATTGCGTCTTGCCGCTTGACATAAGGTTTCTGAGACGCCAACGTAAGAGGGACGGGGAAAGAGCGGCAGCATGCGATAGTCTCATAAACCGGCGGCGTGCGCGGATTAAATTCCAGACTTATCCGCTGAATTTTTATGGAACGGGAGCATAAAACACTATTGGCTGTGACACGTCCGTCGGATGACGACGTGAAATTCTTGCTAGTCTTGTTCGCGTCTAAGGGGAGCGTGCATGTTGCAGCTTCGGAATTCCCTGTGTTCAAAGACATCGACAACAACGCTGTAACAATTATACGCGATTTTTACCCATAATTACTTTTTATGCAACTCGACCATACGCTGCATCCATAAAGTTGTGAAATCAGTTCGCAAGATTCTACAGTGGATTTATTCTTGTTAAACTTATTTATACATACTGCAAACACAGCTACGTTGACAGCTATGCGAAAAGCTAACAGGGAAAGACCACAATTTTAAGGAAAAAGTCAACAACCTGACAAGGCAATGAAAAACGTCCTTACATAACTGGGCGTGTACCTAGTAAA
Source organism: Schistocerca nitens (assembly GCF_023898315.1). Lineage (NCBI taxonomy): Eukaryota > Metazoa > Arthropoda > Insecta > Orthoptera > Acrididae > Schistocerca > Schistocerca nitens. The sequence continues at coordinate 123,320,072 of NC_064622.1, read as the reverse complement.
ATAAAAAATATCCAAAAATTGTTGTATGAGTAGTGACAATCATAAATTATTGGAATAGGTAGAGGAAAAAAATCAAAATATCAAATCTATTCGACTGCAACGTTGATTAATGTGCCATTCCTGTCTTTCCGACGTGTGTGCTGTAAATGTGGGAAAGTCAGCGACATTATTACTAAATACGTCCGAACAGGACTATCGCGCCGTAGTTCTTTTCTTGTCTGCCTAAGGACAGACACCTACAGACATGGATCGAAGTCGTGGAATGCGTGCTGCCGTTTCATGATAAACCACGTCCCGTATCGCAAATTTCGTAACGCAGATCCACCAACCGAAGTCGGAAACACTCTATAGTCCTGAACTCTCTCCATGCGACTATCACGCCTTCGGTGCGTTAAAACAAGCCTGGAAGGGTCGACGATTTCTGTCGGACAAGGATGTGCATCAGGCATTTGCGGACTTCTTCACGCGGCAGGACACAGTGTTTCACCACATGGGTTTGTTCAACGTGCTACTTCTGTGGGATGGTAGCCTCAGTGCTTTTTTCTGACTGCTGTACTGATTCTGGCTGTAAGACCTTCGTATGTAAACTTTTTGATTGACCTATTAAACTTTGAGGATAGTGTACCTAGAACCACACGATGTTTCTTGGTCGTTAATTCTATCTACTGACGCTTTTTGAATTATATGTTTCTTGGTTGATACTTCAGTCTAGTGACTGAATGAGCAGTAGAGAGCGCTGAAAGCTGTTTCTGCGATTTTAACAGTTTTTGTTGTTATGAGATATCACATTATGATTTGTGTAGCATTTCTAATCAGTTTTTTAGAAAGTAACATTTTACATGTACATTCAAAATTAGTCATATAACTTGTGGACTGTTAAGCCATACTTTATCGGTCGTGTACCACCTTGTACCATCAGTCTAAAGTCTTTTGCCATGGAACATGTAATGTTTACAACTGAAATGAGTTTCTTAACGTCTTAAAAATTTTGTCTGTCTCCCTAATGGAAAAATCAATTACACTTCTGAAGAGTTTTGATAATACTTCTTCTTAATTTTATTTCACTTAATAATTGTTTGTGTGAGAGGAATAATGTAGCAGGTAACGGATTAAATACAATGCTGACAGAATTTTCTCCATTGTATCGCTTTCAAATTTCAATAGAGTACTTAATTCTAGATACATGGTCATCTTGTACCTTGGGGTATTTTTTCACTTACTATTCCAGAGCTATATTTGAAATTTCAAGAAAAAGACGCAGCACAAAAAAATAGAATGCCACCATTTAAAAATGGAATAAATATGTATTTCAGGGCTGGCTAGATGTGAAAGCTTAAAAAAATGTTCCAAGGTACAACACTTTTACCTACTTAAAGTAACTGCACAACACATGTTACACTCAAAATTTATAGAAGACTGATTTTCGAATGCTATATTTACCGATGCTGCAATTTCTTATTGTTATGCTGCAGCGATGTTCTAACTACTGATTTTATTTATTTATCGTGGGAGAAGTACAGAAATTAAAAAAAATACATATATAGGTGGTGACATAATTTTACACAAAAGAAGACCAAAAATTGGACATTTCAAGTGCATTTGGTGTAGCTCTCATAAGGTCTTGCATGGTGCAGGTGGTTGGTGATGAGGAACACCGAAGGAAATAGCTTAAAACCTCTTTATTTAGATGAGTGTGTCTGTACTCAAATTTCAGAATGACTGAGAAGATGAAACTTCTATGTTATTTGAAACAGCTGAGTATAACTGAATTTACTGAGCCTACTTTCTCTTTACTTTTTCTTATCATGTCAACACTGACCTCCAATATTATAGCGCAACGCAATCTGACTGCTCAAAAAAGGATAACCTGACTTCAAATAATGAATTCAAAAGAGTGGCCCTGACTAAAAAGAAATCCTAACATTAACCTATACATTTCATTAAGCACTTACCTCACAAAAATCTTAATTACGCAAACTATTGGAATAAACCGAGTGTCAATACTGGCAGCAAATAAGAGATTCTAACTACTAAAGCCACTAACTACTAATAGGCATATGGTAAGCAAAGAAAACATTTTGTGAGGTAAGTGCTTAATGATATGTATAGGTTATTGTTAGTATTTCTTTTTAGTCAGGGACATTCTTTTGAATTCATTATTTTAAGCCAGGTTATCCTTTTTTTGAGCACTCAGATTGCGTTGAACTAGAATATTGTGGGTCAGTGTTGACATGATAAGAAAAAGTAAAGAGAAAGTAGGCTCAGTACATTCAGTTTTACTCGGCTGTTTCAGAATCAAATCATGTAGAAGTTTCATCTTCTCAGTCATTCTGCAGTTTGAGTACAGACACACTAATTTAAATAAAGAAGTTTCATCTGGCAACCCTGCCAGGATCAATTTGTTAAATTTTTTTATATTAACAATATCAAATAGATCAAATGCATACAATTATTAATGTGCTGTTGGTCAAAAGAAAATATTGCCCTTACAGCCCCTAAACACAGTCCTAATCATATATCAGAGTAGTAGTCTATGACAGTTTTATGCACAAAGTCTGAGTAGTAAAAGAAAATGCATATGCAATCTTGAAGAAGTGTTGTCCTCCCAATGTAAACACAGTGCTGACTCTTGACATGAAGATTGGTAATGGGCCACAACAGAACAAACCCACAGCAGAGTCAGTCGAAGTGTTGAAGAATACTGGTAGAATTAATAGGTCATCACAGAGCAAACCCACAGTATTTCTTGTAGAGATTATGGTCACCTCCAACTGTCCAACAGTACTTCCATCACTGCTGGCGACTAACTTACAACTGTCCAACACTACTGGCCATTAACTTCCAACAATGAGTCTAACCAGCCACAGAGTCTCTTACAAAGAGAGTACATTGAGAGATCCAATGAAAAGCACTATACTTCGCTGCCAACACAGAAGCAGCCAACTTACAGGCTGTTAGTCTGCTCAACGCCACACTGGCAAAAAACTGAGTCCACAGAGAAACCCCATGGGCACAGATTGGTCTTGCATCTCGTTGTGTTTGATCGTAATCTATTGAGAGACGTTCATATTGACCATTTCTCCGAATGTCCAGGGAAAAGTTCTTCCTTAGGAGCCATCCATTCTCCCAAATAACGACTTTTATCCCACCATCTCGAGATCCTTGCCGCATGTTGATTCTCCATGGGTGCCTCAGTAGTTGTCAAGATGCTCTTTCTTGATTTCAGCCTAGGATGTGCGGGCTGACGACGATATAGTGGATGGGCTTCCTTCGTTGTGGCCCTACTTTTCTCATATATCGCAGCTACTTCACGTCTGATTTCAGGAGGAGTTATGCCAGTGAGGCAATGGAGTTTATCCACAGGAGAATTAAGCAAATCGTGGTAATCCGGCAAGACTCATTTAGAGCCACATCTACGTTCCTGGCATGACTGGACTTGTACCATACCGAACATGCATATTCAGCTGTGGAATAACATAGAGTAAGCACTCTTGAGCGCACAGTGCATGGATTAGCAGCCCATAATGTACCTGTCAATTTTCGCACTGTGTTATTTCTGGTTGCCACTTTCAGTTTGGTGTTTAGCGCGCGATCGAGAGTTACTCCAACATATTTGGGAGCAGGATTATGTTCGAATACGATGCCTCCCCAGGATATATTTAAGGATCTATTTGCCTGTTTATTCTTCAGGGGGAAAGAGCAGGTCTGAGTCTTCGCTGGATTAGGTTCAAGTAATTCCCATGATAGTAAACAGTGAATTCTTCCAAAGATTTTGATAGTGTATCTTCTACAGTCTCAAAAGAGTCAGTCATAAATAAAGCTTCGAGCTCCTTCAGGGATAGGTTGATCGTTGGTATAGATGTTGAATAATAGCAGCGAAAGCACGCTGCCTTGTGGTAGTCCATTTTTATTAGTTCTCCATCTACTTTTTTACCCTGAAATTTCACAAAAAGTCTGCAGTTCTGGAAATGGTCTGTAATATTGCACATGAGTGTGAAGTCTTTAGAAACTTCATTCAGAAGGAACTGATGGTTGATGGTATCGTAAGCCGCAGATAGATCGATAAAGACAGCACCTGTAAAGAGCCGTTTCTCATACCCATCTTCGGTATGTTGTGTTAAGTATAATATTTGAGACGTGCAACATTTCCCTTCTCTGAAACCTGCTGGCTATGGTATTAGAAGCGGCTCCACCTTTCTAATCATTCTCTGAAGAATGAGCCTCTCCAGTATTTTGTAGAGCTGATAGAGTAACGGGATAGGTCTATAATGATGCAAACAAATTATTATTATTGTTTTCATACTGATGTTTGGGTCCCATCGAACCACATAATGTACAACAACATGCATTTTCAGAGTTCAGTTTTACCTTCTTTATCTGCCCTCATTTGTGATCATTCTCTCAGAATACTGACTCAATCCGTTAGTGGGAGTAAAATTTCCAAGTTGAAGCTGACTTCTTGAGTTATTGTGGCAGGTCAGCAGTTTGTTTGTGAATTTTCTACGTAAGAATTTTTATGTCTGGCGTATTAAGTTATGATATTCCTGCTTCCTCTAGGTCTTCTCTTACTGTTACGATGCATTTCATCGTTAAATATTTAGCTTCTCTGCGACATTCGTAGAATTCCAAGTGTCTAATTGATTTGGCTGATTCCCTTGTTTTAATATTTCCATTAAATTTTAGCCTGAGATTTTTTTTCACATTCGGATGATTGTTCACGAACTTATCAATTTCTTTACTTGTTCTTATTTGTATGTCCACTCTTCTGTATAATTCGAAACACGATTTTTTCTCGATTACTTTTAGCTGTGTTTCTACGTTTATACAATTGAACTCTCATTCTGGCTAGAATATGTGTTTATGACTATTTCAGCTCCATAAAGACATTCTGGTTTGATGATTGTGTTGTAGTGGCTTAGTTTTGTGTGTTTTGAGATGCATTTTGTTACAGATATATCTTGTAAGTCTGAAGGCTGTTTCATTTCGCGGCAACGAATTTAGTAACTAATCTCTTCCAGGTCAGTCTCCTCCTAAATATTCGAGCTAAGAAAATCTCTAGGTTTGCCTGTGTTCAGTTTTTATAATTTTTGGTACCAGATTGTGCTAGACATACAAATGTTTTTCTTTAACAATTTCTAATAGTTTTTGTGCTGTTTAAATGCCCTGATATAGAAACCCCAGGTTATCTGAAAGAGCTAAGTAGTCTACTATTGTATTTGCTCTTGATTTGATAGGTTCGTCAATTTTAGGTTCTCATTTTAATTTTAGGCGATCTTAGATTACCTTTATTAAGATTAACGTGACAATTAATGGATGGACTACATCATCTTGTCTCACTCTCGTTTTAATTACACAATATCCCGTATTTGCCCACGAATTTTACCCTGATTTTGTACCGTTTAGTGTTTCACTGATAATTACAGTGCTTTTGAAGTTCAGACAGTGTTGTTTCAAAATTTGTGAGCGACACCGAAGAAGCCATAACCTTTATTTATTTTTTGATGTCTGAGAATTAGTTTCAGAAGTGATACACGCTCTGTGATTGATCTGTTTGGTGTAAAACCTGCTTGATACTCGTCAGTTTTGAATTCAAGTTGTAATTGTGCTTGTTTTATGGAGGAGACGTTGATATAGCGCTTTCTATTGAACAGGGAAACGTAAATCCTTGAGTAGTTATTAACATCAGATATCTCTCCTATCTTTCGCAATGGTTATAGCGATGCAGTTTCCATCTGGAGATTTCTTAGTTCTGGACATGTTTTACATCATCAATGTAACTTCTTGTAAGGTTTTTGGACAGCTGAATATTAGAGATATACAACAATTCCCTCTTCACTAGACGCTTTTTTACTTTATTTTCTTTTACATTGTCTAGCAATTTCTTTTTTCTTTGATGATTGTTAATCTTGATTGGTTTGAAGAACAATTTCTAGTGGGCAACTTTAAGTGGGCACAGAGCAGTTTAGTTTCTTATAGAAATTTGTAAATGTCTCTCCAAGTTTGTTTTCAGTTACTAAGTGTAAATCGTAAAGTTTCCTTCTTGAAGCAAGTATTCTGCGGCTGATACTCATTTGGCTTTTTTTAAAAATGGTGTTTATAAAGTCTCGGTGTTTTCTAGGATCTCCATTAATTTCACGTAATTATCTGTTTTCGTATTTTATTTTGTTTATCTAATTTTGTAGCTTCTTTTCTTGTTGCCAGGAAAGTGTCACATACATTTTTGATTTGTTACTATTCCATGTTTTGAATTTTACCTGTCGAGATTTTTCTGCCTGATCGTAGTCTTCATTTCACCTTTTTTGTAAAAGAATTTGGTTTCGATCAGTTCTTAGAAACTTGTTTCTACGTTGTTCGCAGTTTTGTGCTTCCGTTTTTTCGATTTCATGATATTTAAATGTTATAGTATCAAATTTAGAAATTACTGGCATCATACCTCCTTTAGTTTTTGAATCTGAACTTTAGTTGCATATGTGTTACTTAGTAGCTTGTGCGGTTAGTGGTTAGTGGATTATGTACGTTAATGTTTCAAATCTAATGTGAATACGAGACTGCATTATGACCAGTCTGGAATTCACCTATAGTCTTGAGGTCTAACTGCCATGTTTTTTGTTTTGTCAATCTATTTTTAAAATCGACTGACATAGTTTTGAAATTTCTACATAATTCTAACATTCCCTTTCCATCTGCACTGGGCCATTTGTGTGAGGCAAGAAGCAGTAATTTTCCTGAATTTTGTCTATTTCCTAAATTCACATTACAATAGCCTATTAGTATTTGAACATGATCTTTTGGAACTTTGGAGACTACGTTTTCTATCAGTATCTATAACTTTTTCTGGGTTTCTCCTAGCTTCTTGATTGATCAGCATTTCTGCATTAATCGTTGTATATGTTATATTTGTATATTTCAAGGAAACTGCCATCAAACTGTTGTTCGCAGGCTTCCTCTCAGTTACGAAGCTTATAAAACTGCAAATTCAACCCCCAGTCGGGATGATTTTCTTAATTATGTTTTTCTATGTTTTCTTCTGAAGTTCGAAGTTAGAAAAATTGTTTTTAATGTCTTTTCATTTTAGTTGTCCTTCAGACGTGTAGTGTAGACCTTCAGCCACTAATTGTTTACAATTACATGTTTTTTTTTATGGGAAAAGAATTTTTACCTTCTATTTTTAATTGCTTTTGATTTCTAAGCCAGGCCTTCAGCCGTTCTTGTTTTTGGTGTTGTTTTGGGCTTTCAGAGCCGGACGGAGTGGCCGTGCGGTTCTAGGCACTACAGTCTGGAGCCGAGCGACCGCTCCGGTCGCAGGTTCGAATCCTGCCTCGGGCACAGATGTGTGTGATGTCCTTAGGTTAGTTAGGTTTAATTAGTTCTAAGTTATAGGCGACTGATGACCTCAGAAGTTAAGTCGTATAGTGCACAGAGCCATTTGAACCATTTTTTTGGCTTTCAGCCGAGGAAGAATCTCAAGTTCTTTAACTAGGCCTTCAGCTGTATTGTTTAATTGTGATCTTTTAAAGCAATGTGTAGATGAGTGGTTCTTAGAAAAATAAAGTTGTGTGTTTGATTGTGCAACTGACTGCAACTGTTTACCGCCCCATTCACTATCATAACCTTGTCCTGTGTGCTCTCTGAGCACCTACCAACCTGGTTTCAGATGCCCACCATGTCCGCCAAATCATTTATTTATGCAGAGAAGAACAGCCGTCCTATCACACTTCCCTGGGACACTACTGACGATACCCTTGTCTCTGATGAAAACTCGTCGTTGAGGACAACATACTGGATTATATTATTTAAGAAGTCTTGGAGACACTCACGTATCTGTGAACTTATTCCCTACGCTCGTACCTGGACGCGATATTACACTTGTCCCATATCATTCCAGAATCTCACAGTGAATCAGAATGCAATTTGGAGGTTTTTCGCCATACCAATAATACCAATCCGTGTACTTCAGCTTGGGTATGCTGTTTACGTTGCTGTGCCATTTCACTCCCACACTGTAATGCACCGTTATCCGTATCGCAGCAGAGCAGAGCTTAATTTCTGAAGTCCCTAGCCGCCCGGATAGTCGAGCGCGTTAGCACGCAGTTTCCGTGATTAGGGGAGTGGTTTTTAAGCGCGGTTTCCCACATCCGACTGAGTGAATTCGAACCTCGGAGCCAAGTCCCGCCTCAGTTACACGATCGCAAACATTTCGAAAATGTCCTCACAATTTCACTTGGATAACACTAGGCATAAACAGACTGGGTACACAATTCCCAGCCCGGTGGCCCCCTCTACATTAACACGACCAAATTCATTTTAACATGCCGATACCGTGAAGACACGGGAGAATGCCAGGTAAAACAAGAGGCTTCATGAAGTCCCTACGTTTTAAGGCGTCCTTTAGTTAGGCCATTGATTTTCAAAAGGCCTTTTACTTTGTCAGATGGGACAAACTGATGGATATCCTAAGGAAACATTGAGTTGACTGGAGGGGTAGACGGCTAATTAGAAATTTATATTTGAACCAGAGAGTTAGAGTAAGAATAGGATGTGTGGTGAGTGAAGAAATGGAACTAGGAAGAGGTGTGAGACAAGGTTGTTGTTTCTCACCAACACTCTTCAGTATATCTGGAGGAAATTATTAGTAAAAGTTTTGATGGAACTTGTGTAGGGGGTCGGAGAGTGGAGTGTATAAGATTTGCAGATGACATGGTTGTGATGGCAGAGAGTGCAAGAGAGATGGAACAAATGCTAGATGATCTAAACACAAAATTAGAAGAATATGGAATGAAGATTAACAAGAGGAAAACGAAAAGCATTCTACTTGTAGGAAATGGGAGAAAATTCCGTATGACAATAGAGGGAGAGGAAATAGAGCAACTGAATAACTTCAATTACTTGGGAAGCGTAATAGTGGATGATATGTATTTCTCAACAGAAATTAGGAAAAGAATTGCAATGGAAAGAGAAGGATTCAAGAGGAAAGAGAAATTATTTTGTGGATCACTAAACAAAGATCTGAGGAAAAGACTTGCCAAACGTTACATCGGGAGCGTTGCACTATATGGTGCGGAGACCTGTATATTGAGGAAGAAAGATGAAAGAAGATTGGAGGCACTAGAGATGTGGACATGGAGAAGAATGGAAAAGTGAAATTGGAAGACCGAGTAAGGGATGAAGAAGTATTAAGAAGAGTTGGAGAAGGGAGAAATATGCTGAAAGTTATCAGAAAGAGAAAACGGAACTGGATTGAGCATTGTTTGTAGAAGGCCTGTTTATTGAAGGAAGGAATCTAAGGAATGGTGGAGAGAAAAAGGGGAAGAGGAAAAAGAAGATATGAAACGCTGGACAATATAAAAGGAGACAAATATTCAGAATTGAAAAGACTTGCTGTGGACAGACAAAAGTGGGTGTAAATCATGACACGACTTGCCGTATGGCAGAATACCATACTACTACTACTAGGTAGGCCATACGATATACATGCAGTAACTTCGCGTTGCACTGACAGACTTAGTTAACTGACTTCGTTGATCATTCGATGCTATACACGAGCACCGCTCGCCGTTTTTCCTACCCTCAGACACACTAACAGGAATGAGATACGCATGAAGCAGATTTCCTAGCGAAGCTATACGTATTTCCCCAAATTTCATTGCATAATAAACAAAAGGCGATGTGTTTCCCAAGTGCTTTCCGCCCCAATTTTAAATATTGGTTTTACGAAATCAGTGTGCAGCATACTCCGTGTGATATTCGCTCATTAAATTCAATAAATATAAATTTCATGCAATTACTTTGATAATTACCAAAATAAATATTTCATATATCAATGCCTGTATGTGATCACCATAATTAGAATTCACTCGTTTTCGCCATTAAACACGCGAAACAGCGGTAATAATTTCTTTGTAAAATTGTTATGATAATGCCCCAAGCCAGAGTAATGCATTTATGCATGCGTTTCATTTACATTTGCATAAATGAATTGTTAAAGTACAATAATTATTTTTTTCTTCCCGTCGAGATCTAACCGGGTGATTTGTTTATGAATGAGAATTTCGCGAAATGATATTTAGTGTTACTCAGATCCACGTCCTGTAACAGAACTTCCAACGAGGTGAATGAAATAATTTACTAGAGTACCAAAACATTTCACGTTTCTGAGTACTTCTTGATGTTATTCAGCCAAGATATAAATTCCAATTCTAAGCTAGATGCTGACTAGTACGTTCTGATGGATGGATATATCCATTTCTTCGATGAATGTCTTCGGCAAAATGGTTGCACGAAACACCAGTGGTCAATATTAATATTGTAAGAGAAAGTCAATGTAAGCAGCTTATTATTTGCCGGAAAGTAATGCCAGACAACACAAAACACATAAACCCGCACTCCCAAATGGTGCCAACGTTTTTTTCCAGTATGCTGCAGAAGTTTCGCTGGTAATCAGTTACACGTCCTCCATACAGGTTCTGTCCCTGCCCATGCCTCTTTCCACAATTTTTAGAGACCTGAAGAAAGACATTTGTGGGCGTAGATTTGTTTCGAACAGGTACACGCCATCATAAAATCATGGTTCCGTAGGAAGCCACGAACACTTTTCCATGTGTCTAATCTTCATCATTCTTCTGTAGCACCACATTCCAAAAGCTTGTATTCTCTTCTTGGTAAACTGATTATGATCGATGTTTCACCTTCATTTAACGCTACACTCCATACAAATATTTTCAGAAAATAATTCCTTATACTTAAATCTATACTTGTTATTAACAAATTTTTTTCTTCAGAAAAAGTTTGAATTGCCATTTCCCGTTTACATTTTATACCCTCTCTACTTCGCCCATCATCAGTTAATTAGCTGCCCAAATAGGAAATCTCATCTACTACTTTCATTGTCTCATTTTCTAATCTAATTCCTTCAGCATCACCTGACTTAATACGACTTCATTCAGTTCTCCTTGTTTTGCTTTTGTTGATGCTTATCTTATATTCTAGTTTCAAGACATTGTCCATTCCTTTCAATTGCGATTCCAAATCCTCTGCTGTCTCTGACTGAATTACAGTGACATCGGCACACCTTAAAGCTTTTGTTTCTTCTTCCTGGACTTTAATTTCTACGCCAAATTTTTCTTTTGTTGCTCAGTATATAGACTGAGCAACATCGGGGGTAGGCTAGAACTATGTCTCACTGCCTTCTCAACCACTGTTTCCAATTCATGCGGCTGCTATCTGGTTTCTGTACAAGCTGAAAATAGCCTTCGCTCCCTGTATTTTATCCTTGCTACCCTCAGAATTTCAAAGAGACTATTGGAGTCGACATTGTCAAACGGTTTCTGTAAGTCTACAAATGCTAAAAATATAAGTAAATATAGTTATATCTTCAATGAGAAGTCGTAGAGTCAATAGCGCGTCGTGTGTTCCTGTACCTCTCCGGAGTCCGAACTGATCTTCCCCGAGGTCGGCTTCTACAAGTTTCTCCATTCTTCCATATAGAATTTGTATTAGTATTCATGAAACAATAACTCTGCACTTGTTGTTTCATTTAATGTCAATAACAGTCTCAGTGAAGCCTAATGTAAAACGCTCGTGTTAGTATTATGCACCACGGCTAATTAAACTGATAGTTCAGTAATTTTCACACCTGTCTACACTTGCGTTCTTTGAAGGAGGAGGAGATTAGTGTTTAACGTCCCGTCGACAACGAGGTCATGAGAGACGGAGCTCAAGCTCGGGTGAGGGAAGGATGGGGAAGGAAATCGGCCGTGCCCTTTCAAAGGAACCATCCCGGCATTTGCCTGAAGCGATTTAGGGAAATCACGGAAAACCTAAATCAGGATGGCCGGACGCGGGATTGAACCGTCGTCCTCCCGAATGCGAGTCCAGGCGTTCTTTGAAATTGGAATCATTATATTTTTCTTGAAGTCTAAAGGTATTTCGCCTGTCTCATACATCTTTCTCACCAGACGGTAGAGTTTTGTCAAGGTTATATCTCCCAAGGCTATCACCAGCTCCAATGGAATGTTGTCTATTTCCGGGGCATTGTTTCCACTTAGATCTTTCAGTGCTCTGTCTAATTCTTCATGCTGTATCTTATCTCCTATTTCATCTTCATCTGCGTTGTCTTCCATTTCTATAATACTGCTCTCAGCTACATTTCCCTTGTGCAGAACCTGTATATACTCCTTCTCTGCGTTGTCTTCCATTTCTATAATACTGCTCTCAGCTACATTTCTCTTGTACAGAACCTGTATACTCTCCTTCCTCGCTTCCACCTTTCAGCTTTCCCTTCTTTGCTTAGGACGGTTTTCCCTCTGCGTCTTGATACATATGCTGGTGGTTCTCTTTTCTCCAAACGTCTCTTCCTGTAGGCGATATTTATCTTTCCCCTAGTGAAATGTGCTTCTAAATTCTTGCATTTGTGCTCTAGCGATTCCTGCTAGCTTAGCAGGAACTAGCTAAGTTTTCACTTCCTGTCAAGTTCATATTTTAGACTTTTGTACTACCTTTCTCCGGCTTCATTTACTGATTTTTACATTTTCTCCTTTCATCAATCAAATTCAGTGTCCATTGTGTTACCGACGGATTTCTATAGCCCTCGTCTTTTTACCTACTCGATTCTATGCTGCAGTCAGTATTTTTTCTCTCATAACCACCCATTCTTCTTCTCCTGCATTCCTTTCCCCTGTTCTTGTCAATCGTTCCCTAACGCTCCCTCTGAAACTCTCAACAACATCTGGTTCTTTCAGTTTATCTAGGTCCCATCTTCTTAAATTCCTACCTTCTTGTAATTTCTTCACTTTTAATCTACAGTTCATAACCAGTAAATTGAGGTCAGAGTCCACATCTGTTCCTGGAAATGTATTCAGTTTAAAATCTTGTTCCGAAACCTCTGTCTTACCATTAGATAATGAATTTGAAACCTTTCAGTGTCTCCGGGTCCCTCCACGACTACTACCTTCTGTCATGATTATTAAACCTAGTGTTAGCGATGATTAAATTATGCTTTGTGCCAAATTCTACCAGATGGCTTCCTGTTTCATTCGTTTCACGTAATCTATCTTCACCTATTTTTCCTTGTCTTCCTGTTCCTATTGTCGGAGTCCAATCCCCATTACTTTTAAATTTTCGTATCCTTCAACTGCGTCAATAATTTATTTTTGTCTCATGATACAGTCCATCAATCTCTATTATCTGCGGGAATAATTAGCATACAAACTTGTTTTACTGTGGTGGGTGAGGGCTTTATATCTGTCTTGGCTACAATAATGCAGTCATCATGCTGTTCATAGTAACTTATCCGCGGTTCTATTTTCTTATGATTATTAAACCTACATTGACTCTAATTGATTTTGTGTTCATAGCCCTTTATTCACCTGACCAGAAATCCTGTTCCTCTAGCCACCGAAATGCACTAACTCTCAAAATATGTCTAATTTTTTTAAAAAATTTTCTAATCTATCTACCGCATTAAGGAATCTGACATTCCACGCTACGATCCGCGGAACGCCAGTTTTGATTCTCTTGGTAACGACATCCTCCTAAGTATTTCCCTCTCGAAAATTCGAATAGGGAACTGTTTTACCTCCGAAATATTTTACTGAAGAGGATGCCACCATCATTTAACCATACAGCTATAAGTCGTTCGCAGTACGTGTACTGAAATGCCGTTTTGTTGTCGTTACACGGCTAGATCAGTGAGTTATTCAGACTGTTGACTGTACAACTACTGAAAAGGCTGCTGCTCCTCTTCTGTAACCATACGTTTGTCTCGCCTGTCAACAGATACCCTTCTGTTGTTGCACCTACGGTACGACTGCCTGTATCGCTGAGGCACGCAAGCCTCCTCATCACTGGCAAGATGGTTCGTGGTGATACCTACGGATAAAGTTTTGAAATTAAAGACTTGCTTTAGTCGTGTATGACAGTATTGACTTACATCATTTTTTCCCTTACGCTTCATACAGTATATGCCGCAGACGACTAGGAACTTAGCTAAAACTCTGTATCACGACAGATGTGGTTTTTATGTAGTAACTCGGGAGTTTTTCGTCTGTTTAAGCACCCAGAAATCCCAAATAGTTCATGTTCGTATGTGACTTTATTCATTATTTTGTTGTTTTTAAACAGCGGTGCAGAAACAGATCATGATATATGTCTTCACATTCCTTCCTCGTTTTTCAGTTTATAGCATTTCTTTTTACGATGCAACCGCGTCATGGTTTAGTTTGTGTGCTGCAGGAAAATTGAGACGGCGTCAAGTAAATGGTAAACACTGATGTGTAAATTTCTCTAGAACAAGGAAACACGTGGGATTTGATTAATCCAAATAAACAATGCAGAAGGCGGCATTTATATTTAAGAACACACTTATTTGTTCAGAGCTAAAGTTACAGTTTACAAAATGGCGCTGGCGTCTCGAAATGTATATAATGTGTTTCTCTTGTCTAGAGCCCGTAGAACGAGGAACGACTATTTTATCTCCGTTAAACAAAATAAAACAGCAGCTATACAGTTGTTCTAAAATAGCATCCTTCCCGAAAAATGTCGTCAGGAAACAACATAATATCCCACGAAACTAGTCGAAAAAACGTAGGCGCTCAGTCCGGAGCCGCACGACTGCTACGGTCGCAGGTACGAATCCTGCCTCGGGCATGGATGTGTGTGATGTCCTTAGGTTAGTTAGGTTTAAGTAGTTCTAAGTTCTAGGGGACTGATGACCATAGATGCTAAGTCCCATAGTGCTCGGAGCCATTTGAACCATTTTTTAGTCGAAAAAACCACCGTCTATGATGAAGGAGAGATCCAGATGCATGCGATGCGTCAGGTCCACTGCCGCGAGTTTCGTGCTGTTCTTGCGTTCGCGAGCCCCACGGCCGACTTGCCAGGCCGGGCACGGCGTAATTAACTTGTTCGCTCCACCGCCAGACCAGTTGGCGTGGCAACGGCAAATAGGACACGCTTCCCCAATCGCACAGCACTCTGCGGCGCAAAGGCTTGGTGCGAGTTATCGCAGCGCATATTAAAGCCGACTGAAAGCGGGGTCTCTCGTAGTAATACCGGGTCAATTCAAAATGGCGGCCGCCATAAACTCAAACGGCTGCTCGGCATGTACCATTGCCATAGCAACAGTTTCCCTTCGCGCAACGGACTGAAAGCGTCACGCTTTTGCGGCCGACGTGTTTCGTGGTTGTTTCCACGTTTGGTGGTGTAAATGCTAAGTGATAATTAACACTTGTGGTGTCTGAAATGTTTGATGAATGTCAGCGATTATTGAAAATACGTGTATGAAAGTGTCAATGGACAGACTTCTCGACAAGCATAAGAACCAACTGGTCAGAAGCTATGTATACCATACGATTAAACGTTTTCTGGATGGAAAGGAAAGTTTTGATGACGAATCAACAAGCATAACGACAGACTTAATCGAAAATGGGAGGTAGATGGTGGCACTAAAACGGCTAAAGTCTTGGGACTGAAATGCGAAGAATTTCTTATTCCTACGGATGTTAATATCATTGTGGTTCAATACAAAACACGAGTTCGAAATATCATCAAAAAGAAAATGGTTCAAATGGCTCTGAGCACTATGGGACTTAACATCTGAGGTCATCAGTCCCCTAGAACTTAGAACTACTTAAACCTAACTAACCTAAGGACATCACACACATCCATGCCCGAGGCAGGATTCGAACCTGCGACCGTAGCAGCAGCGCGGTTCCGGACTGAAGCGCCTAGAACCGCTCGGCCATCGTGGCCGGCCCAAATATCATCCTCTCTTGCACTGTCGTATAGAAGCATCTTCCAGACTTAACCATATCTTAATAACTTTAACTGTCTGCAACCGAGTTATCGATTAAGTGGTCAGTATATTTTCCATGAGGTCTGCATATAGGTCTTTTCTTACTGTCAGGAATCCAACACATAATCTCCTTCGTCTATCTCCCATCATTGCGTCTGGTTGCATGGTTATTCGTGGGTACCTCCGAGACCTTAGAAGACTTCGTAAAAACTACAAAAAATAAAGAAGAATGGCATTTCAGTAAATAGAGCAACTCTGCAATTTTCTATTCGTAAATCGTGCCGTGACTAAGCTGCACCAGGGGGCAGGCGTGTCATGACACGTACACAAATCATGTGCTCCGCACTGTCATATAGTATTAGTTAATGCCTGCAGAGAGGCAACCCGCTGAACTTATTTTCAAAGCGGTCAGATATTACACCTTCACGTGAAATCGTGTCAGAGACTTCAGTGAATTGCAAGGAAGTATTGATGTTTACCTTGTCGCAAGCGGCACCCATACTGACGAGGGTATCGTGTTATAGGTTCTCTCCTGTTCCTTTTCTATATAAACGATTTAGGAGACAATCTGAACAGTCATCTTCGGTTGTCCGCAGATGAAGCTGTCGTTTATCCTTTAGTAAAGTCATCAGAAGATCAAAACCAATTGCAAAACGATTTAAAAATGATATCTATAAGGTTCAAAAATTGGCAGTTGCCTCTAAATAAGGAAAAGCATGAGGTAATCCACATGATTGCTAAAGGGAATCCGTTAAACCTCAATTGTACGATAAATCAATCAAATATAAAGGCCGTGGCCGGCCGGTGTGGCTGAGCGGTTCTAGGCACTACAGTCTGGAACCGCGCCGCTGCTACGGTCGCAGGTTCGAATCCTGCCTCGGGCATGGATGTGTGTGTTGTCCTTAGGTTAGTTAGGTTTAAGTAGTTCTAAGTTCTAGGGGACTGATGACCTCAGTAGTTAAGTCCCATAGAGCTCAGAGCCATTTGAACCAGTAAATTCAACTAAATACCAAGAAACTACAATAGCCAGTAACTTAAATTCGAAGAACACGTAGAAAATGTTGTGGGGAACGTGATCCCAAAGCTGTGATTTGTTTACACAACACTTACGCGAAGCAACAGATCTACTAAAGAGACTGCCTACACTACGGTGGTCCGTTCACTTTTGGAGAACTGCTACGCGGAGTGGGACACTTACCAGGTAGGATTAACGGAGTGCATAGAAAAAATTCAGAAAAGTGCAGCAAGTTTTTTATCATCGAGAAATAGAGGAAAGGGGGTTACGGGAATGATACAGGATTTGGGGGGAACATCATTAAAATAAAGGAGTTTGTCGTTGCTGCGGGATCTTCTCACGAAATTTCAACCAACAAGTTTCTCCTCCGAATGCGAAAATATTTTTCTGTCGCCGGCCTACTCAGGGAGAAACAATAATCACAATAAAGTGCAGTAAAATAAAGCTCGCACTGACGGATATAGGTGTTCGTTTTTTCCGCGCGCTGTTCGAGATTGGAATAATAAAGAATTATTCTTAAGGTGGTTCGACGAATCCTCTCCCAGAGTATCCGTGCAGATGTAGATGTAATTAATTATTCACTGCATCAAGACAAATAACCAGTACCAAAGCAAATCAGGTATTTCCAAACTTTCATATTACAGTTTCCCACAGTTCTATATAGCCCAGGAAGGAAGGGGTTTCAGTATAAGATACCAGGAACACATGAATGCCTTCCTGTTAAATAAATTTGATAAAACCACTTTCGCAACATATCTGAAAGAACATGGCCACTCAGCCGCAACCAGACGACCAACAGATGCTACACACTGGTAGCAGAGGAAAGAAAACGATTGTTCTAGAATAGCATACCTCCAGCTCACCACACTTTATCCTCACTGGACATGTACACATGGCAAATACATAATTTCTACACATCTATATGAATTTTTAAAATAGAAAAACATTAAATCCTGAAACTGTTACTCATTGTCCACTCACAACTACGTGATTCCATACTCATGTAACAATTGCATTTTCGTAATCTGTAATATTTATTAACCTTTAAACCTCTTAGAACTAAGGTCTTTTACCGTAACCTCTGTTCTCTGATGCAGACAAGTTACATGTTGTGAGTATATGTGTTTCTGTAGCTATTATCACATACCATATCAAAGACATAAAACAGAAGTACCGATATTTACCATGATATAAAATAAAACAAATGAGTAAAAAAGTGAGATACTTTTTAAAAAATGTGGTGAATGTAATGAGAAAACGACATCGATACTTCAGTGGTATGTAGGTATAAAAGTTATCTCGTGGGGCTGACTATATATAAAATGATTGAGAATGTATGCAAAATTTAGTTTACTGACAACATTTATTTTCCCGAAACAAAGACAGACATAAATTATGCTAAACAAGTTGTGACTGAATACCGTAAACAACTAACAGTAGGTTTAAGACCACAATGGGCAAGGATCCTGGGTGGCAGAAATGAGTCAAGTACTCTGATTACGTAATGGTTCAAATGGTTCTGAGAACTATGGGACTTAGCTTCTGAGGTCATCAGTCCCCTAGAACTTAGAACTACTTAAACCTAACTAACCTAAGGACATCACACTCATCCATGCCCGAGGCAGGATTCGAACCGGCGACCGCAGCGGTCGCGCGGCTCCAGACTGTAGCGTCTAGAGCCGCTCGGCCACCCCGGCCGGCTCTGATTACGCAATCTGAAGTGGTCTGATGGTGAGCAGATTTTGATTGCTCAAATCTACTGAAGTTTATATAGGTGTAGCTGAGAGCAAATGGCGATTGAGACCGGTACGCCCTGACAAGGGCTGGATCAGCAGTATGTTACCCTGTTTGCTTTGTGGGGCGATGTAACTTGCAGCTGGTGAGAAGTGTGCGGCGGAGGTGAGACGTAAGGCGGCACCTATGAATCGATCGCGGCCATGAAAGAAATGCAAAATCTCACGGTCTAGCTGTCAGGCAGACGGATCGCAATTTACTCTCCACCAGAACCCTGAAATCACAGTAGATTTCAGTTTGTGAAACACCCGTTCGCTGGTCGTACCAAAGACCAATTTGGCTCAGAGTTCAAATGGTTCAAATGGCTCTGAGCACTATGGGACTCAACATCTGTGGTCATAAGTAGGACAGAGTGCACAAGGATACCAAACGTCAAGACTGGTAAACCGAAAACGAATAAGTATGCTTTCGGCAAACGAGTAGTTCGAGACGTTTGAAGTCACACCGTCAGTATAGTAAGAACTTCACCACAGGCTCCCCAAGTGATGTCAGCCTCAGGACAGGTCCCAAGCACCAATCACACATGCCAGATCATCGACCAGAAGACCTCTTACCAGACCAAAGTCTAGCACCTGAGTGCCTCGCACCTCTTCCGAAAAAAAAAAAAAAAAATCCGTTTGGCCTCAACATGCACGAAAGACTCCACCTTCACGCCGTCTTGAGCCAATCACAGTGCTCTAGAGGCCTTAAATCTCCCCACTCCTGTCGAACGAGGGCAAGAGTTAAGAAACCCGTGTCTCTGAAACAAAAGGAATCCGCCATTTACTGGCTATTTTAAGTTTTCGTGGAGTGGGGCATGGTTTTCTCCAAAGTCGTGTCGCTTTCCGTGGCAACATATGGACAAATACAATCTTAAATATCTTTATCTAAATCGTCCGTTCCCTGGAGCTTATTAGTCCTAGCTACGAGGCGTAATAAAGATTCTGTCTCTAAACGTTTATCAGGTACTGGAGTTTCTTATAGAACCAAAGTGGCTGATGGTAGTGGGACACAAGCATATTTGCAGTATCAGCAAACACGAAAACTTGTGAATTTTTATTATGCATGGCTCTGCACACGATGCCCAGTTTATAACTCCACTGTGTAGACGTGTCCCTTCAGTCCATCACCCCCAGCCCAGCCTTCGGCTGGCACCAATGCAGGTATAGCGGCATTGTTTTGCTGGAGACCTGTCTCGACAAGGGGCTGCTCTGTCTTCCCTGTAAGGCTGTGGACCTGTCCGGCAAGATTTACTGATCGATGGGCTCGCCGCCAATTGCTTCCAACCTCCCAAAATGCCGTTTCTACGAGCTAAGAACCATAAAAACACTTCATGCTTTTAGCACCCTATCAGGCTCCATCAATGTCTGCTCAGGCCGTTAACTTTCTAGAGTCTTGCTCAAGGTGCATCAAGTCGTAATAAAATCTTCAGTAATCTTCTGTATACGAACAATAGGTGAGAGAGTAACTTGTCCTCTCTCAAGTACTACAATACCTTACAACACATCTCGCTTAGCAACTATCATTTGTCTCAGTTACGTCTATTTAGTCTTCATCACACTATTCGTTTTTTATTCAAATAGTGGTCTCCAGCACTGATCAATGAAGAGTGTGATTGAATATAAATCATCTGAGGAGGGGACAAGACCGAAACCGCTCATGTGTGGAATAAAATCACGTTCTATTTACTTTTGAATACATTACGGGAAAGGCAGTGAAAAATGTCTTACAAATATTTACTATTAAAAACAGTCTTGATCACGATTTATTTATCAATGTGACCGGTTTCGACCACTATTGTGGTCGAAACCGGTCAACTTGATAAATAAATCGTGATCAAGACTGTTTTTAATAGTACACATTCTATTTGTCTGTACCCTATAAAGGAAGAGTCACAGAGTTTAGCTGCGTCCAGCATGATTAAAATTCAAAAATGTAATGTACACAGCTGTTTTTCTTTCACAAAAATGATATAAAGGTCGGTATTAAGTTTTTAACAGGATAGCAACTGGAATTTCTAATGCCCAGCATAGGTATTTCTACAGTTGTTCGACAATTTAATTTTTTCAACTGTTTGCGCATGAACGTCCATATATCACTTCCACGCGTTAGCGCCGGCAGTGTACGATGGTTATACACTTCCCCTATAAAATCTCTGGATAAAAAAATCCTAGATCAAGATCGCTATAACTCCTTTACTTTATGAGTAGTTTCAGCGCATTGACAAACCATCTTCAGATCAACAAAAATTTTGTTACTTGATACCGTGTATACCAGTAACAAATATGCCAAGTCAGGCTAAGGGAGATTGCAGTAAGTTGCTAATGCTTGTACATGAAAATAATAGTGATTCAGCTGAACAGATTATGACGATGTGTAATGCCTGGAGGCTGTTATAAAAAGAATCAAGTAAGAAAATTTGTATTTATTTGAAGATGGCTTGTCAATGAGCTGAAACTAGTTATCAAATATAGGAGTTTTAGCGATCTGATCTAGTATTGTTTCTCCACATATTTTAACATAAATGATCGCATATCTTCAGATTTGGCAGTGTCAATGAATATATTTGCGAATGCTTCACTTTTCCAAATGACCTCAAAGTCATCTTTATGCACTTTTTAATTCTTTAAACGTCCATCTACCTGTTGTTTTCAGTTATCCAAGGTTTCGAAGTTAACTGTTTCTATAACTTCATAATAAATCTTTACTATTTTCTTATTTTGATCTTACTGTAATAAATCTTCAGGATAATTGTCGTACTTGCTCTGTTTATTTTCTACATACTTTGATGATGTAGTTACAGATTCGCAACAAACACAAGAATATCATCTCCAAATCGAAGGTGATTCGGATGAGACGCATTTGCATATATTCCTTTTTATATCAATTTGACGACATGAAGACCCTTTACAGGGCTACAGAACATAATTTTGGTGACGTGGCGTAACCTTTCTTCGCCTTTTCAACATTCTGAACTTTTTACTCTCTCTTTGTAATCAAATGGATGCTACAGTTTCGTTGCGCGCATTCTTCAACAGAATGATGTACATACTTTCTATTACTTGGTTCTCCAGTTCTATCACCGAAGAACTTTTTCTAACTAATAAAATCTGTTTCCTGTTTGCGCTACAGAAATTACCTGAATTGCACAAGGCAACACGGATGAAAACAGCTGCTGCTTTAATTGTAACGTGGAGTCATCATTGCAGAGGATAATATTCCGAGTTCGCTCACTGTGCACAGATGTTTGCAACGTCTCTAGCACAAAAAGCGGTGCACAATGCTACAACCAAAATTTTTGATCAATTACCCAGTGATATAAAAAGTTGAGAGACAGCAAATTTAAAAACAGACTGAAGAGGTTTGTCCTTGACAAGTAATTCTATTCCGCAGAAATATTTCTATTAGTGTGATGTGTAAGGGTATGTATTATTAAATTATAACTGTATATTTAAAAAAGTCAGAATTTGACAATTTTTACAAATGAATTTGTTGTTTGAGTATAAAATGAGTCGTTCCACATAATTACGATTTGTTAAGAAATGATTTACGGAACATGGAACCATATAACTAACAGGTCATCATAGTCAGTACAAAGATTAACAGAGATGCCGAGATAAGCTTAAATGCGGATCTTCCAAAGCACGTTCAGTTAATTGTTGTAGAGACACCCCTATCTGGCAAATCTGGAGGATCGGTAGTCGTAAAAGACGGAGCAAAAATTAAAATTTTCCACCATGTATCTCGTACAGGGAATATGGAAATATGATTAGAGAGATATTTTCGTTAATTTTTATTTGAACTGAATTAATAATCAGAAGGTTTTACAAATGTTTGTAGGTCGTGTACTGAAGGATAATTCTTTTTACGTCGCTCTACATGCGGATGAATGGGACAGAGCAGTTATTGTTACGTACCACCTTCTTCTATTCACTGTAAATTGTGTAGCAGAATGTTCACTGCGGCCAATAGAGACCACTCTGAAAGGTGTTCGTTTGTATCTTCCATTTTCTTTACTTTGTGATACCATTTTCCGAACAGTTTAGACCTGTTTCATGTGACAGAAATAAGGGCCCGTAATATTTTTTACTTAAAAATGCAGTCCTGAGTACGAGACAAATGGCTAGTGTAGGCCGCCAGGCCACTAAACCTCCCCCGCAAGTACCAAAGGGAAGTCGGGACAGGGACGCGAGCTTTGATGAAAGAGCCCTCTGGTGAACGTCCAACGTGCACGCCGTTTCGGCGAGAGACGGAGTGGCCATCATCAGGCGGCCTGATGAAATGTCGTCCTCTGGGGCCGCCCATCCCTTTCATCCCGGCCGTTCTCCTCCGCTGCACTAAAGACAGCGCCCTCTTCTCCGCAGAAGTCTCGACTCTGCTGGACGAAACAAGTGCGGCGGCGGCGGCATAAAACGGAACAGCGCTACCTGAGTAGCGCAGTTCCCCAGAGCAGGTGATGAAGACAACCGGGCCTGCTTTGCAAAATTTTGTGCTTGTTCGCCACGATGGCGAGACCATTTTCATAATACTGTACGCTGGGAAAACTTGAAGACTTGAGGGTAAATGAATCAGAATTATTCCAGGGGTATCGCTTCTTGCTGTTATGTTGTTCATATACATAATTACTCTGCTGTTCACAATTAAAAGCCTGGTACGAGTTTATCGAACCACCTTCAAACTATTTCTTTACCGTTCCGCTCTCGAACTGCAGGCAGGAAAAACGAACAATTACATCCTTCCGTGTGAGCTCTCATTTCCCTATTTTGTGATGATGATCATTTGTCCCTATATTGGTGGTAGCCAATAAAATATTTTCCCGTTTGAAGGAGAAATTGGTGATTGAAATTTTTCTGAAAGATCCTGCCGCAACGAAATGCTCCTTTATTTTAATGATTTCCACCCCAATTCACATATCATATCTCTTATTTCCAGGTAACATAAAACGGGCTGCCTGTCTTCGAAATTTTTCGATGTCCTCCTTCATTCCTATCTGATGTGGAACGCACTTCATACAGCAGTACTGCAGAAGAAGGCGGAAAGAGTAGTGTAAACTATCTCTTTAGTAGGTTTGTAAATCTTCTGCCGATGGATCGCAGTCTTTGATTTGATTTCCTCGCAACGTTAGCTATGTGATCATTCCAGTTTAAGTTATTCGTAACAGTAACATCTAAGTATTTAGCTAAATTTAAAGCCATTAGATTTGTGGCGGATTCATTCATTACGCACGTGGATGACTTCACATTTTTAAGTATTTAGAGTCGACTGGCACTTTTCGCACCGTGTAGATATCTTGTCTAAATCATTTTGCAATTGTTTTTGACTACCTGATGACTCTACAAGATGATAAATACAAGCATCATCTGCAGACAGTCTAAGAGGGCTTCACAAGTTGTCTCCCAAAAGTAAACAAAATTTGGAAGTTTATGGTAAGTTCCTATTGGACCAAACTGCTGAGGTCCTCGGCCCCTAGGCTTAAGATAACTTACGCTATGGACAGCACACGCACACTCGAAACTCCATTGGGGGCAGCCGCGCGAACCGTGGCAAGGCATCGTTGACCACGCGGCTATTCTGCGCGGCTCCTGAAAGCA
This sequence comes from Schistocerca nitens, assembly GCF_023898315.1. Classification (NCBI taxonomy): domain Eukaryota; kingdom Metazoa; phylum Arthropoda; class Insecta; order Orthoptera; family Acrididae; genus Schistocerca; species Schistocerca nitens. The sequence continues at coordinate 123,295,903 of NC_064622.1, read as the reverse complement.
GATCAGGAAGAGCAGAGAGTGTATAACGCTTCCTTAGGGAACGTCAGATATCACTTGAGTTTTAGTTGATAACTTTCCGGCAATTACTATTAACTGTGTTCTTTCTGACAGGAAATCACTTATTCAGTCGAGGAACTGAGACGATATTACATATATATGCAATTTGATTATAAGACGCTTGTGAGGAACAGTGTTAAAAGCCTTCTGGAAATGTAAAAAAAATCGAATCAATTTGACATAACGTGTCTGTAGCTTTCATTACGTCAACAGAATTAAGAGCTAGTTATTTTTATTTTCTGAATACGTGTTGGCTGTTTGTCAATAAATCGTTTTCTTCGCGGTAATCTTTAACGTTCGACCACAGTATATGTTCCAAAATTCTGATGCAAATCTACGTTAGTGATTGTTGTTGTTGTTGTTGTGGTCTTCAGTCCTGAGCCTGGTTTGATGCAGCTCTCCATGCTACTCTATCCTGTGCAAGCTTCTTCATCTCCCAGTACCTACTGCAACCTACATCCTTCTGAATCTGCTTAGTGTATTCATCTCTTGGTCTCCCTCTACGATTTTTACCCTCCACGCTGCCCTCCAATGCTAAATTTGTGATCCCTTGATGCCTCAAAACATGTCCTACCAACCGATCCCTTCTTCTAGTCAAGTTGTGCCACAAACTTCTCTTCTCCCCAATCCTATTCAATACCTCCTCATTAGTTACGTGATCTACCCACCTTATCTTCAGCATTCTTCTGTAGCACCACATTTCGAAAGCTTCTATTCTCTTCTTGTCCAAACTGGTTATCGTCCATGTTTCACTTCCATACATGGCTACACTCCATACAAATACTTTCAGAAACGACTTCCTGACATTTAAATCTATACTCGATGTTAACAAAATTTTCTTCTTCAGAACCACTTTCCTTGCCATTGCCAGTCTTTATTTTATATCCTCTCTACTTCGACCATCGTCAGTTATTTTGCTCCCCAAATAGCAAAACTCCTTTACTACTTTAAGCGTCTCATTTCCTAATCTAATTCTCTCAGCATCACCCGACTTAATTCGACTACATTCCATTATCCTCGGTTTGCTTTTGTTGATGTTCGTCTTATACCCTCCTTTCAAGACACTATCCATTCCGTTCAGCTCCACTTCCAAGTACTTTGCTGTCTCTGACAGAATTACAATGTCATCGGCGAACCTCAAAGTTTTTATTTCTTCTCCATGGATTTTAATACCTACTCCGAATTTTTCTTTTGTTTCCTTTATTGCTTGCTCAATATACAGACTGAATAACATCGGGGATAGGCTACAACCATGTCTCAGTCCCTTCCCAACCTCTACTTGCTTTTCATACACGTCGACTCTTATAATGCGTTTAGTGTTCTTAAACATGTTCCGCTGTGATATTTATTCGCATGAGCTTACCCCCCTTTTCCCTTTTGTTCTTCAGTTGCATATACAGTGTTGTAAACTTTGTTCTTGCTGTTTACTTGATAAAAGTTTACTACGATAACTGTCGCCATCTTATTGGTATTTACGTACAAATTTAATTAATGTTAGAGTTACAGTATATCTCCGAATCGCTGATATCGATCCTTCGTTTCAGCTATAAACGAGAAAAACTGTGACGGTCGGTTTCATTTTCCAGAACGCATAGTATAAACGGCTTCACCTGATTCTTCTTGTCATGTGTCTTTGACGTTAATTTCACAGCTTGTTGCAGCAGAGAGAGAGAGACACGTGCGGTCTGCATCTATCTAAGGTCTAACGTGATGCCAATAACACATGGTATCCATAAAACAATGTCCCAGTTTCAACAGCAATCTTCTTTATGTTATTTACAACAAATTATACACCGAACTGAAGGTAAAGTAACCTTTAGTTATATGGCACACATCCAACCTAAAACCCAGGTCTTCCCAAACTTTGGTTGACAAGTCAGGAGTAATGGAAGCAATAGCCTCTTTAGTTCTGTGTGTCAACTCTGGAAAATGATTAAGTAGTGGCGGAACATAGTGACAAACTTTCGTTAACAAGGTACAGAGTTTACTTATATTTGTTATTTTATCGTACACCATTAGTATTAAAATGTATCTAGGACAACTTTGCTTATGACAACAAAGTAATTAAGAACGTCTCGCGAAGAAATGGCTCTGAGCACTATTGGACTTCACTTCTAAGGTCATCAGTCCCTAGAACTTAGAATTACTTAAACCTAACTAACCTAAGGACATCACACACATCCATGCCCGAGGCAGGATTCGAACCTGAGGCCGTAGCGGTCGCGTGGTTCCAGACTGTAGCGCCTAGAACCGGGGGCCAACGCCGACTTGAAAGTTTTAATGATAGAGATGTAATTTCCTATCGTACCTACAATATGTTTGAACTTGCTAATAAAGACTTTGGTAAGTCTGCTTATGACTCTACCTCCCCACTTGTATTGTATACACGTAACAAAAGAAAACTCAATCGTAATGAATCTGTCTTTATTTGGATAAAAGGAAAAGGTGTATGAAAATATGTAAAATTTGTTGGTGATTGTACTTTATATTTTCATAAATAAAGATCTGTAGCGTCAGCCACTAACCGGACAAGGGTACATCTCGAACAGGGGGCCCTAGGATGAAACAGTTTGAAAAAATTTACAAAGCATAGTGCCACGCAGCCCGCTTATCGTCTAGACGGTGGTTACGTAACACGTCTGGCTCGGCGTTGGCGGCGCGCCTAATGAACAACAGTTTACAAAAATTCAAAAAATGTTGAACTTACTACAACAGCAGGAGGCAAGAAAAACCGCATTCCAGTCAAGAGTGTTGCAGCCCACGCCCTCATCAATGGACCTTGTGTATTTCTTGGATGTTCTCTTAATTTTAGCTTGGATATTAACGACACATTCTCACATGGAAATGGTTCACTGTTGCCATAGTAAGAGGTGGTAGTGGAGCGTCTAGTCTAGCTGGACTTGAAAGTTTTAATGATAGAGATGTAATTGCCTATCGCACCTACCATATGTTTGAACTTGCTAATAAAAATCTAGACACTCCACTACCACCTCTTACTATGGCAACAGTGATCCATCCATTTCCATGTGAGAATGTGTCGTTAATATCCAAGCTAAAATTAAGAGAACATACAAAAAATACACAAGGTCCATCGATGAGGGCGTGGGCTGCAACCGGGGGCTCAAGGACGCTACAGTTTGAAAAAATTATAGAACATAGTTCCCCATACTGGGCCTCCAGCTGCCAGACTGCCCGCTTATCGTCTAGACGGTGGTTACGTAACCGTCTGGCTCAGCGTTGGCGGCGCGCCAGCAGGACGCGCATACCTAGAACACCCAGTATGCGATTCCGAGATAACGCTCCCGCTGGCCACTGTGAAAACGTTAAGTCCACGCACAGTATATAAGCGAGTGCGCTCTCGCGCTACTCTCACTCTGTGTGAAGAACCGGTCGAAAAATTTGTAGCGTGGGATCTGGGTGGAGTGGGCTTTGTGCTGGGGGTTGCGTTGGTGTGGGCTCAATTGAACAGTAAATTTATTAAATATTAAATCGCATGGCATTAGGTTAGGTGAACGAGGAAGCCAGCAGAAAAGTGCTTATTGACCACTACGACCAATCCAACAGTAATTGGATTTCGACGTTCAACCATTCTCGTGCAAAGAGATGCCAATGGGTACGGGCATGATCTTGTTGCTGAATAAGGGTGTCAGGTTCACCCTGGGAAAAGAGCAGTTCTTGCAAAATATCCTCATAAACCACCCCTGTTACGGTAGCTTCAGTGAAGAAACGGGTGACGTTGGAACACAGGGCAGAAACTATTTCATTTTAGGAAATCTCTATGGTATTTTACAAGTTTACGCAGCTGTTTTAACCCCAGGTACGAAATTATGATCAAGAGTTGCTTCATTACTGAGCACCACACCATCTAAAAAGTAATCTTCCCGCTACAATACTTCACATGCAAAGTAATAATGGGCCCGATAGTCATCTGGCGTTGAAGCATATCCCACCTGTAGCCGGTATGGAATCATATATAGTAGTTTTCTTAAAACCTGCTTCACTGAAGTTCAAGAATTCCACTCTCAAAAGACTTCTTAGGTCTACGAAGGTATGATCCTCTCACACGGTAAACATCCTCTTCATATACTTTTCGTCATTGCTCGCTTTTCTCCTCACGCACAAAACGCTTTATGCCTGGGAGTTGCATGTATGACGCCTCAAGAAGGAAGAAGACAAAACAGTACTGGTGCTTGTGCGTATCTAGAACGGTTTGAGTTGCTCTTTAAATGTGATCTTGAACAAATAGTTTACAATGATTACAGACGATTTATTAAAATTTATATCTGGGACTTTCTTTTAGCGACGCCCTATATTCTAGCGAAGCATTCGCAGCGTTATTATTATTGCTTTAAAAAAAATTGGCGGAAGCTCTGCTGAAACATTGAAGAGCTATACACCGATGTCTTTCCGCGCTAATATATGAATTCGTTGTGACTGCATGTAACTGCTTGTATCAAATTTTACGTTTGAGAAAAATAAGAATCACAATGTTTTACGCAACTAATGAACTTCCGGTTTTGCTCATCTTTTGCTCGACTGTATTACATACTTAGACGTAACGAATGCTGCTCTAGTACGATGCACCTCTCAAACAATTTCAAGAAATCGAGGTTCAAAGTTGTAAGATGGTGTATAATATCATACGAGAGCGCCATCCATCAAGCAGTCGGGTTAGCGCAACTGAATAAGGCGTCGGACTGTATATCTACAATTATGAGATTGTAATGCTACAACAAAACATGTTTTTCCGGAAATAATAATAATAATATTCTATGAGCTGTCGGGATTACCACAGTATCATATTGACTTCTTGCCAGCCGAAATATTGCGGCAAGACGTCATGATCCGGCTGCAATCCCGAAACTTCATAGAATATTCAGTACAACGAGAAAACCTCAAGACTCACAATAATAATAATAGTCCTTGCAGTACAATCGTAGCGAGAGACACTGAAGATGTAATGAGATAATTTGTCAAAATGACCATTAATTTATCAAGCAGCATTTGTTACAACTATGCACGCACTACAGTCGCGTGGAAGTCGAGCAGATTCGCTCACACGCTGCGTGTAGGCTTCTCTTGTCAGTACTCTAGGATAACTGACCGAACCAATACATTATTGCGTTGCTTCATATGGCTTTGAATATCGCAAAATATTTATGTAGTATTTTATTTTTATTTGATTTACTGTTCTTCTCGTTTGACAGGTCTTTAAATAATATTGACTCTCCATCTTTCTTTGTCATCTGCTGTTCTTTTTGTCAATACAAACAACTGTTTTGCAAATTCACATTATCTATAAAATGGTATATTTTCCTCCCTCTTTCTTTGTTTTCTTTCAGCATCCTCTCTAAAGCATTGTCTCCTCAGAACGTGTCAAGCCATTTAATTTCTTTAAAACTTCCTGTGTTGTTCGTCTTTTTTTCACCTACCATTCTTAATGCAGCTCCCTTCTTACCTCTTTCTGTTCAGTTTTTCGTTCCGTCCTTCTCCGTATCCACATCGAAAGGCCTACTATCTGTCAGCTTCCTTCCTTGTCCGTCACGTTTTAGTGCTATAGAAAACCACACAGCATACAAATCATGTAAATAGTTTTCTTATCAGTTGCTTTCAGTTTTCCGCATGATTCTTCTTCATTTTCCTGCCGGTTACCTATTACAGTCCTGGTTCTGATTTCTTGGGTGCATGTAATATCCTCCTTTATTAAGATAAAAAAGTAAATGAGATTGTTACTCGTTATGTAGTTTCCTTATCTTATGGCACTGTTCTTTTTCACTGTATCAATTACAGTACTCTTGGTTTTGTTACTGCTGATTCTCATGCCACCCTCTTGACATTCTTCACTCATATTTTCTACCATTTTACACATTGTCAGCTGAAGGGTGCAAATGGAATAAGTTGTAAGTTACAAATCTGTCATTTTAGTTGTTGGCTGTTTTTTTCCAATAATTATTGTAAACAATGATAAATGTAGTATAACAGGAATATCCTACAATCCTCATACTTCTATTTGCCTATATGAAACCATTATGTGAGATTTTGTGAAACTTTCGTATTTGTGTACGCTTTATACAATTCCTGTGAAGACTACGAATCTAACTTCTAGATATGACTGTTGTAGAAATGTACTAACTTTATATGTAATCTTAATATTTGAACTGCTGACACAGAGCATTTATATAGTTATATTTTGACTAAAGTTCAGTCTTGATCACGTCATGTATGTTTTAATGATACAGGTAACCGGTTTAGGTTCTTTCTACAAAACCATCATCAGACCTATGGCTTCTTAGGATGGTAGGCGGAGCTCTCCTCGCTGCTACGCAGAGTTGACTGTATCATTAAAACATACATGACGTGATCAAGACTGAACTTTAGTCAAAATATAACAATTAATTGATCACTGCTTTCCAAAAATGTTTACCAAAATTGCATTTATATAGGTTTTTAATTTACAAAGTCGCTATGTATGCTAACCAAACCAATGGTTACATACGGAGCTATGCAAGATTCCTTCATAATGACTGAACTAATCACTAAATATAATGTGTACTTATGGACTGCTGTGAATATATAACAGCACAATACTTCTTTTAGCATAGTATTCTGAATACGATAGTACGTTTGACCTAACAACTGTAGCTGATAGAAATGCAGGATAAACAAACACTGTAACTGAAGGTGTCCGAACTTACGTAAAACGAATAAACACTCATTGTTTACTAATGCAGTAAACAGTGTCTGAACCCGGATCAAAAATGGTATGGCTCTACTCTGCAGTGCTCGCCTGAGCTGGAAGAAATCACGCCCCTTTTCATATTGCATAAATAAAGGTGGCTAAGCGCAAAGCGAGTACGCCAAGCGCCATGAAACCATTAAGTAATAATAATCTCTTCAAGAAACCTGCAATGCGTGTACAGATAATCGTACTTAAAAACATTTGAATAGGCAAATGGGGTGTAAAGAATCAGGAGCAACTTGAAAATATTGTGATTTACTGATTAAACATGAAAGACTAACATGAACAGAATTAGAAAATTTGTGAACTTGTCTCTATCGATGACCATTATCATTAACGGTTACCGTAATTTGGATGTAAAAAAGAAAGCTCACGAAGTGAACATTTTTGACAGAACTTGCAGTAAGTACTTAAAAAGAAAGGCGTAAAGAATGATGTGATGGTTACCTGAGTTCATGCATATTATGAAGTGCTTAAACCGACGGTATTTTAATAGTCAAAACCTAGGTCACACTACTGAGAAAGATTTAACTGGTAACAGCCCCTAAAGACGATATCACGTTTCCTAAATATTAGTGTCAAAAAAGAAAACTGCCAACTCTCATACTACAAAGATCTTACAAGCTGTCTGAAGAAGAGCCAGTCGGTTCGATATCGGTAATGAGACTATTTGTGTAAATAATCAAAACTGTTAACAGTAGTTGGCTCCTATTTTCATCTTTCCAGTTATCAGCTTGCTTTTGTACATAACTACGATCCATAATAGGCCATTTTTCGACAAAACACAATGAAGAAAGTTTTTGTTAAAAGTGTCATTAAGGGTCATTCTCCTCAGCCAGCCTGTAATACAAGCGGTATTTACGATTTGTTTTGGAAAAAGTAATGAAGTAATCAACGTAAATCTTTTTTTGCACATTACTTACATTTTCTTGGAAAAAATTATCCTTTTTTTTTAAATAAATTGATTCATCATGAAACCACCATCTGCGCAGTTACAGTTGCTCTGTCCAGATTGAGTTGTCCTGCAGTCTGCAAACCTTGCATGAAATGAAAAAAAAAATCATTTTTCTATGGGATATTACGCACGGAGTAACGTCACAGTGTTTTGAAATTTTATAAAATAATAAAATGGCGGATGTTTCAAAAAAGATGCAGTTTTGTCGAGTGTTTTTGGTCATGTGTTTTGCGATAACTAATTAGTAAATTAGACTTAAAATAGCATATTACTTCGTATGCAAATTTCCGAGGAATAATTGAGCCAAATTTTAGAAAGACATCTTTTATCAGTGTGACCACAACCCATTCCGTCAGTTTGAGACCATAAATACTGAGGCACTAAGTTTATAAAAACAAGTATAGAAACACAGCATTACGTTTTTAACTAGCGTAACTCTAGTCAACAAAATTACTACTTCTCATATCTTTTAATTGTGGGACTTCACAGGGAATCCAATATCGAAACAAAGCTCATGCACCATCTAGTATTTCATGTTTAAAATACATTTCTCGTGGTTTGGTAGCTAGATCAAGCCTATGGCAGTGGCAGATACAGAAAAATCTCAAGAAGGGGCCCTAAAGATATCTTGAGCTAACTTTCCTTTCACCGTAATAAAAAATAATTAAGTCACATGCAAAACTTAAGAAAGTTTTATTTAAACGTAATATACACATATACAAGACAATGCCATCCTAATGGTATGAAAAAAGTTGCAATTGTGGTTCTCTTCCTTAAATGATGAATTCTATGCTACTGTTCTTCCTAGCAAATTGGTTAATTACATCGTGAATAGGACAATCAACAGAGGTAAGCCGTTGAATCCATCCTCCTTCATTGTCGACCTCAGCCATGTCTTTCTTCGCCGCAATGTTGAAAAATTTCTTTCTACTGTAGCAATAGATGCACGTAGACAAGCAAATATTTTGTAGGAAAGTACAACTACTCGATAACTCGATTCAGTCTAGTCGACTGGCGAAAGAAACGAACGAATAGCGTGCGGGCTGACTAACCAGGGAGCGGTGCGGGTGGCAATGCGGCCAGCTCTGTAAGGGCGGGGCAGGGGGGGAAGGCATTCGCCCAGTGCGCCCTCATATGTATCCGCCACTGGCGTAGGGACATGCAAAAGCGTTTCGAGAACAGAACGGAAAACACGTTCTTTCAAAAAAGGCACTTAGAATGTTTCCCATTTCCACTTTTCAATTCGTCTTCAGACAAAAGCACCACCACTTCATCGAATTTTCTGTATTATATCCGTTGTCCTCCGGCAGCTGTATCCGTATTTCCTTCAAAATATTTCATTACAGTTTCCTCAAAATATACAGTAGACTCTCGATAGTTCGAGATGAACGGGACTGGACAACCTGGAACTACTGAACTATTGGGAACTTGGCCTGTCGAAATGTATGTGGGAAAAAATTAAAAAAACTAGGTTGAGAAGAATACAGTTGTTAACGTAAGAACTTTATTAAAACGAAATGTTTACATAGGCAATTTATATTGGCAAAATAAAGGTTTTAACTACGTCTGGTAACAATTTGCTTCGCGAAAGAATGGCGAAGTGTCTAGAGCAACGTTTCCGCGAGGCGATGTCACCTAACCATCTACTGTTCAGTGCTTCTAACAGAACTTTCAAAGGCACAGATTTCCTTTTCTTTGTAGTAGCACTTATTTTTATAAGCTGTATGGACAGAAATAGTGAACAAAGGAGGCGAAACATAACACTAAACTGTACCGACAATGACAAACCTAAAACACCAGTAATTAAAAGGATTTCATGTGTAAACCATTAAGCACTGGGAAAGGAACGTGTGGTCTCATTGAAACAGACACAATTGGAGCGAGTGAGTGGGTCGGCAGATGTTCTGCTTTGAGCGGTTGGGCGAAACGGATCCAGGATGGATACTCCATACATGTACTTCATTTTAAGAGGTTCGGATTTACAGGAATTTATATAGAGGCTCTATTTTATATTGAACAATGTGGGAAAGCGTCCTTGTCAGCAAACCTGCTAGTCATTTGTTTGTTGTTTCTTCTCCAACCTATTCTACCATATGCCTTGGTTTTCAGATCCTTGTTTATGTTCATAATTATCCTTCTTTCTGTCCGGTACACTCCCATTCCTCTTAACATCCGTATGGCGCACCGCTTCTTGCTCCACGGACAGGATTATGTAGTGTGTGGTGCTTCTGTGCAGATCCCAGTGCGCCACGATTTAATTGACTGGGTTTCATAGTCGTACGAGGAGACAGCGGATAGCTGAGCTGTCCTGTAATTTAGCTGACAATGACACTAATACGGTATGACATTTGAAGGTTCTGTTAAATGCCCGATTCGCTCCCTTAAGCATTAGGAAGAAGTGTTTAATGTGATTGTTGGCGGGGTGGTTCATGTATCTTTTCAGTAAGAGACAGGACTGCCCCATACCTCTGTGGCGTTCTGTTAGTCTCCTCCTGGTATTACTCGTTTTAGAGCGTTTTACTAAATTTACAGTATCTGTGTAATAGTGTCATTGAGTGGGTGAACTAGAGTGAGACTTGGATGTGAATGGGTGAGAAAATCTAGGATGGTGTGGAAAAATCTTCAATATTATGAAAAGTAGACAGTGCTACTCACCATATAGAGCAATGATTCTCAACATGGGGGTAATTAGCTCTGGGGGTGGGGGAGAGGGAGGGGGTGAAATGAAATATTCTGAGGGGTAAAGACAAAACTCTTCAACTGTGTTTAGGTCACGAAGTTAAATTATTTGTGGAAGATCACAGTATCATTAGACTGAAATACGCATTATATACATTTCCTACAATTATATTTTTTTATTACAAATACTAGCATTAACGAGTGAGACAATATGGTAAAAGTTAATGAATGTAAAACGCATGTATGAACATCTTCCTCACATATTCCACCAACTACACACATACCTTGTATTTCTATCGTTCATCTATAATATAAAAATTGAGGCACGTGTATCACAGATGCTGAGATATCACATATGCTTGAGTATATCAGAGTTGTAAGTAGTTCCCACAATAGACCAGAGATTGCTGCATTACTGATTTTAAAACAACAAACCAACTAACCGGCAGCACAACACAACAGCAACTATATAACGACTACTACAATGCAGTAGTGCCTACACATTATTATTATTATTATTATTAGTGGCAATGGTGGGACACAAGGCACTGGCAGCCTGCAGTCTCTACCATTTCAGAAGTAAGGAGCTCAGCAATTCACTAACTCTTTAGTTTGTGGTTTAATAAACCACCTAAAAAAATAAAATATGAATTATGTTTCATTACTTAAAAAAGGGGTTCAAAGGAAATTCTTTTTCATTCCATAGTTTAATAAGCGCTAATGTTTATAATGGTGAAGGGAAAGGGGTGGAGGGAGGGTGTTCACTGATTTCGCTCAGGGTTCATGGTATCACAAAGGCTGCAAATCACTCGTATTGAGGACGTGGTGAGTCGCAGACACGCTCAACAAAAAGATTGTTATACATTTTAAATTTCGGCCAAAAGGCATTCTTCTGAAGTTGAAACCACGCACACATTCACGAAACACACGCACATATGACCATAGTCGCCGGCTGCAGATGCCACAGACAGTGGTCATTTGTGTATGAGTTGTGTTGAGAAGGCTTTCAGGTCGAAAGTCCATTGTCGCACCTGTCTGCGACTCACTGTGTCCTCTATATGGTAAGTAGCAAACTATAATTTTCATAATATTGCCGTTATTCCAGCATAGATTTTCCATTGTTTGATTATATCCAGTTTCAATATTTTAGTCGTATTTACCACATTGGATTTTACAGTATTTGACGGTGAGGGGGGTGAGAGTAGGACGGAAGGTGTTGTCTGCAAAATATGATTGAAGTTCATAAATTCCAAGAAAATATCTTCGTTTATTGCAGTTCAGTTTATAGTTTGCTCTGGGACTCTCCCGGAAGGATGAATTTGCACCATTCCAATCTCATGGACAAGAGGGGTGGCTGGCCAAAAATTAAGATATTAGAAAGAAAGAGTAATAATTCAGGGATTAAAGACGTATCGTAGAGAGAGAGAGAGAGAGAGAGAGAGAGAGAGAGAGAGAGAGAGGCAGACGCAAGCCTAAGCCATCTTCCCTGGAGTAGAGCTGAAACATAAGAGAGCCGGAGGCAAGAGCAATGCACAAGAGAGATATTCATGTGTGCCTCTCTGCAGGAGGACACGAGAGGCAGTCTCATGGCCCCTGCCCCACGGTTCCTGACTGGGTTACTGAATGAATGGTGGGCATTGCTCCGTCTTAGTATAGCCTCTGTACGAAAGTACCTCTTCGGCCCATCAACCAAGCAGCCAGTCAGTGCCACGTGCAGCTGCCTAGAACAACTTGGTTCTGAACATAAGCTCTTAAGGTAAAACGAAAAAGTCTTCTTCATTTTCAACACATCATGTTCGTTCTTCACAAACTGCATGTCGGTTTAAAAGCAGAGGTTCGTTTGAAATCCGTTTACTGTTCATTCTTTGTACGTGTCGCAATAGGTGCTTAGGTATCTGGTTATTCTGCCATCAGCTCTACTTTTAGTTCTTGTCGACGCCTTTCGTTTTTATTGTGTTGTCCGTTCTTAAGAAACCTTTTGTTCTTCTTTGACATATCATTTCTACACTTTGTATTTTACTCAATCTTCTTTCCGTACACATCATTTGCTGTAATGTAGGAGTGCTGGAAGAACCATAGTTTTATAAAATTTTACTCTGGTTTCCTGCCTAGTCTTTTTTTAAAACGCTTTATGAATGTTCCCACCTAAATTTCCAAACCTAACCACTTTTGTGTGTAGAGCATTACTGCTGTCCAGGGTCCGCAGCTCGTGGTCGTGCGGTAGCGTTCCCGCTTCTCACGCCCGGGTTCCCGGGTTCGATTCCCGGCGGGGTCAGGGATTTTCTCTGCCTCGTGATGACTGGGTGTTGTGTGATGTCCTTAGGTTAGTTAGGTTTAAGTAGTTCTAAGTTCTAGGGGAATGATGACCATAGATGCTAAGTCCCATAGTGCTCAGAGCCATTCGCTGTCCAGGTCATTTTCACATCTCGAATAAATGATAGCCAACACTCGTTCTAAAATCACATTGTGCAAAATCATTATGGATCAGGTCGCATCTTTTCCCCAGAAAGCGATCACTTTAGTCTCGGCTTTACGAATATCAACATCATATTGCATACTAAGGCAACTCAGGTGATTCATTGTATGCGGTAACCCGCCTTCTTTTTCTTGCAATATCAAAATGTCATCTGCATGAAGCGAAACATTTGATAGCTGTCTTTCCATATTTCTATAACTTCTTTTTATGTGTTGTCTCCAATTTAGGACAATGCCACCTGCATAGGTATTAAGAAGAGTAGGTGACACTGGGCGCCCTTATCGTACTCATTTGTTTATTAAAATTTATTCTGTTCTTGTTACACTTGTATTTTCTACAATTTTTGATTCTTTGAATGGGCTTCTTATGCTCTTTATTAATTTTCTGCGACATCGATTATTTTGCATTACAATTTCTATCTTGTCTCTGTTAGCACTGTCGAATACTTTAACTAAATCTATAAGGTGCATTCAAAAAGACACATCATAATACCATTGCCTACTGAAGATAGTATGGTACCTGTAAGAGCGTTGAGGCCTCAAACTCGCTCCTAAGAGGGACACGAGCTCACACACCTACGTGACGACAGAGGGAGTTCGTGCAAGCGTCGACTGTCCACTGCACTGATCCATGCTGAAAACAGTGAAAGGGAGGCTTCTGAAGAACAGAGAAGGGGCGCAGCGCGTTTCCTGAGAAAGAGAGTACGGGGAACGGAAATTCATCGAAGAATGATTGTAGGAAGAGCGCTGTACGTTTGCTGAAAAGTAAAGGCGTGGCACAAGCGACACAAACGAAGGATGGATACCATTGGACGGTGACGCACGATCTGGAACGTCTCACCGCTTTACCGAAACATAGTCCAGCAGGTGGACGCTCTTATTATCGGAGGTGGCGAGTTACAGTGGGACAGCCCCTGTCCCAGAGGTCGGACTGAGCGTCGGAATTGCAGCGGACACGCAGTGCTCTCCATAAACTTGTCCCACCCTTGGCTTTGGTCTTTCTTTGAAGACACTGTTTTACTTTTCAGCACTATTGAAGGTAGTGGTCCGTCGACGTTTGAACTTGCTCGCTCTGTCATCCCGAGGGTTGAGTCTGTGTCCCTCTAGCAGCAAGGTTGGGGCCTCAACGCTCTTAAAGGAACGACACCATCTTCCGTAGACAATGGCATTACGATACAACACCTTTAGCGTTTTTCACCTTACAGCCTGCCGCTCGTTTGTTTCTCATTTATTTATTTAATTCAGCTTATATGAATGCTGTATGTGCATGCTTGTAGGTTATATTCTAGTCTTTTCTCTATCGCTTGTCAGAGAGTATATACATTGCTTGTGACTGAACTCGCTTTTCTAAATCCAGCCAGTAATTCACTAACGACATTTTTGTAAATTTTTAGGACCGCTATTCATTGTTGTGTAAAGTATATACAAATAAAGCATGAAACAGAAAGATAATAAGATATATTTATTTGTGCTGTGACAGACAAGTGACAATTAGCACGTCAGCTGCGTGCTGCGATACCACTCGACAACTAAGTCGCTGTAGTGCTTGGTATTTTGTGGATAACGACTTCTATCAGAATGAAGGATATGAAGTGTCAATGTATATTAAAATTGTTTTTGGCGGCTAAACGGATCGTGACTACTCTTGAGTGTATGTGTCTGTACATGATGTCTCTGATTGGATACATCTTTGCGAAATATCATGTGTTGGAGGATGTTGTAACGGCTCCACGTGAGCCGCTAGGTGGCTTGACACAATAGTTTTATACTCAGAACACACTTGCGTGCCCTTCCGACACTCAGGGAAGAGCAATATAAGATTTATTATTCGAAATTATGTTATATTATCACTCTTAGTATAGTCTGTAAGTGTGAATGCGGGTCGTCTGCTGACGTATGCGTGGGCTGTCTGCTGCCGGTTCTCTGAATGTGGAGATGCAGTTTAGCCAAACATTGTATTAAATAGAGCGCGACTGCACTGGACCAGAGAGACATAAGCTCCCCGCTCGTTAGCAGGCCCCGTTAGGTTGGCAAATAGCCGCTGTGCAGACTCTCTGAGCCCTTCCGGCCACCGTGTGTCGACCCCGGACGAGGGGAGACGGTTAGGCATTCCGTGCTGAGACTCGTGAGTAAAGACGCTCTGCGTGATGGCTCCTGTAGTCATCTTAGTTAGGAGAGATAGCCAGGTTGGATAAAATTGCTACTTCTATTTTGTTATACATACAACCAATACAAATATTTGATGCTGCTCTTGAGCTGGGCCAGCAATCCACATAATCGTACTATTAAGTAAAGTGAGTGATCAAGGAGTACTTTTCCCGATTTTTATAAAATAAATGTTGTTGCTATATAAAATTCTTGTTTCTCACTGGAACGCCGTATTTCCATTACCATTCCAGTTAAGTTATTCAAAATTCCAACTTAAAGTTAACCAATAAGAAGAAATGTTTCATTAAATTTCCACAGGTGCCATTTTCAAATTGAGTATACCTACCAAGGCTTTGCGGAAAGGAGGTATCATGCAGTGTGTGAGTGGATAATGTCCAAAAGCCACAAATAAATGACCCCGCCCCCCAGCAATTAAGCCACCCACACGCCCGCCCACTCACCTACACCCCCCCCCCCACACACACACAAACAAACACGCACATCTTATCTGTTACGTAGTGCCGGTAGCCTAATATATGGGACTGCTGTGCACACGCAGGGCTATTCCGCGCGACGCCTCTGTTACGCTCGACCAGCTGTGCTGGTGGCGGGTAACGCGTGATCGATCGCATAGCTGCTGGTGTGGGGTACAGGGAGTGGTGGAAGGGGGGGGTGGGGAGGGGGATGGAGTAATGCAGATCCGCTCCCCGGGAGCGAGAGCCCGAGGCTAACCAGACGCTGGGGCGGTCGGACTGCGGCCCGTCGCGCCGGGGGCGAACACTGGCGCGCTTTGATGGGCAGCGGTAGTGGCTAACAGCCGAAAAGAGGCAGTATGGTCACCGGATGGCCCAGGGCTGAGTGGGGGAACATCAAGGGCGAGCTTCTTTTGAAATTACTCTCCTTTGTTAGTGTACCTAGCGTTCGGTAGTAATTTAATACGGTACTGTATTGGAATATGGTGAAATATACTTTTATGTGTCGCTGTAATTTGAGTAAATTTTACCATTTTTTTCCAATTTCGTTTTATCTGGACTTGTCTGTTTCGATGTCTATCGAATTCTAGTTTGTAAATGAGAGAACTAAGACAGGATTTAAAGGCTATTTTATTACACCGTCTGACAAAAGAGGTGAAGCACACAGAGGGGAAGGGGGAAGCGGAAAGGAACTTCACAGGTTGAGAGGGCATGTGATGTTATTTCGGGATTACAAAATCGAAATCGAATCAAATTTACGAAGATCTGGTACTATTTCAGGATTACAAAATCGAGTAAAATTTACAAACAAATTGGCAAAAGAGGCCCACTTTCCAACATGAAACTTGGGAAGTGAGTCTTGAAGATGTTGTACACCTCCTGAGACAAGGTGACCTAAAGCTGTTGTAATCGGACCTTGATAATCTGTTACATAGTGCCAGTAGCCTAATATATGTGGCTGGTGTACACACGCAGGGCTATCCTGCGTCACTCCTCTATTACGCTCGACCAGCTGTGGAGGATAACGTGTGATCGATCGCATAGCTGCTGGTGTGGGGTAGAGAGAATCCCACATTGACACTAGGAAGGAATTGACGTCAGAGTCGATCGCTTCTGTCGGTGACAAGTCTGGGGATCTTCCTGTGAACGACAGTACCTCAGTATCGCTCGAAGATTTCATAGAGACACTTGCCATTTGTGGAGGATCATTGTACTGTTGAAAAATGACACTGTTCTCTCAGAGGTAACATATGAAGACATAGCATGTCTGTGATGTTCGTGACCTGATGCCATACGCGATGGCTCTCCACACCATGAGGGCAGCTGTAACGACACCGTGCCTCTCAAAAATATTGGAAGAATGCTCCAGATCGCCGCAATACTCGGCAGGGAGTGGCAACTGTCCCTTAACATAGACAAATGTAATGTGTTGCGAATACATAGAAAGAAGGATCCTTTATTGTATGATTATATGATAGCGGAACAAACACTGGTAGCAGTTACTTCTGTAAAATATCTGGGAGTATGCGTGCGGAACGATTTGAAGTGGAATGATCATATAAAATTAATTGTTGGTAAGGCGGGTACCAGGTTGAGATTCATTGGGAGAGTGCTTAGAAAATGTAGTCCATCAACAAAGGAGGTGGCTTACAAAACACTCGTTCGACCTATACTTGAGTATTGCTCATCAGTGTGGGATCCGTACCAGATCGGCTTGACGGAGGAGATAGAGAAGATCCAAAGAAGAGCGGCGCGTTTCGTCACAGGGTTATTTGGTAACCGTGATAGCGTTACGGAGATGTTTAATACACTATAGTGGCAGACTCTGCAAGAGAGGCGCTCTGCATCGCGGTGTAGCTTGCTCGCCAGGTTTCGAGAGGGTGCGTTTCTGGATGAGGTATCGAATATATTGCTTCCCCCTACTTATACCTCCCGAGGAGATCACGAATGTAAAATTAGAGAGATTAGAGCGCGCACGGAGGCTTTCAGACAGTCGTTCTTCCCGCGAACCATACGCGACTGGAACAGGAAAGGGAGGTAATGACAGTGGCACGTAAAGTGCCCTCCGCCACACACCGTTGGGTGGCTTGCGGAGTATAAATGTAGTTGTAGATGTAGATGTAGACAATGGCCATCGGGAGTAGCGCAGAACCGCGATTCATCGCTGAACACATTGCGACTCCGTTCACTAGCAGTCCGCGCTTCGCGGTCGTGGCACCACTCCAAAAACAGCCGTTTTGTTGTGGTGTTAAGAACAACCTACACATAGGACGGTAATTCTCTAGTCTGCCTGTTCGTCACTGAGCACTAATAAATGCCATGTGACTACGGCCTCCCGTCGGGTAGAACGTTCGCCTGGTGCAAGTCTTTCGAGTTGACGCCACTTCGGCGACTTGCGTGTCGATGTGGTATAAAATGATGTTGATGAGGACAAACAACACCCAGTCCCTGAGCGGAGAAAATCTCCGACGCAGCCGGGAATCGAACCGGGGCTATTAGGTGCGACATTCCGTCGCGCTAAACACTCAGCTACCAAGGGTGGACACCAAGCAATGGTGCGGAACGCACAAAATGTTGCAGGAAGTGTACTATTCGCTCTCGAATATCAGGTGCAGATAGGAAGGACTTACGCCACGCTTGCTGCACAGTATGGCTATCCTCCCATTGTGGGGTTAGACTGGGTCAGCGGAGCCTTGGCGATGAAGATGCGTACACTGGCTTTCCCATGCAGTCTAACACTGGGTCCCTGTAAAACCCTACATTGCACGTTTCGATCAGTTGATGGAATGTAGACCCACAGAAGGGCCCCTTTCAGACTCTTTCAGATGGTTACAAGCCTGTTTTCCACGAGTAAGCGGCATCTCTGTGTCCATTACCTCACTCACTCAACATCTGAGACTGTTCAGGCATCTTATGTACCACATTGGGCCTGGTAAGGATATTAAACACCAACAACTCTAATGCGAACAGTGACATCAGAGCATCTCTTGTGTTTGCTTCACTCTTCTTGTCAGGTAGTGATTCTGTAAATAAGTTCCACAAACAAAAAATCATTTACCTCTAGCAGACGTTACGTTAACATCGTCTAACAGCGCCTCCGCACTCGATAACGGCCTCAGTTAGGCGAGGAGGAGAGTCCACAAACTTCTCTGTGCACGCCGTATCCAGCGGAGACCCGTTTTGATGATTACATGTAGCAGAACTAACAAAATGCGGCGAGGTTGACTGCTATGTTTCACACGCAGTCCTAGACATTTTCTGTAGGATAAAGACAATATGATGTATCGGATGAGTAGAAGTGCTATAGGTTGTCTGAGTGTTCGTAAAACCAGGACCGCACTACGGATGGGAGAAACCGACCGGTTAAAGACGACACCGGTATTTTAGTTCAAATGCCTCTGAGCACTATGGGACTTAACTTCTGACGTCATCGGTCCCCTAGAACTTAGAACTACTTAAACCTAACTAACCTAAGCACATCACACACGTCCATGCCAGAGGCAAGATTCGAAACTGCGTCCGTAGTGGTCGCACAGTTCCAGACTGTAGCGCCTAGAACCGCTCGGTCACCCCGGCCGGCTGGCATTTTAGTTCCAAAACCCTTTATTTTCCGGTATTCATCTTGTCTTAGGTGTGCACAGGCTTTTAGTGATAATCGGGTAAGGAGAACGATGCATCGATGTACCATAGCAGCTGTGCTAAAATTTTTGCTATTCAAATAAAACTTTTTCTATTAGTAAAATTTCCATTGCTTTGAAATACCGCGTTATTATAGTAAGTGGGAAGAGTGATGAGTGCTATTTTAATAATAACATCGACAGGGAGAAACGAGCAACAAACGAATAACATAAGAATGGGTACAGCATAGCTGAAACACTAATGCACCTGTTACCGCCCAGAGTAATGTGTAGTTGCAGTGGGCAAGACTTGTACCCACGTTGTCTGAATGGTGGTTTCACATTGTCGTCGCCGTACATTGGTTTGTAATAATGGAATGGCGCCAAGCCTATTCGAGTAATATTTTACTAAGTGTGGAAGCAATGATGTATAATGCTCCATTTGCTGTCCAAGATTAAAACCGGGGAAAGCTATAACAAACTAGCGGCATCATATAAGGACAAAACATCCAGAATGTTTCTTGGAAGGCCG
Source organism: Schistocerca nitens (assembly GCF_023898315.1). NCBI lineage: Eukaryota > Metazoa > Arthropoda > Insecta > Orthoptera > Acrididae > Schistocerca > Schistocerca nitens. The sequence continues at coordinate 123,276,228 of NC_064622.1, read as the reverse complement.
GCCGATGTCGCCGAACGGTTCTAGGCGCTTTAGTCTGGAACGGCGAGACCGCTACGGTCGCAGGTTCGAATCCAGCCTCGGGCATGGATGTGCGTGATGTCCTTAGGTTAGTTAGGTTTAAGTAGTTCTAAGTTCTAGGGGACTGATGACCTCAGATGTTAAGTCTCATAGTAATCAGAGCCATTTGTTTCTTGGAAGAAAAGGTAAATTTGATTGATATACCACTATAAACGTGGAAAGATAACTAAACTCTTAAGTTTTTTCATTGCTTCAGGGTAAAAATTTATACCATCCAAAATCGGCAATGCAGGAAACATATCAACTTGTGAAATATCGCTCTCGCCTTCACCTTTCGCGTTGTTACACGCAATCTTACTATTTGTCTCCAATTTCTGTGAAAGAATGAAAATATAGGAAATTATGGCATCAGTAATAAATTAAAAACTTAAAAATCCAATCATAGTTAATAATAAAAATAGAAAGTATTTGATCTGCTGCCTGTATCTGATTATAATCCTTGGAAGCCGCTGAACACAGAAAAGAGATTCTCCAGCCTCAATTTTTACCCTTTAGCAGAGACTGTTCGTAACGTTAAAATAATTCTTGAGTGGAGTTTCCAAAAATTAGAATAGGTAGGAGAATACTGGTAAATTTTTATAATATTCAACCGCTCATTGACTTGCGATAAGATCTATGAACACTGGACTGACTAGGTTTTCTTTTATTTACCCACGAGGTTTTTGTTTGATGTTTGGATTCATCTCGAAACATAAAATGCAAAACTGAGGGACTCTTAGAATTTTTCAACCTTTCCCTACGTTTACTACTTCAAACAAAAGGAATAAAAGACCGAAAATCGGTTACTTCAGAAATCGATTATTTTGAAAGGTTTTAACACGGAGATTGAACTTGAGATGAAAAAGGCCGCTATAACCAAAAACATGCTGTTTCAACGATAATCGACTTCAATAGATCGTTTTAATGCAGGACTGTGCACATGACTGTTGTAGTCCTGGGGAAGGGCAAGATTTGGTCACCGACAACGTTGAAATAAACGTACTGGTAAATGTTCACTATAGCCTGAATGACCGGCTTCAAATAATGGTACGCAAAAATCTAAAAAAAAGAAGAAAAATGACACAACTGTCTCCAACCTGGACTATACCCTCCACATACCACTGTTTAAACACCTTCTTGGGAAGCCTTGCATTCTGTGAAGAAAAGTAAAAGCGGTCCTCGGAGCACGCTACACGTCTCTAGGCCTTTAATGTCCAAATGAAACTGCATGGTTCCAGAGACCTTTTCAACTCTCGAACATCTTCGATGTATATATGCAGACTGAAGCGACGAATGAAAACGGGGGAATACCAAGTGGGCTGAGTGTGAATGGGAGTTTGGATTTAGCAGGGAGGCGTGGTACGGTAGTCAGTCTAGTGTTGCAAAGCTACTGTGCAAGAGTAGAGTAGAGACCTTGGCTCGAATCCTGGCCTTAGTATAAATTTTCATTCGTCTCCTCAGTCTGCATATACACATTTTAATACCCAGTTTCTGTGTTGTTTGTTGTGAGAGGCACCCACATGCCTTGCTCATACTGTGGCATCAAGCAGTCAGGCCTGCAAGATGAGTGGTCTGCCAAGCGAGAGGATTCATTCTTATTTATCGAGTAACATGAACTCTAGTACTCACACTTAAGTTACAAGTTATCCTCCTATATGATTAATACGCAACGGAAACACGCATCTGACTATCAGTAATTTACAGAACTCTGACTGTACACCACGCACTGGCAATACCACATTTTCTTTTTGTCTTTTATTTAACGGCTTTTGTCAACACGTGGCCACCGCACTGAATATGAATGGCGCACACATTATAAATTCGGGACATTATGACAACATACAATTCGAAGGAAAAGTCCACCAATCTTTTTCTTTTCACTATCTTATTTATTCCGATAAATTCTCTAACCTAAACACACAAATTCTATAACCTACAACAATAACACATGAGAAATTCCGCCCAGTGGGCATGGCTTTACATTGGTGAATCTCTATATTATGGTCTCGTAATTATTTAACGCTACAGTGCACTTTCTAGATAGGATGGTGGATCTTTTATTATTTCTCACACTTCGACTCTCACAATCATCATCACGAAACTATCCTCCAGACCGAGGAGTACAGAAGGAACAAGCATAACCCACTAATCTTTCGAAACTACCTTGCTACTCTCCCATGCAAACCACACATACCCAAATTACATGACATACACCACACTACGACATGAAATACAAAACACTAAATAGTCACAACATTATCACTTTCAGCTTTCCCACTTCAATTAGTATTTATCCCAGTTTCACACGACACTGCCCCACTTTGTAATTCAACTTTCCTACTATGAACTCTGGAGATATTTGCACGTCTTCCTGTGCAATGCAAGCCAAGTGGCGTTGCTGGATAGACGGCCGACTCACCTTGCTTCTCTCTCAGAGTTTGAATCTAGCGTCACACGGAATCATATCAAGCAAAGTAATATTAAGAACGTATTCATCACACACTCGAGTCCTCAACTGATACCATGGACGAGTACTTCTCTTTATCTTTTGTCTCATACACAGTTTGAGACTCACACAGTACTCACCACGTGGAAGTACTCGTCTCTAATTTCAAGTCCTGCACACGTCATTTCTTAAATATTTCAACTTATGGTACACACGCTATTTCTCAAATATTTCAACTTATTGTACACACACTAGTAATTCAGCTTAACTTAAGCACACGGAAGTATTTCAACTTATTGCTACACGTGGGTTCATTGTGACCGTTGGTCACTTCCGAAGATTACTACAATCCCATTAATATTACCTGCCTGACATTTAATTCTCCCCACAAAAGTTCCTGAAATAGAGAAATTATTATTTCAAACTACTCTTAAATATTCCACATGCGTACCATGTCTCCACTCTTTGGTCATTACGGAGCACAACTAAAACAGGTCTTAACAGCACAAGATCCAGCGGCAGAGTGCCGAAACATGGCCGTTCTCGAGGTCCTCTCGCACCTCTGCTGAAGTGGGGGAAGACCACGCTACCGTATTGGTCAGCCACATTTCAGGCGCTCAAAGCTCAGGTAAATTTCATCTCTTTGGTCCCACCAAAGGTGGCCAAAGGATCGTCTCAAAGATGATGATATATTCACATTCACTATCTGCGGTTAGCAGACGACCATACATTCATTCATTTCACAGATCTCACCAAACTGGATGTAGGGATTTATTTTGTGGGAGTGCACATGTGATCAATTAAATAAATAAATTGTCATTCTTTCCCACACTGGTATCCAGCTTCGCTGTATTAATTGAAATTGAGTTATTTTACAAAAAAAATGTGTTGTTCTGACAAAAATAATGAAGTATGTTGTACCTATTTTCAATGTCGGGCGGTACTGTTCCCTTTCAGTTGCACTGAAGATGTGCAGGTTTACATTTGTATGTACGCTTAGCAATGGCAACACATATAGTTCTATTCAGTTTGTTCATTCAATTCAAACATATATGCATTCACTGAAAGCAGTAACTTATGTCTTTTTGAAACCTACTGTCACTGTCAAGTCGTAATAATCGCGTTAGGTCTCTGTCGGTTACGATTTATTCACGTCCTCTGTTCTTAAGCTGTGTTAGTTGTCTGATGGTAGTACATAAATCATTGTAGACCTGCTGGACAGTCCGTAATGACACACCAACATTCACAGTTGTGTGATTGGCATGTCCAAACACTATACCTCGTTTTTGCCATTCTGTCTTGTTACGGTATCGACCCATGTTACTGCGCTGATTCCTTACATCCGACTGTCCCATACATGTGACTTCATGGCCATGACTCACGTCAGTAATGGTGCGTCACTTGACACCCTGATTGCAGTTGTACACCATTTGCAACGCTCTAAAGCCCGGACTATGCTGTTTTGTGGAAGTGAATAACATTTTGTCCCGTGACGTTGTTATGTACATCTACATCTACATCTACATTTATACTCCGCAAGCCACCCAACGGTGTGTGGCGGAGGGCACTTTACGTGCCACTGTCATTACCTCCCTTTCCTGTTCCAGTCGCGTATGGTTCGCGGGAAGAACGACTGTCTGAAAGCCTCCGTGCGCGCTCTAATCTCTCTAATTTTACATTCGTGATCTCCTCGGGAGGTATAAGTAGGGGGAAGCAATATATTCGATACCTCATCCAGAAACGCACCCTCTCGAAACCTGGCGAGCAAGCTACACCGCGATGCAGAGCGCCTCTCTTGCAGAGTCTGCCACTTGAGTTTATTAAACATCTCCGTAACGCTATCACGGTTACCAAATAACCCTGTGACGAAACGCGCCGCTCTTCTCTGGATCTTCTCTATCTCCTCCGCCAAGCCGATCTGGTACGGATCCCACACTGATGAGCAATACTCAAGTATAGGTCGAACGAGTGTTTTGTAAGCCACCTCCTTTGTTGATGGACTACATTTTCTAAGCACTCTCCCAATGAATCTCAACCTGGTACCCGCCTTACTAACAATTAATTTTATATGATCATTCCACTTCAAATCGTTCCGCACGCATACTCCCAGATATTTTACAGAAGTAACTGCTACCAGTGTTTGTTCCGCTATCATATAACCATACAATAAAGGATCCTTCTTTCTATGTATTCGCAATACATTTGTCTATGTTAAGGGACAGTTGCCACTCCCTGCACCAAGTGCCTATCCGCTGCAGATCTTCCTGCATTTCGCTACAATTTTCTAATGCTGCAGCTTCTCTGTATACTACAGCATCATCCGCGAAAAGCCGCATGGAACTTCCGACACTATCTACTAGGTCATTTATATATATTGTGAAAAGCAATGGTCCCATAACACTCCCCTGTGGCACGCCAGAGGTTACTTTAACGTCTGTAGACGTCTCTCCATTGATAACAACATGCTGTGTTGTGTTTGCTAAAAACTCTTCAATCCAGTGTGAGGAGGTTCAAATGGTTCAAATGGCTCTGAGCACTATGGGACTTAACATCTATGGTCATTATCCCCTAGAACTTAGAACTACTTAAACCTAACTAACCTAAGGACAGCACACAACACCCAGCCATCACGAGGCAGAGAAAATCCCTGACCCCGCCGGGAATCGAACCCGGGAACCCGGGCGTGGGAAGCGAGAACGCTACCGCACGACCACGAGATGCGGGCGTGTGAGGAGGCATTCGGTAAATAGGCATGAGGTGGACTGCGTGGACTCTCATACATTTAAATATACAGTGATGGAAAAATAAATCGCAACATCAACAAGGAGTTGTGAGACAGAAATGACAGTTGGCAGGCGTGTTTCTACATCTGAAAGACGGCGTGCATTCAGATTTCGTGCCAGTCGCATAAGAGTGGCGTTAGCAGCGCCACTACAAGAATGCAAATTAAATCTGCTATAAATACGCGCTTTAACGGTCGTGGGCATTAGTTATCTTTGAGACTGGACGTAGTGAGCTGACGTGGGTCAAGAATATCTTCAAGGCTGCAACGAAGACATTATCAGCATCTCACTGAGTTTGAACGAGGTCGTGTAATAGGGCTACGAGAAACTGAATGTCTCTTCTAAAAATGGCAAATGGCTCTGAGCACTATGCGACTTAACTTCTGAGGTCATTAGTCGCCTAGAACTTAGAACTAATTAAACCTAACTAACCTAAGGACATCACACACATCCATGCCCGAGGCAGGATTCGAACCTGCGGCCGGAGCGGTCGTTCGGCTCCAGACTGTAGCGCCTAGAACCGCACGGCCACTCCGGCCGGCGAATGTCTCTTCTACAATACCGCAGAAAGACTCGGCATGAATCTAGCCACTGTACATGATTGCAGGTAGCGGTGATCAAGAGAATGAATGGTCGCATGAAAACCGTCCTCTGGAAGGTCACGTGGTATTATCGACAGGAAATACCATCGTGTTAAGCACATGGCTGTAGCTCATCGTACTGAATCTGCGACAGCAATCTGAGAGGCAGTTGGTACCACAGTGACACAACGAACTGTTACAGATCGGTTACTCCAAGGACGGCTCCGAGCGAGACGGCGTGTAGTGCATGTTTCATTGACCCCAAACCACCGCCATTTGCGACTTCAGTGTATGAGGTAACGGGCGAGTTGTGGCGTCCTGAAAATTTCTAAGTTCCGAGCGTGATGCCGCACAATGGCCGGTCCAGCGGCGTGGCTGGGAATTCCAATAGTGACGCTGTGTTGAAGAAGGAGACTCGCCGGGAGTGCCACAGATGTTGGACGTTGTGAAACCTTAATAGCAGACATTTCACAGTTCGTATAGAAATTAACAGTAGCCAGATGAATCATGATACCTTCAAGATAAACATGTACATTACCATTATTTTCACGACGATTCTGATGGTGTAATCAGATTTTCAATATCTTTATTAGTCTAATGTTTAGTATCTGACGTTAAAGTATATGAGTAACATCCAGCAACGAAATTGCAAAATTTAAACGCTTCATCCGATTTCGTCGATCGACGTGTCTTTAGAAAGCTATTAGTGTAAACCTAAATTGGTATAAATTACAGACATGCAACTTGAATAGTACATGAGTTACTGGAGGTCAAAGTGGCTGATGACTCTCGATCGCGTCAGGCCATAAGTACTCCACAGTTACACGAAAAAACGGTAGCATCATGCTTATAAATATATTTATTCATCTGTGTCTTTGTTTATATCCGATATATACTATTCATGAAGAAATTGGTCAAGTATTTACTGTGTTTTAGAAAGCACAGAGACATTAGGCTACTGGTATACCTTTTGTTCTATTCTTTTGATATATGTTTATTTAATTTGTTTATGTATCTAATAAAGTTATTTAAATGTAAATCCGGTATTTCGAATGTGTTTCATTATGTTTGTGTGGATGCGTTGACTTCAAGACTTGGCGCGAGCGCTCAAGCCAACCACATCGCTGGTCAATGGGGAGACTGGATGGAAGCGATTTCGGGAGAAAGGACAGGGGGTATGGCACAGGACACGGGAAGTGCTGCACGCTGCAATCGGCGGAAAGACTTCGACAGTGGAGCAGTTTGCGAGTGGTCGCGGAGAATAGAAATATTTCGGAGTGCCGACCGGCGCTCTTGTATCATTTTCGTGGCTTCTGCAGCGAAGTCGTAGTATGCGTTCGAAGAATATCTTCAAGGCTGCAAAGAAGACATTATCAGCATCTCACTGTGTTGTTCTTCATAACTAATTATGTGAAGTAGGAATCTATTGCTTCCCTGTTATTCAACTGAAATTTTATTTAATTGCTGGACCATCGACACCAATAAGTGTTTTGGAGAAATATACCGCATTCGAAAAAGTACTTCTAGTATCGTACTCATCATTTAAAGTCGTTAAGAGATACCTGCAGATTTTATTTAATTGCAATCTTTCATTTGTAATTTATACACTCCTGGAAATTGAAATAAGAACACCGTGAATTCATTGTCCCAGGAAGGGGAAACTTTATTGACACATTCCTGGGGTCAGATACATCACATGATCACACTGACAGAACCACAGGCACATAGACACAGGCAACAGAGCATGCACAATGTCGGCACTAGTACAGTGTATATCCACCTTTCGCAGCAATGCAGGCTGCTATTCTCCCATGGAGACGATCGTAGAGATGCTGGATGTAGTCCTGTGGAACGGCTTGCCATGCCATTTCCACCTGGCGCCTCAGTTGGACCAGCGTTCGTGCTGGACGTGCAGACCGCGTGAGACGACGCTTCATCCAGTCCCAAACATGCTCAATGCGGGACAGATCCGGAGATCTTGCTGGCCAGGGTAGTTGACTTACACCTTCTAGAGCACGTTGGGTGGCACGGGATACATGCGTACGTGCATTGTCCTGTTGGAACAGCAAGTTCCCTTGCCGGTCTAGGAATGGTAGAACGATGGGTTCGATGACGGTTTGGATGTACCGTGCACTATTCAGTGTCCCCTCGACGATCACCAGTGGTGTACGGCCAGTGTAGGAGATCGCTCCCCACACCATGATGCCGGGTGTTGGCCCTGTGTGCCTCGGTCGTATGCAGTCCTGATTGTGGCGCTCACCTGCACGGCACCAAACACGCATACGACCATCATTGGCACCAAGGCAGAAGCGACTCTCATCGCTGAAGACGACACGTCTCCATTCGTCCCTCCATTCACGCCTGTCGCGACACCACTGGAGGCGGGCTGCACGATGTTGGGGCGTGAGCGGAAGACGGCCTAACGGTGTGCGGGACCGTAGCCCAGCTTCATGGAGACGGTTGCGAATGGTCCTCGCCGATACCCCAGGAGCAACAGTGTCCCTAATGTGCTGGGAAGTGGCGGTGCGGTCCCCTACGGCACTGCATAGGATCCTACGGTCTTGGCGTGCATCCGTGCGTCGCTGCGGTCCGGTCCCAGGTCGACGGGCACGTGCACCTTCCGCCGACCACTGGCGACAACATCGATGTACTGTGGAGACCTCACGCCCCACGTGTTGAGCAATTCGGCGGTACGTCCACCCGGCCTCCCGCATGCCCACTATACGCCCTCGCTCAAAGTCCGTCAACTGTACATACGGTTCACGTCCACGCTGTCGCGGCATGCTACCAGTGTTAAAGACTGCGATGGAGCTCCGTATGCTACGGCAAACTGGCTGACACTGACGGCGGCGGTGCACAAATGCTGCGCAGCTAGCGCCATTCGACGGCCAACACCGCGGTTCCTGGTGTGTCCGCTGTGCCGTGCGTGTGATCATTGCTTGTACAGCCCTCTCGCAGTGTCCGGAGCAAGTATGGTGGGTCTGACACACCGGTGTCAATGTGTTCTTTTTTCCATTTCCAGGAGTGTATGTTACATTCGTAATTCACAATTACTGAGTGATAGAAAGCTTCGAACATTCGATTCATGTGTGTATTCTTATCGTATACTGTAGACTCAGCAGTATTTTGCCTGTATTGCAGCAACTACGTATCCCAGCCCATAGACAACGAAACCAGCCAAAACTTTTAATATTGCTACTGTGAGTCGGAGGGTACGTAATTGCGAGCCACCACACCAACCTCATTTTATTTCATTTATTATTTTGAAAGCCCGCAAGTGGTATCAAGAGAGTGCTCATTGGGGATGGGAGGGACGTGGGCAGGATGGAGATTTGTTATGTTTCCTGATGAAAGCTGACTCTGCGTCAGTGCCGGTGACGGCCATGTGTTGAGAGCCTACAACCGACCTGTCTGTATTGTAGATGCACTGGATCTACACCTGGATTTATTTTGTGTGACAGCAGGAGCACTCTCAAGGTTTTCTCGCGCACCTTGACTTCAATTCAGTACGTCAATCTGATGACTCGAGCTTTTATGCTGCCATTCATGAACGGCGTTCCAGGAACTGTTTTTCAACCGGATAACGCTGGATTCGATATCACTGTTGTAACCGAACATGCTGTACAGAGTGCCTTCGCGTGATCGGTTACCAGATCAACCTTCAATCAAGCACTTATGAGACATAGAGCGACGACTACTCCAGCGTTATGAAAAGCCACCATTAGCCGTCCCTGTACTGTCCGACCAAGTACAACTGGCATGGAACTCCATCGAACAAACTGATCTCCGGCACCCGCACAACACAATGTATACACGTTAGGACGATTGCATTCAACATTCTAGCGGTGACACCAGTTATTAATGTACCAGGATATCACATTTCAAGTGACTTATATCGCTCTCACATTAACCTCAGATCTTGCAGCGTCAGTCAATTGAATGTGCTACTTAGACAAATGTATTCCCGAAATTTCATTACTCTACATTAATTATTTTTTTTGGCGCTGGGAATTTTTTGCCGTTAGTTGACATAAAAACGTACATGTACAATGTGCAAGTCGCATTACTGCATGTGTTGTAGCGTACGTCTTGAGTCATTATTACGTCTTTTTCTGGTGGTCGCATAGTTATCGAGGTACTACGATGTCTGAATTTAAATTACATATCGATGCGAATGTATGGGATAATGTAGCATGTCCAGGATCCTTAGTGTAAATTGCATATGCTCTACGCATTTCCATGGCGCTCAGCAAAACTGTTGCAGTGTCTGGGAATGGAGTTCGACATTAAACTTCACTAAGAACATATGCTAACGCAGACGGAACTATGATGAGACGTGCAGAGGATTATGAAATCTCTGCTATCCTCTACGAATATCCCAGAAGGTGAAAAAATCTTGGTACACAATTACTAACACTAGTAATTTTAATTTGCGTAAAATGTGATATAAAATATTGTACTGTAGATTTATTTCAGTAAAAGGTCGAGTCATTCATCTGTGTAAGATGAGAGACCAAATTAATCTGCTGTTTTGCATGAAATATTAACAAATTGAATTTCATCAAACTAGCTTCCATTAGGAGAGTGGAATGCGCTCCACTACTGTGACATAACTTTCAAACTGGTAAAGAGCAGCAATCAGTCAACGTTTCTGTTCTAGATTTACTATAGCAAATCGACATTTCGGCTAGTGACTAGCCATTATCAGTGCTAATAACACAAGAACTATATAGTCAGAGCACATCATACAAAAATTATAACTCATGATATTGCTTATATCGCTTGTACACTTGTACATTAAATTTCATACCAGTATTTCGGAGTTCTTATACAACTCTAGTACGTCTACACCTGTTGTTCTGGCTCTTTACACAGATCTTTAAGGAGTACTGTGTAATGAAGATAGAGTTTGCAGGGAAATGTGTGGATCCCTCTATATAAAGTACGTAATACATAACTTTCATAATAAAGCAATTATGGTCTCTGATAAAATTAAAATGTTGCATAGAAAGAAAATAAAATAAATTAAAATGGAAGAAAGATTATTAACATTGCTGTACTGATGTGTTGCCACATTTAGCACTTAACATTAGAAGATATAAAAATGGCAGATTAACTTCTAGCCAGCCAATTGTTTCGTTAATCATAGCATAGGTAAAATCAAATACATAAAATTTACAAACAGCTACGAGGCACTTGGTAAATACTGTGACTTTAGGAATTGATTTGAATATTTTTTTCGTTTTTTATTTATTTTAATCGTCGTGGCGTGGTATGTGGCTTGTATTACTTACTGAATATTTCACAGATGGCGCCAAATATCACCAAGATAGACCGTTGTTGCGATTTTCCAATTCGTCGAGGATGTAGAGCAGGCTCGTCCAAACTGTGCCCCTGGGGCGCTAGCGACCGCAATAGCCCACGGCCAGCGCCCCGGGCCAATTCGTATGTTGGTGCAGTGGCCGAGCCGCGACGCTTAGCTGGCCGTGCGGACCGGCCGAACGCCAGCCGATAGATATATTTGTTCGCCCGTTTTCCCTTCGGGCAGAGGACGTCCCACAAGTGCTTCAACTAGAGCTGATTGACCTAGAGTAGCATATCCGCCTGAAGGATCGCTTTCTTATGTGTAAAACTTTGAATGACTTTTACAGCTGTCTTCCACGAGAGAAATATCCTCTTTTGCACAAGCACGCGGCCAAAGTTCTCTCAATGTTTGGTTCCACGTATATTTGTGAGCGCTTTTTCTCGCTTTTAAAGCTTGCTAAAACTAAGAACCCTTCATTCCTTGGCGATAAAAATTTGACGAATTCTTTGAGGTTAGCAGTCTCACGGAATATTGTACCTAGCCTAGACAAAATCGTTTCCTCGAAGAAGAAAGACGTGTAAAATGTTAATTGTCTTCTTTAACATTGCCGGCCGCTGGTGGCCGAGCGGTTCTGGCGCTACAGTCTGGAACCGCGCGACCGCTACGGTCGCAGGTTCGAATCCTGCCTCGGGCTTGGATGTGTGTGTTGTCCTTAGGTTAGTTAGGTTTAAGTAGTTCTAAGTTCTAGGGGACTTATGACCTCAGCAGTTGAGTCCCATAGTGCTCAGAGCCATTTGAACCATTTTTTCTTTATCAATGTTGACTGTAAGACTTAAAGAGCTTTATAACCTTAATTATATTTCAATAAGTTTTCAAACTTGGTCAGTTAAAAATATTACGTACAAAACAGCAAACTAAGGATCCGATTTCTAAACTCTGAAAAGGGATACAAAAAAATGTAGCACGAAGTATAACAAAAAATACTTACTTGAAACTACTAACAGTAAGAATGAGATTCTATATCCCTTACATAAAATTAATTCTAAAACAGAATATTTTGCTTACGTTAGATCTGACCGCGGGACAGTCCACCGCAGAGCAGAGGTGTGAGATCTCACTCGTTCCGCAGCTGTCTCTCTCGCTCCTATGCCGACACTAGCGACACACGGTCCTGTACGGGGCGCTGAACTACACTGCCTTGCGGCCGCGAGGCGCGGGCGCTCCCTCGGGCGCAATTCTTGAATGAGCCTGATGTAGAGAGTACTGAACCATAAACCACTTTATACAGATTTTTAGTTACAAGCACATTAAAAATAAGATACTGAATTTCTGTTATTAACAGTGTACATGTATCTAAATCAATATAACATGAAGGAAGGAAGGAAGCTATGTTGGCAAGAAGTCAGGAAGTCAGGACCGTATTCACTACTACCAAACAAGCAGTTTTCAAATAATTCCCAAAATCAGGTATTTTCCAGAATGAGATGATCATCAATCATGCTCCAGGTAACATTTTTCTGAGGGCAAAAGATCTACAGCTCTTCTAGGAGGTCGAGGAACCTGCACTTCTGATCTTTACGTAGCAGTCTCACAGCAGACGTCAAAATTGGCAACCTACGTTTTGTCGTAAGTAAATGAGCAGCCGCACTCGCTCTGTCCGTGGCATTCTTTCTTTCCAGCGCTTTGTGTTCTCCAAACCTAATTTCCATTCTTCTTCCCGTCTGGCCAACGTAACAGGTCCCTCAGTGTGGGCAATCTGTTTTGTAAACTCAAGACGTATGATATGAATTCTTTGTATCTACAGTACGTTGCAAAATAAAACCTAGGTTGTTTACTAAAATAAAGCTAGATCGGAAACGGCTCCTGATTGCTGCTCTTTACCATTTTTGAATATTAAATTACTTCATGGGAATGGGTTAAAGCGGTACGTTACTAATAACAAAATGATTAACGATTACCGTTTGTATGCGTACATGTGTTTTACAGGTGTTTGAACGCTTGCTATGCTTTATTGGATCTCTGCTCCTTCTGTTCCGAACGCCAAATATTCACATAAATTATACAATTACAGAAATTAAACAATTTCGAGAAAACCTACTGGGATTAAGATGTATTTTTGTAATGGCCAATTATCTTTCAAGATTACCATTATTTATGACACCTTCGTTACCAGTGGCTTACTTCTTATTTTATTCGAAACAAAATGTAGCAACACGCGCATATTAAAGACAAAAAATCGATTCAAGGTGCATTTGATCGACAGTAGATTTCTTTAAGAGATTACAGCTTACCTGAATTTTATATTCAACGAAGAAAATGCTTTAACATACTGCCGGGAATACCTGAGAAGCTCTCTTTCTTCACTGGTGGCCAACATTTATGCAGAGGAATTTATGAAAGATTCTTGTTTTACAAACCCTTACACAAACGGATTTTTGACGGTGTGTTAACAATAGTTTCATAGCATTGCCCCATGGAGTGGACAAATTAATGCGCTTTTAGGACCAGCTCAATTTAACATATTAGAACATCCATACTACCACAGAAACAGAAGAATATGATTCCTGCCGTTCCTGAATATGCTAAGACATTTGCGGTCAGGCAGACACAGTTTCAAATTCTGATACTCTAAGGATCAAGCCATGTGACAGCGGTCTTGATGCAAAAAATGATTGCATTACTTTTGTAATCGCAACTGGAAATAGCAATGATCTTCAAACAATATTCAATCAAAATTAAATGGTAGTCTCGATCAGACATACACATTTATTAAAAAATTGTGACCGGTTTCAATCTTGTTTAGATCATCCTCAGACCCTCCTCCGCGGTGGCAGACGGAGACACAGGACAGTTGACATGCGTCTCGCACATACTATCCCTGCTTCGTGCCATTGTCTCCACCTGGCACCCTGGATTTCGGTCTGATGATGATACAATATGTGATCAAAAGTATCCGCACACCTGGCTGAAAATGACTTACTAGCTCGTCGTGCCCTCCATCGGTAATGCTGGAATTCAGTATGGTGTTGGCCAACCCTTTGCCTTGATGACAGCTTCCACTCTCGCAGGCATATGTTCAATCAGGTGCTGGAAGGGTTCTTGGGGAATGGCAGCTCATTCTCCACGGAGTGCTGAACTGAGGAGAGATATCGAAGTCGGTCGGTGAGGCCTGGCACGAAGCTGGCGTTCCAAAACATCCCAGAGGTGTTCTATAGGATTCAGGTCAGGACTCTGTGCAGGCCAGTCCATTAAAGTGCTGTTATTGTTCTGTCGAGGGACATGAAAGGGAAGCAGTGGTTGGGAAGGGAGTGAGACAGGGTTGTAGCCTCCCCCGATGTGATTCAATCCGTATATTGAGCAAGCAGTAAAGGAACCAAAAGAAAAATTCGGAGTAGGAATTAAAATCCATGGAGAAGAAATAAAAACTTTGAGGTTTGCCGATGACATTGTAATTCTGTCAGAGACAGCAAAGGACTTGGAAGAGCAGTTGAACGGAATGGATGGTGTCTTGAAGGGAGGATATAAGATGAACATCAACAAAAGCAAAACGAGGATAATGGAATGTAGTCGAATTAAGTCGGGTGATGCTGAGGGAATTAGATTAGGAAATGAGACACTTAAAGTAGTAAAGGAGTTTTGCTATTTGGGGAGCAAAATAACTGGTGATGGTCGAAGTAGAGAGGATATAAAAGGTAGACTGGCAATGGCAAGGAAAGCGTTTCTGAAGAAGAGAAATTTGTTAACATCGAGTATAGATTTAAGGGTCAAGAAGTCATTTCTGAAAGTATTTGTATGGAGTGTAGCCATGTATGGAAGTGAAACATGGACGATAAATAATTTGGACAAGAAGAGAATAGAAGCTTTTGAAATGTGGTGCTACAGAAGAATGCTGAAGATTAGATGGGTAGATCACATAACTAGTATTGAATAGGATTGGGGAGAAGAGAAGTTTGTGGCACAACTTGACTAGAAGAAGGGATCGGTTGGTAGGACACGTTCTGAGGCATCAAGGGATCACCAATTTAGTAATGGAGGACAGCGTGGAGGGTAAAAATCGTAGAGGGAGACCAAGAGATGAATACACTAAGCGGATTCAGAAGGATGTAGGTTGCGGTAGGTACTGGGAGATGAAGAAGCTTGCACAGGATAGAGTAGCATGGAGAGCTGCATGAAACCAGTCTCAGGACTGAAGACCACAACAACAACATTGTTCTATAACCACTCCGCCACATGCCGTGCATTATGAACAGCTGCTCGATTGAGTTGAAAAATGTAATCGTCATCCCCGAATTGCTCTTCAACAGTGGGAAGCAAGAAAGTGCTTAAACATTAATGTAGGCCTGTGCTTTGATAGCACCACGCAAAACAACAAGGGGTCCAAGCCCCCTTCATGAAAACACGACCATAGTATAACGACAACCGCCTCCGAATTTCACTGTTGGCACTACACACACTGGCAGATGAAGTTCACCGGACATTCACCATACCCACACCATGTCATCAGATCGCCACATTTTGTACTGTAATTCGCCACTCCACACAACATTTTTCCACTGCCCAATCGTCCAATGTTTACTCTCCTTACACCAAGCAAGGCGCCGTTTGGAATTCCTGTTTGATGGTCTGAATATATGTCTGCCTATTTAACATTACGACCCTCTTGAACTGTCGGCGGTGTCTGTCAGTCAACAGACGAGGTCGGTCTGTATGCTTTTGTGCTGTACGTGTCCCTTCAGGTTTCCACTTCAGTATCACATCGAAAACAATGGGCCTAGAGACGTTTAGGAGTTTGGAAATCTCGCGTACAGAAGCATGACACAAGTGACACCCAATCACCTGACCACGTTCGAAGTCCGTGACTTCCGCGGAGCGCCCCATTCAGCTCTCCCACGATGTCTAATGACTACTGAGGTCGCTGATATGGAGTAACTGGCTGTAGGTAGCAGCAAAATGCTCCTAATATAAAAACGTATGTTTTCAGGAGAGTCCGGATACTTTAGATCACATAGTGTATATAAAAGACCGGAACCGGTCACCATTTTTAAATAAACGATGATACGCTATCAAGGCAGTCATTTCAATTTTATTAAACTTTTTTATGAAAAACTGATACTCCGCGATGCAGGTCAACAGCGACAAAACCAATAATCGCACACGTCGGCAAATCCATAGTTCCGTTTTTTGACAACGTCTCATTCAAGATAACCAAGGTCCTCCGGAAATTTCATGTTAAAGTGGATTTTCGTACACATCTAAGGTCTTCTTGGGTTGGTGAAGGACGATTTATTGTTGTAGATGGCTGGAGTATATAAAATTTGTTTTCAAGAGTGTGTGTAGATCAGACCGCAAACACGGAAGAATGCTTTCTAGAGCATCAGTTTTGCAACCCATGAAGACTGCAATTCCTGAAGCTTGTACGAGGGGCATTCAATAATTAAAGAGACAAACTGATATACGAGTATCGTTCCGAAACTAATGCGTCCTATCTTTTTGATGGTGACTTTGGATGTCCGCGCCAGATATCGCTGATATAGTGCTAATGCTTGAACCTTCCTCTTTCATTAGCAGTTGGTTACGCTGTTCTGCGGTAGTTGCGCGAGCAGGGGAGTGTTCCAGAATGGATGCGCGTATAAAACAGCGATGTGTGATTGAATTTCTCACTGCTGAAGAAATTGTGCCGATTGAAACCCATCGACGCTTGTTAAAGGTGTATGTACACGAAAAAATATACGTAATCAATGTGAGGCGATGGGTACGTCATTTTCAGTGTGGTGAAAAGAGTGTGCATGACAGGCCACGTCCCGGTCGACCCAGTACAGCTGTCATCCCTCGCAATGAAGAGTTCAAATGGTTCAAATGGCTCTGAGCACTATGGGACTCAACTGCTGAGGTCATTAGTCCCCTAGAACTTAGAACTAGTTAAACCTAACTAACCTAAGGACATCACAAACATCCATGCCCGAGGCAGGATTCGAACCTGCGACCGTAGCGGTCTTGCGGTTCCAGACGGCAGCGCCTTTAACCGCACGGCCCAATGAAGAGTGTCTTGACCAACTCAACCGTGCTGATCAGCGGATAACGACCAGAGAATTGTGTGCAAATTTGAATGCCGGCTGTAATGCCTTGGAAACAATGCAACAATGCTGGAATATCTTAGTTTTCGCAAAGTCTGCACGGGATGGGTTCCCCGGATGCTTACTGAAGAACAAAAAAGTCATCGAATGGAAATTTGTCTGGAATTGCTGGACCTATATGAAGCTGAAGGTGACAATTTTCTGAATAGCATCGTCACCGGAGATGAGATGTGGTGTCACTGTTACGAGCTGGATTCCAAGATAACAACCATGGGATGGCGACATGCGAATTCTCCGTCAAAGAAAAAAATTCAAGACACAGTCGTTTGCAGGCAAAGTGACTTGAGCAGACGTCTGGGATAAGGAGGATGTTGTTCTTTTGAATGTCCTGGGGCCTGGAGAAACTGTTAATTCAGCACGCTACAAGACGATACTGACTAAGTTGAAAGTCCGAATTTCCAGGGTAAGACCAGAGAAGAAGACCAACTTCCACCCGCAACATGAGAACTCCAGGCCCAAAAACAGTTTTGCGACCACAAAACTCATGGAGAAATTCGGCAGGACTATCTTACCACATCCATTGTACAGTCCCAATTTATCACCTTCGGACTTCCATCTCTTTGGGCCTCTGAAAGATAGACTTTGTGGCGAACATTTTCAAGACTCGGATGCTGTTGTCAAAGTTGTAAGGAAAGTGGTTGGCCTCAGCTGGTTCCGATATTTACAAGCGCGGGATGAAGGCTCTGGTTCATCGTTTGCAATAGTGCATAACGAATGGTGGTGACTACGTGGAAAAATTACAGTTTTTAGCTGAAAAAGTGCTCTGTTTAGCTGTGCTGTTGTAATTTATGTATCTCCTGTAGTTTCCATGAATAAAAATAGGAGACAGTCTCAGGGAGCCAAATAAGGACTCCAGGGATGGGACGTACTATTTCCCAAACCATTTTTCCAATGGTTTCTTGAATCAGCCTGGCTGTGTTTGTGCGAGCATTGTCGTGTAGCAGTGTCACGACTGTTCCTTGATATGAGTGACGTTCGTCTCTCATTGATAGTATTACTTTGCTCGTACACATGTCCGAGTAGTAGGCGCTGTTTACTGTACGCTGGTATTCTAAATAATCACAAAAGATTAAGTCTTGGGTTTCCTCGAAGACGCAACCTGAATTCTCCCGCTAATAGTAGCATTCTGAATTTCTTTCGGACAGGATGGATAATGTGCTTCTATTTCATGCTTTGTCTTTTGGACTGTGGTTCAAAATGGTGAGCCCAATTGTCACCACACGTTAAAATCTTTTTTAGAAAATGCTCACCTCCCCTTTCACAGCGTCGTTAACTCTATCGGGATCTAATTTGCGCTTATTTTGCTGTACTTGAATTTGTTGTTGATAATATAATGACCTGTGTCGACACTTACTGCAACTATTTTTGCTGTAAGTACAACTGTAATACGTCGGTCTTCACGAATAATGTTGTGAATGCGGGATTTAAGCGAAGTGATCGACACTTCATCTGGTAAGCCAGGACGTTGCCCATCAGTCATAGAGGTTCGACCGTTTTCAACTATTCTACCCAAAAAAAAAAATCATTCGGTTAAATATTTTAGCCACTTCTTCACCTTCAGAAAGAAAGAATAGGTTCACTGAACGTTGTTCAATTAATGTGGAAACTTCAAGTGGACACGCCGTAGTTACATGCAATATTGAGGTTGTAAACAAAAGTGTTTTTATCGGTCAGCTGTTCTCCATTCACCCCAGGAATGGCAACCTGAATTCATGAAACAACAAAACCCTTCCTACAAACTGATTCATATCAACATGTGTCTTTAATTATTGAACGTCTCTCTTTCACTGAATACCTAAAGAAATTGATACACCTGCCTAATATCGTGTAGGGCCCCCGTGAGCACGCAAAAGTGCCGCAGCACGACGTGGCATGGACTCGTCTAATGTCTGAAGCAGTGCTGGAGGGAACTGACACCATAAATCGTGCAGGGCTGTCCATAAATCCGTAAGAATACGAGGGCGTGGAGATCTCTTCTGAACAACACGTTGCAAAGCATCCCAGATGTACTCAATAATGTTAATGTCTTAGGAGTTTGGTGGACAGCGGAAGTGTTTAAAGTCAGATGAGTGGTCCTAGAACTACTGTGTAGCAATTCCGGACATGAGGGGTGTCGCATTGTCCTGCTGGAATTGCCCAAGTCAGTAGGAGTGCACCATGGACATGAATGGATCAGACAGGATGCTTACGTACGTGTCACCTGTCAGAACCGTATCTAGACTTATCAGAAGGCCCATATCACTACAACTGCACACGTGTCACACCATTACAGAGCCTGTACCAGCTTGAACAGTCCCCTGCTGACGGAGTCCAAGAATTCATGAGGAAAATGTCCATCCGCTCGATGCAATTTGGAACGAGGCTTGTCCGACCAGACAACAGGTTTCCAGCCATCACCAGTCCAATGTCGGTGTTGACGGGCCCAGGCGAGGCGTAATGTTTTGTGCCGTGCAGTCATCGAGGGCACACAAGTGGGTCTTTAGCTCCGAAAGCTTATATCGATGATGTTTCGTTGAATGGTTCACACGCTGAGTCTTGTTGATGTCCCAGCATTGAAATCTGCATCACTTTGGGGAAGCGTCGGCCTTCTGTCACGTTGAACGACTCTCTTCAGTCGTCGTTGGTCCCGTTCTTGGAAGATCTTTTTCCGGCCGCAGCGATGTCAGAGAGAGCCGGCCAGGGTGGCCGAACGGTTCTAGGTGCTACAGTCTGGAACCGCACGACCGCTACTGTCGCGGGTTCGAATCCTGCCTTTGGCATGGATGTGTGTGATGTCCTTAGGTTAGTTAGGTTTAACTAGTTCTAAGTTCTAGGGGACTGATAACCTCAGAAGTTAAGTCGCACATTGCTCAGAGCCTTTTGAACCATTTTTGATGTCGGAGATTTGATGCTTTGCTGGATCCCTGATATTCACGGCACACTCGTGAAAAGGTCGTACAGGAAAATCCACATTTTATGGCTACCTCGACTACGCTGTCTCCCATCGCTCATGCGCCGACTACAACACCACGTTCAAACTCACTTAAATCTTCATAACCTGTCACTGTATCAGCAGCCGTCTAACAACTGCGCAAGACATTGTCGTACAGAGGCGTTGCTGACCGCATTGCCGTATTCTGCCTGTTTACATATCTCTGTATTTGAGTACGTATGCATATACCAGTGGCGCTTCAGTGTATATCAACATGGCTTGCAGTAGAATACTTTAAAGCAATTTGCGCCTCTGCAAATCCTTTCTGGGAGTCGTTTATTAAAGGGTCCGTCGCGGTACACATGGGAGAAAGCACTATTAACCATCAGAGCGTCTGTCTGTTGGATAACTCGTAGAATAGCTGTAATTTCACTATTTGCTCGCAGCGGAGACGACAGGGTGCGCTGAGAGCCTTACCGTGCGGCAATCCACAGGACAACTCAGTTGCGCGCGTTCGCTATCGAAGGCGCTGTCGTCTGGCATTGAGCCCAGACTCAGTGTCGGGAACATTACACATGTGCGATACAAATCTTTCGCCTTAACAAATTCTGCGACGCGGCTAGCAGATATCAGTCGGCTGTCCTGAAGTTGCCTGGCATCCTTTCTTTCCTTTTTTCCTTTTTTTTTAAATTTATTTTTGTAGCGTGATTGCAGGAAGCGTGGAGGTTACCAGTCGTCCATCGGCTTGGCTACTATGATCGGAACTTCCGTATGACTCTTCCTGCACTTAATGCTTTCCATATGAAACAGCAACGAAGCTATGCCTCAGTGGGTACTCTATATTACGACCATTTAGTAAAGGGGGAAAAACGGGGTGTTTTCAGTAGGAAGCAGAGATCGGCGATGAAGTGCGGAGCCAGAAGAGTGACCCTCACCCGGCCGCTGTAGCTGGGACTGTAATGGCGGGGATTATGTGCGCCGCTTCCTCATGTCGTTAGGACTGAATTCTGCGATAATACCTGGCCTCGCCCAGACCGGCCTGCCCTGGGCGGGATTAGGAGATTAGGCACGTGATCCTGCCGCAAATGGTCCATACATTCACAGGACCGCGCCGCGCGCGCAGCTGCCGACCGCAAACGAGAAGACGCATGCATTATTAATGAGACGGCACTGCAATTGCTCTCCCAAGGCGGCCAACTGTTCTTACGGCTGCTATTATTTTCTCATTCAGGGAAGGATGTATTTTGCTGGGAGTAATTTCTAATACAGCTGTCCGCCTCTCCTACACAGTTGGCCAACACTGCCGCTGCTGGCGACTGTGAAGTCACCACATCTGAGTACTGCAACGCATCATAAGTACCTGTAGTGATATGCGTATTTACTGAAGTAGATTCGTATATGATGCTCCGGTACTCAGAGAAAAAAAACTAAATAAACGCTAAGAGTATTGAATCTAGAAGTAACGAAGTTAAAACTAGATTCCAATAAGATAAAGGATGCGGAAATAAAACTCACATAAGAATACTCTATGAAATAGCCGAATTTTTCTTTCTCGGTGTTGTGTTGGCAGAAGAGCCAACACCGTGTTACGAAGGGAGGCCGAAATGCACGCGTTTTAGCTCACGCAGGCTGGCGTGAGGAGGGAAGGACTATACTGACGAGAGGTCTGGAACATGACATGGAATTTGAATTCAGAAAGCGGACGTAATTAGTTTGATACTTAACTTTAATCCATTAATGATGAATGTCGCTCTTGACGGTACATGATTCACGATATTATTTGTTCAGATTATAGTAACTGAATATGGCGCCTTGCTAAGTCGTAGCAAATGACGTAGCTGAAGGCTATGCTAAACTGTCGTCTCTGCAAATGAGAACGTATGTAGACAGTGAACCATCGCTAGCAAAGTTGGCTCTACAACTGGGGCGAGTGCTGGGGAGTGTCTCTAGACTAAAACTGCCGTGTGGCGGCGCTCGGTCTGCAATGACTGATAGTGGCGACACGCGGGTCCGACGTATACTAACGGACTAAAGGCTACCACCTAGCAAGTGTGGTGTCTGGCGGTGACACCACACTCGGTAGCAATGTAAAGAAAGTAAAGAGTCCCAATAAAATCAAGGGAGGAATATCTGAACAATCCTTTCAGTTTCCACACTAAGAAAATGTTGATGAAGACGTTTCTATGTAGTGGTATGAGACGGATGTCAAACTCGGAAGCTACCATAGTAGAAGAAAGCTCACCCACAATCTGCGGAAGTGTGATTTGGAGGAGACTTACATGAACTACCTAGACTGACAGAAAAACGAATGAAATAGTTATACAAGAAGTAGGAGAGAAGAAATATCCACTGAAAGTTTAGGAAAACGTAAATCAAAAGTCACTGAACAGTTAATTAGGTACGATATTCGTTTACAAAAAATTTTCAAAGGCCAGATCGTAGGAAAGCGAAAGAGGGATGAACGAGAACATTCTATATAAATGTTATGATCAGGAAGATGGGTTAGCTCTCATACATGGAGAAAAAGATGGCTGTAGACACAAGACTTACAATTTTGAAACAAGGAAAAGAAGTACAGGGTGTTTGGAAGAGAGGAGGAATCTAGTGTTAAGGTCTGAGTTTAACAGAATTTTGGAACTGTGTCGATCAAATTAAGCAGAAGGCATATACTGGGTGTTTCACTAAATGTCTTTGCCTCTGTCAGTTTCGAAGTAATAGGCGACGGAAATATTTATTGCTGTAGGTCACTATAAGAAGCGTTACACTGTCTGCGGTGCTATGAACATAGTTTATTGTGAAACTTCCTGGCAGATTAAAACTGTGTGCCCGACCGAGACTCGAACTCGGGAACTTTGCCTTTCGCGGGCAAGTGCTCTACCAACTGAGCTACCGAAGCACGACTCACGGCCGGTACTCACAGCTTTACTTCTGCCAGTACCTCATTCTGGAAACATCCCCCAGGCTGTGGCTAAGCCATGTCTCCGCAATATCCATTCTTTCAGGAGTGCTAGTTCTGCAAGTTTCGCAGGAGAGCTTCTGTAAAGTTTGGAAGGTAGGAGACGAGGTACTGGCAGAAGTAAAGCTGTGAGTACCGGGCGTGAGTCGTGCTTCTGTAGCTCAGTTGGTAGAGTACTTGCCCGCGAAAGGCAAAGGTCCCGAGTTCAAGTCTCGGTCGGGCACACAGTTTTAATCTGCCAGGAAGATTCATATCAGCGCACACTCCGCTGCAGAGTGAAAATCTCATTCTGGATAGTTTATTGTGTTATTATCCAAAGAGTTACAGCAAAAAGACACAATTTCTTACATGGAACAATGGTTGTTTCTATCATGCACCGGAATAAGTAACACCAGCTGTGTACACATCAATTTAAATTACATTCCCATCACTTTTAGTTTTGAAGTTACAGCCCTTCAAAGTTTCAGAGGCAGATACCATACGCTGTACATAATACATGGCTGTGTGGTGTGTGATTGATGTTCTGGCGGTCGGAAGTTGATTTAAATGAGATGTTAAAATGTGTGCCCATGTTCCTGAATGCACAATGCAATGCTCCTTCTAAAGGATCTGCGGACGAGATGTAACATCGCCGGTGTCACGGAGCAACATGCGTCTTCGATGCGCCGTTTTAGATCATCTGGGGATGTGGGCTCAGTGACATAAACACGATCCTTTAGATATCCCCACAAAAAGAAATCTAAGGGTGTTCAATCGTGCGACCTTGCGGGCCATGAATGAGGACCATGACGTCCCGACCACCTTCCTGCAATCCTGTTGTTTAGTTCTTCCACAGCAGCACGCGCAGAATGGGCTGGGTGTCCATCGTGCTGCATCCACATACGGACTCTCGTGCGTAGACACACATGTTAAAGGAGACCACCCAAACTGTTGACTATGAACGCGCGATATAACTCACCTGTCAGTATACTTGGAAAGTAGTGTGGACCGATGATTTCATCCCCAGAGATTACAGACCAAACATTAATGGACCACCTACGTCGACGGTAGACGGGCCGTACCCACCGAGGATTGTCTGCGGCCCAGTAGTGCACGTTATGGCGATTCACTGCACCATAATTTGTGAACGTGGACTCATCAGAGAACATAACACCTTGTAAAGACTCCAGCCTGAAATTAGGCGTGGCCCATTCACAGAATGTAACTCTCGCACGGAAATAGTTCCCATGCAGCTCCTGGGTCAGTGACAGGCGGTACGGGTGAAACCTGTGGCCGTGTACTATACGCCACACAGATGTGAGACTGACACCAGCGACTGCAGCAACGGCTCGTAAGCTGACATGAGGATCGTGGTGCACTGCAGCTAAAACAAACACCTCCGTCTCCTCACTTCTTGCAAGTCTTCGTCCGTTCCTACAGCGCATTACCAAGCTGCCTGTTTCCCGCGGTCGTTGTTCGGCACGTAAGAACGTAATGGCTGCCGGATCTCTTCGCCTAGGATATCTCACGGCGTACGCCGTGGCCGTTTCAGTGGCATCATGTCGGCACTCGCAGAGCATCAGCAACATGACAACGTACTCGTTGTTCGTCTATGCCATCTTCATCCGATGTCAGTAACTGTGTTATATTAAGCCCCGTTTTTTTGTGTGGCTCGAACTGTCGGGTATACGGCCGTGTGCGGCGACAGTCGGCAGTCTAACAGAGCATCGAGGAAGCTTCTCGATCCCTGACGCCGGCGACGTTACAACTCGACCGCACCACATTTAGAAGGCGCACTGCTTTATGCACATCGTGTGTGGTATCTGTCCATGAAACTTTGAAGGGTTGTAGCTCCCAAACTAAAAGTGATAGGAATGTAATTTAAACTGATATATACACAGCTGGTGTTAATGATTACAGTGCATGATAGAAAAAACTATTGTTCCATTTAAAAAAATTGTATCTCTTTACTGTAACTCTTTGGATAATAACACAATGAACTATGTTCATAGCTCCGCAGACAGTGTACCGTGTCTTATGGTGACCTACCGCAATAACTATTTCAGTCGCCTATTACTTCGTAGCTTACAAAGGCAAACACATTTAGTGAAACACCCTGTATATATTTCGTTTGGAATTTCTAAAATCAATGTTTAAAGTTGCAACTAAACGAGATGAAGTTGGTGTCTTGACCTTACGAGGTTAGAGACATACATTAAGAGTTGCGGAAAAATAACATCCATACGATCACGAAGACCTCAAATGGAGGTAAGTGTAAGAGCTATCTCACAGTCAGTTTAGATGTTTTTGACAAGAAAAGAGCGATTGATAATGTAAGCAATGTTAGAAAACGTTCATAAGATTGATAGACCTAAGAAACGCTTCCAACAATGTAGAATGGTCCAAGGTGTTCGAAATTCTAGGGAAAATTGACGTATGCTTCAGGGAAAGATAGGTAAAATGTGGTATGTACCAAGAACAAAGAGGGAAAAGTAAGAATAGAAGACCAAGAACGTAGTGTTTGGATTAGAAAGGATATGAGACAAGGATGTAGTCTGTGGCCCCTACTGCTCAATCTGTACATCACAGGAGCAGCGACGAAAGTAACAGAAAAGTTCACGAATGGAAATGAAGTTTTGGGTGAAGTAACGTCAATGATAAGATTCGCTGATGCAGGAAGATTTGCAGGACTCTGTAACGGAATGAATAACCTAATGAGCACACACTACAGATTGAGGGTACACAGAAGATAGACAAAAGTAAGGAGAAATAGCACAAACGAGATTCGCGATGAATTCAACACCAAATTGGTGGACCATAGAGCAGAACTGGTGTTGGAATAGAATTTCAACACCACTTACCTTGGAAGAAAACCAACAACGGGACGAATCAAAGGGGACATTAAACGCACACCAGTACAGGCAGGGAGAGTATTATTGGCCATGTAGTCTATTAATTTGAGAAAGAAATTTCTGAGAATGTACGTTTGGAGTGCAGCAGTGTATGGAAGCGAATTGTTGTTGTGGTCATCAGTCCGAAGACTGGTTTTATGCAGCTGTCCATGCTACTCTATCCTGTGTAAGCCCTACATCTCCGAGTAACTACTGAAACCTATATCCTTCCGAATCTACTTACTGTATTCATATTTTGGTCTCCCTCTACGATTTTTACCCCACGATCCCTCCAGTACTAAATTCGTGATGCCTAGATGTCTCGGAATGCGTTCTACCAACCGATCCTTTCTTCTAGTGAGTATGTGCCACTAGTTTCTTTTCTCCCCAGTTCTACTCAGTACCTCATCATTAGTTACGTGATCTACCAATCAAATCTTTAGCATTCTTCTGCAGCATTACATTTCAATAGCTTGTGTTCTCTTTTTGTCCAAATTGTTTACCGTTCATGTTTCACTTCCATACATGGCTACATTCCATAAAAATACTTTCAGAAAAGAATTCCTGACACTTAAATCTATATTCGATAGTAACAAATTTCTCTTCCCATTGCCAGGTGATGTTTTATATCCTCTCTACTTCGGCCATCGTCAGTTATTTTGCTGCACAAATAGCAAAACTCATCTACTACTTGCACTGTCTCATTTCCTAATCTAATTCCCTCAGCGTCATCTGATTTAATTTGACTACATTTCATTGTCATCGTATAGCTTTCGTTGACGCTCATCTTATATCCTCCTTTCAGGACACTGTTCATTCCGTTCATCTGTTCTTCCAAGTCCTTTGGTGTCTCTGACAGAATTACAATGGCATCGGCAAACCTCAAAGTTTCTATTTCTTCTCCATAGACTTTAATCCGTACTCCATACTTTTTCTTTGGTTCCTTTACTGTTTGCTCAATGTAAAGATTGAATAACATCAATGACAGGCTAAAACCATGTCTCACTCCCTCGTCAACCACAGCTTCCCTTTCACGCCCCTCGACTCTTCATCTGGTTTCTGTGAAAGTAAAAAATTGCCTTTCGCTACCTGTATTTTACCCCTCTACCTTCAGAATTTCAAAGAGAGTATTCCAGTCAACATTGTCAAAAACTTTCTCTAAGCCTACGAATGATATAGATGTGTGCTGCCTTCCCTTGACCTATCTTCTAAGAGAATTCGTAAGGTCACTAACGTCAGTATTGCCTTGCGTGTTTCTACATTTCTCCGAAATCCAAACTGATCTTCCAGAGGTCGCTTCTACCAGTTTCTCTATCCTTCTGTAAAGAATTCGTATTAGTATTTTGCAGCAATAACTTAGTAAACTGGTAGTTCGGTAATTTTAACACCTGTCAACACATGCGTTCTTCAGAACTGGAATTATCATATTCTTCTCAAAGTCTGAGGGTATTTCGCCTGTCTCACACATATTGTTCACCATATGGAAGGGGTCTGTCATAGCTAGTTCTCCCAAGGCTACCAGTAGGCCTAAAAGAATGTTATTTTTCAGTTTCCAGTCACATTCTTGACGTAGTATTATTTCTTCTCTTCATCTACCTGCTCTTCCATTTCAATAATATTGCTCTCAAGTACAACTGCCTTGTGTAGACCCTATATATATTCCTTCCATCTTTCAGCTTTCCCTTCTTTGCGTAGGACTGGTTTTTCATGTGAGCTCTTGATATTCATACAGCTGCTTATCTTTCATCAAAATGCCTCTTTAATTTTCTTATAGGCGTTATCTATCTTCCCCTAGTGAAATATGCTTCTAAATCCTTACATCCTTCCTCTATCCATTCCTGCTTAACCATTTTCTACTTCCTGTTAATCTCAATTGTTAGACGTTTGTATTCCCTTGTAAGTGTGTTATGGACTGGAAAATTCAGAACAGAATAGAATCGAGGCTTTTGGGATGTGGTGCTACAACCATATATGACGGGGTGGGGTGGTGGCGTGCGGGGGGGGGGGGTGGGGGTGGAAGGGGGGGGGGGGAGAGAAACCTGTGAAAGGCATTAACAAGAAGGGACAGGATGAGAGGACATGTGTTGCAATATCAGTTGATAACCTCCATGGTGTTGTAGGGAACTACAGAGGGTAAAAACTATAGTATCAGGCAGATATTGGAGAACATCCTACAAATGGGATGTATGTGCTCTAAGAGGAAGAGAGTAATAGAAGAGAATAGTTCTAGACGCATCGAACGTAAGACATTAGATGACACAAAGAAAAACAACGTGTCATTTTGGATTTTATTTACTCACTTGAGATAATACATTTGTAAACATTTCACCCTCTCATTTCAGTCTCCGTAGTGAGAATATCTGTAACACGATTTGGTCATAATAAGCTGTTCGAGATTAACTACGCAACGAAGCGATTGGAGTCTTTGAGATACGCACCCATGGCATTCTGGTAAGTTTTCAAATTACGTTAACAAACGACATAAGTAAGTTACATATCTACAATACGTAAAATTTAGGTGATCCATAAATATTTCTTGTTCTATGCCTGCTACGAGTCAAAATATCTATATGGCTCTCGCTGGAGGGCAGACTAGGGTAGACTATTGTTAAATCCTCATATATCTAGACGTAACAGTGGAAACTCATACAGCTAGGTTTGTATCCACGTTTTAAAATTAATTTAAAATAATACGCAGTCGGAGTTTACAGTAATGTAGAGCCATAAATATTATTTGATAAGGATAAAAAAGCGTTTTAAGGAAAATTGTATATCGTCACCATATATATGGGGGTACCAGTAGCGCAGTTGTTAATACGAGTATACGTCGCTGGTACTAGTTGCTTGCACGGTACGTGTTTGACTTTATTTCATGAGCATCGCGGTTCTGTGAAACAGACTTCGTCGTTTTAATCGAATGAGCTAAGATTCAGCAAGGCAATCTGATGACGACAATGCTGAATTTCGAACCTGTCGTTGTACTCTGTGAAGTTCAGTTGAAGTCGCTGAACTGTAACAATTGTTACTGATAAGGACGCATGTCACATTGCTTTTGCCAGCACTTGATGCATGTTCGGACTCCTGTAGATTGTTAACTATGTATCTCTGCAGTTACGAATAATTTTCAGGATCTTAATAGCTTTACTCTGAGTTACACGTGCTTTATAGCATCGTTATAAACCTTTTTCACTACTATCTGTTACCCTGAGTCAACAAAATCCTAATTTTCATACATTCAGTGTCTAGAAACTCTCACGTTAACCCCCTTTTCTTTTTCTCCCTCTTTCCGCCGACCTTCAACCGTTTGTTCCTCCGATTTTCAGCAGGTGTTGATCTCTCTGGACATGGCACCCATAGCAGAAAAAGCAAATGTAAGGTGCTGCAAGAAAATTTTACAAACGTCAAGTAATATAAATAATATTACTCAAAGAAAAAGAGAGAAATAGTAGAAATAAATTCTCCATAAAAAATAACATCACAATATGAAAGCAATCAAATTAACCATCAATACAGTAAACATGAATATTCTTAAGGTAAGATGAAGTTGTCTTATCTAATGTTTGGGTATGTAGACATGGTCATGTTGGAGGCGATGTGTTCGTTTCTTTATAGTGTACTTGTCTATGTACAAGGAACACCTTCCAGAAAGTGTTATTGTAGAAGCTTTCACCTATAATGCATGGAGGATGAGATTAGAGATAAGAAGATTTATTTTCGCACTTGACATAAAGAATGTAGATCTCAAGACATGTCAGTAAAAAGTATTCTGGAATGCTTCTAGAGCGAACACAGTTGATAAGTGTGTTTTTCTTTCAGAACTGAAAGAGAGGGAGTTATGCAAGCACTTCAGAGGTTCGTAAGGGATAATTCAGCTGACGTGAAAAGAATCGTAACCGGGTAGTTGACTGTGAGCAAACGCTTAGAGTAAATCTGTAGAACAGTATTGGAAGGTCATATTTATGCTGGGGCTACTTCGCAGTTAATTTTGATGTCACACGCTTTGGTCTGCTGTAACGTTACCCCGTACTTTAGTCTGGGCATAAGATCAGTGAGATTCATTGCTGGGAAACACCAAGGCCAGTATAGCTGATGCCTTCTAGCGAACAAAATTGCATGAGTTGTAAAAGTCTCGAGAAATGGTGTAGGAATATCAAGAACCTCAAAATGAAAACTGATCGGGCACACACTACCTAGTACTGGAAATGAGGGTTTGGCGTCATTGGCCGGGAGGCCCCTTGCGGTGCAGGTAAGCTCGTCTTGGTGCAGGTCTTATTTCATTCGACGCCACATTGGGCGACCTGCGAGCCGGATGGGGATGAAATGATGATGAAGATAACACAACACCCAGTGCCTGAGCAGAGAAAATCTCCGACCCAGCCGGGAATCATACTCGGGCCCGTAGGACGGAAATCCGTCAGCTATTGGGGCGGACTGTCTGTTAATGAAATGCACTAACGCATCCAATAAAAGTCCTGCTTCAAATGTTCCATTTGTCTCAAAGCAGTAACAGAAAGGAAGGGAAATGGCCCTAAGATAATTATTAGTGTAGTTGCCACATTATGGATTTCTTTTCAGTCTTTGTGATGAAATTTTACTTTCTGTTTTTCAGGCACTTGTTAAATACTTCTCGTAAATAGCTTCGGTTTCCCGTGGACTTAATTGTGAGTTAGGTTCCTCTTAACTCTGAGAGTAGCAGTCGCCGAAATTCTCCTCACTTGTGGCTGGGTTGCTCCAGGGTACGACAAAATTAGCGCGTATATTTCTGAGCTCACGGAACGATCGAACCTGCAGTTGATGTACAGATCTCTCCCACGCAACGGTCTTCCAGTAAGATAAATAAAGGTAATTATGATGTATCGCGTGAACCCATACTCAGCGGACAAATATATTCATGGCTATATTCGGAGTTTTTTGAGATAAGCGGCTTATGGCGTCTGGTGGTTCGTTGTATTGTGCTGCAAAATAATAAAATTCATAATTAATATTTTGCATTTACAAAAATTACACACACATGTTCCTGATTAAGGGGTTGAGCAGTCCCCATGTCACCAAACCATCTGACGGATGGTCAATCTAGATGTCATTACAGGTAGAGTTTCTTTGGAAGATTTTCTTTCCCGCTTTAAAGTTTTTAGATGCACATTGTGTTCTTCCTTATCAACCAATATATGATTCATAATGATTTTTCGTTGGTTGGGCACGACAGTCATAATACAGTTTTCCAACAAAATTATTCCTCTCATTTGGCTTTAACTTTTTATTATTCAACTATTCACTATCGCGTTTTCGTCTGTAAAAGCATTTTCAGGTACAAAGATGAAAACTGAAATTAATTAAACGTGCGGATAATGAAGCATAATGTGATAATATTATCTAAACACAATTTTAAGCTGCATCACTTTCAAAGTCAGTAAATATACAAAGTGTCTGAGCGATATGTCATCGGAACATCAATTTTTATTCTCTGTTCTTATTCCAATTCCCAACAGAGAGGTGAGCTGGCAGCAGGTAAAACCGATCTTCTTCTACAGGTTACACAACATAAATGTATGTTTTAAAATATATAAAAACAACGATAAAGTATGACATTTTTAAAAACACGTTGGTGATTAATATGGATGATTTTTAAAATATTATAGATGATTACATAATACACTTAAAGTATAGTCACTGATGATAATGTGAATGACGTTATGGTATAATGGTGATGCTGGTGAGATATGAAAATATCAGCGTCATGACGAAGGTAAGTATGACTAAGGGATCCTGTGGAACCGCAGGTAGTGATTGAAATCCAGCAAGATGGAGGAAGAGGGAGTGGGAAAAATGGGAGTATGAGGTGAGGTGAAGCATTGTAACTAGGTTGGAAAGGGAGCACATCTCGCGAGAGATTTACATATGTCGACTTATATGTACTAGTCGATACATCATAACATTTGCGTGCGAATTAAAGACAGGGATTACTGCTAACTTCATGTACGGCAGACAGATTTTTAAACTACTGTGTTGTGGTAACTATGATCAATACCGTGCTGTGGCAAGAACTAATCACACACAAATATGGAATAATATTGACATTCGTCTGTACTACTTCATAAATTATAGTTCAGGTAACAACAACTATTTGAGCTGCACAACGTTTGGAGCGTCTATGTTATAATAGGGACAGGAGTACGCTATTTATTCCACCTGGCGTTGGATATACTATAATAAATGCATCGTCATACCTGAATGTCACTGAAACTCAACCCATAGAAGGCGTCATTAATGTTTAAATATAACCGTTCTGAAAAAGAAATCATTGTTCCCAAACAATACTCATACATTTGAGGATATAAAATCTTAATCAGTTCCGATCCGGTTAACATGCGTGAGAGGGAGAGGGCACATATATGTTGCAAAAACAACATAGACAGTGGTGCCACAGTCATCATCGCATGACATAAACGCTGACACCAACACCCAACATACATGCTCGAGCGCAGGCGATATGCAAACCCTACCACGAACCACAACACATTATAGAAAATTTTTCTGTACAACCATGCAGTTCCATAGCGTTAAGACCTAAATACGACTAAACAATAAATAAAACCTTTTTCGTATACAATCTTTAAAAAATGTCAAAATATGTAAACTTATAGTATTTAATTAATTGAGACTGCTACCTCATATGGGCTAACAGTAGCTTGATTTGGGGGGGAGGGGGGGGGCGCTGCAATACACACATATCATATGCACTGTTAATAAGCACAAAACAGACAGTAATTGCTGTATCTCATAAAAATTTATAAAACCACGCATATGTATAATGTTACCGATAAGGCCATATAAATCAATTCATACATATATACTGAAGAGCCAAAGGAACTGGTAGACCTACCTAATATCGTGTAGGGCCCCCGCGCGCACAAAGAAGTGCCGCAACACGACGTGGCATGGACTCGACTAATGTCTGAAGTAGTGCTGGAGGGAACTGACACCATGAATCCTGCAGGGCTGTCCATAAATCCGAAAAATCACGAGGGGGTAAGGATATCTTCTGAATAGGCCGTGGCAAGGCATCCCAGAGATATGCTCAATAATGCTCATGTCTGGGGAGTTTGGTGGCCCGTGGAAGTGTTTAAACTCAGAAGTGTGTTCCTGGAACCACTCTGTAGCAATTCTGGACGTCAGGGGTTTCGCATTTTTCTTCTGCAATCGCCCAAGTCCGTCGGAACGCGCAATGGACATGAATCGATGCAGGTGATCAGACAGGATGTTTAGGTATGTGTCACCCCTCACAGTCGGATCTAGACATATTAGGGGTCAGATATCACTCTCCAACTGCACACGCCCCACACCATTACAGAGCCTCCACCAGACTGAACAGTCCCCTGCAGACATGCGGGGTCCATGGATTCATGAGGTTGTCTCCATACCCGAACACGTCCATCCGCTAGATACAATTTGAAACGAGACTCGTCTGACAAGCCAACATGTTTCCAGTCATGAACAGTCCAATATCGCTGTTGACGGGCCAAGGTGAGGCTTAAAGCTTTGTGTCGTGGAGTCATCAAGGATACACGAGTGAGCCTTCGGCTCCGAAAATCCACATCGATGATGTTTCGTTGAATGGGTCGACCGCCAACACTTGTTAATGGCTCAGTATTGAAATCTGCAGTATTTGGCGGAAGGATTGCATTTCCGTCTCGTTGAAAGATTCTCTTAAGACGTCATTTGTCCCGTTCTTGCAGGACCTCCTTCCGGCAGCAGCGATTTCGGAAATTTAATGTTTTGCCGTATTTCTGATAGTCACGGTACTCTCGTGAAATGGTCGTATGGGAAAGTCCCCACTTCATCATGAGCTCGGAGTTGCTGTGTCCCAAATCCTCGTGCGCCGACTGTAACACCACGTTGCAACTCAATTAAATCTTGATAACCTGCCATTGTAGTAGCAGTACCCGATCTACAAATTCCACAGACACTTGTTGTCTTACATAGGCGTTGCCGACCTCAGCGCCGTATTCTGCCTGTTTACATATCTCTGTTTTTGAATACGCAAGCCTATACCAGTTTCTTTGGTGCCTCAGTGTGTATCGTATTCGTACAAATGATATTTGCCTAGGATGATATAAAGGCACATTTGCATGCCGAGCGTGAGTTTCCGCGGAAACGCGAAATATTAATTAAATAAATAATCAGTGACTAATAAATAAAGCCTATGGCACACAACTGCAGCGCTGTGTCGCTGATAAAGACAAAAGAATAATTACGTTACTCTTATGTCTGTTTAAGAGAGGGGAGAGCTCAGGTAGAAGTGGTGCGAGAAGCACGTATTTTATTTTATTGTCTGGCACACCGCCATATTTTCATGTTATAGAAGAATACTGCGAGTTGCAACCACACTAGGCACTCGATTCTGTAATGAATTTATATTTATAAAAGTAAGTAGGATTATGAACTGTAGGCTATTTCATTGAATATATCTGATTTAACTAACTGTGTAACTTTTTTATGTTTAGTAGACAATCACCTCTGTACGACGTATTGGCATGGCTGGCAAATCATTGTAATATTGAGATTAGATCATGAGTCCGTACCTACCGCAGCAGTCTTTGGAAACGATTTAATTACGAAGTCCGATTATTTCAGTTTTCTTTCACGGTCAACTACGAGTTACATTGCCTTTTCCAAATAGCCATTGTCAAGCGTCTGATACCGAATAATTAAACGTCCACGTTCCAGATAAGCAAATACCAATTACAACCAATCATCATACATACAGAATAATTAATCATTAATATTTTATTCCATTTTATTTTTATTTATTTTATATTGGCGACCGTGACAGGACGTTGTTTAATTTGTCATTTGTTACATTGTTCTTTTTGTTTCATGTCAAAAATCAACTTTCTGGACCTGGACGTGAATGTATGAGAGATAATGAAAATCTGAAGATATTTTCCAATTCTAAAGTTTTGCCGGAAGACGCAATGAAGCTTCCAGCAAAATAAGGTAAGACGCAGCATCTTTGCATTAGCAGGCTTGACCAGACGTATAATTCAGTGTATTAGCTTTTCAGTAAATTCTGTAGTGTTTCTTTCGCGCATAACAGTTTTCAGTAACAAATTTCATTCCTAGTACTTTTCCCTAAACAATAACGTATCCAACAATACCAATACACGAGTGTACAATATGGCCGACTTCTGTACGATATGATGTAACATGGCCAGCAGCCATTACCAATAATCTCAAATTCAGTTTATATTTTTAAATTAACGGGACAGCCATTGTTGCTACGAGCGATTCATGCTCAACTGCATTTCATTTTAAAATCAGTGTCAAATATTTTCTTGAAACATAAATCACGTGTGGCATGGTAATGACTAGAAATCAATACGCAAAAATGGAACAGCAAAGACGTACTATTCAGACACAATCCGACTCGGACGAGAGACAAATGTTAGAAAATGACTTTACGACAGCAACCGGTAGTGACGATTTATCAAACATTGACGCAAGTGTTGACGGAAATTTTGACAATAGGCCGTCCACCACAAAAATTTCAAAGTCTCAGTCAGAGCCCATGTTAATGCATGACGTCACGTCTAATGACGCGGCGGGGGCACAGACGTTGCAAACGGTAAACATTGCCGACATGTTACAAATGATAATGAAACAGAACGCCGAAAACATGGCAACCTTACAGACACAAAATGACGAAATTAAATCTGACCTCATAGCACTCAAGACGAGTAATGACACTTTATGTAAACGTGTGGAACTTATAGACGCCACACTGACCAAACAGATGACTGAACTCAGTACTAAATTTTCCCAGCTTAATACGACACAAGAAAAGACTACAACTGACGTAGCACTTTTACAGACACAAGTAAAAAATCTTAATGTCACGTGTGAAGTTCTTACTGAACAAATTCAAACATATCCTTCAGTACACGACAACCTTGAAAAACGAATTACTGACGTGCAGAATAAATTTGACAATGTTGAACAACACCTGACTGACATCTTACAATCTGATGCTACAGCTCATTTTCAAAACATTAATAAAGAATTTCATGATTGGGTAGTGAACAAAGACAAACATTTTGATAGATGCCTACGTGAAAATTTACCAACAATTGTGCACGACTCCGTAGCGCAATACATTACTAATAACAAACAGCTGATCAGTGACGCAGTACAATCCGTCACTGGACCAATGACACAATTCACCGATCGACCACAGTCTGAATGTAACGAAAATATCAGTCAAAATGTACAGTTCCGGAACCAATATACATTCGAGTATGACACACACATACCGCACACGACAAACACACAAGAACAAAACACACCACGACTACAACACATACCACGATGTACAAACACAAACACAAGCTATTATCATGGTAAACCACAGCAACATTATTGTAATTACTCGCCAGCTGAACATAGCAGTAATTACAGTGGAACAAATCCATATCACAATGCGAAGGAAGAAGAAAGCTTAATGAAACACAGGCAATTTCAGATTTTTATCCCAGAAAAACGAACCATTAATCCGGTGATTTTTCTTAAATCTTTTAGTAACGCATTTCCACGCACTTGGAGTGACCGGAAAAAGATTTCATATATTATCGGTTACATCCAAGGCGATGCAGCTGTCTGGGCATACAGTCAAGCTGACGTATGTACCACGTACAGTGAGTTTGAGCGTGCTTTTCTGAACAAATTCTGGTCGCAATCCGTCCAGGAGCGACTCAGAAGACAAATTCTAGAACCTGAAACTTTTAACAGTAAAAATGGCAACTTACGCCGATATTTTGAAAAATACTTGAACATGGGACACTTTTTAGACGAACCAGTCGCAACACGCGATATACTCCGTGCGTTGAAGGCCAAATTGCCTTTCAACATTAAAGAAAAACTCCTACATATCCCGGATGACGATTCAGATTATTTTCTAACAGCTTTAGATTCGGTTGACATGTTACTTGAAGATCAGCGCTTCGCGCGGCAAAACAGCAGCCACAATGTTTACACTAGTGGAATGCAAAACATGCAGGCTTGCCAACTCAATTCTGGCGCGCCCACAGTTGGATACGCGCTACAACAAAAACAGCAAACTCACATGCCGTCTCAATACGGAAATCAAAATCAACACGCATATTCCAATACAAACAATAGTTACAACAGTAATAACACTTCATGCGGCAATCCATACAAAAGGCACCGCGGTAATAACTACAGCGGTAATAACGGATACATAGGCAACAACAAAAACACAAACAGAAACAGAAATAATAATAATAACTACGAGCCAAGACAGCGTCAAGGCTGGACTCGTAACGATCAGTACTTTCATTCAAACACTGCTTTAACACAGAAGCCACCAGGACAAAATTGGAGCATACCTTATGACCGACAGGTAAGTTATAATGCGCAACAGCAACAACAACCGCAAAAGTTTGGAGATCACAATAGGCAATATCCGAATGTGAATATAATAGAAATGACACCTGACACACAACCTCAATCTGTGTCAGTACCTAGTACAAATGCTAATCCAACAAACTAGAAACAGTCACTTCTATGCCCCAGGTCGTGGCTGAGGAATTCTTGGGGGGCGACTTCAATGTTAATCAGTTATTTGGCACCACAGTTGAACATCAGAATAATGATATGCCGAATAATTCTAAACAAAAATTACCTGTTTTATTTATAAGATACAACCACAATAACAATATATCAGATGAACTTTTACAAGACAGTACACAATGTCGTTCAAACACAAATGAAATTGTTTTAGCATCTACCACTGGTGTAGTAGGTGGGATTCCAACTACTATTATTCTAGATACAGGTGCAGCTGTGAGCGTTTTGTCTTTTAATTTCTATAAAAAGATGTGTGAATTGGAACCTGTGCCTGAGTTTCCTGCCCAAAACTGTAAAATAACTACTGCACTAGGTAATAAGTCATGTAGGGTTACGAAGAAAGTTTTTGTAAACATTAAAATAGGTAATGGAACCATACAATGGCCATTCCTGGTTGTACAAAACCTTGTGACAAATTGCATATTAGGAATAGATATTATGAGCGAGAAGGACTGCATTATAGACTTCTCCAAAGGTAAATGTATTTTAAATGATAGAGGCAGTGTAATTATTATTGATTTTGACAGGAGAACTCTAAAGCATGACAAACACTGTACAGGGTACAAGGTTCAGTTAGTACTTGACAATGACATTCAAGACACGCACACACACTCATTTGACACAGAGCTAATGGACTTGAAAACATTGCTTGATCATAAGATAAATGAAGCTACAGCTCTCAGTGCACATGAACGTATAAAACTACAGGAAGTGTTATCCAAATATTTACAAGTTTTTGCCAAGCGAATAGGTGTTATCAACACGTATGCGTACAAGATTGAAGTTAAGCCTCACAAGATCTTCTACCACAAGATATATAACGTACCGTTATCTCAACGACCTGCTGTGTGGCAAGAATTAAAACAAATGTCAGACTGGAAGGTCATTGAACCATCCACCTCACCTTACTGTAGTCCTCTACTTGTTGTCAAAAAATCAAATGGAAGCATTAGGTTAGTGTTAGACGCACGAGCAATTAATGAAATAATTTTACCAGTTCACACAAAACCCGAAAATTTAGAAGAGCAATTACAGAAATTTCTAGATGCAAAGTATTTTTCCACAATAGATCTCGCTAATTCATTTTGGCAGGTGAGTATCACTCCTGATTCTCGGAAATATACTGCATTTATGTTCGGGGGGCGAACCTATCAGTTTTGTGTTCTACCTTTCGGACTGAATGTCAGTTCTGGGGTATTCATTACAGCCCTGGATACCGTGCTTGGCGATGATTTAGTTGGGACCGTCACACACTATGTTGATGATATACTGATAGCTACACAGTCTTGGAATGAACACCTTGACACACTTCAAAGAATTTTAGAAAAATTTGCACAAGCTGGAGTTCCAGCCAATCTTAGAAAATCAAAGTTTGGTTGCAGTGAGATAAAATATTTAGGACATATCATTAATTCACAGGGCATACGTCCTGATCCCAGTAAATTAGATGCTATCAGAAACTTTCCTAGTCCTCGAACTAAAAAGCAGTTAAAATCATTCCTTGGGCTATGTTCATTTTTCAGACGTTTTTTGCCACAACCACTTTTGAACAGTAAACATCTGCTAAATCTACTCAGAGAGAATCAAGTTTGGATCTGGTCGGAACAGTGCCAGAATGACTTTAATACAATTAAACATGCTTTAGTGAATGCAAACATATTGAGCCATCCAGATTTCAATTTAGATTTTTGTATGACTTGTGACACTTCACGTACTGGTTTGGGATGTTGCTTATTTCAAGTTGTAAAGAATAAAGATAAGGAACAGATAAGAATTATTGGGTTTGCGAGTCGTACTCTATCTGAATGTGAGCGTACATACTCCACTACTGAGTTAGAAACACTTTCCATAGTATGGGCATTCAAGAAATTCAATTATTATTTATTTGGAAAACATACAGTAATTTACACCGACCACCAGGCCCTGACATTTTTGTTAACTTGTAAACTTGTACATCCTAGACTATCACGATGGGCAGTTACACTTCAGAACTACTCTTTTGAAATTAAGTACATAAAAGGTAAGGACAACACCATTGCCGACGCTTTGTCTAGACTTCCACAAGGTATGAATGAAACCAACAGTGGCTTAGAAAATATAAATGACTACAGGATTCTCTTAATGCAAGACAAGCAGTATCACCAATATTATATTGATATGTGCAGAAACATGGCTAAATTACAAAAATCTGATCCTCACTGGTATAAGATAATAACATTACTGGTAGAAAAACACAATCATCCTTTGACTAAGTATTACAAGTTACACAATGATGTGTTATTCTATCGCCGACATTCAAATGCTACTAACTGGTGTGTATGCATTCCCAAAGAGTCTGAACGTAATCTAATTTGGCACACACACTTAGTTTGGGGTCATTATGGGACGAAGAAGTGTTTAGCAAAGCTCAGCACATACTGTTATTTTAGCAATATGAGAAGGAAAATTTACAGGGAACTGAAAACATGTGTCATATGTCAAAAATCAAAACCTCAGAATTTATCCACAAAGACAGATTTACATTCTATTTTACCCAGTAAACCCCTGGAAATTCTGTGTACTGACATCAGTGGACCGCATCCAGCAAGCTCTGGAGGCGTCAAATATATCTTGGCTTTTTACGATATATTTTCTAAACATGTAAAACTTTATGCTTTAAAATCCGCCACTGCAAGTGCTATAATACGAAGATTCTCAAGTGATTACCTGACGCACGTGGGAAAACCAAAAGCAATTCTGTCAGATAATGCAGCATACTACTCTGGGTACAAATGGAGAAATTTCTTGAAGGACAATAACATTAGAAGTATATCTATTTCAAAGTTTAGTCCACAATGTAACGCGACTGAGAGACTTTTCCGAGAATTAAACCGATTCATGAGGACCTATATTTCATCAAAACATACTAATTGGGTGTCCTACCTAAGTCTTTTCGAAGACGTACACAATAACTTAAATATTTACGATACAAATTACACACCTAACGAGATCATGTTCAATTGCAAACAGAACGATCAGTGGATAGAACCATTACCTAAGTTGTCAGACAAGGAAATCACACCTGAACAGAAAATAAAAGAAGTTTTGACTACGCTGACACATCACGCACAGATACGAAACAAACATCACAGAAACATAATAAAAAGAAAACAAAAATTCGAGGTAGGAATGCTTGTACTACTTCGTACTCATCATAAATCTGTAGCACTCAAACGACGCAATGCTAAGTAGCGTCTGCTATATGAAGGACCTTATATAATTGTTAACATACCGCATCCTGGTGCGTATTTGTTACAACATCCTAGAACTAACAAAATTATTGGGCTATACGCACACCGAGATCTTAGAGTATTTCATGCGGAATAATGTCAAAGTCACATCCATCAAAACATTGCTAAGCAACTCCAAAAAACTCTGTTGCTACAACACAGATAGTAAGTAGTATAGAAATTTTCATTTCAGCGGTTCCAGTGACGCAGTTGAAGGCAGAAGAACTCTTCTTTCAGCGCGCGCCACCACCTGGAAGACGGAATATTAAAATAAAATTTATGTTTACGTAACAGTGAATGATATATTAATTTTTTCACGGAATATTTGTGACTGTAGGTATCACTGACTTGGTGTGACACCTGACGAACCGACAGACGTCATCTGTGAAGCGAACTTTTACTTTGAGAAATAGATTAGACGCACATCTCTCAACACGAAAAGCATCTATCAGTAGTCAAGGCCACACAGACACTATACACACACGCACAAAACGCGAGGAATCAAACATTTTCTCTCTTACTATTTTGAATATTTATTGAGTAGTGAAAATGCCTGGTCTTGCCTACTGATGTAATGAATGTTGTGTCTAACCTATCTTAATTTCAGATGACATCACAAAATAAACATCGATAAAATCCCAGCAAAACTGATAAAGAGGACGTAAATATCTGCAATTCATGTAATCAAATGTGACACAATGAGATAATTTATAGCTATGTAATGATGATGAAAACATGTTTATGTGCAACTGTATTATATTTATGCTAAGAAAATATGTGACGTGTGTATGTATGATTACTTAGATTTTTTTTCTTCTCTTTCAATGATGTATAATGTAACTGTTACTATGTAAAAGAAATTTGAACAAAACGAGTGCCAAAAGGACATTGCATAGTGAACCATTGTTCACGGACATTAATGACCATTACTAACTCTGCAACTACGCAGAAACCTATGTGAAAGAAACTGTTAATGACATTCATTATGCATCGTACCTATGTAAACGCGATGAACCATTTCTTTGATTAATAACTACGAACATTTAGGTGAGCTATATTCAGCAAAAAACTGAAAATGTGAAGTGCATAATTCGTGCATCGTCTAGTGAGAATACTACAGTACCTAACTTCAAGATGTTAACTGGATTAAACGGACACAAAGTGCCTGTCCAGAAAACAACACGACGGGTGGAAGAATTTTGGTTGGAACTTCAGGGAATGAAATGTTCTCGAAATGTGACGGACACTCTTACCTGGACTGTCCAAGGATCCACGCCAGCTATGTGCCATCCGAGGTTCTGCAACCAAGCTTCCACGGAATGTAAAAAACGAACTGCACGTGGACAAATTACTAACGGGTCACGTCAAATCTGTAATAAACAATGTTTTTTTAGTCACAACGAACTGCATCACAACGACTATAATGGAAATGGAAATGGACACGCTTATGTTTTAATCACGTTGTTATACAACGATGATACTAACCTGTGAAAAAATTATTGTGCAGCAGATGAATATGAACTGTAATAACGACACGATGTGAATAGGTCGACGCACCTGAAACATACGGACATTTTTCTTTGAAGTATTTCAAAACAATACTATGTAACTAAGAACATTCAACAATCTGAGTTGTATTGTGATATAACAAATATTGTAAATTTAAAACTAAGTTACCTGTTATAGAATGTAGTCTTCATATGTAATCTTGGTTGAATATTTTCTTTGTGCAACGACTAAGATACGCGCCCACACGAACAATATGAACTGCATTACTGTGCCGCGTGATCTAACTGTATGATATAACGGCACTGCCGGAGTCACACAGACGCTTCTGCGCATGCGCGCACTCTATCTGCCAACATAAGAACTTTTACGGCGCACCCGCGTCATTCAAATTTTGTATATAATGTGTATAATGTGTGTAATGTAAGTCATGTGAATAGTTGTAGATAACTTAGATTTTCTTGTGCCTTTAGGTGAATTGCTCGCCTGCAGGTGTGTCCTTTCGCCTCGCAATTCAGGGGGCAATATAAAGGCACATTTGCATGCCGAGCGTGAGTTTCCGCGGAAACGCGAAATATTAATTAAATAAATAATCAGTGACTAATAAATAAAGCCTATGGCACACAACTGCAGCGCTGTGTCGCTGATAAAGACAAAAGAATAATTACGTTACTCTTATGTCTGTTTAAGAGAGGGGAGAGCTCAGGTAGAAGTGGTGCGAGAAGCACGTATTTTATTTTATTGTCTGGCACACCACCATATTTTCATGTTATAGAAGAATACTGCGAGTTGCAACCACACTAGGCACTCGATTCTGTAATGAATTTATATTTATAAAAGTAAGTAGGATTATGAACTGTAGGCTATTTCATTGAATATATCTGATTTAACTAACTGTGTAACTTTTTTATGTTTAGTAGACAATCACCTCTGTACGACGTATTGGCATGGCTGGCAAATCATTGTAATATTGAGATTAGATCATGAGTCCGTACCTACCACAGCAGTCTTTGGAAACGATTTAATTACGAAGTCCGATTATTTCAGTTTTCTTTCACGGTCAACTACGAGTTACATTGCCTTTTCCAAATAGCCATTGTCAAGCGTCTGATACCGAATAATTAAACGTCCACGTTCCAGATAAGCAAATACCAATTACAACCAATCATCATACATACAGAATAATTAATCATTAATATTTTATTCCATTTTATTTTTATTTATTTTATAATGAACGTTGCTGGGGGACGAGGGGGGAACTGAAGGCGTGGAAGAATTAGTTAGCACACAAAATGGGCATATTTCCATCAGTTGTATTGGATTAGTATACTGTATTCGTATCGGTACATGCTTCAGCGCTGTGAATATGTGTTGCATTCAGACATGTGGGGTATTAACTGGCTTTCCAAGTAATGCTCCTTAAACCGTACCTAATACTAT
The DNA here is from genome assembly GCF_023898315.1 of Schistocerca nitens. Taxonomy (NCBI): domain Eukaryota; kingdom Metazoa; phylum Arthropoda; class Insecta; order Orthoptera; family Acrididae; genus Schistocerca; species Schistocerca nitens. Next base: position 123,232,327 of record NC_064622.1, on the reverse strand, counting down.
CGCATTTTGTCTTGTACATTACTGTCAATGTGTTTCATTAGTTTCAGTTTTCAACTTTGCACTTGAAAATGGCACTACAGACGAGATCGCGACAGTAAAATAAATGACTGGTAAGCCTTATAATCAAATTACAGTATTCTGTTGGCACGCACCTACATAGGGAGAAATGATCATCACTATACAATAAGAGAAATCAGGCCCACACAGAAAATTTAAGTGCTCTTTTTTCCGCGTGCCGTTCGAGAGTGGAACGGTAGAGAGAGAGCTTGAAGGTGGTTCATTGAACCCTCTGACAGGCACTTCATTTGAATAGCAGAGTAATCACGTAGATTTAGATGTGATTTCATTGAAAAATGTATCGCGACTCTTCCACATTCTTGCACGTGTTGCTTTTTTTAGACAGTCGTTTAAATAAAAATACTTCCTTGGCCCTGTTTTCAGTTAGTGGAACATCGTTTGTTGTAGGTCTGGGTTCTTCATCTAGCTCTGTCTGATGTTCATAAGGAGATTTATCATGTGTTTCTGTACGTTTTCCTGTAAGTGCTGCAGCTTGAGCAGAAGCATTTTCAGTTTCGGCATAGTCCGTAGTAAGAACACGATCTGTGGTGTTTGCCGCAGCACAGTCGTACTAATTCAAGATAAGGCGATCGTAAGTTTCAGTCGGATATTAATTGAGCCCACTAATTATAATGCTGCCTTTAGCTACTTTGAAATAAGTAGTGGTCAATATCTACCCTGATCAAAAGGAGTAAGTCACGAGCAAGTATTAACTAAAACACAAACTGTCTTAAAAGAAGAATAATCTAATATCTTACTTCTCATTCTAGAAGATCTTATGTGGAATAACTTCCCCATACAAAAACGTATTCATCCTGGAGAAATCGTCACAAACATCATTTAATACGGTGTAATTCTGCCCCTGGACTTGATAATCGCCTGGATTCGATAAGGTTGTGCAGGTAAGCCGCATCCAGTTTACGACAATTTCTGAAGATTTTGTAGCGCAGTTCCACCAGTTGATGTCGCTTTTAACGCACTGTTCATACATATCCCCCAGATGTTCTACGGGGTTAAAATCAGTTGACTTTGCAGGCCAGTCGAGATGTAGCAAGGAAGGAGGAGTGTTTAAAAAGCCGTCACATATACTTACAGCCCGCTGAACTTCGGTATTCTCGTCTTTATGTACCTACATGAGCAATGGGCTATTGCGAGGTAATCGACTCCAAATGTTTTTTGTACGCAGTTCCTGTCGCAATGTTCGCTCGCTAACAGGTTGGGATGGACCTTCATTCACTGCCTCCAGAAATTACTATCGGATTTTGAAGCGATTTTGATTCACAAGCTGTGAAAAGTCCCTCAGAATATTTTTACAACCAAAATTCTGACTTCGTGTTTCGTGGCCAAGTGTGTTACACCACTGCCAGTATACATGTTGAACAGTCCGCCGCAAAACACCAACAAATCCAGCAACTTCATACACCATGTGGCCAGACACGATCGCCCCTCATTGTCGCTCTGCCACGTCCTTACATTTATCCATGTTTCCGTACAATGTCCGCTGGAAACTTAAATTATCTCACTGATTGCTACTACCTTAGGCTCATGTAAAGGCAGTGCGCACGCGGTTGAACAGGTGACCTGATCGCTGCATCAACTGTAAAAGCCTAGCTATTCATCTGTGCGTGGGCAGTGGAGTGACAAATGTTTTGTCCAATGAACTTATGTTGAAAATGTTAGTGTGTACAGCAGTATGACGCTTTTTTAGAACTTATATTACAAGATGCTACTTAAAATCATCAAGTTAGGTGATTAGTCATGTTGTTTCGCTCGTCTGCTTACATAGTCTCATCAAAGTATGAATATAGTAGAAAATAAAATTAAAAAAAATGTTGTGATGTATTTGTACGTTTTTTAATGGCTGGATATTTCGTGAATGCAATCCCTCACCACCTTGAGGTGATTATGCCGATGATCTTGCGGCAAGCGACGTCGCTAAAATAAGGGTTCTTCTTCCCTTCACCAACGCTACAGACACATACTATGTTGGGATAATATCGATGGCCACCACATATTCTCAAAGCAGCCTACGGTCTCTACCTTCATTACGAGAGTATATTTTTGTGGACGTTCTGACTACTATGTGGTTTGCATGCTTTATGACGGGGTAAACTTCATCTGAATAAGACTAAAGAAAGCTTTAAAACTATGCTCCGGCAGTTTGTCACGAATAAATCGGTCTTCCAGTTTGTAGATGAGGTAAGCTCTTACCCGTTTTTCTACCACATGCACCAGTTCTTCTTGCCCATAAGATCTCTTCATAAATCAGCTCACCTGGTTGGATTCTGGCCCTCTAACGCTGTGACGAATATGTACAACCATCATTATCATGAAAGAGTATTTCGAATTAGACTTCACTGAATTTTATAATCATAGAGTCATTGTGCTGTCTTCTTTCTTCAATATGTACAACACATCTTAAACTATAAAAGCGTATAATTATGTTGTCTCCCCAAAAATTGTGTCTTTTTCTCGAAATATCATTCCCATTTAATTTTGTAATCATGTGACCTTGTTAGACAATTACAAGGAAGCTACATGGTGTAATGGGACTGGAAATGACAGAAAAATAAGATTTTAATATAAAACTAGGTCGCACATTCTAATGTGTTTTATTTCAACTATGAACGCCTCAGATACGTTATTCCTGTTTTTAGTTGTTTAATTATTTGAGGTGAGTCTTGACAATCTGATGATTAATCATCTGCCGTGTTATGATTGACTGTGTTAAGTGCGTTTAAAGTGGTTGAATGCAACTAACGATTATGTATAGCAACCGTCACCGCACAATGTGACATACCGTAATATTATAATCTGATTAGTGATGACAGGTCTTTTCCAGTGACTGTAGAGTATTCCAGTATTATGCGGGCGATTAAAACTGTGGTCTTGTAGATCTACTTATTGGTTAAACGAAATTGTAAAAAGAATTGTGATCTGATATAGAACCACATTTCGTTCTTGTTCCTTGGCCGACAGGGACTAGAGGGAAGGTACCTGTATGACGCTATGATGAATAAACTTAATTATTTGACATTCATAATACTTTGTCATAAATTTTCACACATCCTGTCATTAAAGAGTTATCACTCAGATCATAAATGTTATATGAGAATACCAAAGCCGATAAAATATATATGTTAATATTTATAAAGCGTAGTGTATTCATGTTCCTATTTGGAGTGGCTGTTAATTGTGACCGCATATTTTCTTATTATTTTGGCGATAAATGGAGGCAGCAATTTCACGATCTTTTCAAAGAATACCTTATGAAATAAATTATTATGAAAATTATATTAGTTACGCAAGGCCACCATATAGGACAAGCAGACATAATATCGTTTACGTCTTTAAAAATGCACGACACATTGGGATGTCCAATGAAGGATACTGTTAAGGAGTTCTAGTGTATGGCGGAGCTGTCTTTGTGTTGTTATAGATGAGTACTGAATGATGAAGAGTGTTCAGCGCTGTGAAGGTTCATAGACAATTCTCATCGACGTAACTTCTAAACAACCGTTTAACATGACAGCCCCATCCATCGAATGCGTTTGTAATAATACTGTAGACGCCCTCACTCCAAGGGACATTTACTAAAGGATCGGAGTTTAACGCAAGACAGTAAAAAATAATCTTTTGGTCTTTAACTTTTCGATAACTGTTATACATTTTTTGCAGAACAAGAACTGCTGATGAAAGTACCTCACACCAATCGGATTCGAATCAGTTACTCACAGGTTGAGCGACGGCTTCTCAAGGCCACTATAAACTCAAGAAAATCTCACTAAGAAAAATGAAGTTCATGTACATAAATACGTAAATCACCAAGCAGGTGTTTCTAAAGGCAGTTATCAACAATTATTTCTCCGGAATGGATAAATGGTCTATCGGACGAAATAGAATATGAAATTCAGTGCAGTGACCTCAAACGTGTAATTTAACCGGAAGAATAGCACTAATTAATTATTCTGTGGATATTCGAAGTTATTGTCCTGTAGGTGATAAATATTCTTTGGAAAACGGTCTTGACGATACTCATCGTTCATTTGCCCTCTGTATTTTCCATTCATCGCCATTGAACCAGGAGCAAAATACTCTTCATTTATTCTTCAGTGCTTTCTCCGTTAAGCGCGTTGGACTTCGCTAATGACCGTGCCTCCCACAGAAATTTTCCAGCTCTGAATTTGGGGGTAGACGCTAAGCCTGAGATTAAGACGGCCATTAGGAATGACGAGCTTTATTTATTGCCGACTAACACAAAGGAAATTGATGTCCCCTCATTCCCTCCGGCGAATTTTTTTCCTGAGCCAGGAGAAAAAAGCTTTCTTCCGGTATTCGCTCGGACAATCCGGTGGGGATCCGTCAGGGCGGCATTTTAATTTGCATCTTACCATTTAAGCAGGATTTTAAATCACGCCAAAAATTTTCGCCTTGCTCAGCAGAATATTTTAGTCCGCATTTTTCAGACACTGCTTGTCGGCACTTTGTCCGTTGTATAACTGCATACTTATCGTTCTCCTATTGTTCCCAAACTAAATTATTCGCTTTTCTTAATCTTATTGACAGTGAGAAGGGAGGGATTAAGTATTTGTTAAAAGTACGATGGTATCGTAGAGGAACGCTACAAAAAATATCCATGAACCTTATGGAATGCAGCATTACTGAATCAGCAGTATACTCTGCTGAATAATATATACGTATTGAGTTTGGAGCACCTTTAAGCGGTACCGTCTATTTACGTTGCTGCTAACCGTAGTGTCCACTCGTCATCACACACTGTTAACACCACAGCATTACGGAAACAGTGCGAGAAAACACTCAAGCTTCCAGCAACAATAAACCCTAAACGTCAGCGATGCGGCTGGCAACCATGCACATGACGTGAAGAGCTTGAGAACGTGAGGTGGCTGACAGCCATGCATATCAAGTGAAGAGAAAGAAACACAGAGAATGTGAATTTGACAGCTTGTCATTTAGATAAACGACAGAAAACTTACCTCAGAATGACTCGAAGGTGAATTAAAAGTCGTTATCCCCGAATACGATACAAGACCCTTAACCAAGTGAGACAGCATAGTTAGATTTTGACTGGTATTTCGATACTCAATTATTGGCTACCGATACACATAACTCTGGTGCTCAAGAAATAAGATTAGCAACGAAGAACTGTAATGGACCCTTACTTCTAAACCTACTTCTATACTCGGCAAGCAGCATTTAGGTGTTGGAGGGTACTTTGTGTGTCACTATTAATTTGTCTCCACCCTCCCCCACTACCCGTCTTCCCACCCTCCGCCTATCCTGTTCCAGCCGAGATTGATGATAGGGTAGGAAGACTCTTGGTAAGCTTCAGAATGAGTTCGGATTTCTCTGCCTACTTCCCGGAGGAGGCAGTGTAGTCGTATAGTCTACTGGGGAGGTAACGCTGTCGGAATGTTGACAGTGATGCACCATGCCTCTTGTTAGGTGTGCCACTAACGAATCGCTTTCGTGCTTATTGCACGATATTGTGAGGTATTGTGCTGCTCTGCTTTGAATCTCCTCCAATTAATCAATTAATTCCGTCTGATAAGGATCCCAGTTTGAAGAGCAATGCTAAAGTAACGGTCGAACGAAAGTTCTCTAAGATACATCACTCGTAGCTGGAATAAACTCCTCGAGGATTCTTCCAGTGAATGAGTCTACCATCTTAAGGTGAGGTTTGTGTTGTCTTAATACATTTAATCCTACTGTAAGCATAGTCTCAGATATATAATGAACGTGACTGCTTTCAGAGATGGTTTGTCTATTGTGCGAACTTACAATAACAGGTATTCCCGTCTGTTTATGTGTATACGTTACATTTATGTTGAGGGTCAGCTGCCGGTAGCCCGCATCTCGTGGTCGTGCGGTAGCGTTCTCGCTTTCCACGCCCGGGTTCCCGGGTTCGATTCCCGGCGGGGTCAGGGATTTTCTCTGCCTCGTGATGGCTGGGTGTTGTGTGATGTCCTTAGGTTAGTTAGGTTTAAGTAGTTCTAGGTTCTAGGGGACTGATGACCATAAATGTTAAGTCCCATAGTGCTCAGAGCCATTTGAACCATTTCAGCTGCCGGTAGCCGCACAAAAGTCAATCCTCTGCTGGCATTCCTGATTTAGCTATAAATTTCTAGCGTTGCGACCTTTCTGTATACAACAGGAACATATGCTAACAGCCTCATGTAGCTCCTGACGTCATTACGTAACTTCGAGTTATTTAAATCGTTCTGAACAGTTGTGCTCCATGCCACGCCCTCGAGAACGCCTAAAGATTTATTTGCGTCAACCTTCTAAGTCCCAACAATATTGAAAAAAATATTATTTTCAATTTTTTAAAAATTAGCTTTTATTACCGTAGTAAGCAAGGAATACAAGGAGAAATTGGCAAAAAGTAAACAATCAGTAGTTTCGAGGAGGTAGTTTCACTCTGGAACTTAAAATAATTTATAGTCTTAACCGACAAGGAGAAATCGGCCTAAAATATAATTAATTTATGTCGAAAGTACATACTGCTCCAGTGGTTTCATTTCGAAAGCATTCACAAAAGGAATAGTTACAATAAATTTAAATATACTTACTTTCACTATTAACGATCTCAAACTTCCTGGCAGATTAAAACTATGTGCCGGACAGAGACTCGAACTCGAGACGTTCGCCTTTCGTAGGTAAGAGCTCTACCAACCTTTTTTTTATTTTTATTGTTCGATATAGTTCGTTGCGTTTGATCTGGGCGGACGTCACAAGACATCCGTTGAAGTTGATCGTTGATTCCATTACTCAGTTTTTTATTACGGAGTGCGAGTAGCCCTCTGACCGAACACGCTGAGTTACCCAAGCACGACTGACGACCCCTCCCCACAACTTCAGTTCTGTCAGTACCTCGTCTCCTACCTTCCAAACTTCACAGAAGCTCTTCTGCGAACCTGATTAATGATCTCCTTAGCATGATTGCTACAAATAAAAACCATACGTCACAATCGCCTACAGTCACGTAGTACAATACCCGCTCCGAATGTTGCTTTCAGCGCTGTAATTGACTGCTAGAATTCACTACATTCGTAGAAGTACCTCCGTGTACTACTAGGTGTCTGTCTTGCAATAACATCGGTTGTTTCAACCGAAAAAAAGTAAAATGGTTGTCTGAAACAGAAATCACTATACCCAGAGGTTTAAGAATGACACGCTACGTTTCGTTCGCTAGGAACTCTTCAGTACAATGAAAGAGCTGGTATGATACTGTATACGTTCGTATTTATTAACACTAGGCGGAAGTACGAGACCCTATCGAACGCCTACCGGAAGTCACGGAAAGTGGCATTAGTCACGCCGCCGGTTTCTATTACTCTACGTAACGCAGTTGAGGTGGGTGGATTCATTTGAAAATATTGCAATAAAAGAGTCACATACATTAAATTCACATCCAGTATATTGGAATGATTCGTCATTAACGTAATGGCTCGGTAAGCCTTCTAAAATCTCGAAATGTAATTGAACACTGTTTGCCTCATTTCATGGTCGACGTTAGCTTTCATCCAAAATTTACTAATTATAGCAACCCCTTCGACAACTCAGATTCGCGCAAATAAAGCGTTGCGAACGGAATTATTGTTCACTGGCGTTCACCTTGCATGTTCATTTTCTTACTGAACTTAGGTGTTGCCAGATTTTGCTTTAAATATAGTGTTGCAAGGTAACTCAGTAAGATGTTCTTCATATAGACGAGTATATTCAGAAGGAGATTTTGTTCTAAATTTTCCTTGAACCATGTAAATTTCGTAATACCTCCTGCTTGAATTTATTATTCAAACCATGGGATGGGCTGTGATACGTGATCTTAGGAAAAAGATTTTATATTGCAAGAAATAGCAAATTCATTGGAAATTACAAGCTGCTGCAAGAAGAAGGAAACTTTCTTCTGTATTTCTTCTTGCCCGTAGTTCTGATTTTTTTTTCTCAAAACTGTCATCTTCTAGTCTAGTTATACAATTACAATGAACGTGCTGCGTCCATAGAAAAATTAAAAAAAAGAATACCTGTAGTAACTGCTTGAATTTTTATAAGGTTTACCATACTCACCATTATTTGTAAGACTGATGTGAGTCTTCTGTAAGTAGTGCAAAGGATACACAATGAACATGGAGCTTTATTTCGAATATGGGCTAGCAATCCTCCATAACACACAGACAGTGAATGACCACCAACGAGTGCAGTTCAGCACAAATTAATTTCAAACATCAAAATGTTCGCTGTTCAGTAGCTCAAGCATGCCTTTGTTTTTACAGTGATATTTTTATAAAGGAATATATCCTCGGTATCTGAATCGTCATATAAATGTCACACGTATAAAACAAGGTACTCAGTTGTATTATGACATCATCTAGCCACAATCCAATTAATATTACTATAATTTTTCAGTTAATTGTTTGAGCCAAGTGCTGAATTCTGATAACGATCTTATTAGACTAAGACACATTAGAAAACAATTTGTCCCCCGACTCGCCGATAGTAATATTCACTAAATCTAAAGTAGCTAGTAGAATTAACTTACTGCGATAGTATGGGACTGTTAAATCTGCGCTGCTTTTTATAGAAAGTTGTATGGTGCTAGCAAAGCATTGTTTGCTGTTGAGAAACGCTTAGAAAAAGATTACTTTTTACTGTTTTAATTGATTTACTGGTAAAGCAGTAGCGAGGTTTTCGAACAAAGTTTCAGTGATTGGCTTCTAAGTGACGTTTGATCTTAGTGGGAAGTGTACACTCTATTGTCCAAACTAAGCCATAATCCAAATAACTTCCACCTTATTTGAGATATTTTCGCTTCTTACTTTCTGTATCTAGACTACGGAGTGTCCTCTTCATATTCAATTCCGTCTACCTTATTCAATTTCAATAAAAATTGTGCATATTTAGTATTATTAAAATATTTTTATGGAAACTTTATCATCGCCTTACTGCTCTTTTCTGCCGATCAAGAGAACGTCAAATCTCGACAGTTATCTTCATTTTTAACTGCTAATGAGATGCCTTTCCTTTGGCCCGAGTATGTAAACAGACGCTGTTGTCGTAGTGAGATTTCCATTGCAGCAGATCGACGAGTAACATCATAGCGAAAGAACGATTACCAAACAAACGCTTATCGCCGACGGTGGTCCATGAGGCGCTTTGTGTACACAGCCGCCTCCAGCAAAGCTCACTCACATTGAACAATGGGACTATGTTCGCTGCCTCGATACGGTATTGTTGGAGCGCAGAAGCCTGACGGATGGGGCCCGAAGGCTTGGCACGGGCGCCGCGGTTCCAGAACGGCGGCGGTGTTATCACTTTCCGATGTTATTGTTATTTAGGGATTTCGTCTGCTGTGCCAGGATCCTCACTTCAGAGTGGCACTTGATGGCGCTTGCATCGTGCGTCCTCAAATACTTGATGTATTCTAATCTCCGTCTTTTCCTACAGTTCCCTGTACTACGATGGAGGTTATTCACTGGTTTCTTAACACGTTTCCCATCACCCTGCCCCTATTTCTGGTCAGTGTTGTCTCCAGATAACCTCCTCATTACTTATCTGCTCAGTCGGCTAATTTTCAACATTCTTCTGTAGCACCACATCTCAAACACCTCGGCTCTCTTCTTTCCTGTAAATGGTAGCGGTGTCGACATGCAAATTTACTAAAGGGAATTATATTCTTGAAAGTAATTCTGAGTTAGCGAAAACTTGGAATTTCAGGAACAACAAAGCAACGAACGCACACGCACCTCCGGAAAAGATAACGCACTGTTAGGTGAATAGTGTTGTAGATTACAGTGGGTGTTCAAAGGGAAGACCATAACATTTAGTACAGGCATAACATATTCACAGCAAGTTTTGGCGCACTCTACCAAGTACAGTAGGCATCGCATGAACTTCCTCAGACGCTTTAAGTACCCAGGCGAGGAATGTTGTTTCGTCTGGATCTGGTATCGTGTAGACGAGTATTCTGATGTGCCCAAAAATTATTAAGGGACGTCAGATAAGGGGAGTGAGATGGACATTAATCTGACCTACCCTTCCAATTCGACGCCTGGCATACGCGGAACAGAGTAATTCGCGTATGGCACAGAAAAGTGTGGTCTTGCGAAGGATATTATTCCTGGCTTCCTCCTTCATTCTCGTATTGTCGCAGTGCAGCTTTTACGTCAGAATACGATCATGAGTGACTATCAGACAGTTTATACGGGTGGTCTTCACTAACACCAACCATTGCCGTGTAACGTCAAGATTGCGACATGACTATTGCGCTTAAGATAAAATTCACATAATTGTGCTTTAGCTGGGTGTTGAAGAGTTGGTTATTAGAGTAATAGACACACCTTAAATGAGTCTGTGAAGTGGTCTTCAATATCTTCAAAATATTTCCCTTGACTCACGAATACCAAATCATCGGCATTAGCCGGCCGATGTGACCAAGAGGTTCTAGGCGCTTTAGACCTTACCCGCGCTGCTGCCACGGTCGCAGGTTCGAATCCTGCCTCGGGCATGGATGTGTGTGATGTTCTTAGATTAGTTAGTTTTAAGTAGTTCTAAGTCCAGGGGACTGATGACCTCAGATGTTGTCCCACAGTGCGTGGAGCGATTTCAACAATTTGAACCATCGGTATGAAGGAAACGAATTGTGTTTCCCGGAAGTGCTTGGTCGTTGGTACAGATGCTAAATGTGATTGGAGAAACAACACTTTCTTCTAGTAAGCCATTTGTCTGACATCACCACCGACTACGCTGGTCCTAGAACTCGACATAAAAATTCCTGTTTTGGAGGAAAGTTTGAATAATTTTCCGTTATCTCGTAGATCATCTGTAGCAATGCACGATCGTTGGCAATGTGTAAGCAGGCCGATGAAAGCTGCTCCTGTAATTTTACGGGTTTCATAGTCATTCTGAATAAATTGTATGAGATTGAGGACCGCTATGTAGAGCTTTTTCTAGGCTGAAACATGCTTATTCTTGTATTAGAACTGGTTCTGCAACATGAATCAAACGATTCACCAACATTGGCTTGAAGGTTTTGAGTAGATGTGGTAGCAAAAATGCTGGCTTGTAGTTTTCTGGTTCAGTTATCGATTTTTCAGGGTTTAAGATCGGAATCACATGCGTTTCCTACGGGTTTTGGGGAAACTACAGGCTTCTACATGTCAAGCATATTACATACAGTTGTTGCAAAGCGCCAAAATCCACTCACTCGCTTGATCACCGAAGTATTTCATTTGCTCCGTTACTATGTCACCTATCCCCGCTGCTTTGCTTTGCTGTTTACAGCTGCATTGAGTTCTTCCACGCGAGAGGACTGTAAAAGTTCATTGGTCTCCACTTCCTCTGTCCGTACAATTTAGCTATCTGACAGACGTATAAAATACTCCTGTTTTCCATTATCTGCAAGCTGACGACCAATATGCTCAGTTGTTACATTGCTGGATCACAGCTCATACATTTAAGAAGCCTCCCGGCTTTGCGACTGTTCTTGCTCAGATCTATCTCCTCTGTCAATTTGTCCCAAGCATATTTGAGCTGTGTGCGTCTCGTTTTCTTCTTCTGTTATTGGCGTCACTGACTTTGCAAGTATTGTTTGTCCACGAGTGGCAGCAGCAGCGGTTATCGATAGCCAGTACTGTGGTACTATCTTTGGTGCGACCGCTGGTATTTCCGGGTCGTCGTGTGTGTCAGGCAGTTGGGCTTCGGACAGAGCAGCGAGGGGGTCGGCAGCGCGATAGGAGGCCCGGACCGCTGGCGGTGTGCAGGCACTGTCGGATAGAGGGTATGTAGCCGACGACCGAACCCAGGATGTTTGAATTTGAGTGAACCTTATCCAGTAGTGAAACCTCCACTATTTGAGATCTCGCTGTTGTTTTCGTGTTGCTGCTCCCGGGGTCGGTGAGACCAACTGCAACAAGAGGAGTCTGTCAGATTGACGGATGTTATTAGCCACCTCTTACTGCTTGATATTAGTTTGAATTTGGTATTGTTATTGGTGAAGTGCAACCAGCTGTTTCTTACTGCCCAGTAGCCGCTAACGCCCCAGTTACCTGCCGTGGAGGTTAGAGTAATTTGCGGCAGTGTACCTTTCCTCGTCTTGCCGATGCTGTCGGGCATGGCGTGTAATTTGACAGCTTCCTTGACTCGGGTATGGATAATTGTTTTCCTTGTCTATCTTGGTTATAGTGGTTCCTTCTGCCTTTTTGGTGTTTTAAACACCGGATTCTGGAGACGCAGTGCTGTCTGTCACCTCGCCTTCGCCAGAATTACTCCATCGTTGTACTGGTTATCTGGCGTTAGGTGGATTTGGTAAGAGGGTTTATCGGCGTTTAAACCGTCTCTAGTTTGAGTTGCCCTCCTTAGGTGAACATTACTCTTGGCTGCCAGTCTCACCACTTGCACAGCTGTAGTGACCTCCCTCAGCTCACTGTCTGTGGATCACTCCGTCTTACTTGGTCCAATTGTCATAATTGTTTAAAATTTACCTTAATGTTTCAACACGCAATTGCCTTCCTCAATTGTATTTCAGGCCTGCAGCCGTTAATTGTTTGTAACATTGCTTGTGGCCTTCAGCCGACAAATAATTTTCAATTCTGTCTTAATAAGGCCTTCAACTGCCACTATAGCATGTCAAAGTTTACTTGAGATTGTTTAAAAAAGTTTTGGTATTTTTAACGTGTAATTGCCTATCTTACCTGTAATGCAGGCGTTCAGCCGTTAAGTATTTCCGAAATTGCTTGTGGCCTTCAGCCAACAAATAATCTTTAATTCTTTCTTAATCAGGCCTTCAGCCGTTAATTGTTTGTAATATTGCTTGTGGCTTTCAGCCGACAGATAATTTTCAGTTCTGTCTTGATAAGGCCTTTGGCCATCACTATAGTTTGTTACAATTTGTTAAGATTGTTTTAAAAAGGTTTTAGTATTTTTAACGTGTAATTGCCGTCCTCACTTGTAATTCCGGCCTTCAGCCATTGAGTATTCTGAAATTGCTTGTGGCTTTCAACCGACGAATAGTTTGCAATTCTTTCTTAGTAAGGCCTTCAGCCGTTATTATAGCTTGTTACAATTTTTTAATTGCTGAAGAAGAAAATATCTTAGTATTTGTCAACGTGTAACTGTTTTCCTCAATTGAAAGTCAGGTCTTCAGCCGACAAATAATTTTGAACTCTTTCTTAGTAAGGCCTTCAGCCGTCAGTGTAATAAAATCTTTTAAAATGATTGTTGAAAATTATTTCCTCAAATAAATTGTATGTGTTTACTGTTGCCAACGGTAGCTTGGGTTGGGTTGTTTGGGGGGAGGAGACCAGACAGCGAGGTTAGCGGTCTCATCGGATTAGGGAAGGACGGGGAAGGAAGTCGGCCATGCCCTTTCAAAGGAACCATCCCGGCATTTGCCTGGAGTGATTTAGGGAAATCACCCAACGGTAGCTGATTACGGCCCCATCCACAATCGTTTCCTTATCCTGCCTCTCCATGACTACGAGGTCTCAATATTCTTTGTTCTTGGATATTGCTGTCAATAGATTTTTGCGGTTTTCAAGGTCTTTTCACTGAAAGGGCTATTATCGAAGAAGTGAAGACAGTTTCTCATAGTTCCTGAATTTGTGAAGACAAACTTTTTCCGTACAGTGGTCTGCTACCTCGTGCGATGGAGATGAGGGAACAGCGCTCCACGACACTTGCGAGATCGCGATATGATCCTGGAACAGGATGAATACTAGGGACGCAGTTATCCAGCGCATATGTGAAATTCTCCCAGTCAGCTTTCTTAAAATTATGCCGTCTTCTTCTTAAATTATGCCCTCTTGGAAAAGGAACTGTCTGTGGTCGGACTGCTGAGCATGCCTGGCATAGGACGCTATAGTGTGGAGGGATTGGTGATCCGATTGATTTCATCGGTAAATGAAATATTTGTTCACTTATAAGTGTGAGATCTGTATCAGAACCGCCCCTCCAGTTTGCACTGTTGAAAGATGCTGGAACTTTGTTATTATTTAGGCGGCTGAAGTCACATGAATCAGGCTATTCTGATACATACAGCTTCTTCAGTTTTGTCGGTATATGTGTAGCCACATACAATATTACGGCTACTGAAGTCGCGAATCACGAACTTGATAAATCGCTTCTGGAACTTAGTGGATTTCACAAATACAAGTACCGTAGTGGTGGCGTACAAACAGATTTTATGGAAAAATTACTCAGCTCAACTGCGAGAATTTCTATATCGTCTTCCACTGATATTCCCGTGGAGAGAATCTAAATCTAAGATTTGATGGAAATGGCACTGCTGTATTGTCGGTGAGGATATTCAGTCACTAGATTCATCACTTTGATTTTGGAACGGCCAAGATTCAAGTCCCTGTGAGTTTCCGCAATGCGTATTAAACCACAAGTCTGATAAACACACATCTGGCTTGGTAGCTCTTCCTTGTTAGGTTTACGACCTAGAATATTGATTGAGATGATGGTCGGTTTCGGCTTTGAAAAGGCCGATTTTATTACCGTCTGCATCATTGAATCATTTCCGGAGTGCTGATGTTCAGTTGAGAACCCGAATTTCTAAACTGGGTACCTATGCAGGGAGAGCACTTGCAGGAATCAGCTGTCAAATACCATCGTAAATTCTTTGCGGCACAAAGTTTGAAAATTCTTAATTATTCGCTGGTCAAGCGGTGTAAATTTGAAATGGTGTTCAGGAAAAACATGCAGTGTTGGTAATTGCGAACTTCGCGCATGTCCACAAAATGCAGAATTCTTAGCTTCTGTCCTTCAAGTGTATGTACAGACTTGACAGCCACTAATTGAACATTTCTGTTGATATCGAAGCCCTTTAGTTGGAAGGGTGAGGCACAGGAAGCGATCCGATATCCCTGAAAACTAAGTTTAGCAGTTTTAGCTTTCAAAAGTGACTTTAGTTTCTCAGAGTTGTCCACGGTCACTGCAACAAGCGTATTTCTCTTTCCTTGGAATGTTTTCCTCCGTGACATTTGTCGTCCTTGCAATTCACTGTGTGGAACTTGAAAGACAGTCTCGTTTTGACATTACTGAAAATGTCTTGTGATCGTATTTTCCTACCACGCTTCTTGGTTCAGCGGTATTGCGTGTAGTCATCGCGCACACTTTCTCCACATATCTTCTTAATAACGTTGTTATGTCTTCTTTTTAACAAAGCTAGTTATCCACTCTCTAGAGGCGAACCTTTCAATGTGTAATAACACCTGACGAAACCTTTTTTCACATTACGACATTTTAAATTACATCTAATTTGGAATTATAGAGGGTGTATATATTTAAACTTCCGATATTTACCATTTTATAACACGGAAATTAATTACCGTACAAGTACTAAATTTGGCAGCATTAATGTCCAGAATATGGGGTGCATGATTTCCATGCGTCACAGCACCACCGTCCAGTTCCGACTATGACCACAAGGAGCTGTGATCAGTCATCGTGATTCATAGTCTCACACATCTGACTAGTCGCAGTGCACTTGTTGAAGTGTCAGTATGAGCTTGGACAAAAGGAGCAGGATATTATAGGTGAATCTCTATCATCAAACCAACAGAAATGCTGCAGCTGCACTTCAAGAATATCGCCGGCTGAAAGGATTACGCAAGGGACTTCTTTCTCCACCAGCTGTGCGGAGCATGGTGAAGAAGTACGAATCAACTGTAGAACTGGGCGTCGCTCCGGGAAGAGGCCGTCGACTGGATGCAGCACAGGTGGTTGATGAAATCGCTGTTGCTAAGACCGACAGCGCTGTGAGCAATTCTCGATTGTCAGGCACTGCGCGTGCTGTGTCTCGACTGTTGAACATCCCGTGGTCCACTTTACGGAAGGTGCTTCGAACCATTCTCAGATGGCGTCCGTACAAGATCTATATCGTACAGATGCTTGCACCACAGGACGCACAACGACTTGTTGACTTCGCTCCCAACTTTCTAGCAAGGTGTGGACGAGGGCTGGCCCTGGACCATCCTACGGACAGAAGAAGCTTATTTTTCTCTTACGGGTGAGGTGAACACACAGAATTGCCGAGTGTGGGATCTTCATCTCCAGTCACTGTGCATGAAGTTCCTCTGTATGGTGAATGTGTCACCATACGGTGTGGCTTCGAAGCTACGTTCATCTTTGGCCCAGTCTTTTTTGAATAATTTGGCACTCAAGGACAAAAGACGTGCAGTGCGACTGGCCAGCGTTACTGCGATACGCTTCGAAAGCATGTCATACCCGCCGTTCAGGAGAGAGACGCATTGAACTCAATAGTTTTCATGCAGTATGAGGCCCCACCGCAAATCGCTCGTTAAATTCACCAGATTCTCCGAAACACATTTGGAAACGATCGCATTATCAGCCGATCGTTTCCAAATGCTTGGCCGGCGCGATCACCGGATCTCATTCCCTGTGATATCTGGTTGCTGGGCTACCTGAAGGGCAGTGTTTACCGGGGGAACATTCTCACATGTGCTGATCTGAACCGCAGCATATCGTTAGAGGTAGCCAGCATACCTACGGACATGCTTTATTTTACCAAATATGTAGCAACCAGTCGCAAAATCATGTTTTATTTATTCACTTTTGCAAATCGATTTCAATAGCCATTATCGGTGCTTTCGACCAATATGTGCCCTGAGTAGTAATACTGTCTTAAGCAGAGATCAAACATAAAGTCTTTATCTTTAAAGTCTTTGACTTTATGTTTGACCTCTGCTTAAGACATTTTTACCACTCAGGGCACATATTGGTTGAAAGCACCGATTATGGATGTTAATCAGTTGAAATCGATTTGCAAGAGTGAATATATAAAACATGATTTTGTGACTGGTTGGAGCATATTTGGTAATTTTATGGTTTACGGTCGCTGCACGACTTGGGAACCACTTGGAGCCCACCATTCATATGCTTTATTTTGTTGTACAGAATGCAATCCTGCGCTTTCGGACGCTTCTGGGCACTGATGGGCGCCATATTGAGCCCCTTTTGTAGCAGTAATGGTACAGGTATGTATGGTATGATGTACCGCAGCAGCACATGAAAAAGGGGTTTAATTGTATTGATACTGCATTATTTCTCTTTCTCATGTCCTTTACATTAACGCCACCAATCTTGGTACTCGTACGGTAATTAATCTCCGTGTTATAACGTGCTAAGTAGGGAATGTCTAATTATAACCACGTGCTAGAGTGTTTGCGGGCTGTCTGTTATTTATTCAGGTTGTTTCAAAGTACTAAAAAACTATTTAGATGCACGTAGAAATTCGGTTTATTGAGGTTCTAATGAGGTTGAGGCGCCTGTGACGGCTTTGTGGTCGAGCGGTACTAGGCGCTTCAGCCCGGAACCACGCGGCTGCTACGGTCGCAGGTTCGAATCCTGCCTCGGGCATGGATGTCTGTGACGCCCTTAGGTTAGTTAGGTTTAAGTAGTTCTACGTCTAGGGGACTGATGACCTCAGATGTTAAGTCCCATAGTGCTTACAGCAATTTGAACCATTTTGAGGCGCCTGTATTCGTTATCAAGACGATCATAAATGCATAGCTCGTACCTTACACTGGGTGATGTACGTAAGTCAGTGGACTCTTATCCGTCTCCCCTGCATCTATTACTGTTTCACACTTTGTATAATACTGGAAATTTTCGTGGCACCTCGGTAGCTCAGCCAAAGTTCAGGGGCGCTGAGGTACACGGATTGAGAGTAACATGTAATCCATTCCGCGACGTCTTAACGCAAGTCTTGTCTTCCTGCTCCCCTTCTAGTAAGTAATTTTCAGACACTACTTTTCTCAATGACTGTGAGGATAAACTCCTAATTTTTTACCTTCTCAGCATAATTCTGATCTTCCGTTCCGTAATACCTCGTCTCAAACAGTTCAGGTCTCTTCTTTCTCGGAATACCAACAGTCTGCGAGTCACTTCCATAGAAGACAAATATCCATACATTCACAGAAATTGATTCCTCAAATTAAGCGCCATGTTTAATATTACTAACCTTATTTTGGTGAGTAATGCCACTTGGTCCTATGTCCAATATCGTTTGTTTCGTGGACCATGCACCGTTTTCTTACAACATAGAACTGTTCTTTTTGAGTCATCAGTCTTCTGTCTGGTTTGATGCGGCCCATCACGAATTCCTCTCCTGCGCCAACCTCTTCATCTCAGAGTAGCACTTGCAACCTAGTAGCCGGCCGTGGTGGCCGAGTGGTTCTAGGCGCTTGAATACGGAACCGCGTCACTGCTACGGTCGTAGGTTCGAATCCTGCCTCGGGCATGGATGTGTGTGATGTCCTTAGGTTAGTTAGGTTTAAGTAGTTCTAAGTTCTCGCGTACTGATGACCTCAGATGTTAAGTCCTATAGTGCTCAGTGCCATTTGAACCATTTGCAACCTAGTGTTCAAGATTTTGCTGGATGTTTTCCAGTCTCGTCTTCCGTCACAGTTTTTACCCTCTACAGTTCCCTTTCGTACCATGGAAGTTAATCCCTAATGCCTTAACTCATGCCCTACCGTGCTGTCCCTTCTTCTTGTCAGTATTTTCCACGCGTCCACTTCTCCTCCGATTCTGGAGGGAACCTCCACATTCCTTATGTTATAAGTCCATCAGGTTTTCAATATCATTCTGCAACACCGGCGTGAACATAGTATCTTTAGCTTTCGCATTATCTCATAGCTCCACTTAAACGGGTTTAACAGCATAAACAGCAGCAATGAGAGAGCTGCCGTGCGGCTTCAGCGCTTCACTGCAGGAACACTCTGCCCTTGGGTACAAGCTGTCGATATGTTATTGCCCACTAATCACCTACCAGAGTAAGCTAACAGCTACTTGTTAGAGTAGCATAGGCAATAGCCTGCCGAATAACTACTGCCTACGAATCACTTACAAGAGTTGCCTACCAACCACCAACCAGAGTGGTACAGTCAACAGCCTACCATGCACCCATCACTTCCCATAGACATCTCTCTTCAGGTTGTCCAATGATCTCCCAGAGGTGTGACTTAGGTACCACCGGGTAACCGAAACAGACAGTAGTCATGGTGGTCAGAAACTGTATGAGAAGTTTGTAAGGCTGTTGCAGGGAAGATTGTGCTGAGAAACAGTTATTAAGGAAAAGAATTCAATAAGTTGCGTAGTTTTCGAGCTACTTAGCATTGAAGTCAGCCAACCAGGCCGTTGCGAACGCAAATTCAAGCTCCCAACCAGATACAATTGTGTCAGTTGTTCTCATATTGTGGATGATAGCACGCGAGACTGCTCAGCCCTTGACCCGGGTTTGATTCTTACTACCGTTCCACGTCGAAAATTTGTTTCGATCTGCTGTTCGATTTCTGGAAACGAAACGAAGAAGACTTTCTGCGACACCTTTTCTGGTCGGCTGCTTGAATTTGGAGTGCAACGGTCTGAATGCTAATTAACTCGTAAACCGGCGCAAAGTATCGAATATTTTTCTTAACAATTATTTTTCAGCACAATCTACCATGCAACAGGCTTTAAAGCTATTCCAGTAGTTTCTGACCACCATGTACAGGGGAAGAGAGGTCACAAGTATCCAAAAATTACCTAACCTGAAGCACATCGCTGCAAATTCGCTCGCAGCGTCAGAAATTTATTTTCCTTAGTGTTTTATAACATCGCGGCCTAGTACCCAAAATTATTTTATTCAAAATAAGACTTTACGTGGAAGCATAACTTAAATCAAGTAGTTATGTATGTGGTTATTACTCTAGGGCCATATAATAGCAACTGAATAAAACGAATTTTGCCTGCCAGACGCATTTCGCCTTGGTTATTTGAAGGGAATCGTCAGCTGCCTGAAATATATATACATATATATGTTTACACAATTTTATTTTACATACTGGACTGTGTATGCCGAGATCATAAATACACTCCTGGAAATTGAAATAAGAACACCGTGAATTCATTGTCCCAGGAAGGGGAAACTTTATTGACACATTCCTGGGGTCAGATACATCACATGATCACACTGACAGAACCACAGGCACATAGACACAGGCAACAGAGCATGCACAATGTCGGCACTAGTACAGTGTATATCCACCTTTCGCAGCAATGCAGGCTGCTATTCTCCCATGGAGACGATCGTAGAGATGCTGGACGTAGTCCTGTGGAACGGCTTGCCATGCCATTTCCACCTGGCGCCTCAGTTGGACCAGCGTTTATGCTGGACGTGCAGACCGCGTGAGACGACGCTTCATCCAGTCCCAAACATGCTCAATGGGGGACAGATCCGGAGATCTTGCTGGCCAGGGTAGTTGACTTACACCTTCTAGAGCACGTTGGGTGGCGCGGGATACATGCGGACGTGCATTGTCCTGTTGGAACAGCAAGTTCCCTTGCCGGTCTAGGAATGGTAGAACGATGGGTTCGATGACGGTTTGGATGTACCGTGCACTATTCAGTGACCCCTCGACGATCACCAGTGGTGTACGGCCAGTGTAGGAGATCGCTCCCCACACCATGATGCCGGGTGTTGGCCCTGTGTGCCTCGGTCGTATGCAGTCCTGATTGTGGCGCTCACCTGCACGGCGCCAAACACGCATACGACCATCATTGGCACCAAGGCAGAAGCGACTCTCATCGCTGAAGATGACACGTTTCCATTCGTCCCTCCATTCACGCCTGTCGCGACACCACTGGAGGCGGGCTGCACGATGTTGGGGCGTGAGCGGAAGACGGCCTAACGGTGTGCGGGACCGTAGCCCAGCTTCATGGAGACGGTTGCGAATGGTCCTCGCCGATACCCCAGGAGCAACAGTGTCCCTAATTTGCTGGGAAGTGGCGGTGCGGTCCCCTACGGCACTGCGTAGGATCCTACGGTCTTGGCGTGCATCCGTTCGTCGCTGCGGTCCGGTCCCAGGTCGACGGGCACGTGCACCTTCCGCCGACCACTGGCGACAACATCGATGTACTGTGGAGACCTCACGCCCCACGTGTTGAGCAATTCGGCGGTACGTCCACCCGGCCTCCTGCATGCCCACTATACGCCCTCGCTCAAAGTCCGTCAACTGCACATACGGTTCACGTCCACGCTGTCGCGGCATGCTACCAGTGTTAAAGACTGCGATGGAGCTCCGTATGCCACGGCAAACTGGCTGACACTGACGGCGGCGGTGCACAAATGCTGCGCAGCTAGCGCCATTCGACGGCCAACACCGCGGTTCCTGGTGTGTCCGCTGTGTCGTGCGTGTGATCATTGCTTGTACAGCCCTCTCGCAGTGTCCGGAGCAAGTATGGTGGGTCTGACACACCGGTGTCAATGTGTTCTTTTTTCCATTTCCAGGAGTGTAGTTCTGTAACTTCCTGATTTTTCATGAGGTAACGCCATCCGAAATTTCATCTAGACATGGCTAAGCTATGGACATTCATTCACGTCATGTCATATTTTGGATGTTGATGTCAACTGTTGGATGTTGTTTCCAACTATGGAAAGTGTGTTTGTGATATCTCTGATCTCTGATCTCTGTCTCTGTCTCTCTCTCTCTCCTTCCCTCCCACTCTCTCTCTTTCTCTCTCTCTCTTTGCGTGTGCGTGTGTGTGTGTGTGTCGTGTGAATTTATATTGGTTTTAGTACGGTTAGGTGTATGTATGTATGTATACCTTTTTGTCACCTTATTTATTTTGTTAGGTTTAGCAGATAGTTCCTGTTGATATGTGTCTGGTCGTTTACCACCTGTGTACGTTCCGCAATGATTTTCTGTATGTGGTAGTTTTCCTGCAATGGGAGCAGGTACTTTTTATGGTTACTTGTCATGATGAAATGAAGTGAAATGTCGTGTGACTAGGGTCCCCCGTCGGGTAGACCGTCGCCTAATGAAAGTCTTTTAAGTGTACGCCACTTCGTAGACTTGCGTGTTGATGGGGATGAGATGATGATGATGATGAGGAATACACAACACCCAGTCCCTGAGAGGAAAATATCTCCGACCCAGCCGGGAATAGAACCCGGGTCCCTTTGCACGGCATTCTGTCGTGCTGATTACTTTTTCTTGTTTTTTCTTTTTTTCTTTTTTTGTAGTTACACTCAGCTATCGGGGCGGACACTCGTCCTGATGATTTTCGTGTCTTGTTGTAAGGCGGTTGGACGATGGATAAGGTGTTTGAAGTGAACTGCAAATGTGGATTGGTTTGTGTCATACTTCCAGCCCATGATTTGTAACGTGTTGTAAAATTCTTGCATATCATTCCTACGTGTGCTGCATCTTAACTTCAACACTGAAGTTTTTATATTCTTGATTCCTGGTAATCATCCCTCTTGATTGTTGGTTGGTTTCTTTGGGGAGTTGGCATTGTATTGTATGGTATATGGGCGGGTTTCCTGCCAAGTGGTACAGGCCACAAAAATTGAAAAATGGACCGACAATACTTATCAATATTAGACAGGCAGATATTTCTCTGTGACCAGGGACGCTGGTCCAGTCCAGTAGTTCACTCACACTGAGAGAAACTGCTGAGGGCCTTGGCAGTCAAGTGGCGTACGTCAAAATGCTCATGGAGATCAGGTATGCTACCTCTACCTGATAACGAATAAGTTTTGTAAAATGCAACGTTCAGATTTTGTGACTAAGACCTTGAAGAGTATGTCACGAAGAGAAAATAAAAAATTGTTGTGGAAATAAGAGAAACTGGCTGAAAAAGCGTCATATCAGATACAAGAAAGTGCGTGGAACATCTGTTTTTTTTAGAAATAAATCGTGAGTGACAAGGCTGATTTCCAAGAGTTTGATTTGAGAAAAGGACGTGCTCCTGGAATTGTGGCTGGGCGCCTGTCAGTGAGCTTTACTCAGCGTCAATTTCGAACAGCTTAGCCTGATGGATGATTCTTCACAAAGCAAAGAAAATTATATGGGAGACCTATTAAACATTATACACACTTTTCAGCATAATTTTTTTCTAGATTTACAATCGTGGTCGAGGAAACGTTTCAAGATGTGAAGAATAATTTGATGAAACCATGACGGTATCAAAATAATGACATTATCTGAATTTTCATTTTTTGTTCTTCAACTTTCTTTTTTCTTATTATCCCTTGACAATACATAACAACTGTTTTCCTTAACGTAACTATTCCGCAAGTGCCGGCCGCGGTGGTCTCGCGGTTCTAGGCGCGCAGTCCGGAACCGTGCGACTGCTACGGTCGCAGGTTCGAATCCTGCCTCGGGCATGGATGTGTGTGATGTCCTTAGGTTAGTTAGGTTTAAGTAGTTCTAAGTTCTAGGGGACTAATGACCACAGCAGTTGAGTCCCATAGTGCTCAGAGCCATTATTCCGCAAGTCTTACATTTGAAGTAGTTAAAACTACTCAACGAAAAAATTTTTACTTTTTGATAGAAAGTTTACATTTACAATTAAATGCCACATCCTAATTTACTCAAGAAAACCTTAAATTTGCTCTTCTGAGAAAGGAGTTTTGGGCTATACCACTTGCGAGTCATCTTATCTATTTGTTGATTATTTCTTAAGTATGTTTGCCGCTCTGAGTTAATCTATATGTGTAAGGCATAGTGTACTTTATTTCTGTGTAGTGTTGCCATTGTGTAGTATGTTGTGTGTATTTATACGTTAGGGGCTTGTGAGTATTTCTGCATTCTGGATACGGTGGATGTGTTGAGACTGTATGGATTTATTTTCATAAATTATCTAGTTGATCGGAATGATTCTGATTCTACGTAACATGTGTTTTAGTGCCGCTAGCTCCTGGTTGCGGGTGTTGATTGGATGTGGAATGTATTATTGTTTCTGTGGCTGTTGGTTCTCTGTAGATATTGCAAAAATTTTTATCGCTTTCTTTCATTGTTATTATATTAAGAAAATTTATTTGCTCTTATTTTTAGTTTTAAAGAGTGAGCTTTATGTCCTTATGTGCCACTTTGATATCTGAGAGTAGTTCATCTGTCTATTCATTTCGCTCACTTAACAGACAAATTATGTTGCCATCATATGTGTCCCAGTATAAAATTTCAGGTCTTTCATCAGTGTCTGCCTATCAATATCTTGTTTTCTAAATGACTATTAGCAAAGTTGTCTAAGGCTTCTGATATTGGGGATCCCATGAGTAGTCTATCAATTTTCAGATAACATTGATCTTCAGATTTGAAGTAGTTTTGTTCAGTCATTAGTTTGAGTATGCTTCCTTATCTGTTACCGTTTCCGTAACAAGGTTGCTGTAGGAGTGAGATTTTGTTCTATGGTTTCTATAGTTTCTGTGATGAAGGTGGAAGTGTACATGTCTCGTTCAAATCAAATCAGTGATGCTGTGTGTGGCACCTCTGCCTTCTGTATGTGTTCAATTAGATCCCCTGCATTTCCTGCTGTTCCTGTTTTACAGTTCTTTTGGGAGTATTTTAGGAGATTTTTGAAGCTTCCCTGAAATTTACAGCTGGTAGCATTCATGTAATTTTTGGTCAGCTGTGGATTGTTGGTGCTTTTGAACTATTATGTGTTACAAAATATTTCTGTTTAAAAGTGAGTACATGTTGCATTTTAATTGCGTTTTTCACATTTGGCTGAAATCGTTTTGTTGAGATTGATTTCAATGTATCTGTGATGCTGAAATTTACTTATTGCTTGTGTTCTTGATCTGTTGTTCTTTTTCGTGAATACTCTTACATTTCCACTATCTGCTTTATTATGATAACGTTACTGGTTATTAACGATTTTGTTTCAGTGTCTCCATAGCGGTTGCCTGTGTCTGACAGTTTTTATTATGGTTCTACTGTGTTTCATTTCTTATGCTCTTAAATATTCTTTCTAGTAATTCTCTTGTTAGTACTATCTTTGATTCACTATTTTTTGTTGTTATTCACCTGT
This sequence comes from Schistocerca nitens, assembly GCF_023898315.1. NCBI lineage: Eukaryota > Metazoa > Arthropoda > Insecta > Orthoptera > Acrididae > Schistocerca > Schistocerca nitens. The sequence goes on along the minus strand of NC_064622.1, from coordinate 123,207,427 downwards.
AAGAGTTTGTTGGTTCCTACAATGATATTTTATATGATTTGGTAATATAACCTGCCCTTGCTACAATGTTTCAAAATTTTTTCCAGTAGCAGTTGTTCTTTTTCATGGAGCTATGTCTTTGTGCGGTCTGTGTGAGTGAAGCGTATATTGATGATCCTGTGATTTCTCGTTCCTAATGTGATTGTATGCTTCTGACTCTTTTATTATTATTTGTTTATGGTTGTTTTGTGTATGTTTCACTGCTGTGTATATGCAATGTTCAATTTTTTTCTATCATCGCCACATGGGTAGTGGAAATTCCTTTGTGCTGTGCTGCCTCTAAATGAGTCTCCTAAAGAATCATGTTCAAAATAAAATATCAACGTACACAAGCAACCATACTAAAATGAATACATATCCTCTCTCTCTCTCTCTCTCTCTCTCTCTCTCTCTCTCTCTCTCTCTCTCACACACACACACACATATATATGCACAGACACAATAAAGGAAAATCCCTAAAACAGTTACAGAACATTTTTAAATGAAGAGACCACCATTTGATTGGGTTATTGTTTATTTAATTACGAACCAGGTCTGCGTTTTAAGCAATTTTCAAGTGACTGAGTTTGCGTCATTAGCATTTATTGTAGGACGTCAAGTTCAAAATTGGCCATAAATTCAGAAAAATATTGGCTTCCTACAAAATGCCAAATGGAAAAATGCCATCTTGTAACGAGATCAGTGAATAATAGTGGCAGCACGTCATATTTAGTAAAAGCAGGTTTACATTAGTGTATAAAAGATGAGCACATGTCCTTGAGTCGTAATGATAGTGAAATCAGAACAGAGTTAAGCATACTAAAAGCAATACCAATTCGTACACACTCTCTCTCGTTCTCTCTCTCTCCCATTCACTCTCTCTCTCTCTCTCTCTCTCTCTCTCTCTCTCTCTCTCTCTCTCTCACACACACACACACACACACACACACACACACACACAGAGAGAGAGAGAGAGAGAGAGAGAGAGAGAGAGAGAGTGAATGGGAGAGAGTGGTTCTTCTGATTACTCTCTTTCGAATTCTCTAGCATTGGAAAATGAACACTCATTTCATTGTATGGTTTGGATGTTATTGCCAGCTGTGCAATGTTAACACACACACACACACACACACACACACACAGAGAGAGAGAGAGAGAGAGAGAGAACAAACACAAAATCAGTAGCTGCCAATAACATCGCACAGCTGGCAATAACATCCAAACCATACAATGAAATGAGTGTTCATTTTCCAATGCTAGAGAATTCGAAAGAGAGTAATCAGAAGAACCACTCTAAAAATGGAACAAAACACATGTAAAGCCGAGTCTATGATATCCGTAAGCAGAAGTTTAAAGTACTGTTACACCAGCGAAAATCAGAAAATGACAGAACTGTTAATATAACGATTGTATACTGTTCAATGTGTACAACATAATGATACCGAGTCAATTATGCCTATATTTCAGGACATTGTTTATGAAATTCGTATAATGAACGCGAAACACTTATGCCATGAAAAATTTGTTTCGTTCTGTTCTAGTTAGACGGACGTAAAGGGATACTTTATGACTTGTTTTGCAGCTCTTATTGTTAGTCTCTTAATCATCTGTTTTACTGCCTAGTCATTTCATACATTCGTGGAAGGTATTTAATATTCGTTATATACTGTTGTTTTGCCGATTTCAGCACACACAAATAGGCAGAAGCTCGCGCTGACACACACGCCTGCACGCACAAGAGCACACACACACACGAACACACACACAAATTGCAATGTGTGTGCGTGCGCGAGTGCGTTTGCGTGAGTGAGGGAGGAAGAGAGAGAGAGGGAGAGAGAGAGAGATGGCGAGAGCGGTGCGCCGCTTAGCAGCCGCTAGCCCCCTGGGTTGTCAAGTGTCTGCTCGGTAATCCCCGGTAAGCCCCGCTGTCCCGGGTGGCAGTACAGTACGTTCACGTCTGCCCGCTTTTCGGCCAGTCGCGAGCGCTACCTGAGCCGGCTTTCGCGCCGCCTCGACTGCGTTTGCCGTAGCTTCCGCCGCTCCCATTTAGCACCGCGTTCTCCGACCTATAGGACTAGTGTTCCCGCACCACGCTACTCTCAAACACACCTCTCTGCTGCAAGCTCTTTGCCATCCACATTCTGGAAGGAGGTAGCATGGACCAAAACAAGTAACAAAAAGTCCAGTAAACATGGGCTATAAAACGCATGCCTTAACACTTATGAGCGCTTGCTCATCTCTGCCATTGTGAAACACATCACTTCCGTCGAACGAGCTTCAGAGTATGCATTTTACAGCCCATTTTTACTGGACTTCTCTTTTGTGTTGATGGTTACTACCACCTCTACAAATATTCGACCCTTTTTTTTCTTCTTATTAAATACCCTGTATAACCGGAGCACAGGCGAACGGGGATCATAATATCGACGTTACCAGCAGTAGTCGTGGCAGTCCAGTGGCATAAGCGATTTTCAAATGGCAGATTGTAGAGAACCGGTCCTTGAGAACTAGCATCTCTGAGATTGAGAAGCTGGTCTGCTGACCGCACAGGGTTACTGGTTGAAGGACTGTGAAACCACAAGTTGGCGACGATGTGTGACAAACACCATGCGATCAGAGGTATCCGGAAACCTGGCTGAAAATGACTTACAAGTTCGTGGCGCCCACCATGTTGGAATACAGTATGGTGTCGGCCCATACTTAGCACTGATGATAGATTCCACTCTCGCAGGCATACATTCAATAAGGTGCTGGAAGATTTCTTAGGGAACGGCAGCACATTCTTCACGGAGTGCTGCACTGAGAATCGGTGTCGATGTCGGTCGGTAAGTTCTAGGACGAAGTCGGCGTTCCAAAACATCCCAGAGGTGTTCTATAGTATTCAGGTCAGGACTCTGTGCAGGCCAGTCCATTACAGGGTTGTTATTGTCGTGCAACCACTCCACCACAAGCTGTGCATTATGAACAGGTGCTCGATCGTGTTTAAAGATGCAAGCGCCATCCCCGAATTGTTCTTCAAGAGTGGGAAGCAAGAAGGAGCTTAAAACATTAATGTAGGTCTGTGCTGTGATAGTGCCATTCAAAACAACAGAGGGTGCAAGCTCCCTCCATGGAAAACACGACCACACCATAAAACCACCGCCTCGGAATTTTACTGTTGGCACTACACACAATGTGTACCGTGATTCCTCACTCCTCACAACTGTTCAATCGTCCAATGTTCACGCTCCTTAGACGAAGAGAGGCGTCGTTTGGTATTTACCGGCGTGATGTGTGGCTTATGAGCAGCGGCTCGACCATGAAGTCCAAGTTTTCTCACATCCCGCCTAACTGTCGTAGTACTTGCAGTTTGGAACTCCTGTGTGATGATCTGGATCGATGTCTGCCTATTACACATTACGACTCTCTTCAACTGTCGGAGGCCTCTGCATTCAACAGACGAGGTCGGCAGGTACGCTTTTATGCTGTACGTGTCTCTTCACGTTTCCACTTCATTATCAAATCGGAAACAGTGGACGTTGGGATTATTAGGAGTGTGGAAATCTCGCGTACAGACATATGACACAAGTGACACCCAATCACCTGACCACATTCGAAGTCCGTTAGTTCCGGGGAGTGCCCCATTCTGCTCTCTCACGATGTCTAATGACTACCGAGATCAATGACATGGAGTACTTGGCATTAGGTGGCAGCACAATACACCTAATATGAAAAATGTGTGTTTTGTGGTTGTCCGGATACATTTGATCACATCGTGTACGTAGCGACATTTGCAAAATCTGTTGAAATATGGCCAGGCGTCAGCTGTGAGACCGTTTTAGCACCGCATGACGTGAAGAGATAATGATAAAGTGTGTTTGTAACCATTAAAATATCATGTATTTCTCGGCCAGTTTCTTCAAAACTTATTTTTAACGCTTTCCACGGTATTAGATTTCTTCTGTCTTTATTTTTATGTTTTTAATCACTGTGAGCTTGTCTATCAAGAATGTCGAATTTTATTTCATATGAGTAGTTAAAATTGTTTGCCAGTAAGATGATGCCGCTGTGAGATATATGATGACAACGAATACCAGTTCACCTCCATTAGTTGGAAAACAGCGCTCTGGTCGCGTAATGGGGCGCTGACAGCATTTAACACTGCCACACTCGTCACTCAGACTAATGTTTAACGTACTGCACGCGCGGAAACAAACACGCTGCGTTGACCATCGTGACGCACAGTGATCATAAATGTATCAGCATCGTTTGCAGTGGCAGTTAGAGATAATTCCATCGTCACTGAGCTATCAGTAATAACGAAAGGGGAATTATCATATTGCAACATTTACTAAAATGATTCAGTGTGTTTCAAAAACCTATTAATAGAGACAACGGAATGATTTTGTTACTTACCTTTATCGTATTACGTGGGTTATCTTCCACCGACGCTGTATTTCTTGTCCACATCTCGGCCTACACTGCGTAGCATCGATTTTTTTTTTTTTAACCCACGCATTCCAACAAATGATTCGTCTGTTCCAAACTGTCACTTTTATTTCGTGGATACGAGGTATGTTGCATCAATCGAGGCGAATTATAGTGAGATTTATGTAAAAAATATGTACTAGAGCGGACTCAAACTCGGTTGATCGTACTGGTGCAATAATTTGGTCGCTATGTGGCAAAATATTTCACGAATTTCACATCTACGGGGCTCATTTGTTCTTTGCAGTAGTAGAGGAGTATAGACTAGAAAATAATACTTTATTTACATTGAGTGTAAATGGAGTATTAGCCCACGTACGATAAAAATTGGTGACATCACAAACCGGAGAAAAAAAAATGACGTGCGCCGGCCGCTTTGGTCTAGCGGTTCTAGGCGCTCAGTCCGGAACCGCGCGACTGCTACGGTCGCAGGTTCGAATCCTGCCTCGGGCATGGATGTGTGTGATGTCCTTCGGTTAGTTAGGTTTAAGTAGTTCTAAGTTCTAGGGGACTGATGACCACAGATGTTAAGTCCCATAGTGCTCAGAGCCATTTGAACCAAAAACGACATGCGGAAATTAAACCTGCAGTATGTCAACATCTACATTTATATTTGGTGAATTACTTTTATAATTCGTGGCGGATGATACTTCTTGTTGTACCACATGACATGCGCCGGCCGCTTTGGTCTAGCGGTTCTAGGCGCTCAGTCCGGAACCGCGCGACTGCTACGGTCGCAGGTTCGAATCCGGCCTCGGGCATGGATGTGTGTGATGTCCTTAGGTTGGTTAGGTTTAAGTAGTTCTAAGTTCTAGGGGACTGATGACCACAGATGTTAAGTCCCATAGTGCTCAGAGCCATTTGAACCAAAAATGACATGCGGAAATTAAACCTGCAGCATGTCAACATCTACATTTATATTTGGTGAATTACTTTTATAATTCGTGGCGGATGATACTTCTTGTTGTACCACGTATGTATGTTTATTCCTGTTCCAATCACGGATATAGCGTGGAAAGAATGTTTGCCTTCCTCCATGCAAGCTGTTATCTGTCTGGTAGTATCGGCAGGATCTCTAAGTGATACATATTTACGGGGGTAAAATATATTCGCAGTTCTTGCCTGGAGTTTTCATAGTGCTTACTTCTGTCTCTCTGAGTGAAGAGTTTTGAACAGTTTTGTTACGTTCTTTTTTTTCAGTCAGATACGCCTTTGACCACTCGCATAACTTTTCTTCGTACACGCATGACGTCTCATGCTAGTATAACCTGATATGCGTCCCATACCTGAAAGCAGTATAGGTCCTGTAACTGTCTCAAGTGCAGTCTTTTTTCTGTGGACGAAAAGTTCAAATGGTTCAAATGGCTCTGAGCACTATGGGACTTAACTTCCAAGGTCATCAGTCCCCTAGAACTTAGAACTACTTAAATCTAACTAACCTAAGGACATCACACACATCCATGCCCGAGGCAGGATTCGAACCTGCGACCGTAGCGGTCGGGCGGTTCCAGACTGTAGCGCCTTTAACCGCTTGGCCACCCCGGCCGGCGGACGAAAAGTAGTTTCCCAGTACCCTACCAATGAATCGTGGGCTGCCGTTCGCTTAATTGCTCTTATGTGCTCATCCCAGTTCATATTGTAACGGATTATTAGTCCCAAATACTGAATGACTAAAACAAGTGTATATACTACTTAACTGTCCGTAACTTTCAAATTAAGTGTCAGAAACGTCTCTCTTTTCGTAGTTTAATAGTTTATTGTTCTTGCAGTCACCAAATAGGAGTTGTTTTGTTTCTTTTCATTACGTTATAGACGCCACATAAGCACTGAGCATTGTTTTGGTTTGTTAGGTGGTCGTCGCCATATAAGCGTTGTTGTCCCTTGTTACGTCAGTGAACATGGCTAGTGCAAGGCTGAAATTCGGTGAAAAGAAAGCATTTTTGAAGTAGTAGAAAGTACAAAAGTACGAAAATAAGTTTCAAAGAGAGCCACCGACATTTGTAATAATTGCGTGCATTCGAGACTTAACTGAAGTTAACAGCTTTGTTGCAAATGTGTGGAAATAAAGATCTGGACGATCTGTAACAGCAGGGTGTTACAATATGCCCTTGCAACTGGATGATACGCTCAGTTCTTTAGTGTATTTTCAATACTGCGAAGTTTAGGGGCTACAGTCCAAGATTTCTACACGGTGTGAGCGAGGACTACCCATATCTTACTGTGACAGTGCGCAACAATGACGTGTTCTCGGAGATAATATTATGGTTTGAAGAGGCTCAATTTAAAGTCAGTGACACAGTAAACGATCTTAGTAGCGTCTACTGGGCTGCCGTAAAACCACACGACAGTGTGGGCAGAGCCATGCATTTACCGGTCCTGAGTGTGTGGTGTGGGCTATAATACAGCGATTTGATTAGGGCGTTCTTCTTTGATGGCACAGTTACCAGTGAAGTGTTCCAAGATAAGCTTGAGACATCTATTATGCCTGCCATCCGTGAGTTGTATGGGGACGAAGGATTTACATTCAGCATGATGGTGCTCCACCGCAATATCGTAATCGTGTGAGGGAGTACTTCAAAGATAATCAACCCGCAAAATAGATAGGCCGAAGCAATGCTGTCTAGTATCAGCTACGCTCTCCATACTTAATGCCTCTGGAATTTCACCTACTGCGAACTCTATAGAACGTCGTTTATCGAAAGGACCCATTGTAAGACCTTCGAGAACGCATCAAGCATTCCAGTGCAGATTTCAAACTTCACACTTTGCAGTCGGTAGTTCGTGCTGCAGTTCAGCTGTGTATGAGTGTTAATGATGATCACTTCGAATACCTACACTGATTTCAGTAAGGTGAACTTTAAGCTTCACATTCACCGAAAATGAGACGTTCCCGTCAGTTAATTTCGAATTTATGTGCAATTAAACCGTGTATGCTTTTCTCGGGCCATTTTGTCTTTTTACGACATGACTAACTATGGCTGCTGACTCTGTTGTAACCTCACAGTCTCAGCATACGACTTCCCATTTCTCGACATGAAGAGCTATTAGTTGCCAGAGCTGCGTAGTCGACGTTGCCCAGGTAAGTGTTTGTTCCAGTCTTCCATTAGTCCACGTCTTTCTTCCCCCTGCCTCTGTCCACCTCGTCCTTCACGCCGTCTCTGTCCATCTACTCCTGCCCCTTTTGCCGCCCCTCCATTCCTCCCCACGCCACAGTCCGTCTCCTCTCCTCCCTTCTCTCTGTCATTTTCCCCTCCCCTCTCCCTGTCCACCTCCTCCTCCCCCTATCTCTATCCAACTCCTTCTTTCCCTTCGACATTGTCCATCTCTACATCCCTCCCCCCCTTTTCGCCCTCCGTTATCACGCTCACACCAGTAGAACGCTGGACACTGGTGATTCTTACTCACACAGTATTTTGATTTTGTTTTCCAGATCGTAACAAATACGTGAATCAGACTTGGATGAAATCGTTCTGGTAGTTTAAGATGAGCTTTTTGCAGATGTAAGATATATTTCACACATATTTAACATATTCCACAAATACGAGTATTTCACAATGTCTATAGCGAATTTCGCCCAGCAGTTTCATTTTCAAGCAGCATAATGATTGTGGCGTAGTAGTTCCTACACTTGGTGCTGTACGGTGATATAAATTTGCAGGTAATGTGGCTGCTGTCTGAGAAATGTGTGGTGAACGTAGACAGTAGTAATGACATAATAAATTAAAACATCACGCATGATGCAGCAGTTCTCCACGCAGCTCAATGTTTATGACGTCATACCTCTTGAACTACGAGCCGTACAATAACATATATTTCTAGGTAGATTCTGTGGCATATATACAGGGTGAGTCACCTAATATTACCGCTGGATATATTTCGTAAACTACATCAAATACTGACAATCGATACCACAGACCGAACGTGAGGAGAGGGGCTGTGTAATTGGTTAATACAAACCATACAAAAATATACGGAAGTACGTTTTTCAACACAAACCTACGTTTTTTTAAATGGAACCCCGTTAGTTTTGTTAGTACATCTGAACATATAAACAAATACGTAATAAGTGCCGTTTGTTGCATTGTAAAATATTAATTACATCCGGAGATATTGTAACCTAAAGTTGACGCTTGAGTACCCCTCCTCCGCTGTTCGATCGTGTGTATCGGAGAGCACCGAATTACGTAGGGATCCAAAGGGAACGGTGATGGACCTTAGGTACAGAAGAGACTGGAACAGCACATTACGTCCACATGCTAACACCTTTTTATTGGTCTTTTTCACTGACGCACATGTACATTACCATGAGGGGTGAGGTACACGTACACACGTGGTTTCCGTTTTCAATTACGGAGTGGAACAGAGTGTGTCCCGACATGTCAGGCCAATAGATGTTCAATGTGGTGGCCATCATTTGCTGCACACAATTGCAATCTCTGGCGTAATGAATGTCGTACAGGCCGCAGTACGTCTGGTGTAATGTCGCCGCAGGCTGCCACAATACGTTGTTTCGTATCCTCTGGGGTTGTAGGCACATCACGGTACACATTCCCCTTTAACGTACCCCACAGAAAGAAGTCCAGAGGTGTAAGATCAGGAGAACAGGCTGGCCAATTTATGCGTCCTCCACGTCCTATGAAACGCTCGTCGAACGTCCTGTCAAGGGTCAGCATAGTAATGAAATGATAATTAAATAGACACCCTCGCTGCATACAGGCGTTGATGTACTTCATTGGGGACATGTTGAAAATGTGTGCCCCGACCGGGACTCGAACCCGGGGTCTCCTATTTAATTATCATTTCATTTCTAGCAAAGCTGCATGGTCATCCACAGTAACTGTTCTTTCGGGAACAGATACTATCGTCATATATAGTTAAAATATGGCTTCCCGGCCATTGACCTTCTTGTGCGAACGCACACGCTATGCCCGAACTCGTATGGGACTTGGTAGATTATTCTGCCACGAGTAATGAGTATGATGGGCAAACATCTATTAGGCGCACAACGAATGTAGTGGTGTGGACATGTTGGGAATGTGGATCTCACGGGGAGCGTGCAAGGGATAAGTCCCTGCAGACGCACTATCCTCTGTGCCCGCGGTGGCTCAGATGGATAGAGCGTCTGACATGTAAGCAGGAGATCCCGGGTTCGAGTCCCGGTCGGGGCACACATTTTCAACATGTCCCCAATGAAGTACATCAACGCCTGTATGCAGCGAGGGTGTCTATTTAATTATCATTTCATTTCTAGCAAAGCTGCATGGTCATCCACAGTAACTGTTCTTTCGGGAACAGATACTATCGTCATATATGGTCAGCATAGTGTTAATTGCGGAATGTGCAGGTGCACCATCATGCTGATACCACATACGTCGACGCGTTTCCAGTGGGACATTTTCGAGCAACGTTGGCAGATCATTCTGTAATTGAAAACGGAAACCACGTGTGTACGTGTACCTCACCCCTCATGGTAATGTACATGTGCGTCAGTGAAAAAGACCAATAAAAAGGTGTTAGCATGTGGACGTAATGTGTTGTTCCAGTCTCTTCTGTACCTAAGGTCCATCACCGTTCCTTTTGGATCCCTACGTAATTCGGTGCTCTCCGATACACACGATCGAACAGCGGAGGAGTGGTACTCAAGCGTCAAGATTAGGTTACAATATCTCCGGATGTAATTAACATTTTACAATGCAACAAACGGCACTTATTACGTATTTGTTTATATGTTCAGATGTGCTAACAAAACTAACTGGGTTCCATTTAAAAAAACGTAGGTTTGTGTTAAAAAACATACTTCCGCGCATTTTTGTATGGTTTGTATTAACCAATTACACTAGCCCCTCTCCTCACGTTCGGTCTGTGGAATCGGTTCGTCAGTATTTGATGTGGTTTACGAAATACATCCAGCGGTAACGTTAGGTGACTCACCCTGTATATAGATACTGTCTGCGAAAACTGTTGCGAATAAAGTTAGTAGCTACAGAGTAATAAATTTAAACGCCTTACATGATGCGACAGTTTTTTACGAATCTCTATGTTTAAGATGTCATATCTCTGAACTATGTGTCGCACAGTGACACAATTTTGCTGGTATACTCAGTGGTATATATGCATTCTGTCAGAAAAATGTGTCGCGAATACTGTTAGTAGTAAAGAAGTAAAAAATGAAAACGTCATTCTCTATGTGGCAGATTTACTGAATGAACAGCGAAAATGTAGTAAACAATAAAGTTTTTTTCGTTTCATCATTTTGTGGAGTTGTCAGCGAGAAACAGTTTCGTCTAGGTTGGAAAATATGTGTAAAGTTTGTCCAAGTCACTATGTGGTCTCATTCTTAAGTAATGGACGACTAAAGAATGGCTGTTTGTGCATCGTGGGCTACACTGCTTTTTTACCCCCACTGCATCTCTTTCATAAGTAGCTCATTCTCACTCCCGCGGCGATGATATTCAGACAGTAAGTGATATGAATACTATGTTTGGTTGAAGTCGGTAGCCGCGCGGTCTAGGGCGCCTTGAACGGTCCGTGCGGATCCCCCCGTAGGAGGTTCGAGTTCTTCCTCGGGCACGGGTGTGTGTGTTGTCCGTATCGTAAGTTACTTTGAGTTAGATTAAGTAGTGTGTAGGCTTAGGGACCGATGACCTCAGTAGTTTGGTCCAATAAGACATTCCCACAAATTTCCAAGTTTTTGAAGTCGCTCCAGTGGTTCAGGGAGGGATGTAGAACATACATACATGCTGATATTCTTATATCCATTCTCATGGGTTCCATAGTAGCGAATTCTCTTTTGGAAGTTTCATCATGATAACTATCGTAAGTTTTTCGGAAGTCTAGGGGTAACGAATCAACCTGATTTCCTTTATCCATGACACTGTGTGCTGATCATGAGTTGGGTTTAGCATGATACATAATTAACCTTCACAATACCATGAGCGGGGGGGGGGGGGGGGAGGGCGTACTTTGTGCCTACTTTTTGAACCTGTCGTTATTTAGTCTAGTACTTTATAATTTAAATTCTTTAAATAAAGTATTGTATTTAATGGTTTATTATTTCAGATTCCGTAACTTATATCAAAAATTTAAGTCTTAGTATTGCATATGTCTTTTCGCAACAGATGTCTTATCCATATTTTCTGGTTCAGGAGCCTTCTTACGCATCCAAATAACTTTAAAAGGTATGTTGTGAACGAAAATCAATGACATTTACCGAAATACGTGTTTTTTTTTTAACTTTTATGGTGGTCATAAAGTACCCCTACACTCGGTGTACACATTTCGGAAAATGCATCGGTGTTGGTGAGATTGTCTTAAAGATATTTTCGGGTTCTGTACCCTACTTACACGAGGGATATTCGGAATGTAAGTAACGATCGGTCGCGAAATGGAGATCACAGTGAAAATACGATGAAGTTTTGCACAGGTGTGTTGGGCAGTGTCTCTAGTATGCCCGTCGATCGCGCTACGTCGTTCTTTTTAGTTCTGAGCACGCAGGGAGCACATAAAGATACCTGGAACAATAGTGTCTCCCGCCAACTATGAGGGCCAGGTGAGAAATTTCCCCTGAAGCTATGCAGCCAACGTAACTGTCGTGCGTTTTCTTCTTCAAGACAATTCTCAGCCGCACTCTGCAGGGGCAATGAGGATGCTCCTGCATCGTTTTCAATTGAAAATGTTTGATTACCCACAATACAGCCCGTAATTGTCTCCCCCTGCTCACATGAACCGCTGGTTATGAAGACGATATTTTGGCACAGACAATGAGATGTAGGTCAACATAGAGAATTGGCGGAAAGCACTAGCGGCTACCTTCTATGACGAGGGTATTGGAAAGTTGGTACAACGCTACGATAAACGTCTAAGTCGGATCGGCGGCTATGGAGATTAGTAGCTGGAAGTTGTAGCTAACTGTTGCAAATAAAACAGTTTTGAATTTTACTGTGGTTTCCGTTTCGCAACCTATCGTCCCTTACTTGGCGACTAGCCCTTGTACATCAGTACTAACATATCAAATGTGTTGTTAATAAAAGTTAAACACATTTATTTCTTTTTGTGTTGGGCACAAAGTATCCCTTCCTGGTAATACGCGTTATGGAAAATGCATTGGTACTGCTAGCGTTAAACCAACTTAACCTGACCTGGGCGAATGTAGGTGATTCGTGTGTAATCTGAGCATTAGGGGCGGCGCCGTCGTGTCATCAACGTGACGTTATGTTACTGGTACTCCGGGTAGCAATGGCTAGAGATTATGGTCGCTGACGGGCTAAGTGTTGCGACGTAGCCTTCTCCAGGGAGCAGGTAGGTCTACACGGCTCATGATCCGCCAGCCATTAAGGACGCGCGACTGCCATCAGAGGCGCACCTATCGCCTTATCTCGCCGAAATTCAGGGAGGACTATCTCAGCTGATGAAGCAATCAGCCAGAATATCTGCCGTAGGTTGTGGAACAGTACATCATGGTCTGGTGTCGAAGATAAACTGACAACAACGCCAAACCGTGATGTCCTATTACTGACCCTAATTGATTTTAACAAACCACCTGGAACAAACGGCTTGTATTCAATAGCGCTCTTATGGAATGTCTCTCTGTCAGAGAAGTCAAAGTTCATAGTACCTGACGGCAAGTCATCGAGTAAAACAGAAGTGATTTCTGGCGTTACCCAAGGTAGGGTTATAGATCCTCTGCTGATCCTTATCTTTATAAACGATTTAGGAGACCATCTGAGCAGTCATCTTTAGTTGTTTGCCTATAATGTTGTCTTTTATCGTCTAGTAAAGTCATAAGAAGGTCAACATAAAATGCAAAACAATTTAGATAAATTATCTGAATGATGAAAAAATGGACAATTGATCCTAGACAATAAAAAATGTGAGGTCACCCACATGCATGCAAAAAGGAATGCGCGAAACTTCGGTTACGATAAATCACCCAAGCCTAAAGGCTGTGAATTGAAAAAGTACTTAGGAATAACAATTTCGAATTACTTAAATTGAAACGACTGCATAGATAATGTTGTGGATAAGGTGAATCAAAGGCTGCGTTTTATTGGCAGAATGCGTAGAAGGTGCAACACATCTATTAAAGGAGACTGCCTGCACTACGCTTCTCTGTCCTCTTTTGGAGTACTACTGCCCGGGTTGGATCCTTACCAGGTAGGATTAACGGAGTACAACGAGACAGTTCAAAGAAGGGCAGCACGTTTTGTATTATCGAAAACAGGGCAAAGAGACTCACGGACATGATATGGGGTTTGTGGTGGAAATTAGTAAGACACAGGGTTGATACGTTGCGGCGGGATCTTCTTACGAAACTTCAATTACCAACTTTCTTCTATCAATGCGAAAATATTTTGTTGATGCCGACGTACATAGCGAGAAACGATCATCATAATACAACAAGGGAAATCAGAGCTCGCACGCGAGGATACAAGTGTTCCAGAATGGAATAATAGAGAATTAGTGCGATGGTGGCTCGATGAACTCACTGTCATGCACTTAAAAGTATGATTTGCCGAGTTGCCATGTAGATGCAGATATAGATGTACGAGGGCAGTTCAATAAGTAATGCAACACATTTTTTTTCTGAAACAGGGGTTGTTTTATTCAGCATTGAAATACACCAGGTTATTCCCCAATCTTTTAGCTACACAACACTATTTTTCAACGTAATCTCCATTCAATGCTACGGCCTTACGCCACCTTGAAATGAGGGCCTGTATGCCTGCGCGGTACCATTCCACTGGTCGATGTCGGAGCCAACGTCGTACTGCATCAATAACTTCTTCATCATCCGCGTAGTGCGTTCCACGGATTGCGTCCTTCATTGGGCCAAACATATGGAAATCCGACGGTGCGAGATCGGGGCTGTAGGGTGCATTAGGAAGAACAGTCCACTGAAGTTTTGTGAGCTCCTCTCAGGTGCGAAGACTTGTGTGAGGTCTTGCGTTGTCATGAAGAAGGAGAAGTTCGTTCTGATTTTTGTGCCTACGAACACGCTGAAGTCGTTTCTTCAATTTCTGAAGAGTAGCACAATACACTTCAGAGTTGATCGTTTGACCATGGGGAAGGACATCGAACAGAATAACCCTTCAGCTTCCCAGAAGACTGTAACCATGACTTTACCGGATGAGGGTATGGCTTTAAACTTTTTCTTGGTTGGGGAGTGGGTGTGGCGCCACTCCATTGATTGCCGTTTTGTTTCAGGTTCGAAGTGATGAACCCATGTTTCATCGCCTGTAACAATCTTTGACAAGAAATTGTCACCCTCAGCCACATGACGAGCAAGCAATTCCGCACAGATGGTTCTCCTTTGCTCTTTATGGTGTTCGGTTAGACAACGAGGGACCCAGCGGGAACAAACCTTTGAATATCCCAACTGGGGAACAATTGTGACAGCACTACCAACAGAGATGTCAAGTTGAGCTCTGAGTTGTTTGATGGTGATCCGTCGATCATCTCGAACGAGTGTGTTCGCACGCTCCGCCATTGCAGGAGTCACAGCTGTGCACGGCCGGCCCGCACGCGGGAGATCAGACAGTCTTGCTTGACCTTGCGGCGATGATGACACGCGCTTTGCCCAACGACTCACCGTGCTTTTGTCCACTGCCAGATCACCGTAGACATTCTGCAAGCACCTATGAATATCTAAGATGCCCTGGTTTTCCGCCAAAAGAAACTCGATCACTGAACGTTGTTTGCAACGCACATCCGTTACAGACGCCATTTTAACAGCTCCGTACAGTGCTGCCACCTGTCGGAAGTCAATGAAACTATACGAGACGAAGCGGAAATGTTTGAAAATATTCCACAAGGAATTTCCGGTTTTTTCAACCAAAATTAGCCGAGAAAAAAAATGTGTTGCATTACTTACTGAACTGCCCTCGTACTTTCTTGGATGGCAGGATGAATGGTTATGATTCTTATGACCAGTTTGATATGTCCAAAATTACTTTTCTGAGCCAACGGTATTACTTGTATCTGCTCCAGTTTCTGGTTGTCCCCAGTTCTTGCCCTGTACAGTTTCAACACATGTTGTACCATATTGTCCCTTCATATTGCCAGTTTTGTTTTTCATATTACGTCTTTCTTCGCCTATTCTGCGGAGAACCTAATCGATTGTCATCATATTACGCTTTCTAATATTAGTACTCTTTCGCATACGTGCTCACGTTGAATGACAACGAATTGTCATTCACTACTAATTAAAAAAATTTTGCCTTCTTGACAGAAGCGTCTTTTGGTTCTCTTCTCAATTGTGGTGTCCACTAACACATGCAACTGACTACTTTTAAATTAGCATAGTTCTTTTTAATATTACTTGGCATCAACATTTAAATACAGTTATTGATAAAATAAAAAAATTTCAACGTCTTTCTATAGCGCCACACATCGCACACATCGATGCTCGTCTTTGCTCCCTTTCTCGACAGTTCATGAGTTACATCCATTCAGTTACGTATTCTAAATGCAGATGTTTAAAAATTGCATCACCAAATTACTGCCGATGTTACATACTGGCAGACTTCTTTCTTATTTTAGCCCGAAAGGACCTATCTGCCTGTGCTTGTTTGCTTTTAATTTCCTATTTGATTCATCCTTCATTCGTTTCTTTGCTTCCAATGTAGCTGAATTCTTCGCTTCGTCTATTTCGTGGTCCCCAATTTTTGTGTTTGCTTCATCGTTAATCTCATTTGCTCAGCTTCTTTCTATTTTAGTCTTTCTTCGGTTTTTCAAAGTAATGTGTGTGGATATAAGAATAAATAACAGCCAACCAGTTGCGAAAGATAAAGTAATCTTTACCTAGGTTTCAATAGTTATAAAACTATCTTCTTCAGAAGATGGCAGTGTTAAATTGACATGGAGTATTATATCTTAGTCGTTTTTACAACCATCTACGTAACTCAGTTAATATATATAAAACATAGCCCTGAGTACAGGGTTAGTCAGACACACAAATAAGAACATAGTGGCTAAAGAGCGTACGGCCGATGTGGATATCATACTGTTCATTCCAACCAATAAGTGCTGCAGTACTTCTACTATTTCTCTTATGGTAACTGTATTACCGGGGAATATTATCATTTGTATCCTTCCACACTGAATATTAATCTGACCCCTGAACCTTTGTTTTATATCCGTTATAATATAAGAAATGTATTTATTGAACAATGGGATGGAAAGAGTGCATCTGTATGTTACACCCTTTCTCATGGAAGCGTTTCATTCTTGGACTTCCACTCTTATCTTTTCCTCTTGGGTCATTTACGTAATACGTATTAGCCGTCTCTCCTTCTATCGTACATCTGCTTTCCTGAGACTTTTGAACATTATGTAATACTTCAATTGTTGAGCGCATTTTCCGGATTTGCCAGATCCTACGAACATGTCTGAATTATTCTTGTATTGCTAACGTTATCAAACGCATTAGTACTGCTTCTCTGATGATCTTATCTTTCCTGAAGGTAAACTGATCGTCATCTAACACATTCTAAAATGTTTCTTTCAATTCGTCTCTATATTACTCATGTCGGAAAGTTGGATCCATCAGCTGTTAATCACGTTTTGTGGTAGATCTCAGATTTATCTGCCCTTGCAGTCTTCGGGATTATGTGGTTCACATTTCCCGAAAAGTCTAATCGTTTGTCTCCTGACTCATATATTCCACGAACCAGCTTGAAGAGCCGTTAGGTAGCCACATCCCTAAATGATTGTAGAAAAGCAAAGGGGTGTTATCTAGGACTTCTGTCTTCTTTGATCACAAGTCTCCTGAAGCTCTATGATTGTAATTCTGATTTCCCCATACCTTCCTTATGGACACTCACTTGTTCTTCAGTCAGGTCACCAATCAGTTCCTCCCCCTGATAAAGGTCTTCAGTTCTCTCTTTCAACATCTCATCTCTGTTTCCCTTGCACTTCCTCCTGCAATTTAATGTTGACACATTTACTTTTAATTTCACTTCGACATACAGTTTTGAAACTTCCTGAAACAGTACCTCAGTACTTAACGGTTACTGCTGAGTGTTGTTGCTCTTCCAAACATCTTTCCATACAAGCAAACCAGTTGTGTCTTTACCTGTGGGTACTCTTACATTAGTACATTAGGTACCTGAACGCAGCTATGTTTGAAAAAAAAAAAAAAAAAAAAAAAAGAAAAGAAAATAAGCAACGCTCACGCTTTCATACCTCGCAGGTAATGCAGCGCAAATAATAACCAGGTCCTGCAGTGAAATAATTTTTGCGTTGGCTAGAGTTGCGAATTAATAAATTACACACAATTATAAAATAAAAGATAAATGATCAATTTAGTAACAAGGGTTGTATCCTAAGGTCTGTAATTTAATAGAGTACAGAGAATTACGTTGAATAACATTTATTCAAGAAATGACCTCTCAAAAAAACGGGAAGTGGTCTTAAGATATTGTTACAATACAGACAGAAAACACTGACACCATTACGAGAATGGTAGTAAAATCCACAGACTAAATAGTCATCGAAGACAGTCGAAACCTAAGTTCATTTAGTAATCACAGTACACGAAACATTCATCAGCTCAAAATAGTTCAGAGTTCAATATGACGATTTGCAAATTAACATACACGCTACAAAGAATAGTAGCTCATATTCTGTTTATTCTCAGTTCCGCAAAAAAATCAGAAATAGAGTCCCACACTTGGAGTACATTCAGGCCTCTCGAAATGTAAAGTCCCTTTAGAAGTTAAAGTAAGGTAGCGCCCGTTCAACATCCAGAATCAATTACGAACACTATCGAATACCACTCTTTACAATAGGCACGTCTGTCTCCTTCCAGCAGTCGACACATAGTGTCCAGAATCGCTCCTTTCAGCTCTTCGCTTCAAAAGTCTCAGTCTCCAATTGTCTCTTGTACCGTTCCATTACTGTCTCCTTTTCTATTAACTGAAGGCCATCCGCACCAAAAATAAATCATTCTTTCATGCTACAGATGTGATTAGATTCATATTGACCACTTCCCGGACTAAATACAACAATATTTAAATAAACAAATGTAATAAAAAATTCGGTCAATCAGCTCCTTCACAATTATTGCAGATTAAGGTATTTGCATAAATACACTACTGGACATTAAAATTGCTACACCACGAAGATGACGTGCAATAGACGCGAAATTTAACCGACAGGAAGAAAATGCTGTGATATGTAAATGATTAGCTTTTCAGAGCATTCACACAAGGTTGGCGCCGGTGGCGAGGAAAGTTTATAACCGATTTCTCATACTCAAACAGCAGTTGACCGGCGTTGTCTGGTGAAACGTTATTGTGATGCCTCGTGTAAGGAGGAGAAATGCGTACCATCACGTTTCTGACTTTGATAAAGATCGGATTGTAGCCTGTCGCGATTGCGGTTTAACGTATCGCGACATTGCTGCTCGCGTTGGTCGAGATCCAATGACTGTTAGCAGAATATGGAATCGGTGGGTTCAGGAGTGTAATACGGAACGCCGTGCTGGATCCCAAGGGCCTCGTATCACTAGCAGTCGAGATGACAGGCATTTTATTCGAATGGCTGTAACGGATCGTGCAGCCACGTCTCTATCCCTGAATCAACAAATGGGGACGTTTGCAAGACAACAACCATCTGCACGAACAGTTCGACGACGTTTGCAGCAGCATGGACTATCACCTCGGAGACCATGGCTGGGATTATCCTTGACGCTGCATCACAGACAGGAGCGCCTGCAGTGGTGTACTCAACGATGAACGTGGGTGCACGAATGGCAAAACGTCACTTTTTCGGATGAATTCATGTTCTGTTTACAGCATCATGATGGTCGCATCCGTGTTTGGCGACATCGCGGTGAACGCACATTGGAAGCGTGTATTCGTCATCGCCATACTGGCGTATTACCCGGCGTGATGGTATGGGGTGCCATTGGTTACACGTCTCGGTCACCTCTTGTTCGCATTGACGGCGCTTTGAACAGTGGACGTTACATTTCAGATGTGTTGCGACCCGAGGCTCTACCCTTCATTCGATCCCTGCGAAACCCTACATTTCAGCAGGATAATTCACGACCGCAGTTCCAGGTCCGGTATGGGCCTTTCTAGATACAGAAAATGTTCGACAGCTGCCCTGGTAAGCACATTCTCCAGATCTCTCACCTATTGGAAACGTCTGGCCAATGATGGCCGAGCAACTGGCTCGTCGCAATACGCCAGTCACTACTCTTGATGAACTGTGGTGAAAGTGTTAAAGCTGCATGGGCAACTGTACCTGTACACGCCATCCAAGCTCTGTTTGACTCAATTCCCAGGCGTATCAAGGCCGTTATTACGGCCAGAGGTTGTTGTTCTGGTTACTGATTTCTCAGGATCTATGCACCCAAATTCCATGAATATGTAATCACATGTCAGTTCCAGTATAATATATTTGTCGAATGAATACTCGTTTATCATCTGCATTTCTTCTTGGTGTAGCAATTTTAACGGCCAGTAGTGTAAATAAGGTAGTATTCTTGTGCATACGTCCTCATTATGAATGACAATGAATTGTGATTAACTATTAATTAAAATTTTTTGCCTACTAGACAGAAGCGTCTTTTGGTTCTCTTCTCAACTGTGCTGCCCACTAACACATGCCATTGACTACGTTTAAATTACCATAGTTCCTTTAGTATCACTTTCAATAATCATTTAAATAAAGTTACTGGTAAAATAATAAACCGTTCAGAATGACAGACTATGAGTTACTGTGTTAATTTGCTGTGTACATGTGGAGATGTCCTGATAAACGTTTTCGTAATAAAAATATATAAAAGACATAAAAATCAAGAAATGAAATAGGTACTGATATGTAGCTTTCAGAGATGATTGACAAATGCAATGCTATCGTCTGAGATAGGGCGTGTCGAAATCACATGTGGCATTTCACAGTTGTTAATTCAGATGTTCACTGTGACAATGTTTATTCACGGTGAAATATCGAATTCAATACTTTTAAAGCTACTGATATACTGTTGTGTTGTCGGATGCGCCTCGTTTATCTGATACTGCCAGTGTATTCAGATTTGCTTTAGTACTTTATGTGAATAGACTCTCAAAGATCTGTAACGTAGCAATCTTTCAGCTCTTCTGACACTCCGCCATGTCTTGGAGCATTGTCTCCTGCACAAAGTCCATCCCAGCAACAGCTGACAAAATTCCCCATACTGGGGTTTTTCCCATTTCCGATCAAGCCTTTGTGCCCTCACGTGAGCTCGCCAGCAACGGTCGCTGCCTCTGGTCCGGCAGCGGCACTTTGACGCGCCTCGAGTGCTTCACCAGCGCTCAGCCGTGGAACAAGTTCACCGTACCTCATGTCAATACTGAATGGCCAATCAGCTCGCCTAAATACGGGTAACGTTACATGCGAGAGCAAATCGAGCAGATACTACGCAGAAGTGGTTTTAAAGCTACCTACTTGGAAAACACGTTAACGTGTTGTCTGTGGAAAGGAAAGGTCGTCTTGGAAGGATGTTCTCTTAGGACTGCCACAGGGGACATTCTTGGGTCCACTACTGATCTCCTTGTATTTCAGTGAGACTTCGTCGATTCACTTTTATGTGGATGGTCTACTGCTTTATGTAAGTAACATAGTTGAAGATTGAGCCATCCGTGGCACGTGTTCGTGCCATCTATTTTTTAACATCTTGTTTTTAACGTATGGCCTCCTCGTCATTTTAATTTCAGTTACTGGTGTTACTTGCCCGCCCATGAGTGGCAGCAGCAGAGCGTATCGATATTAGCCCTGCCGTACTATCTTTGCTGGACGGCTATTACTTCCCGGTCGTCGTGTGTCGTGGATGGAAATCGGACGTGGTACGGTTGGAGTTGGAAGGCGTCAGAAGTGCAGTCGGGACGTACCAGTAGTCGGGGACGGAGCGCTAGGGAGGCGCAGACAGCCACTACTCGCCGACCGCTCGCGACAGAGGATGACCTGTCTGACATGCGGAGATGGCAGCGGGATAGACCATTGGTCGGTCGTTCAGTTGGTCGCCGTCTTTGGGCGACGTGTGTTCGGTCGTTTGACCGCTTCTGGGCCTCTTCACTGGGTCATCTTGCTGGAGATGGCTCGGTTCCTTGTAACGTCCCTGCAAAATATGTTAAATAAATAATGGAAATGGAGCCAAGCGTAACCTCCCCACAAAATATGTTAAATCAAAAATGGAAATGGGAGCCTAGCGTAATCTCCCCACAAAAATTAAGGAATGAAAATTGACCATAAACCCACACAATAATATTGATTAAATAATGAACCATGTAGGAAATGTAACCTCCTAACAGAAATAATAATGTCTGATAAATTTTATAAGGACAGCAGCGCTGACCTTCGGCCCTGTATTCTGTATAAAACAAGCAAAAATTCTTACCTCAATGAAACTGCACTTATATCTGCTCTTAGTTATACATTCTTCGACACAGCTTCGTGCAATGCTGTTGTATATATTAATTTTTTTTTTGGATTATTGAAAGAAGTGATGATCCATTGAAAATGTTCTTAAAATTGAAATGAGTGTTTTTCTTTAAAAGAGTTACTTTATAAAAAAATATTATTGGGGCATTTTTTTTGAACAAATTAATTACAATTAACATACATTATTAAATATGCGCAATGCTGCTTCTTTACCTTCTACAACAATACTCATCGTCCAGAATCCTGACCAGTGTCGCGAGCAGAGCACACCGCCGACGCATGCCGACTCCCGCAGACTACAACCCTCCACTCGCTACTAAAGCCGAAAGATTACTACTGCAGACTGACTTCTACTGTCGACTCGCACAGTCTAGCGCAGACACACGACAAGCAACAACTAACAATAAACTACTCTCTGGTCAGAGATTCTGTCATGCTTCGCCCATCGCCGGCAAAGCATACGCCTTACATAACCCTCCACTGGGGGGGCAAAAATTTGGCAGCGATGGTGAGTCAATTAGACTTGCCATGAGCAACAAATTTTTCTTAATTAACTAACTTTACAATCACAAAATATTTACATATATATAAGTGCAGAACATGAAATAAAATATAGTGCACATGCACTGGGTACAGACATATCAAGCAATGACAAAATGTATACACAATAAGGCCGGCCGAAGTGGCCGTGCGGTTAAAGGCGCTGCAGTCTGGAACCGCAAGACCGCTACAGTCGCAGGTTCGAATCCTGCCTCGGGCATGGATGTTTGTGATGTCCTTAGGTTAGTTAGGTTTAAGGGCTCCGGAAAGGCTCAAAATCATGAAAAGTTCAATTTTTACTTTTTTGCGTTTTCTGAATCTGCAGACTATTACCTTTTAATAGATATATAATTTATTCAATTCCGAAGACTACAACTATTTTTAAATTTTTTTTGAAATGTGTTCTACATGGGTGGTGGTGTTAAACTGCTGTCAAGTGGTGTTATTATTAACGTCCGTGTTCATCAGGTACATTTTAGTGATGTGAGATAAAGTATGTGTTGTGGCTAACCTGTGATGGTTCAATATATATCGCTGGTGTGATTGTCGATTGTTTCATGTTTATTTACTCTGTCGTTATCTCGAAAATATTCGTAATTAATTCTGTTTCTTGAGTCTCTGTTTTGTTGAAGTATAATAATGAGTAAAAGTAAAGTTATTAGAAATCCTCTGAAGGCTTTTAAGAAAAGGAGAAATGTTGGAAAGCCAAAGGTATTTAGAAATATGGGAATGAAGATAGGTTCTAACATGGTACGAGCGATGCTTGCTTTAGACAAGGAACGCCTTCGGGCTGCAGACAGGACTGTAAAGAGTCTAGAAATACAAGCAAGAGTAAACAGGAGGAGGAACAAGAGGAAGCTGGAGGAGGAGTTTGCAGAGGATGAAGATAATCCATCCTATGGACCTGGAATGCACTAAAAAGTTAATCCAATCTTTGTCGCTCGACTCCCAAAACTTTTATTTTCTCATACTAATTACATGTTTTCTAAGGATCTTCCAAACATATTTGTTTCAAACTTTCAGTAAATGGTACACAGTACCTTCTGCATAATTTAACACAGCCTTTTTCCAAAAAACTGTATATTTTTGAATATATAAATAAAAATTGCAAACAAATGTTGTGAATTTTCATTACAATTGAAAAAAAATCATCTTTAATAACTGAACTAAAATTTTGTAAAATCCCTGTGTTAAGTTGTAGCCCATATTCCAATAAATAATCTGTAAAAAGTTCAACTTCCTACCTCAAATACTTTGTGAGGAAAGATGTAATTTATAAGCGTTATTTTAACACTGCAAGTATAGGGTGTTCTGGAGCCCCTTAACTAGTTCTAAGTTCTAGGGGACTAATGAACTCAGCAGTTGAGTCCTATAGTGCTCAGAGCCATTTGAACCATCTTTTTATACACAATAAGTACAAAACATATTAACAAATGGCAAAAGTGCACATGCACTGTAGTAGTGAACATATCAGGAAACCACAAATGTATAGGCAACGAGTACAAATCATATTGGGAATGACTTAAGTGCACACGCACCGTAGTTCAGAATATAACAGCAAATCACAAAATGTATATGCAATGAATACAAATCATGTTAACAAAATGACGAAAGTGCACACGCACTGTAATAGAGAACATATCTGGGAATCACAAAAAAAATGTATACGTAATGAGTACAAATGGCATAAAGTGCACACGCACTGTAAAACTCTCTAATATTTTAACAACAAATAAACATAATGAGTACAAATCATATTGACAAATGACAAAAGTGCACACGCACTGTAGTACAAAACATATCTGGGAATTACAAAATGTATATGTAATGAGTACAAATGGCATAAAGTGCACACACACTGTAAAACTCTCTAATATTTTTACAACAAATAAACATATCAAGGAGTGAAATAAAGTGCACCCGCACTATAGAAGTCTTTTGTATTTTTAGGACAACTGATCTTGTTAACAAATGAAATGAAGTGCACATGCACTGTATATGTCTTTATCCTTTTACAAGAATTAGGAAAGGAATGGGAAGGATTGCGTCATGGCTGTAGCACTTTAAGTTGCACGCAGCTGCACTGAAAGTCCATATCTTTCTACAGAAGCACAGCACCTAGTGAGACAATCTGAAGCTCTTTTCCTTGAAGTATTAATCAGTGTAGCCAAGACACTGAAATGTTGTAATAATATTCCATGCTATCATTTTGGTAGTACAGTGGGTACACCAAACAGTGGGACCATAATAAGATCTCCATCGCTCAAGGTGGTGGACACCATGTCGTGTCAACACCATGTTCTTGTAAAGTAGACCAACGTAGAATTAGTGCAAAAACCAAATATAGTGCTCCATGATCATGAGGATAGACAGGAAAAATGGATATTGCAGTAATTTCTGGTAATTAGGTCAGAAGGTGAAGACATTAAGTCACATAGTAGTCTTCATTAAGAATTACACTAGTTTGACAACTGATTTGAGTAATTGGTGGCACTCATCGCCCAGTTACTGAATATTTCTGTACCATGTATGTAATATTACAGAAAAATGTTCATAAATTATCTGAATATAGTAATTATTGGCACTCATTGTCCAATTACAAACCATCAGAAGCCATCATTCAAAACAGATGCTAATGAATGGCATAGTATTAACATAATTAACTTAATTATAGTAATCATAGGCACCATAGATCATCTTATTTGGCCCTCATTGCCCAGTTACAAACCATCAGAAGTCATCATTCAAAACAGATGCTAATGAATGGCATAGTATTAACATAATTAACTTAATTATAGTAATCATTGGCATCATATGTCATCTTATTACAGTAATCAATGGCATTCATTGGCCAGTTACAAAGCATTTTTTTATATGTTTCAGAAGTCATCATTCAAAAGAGTTAATTATTGGCATAGCATTTATACGTAATTAGTCTAATTATAGTAATCATTGGCATCATATGTCATCTTATTACAGTAAACAGTGGCATTCATTGGCCAGTTACAAGGCATTTTTTTGTATGCTTCAGTAGTCATCATTCAAAATGAGTTAATTATTGGCATAGCATTTATACATAATTAGTCTAATTATAGTAATCATTGGCATCATAGGTCATCTTATTACAATAATCAGTGGCATTCATTGGCCAGTTACAAACCATCAGAAGTCATCATTCAAAACAGAAGCTAATGAATGGCATAGTATTAACATAATTCACTTAATTATAGTAATCATTGGCATCATAGGTCATCTTATTACAGTAATCAATGGCATTTATTGGCCACTTACAAAGCATTTTTTTTGTATGTTTCAGAAGTCATCATTCAAAATGAGGTAATTATTGGCATAGCATTTATACATAATTAGTCTAATTATAGTAATCATAGGCATCATATGTCATCTTTTTACAGTAAACAGTGGCATTCATTGGCCAGTTACAAAGCATTTTTTTTGTATGTTTCAGAAGTCATCATTCAAAATGAGTTAATTATTGGCATAGTATTAACATAATTCACTTAATTATAGTAATCATTGGCATCATAGGTCATCTTATTTGGCCCTCATTGCCCAGTTACAAACCATCAGAAGTCATCATTCAAAACAGAAGCTAATGAATGGCATAGCATTTATACATAATTAGTCTAGTTATCGTAATCATTGGCATCATATGTCATCTTATTACAGTAAACAGTGGCACTCATTGGCCAGTTACAAAGCATTTTTTTTGTATGTTTCAGAAGTCATCATTCAAAATGAGTTAATTATTGGCATAGCATTTATACATAATTAATCTAATTATAGTAATCATTGGCATCATAGGTCATCTTATTACAATAATCAATGGCATTCATTGGCCAGTTACAAACCATCAGAAGTCATAATCAAAACAGAAGCTAATGAATGGCATAGTATTAACATAATTCACTTAATTATAGTAATCATTGGCATCATATGTCATCTTATTACAGTAAACAGTGGCATTCATTGGCCAGTTACAAAGCATTTTTTTATGCATTATTCAGAAGTTATTGTTGAAGTGACATACTATTCAGAGATGATCAGTATTACTCAGAACTCTCTCAAACTAGTAGTATTATTTGGGACTGGTAATTCCTTTGTTAGCTTTTGAGTTATTACTTCAAATGAAGATGTGTAACGTCATTCGTCATGAGTCAGCTGTAGTAAGGTTATGAAACAAGTAGATTATATGTAATCACATTCATAAACGACATAGGTTTAATAAACAACTGCTTATCGCACATCAATTTCATGAATAATTTCTCCTGCAAAATATACAAAATGGATTATTAAACCGAAAGAAGAAACGCATATTATGCTGAAAAGTAGTGAACTTCGAATTAACAGGTATTGAAATGTGTATAAAAATATATGTTCTCTAGCTGTCGTTTCCAAAACCTTCAGTCATCATACCATGCGATATAAGACATGCTGTCAAAATGAACTGCAACAAATACTTAAATAACTACATAGCATCTCTTAACTAACAGTAAATATATAAACTTCATCATTATTTTCATCTGCAAAGAAAAAACTTCATTATCCATATCACCATAACTCCATTATTATCATCACCTGTAAAGAAAAACTTCATTATCCATAGTAGCATATTCTTCATCGTTATTCATCACCGTTAATTATCATCTGCAAAAACGTCACTTCATTATTCGTTATGCAACTATTCCTTATTTCTAGCATAATTCATCACTAAAACTAAGATGTGTAGTTCTGTGTGACAGCCTGCATCAATCGCCTCGTATTCTGAAAGAAAAAAATAGTTAAGACTGCTATTCTACGATGTGTATAGTATATTCTCGCTAATGCTTGTTAATTCTGATCCATTTACTCTTCATCACGATGTATTGCATCCTCTTTCGTTCATTCCGAAGGTGAAATTCCCATTTCTGTTTAATTTATTTCGTTTACATGTTATTTCTTTCTGAAAATGATGAACAAAGATTAATGTCTTGCATTTAATTCATATACCCATTAGATAGAAAGTGGTTTATAGTAACATAATTGAGCATACAGCATAGCATGATAGAAAACGTAATATGTCAAAAACATCGACAGTGTTCAGAAGCAAAAATGTACACAGTGTATCACAATGTAGCAGCAAAAAAAAAAAAAAAGTAAAGTAGTCACGATGTTGAGATATCATATGGCAAAAATGTTAAAGTCAACAGGTGTTTGTTAGATCTTAACTACTTCATAGTGCATACAAACAAAACAGGAAAACAATCATACATACATAAAAAAATGGAAAATATGCACGTCTAGGGTGTATAACGACAAGAAGAGCTACCTGCTAACCTTACCTTGCCGGGCACTTGCCAAGAAAAAATACGATAATCATCAGTAAGCGTTCATGTGAATATAATTGCTAAGTGGTCATAAAAATATTAGGAAATGGCATTACAGTGTGATAAATCATAAAGTATCTTCATTCAATAAAAGGTTTGATGTTCGATATGTAGTGGTTCCCTTTGGTTTTTCTGGTTCTCAAAGTTTCGACGTGTACTACATTGGGGTGAGGAATGCTGCGAATCAGATATGGACCAGCGTATAGAAGTTCAAATTTACTACACCTACCTTTTCCCCTATTTGATAAATAGTGTGTATGTACTAGTATCTTCTGTCCAATGTGAAAGTCACGGCGTGTACAAACCTGTTTTTGCTGTCTTCTCCGGCGCTCTGCGGCACGTTTGATGTCGTTCAGCGCAATGTCAATTATTTCATGGTGTCGAAGTCGACGAGACGTGGGAAAGGTTACTAATTCTTTAATTTTGTTAGGTGGTTCAACGGTGATAGCATAGTAGATTCATTTGGTATGGAATTAATTACATCTTGGAATGAGAGTATGTGTGTGTCCCAATCAATATGTTTTTTATGGCAGTATATTGTACACAGTTTACCAATTTATTTCATTAATCGTTCACAAGGGTTCGAAGAAGCATGGTACCTGGAGATATATATATCTCGGAGAAATGTTTCTTGCTCGTAACATACGTGTCCATATAGCAGATCGAAACTGTGGTCCATTGTCGGAAATTACTTTCAACACATGCCCTACATGAAATAGAAAATGTTTTACAAATGCTTTCGAAACGGTTTTAGCAGTAGCTTTGCGTAACGGAGTGTAGGTAACAAATTTTGAAGTGAGTTCAACAGCGACAAATATGTAGCAAAAACCTCTATTAGTTCTGGGAATCGGACCAAAAATGTCTACAGCGGCCATATGTCTTAATTTAACAGGTATAATGGGATGTAATGGAGGAATATGTGAAGTCGTGTCTGATTTAGCTTTCTGGCAGATTTTACATGACGCTAAAACTCGTCGTATACGTTTCTTCATGTTGGTAAAATAACAGTTCTGTCTCAGTATAAGAAAACATTTTCTAGCTCCGTAATGTGCATAACTTAAATGAGTATACCAGATTAATTTCAAATGCAACTTGTTGAATGTACATGACGCTGAAATTTGCTTTGCAGAAGTTGATTGCGATGTCTTGCTAATTGTTGCTGAGAGAAGTGGATAGTGCATCTGCTACAGTATTTTGTGTGCCGGGAATGTGAACAATTGTAAAATTAAATTCCTGTAGATAAAGTTTCCATCTGCTTAATCTGTCGTGTGTAAATTTAGCCGAAAGTAAAAATTGTATCGCTCTATGATCTGTGCAAACGGTAGTGTGTCTTCCGTAAAGAAAATGTCTAAATCTGGTAAAAGCCCATACAACACATAACGTTTCAAGTTCTGTACCATAATTATTTCGTTCAGCAGGTGACAGAATGCGACTTGCAAAAGCGATGATTTTAATTACTGTACAATCATCTTCTTCAATTTCCTGAAAAGTATGTACGCCTTAAGCGGTGTTAGAACTGTCGGTGGCAATAGAAAAATTTATGGTAAGATCTGGGTGCGATAAAAGTGGTGCATTCAACAAAGCTTCTTTCAGGTTCACAAATTCAGAATGTCCTTGCCTATCCCAGGACCAAACAGTGTTTTTACCTGTCAATTGACATAATCTAGGGGTGTCTAAAGCAGAGTAATGAATAAATTTACGAAAAAAGTTAATTAAACCCAAAAAGCTGCGTAGTTGTTTCTTCGTCGTAGGTACAGTAAAGTCACGTAAAGCTTGAAGTTTTTCTGGGTCAGGCGTAATGCCCTTTGCTGAAATTACATGTCCAAGAAATTTTATAGAAGTTTTACCAAAGTGCGATTTACTGAGATTAACTGTGAGTCCTTGTGCACGGAAAGTTTGCAACAGTCGTTCAACAATCAGATTGTGCTCAGACCAGTTAGCTTCTGCAACAAGAATGTCGTCTACGTACGTTGTGATTCTGTCTAAGTTCTGTCGGAAGTATTGTATTCAAACAGCGAATAAAAGCTGCTGAAGAAATTGTTAAGCCGAACAGTAATTTACAAAATTGATAACAGTCACCAAAACAGAGAAATGCTGTGTACTTTCTGCAGTTCGGATGGAGTTGAATTTGCCAAAATCCCGATTTCAAATCTAATGTGGAATAAATAGCAGTACCATGAAATTTCTGTAAAAGTTCTTCTAGTGTCTGTGGGCGATCTGTTTCATTAATAATAATGTCATTGACGTGACGCGAATCAAGTACGAGGCGAAGTGAACCACCTTTTTTCTTAACAATATGGAGCGGGTTTATGTACGGACTAACTACCGGTTCAATGATTCCTTGGTCAAGCATAGCTTGCAATTCTTTCTTAACTTGTTCTCTATGAATGTATGGAATGGGATAATGTTTGGCTTTAAATGTGTCGTGCTGTTTAACTTGAAATTCATACATAAAACCGGACATAGTACCAGGAACGTTGTCAAAAACTGGAGCTTGCTGTAAAAGAATTTTGTGTAGTTGCGTACGTTCGTCGTCTGTATTTGCACTGCTCTGTTTAACTTTATCAGAAATCGTCTGTATAACGTCATACTCGGCTTCGTCTGGAGTATTATAGTTGTGTACGTACGTATCTGTGAACAATGTGGAATTACAGTCTATGTTACGTGATGCAGAAATGACCTGCGTCCGATTAACTGTTTGTTCTTCTGCAGATAAAGAGTGCTGAAATTCTAAAGCTAGTTGTACATTTTCATCCTTCAACATCAAATAGGAATTTTGAAAGTCAATAATGGCATCGTGTTGTGCCAGAAAATTCGTACCTAAAATAATGTCTGTTGTCAATGAGGGAACAATCCAAAAATTTGAGTGGAATGTATGACCTGCAATACAAAATGATAAATGTGTCTGCAATTTTACATCTACTCCTTTACTAGATACTGCTCCTTTTACTTTCGTTTTGCCTAATGGTAACGTAGGATACGTAGTCTCTTTGTTACACTCGTTGAAAGTTTCTTCATTTATAACTGACATAGGTGATCCAGAATAGATTACTGCTGAAAATTTCGATGATCCAATTTTAATTTCGATGACAGGGTGTGAAATGGTTTTTTGAACAACTGGTCTTTCCTGCAAAAGAGTGTCGCGGATGTCGTCAAAAGTAATAACATTTTCGTGAACAAGATTCTGTGTATCTGAAGTATTGCTTACGTTGCTGGAAGATGCAACCTGTACTGTATCTAGTCCAATTCTATCTGACGTGTTACTATTTTCAGGAGAATGCTGTGGCATTTCGACTATTTGAACTGTTCTGTTATTTCTTCCTGACGTATTACGTTCTGGATGATACCTACTGCCTGGTTCATTCATGATAATATGTTGTTGCTTATGTTCTTGCTGCTCATAAGATCGACTGTTATTAAATGTACGCTGAAAATTGTGCTCATTATTTTAACGTCTGACATGATAATCATTTCTATACGGCGCATTGCGATAAGAATTGAAATAGTGTGTTTTCTGTACATACTGATATCCTTGTTGCTGTGTGTTACTATTTGTTGGAGCTGACGCTATACGCGTACGCGGTGAAACATTAAAGCTTGGTTGACCTTGTGCACTACATTGTTGGTTAGGTATGCTAACCGGTTGGTTTTGTTGCTGTTGTTGGGAAAAACTCTATTGTTACTAAAACGTGGTTCCTGTTGCTGATAATTTTGACGATACTGATAATTAAAATTTTGTCTGTTATTAAAGTTCTTGTAGTTTTCGTTCCTTAAGCGTCTATTATCTTTGCTATTGAAATTGCGTGGCTGATCGTAATTGCTGTATGTTTGTTGTCCTTGGTTATTATATGAAAAATTCTTGTTTATAAAGGAATAATCCGATTGCTGCACTTCCAAAAGCTGTAACAGATCTCTGAATGCTGAAATATTTTCTTTTTGCTGACCCGTTAAAAGTGACACTCTTAATGATCGTGGCAATTTAGAAACACATAATTGAATAAGTGCAGATTCACTGTATGGTTCACTTAAGTACTGGTTTTGTTGGACCATGTGTTCAAAAAATTGCGTGACACTGGGAAAATTTGAGTTCTCATAATTGGGTAAACTAATTAGTTGATCTTTAATTCCGCGCTGTGTCGTCTTCGACCAATACGCTGACAGAAAAGCATTCTGAAATTCTTCTACCGAGTAGCATTGTCTCGCGATCGGTCTCATACGAGTTGCCAGTTCGCCTTCCAAAAAACCGCAAATAAATTCAAGTTTGTGTGTTACGGGCCAAGTCGGTGGAAAAGCAAAGCTAAATTGTTGTATCCAATCCAAGGGGTGGATCTGTGTTCTGTCATTTTTAAATACTTTAAATTTTCTCACTGATAGAAAATGTCTGTAATCAAAATGATCGTCTCTGTATGTCTGAACAGGTTCACGATTGTATGAGAATATATTTGTCTGTGACTGTTCGGAATCTAAGTCACGTACTTTTTGTAAATTACCCAAATTATACTGACTGTGTAAGTGTGACAAATGATCGGAATGTGCCGTATGCTGTGACGTGTTATCAATTGAAACATTTTTCATCTGTCACTTCTTGCTGTAAAGTTGACAATTATCTACGTAATGTATTATTAGACGAATCTATCTCACTGATTGTCTGCTGTAAATTTTAGAATTCAGGTGTTTGATAAAACGAAATCGGTGAAGTATCGTCTGATTTGCTGTCATTATTACTTTCAATAACGTCAATACGACTGGCCAATTCATCATATTTTTCAGTCAGTATTTTTACCTGATCATCGTTTTTAGTGTCACAAGCATTAATATGTTTTTGTAATTTACGTGTGGTTTCGTTCAATTTTTTAACGTCAGCTTTGATGACATCGGAATCCTGTGTTAGTTCTAATTGTTCGAGTCTGTCGGTCACTGTCTGAAAGTTTACTGTGTGTGTCTGTGTTTTTGTCTTAAGATCGGAAATTTCATCACGCAATTCAGTGTTCAACTGTTTGATTGTATTAATTACGTCTGATACTGTAGCAATATTGTTGTCTACGTATGTTTTTGCTTTCGTAAACAATTTCCGTTTATCTTCCTGTCTCTGTGCGGTAACTGTTTCCATAACTTGTCGCTTTACTTTATTCTGTTCCTGTATAAATTTACGGAAACGCGTTTCACTGTTTTGCAGGTGATGATTAAAACGTTCGTCAATTTGACTGTTTTGTTGGTCGAATTTCGCGTCTACTTTTGCATCCAGTGTGCGCGAAAGTTCTGCTGTCATTAATTTAAACTCGTCGCGTAACTGTGTTGCTTTTTCAGAGCATTGTTTACCGACTGCACTAATTTCCTCTGTAAGTGATTCTGTTGTAGCTGTTTGCATATCCCTTAATTCTTGAGCAACAGATCTAATTTCTTCGCTACTTTTCCTAGCGCAAGCCTCAATTTCCACACGGAATTGTTCCTTAGTATCATGGCACTGCGCGGCAACGGCTGTAATCTGTTCACTAAGCTGTCTGGAATTGTTGTCTAATTTTTCATTAAGGTTATCATATTTTTCATTAAGTTGTTTGAAATTGTTATCTAATTTTTCATTCTGTTGTATGGAATTTTCATTAAGTTGTTTGTTCTGTTCACTAAGTTGTTTGAAATTTTCTCTAAATTGTTTGTTATCTTCACTCTGTTGTAGCAATAGTGCAATAATTTGATCCAACCCAATATTACATACTCTATTCTCTGTGCTGTTTGATGGCGTATCTGCAATTATCACGTTTTCTGTAACCATTTGGTTATTCTGTGATTCTTGAAAATGTTTGCTAATCAAATGTGCACTGTTAGTCACTACACCGCAATTAAATAAATCTGTCGTACTCTGATCACACTGTTCATTTTCATTAGAAAAATTTGTCTGTTCGTCACGTAAATCCTGCAAACCGGGTGTGTCAAGCTGGGCAGTGTTCATTGCAACAAAACGTCCCAAGTCATCAATAGTCGTTAAATTAACAGAGGGCACAATTGAATTCATCTGTTCATCAGTAGGATCAAAATCAACATTAGTGGTCGGTACACACTGATTGTCTGTAAATGGAGGATTGTCATCATTACACTGCGTGCCGCAAGTACTATCGATCAAATTATTAGAATCGGCTATTTCACTCATTACACAACGCGGTGTACTGTTAACAGTTTTTCGGGGCATTTTTCACAAATCAAAAAATCACTAATGAAACAAGGACAATGCAAAAAGCAACAAACACAATTACTAGAAAGAGCAACAAATTGCCGACGATCTGTGGAAGAAACAGTGACGAATTAGTAAATGCGTTGCGCCAAACGCTAGTTACATTTAAGTAATTAAGAGCAGATATGTGACTACTTATCAGAAGATTCACAAAGAAATACGATCCTGGCAGGGTCGCCAAGTGTAACGTCCCCGCAAAATATGTTAAATAAATAATGGAAATGGAGCCAAGCGTAACCTCCCCACAAAATATGTTAAATCAAAAATGGAAATGGGAGCCTAGCGTAATCTCCCCACAAAAATTAAGGAATGAAAATTGACCATAAACCCACACAATAATATTGATTAAATAATGAACCATGTAGGAAATGTAACCTCCTAACAGAAATAATAATGTCTGATAAATTTTATAAGGACAGCAGCGCTGACCTTCGGCCCTGTATTCTGAATAAAACAAGCAAAAATTCTTACCTCAATAAAACTGCACTTATATCTGCTCTTAGTTGTACATTCTTCGACACAGCTTCGTGCAATGCTGTCGTATATATTAATTTTTTTTTTATTATTGAAAGGAGTGATGATCTATTGAAAATGTTCTTAAAATTGAAATGAATGTTTTTCTTTAAAAGAGTTACTTTATAAAAAAATTATTGGGGCATTTTTTAACAAATTAATTACAATTAACATATATTATTAAATATGCTGCTTCTTTACCTTCTACAACAATACTCATCGTCCAGAATCCTGACCAGAGTCGCGAGCAGAGCAGACAGCCGACGCATGCCGACTCCCGCAGACTACAACCCTCTACTCGCTACTAAAGCCGAAAGATTACTACTGCAGACTGACTTCTACTGTCGACTCGCGCAGTCTAGCGCAGACACGCGGCAAGCAACAACTAACAATAAACTACTCTCTGGTCAGAGATTCTGTCATGCTTCGCCCATCGCCGGCGAAGCATACGCCTTACATCCTTCTTGTGCGGAGACGTCGTGGCCAATGGGCAAGAGTTACCTCTGCATGATTGGGCCCGAGCCAGCGTGCCCGTATCGCCGTGTCTACCAGTTCCCAACGGACATCGGGTTGAGTCGGGTTGGAGCTGCAGTGAACTCCGGAGAGGCAAGACTCGTCCGACTGTTGCTGGCACACATGGTTTGAGTGCCAACGAACTTGGTTGGTTGTTGGTCGGTCATCTGGTCAGACGACATGTATTTCGTCACCGACCGTCCTTCGGGTTTGTTTGTGTTCGGCTGTGATTTGTTCTAGTTGTTCATCAGAAATTCGTGCAACACTGTGTACTCTGCGTCAGTTCGACTGAGCAATGCTTTTAATTCTGTAATGCTGTCTGTGTACTGCAGTAGCCAGTTGGTCGGCTGCGAAAAAAAAAATGGTTCAAATGGCTCTGAGCACTATGGGACTTAAATTCTGAGGGCATCAGTCCCCTAGAACTTAGAGCTATTTAAACCTAACTAACCTAAGGACATCACACACATCCATGCCCGAGGCAGGATTCGAACCTGCGACCGTAGCTGTCACGCGATTCCAGACTGTAGCGCCTAGAACCGCTCGGCCACCCCGGCCGGCCGGCTGCGACAGAGCAGCGAGTGAGTGTTTTCTTACCGTTTTGATGCTGTCCGCTACGGCGTGTCGTTTCACAGCCGTTGCAGTGTTCTTGTATGTCAGTAGTTATTGTGCCTTGGCTTATCAACAAACCAATATTTGAAGACGAGTGTTATTGGCCTCTTCGCTTCGCTGGCATTTCGATTGTAGTGTTTTTAGTCTGGTGACGGAAATCAGGTAGTTGGTTGGTTCGTCGGCTGTCTGTCGGTTGGGTTGCCTTCCGATTTAGAGATTGTTGGTCAGGCTGACTGTCTCGACTAGGGCCGGCCAAACGCTGCACAGTGTGCAGACGTGCGGAAGTGCTGCACATGTGCGCACGTGTGCGACAGCGAGCGACAGCGACATCTGTTATTAGACATGTCTCCTAAATGAACGGCGGCGGCTCCACTTCCCTGTTTATGTCGTACAAGCAAGAGCGCAACATACCCAGTCTCGTTTACCCCTGGCAACCGTAACCTTAACAGACAAGTACTGAGAAATGGCAGATAATGTGAAAAAGCAAAGGACGGGAGATCTATGTTTTCAGTCGTTTAAAAATGACTGGGAACTGCAATTATTTTTTGTAGCCGTTAGTGAAAAATCACAGTGTTTGCTATGTCGCCGAATAATAGGCGGCCAGCGTAAGTTTTCAATTGAAAGACACTACAATACATATCACAAAGACGAGTGTAGTGTACTCAAGAGTGAAGAACGGCAAGCAAAATTAAATGTCCTTAAGAAAATGGATGAGACACATCAACTCGATTATCATTTCTCATGACCAATGATAAACGTGTTTGGATTTATTCCTTTCATAATTAAAAATTATTGTTTACTAACTGTGAATTAGTGCCTCATTCTTCTCTATGTTACATTATTATCAGGAAAGTTGGTCATTAAACCGATTGTTCCAATGTATACTTACATTCTTCCCCCATGAACCATGGACCTTGAAGTTGGTGACTGATCTGGCCTTGTAACATTAACCAAAACGGCCTTGCTGTGCTGGTACTGCGAACGGCTGAAAGCAAGGGGAAACTACAGCCGTAATTTTTCCCGAGGACATGCAGCTTTACTGTATGATTAAATGATGATGGCGTCCTCTTGGGTAAAATATTCCGGAGGTAAAATAGTCCCCCATTCGGATCTCCGGGCGGGAACTACTCATGAGGACGTCGTCATCAGGAGAAAGAAAACTGGCATTCTACGGATCGGAGCGTGGAATGTCAGATCCCTTAATCGGGCAGGTAGGTTAGAAAATTTAAAAAAGTAAATGGATAGGTTAAAGTTAGATATAGTGGGAATTAGTTACGTTCGGTGGCAGGAGGAACAAGACTTTTGGTCAGGTGATTACAGGGTTATAAATACAAAATCAAATAGGGGTAATGCAGCAGTAGGTTTAATAATGAATAAAAAAATAGGAGTGCGGGTTAGCTACTACAAACAGCATAGTGAACGCATTATTGTGGCCAAGATAGACACAAAGCCCATGCCTACTACAGTAGTACAAGTTTATATGCCAACTAGCTCTGCAGATGATGAAGAAATTGATGAAATGTATGACGAGATAAAAGAAATTATTCAGGTAGTGAAGGGAGACGAAAATTTAATAGTCATGGCCGACTGGAATTCGTCAGTAGGAAAAGGGAGAGAAGGAAACATAGTAGGTGAATAAGGATTGGGGGGAAGAAATGAAAGAGGAAGCCGCCTTGTAGAATTTTGCACAGAGCATAACTTAATCATAGCTAACACTTGGTTCAAGAATCATAAAAGAAGGTTGTATACCTGGAAGAATCCTGGAGATATTAATAGGTATCAGATAGATTATATAATGGTAAGACAGAGATTTAGGAACCAGGTTTTAAATTGTAAGACATTTCCAGGGGCAGATGTGGATTCTGACCACAATCTCTTGGTTATGAACTGCAGATTGAAACTGAAGAAACTGCAAAAAGGTGGGAATTTAAGGAGATGGGACCTGGATAAACTGAAAGAACCAGAGGTTGTAGAGAGTTTCAGGGAGAGCATAAGGGAACAATTGACAGGAATGGGGGAAAGAAATACAGTAGAAGAAGAATGGGTAGCTCTGAGGGATGAAGTAGTGAAGGCAGCAGAGGATCAAGTAGGTAAAAAGACGAGGGCTAATAGAAATCCTTGGGTAACAGAAGAAATATTGAATTTAATTGATGAAAGGAGAAAATATAAAAATGCAGTAAATGAAGCAGGCAAAAGGGAATACAAACGTCTCAAAAATGAGATCGATAGAAAGTGCAAAATGGCTAAGCAGGGATGGCTAGAGGACAAATGTAAGGATGTAGAGGCTTTTCTCACTAGGGGTAAGATAGATACTGCCTACAGGAAAATTAAAGAGACCTTTGGAGAGAAGAAAACCACTTGTATGAATATCAATAGCTCAGATGGCAACCCAGTTCTAAGCAAAGAAGGGAAGGCAGAAAGGTGGAAGGAGTATATAGAGGGTTTATACAAGGGCGATGTACTTGAGGACAATATTATGGAAATGGAAGAGGATGTAGATGAAGATGAAATGGGAGATAAGATACTGCGTGAAGATTTTGACAGAGCACTGAAAGACCTGAGTCGAAACAAGGCCCCGGGAGTAGACAACATTCCATTAGAACAACTGATGGCCTTGGGAGAGCCAGTCATGACAAAACTCTACCATCTGGTGAGCAAGATGTATGAGACAGGCGAAATACCCACAGACTTCAAGAAGAATATAATAATTCCAATCCCAAAGAAAGCATGTGTTGACAGATGTGAAAATTACCGAACTATCAGTTTAATAAGTCACAGCTGCAAAATACTAACGCGAATTCTTTACAGACGAATGGAAAAACTGGTAGAAGCGGACCTCGGGGAAGATCAGTTTGGATTCCGTAGAAATGTTGGAACACGCGAGGCAATACTAACCTTACGGCTTATCTTAGAAGAAAGATTAAGAAAAGGCAAACCTACGTTTCTAGCATTTGTAGACTTAGAGAAAGCTTTTGACAACGTTAACTGGAATACTCTCTTTCAAATTCTGAAGGTGGCAGGGGGAAAATACAGGGTGCGAAAGGCTATTTACAATTTGTACAGAAACCAGATGGCAGTTATAAGAGTCGAGGGGCATGAAAGGGAAGCTGTGGTTGGGAAAGGAGTGAGACAGGGTTGTATCCTCTCCCCGACGTTATTCAATCTGTATATTGAGCAAGCAGTAAAGGAAACAAAAGAAAAATTCGGAGTAGGTATTAAAATTAATGGAGAAGAAGTAAAAACTTTGAGATTCGCCGATGACATTGTAATTCCGTCAGAGACAGCAAAGGACTTGGAAGAGCAGTTGAACGGAATGGACAGTGTCTTGAAAGGAGGATATAAGATGAACATCAACAAAAGCAAAACGAGGATAATGGAATGTAGTCAAATTAAATCGGGTGATGCTGAGGGGTTTAGATTAGGAAATGAGACACTTAAAGTAGTAAAGGAGTTTTGCTATTTAGGGAGTAAAATAATTGATGATGGTCGAAGTAGAGAGGATATAAAATGTAGACTGGCAATGGCAAGGAAATCGTTTCTGATGAAGAGAAATTTGTTAACATCGAGTATAGATTTGAGTGTCAGGAAGTCTTTTCTGAAAGTATTTGTATGGAGTGTAGCCATGTATGGAAGTGAAACATGGACGATAACCAGTTTGGACAAGAAAAGAATAGAAGCTTTCGAAATGTGGTGCTACAGAAGAATGCTGAAGATAAGGTGGGTAGATCACGTAACTGATGAGGAGGTATTGAATAGGATTGGGGAGAAGAGAAGTTTGTGGCACAACTTGACTAGAAGAAGGGATCGGTTGGTAGGACATGTTTTGAGGCATCAAAGGATCACAAATTTAGCATTGGAGGGCAGCGTGGAGGGTAAAAATCGTAGAGGGAGACCAAGAGATCAATACACTAAGCACATTCAGAAGGATGTAGGTTGCAGTAGGTACTGGGAGATGAAGAAGCTTGCACAGGATAGAGTAGCATGGAGAGCTGCATCAAACCAGTCTCAGGACTGAAGACCACTAACAACAACAACATACTTACATTTTTTTTTTTTAATGTGTGAAGGGCTACGCTCAGATGAAGTCGATAAAACGTAACATTCATCTAATTGTTGGTTATTATGCAGATTTCAGACGGAGCTGAGGAAATATGTAGCAATAATGGTATTGAAATAGTAGGTGATCATCGAAAAGTCTGCGGTTATCATTCTTTTCAGAGGTCGGTGAGACAGAAATTATGTGGGTGTAACTGTGGGCACCGAGAATTAGTTATAGGAAACCTTGCAATAATTTAATGTTATTTGAAATCATGAATAAGGTTCGTTGGAAGTTGCTAAGTGCTCTCTTTCTTAAATACTAGATCAAAAACATTACTCGTATTTACGTGCCATCAGTCAAGCTGCCTTAATAAAAACCCACGGTTGTTAACTGTATTACTTGTCTTACTGGGTTAAACCGTTAACATAAAAGTAGACGTCTCAATGAGTAGACAGTGACAGTATTTTAAATGTTTAATACGCGAAATAGCTTCCCATGGTTGGCTTGCAAGCTGTGGAAAGAGCACTAGAATGCGCCGGTACAGAGTATCCCAGCAAGTGGATAAAGTGACATCTGTCGTAGAAACATGCACTACATGAACGCTGACGGCTGCGGCGTGCACGCTGTGACCCGGAAGTTGCACATGTGCAGGAGCGCCGCAGGCGTGCAGAATTTCTGGCCGGCCCTGGTCTCGACTAAACTGGCGTTTGTGTTACAATTCCAGGTCGACCCTTGGAAACTTCTGAGCGCCGCTCTGTGTCTGTTACGTAGTTACTTCCCTGTTTGAGGTTTAGTTATTTGGTTGATGTGTGGCCCTCAGCCGACTTTTAATATATCCTAAATTAATGTTCCTGTCTTGCCCTTTTGGCATAAGATTGTTATTCCTTATATGGGGCAGTCAGCCGAATTTTACATCAAATCTTTAAAGGCCTTAAGCCATTAAATTATTATGATGTGTAGGCTTCACCCGAATTTTAATATCTCTTAAATTTATGTTCTTGTCTTGCCTTTAAGGAATAAGGTTATGAGGTTTTGTATGGGCCTTTAGCAGAATTTTGCGTAAAATGTTTTAAGATAAGGCCTTCTGCCTTTTGATTGAAACTCTTCTTATTGCTTAATGTGCCGCCTCCAGCGAAGTTCCATTAAAATTAAATTGCTAAGGCCATCAGCCTGTTTAGACTGAAGATTTAGAAAATATTTTTGGGTCAAACCACCAGTAGAACGTTGTATTTCAATTTCTTGCTTAGGCCTTGTGTCTTTGATTTTGAGTGTGGCCTATAGACGATGTAAAGTTAATCAAGCGAGGTCGATTAAAGTTTTGAGTGTCTTGCATCCTTGTTGTAATATTGCGTGTTGAGAAATAAAGTTTATATGTTGAGTGCAACTGACAGAAACTTATTTTTGCCCCTTTGTACAACCTAAACTGCTCTGTTCTGCTAGCCCAGGCGTTGGTTCAAATGGCTCTGAGCACTATGGGACTTAACATTTGCGGTCATCAGTCCCTTAGCCCATGCGTTCCAAAGGTTTTTGCTGAATTGAGCATGCATAAAAGTGTTATCAGTTCTACCAAGATGACTAAGATAGCTACTGAATAAAGGTTCTGAGTAAAAGACAACAATATTTACTACTGAATAAAGTGCGTACAGTACCCATTTCTAGTTTGAAGAGCAGCGACGTTAGGCACAGTATTTGACCAGTAATCACCTTGTACCATAGTCCTATTCAGATTAGTTTACAGTTCCAAGATTTATGCCCATTCGTGAAACTACAAATGGGTGAGCGAGCAGTAGCCCTCTAAGTCGGGTGGTAGCCTGCGGAATATTCCGGAAGTATACTTGCAGACACCCCAGTTGTGATCCGCTTGACTCGCCACAGCAGTTTTCTGTCGTCAAGTTGTGCAGCCTTCTAAACACCCGGAAAGTGGAAGAATTCTCAGAAACACTTTGAATCCGTCCAAATGACAGTTACTGCAACGTACCAATGCAGCTGAAAAGTAATGCCACCGAATTTTTAATTATATTCTCAATATCGATTCATGTATTACATATCATCTATTTTACTCAGTCTACTCAGTCGATTTTCACTAGCCACTGCAGCAAATTGTAACCATTTGCCAATACACGGTTCTGAATTGTGTCGTGTAACATGGCGATGTGTAAGATAACTATGTCGGTACGTGAGATACAGCCTGCTGTAATCGAATTACTAAAAGAAAACATGCCTGCAATAGAGTGAACAACAGCGTAAGGCAACCGATGAGACTCTTTGGTTTCGAACTGACGAACTCATCACAGAAAATTGTCACATAACACAGGCACAATTCTCAGGTAAGTGTGCTATATAACGATAGTTAGTACAGGCCATCATTTCAGACCTTCCGGACAGAAACCTTGGTGCACCGTGGGTGCCGTCAGTGCCCAATCCTGGCCTGAAATGGAGGAGACTGGACATCGGTAAAAAAATTCTATTGCTTTTGGAACGTGACGGTGATGGTTCCTTAAGAACATGGTGACCAACGATGAAAGTTTTGTCACAATGGATCACAGACGGCTAAGCCCGCGGCTCGTGGTCTTGCGGTAGCGTTCTCGCTTCCCGCGCAGGGGCTCCCGGGTTCGATTCCCGGCAGGGTCAGGGATTTTCTCTGTCTCGAGATGACTGGGTGTTGTGTGTCTTTCATCATCATTTCATCCTCATTCACCCGCAAGTCGCCGTAGTGGCGTTAAAGAACTTGTGGAGCGTGTAACGTCCCTTAGAAAAAGACATTTTGTAGTAAAGAGAAAATATTGTGCATCGTATTCTGTTATTGTATGGAGTTATGTATTTTTTTATTATTATTTATTTTAGATAGTATCTGTGTCGGCGAGTACTGAAACTGCACAGACGATAAATATCATACAAAGATAAACAAAATCACTAGTATAAATAATACAGCATGAACATTAATTTCTCTGTCTTCTTCTTGAAGTTACGGGAGTAAGATAGCCTGTGTCGCAGTTTTACACGCTAACGTAGTCTTCTTTTGTCATAGTTAGTCGATGTACGCCATTACATACTCATTTTTAAAAAAGGTGTGTATTGTAGATAAGTTAACATATTTGAATGTTTAAATAGAGTTATTTAAATGAAAACTTGCATTATTAATTGTTATAGCTTGCTTATTATCCCATCCTGTTGAGACATTTTTCAGTTATTTAAATATTATCCGTGGTGCAGAGCTGCGCTACGAACGAACAAGCCGCTGCCGCGGCGCATTCAAACTGCATTAAAAGAAATTGATCATACCGCAAAGAAGCGGGAAGGTAACAGTGAAGTAAAAATCATCTCTTTCAGCTTCCGGACTTGCAGAGCAGAGCAGCAGATTTTATGATGTGTTTTGCAGGTTGACGCGGGCTGCTGATAATATATTGCTAACAGTACAAAAGAGATAATTTACCTTCGTAACATAATAGGAATTTTGCTGTGCTTAGTTCTGGTCTGGCAAACCTTATAGTGAAAACGTATTTTTCTCCGACAATAGTCTCATGTTCTTGTGCTAGTCGTGGTAATTATTGGTGTTTTACGCTTAACAAAAATCCACTGCAAAATGTTGAACAATCTTTGCGAACTGTAACATCAGTATTTCATAACAAAGTAATTTTCATTTTCAATAACTATAAAGTAGGGAAGATATGTTGATTTTTATAGTGAGTTACAGTAACCAAAAATGTTCCTTTAATAGAAAGCCAGATACAGAACAATAAGAACCAATATATTCTGTTGTGTTGAAAATTAATGATTATAAAAAAAAATTCTTGGCACAGCACTACTAAAAGTTATTTCGCGGCTCTTTTAGTATACGCGTTATTACGCGAGCAATAACGAAAACAAAACCAAAATAAAATAGAGAAAAGAGTAAATCTATAATTTACGAGTTACGCGAAAAGCGGCGGCCGAACCACCCCGCGAGGGGTCTCCCGGCCACCAATGGCATACGCTCATTATTACCGACGGCTAAAACGTTCATAACATCAGCAGACAGTCATGATCACAGTGTTTTGGGAAGTTCAAGACGTGATGCATTTGGAATTCATGCGTACAGGCATCAGCACAAACTCCCCAAGGTATTGCGAGACCCTCAGGAAACTGAAAACACTAGTTCCAAGAGTTCGTACGCCCGTGAGCCCTCTTTCCTTCCGCTTAATGCCAGACCACACATTAGTTCTGCGACATCTCCAACAATACGACGTCTTGGGTTCACTGTCATCAACCATCTTCCATACAATCCCAACCGTCACCCATCCGGTTTTCATTTGTTTCCAAAATTTAAAGAACACCTTCGAGGATTAAGTGGTGCAAGCAGATGTGTGGTTATGGTTCCCTCAACAAAGTCGAATATTCTGAAGTGCAGAATCAACATCCTAGTCTCCAGTTGGAAGAAATGTTTGGCACCAGGGTAGCTATGATGAAAAATAAATACGTAGACATGTAGGAAAATGATGCAGAATGTTACTAACGTTTATTTTATTTAAAAGGCTCTAAGATTTTTCATCTAAAAATTAACAGCGAAGTGCCAAGGCAAGATTGGTACCTCGCAACGTAACCATAAATAAACATAGTCCCTGCCAAAATCAACGACGAATGAGAGACGGTGGCGCAGACACGCCCAGAAGAGTTTCCATACGACAGCGTATCAGCCCGCCTATTTACGTCTGAGAGCAGTGCCGTTCGCCGCGCGGGATTAGCCGAGCGGTATAGGGCGCTGCAGTCATGGACTGTGCGGCTGGTCCCGGCGGAGGTTCGAGTCCTCCCTCGGGCATGGGTGTGTGTGTGTTTGTCCTTAGGATAATTTA
Source organism: Schistocerca nitens (assembly GCF_023898315.1). NCBI lineage: Eukaryota > Metazoa > Arthropoda > Insecta > Orthoptera > Acrididae > Schistocerca > Schistocerca nitens. The sequence continues at coordinate 123,162,862 of NC_064622.1, read as the reverse complement.
GGTTAAGTAGTGTGTAAGCTTAGGGACTGATGACCTTAGCAGTTAAGTCCCATAAGATTTCACACACATTTTAACATTTCTTGAAGCAGTGTCGTTCAGACACTCAGCGATCATCGCCGAAGACTACACCATCGTATCTCCATCGACCCATCAGCATGACAATTGTATTAGACAGAACTCTGCATAAAAGCTTATAGTCAGTTGTCTTCTGTGTGCAGTGACTGGTGTCTTGTTCCATTTCAGGTGATACGTTAATGTTTCGTGGTGGTAATAAATACTAATGATATTCCTGTGGACATGGAGTGTAGGAAAGTTAAGTATTTCATCTTTTTAAAGATGTAATAACAATAAGCGTGAAAGACGAAGGAAGAATGCGCGCTTTAAAAAGGTTATGAGACAGGGATGTAGACTTTCGCCCATACTATTCAACCTTTACGTCGCAAAAGCAATGACAGAAATAAAAGAAAGGTTCAACAGTGATATTAAAAGTCTAGGTGAAAGGATATCAACGGTAAGATTCGCTGATGACATCGCTATCCTCAGTGAAAGTGAAGAAGAATTACAGGATCCGCTGAATGGAATGAACAGTCTTATGAGTGTGAAATATGGATTGAGAGCAAATCGAATAGAGACGAAAGTAATGGGAAGTTGCTGAAATGAGAACAATTAGAAACTAAACATCTGGACTGGTGAACACGAAGTAGATGAAGTTAAGGAATTCTGCTATCTAGGCAGCATAATAGCCCATAACGTACGGAGCAAGGCGGACATAAAAGGCAGAACAGCAAAAAAGGCTGGCCAAGAGAAGTCTAGTAGCATCAAACATAGTCCTTAATTTGGAGCAGAAATTTCTGAGAATGTACATTGGAACGAAGCGTTGTATGGTAGTGAAACATGGAGTGTTGGAAAACCGGAAAAGAAGATATTCGAAGTATTTGAGATATGAAATGTTCAAAATTAGATGGACTGATACGATAAGGAAAGGGGATGTTCTCTGCAGAATCGGTAAGGAAAGAAATGTATGGAAGTCACTGACAAAAAGAAGGGACAGGTTAAATGGTTCAAATGGCTCTGAGCACTATGGGACTCAACTGCTGTGGTCATTAGTCCCCTAGAACTTAGAACTAGTTAAACCTAACTAACCTAAGGACATCACAAACATCCATGCCCGAGGCAGGATTCGAACCTGCGACCGTAGCGGTCTTGCGGTTCCAGACTGCAGCGCCTTTAACCGCACGGCCACTTCGGCCGGCCGAAGGGACAGGTTAGTAGAACATCAGTTAATACATCAGGGAATAACTTCTATGGTACTAAAGGAAGCTGCAGAGGATAAAAACTGTAGAGGAAGACAAAGATTGGAAAACATCCAGCAAATAATTGAGGAGGTAGGTTGCACGTGCTACTCCGGGTTGAAGATGTTAGCGCAACAGAGAAATTCGTGTAGGGTCGTATCAAACCAGTCAGAAGACTCTTGAATAGAAAAGTTGTAAAAATGTGGTGTAATATGCTAAGTGTTTTAGTATCGTCTCAGCCCCTCCAGGAGTACAAACCAGAGCCCATCACTGTACCAACCAGTATTATTTCGTCCGGTATAACAACTTAAGCACGACCTCGTAATGCGGCAAAGGTGGCATCTTCCCTACGCCCGACCGGGACCATGATGTGGTCTCACCGTTTGAGCTTACTGCTTGAGTAACCCCTCTGGCAATTGCAAGGCGTGAAGCGACCTACTGGTTAGGCAACCTCTAAGACACTGCTGTACTGCATGGAGCCTCTGTGAATAATGGTTCAAATGGTTCAAATGGCTCTGAGCACTATGAGACTTAACTTCTGAGGTCATCAGTCCCCTAGAACTTAGAAATACTTAAACCTAACTGACCTAAGCACATCACAGACGTCCATGTCCGAGGCACGATTCGAACCTGCGACCGTAGCAGTAGCGCGGTTCCAGACTGTAGCGCCTAGAACTTTAACAGTGAGGAAGATATTTTCAAGTATGTTTTATATTGTGAAGTGGTGTTTTGGAACGAGTTACGTGATACTGCAACAAAAGTAATAAAAAAGAAGTGTAACTTAAATTCGGAGTGCTGATTACTTTCTTACATCACCATTGTCCTAACTTGCAAAAGTTTAATCTTCAAGAATGGTTTATGAAACACATCTATAAAACGTTTGAATATCGCAGAATAACACCTAGGCCCCTTTGCATCCGAGCTTGGAATCATCACTACCTAGATTTTGGACGATTGAGCCATGAGTTCACAACGAGACCAGCGTGGGAAACACGAAAAGAGGAGTGCCTAGTTTATCCATTATTTCAAGAAATGACTTAATTAACTGTGCTCTAATGACACCTGCCACATAATATAACTTTGTTGTTGCCCGAAAATGCAATATTTAGCAGCGTGAGCAACGCTACAATCATAATTAATTTTTAACCTTTGTTGTGCTAAAGTTGTTAGAAGTCCCCAACGTCTTCACAATATTGCCTCAAGCCAGCTGTTGAAAATACTTACTAATATTTGTGTTTTGCTTTTATTGCCAATAAATATTCTTAGATTGACTATCGTAGCAAACTAGTGCAGTGTCGCACTTTCACCCGGCCATACAAAAAGAATTATTTGTCTCTAATGACAGTCAAACGTTTACTTTGATAGTGGAGGATCCACGAGACACTCCGTTAGCAGTTATGTGTTCAGGTTGACTCGATCCACACATAATGAAGTCTAAGCAGGAAATACATCCAGAAGCTCTTTCGAAAATCTGCCAGAAGACATTTACGATAACAGCCTGTTAAGTTCACTAATTCACAGTGCACAGTTGATTTGTGAAGGTGTAGAGAGATGTGTACACTATTCAGGAGTTTTCTTTGTGAGTTCAACGTAAGTTATGGAATAAAAGTTTCTAAGAGGAATTGCGCTAACGCTCAGCGCCTTTCTAACTGTGAATATATTCAGTTGTTTTTTGTTACCGGGAGTGGTTACGTTACCACAGTGAAAATTAACCTGGATGTCAGTTTGTGTGGAGAGCGAACAATGGTGCGGTAGTAGCATACTCACACATTAATTTGCTTTTTAGCGAAAATTTAAATTTGTAGATGAAATCATTGCGCTTTAGCCTGTTAAAACACTACGTATTGCGGAACGATTCCATTTAAAAATTTTGTGAAGGCTGTGGGCACAGTCATCACCAAATGTTATAAAATTTAAATATTTCTGCTTTTTGTTGTCTTCAGTTTCAACATAGGCCTACAAGACACTGGATGGAAAGTTAATCATTGTTCTTGGCATAACGTTTCGTAATGTTTTATCTCTTCTAGTTTAAACCTGGTTGTGTTGTACGCTTTCTAGTACTCATCAACTTCTGTTCAAGACCAGCACAAAAGACAGCAACATATTGCTTCACTAGGACATAATAAGTGTCCTTTGTTAGGAGTACAATCGCTGCAATGGAACGCCCCTAACGAGCGCCCCTTGCAGCCGCATGGGTGAAGAACTCAGCAAACACTGACCGAACCCCTTCTCCTTAAGGGCAGTCATTATTTTCCTTTCTGTCATCCCAAGGCTTCTGAGTATGAGCGAGCCCTTAGAGTAACATATTTGCTCTCCAGTTGTTCCTACAGTCATTTCAAACGAAGACTATGTGTGTTTCACCAAGGCACGATTAACCTTTATGAGTGACTGAGAATATTGCTAAAAAATTGAATTTGTCTATCCTATAAGATATTTACAATTTTTATAGCAACGGCGTACTCAGTACTAAGTAAATTTACATCATTTTTACGGTAGTACATTTGCAGGACCTTCCTGAACCATTATTTCAAGAGAAATCTGGGTAGTCCTTATGAGGAAACATCGTCCCCATTAGAAACAGTAAAATAATAATAATAATAATAATAATAATAAGACCGTGCCACACTGGCACTAAAAAAAGCACAACAATGGCTGTAGCTCTCCTGTTGCTTCAGTGGATTACAAAAAAATGTTTTATGAAGAAGAAACAAAGACGAAGTGGTAGCCCAGACAGTGTACTCACCTCAGTTAAACGAGCAATAGTCATGACGAGCAGATGTTAGACCATGTAACGTACCATCCTTTGGTCTGTTCATCAAGTAAATACAATTTGGTTTAACGATAATGCTTACCCAATACATATAATTTCGCTCGTTAGACGATTTACATCACATTATATATTATTCCAAGACAGCGAGTGCTCCAACGGTAAATAATATTTACTCTAAATAAAAATTACTAACGTTGGAATTTATAGTTGGGGTAGTTAACTCACGTCGTGACAGGGTTTTCCTTTCCTTTTATTCATTATCAGTATTGACGCTGTTCTCAATTCAGCTAATGACTGTAAAGATTACTACAGATATCTGGCTTTCTTTGGGTGAATAACTGCACCATTCGCTACAACTTGAATGTCATAATACAACAGCGCCACGACACAGCCATGCCTAAATACTTTGTGGTAACTGATATATACATATGATGTACAATTTACAAATTTTTATCGTTTCTATGAATTTTACATAAAATTTGAACAATATGTTTTAGCCTGTTTTAAAAGTTACGAGTTTTCTACATTATAAATAACGTTTTAGTTAAGGTCATATCCATTTTGGAACATTTCACTTCCAATTAAATTCAAGAAATCAAAATTTTGATCTTACACGTAATGCCACATGGATAGAATTTAAGCATAAACATCCGAGAAACGAGAGTCCTTCCACAAAATTGTAATTTATGGAGTGTAAGAAAAATTAATAACAAAGAAATCTGTTCAGTAACAATATCCAGTTTTAATCATCCAAATATTTGGTAAAGCTGTTGTCGTTCACAAAACCTATTACCATATCACAGTCCCTTTCATGTCTATTTTTACAATACATCTCACCTGATCTGACAAAATTCATTAGTAAAAAATAAAATACAAAAATTTTAAAAAATTAATAATTGCATTTTGAGAAGCGATTAATGGAGTTGGACTATGTGTTTTGAAGCTAATTCCGTCAACGACACGAATTATTAAACAAAATTTCCACTAATTACAGTTATTTTAACTAGCATGTATAATTTTGCAATGATTACTAGCTAATATCTTCGTTGAAATGAGTGTATCATATATGCATTGTTATAAGGCATTTTCTTTATGTAATTAACCAATCACTTAGGAATATGGTATCACAAACTGTAAACGTGGCTATAACGACCCACCTGTAGCGTCGTTTGTTAGAGTTATCAGTTTATTGTTTATTTCTTTAAGATACACTTGAACTGATTTTGGAAATTTCTTTCAAATTACAGCTACAAAAACTTGTATAACTAAAACATTTATCCAGCTACATAAATAACAGAATTTTACCAAATCTGAAATTTCCACTGATCGTTCGTAGAAAAGAGAAACATTAGAGAGGAGTGAAGACGAAAGAGGTGAAAAAGTGTTGTTCCATTCCGCCACTGTGAATTGCTTGACTAGGAGTAAACACTGAGTGATCCAAACAGCGCCAGCCCACACCAACAGACTGGCCACACTACTCGGTTCTTAGTTTCTAAATTGGTCCCTGACAGTCCAGCGTCTCGCCCTTTGTCTCGGGCTTGAGTCGCGTGAGCACATTCTATCGAAACCTCTACGACTGCATATATTTCTTCTGGAAACAACGCACTTTGGCTATAGTTTATTCCTGGATATGTGTCTGCTGCTGATACACAGCTCGTTACGCCGCTTGATTGTCTCCAAGTTCGCAGACGAATGGTGGTTTTCTCGATCCGTGAGTTCTTGTTTGCCATGGCTATAGGCGAACGCCATCACGCAGTCACATCGTTGTCTTGGTTCGTTGAGGCAATGGCGAAGATGAGGAGTTTATCCTTACCACAGAGGCGATGACCATAAACGTGAGGACACCACCTTTCGCTAACTTTAGTCACATCACATTTTCACATACCATCACGGTAAACATTTTGCTGTTTATCATGACGTACGCGATTCTAATTTTTGTGATTGTTATAGAAACTTTATCTGCTGTTTTATTCAAGTGTTTCCAACCCTCGGGTCTCTGTAGCGATATACACAGTAAAGTTACAGTCCTAAGTACCACAAGAGGATTCAAATGGTTCAACTGGATCTGAGCACTATGGGACTTAACTGCTGAGGTCATCAGTCCCCTAGAACTTAGAACTAATTAAACCTAACTAACCTAAGGACATCACACACATCCATGCCCGAGGCAGGATTCGAACCTGCGACCGTAGCGATCGCGCGGTTCCAGATGTAGTGCCTAGAACCGCTCGGCCACACCGGCCGGCCACAAGAGGGCACTGCAGTAATGCGGGATTAGCAGTTGCGGTCACCACTAAATCTTCGATAAGTTTTTAGTGAGTACAGTGTGTAAAGCTAATTTCTGGCTAGAAAATGAACAACCTCTCTACTGTGATCGACTTGGCTCATCCTCAAACGATCGCACACGCAAAATTTCATATATCTTTTGGCTGTTTATCGCAATCGTCACTTTCACGTTGCGAGGACCATCGTCCATTTACGCATTATGAACTGTCTCTCAAAGATATTTTCTACCATTATCTTCCAGTACAACTTTTTGTCGGTTGCTACTCCATGCTTTCTCCGTAGCTAGGTGTTGAGGGTCGATGAGTACACTGCACTGGACCCGGGTTCGATTCCTTATAATGCGAGGAATTTTTTGTTGGTGGGAGGAGTAGAACGGAGTCCGCTCAGGCTCCTGATGCCAGCTGAGGAGCTACTTGAATGAAAAGTAGCGGTTCCACTGTCCACAAAGCTGTCAACGGCTGGGAGAGCGGTGTGTTTACCTCACGGCCCTACATACCGTGTCCAAACGACGCCATTGCCGTAGGACAACCCGATTGGCCGGTCTGTGGCTAGAGTGGAGGAGTTCTGATTTAGTGGTTACATTACGATTCAGTTGAAAACATCTCAAGTTTTAAAACAATTCAATGGAAATTGCGGTGTTATGAGTCCTTGGAGCAGTGTTTTTTCGCAACGCCCTCGCTCCAATTCAGCTACGTAGACTTGCTGAAAGGAATAACATTGCAAGTGTCGTGTGGCACTTCCTGTTCTTACACGTGCAGTTATAGACATTTTAAGTAAAGACTGTGAAGGAGGCAGGGTCTAGAAAGCCGACAGCGGTGTGTTCACACCACGACCCTCTACATCGCACCCCACTGACGCCACTAGTGTAGGATGATGCGGAGGTGGGTCCCAGGTGGCCCGTCTGTAGCCAGAGTGAAGCAGCTGTGGCGTTCGCTGGTTTATTCAGTGGTTTGGTATTTAACTAATTTGTAAATGGAAATGATAATCTTATTTTATTACATTGAGTAATTACTAAATAATTTTTTTTTTCTCCCGGCTAAAGATTTGATTAAGTTGCTAAAGAACTCCAAGTTAACGTCGTGTTAAAGTATTGTCTGTAAGTTGTGTAAGGTCACTAAATCACAGTTCATACAACAGATTCCTTACAACTATTGATTAAATTGGAAGCAAAATTATCGTTAAAACCACCGAATATCAGCCGCCGGCCGCAGTGGCCGTGCGGTTCTCGGCGCTGCAGTCTGGAACTGCGTGACCGCTACGGTCGCAGGTTCGAATCCTGCCTCGGGCATGGATGTGTGTGATGTCCTTAGGTTAGTTAGGTTTAACTAGTTCTAAATTCTAGGCGACTAATGACTACAGAACTTGACTACCATAGTGCTCAGAACCATTTGAATATCAGCCGCGCACAACACTGACGTATCTTACCTGAAACAATATTCTTCGCAACGCGTGCATAATTAATTTCGGCTCCATACATCAGCTAGAAAAGTTTGTTATAACGTTCGTGCTATGAGCAGTGTTTTTTAAGAACCAATCTGATTCGAATCATTTTCATTCAAATGAGTTCGGGACCACCGGCGCACATTTATTTTTACACATCTGTATTACGTTCAGCATTTATGTCTGCAGAGTTGCGTAATTTGAATTTGCCGCTGTGATAATTGTTAAGATGGTGGCAGACAATTGATTGAGACTTTCTATTGTTAGACCAAATAAGTATTTTAACTGCTTATTAAACTTTACAGAAACTCTACTTTCGATTTGTGCACTATTTAGACTTCATTAAGCAAACATTTGATTTGTTTCTAAGGAAAACACAGACAAAAACGCGATACAAATCGCTATCATCAATGGCTGCGCTCCTTGCAGCGGAAAGAAACAATTAACACAGATAATGCTCACTGAGAGAGGAATTACAGTTACAAATAATTATTCACTCATGTTTATAATAATAATGAATTCTATTTTCAAGTAATAATTAACAAATAATTACAATTTCTTAACAGACCTCAGTTCGATATGCGTCCGGAACCTACATAAGCCAACCAACAAAAGGTAAAAACAAAAGAAGACGAACGCAGATCATAAAAGGAATTTACAATTTTCATTGTCTTTGTATGATACACATCGATATGTCCAATTATATCATAGAATATTATATAAATAATTAATTCACTGTTTTTTCATATGTCGAATAGATAATGTTTATAACTGCCAGAGGCACAATTTCCTCTCGTCGCACTGTAGCCAAAACTTTATCTCGTGGATGTTACACAGCTTTGCTGGCTTTGTCCGTTTTGAGGGTTTCAGAAGCTAATTACGACCTACAATGACCCCACATCGTTTTGTGTTCCATAGAATAGATTCTTCAAATATGCCACTAGATGAGGAATTTACGTACACTACTGGCCATTAAAATTACTACACCAAGCAGAAATGCAGATGATAAACGGGAATTCATTGGACAAATGTATTATACTAGAACTGACATGTGATTACATTGTCACGCAGTTTGGGTGCATAGATTCTGAGAAATCAGTACCCAGAACAACCATCTATGGCCGTAATAACGGCTTTGATACGCCCGGGCATTGAGTCAAACAGAGCTTGGATGGCGTGTACAGGTACAGCTGCCCATGCAGCTTCAACACGATACCACAGTTCATCAAGAGTTAGTTGCTCGGCCACCATTGACCAGACGTTTTCAATTGGTGAGAGATCAAGAGAATGTGCTGGCCAGGGCAGCAGTCGAACATTTTCTGTATCCAGAAAGGCCCGTATAAGACCTGCTACATGCGGTCGTGAATTATCCTGCTGAAATGTTGGGTTTCGCAGGGATCGAATGAAGGGTAGAGCCACGGGTCGTAACACATCTGAAATCTAACGTCCACTATTCAAAGTGAAATGACGTTTTCCCATTCGTGCACCCAGGTTCGTCGTTGAGTGCACCATCGCAGGTGCTCCTGTCTGTGATGCAACGTGAAGGGTAACCGCAGCCATAGTCTCCGAGCTGATAGTCCGTGCTGCTGCAAACGTTGTCGAACTGTTCGTGCAGATGGTTGTTGTCTTGCAAACGTCCCCATCTGTTGACTCAGGGATCGAGACGTGGCTGCACGATCCGTTACAACCATGCGGATAAGATGGCTGTCATCTCGACTGCTAGTGATACGAGCCCCTTTGGATCCAGCACGGAGTACCGCATTACCCTCCTGAACCCACCGATTCCATATGCTGCTAACAGTCATTGGATCTCGACCAAGGCGAGCAGCAACGTCGCGATACGATAAACCGTAATCGCGATACGCTACAATCCGACCTTTATCAAAGTCGGAAACGTGATGGTACGCTTTTCTCCTCCTTACACGAGGCATCACAACAACGTTTCACCAGGCAACGCCGGTCAACGGCTGTTTGTATAAGAGAAATCGGTTGGAAACTTTCCTCATGTCAGCACGTTGTAGGTGTCGCCACCGGCACCAACTTTGTGTGAATGCTCTCAAAAGCTAATCATTTGCGTATCACAGCATCTTCTTCCTGTCTGTTAAATTTCGCATCTGTAGCATGTCATCTTCGTGGTGTAGCAATTTTAATGGCCAGTAGTGTAGTGTAGGACCTAAAAGTTTTCATTGTTTTAGTATTGTTAATTTCTGGTAAGCCGTCTGCGCTGAGCAGGTGATTTGGTTGGTCTCATGACGGCAGTGAACAAAAGCAGTGGACAAGGTACACACTTCACACGTTCACCAGCCAAATTAAGTAGGACCTCTCTCCGAAGTGAGAGCTGTGTGCGGCAGCACTGTTAGCTAAACTTTGTTAGCAGAGCTGGCGCAGTTAATTTCGGACTCTTACAAGGCGTACTCTCGAGGGCCCATAAATAGCCAGAGCATACAGCCTTTTTAGGATCATTTCGGCAAAAACGTTGCAAATTATGAACGAAACATGTAATTTACTAACGTACGAGCAGTACCTGAAAAGTGATTACTATGCCAGTGTGAATTAATTACAAAAGAAGTCGCGTTATTTTGGTTTTAGGATGATCTATGACCATGGGTCGAGTGGCACTTCAATACTTCTAAAGCTTCCCCATTCGACTGCTGTGATGTGACTGTGAAGTGGAAGCGCGAAGGAACAACCCCAGCTAAATCAAGACCAGGTGGACGCCATATGCTGCTGGACAAGTGCTGTTGAACATTGTGGAAGACGGTTTGTAAAAAACTGTCCGAAACCAGTGTAAAGTACCACTCCTCGTATCCCTCGAGACGGAAGTAGCGTAGCCCAGCTGTCTGTGTCTAGTGTTAGCCATGTAATACTGCGGGCTTTTTCAAATGTCTGCGAGTTGTAACTGAGGCGGAACATGGGGACCAGCCTGGTATTCACCTAATGGGATATGTAAAACTGCCTAAAAGCCACATCTAGCCTGGCAGACACACCGGCCCTCGTCGTTAATCCGATGGGTGGGGAGGTTTTAAATACGGAAGGATATGAACACATTTTACAGCACTGCGTACAGTGTATAGCAGAAGATTAATTCGGAGAGAAAGATTATTTGTATCAGCATGACAACGCAACATGTCGCAAAGCAGGAACAGTGAGGCATTCCTTTGTGGAGCAGAACGTTCTGAAGTGGACTGACCAACTCACAGTGCCTGCTTGAATCCAAAGGAATACCTTTGGGATGAGTTAGACCGTATTCTCTCCAGATCCCAGCGTTGAGCATCATTATCTTACCTGATTGTAGCTCATAACGAGGAATGGGCTGCCACTCATTCACAGACATTCACTCTCACTGAAAACCTCCTCAGAGGAGTTAAAGCCGTCATAAAGACGAAGGGTAGCCACACTCCTATTAATGTCCACTAGTAGCAGTGCGGAGTTCTCAGCCTCCGGATAGGCGGAACAGGCACCCGGCGTGTTGGCGTGCAAGGTAATCGGTAATATAAAATGGAGGCATCAATCGAAATTATCTGGTAAAATTTATGAGCTCATCGTGCTACAGAGTTTTGTAGATATCGCCAAAATAAATGATTATGTGGTGTCGTACACCACAGGCAGTCAGCGCCACGAGACTGGCAGTAACCTATGTAACTGTTGCGCCAATCCGCGGCCGACTCGGAGACACGCCCTCTGCTGCACTCGCGAGTAGCGCCAGCACGGAGCCGACATAAAAAGACGCAGCAATGACGCCAGTGCAGTCAGATAGCTGAGTTCACTCGGTGCATTCGAAGCCTGCTACTTAACCTCACTTCCCTGTAATTACTTGCAAGAAACTTCCTTGTGTCAAGAAACTAATGGAATACAAATCGACTTGCTAGACTGAAGTCAAGTAAACAAGAGTTATTAACTTATCATGTGTGCTTCTCATTATTTTACTCTCTGTCTCAGCACCCAGCCACTTCTCGGCATCCACCCCCGGACCTATACAAGAAAAAGAAAGCATTTAGAAAGTAATATTCTTCGCATGAATGTGTTTCCCCTTTTTTTAGTGTGGGGAGAGTGTGCGTTGCGGAAGAGCAATGCCAGCAGGTAACAAAAATTTCTTTGGTTGAGGCAAATCACTAGAGTTTGAAACACGTATGTTGTGCGGCAGCGATGCTGAGACATTGTAGAATCTCTGACCAGAGCAGTTGCGCTCGACTCGCAGTAGCGAGCAGTCAGTCAGTCTGCAGTAGTCAGTCCTCAGTAGTGCTTGGAGTCGGTTGCTAGCAGTAGCGGAGAGCAGTCGGCGGGCGTCGGCATCGCAATGGTCGAGATTCAGGACGAGGTATAATTTATTTAAATAAATAATCATGCAGCTTTGCGCTCATCAGATAATGTAACGAACAGTCATTGTAATTTAACTTTCAAAAATCGCCCCCAATAATAATTTTGATTTAAAAGCAATTTAGAGACAATCATTTAAATTTCCTTCCATTTCCTTTTAACAAAGATTTTTAAAAGGTACTTCCAATGCTTTTCATGCAAGCGGCAGAGAACAATAAGAGCAGAATTTTGACATGCAGTTTCACTAAGGTAAGAAATTTATTCTCGTTTCGCACAGGGCAAACACCGACTTTTCGGTTGAATTGAGTTTAGGTTATCATTACAGTTTCATTATCATGGGATTAGCGTTCATTATTGTATGGGAACTTGTACTTGAGTCAGATTGCTAAATTTTGTTTAATTGTCTTTGTCTTTAATATTTTTACGGGAAGGCTACACTTGGCTCCATTTCTATTAAGTATTGTCATTCGAATATTTTTGTGGGGAGGTTACACTTGGCGACACCCAGTCCAGGATCGTATTTCGTGAGAATCTTTTGAAAAACGGTCAGATATCTGCTCTTATTTGTTTAAATATAATTAACATTTGGCGCAACGCTTTTACTAATCTTGTGACTTTCTTTCTACAGGTCAACGGCAATTCGTTGCTCTGTTGTATTTGTGTGTTGCTTTTGCATTGTGCTTATTTCTTTTGTGAATATTTGTGTCTATTGTGAAAATGCCGCGAAAGACAGTGAATAGTGTATCGCGAGGTATTATGAATGAATTTACCGACCTAAACAATGTGACCGATAGTAATTGTGACACGCAGTGTAATTATGACAATCTTGCGTTCACCGACAATCAGTGCGTTACAGCCACCAATAATGATGATTTTTCTCTTAATGATGAACAAACGAACTCGGTTATGTCCTCTGTTAATTTGACGACAATCGATGACGCGGGACGCTCTATTGTAATGAGCGCTGCCCAGCTTAACGCACCCGGTTTGGAAAATTCAAGTAACGAACAGACAAATTTGTCTAATGAAAATGGACAGGATACTGAAAGTACGACGGATTTATTTAGTTCCGAAATAGTGTCTGACAGTGCACATCCGATTGATAAACGTTTTTATAAATTACAGAATGACCAAATGGTCACACAAAATGCGACAGTTCCAGATCCACCATTAAACAACACAGTGAATGGAGTAGATAATGTTACATTGGGTCAAATTATGGCAATATTGCTACAAAATAAGGAAGAGTCCAAACAACAGAGTGAAAATCTCAAACAACACTTAAATAAAAAATTAGACAACAATGACGAAAATCTCAAACAACTTAGAGAACAGAACAAACAAGATAACGAAAATCTCAAACAACACTTAAATGAAAAATTAGACAACAATTCCAGACAGCTAAGTGAACAAATTAGAGCCGTTGCCGCGCAGTGCCATGACACTAAGGAACAGTTACGCGAGGAAATTGAGGCTTGTTCAAGAAAAAGTAGCGAAGAAATTAGGTCTGTTGCTCTAGAATTAAGGGAAATGCAAACAGCTGCAACAGAAACACTTAGAGCGGAAATCAGTACAGTCGCTAAACAATGCTCTGAAAAAGCTACACAATTACGCGACGAGTTTAAAGCAATGACGGTAGAACTTTCGCGCACAATGGATGAAAAGATTGACGCAAAATTCGAACAACAGAACACACAAATTAACGAACGTCTTAGTCTTCACATAGAAAACAGTAATACGCGTTTTCGTAAATTTATTGATGATCAAAATAAAGTAAAACGCCAGGTAATGGAAACAATCACTGCACAGAGACAAGAAGACAAACGTAAAATGTTTGCGAAAGCGAAAACATACGTGGACAACAATATTGCTACAGTTTCGGACAAAATTAATACCATCGAACAGTCAAACACAGAATTACGTGACGAAATTTCTGATCTGAAATCGAAAACAGACACATACATAACAGATTTTCAAACAGTGAGCGATAGACTCGAACAATTAGAACTAACACAGGATTCCGATGTCGTGAAAGCTGATGTTAAAAAACTGAACGAAACTACACGTAAATTGCAAAATCAGATTAATGCCAATGACACTAAAACCGATGATCAGGTAAAAATACTGACTGAAAAATGTGATGAATTGGCCAGTCGTATTGACGTCATCGAAACTACTAATGACAATAAATCAGACGATACTTCACCGGTTGCATTTAATCAAACACCGGAATTTCAAAATTTACAGCAGATAATTAATGAGATTGATTCGTCTAATAACACATTGCGTCGAAAACTGTCAAGTTTACAGCAGGAAGTAACAGAGATGAAAAACATTTCAATTAATAACACATCACAGCAGACGCCACTTTACGAACATTTGCCAGACTCGCGTAACGCGTATAGTTTGAGTAATCTGCCGAGAGTACGCGACTTAAAATCTGAAAAACTACGCGACTTGAAATCTGAAAAGCTACGCAACTTGAAATCCGAATTGAGACAGCCAAACAGATTCTCACACAAACTTGAACGTGTTCTCAAATTCAGTGACGAGAACGTTGATTACGAGCAGTTTTTATCCGTAAGAAAATCTAAAGAATTTAATAATGACAGAGTACAGGTACACGATTTACACTATATAAAACAATTTATTTTTGTAATTTCACCACTATTACCTGTAATGCAGAAACGAGCTTTGAACCTGTTACGACAATTTGCTATTGTACTTTCATCAGTATTGCCTATAATGCAGAAATTAGAATTAGCAAGAATACAACAATTTGTTTTTGGAATTTTACTGACATTGCCTGGAACGCAAAAGCTAAAATTTATTTGCAGTGCGTAACAGACCTCAGGGGATTCATTACGCTTTAATGAATATGTGCCGTAGCGAGCATAGGGCCCCGAGCTGTAGTAGTGCTGTTTCATCTTTAGTTTTCTGCACTGCTGCCTTCTCTTCTACTATCCTTTATATCTATCAAAACAGCTCTTTAACTTTTGCTCTACCTAGAATTAAGAATATGTACTGAACACCGGATATGACAATTTTTACCGAACGTGACAATTTTCAGTAGGCACTTCAGAACCACCAGCGTGATTTTAATAACAGATAAAATCGTAATCATCAGTGTGTGTAAAATTTTTGGCAACAGGAACCACATTTTGGTAACAATAGATGTTTTTCACTGTAACAGCATGAAAGTCAGCCGCTTAGCATACCTAACGAACAATGCAGTCTACAAGGTCAACCAAGCTTTAATGTTTCGCCGCGTGCACGTATAGTCCCAGGTACAATAAATAGTAACGCACAGCAAAGAAATAACTACGTACAGAGAAGACAGTATTTCAATTCTTATCGCAATGCACCGTATAGAAGTGACTATCATGACAAACGTAAAAATAATGAGCTCAATTTTCAGCGTACATTTAATAACAGTCGATCCTTTCAGCAGCAAGAACATCAGCAACAACATATTATAACGAATGAAACAGACAATAGGTGTCATCCATAGCGTAAGATGTCAGGAAGAAATAATAGTACAGTTCAAATAGTCGAAATGCCACAGCATCCTCCCGTAAATAATAACACGTACGACAGAATTTGACCAGACACAGTACAGGTAGCCTATTCCAGTAACGTAAGCAATACTTATTGACACGCAGAATTTTGTTCACGAGAATGTTATTTGAAACATGCTTTGTTGAATGCTCCACTTTTATCGCACCCAGATCTTACTCGAAATTTTTCTATTGCCACCGACAGTTCCAACACAGCTTTAGGCGTACATATTTTTCAGGAAATTGAAGAAGATGGCTCAACAGTAATCAAAAACATCGCATTTGCAAGCCGCATTCTGTCACCTGCTGAACGAAATTATTCCGTCACAGAATTGGAAACGCTATGTGTTGTATGGGCTTTTACGAGATTTAGGCATTTTCTTTATGGAAGACACACGACCGTTTACACAGACCACAGAGCGATACAATTTTTACTTTCAGCTAAGTTTACTCACGATAGATTAAGCAGATGGAAACTGTATTTACAGGAATTTAATTTTACAATAGTTCACATTCCCGGCACACAAAATGTAATAGCAGACGCATTATCCCGTTCTCTCAGCAACAATCAGCAAGACGTCGCAACCAACTTCTGCAAAGCAAATTTCAGCATCATGTACATTCAGCAAGTCGCATTTGAAAATTTTATTTCATCGTCATTACAGGACATAGCACGAGAGCAAAGCAAAGACAATGTGTGGAAAGAAATTAAACACCTTTGGCAAGACAAGAATAATGTTACGATTAGAAACCACTACACTGTACGCAATGACATTCTGTTTCGCCGCTCTCATCCAGACAGTAGCAATTGGTTATTATGCATTCCTGACGAACTGTTTAACAAATTAATCTGGTACACTCAATTAAGTTATGCACATTACGGAGCTAGAAAATGTTTTCTTATACTGAGACAGAACTGTTATTTTACAAACATGGAAAAACGTATACGACGAGTTTTAGCGTCATGCAAAATTTGCCAGAAAGCTAAGTCTGACACCACTTCACACATTCCTCCATTATATCCCATTGTACCTGTTAAATTAAGACATATGGCCGCAGTAGACATTTTTGGTCCAATTCCGAGAACTAACAGAGGTTTTTGCTACATCTTTGTCGCTGTTGAACTCACTTCAAAATTTGTTACCTTCACTCCGTTACGCAAAGCTACTGCTAAAACTGTTTCGAAAGCATTTGTAAAGCATTTCTTATTTCATGTAGGGCATGTGATGAAAGTAATTTCTGACAATGGATCACAATTTCGTTCTGCTATATGGATACGCATGTTACGAGCTAGAAACATTTCTCCGATCTATATATCCAAGTACCACGCTTCTTCGAACCCTTGTGAACGACTAATGAAAGAAATTGGTAAACTGTGTAGAATATACTGCCACAAAAGACATGTTAATTGGGACACACACGTACACTCATTTCAAGATGTAATTAATTCCATTCCAAATGAATCCACTATGCTATCTCCGTCTGTTATACTGAAAAACGTTGAACCACCCAACAAAATCAAAGAGTTAGTAAATTTTCCTACATCTCGTCGATTACGACACCACGAAATAATTGACATTGCGCTGAACAACATCAAACGTGCCGCAGAGCGCCGGAGAAGACAGCAAAAACAGGTTTGTAGACGCCGAGACTTTCACGTTGGACAGAAGATATTAGTACGTACACACTATTTATCCAGCAAATTAAAAGGTAAGTGCAGTAAATTTGAACTTCTATACGCAGGTCCATATCGGATTCGCAGCATTCCTCACCCTAATGTTGTACACGTCGAAACTTTGAGAACCAGGAAAAGTAAGGGGAACCATCATGTGTCAAACATTAAACCCTTTATCGAATGAAACCACTTTACGATGTAACATGCTATGAGGCCGTTTACACATTTTATGACCACTTATGCAATTATATTCACATGACTAATTACTGATGATTATCGTATTTTTTCTTGGCAAGTGCCCGGCAAGGTAAGGTTAGCAGGTCGCTCTTCTTGTCGTTACGCACTAGACCGTGCATTTTTTCAGATGAACTTACGCATTTTATGAATAATTATGCAATTCTCTATAATGACGCATTAATTTTATCAAATTCTCTCTCCATTGAAGTCTTTAATTATCGCATCTATTAACTACACTACATATAAGCTGAACACAACGAATGTCACATTTTGTCTTTCTTATGTATGTACGATTGTTTTCATGTTTTGTTTGTATGCACTGTGAACTAGTTAAGGTATAACACACACCATTTGACTTTGACATATTGCCTTGTGATATCTCAACATCGTGACTGTTTTACATTTTCCTTTTTTGCTGCTGCATTACGATATTCTCTGTACATTTTTTGCCTTTGAACACTGTCTATGCTTTTGACATATTACGTTTTTCTGTCATGTTATGCTGTATGCTTAATTGAGTCACCATTAACCAGTCACTATTTAATGGGTATATGATTTAAATGCAAGACATTAATCTTTGTTCATCAATTTCAGAAATAAATGATGCGTACAGGAAATGAATTAAACAGAAGTGGGAATTTCACCTATGGAATAAACGAAAGAAGATGCAATAAGCTAATGAGGACGAGTAATGGATCAGAATTAACAAGCATTAACCAGAATATATTATACACATCGCAGAATAGCAGTCTTAACTAATTTTTTCTTTCAGAATACAAAGCGATTGATGCAAGCTGTCAGACAGAACTACACATTTTAGTTTTAAGTGATGAAATATGCTAGGGATTAGGAATAGTTGTGTGATGAATAATGAAATGATTTTTGCAGATGATAATGAATGCTGATAATGAACAATGATGAAGAATATGGTACTATGAATAATGAAGTTTCTGTTTACAGGTGATGATAATGATGGAGTTATGATGATATGAATAATGAAGTTTTTTCTTTACAGATGAGGATAATGTTGAAGTTATGTATTTATGCTATGTAGTTATTTAAGTATTTGTTGCAGTTTACTTTGACAGCAGGTGTTATATTGCATAGTAAGATGACTGAAGGTTTTGGAAAGGACAGCTATGGAACACATTTTTTATACACATTTCACTACCTGTTAATTCGAAGTTCACTACTTTTCAGCATAGTCTGCGTTTCTTCTTTCAGCTCAATAATCCATTTTGTATTTTTCTTTCAGGAGAAGCTTTTTATGATACTTACTAAACTTGTTACCTATTATACCTGTTCTAGTACTTGCATTTTTTTTTACCCACTTGTGTCTATCATTTATAAATGTGATAACCTTGCTACAGCTGACTCATGACGAATGACGTTACACAATCTTTTCATTTATAGGAACAACCTAGAAGCAATTTTTTCTCTTATTTCTTCTTGCTTTCCCTTATAATTACCCAAAGCAATGCATTGCTAGCAGAAAAGCTTATTAATGCTACTAATGTTTTGTACTATTCAATACTTGCTGGCCACTGAGTGCCCATAATTAATGTAACTTATAATGCCCATGCTTATTAATGCTATGACTGTAATTAACTGATTTTTCTAATAATGATTTCTTAATGATATGAATAATACTGAATGATGAATAATGTTTTATACTATTCAATACTTGCTGGCCACTGAGTGCCCATAATTAATGTAATTACTTATTATGCCCATGATTATTAAGGCTATGACTGTAATTAACTGATTTTTAATAATGATTTCTTAATGATATGAAGAATACTGAATGATGAATAATGTTTTATACTATTCAATACTTGCTGGCCACTGAGTGCCCATAATTAATGTAATTACTTATTATGCCCATGATTATTAAGGCTATGACTGTAATTAACTGATTTTTCTAATAATGATTTCTTAATGATATGAATAATACTGAATGATGACTAATGTTTTATACTATTCAATACTTGCTGGCCACTGAGTGCCTATAATTAAGACTTTTTATGAACATGTTCTGTAATACTACATTCATGGTACAGAAATGTTCAATGACTAGAGTATGGATACCGCAAACTACTTATGTAATCACTAATCAAGACTTGTGTGTTAGTTAATGTCCTTCACCTTCTGACCTAACTACCTGAAATTATTGTAACATCCATTTGTCTTGTCCATCCTCATTATCATGGAGCACTATATTTGGTTTTTGCACTAATTCTACGTTGGTGTGCCGCCTCTTAAAAGCGTGGTGTTGACACGACATGCTGTTCACCACTGTAGGCGAAGAAACTACTTATGTAATCACTAATCAAGACTTTGTTATGGAGCACTGTGTGCCGCCTCTTAAGAGCGTGGTGTTGACACGACATGCTGTCCACCACCGTAAGCGATGAAGACGTTATTCTGGTCCCACTGTTTGGTGTACCTGGTATACTGCCAAATGATAGTATGGAATACTACTACGACGTTTCACTGTCTTGATACGCTGATAAATACTTCTGGGAACGGAACTGCAGATTGTATCACTTAGTTGTGATTCTGTGGAAAGATATGGACTTTCAGTGCAGCTATGTGCAAACTAAAGTGCTACAACCATGATGCAATCCTTCCTTTCCTATCCTAATAATGAAAATCATTTTAGCTAACACCATTTATGTTCATGGCCTATACATTTTTTTCTCGATTTGTTGAACTCTAGTGCGAGTACACTTGTGTCACTTGTCGACATGATTTTTGCCATTTGTTGTCAAAATACTAAAGACATTTTCGATTTGTTTTGAAGTGCAGTATGTGTGCACTCTTGTCATCTATATTGTATATACTTTTTGTGATTTGATGATTTTTTCTATTCTTGCGTTTATTTGTTATAAAAATGTTCAAAAGTTTTCAGTGCATGTGCACTTATGTGAATATGTTTTCAACTGAACTACAGTGCCTGTGCACTCTTCTCAATTTTCGATATGATTTGTGTTCATTCTGTATACGTTTTATGATTTATGTCATTTGTTACTCATTGTATATACATTTCGTCTTTTACTGATATGTTCTCCACTGCAGTGCATGTGCACTCATGACACTTGTCAACATGATTTTTTTTTTTTTTGCCTGTTATGAAACTGCTAAAGAATTTTTCAGTGTGTGTGCATTTTATTATCTGTCAAATAATTTGTATATACATTTTTCCTGATTTGTTTTGTACTTATATTTTGTCTTGTCTGTAATGTTTTGCAATTGGTGCATGCGCACAACATTTAATTCATGTATTACATCCAAATATTTTGTAAATGTTAATTAATTAAAGGAAAAATTTGTTACGATGGCAAGTCCAAATGACTCACCATCGCTGCCAAATTTTTGCCCCCCCAGTGGAGGGTTATGAAACACGTATGTTGTGCGGCAGCGATGCTGAGACATTGTAGAATCTCTGACCAGAGCAGTTGCGCTCGACTCGCAGTAGCGAGCAGTCAGTCAGTCTGCAGTAGTCAGTCCTCAGTAGTGCTTGGAGTCGGTTGCTAGCAGTAGCGGAGAGCAGTCGGCGGGCGTCGGCATCGCAATGGTCGAGATTCAGGACGAGGTATAATTTATTTAAATAAATAATCATGCAGCTTTGCGCTCATCAGATAATGTAACGAACAGTCATTGTAATTTAACTTTCAAAAATCGCCCCCAATAATAATTTTGATTTAAAAGCAATTTAGAGACAATCATTTAAATTTCCTTCCATTTCCTTTTAACAAAGATTTTTAAAAGGTACTTCCAATGCTTTTCATGCAAGCGGCAGAGAACAATAAGAGCAGAATTTTGACATGCAGTTTCACTAAGGTAAGAAATTTATTCTCGTTTCGCACAGGGCAAACACCGACTTTTCGGTTGAATTGAGTTTAGGTTATCATTACAGTTTCATTATCATGGGATTAGCGTTCATTATTGTATGGGAACTTGTACTTGAGTCAGATTGCTAAATTTTGTTTAATTGTCTTTGTCTTTAATATTTTTACGGGAAGGCTACACTTGGCTCCATTTCTATTAAGTATTGTCATTCGAATATTTTTGTGGGGAGGTTACAAGTTGGCAAATATGATGAAAAGAGATACCGATAGTAATTTTTACAGAACAGAAATTAATCCTCATGTGGGATGCGGCACTTCGCTGTGAGACCATTTGCTAGGCATATCAAAGTCTTTTGAGGTAACTTAAAATTAATGGTAGTCAGTGTGGAGGTCTAGCCCCTCCCCGCCCTGAATTGCAGCCCGGTACAGACAGCAGCTGCTATCAGTTGACTCTTGGCTGCTGTCTGGAAATTCTGCTACCCAGCGCACACAGTGCAATTAGCTCTGATCACCGGCAGGATAATATGCCAACTACACTGAAATGCCAAAGAAACTGGCACAGGCATGCGTATTGAATTAGAGAGATATGTAAACAGGCACAATACGGCGCTGTGGTCGGCAACGCCTATATACGCCAAGAAGAGTCTGGCGCAGTTGTTGCATAGGTTAATGCTGCTACAGTGGCAGATCATCAAGATTTAAGCGAGTCTGATCGTGATGTTGTAGTCGGTACACGACCGGCGGGACACAACATTTCTGAGGTAGCAATGAAGTGGGGATTTTCCTGTACGACCATTTCACGAGTGTACAGTGAATATCAGGACTTCGGTAAAACACCAAATCTCCAAAATCGCTGCGGCCGGAAAAAGATCCTGCAAGAACGGGACCAAAGACAACTGAAGAGAATCGTTCAACGTGACAGAAGTGCAGCCATTCCGCAAATTGCTGCAAATTTCAATGTTGGGCCTTCAACAAGTGTCGGCGAGCTAACCAATCTACGAAATATCATCGATACGGGTTTTCGAAACTCAAGGCCCAGTCGTGTAGCCTTGATGACTGCAAGACACAAAGCTTCCCGCTTAGCCTGGACCCGTCGACACTGGACTGTTGATGTCTAGAAACATGTTGCCTGGTCGGACGAGTCCCGTTTCATATTCTGTTGAGCGGATGGACGTGTACGGGCATGGAGACCTCACGAATTCATGGACCCTGCATGTTAGTTAGGGAGTGTTAAAGGTGATGGAGGATCTGAAATGGTGCGGAGTCTGTGCAGTTGGTGTGATATAGGACCCCTGATACGTCTAGATACGACTCTAACAGGTGACACGTAAGTAAGCATCCTGTCTGATCACCTGCATCCATTCATTTCCATTGTGTATTCCGATGGACTTGGTCAATTCCAGCAGGAAAATGCGAGACGCCACATGTCCAGAATTGACACAGAGTGGCTCCAGGAACACTTTTCTTAGTTTAAACATTTCCGCTGGCCATCAGACTCCACAGACATGAAGATTATTGAGCCTATCTGGGATGCCTTGCAATGTGCTGTTAAGACGAGATTTCCACCCCGTCGAAATCTTACGAATTTATAGACAGCCCTGCATAATGCAGTCTCCATTTTATGCACAAAAAATGGCTTCCTCTCATATTAAATCAGTGTCCGGAGGTAAAATAGTCCCCCATTCGGATCTCCGGGGGGGGGGGGGGGGGACAACTTGAAAGGAGGCAAAAAATCAAAACGAGAATTGGTACCTGGAATGTCAGAACTCTGCTACAAGCACGAAAACTAGAAAACCTTAAAAGAGAGATGGAAAAGAATCATATGGACCTCGTAGGAGTTGCTGAGGTAAGATGGAATGGACATGGAGAGTTGCAGTCAGATGAATATGTATTCTACTACTCAGGAGGAGAAGTAGAAGGAATTAATGGAGTAGGAATGATTATGACAAAGGAATTGGCTAAATGTGTGGAATATGTAGACTATGCAAATGACCGGGTTATTGGTGTAAGGCTGAAAGGAGCACAAAAAAAAAATGGTTCAAATGGCTCTGAGCACTATGGGACTCAACTGCTGTGGTCATAAGTCCCCTAGAACTTAGAACTAATTAAACCTAACTAACCTAAGGACATCACACACATCCATGCCCGAGGCAGGATTCGAACCTGCGACCGTAACGGTCGTGCGGTTCCAGACTGTAGCGCCTTTAACCGCTCGGCCACTCCGGCCGGCGAGCACAAAAAGATTTACTGATTGTCCAGGTGTATATGGCAACTTCAGAACAAGATGACCAAATTTTACAGGAAACCTACAGTGTAATAGAGAGAATAATGGACGAAAATAAAAAATGCTGCTAAATAGTAATGGGACACTGGAACGCCATTGTGGGAGAAGGGAAAGAGGGAAACATAGTAGGCAGTCATGGTCTTGGAAAGAGAAATGACAGAGGTGAATGGTTCATTGACTTCTGCAGGGAAAGGCAGCTGATAGCGGCAAACACATGGTCCAAGAACCATAAGAGGAGACTCTACACTTGGAAATCACCAGGGGATAAATACAGAAACCAAATCGATTTTATACTGGTAGAAGAAAGACACAGGAATGGAATCAAGAAGGTGCACACATTACCAGGTGCAGATATTAATAGTGACCACAACTTACTTATGGCAGAAATAGAAATAAGAATGAAAAAACTGGAAAAGGCGACAATGGTGAAGAAGTGGGATTTAGAGAAGATAAGGTCCAACAAAGAACAAATTACAGAAATGCTGTCTCGGGACTTTCTAAACACATTACGAGACAAAGAAGCACCTTATAACGCCAACGAGTACTGGAATATGCTGAAAGAAGGAATCATTAACGCAGGACAACAAAATATAGGATATGTAAAAGGGAAAAGGTAAAAAAAAACCATGGGTCACACAAGAAATGATTTCCAAGATGGAGGAGAGAAGAAAATTGAAAAACAAGAACACTGAAGATGCAAGAAAGATATACCGAAGGTTAAATAACGAACTGCGAAGAGAAATAGAGCAGGCTAGGAAAAAATGGCTAAAAGAGGAATGTGATGAAATTGAAGAACTGGACAGGAAGGGAAGATACGACTTACTATACAACAGAGTAAAGACTATAACATGGGAACAAAACAGAGCAGGAAGTGCTACTATGGAAATTTTGAGTAAAGACTAAGAGGTAGTGTACAAAGATCGTGACGATGTCCTCCAGAGATGGGAAGAATATATGAAAGAGCTATATGACACAAATAGCAAACCAGAAACTCTGGAACTTGAATCACACAGCAGTGTAAGTGATGAAGAGAAAGGACCGACCATCATAATGGAAGAAGTAAAGTCTGCCATTGCTGCAATGAAAATGGCAAAGCAGTAGGTACCGATACAATACCGGGAGAAATATTAAAATGCTTGAACCACAATGGAATAAGAGAAATATTGAGGTTATGTAATAAAATATATGACAGTGGTGAATGGCCTGAGGACTTTTTGACAACAGTAATGATTCCATTACCGAAAAAACAAGGAACCAAGAAATGCAGCGAGCACAGGAAAATCAGCCTCATTTCACATGCAGCCAAAGTGATGTTAAGAATAATTAATAAAAGACTTGAAAAAGTAATAGAGGAGAATCTCGGCGAGGAGCAGTTTGGTTTTAGACGGAATACGGGCACCAGAGATGCAATAGGGCTCCTACGAATCTTGGGAGAAAGGTTTATTGAAAAAGGAAGAGACCTATATATGTGCTTCATCGATTTAGAAAAGGCATTTGACAATGTGGTTTGGGACAAGCTGGCGACTATTATGAGGGAAAAGAGAGTGGACTAGAAAACCAGAAGACTTATAAACTCATTATACCTTAATCAAAAAGTTTCAGTTAAAGTGAGAGGAGAAAGTACAAACTGGATCAGACTAGGGAAAGGAGTAAGACAAGGATGCTGTTTATCACCTACTCTTTTCAACCTGTACTTGGAAAATATGATTGACCAATGCTCATTAGATGACAAAGGAGTAGAAATTGGAGGAAGAAGAGTAGGATGCTTGAGATTTGCTGATGACATGGTCCTTCTAGCCACAGGGAAAAAAGAATTACAGGATTTGGTGGACACCATTGCAACTAACGGAAAAAAATATGGAATGAAAATTAACACAAATAAAACAAAAGTATTGGCAATAGGAGGAAATAAGGAAATAAAAATTGTGCTGAATGGAGAAACACTAGAACAGGTGCAAAATTTTAAGTACCTTGGAAGCAGGATAGACACCGACTGGAAGTGCACCACAGAAATTAAAACAAGGATAGCAATGGCAAAAGTGGCGTTTTATAAGAAAAGGAGAATCTTCTGCAGCGGTCTGGACAGAGAACTCAGAAAGAGACTCATAAAATGTCTTGTATGGAGTGTTCTCCTATATGGCGCTGAAACATGGACTATGAGGAAAAAAGACAGAGAAATGCTGGAGGCTTTTGAGATCTGGACATGGCGGAAGATGAAAGAATAAGTTGGATGGACAGAGTAAAAAATGAAGAGGTACTGAGAAGAGTGGGAGAGAAAAGACAGTTACTAGATGTAATAAAGAGAAGAAAAAGAAATTGGGTTGGGCATATATTAAGAAAGAATGACGGACTGATAAAAACAGTTTTAGAAGGTTATGTAGAAGGGAAAAGGAAGCGAGGAAGGAAGAGATTCCGGATACTGGATGACATGATGGACGGTACAACATACAGCAGCCTTAAGAAGGAAGCAATTGATCGCAGAAAATGGAGAGGCAAAGGACCTGCTAATATAGCAGATAACTGATGATAATGATGACTGCAGGATTCATGGTGTCAGTTCCCTGCAGCACTACATCAGAGATTAGTAGGGTCCATGCCATGTTGTGTTACAGCACTTCTGCGTGCTCGCGGGGACCCTACACGATATTAGGCCAGTGTTCAAGTTTCTTTGGCTCTTCAGTGTAATTACTGAATGTAATACCTCACTGAAGTAAAATTACACCTGTCAGTGTGCCATTTGTCCCAAACTCACTCACAACACTCAAGAAAACCACTTAGATATAGTTGGTAATCCAAGGGGCAATCAAATGAAATCGAAACAGATGAAGAAAAAGTAAGTAAACTGTTATTTCAAAAGTAATCTTCGACGCTGTCAACACATCTATCCCACTGGGAGAAAAGACGAACAATACCCTCACGGAAAAATGTTTTAGGTTACCTACGGAACAATGATTGTATCCAGGAGTGCACGTCCCTCCGAAGCAAAGCGACGACTACGACGTTATTCAGGATTCCAAAAATGTTAATGCCGTACGGGGAGCAATAGGGACAGTATGGTGTGTAAGGGCTTCCCAAACATATTTGTAAAGAGTAGTCGCAACAATCTTGACAACACGCAAGAAAATGATTCCGTGAGTCAACATTCTTGTGCATTTAGACGGGATGGCGCGCTTCAGTTTTTTCAATTTCTGATCTCTCCCAGTACATTTTCCTTATTTTTGGAGTCCTGAAGGAAGATATTTGTCGAGGCTGTCGATTTGCTTCAGACGAATTGATTCACACCTGAGTACAATCACGGTTTGGTAAGCGACCGTGATCATTTTTGTCTCTAGGCGTTGACTGTATTGTCTGAATGTGGGGTGAATATGTTAACAATCATGGTTATTACTTTTGAAATTCAGACGGTTACTTATTTTTTTCGTCTGTTTCGTTTTTATTAGTCTGCTACTTTCACAGCTAGTACATTATCTTTTAGTTTTAGCCTTAAAAAGCGAACAAAATATGTTGGAAAATAACTTTTTAAAAGGATAACTGCAATTACTTCATCTGCGTTTTTACGAACAATGTTTTGTGAAATGAGAAGAATTTATACCACACTTCAATTATATCGCTGCAGTTGGAAAATCCAGTGCTTTTATTTGGTATTTCTACAAATGCTGTACTCAAGTCCCAATTTTTATAGTTAATAAATACTGTTTAAACAAATTATCTTCTTAAGCTAAACATCGTCATAAATCCGTAGCACATAGTTGAGCTGCAGTTACCAAATGTGATGTTGGCACTGAAAGTCATTGTAATAGTACTGAAGTAAAATTATAGGGTTTATACTGGTTCCGAAAGTCAATAATAAATTACCTGCAGTACTATTGTATATTTAGCAAGTAGCGAAAAGTTGTCTTCCTCTACCGCTCACATTAATGTGATAGCTTTTAACTGTTTCTTGCACTGTGGTTGTTTTTCGGTAGTAACTGCAAGTGTAGAGAGCTACTGCCGATTGTATCATTATTCTAGTTACGTTAAGCACTTCGGCGAACACTGAAACGAACCAATTTTGCATGTTATTCTCTCGAGATACTCTTGCACCTTCGATATGAATTTTTACAGTCGTTAAATTTGATGAGGAGTTGACATAGTCAATCTGTCGGCTACAGCAATCCGGCGCATCGAAACTTTTGAAGTGCATCAATTTCTGCTTGCAAATATTCGTTTTATTATATTACCGTTTTCAACTATCGATCAGACGCATCTAAAGGAGAAAAATGTGCATATTTACGAAAAAAATATATGTAATACTGGGCTGTCAACAATCACAAGCAGTATCGTAATATACATGGTCTGAAGAGCTAGAAAACATGCCTGTCTTCACAAAGTTAACGGAGAAAGTAAATAAAATATATAGCCACATATGGCATCGTCATTGAGTAAAAACATATTGAAGTGTTAGTGTGTCATAATACGAAACAAGTGGTCACTGGCGTACTGTGCTTGCCACAACAATGTAAACATCTAAGTGGGTGTGGCCGCAACGTCACTGGCTGCGGGTAGTTTGCAACGGTGGGATACAAACTCAGAAATATGATCTTAGACATTCTGCATAATACTAAATCAGATAAATTAAAATTGACTTTAAGAAAGAACTAGAGTTTGAACACGGGCCTGACGAGAAATATTAGCTCAAATTATAAAAGGTAGCTGCCAATAAGAGTGAAATATATATATAACACTATAAATGAATTGACAGCAGCACGACAAAAGAAGAAAAAAATCAGAAATACACTCCTGGAAATGGAAAAAAGAACACATTCACACCGGTGTGTCAGACCCACCATACTTGCTCCGGACACTGCGAGAGGGCTGTACAAGCAATGATCACACGCACGGCACAGCGGACACACCAGGAACCGCGGTGTTGGCCGTCGAATGGCGCTAGCTGCGCAGCATTTGTGCACCGCCGCCGTAAGTGTCAGCCAGTTTGCCGTGGCATACGGAGCTCCATCGCAGTCTTTAACACTGGTAGCATGCCGCGACAGCGTGGACGTGAACCGTATGTGCAGTTGACGGACTTTGAGCGAGGGCATATAGTGGGCATGCGGGAGGCCGGGTGGACGTACCGCCGAATTGCTCAACACGTGGGGCGTGAGGTCTCCACAGTACATCGATGTTGTCGCCAGTGGTCGGCGGAAGGTGCACGTGCCCGTCGACCTGGGACCGGACCGCAGCGACGCACGGATGCACGCCAAGACCGTAGGATCCTACGCAGTGCCGTAGGGGACCGCACCGCCACTTCCCAGCAAATTAGGGACACTGTTGCTCCTGGGGTATCGGCGAGGACCATTCGCAACCGTCTCCATGAAGCTGGGCTACGGTCCCGCACACCGTTCGGCCGTCTTCCGCTCACGCCCCAACATCGTGCAGCCCGCCTCCAGTGGTGTCGCGACAGGCGTGAATGGAGGGACGAATGGAGACGTGTCGTCTTCAGCGATGAGAGTCGCTTCTGCCTTGGTGCCAATGATGGTCGTATGCGTGTTTGGCGCCGTGCAGGTGAGCGCCACAATCAGGACTGCATACGACCGAGGCACACAGGGCCAACACCCGGCATCATGGTGTGGGGAGCGATCTCCTACACTGGCCGTACACCACTGGTGATCGTCGAGGGGACACTGAATAGTGCACGGTACATCCAAACCGTCATCGAACCCATCGTTCTACCATTCCTAGACCGGCAAGGGAACTTGCTGTTCCAACAGGACAATGCACGTCCGCGTGTATCCCGTGCCACCCAACGTGCTCTAGAAGGTGTAAGTCAACTACCCTGGCCAGCAAGATCTCCGGATCTGTCCCCCATTGAGCATGTTTGGGACTGGATGAAGCGTCGTCTCACGCGGTCTGCACGTCCAGCACGAACGCTGGTCCAACTGAGGCGCCAGGTGGAAATGGCATGGCAAGCCGTTCCACAGGACTACATCCAGCATCTCTACGATCGTCTCCATGGGAGAACAGCAGCCTGCATTGGTGCGAAATGTGGATATACACTGTACTAGTGCCGACATTGTGCATGCTCTGTTGCCTGTGTCTATGTGCCTGTGGTTCTGTCAGTGTGATCATGTGATGTATCTGACCCCAGGAATGTGTCAATAAAGTTTCCCCTTCCTGGGACAATGAATTCACGGTTTTCTTATTTCAATGTCCAGGAGTGTACATTGGGTATAGCAAGAACGGGTCTACGAAATCGCGGACGGGTCCAAGGTATAACGCGGTCTGTTTATGATCGTCACTAATACAACATTTAACTTTTGTATCTATGTGCAACATGACGTTCAGAGTATCTGATGATGGCAATGTCCGAAACGCATAATATTCGACTAATAGGGTCAGCTTGTATCCAGTCAAAGTTTTTTCTCAGCGCACATCTTTTTAACATTGTCGCATAACTCCTTCGTGACTCCATGCCGCATTTACGTTGTACTGCAGATGGACAGATTCAGAAATACAATTAATAAAAGCTCTAAAGCTTACACGAAAGTATCACCACGAAATGTCATTTAAAACTTTGATAGGTAGTCCCGAATTAAGAGAACTGATAGCAACCAATAGCACAATACGTAGCTTCAATACCAAGAATAAGAACAATTTATATAAAGATCTAAAATCACTTACCTTCTCCAAAAAAGGGGTCCAATACTCAGGGACATACATTTTCAATAAATTTGCAGCAACCTTTAAAAACTTGGTTTGAGAAAAAGCACAGTTTAAACAGAGCTTGAAAGATTCAAATGGCTCTGAGCACAATGGGACTTAACATCTATGGTCATCAGTCCCCTAGAACTTAGAACTACTTAAACCTAACTAACCTAAGTACATCACACAATACCCAGTCATTACGAGGCAGAGAAAATCCCTGACCCCGCCGGGAATCGAACCCGGGAACCCGGGCGCGGGAAGCGAGAACGCTACCGCAGAGCTTGAAAGACTTTTAGATAGGCAGGTGCTTCTACGCCAAATGATTATCTTAAATAGGATTGTTAGCCCAGCTACAGTAAAAATGTCTGTTAGATTTAAGTTTTGACAGCACTTGGTTAGAACAATCATGATTACGTATTTTGTGTATGATAAATTTATTAAAAGTTCATCATTATGATTCACTCTGACAGTGTATTAATTCTGTATTTATTAGCAGCTCCGGTTTACTGTAATGTATTCGCCTGTTTTTACGATCTCTGGACAAATGATCAGGATAGTAAGTATTATATTCAAGTGTCTTATAATTTTTATGTTATACTATCTCACTTCTTCCACTCCCACGAGAATCATATCATTTTGGGCCTATTGAACGAAAACTGAATCTAATGTAATCTAGTTTAATCATGTGAAACGACGGTAAAAATGATCTGCGCACGTTTACTTGACTCTTTTGCTTCGATTGATTGTTCCTGCCAAGTCCTTGAATATTGATAACTCCTGCGACATCTTGCATATTACTGAATATATCGACGGACTTGTATCATTGTACGATGCATAGTTGGAGAGATATGACGATTGTATAAGGGAGTCTGATTCTGTAAGAATCAGACAAGGGAGGAGGGGGGAGGGTAATTTTCTAAACGTTTCCTTTTTTTTCCTGTTAATTTGGTAACGACCTAATTAACTCAAAGGAGTAATAAGTCCAGGTGCAGAGTCATAAACAAATTTACATGTTAAAAATTGTTAATCAGATATTTCCAGAAACAAATTTTCACTCTGCAGCGTTGGCAGATTGATTCTGTGTTCCGGATCGAGACTCTAGCTCAGGACCTTTGCTTTTCAATAAAATGTTTGTTAATAATAATGGGAGGTAATATATGAGAGTCCCAAATAATTTCCGTTGTGGCGTTTAATAAAAACTTCGCTACACTGTTAAGTTTCCCAGAAATGTATTAATGTAGGAGCATACTGTGTAATGTTCTGTTAAAATAGAAAACTTTAAGATTACGTTGAATGAATGAATGTCTGAACTGTGGAATGAGTGCTGAAGTCGAATTGTCGTGTCGCGCGTTGTAGCTGCAATTGGTGTGCTTGCTTCGTGTTATTGTTAGCAAAACTTTTTTCGAACTGATTGGGCAATGCACCTCCCGGTACCAATAAGGAAATACAGTCACTGAAGTAGATTAGCCCTTTAGGCTCTGAATCCTCTGGCCCTGTTCAAAACTGATAACTTAGGTCCCTATGCACATAACAATAATACTAAATTGTATATGACGGTAGTATCTGTTCCCGAAAGAACAGTTACCGTAGGTGACCATGCAGCTTCGCTAGAAATGAAACGATAATTAAATGGACACCCTAGCTGCAAACAGGCGTTGATGTACTTCATTGAGGACATATTGAAAATGTCCCCTATGAAGTACATCAACGCCTGTTTGCAGCTAGGGTATCCATTGAATTATCATTTCAATACTAAATTGTCTTACCTTCAAAGTAGCAATGGTTGAACGCGATATATTCTGGGCCCTCATAAAAAAAACATGAATGCTTGCTACAGGCTCTGCAGTGTGCAAAGCTGGCCATAATGCTTGAAAAGCAGATGAAATTCTTTTGGCTGATAAACGAGACCATTTAAGAACATCCAACTTCCTTAAAAGAAATAGATGACCTGGTCAGGGAGGCGGTACTGACTGTGGTGAATTACTGATTTTTTTGTTAAATTACAGTGCGAGTTAAGTTTGAGTTTTCAAAAAAATTTGACAACTGAAGTTACACTGGTCAAAAAGAAGAATGTGTCATATTTACTAATTGACCCACAAACAATGAGATTTTTTACAGCAAATGTTATCTAACCTCACTAATCCAGCATGAATATAAACTGTCAAATTATAGAGAGATCTGTAAACAAATCATAGAAGCGTTACAAAAGTGAAATATCTAATTAGCTTTTTTTCAATTTGTTTACGGAAATTCTGGGGTTAATCAACAATTAGAAATTATTAGCCAACCATTTACACTAACACGCTTGCAAAATGAAAATCATAATTATTTACAATCTTTATCTTGCTTACATGAAGACTTCTGCTTCCATGTTCTCGTAATTGCTACATTAATCTAACACTTGGTGGCTTCACGGAGGACACCACAAAAACTGCCTACACTATTCTTGCTCTGGCCGCCCACTTCATACAACGTAGCGCCTACTGTATCGGCATCCCACTTCACGTTCAACCAACACGGGATGCCTTCATGGCAGGGCGTATATTCATCAGGAAAACCTCCACCAACGGGCTTTATAAGGCGGCGCACTGTAAGCAAAAGGCAGTCCGACGCACCGCTTGGAAGGATACAGAGCGTCCACCCCGGCAGCCTCTGCCAGACCCCTCTTCTAGCTGGCCGATCTCTCGTAGATGGACTTGGTGTAATCGACGAACCTCCTGACATTGTAGGATTGTTTATTGTGTTCGCTCCCCGTTAAGAATTGTATCTTTTCTATTACTATTAACTGGTATTTTATATAGGTGTCGATCCGCAGTTGGGATCGAGCACTTTATTCTTTTGGAGATCGTAATATTGTTTCGTTTTGGTGAGTCCAGTAAAGTGTTTTCGGACTTGTGTTTGCCGCATTTCTATTCTGCTTGCGCAGATACTTCAGTCCTCTTTCACACACAGACAGCTACCTACAACTGTGAGCCAAGCGCTCTTTTACTCCAACACTACAATCTCAGACCTGAAAAGGTTTCTTTGGCTCTGCGGTTACGCACAGTCAGCGATCCGCAATACAAAGCCTATCAGAGACATACATCGTTTATAACAAGGTGGGAATTTAAGGAGATGGGACCTGGATAAAATGACTAAACCAGAGGTTATAGAGAGTTTCAGGGAGAGCATAAGGGAACAATTGACAGGAATGGGGGAAAGAAATACAGTAGAAGAAGAATAGGTGGCTCTAAGGGATGAAGTAGTGAAGGCAGCAGAGGATCAAGTAGGTAAAAAGACGAGGGCTAATAGAAATCCTTGGGTAACAGAAGAAATATTGAATTTAATTGATGAAAGGAGAAAATATAAAAATGCAGTAAATGAAGCAGGCAAAAACGTATACAAACATCTCAAAAATGAGATCGACAGGAAGTGCAAAATGGCTAAGCAGGGATGGCTAGAGGACAAATGTAAGGATGTAGAGGCTTATCTCACTAGGGGTAAGACAGATACTCCCTACAGGAAAATTAAAGAGACTTTTGGAGAAAAGAGAACCACTTGTATGAATATCAAGAGCTCAGATGGAAACCCAGTTCTAAGCAACGAAGGGAAAACAGGAAGGTGGAAGGAGTATATGAGGGTCTATACAAGAGCGATGTACTTGAGGACAGTGTTAT
Organism: Schistocerca nitens; assembly: GCF_023898315.1. Lineage (NCBI taxonomy): Eukaryota > Metazoa > Arthropoda > Insecta > Orthoptera > Acrididae > Schistocerca > Schistocerca nitens. The sequence continues at coordinate 123,128,816 of NC_064622.1, read as the reverse complement.
GGAAATGGAAGAGGATGTAGATGAATTTGAAATGGGAGATAAGATATTGCGTGAAGAGTTTGACACAGCACTGAAAGACCTGAGTCGAAACAAGGCCCCGGGAGTAGACAACATTCCATTAGAACAACTGACGGCCTTGGGAGAGCCAGTCATGACAAAACTCTACCATCTGGTGAGCAAGATGTATGAGACAGGTGAAATACCCTCAGACTTCAAGAAGAATATAATAATTCCAATCCCATAGAAAGCAAGTGTTGACAGATGTGAAAATTACCGAACTATCAGTTTCATAAGCCACAGCTGCAAAGTACTAACGCGAATTCTTTATAGACGAATAGAAAAACTGGTAGAAGCCGAACTCGGGGAAGATCAGTTTGCATTCCGCAGCAATGTTGGAACACGTGAGGCAATACCGACCCTACGACTTAACTTAGAAGAAAGATTAAGGAAAGGCAAACCTACGTTTCTAGCTTTTGTAGACTTAGAGAAAGCTTTTGACAATGTTGACTGGAATAATATCTTTCAACGTTTAAAGGTGGCAGAGGTAAAATACAGGGAGCGAAAGGCTATTTACAATTTGTTCAGAAACCAGATGGCAGTTATAAGAGTCGAGGGGCATCAAAGGGAAGCAGTGGTTGGAAACGGAGTGAGACAGGGTTGTAGCCTCTCCCAGATGTTATTCAATCTGTATATTGAGCAAGCAGTAAAGGAAACAAAAGAAAAATTCGGAGTAGGTATTAAAATCCATGGAGAAGAAATAAAAACTTTGAGATTCGCCGATGACATTGTAATTCAGTCAGAGACAGCAAAGGACTTGGAAGAGAAGTTGAACGGAATGGACAGTGTCTTGTAAGGAGAGTATAAGATGAACATCAACAAAAGCAGAACGAGGATAATGGAATGTTGTCGAATTAAATCGGGTGATGCTGCGGGAATTAGATCAGGAAATGAGACGCTTAAAGTAGTGAATGAGTTTTTCTATTTGGGGAGCAGAATAACTGATGATGGTCGACGTAGAGAAGATATAAAATGTAGACTGGCAATGGCAAGGAAATCGTTTCTGAAGAAGAGAAATTTAACATCGAGTGTAGATTTAAGTGTCAGGAAGTCATTTCTGAAAGTATTTGTATGGAGTGTAGCCATGTATGGAAGTGAAACATGGACGATAAATAGTTTGGACCAGAAGAGAATAGAAGCTTTCGAATTGTGGTGGTACAGAAGAATGGTGAAGATTAGATGGGTAGATCATATAACTAATGAGAAGGTATTGAATAGAGTTGGGGAGAAGAGGTGTTTGAGGCACAACTTGACAAGAAGGGACCGGTTGGTAGGACATGTTATGAGGCATCAAGGGATCACAAATTTAGCATTGGAGGGCAGCGTGAAGGGCAAAAATCGTAGAGGGAGACCAAGAGACGGATACACTAAGCAGATTGAGAAGTATGTAGGTTGCAGTTAAGTACTGGGAGATGAAGAAGCTTGCACAGGATAGAGTAGCTTGCACAGGATAGAGTAGCTTGGAGAGCTGCATCAAACCAGTCTCAGGACTGAAGACCATAACAACAACAACAACAAGAACAGGTTTCACTTAAGTTTACATTAATATTGTTATCACATTCGGGTGCCATATACAAGTGTGCCCCAGTAGGCTCTTTTCAACTACAATCTTCTCAAAAATATCTTTCTTTCAGACATGTTTGCAATATGGAACCTGTTTCCTCGCTTTTAAGGATCCCATTTATTTCTCGGTGTGCTGGGGGAGGGACTGAGGGCTGGGAAAATAACCGCCTTAGAAATAGGCGCCCCGGCCACGCTCGTATTAATGGGACACGAACGTTTACCGGCTGTCATTATGAGCCGCCTTGGCGGAGTGTTTGCAGTGCTGTGGAGTGGAGCAGCGTAGACAGTGGCGTAGTTACGGCTGGGTCTCGGCCGCCACTGGTGCGGATCGACGTCCGCCCTTCAGCCCCCGCTGGAACCCTATTTGTGTCGCCGGCTCAGCGGCTGCCAGCGCAGCCCATTAGCGAGTCCTGCAGTTTTAATGACGTCCCCTGGTTTCCACTCGCCCCTCCCTCCCTCTCTCCTGAAACCTTCAGCAAGGCCTGCCACGCGAGTGCGGGGGAAATAGACTGCTCAGCTCCGCGTCCCTGTCACAAATATACCGCCCCCACCCCTCCTGCCTGTTGTGTGGGAGAGTGCTCAAAATCTTCGCCAAGTCCCGTTTTTATTCTCGTTTGAGAAGTCAGTCATTACTCTCAGCACGAAGGTACTCGCGAAATCCAAAATTTATGGGTACCTTTTTCTCGTAATCGGTTTGAAAATATTTTTTAGAATGCAATTTATTTCAACTTATAGGTATCTTCTTGTTAATACTACATTTTATGTCACTTCATCAGTCCTTACGTAGCGTATATGTCGCATCCAAATTTTACTTTTCTCCTAGCTCAGGAAATAAATTAAACTCGCTATGTTTGATGATAGGATATATGTTCCTTGTTTTCGTTACTGCATGTCCCCAGTACCTACCGGTATCCGCAGACTAGATGCGTGAATAAGTACAAAAAAATAAAATTTTTAATTTTGCTCCAAAAAATTCTCTACAGATATATGAAGAAGGAAAAGTTAACTTCGAGGAAATAGTACCGAAGAAACCCCAAAAATTAAGAGGAATTTGAAATACACACATCAAAAAATTTTTTGCGTAATCTCGCTTCCGAGTGTTCCAGAACCTGTACAGAAAATTGGAATAGAGATCAACATAAAAATCATTTCCGATCTTGTAACTGCTCCTGAAAATCACACATTACATGTTGTACCACCATACAGCGAGATCTTCAGAGGTAGTTGTCCAGATTGCTGTACGCACCGGTACCTCTAATACCCAGTAGCACGTCCTCTTGCATTGATGCTTGCCTGTATTCGTCGTGACATACTATCCACAAGTTCATCAAGTCACTGTTGGTCCAGATTGTCCTGCTCCTCAACGGTGATTCGGCGTAGTGATTGGTGGGTCACATCGTCCATAAACAGCCTTTTTCAATCTATCCCAGGCATGTGCGATACGGTTAATGTCTGGAGAAGATGCTGGCCAGTCTAGTCGAGCGATGTCGTTATCGTGAAGTAAGTAATTCACAAGATGTGCACGATGGGGGCGCGAATTGTTGTCCATGAAGACGATTGCCTCGCCAATATGCTGCCGATATGGCTGCACAATCGCTCGGAGGACGGCATTCACATTGTCGTACATGAAGACGAATGCTTCACCAATATGCTGCCGATATGGTTGCACAATCGCTCGTAGGACGGCATTCACGTATCGCACAGCCGCTACGGCGCCTTCCATGACCACCAGCGGCGTACGTCGGCCTCACACAATGCCATCCCAAAACGGCAGGGAACCTCCACCTTGCTGCATTCGTTGGACGGAGTGTCTAAGGCGTTCAGCCTGACCGGGTTGCCTCCAAACCCGTCTCCGACGATTGTCTGGTTGAAGGAAGATGCGACACTCATCGGTGAAGACAGTGATGCCAGTCCTGAGCAGTCCATTCGGCATGTTGTTGGGCCCATCTGTATCGCGCAAAGATGAACCTCGCTATGGACGTCAGGAGTGAAGTTGCGCATCATGCAGCTTATTGCGCACAGTTTGAGTTAACACGACGTCCTGTGGCTTTACGAAAAGCATTATTCAACATGGTGCCATTGTTGTCAGGGTTCCTCAGAGTCTTAATCCGTAGGTAGCGATCATTCACTGCAGTAGTAGCCCTTGGGCGGCCTGAGCGAGACATTTCATCGACAGTTCCTGTCTCTCTGTATCTCCGCCATGTCCGAAAACATCGCTTTGATTCTCTCCGAGACACCTGGACGCTTCCCTTGTTGAGAGTCCTTCCTGGCACAAAGTAACAATGCGGACGCGATCTAACCGCAGTATTGACCGTCCAGGCATGGTTGAACTACATACAACACGTGTCGTGTACCTTCTTCCTGGTAGAATGAGTGGAGCTGATCGGCTGCCGGACCCCTTCCGGGTAATAGGCGCTGTTCATGCATGGTTATTTACATCTTTGGGCGGGTTTAGTGACATCTCTGAATAGTCAAAGGTACTATGCCTGTGATACAATACCCACAGTCAACGTCTATCTTCATGAGTTCTGGGAACCGGGGTGATGCATAACTGGAAGTTGTAAAACCAATAAAGGACACAAGGATATTAGAGAAGCGTTTACATAGTAGTACTCAGAATTCAAATAAGAATTTTAACAATTGTTCTGGTACGACTAAATCTGTTCTGGTAGGACTAAATACTTTGAAAACAAATGTCCTGGATGGTCTGCTATGTTTCAATGCTGGTGCAGCGTCAAGGTTTAAGGCTATGGAATTGATGGGAATGGCTGACTGTCTAATTTTGCAAAGAGCTTTACTTGGTATTGACCACGAAAGACTCTTCCAAGCAGACAAACCAGTGTTCGAAGCTACCAACGAAACAAGAACAATAACAAATGTCTGAAAAAGGAAAAGGAGGAACAACGCCACCAGCAAAACAGACGAATATGGACACGGGATCCATTAGTATTACGTGGGTTACATAGAGAAAAAGTTTAACTTTAACTTGAATTTCCCAAAACCTGTCTTTCTTGATGTTCTGGTACACATTGGGTAAAAGCTACTAAGGGCTGAATGCTGAAATTTTGTATACTGGCTCAAAATATACTCAATAAAGACATAGATTATGTCATGGCCAGCAGTTGTGATTTATCTTCAAATTTTTTGACGTCTTTTTTCAACAAGACAACGTCAGATCCATGTTGCAGTTGCTGTCCTGCTATCCTGTCCCCCTCTTGTCACGAGCGGTCGCCTTAACCACTTCGGCCGTTCAGACAAACCTACAGGACCGAATCCATTCCATATGCCCAAGTGTCTCGTCTCATACTCCTCACTCCTTAAATGATTCTTGCACATGGAGAGAGAATGTTTTCCTCGTCTGTTTGCCTTTTCTTTAGCATAAAATACGATTATTGCAGTTTGTGTATTTTACCGTGTTTGTGTAATTCGATACAAATGCATGCATGTCTGAAGGAACAGACACTGCTGACAATCTACAGCCTCGTAAAACACGTGAGATATATTCCCAATTTACGAATACCATTGTACGTCAGCAGTACCATTTGCTATAAACACATAGCAGAAGGAAATGTGCAGCGAATTACACAGACATTGTAAAACACAGACACAGTAATAACTGTATGAATTTATATTTGATATTTCGCGCACGAACGTCTATTTTTTTTAAATATGACAAGGACCTGACTTCTGTTGAAGCAGAGCCGCAATAGTTCTGAACTCATACATCGTCTCTGAATATTTAGTGAGTTCCTCTTACTTCCGGCTATTTCTCCTTCAGAACTACTCTTGACGGACTCCAGTCCTTGCTCCCAATACTGGATTGCTAACTCATAGTCTACTACTTGTTTTTGAAAATGGCTTTCATCTTCAACAAGAGTAATTTAAATTATTTTACTAATAATGCTTCCACTTCATTTTCCTGTCTCTTTTTTAATGCATTTAAACTTTGTATAAAGTTCCCCGTTAGCTTAATCTGTCCACCTTCAATTGCATTAATCCTTTCATTGACTTTAGTGAACTTCGGCTCATATGCACCCCTTAACGCCTGTCCCTTCTGTATTGTCTGGTATTCAAGTTTACCCACAGGCTCTCCTGGCCGACCAGAGCTTATATCTTCCTACATGGCAGTCTGTATCCCTAACTGACTAGCACTAGCTTCCAACAATTTTCTTTTCTGAAATTCAATTTCATTATTCAACTTAAATTACTACTATGTGCAAGTTGATGGCAGTCGTATTTCAGGCAAACCATTGTAAATAAGCAAGTGACTAAAAATGATGTGGCAACAACAGTTAACCATTGAAAACACACTCCTGAGAATCAGAAACATGTAATTGCTCATGATAATGATTATTTAGCCCAAAATAAGTACAAGTGTCGTATCGAGTGCACCGATTATGAATTCATAGTGTAATGGAAATCCTCTAATAGGAAAAAATGAAATGAGCGTATGGCATTGCTGGCTGGGAGGCCCCATCCGGGGAAGTTCGGACGCCAAATGCAAGCCTTATTTCAGTCGACGCCGCATTGGGAGACTGGCGTGCCGGTGATGAGGATGAAATGATGATGAGGAGAACACATTACCCAGTCGGCGAGCGGAGAAAATCTCCAACCCGGTCGGAAATCGAACCCGGGCCTGCCTGCACGGGAGGCAAGCACTTTTACCACCCACCTAAGCAGGCGGACTGTTAATAGGAAATCGTCCGTGACACGCACTTGAGTGTAATATCCGTAACAGCTTTGAGCATTACTTAAGCACACAAACAATAATCTCTGAGTACAAAACGAACTTCCACATGTAAATTAGATAAAAAGCGTTTACTAACGAGTGCTAGTTGTTTTTCTCCATTCACCATGATACTGCTATTTGATTACTTACTACACATTATATACTATAACAATACTCATAACGTTAAGGAATGTGCGAAACGTTCGTGGGTAGTGGTATAATTAAACAGGGCATGGAATCATAGCCTGTTACAGATCGTGATCTTACGACAGAACATGGCGGAGTATGAATCAAAGGAAGATTTGGTAAAACAGCTATGTGGATACCAGATCTGCTACTAACATAATATAATCGTATTAATAAAGCGTCTCATTTTACAGAGCAAGCAGATATGCAATGAAGATAATCAATCAACATCTAAATCCTAAGAAAGTCCCAAAAATAGATCATTTCCCGGAAAACATAAAAAAGTGGTGTCAGAGTCAGACTAACTTGTTACGAAACCAAAATGGCGGACGGGCGGGGGGAGATGGGGGGGGGGGAGTTAATATCTAGTATGAGCCACGTCCACATAGACACAGGACTCATTCACGAAAACTAAAAGACTAAGTTATGGTATCAGTCACAGTGTCGAAGAAAAGTGAAAGTATGAGTTGTATATGTTCAGTGACTCAGACACGCTTTGCATTAAAATGTGATGTTGAAGCATGCAATACCACTGATGTTACAATTCAAGATGCCGTCATTTGACCTTGAAAAGTGCCTATATCAATTTTGGTTGCCAATGTGAAGGGGGAGCCTTATCAATGACATCATCATCCTCATCACTGATGGCACCAAGCCACACCCCTTTCCTCCTCTCACTGTCTCCTGCCAATCAAAATCCAAGTTGGTGGAACTAGTCCAGATCTGCTAGCAGGAAATTTTAAAAAATCAACACAAAATGGCAGTACTAGCCCAGTTGTGCTTGGTTCCCCATCCCCTTTGCCTCTCACATTTGTTTCCTACCAGTGAAAATCCAAGATAGGAATTTACCCAGTAGTTGTAGGGAAAAAAATTCAAAGTGATCAAACTAACCCAGTTATGGTTTTTAATCCCTTCCATCTCCTCCAATCTGAGCATACTATTTTAGTCGACATTAAAATGAAACAATCACAATGTAACTAATGGCTGTGATAAAAAATATCGGAGTGACAAGAAATATCTGCCAAAAATTACGTTTGAAATATTTCCATGTCTAAGATATCAAAACACAAAACATTGACAAACATAGTTAATTACATTTTGAAGTTCAGAATCAGCTTCAAGTTACCTTTTCTGCTGCAGCGCCAGTTCCCTTGTAAATTTGGGCGAGATTTTAACAAAACCTGACAAGATTTTTTTTGTGCCCAACATTAGTCACAGCTCTACTAGGATCTCATTGATATCTCTACTAAGTAATGGAGAGATACTATAGAAGTATCGTTTCTTTTTACATATTTACTCACAGAGTTTGGTTATGTGTCTGAGAGGAATTTGAAGTGAATGTTTCTTGAATCGTTTCTCCACTGATAAAAACTGCCGAGGTTTTTTGTGTGCAGCAACAGCCTCAGCAGGGTTAGTGTCTGAAAATAAAAATAATATAATATCTCCATTATGTGCTGGTATGAGACTACGTAATAGCTTGGATTTAATATTATTTTATATATTGATTCACTGTTTTTGTTATGGATGATAAAAATCAATTTGAAAATCAATCACCTTAAACATTCGTTCATTTATTTTATACAAAGTATTACCAGCACAATAGGTTTTCATTTTTTGACAGAATCACTGTGTTCCATATTTGCTAGCGTTTATCTTCACTGAAGAACCTGCCGTTACTTCTTTTGCTGATTTGCTACATCTTTCTCTTGGAGTTGTGCCTCTGTTTGTCTGCTTTTTGTAATTTATTGTACTGTATTCACAAGGTAACCACGTTATTACATCATAACAAGTGGGAACAAAATGAAATTGCACAATACCCCGCCTTTTTATATTCCTTGACATAAACATTACCACATATTTAGTAAAATATGAAAATTTTGGGGACTGATTAATGAATTCGCACAGATATCAGTAAGTCTACTCATGATGTAGACTATACAAGTTGCGACCTGTCTCAAAAAGCATGAGTGAGAAAAATTTATCACATCAAGATATTACAATATAGTTGCATCCTTAAGATAATCATTACAGAAACCGAGAAGAAATTTACTGTGATGTATAAATCACGGAGATGAAATGTACCGACGATGATGATGAGGTTGAGGACGACAAGCAAACGGAGAAAAAATCTAGGTAAATTTTTGCTGTTGTGTGCACACATAAACGGTGTCAGATTGGCAGAAACTGCATCAACTTGCCCCTAAAAGTATATCAACCTGCCCTGAAAGTATTCTCAGAGAAAATTTATAACGGCTAGAGAAAATAAAGTGAAAGACTCAATGGTAAGTTGCATTTGAGAACATTAAGCCTTACCTAGAGAAATGAATTTCTTAGATAAATAATCAGGTACTTAATGCCTTGAGCCACATCCCTGCTATGTTTCTGATTGAAACAAGACTGGATGAGACAATGAGGAAAAGGGCTCCGTCTTGTCAAAGCTTTTGCTAGACGATCATGTTTTGTCATAGCAACAAAAACATTTGATTTTGATCAATTTATTATGCTTTACAAGATACATGTATCGTGTTTTTTGTGTGCATAAACTGTTATAATGATTCTCGTTGTTAATTCTTTGTGTACTTTAGACTGTAAGCTAGATCGGCTATAGTGGGCATGTGCATGTCTTGCAACAAGTTTTTATATAATTAGTAGATAGTATAGAAATCGAACTACAATCGTCTACTAAGCTAGAATTCATTCTAGTAGTGCCAATATGCAAGCTTCATGTATTTTAATAGGTAATGCAGACAGTTTAGGTATGGAAATATTTAATTTGGAGGTCTACTGTGCTTACAAATTATGGTACACAATCGAATTTACATCACCAACAAGTGCATCTTAATCCACAGGTTCTCATAGATAGTACCAATATGCAAGGTGTGTGTATTCTAATAAATAATACAGACAATTTAATCATGGAAATGTTTAATTTAAAGGTCCACTCTGCTTTCTGTTCGAAATTTTACATTTTTACTTTGGTGCAAAGTAGTTACACTTTACTTACACACAACACAAACGTGTGTGTGTGTGTGTGTGTGTGTGCGTGTGTGTGTGTGTGTGTGTGTGTGTGAATCTTTTCACATGGTGTATTTTTGTTACCTGCTGATGTTTTTTAATAACTGACTACAGTTTTGAAAGCCATAGTTCTGACTGCAGCCTACATTTTATGCTTAACCTCCTCTATGTCTAGCTCAAAAGCAGTACTAGGCATCTATTATACTTTCTACTGATGTATTATGTTCTTCTACCTCCTAAAATGGTGGTGTCAGTTCGATCTACAAGCTACCGGCAACATACTCCAAATTTAAATGTCGACACCTCTTACGCATTTGGATACCACTGTAAGACTTGAAAGTATCGTAAAACAACTTATATTTAATTTGAATGTCTGTTGTGATTTACACCAGGAATAGGCCTAAACAATTACTTCAGAACTCTGATGTTTTTGTGTCTTTGATAGTATATTCTGCATACTCGGGCTATTGTCGATATCTTAGTCGAAAGTTTATTTAGCGTGACTTCTTGGCTACATGTGTTTATGCACGAAAATGACATTGAGGTATCCAGAATGAGATTTTCACTCTGCAGCGGAGTGTGCGCTGGTATGAAACTTCCTGGCAGATTAAAACTGTGTGCCCGAGCGAGACTCGAACTCGGGACCCTTGTCTTTCGCGGGCAAGTGCTCTACCATCTGAGCTACCGAAGCACGACTCACGCCCGGTCCTCACAGCTTTACTTCTGCCAGTATCTCGTCTCCTACCTTCCAAACTTTACAGAAGCTCTCCTGCGAACCATGCAGAACTAGCACTCCTGAAAGAAAGGATATTGTGGAGACATGGTTCGCAAGAGAGCTTCTGTAAAGTTTGGAAGGTAGGAGACGAGATATTGGCAGAAGTAAAGCTGTGAGGACCGGGCGTGAGTCGTGCTTCGGTAGCTCAGATGGCAGAGCACTTGCCCGCGAAAGGCAAAGGTCCCGAGTTCGAGTCTCGGTCGGACACACAGTTTTAATCTGCCAGGATGTTTCATATCAGCGCACACTCCGCTGCAGAGTGAAAATCTCATTCTGGAAACATCCCCCGGGCTGTGGCTAAGCCATGTCTCCACAATATCCTTTCTTTCAGGAGTGCTAGTTCTGCATGGTTCGCAGGAGAGCTTCTGCAAAGTTTGGAAGGTAGGAGACGAGATACTGGCAGAAGTAAAGCTGTGAGGGCCGGGCGTGAGTCGTGCTTCGGTAGCTCAGACGGTAGAGCACTTGCCCGCGAAAGGCAAAGGTCCCGAGTTCGAGTCTCGGTCGGGCACACAGTTTTAATCTGCCAGGAAGTTTCAACATTGAGGTACTTAATTTGATGGTCCACAGAGATATTTTAGGCAGCAGTTAGACACACACAGAGAGAGAGCATTAGAACACTTGATGAAAACTTTGGCCTTTTCTGCATTCCTTAGGTATTTTGCATACATTTTATACTTTGTACCTGGAAAGAACATTGTGACACTTCATAGGCATTATTAATTCCACAAATAATTAATCTGAGGAGCTATTTTGTCTTACGCTATGGTACAATAACCGAAATTAGGATATTTATAAGTGCAGCCATCTGCTGGTGACAACAAGCAACAGGAGCATGAGGTATCTGTTCATTTTATTTCACATTATCGAAGTTTTGCAGATTAGTATTTAAACTACTGCAAAATCATATTAAAAGTAAAACTGATTTTCTGGAAATTTAGATTTTTGCTTCGTTAACTACATCACGTAAGGAAATGTTGTTTCCTAACTGCTGAGGGAGAGTATGTTTTATACTTTTCTCATATTTCATAGCCAATGGTATGTAGCTTCCAAAGATATTTTCATATGTAACTGATGAGACAGTCTGTAAAAAGTTTGTATGGTGAAGAGTGAAAACACGTATGACAAAATTTTTTAACCCAGTGTATTTTTATGCAGTTCAGGTGGAAGTTACGTATTTTTTAAATGTATGCATGCTTTGATTATGTATCTTTCATGTGGGAATACTGCGAACGTAATTTCTCGATAAGCAGTTTAGGCCTGGCAGAGACGTTACAGTACGGCCAAGATGGGTGTGCTGGGACTATGTTCTGATTGGCTGTTCGGTTTTGACGCTGGCTAAAGTGTTATGCTCTGGTCGGAAAAGATGGGCGGGGTTAGAAATCACAACTGTGCTATTTCCGCTATCGTTGACTTTTTTCCCACTGCCACAACTGTGTTAGTTCCACCATTCTTTACTTTGATTGTCTCTAAATAGGGGGAGGCGAAGAGGGATGGGATGCAAAACACAACTGGGGTAGTTTTAGAATACTGAATATTTTTGGTTGAATTCGACACTAGAACAACTTGGCTAGTCCTGACACCTTGGATTTTGACTGTATGTGATAGAAGGAGAGGAAAGGGATGGTTCAAATGGCTCTGAGCACTATGGGACTTAACATCTGTGGTCATCAGTCCCCTAGAACTTAGAACTACTTAAACCTAACTAACCTAAGGACATCACACACATCCATGCCCGAGGCAGGATTCGAACCTGCGACCGTAGCAGTTGCGCGGCTCCGGACCGAGCGCCTAGAACCGCGAGACCACCGCGGCCGGCGAGGAATGGGAGCTTGGCTTGTTGACGTCACTGATAAGGATAATGAGTACACTGATAAGATTGCCCCTGCATTTAGGCAACCCTCACTAATGTTCACACTTCTCAAGTTCAATGCCGAGCCACTGCTGTCAGTGGTATTGCATATCTCAGTAACACATTTAAGTGTGCTTAAGAGTGTGTACATATACTGCTAGCATGATGTCAGAAAAACAAACACGCCGAAATTTAACTTCCAGAAGCTGAACTCTTGTGGCAGAGCTTCTCATTTTCTGTCACTTAAAGATCTTCTTTAGAGACATGTCACTCATTGGCCTCCTGCTAGTCCAAAAACATACAGCATTTGATAAAAAGTATCCGAACACCCCTCAAAACATACGTTTATCATATTAGGTGCATCGTGCTGCCACCTACTGCCAGGTACTCCATATCAGCGACCTCAGTATACATTAGCTATCGTGAGAGAGCAGAATGAGGCGCCCCGCGGAACTCACGGACTTCGAACGTGATCAGGTGATAGGGTGTCCCTCGTGTCATACGTCTGTACGCGAGATTTCCACACTCCTGAACGTCCCTAGGTACACTTCTTCCGATGCAATAGTGAAGTGTAAACATGAAGGGACATTTACACCACAAAAGCGTACAGGCCGACCTCGTCTGTTGACTGGCAGAGACCGCCAACAGATGAAGAGGTTCGTAATGTGTAATAGGCAGACATCTATCCAGACCATCACACAGGAATTCCAAACTGTCTCAGGATCCACTGCATGTACTTTGACAGCTAGGCGGGAGGCAAGAAAACTTGGATTTCATGGTCGAGCGGCTGCTCATAACCCACACATCACGCCGGTAAATGCCAAACGACGCCTTGCTTGGCGTATGGAGCGTAAATATTGGACGATTGAACAGTGGAGAAACTTTGTGTGAAGTGATGAATCACGGTACACAATGTGGCGATCCGATGGCAGGGTGTGGGTATGGCGAATGCCCAGTGAACGTCATCTGCCAGCTTGTGTAGTTCCAGCAGTAAAATTCGGAAGTGGTGGTGTTATGGTGAGGTCGTGTTTTTCATGGAGGGGCTTGCAGCCCTTGTTGTTTTGCATGGCTCTATCACAGCACAAGCCTACATTAATGTTTTAAGCACCTTCTTCCTTCCCATTGTGGAAGAGCAATTTGGGGATTGCGCATGCATCTTTCAACACGATCGGTCACCTGTTCGTAATGCACGGCCTGTGGCGGAGTAGTTACACGATAATAATATCCCTGTAATGGACTGGCCTGCACAGGGTCCTGACCTGAATCCTGTAGAACACCTTTGGGATGTTTTGGAACGCCTACTTCATTCCAGGCCTCACCGACCGACATCGATACCTCTCCTCAGTGCAGCACTCCGTGAAGAATGGACTGCCATTCCCCAAGAAACCTCCCAGCACCTGATTGAACGTATGCCTGCGAGATTGGAAACTGTCATCAAAGCTAAGTGTGGGCCAACACCATACTGAATTGCAGTATTACCGATGGAGGGCGCCACGAACTTGTAAGATATTTTCAGCCAGGTGACCGGATACTTTTTATCACATAGTGTAAACAATACTTATAATATGTATGGATTAACAAATCGAAAGAGGCAAGTTTTAATTTTAAGCGTAACATTTCGATAAATATATGTGATATAAGACAGGGCGAGACAAAAATCTGGATACACCTCTATAAAAGTCGAATTGTGTGAGAAGTCATAACGGCGTGTGTTTTGGTGTGTCTGAAGGGAGGGCCGAAACTTACAATAGCTACTGCGACAGTGCAGGCCATCTTGGAATCCGCCGTCTTTGATATGGGTTGCGTGTTTCAGTTTGGAACGGGGTCATGTGTCACATCATTTTCAACTGCCCTTTTCTCTGGAATACACATGTGAAATCAGTTTTAAGATGTCTTTAATTGTGTAGGCATAACGACCTGTTAAAGTTTGAAATTTCACGGAGGTGATCAACTGTGTTTATTGTTGCAGGTGAGCCATAGTATCACTTACACCGGAAATGCATTGAAATTGTGCTAATGACTGTTGGACGAAGTACCAGAGTGATTTCTGGTGACTTCAGTGCCTGGCTTTCTGGTAGAAATGTCATTTTACATATGACAGCATCCAAATCACTCATCAAAGTTCGTGCAACAAATTCTGTGGTGGACAACCCACGCAGTGGACGTGCAAGACCAGCCACCGACGAGGAGACTGCTGCAGCTATTGTGGCATCTTTTGTGAAAAGTTCTCATCACAGTATTCTCCGGTGCTCAGCAATGTCCGATGTGTCAGCGTTCAACCCTGCATGTTTTGCACATGCACCAATGGCCCAAGTACAAGTTCAGTTGCAACATCATCTCTCGGAGGATGAACTTGATTGGTGGGTGCAGTTTGTAGAAAAGGCTCTCGATCAATGTAACAGGAATATAATCTTCGTACAACAGGTACTTTTCAGTGATGTAGCTAACTTTACGAGCAAGGAGAAGTGAACAAATACAATTATCGTTACTGGTCAGCTGCAAATTTCTCGTAGGTGGATCTCTGTAAAGGTGCTGGTGGTGAAAAAGTGATGGTTTGGTGTGGGATATAGGACACAAGAATCGTGTGTCCAGTGTTTTTTGATGGAACCGTGAATGGGGAGAGGTGTCTTAATATGCTCACTGACTATGCTACCAATACTGTTGGGTCCGCAGGGTGATTTCCAAACCTTCTTAGAACCAGACGGTACACGTCCCCATTACGCTACAGAAGTCATTCACCTCGTGGATGAACAGTTCGAAGGTCAGTAGATAGGTAGGAAGGGTCCTATCGAATGACCACTACAGTCCTCTAATCTTACACCTCTTGACGTTTTGTCTGTGGGGATGTTGGAAATCAACTGTGTATAAGTTAAAAAGCAGTAGCCGGCCGTGGTAGCCGAGCGTTTCTAGGCGCTACAGTCTGGAACCGCGAGACCGCTACGGTCGCAGGTTCGAATCCTGCCTCGGGCATGGATGTGTGTGATGTCTTTAGGTTAGTTAGGTTTAAGTAGTTCTAAGTTCTAGGGGACTGATGACCTCAGAAGTTAAGTCCCATAGTGCTCAGAGCCATTTGAGCCAAAAAGCAATAATTTACCCCATCTCTGCAGGTGTACTCAGGAGGTGTGTGCCTCTGTTGACCCACAGACCATGCGACGTGTGCAGCACGATTGACAAAATATTCTACGATTTGGTGCCCAGCACAGTGGGGATCATATTTAGCATATGCTGTAATGCAGACTCTGACAAGTGTTCTAAACTTGAACACGTCATAACTCCTACACAATTAATGTCATGTTAAACAGATTTCACACGAGTATTCCTGAGAAAGAGGGAGTTCAAAATGTGCCATATAATCACCTTCCCATCTGAAACGCGTAAACCAATTCCAAGATGGTGGATTTCAAGATGCTGTCGCCGTAGTTACCCGTAGGTTGCGCCCTCACCTACAGACACCCCATACCAGACATCATCACGTTTCCTCACACTGGTCGAATTTTACAAGGCCGGATCTAGATTTTTGCCTCGTCCTGCAATGATAAATCCTGGTTCCACTCAGATGACAAACTGAAGTAAATAATGGACTTTACTGCGAATGACAGTCACCTAAGTAAACATCAGTATGTGATATTAATAATTTTTCTCATAATGTTATAAAACCAAATTACAAAATACACTCCTGGAAATGGAAGAAAGAACACATTGACACCGGTGTGTCAGACCCACCATACTTGCTCCGGACACTGCGAGAGGGCTGTACAAGCAATGATCACACGCGCGGCACAGCGGACACACCAGGAACCGCGGTGTTGGCCGTCGAATGGCGCTAGCTGCGCAGCATTTGTGCACCGCCGCCGTCAGTGTCAGCCAGTTTGCCGTGGCATACGGAGCTCCATCGCAGTCTTTAACACTGGTAGCATGCCGCGACAGCGTGGACGTGAACCGTATGTGCAGTTGACGGACTTTGAGCGAGGGCGTATAGTGGGCATGCGGGAGGCCGGGTGGACGTACCGCCGAATTGCTCAACACGTGGGACGTGAGGTCTCCACAGTACATCGATGTTGTCGCCAGTGGTCGGCGGAAGGTGCACGTGCCCGTCGACCTGGGACCGGACCGCAGCGACGCACGGATGCACGCCAAGACCGTAGGATCCTACGCAGTGCCGTAGGGGACCGCACCGCCACTTCCCAGCAAATTAGGGACACTGTTGCTCCTGGGGTATCCGCGAGGACCATTCGCAACCGTCTCCATGAAGCTGGGCTACGGTCCCGCACACCGTTAGGCCGTCTTCCGCTCACGCCCCAACATCGTGCAGCCCGCCTCCAGTGGTGTCGCGACAGGCGTGAATGGAGGGACGAATGGAGTCGTGTCGTCTTCAGCGATGAGAGTCGCTTCTGCCTTGGTGCCAATGATGGTCGTATGCGTGTTTGGCGCCGTGCAGGTGAGCGCCACAATCAGGACTGCATACGACCGAGGCACACAGGGCCAACACCCGGCATCATGGTGTGGGGAGCGATCTCCTACACTGGCCGTACACCACTGGTGATCGTCGAGGGGACACTGAATAGCGCACGGTACATCCAAACCTTCATCGAACCCATCGTTCTACCATTCCTAGACCGGCAAGGGAACTTGCTGTTCCAACATGACAATGCACGTCCGCATGTATCCCGTGCCAACCAATGTGCTCTAGAAGGTGTAAGTCAACTACCCTGGCCAGCAAGATCTCCGGATCTGTCCCCCATTGAGCATGTTTGGGACTGGATGAAGCGTCGTCTCACGCGGTCTGCACGTCCAGCACGAACGCTAGTCCAACTGAGGCGCCAGGTGGAAATGGCATGGCAAGCCGTTCCACAGGACTACATCCAGCATCTCTACGATCGTCTCCATGGGAGAATAGCAGCCTGCATTGCTGCGAAAGGTGGATATACACTGTACTAGTGCCGACATTGTGCATGCTCTGTTGCCTGTGTCTATGTGCCTGTGGTTCTGTCAGTGTGATCATGTGATGTATCTGACCCCAGGAATGTGTCAATAAAGTTTCCCCTTCCTGGGACAATGAATTCACGGTGTTCTTATTTCAATTTCCAGGAGTGTAGTATATATTATCATGCAAAAGATTTCCCTGTCAGATAAAAGGAACTGAATGACAATGGTAAAATTTCTTCGAAACACGTGTAGCTGTAAAAGAAGTAAATTATACACTACTGGCCATTAAAATTGCTACACTAAGAAGGAATGCAGACGATAAACGGGTATTCACGAGACAAATATATTATGCTAGCACTGACATGTGATTACATTTTCACGCAATTTGGGTGCATAGATCCTGAGAAATCAGTATCCAGAACAACCACCTCTGGCCGTAATAACGACCTTGATACTCCTGGGCATTGAGTCAAACAGAGCTTGGAAGGCGTGTACAGGTACAGCTGCCCATGCAGCTTCAACACGATACCACAGTTCATCAAGAGAAGTGACTGGCTATTGTGGCGGGCCATTTGCTCTGCCACCATTGACCAGATGTTTTCAGTTGGTGAGAGATCTGGAGAATGTGCTGGCCAGGGCAGCAGTCAAACATTTTCTGTATCCAGAAAGGCCCGTACAGGACCTGCAACATGCGGTCGTGCATTATCGTGCTGAAATGTAGGGTTTCGCAGGGATCGAATGAAGGGTAAAGCCACAGGTCGTAGCACATCTGAAATATAACGTCCACTGTTCAAAGTGCCGTCAATGCGAACAAAAGGTGACCGAGACGTGTAACCAATGGCACCCCATACCATCACGACGGGTGATACGCCAGTATGGCGATGACGAATACACGCTTCCAATGTGCGTTCACCGCGATGTCGCCAAACACGGATGAGACCGTCATGATGCTGTAAACAGAACCTGGATTCATCCGAAAAAACGACGTTTTGCCATTCGTGCACCCAGGTTCGTTGTTGAGTACACCATCGCAGGCGATCCTGTCTGTGATGCAGCGTCAAGGGTAACCGCAGCCATGGTCTCCGAGCCGATAGTCCACGCTGCTGCAAACGTCGTCGAACTGTTCGTGCAGGTAGTTGTCTTGCAAACGTCCCCATCTGTTGACTCAGGGATCGAGACGTGGCTGCACGATCCGTTACAGCCATGCGGATAAGATGCCCGTCATATCGACTGCTAGTAATACGAGGCCGTTGAGATTCAGCACGGCGATCCGCATTACCCTCCTCAACCCACCGATTCCAGTCATTGGATCTCGACCAACGCGAGCAGCGATGTCGCGATACGATAAACCGCAATCGCGATAGGCTACAATCCAATCTTTATCAAAGTAGGAACCGTGATGGTACGCATTTCTCTTCCTTACACGAGGCATCACAACAACGTTTCACCAGGCAACTCCGGTCAACTGCTGTTTGTGTATGAGAAATTGGTTGGAAACTTCCCTCATTTCAGCACGTTGTAGGTGTCGCCACCGCCGCCAGCCTTCTGTGAATGCTCTGAAAAGCTAATCATTTGCATATCACAGGATCTACTTCCTGTCGGTTAAATCTCGCGTCTGTAGCACGTCATCTTCGTGATGTAGCAATTTTTATGTCGGAAAATGTATTTGCTCAAGTCATAACACTACTTCCGTAATTATACAGGGTGAACATTAATAAAATCGACAAAAGGCGGGGACGGATTTCCGACTGGAAATGAAGGAGAAAAAGTCCTATCCATATGTGTCTGGAAATGCATCATTGCCATGATAGATGGGGATGACGAATCACAGTTCCTCTGACCAAGTGGCGTGTGTTCCTTATGAGATAGGGACAGTGGCGGTTGTCTTGCAGAATATACAAAATCCTACTTTGGCTTACACCATGTCGGCGGGTCTTTCGCTAGGAACTTTTACTAGGGTTTGTCTCAATATCCTGTAGAACCAGCTCCTCCAAATCCTGTGTACGGGCTTCCATGAACGTTCAACTGTCTGAAAGCTCCCATAGTCACACAAACGTCCAAGAAGGACTAGAATTGTTTTGTGATGTGGTTGCTGTCTGTGAGGGTGCCTGATTTGCTACAGCCGTGCTGCCTCTCGACTGCTTCCATCTGCTTGGCCTCACACAAACAGGAATCCGACCCTGTAGTTTGTCGGTTTGTTTAATATTCACCCTGTATGTAAAAACAACCTAAGTCGAAACAAGGCACCGGGAGTAAACAACACTGCGTTAGAACTACTGACAGCCTTGGGAGGACCAGGCCTAACAAAACTCTACCATCTAGTGAGCAAGATGTATGAGACAGGTGAAATACCCTCGGACTTCAAGAAGAATATAATAAATCCAATCGCATGAAAACAGGTGTTGACAGATGTGAAAATTACCGAACTATCAGTTTAATAAGCCACGGCTGCAATATACTAACACGAATTCTTTACAGACGAATGGAAAAACTAGTAGAAGCCGACCTCGGGGAAGATCAGTTTGGATTCCGTAGAAATGTTGGAACACGAGAGGCAATTTATCTTAGAAGATAGATTACGGAAAGACAAACATACGTTTCTAGCATTTGTAGACTTAGAGAAAGCTTTTGACAATGTTGACTGGAATATTCTCTTTCAAATTCTGAAGATGGCAGGGGTAAAATACAGGGTGCGAAAGGCTATTTACAATTTGTACAGAAACCAGATGACAGTTATAAGAGTCGAGGGGCATGAAAGGGAAGCAGTGGTTGGGAAGGGAGTGAGACAGGGTTGTAGCCTATCCCCCAATGTTATTCAACCTGTATATTGAGCAAGCAATAAAAGAAACAAAAGAAAGGTTCGGAGTAGGTATTAAAATCCATGGAGACCAAATAAAAACTTTGAGCCGGCCAGAGTGGCCGAGCGGTTCTAGGCGCTACAGTTTGGAACCGCGCGACCGCTACGGTCGTAGGTTCGAATCCTGCCTAGGGCATGGATGTTTGTAACGTTTTTAGGTTAGTTAGATTTAAGCAGTTCTAGGTTCTAAGGGACTGATGACCTCAGTAGTTAAGTCCCTTAGTGCTCAGAGCCATTTGAACCAAATAACAACTTTGAGGTTCGCCGATGACATTGTAATTCTGTCAGAGACAGCAAAGGACCTGGAAGAGCAGCTGAACGGAATGAACAGCGTCTTGAAAGGAGGATATAAGATTAACGTCGACAAAAGCAAAACGAGCATAATGGAATGTTGTCGAGTTAAATCGGGTGATGCTGCGGGAATTAGATAAGGAAATGAGACGCTTAAAGTAGTAAATGAGTTTTGCTATTTGGGGAGCAGAGTAACTGATGATGGTCGAAGTAGAGATGATATAAAATGCTGGATGGCAATGGCAAGGAAATCGTTTGTGAATAAGAGAAATTTGTTAACATCGAGTATAGAATGAAGTGTCATGAAGTCGTTTCTGAAAGTATTTGGAGTATAGCCTTGTATGGAAGAGAAACGTGGACGATAAATAGTTTACACAAGAAGAGAAATGGTTCAAACGGCTCTGAGCACAAAGGGACTTAACATTTTAGGTCATCAGTCCCCTAGAACTTAGAACTACTTAAACCTAACTAACCTATGGACATCACACACATCCACGCCCGAGGCAGTATTCGAACCTGCGACCGTAGCGGTCGCGCGGTTGCAGACAAGCTCCTAGAACCGCTCGGCCACACCGGCCGCAGACAAGAAGAGAACAGAAGCATTCGAAATGTGGTGCTACAGAATAAGGCTGAAGATTAGATGGGTAGATCACATAACTAATTAGAATGTATTGAATAGAATTGGAGAGAAGAGAAATTTGTGGCACAACTTGACTAGAAGAAGGGATCGGTTGGCAGAGCATATTCTGAAGCATCAACGGATCACCAGTTTAGTATTGGAGGGCAGCGTTGAGGGTAAAAATCCTAGAGGGAGACCAAGAGATGAATACACTAAACAGATTCAGAAGGATGTAGGTTGCAGTAGGTACTAGGAGACGAAGAAGCTTGCACAGGATAGAGTAGGATGGAGAGTTGCTTCAAACCAGTCTCTGCACTGAAGACCACAACAACAACAACAACAACAACAACAACAACAACAACAACATCAACATGTCAAACAAGGACAAAAAGTGGACTTTAAACACAAGATGAATAAATGACCAGTCTTTGTACACAATATATTTCATTTTAAACTTACTGGACATTCTCGACTTTTGTCTGACTGTGCGTTATTTCGGAATGGTCTCTGTGTATGGAATGTCCTCTTGCCTGTAGTGGCACCGCAAGTTCAGCAGTGGTACCGTATTTTATGAGGGTCTTCGGTGCATTGTCGGCTGCCGGTGGTAAGCCGCTGCAGCTTGATGAACGCTGACATCGTTAACGGGCAGAGCAATCCACTGGAGATAGGGCCTGCGCGACCCTAGCTAGCGCTGACCTCAGCAAGTGAAGGGCCATTAGCGGCGCCACCGTCGTTAAGGGCACCCCGGCCCACAGAGTCAAGCACCTGCCTAAAGCTGCCGCCGCCTCCGCAGCCGCCGGCGAGGTAGCTAGCTTGGCACTAGTCACTTCACAGGCGGCGCGCGTTTGCAGTCACAAGGCGACAGCGACGTAAGTCACTATAGTCTGCCGCAGAAATGAGGCAATCCGTGCGAACGAAGGAGACTAACGTTCATACAAACTAATGACTGAAATTGCAGACAAGCTGTACAACTACACGGAGCGACTCACTAGCCAGGTCTAAGCTTTGGGTATCTGTAAGACTGCTGCTGTGCCACTGAAGAGCTGTAAGAGAGGCAATGTTGCCTTTGTTATGTGTCGATTGATGCTGCTCTCACATTACTCTTCTTGATTTAACTCTTTAAGCGACAAAGTGTTTCATGCAGCACACCAATGAAATACATGTAACTATGTACTCTTTGAGAATAGGAATCAATAAAACTGCTCAGTTTATTCAATATTTCCAAGGAGTGGTAAATATTCATATCTGTGGATCAGAAGCTCAAAAAGTATAAAAGCTACAGAAAATTAGGAAAATTTGCGATGTCAACTTCTGGTAGTAAACATACTCCCTCAGGACGAAAACATTTCTCAAAGGACCTGGGCTACGGCAAGCTTTAGGCCGTGCTTATAAATCCACATTTGCAGCCACTTCAGTATCAGAATGAGTTCCACGACTTGCATGAAATGGTTCATCAAGTTTCGGCAAGCGGGCAAACCTTCCTGCTGCATCTCTACTAGATGTTTCACTAATCCACTTCATACTGTTTACCTGAACTATTAACTAAACGAAACACCATTTTAGCCTTGTTTCACAAACTTCATTATTACTGTATGGCCTAGGTTTCGTGTTATAAACCCATTTTTTAGAATTTAATTGATCCAAAATTTGCATATTTGTGGTAAGGACTATGGGACCAAACTGCTGAGGTCATCCACCCCTAGGCTTACGCACTACTTAGTCTAACTTAAACTACTTTCGCTAAGGACAACACACACACACCCAGGCCCGAGAGAGGACTCGAACCTCCGACGGGGGAAGCCGCGCGAACCGTGACAAGACGCCCAGGCCGCGCGGCAATTAATCCCAAAGATGAGAACCAGGCAAAGATAAACATGTCACCTTTTAAAAATATCGATTGACACTGCAAAAGCTTTTTTTGCTAATAATTTTGACAAAAATCAAAAATTTCATAGGGACAGCATTTACGATAACTGTGACTAAACATGTTTACAAAATTCTTTAGGACAGAATTCACAGTAACTATGACTAAACGTACAATGCAGCAGAGCTATGCGTAGGAATGGAATTTTGTTGTGTGAATGAAGGCATCATTTGTCTTGTATGTACGGGTTGCAGTATTGTCCAAAAGGGTTAAAGAATTGAACTGAGGTTCCTCGTTAAGTAAGATAGGTGGGAATAAACACATCTGTTTTATTCCTAATTCTGAAATTTATAGCCAAGTGAGCTTGGCACCCTGTCTCTCTAAGTGTAGTACTCGTGTTTCTATGATGTATTTATGGTTTTCTTTCACACATTGATCAACTTCCCACTTCTGTGGTGTTCTCTGAGCCTAGTGCAGATTAATCCACCACTCCGTCTAACATAGAAACACTGACAGTCTCGTGGGATGATCTTACAAAACCCACTTTTCACATTTCTGGTAGTTTATCTTTAGAACTTATGAGACTTACTCTCTTTCCTTTTAAAATGTTACTTGTCTTATTTCAAATTTTACCCACAGTTTGACGTTGTATAGTATATGTCACAAGGGCCAGCTGGAGAGTAGTACATCCTCTCCACGTTGTCGGGGAGTCGGCATCGCATTTTGCCCACTTTGCTTTCTGAGTGCGAGGTTTCGTATGCTTCTGTGACTGGTGCCTTCCACCGCAACTAAAGCACCTGGCAGGCAAAACTCAGTTATTGGTAGTGTGCAAGAACCTTAGGCAGCGTTTGCATTGTCGCGTTTCGACTTTAATCCGGGTGTCCAAAAGACGTCGTAAGTAGTAGAGAGAGTCGCTAGTTGGCCCTGCTGGGAGAGAGACACAGCACGCAGTTTGCGCCACTAGCTGGTTGGTTTGGTCACCTCTAGGTATGAAGTGATGTAATTTCACTCGTCGAAAACCTCTGGCGTGCAGTTTCTCTTCGACGTCTTGTGCTGTGATTTGTGCAGGTAAATACCTGATGATTACGTTGGGCGTTTTCTCCGTTGGCGGCTGGTATGTAAAGAAGTGGAACTTGACCTTATGGGAGAAGCGTAGTGCCAATCGTTGGTCAGTTAATGACTCAAAATGATATTTTGTCGTGCCACCTTCGAACATCGTTTCTATGCGACCGGTGAAACGTTTCTTCTGCTCCGCATTCAGCGAAAAATATTTCCCTGTATACTGAATTGTGATAGGCGGGATCTACGCTGGCGGAATTTCAGGCGTCTCTGATGGTCCTGGCTGAGCTGTCTGAGAAGCGGCTTCTGTTGCAGATTGGGTCGTCACGTCCACCTGCTCTGTTGCTACTTGTAGATGGCCGAATTTGTTAGATACTGATAGTGGCAGTTGTCTCCTTGAGGCGTCATCGAGAACCTGCCAATTATTTGTCTTCAATCCCACCCGCTCTCAGCGGACAGTTTAAAGTTGTTGGTCTACATTGTTGTCAGATGACTGAAGTGTTACCACGTCGGTCGCTGGTATCGATCCACGCCTGCTGACGTCATCGGAGGTGTCTCCTTTCTCGAGGTCGGTCGTCTTCATGGCTTGCCTGGCGGCCAAATATCAGGCCAGTTGGTCTCTTCTCTACCTGCCTTCACCAGTCTTTCTTTTTTTTTATCTGGGTCGACCGGATGAGGTTTGATGTTGATGGCGGGTGGATTGTAATCAGCAAGTGCTACGGTCCTCCCCGCGGAGCTGAGCCTTGTCCTTGATCGGGACTTTGCCTTGGAGGACGTGGGCTGACCATCCGCGGATGGGGCCCTGGCCCTCCGTCGTCTCCTAGCCATAACTTAATGTATCGAGACCGTAGCCTGGTTCGTCATCATCGCCGGCCCTCCTGCCACAGCAATATCCGTCGTAGGCGGAGCGGCCGATGGGGCTGTCAGCATGGCGAGACTCGCCGGATGGTGATCGACCAACTCCTGCGCGGCAGAGGCGGCTGCCTCGGATGTGCGCACCCCGCCGTCGGCTGTCTGTTGTATCGCGCGCTCTGGACGTTCACCATCGCTACAGTGAGTATTCAGCCCTTCCAGGCCCTCTGGCTACAATTGTGTACATTAAGTTTCACTGTGCCTTAGCTGCGGCAGAAGTACTTTTTCCCAATGGAAATCTGAGGAACACGTTTGTGAATGTTCAAGTGCTGCCAACTGTCGCATGTTACTATCAAAATGCCAGCAAGTCAATGTAGCAGTGCGTGAACGTCAGAAAACACAGATGCGGTTGTTTCGCTATAATCCACGCCATAATTGAATAACGTTATTGTTATTTGGCATGGTAATTATTGAATGATCATTTTACTATTTATTACAGTAAAATATATTCCCTAATTAGTTATTTTAGTCAGTAAAAGGAAGGCAAGTGTACAAAGTATATTTTGGAAATGAGTACATGTTTTTGCATAAATTTTTCATCTAACACCATTAGAAAATCACCCAGAGCATTACCACACAAAGAAAAATTTTGTTTCCTCCAGAAAGAATACAGGTTTGAAAGTGTTATGGCAAGTGTAACGTGGGTCCTCGTACCGGCGCTACTAGCAACATTCTGAAGCACTTGGCGCGAAATCTGAATAGACGTCATCTTCCATATATTGATAAACGCCTATCAACTTTCCTTTATCTCGCACACCACTTTCTGGGTGCTGAGAATTTTTCCTGCAGTGGATATTTGTTCAATGTTCAAATGTATGTGAAATCTTACGGAACCTAACTGCCAAGATCATCAGTCCCTAAGCTTACACACTACTTAACCTAAATTATCCTAAGGACATACACACACACACCCATGCCCGAGGGAGGACTCGAACCTCCGCCGGGACCAGCCACAGAGTCCAAGAGTGGATATTTACCCGTGTCACTTGAAGGACTAAGTGTTATCGTGATGCTCGCCAAACGCGGTTGCCATGGTCGTTGGTGCACTGTCAAACATCAGTTGGTGTATCACACAGAATGTACTCCTCATGGCAATTTTCGAGCGCACTGTTTAGCACCGGCAGCGGTCATAACAAGCCCGCAGACGATACAGTTAGTTTTCGAAAATGGACGCTCGTCCTGTTAGTGCATGAGTTCTTTTAAACGCACATTTGCTCACTTGTCCATACACTAGCCATGTTTACACTGTTTGTAGCAGGGCCTACACATAAACACAAACATAAATATGAATGAACACGGTATACAGGAAAAACCGACGTTCTTTACCGATATAATGTTTTAAAACACCCGTTACAAAACAAATAGTAAAAATAGTTTTTCACGTAAGATAAAAATTACTTCATCTTTTCCACATTTTGTAAAACACTAAGATCATTTTTATTATATCACTGCTTCTACTTAGTAGCAAATGTTTAGAATACGAGAAATTATAGAGAATAGGAACAGGATACTGTAATTAGTGTTAGATGTCTTCTAGGGAAAGCCAAGCAAATTATCTAGTTGCTCAACATCATTGTTAAATTTCGGTACTTCATCTAATAGTAAATCTGTACGTGCATATTAGCACGCGCATTTATGTGTGTGTGTGTGTGTGTGTGTGTGTGTGTGTGTGTGTGTGTGTGCACTTACACTTTGTGCACACAGTAATACACATTACTTAGAAGGAATCATGTGTCCCACAATTACAAAATTTTTGGATGAATGAATGAATATAATTGCTAGCGACCAGACAGTGATGTACAACGGAAATCAGGCAGTTCTCTGGTCCATGATCCCTGCCACCAGAGGCGTAACTAGGATGAGAAGACGGAGAAGCTGTCCGGCAGCTCCCGATGACAAGACATCCCTCACACCAGAAAGAAAGAAACGGGAAAAAGCACGGAGAAATTGAAACTGGAAATCAGTAAAATCGATCGGTCAAGTGAAGCCTTTAACTATATTAGAGTAATTAAATCCGATTTTGCATAGCATTCTGACCTAAAGAAATGCGAATCCTTTAGTCACAACAGCTAACAGACTACGCTCGTTCACTGCTTGTATGTACTCGCACACAAAAGCAGATATAACACGATGAGTTAAAGATCATGGAAATATTATGTCTAATGTAATCTAAAACGGTTTTTAAGTAATTGATACGTTCAATGAAGACACTTGTTGCATACAAATGGCTCTGAGCACTATGGGACTTAACATTTGAGGTCATCAGTCCCCTGGAACTTAGAACTACTTAAACCTAACTAACCTAAGGACATCACACACATCCATGCCCGAGGCGCGTTTCCAGACAAGCGCCTAGAACCGCTCGGCCACACCGGCCGGCTGTTGCACACAACATTGAAACTTGAGATTGATACCGCATCGAAAAAAATGAATAACAGCCTACTGACACACATCGTCTTCCGACTTCTGTCTAAATAGCTATTCTCGCCAGCTACTGCTTCAAAAGTATTCTCGCAACGAAACATTAACACTTGTGTGAAATTATAGCATTGCACAATGGCGTAAGAGATCCTGAACAAATGATACCGCTAAAAATTAATTACCATAGAAACGAAACACAGCACTAAACAAGGATAAGTCTAGTGTCAGGCCTATTGCGCAGAATATTATTTTATCACCAAAGTTCGCAACGAGAAGATTCGACGAAGTAGCACCTCGAATTCTAGTGAAACTTATCGAGCCGGCCGCGGTGGTCTCGCGGTTCTAGGCGCGCAGTCCGGAACTGCGCGACTGCTACGGTCGCAGGTTCGAATCCTGCCTCGGGCATGGATGTGTGTGATGTCCTTAGGTTAGTTAGGTTTAAGCAGTTCTAAGTTCTAGGGGACTGATGACCACAGTTGTTAAGTCCCATAGTGCTCAGAGCCATTTGAACCATTTTTGAAATTTATCGATTCAATACTAAGGAGAGAAAAGGCCAGGAAAACGTAGGCACACACGCACACTGTTATGTGATTGAGGATACGAGCTGCAGTGACACAAATATGATGAAGCCAACAAACATTTATTTATACGGCAGCAGAGACAAGAATTTCAAATCGCATTTCGTTCGGTTTACAAAATACGTATGACTTGAAAGGCAAATTAAATTTCGCACGAAAGTTCATGTCTATGCTTGAAATTCGTCTAAAACGCTTTAGAAATCTTTGTAAAAACTTAGTACATCTTATGAAAGTGCGTGGAAAGCCTGTGTTTCAAGGCACCATGACAAACAAATCATAAGAGGGAATACTTAGGACCGCTTGGCTCGAAACTTCGCAGGAGAATGTATGATTTTTAGTTTACTGTTTTACGTACATTTACAGGATTTATGAAATTCATTTTTCTCGAACACAAACAGCCTGAGACAAACCGTGCTGAACAGTCGGGATGACTGGTTTGCTAAATCAAATAAATGCATTTATAGCTGCAGCGTCGAACATATGCACATTCATTTAACATAGGCACCTCTGGGAATTTAGTTACGCGTTAAGTGAAACGTACATTTAATTTGGCAACTGTATTTCGGTGGCATGAATTGATATAAATCACATGCCCTTTTATCGCTTACCTTCTGAATGATATCGTTGGTCTTCTTCTTACTGCAATTCACGGATTTAACAAGATATTGCTTAATGGGGATGCAAGAACTTAAGCTGCTCGCCAGTCGTCTCGTCTCAGACTGGTGCTAAGCAACGAAATGGACCCTATAGGGATTCTTGTACTGTTGAGGGTTGCGGCATATCGCGATTTTGCTGTTGTATGCTCTAAGACGATACCCGGAAAACGATTATCGCATAATTGAGGAAAGAACTCACCGATAACACCCACCGCATACCTGGGTTGGAACAAGCGGAGCAATCGCCCCGAGGATAAGATGCCTCCGGGAAGACAAAAACTGGACAAGTTCGAGAAGGAATCACATTCTCACGGTACCGTACAAACCTTGGTAGCTATGACAAAAGTCACAAGGTAAGCGATATGCAGATGGCAGTAGTATCCCATGTTGTTGTTGTTGTTGTTGTTGTTGTCTTCAGTCCTGAGACTGGTTTGATGCAGCTCTCCATGCTACTCTATCCTGTGCAAGCTTCTTCATCTCCCAGTACCTACTGCAACCTACATCCTTCTGAATCTGCTTAGTGTATTCATCTCTTGGTCCCCCTCTACGATTTTTACGCTCCACGCTGCCCTCCAATGCTAAATTTGTGATCCCTTGATGCCTCAGAACATGTCCTACCAACCAATCCCTTCTTCGATTCAAGTTGTGCCACAAACTTCTCTTCTCCCCAATCCTATTCAATACCTCCTCATTAGTTACGTGATCTACCCACCTTATCTTCAGCATTCTTCTGTAGCACCACATTCCGAAAGCTTCTATTCTCTTGTCCAAACTGATAATTGTCCATGTTTCACTTCCATACATGGCTACACTCCATACAAATACTTTCAGAAACGACTTCCTGACACTTAAATCTATACTCGATGTTAACAAATTTCTCTTCTTCAGAAACGATTTCCTTGCCATTGCCAGTCTACATTTTATATCCTCTCTGCTTCGACCAACATCAGTTATTTTACTCCCTAAATAGCAAAACTCCTTTACTACTTTAAGTGTCTCAGTTCCTAATCTAATCCCCTCAGCATCACCCGATTTAATTCGACTACATTCCATTATCTTCGTTTTGCTTTTGTTGATGTTCATCTTATATCCTCCTTTCAAGACACTGTCCATTCCGTTCAACTGCTCTTCCAAGTCCTTTGCTGTCTCTGACAGAATTACAATGTCATCGGCGAACCTCAAAGTTTTTACTTCTTCTCCATGAATTTTAATACCTACTCCGAATTTTTCTTTTGTTTCCTTTACTGCTTGCTCAATATACAGATTGAATAACATCGGGGAGAGGCTACAACCCTGTCTCACTCCTTTCCCAACCTTTCATGCCCCTCGACTCTTATAACTGCCATCTGGTTTCTGTACAAATTGTAAATAGCCTTTCGCTCCCTGTATTTTCCCCCTGCCACCTTCCGAATTTGAAAGAGAGTATTCCAGTTAACGTTGTCAAAAGCTTTCTAAGTCTACAAATGCTAGAAACGTAGGTTTGCCTTTTCTTAATCTTTCTTCTAAGATAAGTCGTAAGGTTACTATTGCCTCACGTGTTCCAACATTTCTACGGAATCCAAACTGATCTTCCCCGAGGTCCGCTTCTACCAGTTTTTCCATTCGTCTGTAAAGAATTCGCGTTAGTATTTTGCAGCTGTGACTTATTAAACTGATAGTTCGGTAATTTTCACATCTGTCAACACCTGCTTTCTTTGGGATTGGAATTATTATATTCTTCTTGAAGTCTGTGGGTATTTCGCCTGTCTCATACATCTTGCTCACAAGATGGTAGAGTTTTGTCATGACTGGCTCTCCCAAGGCCATCAGTAGTTCTAATGGAATGTTGTCTACTCCCGGGGCCTTGTTTCGACTCAGGTCTTTCAGTGCTCTGTCAAAATCTTCACGCAGTATCTTATCTCCCATTTCATCTTCATCTACATCCTCTTCCATTTCCATAATATTGTCCTCAAGTACATCGCCCTTGTATAAACCCTCTATATACTCCTTCCACCTTTCTGCCTTCCCTTCTTTGCTTAGAACTGGGTTTCCATCTGAGCTCTTGATATTCATACAAGTGGTTTTCTTCTCTCCAAAGGTCTCTTTAATTTTCCTGTAGGCAGTATCTATCTTACCCCTAGTGAGACAAGCCTCTACATCCTTACATTTGTCCTCTAGCCATCCCTGCTTAGCCATTTTGCACTTTCTGTCGATCTCATTTTTGAGACGTTTGTATTCCCTTTTGCCTTCTTCATTTACTGCATTTTTATATTTTTTCCTTTCATCAATTAAATTCAATATTTCTTCTGTTACCCAAGGATTTCTATTAGCCCTCGTATTTTTACCTACTTGATCCTCTGCTGCCTTCACTACTTCATCCCTCAGAGCTACCCATTCTTCTTCTTCTGTATTTCTTTCCCCCATTCCTGTCAATTGTTCCCTTATGCTCTCCCTGACACTCTCTACAACCTCTGGTTCTTTCAGTTTATCCAGGTCCCATCTTCTTAAATTCCCACCTTTTTGCAGTTTCTTCAGTTTCAATCTGCAGTTCATAACCAATAGATTGTGGTCAGAATCCACATCTGCCCCTGGAAATGGCTTACAATTTAAAACCTGGTTCCTAAATCTCTGTCTTACCATTATATAATCTATCTGATACCTATCCCATACACAAGGTATAAAAGGGCAGAGCGTCACTGTTTCCCAAGTGATTCATATGAAAAGTTTTCCGGTGTAATTATGGTCACACGACGAGAATTAACAAACTGTGAACGCGAAATGGTAGTTAGAGCGAGACGCATGGGACATTCCATTTCGTAAATCATCATGGGGTTCAATAATCCTAGATCCACAGTGTCAAAAGTGTGCTGAGAACACCTAACTTCAGTCATTGCGTCTCCCCATGGGCAACGCAAAGGCCGAGGGCCTTCACTTAACGACTGAGAGCCGGAGCGATTAAGTAGAGTAGTCCGTAGTAACAGAGAAGCAACACTGCGTGAAGTAACCACAGAAATCAACTTAGGACGTACGACGACAGTGTGGCGAAATTTAACGATAATGGGCTAAGATAACACAGTACGGACACGAGTGCCTTTACTAACACCACGACATCGCCTGCAGCGCTTTTCCTGGGCTCGTGGCCATATCGGTTGGACCCTAACTACTGGAAAACACTGACTTGGTCAGATGAATCCCGATTTCAGTTGGTGAGAGCTGATTGTATAGTTCGAGTGTAGTGTAGACCTACGAAGCCGTGGGGCTAAGTTGTCAACAAAGCAGTGGGTGGGCTGATGGTGGCTCCATACTGGTGTGGACTGTGTTTACATTGAATGGATTGGATCCTCTGGTCCAACTAAACTGATAATTGACTGGAAGTGTGTATGTTCGGCTAGTTGGAGACCATTTGCAGCTATTCATGGACTTCATGTTCCCAAACAACGATGGAATTTTTAAGGACGACAATGCGCCATGTCACTGGTTTGGTTTGAAGAACGTTCTGGACAATACGAGCAAATGATTTGGCCGACCAAATTACCATACATGAATACAATCGAACATTTATGGGACCTAAGCGAGAGGTCACTTAGTGCACAACATCCTGCATCGGAAACACTTCCGCAATTATGGACGCCTATAGAGGCAGCATGGATAACTATTTCTGTAGGGAACTTCGAATGACATGTTGAGTCTATGAGAAGTTGCGTTCTGCACTACGCCGGGAAAATAGAGGTCCGACACCATATTAGGACGTATCTCATAACTTTTGACACCTCAGTATGGTTAGATAGCTCTAAGGCAGTGGTCGGCAAATTCATTAGTCAACATAGACAAATATAAACAGCGCAACGTCTAAATTTCTTTCGAGTGCCATATTTTTAAAACTTGAACCATGTAAGACAATATGTTATTATTAACTTTATTATTGTACTCCTACACTGGCCTTTGCTAAAAACACCCTCAATTCGATTCAGTTACTTTCATTGTAATTGAATCCTTCGAACTATTCCACCCACACACGTCCTGTATGCTTGTTTCGTCTGTCTCATTTTCTTCATCTTCTCCATAAGTCCAAAGCATCTCAACATGCCTATCTCGATACAGAAAACATCTCCATTCAACATACCTATCTCTATACAGAAAACAACATCTCCATTCACTTCATAACGATCCCTAAAATTAACTTAATGAACTTTATATAAAGTTTTAAGTCTTAATTAAACCAAAGGCACCTTGAATAAAACTTTATCATAATGATGATATTCTTTGCTAATTAAAAACTGTGCGGCATCCATAAAATTAGATCACGACAATGACTACCAAACACAGCGTCATATCCCCTTGGAAATGTAGGGTAAAACACGTTTGTAAATTGTTGGTTTTAATGATACCTAGTTTTCATCAATAAGATGATTTCTTAATTTATTCTCGATAATGTTTATGGTTCAAACTGAATATTCGCGAGAATTTGTATGCCTAAATAGGGAAATAACAACAAAGATTAGTTTCTTCAGTTGATTTTATGAATCACGAGTACTACGCCAGGTGTTAGAAATCAACATTTCTTCTTTCTCCAGGAGTGCTTATGAACTTAATATCTCGTCATTACATTTTTCTTTAAAAACAGCAAGAAACCCATCTCTTGCGCTGGTCATATTTTTCGCCCCGTCTGTTGAAACTGAAACAATTCTATTGAATGTAACGTGTTTTTCAGTGCGCTCAGTTACAGCATTTCTTACATCCTCTCCACATGTTTGATCTTTCAGTGGCAGTAACACGATAGTTCATCTTTAGAGCTGCATCTGGTAAAATCGAAACTAATTTAATACCTTCGACTTATTTGATTTTACCAGAAGACTTTTGAATGTTTTAACGTTCACTGTTTTAGCACACAATAGTAATTCAGTAACTTTAGAACATCTGCTTAGTTCTTAAAATACCGAAATAGTTCTTCGGATGCATCTAAAAAACAACTCTTGTGTGCTGTATTCTCCTTCTGTATAAGGTTTTCCGCTCTTATCTCTTGACTAATCACAATGCTTTCAATATTAGCACTGTTGAAGTTTGAACTTTTGCACAATGAGACAGCCAACTGACTAATTCAATCACTCAACTCTGCACGTAAAGGCCGATTGAAACTTCGTGGATCCTAAATATGAAAACGGCAGCTGGAGGGGACCCTTGGAGGGGAGACGAAATGCTTCGGACAGAGGCAGGTGGTATTTCCAAACGCAGGGACGTCTATCTAAACTACAATACTAGTCTTACGCCAATGGTCCACAAAATTTCAGTCACACAGAACGACACCCAAGAGGCCAAAGAGCCAGATGTGGCTCACGAGCCGCGATTTTCCGACCACTGATCCAAAGGTTTTGATAAGTGAGCTTAACAGTATCGAAATATGCGACACAAATGGCTATATCTTTTGTTTACGTTGACTTAGATGCTCAAATGTTGTACACCGCCAGCAGACCGTAGACCTCGACATAAATTTCAACTTCCTGTCTCCACGAGTTCCAGAGAAAATAGACTAACTGGGAGCCGGACGTAACCCAAACAATATGAAGCAAATGAGGAAAAATCAAAATGGGAAAGAAAAGTGGAAAAATTAGTGAAACAGATGAGTTGAGAGAAGTCCCTCACTGTGTTACAATAATGAAAGGTTGTATTGAAAATCAGTCTGGCGTCACGATATGCGATCGATTTATCTTCTTTATCCGTGTCAAAGATTAATCTGCGTTAAGATAATAACATTAATTAACTGCATGCATGGAACGACAGAGACTGGACATAAGTACGTGTATCGGTCAATGCTACGAGAGAGCATCCATCATGTATGGCGCATAAAACGCTGAGTAAATAATCAAGCGCAACAAAGGCTTATAGGTTTTTCAAGACGTTGTAGTTTTCAGTCTGAAGACTGGTTTGATGCAGCTCTCCGTGCTACTCTATACTGTGCAAACCACGTCATTTACGACCTGGAACTTATATCCTCCGGAATCTGCGTACTGTATTCATCTCTTGAAAAACATTTTGTGGAGTAGTTTCAAAGTAACGCTACAGACACACAATCCAACACACTAGGCTAGCAGACAAACCATGTACACACTTAAAAAGAGATCCGATGACGTTCTTAAGGGTCCGTAAAACGTAATTCTCACGAGTAAGGAATTTAACGAACAAAGTGTGGTAATAAACATAATTGTAGATTACATGTGTCAAGTATAATCCACTGTAAATAACTGATACAGATTGGATTGCAGTCTGAGAGTTTCGACTTCGTAGCTGGATACGACTTCTTAGGAATGGTTCTTACAGAAATAGAGATGGGAGACTAGGGTTTAACTCACATCGGTGACAAGGTCTTCAGCGACGGAGAGCAAACTCGAATAGGGAAAAGATGGATAAGGAAATCTACCACTTCCATTTCAAAAGGAACCATCCTTACATTTGCCTCAAGTGATATCAGAGTGAGTGGGGAGGGGGAGGCGGAGGGGGCATCACAGAAAACCTCAATCGGCATGACCGTACTAGAATTTCAGTCACCGTCCATCATATTAGCACTGCGATCTATGAGATATATACTTGTGATAAACAGTGAGTGTTGCAAGGCATAGTTTGCACACGCCGTGGAGGCGTGGAAAAGAGAAATCAACAAAAAGAGATATATTGGATCAATATATCAGCTGTTTATGTCAGAAAGCCACATAATCATCAGAGAGTGATAATAAGAAAATGAACGCACTGATAATGGTGCACAAAGGGAAATGAAACAAATACTCAGTGATGCGAGCAGAAATGAGGTGAAGCGACAATGGTCGACAATGTTCCTGGGTGCATTACGTGTTCCCAGTCTTCATCATATGAGGGTACCTTCAGTATTACCGAACAATAATGTCTTTGGCGCAAGATCGAGCGGGGTAGCGCAGTGGATAGCACAATGGATTCGCATTCGGAAGGACGACGGTTCAAACCCCGCGTCCAGCCATCCTTATTTCGGTTTCCTGTGATAACCCCAAATCCCTTAAAGTAAATTCCGGGATGGTTCCTTGGAAATAGCACTCCCACTTTCCTTCTCTATACTTCCCTAATCCAAGCTCGTGTTCTGTATCTAATTACCTCTTTTTTTTGTGGTTTTAGGGCGCACAACTTCAATGGTCATTAGCGCCCTGACTACGTGAAGAATGCACCGCGAGGCACAAGTTTAAAACAACTAAAAGGGAAAACACGATAAAAGACAGACTGACAGGCAAAGGATTAAAATACAGCATCATCAAATGTCCTTAGAGAGGTTTGTCAAATTGATAAAACGAAGAACGCGAGCAGCTGCTCGTGGGTCATCCGCTAAAATGGCTTCTACAGTACATGGCAAGCCAAGATCGAGACGCAGGGTGTTAAAATCCGGACACGACGTTAAAATGTGGCGGACCGTCAGCAATTGCCCACATGGGCAGAACGGCGCCGGCGCAGCCGTCAGCAGATGGCGATGGCTGAACCGGCAGTGGCCAATTCGCAACCGGGCCAAAACTACCTCCTCCCGCCGAGAAGGGCGTGAGGAGGACGTCCAAGCCACGGGAAGAGCTTTCAAGGCCCGAAGCTTGTTGTCTGGAAGTGCAGCCCAATCGGCATGCCACAGCGATACAATGCGCCGACAAATTACCCTGCTACAATCTGACGAAGGGACACAACAAGAAGCTGTCCGAGGCTGGAGGACCGCAGCCTTGGCCGCGGCATCTGCGGCTTCGTTCCCAGGGATACCGACATGGCCAGGAACCCACATAAAGCTAACCGGAGAACCGACGTCCACCAGCTGCTGAAGAGAGCGTTGGATCCGGTGCACGAAAGGGTGAACCGGGTACGGATCACCGAGGCTCTGGATAGCGCTCAGGGAATCGGAGCAGATGACATATGCAGAATGTCGGTGGCGGCAGATGTAAAGGACAGCCTGGTAGAGGGCAAAGAGCTCAGCTGTGAAGATCGAACAATGGCCATGGAGCCGATATGGGAAACTTTGTGCCCCGACAATAAAAGAACACCCGACCCCGTCATTGGTCTTAGAGCCATCTGTATAAATGAAGGTCATATTAATGAACTTCGAACGAAGTTCGACAAAACGGGAGTGGTAGACTGAACCGGGGGTAACCTCCTTCGGGAGCGAGCAGAGGTCAAGGTGGACGCGAACCTGAGCCTGGAGCCAAGGTGGCGTGTGGCTCTCGCCCACTCGAAAGGTGGCAGGGAGTGAAAAATTAAGGTGTTGAAGGAGGCGACGAAAGCGAACTCCAGGGGGTAGCAGGGCGGAGACATACAACCCGTATTGACTGTCGAGTGAGTCATCAAAAAAGGAACGATAAGACGGGTGGTCCGGCATTGCCAGTAGCCGACAGGCATACCGACAAAGCAGTATATCGCGCCGGTAGGTGAGTGGCAACTCACCAGCGTCAGCATGAAGACTCTCGACGGGACTAGTATAAAACGCTCCGATCGCAAGTCGTAAACCCCGATGTTGTATGGAGTTGAGGCGGCGTAAGATGGATGGCCGTGCAGAGGAGTATACGAAGCTCCCATAATCCAGCTTGGAGCGGACGATAGACCGATATAGGCGAAGTAGGACGGTTCGATCCGCTCCCCACGACATACCACTGAGAACACGGAGGACATTGAGAGAACGGGTACAACGGGCAGCCAAATAAGACACATGTGGAGACCAACTAAGTTTCCTGTCAAATGTAAGACCTAAAAATTTTGTTGTCTCCACGAATGGGAGAGCAACGGGACCGAGTCGTAAGGACGGTGGGAGAAACTCTTTGTAGCGCCAGAAGTTAATACAGACCGTCTTCTCGGCAGAAAAACGGAAGCCATTGGCGACACTCCAGGAGTAAAGACGGTCAAGAGAACGCTGAAGACAGCGCTCCAGGAAACACGTACGCTGCGCGCTGCAATAGATGGTAAAATCGTCCACGAAAAGGGAGCCTGATACATCAGCTGGGAGGCAATCCATTATTGGATTGATCGCTATGGCGAAGAGAGCGACGCTCAAAACTGAGCCCTGTGGCACCCCATTCTCCTGGCGAAAGGTGTCTGACAGGACAGAACCCACACGTACACTGAACTGTCGATCCATTAGAAAGGAACGAATAAAAAGAGGGAGGCGACCGCGAAGGCCCCATGTATGCATGGTGCGGAGAATGCCCGCCCTCCAACAGGTGTCTTAAGCCTTCTCCAAATCAAAGAACACAGCCACGGTCGGGCGCTTCCGCAAGAAGTTATTCATAATGAAGGTCGACAAGGTAACCAGATGGTCAACAGCAGACCGGCGCCTACGAAATCCACATTGTACATTGGTAAGGAGGCGTCGAGACTCGAGCAGCCAAACCAATCGAGAGTTAACCATTCGCTCCATCACTTTACAGACACAGCTGGTAAGCGAGATTGGTCGATAACTGGAAGGCAAGTGCTTGTCCTTCCCCGGCTTAGGAATCGGGACAACAATAGACTCGCGCCAGCATGCGGGAACATGTCCCTCAATCCAGATGCGATTGTAAGTACGAAGAAGAAAACCTTTACCCGCAGGAGAAAGGTTCTTCAGCATCTGAATATGAATAGAATCAGGCCCTGGAGCGGAGGACCGTGATCGGCCAAGTGCGTTTTCGAGTTCCCGCATGGTGAATGGGGCATTATAACTTTCACGATTCGAGGAGCGGAAGTTAGGTGGCCTAGCCTCCTCTGCCTGTTTGCGGGGGAGGAAGGCAGGGTGGTAATGAGCGGAGCTCGAAACCTCTGCGAAAAAGCGGCCGAAGGCATTGGAGACATCCTCAGGGGCCACAAGGACGTCATTCGCGACCGTCAAGCCAGAAACTGGTGAGTGGACCTTAGTGCCAGATAGCCGGCGCAGGCTACCCCAGACAACAGAAGAAGGAGTAAAACTGGTGAAGGTGCTTGTGAAAGCAGCCCAGCTGGCTTTCTTGCTTTCTTTAATAATACGACGACACTGTGCACGTAATCGTTTATAATTGATACAATTCGCCACTGTAGGGTGGCGTTTAAAGGTGCGTAAAGCACGTCGACGAGCACGTAAAGCGTCTCTACATGCTGCGGTCCACCAGGGGACCGGTACACGACGTGGAGAAGAAGTAGGGTGAGGGATGGAATATTCAGCAGCAGTGAGAATGACTTCCGTGAGGTGTGCGACCTGACTATCGCAGTTTGGGAATGTTTGATCCTGAAAAGTCGCCCTGGAAGAGAAGAGCCCCCAGTCTGCTTTGGAGATGTTCCAACTAGATGATCACGGAGAGGGGGTATGCTGCAGGAGATGGATAACACACGGGAAGTGGTCGCTCGAATATGTATCAGAAAGTGCATACCACTCGAACCGGCGTGCAAGTTGGGGAGTACATATAGAGAGATCTAAATGGGAATAGGTGTGAGATGTGTCCGAAAGAAAAGTAGGGGCGCCAGTATTGAGGCAGACAAGATTGAGCTGGTTGAAAAGGTCTGCTAACAGGGAGCCCCTCGTGCAGGATGCTGGAGAGCCCCAAAGGGGATGGTGGGCATTGAAGTCTCCAGTTAACAAAAATGGTGCAGGTAGCTGAGCAATAAGTTGCATCATGTCTGCCCTGGTAACGGCAGACGACGATGGAGTGTAAACGGT
This sequence comes from Schistocerca nitens, assembly GCF_023898315.1. NCBI lineage: Eukaryota > Metazoa > Arthropoda > Insecta > Orthoptera > Acrididae > Schistocerca > Schistocerca nitens. The sequence continues at coordinate 123,089,835 of NC_064622.1, read as the reverse complement.
ACTAATGGAAAGTGTAAAAGTGGGGAGAGTAATGCGGATGGCAACTGCCTGCAGGCCGGTGTGCAATGTGATGGGATTGTAGTAAATATCATCCCGGACCAGCAACATAACCCCTCCATGAGCTGGGATACCTACCACAGGGGGTAGGTCAAAACGCACAGAGGTGTAGTGTGCCAAGGCAATTTTATCGCATGGGCGTCGCTTCGTTTCCTGGAGGGCTACGACGAGCGGACGGTGCAAGCGGAGCAGCAACTTCAAGTCCTCTCGGTTGGAGCGAATGCTGCGAATATTCCAGTGAATAAGTGCCATCGTAAGAAAAGAAAAAGGAAGATGAAAGAAGGGGTCACCTCGAATGCCGCTGAGGGCCTGGCTTCGAGCGAGCACTGCCGCCGCTATCAGTAGGCGGACAGTCAGCGTCCATTGGGTCTATAGGTTCATCGGCCATCTTGGGAAGATGGCCGGGAGGGGGAGCTTCCTCCGCCGGTGAACGGCCAGATGTTCGGCTACCAGCGGTGCGGCCAGGCGAAACGGATGACGGCCTGGGGCGGCAACCGCTGGGTGGCGCAGGAGAAGAAATGCGCCGTGGCGGAGGAGAACTGTGCTTCCTATTAGCCTTCTTGGAAGGTCGTTTGGTGGAAGTACCGGTCGAAGGCTGGGAGGTCGAGGTACGTAGGAAGTCTGCACGGGACGGTTCCTTCTTGAAGGCCCGTGCATCTGACTTCTGGGTCTTCGTCTTAGCAGAAGCTGATGAAGGGGCTGGTGCCTGTGGGGTGATGGGAGGAAGAGGAGACGTCGACCGCGCGATCTTAGCACTGGCCGAACGGACGACCGTGGTGCTGAAGGTCAGATCGCATGTCTGGGTTGCCACCTCCCTGGTAGTCCGAGGAGAGGCGAGGACAGTACTGTATTTCCCCGCTGGGAGCAGCGTGGGCTTCCTACTAGCCAATAGCTTGCGAGCAGCCGAGGTGGACACTTTCTCTTTGACCCGAATTTCTTGGATACAGCGTTCTTCCTTACAGACAGGATAGTCGCGGGAGGATGCGGCATGGTCACCCTGACAGTTCACACAACGAGGAGAAGGAGGTGGACAGTCAGCCTCATGGGCATCCCTGCCACAAGTGACACATGTAGCCGCATTGGAACAAGACTGGCGAGTGTGATTGAAACGCTGACACTGGTAGCAGCGCGTAGGTGTCGGGACATAGGGGCGAACAGAAATAACCTCGTAGCCCGCCTTGATGCGCGATGGCAGCTTAACACTATCGAAGGTCAAGAAAAGTGTCCGGGTCGGTACAAGGTCATTGTTGACCTTTTTCATGACCCTATGGACAGCCATCACGCCCTGCTCAGCGAGGAAAGATTGAATCTCCTCGTCAGTCAAGCCGTCGAGGGATCTAGTATAGACCACACCACGAGACGAATTCAAAGTTCGGTGAGCCTCCACCCGGACAGGGAATGTGTACAGGAGTGAGGCCCGAAGCAGTTTTTGTGCCTGAAAGGCGCTCTCAGTTTCTAGTAATAAGGTACCGTTACGCAACCTGGTGCAAGATTTGACAGATCCGGCTATGGCATCGACGCCCTTCTGGATAACGAAAGGGTTGACAGAGGAAAAATCCTTTCCGTCCTCAGATCGAGAAACGACGAGGAACTGTGGGACAGGCGGTAGTACTTTTGTCACTGGTAGCTGGTCACGTTTCCGTTTTTGGGCAGAAGTCGAGAGAGATGGAGTGAAATCCATTGCGGAGGATCCCCCATGATTGCCAGCGTCTCCGATGGCGCGCTCCTTCCTTGTGGGGACCCTCTCAGAGGGCACTCCCGCCTTAGGTGAATGTTCACACCTCAGGTCACACCTCCCGAGAAACAGACGGAGGGACCAATCGTCATGGTCAGAAGGTATCAGCTCAGGCAATCACCCCTCCCCGGGCCTGGCCTTTACCAGGGGGTTCGCGCGTGCCTTACATGCCTTCCCAGGGCGGGGAATTACGCGTTACCCCGTCACCGGCTACGCGTGCGAACGCGTGGGTCGGCCTTCAGGCGCGCACAGGGAGGAAGGAAGAAGAGGAAAAAGGAGAGAGGGAGAGAGAGAGAGAGAGAGAGAGAGAGAGGACAGTGTCTCAGACGCCGAGGCGGAGACCAGAGAAGGCAAGGAGAAGAAGGCAATGAGAAGGCAAGGAGAAGAAGGCAATGAGAAGGCAAGGAGAAGAAGGCAATGAGAAGGCAAGGAGACTATGCAGGGGAAAGAGTAAGGAAGACAGTGAGGTGGAGAAGAACAAAGAAAGGAACCAACCAAAGGAAGGAAGAAACGAGAAGTGAAAAAGCAAAATGACCGCAAATAGAGGTCGTGGAACCGTCCGTCTCCGGACGCAGGCGCTAACTACCCCCTTGAGGGGGAGGGACTCCTTTTAGTCGCCTCTTACGACAGGCAGGAATACCTCGGGCCTATTCTTACCCCGGACCCGCAGGGGGGAATTACCTCGTTGTCAATGGACGTTAAACACTAATCTCCTCGTCGTCCTCTTTGGCGAAGAACTTTGGAACGCGATAATATTCGACGAATGGAGTGGCTTGCCTGTTCCTAGACTTGCATCCCATCGCGAACTTGTGGGACACGTGGGGGAGACACTGTAGCACCTCTAGATGCACCAAGCACCATCGAGAATTTGGGAGCCGTGTTGATGGAGAAATGGAACGCTTTGCCACAAGAATTCGTCATAAACCTTCTTGCCAGCAAGTGAGCACGTTATAGGTCATGCGTTGCATTCGTGGTAACCACTTGTCCGTTTAAGAACCAAGTTCCGTCTTTTGTAATATCTAGGGGACCACGATAAGTCGCGGCGACTTCGGTGTAATGATTGTCTTCGAATGAAAGCATTATTCCTGTTCGTCCTAATGTGTATTTCATTCCGTTACCATGAGACAAAAAGGTGGGAATGTAAGGAGATGGGACGTGGATAAACTGACTAAACCAGAGGTTGTACAAAGTTTCAGGGAGAGCATAAGGGAACAATTGACAGGAATGGGGGAAAGAAATACAGTAGAAGACGAATGATTACCTTTGAGGAATTAAATAGTGAAGGCAGCAGAGAATCAAGTAGGTAAAAAGACGAGGGCTAGTAGAAATCCTTGGGTAACAGATGAGATACTGAATTTAATTGATGAAAGGAGAAAATAAAAAAAATGCAGTAAGTGAAGCAGGCAAAAACGAAATACAAACGTCTCAAAAATGAGATCGACAGGAAGTGGAAAATGGCTAAGCAGGGATGGCTAGAGGACAAATGTAAGGATGTAGAGGCTTATCTCACGAGGGTAAGATAGATGCTGCCTACAGAAAAATTAAAGAGACCTTTGGAGAAAAGAGAACCACTTGCATGAATATCAAGAGCTCAGATGGAAACCCAGTTCTAAGCAAAGAAGGGAAAGCAGAAAGGTGGAAGGAGTATATAGAGGGTCTATACAGGGGTGATGTTCTCTAGGACAATATTATGGAAATGGAAGAGGATGTAGATGATGAAATGGGAGATATGATACTGCGTGAAGAGTGTGACAGAGCACTGAAAGACCTGAGTCGAAACAAGGCCTCCGGAGTGGACAACATTCCATTGGAACTACTGACGGCCTTGGGAGAGCCAGTCCTGACAAAACTCTACCATCTGGTGAGCAAGATGTATGAGACAGGCGAAATACCCTCAGACTTCAAGAAGAATATAATAATTCCAATCCCAAAGAAAGCAGGTGTTGACAGATGTGAAAATTTGGATTCCGTAGAAATGTTGGAACACGTGAGGCAATACTGACCCTACGACTTATCTTAGAAGCTAGATTAAGGAAGAGCAAACATACGTTTCTAGCATTTGTACACTTAGAGAAGGCTTTTGACAATGTTGACTGGAATACTCTCTTTCAAATTCTGAAGGTGGCAGGGGTAAAATACAGGGAGCGAAAGGCTATTTACAATTTGTACAGAAACCAGATGGCAGTTATAAGAGTCGAGGGGCACGAAAGGGAAGCAGTGGTTGTGAAGGGAGTGAGACAGGGTTGTAACCTCTCCCCAATGTTATTCAATCTGTATATTGAGCTAGCAGTAAAACAAACAAAAGAAAAATTCGGAGTAGGTATTAAAATCCATGGAGAAGAAATAAAAACTTTGAGGTTCGCCGATGACATTGTAATTCTGTCAGAGACAGCAAAGGACTTGGAAGAGCAGTTGAACGGAATGGATAGGGTCTTGAAAGGAGGATATAAGGTGAACACCAACAAAAGCAAAACGAGGATAATGGAATGTAGTCGAATTAAGTCGGGTGATGCTGAGGGAATTAGATTAGGAAATTAGCAACTTAAAGTAGTAAAGGAGTTTTGCTATTTGGGGAGCAAAATAACTGATGTTGGTCGAAGTAGAGAGGATATAAAATGTAGACTGGCAATGGCAAGGAAAGCGTTTCCGAAGAAGAGAAATTTGTTAACATCGAGTATAGATATAAGTGTCAGGAAGTCATTTCTGAAAGTATTTGTATGGAGTGTAGCCATGTATGGAAGTGAAATATGGACGATAAATAGTTTAGACAAGAAGAGAATAGAAGCTTTCGAAATGTGGTGCTACAGAAGAATGCTGAAGATTAGATGGGTAGATCACATAACTAATGAGGAGTTATTGAATAGAATTGGGGAGAATAGGACTTTGTGGCACAACTTGACTAGAAGAAGGGATCGGTTGGTAGGACATGTTCTGAGGCATCAAGGGATAACCAATTTAGTATTGGAAGGCAGCGTGGAGGGTAAAAATCGTAGAGGGACACCAAGAGATGAATACACTGAGCAGATTCAGAAGGATGTAGGTTGCAGTAGGTACTGGGAGATGAAGAAAGTTGCACAGGATAGAGTAGCATGGAAAGCTGCATCAAACCAGTCTCAGGGCGGAAGACCACAACAAGAATATTTTTTCCTCTTAATTTATGTATCACTACCACGCCAGAGATGGTTGCTTGTGTTATAAGGAAGAGTGTCTGCGACCTTTTCAAGGTGGGTGAAAGAATATCTGGAAGAGAATCCAAAGAAAGGTAACTCAATCCAATAACGTGCCACCGTATCTTAACGAGTAATCGGGTTGTTACAGCCTTCTGTACTGTACTGCAGTAGTTCTTTCTACGTAAGATGCCAGTGTCATTTGCTATATTACCTGGTAGTGATACACCATACGAAAGTTACTTTCGTCCTTAAATTTAGCACATTAGTATAAACTGCCGAAATAATGAAATTCATGTTGGTCATAATTTTACACTCCATACAAAATCCGATAAAGGACCGGAATAGTAATAAAATTCATGGTAGTAAATATTTCAGAAAATCCAGTCATTCAGTGTACCATAAGGCTTAGTTACATGTAATGTAGCCAATTTCCAATAATGAAACTAATTTGCTCTATTTTTCGCCACGGTTATATTTTCCCATCAGGTGGAATTACGTAAACGTAATCAGCATGGATGTCTTCGAAATTCCGTTAACTTTAGTACCGTGTAGATTACTTAATTTGTAATTTTATTTCAAATTGTCGAAATTCGGAGGCTTTACTCGCGGAATAAAACTGTCGATGTAACGGTTCTAGGCAAAATAACACGGTCTTGCCTTAACAAAAATACGACAGCGTATTTACACTGTGAAAATATCCAAAGATAGCTTAAAGCGAGAATAACAGGCGTGGCAAATACCGATGCAAACTCGGGAATTAACTCAGTTCTCTTCTGCTTGTTAAGAAAGGCTTTAACGTAATCCGGCCGATTACAGTTTTGTGCGCAACACGAGGGCACCAGTATTCAAACGAACGCTGCTGCCACGTTTTTTGAGCTGCCAGAATTATCGGCCGGACTTTTCTGGTGGAGAAAGCGGCCGTTTGAGCCGAATAAAAGAGCCGTTCGCCGGGCCAGAAATGAAAGCAACACGAGTGGCCTGATGAAATACTGCCGCCGATCCGCACAGTAGAGGCAATTGTAATCCCGCGACTGGTGGGCCAGGCCGCTTCCGCACGGTTTTGAAACTTTGCGCTGACGCGTAAAGGCGGCTTTATTCGGCCATTACAAAGGTCCGTGGCGACGTCTATGACCGGTGTCGCCTCTCGTCTCGTTACAGTGGTCGCCAAACATCGCCGTTACTATGTTACCGATGTGGGTCAGGGTATGTAGGTCATCGCATTCCAGAGGTTTTGTGATCGTAATAACCATACTCATATTCAAAAATCGCACTGGCACAAACCACGCACAGCCAGTCGAAAAACTCTGAAATTTATTGACACATCACATGAAGAACAGAGATTTACATGTAGATGTTCATATGTGCCCACAGGGTGAACCTCTGCTGCTGGAATTGCCCAATTCTCTACGACGGGCGTTCAATAAGTAATTCAACAATTTCCTTTTTCCTCTAGAAGCGGGTCGGCTCATCTAGGATTCCAACACGCCATATTATTCCCCACACTTCTCGCTATAAAATCCGGTCTTTCGACGTAATCTTCGTTCAATCCGTGTTATACCATCTTAAGGGGAGGTTTACTATCTTTGGCCCGAAAAAAAGCATGTTCAATGAGAATTTTTTTCTCAGGGTGTATCATAGATATCAAAGTCAAATTTGGTCAACGTGTTTATTGATTTTTCCTCTACAACCTGGAATTTTTTAGACCAGAAATGTCAAAGAGCAAAGGCGGAAGTACCATCGGAACGAAACAAAATTTCGATGTAGACTTCCACGCGCGGTGTGTCACAGGTCTGCCGGCTCGTCTGAAATCAAAATTGAGTTGACGTTGGTCAAGTTATTCGAACGATAAGAAACAAAATCGCGGCCATTTGAAAAAAATAGGTTTTTTTCATCGATTTTTCGACTTCGTCGGCCAATTAAAAATATTTGTAGTTGGTGGATCGGGATAAAAGTGGTACAACTCCTAGACAATTTAGTTAGCTTCGTCGGAAACAAAGAATCATGCCAATCGGTTCAGTGGATTTGAAGTTACCATGCCGCGCGATAAAAAGAAACGTCATTTCGAGAAAAACGCGTTTGAAGTTTTACTACATAGAAATGCAATATTATGCAACGTCCGTTCAATCTGCTATTCCGAGTCCGTAAACTAGTCGTTCCTCTTCATCATAGAGGACGTTCTGCTCGATCTGGGCCATCCTGCGCTGCTCCAGAGCCGCTCGTACGGCCGGTGACAAGCCATTTTCGGTCGCTTGAATCCGGTGTTTGTCCGAATGCTTGGCGAACTGCGTCGAATAGAGTCCCAGGGTCACGTCCATCGTTGTCATGGTCTTCAGAATTGCTGAATACCCTTCATTGAACTGCTCACTGCCAGGACAGTAGCAATCTCCACAGTCTTCGCATCAGAATGAAAGTGCTTGAGGGCTAACTTCCAAATACAGGCGTTCAAACTTTCATTTGAATTTTGTGTGTTTTCTTCCAAACATCAGTACAATAACTCGTCCTCCGAAAGAAAAAACTGGTGCTTGAAAAAGTCCGATTTCAAGCAGGTGCATTTTTTTGTTCAACCAGAAATAACAAACATTTCCGTTCCGTATTCGGTAAAACCGTTTCAGGGGTGTATTCTAAACACTTTTATTGATCCAAATACGCAATTTAAAAAATCTACACTACTGGCTATTAAAATTGCCGCAGCACGAAGATGACGTGCTACAGACGCGAAAAATAACCGACAGGAAGAAGATGCTGTGATATGCAAATGATTAGCTTTTCAGAGCTTTCACACAAGGTTGGCGCGGATGGCGACACCTACAACGTGCTGACATGAGGAAAGTTTACAACCGACTTCTCATACACAAACAGCAGTTGACCGGCGTTGCCTGGTGAAACGTTTTTGTGATGCCTCGTGTAAGGAGGAGAAATGCATACCATCGCGTTTCCGACTTTCATAAAGGTCGGATTGTAGCCTATCGTGATTGCGGTTTATCGTATCGCGACATCGCTGCTCGCGTTAGTCGAGATGCAATGACTGGAATCGGTGGGTTCAGGAGGGTAATACGGATCGCCGTGCTGGATCCCAACGGCCTCGTACCACTAGTAGTCAAGATGACAGGCATCTTACCAGCATGGCCGTAAAGGATCGTGCAGCCACGTCTCGATCCCTGAGTCAACAGATGGGGACATCGGCACGAACAGTTCGACGACATTTGCAGCAGCTCGGGCTATCAGCTCGGAGACCATGGCTGCGGTTACCCTTGACGCTGCATCACAGACAGGAGCGCCTGCGATAGTGTACTCAACGACGAACCTGGGTGCACGAATGGCAAAACGTCAATTTTTGGGATGCATCCAGGTTCTGTTTACAGCATGATGATGGTCGCGTCCGCGTATGGCGACATCGCGGTGAACGCAAATTGGAAGCGGGTATTCGTCATCGCCATACTGGCGTATCACCCGGCGTGATGGTGTGGGACGGCATTGGTTACACGTCTCGGTCACCTTTTGTTCGCATTGACGGCACTTTGAACAGTGGGCGTTACATTTCAGATGTGTTACGACCCGTGGCTCTATCCTTCATTTGAGTAGGACAATGCAGGTCCTGTACGGGCCTTTCTGGATACAGAAAATGTGTGACTGCTGCCCTGGCCAGCACATTCTCCAGATCTCTCACCAATTGAAGACGTCTGATCAATGGTGGCCGAGCAGCTGGCTCGTTACAATACGCGAGTCACTACTCTTGATGAACTGTGGTATCGTGTTGAAACTGCATGGGCAGCTGTATCTGTACACGCCTCCAAGCTCTGTTTGACTGAATGCCCAGGCGTATCAAGGCCGTTATTACGGCCAGAGGTGGTTGTCCTGGTTACTGATTTCTCAGGATCTATGAACCCAAACTGCGTGAAAATGTGATCACATGTCAGTTCTAGTATAATATATTTGTCCAATGAATACCCGGTATTTCTTCTTGGTGTATCAATTTTAATGCCCAGTAGTGTATTTTTTGGACGAAAAGATAGTAAACGTCCCCTTAACGGGTGGGCCTGTATGTCCGCATGGTTCCACTCTACTTGCTGACGTTGGGGCTAACGTCTTGCTGCATTAATTATCTTTCCATCGTTCACGTGCTGCTTCAAATGGAGCGCATCATTCGTTGTGCTAACCAGAAGGAAGTCGGAAGATGCGAGATCCGACTGCAGGGGGATGAGGAGGAACAGTCTAAAGGAGTTTTGTGAACTATTCTCGCTTGCCTTCAGTTGCCCCTTGATAGGCGAAGTTCGTTTGCATTTTCGTGGCGACGAACAAGCTGAAGGCGTTTCTTCAATTTCGTAAGGGTAGCACAATAGAATTCAGAGTTGATCGTTGCACCATGATCGACGACGTGGAATCAACCCTTCAGAGTCCCAGAAGACGATCGCTATGACTACCGGCTGATGATGCGGCTTTGAGCTTTTTCTTCTGAGGGGACGTGTGCTGGCTCTGCTCCACGCATCGCCGTTTTGTTTCCGATTGGAAGAGATTAATTCGTTTCATAGCCTTTGGAGATGTTCGACAGAAAACTGTCACGATCAGCCTCGTAAGGAGCAAGCAGTTTCGCACGAAAGGTCCTCCGTGGCTCTTTATGGTCTTCTGATAGGCGGCGAAGAACCCAAAGGGCACACATCTTTGGGTACCCCCACTGTTGGTCGAGTGTGTCAGCTCTACCAACAGAAACGTTCTGTTTAACAAAGAAGTGTCTGACTGCAGTTCGTCGACCACCTCTAAAGAGATTTTCCACACGTTCCAGCACTGTAGGAGTTAAAGTCGCTTGCGGGATATCGGCCAGGTTTTCGCGACCGTGTTGTGATGATGACGACTCCTCGTCCAACGACCAACCGTGCTTTTGTTCACTGCCACGTCTCCGTAGACGTTCCACAAGCCCTATGAGTATCTGCGATTCTCTGGTTTTCTGTCAAAAGAAGCTCCGCAACAGCTCTGTGTTTGGGACGCTCTTGCGTTACAGATACTATTTTGAAGGCTATCTATAGCGCCGCCACCAATCGCAACTACCTGAAACTACAGGGGCTGAAGCGGGAATGGTCCTCGATGACCCACAAGAAATTCCACGTTTTCCAACCGAAACTGACCGAGGAAAAGATGTGTCGCATTACTTACTGAAAGCCCCTTGTAATTTCCATCAAATAAGCACTAACCTAACACACTGATTGTCGTTCTTCATTATTGATTTTTGGTTCTGCAAACTGACCCAGTAATTAAATTTTTCTGGATAATGTTGCCCTCTGTAACGACATCTCGTTCTCCTTGTTTGCATCTAAACATTCCAGATGGACCACACAAACGCAAACGGCTTGTGGCTTGCCCTTGCCCCAACGATAGGTGCAGGCCACAACAGAGAGTTACCTGTGGAGAGGTCAGACTAACTTGTGGTTCCTGAACAGTGGCAACAGTTTTTTCGGCAGTTCCTGAAGCAACAGCGTGGATCATGGACTAATCTTACCTTGTAGTGGGAGAAAATACGGCCTTGCTATTTTGAAACTGCGAACGGATGAAAACATGGGAAAATTACAGATATCATATTTACTTCAGTGCATACAGCTGAGCCGCACTTAATGATAAAATGGGTGTAATATTCCGGTAGTAAAATAGCCTCGTATTCAGATCTTCAGAAGAGGACCTCTCAGATGGATGATGTCATCAGGAAAGGAACAGCACTAGCGTTCTATAGGAGCCTGGAATGTACTATCGCTAAATCGGGTAGGTGGTTTAGACAACTTAAAAAGGTAAGTGCACTGGTTCAAATTACATGTAGTGGGAATTAGTGAAGCAGGACAGAAGAAAACAAAAACAGGACGTCTGATTCAGTGAGTACAGGGTTATGACAATAAAAACAAATATGCAATTAATGGGTAATTCTGATTATTAATAAGAAAATGATATTCGAGCAAGCTAATCTGAAAAAGCATAGCGATGCATTATAATAGTGAACATAGACGAAGCCAACACTCAGCACAGTGTCATATGCTCATATGCTCTCTAGCTCTCCCGATAATAAGATGGAAAGAATGTGTGATGAAATAAAATTAATTATTCTGTCAATTAGGAGAGTCGCAAATTCAGTTTTGATGGGAACTTCGATAGTAGGAAGAGTATGGAAGGGGGAAAGATATGAAAGAGAAAAGCTGCCTATTAAGAGTTTGTACGGAGTACGATTTAATATTGCTAACAATCAGTTTAAGAAGTTTGTTTAGGTGGAAGAGGTCTGGAGACACAACGAGGTTTCATATCGATTATATAGTTGTAAGACAAATATCCTGAAACCAGATTTGTACCCGTAACACATTTCCGGGGGCAGACGTGGACCCTGGACAAAATTTTTTAGGTGTTGAAACTGAAGAAACTGGAGTACGTAGTAAAATAAGGAGAGCTAGACCTGAATTAATTACGACAACCAGAATTTGCTGCTGGTGAGAAAGGGAGCATTAAGCAACGACGGGCTGGATGAGCGGCTATCAGAGATAAAATAGTCTAGCCAGCAGATGACTAAATAGGGAAAATTATGAAATCTATTGGAAGTCTATATAACATGACGATATTACAATTGATATAGGAAAGGAGAAAATACAAAAACGCAGCAAACTAAGCAGAGAGAGGAGGATACATACGTCTACAAAATGAGATAGAAAGTGCAAAACGCAAAGCAGATGTGGGTAGATGAGAAATAAAGAAGCTTTAGAAGCGGACATGACTACAGGATAGATGGATGCCATCTATAGGAAAATAAAAAAATGCCTTTGGTGGAAGAAGAAGCAGTTCTACGATTATCAAGAGCTCGGCGGACGGTTATCCAGTACTAAATAAAGAAGTGAAAGCTGGAAGGTGGGATAAATGTACAGCAGGGCTATACAGGGGAGTGAACTTGAAGACAATGTTGTAGAAAGGGAACAGCATTGAGTTGAAGATGAAATTAGTAATGTGAAATTGAGAAAAGAATTAAAAAACCATTGAAAGACCTAAGTCGAAACAAGGCACTTCGACTTGACAGTATTTCTCATAAATATCATGATCCTAGGAGGCCACAACCATGGCAAACTTATTCCATCTGGGATGCAACATATATGAGACAGGGAAAATATCCTCACACATCATGAAGTAAGTAATAATTCCAATTCAAATGATGCTAGCTCTTGACAGGTGTGAATACTATAGAACCATCCATTCAATAAATTATTGTTACAAAATACTTACAAAAAATTAATCACAGAAGAATGCAAGAACTGACAGTCGGCAACCTTGAGGGAGATAAGTTTGAGATCCGAAGCCACGTAGGAACACCCAATGCAAAAGCAACCCCACTCTTACAGCATTTTTACATTTATGGAAGACATTTGACAGTCTTGATTGGAATACATTCATTGAAATTATCAAAGTAGCAGGAATAAGCTACTGCAAGTGGATGTTTACGTACTAATTCTACAGAAAAAAGATTGCCGTCAAAAGAATCGAAACAGGTGGAAGGGAAGCAGTAGTTGAAAAGTTCGTGGTAAGTTCCTATGGGACCAAACTGCTGAGGTCATCGGTCCCTAGGCTTACACACTTCTTAATCTAACTTAAACTAACTTACGCTAAGAACAACACACACACTCATGCCCGAGGGCTGGACTCATACCTCCGACGGAGGGAGTCGCGCGAACCGTAGGAAACGCTAAAGAAAATCAAGGATAAATCTCGAAAAGGAATTAAAGTTCAGAGAAAAGAAATTAAAACTTCAAGATTTGTTGACGACATTCTAATTCTGTCAGAGACGAACTTGAAAGAGCAGTTTAACGAATGGGTTTTGACACGGAATAAGGTTACAATACGAACGAAAACGAAAGTGAAATAAGCATAATGGAATGGAGCCAAATTAAATCAGGTGATGATGAGGGGATTAGATTACAAAATGAGACACTGAAGGTAAATTGAGAACATTGTTACTTGGAAAGCTAAATAAATGATCATGACTGAAGTAGAGACGACATAAAATGTAGACTGTCTATAGAAAGAAAAGAATTAGTAAAAAAGAGAAAACATATAACACTGAATGGAAATGTGAACATTGCAATGTCTTTTCTGAAGGAGTGACGGCTTGTACGTACTAGAAACGTGGACGGTAAACAGTGTAGAATAGGAGAGAGTATGAGCTTTATAAATGTGGGTCTACTGAAGAATTTTGAAAATTACGTTAATAGATGAAATAATCAATGTGGAGGTAATGAAATCTTTTAGGGTAAAAGAAAGTTGTTACAAAATTTTACTAAAGTAGAGGATCAGTTGCCCGTGCAGAATTTTGTGCTCGAACCGTTCTGTCGATCATGTACCATAAATGTTCGGTGGTATTCAGATCGGGCTACATTGATGGCCAAATCATTCACTCGAATTGCCCAGAACGTTCTTCAGACCAATCGCAAACAACTGTGACCCGTTGACAAGGCGCATTGTACCCACAAAAATTCCGCCGTTGTTTGGGAACTGGAAGTCCATGAATAATTACGAATGGCCTCAAAGCAGACGAACATAACTGAGAATGCAGTCTATTCCATGTAACCACAGCCCACACCATTATGCAGCCACTATCAACGTGCATAGTGTCTTTTTGACGACCTGCGTCTATGGCTTCGTGGGGTCTGGGCCACAATCGAGCCCCACCGTCAGCGCTTACCAACTGAAATCTGGACTCATCTGAGCAGGCCACGGTTTTCCAGTAATCTAGGAACCAACCGGTGGGATTATGAGCCCAGGGGAATCGCTGCAGGTGATGTTGTGCTGTTAGCAAAGTCACTCGAATCAGTCATCTGCTGCCATAGGTCATTAACACCAAATTTCGCCGCACTGCCCTGACGGATCCGCTACTCGTACGTCCCACATTGATTTCTGCTGTTATATCAGGCAGTGTTGCTTGTCTGTTAGAACCGACAACTATAAGCAAAAGCCGCTGATCTCGCTCGTTAAGTGTCTGTGGCGAGAGAGTCTGAAATTTGGCATTCTAAGCACACTGTTGACACTGCAGATCTTGGAATATTTAATTCCCTAACGATTTCAGAAAATGAATATCCCATGAGTCTAACTCCAACTACCATTCCGCGTTCAACGTCTGCTAATTCCCATCACGTCTGAAATCTATTCATATGAATCATCTGAGTACAAATGACAGTTGCTGTAATCCATTGGCCTTCTGTATCTTGTTCACCCTGTATATGTGCACACCTCTATGCCTTGTCTTTTGTCACCTCGGTTTAGTTCCACCGTGGGGGCTTGATGTGTAGTGACGGTGCCCGCATCTCGTGGTCGTACGGTAGCGTTCTCGCTTCCCACGTCCGGGTTCCCGGGTTCGATTCCCGGCGGGGTCAGGGATTTTCACTGCCTCGTGATGGCTGGGTGTTGTGTGCTGTCCTTAGGTTAGTTAGGTTTAAGTAGTTCTAAGTTCTAGGGGACTGATGACCATAGATGTTAAGTCCCATAGTGCTCAGAGCCATTTGAACCATTTTTTCGTAGTGACGGTGGTGTTAAGAGTCATATGCTGGTCCGTCAGAAGAACATACCAAATAAGAAAGGGTTTACTCATGACAGTTACAGTGATGGAACCGATGCTGGAGAGATGGTCGATAGCCTCTTGTGACGTACTTGGTCATGGTCGCTGGAAAATGTTGGTTTCAGCAGATGCTCGACAGCAGAATCGGTACAGGCTCGAAACCACGCCTCACCAGGGAGGGTCATCAGCAGAGATACGTGATCTGACGGTGTGAAGGCACCAAGTTGACTGCATCCAGACTTAGCTAAGGGAGAGGACTCCAGCTATTGACAGTGAGGTTTGTCTGCTGTAGCTGGCTCCATCTCAAGCTCAGAGTTTCAGTTGTGTGGTACGTATGTCAAATAGGCTGACTTGTGTCTCCCAACGGAACAGTCTTGGTCTGTAGATCCCATCAGACTAGGCATAATGATTTCGCTATTACGACTGCATGCATCCTGGTTTTCCTGTTTGGTGAGCTTCTTCAGAAGCCATATTTGTGCTGTAAGGCATGACGACGCTAGTTTTCAGAGACGCTTCGCCAGTGTAATGAGTAAGTATTTATTCATACTGACTTGCGCTCTTGTGCTCTACACCTACTTATTGGACTGATAGGTGCTTCTCCGACTCAATTCTGTTTAATCACTGAAGGAGCAGTGCTTTACACTGGGCTAGGCGCTGGCTCAACAGTAGAAACACTCAGAAAATTTCTGCTCGTGTCAATAAAAACCATTCCGACATTCACGCTAGACCAAAATTTTTCGAGGGTATTCAGTCCTACAAGCATTCTGATAATTAATTCGAACAAAACACGAAATTAAATTTGGCAGAGAAGTCTTATGACAAGAACTGCGACGTCTTTTTCTGGGAAACAACAACTAAGGTATCGAGGTTGTAAACAATGTGCCAAGAAGTATCGTCAGTTTCTTAAATCAATTGTACTTCCTTAGCATTACTGATAATTTATTGGCGCTGAGTGGTAATTGATTTCGGTTTCGGTTCACAGGGCAAAAACTTCAGGTAGAATGAAGCTTTCATAGTACTATTGAAGTAAACTCTGTTCGTGCACAACAGTGTGACGTGAAAATGTAGCTACTTTCGCAACATGTTTATCTACGTCTATAGCTGTTCCCACCGGTAGGGACTTAACATTTTTAAGTATATGTGATTTAATTTAAAGAATAATCTCATATCTGACATCATGTGAGATACATTATTAGCTGCTCTTTCATTTACATCGCTAACTTATATAACATAAAATGTACAATCAACGTTCTCACCCTACCCTTTAATGAATAGGAAATTTTGGACTAATGTATTAATTACTTTGGACTGTTATGTATAATAAACATAGCAAACACTAGGACATCTTTCATACAAATAACAGCTAACATAGTAAACACCAAGATAATTTTCATATAAACAATGTTTGCAAGCACTGCAACCTACGAAATGCTGTACAACACTATATGACAGATGCATTAAATTATACTGCCGTCGAAACTGAACACGGAAGTCTGATCGCGTCACTTTGTTGATGAGACCACGATACCTATAATTTTGCAACGGAAACAATGTTGTGTATTGAACATAAGATTTGACAGAAAAATATTTCTTAAAAGAGAAAAAAAGCGCAATGAAAACAATGCACAAAATCGAGCAATAAGTGAAGTAACTCAACGGAAATTCAGTTTTATGTCAAAAAGCGTCATATGCTATCAGGTAAAAAGTTTAAAAGAATGAAAAGCGAGCTAAAAAGATCCAGATAGAGAATCTGGGCATTTGGAAATTTATTGATGATATAAATGATATGCGGAAAAATCAGAACGGCTGGCTCCCTACCTTGCTTCACTTTAGCGTCTAAAATCGAACGTATCCGGAATCTTTGAAGACAGTATATTAATCGACACCCAATAGTATGCAAAGTAGTAAATAATTTTCTGCGCGTCTCATTCTAATAAAATTTTGATCTTTCAGAAAGACACTGAAACAATATTTCTCAGAAATGAGTCGATATCTTTCAAAAGGGGGTGAACAAGCCTGATAGGATATACGATGTGCGACAATAAAGCAATGAGACTGATGTGAAAAAAAAGTTGCTTACCGTTTTAGTCAAGTTTAATGTTGTCTCCGTCAAAGTAATTCCCTTCTGACTGCACACACCGTTTCCAGCGCTTCTGCCATTGATGCTAACATTTCTGGAACTCATCATCTGTGATATCCTCCAAGACCCTCGTCACTGCTTTTTGGACATTTTGTGTTGTTAGAAAATGGTGTCCCTTGACCGCCGTTTTGACTCTTGGAAATAGAAAACAGTCGCACGGGGCGATATCTGGTGAATAAGTTGGCTGTGGTAGTACTGAAATTTGTTTTGAGGTTAAAAATTGCTGTACTGACAGAGCAGTGTGGGATGGTGCATTATCGTGATGCCGAATCCAACTATCAGCAATGTTGGCACGGACACGAAGAACTCTTTTACGAAGTCTTTCTAAAATTTCTTTGTGGTAATATTGGTTAACTCTTTGTCCAGCAGGCTCCCACTCCTTACGACCCTTGGAATCAAAAAAGCACACAAGCATGCATTTCACTTTTGACTTTGATATGCGAGCTTTTTTTGGTCTAGGTGATCCCTTTGAGCACTATTACGAACTCCGGCATTTTGTTTCTGGATCGTACTGAAAAAACCAACTTTCATCACCAATGATAACACGGCTCAGCAATTCTGGATTGATTTCCGTTTGCTCTAACAGATCTGCTGCCACATTTTTCGGGACCATTTTTGCACAAATCTTTCTCATACCAAGATCTTCAGTTATTGTTAGACGGACCATTTTTCGATTGATGTTCAGGTTTTCTGCAATCATTTTCATGGATAATCTTCGATCAGATCGTGCGTGTTCACGCACCCTGGCCAAGTTGACCTCCGTCAGTGATGTTGATGGTCGTCCACTGCGGTCTTCATCTTCAACATTCGTTCTGCCTTCAGTAAACATTTTATGCCAACGAAAAACTTGAGCTCTCGACATAACCTCCTCTCCAAAAGCCTTCTGAAGCTTACTGTAAATTGTCGTCGCGTTTTCACCCAATTTAACGCAAAAATAAATTTTTATATTGTTGCGCAATATTATGCGCTTCCATTTCCGTGACGAGAGACAGAAAAACCTGTTAACTTGTCACACTACAACTCATGACTGAGCAGTTGCATCGATGTGCCATTTGGACTAGAAGCAGCTTATATACCAAGGTCAAATATATTGCACCTACACAAGCCTCCAGGCTTGGAAAGAAAATCAGTTTCATTACTTTCTTGTCGCACCTCATATAACATTGTGTGGTTGTAACGGTATTCCATCCGAAGACTGGATTAAGGCAGCTCACCACGTCAGTTTATCCTCTGCACTCCTCATCATCTCTGCAATCTTCATCCATTTGGACTTACTGGCCATAGTCAAATCATGGACTCCATGTACAATTTTTATCCCCCTTCCCCTCCCCAATCTTTGATCTATTAGACAATGTACTATTTTCCATCGTTTCAGAATATGCCCTTCAATCTAATATTTCTTTTCTGCACTCTTCTGCAGCTTCACAGTTCAATAGCTTCTGATTACAGTACACACTTCGTGTGCAAACATTTTAGGATTCTGACGTCCACTCAAATCGGTCCAACACGTTAGAAACGAAAGTGCTGTTTAAGGCATTCTGTGTTCTCATATATTCATTAGTTGATGACTCTGTCAATGTCTCCCACATGTGTAAGTAATATCAGAACGACAGCAAAGACTGCTCTCTGCTATATGTCTGTGAATTTTAGTAGAATACATCCCACTCTTAACCTTTAATCCGTTTTGTTAGTCATCTCTACTTACCTAAGTCTTTAGATTAATTATGACAGCTTGTAATTATGGACCAAGTCGATTGCCACGCACCGTCGAGACAGAGTAAAATCTCGCATAAATCCGTTGCTGTTTATAATTTCCTCTGCTAAAGGCAGATAAGCTGGTGCGAACTGCTTACAACCTGTCGCACGGTGTTTCCTTGATTTCTGAACGTATTTGTTTGACGTGTGACCATGTACTGACGTCAAAGGTGGATGCTGAGCAGTACCCACAGTAAACGAATAGTAGCTTTTGAGGTATGATACAACAGGATATTGCTGAAGATTCGTTGTTTTGATTACGCAATTGATGAAGAGTTTATTTATTTATTTATCGTATGATGTGTACATTGATTTACATTTATATACAATATTTTCAGGACTAAAATGTACAATCACAAGTTCGTACAATTTTACAGCTCTATGTCTAGTTCTTCAATCCACTTGACTGCTTCATCCGATGTACGATGAATGTCCATTAAAGTTCCTCTGAAAGTACGATGAGGGCAGTCAGCAACAATGTGATGAATCGTCTGTGAGGGGGCACCACAGTCACAATTTGCAGAGCCAACCCATCCCCATTTGTGCAGTAGATAGCCACATCTGCCTTGTCCAGTTCGAATGCGGTTAATGATCCTCCACTGACGCCTTGGAACATCAAATCCTTGCGTCTGCTTGGAAGGGTCCTCGACTAGATGTTTATTGGCTACTGAAGACTGATCCCACTGGAGTTTCCATGAACTGTTAATGTTGAAAGCAGATCCTTCAAGGTCGAGTGCTGTGCGCCATGGTGGTTTCCTCGATTTCAAGCGTTGGTGTGTTCCTTGTACAATATCTTGATGGATGGGGAGCTGGGGGTTCTGCTGAATGTTTTTCCACGTCTTTAGGAGAGCTTCTGATCTTCTTAGGGCTGGAGGTGGGATATTGCTTAGAACCGGCAGCCACAGCGTGTTTGTGCTCCGAATACATCCTGTGATTAATCGCATTGCCTGATTGAGTTGCACGTCTATCTTCTTAGTGTGAACACTGTTGATCCAGGTTGGGCAGCAATATTCAGCAACAGAATATGACAGAGCTAATGCTGTAGATCTCAGGACGTTAGTATTGGCTCCCCATGATGTACCAACAAGCTTCTGAAGAATATTATTTCTAGTTTTAACTTTAGCAGCCACATTTGATAAATGCTGCTTGAAAGACAGAGTTCTATCTAGTGTTAATCCCAGGTACTTTGGTGTACTACAGTATGGCAACACTTGGTCTCTGAATACAACTTCTGGTTTGTAATTTGACTGTCTGTTACGTAGGTGGAATGCAGATATAACTGTTTTCTGAGGATTTAGGTGGAGGCACCATTTCTTGAAATATTTGTCTAAGGCTTCCAGATCAGTGGATAGAATAGTTTCAGCATCAGCAAAGTTGGAGCACTGAGTCACCAGACAAATATCATCAGCATATATGAATTTCCTTGAAGATGTTTCTGGTAAGTCGTGTGTATACAAATTGAAAAGGAGGGGAGCCAGAACAGACCCTTGAGGTAAGCCGTCATTTAGTTTAAACATTCTGCTTCTATCATTATCTGAGTAGATCTGAAAGTACCTATTGCTTAGCATGTTGTTGAGTAAGGCCGTGAGTTGACGACATGGGATAACACTCACAAATTTTAAAAGGAGTCCTTCTCGCCAGACAGTGTCATAGGCAGCAGATAGATCCAAAAAGGCAGCCACACTTACCGATTTCTTCTCATACCCATTTTCAATGTGCGTAGTGAGAGATAGTACCTGATCGTTACAACTTCTCCCAGGTCTAAATCCTGCTTGCTCGATAGGAATATGATGGTTGATTGTTTCACAGATTCTGTTGTAGATCAGACGCTCAAGGAGTTTATAAGTGATACTTAAGAGTGCTATTGGACGATAGTTTTCCACTTTTGTGGGATCTTTATTTGGTTTCAGTATGGCTAATATTTTTGATTTCTTCATCAGATGTGGGATGTTTCCAGTTTGCAGGATGTTTGAAAGGAAGTTGGTCAACCATTTTACTGTAGCTGGTCCACAGTGAGCCAGGAATTCTGGGTATATTCCATCATATCCATATGAAGAGTAAGAAGTGAGATTAAAGAGAAAAGACATACTAATAAGAAGGGACGGATTGATAACATACATCCTGAGGCATTAAAATATATTTTACGTAATAAGTGAGAAGCACCAGTTTGATTTTGTTCTACAGTATTACCTTTATTGTGTTAACCGGTTTTCGGCTTACAAGGCCATCTTATGATATTTATTATAATGTTGTTCTACCAAGAACCGACGGAAGATTCAGTTAAGATGACACATTTTATGTACTTATGGTTGGATGTGTGGTGTTAAAAATTATAGAGGAAGACCAAAAATAATAATAAACATATTCATGTGGATGTAGCTTACAGTAGGGGTCAGCAGAATAGAGTAGCGTAGGGAACTGCATCAGACTCATCTTTGATGTCACTATGTAATGTTATGTGAGCCTCACTGCCCTTTTTTTTAACTAATTTGCGCCTGATTTTATTCTGAGAAGCTCGGTAATGTATGTAAATACCATAAATGTAAATTTGATTCAAAAAGTACTTGAAATGAAGTGAAGCGCAGCTGGACATCAAGAAACTCTTTAGCACGCAATCCTCGCAACGATAGTAGTTGTGAATCTTTGAGTATGGACTCTCAAAAAATAGACAATTGATTTATTAAAAAAAAAGAGATCTGCTAATCTGTATCTTGTGGAAAGAGGACGTGTTGCTAGGCCGTCGCTCAGAACGTATTGTTACATTTAATGTATATTGATATTTTAGTGACAAAACTGAGTAAAGTATGTGTAGGAGTTGCCAAAAATTTATGCTTACAAATTTTCTGGAAGTGAAGAATAGAAATATCTTGTTTTTGGAAAAGGAAGTGAACTTCATTTTCGTCGCCGTCTATCAACCGACAGAATTTAATTGTATTGTGTTCTTGTACAATAGTATGGTGCTGAACTCCACTGACCAATTTCTCACGAAAAGCAGATTGCTGTTTGATATTATTTACTTACTCAGATATGAAAGGCTGCGAAAACTTGGGTTCAAAACTATCTGCAATACGGCCAAACAACTAACATAGTCGTATTTTAAACCTTAAAGAACAATAACTTCCTCCAAATTGTAATACGTCACCAACTGGTGCAGAAGCTGAACATTCAAGGAGGCAGCAACCAAAATTCAGGTACCAGTTACGACTTAAAATAAAAATCTCAATCAAAAATCATCTCTCTCTCTCTCTCTCTCTCTCTCTCTCTCTCTCTCTCTCTCTCTCTCTCTCTCTCCAAACACATATATAAATATTCATATTATTAAGATAAAAGTAATTTTATAACTATCACAAGAACAACAACAGCAACAACAGGAGAACGTGTCTTCCAGATCCTAAACAAGTTCATTTAAAATTTGAAATCATATGCTAGGCTATACCCTCCCAAAATTTTGTCTCTAATATTGCATATGTATAGACCTTTCAGCTACTGGAAGATTAAAATAGAAAAGTAGGGCATAGGCTCCTGTACCTCAATTGGAGAAGAAACTTCTTTCAAACCAATTGTCGTTCAAGTTAATACACAAACCGTTGTTTACAAAGTTCCTGCTGATTATCTTTGGCTATTAATGTTTCGTTCTCCACGGTACAGCCTAAATCATCATCGATTAGTTGCCAAGGGCGGACATCCTCCACCCACGCTGTACAGCTGTTACGTTAAACTTTTCTCAGTCGACATTGTTATACGCAGCTCACGGAAATTTATATTTAAACGTTAACAGAAAATCATTTAAAATATTATAAATAATTTTATGAGCAATATGGGTGGAAAAAATGTGCGGTTTCCTAACAAATTCATTGGGAAAGTAACGACAAGTGAAAGTCAGTCGGCCAGGTATGTATTTTTTGCTTACTGCATCACAGTCCATAACTCATCACAGTTAATATTTGAATAGAACGTTACACACCACACGATACTTTTGCACAGATCGTTAAGGGCTCTGATGTTTGGGCAGGAAATGGTGTTCTTTATTAATTTGGTACTCCTGGAATATGAAAATGTGTTCATAGTTTTTCATTACGCTCATTATTATCTGCACACTTACCGTCCTGCCAAACTGTTGCAGGCTGTTTACTGTTTAGTGTTGGCTGTGAAATCTATTTTATATAGTATAATTTATGCAAAAATTACAATATTGGTTGTTTGCAGGTTGGTGAAGTAGAGGGGGAGAATGAACTTCAAACATTGCGTTTCATTGTCACCACGGAAATCAACCGTTGCTAGAGTTCATGAGCTAGAAGAAGATCCTTGCGTGCATTGTTGTGTCCAAAGTGCTAGGAAGACAACGTGCGAATAGCCCAGACTCATTTTGTTACCTAGGTGGTACTTACGATGTAAGTACAAGACTTCGACAAATAACAGAGTTTCTGCAGTAATCACAGTTTGCTTATTTCGGCATGGAGTTTGGAGATGAGAACGAGTAATTGGTTCTAAGCATTGTGTGTCGCAAGTACTTGGAGCAACTGAGGAAGTAGGGTGATGTTAAATTCAGTATTTGAACTTCGCCATTCCTACGTTACGGCGCGAACATAAGAATCGCGTCAATGAACGTTATTTATCCATGACGGAAGTAGCGAGATACAACAAAAGAAATATGAACGAAATCTTGTATACGGACTTAGATGCGGCGATTACACCTCAAGGTCAGGGGCGGACGTTCCCCCCTCCACCAACATCAGTGTGTGAGGATCCTATATCGTCGCATGTCCAGATATTTGTTATTATGAAGAATATATGAAAGTAAATTCATCGAAATGCTTAATCACAATGAGTATTGTGCAACTATCCCTGGTCTCGTTGAGCGACAATTTTAAAGTAATCGATTCTTGGTAGCGATGTTTAGAAAAAGTCTGATTGTTGTTACTGGGCTCGAGCCAGTGTCTCCAGATTGTTTCTTTTTTTCGCAATTTCGGGTAAAATATTGTTTGTCGGGAACGTTTAGGGTTTAGGGGAAACGAATATTTTGGGGTAAAGTTCTGGGGAAATAAATTTCTGCAGCTGGTAAATTGGCGACTCATTTTTTCTACGTAACCAAACTACAAACAACACATATTTAGTTTTATAGAAATGCTTTCTCTCTCTCTATCGGTGTCATGGCGTGTTCAAACATTGCTAGCCGAAGCTAGCACTTCATGCCGTGCCTGATACAAATTTTATGTATATGAAGACAGTAACTGTTCTCGAAAGAGCAGAATACTGTTGATGATCGTACAGCTTTTGCCTGGAATAAATGATGACTAACTGAAACCCTCAGCTGCCGACAGGTGTTGTTGATATACCTCGATGTGGACAGCTGAAAATGTGTGCCCCGACCGGGACCCGAACCCGGGATCTCCTGCTTACATGGCAGACGCTCTATCCATCTGGGCCACCGAGGACACAGATGAATAGCGCGACTGCAGGGACTTATTCCTTGCACGCTTCCCGTGAGACTCACATTCCCAACTGTCCACAATTCTACATATATAATGTACCTTATAGACATTTGCCCATCCACTCAACAACACCTGTCGACAGCTGAGGGTTTCAGTTAGTCATCATTTACAAAAATTTTATGTTCCAGTGAACACATAGTGCGTAGTGGGGCGATCATCCTGTTGTAGAAATAATTCAGAAGCGAAGATCGCTTAAATACTGTTTACTGGATAACTGGTTTCAACACACTAAAGATGCCATCATCGGATCTGAATGTAGATTAACATTTATAAACCTTTTGGATATAACGGTACATGAGGCAGATCAGCTGATATAAAATCATTGTCACAAAAATTAAGAAACAACTGCTCTCCTGGTAATTTTTTTCCATAAGAAATGAAAACCGAAGTCACAAGATAAAACTATTCGGTAAATGACCGCTGCCCGACTGACAGCGGTGTGATTCCGAGATGAGATATAAAAATCTGTACTAAATGCAAAAGGTTTCTAGAATGTACTATTTCTTTGATAAGTGAAACACAAGTGTGTCCTTTTTTTACTGTTTTACTGTTTACCTTCTAATAAACTTTTTTTTAATGTTGTTTTCATAGTTGGTTTTCTGGGGCAGGATAAATATTCCGGCGTTGATTCAGGGTGGCTCACATGTTCAGAAGGTGACGGAACCAAAGCGCGTTGCAAATCGTGAAAATGCACACTACAATCACATAAAAAAGATATGTCTAACCATCCAAATTGTAAGAAGCATTTACAGGCCCTCAAATTTTCACAAGTCGGTGAAGTCACAACATTTTATGGCGCAAATACACCTAGAGAAATAAAAATTGCAGAGCTGAAAGTGTCGGCATTCATTGAGGAGCATTGTTCGGTATCAGCAGCAGACCATCTAGAACGTCTGTTGCCATCTTTGAACAAGTCATCTATTCTTCTCAGTGGAATGAAGTTGCATCACACCAAATGTGCTGGGCCGATTAATAACGTGAATTCCCTTTTTTCTTGACCAAGACACTGGCGACAGCCCTTATTGGATGACAATAGATGAGAGTGCGTCGACTGACACCAAGAAAATGTCGTTCATCGTTATGCGTTATTTTAGTCTAAACACAAAGAAAGATAATAACGTTTTACAGACCGTTGGTAATAGAAGGTGGTAAACTGACTTTAGCTAACGCGTTAAAAAAAAAGCAACTACCTACAAATGGCCTGATTGAAGTAACTTAATAGGTAATAGGTGTGGGCGGAGTTAACGTAATGGCAGGAGAGCATCGTTCATTCTCTTCAGTTTTGAAAGAATCTCTGCCCCACCTTACTACCGTCAAATTTTTGTCACTCTCATTGCATCTTGATGCAATAAACGCTTGCAAAGTGTTCCCTTCTCATTTAGAACACATCGTTACAGGAGTTCACAACTGGTGTTCGTGCAGTATCAAGCGGCAAGTTGAATATTCTCTGCTGCATGAAACACTGGATGGAAAGAAACCCATCGAAATAGGCAAGTTGTCAAGGACGCGCTGAGTTTAGACCAATGGCATGCTTTAGAGCTTCACTTTAAATAGTCCAAGGGTAAAGGATGATGCTATAGTGCTGGTCAATTTTATCTTATGCTATTATGAAAACTCAATAAATTTATCTTATATTTTTTAAACACTCACTAAAAGCAATCGTCGATTGTCAGGCTGATAATGTCAAACCTCTTAAGCTGTTATCAAACTACATACTTTGCTGCTGAACTATCTGCCAGTTTTAGTTACCCCAGAACGATTCAGTAACGTCAAGAGACAAGATTTGATAGGCTTCAATTCCAGGGATTATATGATGAATATTGAATGCATTAATTTACTGTTTAGTTACAATGAAACGACAGGTGGTACTGGCCAAAAAGATTTAAGAGTTATAAAAGAGTGGTGTGTATCATTTCTTTGTCAATTTAGCCAAGAAATTCAGGCAGATTCGAGAGACTCTAAAGCTTTTGTAAAAAACTGCCTGCTTTACACTTGAATCAGCTACTAGCCAAATCCGGCCTGATGTTGTGGATATAATGGTCAATTTTAAAGAATTGCTTGGAACTGACAATGTTGACAGCGCTTTGGATCATTGATGAGTTCTCCCTTTCCAACAATGGAACAAGGTTCTTTCAACTGCAGTGGCTTTTTGGGGTGAAGTGTCGGTCTTTGAAAATGCTGCAGGGGAGCGGAATTTCTCGACTGTCAGCAAGCTGGTGACAGCAGTTTTGAACCTGGTGACAGTAGTTTTGAGCCTGCCTTCCTCAAATGCTAGTGTGGAGAGAGCATTCCCCATGATGCGCACAAACATAGCATATCACATAGTTAAAGACCTGTACAGTTTGAAAAATGATGGGGTTTATTGAATTCCAACCAAGAAATAAAATGTTTACCAAACTTAAGTTGTATATATAATACAATGATCTCGATGTCATGTCACTTCCGGCACAAAGAATTAATCATACTGCTCTTATTGCTGTTTTATACCAATGTAGAAGGTAATAAACAGTGTCTGTATTAGTACAATAATTATAGTAGGCCTGCATGTCACATAATTTCACACATTGCTCCATGTAACATGATATCCTTATGACACATCAGTGTACTACAATTTTTATTTCAGAGAAAATTTGTATTTTGTCTTACAAGACGCACAAGAGATTAAAAATTTTTAAATTATGCCGTCATAATTCTATTTTTGTCATCACTAAGCAGCAAAATAGCTATTTTTTCTATTTTTTTTAGTTTATATTTCGTCTAATCGTAAACCAACAGGACAATGAAGAAAAACGTGAAGAAAGCAATTGTGGCGCCCATAGACCGTGCTTTATATGTCTCTGGTTAGGCTATTTTTATTTACAAATTATAAATTTTAGTTTATGTAGTATTTTTTATATATACGATAATTTTAAGGTCCTGGCCAAATAATTCTGCCTCTTCATGCTGCCAATACTAATGATCAACATATTTATTCCTTTGAACTATTATTTAAGATGTTTGAGAAAAACTGACAAAATTGTATTATTTTGGGGAATTTCTTTGTCAGCTATGGGGGAATTTAGGAAACTCAATCTGGCAACGCTGCTTCGAACGCTTGGTAGTAGCCGGCAGGCAGAGTCGAATGGAGTGAGCGCAGTCGAGCGTCTGGCTCGAGACAATGCGCGAGCTGGCACTATTTGGTTGACGTTGCCAATTCGTTTGTAATGTGTTCGCGCCGCGTCAGTTCACTTGAGAGATTCAGTACGAAAAGATCGATGTCCTACAGTGACACGCGGAATATTAATTGATTGTGAATATTTGTAAGTATTTGATGTGAGTCGTGTTTTCGACAATAAATCGTACCACTTGTATTCTGCTTAACAATTACTGTTCTTAAAGCAGCCCAACGTTATCCGCGTCCCTAAATCATCCAACACCAGAATACCTGCCTCTTAATTAATGAAGTTAAGAAAGGCAGCAGCAGTGTCGTAACGTATCACTCATGCATACATACTGACGAAACTTCGGGAATACATTATTCTAGATAATGTATGTAAGTGATAAACATTAAAAGATCACAGGTTGATGTAAGCGCGAGATAAGCTATTGCAAATGTGAAACGCTGGTACATTAATAATCGGTATAACCACCAGAATGTTGCATGCAAACAAGCAAATGTGCATGCATTGTGTGGTACAGGTGCAGGATGTCAGTTCGTGGAATGGAGTTCCACACATGTTACACTTGGTCGGCTAACACACAGATGGTTAACGTGACCGAGCGCGGTGGCGCAGTGGTTATCACACTGGACTCGCATTTGGGAGGACGATGGATCAAACCCGTGTCCAGCCATCTTGATTTAGGTTTTCCGTGATTTGCCCAAATCGCTTCAGGCAAATGCTGGGATGGTTTCTTTGAAACGGCAAGGCCCTTCCTCATCCTTCCCTCATCCGATGGGACCGATGCCTCCGCTGTTTGGTCCCTTCCCCCAAATTAATAAACCAACCAACTGTTAATGCTGTTTGTGAAAGATATTGGAGTTTTCGTCCGATCATGTCCCATATGTGCTCGATTAGAGACAGATCTGGTGATCGAACAGGCCAAGGCAACATGTTAACACTCTGTACATCACGTTGGGTTGCAAGAGGTGTATGTGGGCAAGCGTTATCCTATTGGAAAACACCCTGTGGAATGCTATTCATGCATGGCAGCACAACAGGTCGATTCACCACAATGACGGACAAATTTGCAGTTAGGGTCGGATAACCACGAGAGTGGTCCTGCTGTCTTACGAAATTGCACCACAGGCCATAACTCCAGGTGCATGTCCAGTGTGTCTAGCACATAGACAGGCCGGTTGCAGGTCCCCAGCTGGCCTTAACAGACGTCACTGGCACCTAGGCAGAAAACACAACAGACCTCCAATGAGCTCTCGCTTGACATCGCTGAAGCCGCAAATGGCGGGGGTTTGGGGTCAGTGAAATGCATGCTTAAAGGGCATCTGGCTTGAAACTGTTCTTGATGTAAGTGATATGTAACAGTTCGTAGTGTCACTATAGTGCCAACTGTATCCCAGATTGCTGCTGCAGATGCATTACAATGCGCCAGGGCCACACGCGTAACATGATGGTCATCCCTCTCGGTAGTGCTTCCTGGTCGACCAGAGACTAGCCATCTTGCGGCAGTACATTCCGTGACCACAGCCCTCAGCTATGATCTACAGTGTCTACATTCCTGCTTCACGAAGCCCTATTACAAGATCTCGTTCAACGTTAGTGAGGTGTAGATAGTAGCGTCTTTGTCGCCTTAAAGATATTCTTGACTAATGTCCGCTCACCGCGTCTAATCTCAAAGCTAACCAACGATAACGTCCGCTACAGCAAGTATGTAAAGCAAACCCGATTTGCATTCTCGGCCGGCCGGTGTGGCCGTGCGGTTCTAGGCGCTACAGTCTGGAACCGCGTGACCGCTACGGTCGCAGGTTCGAATGCTGTCTCGGGCATGGATGTGTGTGATGTCCTTAGGTTGGTTAGATTTAAGTAGTTCTAAGTTCTAGGGGACTGATGACCACAGATGTTAAGTCCCATAGTGCTCAGAGCTATGTGAACCATTTTTTTAGCCATTTGCATTCTCATAGCGGTGCTAGAAAACTGAATAGCTATCACATTCGAAATGGAGAAACCCGCCTATCAACTTTGGTTTAAGTTACACAATTGCTTCTGTTTTTTTTCCTTCCTTCGTCGAACCAGAATAGACAGCCGACAAGGATGTTGAGTCTTGAAACAATCTTCGGATCCGGGACCAGATCGCCATGGTCGACGTATGGCGAGTGAATATTACATTTTGAGGTGCGCCTCGATTTTCAAGCAATGTTGGTTCAAAAATGGTTGAAATGGCTCTGAGCACTATGGGACTTAACTGCTGAGGTCATCAGTCCCCTAGAACTTAGAACTACTTAAACCTAACACACTCATCCATGCCCGAGGCAGGATTCGAACCTGCGACCGTAGCGGTCGCGCGGTTGCAGACTGTAACCATGTTGGCCAGGAAAGGGCATATCGACTATGAACATTGTGTGTCTGAATAACACTTGCTAGTCAAACTGAGAATAGTGACATTATTAATGGAGAGGACGGTGTTGCTATGGAGCTTATTAATGAATCTGACTTAATTATTAGTATTCAAAATGTAGATACAACAGAAAATGGAAATCGAATTTGAACGTAAATGCTGAACCACGTGATGTAGTAATTGGCACTAATCGGGCTGAGAAAGTAGGATGGGAGGATTTAGTAATGCATTTTTTACAAAACATGAGAGCAGATATTCAAAAGCTACCTGACAATCACCAAAAGCTGGGCGCGGATTTGAACAAAACACTCACTGATAAAAGTTGAAAATTCATCTCGGATTTCCTGAAGAAAAATCTCAATAAACATAGTCGAACACTGAATATATATTTTGACAAAATGTTGAATCAAAAGGTAGTGGGTATTCGTAATTCGTATCAGGAGCTGTTCGCAGATTATAAGAAAAAAGATTATACGACCGAAGAAAACCGAACATTCTGGTGACACTCAGAAAAGTAAACAACACGATGAAAAGAAAGAATCCGACGTGGTTGAAGTCCATTGTCAAGTAATCTTACAAAAACAAGAAATTCGGCATTCTATTATGCTATTGTTGACACACAACAGTCACGTGACAAAAGTAATTTGGAAGCCAAGCTGGTTTTTGGTGTACGCTGAAACTCTAATTTATGCTAATGGGCTTGATCACTTTGTCAGGATCAGACTTAATTACAATGCTGACAGTAGTCTAAATTTGACGCGAGAGGATCTTAAGTTACTAATGCAAGGAAGCTACAATGATGGCTGTGATTCCAAAGTGATAAAAAACGATTTTTCCATTAATAGACGGTTTAAGGTTTTGTGTTCAAGAAAGCCGAATGGCGCGGAAAAGTTCGGCTTTTGTGCATCGAAAATTTGCGCTAGTGACTGCGCAGTAGGAATGTTCGACCTGGAAGATGTTACGACATCTGCACAGTTCAAAACATCATCCGCAGGTGAATATTTGCCCAAGGATCGACCGAACAGTGCACGTAATTTATTGGGCTACGGAAAATGTGCAAAGAATCGGGATCGATATTTTACTGCACATGTGTAGGAGAATTAAAGGTGGACTCGTAGATCGACAAAAAGCGTGCAAAGAAGAAAATGAAGAGACTTGTACAGTCATTTTATCAAGAAGAACTGAAAAAATTGCTGCAACGGAAGAGGAAGAATTTTTTTCCCTTATTTTCGAATAGTAACAACTAGTGATGACTTTCAGAGCTTTAACGTGTGCAGGTTCAAATTGGCTCTGAGCACTATGGGACTTAACATCTGAGGTCATCAGTCTCCTAGAACTTAGAACTACTTAAACCTAACTAACCTAAGGACATTACACACATCCATGCCCGATGCAGGATTCGAACCTGCGACCGTAGCGGTCGCGCGGTTCCGGATTGAAGCGCCTAGAACCGTTCGGCCACACCGGCCGGCCGAGACCTGTGCAGGAATTCTTTATTGTTTTCATAAGCGTGTGTTTTTAAAGTCACATCAAGGCGCTGCTTTAAACTACTTTCTTTCGCGTGACTGTTGTTTTTATGTTGAGCTGCACGAATGTTGTGTAGGAGTGATTCTGCCACCTTCTTCCTTTCTGTTTTTCGTGCGCTGCCAACCGGCGACGCTGTGTCATTTCTATGACAACCTTTGGAGAGACGTGGCTCTTGGGAATCGAGGAACATCACTACACGGGAGGTCAACAGTTAGTGAGCTTTCCATGAAGCAGCTTGCTGTTAAATGCAGCACAGAGCGGCGGCCAATGTGACTGCACTGCGCGGACTGGTTGCGCAGTGTCGTACTCAGTAACCAGCGTGGTCGTCATTTGTTAATCAACGTAGCCACGTGCGTCAGAGCGTCGATGTGAGTCTTCGAGTTAAGGTTTATTGTGTCTGTTAGGTAATAGTGCAAAAAAGCAGAGTACCGGTGGTGCCTTGAAAGAACGTGACAAAAAGCTGCAACGCTAAAAGTGGATATTTGGTTTTGGCAAATGGTAATATATTTATGTATTCATGTAACTTAATCTGTGCTCTGATGTCAGTAACCTAATGTTGCCTATTCATTCTTTTCACATCTCCTGTTTCATTAATTGTTAATTTTAGTGTATTTAACTAACGACGCTGATCTATTTTGTGCACATATATTTCCTTGCCTGTGTGTTTACTTTTGTTCTATTACCATAAAGTCATTTAATATTTGCTTGAAATGGTAACACGAAGGTAAAAAAATAATTCTACTTGGCATAAAGTTTGTTAAGAGTTTGTTAAGAGTTTCAGATACCTAGGAGAATGGAACAACCTTGGAGGGGAAGCAATGGAAGCAAGAAGGACCAAAATGGAACTAGCTTTCCAGAAAAAGAGAAACACATAGAATAAGGAAGCTCTCTCTTGGAACACCAAAATAAGCATTGTAACACAGTAATTAAGCCGGAAGCGCTCTATGCAGTAGAGACACTAGTCATGGGAAAGAAAGGGCAAATGGGAGAAATTGGAAATCATCGCGAGGACAGTCAAGACCGTGACCAAAGACAAAACTAAGAGAACTTTTAACACTGCAGCGCGTCACCAATCGTGAATAATTTAATAATTATGAAGAATCCGCCTCGATTGCAAATAGAAACCGGATGCTGAACTAGGTTTCGGCGCGGATAACCACAGCTTCTTCGGAACACACTAAAACTACGAAGTGCCTAAAGAGGCATGGTCCAACATACATACAGAACGCCCAAAAGGGCAAAAGACTCGCATAAAATGTAAAATAAACGGCACGTGTGTACCATGTGAATAGCTGTACTTAGCTCAAACGTCAGAAGCGTACTTCCTCACCCCAGCCGCGGCCCACTGTGAAATGAAATGGCACCACCGAACATCACTCCTGGTTGTGGGCCGTATTGCGGGCGACAGTCAAGTAGGTTTCCTGCCACTGTCTGGGGCGTCTCCACACACCTCTTCGGCCTGGAATCTCATTGACTGGAATAGAATTGTCTTCAGCAAAGAGTCCCACTTCGAAAGGAGCCCAGATGGTCATTTCATGAATCGCTCGGCTGGCATCCATGATGCCTTTACAGAACAGTCATGTTGTTGTTGTTGTTGTTGTTGTGGTCTCCAGTCCTGAGACTGGTTTGATGCAGCTCTCCATGCTACTCTATCCTCTGCAAGCTTCTTCATCTCCCAGTACTTACTGCAACCTACATCCTTCTGAATCTGCTTAGTGTATTCATCTCTTGGTCTCCCTCTACGACTTTTACCCTCCACGCTGCCCTCCAATGCTAAATTTGTGAACCCCTGATGTCTCAGAACATGTCCTACCAACCGGCCCCTTTTTCTAGTCAAGTTGTGCCTCAAAGTCCTATTCTCCCCAATTCTATTCAATAACTCCTCATTAGTTATGTGATCTACCCATCTAATCTTCAGCATTCTTCTGTAGCACCACATTTCGAAAGCTTCTATTCTCTTCTTGTCCAAACTATTTATCGTCCATGTTTCACTTCCATACATGGCTACACTCCATACAAATACTTTCAGAAATGACTTCCTGACACTTAAATCTATACTCGATGTTAACAAATTTCTCTTCTTCAGAAACGCTTTCCTTGTCATTGCCAGTCTACATTTCATATCCTCTCTACTTCTACCATCATCAGTTATATTGCTCCCCAAATAACAAAACTCATTTACTACTTTAAGTGTCGCAATTCCTAATCCAATTCTCTCAGCATCACCAGACTTAATTCGGCTACATTCCATTATCCTCGTTTTGCTGTTGTTGATGTTCATCTTATATCCTCCTTTCAAGACACAAGACAGTCATACGTCGGCGATATTCTACGCTACGTTTTGTTTCCCTTCATTGCAAGCCATCCTGTACTAACATTTCAGAAAGATTATGCTTACTCGGACGCGACGAGAATTTCTATCAATTATCGTCGCGTTTGCTAAACCCTGTCTTGGCCAGCAAGGTCGTCGGATCACTCCCCAATTGAGAACATTTGGAACATTATTGGCAGGGCCCTCTATCCAGCGTGGGACATTGACGATCTAACATGACAATTGGATAGAATTTGGCACGATATCAGACAGGACGACGCCCATCAACTCTATCAATTAATGCCAAACCAAATAGCTGCCAGCGTACATGCAGAGTTGGATCAATGCATTGTTTGGTTGATCAGTTTTTGAAGCTCTACCTACTGAATAAATCATCTAGTTTTTCTGAAACTGTAAGCTTTTGTTTGTCTGCACATGCACATCATGTTTAGCGACTTCCGACACATTGTGATAATTTACGATGTCGCAGCTTGTGAAATTTGGGAGTAAATTTATCGAACTGCTTGATCGCAGTGGGTATGTTGCAAATACCCCTGGTTTCGCCGAGGAAGAATTTTAAAGTAGTCACTGCCCGGTAACAGTGTTTTGAATATAGTCTGATCGTAGCTGCTGGGCGCGAAAGTTTAGTAGCAGTCAGCCGCAGAACGTACGTGATTCAATTTACGTCAGTTCGCTTGAGAGTTTCAGAAGGAAAAGATCGAAGTGTCGTGTGGTGGCACGAAGAATATTAGCTAAATATGAATATTTATAAATAATTGGCATTAGTCGTGTTTTCAACAACACGCCTTACTGTTCGTGATCTGATAACAATGTTTTTAATCGAATCCGTCATTATACCCTTCCCCAAATTATCAACCATTACGTTATCTGTCCGTTACTTAATGTAGTTAAGAGAGGCATCTGCGTCGTTATAACGTATCACGCATCCTAAGCTCGTGTTATAAAAGCATAAATCTGAATTTCTGAGCTGGAAATAAGTCGTAAACGTGGTGTATCTGGCTACTCCTTGTGTAGTACCAATAAAAGCGCTCCGTCTTGAGGCCACGAGTGGTCTACCGTTACCATCCGACCGCCGTGTCATCCTCAGTGGAGGATGCGGATAGGAGGGGCGTGGGGTCAGCACGCCGCTCTCCCGGTAGTTAGATGGCATTCTTTACCGAAGCCGTTTCTATTCGGTCGAGTAGCTCCTCAATTGGCATCACGAGGCTGAATGCACCCCGAAAAATGGCAACAGCGCATGGCGGCCAGGATGGTCACCCATCCAAGTGCCGACCACGCCCGACAGCGCTTAACTTTGGTGATCTCACGGGAACCGGTGTATCCACTGCGGCAAGGCCGTTGTCCCTGTAGTACCAATAGTAACCCAAAATCTCTTACTCAAAGAGAACTTAACGATGTTTTGAAAGACTACTGTGCAAAAGCGCAGCAGAACCTCTGGGATCACGTCTCAGAGAAAATAATTTATTTGCGCGTTGTACATCATATTCAAGGCGCAAAATAATGTTCAAATGTGTGTGAAACCTTATGAGTCTTAACTGCTAAGGTCATCAGTCCCTAAGCTTACACACTACTTGACCTAAATTATCCTAAGGACAAACACACACATTCATGCCCGAGGGAGGACTCGAACCTCCTCCAGGACCAGCCGCACAGTCCATGACTGCAGCGCCCAAGACGCGCTCGGCTACTCCCGCGCGGCTATTCAAGGTGCAGAAATCGGGATTAAGAATTTGGGAGATATTTTCATTGTTTTCTGCAAAGACAATGTTGGATTAATAACTAAAGTGGTGTAACCTCCCCCTCACTTATCGACCTTAATGACAGTGAAAAATTAAACCGCGTGTACCTAACGGGAAATTTGGGAAAGCAATCGTCACCGAAGTTAATCTGTCGGTAAAGAGGGAGGAAAGGGTTACATCTCAATGAAAGGAAAAATGCAAATGAAACTGGTGGAAATTAATTTTGAAAAGGGGTAAAGTTAATAAAGAAAGTAAATGTGCGGCCGTTACGTCAACAATTAACTAGCGGTAATTAGATATTTGAGATTTGGGGGAAATCACGGTCGCCAGTCCTAAGGACAATTACTATAGTAACTGAAAAAGAAAGGTTATTACACATATAATTAGCACTAGAAGCGTGGCAACTGAAGGTTGACACGTGTAGTGTGAAAACTGAAAGTTTGTCAGAAGTAATAAATTTCGCTACACTCTGACTTAATTTAGCAAAAGAATTAATAAAACCGGAAAATCGAAAGTTAATTTAGTGACTGAAGTTAATAGTGAGCTTTCTTTCTGAAGCACATCGAAATCCAGCAGAATACGGTTAGTCTTGGACTACCTCAACAATCATTTCAAAAGCAACTTGACTCTACGCAATTTAGAAACAAGAGATTTAACTTTGAACTTGAATTAAATGATTCTGAATAATTAACAATAATAAAATTTAGTACGTACCAAGCTGAGCTGCAGTCACAGGTAAGCTAAAATATGCTAACAAAACTCGCACTCTTAATTTGTGCTTGTGTAACCTAACTATTGTAGCCAGCTATGCTTTAACTGCACTTGGAAACTAAAGTACTGAAATGCAATGATGGTACTTTAATGCTGGCGTCTGAATTTCAACGACACTCGGTTTCATTTCGGAAAAGGAAGGGACCCTGCTTGGTAATGCAATTGGGACAATGAGCAACAAAGGTTCATGCTGAGTTGCTGTAATTTTGCGAGGCAAATGGAACAATTTGAAAAGCTGAGGTCTGCCATACAGTTCTGAAACTTTACGTGTTTTTAGCCTTCCTTGTTGGTTGATTGAAGGTTTGAAGCCGTCGATCGAGGAGGTGGCGACGGTCACTCATTGTCGGCCGTCGCTGTTGCAGAAGCTAGATGTTGGCGCGCCTTCTTCTCGACACGGTCACCAAACGAAACGGGCTCTTGATGTGCGCCGGCTAATGCTTCCCGTCCGCGACACCGTGCCAGAAACTAACATAGCAAGTCGAGCGCAATTACATGCTGCTAAACCCCGAAAGCGCGGCAACTCGCGGGAGCGTCACACCACACACCTGCCCCACTCGGCAGAGTTAACACTACCAAAGATCCTACACACTTTGATTCTTCACACGACCTATCGATGTAATCGTTCGATAGCAGTTTTCCCTAGGCAAGACCCAGCGTAAAAATATAAATAATATTTACGAAACAAACCAATTATACATCGACATAAATGCATACATACATATATATACATTATATATATATATATATATATATATATATATATATATACAAATAGTAAACGAATTACAATATATAAAGGCACAGAAATGTCATATATTCAGGTAACAAATTAAGGAAAAAACTTACAGTACAATAGATGGAAATAGGAGGATATGCATTTCCGGCGTTACACGTGTCCCACATTGTCTGAGGATGTTCGTGTAACCTAAACAGACTCAGAAAATGTCCCAAAAAATAAACAGCGGAAATGCATATGCTCAAAACATCATCAAAATTTAGCATTCGTCTAATTAAGCATAAATCAATTTTTTAGACCACAAAAATTGAGTGGAGACAGTCCTAATCTTATTCCACTGTGTCATCTTGCACGAAATAAAACAGGTTGAAAATATATTAAAATTCATAGAGAACATAGAAAATGGTTTAGCTATTCTAAAAATCTAAATTCCTAGCAGTATCAAGAAATGGTATACTATTTACAAAATTAATCAGATTGCATGGTCATAGAAAACAGGTATATCAAAATACGAAAATTAATAATTAATTACATAGAATACGTATTTTATATAAACTTTTCATAATTAATATTCTCGTCATGAGTGTGCACTTTACGCTAAACAAGATAATAATATACAGCAGATCGACAAAAACATAAATGTTGACAACAGAATTCTTTCATATCAGCTGTCCGGGAAGAAAAACAACTCCGCCTTCCGTACTCGCAAGTACAAAGAATGCCGACAGCGGCACAAGAGCCGACAGCGACCCGAGAGCCGACAGCGGCTCCACCTTGCCAGTATTGTTGCGCCCGCCTGTGCGGCACGCTTGATCTCACTCGCCTGTGTAGCGGCATTTCCAGAACGTCCGTTTCACTGAATTCTTTAGGAAAACTCACTCCCGAGTAATCTCAAGGAGTCCCTTAATACTATCACAGTGGATAACCCAACACTGTCCATCATCACACGCATGTACTAGCCTGAAACTTAAAACAGCGTCTAAGTACATCGGCAATGACTAGTAAAACACACATTCATGAAATCTGACAGCTAGTTACAAAAGCATATTTACATTCCTTAATCTACTGTGACTCAGCTGAAAACTTAAACTAGCAGCTTGGATTTTTCAATTGGTTAAAACGTCTAATCAAAAATTAATTACTTGTTAATTACAAGTTCTTTAATGACCTCTAGGTCAGGCAAAAGCATCGCAACATGGCACATCCTTAAATCTTACACTCTATATTACATACTGCACAAATTACCCATTCTGTGGTATTAATCAATCCTAGGTTGGTACAATTTCAAGTCTACAATATTCCGTGTACCTAATCGTTTTCCAGAGCTTGGATACTCTAAGCAATAAGCATTTGTGTGAGGTATACCAATGACTTTATATGGTCCATTATAAACAAATTTAGAGATTTCATTGTTTATCTCGTTCGATTTCTCATGAGCTTTTACAAGTATTAAGTCTCCGATTGCAAACTTAGCAAAACGCGCTTTAGCGTCATGACGACGTATGCGAGCATCGGCTTTTAGCTTCATTACTTCTCGCAAACGATCTTTTATCACACTAATACTAATGTCAATCCGTGGAGGGAATTTGATTATCTCTTCCAATTCACTTTCTACACTTTTGTCAATGCCGAGATTCCTCACGTTACGGCAGTTCAAATTCATTTCTGCGTCAATGTCATCCGGCCAGTTAACAATGTGTATAGGCTGGTATTGCCTATGCACACCGTCTCCTGCCTTGTCAAAACTAACAACTATTGCTTTATCTTGTGACGTACATGTCAAAGTTTTGCTTTCGCAATTAATCACTGCACGGTACTTTAATAGCCAATCCAATCCGATAATTACTTCCGTAGTTAAGTCTGGCACGACGACAAACTCTTGTTCAAATCGTGCCCCACATATCTCGAAGTTGACAAAAATCTGTTTTGTGACCGGTTTACTGGCCTTCCCAGTAGCACCGATAATTTTCACTCCTGTTACTGGCATAACTACAATGCCAGGTCTGTCTTTCAGTAACTCAAATATTTTCCCAGATACAGCACTCAATTCTGCACCGGTGTCAATCAACACGTTTAGTTGTAGGTCGTGCATATTAACAGACACTACTATCTGTCTACACTTATCCTCGACTGTTTCTTTCTCGTCTATATCCAGGTCATTCCAGAAAAAACCATCCGGCTTTGATCCTAAATCCTGCTTATCTGGCGGCTTTTTCAGCCTCTGTTCACATACAGTTTTAATTTCAACACGTTTGTCCTGAGGCTTAGTCTGTAGCTTCGCCTCCAATACCGAAACCTTTTCCTCTAACTCGTCAACTAGAGAGTGTTGCTTTGCCATCAATTCATTAATTGTCACCTTCGTTGATTCCTTTTTGGTCAGATTGATCTCATCTGCCAATCTACCTGGAGGAATGTGCCCAGTAGTCTCTGCAATTACTTCCGCTAGATCTGCGCAACCCACACTGCTATCGTCTGACCGTATAATGTCAGCTCTAACCTCATACACGCTGTAATCCACATGCTTTTCTACCAATCGTGTCCGGCTATCACTAAAATTTTCGTAATCTTTCTCCTCAATACTTTCGCAATGTTTAAACTGGAGTTTTGCGTCGGATGGGTCGGCTACTTCAACCACTGTAACTTTCGGTAAAGTCTGCCGGTTAGGGCCAGAACTTTCCGTTACTACTTCAACAGCCAACTCCTGCGGGACGAAACACGACGAATCTTGCTCGTGCTCCCCATTAACATCAACTATTTCTAGTAAAGTCTGCCGGTTAGGGCCAGAACTTCCTATCACTTCACAAATACTATCTTCCTGTGGGACGAAACGCGGCTAATCCTGCCCGCGCTCCCCATAAACGCTTCTCCCATACAGACCCCTATAATCTCTTAGTTCGTCGTATAAGCGACCGAACTGCCTTAACCAGACCTCATCCCTCTCTGCATCCCCTCGCTCGATGACGGACGTTTTATCCGACATCTGATCTTCTCTGAACACTTGCGAATCATTCTTAAACTCAATCTCCAGTTCCGCTGTGGGTATTACAGTTACCACTTTATAATCGATTTCCGGAACACTACTTAAATTGTTCTCACTGACAGTGAATGTACTTCCTACTGCCGTGTATACAGCTGATTTACTACCTGTGGGCGCACTCCTTTCTCCTAACACTGGCACACTCTCCCGCCGTTGATTATTCCACACGGAATTTTCATAACGACGACACCTGGGTTTTCTACTGTTATTGGGCCGCCAAAATTTCTCCACGCCCGGTCGGCCCCTCACCGGCGCGGCTAATGGTTTCCCTGTCTCGTCCCAGCAGATACGCTCCCCGGATGCTGCTGAGGCGGCTGATCACACACTCTGGCGTTATTACTATTCTGCGAAGCCCGTATCACGCTAGTATGATACTGGTTTCCGTCACTCCTGTTATTATTTGCATTGTATCGATTGTCATTACGGCCCAAACCACTATTGTTACTGCTGCCAAGATTGCGGTATGCATTATTCCCATAGTTATGATTGTTGTGGTTGCTGTGGTACCCGTTGTTGTTACCACGGCCTCTACCAGTATCGCGATTATTGCGCCAATTGTCCTCGTCCTCCACTCTTTCCAGGAAATGATTGATTGTCCTGTAATTGCTTCCTACGTAGCGTTTTGTATCATCTGGAAGCTTCTTGTAGAGTTCCCAGACTATTTAGGATTCCGTGCGGCGATCACGCAAATATTCCAACTTGCGGATCCAGCCCTCACAAAACTCCTTCATCGAGCCGCGCGAATTCGCATCGAAAGGCCTCGATACGACAAATTCGCGCCAGACACTTTGCTGTTTTTGCTCTGACCAGTATTCAGCCAGAAACAAATTTTTAAACTCGTCAAAGGTCAGGTTCGTAATGTTGAGGTTTAAGCCCCAACGCTTGGCATCACCAGCCAACACATCAATAACCGCATTAATTTTTCTCTCATTAGTCCATGATCTGGGTAAAACTCTTTCACAGTTTTTAATGAAATCCGTCGCGTGTATACCGCCTTTTTTCAAGGGGTCGAACCGCTCCTCTTTCGTCAACAATTCCGAACTATGTGCACAGATTGGCACATAGCTCTGTTTTTCTTCAAGTTTCTTTTCTAATTCCGACACTCTCGTAATCACTTGGCAAGTGGTTGTCGCAAGCGTTTCCACTTCCCTCTTTTTCTCTTCGCAGGTATTAGCCTGCTTCCTCACTTTGGTATCTACTTCGGATACTAAAACCTTTAAAGTTTCCACCTTCTGTTGATCGTCTTTTCTCACTAATTGAATTTGTTCCGTCACCTTATTCTCGATGATCGGAGCAACTGCGTCTCCTACACTTTTCTCGATTCTGCTAATTTCGGAATTAAAACGCGTATTTATGCTCGCAATTTCCGCCTGAACGCCTATCATTTCCTGTTTAAGATTACCGATTTCGGTATTAATCACAACAATATCTTCTTTGATTTTATCAAATTTTGTGTTAACAACTCCAACATTGTTGTTAACAACATTAATAGCTTTGTTCTGATTGTCTAGCTTCCTGTCAATTTTTCCAGACTGAGCTTTAATTTCTGCCGATTGAGTTTCTATCTTGCTAGACTGAGCCTTGATTTCGTTAATCAAAACATTCAATAAATCAGTTAAATTCCCGGAAACTACAGGTTTTACTTCCGTAGCGGCTTCCTCTTTAATTGTCCCCCCGTATTCGTCATCAAGGGATTCCGATTTGATTTTCACTTCCGATTCCGAAACATTTTCTAATGTTTGGAGTTCCATTTCTGCTCTTTGTTGCGTCTCGGCGGTCGCGTCTTTCATGCTAGCCGCCTGCCCCTGAACAATGGGTACCGTGGTGCGTGTTTCCCACTGTTCGACCGATTGTTCCGTACCCAAGTCTACCAAATTTTGGTAATTGTTGCCTTCACTCATTTTAATAATTTTCAATATAAATAACAAATCTCAAATCTAATTAGGATTCCTCAGACTAATATTCTCGCTGACGTATCGACCATTTCGTAACCAGTACTTTGTTATGAGATTTGCACAATGCAAAATTCGTGTCCAGAACAACCTCAAATTTGAAGATTGTCCTGTCACCAGGTCGCCACATGTAACCTCCCCCTCACTTATCGACCTTAATGACAGTGAAAAATTAAACCGCGTGTACCTAACGGGAAATTTGGGAAAGCAATCGTCACCGAAGTTAATCTGTCGGTAAAGAGGGAGGAAAGGGTTACATCTCAATGAAAGGAAAAATGCAAATGAAACTGGTGGAAATTAATTTTGAAAAGGGGTAAAGTTAATAAAGAAAGTAAATGTGCGGCCGTTACGTCAACAATTAACTAGCGGTAATTAGATATTTGAGATTTGGGGGAAATCACGGTCGCCAGTCCTATGGACAATTACTATAGTAACTGAAAAAGAAAGGTTATTACACATATAATTAGCACTAGAAGCGTGGCAACTGAAGGTTGACACGTGTAGTGTGAAAACTGAAAGTTTGTCAGAAGTAA
Source organism: Schistocerca nitens (assembly GCF_023898315.1). NCBI lineage: Eukaryota > Metazoa > Arthropoda > Insecta > Orthoptera > Acrididae > Schistocerca > Schistocerca nitens. Next base: position 123,047,747 of record NC_064622.1, on the reverse strand, counting down.
TAAATTTCGCTACACTCTGACTTAATTTAGCAAAAGAATTAATAAAACCGGAAAATCGAAAGTTAATTTAGTGACTGAAGTTAATAGTGAGCTTTCTTTCTGAAGCACATCGAAATCCAGCAGAATACGGTTAGTCTTGGACTACCTCAACAATCATTTCAAAAGCAACTTGACTCTACGCAATTTAGAAACAAGAGATTTAACTTTGAACTTGAATTAAATGATTCTGAATAATTAACAATAATAAAATTTAGTACGTACCAAGCTGAGCTGCAGTCACAGGTAAGCTAAAATATGCTAACAAAACTCGCACTCTTAATTTGTGCTTGTGTAACCTAACTATTGTAGCCAGCTATGCTTTAACTGCACTTGGAAACTAAAGTACTGAAATGCAATGATGGTACTTTAATGCTGGCGTCTGAATTTCAACGACACTCTGTTTCATTTCGGAAAAGGAAGGGACCCTGCTTGGTAATGCAATTGGGACAATGAGCAACAAAGGTTCATGCTGAGTTGCTGTAATTTTGCGAGGCAAATGGAACAATTTGAAAAGCTGAGGTCTGCCATACAGTTCTGAAACTTTACGTGTTTTTAGCCTTCCTTGTTGGCTGATTGAAGGTTTGAAGCCGTCGATCGAGGAGGTGGCGACGGTCACTCATTGTCGGCCGTCGCTGTTGCAGAAGCTGGATGTTGGCGCGCCTTCTTCTCGACACGGTCACCAAACGAAACGGGCTCTTGATGTGCGCCGGCTAATGCTTCCCGTCCGCGACACCGTGCCAGAAACTAACATAGCAAGTCGAGCGCAATTACATGCTGCTAAACCCCGAAAGCGCGGCAACTCGCGGGAGCGTCACACCACACACCTGCCCCACTCGGCAGAGTTAACACTACCAAAGATCCTACACACTTTGATTCTTCACACGACCTATCGATGTAATCGTTCGATAGCAGTTTTCCCTAGGCAAGACCCAGCGTAAAAATACAAATAATATTTACGAAACAAACCAATTATACATCGACATAAATGCATACATACATATATATACACAAATAGTAAACCAATTACAATATATAAAGGCACAGAAATGTCATATATTCAGGTAACAAATTAAGGAAAAAACTTACAGTACAATAGATGGAAATAGGAGGATATGCATTTCCGGCGTTACAGTGGAAGCTCAAGAGTAGTAAGCAATGGAGGATACTGAAAGATTCTTGAAAGCCGTGTTTGAATCAGTATTGCTGCGTTTGGGGAAAGAGTTAATAATAATTCCAGTTGGTGTACTCAATACACTTAAAAGAGATTTGCAGTATTATGAAATTACTCCACAATGTCAAGTATGGCTTGTATGTGGTGACTTTAGTGTTTGGCATTCTTCTTGGCCAGCAAATAGAGTATATGAATATGCTTTCCTATATGTATGAATGGGACAGTGTACAGTCCTAAAGCATGAGCAGCACAATGACCAGGGCGGGGCCCTCGAAACTATATCAAGAAGGGGCCGACTCGGGCCAATGGAAAGAGCGGGCAGCGCCACAGCTACAGGGAGACAGAGTTGAGGGCCCCTGTCAACGCTGATTTAACCAACCGTCCATCACTGGTCATCCCAATTCGATCGCAGACTTCAACAGCATCAGTGCTGAGTTATAGTAAGACATTAGTAAGCCTGAATAATATAACTGCATGTAGGATGCGCAACAGGCGCAGCAATTCAAGTTACAGTTGTCTTATTTTTAGAAGTAAAGAGTTATATTAATCAGCTATGTACACACCATTTTGGATTCCTGCGACTAGCCATCGCAATCCTTCTCCTTCGTTATTTGTGTCTTTGCTGACTTCCACAGCGGCCTACACAGCAGACAGTAGAGCACTTCATGGGGGTTGGAGTAGGAGAGAGCCGCCAAAGACGAAAAACCTGATAGCGGTATCGAGGAACATTGTGAATGAGCATCTGGTTAATCCAGATCATATTTTATAGCTTTCACTGCATATCAGGTTAGAAAAACCTGTTTTCAGTATTTGTGTAGCCAATTCCCAAATCAACCCGTTGCAGAGTGTAAAGAAAAGATAGCTGTGGGACTCGATATAGACAAGATGATGTGTGATGAACACTTTGAAAATACGATGACAGAAATAGAACTGTAAACCTGGATAAGCTTAAAAATGTTGTACATCGTTTCGTTGGTCAGAATAAGGCAGTCTGTTAGAAGGAAGTACTGGAAGATATTCCACAGTTGTTTAAGCAATTAGGATGCAAGATGTCTCTAAAACTGCGCTTTCTGGCGTCACCCATACACAATTTTCACTAGAGTTTGCCTAAGATATTAGCGGAACATCGTTAGCAATGCCGTTAGGGAATAAACATTATGTCTGACTACTGCTGGTGCATCGCACGTGACACAGAAAAAGGATATCAAAGAATTATTCAGATCAGCATATTTGCTTCTTCTGTTTCATACACTAAATTCATATACTGAATTTTACCATTTTATTGTTCCATTTCGTCTCAGTTTTCCTGTAATTGCTTTCCGGTTTCATTACATTAGCTACCGATTTCGATGATAATGATGATTACTATAGTTCGTTGACGATGATGGTTAACATAGCGAAAACATTAAGTGCTGTGAACAAACAGGCTTCATATTCGTGATGGCAGCAATCGATTTAGTTACAATCCCTAGACAAATGATCGAAATTAGTCGACCTTTGTTATTATAATAACACAACAATTATAATAACTATAATAACAGAACAGTGATACACATATTGAACCGTAGACTCAGTAAAGATACGTTGTTAGATGTAAGAGAGCATCTGAAGGCCCTAATCGTGTCTGGCAAATATATAATTAAAAAAATAAATGATAGATGGTTGACACGTATAGCGCTAGAATAAGAGCTTTGATACTTTTTATTTGTTTCCAGGAAGTTGTATAACAGGAGTAATTACTACTACAGCTGTCGTTAATTCATAGTTCACCCCAAGTGAGACCTCATTCACTAGTCAGGTGCACCCACTATCAAAAGCGTAGACCCGAAATTGGCCTTTGGCCGCAAGCGGTGCCTTACTGCAGGTACTAGAAGCGAAAAGAGAGCATAGAAACATGAGCAGAAGTTGACGTCAGCAGTTTTCTCTGGTCATTCCGTAAAACTACCGTCCTGAAAACTCGTAGTCGTAAAAGAAAATGTGGTGAATAAAATTTCACGGTGCCCAAGAGTTTCGGTGATGGCATTTCCGATCCACAAAATGAAAGACTGCAGATAAAGTACTGCTAAGGTTACCAAAGAGATTGCGCGCACGCGGGAAAAGAAAAGAACTCCACGGGAAAAAGAACTCGTTTCCATAGCAGAAAAGCAAAGGATTCGATCTTTCGCTATTTATGTGCGATTTTTGCCGTTTCTAGTAAGGAATACGCATGCTGGTCGATCGCTGACCGTTTGCGAACTTTTTCTTAGCAATGTGGAGCGGCAGAACCATTTCGGATGAAGCAAGTCGCAGAATCTGTTCCTTTACAGTCTCTTATTTTCTTTCACCTTCTGTTCTTACTGCCAGTTAACAACAAATATTACAAATATACTCAACATTATGGAGTGCTGAAACAATGGGAATACTTCACAACCAGTCACTAAAATATATAGTTTTTAGTAAGGACGCGTTTCAGAGACTTCGCTTCATCTTCAGCTGATAGCCTCAGACATAAGTTGCCAGTCATTATTTATGGAAACAGCACCGTTAGGTTTTCTGCAGTTTTCTCACAGTTGCGCTTTGTGATATCCAGGAGATCTGCATTAACACCTAACACTTTCTTTACGATACCGATGCTTCATAGTGGAAATGCTGTAGAAAGTAAGTCCAAGAGTGTCACCTTAAAACGTGCGCATATAGTCAAAATTCATCTTGAACAATAAACATGAATTTTAGAAACCTGTTATTTTGTTCTTCCTTTAAAGTTTAACAGATAGCGTATTGCTTCCGTAATTTAGTACCTCTGAGATTTCTGATGAGGGCTAGGTTTGACTCATGCTCCACTTATCAATAATGGAGCTGTGAGTGGTTGCTTTGTGAAATAACGGTGAGGGAAGGAGTTTGGAAACTCAGCAGAGGTGAAAACTAATGGTTCACTTCATAGACATCATTTTATTATCCGCAGAGTCAATAAAAATCCTTGTTAGAAATACTAAAGACAATGAAGACTTTTTTTTCTGTGTGGACAGTGCTTGTAAGCATCTGTACTTGATGGTTGTTAAATGGGAAAGCAAATTTTTTGAGCATTTTATCAAATATTGCAGGTGTGTATCAGATTTAACTTTGTTAGACATCGAAGAGACAAAAATTGTTCTATCCCTCATCCAAGACTGAATACTGGCTTTACGATGTGCATGGTTGTCCGGTTAGCACTGTTTAACATGTAGAGCCTAAGGGTCCGTGTTCCATCAGCGTACGCAATAAGAATTTAATTATTAGTAGCATTAAATTCAAAATACAGAGAAATTTAATTTTTATAACTCCTTTTTCTTCAAAACACAAAGTGCTTTCCTTTCATTTTTGATACCGATACACCTGTTACCTAAGTGGTACAGACTTGGAGAGTATTCTGTGCTAACATTTTAAGCCTAAAAGTGCAAAAGACGCATTTTTCTTGTTGTGATTGCTCTCCTTAAGCTGCACGATGTAAGTCTTGGATGTAACAAAACGATGCACTGGATACTTGATGGCCTGACAGCAGGTATTTACAGGTTAACGAGAAATATTTGGTTTTCTTGTTCGAAAAACAATTAATGTGGCAGAAAATTTCGTGAGAATAAAGACACAGAATGTGCTGTAATTATGGTTCAAGGTCATATTGTTCTTTCGTAGTTTATCTTACATGAATTTTTGGAACGTTTCGTCGCTTACATAAGCACTTGGCCGCTGGTGTGGTTCATCAGTATACAATGACTAGGTGATTTGGAAGAGATCTGAAGACGCACACATCAGACGTATTATGCTAATACAGCTGCTCACGTATTGGAACGTGTCTTTCTGTGCAGTTCGTCGCTAGATTTGGATGTTGGAAGTCTGTTCAAGTTTGGATAAAAGAGAACTGACGAAGAGAGAGATAGAGAGAGAAAGAGAACGAGAATGAGAGATAGAGAGAGGGGTAAAGGGAGGAGGAGACGGCAGTTTTAACTATAGTGAAACATTCTTTTAATCTTACGTGTTAAAATGTAATCAAGGTAGCATTAATGTTTTATCATATCGTTTCCGTTTTTAAACTGGAAACCAATCACTTTCACAATTTCCCGTGTGGCTTTGCTTTCAGGCTAGCCTCTCTTTTCGCAGGTACTGTTCCGGTTTAGTATTTTTTGATTCTCATATCGGATATTATAAATCAGTTTCAAATGTAACAATCACAAAACAAACTCAAAAATAATAATTTTGGTTTGGTCTTGGTTTTCTTGGCTAGAGTTCAGAGTATATTTATGTATTCTGCTGCTAAGAAATAAACCTTTTATATACGACGATGGCCGCGGGAGTCCTGCTAATATGGCAAAAGGAAACAAAGAATTTAAAAACATATAGTACGCATAATGCTATGTATCTATCCTGGTGCTGCTGGCAGAATTATAGCGGGAATGTATTAGAGACAGAAGAAGACTAGAATATCCCCAGAATGAGATTTTCACTCTGCAGCGGAGTGTGCGCTGATATGAAGGTAGGAGACGAGATACTGGCAGAAGTAAAGCTGTGAGGACCGGGCGTGAGTCCTGTTTCGGTAGCTCATATGGTAGAGTACTTGCCCGCGAAAGGCAAAGGTCCCGAGTTCGAGTCTCGGTCGGGCACACAGTTTTAATCGGCCAGGAAGTCACTCGAATATCTAATACAGATTGTAGAGGATGTCCGTTGCAGTAGTTACGTTAGAAATAGGTAGAAAAGGCCGACAGCTGAAAAGCAGACGAAAGGCTGATGTCATGAAAACAAAAGCGCTTCAAATGGTCTTGATGCTCTCAGTTTCAACTAGGGGATGAACTGACGTAGTCGCTAGTATAGCCTGGATATGAATACGACTGAATTAAAATAATTTTCTAAAAATTATAACCCTGTGACCATATATTTGTGTCGGTTTTGACAAAGAGAAAGATTGTTGTAAGAAGCTGTTACGGAGAAGTACGGATTTAGAACAAAGAGTCACCTAATGGACATCTGTTTCAGCTAACAATTCGTTTTTTTTTTTGGGTTGTCGAGAAGGTGCGAGGAAACACTGCCTGGCCAGTTTAATGAAGGATGCCTCCTGACTCGAGTTTGTTAAAATACGACAGAACAAAAGGACAGACAATTATGTCTCATTGGAATTCTGATTGGTGTTGTAGAACTGTGCTTTAGATTCAGTTCAAGCTTTTTGTCACTCGTCCAGACGCGAGTACAGACTAGTGAGTAAGTTAGTCCAGATGTCGCTAGCTTCCGTGACGAATACACGAACCGGATGCTATAAAACATTGCAAATGTTCCCCGGAAAAACTGCGTGTTCCACTGCCCTTCGCACAAACAGCACTGACTCACAAGGATAAAAATATATCTAACAATGTTATGAGTTGCTGTCATGCATAGAAAGATATGAACCATGGGAAAAGTGATCACGATATTGTAAATTTTATGGAAACTATTGTTATGGTTGCGGTCGTTGGTGCAGCTCTCCATGCTAGTCTACAGTATGCAACTCTTCGTCTCTGAATAAACACTGGAGCCTATATACATTTGAACCTGCCTACTGTATTCAGCCATTGGACTCCCTCTACAGTTTTACCGAATCATCCTACCCACATCCCTCCTTTACAAAGCTGATGGTTCCTTTTTACCTCAGGGTATACCTTACCGACCGATCGTTTATTTTAGTAAAATAGCGTCAGATAGCCGTACCGTAGGTGCAGCCACAACGGAGAGGTATCTGTTGAGAGGCCAGACAAACGTGTGGTTCCTGAAGAGGGGCCGCAGCCTTTTCAGTAGTTACAGGGGCAACAGTCTGGATGATTGACTGATCTGGCCTTGCAACACTAACCAAAACGGCCTTCCTGCGAACGGCGGAAAGAATAGGGAAACTACAGTTGTAATTTTTCCTGAGGACATGCAGCTTTACTGTGTGGTTAAATGATGGCATCCTCTTGGGTAAAATATTCCGGAGGTAAAATAGTCCCCCATTCGGATCTCCGGGCGGGGACTACTCAAGAGGACGTCATTATCAGGAGAAAGAAAACTGGCGTTCTACGGATAGGAGCGTGAAATGTCAGATCCCTTAATCGGGCAGGTAAGATGGAAAATTTTAAAAGGGAAATGGATAGGTTAAAGTTACATATAGAGCGAATTAGCGAAGTTCAGTGGCAGGAGGAAGAAGACTTTTGGTCAGGTGAATACAAGGTTTTAAATACAAAATCAAATAAGGTAATGCAGGAGTACGTTTAATAATGAATAAAAAAATAGGAGTGCGGGTAAGCTACTACAAACAGCATAGTGAACGCATTATTGTGGCCAAGATAGACACAAAGCCCACGCCTACTACAGTAGTACAAGTTTATATGCCAACTAGCTCTGCAGATGACGAAGAAATCGAAGAAATGTATGATGAGATAAAAGAAATTATTCAGATAGTGAAGGGAGACGAAAATTTAATAGTCATGGGTGACTGGAATTCGATAGTAGGAAAAGGAAGAGAATGAAACGTAGTAGGTGAATATGGATTGGGGGAAAGAAATGAAAGAGGAAGCCGACTGGTAGAATTTTGCACAAAGCATAACTTAATACAAGCTAACACTTGGTTCAAGAATCATAAAGGAAGACTGAATACATGCAAGAAGCCTGGAGATACTGACAGGTTTCAGATAGATTATATAATGGTAAGACAGAGATTTAGGAAGCAGGTCTTACATTGTAAGACATGTCCAGGGGAAAATGTGGACTGTGACCACAATCTATTGGTTATGAACTGTAGATCAAAACTGAAGAAGCTGCAAAAAGGTGGGAATTTAAGGAGATGGGACCTGGATAAACTGACTAAACCAGATGTACAGAGTTTCAGGGAGAGTATAAGAGAACAATTGACATGAATGGGGGAAAGAAATACAGTAGAAGAAAAATGGGTAGCTCTGAGGGATGAAATAGAGAAGGCATCAGAGGTTTAAGAAGGTAAAAATAGGAGGGCTAGTAGAAATCCTTGGGTAACAGAAGATATATTGAATTTATTTGATGAAAGAAGAAAATATAAGAATGCAGTAAATGAAGCAGGCAGAAAGGACTACAAACGTCTCAAAAATGAGATCGACAGGAAGTGCATAATGGCTAAGCAGGCATGGCTAGAGGACAAATGTAAGGATGTAGAGGCTTATCTCACTAGGGCTAAGATAGATACTGCCTGCAGGAAAATTAAAGAGACCTTTGGAGAAAAGAGAACCACATGCATTAATATCAAGAGCTCATATGGAAACCCAGTTCAAGCAAATAAGGGAAAGCACAAAGGTGAAAGGAGTATATAGGGTGTCTATACAAGGCGATATACTTCAGGACAACATTATGGAAATGGAAGAGGATGTAGATGAAGATGAAATGGGAGATATGAACTGTGTGAAGAGTTTGAAACAGCACTTGAATTGTTTTGTGATGTGGTTGCTGTCTGTGAGGGTGCCTGATTTGCTACAGCCGGGCTGCCTCTCGACTGCTTCCATCTGCTTGGCCGCACGCAAACAGGAATCCGACCCTGTAGTTTGTCGGTTTGTTTAATATTCACCCTGTATGTAAAAACAACCTAAGTCGAAATAAGGCCCCGTGAGTAGACAAGATTCCATTAGAATTACCGACAGCCTTGGGAGAGCCAGTCCTGACAAAACTCTACCATCTGGTGAGCAAAATGTATGAGACAGGCGAAATACCATCAGACTTCAAGAAGAATATAATAATTCCAATCCCAAAGAAAGCAGGTGTTGACAGATGTGAAAATTACCGAACTATCAGTTTAATAAGTCACGGCTGCAAAATACTAACGCGAATTCTTTACAGACGAATGGAAAAACTGGTAGAAGCAGACCTCGGGGAAGATCAGATTGGATTGTGTAGAAATATTGGAACACGTGAGGCAATACTGACCCTACGACTTATCTTAGAAAATAGATTAAGGAAAGGCAAACCTACGTTTCTAGCATTTGTAGACTTAGAGAAAGCGTTTGACAATGTTGACTGGAATACTCTCTTTCAAATTCTGAAGGTGGCAGGGGTAAAATACAGGGAGCGGAAGGCTATTTACAATTACTATAGAAAGCAGATGGCAGCTATAAGAGTCGAGGGACATGAAAGGGAAGCAGTGGTTGGGGAGGGAGTGAGACAGGATTGTAGACTCTCCCCGATGCTATTCAATCTGTATATTGAGCAAGCAGTTAAGGAAACAAAAAGAAAATTCGGAGTAGGTATTAAAATCCATGGAGAAGAAATAAAAATTGTGAGGTTCGCCGATGACATTGTAATTCGGTCAGAGAGAGCAAAGGACTTGGAAGAGCAATTGAACAGAATGGACAATGTCTTGAAAGGAGGGGATAAGATGAGCATCAAGAAAAGGAAAACGAGGATAATGGAATGTAGTCGAATTAAATCGGGTGATGCTGAGGGAATTAGATTAGGAAATGAGACACTTAAAGTAGTAAAGGAGTTTTGCTAATTGGGGAGCAAAATAACTGATGATGGTCAAAGTAGAGAGGATATAAAATGTAGACTGGCAATGGAAAGGGAATCGTTCCTGAAGAAGAGAAATTTGTTGACATCGAGTATAGATTTAAGTGTCAGGAATTCGTTTCTGAAAGTATTTGTGTAGAGTGTAGCCATGTATGGAAGTGAAACATGTGACGATAAATAATTTGGACAAGAAGAGAATAGAAGCTTTCGGAATGTGGTGCTACAGAGAAATGCTGAAGATTAGATGGGTAGATCACATAACTAATGAGGGGGCATTGAATAGAATCGGGGAGGAGTTTGTGGCACAACTTGACTAGAAGAAGGGATCGGTTGGTAGGACATGTTCTAAGGCATCAAGGGATCACCAATTTAATATTGGAGGGTATCGTGGAGGGTAAAAAGCGTAGAGGGAGACCTAGAGACGAATACACTAAGCAGATTCAGAAGGATGTAGGCTGCAGTAGGTACTGGGAGATGAAGCTGCTTGCACAGGATGGAGTAGCATGGAGGGCTGTATCAAACCAGCCTCATGACTGAAGACTACAACAACAACAACAACAACAGTGTCATAATTTGTTTCCTCACTTCGATTTAGAATCTTTTCATTAGTCAATTGATCTACCCAACGAACTTTCAGCATTATTCCATAGTACCATATTTCTCTTGTTGTTTGAACTACTTACCATTCTCGTCCCACTTTTGTACAAACCAACACCCAAGTCAAGACTTCCTAACAATTGAATTTATGTTCGATGTACATTTTGTTAAATGATTCCCTGCTACTACCAGATTGCATTTTATATCCTCATTACTTCCACTATCATTAGTTATCTTGTTGCCCGAATATCCAAACTCATCTACTATTTGTAGTTCCTCAGTTAGAAACGTCTATTAGGAACACTTGCCAAAAGCAGAACTCGGACTAACATTTTCTAGAAACTCTGAGGCTTATGATGGCGATTCCCTGCATTGACAATCGATAATTTAGCCCTCGGCTTAGTTTACTTTTGTTACGACGCAGAGCAAAAAAGGGGAAGAAAGTAAACTTTTCCTAAGTTCGCTCCAAGAGTCAACGGTATTCAACTGTACTGCTCCCTGTTGTAGAATATTTGTCTCCAGTTTGAATTAATAGTACTCACACAAGACCTGTTGACACCATAGAAGCATGTCATGCGTCTTATAGAAAGTACAGTCAGACCTACACCTATTTCCTATATTTCACGACAAATACCTTCATATCTACGGCCGGTAAACGCACTTGTATAGGACTGCAAAAAACTACAGATAAATCCTCCTCTTCGCCGAGACATTCCACTCATTAGCAAAGCTCTCATCACAACCCTTGGGAACCATAAGGCTGTTAGATAACAACGGCTTTACTACTAATAGCTGCTGAAGACACTTTTGGCAATTTAATGCTACTGTGGAACTACTAAAGATTCCGTGCGTGTCGACAAAACCACGTGGCATTGGACTGCCACGCAACGCCTGTTCGGTTCTTAACCGAATAAGAACCGACACTGGCTTGTGTGCCGACTCTCAGTAGAAACCAGATTGTTCACAGTGTAATTCAAGAATGCGCTCTGAGAGCTTTCTCTAGCGACCAATCAAAGTTCCTAGCTGTGACTGAAAGACCAGTAGGCTACATTCGTGAACAGGATATTAGATTGTAATTTGAGAAAATCACAATTATTTTCTGTTGTAGCCAAATGCTACGTAAACAAAATAAATAAGAAAGAAGTGTCTCATATTCTAATCTGATTCCTTCAATTTTTCCTGCTTTAGTTCGACTTTTGTAATTGATATACTTTTGTATATTCATCTCATAACCTCTTTTCAAGACACTTTATATTCCGCTCTACCGCTCTCAGAAGGCGCTTTACGATTCTAGACGGAATTACGTCATCGGCAATCCTAAAAGTTTATATTTATTCTTCCTGAAATTTAACGCCTTCGCCAAAATTTTCTTTGGTTTCCTTTATTGCTTGCTCAGCGTACAGACTGAATTACATGGAGGGTAGGCTACACCACTTCCTCACCCCGTTCCCAGTCACTACTTGTCTTTCATGTCCATGGACTCTTCTAACTGACGTCCGATTTTTCTACACGTTGTGAGTAATTGTTTGCTCCCTGTGCTTTATCTTTGTCATCTTCAGAATTTCTAACCAACAACGTTAAAAGATTTTCCTAAATCACTCTGTTTTTTTAGAATAAGTCTTAAGATCGCTGTTGCCTTGGGTGTTCCTACATTTCTCCGGAACCCAAACTCATCTTCCCTGAGGTCGGGTTCAACAAGTTCCTTTTTCTGTGAGTGGGTAGTGTCACTATTTTGCAGCCACGGCATATTATAATGATGGCTTGACAATATTCGCACCTGTCGGAAGCCAGGGTTCTTTGGAATTGGTAGTACAAAATTCTTCTTGAAATGTGGGTACTTCGCCTCTCTCATAGAAGCTGCGCACCAGTTAGAATAGTTTTGTCATGGGTAGCTCTCACACCCCTTATTAGTGTGTCCGTTCATCATCCACAGTAATAATCCACCAACGAAGGTCATCTGGCATCTTTTTAGAACAGCCCAAACACTGCTGATACGTCTTTCACATGTAACTGATTTTCTTTAGCATTCAACACATGTAGCACTCATGTTTCTCGATTATTTGAACATTCAGTTGCAGTTTTGGGATTCATCTACTTCAAGAACAGTGTCATTACATTTTAATTCTCGCTCTCACTTTCCTAGGGGCTGAGAATAAAAAAGTAGACTTCTAGTAACCCCCTCAACTACGAACAAACTTTCGTTATCAGTAAAATAAAATAAAAAAAGGGGACACAATTCGTGTGAAACATACACATCATGAGTGCTTCAAAAAGCTACGTAAACAAAACTACTTGTCAGATGGCGTTGACACATGACTTACATTATTTAAAGCCGTATGACAACATAGTAACAAAATATTTGATACTAATATCGTGTCTGTACCGTGATTGAATGACCAACTTCGCTCTTACGTACACACCGATAAGAACTGTACAGTGTCGAAACAGCTGGATTAAGACATTTGTACTCCAGCAGTACCTAGCGGCCTGGTAGGTCTACAAGTTGAGAAAAGACGGCAGTTATACGTTACCCTCGGTGCTTTCAGAGCGAGGCACCTTCTGCGTGTTTGGGTGGCAGCGGAGATGTGACGTGCGGAGTGGAATCCTCTGTTTCCTCGCCCGCTGCTCTGAGGCGGGCCTGCACAACTTCAAAGGCAGACTTTTGCTTACCTCAGACGGCCTCCCGCCGCCCTAAGTGCACGCTCTCGTCTCTCCAGGGAGCACGCGAATTTCGCCAAAAGCAACAAATTGCCACTAGGAGAGTACTCCTTACCAAAGTCAGCGGGGCGCGTCGCGCATCCGTACGACGTCACTCTGCTTGTCTCTTTCGCCAATAACATTCAGATCTAACGATTGCTGGTAATGTTAGTTCAGCCAAATTTAACAAGAATAGAGGCGGTGGAAACTTGTAGGTTTAGTCTGATCCGTGACGTATTCTGGCATAGTGCAGAAGAAAAGCCAGAAATCACTTTCTGAAAGTAGCAGCAAAAATAAGATTAAACGGCTCAGTTGAAGAGGGAAGAGAAATTGTTAAAAATATCGTTGCACAGAACTTCAACCATCTAGGTTCAAAATGGTTCAAATGGCTCTGAGCACTATGAGACTTAACTGCTGTGGTCATCAGTCCCCTAGAACTTAGAACTACTTAAACCTAACTAACCTAAGGACATCACACACACCCATGCCCGAGGCAGGATTCGAACCTGCGACCGTAGCGGTCACGCGGCTCCAGACTGTAGCGCCTAGAACCGCACGGCCACTCCGGCCGGCAGACCATCTAGGAGTAGCACCGACATCCGTTACTGAAATTAATATAATTACAAAAAAGGTATAAAAAGCAAAAGCTCGTGCGGTATTGATGTAATTTCAAACGAATTCTCAGAACTTGATCCTTTGATTAAACGTAATAAGTAATGTCCTAAGCATCACTGGCAAACTTTTCCATACAGGTTAAAATATGCAAGTGTTAAATCTCTTCATAGGAAACGTGATTAGAAAGTCTTCAACAATTTCCGTCCAGCTTCCATACCCACAACTTTTTCCAAAATATTAAAAAAAATAATGTGCTCCAGTATAGTTTCACATTCAAGTAAAAACAAGTCACTTAGCATGTCACAATTTCAATACCAGAAGGATTGTTATTTAAACATTCACTCGACAAATAGTAAAATCCTTAAGTAGTCAATTAATGCTAGATGGTATTTCTTTTAACCTTTCCAAGGCGTATGATTATGTAGATCATGTTACTGGGTTAGAAATCCTAATGGTTAATGAAACTGACAGCTTTATTCACAGATAGTTTGACTCATACTTTACAAGCAGAATGCAAAAGGATGAAAATAATTGATGCTGGGTTGACACGAAAGAAAATTTTAGTGATTTGAAATAAATCAAAAAGGAAGTACCACAGATTTAAATTTTGTCGACTCCTGCTCCGTATACATCTGAGTGACCCACTTAACATTCAGAGGGCAGGACTGGTACTTTTTGCAGATGATAAAAGTGTCATAACAAATTTCATTAGAGAGGAAGCCACACAAGAGGTTGTAAATTATTTTCTCCAAAGGAGATTTAGACAATTTTCAGAAAATGGGCTCTCCCTAAATTTTGAAAAATAACACTATATTCAATTCTGCACAACGCACAGTAAAACTATAACTGATGTAGCACAGGAGCAGGAGTCATTAAATAGGGTAAAATGCTCCAAAGTTTTAGGTGTACATTCTGATGAAACCTGCAATTGGAACAAGCACATTACTGAGCTTTTCAGACAAATATGTTGAGTTACATGTAATTGCTAATTTGGAAACAAAGGAATCAACCTTCTGACATACTTTGCATATTTCCTGACAGTAACGTCTTATGGAATATTTTTTTATGGTGACTTACCACTTAGAAAGGAAGTATAACTTGTACAAAAGTGAGCAAAATAATATATGGTGTTCATCCACGTACCTCTTCACGAAGCTAGGCATTTTATACCCAGTACTCATACTCGCCAATGAAATTCATCATACATAATCCAACACAGATTGAGGAGAACAGCAACGTCGATACCTACAACACGGGAACACGGGAGGGAAAAAATGACTTTTTTAACCATTATTAAAACTGTCAATGGATCAGACAGGAGTTCGTATGCAGCATAGATTTTTAAAATTATATTTTACCCAATAACACAAAATTTCTGAAAGGTAGCAAAGGAAATTTTAAAAATCATCTCAAATCCTTTCTCCTGGACAGCTCCTTCTATACAGTGGTTTGGAAAATGGGTTGCTGGTTAAAAATATAAATATCTAAATAAGGGACTGTTTGTATGTGTAGAATCATGAGCTGACTAAAAAATAATTATTCATTAATTTCTACACTAAACACGTATACAGAAACTGTAAACTGACACGTTAAATTAATTTATTTCACCTAGTACTCAGACTATCAATTACCAAACTTCAGATTCGATAATTAATGGAATATGTTTTTGTCTAATCACACATTTATAATGTAAGTTTTTTCACCTCGTAAAGCAGTAATTGAATAAATTGTAGCCTGTGTAAACAAAATAATAACTCGCAACATACACCAGGGCATTGAATAAGTAATGGAAAACATTTTTTTCTAAGCCAGTTTAAGCTGAAAAAAATGCAGTCTTTGTTGTGGAACATCGTAGAATATTCGCATTTCAGCCACCATAGTTCCATGAAGTTCTGATTGGTGACAGCGCTATACGTAGTCTCCAAAATGGCGTCTCTAACGGATCTGTGTAGTTGAAATTCCTTTGGAACAAAATCAAAGCATCACACGTATTCATAGGCGCTTGCAGAATCTATACGGAGACCCGTGTGATAGTTTTCATGTTCAGAAAAAAACTCCTGATGTATTTATATCGTAGCAAGTGCTTACAAAATATATGATTTCGCTGTTGCAGCATTAGAGCAGCAGCTGTTGGAGGCTGAAATGCAGGAAGAACGAAAGTACATTTGTAATATACGTACTATCGTTAGAGATTTTCTTCCGTGTGTACGGTTGTGTGAGTCTTATATTCTTCATTGTTGTGGATGTTGCTATGGATCAAGAGGAGAATGAGAATCTAGCAGGCGTATGCATGCAGAAAGATGAGAAGGTGTCACCTCCATCTGGTATCAACTTTTTAATCTGTTTTTGTTTTTCTTTTTTTTAGTAGTTTTGAATAACCAATATCTGTAGGCAAATTAAGAACAGTTTTTTTGTCGTTGTTGTTGTTTCTTATAAACAATAGCTTACTGTAGACGACTTCCGTGAGATGGATCGGTGTCTCCACAACAACAACAATTCCGGCAAGGATAAAATACCGGAGTGGAAGCGTGAGATGGTGGCTGCTGAAAGGCAGTGCGACCTCTGTCTTCTAGTAGAGGAGAAGGACGTATTTGCCTGGATGGTAGGCGAGAGAATGGATCAGGTCTTAGTGCCTTGCATTTTAAACAGTACAGTCATTGGTGTCTTAGACTTCCACAGACATGTCAGAGGCTGTTAGTCGAATAAACCCGTAGGTAAGCTGGGAAGGGAAAGAAGCAATCCGAACAACGGATTTACTTTGACTCCCCCCCACCCTTTCGTCCTCAAAAGGGGACAAACGGACCACTCTTTCTAATATTACCAACTTCCCGCGGGTGGGCAGACGAGAATAAATGGCGGGAAACCCCCAAAATATACGGCTGGTATAATTAACAAGAATAAGTAAATTGAATTCAATTAAACTTCATAAAATCTGTTAATAATCAATACTCGCCGGTCGACAGCATACGGCCGAACTGCAAATTAGGCATCTTGCGGACCCACGCTCAGGAAGATTCCTTTCGCGACGAGCAGTTAACGCCCCATACCACGGAGCCGCTGCTCGCATCGCTTACGCTGATGCCGCGGTCTGCGTGCTGTCCCTCTTGCACCGGCAGAGAAGTCGCTTCTTGATGCCCCGACTGCCAACTCTCCACGAGAGAGCATACAGCCACTTCTTAAACCCACACGAACCACCCACTTTTCCCCTTTCCCGCTAGAGGGAAACACCAAAGCCTTCAATTGCGACAAAGGCGCCACCGCCAGAAAACGGAGGGCGACTGCTTCACGCTATGCACTGCGGCGCACTTTTCAAAGCTAACTTTACTACTAGCAGAAAGATCGACTGACTTCCTCAAGCCTGGGATCCAGAGTGTAAAAAGTATTATAACGCAACCGTCATCGTTACAGTATATAATTATTATTCTGCAGTGCCGATGTACTTAAATGTTCTTATTTTTTTACAGCATTGATTTAAAAAATCTTGAGCATTGTACTTAATTTTTTCAGTTATTCCTATGTAACAGAGGTGCCACCAACACCGCCATGACAACAGCTTTCTGTGGCATGTGCGCCTAGAGCGGTGGTTGTGGGGGCAGCAGGTATCGACCACACACCCGAGCTATGTGCACCGTCGTGCTAAGTGCCGCTCGTTGCCACGCGAGAGACGGCCGAAGCAGCCGCGGCTATTGCAGTACCGGCCCATGAACCACGCATACCTTCTGGCGTTCGTGGGTGGTTCAGTCGGAGCAACGATCTCCCACCCCTGAGGCTGGCGGTGGTGAATACTCCAAAATTCAGCAGCATCAGTGAGCGCCCTCTCCACAGCCTTGGTGTTCCGACCTCTTCCTGACACCGGCTTCGACTGTTTGTCCTTACTGGAAGCGAAAGGTATGTGTCCCTCGGCGCGTACGCCTTCCCCCTGAAGGCACCTCCTCACGAAGCCACTCGTCTCCTAGTTATAGTGTTAAAAAGTGTTAAAAAGTTTTGGTCATATGTAAAATCGGTAAGCGGATCTAAATCCCCTATTCAGTCACTCGTTGACCACGATGGCACCGAAACAGAGGACGACCGAAGAAAGGCAGAAATACTGAATTCAGTGTTCCGAAACTGTTTCACTGCGGAAAATCGTAACACGGTCCCTGACTTCAGCCGTCGCACGGACGCCAAAATGGAAAATATTGAAATAAACGATATCGGAATTGAAAAACAACTGCTATCACTTAGTAGCGGAAAAGCATCCGGACCAGACGAGATACCCGTAAGATTCTACAGTGATTATGCTAAAGAACTTGCCCCCTTTCTATCAGCAATTTATCGTAGATCTCTGGAAGAACGTAAAGTACCTAGCGACTGGAAGAAAGCGCAGGTCGTTCCCATTTTCAAGAAGGGTCATAAATCAGATCCGAATAATTATAGGCCTATTTCGCTTACGTCAATCTGTTGTAGAATAATGGAACATGTTTTATGTTCTCGTATTATGACGTTCTTAGATAATACAAATCTCCTTCATCATAACCAACATGGATTCCGCAAACAGAGATCATGTGAAACTCAGCTCGCCCTATTTGTCCAAGAAATTCATAGTGCCGTAGACACTGGCGAGCAGATTGATGCCGTATTCCTGGACTTCAGGAAGGCATTTGATACGGTTCCGCACTTACGTTTAGTGAAAAAAATACGAGCTTACGGAATATCGGACCAGGTTTGTGATTGGATTCAGGATTTCCTAGAAGAAAGAACACAACATGTCATTCTTAACGGTTCAAAATCTGCAGATGTAGAGGTAATTTCGGGAGTACCGCAAGGAAGCGTGATAGGACCTTTATTGTTTACAATATACATAAATGACTTAGTTGACAACATCGGTAGCTCCGTGAGGCTATTTGCAGATGACACGGTTGTCTACAAGAAAGTAGCAACATCAGAAGACTCGTACGTACTCCAGGAAGACCTGCAGAGGATTAATGAATGGTGCGACAGCTGGCAGCTTTCCCTAAACGTAGATAAATGTAATATAATGCGCATACATAGGGGCAGAAATCCATTCCAGTACGATTATGCCATAGGTGGTAAATCATTGGAAGCGGTAACGACCGTAAAATACTTAGGAGTTACTATCCGGAGCGATCTGAAGTGGAATGATCACATAAAACAAATAGTGGGAAAAGCAGGCGCCAGGTTGAGATTCATAGGAAGAATTCTAAGAAAATGTGACTCATCGACGAAAGAAGTAGCTTACAAAACGCTTGTTCGTCCGATTCTTGAGTATTGCTCATCAGTATGGGACCCTTACCAGGTTGGATTAATAGAAGAGATAGACATGATCCAGCGAAAAGCAGCGCGATTCGTCATGGGGACATTTAGTCAGCGCGAGAGCGTTACGGAGATGCTGAACAAGCTCCAGTGGCGGACACTTCAAGAAAGGCGTTACGCAATACGGAGAGGTTTATTATCGAAATTACGAGAGAGCACATTCCGGGAAGAGATGGGCAACATATTACTACCGCCCACATATATCTCGCGTAATGATCACAACGAAAAGATCCGAGAAATTAGAGCAAATACGGAGACTTACAAGCAGTCGTTCTTCCCACGCACAATTCGTGAATGGAACAGGGAAGGGGGGATCAGATAGTGGTACAATAAGTACCCTCCGCCACACACCGTAAGGTGGCTCGCGGAGTATAGATGTAGATGTAGATGTAGAATGATTTCTCTTTCGGGGGATGGGACCAAACAGCGAGGTCATCGGTCCCATAGGATTAGGGAGGGTGGGGAATGAGGGCGGCCGTGCCCTTTCAAAGGCACCGTCCCGGCATTTGCCTGAATCGATTTAGGGAAATCATAGAAAACCTAAAGCAGGATGACCGAACGTGCGTTTGAACCGGCGTCGTCACGAATGCGAATCCAGTGTGTTAACCACTGAGCCACCTCGTTCGGTAGTGTTAATGAAAATGAACATGTGGCTAGCGATAATGCTGTATCGCATCCTGGTAATGAAGGACATCAGATTAGCGGTGTCCTGACCCTTCTACAATACTCGGCGGTTGCTAGGGATTTGAGAGGCGTATCTCATTTACTAGAATTGAGGATCCGACCGCGGGGTATTGTGACAGAGTAGGGTTACTAGAAGCTTGCCTCCTGAAGTTGGAGGCAGAGCTCCTCAAAGCCCTAGACGATCCGTGACATAACGCCATTAAATGTAACGCAGTGTGCTGCTGAGGAGAAAAGCCTGCACTACATCTGGGGTGACAATGGCGTCACACACTACTGGCCATTAAAATTGCTACACCAAGAAGAAATGCAGATAATAAACGGGTATTCTTTGGACAAATACATTATACTTGAACTACATGTGATTACATTTTCACGCAATCTGGGTGCATAGTTCCTGAGAAATGAGTAGCCAGAACAACCAACTCTGGCCATAATAACGGCCTTGATAGTGTAAGTAGGCTGTTTAGGTTTTTTTTCGTAACGCCACCTCTGTATGAAAATCACTGGCTGTGCTGTGTGCAGTCTGTGGCTGCTTTGCATTGTTGTAATACTCGCCATTGTAGTGTTGGGCAGTCGGCTGTTACCAGCGCGTAGCGTTGCGCAGTTGGAGGTGAGCCGCCAGCAGTGGTGGATGTGGGGAGAGAGATGGCGGAGTTTTGTAATTTGTCATGAACTGCTCTCTCTCTCTCTCTCTCTCTCTCTCTATATATATATATATATATATATATATATATATATATATATATATGATGATATCAAGGTAAATACAGTGTTTGTTCAAGAGTTTGCTCCAATGAGTCTAACTTTTGAAGATTTTGTTCCATTGCGTCTAACTGTTGCTGTGTTTGTCTCTGGTATTGTTCCATTGTGTCTAACTGTTGCTGTGTTTGTCTCTGATTTTGTTCCACTGTGTCTAACTTTCGAAGATTTTGTTCCATTGTGTCTAACTTTTGAAGCTTTTGTTGTGTTTGTCCCATTTGTTGTATTAATTGTAATAACAATGCACTGGTGTCTGGAACATGTTCCTCAGTGCTTTTCGGCAGTGAATTTGCACCGGAAACATTCACATTTTGACAAGCAGAAAATGTGTCTTGACTTATTTGAGAAAACGGTGAGGATCCAAAACCTGAATCTACAGTATTTGCGAGATCGTGTTGTGTCATTTCGGATTCCTGAGCCGAGCTATTGCCGACCGATCGATCGATAATGCTTCCCTGCTCACTAATTGTTTCACTGCCTACGCCATCGTTTGCCGCCCGCTCCATTTCCCTATGCACAGTTACCAAATTACTACTTTGAACATCAGTTAATTCATTACTCGGTGGCGCTAACACACTGCTTTCGTTTTCACTGTCATTTCTCAGTTTACTTTGGAGCCTAGTATTACGTTTTTCACACGCCATTATTGTCACAGTATTTCACACGACAACACAGAAAAACACAATTTGAAGAGCAAAAATAAGAGAACACATTAACATAACACTAAAAATAATATCTAGTTAATTGCAGCTGCGAAATACTAGGTGCGAATCTACATGCATGCCACACCTGTTTTACTGTACAACAATGAAAGACCGCAACTACAAAGGAGATTCTCTCTACAATTACGCGCTAGCAATAAACAAAATCTACACTAATTACACAAACTACAAGAAAAAAAAATCAGAAGATTCCAGTGAGGTATCCTAGGCTAAGGGTCGACATATGAAACGTCCCCTTAGAATAATTTTACATGAGACTGTGCTTAAACTGACGCACAATATTTTTAGCGCAACGCAATCTGACTTTCAATAATCTCTACAAGAGAATGGCCCTGACTAACATTAACCTGTACTTTTCACAAATCACTTACCTCACAAAAATCTTGGTTACTCTCACTACTGCAATACAGCTAGCGCCACTACTGCCAGCTAAATAAAAGATTCAAACTATGGAAGGCACTAACTACTGATAGGGATAGTTAGCAAATGAAAGATATTAATAGAGAACAAACACTGTATTTACCTTGATATCATCATATATACACACACACACACACACACACACACATATATATATATATATATATATATATATATATATATATATATAGAGCAGTTCATGACAAATTACAAAACTCCGCCATCTCTCTCCCCACATCCACCACTGCTGGCGGCTCACCTCCAACTGCGCAACGCTACGCGCTGTTCACAGCCAGCTGCCTAACACTACAATGGCGAGTATTACAACAATGCAAAGCAGCCACAGACTGCACACAGCACAGCCAGTGATTTTCATACAGAGGTGGCGTTACCAAAAAAAACCTCAACAGCCTACTTACAATAGGCCTGGGCATTGAGTCAAACAGAGCTTGGACGGCCTGTACAGGTATGGCTGCCCATGCAGATTCAACACGATACCACAGTTCATCAAGAGTAGTGACTGGCGTATTGTGATGAGCCAGTTTCTCGGCCACCATTGACCAGACGTTTTCAATTGGTGAGAGATCTGGAGACTGTGCTGGCCAGGGCAGCAGTCGAACATTTTCTGTATCCAGAAAGGCCCGTACAGGACCTGCAACACGCGGTCGTGCACTATCCTGCTGAAATGTAGGGTTTCGCAGGGATCGAATGAAGGGTAGAGCCACGGGTCGTAGCATACCTGAAATGTAACGTCCACTGTTCAAAGTGCCGTCAATTCGAACAAGAGGTGACCGAGACGTGTAACCAATGGCTCCCTGTACCATCACGCCAGGTGATACGCCAGTATGGCGATGACGAATACACGCTTCGTATGTGCGTTCACCGCGATGTCGCCAAACACGGATGCGACCATCATGATGCTGTAGACAGAACCTGAATTCATCCGAAAAAATGACGTTTGCTATTTGTGCACCCAGGTTCGTCATTGTGTACAACATCGCAGGCGCTCCTGTCTGTCCATGCTCCTGTCCATGCTCCTGTCCATGCTCCTGACTGTCCATGCTGCTGCTGCAAACGTCATCGAACTGTTCGTGCAGGTGTTTTTTGTCTTGCAAACGTCCTCATCTGTTGACTCGGGAATCGAGACGTGGCTGCTCGATCCGTTACAGCCATGTGGATAAGTGGATAAGATGCCTGTCATCTCGACTGCTAGTGATACGAGGCCGTTGGGATCCAGCACGGCGTTCCGTATTGCCCTCCTGAACCCACTGATTCCATATTCTACTAACAGTCATTGGATCTCGACGAACGCGAGCAGCAAAGTCGCGATACGATGAATTGCAATCGCGATAGGCTACAATCCGACATTTATCAAAGTGGGAAACGTGATGGTACGCATTTCTCCTCCTTACACGAGGCATCACAACAACGTTTCACCAGGCAACGTCGGTCAACTGCTGTTTGTGTATGAGAAATCGGTTGCAAGCTTTCCTCACGTCAGCACGTTATAGGTGTCGCCAACGGCGCCATCTTTGTGTGAATGCTCTGAAAAGCTAATGATTTGCATATCACAGCATCTTCTTCCTGTCGGTTAAATTTCGCATCTGTAGCACGTCATCGTCGTGGTGTAGCATTTTTAATGGGCAGTAGTGTACCTCGGAGCTCACCAATCGCTGAATGGTATAGTGAATCCACCTTCGGTTCTGTAACGGCCCGGTTTTTTGAGACGGAAGTAAGTCAAATTGTGTACATCGACATCCATATTCATTTTTATGACCCGTTAAATTGAGGACCCTCCCTAAGGATATAGCTGATAAGAAGAAATGTTTTAATGTCGAATATGAAAAGGAAAATGCTTGTTTTGTGTGGTCAGTCCTGGCTTGTGAGAGAAATTACCATTCCAGATATCATACGGAGCGCACAAAAACATACAATTTACCAAGAATAAAATCCCTGGAGAATATAATTTTGATGGTATCCAGTTCCCCATATAGGTTTATATCAAAATTTGAGGCACAAAATCCCGGAATATCGGTCCACTTCATTGGCCTGAAGAAGTAGAAAACCAAGCCAGATGAGCAGGACAAGCATACTGTAGTGAGACCACTTAATTTTTCGATACATGCAGATGAGCGAGATCTTCATGCAAATATGCTACTCTTATCTGAAGGTGATCATCATCAGTATCTTATCAAAGACATGTCCCGCCTCCTTAACTCCCAGCCCAATAAACACAAGTGCAAACAGCACATTTGCTTCAGGCGTCTAAATACTTTCTCGAAGAAAAGTTTTTAAAAAGACATCTGACGGACTGTGAATCGAAGGAACCGGTACGTGTGGTTGTGCTTATAGTTTATTAAAGTCAAAAATGCTCACCACCAGGAACGATGTCCGTTTGACATGTACGCAGACGCAAAAAGTCTCCTTGCCCCTGTCACCCGCTGTAAAGGGAACTCCTTTGCCTCATATACCACTTTCATGCAAAAACACGTACCGTATGCTGGATGCAAATTATATGTTCATGTTATTCTAGTCTTAACCACTATGAAACTTATGTCGAGGATAATCTTGCGTTTGACTGCTCACTGAGTTTGAAAATCTCTCATGGGATACTGACAGGCCCTGCAGCAACAACATCCTTATGAACGAATCGGAGAAGGGTAAAAAATTCTGCAACAGTTAAACAGAAAAACTAAGACTCCCCGTACAGTTCGTTGTCATATTACGTGGAGTTCCACGGTGCAGCTCACAATGCATGCAACTTCGAGTATCAGTTACCGAGGTGCATACTTATATTCTTCCATAATTCAACTCGATATGATGCTCACTTTTTGCTGAGCAATTGGTTAATTTCGGCTGAGAAAAAATCAGGTCAGTGTCTTGTTTGAGAATAGTGAGAAATATATTTTATTCTCCGAACGAATGACGCCACTAAACGAATAACGCCAAAAATTACGCTCCGCTTCCTTGACAGGCTATATTTTGTGCAGGCGCCACTTCATAAACTCTACCACGGGGGAATATGCATAGCACACGATCTACGTACGCCGATGAGGAAATGTTTTAGTTTGTGACTAGGGCAGGAGTTTTCTCTTATGAGTATCTGGATAGTAAGGTGAAACTCGGCGAAACCAGACTACCCAAGCTATCTGCATTTACCAGTACTCTCACAGGCGATGCCTTAACTAGTGCAAATTGTTGGCATGCCACGAATGTCTGGCGGGAATTCAGCATTCCCCTTTTGGGTAAGTATTCAGGACTATACATGGACACCGACTTTCGCTTGCTTGCAGATGTTTTTTAGAGTTTATGCATAGCCTTGTACTCTCTGGACTCCACCTTTTATTACACAGCACCTGGGTTGTTCTGTGACGCAATGCTAAGAAAACGAGGTGCAGCATCAAACTTTTCACTGACGCTGATATGCTTCTTTTATTTGAGTGCTGGATCCGTGGAGGACTTTGGCAATTTATCCAAGACACGCCAAGGCAAAGAACCCACGTATGGGTGCGGGATTCATTGCATCCCTCGATTCAAGTTATATTTTATATTTCGATGTAAATAAATTATACGGCTACGCCATGATGTAGTCTCTGACGGTTGGTGGGTTTCAGTGGCTGCCCGAAAGTGAATTACAGGGATTAAGTAGGAAAGTATTGGGTTTTGACTGCAGATTCTGATGTAGGGTATGTAGTGGAGACAGACCTCATACACCCTTGTATTATGCATGAAGTGACAAGTGACTTGTCTTTATGTCCAGAGCAACAAGTTCCATGGGGAAGCACTATCCCTAAACTGATAACCACTGTTGGACAATTCGTTATCGTAATCTCGAGCAGCTTAGAGATGGAGCTAGATAGCATTACCAGATCTATCGCCTGCAATGAGTCCACCTGGTTGAAGGGGTATATTGAAATAAATAGCGGAAAGTTGGTGGGCGCGAGTAGTGCTTACAAAAAAGATTTTGATAAATTAACGAATAATTCTTTTTTCGATAAAACCGTGCAGAATGTAAGAAATGAATGCGTATTTTGATTAGAACGAATGAGATGGGTGCTGGGGTGTAAGACAGTTCATCGCCAGACCAAATTTTAAGTGGGTCACTCTTTTCAATGAGAACGTTGTTGCTGTGGAGATGTAGAAAGTTTCAGTAGAGTTTACGAAACCTAACTATTTGAGTACTGATTCACTAGACATGTCCAAACCCCACGTGTACCGCTTCCACTATGAGTTTGCTAAAACTCATTTCGTGGAACCAAAGATATTCTTATGGATACAGTTAGCTTCATCTATTGGGTGAAAAACTGCGATCCATATGAAGTAATCGGGTATTATGGTAATGAATTCGACACATCGGGATGCGCAGCCGACAATCCTTAACGGTATTCGCAGGAGAGCTTCTGTAAAGTTTGGAAGGTAGGAGGCGAGGTACTGGCAGAAGTAAAGCTGTGAGGACGGGGCGTGAGTCGTGCTTGGGTAGCTCAGTTCGTAGAGCACTTGCCCGCGAAAGGCAAAGGTCCCGAGTTCGAGTCTCGGTACGGCACACAGTTTTAATCTGCCAGGAAGTCTCATATCAGCGCACACTCCGCTGCAGAGTGAAAATCTCATTCTTAACGATATTGTTCCTCAAAAAAAAGAAAAAATATTATCGACTTAATGAAAGATCAGGCGGACGTATTGCCGATGGTGGAGTTTGTGGGATTAAGATTCAAAATGTATGCATATCATACAAAAGATGGAGCCACCCAGAGGCGGGCTGAGGGTGTGTGACCCGACGTGCGGCATCACATGTCCTCAGGGTCGAAAACTACTTGCAGTGCCTCTACGGTGGTGTTCGTGGTGCTTGCCGCAACCTCCGCATTTGGTACAACAAACTAGTATCCGTTCGCTAGGTGATGAGGTGTACAGAGTCCTGCAATATAAAGTAGGATTCTCACGTCATGACCATAAAAGAGATATTTGCGATGACGGGATCGAAACGTTCTCGTACTCACACTATTTACTTGAAATGCGAGAGTGGGGTGGCGGACTACAACGGTATGAATGAGAGAGAGAGAGAGAGAGATCTTGTAGCGAATGGTATGGCTCTTATATCATAGCGAAAATATTGTAGGTGCGTGATGTATGGTGTACCTGCTTGTGTGAGTGCTTATGTGTCTGTTTGTATGCTTGTGAGTGCGTTTTAGTGTGGATGTCTATGTAAATATGCATGCCTCTTTGTAAATATACTCTGTGAATTTTTTCCTCAATAAGTATGCATGAATATGTAAGCAGCATTTGCTGGAAAAAATATAAAAAACATAAAACGTTCAAACTGAACTAACATCATCAAAAAAGGTTAAAAATTGTAAATCTGGGAAAATATATTGTTTACCGTATTTCTCTCTTTTGCACATCGTGTGAGTGTTTGATTGAGTGAATGCGTGTCTAAATAGCGGTAGGTGAAACTTAAAAACTAAAGTTTCACCTACCGCCAGCTGTCCAAGTCGTTCTCGTTTTAAGTGTGAGTTCCACCCAGTTCATTTTAGTGCAGCCGTTTGGGATGAGTATTTCAGGGCCATCCACTTCATTTGATTATTCAATTATTTCAGCTGTTTTGGAGGTGGAAAATGGTTAAAGCCACCCAGCTCAGCGAACAAATTAAGTCTTCTGTCTTGGTGGAATTTCACTAGCAATATTAAAAGTATTAGTGTAAGAGAAACTGTAACTCTGTAATTGCTGTAATCAGTACTGCAATGTAAAATCAAAAATTTTTTCAACCAATGCTATTAACTGAAAAACGAAGAATAGTGAGCAAAACAACATTTCAAACAGTAACAAGAACTGTGTATTTAAAAGCATTATTATTTCGTTTATTATAAAGCAACAATATTTGTAGATGTAAGGCTGTATTACTACTGTGAACATTTATGTCTCACTAAAAAATTGTTATTCGTTACCATATGTCTTTGTTGTTATTTCACAAATCCCTACGCCTACAAAAGCATATAAAGGCTGTGCAAGTTGCACAAGGTATTAGTTTGAAGGACGTGCGAGGTGACGTTTAAGATGCAGAAGAAGAAAATATATGTAATGCGTGGACTTCGCCTATCGTGCTGCGTATATAGGTTTTTGGGAACAGGTGGCGTCTGATAGTGTCCGCTTCCAAAGACATATAGCAGATACGTCTGAAACTATATCCTCTGTGCCTGAACAAAGCCACAGACGTAAGATAAGGCCAAAGGTACCGGTACATACTATCTAAGTAGGAGCTAGGCAGAAATAAAGAAAAACAGAGGCTGTGAGGTAAGAAATTCATTCATTTCCATTAATCCAACTTAAAAGTAATTTTACATTTTCATAAGGAGACACAACACTATTTCCACATATCTTCTCTTCTTGAACTGGTGGATAGCAGGACACCCGTAGAATTTCAGGTCTTGAATAGATGAAACTTGAAGATTCGCTGCATCCATGTAATCTTCTCCTCGCCTTTGACGTAGACAATGATCACAGGATGATCGAATGTTCGATGTGACGTCATCATATCTTTATAAGATATTCCAGGATCGTCCCAGCGGAGTCCATGAAAGGAACATGTTAACCACTTTGCTCTCCTCCATGTTTTAGCACAGTTCACGTCCTTGAAAGGCCTCGGTGAAGCAATTCATGCTGAGAATGTCTCTATTATACCAGCAACGTCTGTGTGTGCTATCAGTGCACCATCTTTAAATATGACTTGTCTACACTCGTCATCATAGAAACCCTGAATGTCTGCAACGACGTTGACACTGCAAGTTGTCATTTTGAAATGCTCTGTGTATGCCACAGCACTTGATCATTTATACAGCACGCTACACGATACCAGTAAGTGGACAATAGTTAATCACACGGTCATGTAGAACTAGAGCATACACTGCAATGTGTTCTGGGAAATTTGATGAGGATTGCAATTCGATTTGTACATCTACTGGTTCTGATTTAATTAACTCAGTCTCTCTGGAACAACCTGTTACGATGATGGGTGCCAGCTCCTTGAATTTCCGTGGTCTGTGCAGGTATCCTTCCTCTTCAACACCTTCATAGTAAGAAGCATGGACCCTTGCATACAGTCAAATGCTAGACTGTATACATTCGGATCCTAATGTAGCCGTAAATTTTCGTATGGATAGAATTCTTAATTCAAGCAGACTCTGGCAATAGTTAAACTACAGTTGTCAAAAACGATGGAATCATATGCTAAACTGCCCCTTCTATTGATCTGAAATGGGAATATGACGAGTCTCGGTGTTTTAAGCTGAACAGAGGTTTTAATATCCCACGTTCGTGTCTTCGATGTCGGCAGCACCAGAGCGAAAAGTTGATAAGTTAAAGTACCGGTATTCAGAACTTTTAAAAGATTTAAACGCTCCTTGTCTGCCACGGTGATGTGTGGCATTTTCCATATAATTTTGCTGATGATGATCTGACTCGTCTATTGAGCTCCCTCAATGTACGAGTTGCTATAAGTTGCACTCCGTACCAGAATAAGCGCCTATGTAGCATCCATAATAATTCGCTAATGTCCTGAAAATATCCCATAAGATTTTTAGAGGTATGCATGCAATAAATCGGTGGTAGTCTTCATCTGTCCTGCCCACAGGCTCGTCTATGAACCCTCATGCATTTCCTAAACCATTTAAATCCGAGGGTGATGATGAGACATATGTTTTGAAGGTTGACGCTATGCCAACATTATGCGTACGATCTCTCTCTACCCCATTAAGTTCATCACGTATTTTCTGGAAGAGCAATGCTAAAGAATTACGTGTAAGCTTTGATCCCACTCTATGACTACCATTCTTTTTCTTAAATGATCCATCGCCGGCGGGAGTGGCCGAGCGGTTCTAGGTGCCACAGTCTGGAGCCGAGCTGCCGCTACGGTCGCAGGTTCGAATCCAGTCTCGAGCATGGGTGTGTGTGATGTCCTTGGGTTAGTTAGGTTTAAGTAGTTCTAAGTTCTAGGGGACTGATGACCTCAGCAGTTAAGTCCCAAAGTGCTCAGAGCCATTTGAACCATTTTGAAATGATCCATCAAAATATATGAAACTATTGCGTGGAAGTGTTAAAGCGCCTTGGTGCTGTTTGACAGTACTAGTTTCGTCGTTATTGCTGAATGTCGTTGAAGCATAAGGTTTATGCGAGAGGTTTTCCTGGCGTGTGGTTGGCTGGGTGAGATGTGCTGAGCGACTACGCCATTGCGGGGTTCCAAGCCTACTGATTTAAGTAACTAGACGTTCGCACGTGTTGCACGCAGTTCCGATTCGAAGTGCTGTGCTGTACACTGTGTCGGCTCGTTTTATCCCTTACGCCCCTCTTGTCTTAGATGTTGTCGTACAATGATTTCCTCTCCACGATACGCAGCTCCAGATAGTCCAATGTCTGAATTGTCAATGGAAGGTATATAGCGTTGGTAGGAGTCTCAACAATCTTATACCCTGTTCCAATTTATGGGAAGAATCCGTAAACTGAATGAACAAATCTATCACTGAGATATGAATTTGCTGCATTGTTACACTCAACACTGTACTGGCAGGGAGAAAATCCACTGTCTGAACAGATTTGTAAAATTTCCTTCGATCCGTCATCAAAACTGTCCCTTTTTGAAACCCAGTAGTGGGTCTATCGAACCTTTCTGCTTAAAGTCAGTAAATGCAATCACCATCGTTATTTCAGATTGGAGAGCAATGGTGTTTGCACGGAGCTCAATTTCTTTTCCAGACTGTTTTAAAATTTCGTTTAAACCATCAATATCGTATTCACCAGGTTCAGTTTCCACAATTTAGTTTTTACCATTAATTTTCAGGTGCAGTTTATTGTAAGGCACTGTGATATTTCAGATGGTGTTTTATGTCTCCAGTCCAGTCAACGTGATACTCCAATATCCAAGCCGCGCGGTGTAGCCGCGCTGTCTGTGGCCACTTGCCACGGTTCGCGGGGCTTCCTCTGTCGGTGGTTCGAGTCCTCCCTCGGGCATGGGTGTGTGTGTTGTCCTTAGCATAAGATAGTTTAAGTTAGATTAAGTAGTGTGTAAGGCTAGGGACCGATGACCTCAGCAGTTTGGTTCCATAGAACTTACCACAAATTTTTAATTTTTTTTAAATATCCAATGCTTAGATCAGTTGGTGAGATGTAAATCACGTGCAGTTAGAGTGTACGACATTGCCTCCAAATATCAACATGTGAATGAATCCCTAATGTCCGTGCTAATACATCATTCGTAACCGTCAGGAGAAACATGACGCATAGATGAGCACAGAAGAATGTGTTAAAGTTTTGATAGCGTCGAAAATTGTAGAACACATGTCCTCTGCCTGTGAAGTATCGTTGTAATTCTGTTGGGGGTTGCTGGACACCGAATGAGTCGAAATAGTAGACTCGTATATACTACGGTAGTCGACTGCTCACTCTTTTATGCTGAATGTCAATACCATCACGACTGCTATTTTTTTCTCACCATTCAGTACAGGTTTTAGAATGGATTCCATTTCACGTTGCTTCGGCCTTTTGCATTCTTTTGCAGATCAGTCAAAACCAATATTTCACGATAAATTTTCAGATATTTAGGCGAATAGTTTACAGTTTTTGTGGCTCTTAGGAAAATGTGGTTCAGTGGGCCGGGTGTTCTCTGAAACTATCTCTCAGCGAAATCTGTTGTTTCTTTTTTTCATTTAAAGATATAGGCAGCGTGCCTAATATGTATGGTGTCTCACCATTGACAAGGAATGTTTTGTCTATCCTAGCGTCGCTGTAACAGTTAATGAAATCGGCAACATTGTCATCGTCGTCGTTGTGGAATTTCGCTGAGAGTTTATTGGGAGATTCAGTAACTGGTTTAAAGATTCTCGTAGCGTCTGATTCCACCTCAAATGCCCTAACCTCAGCAGCCTTAATTTCTCTCGAACGGCCTAACGTGCTTTGATGACTTTATGCTTCATCGACACCCAGTGTATATTAATCGGACTTTTGTGCAGCGTGAGGTTTCATATATCCACTCTTCTTCTTCTTATGCTACTGCTCATTCTCGGTAACGGCTATTTTCACTTCAGTTCAGTTGCCTGCTTTCTTATCAATTGCGTTAACTAGTTCATACGATGTCCCCTTCTCAACGATAGCTACTTTCCCCTCAGTTAAGTCATTTACTATGTGATCGATTTTATTAACCTGACCATTCAGTTTCAGTTTCAGAAGGGTATGATAATAAGTGTCCAGTTCCTCGCGTACGCCTCCAACTTTACGTTTGAGAGTTTGAATTTCCGCGTCCATGTACGAGCGAATGTTTTGTCTGTGCACACACATCCTATAAGAATGCGCTCCCGGCATGCGTGCGAATTTATCCACGGTGATGCGTATACTGATGTTCTCACCTCTTTCCATGGCTATTTATACAGGAACTCCTGGAAGGTCCGTCTATACCTACCATCATTCAGTTTTCTTACTTTATCAATAACGAGAAACCTGTACTTTATGTGATTCCAGCAATCTGCACGTATCTTTACAAAATCATTGAACGACATATCGGTTCCTTAATGAGCCTGGTAAATGTGTTTTAAATTTGGATTGTACTGCTTGAACGCTATAATTAGATTTGTATTATCACTCGCCTGCTGTTTTGGGATTCTCGAATATGTCTGACTCCGATAAAATACAGCAACAACCATATAGCGACCGAAACACAAATATTGTCGAATTTGATCTGGATTTTCCACAGCAATGTCATCAAATATGAACAAGAAACTTGGCATAACTTTTTACGGTGAAGGGATACCACTGCTCTCACGAAGTGTTGTGTGTGTCACACCATCCACACCCTGCAATTGATGTGCAACAATGTTTCTCAAATTACACATACATGCTCAAAGCAGATTTCATCCGGATGTATTAGCAGCGACTTGAGAACGTTTTTCTTGCAACAGCTGGATGGACCTACAATTAACCTACAATTATTGCACGTATGTTGTAGGGAAGGAGTACACCATTCTCCTTCCAATCTTCTTACATGGCGTCACACCTCCAGTCGCTTACAATAAGGTCTTGAAGCTTCACCCATCCTGCCATAATACCTACTACGTCAGCTACTGGAGTGCAACGGTCTTTAAAGAAAATAACGAACATTGTGCTCTGACATGATACTAACTATGTCAGGTACTTGCTTTTACAGAGAATTTAGTTAAATGACACAATTTTCTGTTGTTCCATGTCTGTAGTGAAAATACTGGTGGCAATAGCTTCACTACTTACAATTTAATGATAGGTAAGTAATAAAAACCCCAAGGAGGTTATATACATGTTTTCAGTAATCATACACGGGAAGCACTATATCAAAAGGTTATTTCTTTACCTTAACACCAGTACTGAATATAGAAAATAAACCCTTCTTTTAGGCACAGTATTCAGCATGTATTTCTCTCAAACTTGTTGGGATTCTGGAATATATCTGATTCAGATTCCCGAATCCCCATTAGTTTTCGTTGGCACCATATTGACGCACTTTTCGAAGTCGTCTACATGCACACTGTTCGTACTTAGATATTCTGCAATGTCCCTGTAAACAAATTTAACACAAGGCAGCCATCTCTTCAGTATTTCCAAAACCATGGATAGCACCATCTGTAGACCGCACAAGTTTGTAACGGTGGAGTGCTGTAGATAAAGGGATCTGTCACTCGATTTCACATCGAGTGCAGAGTCATTGTTCACTGTTGTAACGGACAGAGTTCGAGCAGCACAGTAAATGTCTGGTGGAGGACAGCTCAGTTGATACTCGGTGGTCGACTGCTGCCTGATGTAGGCTGTCGCATGACAAGGTTCACCTCATTCCCCCTCCGTAAACCGCACTTTAACACTTTTAGCTGCATTATTGATCTCTATCTCAACACTCCAATCTCTGTCTGCATTTTTATTGTACCAAAATGTAAATGCTTCAAACCACTAGCGATTAAATTCTACACCAAAGTGAGCAGTGGTGGTGCACAAGGCTTTATAATTGGTATCTTCTCATTCAGTACATCCTCACTTTGTCCATGCTGTATGATAGGAATATTCTGCAATGGTGCGTATGATCCAGCTGAGAAAATCCCATGACATCATACTGGGGTAGGGATGGTGGTTGGTTGGAGGGGTCAGGAGGGTAGTTAATTGATCAATTTAATTAAATTGCATATGAATTGGGGTAGGAGCCACATTTCCCTGCCACTTCTGGAGGTACTGTAGTAAACCATTCTCCCATTAGGAAATGGCTTGGTGTCAATGCATTTGACTTCCCATCTGAGACTGGTCGTGAATTAATGGTGGCCTGTTACTGCAAATGGCTTAGGTAATTTAAAGCAATCAGGTGGTGGAAGCTGCTATCTCTCTCATCCCCGGCCACTTCGGCTATCTTACAAGGGAGACACGTGTGTATGACTCTATTTACTGTTTGTCTTCGCTTTAAAATCCAATATCCATTCCGTAACTGAGCTAGTACTACAGCAGTTCCTAGGTGGTGTATGCGAATGGAAGAGAATCTTGTAAGAGTATTGTATGCTTTTTCAGTACATTCCAGTCCGCAAAGTGAAGTCGTGCTCCAAGTCTTATGAGTGATCCTGAAGAAACGGCTTGCAATATGCTTTCTTATTTTTCGCTGGAAACTGGAACTTGTTTTTAAGCGTCTGGTATTCCGCTGGAAAGCTTTCAGCTCGGCTATTCGTATCCCACTTCGTTTTGCGGATACTAGTCCATGGGTAGTGAATTTACTGTTTATTTTTTCTGGATGTCTAACATTACGGATGAAACGGACAATCCATGCCTTTATGTGCCACAGTTTCCAAGAAGAACTGTATTTTGATGCGTCAGTAGGATTCACTAACAGCTAAGGATTTTTTGTATGTCTTTCCTGTCTCTGGTAGTAGGTTACAAGAAGTTTGTTGTTGAGGCCATGTTTCTGAGGCAGCAATGAAGTTCATGCCACTATAGTATGAAAGACTGTAATCTATCTATCGAAGTTCCAGTGGATAGCAATTCTACCGTATCGTCTGTGGCATCTCAGTGTCTCCAATGTGATGGCGTTAAAATTTCATGTATTTCAGTTACTCTATTAGCAGCAAACGTATTCCAGAAATTTGGATCGCTTCGTATCCAGCCGAGTGCCACCATTGAATCGCTCCATATTATTGTCTTAGCAATGAAAAATCCGAAAGCCCGGCATAAATACTACAGAAGAAATGAACTCGAAGGGCAGCTAGTAATTCAAGCCGTGGATGCGTTATCCTTATGATGAGAGAAGCTCTGTTTTTACTGACAACCAAGCGTACAAATGTATTTTTTATGTCGGATTCTGCTCTGTATGCCCTTTCTGAGGCGTCACAAAAAGGTGAATTTGTGAAACTTGCTGCTTTTTGACTGTGCGGGCCCAGCCATCTTCGTACTCTGAACGACTGCAGATTAATGACTTGTGATGTCTAAAACTTCCATCGGGGGCTAAGTCTGGAGGCAAGATCTCGCGTCACTGCATGGCTTTACACCATGTATCTTGAAAGATGGTTTTTCCTCTAATGGATATCGGTGAAAAGATGCCAAGAGGATCACAAAATTTTGATGTCGTGCGGAGTAACACGTTTAGTTGCGAGTCGGTCTTGTAATTTATCGGTTGTGAGAGAGTGATTGGAGACGATTGAATCTGATTCCGTATCCCAGTCGATGCCTAAGACTGTGGTGTGTTCTTTAACTGATCTCCCTTCCCCTTCCGTTGCCCTGTAGGATATTAAAATTTGTTAATCATTTTGCCATTGAAGAATCACTTATTGCAACAGACCTTTCCCCTGATTGTATACAGATGTGCCCATATTGTCATCCTCGCAACTGGCAGTAAAGTCGTCCATGAAAGTGCTTTTATCTATACGTTCTGCTGCAATAGGGCAAGTGCCTTTAATTATCGTAACCAATTTACGCAACGCTGCAGATAGGAGAAATGGACTGAATCTGAGGCCAAGTGGTACACGTGCAGATCTATAAATTAGGACGTCATTTGTAGTTAGCCAAATTGCATCTTCTTGAAACGAAACCAGAAATATCGCTTGAAAACCTCTATCTCTTTCATTCAGTGGCAGTTGGAAGAATGCATGAGTGCCATCTCCAACAATGACCGTTTGATACACCCTGAAACGAATGAAAGTTGGTTGTATTTCAGGCAAAAAATTCGGTCCTGAATCTAGTGTGTCATTCAGCGACTGCGAATCATTTTCTCCTGATGAAGCATCAAATAAAATTCTCTATTTTGTAATTCCCAGTCTTTCCCTTTTGGATGCGTGATGAGGAAGGTAGAATACATCATTCAAAGTATCCTTTTCGCTGATCCTTTCATCGTGCTCATTATGAATATAGAGCTACATCTGTGAATAATACATTTAAGGAAAATGAACGTTACTAGAAACTTTTCCTTGTAACGACGTAAAACGTTTTTCTTCCTTGCAACGATGCGTAGAAGGGATCATATCTTTCTTTCTTATTAATGAAGCTACCCACCTGCCTTCCACCATTTGAATCGTATCATGGAAGTTCTGCAGAACGGCGGCATGTTTCAGTGAGAATGATCGTCCTTGTTGTTCTTTTATCACCATCAAAAAAAAAAAAAAAAAAAATCGGTCAAATGGCTCTGAGCACTATGGGACTCAACTTCTGAGGTCATTAGTCCCCTTGAACGTAGAACTAGTTAAACCTAACTGACCTAAGGACATCACACACATCCATGCCCGAGGCAGGATTCGAACCTGCGACCGCAGCGGTCTCGCGGTTCCAGGCTGCAGCGCCTAGAACCGCAAGGCCACTTGGGCCGGCTTATCACCATCAATTATAGGTGCCAAACCAATGGTAACACCGGTTCCCGTCAGATCACCGATGTTAAGCGTTATTGGGCTGGGCTAGCACTTGAGTCGGTGACCATCCGGCCAGCCAAACGCTGTTGCAAGCGGGGTGCACTCGGCCCTTAAGAGGCAAACTGAGAAGCTACTTGATTGAGAAGTAGAGTCTCCGGTCTCGTAAACTGCATACTGCCGCGACCATTGCCGCCTGGGGGCTGAGGATGCCACTGCGGCAGTGCGGTACAGTTCAGTTGGCGGAGTTTAGTTTTTCAGTTCTAAGGCCCAGAAGCTAGCGTGCGTAACAATGATACTCGACCAGCGCCCACTGAAAATCCATCCAAATCTAGAAGGAAGAAAAACTGCCGAATCAGTAAGGCATATTGGTAGGCCATCCATTACTATTTTCCAATATTGGTCTGCATCTAATACGAATTTCCGTAGGCTACTAGTGCTCGTCGCCCTTCGGATCATCAAAAATGCAGATTATGGACGTTACTATCATGAGGAACACCTTGAAGTTGCGGATACGTGTTTCTACTTTGAAAAGCGAAGAACGTCAATGTATTTTCTGTTAAACTCCCTTCTGGTTGAAGTAAAAAAAGTGCGATTTGTTGACGTGAAATGCGGTAACACAAATTCTACGACAGCTAATGGTTGGTGGGCGTTGACTTGTAAACGCAAGCTGTTGACCAAATTCGTGCTGATAAAGCTACATTCGCTCCCGGGGTGGACTAAACAGCACATTTCTGCTCAAGCTAGAGAGGGTACTTGATTCACTTTATAAGAAATACCAGAAATTAGTTATATGTGGTGACTTCAATATTGACCTTGTATATGATTGTGCAAGAAAAAGGATGCTGGTAGATCTCCTAAATTCATATGCTCTGATGCAGGCTGTGTTAGGGTGCACGGGACGACTAGCACAACAATAGACAATGTTTTTATTCATTCTTCATTACTAGATGGGCATTCTATTAGTAAAACGGTGAATGGCCTTTCAGACCATGATGTACAAAGTTTAACAATAAACGGCTTTTGTACTCAAAGAAATGCCATATATAACTATAAACTATCTAGGAGAGTTATCCCAGCGGTAATAGAGAGTTTTTTAAACTTCGTCGACGAACCAGAGTGGCAGAATGTTTATAATGCCGATAACATAGATGACCAATATAATGCTTTCCTTAACACAATTGTTATTCTCTTTGAAAGTTTCTTTTCATTAGAGCGTCCTAAACGGGCTACTAGCAGTAAACGGCAGCCTGGGTGTCTGACTAATGGGATAAGGATATCATGTAGAACAAAGCGGGAAATATTTAAGAATGTTAGAAGTAATCACAATCAATCTACAGAAGCCGATTAGAAACAGTAATTGTAAGGTGCTTAAAAATCTTATTAGTAAGTCAAAGAGTATGTGGTAAGCAAATAGAATAGCTGATTCACAGGATAAAGTTAAAACTGTATGATCAGTTGTGAACGAAGTGTCTGGTCATCAACACAAGGTCGACGATACAAAGTCAGTTCTTAGTAAAAATATTTATGTTACTGATAAATCTGATACATGAACAATATTTAGTAATAATTTTATGAGCATTGGCGGTGAATGAAATAAAAATTTAGTTTCTACACGGATTCATGTAACTCTCTTGGCAAATGCCTCTCAGAGATTGATGTCTGAAATACCCCTCCGTGATACAGACAAGGGAGAGATTGAGTCATTAATTAAATTACTGAAGAGTAAGGACTCTCATGGATATGATGGAGTGCCTATCAGAATATTAAAGTACTGTGCTGCAGATGTTAGCCCTATACTCAACCATATTTGCAATTTTTCCTTTAGGAATGGTCAGTTTCCTGAACGGTTAAAGTACTTAGTAGTAAAGCCGCTTTATAAATAGGGAGAAAGGGATATTGTGGACTATTTTAGACCTATTTCCATGCCATCAGTGTTTGCTAAGGTTATCGGTTCAAATGGCTCTGAGCACTATGGGACTTAACATCTATGGTCATCAGTCCCCTAGAACTTAGAACTACTTAAACCTAACTAACCTAAGGACAGCACACAACACCCAGCCATCACGAGGCAGAGAAAATCCCTGACCCCGCCGGGAATCGAACCCGGGAACCCGTGCGTGGGAAGCGAGAACGCTACCGCACGACCACGAGATGCGGGCGCTAAGGTTATTGAAAAGGCTGTGTATGTAAGGATAATTGATCATTTTATAGCACATAATTTGCTTTTAAATGTACAGTTCGGCGTTAGAAGTCGTTTAATACCTGAAACTGCTGTATTATCTTTTCTCTGTGAGGTACGGGATAGGTTGAACAAAGGTTTTGAACGCTAGGCGTATTATTTGATTTAAGTAGGATGTTTGATTGTATTTATCACAAAATTTTGCTCCAGAAGTTTGACCATTACGGAATACAGGGAGTAGCTCACAATTGGTTCACCTGTTACTTCAACAACAGACAGCAAATATTCTTTATTCACAGTGTTGAGAATGGCTGTGCTGAGGGGTCTGAGTAAGGTATGATCAAACAGAAGTTCTCCAGGGATCAGTGCTGGGGCCACTCCTGTTACTTACTTATGTAAATGATATGCCTTCTAGTACTACGAGTAACTCTAAAATATTTGTTTGCTGATGACACTACCTTGATAGTAAAGGATGTTGTGTGTAACATTGGCTCGGTTTCAAATAGTGCATTCATGACATAAGTTCATGGCTTGTAGAAAATAAACTAACTATAAATCACAGTTAGACTCGGTTTTTACAGTTTCTAACAAACAGTTCAACTTGAAGCGAAGTTCTGATTTCACAGGTAAGTGAAACTGAACAATTCAAATTTCTTCGTCTTCAGAAAGACGGTAAACTGTCGTGGAAAGCCAACATTGAGAATCTGGTACAAATACATAATGCTATCATATTTACTATTCGAACGGTATGTGAAGTAAGTGATTGCTCGACACGAAAATTAGTCTACTTTGCTTATTTTCATTCGCTTATGTCGCATGGTATTATTTTTTTGGGGTAACACTTCCCATTATGAAAGGATACTTTTGGCTCAGAAACGGGCGGTTTGGGCAGTAAGTGGTGTAAGGTTGCCAATCTCTAGTCGATCCCTGTTCACTAGTCTGGGTATTTTGACATAGGCCTCTCAATATATGTATATTCTTTACTTTCGTGTCTTGCAGCTTTCACTCAGTTAATGCTCGGCAGAAGTCCCAACTGCATTTAGATCGGAATTCCTTAACACTTGTGCAGAAAGGTGTACAGTATACGCTGCATTCATTTTCAGTAAGCTACCACAAGAATTCAGAAACTTAGCAGTAATCTACTCTCTTTCAAATCTCTTGGGTCACTCCAGCTATTCAGTTGAGGAGTTCCTTGAAAAATTGAGCTGATTCTTATGTTACATTGCTGATGTCGTTTACTTAAACTTATGGCTTGATTTTTTTGCGTTCATAAACATATTTTTTTATCTGTTATTACTTGTATGTTGTAATTTCGCGTAGTGAGATGTTCCATGACCTTGGAGAGTTGCTCCTGAATTTTGGTCCAACGGAGCGTGGCGTGAAAATAAAATAAATAAACGGGTAGTGGCAGATATCGTAGACAACATTAGTACCCTCTTACGTGTGGTGCTAAAACACTGGTACAGACAGAACATTTCCCCCTTATCTAATGTGTTCTTATCAGTGTCTTCAGTCACTGAAACCTTTACTGTTAATTATATTTTGTCTCCACCTTGTGGTCATTCCTCCCGTGGAACGCATTTCCATCCATATATCGAAACGACCTGTGTTGCTCTTACCCCCCCCCCCCCCCCCATCACAGGAATATCCCCTGCAGCTTGTGTCCTTTTAGCAAAATCACGCTGTGCACGTTGAAGTTACTAGTATGGAAATCCCACGTCTTCCAGCCGCGGCCGAACGCGGTCGGTATTCAAAGAATAGAGACGGCTTGTATAAGACATTCTCGATTTAGTTCTCATGACAAACTTGGGTAATATGTCGAGCTTTGGACGCAATTCTCTTCTATCTTCGCAAGGAACAACTGACTGCCGTCGCTGCTGTTGTTGTCATTATGGAAAATTTTGCCCACAAGTAAATTAAACAATTCCAGTCCCTTTGTTTCGAGAACTTTTGGCGTCCCTAGTGAATTGAGAATGTTTTATACCAGGATATCGCTGCTAGAATCTTCGATCTCTGATAGTGGAGGCTGTTTTAATAACTCGCGGGTATGCAAGTTACAAAATAAGGGCGGTGTTGCAGTTGTCTCGATGCTGTTACATTTAACCTGCAAACAAAACCCTGTGACTCTGTTTCTAAATATACTTGCTAATTTAAGTTCAATAGATACCCTTGTAATACTATGCAACTAGGCTGAAGTGGAAGCTAGAATATTCGTGTCTCTATATTCCGTTGAATTATAGAAAGGGAGTAGGTAGTAAACGAAGAGGAGATGGGAAATTACGGCGAGAAGCTTTTAACGGAATACTGAAAGACTCAAGTCGAAATAAGGTCCCTAAGAATTATTAAGACTCTTGCGAGGCCCATTTGTGATTGAACTATTCTAACTAGTTGTGCAAAGGGTATGAGATACAGCAAATACCATAGGATTTCTAGAAGAATGTAATAATTTCAAATCCAAATAACGCAGGTGCTGACAACTGCTAACATAACCTAATATCATTATGAAAAGTCATTGTTCCTAAATAGTGATGCTAATTATTTACACCAGAATGAAAAATCTAGTAGAAGCCAACCAAGTGCAAGATAAGTTTGTGTTCCACAGAAATGTAGGAACACGCAAGAGAATACTGACCCTACGAGTCTTAGCAGATAGATTAGCATTTGAAGTCTTACAAACCTAATAAAATCTTTTGACAATGTTGATAGATGTCCCTTTTTGCAGTTTTAAAGACAGCAGGGAGTAAAAGGTTATTGGTAACTTTTACTAAAACCAGACTGCAGATATAAGTGTTGAACGAAGTGGAAGGGAGGCAGTGATTGAGAAGACAGTTGGACACTATTTGAAATTATCCGCAACGCTATTCAGCCTGAACTTTGTGCAAGAAGTAGTGGAAACCAAGGAAAAATTTGGAAAGTGATTCCTACTTCAGAGAAATGAAACAAAAAAAATTATTGCGCCGATAGCATTTCAAGACTGTGAGGCACGGCAAGGGAGATAGAACGTGGGAGAACAATTGAACACAATGGATAGTGTCTTGACAAGTGATAATAAGATGATCGTTATCGAAAGTAATCAGGCGATGCTGACAGATTTAGGTTAGAAAATGAGGCTGCAGGTTCAGTAGATCAGTTTAGGCAGCAAAATAATTCATGGCGACCGAAGAAGACATGATACAAAATGCAGTCTGATAATACCAAGAAAAGAGTTTTTGAAAAAAGGAAATTTGGAAGTCATTTCTGAGGGTATTTGTCTGGAGCGTTATTCTCAACGGGAGTGGTAATTGTATGATATGCATCTGAGACAGACAGAGAATACAAGTTTTTAAATGCTAAAGATTAGATATCAACATCGAGTAAATACTGAGAGGGTACTGACTCGAATTCTCGAATGAGAGAAAAGGGAATTTGTGGCTCAAATTGGTGAAAATGACAAATCGGCAAATATGACACATTCGGAGGCATCAATTGACAGGAAACTGGGTAATGACAGGAACTGTATGTGGGAGGGGAAGGATTGAATTGTAAAGGGAGATGTAGGCATGAATACAGCAAGCGGGTTCAAGTGTACGTAAGGTTATTCACAGGTGAAGAGGCTTTCACGGGATAGACCACAGTGGTAAGTAGAATTAAACGAGTCTTTGGCCTGATGACCACAACAACAACAACAGCACATCTCATTCGATGGTCTGTATAGAGACAGTGTTATGCAGTAGCGGGCTTGCTTGGTTAATAGAAGTATGTGTGACCTCACGTTCCATATAATGGTCCTCAGCGGTCCTGATGGTCTGACTGACATATGTCAAGCCGCAACTGCAACGGATGCAGTAGATACCTACTTAGCGTGAAACTGGATCTTCTTTCACGGCCCCTATAACGACTACACCTTGGGCGGAGGTGGGAAGGAACATTTAACGCTGTGTTTCTCCAGTTCACGACTGATCTTTTTTGAAAGTCCCTCGGAACTATCATACGGGTTTAGCAAATCGCATACTGTCTGTCGCTCATTGCACCATTTTTGAGGAAAAGTACACTTTTGATGAGCTAGTTTAGCTGACAAACTTTTGGAGACAGACATGAAACGGGCCTGTGCACCGAGGTACTAAGTGCCCATTCTTGTGCTGGATGATGGCGACTTATCGGCAGGTAGGTACATATCGGTATGAGAGGCTTCATATGAAATCGGTGCCTTAACATTCCGTTACTCTTCTGCTTGATCATTAGACAGAGCAAAAGGAAGGCAGCCATATCTCTCTGCGCCTACTTCTTCCTCCAGACTGTTGTATGGAACATAAGCGTCACTCACATTTACAATAGCCAAGAAATCGGGGATTACCCAACAATGCTTGAAACTGGTCATTAGGTGAAATATAAGAATACAAAGATTTTGATATCATGTTACAACTATTGGGACAGCTACAGAAGGACATTCGTCGAAATTAAGTTAGCCTGTTTGCTTGTCAACGGGGAAGATTCGTTCCGTTTGAGTGCCGTATGGGATCCTGTTTCTCCAATAGTGAAAGAGCATAGAAATAACGTGAGCAGAATTCACTTTCCGATATTTAGAGTCGATTTTGGATAGTATATCTTTCTGCGTGCCCACTCAAATGCCAGCCCCATTTACTGTGTTTTGATAATGGGAATCAGCACATTTCTAGCCTTTTTCCTTTCAAAATGGTAGGTGGTTCACCTGTCGAAATATTGTTGGTATTAGGCGAGTTTTTCCAGTTCCATTTCCTTGAGTTTGTCGAACATTACGTATGACGGGAAAAACATACAATTAGCAGTAGAGATGACTACTCTTGTATATCCGTCTGCCATGAACGAAATACGTAGACCACGTAGGTTTCGTGGTTCCGCCGAAGGTACAATAAGTGCGCAAAACAGAACAGTTCACGATCCCTCACCGTTGGGAGTATGACGTGGTCAGAGGGCTTTATAAACATCAGCGCCCTTAAATGTGGCGCTTCCACAGGATAGGAATGACGTTCACATTTTCCTTTACCAGTCGCCTTACCGCCTTTCTCACCGGGAGTTACCTCCCTTTGTAGTGCGTCTTCTGTTCCCTTCTCCCATACCTTTCCCGACCGCCTTCATCATTTGATGCCTTACAATCTTATCTCTTCATTATTTATCGATATTGACTGCACGTATTTCAATCACTTCAGTTGTCGCTATTGGACAGTCTTTTCTAGCAGGTCACCTACAAAAGTTAAACTACTTATCTGTCATTGGGGCCAACTTTTGACCTAATATTTTTTTTCCAAAATAAAATGTACCACTCTTAAATTTACACCTTATTGCCTGTGTTCAAACCAATTCTGTAAGCTTGTTTGTTTGTCATTTTTCCTGGCATTTCGTAAACTAGTGTGACATCCAGTCAAGAACTTCTTAAGATGCTGAAATTGGAGTCGACTTATTTTTGATTGACGTATTGAAGAAAAGGGAAGTCATTAGATAATATAGAATGATTGTATGCCGGGAGAAACAATCTAGGGTCGTTCCACCGCCTGGTGCAAGTCTTTCTACTTGGCGAAACGTAGACGACCTGCACGTCATTGTGACGGGATTAGATGAAAGTATTAAAAAAACACCGACACCTAGATCCTAAACGAATCGAACTCGGCCCACCACGTTGTAAAAGTAGCGACGTTAGCTACCAGACCACGGAGCTGCTGACATTACGATGAAAATGTGGTACTGTGTGCAAACTGCCGTTGTCATGATGATGAATGATGAGATGGTTTTTCTTCTTTTTCCATATTTCATCCAGGATCTCAGTACCATACAATGTTAGTTGTTCTTTTATCCTGCAGTGTAAACAAAGAAGAAAGTTTTTAGCCAACGAATCACTTTTGTTGGTTATGGTTCACCTTGGGATACTCAAACAGTTGAATATTGCTTAGTT
The DNA here is from genome assembly GCF_023898315.1 of Schistocerca nitens. Classification (NCBI taxonomy): domain Eukaryota; kingdom Metazoa; phylum Arthropoda; class Insecta; order Orthoptera; family Acrididae; genus Schistocerca; species Schistocerca nitens. The sequence goes on along the minus strand of NC_064622.1, from coordinate 123,003,295 downwards.
TCCGGCTCGTACGAATATATCCAAGTTTTGTTTCCTGCTGCAATGATTCATACGGCTATTCTATTTTCTCAGGCGAAGTTTTTGTACATTTGGTTACAGCAAGTGATGGGAGCCTGGTTTTTATCATAGGTCAAATTGTCTGGAAACCTTCGGGGACAGATCTATTTCATAGCTAAATCATCGTGTAAAATTGAATATAATGCAGTATTCGATATCCCTCCCTAATCGTGCTTCTGTCTCTCGGTAAGTCATATTGCATTCCTCTGCAATAATGTAAGCACAAAGTTCCACGTCCATTGTCACAGTCAATTACAAGAAAACACCGTCAGGAAGCCATTCTCAATAGTGGCCGAGACGTAGGAGGCGTTAAACATTGACAGTCCGGTCACAGATCAGAAGAACTTAATTAACTGTCTCTTGTGACGTATTGCGCACAGCACAGAAGTGGTTTTGGAAAAACAACCGGTTTTGTTCCAGGTTCAAGAAGTTAGTCGCTGACGAAAGGACGCCCACAAAAAAATTCTGCATAGTAATTGGAAAGAGTAGTTTACAAAGCTGACTCTTTACTAGAAACTGAACGCTGCGGCTCGTGGGTGTGTGTTGAATTAGGTTAGGCCTTTAGGAGAGCGTTAAGAAATTATCGGACGAAAACTTCACTAGAAATATCCATTTTTCACATCACTATTTAAACGCTCACTGCAGGTGAACTATTCGGTCAGTTTATGAGTTGGCATTCTAGTCACAATGTCACAATAGCATTTGACATATTTTGAAACAACGGTAACGTCACAGTCAGTAGGGCCATCTAGTGGTTTGTTATCCATATTACTAACGGGCTAACCTGCTTTGAGGTTAATGGTGCAAGACATTGATAGAATTCAAAAAAAGAAAAAATTCATATTCAAAATTTTATAACTCAGTACTATTTAACACTTATGTACGCAGATGATCTCAACAGAAGAAAAATTAGTTCACAACATATTTCAAATGTAAACTTCTTTGGTATGCGAAAAATATGACAACGATGGTCTTTCTTTGTTTGCCGTATCATCACTCTCCTTATCAAGCAGTTATCGCCCATCATCGAAGGTATGCAGTGAGCTTGATAACGGTGTTCCATCATACACATGACTTAGTGAAAGCGTTCAATCTTTCTATTGGTTATAGTTCCCAAATATTCCGGAAGGCAGTCAAGGAGGGAATGTCGAAAGTGAATTTTAAGTGGCATGGTACATTTCGTGTCTCTGTAGCAGTCTAACATATCATCGACAGTGGAGACATAGCTGTAAACTTTTCTGTCCACACAAAAAGCCCTTCGCAATCACGTTGAACGGGGACCATGTAGCTAATTCGACATTTGATGGTCGGGATCGTTTATTAATTTTCTTGTTTGTGATTCAAAGAAGATACATTCTTTCAGCTTTACTTTATTCAATTTAGAAAACTTTTCTTTCAAATGATTGAAGGCCTGTGCACCTTTACCAGTAGCTTTTACAGCTTGACGAAAGAAAATGATTTTATAGGGCTCAACCAATAGAGTGTTTCTCACATTTACCTTTCCAGGTAAATATGATTTCCTGGTAGGCCATTCCTTGAATTTATAGCGGTACTTAGTGTCACAGCTGTCCCAAAGGGACATAAACACCAACATATCATGAAACCACTGTGTTGACCTGTGACTTGTAAGTACAGACAGAAACAGGCAACCCTCATCTCGGGCACATAAAAATTCACTGGAGATACTTTACATACATTATTTTATTTCTAGCTTTTATTGAATGCCCTTCAATATTAGCGAGGCTACAGTAACGGTATAGGATATGAAGGCAATATAAAATGCAATTTTTTTATATTGGTCACCGACAGGACAATAAAAATACAATTTTTATGCCTCCTTATTTGAACCAGCGATTGGTTTTCTTAGAGATTTCATGGTGAATTTCCTCACACATAGCGATTGTTTACTTGTTTCCGTATTTACTAAATGTAAGTTTTAGACAAGAGAACGTACCACTATCCGGCAGAAGGAACACTGAGTTAACAAAGACTCTCAGTACACTGTTGGGCCGAGGTAAGTATGATAAAAATTACACCATGCTTGCTTCAACACACACTAGGTCGTAAAATCTCTTTTACAGTATGGGTTATCTTGCCATGAGGCGAGTGAAGTTTAGAATCCTTTCACACCTGCCACCCACTTACTGTTTCTAGATCTTCTAGCATACTTGCACCAAAAATAAAAACTAAGGATTAAATGGCTCTGAGCACTATGGGACTTAACATCTGAGGCTCAAATGGTTCAAATGGCTCTGAGCACTATGGGACTCAACTGCTGTGGTCATCAGTCCCCTAGAACTTAGAACTACTTAAACCTAACTAACCTAAGGACATCACACACATCCATGCCCGAGGCAGGATTCGAACCTGCGACCGTAGCAGTCGCACGGTTCCGGACTGCGCGCCTAGAACCGCGAGACCACCGCGGCCGGCTAACATCTGAGGTCATCAGTCCACTAGAACTTAGAACTACTTAAACCTAACTAAGCTAAGGACATCACATACATCCATGCCCGAGGCAGGATTTGAACCTGCGACCGTAGCGGTCGCGCGGTTCCAGAACGTAGCGCCTGGAACCTCTCGGCCACACCGGCCGGCACTAAGGAATAGATGTGTAAACAAAAGTATATGAAACAGCGAAATACAGAAAATGAACAGCAAACAATATAAAATCCTTAAAAACTAAAAAATCGTGCACAACAGAAGATTTTGAAAAGTAGTTTAGGATTATACACACAAAAACGTATCGTAATTGATATATCACACCCCTGATGCGAAATGGCACTTGAGTAGTGTAACTGACCGAATTTATAAATTTAAAATGCTATCATAATCCACTGATTAAGAGGCATGACGTTACGTTACACATTTAAGACAGTAAGTCAATTATTGCAATAGATACTATGTACTGCGATAATTGGTCCCTAGACTTACACGCTACTTAAACTAACTCACGATAAGAACAACACACACACCCATGCCCGAGGGAGGACTCGACCCTCCGGCGAGAGGGGCCACCCAATTAGCGACATGGCACCTGAAACCTCGCGGGCACTCTGCGTGGCGTAGTAATTCGTAGTGCACAAATAGGCAAATTATGTTCATCTAGCATTTGAGAAACAGAGCCCCTAGCGACGTGCAACAAACTTTACATGTAATTTGACTCCTTTATGAAACTTTTGCCCTCCTCCGCATCCCCGTCTCCACGCCCCCACGCAAAATGATGGAAGGGAAAAAGTTTATCACCCACTACACTTTAGCTGTATTTGTGATAAGACTGCCGCATCAGGCATGGCTTTTAATACCTTGCTTCCTCCCACATTTTTCAGGCAGTACTAACAAATATTAGTGGATACATCTGCAAAATTATATTATTAGATCTCGTACAGTTCAGTAAATATGACGTCCCAAACAATGAGATGCGTGAAAAACTATCATTCAAATAAAACGGAGCACAACTTATCCAGACAATACTCATCTAGTGTTTGATACTGAGAGCACTTGGCGAGTTCCAACTAACTATAAAAATAATTTCAAACCTTTTTTAAACTTCTTCTCGCTTACGAGTTTAAAGTCAGATATAATTTGTAAAGCAACCAGATGATTGAATCTAGGTTATACCTAAGAGTTCGATTACATTCAGAGTCGGTGCTTCAACGGTTGGCTTTTAAACTATTCTTCTACATGCCATAATTGTCCTGCCGCTACAAACCACAAAAAGCAGTTTTAACGAAATCGATGCCGAATGAAATTTCGTTAAAGAATAATAAATTTGCTTTTAAGTTAATTAATTTGCCTTTCTTTAATTGTCTTCTGTAAGAACGAACTTTGTTGTAGAACCTCACTCTTATTTACGTGTGGTAATAAAAAAAAATCACTTTCAAAAGAATTACGTACATTTAAAGATTACGTGAACTCATGTTAACTGATTAAGAATATTTAGTTGAGAATTAAATCCTTTATATCATTCGGCCTTGACACACATTTTCTAAATGCAGTGGATTTTTTGTTAAGTAATTACTGAATTCTTTCCCGGCGTTAACTATAGAACACAAGATTATCTCTATTAGCAGAAAAATGGTTAATTATTGCCAGGCCGACATTTAATTATCACTGATCAAACCTACTTCGCTATACATTTAAGCTATTTGAAAGAACCAAAATTGTTAAATTTCAATGTTAACTAACATTAACTATCCGCCTACGAATGCACAAATGTATTATTAGGTTAAAAATTCTTCGGTCTCAGGATCACTGTAAAGGAAGAACAATTTCTTAATTCACTGTTAATTTTTATCTATCTGCTCCCGATTTACGGGTTTGGTTGATTTTTTCTTTAGCGGAACAATTTTTTAAATGTGCCGCCGCTGCAAATCGATCGGTCGCGGCACAGCCCAGCAACACCGCTAAAAATGCTGAAAATTCTTTAAAGAAATAATATAGATGACATGGGCAAGCTAATTTACATTAATAATACACACTTTTGATAAATTCTGATATATTTAGATCAAACAATAATTGAACTCACATTAATTCGTAACGCCTCCTCTAATGGCGGCTAAGTCTACACAGAGACAAAAGACATCTACCCTTTCATGAATCGCTTCAACACAGCTTCTTCTCGCATTCGCATCTACACACATAAGACCAAAGAATACGCTGTACATGGTTCTTTTATACGACTGCTGACTATTAACATTTCTTTGTAATTTGACAATATTATTCTCCTCTGGCTAAATTCCACATCTCTGTTATCGCAGATACTGACACATTTTACAATCACATAATAAATATAGAAAAATTACTATCCTAAATACAGAAAGAATATTACTACAAAAAATATTACGATAATAACAAATGTCTTTTACACAAAATTCAGTAATATTTTTGTTAAATAATTACAGTATATACAGATTGCTCAGAGCGGCGTATATGGTACAAATAAATTTTATTTTATTAATATCGTGAGTTTGCCAGGGAACGTTACACAGTGACCATAACTATGACAAACTCCTTTCCTCGTAATGGGTTCAACAGGTCTGTAGTTTATTGTTCACACATAGCGTTATCAAAATTCTGGATGATTTCCCGGTACGATACAAGAAAGTGGAATAACGAAGACATCGATGCAAATCAAGGAACATAACCTTATATAAAAACGGACACTGTAAATCAGTGATCCGTATCAACAAATTTGGGTTCAACAGGTCTGTAGTTTATTGTTCACACATAGCGTTATCAAAATTCTGGATGATTTCCCGGTACGATACAAGAAAGTGGAATAACGAAGACATCGATGCAAATCAAGGAACATAACCTTATATAAAAACGGACACTGTAAATCAGTGATCCGTATTAACAAATTTAAAATAATATTAAAGAGGTAGCGAGTAGCGTGTGGCGGCCTACATTCAGGGACTCACTCTCTCGCGCTTACTTTCGAACATCCAGTTTAAGGCTTGATAATTAGCGAATCCCATTCACTATCTCCATTGGTCGTTTGCACCTTTTTATTAGCAACTTACTTAGAGTGTATGTTAAAGGAAATTATAGACACGAGGTCATACACCTAATGACAGAACGACTGTCTAGTTGAAAATTTTAGTGTTTATGACGTATATTTGCCCGCAGTTACTCTATTGCCCAGTATTTTGCACAGAAGCGATCATCTAACTTTCTCATAAGAGACACTATACTATCTCTTGTGGAAGTTGGTCATGATGTCTCTGGAAGTGCAGATCCAATCTCCCATTGTATCATTATATTCCCATTTAATCTATTTGGAACAGGTGCGGTGATAATCTGTGGCCATGTGAGTTTCTGAAAGTGCTCAACAGCTCCCAGGCTAACGAGAGCAGTCTGTTCACATCCATCGCTCTGCTGCAAGAAGAGACCGGTCGCCTTGTGCAGTGGCAGCCAATATGACGAGCACGGGCGCCTTTCTTGGACCAGCGGGTATCAGCACAAATACAAGGCTGACACTCACGTCCAACATTAGAGGAAATTCTCCAGAATGACCAAGTATATCCGAAGGTCCTTAGTAGAAACTTCCTGATACTGAGCTAACGGAGAATTGATTTAGTGATGTGGTAAAAAGACGTATTTCAGTCGGAAGAATTATTTACACCAAATATCGGTTATAGTACTGATTTACGACGTGCTGAATTTTTGCTTCGAAGTATGTGTGCCTAAAGGAGATGTTCTTGATTAACAGGGTGAGTGACATTCCATTTCACTGGAAGCACTATATCGATTGCGCCAGTTCAGAATATAAATGAATCACTCCAAGGGATTTTTTGGAAACTTACCGTAGAACAAAATTATTTTGCTAAGTTTCTCTCTACGCTAGGGCACTGGAAGAAATTTCTGTTTTCAGTGGTGATAATATATCTTCTACATAAAATATGGAAAGGATAGATTTTCGTGTAAAATATTATTGTGAATATAAGTTTATAGAGGTCGCCACAAAGAAAGAAAGTAAGCAGTAAAATCAACGGGAGGGACGAGAGAATCTGCAGGAGAGCAATATCCATAGGGTATGTTTTACAGTACAGTTTAAATGTAAAGCGAACTTTGTACATTTTTCGTGAAATGCGTTTTCCGCAAAAAAATTTCTTTGCTTATGTGAAACACCTTTTCTAAAAATCTACGAACAGGAATTTTGAGGTTACCATAAAGTCTCTGCTTCAAGAAAGAAAGAATGCAACTCTCAAAGAAACAAAGAATTTAGCTCCAAACAATCAAGAACCCGGCAAATAATTTGGCAGGTACTTCAGAGAACAACTTAACTGCTCAGAACCGATACAAAGGTACCCCCACCACTGCTCCCCCCCCCCCACCAAATAACAAACTGAGGGCCTTAATCCAGATTCCTTATATCCAGATGAAAAAAAATCGCCGGACACATCAACTCAAAAAGATAAAAGCATCGGAGGACGATGTAATCATAGCAGAAATTCTCAGATCAGTAGGTTTAAACAGCATAAAATAATTTCGGCTTTTGTGCCATACGCGTTTCGCCTTTATTTTCTGCAAGGCATCATCAGTAGCCTGGAATATGTACATATGTTAGCTATTTTATTTACATTTTTGTCACTGTGCCTATAGGTTATAAACAGTTCTGGTGGTTGGTATTTCCTATTAAGTAGTAATGTTTTGAACTGTACTTACAGGTTGCGTGGACAGTTTCTTACATATTACGCTCCTGTTGCATTTTTGGTGTTGTTCTTCTTGTTATGAACGCCAATTTGCGGTTTTTTCTACATTCCATAGCACTATGCACTGAACGCTTGTTTTAATGCAATGTTTTGGTTTCTGTTGCCGACTGTCAAATGTTTCTGCCAAAGATCAAATATTATTGCCAAACTTATGAGTGTAACTATTGAAGTATCTGTGGTATGTTCGTGTATCAATATACCGTAGCATAAAATAAATCTCTAAGATCTTACATACGACAAACCGGGAAAATGCAGAAAATGGAAGAAACACTTTAATTCATGCATTACACGAGAAGATATAAAGAACTACAGCGGAATTTCACTTATATCAGTTGCAGGCAGAATTAAAGTACATTGTCCTCTTGACAGAGCACGGGAATAACTTTAACCTAAAAATGGACGACATTAGGCAAGATTCAGATTAAGCTAATCAAGTTCAGATCAAATCTTTATTCTAAGGCTAATGCGAAGTCATCTGAAAATTTTTAACAAAAAATTAGTCTGCACATTTGTTGATTTCAAAAAAGTTAATCGTGAATCACTCTCCCAAATATTAACGTAATAAAGTCTAGGTATAAAAAATAATTGCATTCATAAAACAAGTACTGACAGACACGAAGTGCAATGTTAAAGTTACAGGAGAAATTTCAGATACTTTGGACATAAAAACGGGAGTAAGATAAAGAGATGAGATATCGTCATTTTCAACTGTTTCCTTGAGAAAGTGATACAAGAATGGAGTAAACGGAAACAAATCCTCAAAACTGACCAACTAATTACTTAAGGCATAGACAAATAACCTATAGATTGCCTAGCATTGGAAGATTATTTAGCAATCTTTCATCTGCCCAGAATCAGATTAAATTCATGAAAGAAACAACAGAAATATTTGATCTCCAGATATTTTTTGACAACACGGAGTAGAGGACCTGCAACAAGCAGTCTCCAACGTAATGCACGCGACATACCTACAATTAAAAATCTTTCACAGATTAAATCTCTCGATGAAACCATTTGAGAAATGGAATCACACAAAATCAACGAAATTAAACGCCAAAAGATGGAAACTGCATATAGACTTAACCAAAATATCTACAACAACAAATGTTTCTCTGGGTACAAAGAACTTGGACGTTAAGACATTACAATATAACTGAAAGTGACTTCTTGTCGTCATGTGTGTGGCGTGTGAAGAAGCTTGCGTGCAATGCTCGTTATAAAACAGATCTCGGAACACTCAACAGAACCAAGTGCAAAGCTCGTTACAAGGGAAGTCATTAATCATAAAAGACAAGAGAGTGCAATACTTTCTCACCAAATAAATCTTTCATTACAAGACCAGCATGAGCACAGTACTTGTTACGAAACAAATATCTGATCCCACATATCAAGTGTGATTGGAATGCTTGTTTCCGTCTTTGAGTTATTAATATGATTAATCTTTATCTTTGACCACTGTGCACAACAAATGCTCCATCACAGAGAGAGCAACAACTTGGGGCACATCTAATTACATTTTGTTATAGGGTTGTCTAACAATAGAAAAGCTGTAATTTAAATCCAAGTTAACAGGTACTGGCTTGTTCTGATATCTTTTCTATAAATCGTCATAAAATTAACAAATACCAAAGTTCTCCAGAACTCAAATGAATTATAAGCTGACGATATTCCGGTTGGGAGGTACCAATGAGTGTGGAAGGCTGATGAGGAAAGCCCAACAGGATCAACTTATCTGGGCAGCTCACGAATGCTTAATTAGACGAGTGAGGATAAGCCATAAATCGTAACCAGTTAAACAGTATAATTGCATGGAAAATAATTAATCAACGAGCTGCTGAAAATATGGTCTGCACTATCACAGATGTTTCACTAACACTTTTGCAAAACAGCTACCACCAGACTGCGGCCCGAGAAGACCCCTCTGCAACAACTTGGAGATGAATGACCCAGAATCCAAGTTCACAGCCCTCAGCTGTCTGCTCTCAGAAGACTTGTCATGGTGGTGATGACTCAATGCTACTGGCTGTGCTATGGATGAGAATATCACTAATATCCTGAAAAAGCACAGGAACGCAACAGAAACTTCCTACTCTTCGCGCACAAAACGTACCTTAATGAACACGAAGTTTGTGCTGCTCACGGGTGTCCAGTATGGGTTGTAATTATCGTATGGCAGTGCAAATTGGTAGACATGCTAATAATGCGGAGTCAATTTATGCTGGAAAAAATAGTTCTACAGTTACTACTACACACTGTCTGTGTGACGGTGTAATATCCACGCTGTCATTTGACAAGCCAAAACGTGAGTGAGCAGTATGGCAATCGAGAAGAGAGAACGTGCGCTGTTCGTGATACTGTTTAACGTGAATGGCAACAGTTACAGTGCTGCATGGAGAGAGTATCTCCGAGTGAAAGGTCTGGCGAGAAGCTCATATGTCGTTAATTGTTTTAAAAAATATGAAAAACAAATGCGAAAACTCGGATGGGGTTGGTGTGCCTCCTAGAAGGGGATGGCATCCTATCCAGGAAGAAGTTGCTGACGAGCTTGCTGTGGCTGTAACTGACTATGCAGCACGTGCCCTGGGTAGTGCTAGTGCTCTTGCAATTTGACGAGAACTGTCCATCACATGGTAAACAGTAGGAAAAGTTTTGTTGGCTATTTAACCCCTACAAGATGAAGACAGTGCTGCAAATGAAACCTCATGCTCCGCAGCAACATTCTCAAAGTGCTGTTTCGTCTTTCATATGGATCAAATTGATGACATGTGACAGGCCAATATTCTATGGAGTGACGAGGCACATCTTACGTTACAAAATGCAGTGAATATGTAGAACTACCGAATTTGGGGTAATGTTAATCCGCGTGATGTGCACGAAGAGCCACTGCACTCGTCGCATGTGACTCTGTTGTGTGGATGCACAAGCACTTTTATTCTCAGTCAGTTCTTTGAAGAGAGTACACCTAGAGAGCCTGTAAGGCAGTGGTTCCCAACCTGGGGGTAATTGCCCCCTGAGGGGTAAAATGGGATTTTCTAAGGGGTGAAGAACCAAAAGTGTTGGTTGTGTTTCAGTCAAGAAACTAAATTACTTTGAAAATATTATTACTGTTACCACAATGTTCTAAGATTGTAATACCGATTACATAAGTTATCAATAATTACTTTTCTCTCAGTTACTAGCATTAACGCATGACATCATGCGGTGGAGGTCACAAGAACTTAACATAGACCACTGACTACACTGATTACACACGTACTTTGTACTTTGAACTGTATGTCTCTGAGAGTAAAAGTAAGACATATGTAACAAACGCTAAATAACTCATGAAAATGTCGTCTGCAAGTTTTGGATATTTCCTGATATAGACCAGAAATTGCCCCATTATTTAGTTTGTAACAGGTATATGAACAAACCGGCAGCACAAAACTATAGTTCTGTACACAGAATAATTATCATTATTGTTGTCATTAGAGTGGTGAGACACAAAGTGTTAACAGCCTGAAGTCTTACAATGTCCGCCACTTCAGAAGTAAGGAGCCTAACCATCAAGTGATTTACAAACAGTAACTACAGTGCACACATTTTAACTGTGTGTATTTTAAATGAAGATGCATGGTGTGGGTCAAACAAATGCCGCTAGGCAAAGGAGTAGTGCAGAGAAGGCACACTTCGTTCCAAATGTCTATCATCACCGTGGATAGTTAGCGATGGTGACTGAGTTGTAGGTAGCACTCGCTATTCACTGGGTCATCATTCATTATAGCGCGCGAGCGCGCACGCACGCACGCACGCACGCACACACGCGCACGCACACACACACACACACACACACACACACAAACTAAATATCATTTATGTTTCATCATTTTAAAAACAAAGGTTTTCAGACAATTCTTTTTTATTCTGAAGTTTAGTTAGGCGTTAATGTTGAGAATGGCGGGGAAAGCGGTTGAGGGATGAGATGGGTGTTGGAGATGGTTACTGTGTAACATCTCATTGCAGTCAGGGGTAGCGGTCTAAAAAAGGTTGGAAACCACTGCTGTAAGATGTACCGTGACGTTTGTACAACATGTGATTCCTGTTTCTCAGGAGCGCAAGTGTGTGAAAACCAATGTTTTCATGTAAGATGGGGAAACAACACATATCGCTCGCCCAATGAAAGATCTGCTTGATGCAACCTTCGACGCACCTGATATCTCCAGAGATTTTCCAGGTACATGACCAGCAAGATCACCTGTTATGAATTCATGTGACTTAGGGGATATCTAAAAGAGCGCCTTTATCAGGGTCATGTTTGGTCTGTACCTGATCTGGATGCCATATACAGGAACACAACGCTCAGATACCACCGGAACTGCTGTGGTTAACTGTTGATCACTTCGTGTTACGGGTGCAGAATTTCGTCTACGTCTCTAGTGCTTATATTTAACGAATTATCTAAGCGGCAGTTAATAGTAAAAATTAACAATATGATTGTCTCACTTGTTTCCCTTTTCCTGACGGCATCTAGTACTAATATACTAGATATGCAAACATATCTATGCATTTTTCTCGCACCCACAACGCTAGATTTGCATCTGGTGACAAAAATTTGAACTAATTTTTTCCAGCGTAAATCACATTAACGTATTAGTGTATCTACCAAGTTTGGCTACCATACGATAATTACAGCCGACCCTGCACCTCTGTGAGTAGCTGCAGTTTAATTATAACCACCCAGTAATTGGCCTGGAGCAATTTCCTTCGACTGAAAGGCCACGTGTTGTCAAGTGCGGGGGTGAGGACAGAATACGACTTGGTATCCCAAATGTTTGGAGTAAAAGCCTACCGTAGCTACCTCGCTGGCTGGACGACGCCACAGTGTCTCAGTTGTAGCTGTAGGTGCAGGAGAGGCAAGAATTTCAGACTCCATTCTTCCCTAGGAACAGTAGTGGTGGCACGGGACCAGTCGGGCGGTGCAGATCACGGCTCTGGTGCAGATCATGGTAGCACGAGGCGGGCAAAAGCCTCACTTCTGCGAAAAACTGTCCATCGCTCCCGTGGAGTCGAACATTCCAGCGAGATTCACTGACTGTCTTCTGCCTATAATAGGACCCAGAGATAACACATGCTCTCCATCTACCTGCTGTAAAAAGTGCAACCCTTTCCTCACTGGAACACATGGTCAGTACACACAATACAATTTTAAAGATATTATGGCTGAATATGAACATTGTCCCAGTAACGTCACACAATAATTAAACAAGAACCCCTCTGTGAATTATAAAAACTAATTCTGAACAGGAAAACAGACAATGGAAACATTGAGAATAAAGGAAGCAAAATAGTAAGAACCAGGCTAAAAACCTCTAGCCAAATAATTGCAACTCCCAAGCAAACAGGAAATCGAACAATATACACAAATAACCATAGTGGCATTAGAAACCAAATGTTAAGTTTGTATGGTCGCGTTCAAAATCGAAACCACGCAGTTTTACAAAACCGAATAGTCGAAATTTCTGATTATAAGAGTAATGGCAAAACGGACACAATGAACTGGAATGGTGGGATCAAAACTGATACGAAAGATGATGTCCAAACCCGCTGTTCAAACGCGCTGCTGTTACGGTCGCAGGTTCGTATTCTGCCTCGGGCATGGATGTGGGTGATGTCCTTCGGTTAGTTAGGTTTAAGTACTTCTAAGTCGAGGGGACTGATGACGTCAGATGTACGTCCCAGAGTGGTTAGAGCCATTTTGAACCATTTTTGAACCCGCGGTTCAAGATATACAAACGACATGCGGGATCAAGAGGAAAACCCAAAGAATAAGTCTGGGATATCGCGGTGTGAAGTGAAACGGCCACGTACAGTTAGAAAATGAAAGAAATTTGGGAGCATAGGAAGGGCTCTAAGTACACTGAGAAATGGCAATAGACTTATTTGCAGATAATAATAATAATACTTGTTTCTGAAAAACGCAAACTGAAAAGTATAAAAATTTTGTTACAGTAAGTTGTATTTTGTCTGACTAGATTGCAAGTTTAATACTTTTTCAGGAAAGGAACATAAAGAAATTTAACAACAGTAATAAAAACCACTAATACGAGTGTCTAGAAGCTGTAAGTTTGTAACACTACGGTATTGTAATTTAAATTATTCGTGTTGTTGATATCCTTGTCTGTGTAGTATTTGAGCAAAATTCTAAGTAAAATGATGAGGAGATTTACGAGAAAGTGAATTTTAAATGTTCTGAAAGAAAACATTCAAAACAAGGTTAACTCTTACCTTCACGAAATGGAGAAAGAGTTGCTTTATATGCAGATTATGAGAATTTATTTAAGAATAGCGAAGTTTACCAGCTCAAATGAAGCAGCACGTTCACTATCTTAGGAAAACGAAAATTACTTCGACAGTGACGCGAGGAGGAATTATTTAACAAATATGCTTACAAAAACAAACATAAATGTTGGTGGTATGAGGAAGGTAAAGGAACAGACCTTTCAATATACACCGCTAAGAAAAATGTCAAACACCCAGAAGATATGGGCAGATGTCAGTTTAACTTCGTACACCTACACATCATCGGTGGATATGTAAATGACTAGAGTTGTAAATGTCTGTGACAAGTAGGCTAACACTAGAGTGCACAAGTGTTGTAGATGTTTAGTTTTGTTATCAGGCCTGCGGGAGCAAATAAGAGACATAAAGAGTGACCACTGCGAGGAACACGGAAATACGGCGAACTCGCGTGAAACAGCATTATCAGCACCTGACAAAACTTGAAAGTGGCCTCATAGTGGTTCACAATTTAACTTGTTGTTGTTGTGGTCTTCAGTCCTGAGACTGGTTTGATGCAGCTGTTCATGTTACTCCATCTTGTGCAGTCTTCTTCATCTCCCAGTACTTACTGCAGCCTACATCCTTCTGAATCTGCTTAGTGTATTCATCCCCTGGTCTCCCTCTACGATTTTTACCCTCCACGCTGCCCTCCAATGCTAAATTTGTAATCCCTTGATGCCTCAGAACATGTCCTACCAACCGGTCCCTTCTTCTTGTCAAGTTGTGCCACAAACTCCTCTTATCCCCAATTTACCATTTAACTAGCTGGTCGAATCGTGCAATGTCCTGATTTTCTTGCATTTGGATGTGACAGTGGCCTAATGTTCGACTGCATACGAATGTGAGGCGAGGGATACTCGCCATCGAGGATTCGGTCGACCACGTCTGAACACCATAACGAGGGACTGCAGTTTGGTGCATTGAGCACATAGTAACCCCATTACATTTGAGACTGCCATCAGAAAACAAGTAACATATTGTCATCTCGCACTACTGATCGAACACAAGGAGTAACTAGTAGTGGACTATGGAATTACCGTTCGATGCTTAGTCTGCCGTTAATACCATAAATCAAACGGCCGCGTCTGGAGTGGTACCATGACAGGGAACATTGGACGGCTGATGAATGTCATCGCATTGTGTTCAGCAATTTGACGATGTTCGTCACTAGGCCTGATGATCATCATCAACGAGTAGGGCGGCGACGTGGGGAGAGATACCATTCTTTCATTGTTCTGAAGAGACCCAACAGCGTCGCTCCTTGTGCAATGGTGTGCAGAGTCATCGGCATTCCTTCTAGTCACAACAGCTGATTGAGGGAAGTCTGATGTCACAAAGGTACGCCATCATCATGTGTACCTTTCCTGCGACAGTACAATTCCTTGTTCAGCAAAACAACTGTGGTCCACATATGGCACATGTCACTATGAACAGTATGCGTGATGCTGCGGTACTCCTGTAGCCAGAAAGATCCATAGATGTGCCCCAGACGGAACACGAGTTAGATGAGCTCGGACTTCAACTCCATGCCAGTGCCGCAAGACTACGTTCTGCACGTGCCATTCTGACCTGCCTCGATACAGAGTGTGTCGGACTCTTCGCCTCATCATTCACTTATTATTGTCGTTCACCCACTGACAACATCCGATCATGAGCTGCCACGCACTGGCACGTCACCACACGCCAGCCACTGCCATTGGTGAACTCGGGCAAAGAGCTGAAGCAGACTGACGCTCAACACCGTGTCCAGCCTGACTGCAGGCACTGTTGTCGCTAGAGGTGGCTGTGCTGTGTACTAAATTTCTCACTCTGTATAATTGCAACTACTCGGTGGTTGTAATAAAATTGCAGCTATTCACGGAGGTTCAGTGTGTGCTGTAATTGGCGTCGCCGGAGTGGCCGAGCGGTTCTAGGCGTTACAGTCTGGAACCACGCTGGTGCTACGGTCGCAGGTTCGAATCCTGCCTCGGGCATGGATGTGTGTGATGTCCTTAGGTTAGTTAGGTTTAAGTAGTTCTAAGTTCTAGCGGACTGATGACCACAGATGTTAAGTCCCATAGTGCTCAGAGCCATTTGGACCATTTTGTGCGGTAATTATCAGATGGCAGCGAAACTTGGTAGATATGCTAATGCTTTAATGCAGAACCTCTTCAGTTCCAATTTTGGCCAGCAGGTGCTAATCTGACACCGTACAGCATCTCGTCGACGTCTCGGATGCTCATATTGAACAAATTGTGAAAGCGGAAGCTAATAATAAAATCAAAATTATGCCTTTCTCATTTGTTAGATGTTTTCCATCCATGTCCTGTTCCTAATCCATTACGTCCGCCTCGATAGCGGAGTGGTCAGCACCGCAGAATGCCATGCAAAGGGGTCCGGGTTCGATTCCCGGCTGGGTCGGAGATTTTCTCCCCTCACGGACTGCATATTGCGTTGTCTTCATCGTCGTATCATGCCCATCGACAAGCAAGTCGCCGAAGTCGCGTCACCTAAAAAAACCTGCACCAGGTGAGCGGTCTATCCGACGGGAGGCCCTAGCATTTCATTTCACATATTGAAACATTTCTATACATCTTTCTTGCATACTCAGCGCCAGATTTGCGCCTAGTGACAAACATCGGAACTAATTTTTTTTCGAACGTAAATCGCTACCGCATTAACGCATTAGAATTTATATTACGTTTCGACATCACACGATAATTACAGCCCATTCTCGACAACTGCGAGCAGGCGCACTTTAATTATAGTCAACCGGTACAAATTAATTCACGTTTTTCTTCAAACTATGTTGCGTATCGCCAATAATTAAAACTTCATTATTTGCTGCCCTGTTGTTTAAATTTTAATGGCGTTAGTGTAAATAATATTGTTTACAATGTCACTGCATCGTTAATAAAGCGTTTTAGATTGCATTCCGGGTTATTTACACTGCTCTGCAGAAATTTAGGACGAGATAGATGAAGCACCATACCGTATTAAATGCACTGTGGAAATGAATGAATGTACGGCAACACGTTGCCGGAGGTCTCCCGACATAGTACGGAAACTGCAGGTCACAGGACGTGAGGTCAGCTTGAGTATAGCACCAAAATGGTCTGGCCACAACACAAGAAGCAGTTGAAGGACTGCGAAAAGAGAGTGTGTATGTGTTGATCAACGAGCATTACGATGCTCTGTGGTAGTGTTCTTCATTACAACAGTGTCCAGAAACGACATTTAGAATAATCAACGAGGAAGCACCGTTGGGTAACTGGAAAACAGAGGAAGTATGACGAGAGTAGCCCAGGAGTTCATCATTGTTCACACCATTGTTTCAATGGCTTTTCTGCCAGCGGAAGGAGAAGAGATGGTCGACCAAGGTCAGTTAGAGCAGCAAGCAAGAAGGAACCGACGTTCGAGAAGGACCCACGTCCAACAGCGGGTCCAATTGCAAAGACGTATAACAAGACTTCAAGGTTTGCGATCTCACGCTGCACAGTGAGACGACGAATGCATGAGTGTGGTCTATTCTCCTGACGTCCAGTACGTAATTTTGCGTTGACACCCGCACATCGGCGGCACCGTTTCCAAAGATACCAACAGCACAGTGACTGGTCCGACGAGGAGTGGGGTCGTGTACATTTCTCGGATGAGTGCAAATTGTAGGCAGGTAGAAATTTCGGACGCACCGTCATTTGGTGAGACACGGGGATACCTAATTCTCCCACGAACATTGTCGAACATGATAGTTTTGGTGGTTGAGGTGTTATGGTGTTAGGGGGCATAATGTCACATGGGTGTCTTCTTCTTTCTTTCTTTCTCGGGGCCTTTGCTCCGCTCCAACGTGAGGTCGGATTTGTTATTACGGATTTGTTGTTGTTGTTGTGGTCTTCAGTCCTGAGACTGGTTTGATGCAGCTCTCCATGCTACTCTATCCTGTGCAAGCTTTTTCATCTCCCAGTACCTACTGCAACCTACATCCTTCTGAATCTGCCTAGTGTATTCATCTCTTGGTCTCCCTCTACGACTTGTACCCTCCACGCTGCCCTCCAATACTAAATTGGTGATCCCTTGATGCCTCAGAACATGTCCTACCAACCGATCCCTTCTTCTGGTCAAGTTGTGCCACAAACTTCTCTTCTCACCAATCCTATTCAATACTTCCTCATTAGTTATGTGATCTACCCATCTAATCTTCAGCATTCTTCTGTAGCACCATATTACGAAAGCTACTATTCTCTTCTTGTCCAAACTATTTATCATCCATGTTTCACTTCCATACATGGCTACGCTCCATACAAATACTTTCAGAAATGACTTCCTGACACTTAAATCTATACTCGCTGTTAACAAATTTCTCTTCTTCAGAAACGCATTCCTTGCCATTGCCAGTCTACATTTTATATCCTCTCTACTTCGACCATCATCAGTTATTCTGATCCCCAAATAGCAAAACTCCTTTACTATTTTAAGTGTCTCATTCCCTAATCTAATTCCCTCAGCATCACCCGACTTAATTAGACTACATTCAATTATCCTTGTTTTGCTTTTGTTGATGTTCATCTTATATCCTCCTTTCAAGACACTGTCCATTCCATTCAACTGCTCTTCCAAGTCCTTTGCTGTCTCTGACAGAATTACAACGTCATCGGCGAACCTCAAAGTTTTTATTTCTTCTCCATGAATTTTAATACCTACTCCGAATTTTTCTTTTGTTTCCTTTACTGCTTGCTCAATATACAGTTTGAACAACATCGGGGAGAGGCTACAACCCTGTCTTACTCCCTTCCCAACCACTGCTTCCCTTTCATGTCCCTCGACTCTTATAACTGCCATCTGGTTTCTGTACAAATTGTAAATAGCCTTTCGCTCCCTGTATTTTACCCCTGCCACCTTTAGAATTTGAAAGAGAGTGTTCCAGTCAACATTGTCAAAAGCTTTCTCTAAGTCTACAAATGCTAGAAACGTAGGTTTTCCTTTCCTTAATCTTTCTTCTAAGATAAGTCGTAAGGTCAGTATTGCCTCACGTGTTCCAGTGTTTCTACGGAATCCAAACTGATCTTCCCCGAGGTTGGCTTCTACTAGTTTTTCCATTCGTCTGTAAAGAATTCGTGTTAGTATTTTGCAGCTGTGACTTATTAAACTGATAGTTCGGTAATTTTCACATCTGTCAACACCTGCTTTCTTTGGGATTGGAATTATTCTTCTTGAAGTCTGAGGGTATTTCGCTTGTTTCATACATCTTGCTCACCAGATGGTAGAGTTTTGTCAGGACTGGCTCTCCCAAGGCCGTCAGTAGTTCCAATGGAATGTTGTCTACTCCTGGGGCCTTGTTTCGACTCAGGTCTTTCAGTGCTCTAAAAATGGTTCAAATGGCTCTGAGCACTATGGGACTCAACATCTTAGGTCATAAGTCCCCTAGAACTTAGAACTACTTAAACCTAACTAACCTAAGGACATCACACACACCCATGCCCGAGGCAGAATTCGAACCTGCGACCGTAGCAGTCCCGCGGTTCCGGACTGCAGCGCCAGAACCGCTAGACCACCGCGGCCGGCTTTCAGTGCTCTGTCAAACTCTTCACGCAGTATCATATCTCCCATTTCATCTTCATCTACATACTCTTCCATTTCCATAAAATTGTCCTCAAGTACATCGCCCTTGTATAGACCCTCTATATACTCCTTCCACCTTTCTGCTTTCCCTTCTTTGCTTAGAACTGGGTTTCCATCTGAGCTCTTGATATTCATACAAGTCGTTCTCTTATCTCCAAAGGTCTCTTTAATTTTCCTGTAGGCAGTATCTATCTTACCCCTACTGAGATAGGCCTCTACATCCTTACATTTGTCCTCTAGCCATCCCTGCTTAGCCATTTTGCACTGCCTGTCGATCTCATTTTTGAGACGTTTGTATTCCTTTTTGCCTGCTTCATTTACCGCATTTTTATATTTTCTCCTTTCATCAATTAAATTCAATATTTCTTCTGTTACCCAAGGATTTCTACTAGCCCTCGTCTTTTTACCTACTTGATCCTCTGCTGCCTTCGCTACTTCATCCCTCAAAGCTACCCATTCTTCTTCTACTGTAGTTCTTTCCCGCATTCCTGTCAATTGTTCCCTTATGCTCTCCCTGAAACTCTGTACAACCTCTGGTTCTTTCAGTTTATCCAGGTCCCATCTCCTTAAATTCCCACCTTTTTGGAGTTTCTTCAGTTTTAATCTAGAGGTCATAACCAATAGATTGTGGTCAGAGTCCACATCTGCCCCTGGAAATGTCTTACAATTTAAAACCTGGTTCCTAAATCTCTGTCTTACCATTATATAATCTATCTGATACCTTTTAGTATCTCCAGGGTTCTTCCATGTACACAACCTTCTTTCATGATTCTTAAACCAAGTGTTAGCTATGATTATGTTGTGCTCTGTGCAAAATTCTACCAGGCGGCTTCCTCTTTCATTTCTTAGCCCCAATCCATATTCACCTACTATGTTTCCTTCTCTCCCTTTTCCTACACTCGAATTCCAGTCACCCATGACTATTAAATTTTCGTCTACCTTCACAATCTGAATAATTTCTTTTATTTCATCATACATTTCTTCAATTTCTTCGTCATCTGCGGAGCTAGTTGGCATATAAATTTGTAATACTGTAGTAGGTGTGGGCTTCGTATCTATCTTGGCCACAATAATGCGTTCACTATGCTGTTTGTAGTAGCTTACCCGCATTCCTATTTTCCTATTCATTATTAAACCTACTCCAGCATTACCCCTATTTGAATTTGTGTTTATAACCCTGTAGTCACCTGACCAGAAGTCTTGTTCCTCCTGGCACCGAACTTCACTAATTCCCACTATATCTAACTTCAACCTATCCATTTCCCTTTTTAAATTTTCTAACCTACCTGCCCGATTAAGGGATCTGACATTCCACGCTCCGATCCGTAGAACGCCAGTTTTCTTTCTCCTGATAACGACATCCTCTTGAGTAGGCCCCGCCCGGAGATCCGAATGGGGGACTATTTTACCTCCGGAATATTTTACCCAAGAGTACGCCATCATCATTTAATCATACAGTAAAGCTGCATGCCCTCGGGAAAAATTACGGCTGTAGTTTCCCCTTGCTTTCAGCCGTTCGCAGTACCAGCACAGCAAGGCCGTTTTGGTTATTGTTACAAGGCCACATCAGTCAATCATCCAGACTGTTGCCCTTGCAACTACTGAAAAGGCTGCTGCCCCTCTTCAGGAACCACACGTTTGTCTGGCCTCTCAACAGATACCCCTCCATTGTGGTTGCACCTACGGTACAGCTATCTGTATCGCTGAGGCACGCAAGCCTCCCCACCAACGGCAAGGTCCATGGTTCAGGGGGGGGGGGGGGGATTACGGATTTGGCAGTGTTAATTGCAGAGGGTGGCCGAATGCCCTTCCTGACGCCACCCCGAACCCCCTGGGGCGGAAGTAGTGTACCCCAGCTGTTTGCGTCTAGTGTAAGTCATGAAATACTGAGAACGTTTTCAAATGTCTGTGAGTCATGTAACTGAGGCGGAACGTGCGGACCAGCACAGTATTCACCCAGCGGGATGTGGAAAACCGCCTAAAAACCACATCCAGGCTGACCGGCATACGGGGCTTCGTCGTTAATCCGCCCGGCTGATTCGTACCGGGGCCGGCGCGCCTGCGCGAGTCCAGGAAGCAGTGCGTTAGCGCTCTCGGCTACCCTGGCTGGTTCGTAATGTTACATGGATGTACCGACAGTTAAATCTTTGAACACGTTACGCTCGCTGGTCAACCTTATTGTGGCACTGTACTCCTCCTATGTGCATCTTTCGAGGGATGCATTCGGATGTGCTATCATTTTTATGGATGAGAATGCACAAAGGCGTGGAACAGCGTATGTGGAAGATATCATGGAACTGGAGGATATTTGGGGAATTGTCTGGCCTACGTGTTCTACCGACTTAAATGCCATCCAGCATGTGTGGGATGCGGCTAGTATCCGTACCGTACCACGCTTACATGAATCAACGGTCATGGTACAGTTGTCAGGTGCCCTGGTGGATTAACAGAAGGCCGTACCACACAAGTTCTCCTTAACAACATTGTGGCAGGCATGGGAGCACATTGTCGAGCATGCATTTCCGTCCGCGGTGAACACAAATCCAATGTAAAACCATCTCCTGCCTTTTTTAATGACAAGGCAAGCATCGTAAATCGCGGTGACTACAGTTTAGCTATTTCCTATGGAAAAAAGTGTCATTTCTGTTCGTATCATTCTATGTTTTGTGGCGTTTACGGCATTCTGATCCAGGTTGGCAACAGCCGAAATATGTTGGCGAGTCTTTCCTGGCAAGGGGTAGCGAAACCTCTCTGCTTACAATTGGTTTATTTGGGTGAACGAGTGAGCTCTGAAGGGATAAGGAATTTGGCGTAGGAGTATGTAACAGTTTTGCGGATGGACACTGGAGAAAGATACCCTGGTTGGCGTAAGCGGGGCTTAGATGTGGAGCGCCGCTGTTGTTTACTGGAGCCTACGCTGGGCAGAGAAGTTAGCGGCTCGCACAGCGTGTATAGCAGGTACGATGGCCTGCACTTTGCAGCAGGTGGCCTACACAGAATGCGTCTCTGGAGGACAGATGTGTGAAGAGAAATGCAACTGTTGCGTTGGAATGTTTCCTACTGGTACTATCCGCTTGGGAATATTACTGCCGTCATCTTTCAGCGCTAGTTTATTAGGTTGTGCATCAATTTCTTGGTGATTAAATTTAGTGTACTATACGTAGTATGGAACTTAAATAGTGGCAACTACTTGTTCACAACCGATACTTCCCAGTCCCATCGACCAAACAGAGCAGCCACAGCATGCGCTGTAGGCGCTCGCGCATTGTCGTGCAAAATGATGGGTAGGTTGCGCAGAAAGTATCGCCGCTTCTTTCGCAGAGTTGGTCGCAGGTGATGCTGCAAAAACGACAATGCGCGGGCGCATACAGCGCAAGCTGTGGCTGCTCTCTTCTTTCGATGGGACTGGGAAGTACTGATTCCGAAGATGAAGGAACCATTTCGTGGCATTCGCTTGAGAACTGTTTCAGAAATTCGACAGACAGTAGACCGCTCCATTCGCACCATCAACAGAACAGGCTCTGTTAACGGTATACTAAGCCTTCCACATCGCTGGCAACTCGTTCTACACAACGCTGGTGACTACTCTGAAGGACAGGAACAGGTGCAAACATTTAACTCTTTTGTATCGGTTGTGAATAAATAGTTGCTACAATTTAAGTTCAAACCCTCGTAATGGTGGAGCTTTATTTTAAGGATTGGATAGCTGCTCTGAACATATTTGTAAAATACTTTTGTGTAATGAGTATGCTGCTGTACAAACAACTTGGAAGATCCACTTGTAGAAACAGTTATTAATTCGCCGATATTAGGCCACGGCAGTGCCTACAATGATTAAAGTTGAAACGGTAACTGTGCTAGTGGGTTCAAGGAGATTGTTTATGCAAATGTATATTTCTGAGTTGTTTCGGTAAAAGAACCGATATTGTATTGTACTCCTGTGGACTGACATATACCAATACTGGACTCCAATGCACCGGTTAATGATGTAGCACCGACCGGGGTGGCCGAGCGGTTCTAGGCGCTACAGTCTGGAACCGCGCGACCGCTACGGTCGCAGGTTCGAATCCTGCCTCGGGCATGGATGTGTGTGATGTCCTTAGGTTAGTTAGGTTTAAGTAGTTCTAAGTTATAGGGGACTGATGACCTTAGAAGTTAAGTCCCATAGTGCTCAGAGCCATTTGAACCATTTTTAATGAGGTAACAATGGCCAGGATTTAACCAAGTGTTTATTAAAAAAGAAAAAAAAGACAAGCTCTGTTCCATCTGAAATCTTGTACTACTTAATGAACATTATATCTAGTGCTATTTGTGAAGTGAGAAACCGCTAATTGCTTACTGACTTCTATTTGTATCATTTGATATGTTTGCCGGCCGAAGTGGCCGTGCGGTTAAAGGCGCTGCAGTCTGGAACCGCAAGACCGCTACGGTCGCAGGTTCGAATCCTGCCTCGGGCATGGATGTTTGTGATGTCCTTAGGTTAGGTAGGTTTAACTAGTTCTAAGTTCTAGGGGACTAATGACCTCAGCAGTTGAGTCCCATAGTGCTCAGAGCCATTTGAACCATTTGATATGTTTACCTGGGGCTCGTAAGTTGGTATGAGACTGGCAGCTCTATACTATTTGCTTAAAGTAAACACAGTTAATATTTATTGTAGGATAAAGTTTTGGTTGCTTTAATTTGTAATGATGTTTATTGGCATAACTGAGAGGTTTTGAGTTCCTTTCTAAGGCTCGTTTCTGAACTAAAGTACAGTTTTTAAATATTTGCTTCCGAAAGTAATCGTTGTTTCTGTGTTCCAATTTTTAAAGCTTTTAATGGAAGTGTGGACTTTCTAAAAAAAATTTTTGTGCAGCGATCAGCCACTGAAAATCTGTACACATTCGATTTTCAATACATGTTTAAAAAAGGCAAATACAAGGACTGAATCAGTTGCTCAGCCTTTACCACTGTGACCCAGGTACCTGCAACAATTTCTTTCAGTTACCGTCTGTACTACTCGTATAATCACAGCAGTTCGTTCTGCGTATAATCCAAGGTTAGTCGAGCTATGTTATTTGGCAGTGACACATTCTACGGAAGCTGCATTCGTCCTTAAGTTTGACATCAGTGTACTCGCTGGGACAGCTAGTATAGATAAGTCGGACCGTATGAAACCGAGTGGCGCTGTACGCGATCGAAGCAGTCGTTTCGCCACGTGCAGTGGTGGCTTGTCGGAGGGGATGGCGGAGTGAGATATACGGGCCCGGGTCGTGGGTAACGACTGGCAGGACATACGTCGCCGTTCGGCTGAGAGGGCGGCGCGGAGCGGGCGATAAAAGCAGCGCGTTTGGCAGGCAGGCAGCTGGTAGCCGCTGCTAGAGGGCGTTGGTGTGCCGCGCCGGTCTGACGTAAACGGCGCCACACGTCGTCTGGGCAGGGACCGCTGAGTGGCGGCCGCCGGCGCTCCGTCTGGGGCGTGGCGCGCGTGCGCTGGTCACGTGGGGTGTGATGCGGCACTCAGAGCGCGAGCTTTTCGGCTCATTACTGCTGGACTGTCAGACTACAAACCCTCAGTGCTGCATTGACCGTGCCATTACGCACAACTTCCCTACCTATAGTTTATTATTCCGGTCACAAAAATGCGATGATAATGATGATGACTGTAGTGTTGGCAGAAGAGCCAACACCGTGTTGCTAGAGGAGGCCGAAATGCACGCGTTTAAGCTCACGCAGACTGGCGTGAGGTCTGGAACAAGGTAAAGTAATTATACTATCAAGAAAAGTACGTAGCTGCTGGAATACTTAACTTTAATCCATAATTGGTGAACATCGCTCTTGATGATACATGAATTACAAGATCAATAGCAAATGATAATGGCGCCTTGCTAGGTCGTAGCAATTGACGTAGCTGAAGGCTATGCTAACTGTCGTCTCGGCTAATGAGAGCGTAATTTGTCAGTGAACCATCGCTAGCAAAGTTGGCTGTACGACTGGGGCGAGTGCTAGGACGTCTATCTAGACCTTCCGTGTGGCGGCGCTCGGTCTGCAATCACTGATAGTGGTGACAGGCGGGTCCGACGTATACTAGCGGACCGCGGCCGATTTAAAGGCTACCACCTAGCAAGTGTGGTGTCTGGCGGTGACACCACAATGACGAAAATGATATGGTGGTGTGGGCGTACAGCAGCAAAATCTTTAGTTCGCGTACTAAATATTTATGAGACAGGTGTGGATCAAGGCCGTAAAATTATTAAAAAAGTTAACTACAAGGAAAAACATAAATAATGCAACAGAAAATTGGAATAATTGTTGTATCCTGCCTGGTCGTTGAATACAAGATGTCTAGGAAACCTGCTTTCTCGGATCGCCCATGTGGGGCAGGGGAGGGCTGGCAGCAGCACAATCCGCCGCTCTTCAACCGAGTGACAGATAATAAAAGGAGAAAAATATACATATAAAGGCGATAAATAGGGGGACATAAAAACAGAGTAAGGGGAGACAATGGAAGGAAAATATACACTGACACAGAGAGGTTCATAGGGGGTCAATTAAAAAATTCTGCATAAAGTTAAAAAACACAGTTGGTGATTCATAGAGCACAAAAAGGATACTGAAGTCACTTACACAGGTTATAACGAAGACACCTTAAAACTACTTTAAGAGATGAAGTAAAGAAAACAGAGAATAAAACCTGCCAGGAGGGGCCTGCCAAGGGAGAGGCCTGAGAGGATGGAAAAAGAGGGGAGAGCAAGTTGCAGCAGGAAAGGTGGAGGGATGAAAGGAATAGCGGTTCAGTGGGTGTACTAAGAGACAGGAGATGGATGGGGTGGGAGATGAAGAGGGAAGACAAGGCAGGAGGGAGTGCAGAGACACTGAAGGGGAGCACAGAGGGGGTGTAGGAGTGGGGGAAAGCTGCGCAGGAGAAGTGAAGGGGAGGAGAGGGAACCATGAGTAGGAGGCCGGGGAAGGTGGGGCTAGAGTTGGTAGGAGGGATAGACATCATGGCAAATTTCATCATCCAGGAGGGGTAGGTGCTGGTATCTGCGATGGGAAAGGAGGTGGAGGGTGTGGAGATAGAGAGAGGGCAGGACATAATAGTAAAGGTGCGGCAATGGGCTGGGGATGCGGAGGAAGGGGGTCACTAGGGGGTGGGGGCGATCGAGTCGGCAGGCAATACACAGGGTGTCGATGTGTTCAAGGAAAAGCAGAAGGTGGGGCAAGAGGATGAGGTCGTAGAAGTGCATGGGGGATGGAAGGTGGATACGGAAGGCGAGGCAGAGTGCATGTCGCTCGAGGATATGGGGGGCGTTACAGAACCTGGGAGGGGTGGAAATCCACGCAATGCTGGCATGACAAAGGATGGGGCGGATCAAGGATTTGTAGGTGTGAAGGATGGTGGAGGGATGCAGACCCCATGTCTGACCAGACAGAAGGTTTCAGGAGGCAGAGTCTGTTGTGGGCTTTGTGACAGATTGTAAGGAGATGGGGAGTCCAGGTGAGGTGGGGGTGAAGGGTGAGGCCAAAGTATTTGAGGGTAGGAGTGAGGTGGATAGGACGGCCATAAATGGATAGATAGAAATCACGGAGACGGAAGGAGTGGGTGATGCAGCCTATAATGATTGCCTGGGTCTTGCAGGGGCTGATACGAAGGAACCACTGGTTGCACCAAGTGGTGAACTGGTCAAGGTGGGTTTAAAGGGTACATTGGGACCGTTGAAGGTTAGCATAAAGGGCTAGGAAGGCTGTGTCATCAGCAAATTGGAGGAGATTAACAGGTGGGGGAGGTTTGGACATATCAGCAGTGTACAGGAGATAGAGGAGAGGGGAAAGGATGGAGCCTTGGGGCACGCCAGCGGAGGGAAAGAAGGTACAGGATTTGGAATTGTGGATAGTGACGTAGGAGGGAATACTGGAGAGGAAGGAAGCAACAAAATGGACGTAATTGATAGGGAGAACATGGGTATGGAGTTTGAATAGGAGCACGAGATGCTAGACACGGTCGTAGGCAGTCAGGAGATCAAGGGAAACAAAGACAGTGGAGTGACAGGGGTTAAGCTGGAGGGAAAGAAGATTGATAAGGTTAAGGAGCTGGTCGTCGGCTGAGAAGGAAGGCGGGAAGCCACAGTGGGTAAAGGGGAGGAGGTGGTGCTGGTAAAGGTGGCGGTGAATACGGCGGGAGAGTATGGCTAGACAACAGTTCAAACAAATCGTATTAATGCGTTTTATTACGAAAAGAAAATGAGAGTACTTCGAGATTTGTCGCAAGCAAAAGGCCATATCCGAAAGAAACAAGCTTCTTCAGTATAACCATTGCATTACAAACGAAGTAATACAATTTACACTTCGGATCGCTGGTCTTGACGCTTCTCTTCGATTGGGGCCGCGGTCAGTCGGGCGTGTCGCTTGTGTCCTCTTCGCACAGAGGCCGCTGTTATCGTGTTGTCGTCCTGGAAAGGGGTCGGTCAGCGTGCAATTGGGTGACATCTTCTTCACGGCCCTCTCTGCTCTCTCGTTTCCGAATGGTGAGCCGGCTCTTCACTTTATGCTGTAACGATAATATCAGTCAAATGTGCTCTGGAATGAAGTGTCAAAAAAAAAAAAAGGTTAAAGAAATATTTGACGCATCCCATGTCGGGCATCATTTAAAGGTGTGCTAAATGTTCCTCTAATATACACTACTGTCCATTACAACCACGAAGATGAAGTGCTACAGACGCGAAATTTAACCGACAGGAAGAAGAATCTCTGATATTCAAATGATTAGCTTTTCAGAGCATTCACACAAGGTTGGCACCGGTGGCGAGACCTACAACGTGCTGACACGAGGAAAGTTTACAGCCGATTTCTCATACACAAACAGCAGTTGACAGGCGTTGCCTGGTGCAAAGTTGTAGTGATGCCTCGTGTAAGGAGGAGAAATGCGTACCATCACGTTTCCGACTTTGATAAAGATCGGATTGTAGCCTATCGCGATTGCAGTTTATCGTATCGCGACATTGCTGCTCGTGTTGGTCGAGATCCAATGACTGTTAGCAGAATATGGAATCGGTGGGTTCAGGAGGGTAATACGAAACGCCGTGCTGGATCCCAACGGCCTCGTATCGCTAGCAGTCGAGATGACAGGCATCTTATCCGCATGGCTGTAACGGATCGTGCAGCCACGTCTCGATCCCCGAGTCAACAGATGGGGAAGTTTGCAAGACAACAACTATATGCACGAACAGTTCGACGACGTCTGCAGCAGCATGGACTATCAGCTCGGAGACCATGGCTGCGGTTACCCTTGACGCTGCATCACAGACAGGAGCACCTGCGATGGTGTACTCAACGACGAACCTGGGTGCACGAATGGCAAAACGTCATTTTATCGGATGAATCCAGATTCTGTTCACAGCATGACGATGCTCGCTCGACTTGACTAGCGTGGGTCTAGAAGCATTGTATGGCATTGGTTGTATGCGATTATCCTAACTTCAGGTCGAACTACCCTCACCAAACGCTGTAGGCAATAGGTGATTGGCTGGGCCATGGCCCTTTTGGTTTACGGACCTCCCCATCCGTACAAATTCTCCATGGGAAGCCACAGAAAACCGGGAGTGAAGTGAGCCTGGCTTGCTTCCGAATCAAATTTTGCACTTTAGTAGTTTTAAGGGAAATTTCTTAATTTAAAATACAATCTACTTGTTCAGTTTTTTTTCTTTACACTTTGATGTTGCAGAGAAGTTGGGTGATGTCGGTCGAACTCGCAGGCGGACTGGTCTCTAATGACGCCTCTGTCCTCCACGACCGCTACCGGGATGCGTAGTCGATGTGTCGGGATGGGGCTGTCTCTCGTGGTGGACCAGCTGGTTAGGGGCTCGCATCTGGATCAGGAATGGGATGTGGTGAACATGAAATAGAATGACTAGTCTGAGCCTTCTGACCCGTTACTCTGGATTTCTTCTTAGCCCTGAAATTGTTAGCAGATTTGCAGGCTGACATGCTCCTGCACTGGTATGCTAGATTCTGATCGAGTTTTTCTTTGTTAAGTTTTCACCATTCTTTCACATTTATAACACTTTTGTTAAATGATACTGTTTTTATATCCTGTTTTCATAGAATTACACCGTGGATCAGTCTGAAGGCGATATGAATTCCCATAATGTTCCTAATTATGGTGCATCGTTTGTACCCTATCAACAGTCACAGGTTGTCCATCGTCACGCAGAATTACACTGCACTTGTGTTGCGATAACTTCATACGTAATTTAATCAGTCATATATTTCATTATTTACAATGTCATATTACTTTAGTTGCTTCACTGAAAGGCCATTTTCTCAAGTAATACAAACATTTAACCACTAATACATGGTAATTTCTCTCTATCATCCGAAACTAACATAGCTCAACCACGGTTAGTTCACCTTTTACATGACACTAATAATTTGGTTATATAGCAAAGGTTCACCTAATTGTAGTAAAGCCACCCACAAGATGACATGCGCACCCCTACTCTTTGTTATCTAGTATCCTCAGAAAAATTATTCTGCCTTACATGCTTCTCAGACAACTGCGTACATTTCAATGTCCAGAACTACTTGGACTCATTTCCTGTCAAAATATTTACTTCCAATAATTACTGACGCTGATGTTTATGAACTACATTACTCTTTATTATTTATTTCTCTTTGAGAACATGATCACATAAAAATTAAAATTCATTATGGAAATAAATACAAAAGTTATTTACATACTCATAACAGTATACAATCGGCATCACCTCTCCTTCTGTGGCTCTGCTGAAAACAAACATCAATACACTTACTTATCTAACTAAACCTACCTACACCTAAAAACTCAATGAAATAATATATCCTTAACATGTACAATCGTTACTACAGACTGGACTACTTCTAATTTTTGCTTCGCATAGTACTTTTTAATATCATGATGAGGATAGAGTCCCTTCACCTTTCCCGTTACTTGGAAGGCCAACAGATATGACACAGGACGAGGAGTTCTTATTATTTCAAACGGTGCGACAAATAATAATTGCCATTTCTTGTTCCTCTTCTTCAATAGGGATGCCTGTGTGCGAGTGCGCAACAACACTCTATCCCCTAGAGCAAAAGATTGTACTTTCTTTAACTTATTGTCATATATTACCTTTCTCTTTCTGGCCTTTTCGGCCATGTTCACTAAACCTAATTTAATTTTTTTCTTCCTAAGTCGGCTTATCATGCGGCACCTTTGGTAGTCTGTTCAACCACTCATTCCTTTCTTCCTTTGGAAACATCAATTTCTCTGTTGTAGGTACAATTAACAGCGGACTCTAATATGGACTGACCGATGGTTCTATCAGGTCCCAATTTATCATCTTGTTTATTTCTTCACTCACTGATTTCTTCAATCTCCACGGAATTGGATATGATTTATTTCAATACGTCTTATGAGGAAACACCTCCAAATGGCACTTAAATCCATTAATAATTCCTGGCCTTTCTTCAAAAACCTGGACATATTTCTCCAAAAGATCTACGAACTGATCATTTCGTTCGTTTACCAATCCATCAGCTTTCTTTGCCTTTCCTTCCACTTATTCTGCTGTCACGAGTATCTTGCATTCCTTTACCTCTTCTGTAAGTTTACATCTCCTTTCTTTTGTAATGAGCTTAATACCATGCCCAGGACAGTAATTTCCAATGCTCCTGTCTTCCGTAATCAGATCAACTAGTGCCATTTCCCCATTATCACAAAAACTGATTTTACTAGAGGAGAAGTTTATTTTTAAGTCCTTCTCCCTGATAGTCTCTAATCCGATGATACAACCTTTAGTTAATTTTTGAATTACTTGGAACACGCATCTTATCGTATATTTCCTATTCTTTCATCTAGCAAACTTTGTATCCGAACTGGTTGCGAGCGGCTACCTAAGGCTCCAATGATCTTACAGTTTCGGATCGGCAACGTCGGGAACTCTGTCTTCTAGAATAACAGTTTAAAGAAATTGTTGGAGATCACGTTTATCGAAGCTCCGATATCCAAGATTACTCTGCTAGCATGTCTACTATTTCGGCACGGATCGCTGATAGTGGCACTGTATTAGAAATTTGATCACCAGCATTTATGTCTTCCGTTAACTCCTCAATGAGCCTCATTCCATCGTTGTATTTAAAACAGTTTACAGGTAATTGCTTGCCCCCCCCCCCCCCAATTACTCTTTTATAGACCGAACCTCCGGGGCGTAGCACGGTCGGATTCAGTTTAAATTTCTCGGCCTTGGTGGTCCGTTGTTGTCATCGGTTGCTTCGATTATGACCAGTGGTTGTTCTCGCCAGGCTTGATTATTTGTTGGCCTTGGCCTCGCCTCTTATATGTTTTTATTACTTTGTCCTTGATTTCTACGGTCATTATACACATGATTGTACCTCCTTTAAAATCTCCTCTGTCCCTCTCTGTTCGGCTCATAATTTCTTCCATTATTCTGCTGTTCCATATAGTTTGCTCCATTGTTGTAACCATTATTCATAATGTTTCGATGTAGATTATCCATTTGTCTTCCGTTCATTCTTCCGTCATTACTGTTATAATCTACCTGCCTATTTTCTATTTGACAGGATTTATTGTAATTACTTCTTCCACTTTGTTCCCCCTGTAGAAAATCGATTGAATCTACTGCAGACATGAATTCTTCCATATTATTTTCTGACACATGCTGCAATTTTTCCCTGGTCTCCGTCAGATGCTGAGCTTCGATGATCAATATCACACTTGATCCCAATATCTCCCCTTATTCAAATATATTTCTAATACCTCCTTAAGTTCCCTCTTCGGTAAGAGAAGTGTTCTGGGTTGTGTTCTTCCTTCTCCAATCTCTCCTGAATGCCTCTTGACCAATATCTATTTAGGAATGCCTTCTCAAATTCTTCGTAGGTGTGACACTTTTCTATTATGTCAGTCACCCACAGACTACCATCGACTTGGATGGTAAGTCGATTTTCTGTCCATCAGACCAAGCTCGCGGTAACACTCCTCTGAATCGTCTGATAAATACGACAGGATTTAATGTCTTCTTTTCCGCAAAAAATATTTGGATGTGCCTATGCTTTAACATTTTCTGTTCCATGATAGACATGGTACAATCACTCATAGGAGACATATTTCCATATATATGTTCGTTTGGGCTTGTATTTGGGTACTGCTCCTCACCCCCATAATTATAAACAGAGCCCTGATTTCTACCATTAGATCTCCACTCTGGGCTGGCTTCCTTTCTTTGTTCTGTAGCCTCCCTCCGCAGTTCTTCTATCCTTTGAGTGCACGTTTGCAAATTCTGGGTAACTTCTCCTTTCCATCTTTGGAAATCTTTACCAATCTGCTCGCGAACTTCCTTCAACTCTTGATCCATCTGGCGAGATAACGGTAGGCCTTCAATCACTATTTTCTCTACCGCTTCCTTGATACCTTTTTAACAGTCAATATCACCTGCTATTCCTTATCTACTACACATTCGTCTAATTGTTGCTTAAAGTGCTGGGTTTTTTTCTTGGACCTTTTGTTCCATCCGCCCTTCGCATCCGGACGCTACTTCCTTTACCGTCGAGACCAGGTTTTGTACCTCTACTTCTACCGTTTGTTGTCTCCCCCGCATGGTTTCCTTTTCACTGTTTCCTCTGTTTATTTCGATCGGAAATTCTTAGTGGGTTTGTTTTATACTATTTATTTATTTCCTGATTTCCGTCTGTTCATTTTTCAAACTATTCACATCAGCTAATACTTTAACAAAATCTTCTCTTGTGGGCAGTCCGTTCACTTTATTTGTTATACCCTTTACTTTCTCTGTTAACTCTGCCTGTTCCGCAACTAAATTGCTCACAGTGATGGTCAGATTTGTTACTTTAGCGACTATATTTGCCTTTTCCACAGCTATAGTTCTTACATTTGCAGAAATAACCGCCTGTGCAGCTGACATATCCGCATGCGTAGCTTATATGCGAGACTCTTTGGAAGCTAAATTTTCAACTGTTGTTGAAATATTCGCTTCCGTAGCAGACATAGTCATTTGAATAGCAGATATGTGAATCTGTTCTGCAGCTAAAATAGCTACGGTATTCGTCAAAAGTTTCATTTGATTTAAGAGCTCAGCCATAGGATCTATGGATCCTCTTTGCCCAGCATCTGCCGTTTGCCCTGGGTTGTGTTCGTCACCACTGGGCTGCATATTCGCTTCCTGTTCCCTCTGCATTTTAAACTGTCATCTGGTTTCAACATTAAGAATTCAATTGTTCACTATTATTTTAATCAGTTTACTCTGGACACAATTCAGCTTTACCCCACAAAAATACACATCAGATTCTATACCCCACAATATCACTCCACAATTGTGAACATACATTAAAAAAAACGTATATCACTCTGCATATACTAAAGCATATAATTACTGAACCTACAATTATTCCTAACCTAGTCGTTATCTACAAAGACCAGACTAATGTGTGCAATGAGTTAGCACGTCGATCTTGTGTTTGCCTTAACTGCAGAGTAGAGCCATATGAAGTTTATATGTGATGGGCCGCGTTGTCGTGGCTGCCTGATGTCGGATGTAGCTCACGTAGAATGATTCCATCAGTCGTACATGAAATTATACGAAGCACATCATTAGTACATATACACATTCATAACATAAAATACACATTTATCACAATAAATCACAATCCATACAATAAACAGACATAGCTAAAAGATCGTTAATTTGTTTTTGTTAATGAAATGATTGGCTGTGTCTATGTTTCACTCCTTTTAGGTCCTGTTACCTTTTAGGCATTTTTACTATAGTTTTACTCTGATCGAAAGGAAAAAAAAATAATATTTTACCAAGCAGGTAATATTAAACTCGTTGTTATTGATCTAATGTGTGTAGTGTCTCTGTTTGTATGTCTGTGAAGAACACTGTCTCTATCGGCGTTGACGATCCCCACAGCGTACCTAATTTCGTACACGTAGACAAGTTACTCTCTTGATGGAGAAACAGCTGCCGACTCCGACAGTTGCCTGTATATTTCTTGAAATGTAAGAGAAAGAAAACTTCTATAGGATCTTCTCGAATTGGAACGCTGCCATTAGCATTTGGTCATTCGATGATTGTCTGCGAGTGAAATGAGTTCTTTTTATCAGAGAAAACTTTCTCTATGATTTGACCGTGTGATAGAAGCGGGTTCTACCGCAAACATCGACCACCAAATGTTCGAAGTCCTACACAAGTTTGTAGTTCATAATAGTTCCTCACAGAATCCTTTGATAAAAATTAAATACGCGTTATTACCTTTAAAATGTAACGTACTGTATTTTGGCTGTTATTGAACTGCAAATTAACATTACATACTGCTTGTGAATCTCAAAACCACAAATGATATAATATGGTGGCTAACAATGACTTTTTCATTGTACACCCTTCCTACACGTTCTCTCTTTATCGTGTCTCGGTGTCTCGTAACAAAGTGCAGTCACATTCCGATTTTCTTACTGTTCATTTCTCTCCATGGAACAATGCGACTTCACAGAATAATTATTTAACTCACGCTGGCGAAACGCACCACCTCGTGATATATATTTACTTTAAACCGAAAACAATAGGGTGGTTGTTAAACTGATCGCTTCCTTCGGTGAGCATGGGTCAAAATATACTAGAATGTAGATTGTTCTTCTCCCCAGCGTTGATAATATGTACCGAGCTATTGGAATTAGAGACATATTATTTGTACCCAATTTCGTTAAGAAATAAATATACCAAGGAGCAGTGGGTAGAATACGCGGTTTTACTGATCAAGCTTCTACATGATGTTCTTGAATTTACATCACAAATAAGTTTTATTATATGCTTTTGCACTCTAAAAACTTCTGCTCGGTTTGCTGATTTATCCCAGAATATGATCCCATATAACATAATAGAATGGAACTAAGTAAAGTATGCAACTATTTTTATATTTATATCTCCTACATCAGACATCATACGCATCGCAAAAACAGACATGTTAAGGTACTTCAGCAATTCTGTGGTGTGTTCTTCCCAAATGAATTTACTATCGAGTTATATCCCAGATTTTTAACTCTGCAAACCTTTTCAGTCTGCATGTCTTCATATTTTATACACATGCTGGAAGGAAATGTCTTACAGGCTCCAAAATGGGTAGGTCATTTTAAAGTTAGATGACAGTGAAATAGCTTTAAACTATTTATTAATGTGAGCGAAAATTAGATTTGCAGCCACTTCTAAATTTGTATGTACCTGACGTGCTATTTACTGCAATGTTTGTATCATCTGAAAGCAAAACGAACTTAGCATCTGGCAATGCAGTGAACAATATAAGAGAAAACAATAGATCCAATATGGAACCTTGAAAGACACCACATGTAAATAATTTCTAATTAGATGTTAACTTACTTATGACACAAGTACTTCGCGATGGCACCCTTTGTTTCCAGTCAGTCTAGTAAGTTAGTTAGTTAATTAGTTAGTTACTTGTTCCATTGATCAATAGCACGGAAAAACCGTTACGATGTGGAACGTGTCATAAACACAAGAAATGTGCACAGGAAAAAGGTTTTTTTTTACATTATAGTGTTATACCTAAATATTGCTATTATCTATCCCTTTCCCGTAAATGCCACAAAATGCATATATTATATCTGCAGATTTATTTATTCATATTCAAGAATTCATCTATGGTATCGAAGGGGTTGTCAAGGAGGTATGATTTCAATTTGTTTTTGAATCTATTACTGCTGTCTGTCAGACATTTTATTTCAACTAGTAATTTATCAAAAGTTTTATAGCAGCATATTTTACCCTTCCTGTGCCAAAGATAGCTTAAGTAAAGGATAGTGTAGGTCTTTCTTTTTTCTGGTATTGTAATCATGAATGTCGCTGTTGATTTTAAATTAGTCCATGTTGTTGAGAAAAAATTTCATTACTGAGTAACTGTACTGTGAAGCAGTTGTAAGAATTCCTAACCTTTTACACAGATCCCTACAAGATGTGCGACTATGAACTCCACACATTATTCTAATTACTTTCTTCTGAGCAGTGGATAAATTTTGCCTAAGTGTTCAGTTGCCCCAGAATATTATTCCATATGACATCAAAGAGTCGAAATATGCAAAGTCTACATCTACATTTATACTCCGCAAGCCACCCAACGGTGTGTGGCGGAGGGCACTTTACGTGCCACTGTCATTACCTCCCTTTCCTGTTCCAGTCGCGTATGGTTCGCGGGAAGAACGACTGTCTGAAAGCCTCCGTGCGCGCTCTAACCTCTCTAATTTTACATTCGTGATCTCCTCGGGAGGTATAAGTAGGGGGAAGCAATATATTCGATACCTCATCCAGAAACGCACCCTCCCGAAACCTGGCGAGCAAGCTACAACGCGATGCAGAGCGCCTCTCTTGCAGAGTCTGCCACTTGAGTTTGTTAAACATCTCCGTAACGCTATCACGGTTACCAAATAACCCTGTGACGAAACGCGCCGCTCTTCTTTCGATCTTCTCTATCTCCTCCGTCAACTCGATCTGGTACGGATCCCACACTGATAAGCAATACTCAAGTATAGGTCGAACGAATGTTTTGTAAGCCACCTCCTTTGTTGATTGACTACATTTTCTAAGGACTCTCCCAATGAATCTCAACCTGGTACCCGCCTTACCAACAATTAATTTTATATGATCGTTCCACTTCAAATCGTTCCGCACGCATACTCCCAGATATTTTACGGAAGTAACTGCTACCAGTGTTTGTTCCGTTATCATATAATCATACAATAAAAGATCCTTCTTTCTATGTATTCGCAATATATTACATTTGTCTATGTTAAGGGTCAGTTGCCACTCCCTGCAACAAGTGCCTATCCACTGCAGATCTTCCTGCATTTTGCTACAATTTTCTAATGCTGCAACTTCTCTGTATACTACAGCATCATCCGCGAAAAGCCGCATGGGACTTCCGACACTATCTACTAGGTCATTTATATATATTGTGAAAAGCAAGGGTCCCATAACACTCCCCTGTGGCACGCCAGAGGTTACTTTAACGTCTGTAGACGTCTCTCCATTGATAACAACATGCTGTGTTCTGTTTGCTAAAAACTCTTCAATCCAGCCACACAGCTGGTCTGATATTCCGTAGGCTCTTGCTTTGTTTATCAGGCGACAGTGCGGAACTGTATCGAACGCCTTCCGGAAGTCAAGAAAAATAGCATCTACCTGGGAGCCTGTATCTAATATTTTCTGGGTCTCATGAACAAATAAAGCGAGTTGGGTCTCACACGATCGCTGTTTCCGGAATCCATGTTGATTCCTACATAGTAGATTCTGGGTTTCCAAAAACGACATGATACTTGAGCAAAAAACATGTTCTAAAATTCTACAACAGATCGACGTCAGAGATATAGGTCTATAGTTTTGCGCATCTGCTCGACGACCCTTCTTACTAATTTCTACATCCTCAAAGGTGGCAATTATTTTGATTGCAAAAGTTGCTGAACGTAGTCGCTTTAGGAGATCCAAAATGTGAATTTTCCAGTTATGATTCTCATCTATATGTACACCCAAAATCTTAGTGTGCTCTACCCTGGCTACTGACTTCTTTTGATGTGTTATGTTTATTGAAGGAATTATACTTTTTGCAGCAGAAAATTGGATGTACTGTGTTTTTTCAAAGTTCAGAGCAAGCCCATTAGCAGAAAACCAATTAATAACTTTTCCAAAGGCCTTATTTGTATCATTTTCTATCGGACTTTCTTTTACTGGATTAATAATTGTGCTTGAATCATCAGCAAACAGTGTCAGTTCAGCATCTTGTTTCACATAAGAAGGGAGGTCATTCACATATATCAAGAACAGGAGGGGACCCATGATCGAACCTTTTGGAACACCTAATATAATTTCACCCCAGTTAGATGAAGTGGCAATCTCCTGCGAATCACTTGAAGCGTATAAAGAGACTTTTTGCTTCCTGTTCTGTAGATATGACTTAAACCACTCATGTGCTGTTGCATTTACACCATAGAATTGTAATTTCTCTAACGTAATGTCATGGTTCACACAATCAAATGCAATGGATAAGTCACAGAATATTCCTACTGGTGACATTTTTCCTATTTAAAGACTCTATTATGTCGACAGTGAAATTGTATGTTGTGTCTCAGTGGAACAGCATTTCTGAAATCCGAACTGTGATTTACTAAGTATCCCATTACTGTTGAGATGGCTAACCACTCTTGAGTACATTACTTTTTGAAAGATTTTTGAAAATACTCTAATCAAGGATACTGGGCAGTAATTATTGACATCTGTGGTTTCCCCCTTTTTGTAGAGAGGCCTGACAATGGCATATTTTAACCTGTCTGGAAAAATACCCTGAGTCAGTTATGCATTACGTATGTGACTCAAAACATCAGCTGTAACTGCTCCACATTGTTTTAATAACTTGTTAGAGATGTCATCTACTCCAACAGAGCATTTATTTTTCACAGATTTAATAAGACTA
Source organism: Schistocerca nitens (assembly GCF_023898315.1). Classification (NCBI taxonomy): domain Eukaryota; kingdom Metazoa; phylum Arthropoda; class Insecta; order Orthoptera; family Acrididae; genus Schistocerca; species Schistocerca nitens. The sequence goes on along the minus strand of NC_064622.1, from coordinate 122,964,605 downwards.
GAACCATTTTTAGCACTTCTAGTGAAACCAGAAAACCTAATTTGCTTAAGGGAATGCCATGATACACACGGTCAGAGGCTTTGGCAGGTCACATAAAATGCTGGTGGCCTCATATTTGTTATGTAATGAATGAAGTTCAGAGGCTAGCTGCTAGATTTATAGCCTGTAGGTTCGATCAGCATGCAAGTGTTACGGATATGCTTTGTGAACTCAAGTGGAAATCCCAGGAGTGAAGGAGACATTCTTTTCTTTACTGAGAAAGTTTAGAGAACCGGCATTTGAAGCTGACTAGAGAACGACTCTACTGCCATCAACATACATTGCGCGTAGGGACTACGAATAAAAGATGTGAGAAATTAGGACTCATACGGAGGCATATAGACAGTCGTTTGACCCTTGTTGTGTCTGCGAGTGCTCCAGAAAAGGAAACGACTAGTAGTGGTACATGGTACCCTCCGACACGCACCGTTCGAAGGCATGCGGAGCATGTATGTAGATGCAGACATAGAAGAATGTTCTCGCTGTACATGTAAATAGCCATGTCAATATTTCAACGCTTAAGGAAGCCAGATTGTAACTTTGACAGTATATTGTTTGCTGTAAGATGCTTAAGAAGATGCTTCAACACATCCTTTTGAAATATTCTTGAAAAACAGGCATAGGTGATCTTGGTCGATATGATGACGGTACCTCTTCATCCACCTTCCTGTAGATAGGCTTAACTTCAGCAGTCTGGAAATTTTTCACTGATAAGGGATTGATTACATAAATAACTTAAGGCAGAACTCAACTCACATGAAAGCACTTTGATTAACTTCTTTGATATGTTACGATAGCCACTAGAATACTTTGATTTCAAGAACTTTATGATGGATGCTACATATCTGGAGAAGTGAGTGCCATTTCCATTCTACTGAAGTTAGTTGTAGAGATTTGTCCAGATAGTCCTTGCATTGTTTACTGAAGTTAATAATCCCAAGTTGTCAGTGACAGAAACCAAGTAATATTTTAAACACTATACGCACTTGTTACAAATGTCTCATTTAATTTTAGAGCTATCTGTTCGTATTCCTTTCTGGTCCCACTGTCTCTGTCTTCACTATACTGTGTTCTATATAGTTTTTTATTGCCTGATGTAATTAAGTTTTCCTCATAATAAAGCTGCTTAGATTTCTGGCTTACTTCCTTCAGTATTTTGATGTATTCTTTGTAATGCATTACAATGCTAGCCTCAGAGCTGTTAATAGATAGTACACACAGTTTCTTTTTTGTCCCACATGGTACGTTTATTCCTTGTGTAATCCACGGTTAAATTTTGGACCTTTGTTTGATTTGAGTTACCTTTAGAGGAAAACAATTTTCAAATGAGCAGGTAGCTTTATTAATGAACGCTTTGTATTTTCCACTTAAACAGAAGTATAATTGTAAATATCTAATTTATGTCTTCGAGCAATCGATAAAAAAATTCTCAATTTTTGACTAGTTTATTTCCTTCCTGTACTCACATTTAATAGATTTTATATACTGACAATTTTCAACATCTAGCGTAAGATTCTGCATGTTATGGTCAGATCGGCTGTTTACCGTTGGTCTTGCAATCTGAATTTTTTCCCTATACTTGTCTACAAAGACATTATCAATAGCCGCCTCAGAGAATTAACATACACTAGTTGCAAAATTCACAACAGTAATTAAACCGAATGAAAGTTTTACTGATTGCAATACACGTTCAAGTTCAGAGCTTTTCAATAGATGACATGCGCGGAAAAACTGGCTAACCCACAAATGTAAAAGCTTGGAGATAAGTAATGCCATCTGTTGCTGGGTACGGGAACTATCAAAGTTGACTTAAGTTTCACCTCTAAATATCACATTAGGGTATTTAAGCGTGATATCAGTGTCAATTTTGATAGGTCCCGTACCCAGAACCAGACGAAACACCTATAGCTAAGTTCTTACATTTGAAGGTTAGCCCGTTTTTTAACGACTATCTTCAATAAATCCACATTAAAATCACCAGCAACCACTGTTTCCTTGTTTTTTACTGGGAGATGGGACAACAGAGCTTCCAGACACTTTTACGAAGGAGCTGAAGTTTTCTGAAGGTGCTCTGTATATAGTTAGTATTATAAGGGACTTATTATGGAATACTGCCTCTGTTGCGCAAGGTTATAAGTGCTGCTCTGTGCAGAATTTATTAATATCGGTTTACTTGAAATTAAAACAGTTTTCGACAAATGAGGCAACTTTTCCTTTCTCCAAATTTAAATTCTGTAACATTTAACATACGCCACTGGCCATTAAAATTGCTATACCAAGAAGAAATGCAGATGATAAACGGGTATTCATTGGACAAATATATTATACTAGAACTAACATGTGATTACATTTTCACGCAATTTGGGTCCATAGATCCTGAGAAATCAGTACCCATAAAAACCACCTCTGGTCGTACTAACAGCCTTGATACGCCTGGGCATTGAGTCAAACAGAGCTTGGATGGTGTGCACAGGTACAACTGCCCATACAACTTCAACACGATACCACAGTTCGAAGTGCCGTCAATGCGAACCAGAGGTGACCGAGACGTGTAACCAACGGCACCCCATACCATCACGCCGGGTGATACGCCAGTATGGCGATGACGAATACACGATTCCAATGTGCGTTCACCGCGATGTCGCCAAACACAGATGCGACCATCATGGTGCTGTAAACAGAACCTGAATTTATCTGAAAAAATGACGTTTTACCATTCGTGCACCCAGGTTCGTCGTTGAGTACACCATCGCACGCGCTCCTGTCCGTGATGCAGCGTCAAGGGTAACCGCACCCATGGTCTCCGAGCTGATAGTCCATGCTGCTGCAAACGTCGTCGAACTGTTCGTGCAGATGGTTGTTGTCTTGAAAACGTCCCCATCTGTTGACTGAGGGAACGAGACGTGGCTGCACGATCCGTTACAGCCATGCGGCTAAGATGCCTGTCATCTCGACTGCTAGTGATACGAGACCGTTGGGATCCAGCACGGCGTTTCGTATTGTCCTCCTGAACCCACCGATTCCATACTCTGCTTGTTGTGTCGATTCCCTAAGGTCTCGACACAATGAGTGGCTAGGTGCACGCGAAACTAACGCAGACGGGCGTAAATTCTGAAACAGGAGACTGGATGAAAACTATAAAGAAAAGAAGAGAGATTTTAATATACTTAACTTTAATGTAGTCTTGTTCTTGTTGAAATACATCTCTTGCATAGTAGTAAGCAATTAGCAATGATATACATGGCGCCTTGCTAGGTAGTAGCGATGGACTAGCTGAAGGCTATTTAATCTGTCTCTCGGCAAATGAGAGGAATACTTGGTAGGTCTAGTCGCAAGCTATGTCGTCCGTACAACTGGGGCGAGGTCATGTCCGTGTCTTGTGACCTGCCATGTGGTGGCGCTAGGATTGCGAGTACACAGTGGCGACACGCGGGTCCGACATGTACTACAGGACCGCGGCCGATTTAAGTTACCACCTAGCAAGTGTGGTGTCTAGCGGTGACACCACATTCCTCCCCCGCAAATCGGCGAACGGTCGTGAGATAAGGCTTCCGCCCGCCGTGGGGAGGACCCCATGTTGACGTATGCGATGAGGTGGGGAGCCTAACAACAGGCGAGGCTGTGCCACCCGCACCCGGCCATTCGGTCCGAGGGGAGCTAGGAAACGCCTGCAAACCTAGTCCAGGGTGCACGTCAACATGAGGTGTTTGCGCACGGAATGATATAGAAGGGTCGACCTCCATGTGGTCGGAGCACCCGACGGGCGAAGACGACATCTGGTCCGGAGCGGGCAAGAAGTCCATGGCGGAGGACGGCTGGTCACGGGAAGCAAGCGGCGGCGCGTGACCCAGGGAGGCGCGAGGCGGCTGCAGCGAAGCGTCCGCTGCTGGCGGCGCCGGCGGCGGTTGCGGCGGCGCGACGCCATGAGGCAAAATGGAAGGCATCGTCGGTAACACCTGGGGATGAGGCGAGCCAGTAGATGGGTCCCCAAGGCGCTGACCTGACGGCTCCGTCGCTGAAAGCAGACGGGGAGCGGCAGAACCCAGGCGACGACAGAGGCGCAGCTGATTGAGATGCCGACGCACCTCACCAGAGGCCCCCAAAACCAAATACATCGCGCGGCCGAGGCAGCGAAGAATGCGCCCTGCGAGCCAACGCCGTGAACCGCGATAGTTGCGATAATAGACAACGTCGCCAGGAGCAAAAGCAGGAGTCTGCCGCTGCACAGGAACCAGATGTGGCGGATGCAGCAAAGACATCAGAGTTCGATGAGGACGACCATGGAGCAATTCAGCCGGCGAGCGACCATCGCGGGGCTGAGAGCGATAGGAAGACAAAAAGAGCAACAAAGCGTCCTCCCGTGAATGCGACTCTTTCAATTTCAACATCTGGGACTTGAAAGTCCGGACCAATCGTTCCGCGGCACCGTTTGACTGAGGCGAAAACGGCGCGGATGTCAGATGGTGAATACCATTGGCCTTGCAGAACGACTGAAATTCTGCGGACATGAATTGTGGGCCATTGTCGGAAACAATAGTCTGCGGAAGACCTTCAAGGCAAAAGATAGCAGACAAGGCTTGGATGGTGGCAGAAGACGTCGTGGAAGACATCCGGACAACAAAAGGAAAATTACTGAAAGCATCGACCACAACCAACCATCGAGCATTCCAGAACGGACCAGCAAAATCGATGTGCAAGCGTTGCCAAGGGGAAGTGGCTTTCGGCCATGCAAAGAATTTCCGCGGCGGTGCGGATTGTTGTTCGGCACACGCCACGCAAGAGGAGCACATATTCGCAATCGCAGCATCGATTCCGAACCAAGTACAGTGCTGTCGAGCAAGTTGTTTCGTTCGCACTATACCCCAATGTCCTTGGTGAAGAAGCCGTAAGACAGAGGACTGTAACGAACGTGGGACTACGACTCGGGATTGATCATTATCGGAACGCAACAACAAAACACCACGTCGTACAAAAAGTCTCTCCTTGTGAGCAAAAAAACGGCGAACCAAAGGATCCTCGATCCGTGACTTTGACAAGGGCCATTGCGTAGCAACAAAACGCAAAACGGGAGCAAGGACAGGGTCAGCAGCTGTGGCAGTAGCTACACGACGAAAATCAATCGGAAACGATGCGACCACGTCATCGGCTTCCGAATCAATGAACATGCAAGCAAGTTCGGAAGAATCGAATGCATTATCCTCAGCAACAGGCAAACGGGACAACGCATCAGCGTTGCCGTGCTTAGCAGTGGACCGATACAAGATATCGTAGCGGTACTGCGAGAGAAAAAGTGACCAGCGAATGAATTTCTGCGCTGTACGTGGAGGTACAGGCTTGTTCGGATGAAAAAGCGATGTCAAAGGCTTGTGGTCCGTGATGATGGTAAAGTGACGACCATACAAGAAGTCATGGAACTTGGTAACACCAAACACGAGAGCTAAAGCTTCTTTCTCTATTTGTGAATAATTTCTTTGCGCAGATGAGAGCAATTTGGACGCAAAGGCAATAGGGCGATCATGCGAGCCATCCTTGTGCGCAAGCACAGCACCGATCCCGAAATCCGATGCATCGACCATCAACAAAAGGGGTTTTCGGGGATCGAATGGCGTAAGGCAAGTATTTGATAGTAACGCCGATTTCAACTGGCGAAAGGCGCGTTCGCATTCCGTCGTCCAGACGAACGGAACACCTTTACGGCGTAAGCGATGAAGCGGAGCTGAAATGGAAGAAGCATTGCGCACAAATCGGTGATAATAATTTACCTTACCCAGCACACTCTGTAGCTGTTTTAAGTTCTGCGGTGACGGCAAGTCCTGAATGGCACGAAGGTGCTCTGGACTCGGATGTATTCCTTGGGCATTTATGACATGCCCCAGGTACGGTAAGTCACGAGCAAAAAACACACATTTGTCCTTCCTCAAGCGAAGACCATTCTGACGCAATACCTGAAATAATGTTCGGAGATTTTGCAAATGTTCTGCTTCTGTCTTTCCTGAGCTTACAATATCGTCCAGATAGTTCGCAGCCGTAGGGACCGACGCACAAATAGTTTGTAAATATTGCTGAAATAAAGCAGGGGCGGATGCACACCCGAATGGCAGTCTTTTGAAGCGATACAAGCCAAGATGCGTGTTGACCACTAAGACGCGCTGGGATTCTTCGTCCACAGGTAGTTGCAAGTACGCATCTGCTAGGTCCAATTTTGAAAAATATTTTCCCGGGCACAGTTTGTCAAAAAGATCTTCCGGGCGGGGCAAAGGAAAAGTAGCAGTCACAAGTTGTGGATTCACAGTTGCCTTGAAGTCCACACAAAGTCTCAATTTTCCGGAAGGTTTTGGCAAAATGACGAAGGGTGAGGCCCAGAGAGAAGCCTGCACACGTTCAATTACACCTTGAGATTCTAACTCGGCCAATGTTCGTGCGACCTCATCACGCAATGCGTGGGGAACATTGCGCGCTCTGAAAAATTTCGGTTGCGCGTTGTCTTTCAATTCCAAATGCGCTTCAGAGTTCTTAGCGCAACCAAGGCCCGGTGCAAAAATGTCTGCAAATTCTTCACAAAGACTAGAAACACTGGCGGAAGGCACAGTCTGATTCACTGATAGGACCTGATTTACAATAGACATATTAAACAATTGAAACAAATCTAAGCCAAACAAGTTCACTGCACTAGAGGAACGAAGAACATAAAATGACACAAGTTTTGTCTGTCCCTTGTATGTTGCAATAAGGCTGCACTGTCCCAACACAGGTATATGCTGTCCTGAGTAACTAGTTAACGTAACATTTGCGGCACGCAATGGCGGGGCGCCCAGTTGTTTGTACGTGTCGTGATTGAGCAATGAAACTGCAGCTCCGGTATCGAGCTGGAATGGTATCACTTTTCCTGCAAAGTCTAAGTCCACAAAAAGTTTATTGTCTTGTTGACGACAAGAGCGACTGTCTCGTGCAATTTGAACTGATACAGGTCCAGAAGCACTTGCGACTTTACGGGATTTCCTTCGACGTCGACACACACTTTGGGTGGGACGAACACAGTCACTGTTAGCTAAAGTGGCACTGGACGGGTGGGAATGAACTACATGAATGTCCATGGGCGAAGGTCCACGAGCCGGATTGTCCTGGGTTCGATTCCGGCGCGAAGCAAAGGGCCTGGAATTTGTGTGATTGTCTGATCTGAACTTTTTCTGGCAAACACTTTGTACATGTCCTTTCTTGTGACAGTAAAAGCAAATAGCTTGGCGTGACGGGCAATTTTCACGCGAATGTCTAGTTGCACACCGCGGGCAAGATTTCACTGCATTTGCTTGCTTACGCGGCGCACGTGGTTGCCAGCTAGGCGGCCGCTGCGAAGTCGGGCGCGAGGGCCGCTTAGCGTCCCGTGCAGCGGGCCCGGCGGGCCGATTAACGTGACACACTGCTGGCGAAGTTTCAAATGATGCCTGAGCAAAGTCAAGTGTGTCTTGCCTGTCCAATATGTCTATCACTTGTTGCAGGGAGGGATTAACTAGTTTCAAAATCTGTTCCCTTATGCGAACATCAGAAACGTTCTGTGCAATTGCATCACGCACCATAGTATCTGAATATGGGAGGCCACATTCACAGGCAAACGCGCAGTCTCTAGTAAGGCCTTGCAAAGTTGCTACCCACTCCCTGTTAGTCTGACCGGCCGTACGTTTTGTACGAAAAAACGTATACCGTGTTGCAACTACATTTACTGTTTCTTTGAAATAGGCATCTAAAGCCGACAAAATTTCCTCGTAGGTCAGAGTTGCTACGTCGCGTCGGGGAAACAATTTCACTATCACCCGGTAGGTAGACACACCGACACAAGAAAGCAAAAACGGCTGCCGCTCTTTACCTTGAATTCCATAAGCTGTGAGGTGGAACCGGAACTGATCGGCCCACTCAGTCCAGCTCTCGTTATGGGCCTCAAAGGGCCTAAATGGCGGTGCGACAGCGTTGTGTGGCTGCGGTAGCGATGAAGCGGCTGCCGCCGCATCGGTTTGCAGCGCACGTTGACCCTGGACGAGCTGTCCAAGGGCTTCCAATAACGCCTGCGTCTGCTGATTCTGCAAGCGAAAAAATTCGGACAGTACATCTGGAGAATGCGGCGAAGCCATGACACAAGCAATTTAGAGCAAATAGAACACAAAGACTGCAACGTGGGCGCGGCACCACTCCTCGGCGCCAAAATATTGTTGTGTCGATTCCCTAAGGTCTCGACACAATGAGTGGCTAGGTGCACGCGAAACTAACGCAGACGGGCGTAAATTCTGAAACAGGAGACTGGATGAAAACTATAAAGAAAAGAAGAGAGATTTTAATATACTTAACTTTAATGTAGTCTTGTTCTTGTTGAAATACATCTCTTGCATAGTAGTAAGCAATTAGCAATGATATACATGGCGCCTTGCTAGGTAGTAGCGATGGACTAGCTGAAGGCTATTTAATCTGTCTCTCGGCAAATGAGAGGAATACTTGGTAGGTCTAGTCGCAAGCTATGTCGTCCGTACAACTGGGGCGAGGTCATGTCCGTGTCTTGTGACCTGCCATGTGGTGGCGCTAGGATTGCGAGTACACAGTGGCGACACGCGGGTCCGACATGTACTACAGGACCGCGGCCGATTTAAGTTACCACCTAGCAAGTGTGGTGTCTAGCGGTGACACCACACTGCTAACAGTCATTGGATCTCGACCAAGGCGAGCAGCAATGTCGCGATACGATAAACCGCAATCACGATAGGCTACAATCCGACCTTTACCAAAGTCGGAAACGTGATGGTACGCACTTCTCCTCTTTACAGGAGGCATCACAACAGCTTTTCACCAGGCAACGTTGATGAACTGCTGTTTGTGTATGAGAAATCGGTTGGAAACGTTCCTCATGTCCGCACGTTGTAGGTGTCGCCACCGACGCCAACCTTGTACGAATGCTCTGAAAAGCTAATCATTTGCATATCGCAGCATCTTCTTCCCGTCGGTGAAATTTCGCGTCTGTAGCACGTTATCTTCGTGGTGTAGCAATTTTAATGGCCAGTAGCGTACGTAAATTAAGAAGAACGAGACAATATTTCTTCGGACCTGCATGCAAGTTTCAAATAAAAAATGTCCTCCCCTACATGGGAATTACAGAATGTGTTTACGAGGCCAGGTTGTGACGTAGGGCAAATGAAGCATGGAGGCTTGGGCCTGGTCATGGGTCGTGCTCAGGTATGCAAAACGGTTGAGGCGAACGCTTGCGCAAAGCAGGAAATCCGGATCATTCCCCTACACAGTTGATAGTGTTCATATTCGCAACTGCGAATACAGTTAATGTAGGAACAATACATTTACATCTCGAGAACTTCAGCTGACGTAGATGTCAAAGCGGCTGCTTTTTAGAGAAATCCAAATCGTTGCAGGAAAGTCCCCACGGCTTCCACACCCTTCTTCTGTTCTAGTGCCTTCTGGATTCATTTCTATGGCGTCAAACAAATCTTATGACTTATTAATCAAATTAAGTTTAATATCATTTGAAGCTGTACTGATAACCAATTACACAAATAGTTTAGTGCCTACAAATGACACTAGAAGAGTCTCACAAGCTGCCGGTTCGCGAGTAAATCGTGTTAATAACAGACTGATTTAATCTTGGTCAAAAGGGGCAGTCAGAGCTAAAAACATACAAAGCTTAGAGATAAGTATTGTCATCTGTTGCTGAGTACGGGAACTATCAAAATTGATATCAGTCTCAACCCTAAATATCACATTAGGGTATTTAGGGGTGAGACCAATGTCAATTTTGATAGTTTCTGTACCCAGCCACAGACGCAACACCTATCGCTAAAATGCCAAAATAAAAATCAAACAATAAGCTATCGGAATGTATATTAATCCGCGTTGCTTCGTCGGCGTTTCATGAAACTGAAACCATACTTTGACTAGATAACTAATTACAAGAATTGTAGATGTCTTAATAAATTATGAGTAACTAAATATTGTCTTCCACGAATACTAGTTATTAGAACTGAGAAATTTTGATATAGGGCATCATTTGAAGTACGTCAGTTGCATCAAATAACATTTATAAAGTAAATTATCAGAACTGAGGTGAGCAGTGCTCTCAAATAAGATTTTTGAGGATTACTGCATGACATCTATCCCTTAGAAAACCTGTGCCGTCACTGTCAGTAAGGTGTGCTTCTGACCTCCAAAACAAGTCGGTTAAGTTGGGCACCTTCAGTACTGAATGGCTAACCCGGTGCAGAGTGCATGATCCCAGTCACGGATTGCCTATCTAACATCTTCAGGGAATCAAAAATTTGATTTTGGGTACTGTATGTAATTACTGATCAAATTTAAAAAAATTAAAGTGGTATAATAATCTACTCATTAAGAGACATAGTCTTGTCTTAGAGGTTTAACGTCGTACGAAGACTCGAAGAATATTAGAGTTAGAAACTATAGATGTATCTTGAGGCAGTGTTACTGACATCCATCCAGTAATTGCGAATGAAAGCATCTAGCGATGTCCAATAAACTTTACACATAACGTCAATCTTCCAGGAAGTATATTCATACCTTATGGGTGTTCATGCGGTAAAGCTTCATAATCAGGTATGACGTTCTAATGTATGACTTCTTTAGTACTAACTCTACTAGCAAAACGTTTTGCAGACCCTTTCTACGTATACAAATGAATGTGCCTGCACATTATCTCACTGTACGACACATATTTCTGGAGACACGACGTCATCAACACTGCGATGCGTGAAAAACTAGCTTTTACTTAAAAAGGTGCACAAATTCCCGAGAATATACTAGTTCAGAGTTTTATTACGAGAGCACATAGCAATTTCCAGCAACATTCAAATATAATTTCATATCTTCTCTAACTTTTTCTCTCTTACATACTTTGCGTCAAACGTGCAACACATTAACTCATTCGTAAAGTAAGCAGATGTTTGAAGCTGTTTCCCGCATGGGAGTTTGGTTCTTTAAATAAATGGAGACGAGGCGTTTCCTGGTAATTTCTAAAAGAGAAACCAAATAAACTCAGTGTTTTAATTTTCCTCCCTGAACATCATTTAATTCCCTTTCGTAGTCTTTGATTTTCGTCTTTTACGTTGCTCAATTTATAGGGTAGTTCGTAGGCGTGAAACCACGCTGGTGTATCGAAAACTGGATAAACAAAAATCTAAAGATAAGAAATTTCAGGCAGGAGACTGGGCAAACGTATGAGGCTATGTTATCTACATGGCGAGAGTTTTGGGAATCACCATCAAAGATCAGTTTTGTAAACTTCAAATGGAAACCGCAACATTTCACAATCGAGTTCGTACAGAATTACTTGAGTACGACAAAGATGTGTTTCATGAGAGCATAGCTTTTGTGAACACGTGTTTGTGGGAACGTTTTGGCTTCTACCACTATATATTAAGTAAGTTATGGCTGCTAAATAAAGATACGATTTATTCGCAGAACAAGGGAAGCTCTGGTGGAAGGTACCCTCGGGGAAGATCCCTTCGCAGTTCGGATTCCGGACAAATGCGGAAGCGCGCAAGACGGTATCTTAAGGTACGTTGTCCAAGACGCGACGCACACTAGCGACTGCGACGGGTCGCTACGTGACGTCAGAAGTTGCCTACTGGCGCATGCGCAGTTCGAGTTTGGGATGCGACGCGCGACTGTTGTGGCAGCTGCCGCAGCACTGCACCAGTGAGCAGTGTTGCGACGGAAGTCGGACGACACAAAGACGTACGGCTGTCAGAAAGATGTCGAGCCAGTCAAGAAAAACTGAAATGAGCCACTCACAGGATGTGATGCTCTGTGAGCTGGTCTCGCAGCATCCTTGTCTTTACGATTTGAAGAACCTTAAATATAAGGACACTTTGTTCAGAGACAGAATTTGGGAAGAAAGTGGTGGACAGTTGAAACTGGCAGGCGAGTGAAATATAAATTATTTTCCCATTAACGCAAATTTTTCAGTCGTGTCGCTATGATTTACCTACCACATCATATAAAAAATATAATTGATGGCAAGGGAATATTAAACTAATTTGAACGTTTTTTCGCTCTGTTGAAAAGCGTAAATTTTTGACATTTGTTGGTTTTGTTAGGACGTCTACTTCTACTTGGGTATCCTCGTTCAGGTTCAAAAGAAAATACTAGAGGTGAGTAATTTACCCTCTTCTCAAGAATGAGAAGAAAATATATTGAAGGCAGCATGTCTTTACTTTTAAGAAACCTACAATTCGTGGCATTTTAAATGAAATTGTCAAGAGCATATGGAGAAATATTAGTAACTCATACCGGAGAAATATATGACATAAAATAGTTTCATTAGGTCCAAATGTGTCAGCGAAACAAAACAAATGCATTCTCTATCGTGTGAAGAGCTCATGATTCACGTTGCGCGTCGACAGAACTGGCGGCTAGTTGCGGCACTCCCGGAGATATATGAGCCCAAATCTCGGAAACGGAGATCGATATCATTCTGATCTCAACTTTAAAAATAATTTCGATGTGTTAGCTTCTTTTCATCGGCAACGATGTATGACCTAACGTGAACCATACGCAAAGTAGCCAGCGACCACATTTTTCACTGTACACAATTCAAATTTTATGCAGTATGTTACTTGTAAATTAAGTATCGGAATAACTGTGACGAATACCGGAAAAATAGACACCTCATTATCAAGCTGTGATGTGAAACTGTAAGATACGCAAACATCAATTTTTTGTGCCTTTTACTTCCCTCACAATCGATGGAGAAGTAATATACAGCGAAAAAAACACGCAAAACCGGAAGAGAGACTTTTCAATTTTTTAAAGTAAAAGGAGAATCTGTATCGAAAAACGAACTCTGGGAGCCGATGTAACTTTGTTCCATTAACATACAGTATTTTTTACAGCAAGAAAATCGGAATTCTTATTTTTCTTATGTGTTTGAATCCGCCGCCGCCGACCAGAGCTTGGGAAACAGTGACGACTCCTGTGCGTGTTGCGGCCTTGTCGCTGTCTTCCAGGGTGGGAAAAGAGGAGGGGGCAGCGTCGTAGTCGCAGCCAACTGTCGCGTCTTGCACAACGTAGCTTAAGGGGCTCCGGAAAGGCTCAAAATCATGAAAAGTTCAATTTTTCCTTTTTTGCGTTTTCTGAATCTGCAGACTATTACCTTTTAATAGATATATAATTTATTCAATTTCGAAGACTACAACTATTTTTAAATTTTTTTTTGAAATGTGTTTTACATGGGCGTGACCCACTGATGCGTTGTTAAACTGCTGTCAAATGGTGTTATTATTAACGTCCGTGTTCATCAGGTACATTTCAGTGATGTGAGATAAAGTATGTGTTGTGGCTAACCTGTGATGGTTCAATATATATCGCTGGTGTGATTGTCGATTGTTTCATGTTTATTTACTCTGTCGTTATCTCGAAAATATTCGTAATTAATTCTGTTTCTTGAGTCTCTGTTTTGTTGAAGTATAATAATGAGTAAAAGTAAAGTTATTAGAAATCCTCTGAAGGCTTTTAAGAAAAGGAGAAACGTTGGAAAGCCAAAGGTATTTAGAAATATGGGAATGAAGATAGGTTCTAACATGGTACGAGCGATGCTTGCTTTAGACAAGGAACGCCTTCGGGCTGCAGACAGGGCTGTAAAGGGTCTAGAAATACAAGCAAGAGTAAACAGGAGGAGGAACAAGAGAAAGCTGGAGGAGGAGTTTGCAGAGGATGAAGATAATCCATCCTATGGACCTGGAATGCACTAAAAAGCCGGCCGAAGTGGCCGTGCGGTTAAAGGCGCTGCAGTCTGGAACCGCAAGACCGCTACGGTCGCAGGTTCGAATCCTGCCTCGGGCATGGATGTTTGTGATGTCCTTAGGTTAGTTAGGTTTAACTAGTTCTAAGTTCTAGGGGACTAATGACCTCAGCAGTTGAGTCCCATAGTGCTCAGAGCCATTTGAACCATTTGCACTAAACAGTTAATCCAATCTTTGTCGCTCGATTCCCAAAACTTTTATTTTCTCATACTAATTACATGTTTTCTAAGGATCTTCCAAACATATTTGTTTCAAACTTTCAGTAAATGTTACACAGTACCTTCTGCATAATTTAACACAGCCTTTTTCCAAACAACTGTATATTTTTGAATATATAAATAAAAAATTGCAAAAAATGTTGTGAATTTTCATTACAATTGAAAAAAAATCATCTTTAATAACTGAACTAAAATTTTGTAAAATCCCTGTGTTAAGTTGTAGCCCATATTCCAATAAATAATCTGTAAAAAGTTCAACTTCCTACCTCAAATACTTTGTGAGGAAAGATGTAATTTATAAGCGTTATTTTAACATTGCAAGTATAGGGCGTTCTGGAGCCCCTTAAGTTAGAACAGCACTGGCCACGTCGTGCCAAAATGCAGACGATACGGACTGCGGGCCGAGGGTCGGCCTTCCTCGGCTCTGCTCGGTCTCTGTCGGAAGCTCCCGGTGCAGCACGACAGTTCACTTAGCACTGCGGTGCGACATTTTTCAGTGGGCAGAACTGTCTCCATCCTGGCAGGATAGTGGCGTCACTGCTGTCTACCCCACGCTGTTTGTTCGCGGTATGAACGACGTTCACAGGTCCAGTGCCTGTTTCCACACAACGAGGCAATCTGTCGTCACAGACCTTAAAACTGAAAGATAATGACAGAAGAGAGGGATGAGGATTCTCATATCTGTTATGGAACGCCATAATTTACGGGCACTGATAACGACATTACAAGGCCGTGAGGGAAGAATTTAAAGGTTTAGTTGACGTTTAAAGAGCAAAAGGTTGCAGTGATAGGCAGGCAGAATTCATAGTTCTGCACATCAGGAAGCACTTTGTGCTAAATTAGTAAGCATGGAGCACGTGAAGAAATAGGTATTGGGAATAGTAAACGTTCTCAAGTCGTACGCTTTATTGCAACAGTTTTAAGTGGAACTGAGCGGAGAGTATTGAGGCATTATAAATTGCTGTAAAGCTCGTTGTTTAAGTCAAGGAGCATGCCTGGAACAATTTTTCAATTTAAAACCCGCAATTGTTGAATTTATGAAGGAAAAGGGAAAGCAGATTCGAAAATTAGAACATCTGGAATGGACTGACGGTCTCGCATTTTATGTGGAATTGACCGCACGCTGCCCACAGTAGGCCATTGCAAGGTGAGAAACAACTTATTTCTGATTTGGTGGGAATGCGATTACAAAGAAAAGGCACCAATTCTGACAGAGTCCACTTTCCTATGTTCACTGGAGTTAAGAATAACGTGAGGTTTGAAGAAGTAGTTGTTGATTTGACAGAAATTGTTCCATTAAGTTTCGGGTGTGCAGCCGCAAGAAATCTCCTTCTTCTTCTAATATTTCGGCTGTATACCGTGCAGCCATCTTCAGAGTGAGTCACAAGACAGAAATTGTTTTCGAGCTATTTTTGTGACCTTTCACCAATTTGGTTGAAAGCGCCACTTTGAAGTGTGGAGATGTGACTGAGTGACTTCAAAACTGTTTATGACGTCTACATTTTTTTCCTCAGTTAGAGTCACCACGTTTCAATAAGGAGGCTGCAAAAGCGCTACGGTATTTCGATCAACAAATGTGAACCTTCTTCAACAGTGGAACAAAATAAGTCACTATTACGTGGCTACCTGACTGTAAAGGTGTGTGAAATTACCTGCGTCTGTACGTATGCCGACAGTTTGTCCCAGATAAAAATTGTTATGTCTTCATGCATCAAATATAACTAAATAGAACTGAAAATTTTTTTCTTGTGGTCTGTATTCCTGAAAACTGTGAGAATTGAAAGCGATTTAAATGCGGAGCGTCCACAGTTTGCTCTTCTTCCTCCTCACGTGCAGTGTGCCATGCCCGCGGGGTGAGTGCGCAGCCTGGCCGAACGCCATGGCACTCACGCCAGGTTATGGCTCACGATCAGAATTCTTGATCATCCCTGTCTTAGAAGGAACATGACTTTCTTTTTTGCTTTAGTGAAAGTTCTTGAGAATGTTGACTGTAATACACTAGAACCGTGAATTTACTTTCAAAACCTTTCCTTAAGAATTTACTTTATTTACTATCGATTCATTAAGAACGTTAACACATTTAATCAGACTATGTGAGCGTGGAAGTAGTTGCCAATGGTAACTGAAGAAACAAATTAATTTTTTTTTTCAATAAATGGAAATTTTATTGCTAAAAGCCTTTTTTTCGAAACAGATTTAAAATTATAATCAGAAAGCACCCTGTAAATGCCAAGTTACAATTTATTCAGAGGCAGAAATAACATTGTTTTTATAGTACGAGCTTTCGGGCTTAGAAGCTTGCCGCTCCCTTTCAACACGGCCATAGTCACGACCGCTCACAACAACCTCTGAAAGACTACACTGGTACAAATCTGCTAAACTTCAGATTACTTTAAACTAAAAATTTTAACAACTCACACAAACACAAAAACTATGCACCCCGTAAGAGGGATGGAAATGGTACAAAACACTCACATTAGAATTATTTGCCACAGAAAGTGCAACTTGTTTTTACAAGAACTCTTACGGTGGAAGTGTGGCAACTGTATACACTAAAAAGACCATTTAAATAAAACGCAATTTTACATAAAATGTACCAACATGCTCTACATTACACATATACCACCTCGCAAGATGATAGGCAAGATGAAAACATATATCTAGAATTCGGCCTTTAAACCTTAAGCAATAAATCCGTTAACACCGAATCCGACAAACATGACAGAGGAGCAGATATTAATGTACGGCAGACCGACAGACAGACATACAGACACTAAATGCCTGACAAATACGGACGAGAGACAAACGAGAAAACAAGTAGAATTTAACAAGTAACTGAAACAGCATATCACGAATCAATTAACTTCCAATAACTGCGATTTCTGGCGAAGACCTAGCGAAGCACCCCCAAAACGCTCTCCCGAACCGTCCGCTGCCAGCCGCTTCAACGGACGCAGGACGGCGCGCCGATTTCCGTCTCACGGCGTCGCAGCTCGCCCCGGCCAGACCGATGTCGTGGGTTGGCTCCTGTTACTCTCGTGTCGGCCGCGAAGCCAACACCCCTCGCTATACGGCGCGGCCCACTGGACTGACGTTCTTTGCTTGGTTTCCTAAAACCGAACCAGAGAGCGATACAAAAATGGGAACGGTGATAAGGATCGAACCCAAGGCGACCTCACATGCGCCGACGCTCAAGGCGGACAAGTCATCCTGTGTCCCAGTGCGCGACCGACCAAGCGATCGATCCAACCGCCAATGCCCATTGCTTGAGCAAACTCGAGCAGACTGGCGGCCTAACACATACTAGCACTCCGGACGACAGACAGACACTAACCGCCTCACCAATGCGGACGAGAGACAGACCCAGACTGACTTCGCTGACCAACTGACCAGACTCCCCCGATTGACTGACTAACTGACGAGCTCATGGCGCCCCTTAAATGCACGTGAACAGGCAATCTCTCCCCTTTTCCAGCAGAGGGAGACACCGAAGCTGCGATTGCCACAGCGGAGCCACCGCCAGAAACGGAGGGCGACTGCTTCACACTACGCGCTGCGCTCTTCAAAACAGCAGTTTTTACCACGGCTCAACACTCATAGAAATTCTGAAGGTAGCAGGCATAAAAACACAGGGAGTACAATGTTTTCTACAACTTTTACTGAAATGAGACTTTGCTGATTCGAACTGCTTGACGTCGAAGTTTCACTTCGGTGGAGGGCTTCACTCAAGAGAAAAACATGTTTCTCTATCTGTTTCTAGCTTGCATATTATGGTCTTTTTTCTTTGACTATAGCCACTGATGCCCAAATAACGAAATTTATCTACTACTTTTGCTATCTAAGTCCCTAATTTCATGTGATAAGCTTCGCTTGACTACATTTCATTATCCTTGTATTAAATTTGTTGATATGCAGCTTGCAATGTTGTGTTTTACCACGAACCCGCGGTCCGTTGTGCTCTGTAGCGGGTCGCGAGTCGCGTTTCGTGGTCGTTTCGTTTGTTCTTGGCTTTCCAACGTTGAAATTTTTGCGGTGAAATGTCGAACCGGTCGAACAGTATACAATGTGTATTCGACAGAGCAGCGAGACGGCCAACGGCCTTTGAAATATAGGAGTGGATATTTGGTGATTTGCAAGTACCGGAAAATGAAGTTGACACCTTTCAACTGGATTTTGTCTTATTCTCGCTATTTGTGAAATTTCTCGACCAAGAGAAATACGAAAAGTATGGTCTGGCACTCGCAGGCGAACATCCGTTCCGCTACTTCGATGGAACAGTCGGAACAGTACATATAGTGCCATCTGGCTTTGGGATACGGACTGTGCGGGTATTTAACGTACCCCCTGAGTGTCCCAATGACGTAATCGGCCGCGTTCTATCGCGGTATGGCAAGGTGCTTAGCATCATGAATGAAAAATGGGGCAGTGCCTACCGTTTCCAGGGCAACAGCGGAGTCCGTAGTGTTCGTATGGACCTCCGCCAGCACATACCGTCATATTTAAATATTGCGAGTACAAGGGCCCAGGTTACCTATATAGGGCAACCACAGACATGCTCCAACTGCCGAATCGACTCCGGGTCCGTCAGGAGAGGTGCAACCGGTACCTAATGCATCTGTTGACAGCCCTATTGAGATTGTCCCGGACCAGACGCCCGTAGTGGCAGTACCGCCAGCGGCGACTAGTGCGCCTGCTGTGGCCGGTGATGTTGGCACTGTTGAACAGATGGAGGTAGTTCTTCCTACCCCACCCGCACCGGCAGGCATAGGCGCAAGAAGGCGAGCCAAGAACAGCAGGCGGAGGAAGAGGGCGTCATACGTCCCCTCCTGAGAGCAGCAGTGAGGCTGAATATCAGGCCTCATCAGTTACACGGTCTGTTTCCGCTGACCGCTCGGACGGTATGCGGAAAATTGTTCGGCAATTAGAGTCGCTTATTAGTTCATCACGAGATCGGGGAGCGATCCCCGCAAAACGCAAAAATGAACAGGGTAGCGAACAGCCGCTGCAGCGCACTCGCACCCTCTTACACACCGCTGCGACTGAGCCGTCTGCGCCGCCTGGTTCGGACTATCCCGCCGATGGGGGAGGACTGAACTGGGCTGACGACGAAGACGACGACATGCGTGATTGAGTGGGCTCGTACCCACATGAGCTGCCTGATACTTGGTTTTAACATCCGGGGTGATGTAGCAGGGTTACAGCTACGATGTTCACACACCTGCTTACATCCGACCATGACCTTATCTGACGTTACTTTCTCTGTGTTGCTTTTTCATGCCTGCTATTGACCGTCCGCCGGGAGCCGTCTCCCTTTTAACAGTCAATATAAACTCCATCTCCAACCCAGTAAAACTACGCTCTCTGAAAGACTTTCTGCGCCTTGGTGCATTCGATGTGGTTTTTCTCCAGGAGGTTTGTGCCCCCTTTCTCTCTGACCTGGTTGGTTATGAGGCACTATATAACATCGATCCTGATGCCAGGCGGGGCACCGCCTTGCTATACAGATCCGAGTTAACTCCATCTGATATTACAACAATACCCAATGGTCGCGTTCTTGCATGTATCATTCGAGATGTACTTTTTATTAATGTCTATGCTCCTTCAGGAGCTAATCACAGGCATGACCGAAGAACACTTTTTACGTCAGGTATCACCCCTTTCTTGACAGCTCGTCGTCCTATCGTATTTGGCGGAGATTTCAACTGTGTGGTAGCCGATGCTGATCAGGTCCCAACGCCTAGGAGGTGTGAAGCGCTCGCTTCACTCCTTCGGGCGGCTGACCTTAATGATACGTGGCGCCACTTTCACCCCGCCTGCACACAATTTACTCACATATATCCCACTGGGGCAAGCCGTATTGATCGTGTTTATGTCTCTGCTGATTTGATTCCTGCCCTTTGTGCCGTCCAAGTCATTCATGTGGCCTTCAGTGACCACTGTGCATACTCTTGCTCCTTGCATATCACGGGTCCAACCCCGTTTCCTCGGGGCACCTATTGGAAGATGAATACACTTCATCTCCCAACGCCCGAACTTCGCACTCTTATCACGAAAACATGGCGGGATTGTATCGCTACTGCTTCAAAGTACCCTACCACTGTGGTTTGGTGGCTCCGCTGTGCGAAGCCACGGCTGCGACGTGTCATCCAGCAACATAGTCGCGAAGTCGCACACTGGGAGCGTAGCACATTAGACTTCTATCAACAATGTCTCAATGATGCACTAACCCTTCCTGCCGACAGGTATGACCAGCTACGCATGCGCCTCAACAAAATTAAAGCGACAATTCTTCGCTTCTCTCGGGAGAAGGCCGAGGGGATGATGGTGAGATGTCGTTCTGCATCCCTGATTGAGGGCGAGAGGGCATCCATCTATCACCTTGCCTCTGAAAGGAATCGTGCAAAGAAGAACACCATTCTACGCCTTAAAACAGACGATGGTACGCGCCTCACAGATCACCGTGAAGTCCTCAAACACCTAACAGACCATTATACGCACCTCTTCCAGGATGTTGCGGTAGACGTCGCCGCCCAACGAGCACTTATCGGTGGGGTCCCGACTTCATTGGACCGTCGAGACCGCGACTGTTTAACCGAGCCACTCACACTCGCTGACCTCACCTCTGTCCTCCGCGCCTGCCCGTGAAACAAATCACCTGGCCCCGACGGTCTCCCTTATGAATTCTACCAACAATTTTGGGACCTGTTAGGAGACCGCTTCTGCAAAATGTGCGAAGAGATTTTTGCTGGTTGCGAACTACCCGCCGAATTTCTAGCTGGACTTATTGCCCTTATTCCAAAGGTCACCGGTCACTGTCGGGCTAAAGACCTGCGTCCCATCACCGTTCTTAACACTGATTATAAGTTGATGGCACGAAGCGTGGCTTCACGTCTTAAACAAGTCATGAATACGGTACTTTGCCCCACTCAATCATGTGGCGTTTCGACTCGAACCATCTTCACCGCCGCTTCTATATACCGTGACGCGGTCTTACTCACCGCCGACGCTCGAACCCCGGCTGCAATTCTGTCCCTAGATTTCGCCGGTGCCTTTGACAGGGTCTCCCACCATTACCTGCTGGCCGTTATGTCGCGGATGGGTTTTGGGGAGTGCTTCAACAGAATCATCCGGCACTTCTTGGATGGAGCAAATTCCACAATCGTTGTGAACGGCTGCCGATCACGACCGATTCCCATCAGACGATCAGTTCGACAAGGGTGTCCCCTGTCAATGTATTTGTTCGCTTTAGCGCTAGACCCCATGCTGCGTGACATCGGACGGATGGTCGATGGTGTCGCTCTCCCAGGTGGCACCTTCCGCAGTGCGGCACACGCGGATGATGTCGGTGTGTTCGTTGCAAACGCCAGGGACATCGATTCCGTTCGCCGAGTTCTCAACGTTTATGAACGAGCATCCGGTGCCATGTTAAATTCCAACAAAACGGTGCTGATCCCGCTAGGACCACGATCATTGACCATCGAACGCCCATGGTACCGAGTTGTGGGGGAACAACGTATCTTGGGCCTTGAGGTGACTGCCTGTCCGCAGCGCATGTTAACACTCACGTGGAGGCGGCTTCTCACGCGCATCAGAGGACTTTGCGTGAGCCACGCTGATCGACGACTCGACCTCCATCAACGAATCCTACTGATTAATACTTACATCCTATCACGGGCATGGTATGTAGCACAAATCCTTACGCTACCGAAACAAATCGGCAGAGCCATCTCACGAGCAGTATACTGGCTCTTGTGGCGGCATACACTGTTCAAAGTTGATGCGCAGACTTGTACACTGCCAAAAGTCGATGGTGGCCTTGGACTCATCGACTTTACCCGCAAATGTGCGGCCCTTTTGATTCACCGTATTGCCACTTTGCGTGAAACTGACCCAGGTGGGACAACAGCGGTTCTTTTCGACCGTTATCGCCCACAATCGGCGCGTGCACCAGTATGTTTGACACATATTCCGTTCCGGATGACGACAGTCAAGGACTATTACCTCAATCAAAGTTACGTCCTAACAGTGGCCACTGACAAGGCACGCTCATCGAAGCGCCTTTACCAAGCACTTCGAGGCCAGCCCACACCACATAAATTTGAAGACAGACGACCGTCGGTCATCTGGCATGAAGTTTGGGCTAATATTAATAACCCAGCCCTTCCCATTGACGTCTCAGCGCTATGGTATCGTGTCGTAAACAATTTAATACCCACTAATCATCGTCTGGCGGCCATCCGCCTACGGCCATCGGCTGCTTGCGGCCGATGTGGTGACGTAGACACCAGAGAGCATCGTCTCTTATGCCCTCACGTCACAGAAGTGTGGAACCTTGCACGTGTGCTATTAGCGCTGATCGGTGGGACGACACCAGACAATGTGCAAATCGACTGGTTCCTTACCCCTGATATTCAGTCCAACCCCCGAACACGACGTAACGCAATGGTGTGGCTCTTGGGCCACACCATTTTCACGATCTATGACCTTTCCCTCACCGATGCTGTCTCTTTCACGGACTATCTGTGGAGCCAGCATCGCCTGGCGGAATCTGACCAGAAATATACCATTACCTTTGCACGATTTTTGAAAGTTGCAATGGTTCATGGTTATCAAAAGGTGTTCCGGGTTGACTAAGGCACCTCGTCCAGGAATTGCCTGAGTTTACCCCTGGATCTTTGTTGCTCGGACTTTCAAACCACCCTAAACTTGACAATACCCAAGATTGACGTTGGCCTTCTAGGCATCACTAGAGCAGACTGTTCTATGATACTGATAATATGGCAATTGGTAACATAAGAATTGTGTGAACCTTGTACGAAACACTATTGAGGAAAAAAAAAACGCAGCGTAGCGCCGCTATGCGGGTTATCGCTCCAGCTCTGCAGGCGCACCGGCTGAAGTCAGCCGAAGTTCGCCGGGCGTGCAGGAAGCAGGCTAGTTCGGAGGGCGCCCACAACAGCAGTAGATGCCGTCACATCTACGGCCCTTTTGGTGCATCTGCCACGCCATTTTCCTCAGCCAGTCCGAGCCCACATCGCTACACCAAAGTCAGTCATCCGCCACTTGGGTATAGCTACCCTCGCCCGGGGCACAGCAGGCAGTCCAATCTCCGTCAGCAGAATTAGAATATCACCAGCACCACGCCGCTGCCCGGACTCGACTTCGCCCGCGCCACCCGGGACCACCATGCATTGCGACTCGCTGCTCCGGCTGGAAAGCTGGAATTCCTTGTACTGCTCGTGAGATGCAACTTTAATTTTCAGCCTACTGTTAGTATCTAACAAGGGAAACTCCCCAACGCATCCCCCTCAGATTTAGTGGTAAGATGGTCCAGTGGATAGTACGTCAAGAGCCGAACACAGATCAAGCATGAAAATAAGGTGTACTCAACTGTAAAAATAAGCAAAATAGAAACAGTTGACGATCCAAGGACAGGAAGTGTAATGGTTCAAATGGTTCAAATGGCTCTGAGAACTATGGGACTTAACATCTGTGGTCATCAGTCCCCTAGAACTTAGAACTACTTAAACCTAACTAACCTAAGGACATCACACACATCCATGCCCGAGGCAGGATTCGAACCTGCAACCGTAGCGGTCATGCGGTTCCAGACTGAAGCGCCTAGAACCGCACGCCCACACCGACCGGCTCATGAATTGTAATAGTGAGCAGAATGATACAGCAAAGGCGTCGTAGGGCAGTGGTCATAGAGCTGGACTGTAAAATGGTCGAGCCGTGTTCACATCTCCATCGTGCCTTTTTTTTACAAAATTGTGAAGTGTTCGTCCGGTCATTAAAAGGATTGTTCTCTTTCTGCAGTCTTATCAGTTGTCATATTAGACATCAGTTATAGTATATGATTCATGTGGTAAGAATAAATTATAGTCACAAGTAAATTTGATGAATAGTGAAAGTTGGCGAGATAAAACATAGACAACTCACATTTGAAAACAACAAATAAATAGGTGTGACCTATGTTACAACAAAGGAAATCGAGAGTCAAAACTTCCTGCATCCATTTGTTCCAGATTATGTGACAAACTATTATGTTTTCATCATTTCCCTGGGAGTGATCATACATTCGTACGAACACCTATATCGGGCAAGTAGGCATATCTCACTCACTCACCAGTCGCACAAATTAGGTGCGTCGGTAAGAGATTCCTATCATATGACAGACGTACTGTCACTAATGCCGTGTATGACACATCAAAAGTGTTTTTTCCGGTGGAGGATTCGGTTCATTTTTCGTCTTGCCATCAAACGTTTGGGTTCCCATTCGAAAGCCACTTCCTTTCGGCTGCTAATACAGTAGTTCTGCAGTATAAGTTGTCACTATAGGTCCCCACGTTACACCTCGCTGTTACAAACGGGCGTTACACCTCGACACAGATACAAATTTGAATAAAGTGAACAGCGAAAAAAAAAAAAACTTGGTACGAGAGAAGGTTGAACACGGCTCACCCGTTTTGTAGTCTAACACAGTAACCACTTAACCACGACGCCATTTCTCGCACGGGGTGGTCTATATTATTTGTAGACCATTCACAGTTTCTATTTTGCTTTTTTCACAGTCCACTACACCTTCTTCCTGTTGATCTGATTTCAATTTCTAGTGGTCTGTCCACTGGGATATCTTACCACTAAATCTGAGTGGGGTGTCATGAGGAGTTGCTCTTTTAACAAGACAGTCTTTTTCGTTTTCAGGATAACTTTTCAGAACTTAGCCTCACGCAAAGATTTACTTACGTTGTCAAAGAATTTAGTCCTTTATTTTGAAGAAGGACTTTTCTTGTTGGCTTTCAACTGCTAACGGGCCACAGAAATTACGTTTGTGAACATAAACTGATTTTTGTCTCGATAAATTGTTTTGTGAGTGTAATCATTGACTTACTTGGGAAGTGCCCCTAGCCGGGACACATCACAATCCATTTTAAAAACACTACGCAGCCTGTTTAGCTGTTCTTTCAAGTCTTTTACGGCACCCGACAGTAACAGAGTGGCATCGTCAACCTTCTATGTTTAAATTTCTGTTCCCTGAACCTTAATTCCCCTTCCACGTTCTTCCATGGTTTCCTCCACTTCTGTTCATTGACCAGATCGAATACCATTGGTGATAGGCTACCCACCTTTCTCAATCTCTTTTCAACTACTGCTTCTGTTCCATTACCTCCGACTCACATAACGGCCGTCTGGATTCTATACGATTTCTAGATAAGCCTTCGATCCCTGTAGGTACTGGTATCCCAACTCCCTTCAGAATTTCAGAGAACGTGGTCCAGTTAATATTATCAAAGCTTTCTCTGTCTGCACGACTGCTATAATTGTACGTCTGTCTTTATTCACTTTTACTAGTACAAAAAGTCGGACAGTCATTGTTGCCTTGTATGTCTCTACATGTACTTCCATATCCTGATCTGATTTTCATCGGTTTCGATATGTAGCATTCTTTCCTCTCTTATAATTTGTATTTGTAGTTAGCAGACGAGACTATAAACTGGTAGTTCTGTAATATTTACACCGATCAGTATCTGCTTTGTTGGGGACTATGCTTTACACATTCTTCTTTATGTCCAACGGTATTTTGGCGTACTCATGTCTCTTTCAGACCAGATGAAATAGTTAATTACGACTGTGTCTCCCAGAAGTCTCCATTATTCTGGGGGAATGTCATCTACTACAAGGGCGTTGGTTAGACCAAGGTGTTTCAGTGCTCTGTCCAATTCTTTTCACTATGCCATATCTCCCATCACATCTTCCTCTAATTCGTCTTCCGTTTCTATAATATTGTACATGAAATTCATATCGTTCTTTTCACTTAAAACTTGCGAGCTGATAGGCCGTAGTCGAAGTATAAAACTGTCTCCCGCAGTCGGAGACGAAACGTCAGGAGACAGTTTTATACTTCGACCACGGCCTGTCAGCCCGGAAGATTTAAGTGAAGACAATACCGGCCGTGAAAGTTTATATTGTATGATCATATCGTTCTATTAATTTATTCCAGCCATCCATTTTTTTCGTAGTGGTGTCTAGTCGCATGGACTCTTATACAGCTGCTCCCCTTTTATCCAAAGGTCCCCTTATCTTTTCTATAGGTGGTGTCTCTCTGTCTCGTTGTGATTCATGCATTTCTCATCTAGCCGTTTCTGCTTTGTCAATCTGCGCGACCCATCAGTCTAAAGTTTTGGATGTCCATATTCCCTTTATCCAGCAACATTTGCTACATTTGTATGTTTTCTTCTCTTGTCAAATAAATTAAGTATCAAATATGTTGTTAAAGGATTGCAACTGGACCTTATCATCTTCCTTCAGTAATTCCCCTTCTTGACATTGGTCTTCTGTGGTATGCCTTTCCGTTATTTTAATAAAGTGTTCCTTAATGTTCCCTTCAAACCTTTCAACAACATCGGCTACTTTAAACTTACTCTGTGCTTGTCTCCCACATTTTCTATGTTTCTACAGTTTTTATCTGCAGTTCATAACTAATAGATTATGGTCATAGCCCACATACGCCCTTGGGAATGTTTTGCGATTTAAAATCTCGGTTCGAAAACCTCTGTCTTATCAATGAATAGCCAGTCTGACACGTTCCAATGTCCCTAGGACTCTTCCACGTATACTACCTTCTTACATGATTCCTAAAGCAAGTGAAGGCAATGGTTAAATTATGCTCTGTGCGAACTGTTACTATCCGGTTTCCCTTCCAGTCCGTGTTCTAATATTGTTTCCCCCGTTCTTCCTTTTCTTACGAGCTCACGCCATTTCCCTATTGCAGTTAAATTCTCGTCTCCGTCAACTATCTGAATAACTTGTTTTATTTAATCATGCATTCTTTCACTCTTTCCATCACCTGCACGGCGAGTAGACGCATGAATGTTTACTACTGTGCTAGGTGTTAATTTTGAACATATTTAGACTATGATATTGTATTCACTATGCCGTGAAGAATAACTCACCCGAATTCCTATTTTCTTACTAATTAATAGACCTGCGTTAACATTACAAGATTTCGTGTTGACAAACCACCCCTCAACAGACCAAAAGGCCAATTTTAACCGACACCTCACTCCATCAATTCCCACTGTATCTAATTTCAACCTCTCCCTCTCTCTTTGTAAAGATTTTACGTGCCTTCCGGATTAAGGGCTCTAACATCGCGTTTTTCGGGAAGTAGAACGTCAGTTTGGTTATTCCTGATGAAAACGTCCTCACGGGCAGGGTCCGACTGGAGATCCAAATGGGGTATTATTTGATCTTTGGAATATGTTACCAAGAGAATGTCATTAAGTCTACTGTATAGTCGAGCTATATGCCCTTGGGGATATAACTGCTGCAGTTTGCCCTTGGTTCCAGTCTTTCGCAGGCTTTCTTTGCTAATGATACAAGACCAGTTCGGTCAGTCATACAGAATGATGCTCCTCTTCAAAAATCACCTATTCCACTCGCCTCTCCATAGATACCTGTGCATTGACGTTGCACGTACCGAACGGATATCTGCATCAGTAAGGTATGCTAGCCACCTCATTACGACAAGATCGATTGTTGAAGGAGATATGCCTCAACAGTTTGATAATATTGCAACAAACCAACTGTAATTACCTGAAGAGAAGTGTAACTTCATTCCCATCTTCATTAAAGCAGATGACATTTCCACTAGTGTTAACAGAGGAATTGTCATCGTAAAGGAGAAAAAACCTACTGCTTGGTACGATACATGCGCCAGTGAAACACAATCTTCCAAAGAAGAAGGACCACTAGCCTTCACCCATAAGTGAACGCTACAATCAGAATTTATCTTACAACGTCTACGACAAGACAAAAACAAATTCCCGTGCGGAAACAGGTAGGAACCCTCACTAGCAATAATAATCTCAGAAACAGGTATAGTACGGTAAGCTAAGATTTTTTATATAATCATTGAAAGCAGTTCTCAATAAACGGCCCTCTCAAGGGCCACAAATACTACACATTGATCTTGCCAAAAGCCGAGAAGCGATTCTTCTTGGTGTTTTAGCTCTCTGGGGCACTCTGGGATGCTCTCTGGGGCACTCTGTGATGCTCTCTGGGCTGCTCAATAGATGTCGAGCACAGTCTCTGATGGGTTGTCTTGTTTTTGGCGCGCGATTCAAATTGCGTTGGAGCAACACGCCACTAGTATTACTTGATGGTGTGTTGCTGGAAAACTCATTTCCGGTGCGATAGCGGGAGCTGATAAGAGTCCACATCCGCTGCGTGCGCCAGGACTGATGCTATAATTAGCACACTGTTCTGTCTAGCGCATTCACTTGGTTTGAGTGAATAGCCACTGAGGCACTGCTTCTTACAATGATGCGTAAACGTTGTTTTCGTCGTCGCCGGCGAATGCTGGTTTACAAATCACTTGTCAATGTGGACGGCACACTTGGTGCTTCGACATCTTCTGCGATGTGCTTTCGCAGCCCTTGCGAGCTACCTATCTTGTCTAAGTGGCCATAACACCCCTAAAACCTACTACATGGCGGCCATACCTGTTACAGAATCTCTATAACACTCAAAAATAGTAGAAAACTACTTGGTGTGCTCATTTCATTTTACACGTGTAAAGAAGTACTGTGGTGTGGGATAGTATTAATTACAGACTCACTGAATGACGATACGTGTTCAGTTTGTAAGGAGACAACGTTTTTTGCTTCATGGAATTCTAAAGTAACATTTGGGTACTCACCAGGTTCCTGGACTACGGTAGGTATGGATATAGGTTTCTTCATGACTGAGTGTTGATTTTATGAACACCACGATCTTTAAACACATAATAACTTGAGACGTCGTTGGTCGTGCCTTACTTAACAGCCCTTTTTATAGTCCTTCCGTTTATATGAGTAAATTTGCTTTTAATTTTACTGTTGTGTTTAAATTCCGACTTCTCCTTTTACCTCCTGATTCTAGCATGACGCTAAAGAAAACTGCTGTACATATCCCCTGCTAAACCCAGAGTTTTTGTCACTGTTGCTTCAGTTAAGTTGGTAGCGACAACTTGCTCACACTGGAAGAACGTAAGACTTGAGAAGCTCATAGCTTAGAGTAACGTCACAAGGGTCACAGATTGACTGGCAGTTAACGATGGTTTTGTAGATCTTATAGTAAAACCGAAAGTACAGTAGAACGTAACTAGTGACGGTTTCACGTAGTCTCAAGTCGACAGCCCACGACAACTGAATTAGAGAAATCTGTGCAAGTGTAGCCATTGGGGGCTCCTTCTGTCGCGATGACTGCTTTTGTTCAACTACAAAAAATCTTTGTATTGTCATAGTGGCAGGGCAGCAAGTCAGTACCAGATGCTTTCTACAGTGCCCATCAGACATTGGTTGTTTACCGTGCAAAACTTAAGGTCAAGACAGATAATGTAACAGAATATATTAACAACTAATAAAATGAATGAAACCGCCGGAGCACGTTTCCAGAGGTCTTCTACTCGTGCATAGAAAACTGGACGTCACACGGCCTGCGAAAAGCGTGACAATAGCACCAAATGGGGTTCGCCTGAAACAAGACGCAGTTTAAGGAACGAGAAAAAGCAGTGTTTGTCAGTCGACGAGTAGTTACGGATCGTTGTGGTGGTGTTATCCATTACAAAATGCTCCAGAGACAACATTTAGATCACTTAAAACTGGGAAGAATCATCGGCAACTGGAAGAAGAACGAAATGTGACTAGTGAGCTCCAGAAGTTTTCTGCTACTCACAGCATTGCTTCATGTGCACTGGAAGTTTGAAACAACTGGTACTGCATCTCAGAGGGGACGAGGTGGTCGACCACGGTCAAATACAGCAGCAGATGACTGCTACGTCGTGCAGCTGGCAAGAACAAACCAACGTAAAAGAGTGAGTCCGATTGCAGCCATTTAACAGCACTGCAAGACACGCAATCTCACGCTCCACAGCGTTATGACGACTACATGGGTATGGTCTCTTTGAACGACGGCCAGTATGTTGTGTTTAGATGACACCCGCACACCGGCGGGACCGTTTGGGATGGTCCCAAGAGCATACGGACTAGACAAACGAGAAGTGGAATAGAGTGCTCTTCTAGGAGTGAGGAGATCCAATGTGAGTAGTGATTCTAGACGTACCCTGATAGGGCCTGCGGTGGGAACACGTAATGTACCCAGCAGCACCGTGGAACATGATCAGTTTGGTGGTCCAAGTGTATGATGTTGGGAATCACTGGCTTACTGAACTGTAAGTCTTTGAAGATGGTACCCTCACCGGTGAACGTTATTGCGACGCTGTATTCCTTCCCCATGTCCGTCTTTTCAGGGTGCATTCGGCCCTGACTTCATTTTTATGGATGACAACGCTGGTGGAAGAGCTCCTGTAATGAGAGGACGTTCACTTGTGCCAAAGACTATCCAGCAGTTGTCAACCGCACTGGTGGAGGAATGGGTCACAATACGACGAGAACTCCTTACCAATCCCGTGGGCAGCACGACAACATGTTGCAGAGCATGTCTTGCCGTCCGCGCTGATTACTCACCTTATTAAGAACCATGTCCCACATGTTAATGTGCATAAACCTTGAGAAATTGGTTAGAAAACCAACTCGACATGGGAACATGTGAGATATCTTTTCGACCAACAGATCTGTTCTTTTTGAAGAAGTTAATCTAGAAGAAGGTATTAGCGACCATAATATCGTTGTAGCTTCTGTGTCAGTGGAATTTACGAAAAAAAAGAAACATCGTAGAGTTTTCTTCTTTGGGAAAGCAAATAAAAGTGTCATTAATAAATATCTTCATAGTCAGCTCCAAGCATTCACCGCGGGACACAAAGATATTGAACATCTTTTGTTGGAATTTAAAGGTATAGTCTACCACATGCTAGAGAAGCAAGTGCCTAGGGGAGGGAAAGGATCCACCTTGGTACAACAAACATATTATTAAGTTGCTGAGAAAGCAGAGAATTTAGCACAGTCGTTTTAAACGTAGTCACTGCCCCGTTGACAAAATAGTTCAAAAGGCTCTGAGCACTATGGGACTTGACTTCTGAGGTCATCAGTCCCCTAGAACTTAGAACTACTGAAACCTAACTAACCTAAGGACATCACACATATCCACGCCCGAGGCAGGATTCGAACCTGCGACCGTAACGGTCGCGCGGTTCCACACTGTAGCGCCTAGAACTGCTTGGCCACCCCGGCCGGCCCCCGCTGACAAACAGAAATTATGCGAAATGAAATCAGCTGTCAAAAGGTCAATGAGAGATTCTTTTAACGAATTTGAAAGCAATATTTTATCTGTAGATTCTAAAAATAACTATCCGATGACATATTCGTTAGGATAGAACGTTTTCTAACAGACAGAGAGCAGTATATCATCCTCAATGGGATGACTTCAACAGAAACAAGCGTAACTTCAGGTGTGACCCAAGGCAGCATAATAGGTCCGTTGCTTTTTACGATTTACTTAAACGATCTGGTTGATGGTATTGACAGCGGCATTAGACTATTTGCCGATGATGCTGTAGTCTACAGGAAAGTAGTATCACACGAAAGTTGTGAACAAATCAATGAGGATTTGCAGAAAATAAATGCATGGTATAATGGCTGGCAGTTGTCTCTCAATACTAGCAAGTGTAACCTACTGCATACAACAAGGCGAAAATCCCCATTAATGTACGAGTACAAAATAAATGCCCAGTCTTTGGAAGCGGAACATCCGTCAAGTATCTGGGTGTCACTATTCGAAATGATATCAAATGGGGGTGATCAGATTACACAAGTAATGGGCAAGGCGGTTTATTGGTAGAATCCGGAAGCGATGCAGTCCTTCAACAAAGGAAATTGCTTACAATACATTATTTCGTCCAGTCTTAGAGTGTTGTAGATGGATCTCATTCAAGAAATTGAAAAAGTCCAAAGAAGAGCGGCATGATTCGTGACTGGTACATTTAGCCATAGCGAGTGCGTTACAAATCTCATAGAAAGTTTGAAGTGGGATACACTTGCAGATAGACGACGCCCTAAACGGAAGGGGCTGACCCGAAATCCGATCATCGCCGAGGATGTAGAGCATATATTATTACCACCAACTTTCAAATCGCACAATGATGACCATTCAAAGATAAGGAAAATTAGAGCTCGTGCTGAGGCATTCAGACAGTCATTTTTCGCTCGTGCGATCCGCGACTGGAACAGAGGGGGTTGGGAAATATGACTTTGGCGCGAATTGTGCCCTCCGCCACGCACAGCTTGGTGGCTAGTGGAGAATATATGTAGATGTCAGTCTCATCGTACAGCTGACCCTCTATAGACATCCAACTTGATAGTGTTATTTAGTTCCGCTTCAAGCTCCAACAGCGTATGCTCAGTCCATGCTCAATGCATGCTGTCCGCTTCGCAAAATTTACTCGGAAACTGAACGACGTACTGCAGCATTCTCTAGCAGCAGCAATTTGTATTGGGTTCGAAACCGTCAAAAAGTAACACTCGTCAGTGTCTCTTGTCGGTTAGGATCTTCTGATGTTACGCTGTGTTATATGGATGGAAGTAATATACCATTCTCCGTAGACACGTTGACAAGTACGCACTGATGCATGAACTGATCTAGCACATGCATGGTTGCTGTGGCCTTGGGCATGTCTTCCTTTATTCAGTAAAATATCCACGTTGGTCCATCTTACATCGCTGAGTCCATAGCCGCTACATCAGGAGTGACAAGACTCTCATCAAAGGTCGAGTGGCATATGACTGCCTCGAATCAATTCTACACCGTCTACAGTGCTCCATAATGGCCACTGTTTCAGTTACGAGGCTGATTAATACATTGTTGGTGAGTTTATGTGCCACACTTGTTAAGGTGCCTGCTCTTGTAAAATTTGGGCTCTTCACACTGTTACGATCATAGATCTACATAGACATCTATATTTATATTCCGTAATCTAGCGTAAGGTGTGTCTTGTTGGAGGACCGTAATCTCTCGAACTTTCAACCGTAAACCTCTCCAAAAAATGGTTCAAATGGCTCTGAGCGCTATGGGACTCAACTGCTGTGGTCATCAGTCCCCTAGAACTTAGAACTACTTAAACCTAACTAACCTAAGGACATCACACACATCCATGCCCGAGGCAGGATTCGAACCTGCGACCGTAGCAGTCACATGGTTCTGGACTGCGCGCCCAGAACCGCGAGACAACCGCGGCCGGCGTAAACCTCTCCGCCGATGCACGACGCCTCTCTTGTAGCGTCAGGCAATTGAGTTGTGCTGGTTGGCATCAGTTTGCTAATCGATAGCGAGTAGGAATGGATTAGCTCTGAGAGTAGATGGCGGTGTTGGATGGGGGACCACTTAGTGACCAGAGCAAAGGACGTATGTGGCGAGGTCTGAGCCGCAACGGTGGACAAGATGTCCGATCCTTACGTGAGAAGCCTGCAACGTTTGCTGTGTTTAGAACTACTGTAGGAATTCTTTATCCACTCGTTCTACGACGAAAGGAAAGGAATGTGGCACAGATGTTAATGGAATGTGTGCCTTCAATGAAAATTGTGATGTGAAAGGCTCTCAAGTAGCCATGTGTCACGGCAAGATTTTGTCACTACCTGCTTATTGTCACTGGGATTCGGAAAGAAAAAAGATTGGATTTAATGTTCCGTCGACATGACGTCATCAGAGACGGAGCACAAGCTCACATTGTGTCAAGAATGGAGGAGAAAATCGGCCGTCCCCTTTTCAAAGGAACTATCTCAGCATTTTCATGGAGCGATTTAGTGAAGTCAAGGAAAACATAAATCAGGATGGCCGGACGCGGGCTTGTTCCGTCGTCCTCCAGACTGCGAGTCCAGTGTGGCAACCACTGCGCCACGTCACTCGGTCTGGGTTTCGGGTTGAGTGGTGAATTTAAGGGTAAGCCTCGCGCTCCTCTTAAGCTCCGTAAATAAGACAGCGGAGCAGATGTACAATTTGTGCGTATTGCAAATCAAAGTTGTAATAGAAGATAGCCGCAGGGGGTATCCATTTCTTCAGAAAGGTCTTTTGAGAACTGTTTATGAACAGTCTGCATGCACAAATTAGGTTGATGGAATTGTGGAAACAAACCGTATCGCAGATCGGAACACTGGTTAGTCGGTATGAGGCCGACCGCGGTGGTCTAGCGGTTCTGGCGCTGCAGTCCGGAACCACGGGACTGCTACGGTCGCAGGTTCGAATCCTGCCTCGGGCATGGGTGTGTGTGATGTCCTTAGGTTAGTTAGGTTTAAGTAGTTCTAAGTTCTAGGGGACTTATGACCTAAGATGTTGAGTCCCATAGTGCTCAGAGCCATTTGAACCATTTGAAGTCGGTATGACGTTGAGGAAGAAGGGGCCTTAAACGCAGTTAGCTGCCGTGCGGTGTGTGTCTCGGTTGGCGATGAGTCCTCCTGCACGGGTAGTACCAGTTCTCGGTCTGGACCCTTGGGCAAAGAAAGGCTGGAGTACTGCTGGTTCGATATTACGAGTGATCTGGAAGGCTCATCGGCAGACTGACGCGTACTGGACTTCAAGGAAAGGCTGGAGACGTATTCGGCGGGACACACTGCTCTGGCATTATACAAGCAGCCCGACCCAGCGATCATAAACTACGTTAAGTTATTGATGTACTAAACAGTATTATACACTGTCTGATTCGGTGAGGTATCTTAAGTGATCAATACCACTTTAATAACATGAAATTAAGTTTTACGAAGTGTGATATTTGGTAATTAAGTTTTGAGAGAAGTGTGAACATTGGCAATTAAGTTTTGAGAACAATGAAATGTTGTGTGGCTAGGGCCTCCCGTCGGGTAGACCGTTCGCCTGGTGCAGGTCTTTCGATTTGACGTCACTTCGGCGACTGCGCGTCGATGGGGATGAAATGATGATGATTAGGACAACACGACACCCAGTCCCTGAGCCGAGAAAATCTCCGACCCAGCCGGGAATCGAACCCGGGCCCTGAGGATTGACATTCCGTCACGCTGACCACTCAGCTACCGGGGGCGGACTTGAGAACAATAAGAATTAAGGAAGAATTATCTATGATATGTTAATGTAGGAGAGCATTTATTAGCATACGAACTATGTGTGTCATACATCTGAGTTGTGTAACTACGTTGCTTCCGTTTCTGTTTATGGGGTTATTCAAGTAACCTGCTGTAAAAATTTTACATTTTTCTTTTCGTTATGTAAGAGTTCAGAGAAGTGTACGTTAGCCACAGGTTTTGAACTCTACAAAGCTGTTGGTAGGACGGAATGACATCCAATCCTTAAGTCTCCATTTCGGTTTCTAATAACCGTGGTTTGAATTGTGCGGACCTTTGATTTCATGGCGTAGAATTTATTAAGCATCTCCATATAGCTCTCGCGCCGAGTAAAGATTATTAAAACACTCTTCCTGGGACTCCTTCCGAGTTGAATATCCGTTCTTTTTGTTCACCGGGCGACGCTGTGGAACTGTATCGAATACCTTCCGCATGTCAGGGAATAAGGAATCAAGTTGACCGTCTTTATTACGGCGATCTGTATCCCATGGATGTCAGCATGGTTTTAGAAAGCATCGCTTGTGCGTAACTCAGCTTGCCCTTATCTCACGTGATACACTGACAACTACGGATGAAGGGCAACACGCACATTCCATATTTATAGGTTCCCG
Organism: Schistocerca nitens; assembly: GCF_023898315.1. Classification (NCBI taxonomy): domain Eukaryota; kingdom Metazoa; phylum Arthropoda; class Insecta; order Orthoptera; family Acrididae; genus Schistocerca; species Schistocerca nitens. The sequence continues at coordinate 122,928,906 of NC_064622.1, read as the reverse complement.
GAAAGCATTTGACAAGGTTCCCCGTCGCAGGCTGTTAACAAAGGTGCGAGCGTAGGGAATAAGTTCACAGGTACTGGAATGGCCCGAATACTTCTTACATAATAGAACCCAGTATATTGTCCTACACGGCGAGTCTTCATAAAAAAAACAAGGGTATCGTCAGGGGTGTGGTAGGACTGCTGTTGTTCTCTACATATACGAATGATTTTGCGGACAGGTTGGGCAGCAATCTGCGGTTGTTTCCTGATGATGATGTGGTGTACGGTAAGGTGTCGAAGTAGAGTGACTGTAGCAAGATACAAGACGACTAGAACAACATTTTCAATTGGTGTGGTGAATTTCAGCTAATCCTAAATGTGATAAAATGTAAGTTAATGTGGATGAGTAGGAAGACCAAACCTGTAATGTTCGGATACAGTATTACTAGTGTCATGATTGACACAGTGAATTCGCTTAAAAATCTGGGAGTAGCGTTGCAAGGTGATATGTGGTGGAACGAGCTCGTGAGACCAGTGATAGAGAAATCGAAAGGTAGACTTCGGTTTATTGGGAGAATTTTAGAAACGAGTGGAGGACACCACATGTAGGACACTGGTGCGACCTATACTTGACTACTGCTCGAGTACCAGGTCGGATTGAAGGAAGACATCGAAGCAATTCAGAGGTGGGCTGCTAGATTTGCTACCGGTAGACTCAGACAATACGTGTTACGGAAATGCTTTGGGGACCCGAGAGGGAATCCCTGGAGGGAAGGCGACGTTCTTTTTGAGAAACACTATTGAGAAAATTTAGAGAACCGGCAAGTGAAGTTGAGTGCCAAACGATTCTTCTGCCGCCAACATACACTCCACGTAAGGACTACGAGGATAAGATAGGCCCATACGGAGGCTTATGGGCAGTTGTGTTTACCTAGCTCTGTCTGCGAGTAGAACAGGGAAGGCAATGACAAGAAGTTGTACAGGATATCCTCCGCAACGCAACGTGCGATGGTTGGTGGACTATCTATGTAAATGTACACTACTGGACATTAAAATTGCTACACCAAGAAGAAATGCAGATGGTAAACGAGCATTCATTGTACAAATATATTATACTAGAACTGACATGTGATTACATTTTCACGCAATTTGGGTGCATAGATCCTGATGAATCAGGACCCAGAACAACAAACTCTGGCCGTAATAACGGCCTTGATACGCCTGCGCATTGAGTCAAACAGAGCTTGGACGACGGGTACAGGTACAACTGCCCATGCAGCTTCAACACGATACCGCAGTTCATCAAGAGTAGTGACTGGCGTATTGTGAAGAGCCAGTTGCTCAGACACAATTGACCAGACGTTTTCGATTGGTGAGAGATCTGGAGAATGTGCTGGCCAGGGCAGCAATCGAACATTTTCTGTATCCAGAAAGGCCCGTACATTACCTGCAACATGCGGTCGTGTATTATCCTGCGGAAATGTAGGGTTTCGCAGGGATCGAATGAAGGGTAGAGCCACGGATCGTAACACATCTGAAATGTAACGTCCACTGTTCAAAGTGCCGTCAATGCGAACAAGAAGTGACCGAGACGTGTAACCAATGTATACCGATACTATCACGCCGGGTGATACACCAGTATGGCGATGTCGAATACGCGCTTCCAATGTGCGTTCACCGCGATGTCGCCAAACACGGATGCGACCATCGTGATGCTGTAAACAGAACGTGGATTCATCCGAAAAAATGACGTTTTGCCATTCGTGCAACCAGGTTCGTCGTTGAGTACACCATCGCAGGCGCTCCTGCCTGTGATGCAGCGTCAAAGGTAACCGCAGCCATGGTCTCCGGGCTTACAGTCCATGCTGCTGCAAACTTCGTCGAACTGTTCTCGCAGATGGTTGTTGTCTTGCAAACGTCCCCATTTGTTGACTCAGGGATCGAGACGCGGCTGTTACAGCCATGCGGATAAGATGCCGGTCATCTCGACTGCTAGTGATACGAGGCCGTTGGGATCCAGCACGGCGTTCCGTATTACCCTCCTGAACACACCGGTTCAATATTCTGCTAACAGTCATTGGATCTCGACCAACGCGAGCAGCAATGTCGCGATACGATAAACCGCAATCGCGATCGGCTACAATCCGACCTTTATCAAATTCGGAAACATGATGGTACGCTTTTCTCCTCCTTACACGAGGCATCACAACAACGTTTCACCAGGCAACGCCGGTCAACTGCTGTTTGTGTATGAGAAATTGGTTGGAAACTTTCCTCGTCAGAACGTTGTAGGTATCGCCACCGGCGCGAACCTTGTGTGAATGCGCTGAAAAGCTAATCATTTGCATATCACAGCATCTACTTCATGTCGATAAAATTTCGCGTCTGTAGCACGTCATCTTCGTGGTGTAGCAATTTTAACGGCCAGTAGTGTAAGTGTGGATGGACTAACAGAGCAAGTTGGGTATCGTAATCTCTCTGTCTGCGGAATTCGTGTTAATTTTTATGCAGGAGATTTGCATTCTTCTAAAACGTCAAAATTCGTGGCAATAGAACATGCAACAAAATTTCATTCCATATTTTTTATCCTGTTAGCTCACTTCTCCATGATTAATCGCCATCAGTCATTCTAAGATTTTGCTGCATGTTTCGCATGCATAAACAGGATCGAGTACGATATTCTGGAGACTACACGGTACGGAATCTCTTTCACAGGATCATGGTAGTTTGAGGATCTGGGGGCCGCACTAATTGTATCACCGCAGGCTGTTAGCAGCAGTTCCACTCGTATCGTCTCGGTGTCCGTACCAAAGCGGCTGGATGCTCCTCCAAACGTGCTCGCGTTTCTACTTGGGAGTGGCGGTCGCCAGAATGCCGATCTGCCGGGCGGCAGCGCGCGCCATAGATCGTGTTGCTTCAAAGCGCGAGCACCTACCTGGCGCTCGCTCTGTGAGACCGACAATCGCGCCGCATCAATTAGTGGAGCGGGCGTTCCATCCCGCCGGAATGGCGCGGCCCAGTCAGCCGTGCCGTCGAGTAGGGATCCGCATTGTCGGCCGTTGCCACGCAACGCGAGCGGCGGCGCTAACTGGGCTCTAGTGGCACGACTGTCTGCCTAACTGGACTCCAAACGCTGGACTCTACTTAACGGTGCACTGCCCCACAGTGAACTGAAGCGAGATGGGCTTCGCGAAAGCTCGAGTACGCTTTGTCCAGAGTACTGCTGCTTCTGAAAGGTATGTGCTCTGCGCAAGCGTAAGCAGTAATGACTCATCCTTCACTCTACCTCCACGTAACTACGGACGACACAGATAAACTCTAGCGTCCGATTCCACTTGTCGTCTTCGAGCAATGACGTCATACCAGAGGCAAGGACGCTACATAGAGACAGTCTCTCAATGCACAGGATGTTACTTACAAACAAAGGATCATAGGATACAATAAAATTACAATAATGACTCACGCAATTATTTACCTACCCACGAATTATAGTGAAGCGAATTCGTGATAACGGAAATAAACAAGAAAAAAACAAAAGAGAATTATGTATGTGTGACATAAATTGTAGTCGTAACTTATTCGAGTAAGAAAAGCACATAACTATTACATTCCATTACAATACAGCGAGTGGTGAAGTCCTAATATTATAAAACAACGTTAATTTGTAATAACAGCTACTGAATCCAGTGGGACTATCGCGAGAAGATGGATGTTTCGGCCGAGAAGTAACTAAAATGTAACACAACTGCGAGGAAATGAAATAAATAATAACGTATGTGAAATAGTAGCATGAAATGTCTAGAAACTGACATAGAAATCGTAATAAACAGTATACAAATAACAATACTTTACAAAAAGTAACAAATATTGGATACGATCCCTAGAACAGACCTACATACGTTGATTCTAATTACCGATTTACGGATTCTAATATTACTTACTTTTCTGTAGCAGTTCAGAGAGCAATGACAAGTGCAGAAATCGTTTGACATACTAATGAACCAATTCCAGTATTTGTTACATCTTGTGAATTTTGTTACTTGTGTACTGCATTTTCTGTTAGTGTTTTTGTGCCGGATTCTACGCATTTCATGCTAATGTTCTCTCGCTTTTCATATGTGTTATTATTTATTTAATTTTACCATTGTCATGTTACATTCTAGTTGCCCCCTGTCCCAAGCAGTCAGTTTCCGGTAGTAGTCCCGTTAGATTCAATAACTATTATTAAAAATTAACGCTGTTCACAGTATTACGACTTCACCATGCGCTGAACTGTAATGTACTTAAAGGTTCGCTGTGGTTTTATTACGTGCATTAATTACGATATTAATTTATTTCAGACTTGTATATTTATCTTTTTCTGTTCTTTTTAATTTTCGTTGCCTTCAGTTCTTTTCGATATAATTCGTGGTTAATTAATTAATCACGCAAGCTGTGGTTGTAATTTTAACGTATGTTGCATTCCCTTGTTTACGGATATGATCACCTCTCTGTAGCGTGTTTGCCTTAGGTATGGCTGACGTCATTGCTCAAAGTTGAAGGGTGGAAACTGACACTAGAATTGACCCAACGAGACCATATTTTCGTTATTAAATATATTTTAGGACAGCGTTAACATCATATCAACAATGGCCGTTAATTTCAAGTATTGATCCGAGGCGTTACATGCAGCTGGTATGTTTCGGTCATCGTAAACTGAAGTTTTTTAAGGGTCATAAGGAAACGATTGCGAATATTAAAGAAATTTAAAGCTTCCTGTAGCGTATATGAGATGAGTGCCACTTACTTAGTCATGTCTACTGGATCCCGGAAACCAAGTCATTTTCCTCGCATTCCTACAGTTACAGTTGTAACATTCTGGATCTTATATCCACGATTACTTTATTCTCAGTCAAAGCATCCAACGTACTGTGAAAGACAGCTGATGTCCTTAGAAGGTATTTATCGGTATTGTTTAGCACATGATATGATAGTTCGTTACATTCCATCATTCAACTGACGTGGCGCTCGCGGAGGGATCCTATACTCTGATTGGTTACTGGGAGGCAGAATGTGCGCTAAAACTTATCATTATTGCAGGGGGAAAATTATTCCGTAATGCAGAGTGTCCGCTGAACTAAAGCTTTATGGTTGATCAAAACTGCGTGCCGGGCGGAGTCTTGAATCCGTCACCTTTGCCTTTTGCGGAAAGTGCTCTAACGATCTTTCTTTTTTTTTTAAAAAAAAAGGGAAATAAACAGATAAATAATATGTTTATCTTTTTCAGGCCTCCTTCGTCCCCATCCGTCCGTCCTTATGCTCGCCATTCTTATGACTTCCTGGTTTCAATGCCTTTAATGTTTTTCCCTGCAAATGTAAACTAAAACGTTAGTTCTGGACGTAAGAGAAACTCACACATCATCCGCAATAGGACACTGCAATAAATCAGTGGCGGCAAGCGAAAATCTGTCCCGGACATAGAGTCCAGCCCGGATTTTCCGCATTACGCGAGGAGTCGCCTTGATGGTTTCAGCTCTGATAACACGCTTTCCATCCAATCCAAATCCTTAACTTATCGCAGACTAAACACGTTATGTCCACTGCCTATTACCCTTGTTGCTAACAGCTTTACCTGATTCCTGCAAAAGGTTTTCGTTTACTTTTTTAATAAATCGGCTTTCGGGAAGTGCCCATACATAGATCCCAACAGTGTAAGATACGGCAATGTGTTCTGCCGATTCAGAACATTCATTAGGGCCAAGCCGTACACTTTTACTAACTTACATATGCTTAGACTTGTCATGTGATGTGATGTGATGGAGGCGATCTTCGTGACGGTTTTAACAGTACGAAGATAAGGATAACACGCCGCCAAGTCCTCGAGCGGAGAAATTCTCCGTCTCGGCCGGGAATCGAACTTAGGTCCCTTCAGAGAGCAGCAACAGTCTGATGAGCGGACCCCACAGCTACCGAGACGGACACCCTCGCAAAAGTTCTGACGTAGTGTGCATCTGCATTCAAAATATCATTATTCAATTTTCGCCTTATATAAACACATAAAAAAAGGATTTACATCATTCCGGTTCCCAGAAATACTGAAGATAGAACTTGACTGTGAGTATTGTATCTCAGACGCAGTCCCTTTGACTGTTCAGAGATGTCACTAAACCCGCCAAAGCATGTAAACAACCGTCCATGAGCAGCGGCTATTAGACGGAGAGGGTCCGATAGCCGATTAGTTCCAGTCATTCCACCAGGAAAGATGTACACGGCTCGTGTTGGCTTTAGTTCAACGTTCAATACCGCTGTTCGATCGCGTCCGCATTGTTACATTGTGCCAGGAAGGGCTCTCAACAAGGGAAGTGTCCAGGCGTCTTGGAGTGAACCAAATCAATGTTGTTCGGAAATGGAGAGGGTACACAGAGACAGGAACTGGCGACAACATGCCTCGCGCAGGCCTCCCAAGAGCTACTACTGTAGTGGATGACCGATGCCTGCGGATTATGGCTCGGAGAGATCCTGACAGCAACGCCACCACGTTGAAAAATGCTTTTCGTGCAGCCACAGTACGTCGTGTTACGACTCAAAATGTGCGCAATAGGCTGCATGATGTGTAACTTCACTCCCGACGTCCACGGCAAGTACAAATTTGCAACCACGACACCATGCAGCGTGGTACAAATGGGCCCAACATGTCAAAAGGACCGCTCATAATTGGCATCACGTTCTCTTCGCCGATGAGTGTCGCATAGTCTTCAACCGGATACGGGTTTGGAGGCAACCCGGTCAGACTGAACGCCTTAGACCCACTGTCCGGCGAGTGCAGCAATGTGGAGGTTCCCTGCTGCTATTGGGTGTCATTATGTGGGCCGGCGTACGCCGCTGTGGTCATGGAAAGCACCGTAACGGCTGTACGATACGTGAATGCCATTCTCCGACCGATAGTGCAACCATATCGGCAGCATATTGGCGAGGCATTCGTCTTCATGGACGACAATTCGCGCCCACATCGTCCACATCTTGTGAATGACTTCCTTCAGGATAACGACATCGCTCGACAAAAAGTGGCCAGCATGTTCTCCAAACACGAACCATATCGAACATGCCTGGGATAGATTGAAAGGGATGTTTATGGACAACGTGACCCACCGACCACTCTATGGGATCTCCGCCCAATCGCCGTTGAGGAGTGGGACAATCTGGACCAACAGTGCCTTGATGAACTTGTGGATAGTTTGCCACGACGAATACGGCATGCATCAATGCAAGTCCACGTGCTACTGGGTTTTAGAGGTACCGATGTGCACAGCAATCTGGACCACTAGATCTGAAGGTCTCGCTGTCGCTGTATGTTGGTACAACATGCAATGTATGTGGTTTTCATGAGCATCAAAAACAGCGGAAATGATGTTAATGTTGATCTCTACTCCAGTTTTCTGTACAGGTTCCGGAACTTTCGGAACCTAGGTGATGCAAAAACTTTTAATGTGTGTATATAGGGTGTATAATAATTAATGGCGTAAACGCATACAGTTGAAACTACACGATACTAGGAGCAAAAAAGTCTCAGTAAGCATAGGGTGGAAAATGCATACCTTAAGAGCTACGAGCAATTTTTCTTCTTCGATACTGTAAAGCAAATCTCTTCTACTGCAAGCTCTTTGCTTGTCATATTTTGGGAAATGATAATTCGGACCAACACAAGTAAAAGTGTCCAGTATACATGTACTCTAAAATGCATACCTTAAAAGTTATGAATACCTGTTCAATGGAAGAGCTGTGTTCCAAAGTTCCGAAGATGAACAAGTGCACATAGCTCTTAAGATATGCACTTTAGAGCACTTGTTTATGGGATATTTTTGTCGTGTTTTGGTCCATATTATCACTTCCCAAAGTATGGAAAGCAAAGAGCTTGTATTTGAACGGATTTGCTTCACAATATCGAAGACGAAAAATTGCTCGTAGGTCTTACGAAATGCATTTTTGACCCTACGTTTACTGAGACTTTTTTGCTTCCAATGTCCTGTAGTTTCAACTGTATGCGTTTACGCCCTGCCTTCCAATGCTAAATTTGTGATCCCTTGATGCCTCAGAATATGTCCTACCAAACGGTCCCTTTTTCTTGTCAAGTTGTGCCACAAATTTCTCTTCTCTCCAATTTTATTCAATACCTCCTCATTAGTTATGTGATCTACTCATCTTTTCTTCAGCATTCTTCTGTAGCACCACATTTCGAAAGCTTCTATTCTCTTCTTTTCCAAATTATTTATCGTCCATGTCTCACTTCCATACATGGTTACACTCGTTACAAATACTTTCAGAAACGACTACATGACACTCGATTTTAACAAATTTTTCTTATTCAGAAACGCTTTCCTTGGCATTGCCAGTCTACATTTTATATCCTCTCTACTTCGACCATCATCAGTTATTCTGCTCCCCAAATAGCAAAACTCATTTACTACGTTAAGTGTCTCATTTCCTAATCTAATTCCCTCAGCATCACCCGACTTAATTCGACTAAATTCCATTATCCTCGTTTTGCTTTTGTTGATATTCATCTTATATCCTCCTTTCAAGACACTGTCCATTCCGTTCAGCTGCTCCTCCAAGTCCTTTGCTGTCTGTGACAGAAATACAATGTCATCGGCGAACCTCAAAGTTTTTATTTCTTCTCCATGGATTTTAATACCTACTCCGAATTTTTCTTATGTTTCCTTTACTGCTTGCTCAATATACAGATTGAATAACATCGGGGAGAGGCTACAACCCTGTCTCACTCCCTTCCCAACCACTGCTTCCTTTTCATGTCCCTCAACTCTTATAACTGCCATCTAGTTTCTGTACAAATTGTAAATAATCTTTCGCTCCCTATATTTTATCCCTGCCACCTTTAGAATTTGAAAGAGACTATTCCAGTCAACACTGTCAAAAGCTTTCTCTAAGTCTACAAATGCTAGAAACGTAGGTTGGCCTTTCCTCAACCTTTCTTCTGAGAGAAGTCGTAAAGTGAGTATTGCCTCGCGTGTTCGAATATTTCTACGGAATCCAAACTGATCTTCCCCGATGTCGGCTTCTACCATTTTTTCCATTCCTCTGTAAAGAATTCCCGTTAGTATTTTGCAGCTGTGATTTATTAAACTGATAGTTCGGTAATTTTGACATCTCTGAACACCTGCTTTCTTTGGGATTTGATTTATTATATTCTTCTTGAAGTCTGACGGTATTTCGCCTGTCTCATACATCTTGCTCACCAGATGGTAGAGTTTCGCCATGACTGGCTCTCCCAAGGCCGTCAGTAATTCTAATGGAATGTTGTCTACTCCCGTGGCCTTGTTTCGAGTCAGGTCTTCCAGTGCTCTGTCAAACTCTTCACGCAGTATCGTATCTCCCATTTGATCTTTAACCACATCCTGTTCAATTTAGATAATACTGTCCTCAAGTACATCGCCCTCGTATAGTCCCTCTACAAACTGCCTCCACCTTTCTGCTTTCCCTTCTTTGCTTAGAAGTGGGTTTGCATCTGAGCTCTTGATATTCATACAAGTGGTTCTGTTTTCTCCAAAAGTCTCTTTATTTTCCTGTAGGCAGTATCTATCTTATCCCTAGTGAGATACGCCTCTGCATCCGTACATTTGTCCTCTAGCCATCTTTGCTTAGCCATTTTGCACTTCCTGTCGATCACAATTTTGAGACGTTTGTATTCCTTTTTGCCTGCTTCATTTACTGCATTTTTCTATTTTCTCCTTTCATCAATTAAATTCAACATATCTTCTGTTACCCAAGGATTTCTACTAGCCCTCCTCTTTTTACCTACTTAAACCTCTGATGCCTTCTCTATTTCATCCCTCATAGCTACCCACTTTTCTTCTACTGTATTTCTTTCCCCCATTCATGTCAATTGTTCTCTTATGCTCTCCTTGAAACTCTGTACAACCTCTGGTTTAGTCAGTTATCCAGGTCCCATCTCCTTAAATTCCCACCTTTTTGCAGTTTCTTCAGTTTTAATCTACAGTTCATAACCAATAGATTGTGGTAAGTGTCCATATCTGTCCCTGGAGATGTCTTACAATTGAAAACCTGGTTCCTAAATCTCTGTCTTACCATTATGTAATCTGTCTGATACCTTCTAGTATAACCAGCAGTCTTCCATGTATACAACCTTCTTTTATGATTCTTGAACCAAGTGTTAGCTATTATTAAGCTATGCTCTGTGCAAAATTCTACAAGGCGGCTTCTCTTCCATTTCTTACCCCCAATCCGTATTCACCTACTACTTTTTCTTCTCTCCCTTTTCCTACTCTCGAATTGCAGTCACCCATGACTTCTCAAATTTTCGTCTCCCTTCACTACCTGAATAATTTCTTTTATCTCGTCATACATTTAATCAAATTCTTCATCATCTGCAGAGCCAGTTGGCATATAAACTTGTACTACTGTAGTAGGCTTGGGATTCATGTCTATCTTGGCCACAAGAATGCGTTCACTATGCTGTTTGTGGTAGTTTACCCGCACTCCTATTTTTTTATTCATTATTAAACCGACTCCTGCATTACTGCTATTTGATTTTGTATTTATAACCCTGTATTCACCTGACGAAACGTCTTGTTCCTCCTGCCACTGAAATTTACTAACTCCCACTATATCTAACTTTAACCTATCCATCTCCCTTTTTAAATTTTCTAACCTACCTGCCCCATTAAGGGATGTGACATCCCACGCTCCGATCCGTAGAACTCCAGTTTTCTTTCTCCTGATAACGACGTCCTCCTGAGTAGTCCCAGCCCGGAGATCCGAATGGCGGACTATTTTACCTCCGGAATATTTTACCCAAGAGGACGCCATCATCATTTAACCATACATTAAAGCTGCATGCCCTCGGGAAAAATTACGGCTGTAGTTTCCCCTTGCTTTCAGCCGTTCGCAGTACCAGCACAGCAAGGCCGTTTTGGCTAGTGTTACAAGGCCAGATCAGTCAGTCATCCAGACTGGTGCCCCTGAAACTACTGAAAAGGCTGCTGCCCCTCTTCAGGAACCATACGTTTTAGAATTAGTCTGTTTAGGTTTTTAGTTTGGTAACGCCACGTTACCAATGTACAGTGTAACCCTCAAGAAGATTTTGAAATTTTTAGCACGCGTGTATTTAATGGATAAAGGTATCAGACAATAATTTTGAATGTTATGAAAATAACAGAAACTTAATTAAATGTAACCTTAGAGTTAATGCAAGTGGTAAAATCCATATGTGAATGGAAAAATGAACGTTCGCCAGCCCAATTGAGCACATTAATTTGGAAATATATGTTTAAAAAATTGAATATTGGTTGTTGAAGTTACTTTCATTATTATTTCCCTTTGAATAGCACACAGGATACAAACTGACACAGGGCACTCTGAGCTGTGTTTAGCTGTAGTTACCAATAATGCACACACCAGTAATCAAAGAAAGCAAATTTACAGCAAGCTCGTACTAATGGCAGCTACACTCAAGATCATTTCTTAAACCAATACTGAAACTTCACAGCATCAAGTGCAGAATTGAATTTGGACACGAGGGGGCTTCTATCTTAACTGACATGTAAAAACACAAATATAAATGAATAACATCATAATTACACTGTTTATACTCCTCTATATAGGTATCAGATTCCGTTAGCTGTAGTAATACTTCAAATATCTTTCTAATATGTGAAGAATATGATGGGGACCCATAAACAAGTATAGTGTCACTAGTCAAATTCTATGAATATTGCCGGAGCGACAGTAGGAAAAATGACGTTGCAAGGGAAATCAGGGGATCTGTTTCGGTGGGAAATATCACCGAAATGAAAATGGAATCTGGCATCTTATTACGTAAGAGCGAAAAGATACGCAATTTGTACGAAAAGGAGTCTTCAGGGATCGCGAAATTGCATGATGAATTGTTTTATAGTTTAAAGCAATATGAGAGGGAAAACTTTGAGAAGGGTTACACGGTCAGTGAATTAATAAAAGGGGGAAATGAAAGTGGGAACGTCGAAAAGAGTGCGTTATCCGAAAATGAAAAGGAGATGAAAGTAGTTAGCCCCGTGCAAGGTGGTTGGCAAGAAAGGGAAATGTATGGGAGAAGAAGGTGCCGCACAGAGCACGCGAGCTCCCGATGCTAAAGGAATTGGTGATAAAAACAGAAAAATGGTCGGTACAGATAAGAATTTGGAGGAGGATGGAATCCTCGATAGTGTGGATGAGGCGATCCTGGCTGTCAAAAAACTCATATAATTATAAATAGTTTATTGTCATGAAAATATAGATTCAGACGAGTGTATGCAAACCATTGAAATCCAAGGCGATTATAAGAAATATGAAGTTAAAGCTGCCATCATCAAAAGTGATACTGAAGAAACGCCTGTGACTAAAAATGAAATAGAAATTTTGGGAAAGGATCGGAAATTTGAAAATAAGAAAATTAATGAAAGGTCAAAAGAAGAACTGGCTCGTTGTCTAAGAGTAGCTTTCATACTAGAATCAGACAGTGAATACGAAATAAGTGATAGTTCAGATGAAGAAAGCGTAGAAACACAGGAAAGGGAAAGAAGCAAAATGGAAGATGTATATGATAAGCAAAATGAAATCTTTTCCAAACAAAATCCGGCAATAGATACCGAACCGAAAAAGAAAGTCACCTGACAATACGATACCGGGCAAGAGTTGATTAAAGTCGTGAAAGAAGAGAAATCAGAAAACTGAAAAGGCCACCAGATATATGTGATTTTCCAGTAAATAACATACCTTGGAGCGATCTGATGGTCGAACAAGATATGTTATGGAGGACCAAGAAAATTCAGGAATTAGAACAATCAAACACACTATCATCCTAGTCGAAATTTACAGTATTAAGTTGCAAGTCCTTTTAGACACTGGATCGCAAATTAGTGCTATTTCACAATCTTTCTTTGAACACATTTCCAATAAACCAGGGCTAGTTATGATGTCAGTAAATGGTGTGAAAATTGTCGGAGGAACTGGAAAACCCAAGAACTCTATTCGAAGACAAGTGTTGGTGGAGTTTGAAATTAATGGATGAAAACTTGAACATGACTTCCTGCTCGTGAGTGAATTGAATACTGAAATGATTTTAGGTATCGATTCGTTAGATAAGGGAAAGGAATTCATTGATTGCGGTAGCGGGATAGTCAAAATAATATATCTGGTATTTTGAAAGTCAGATATGAGGGAAACGAAATTTCATGACATCAAAGTTGTTTCATTTATATTAGTATTAGACCCTGGAAATGATAGTTTGTCCAATTTATATGAAATATACCATGTAAAGAACATAATGATTGACTACTCAAAAGTAGAAACTTTTAAAGGAATTCTTAAAGAGGTACAAGAACTTACGTTGGAACAAAAAGCCGATCTCTTTAACATTCTGACTGATAATCAGGAAGTGTTTTCAGATAAACCAGAAATAGTAAAGGATTTTGAGTATTATATTGAAGAAATAAACTATGAACCATTTTTCGTGAGACCTTATGCAGTACCTCTAGTTAAGGGAGAAGCCGTGCAGGCGGAAATCGAAGAAATTATTGAGTGGTTAGTTATCGAAAGAACCAATAGTGAGTATAATGCCCTCTCATTATTGGAAACAAAGAAGATGGAGGCTTGTGAGCAGTAATCGATGTACAAACAGTAAACAAGATTGTCGAAAGAAAAGTAGATCGTCTAGAAAATTTAGACAATCTGTTGCAAAAGTTCCACAGTGTGCAGTATTTGACTGGCTTAGACCTCACAGGGGGTATTCGCAAATCCAATTGCATAAAGAGTTTCGGAAGTATACTGAATTTTTGTTTGTGGGAAAATATTACCAATATTAAGTTGTCCCTTTTGGTCTTAATACTTCTGTCTCAGTCTTCATTAGGGCTTTATATCTCGTGTTAGGAAGGGCACTAAGTGCCAGGTTGTTCCTACTTGTGGACGACTTGTCCATCGCCACAGAAAATTGGAAAGAATACTTCTAATTGTTAGACAAAACCCGCCAAGTTCAATGCACGCTATGGCTCAGTTCACACGCTATCGCCTACAGCATAGTCTCCCGTACATGACTCATTCATGCCTGCATATATTGTCCTGCACCCACCGCCTTGTGATGCAGCTCTGCTATTTGATTGTGTCTTAAACTCACTTTGCTATAGCCGGTATGATTTCTTTAGTTTTGGCCCGTAATATTTGTCCACGTGAATCTGGCCAATAAAACACGCGGGCCTTAGTTTTCTGCGTCATTTCGTTTTTGACAGTTTCGTGGTGCACAACCATTACCACGAAATGACATGTTACCGCAACCTCTGCGTCTGCCTCTACCTCTTTGCATCAAATTTACGCAGATATGGTCGCTCTCATTTTGTTCATTATGTTCGTGATTGTCCCTACTCCAGTTTTTATTATGTTGATGGTAACCACGGTTCCCTCTCCAGTGGTCCTCGTCTTCGACTCTATCCAAAAATGATGAGAAACTTTTATGATTGCTTTCCACGTAACGTTTTGAATCCTCTGAGAGGTTTTCCCACAGTTCCCTCACTTTTTCAGATTCCGTTCGTCTGTTTTTCAAGTGTGTTAGTTTTCGATACCACAGTTCGCAAAACCCTTTCATTGAGTTTCTGCCTCTGTTGTCATACAATGTAGCCATCATAAACTACCGCCATAGGCAGTCCAGGTTTTGCCCCGACCAGTATTCATCTATAAATTTTTGTTTAAATTCGCCAAATGACATTTGTTCTGTATCCAAATTTAAGCCCCATCTTATCATATCACGTGCCAAGGCACTGATAACCACATTGATCTCTTCCTGGTCCGTTACATAATCAGGAAAATTCCTTTCCCAGTTTTTCAAAAATATCTAATGGGTGCCATCCATTATGCCTTTCTGCTGGATCGAATCGTTCTTTGCCCTCCAGCAGTTTGCTACGAATTATTCTGTCAGTGGCATAATTCGGTAGTTTCTCTTATTTTCCGTTCAAGGTCGCCCACTTTACCTTTAATTCGCGAAGTGTTCTGGTTACATTTCTTTTTGCATGTTGCCACTTATTTACTCAATTCCTTTTCGGAATCTTTAACTGCCTGTCTCAATTGAGAAATTTCGGTTTTACATTTGTTTACTAATTCAATCTGAGGCCGAAAACTTTTCCATCAACTTTTGTTAGAACTAAAGTTTCTACAGTGTCTTGAATTTTCCTTATTTCGGTATCAAACTTATCATTGATTTCATTAATCTGTCCCAGAATAATGGCGACATTGTTACTGATAGTATCCATCCCAGTTTTTAAGCCCTTGATTGCTTTACTCACAACACCTATTTTTCAGTCTCCTTTTTCGATTTTTTTCCTGATTTTTAACACCTTGCATTTCAATTTGATGACCTTGTGCTTTAATTGCATCTGAATGTGTTTTAAGCTGGTTGTTAATATTACTACCTTGTGCTGTAATTTGTGAAGAAGGGTTCATACCAATCACAGCTACACACAAAATCATTACTTAAACCAATACTGAAACGTTACTGGATGAATTTGTACATGAGGGGCTTCTAACTTAACTGACATGTAAAAACGCAAATAAAAATAAATAACATCATAATTACACTGTTTATACTCCTCTATATAGATATCAGATTTCTTTAGCAGCAGTCATAGTGCAATTATCTTTCAAACATGTGAAGAACGTGATGAGGATCTATAAACTAAGACAGTGTCACTAGTCAAACTCGTATGATTATTTGAGTAAAAGAAAACTAATTCAAACAAAGCTAATCCTTCCCTTCACTTGGAGTAGTTCGTAATTCATTTCCAAGACAAACAAATTCTACATTGAGCTTAATTAACCTAAAAAAAAGTCATTCATGATAGTAATCAGGACAACATTATGTTTAAAATGAGCTTAACTTATTTGCTTTTTTTATCACCTGCGAAGCACATATTTTAGACATTAACATTTAGACAGTCTGACACTGTATTCTCGCAAAACTATACTTTGCAGTAAGCTGAGAGTACTTTATGAAATCCCATCTAACTTCACATTAGTGGTTTTAACTTCAGTTTTAGTAGTCTTTGCCGGGCGGTGTGGCCGAGCGGATCTAGGCGCTTCAGCCTGGAAGCGCGCGACCGCTACGGTCGCATGTTCGAATCCTGCCTCGGGCACGGATGGGTGTGATGTCCTTAGGTTAGATAGGTTTAAGTAGTTCTAATTTCTAGGGGACTGATGACCTCAGATGCTAAGTCCCATAGTGCTCAGAGCCATTTAGTAGTCTTCTCACATTTGACAAATAAACACGAAACCACTTTGAAACACCATTTCAAACAGGGTACTCTGTTTTAGTAGCGCTTAGGAGTGGACCCTGCGTAGGTTCGTGATCAGGATTGAAGATACGGTTCTAAACACAAATTTATAGCATTTGGATTATTATTGAAACCACTCAAACAAATTAACTAGTCCATGCCCACATACATATCTGGATGTATGAAGTTAGCGAATTAGTGGCAGAGATTTGGTGGCAAGCGACATGGCGGCTAACTGTACTCACGGCTCTTGATGTTCGAATGCTCTATGAAATCTCTTCTTGGTGTCAGATTTTCAGCATATTACAGCTATTCATTTTTGCTGAGAATACCAGTTAATAGCCAGATCCACATCCGAGGCAAAAATTCCTTGCAAAGCAGCTTCCCATTGCCTCTCTTGGCACCGCTGAAGTGTACCATGAAACGGCTAGCCACTTACTGCTTAGCGTTCACATCAAGGAGCCGTCCAGTACGACCGCCAAAACCACCTTTTACACTGCGAAACGCCACTTCCACTGCAGAGGGACTTCCCTACGTCACCTACATTTCACAAACACAAGTGCCCTAAGCGTGAACAAGCTTCCAATAAACACTGTCTTTCTGATAAGCATACAAAATTATAACAATTTATAATTTTAACAAATCATTTTGCTTTTTTTCGTATATACATTACAAAACTCTAAATTTCCTGTTACAAATCAGTGACTTAAAATAATAAAGAATACACACTCTACAAATGCAGATATAGAGTTACATAATAGAAACCTACTTCTAATCGATGTACAAGTAAGTGTTAAATACTGACGCATAACATTTATATTTTCCGCAGCTTTACTATAAAATAAATAACTTAAGACATACGATGAATTACATTTCATGGACACTGTTACAGATTTTGGCTCGAATATTAACCAATAAAAGTATCACAACACTTACGGATTAGCTGCCACAGATAAAATGTACTCCAGCCTGAGACTGTATTCACGACAAAATATTGGAAATCTTTCAGTTAACGAGATTCGAGCACAAATACGTTACACCCATACAGTCTAAGAAAAATAGACTATCTCCCCATAGCCAAAACTTGTGGAATTTTCGATCCACAGAAGAACGACTACCTGAAGTTAGAAGTCAAGAGTTAGTTTTCAGTTATTTTCATGATGTTCACCAAAAGTATAGCAAAAAGGGAAATACGGAGAAAATAAGCTCCATAAAAAATATTCGATGACATAATCGTCTCAACATAAATCTGAAAATGACGTAGTCTAATGGGAAATTATCGTCCTTCAGCAGTAAGAGAAATTACACACATCAGGACAGTGTCAGCAGTGTTACGGTTTTTGATAGTCAGTTTGTAAATGTTTGGTTCCAGTCGGTGACTCCAGTCACGATAAAGGACATTAGTCTCACATTCAGGAGGGTAGCGGTTCAAACACCGGCTGGCTATGCAGATATTCATATACTGTGGTTTTCGTAGTTCAACTATGATAAATTACGGAATGGTTCTTTTGAAATAGACACGGGCGATTTTCTTCACCAGCCTTCCACAATCCGAGTCTGTACTTCGTCTGTATTGTCAACGGGAAGTAAAACCCCAATCTTGCAGTTTATGAGTCACAGAATGTAGAAGACAGTGTATTATGAACATCAACACATCTCCAAGATGGACGTCAATAGAAGCAGGGGAAATTCAGAAGGTAGAGAGATTTAAATACTAAGGAGACTAGATTATTACTAGCTACGAACATCTACAATAAGAATGATATTTAAGTCAATGAAAAACTGAGACGTTACCAGACAGTGAGCCGCTCTGAAACCTTACACTCGTTGAAACGACTGACCCTCGTGAGAATAGGATTACTTGGAGGACAGAACTGCTGCAACGAAGGATTCTCCGAGAGATACTGGGACCTCGAAGGATAGAAGATAGAAGACGAACGGGACATAAACTCAATACATAATAAAAAGCAGCCCGCATCTCGTGGTCGTGCGGTAGCGTTCTCGCTTCCCACGCCCGGGTTCTCGGGTTCGATTCCCGGAGGGGTCAGGGATTTTCTCTGCCTCGTGATGGCTGGGTGTTGTGTGCTGTCCTTAGGTTAGTTAGGTTTAAGTAGTTCTAAGTTCTAGGGGACTGATGACCATCGATGTTAAGTCCCATAGTGCTCAGAGCCATTTGAACCATTTTTGAATAAAAAGCATATTGAGCACCATCAGGAAAATAAAAACCATCTTCTTCACACACAACCTTAGAATGGACCAGCTGACGCTGACCCATTGGATCATCTGAACAGGAGAAGAAAAAGTACGTTGTAGAAAGGTACAAAGGGATTTGGAAGAATATAGGAAACAGAAATTTACAATAGGGTCTCTTACAATTCCGTAATTTAGGATGTCGTAGATTTCGTACACAGGCTTTCTAGTTTTAATGTCAAATTACCTAGAAAGGTAAGTCCGAAATACGCCCTGAATTGAAATGCCCTCTTACATACAAAGTTTAGATCCATGAAATAATATATTGATTTGATCTGGCTGCAATACTAAGGAAATGTGACAATGAGCAGGAAAGACTTAATTTTCGCAGCACGTTTACAATGGGCCTAGTAAATTGTTAATTAATTTGGATGAACGTCATTAGTCATGACAAATGTCAGAATTTTTGTGAAAAACGTGTCAACAACGGTGATTACAGCCTTGCCTGGTGCAATGGGCACAGTGACTCCGACTGTTAACAAAACTAACAAACGCAAGACAAATGCCGGGATGGTTCCTTCAAAGAGCACGGCTGCTTTCCTTCTCAATCCCTACCTAATCCGAGCCTGTGCTCTGTGACTAATGCCCTCGTTGTCGACGGGACGTTAAACATTGATCTCCTCCTTCTCCTCTTCCTGTTCCTCCTCCAAGACGCAAGATAATTCCAATTGACATAAAACGATGAACTGGAGCTTTAAGACTTCTTCAGCTACATCACTTATCTTAAGTTTTGAAAAACATCCTTAGAAATACGCTATGAAATGTTCACCACAGCCGGCCGCTGTGGCCGAGCGGTTCTAGGCGCTTCAGTCCGGAATCGCGCTGCTGCTACGGTCGCAGGTTAGAATCCTGCCTCGGGCATGGATGTGTATGATGTCCTTAGGTTAGTTAGGTTTAAGTAGTTTTAAGTCTAGGGGACTGATGACCTCATAAGTTAAGTCCCTTAGTGCTTAGAGCCATTTGAACAATTTGTTCACCATAAGAGATGAACAGTTTGATGTTTATCGTGGAAACAATGTAAGGAAATACAGATTATAGATTGCAAAGTGCACACTAAGTCAAGCGATATTGTACTAGCTGCAAAGTCAAACTACGCGTCAATTCGTCTGAACAGGTAAGTAATGGGAAAGAAATTCAATGACCTTACGAAACATCTGTGTAGAGAAGCATATAATTACTTCCAAAATGCAGTAAAGCGATGACGGCACACATAACGTAAGTGCTCAGATTACGTGGTACAAGAGATTACCACACAGGTAAACTCGATTAAAGAGAAAATGGATATCTTGATAAAAATTGAGTAAAGCCCATTGACAGGGAATACACTCCTGGAAATTGAAATAAGAACACCGTGAATTCATTGTCCCAGGAAGGGGAAACTTTATTGACACATTCCTGGGGTCAGATACATCACATGATCACACTGACAGAACCACAGGCACATAGAGACAGGCAACAGAGCATGCACAATGTCGGCACTAGTACAGTGTATATCCACCTTTCGCAGCAATGCAGGCTGCTATTCTCCCATGGAGACGATCGTAGAGATGCTGGATGTAGTCCTGTGGAACGGCTTGCCATGCCATTTCCACCTGGCGCCTCAATTGGACCAGCGTTCGTGCTAGACGTGCAGACCGCGTGAGACGACGCTTCATCCAGTCCCAAACATGCTCAATGGGGGACAGATCCGGAGATCTTGCTGGCCAGGGTAGTTGACTTACACCTTCTAGAGCACGTTGGGTGGCACGGGATACATGCGGACGTGCATTGTCCTGTTGGAACAGCAAGTTCCCTTGCCGGTCTAGGAATGGTAGAACGATGGGTTCGATGACGGTTTGGATGTACCATGCACTATTCAGTGTCCCCTCGACGATCACCAGTGGTGTACGGCCAGTGTAGGAGATCGCTCCCCACACCATGATGCCGGGTGTTGGCCCTGTGTGCCTCGGTCGTATGCAGTCCTGATTGTGGCGCTCACCTGCACGGCGCCAAACACGCATACGACCATCATTGGCACCAAGGCAGAAGCGACTCTCATCGCTGAAGACGACACGTCTCCATTCGTCCCTCCATTCACGCCTGTCGCGACACCACTGGAGGCGGGCTGCACGATGTTGGGGCGTGAGCGGAAGACGGCCTAACGGTGTGCGGGACCGTAGCCCAGCTTCATGGAGACGGTTGCGAATGGTCCTCGCCGATACCCCAGGAGCAACAGTGTCCCTAATTTGCTGGGAAGTGGCGGTGCGGTCCCCTACGGCACTGCGTAGGATCCTACGGTCTTGGCGTGCATCCGTGCGTCGCTGCGGTCCGGTCCCAGGTCGACGGGCACGTGCACCTTCCACCGACCACTGGCGACAACATCGATGTTCTGTGGAGACCTCACGCCCCACGTGTTGAGCAATTCGGCGGTACGTCCACCCGGCCTCCCGCATGCCCACTATACGCCCTCGCTCAAAGTCCGTCAACTGCACATACGGTTCACGTCCACGCTGTCGCGGCATGCTACCAGTGTTAAGACTGCGATGGAGCTCCGTATGCCACGGCAAACTGGCTGACACTGACGGCGGCGGTGCACAAATGCTGTGCAGCTAGCGCCATTCGACGGCCAACACCGCGGTTCCTGGTGTGTCCGCTGTGCCGTGCGTGTGATCATTGCTTGTACAGCCCTCTCGCAGTGTCCGGAGCAAGTATGGTGGGTCTGACACACCGATGTCAATGTGTTCTTTTTTCCATTTCCAGGAGTGTAGAATGAATTTAACTGCTCTACTATTCGGATTGATTAATTAGTCAAATGATTCTGTACTGTGCACCGAGGACTACCCTCCTCATAAAGGCACAAAATTAACATCTCGGCCGGCCAGTGTGCCCGAGAGGTTCTAGGCGCTGCAGCCTGGAACCGCGCGACCGCTACGGTTGCAGGTTCGAATCCTGCTTCGGGCATGGATGTGTGTGATGTCCTTAGGTTAGTTAGGTTTAACTAGTTCTAAGTTCTAGGGGACTGATGACCTCAGAAGTTAAGTCCCATAGTGCTCAGAGCCATTTGAACCATTTAACATCTCGACATGGATAACACGCTTTACAGCCATGAAATATTCCGTGAAATTTTTCTATTTGGTCTTTGCAATACGAACGACAAAATCGGTACGCATGAACTACACGATACTCATGAATGATTAACGGCCGGCCGCGGTGGCCGTGCGGTTCTAGGCGCTCCAGTCCGGAGCCGCGCTGCTGCTACGGTCGCAGGTTCGAATCCTGCCTCGGGCATGGGTGTGTGTGATGTCCTTAGGTTAGTTAGGTTTAAGTAGTTCTAAGATTTAGGGGACTAATGACCACAGCAGTTGAGTCCCATAGTGCTCAGAGCCATTTGAACCATTTGAATCATTGATTAACGGTGTCATTGCAACAGTGCTCCATCTCTACTAATCTTAACAAAATCGTTGTGTGCCACTAAACGACCGGCTGAAGCAACATACCAGATCCGACTACACTCTGCAGAGTATTGTGTCTCTCAACGTCTCTTTCACACGCATGAATCGGATTGGCTCGTGATAACGAACTCAAGGGACGCCTTCCGACAACCTTACTGACAGTACCAAAGACTTTTATGGTTGTCGAAATCTATATCTAGTACTGAATGAGTATTTGCAGTGAACTTGGGAACACAATTTTTGGGCTTAATGCATTCGTCTTTATTGTTTGTAAGGCATCTTCAGTGGCGTGGAATATGTACATATTTTTGT
Organism: Schistocerca nitens; assembly: GCF_023898315.1. Lineage (NCBI taxonomy): Eukaryota > Metazoa > Arthropoda > Insecta > Orthoptera > Acrididae > Schistocerca > Schistocerca nitens. The sequence continues at coordinate 122,906,649 of NC_064622.1, read as the reverse complement.
TAATGCTATTTACCTACATTTGGAACGTGTATAAATAGGCTACTAACAGTTTTATCTCATTTTTCTCTTCTATTACGCAGCAACAATTTAAAAGTTCTACTTACCGGTTCAGCTGATGTTGATTTAAATGTTGTGTCTTTGTTATTTCTGTTCTGCTTCTTATAACTGCCATTTGACATTCTGGTTTCAGAGTTCACAGCACTAGTAACTGAACACTAATTTTCGTGTTATACAGGGTGCTGTTGACCACTTTTGAATGTCATTGCCAGTTATAGATCGTTATTGCCAATTATTTAACGTATTTTTGTGGCATCTGTGAATGGCTTACGTGTGTATGTGAAAATTTCAAATGGCAGTTAGGAGAAGAGAAAGAACTATAAGAGAGGAATAAAAATACAACGTGTAATTCAACGTCCACTAAATCTTTTAGTACAGATTTAAATTATCACTGCATTGTAGAAAATCAAAAGGAGGAGACAAGTTTCATTTCCATGACATAACTAGACTAAGGGCAAAATCGTCATGGACAGAAGAGCGAAGAAGAGTGCAAAGAATGAAAATAAAACAATATTGGACAAAGCTAAGCACTAGTAGAAACGAAGCTGACTTGAATTAATAGTGGATCACACGTGACCAAAACGGAAAGAAAAGGAAGACGATTATAGTTGCGCAAAAGAATAGCTCAGGGGAATTTTAACGATTTATTGCGGGGTTATAGGTCATACATTACGTATTTCACTCTTTTGTAAAATATTGGAGTTTCTGATGCTACCGACTGGAACACGGCTGTGACGTGGAGACGAAGCAGAATCGCGGGAAGTTTTTGAAGGGAAGGCAGCAGTACCCTTCGGCAGGTCGCGAAGGGGCGGCGCGGAGACAGATTGTTTTTAATATCCGCCGCCCGACGTGGCCACTGTCGCCTCAGCGGGCAGAAAAGCGGAGGGAGAGGTGAAAAAGTGCTTAATAAAAAGATGTAAAATACGGCACGACTGTTCGCGGAGGGGCGTCATAAAAATGATGTGTGCCCGGCGGAAGCCTTTGCTGACGTACGACCCCACACGTCCGTCCCGCGCGGCGAGCACGCGCCGAGACGGAGAGAGATTTATGCCTCACCCGGTGGCCGGCGGCGGCTCTTTAAAGAGATGCAGGTGCGAGAGCCCGCCGCAGTGTGTGGCTCAAGAATGAGTCGTTTACTCAGCAGAGGAGTGGAAGCTGCTGTGGGACATACTGTAACGGACCGGGACGTGAATCCGGAGCCGTTCATTGAGACCCAACTAAGCGCAGTGGTAATTAGTTACCGACGACATTCTACTCCCCCGTTGGCTCCCTTCCTTGCAAGCCCTTCTAGGCTTACATTTCAGCCAAACAGTACCCGCCTGCACACGCCGAGAGTTTCTACTGCTTGTTTTCGTGCATGCCAAACCAAGCTGTGGCGTGCAAGGTCACCGGATATCACCCCAACTGAAAAAGTTTGGAGCATTAATGGGCAGCGCCCCGCAAACAATTCAATATTTTGGCAGTCTAGCGCACCAATTGGACAGAATATGGCACGACATCCCTAAAAACGACATGGGAACTAAAGCCAAGACAAATAAATGCTTGCGTAAGGGCCAGAGGTGGACCAATGTTTTATTGATTTGCTCGATTTGTGAAGCTCGTTCTCTTGAATAAGTCATCCAATCTTCCTGAAAGTGTAATAATTTGTTTGTCCGCCTCGTTCACATAATTCCTTCGCGGTGGGTCATTTTTTTTCCTTTTTTATACTGCACACCTTTTCTTCCTTTATTCAGTGCAATGCACAATTTCGAACTTTTCTTTAATGTTTTTGGGCATATATTTGTTGTTTACGAGATGTACTGCAAAGGTACTTGTATTGTTATCAGTTTGTCCATTGTAGAGATTTCACAGTCGCCACGTCCGATTTTGTTCATTACTGACGTTATGCCTCTCTATGTGTGCATTGTGTTCCTGGTGTGCCTTGTAATATTCCTAATATTATTTTCAGTATTGGAATTTATAGAAGTTTTGGCTATTTTGTTATAAATGTTTTCATAACAGGGCAGACTACGAATTTATTATTCTGCTAGCCTTATCTCTATCTAGAGTAATTTCCTTTGCATCTAACTTTTGCTTAACTTTCGGTTTATATCTGTGCATTTCTACAATTATTCATTCTTCAGAATCATTTATTTTGGATAAATTTTCTAGGAACGGTATATATTTGTTGATATCATCTGAAAATTTATCATACTCCTTGTCATTGAGGGAAAGTAAGCCCTTTTATCGATAATTGGGTGTCATGATTCGTTACTGATTAATGTGTCTGTTTTGGCTGGTTTACGAGAAACTTGTTCTAGTACCAACTCTGAAGAAAAAACGTTTTCGGGAGTTATAATAAAATCGTAAACATGCCTAACACAGACTACACAACCTGCAATATCCTAAGATGGGTAGATTGTATGAGGACTACTATGCGCGTTGTATCATTGTGGCATGAGGCTTGGTCCTCTCTCCATGACAATAAGCTTAGGGCCATCAAACCGATCCCGACGGCTTGGACGACCTCCTCACGTCCTTCCCGGCGAGAGGAGGTCATTTTGGCCACGTTGCGGATTCGGCATTGCCGATTTAGCCACCGCTACCTGTTGTCCGGTGACCCCGCCCCACAGTGCCCCTGTGGTAATCCATTGACGGTGCGCCATGTTTTATTGTCCTGTCCCCATTTTATTCACTCTCGTGTTGTCCTCTGTCTGCCGTCTACCTTAGAGGACTTTTAGCTGATGACGCTTGAGCAGCTGCTCGTGTCCTTAGTTTTATTACACTGACGGACTTTTCCAAAAAGATCTAACTCTTTTATTTTGTTTCTCTGCGTCTTTGTAAGTACTTTCTGATGTTGCCCTCATGCGTTTTTCTACGCTATTAGTGCACTAACGTTTGTGACTGGGCGCTAATGACCTTCGTAGTTGAGCGCCCTAAGGAAAAAAAAAAGAGAAAAACGGCTGACAAATTGGCGGAAAACTATAGAATTTTGTTACAGAAAGTTCATTACTTACATAATAAACTGTTGCGGCACCGCTGCGATGTCAAGAAAATTCGAGACCCAGTGTTCCCATAAGCATCCCGAAGCCACGCAACAACCATAGCCGACAAATGTTGATGGTGTTAGGACAGCAACCAGCCACAAATTTACTTTCAGTTCCTTTATTCAAAGGGTACCGTTACCGGTTTCGAATCGTAGTGATTCATCCTCAGACGGTTTACACGCTTTCTTTATGACATGTGGTGTGTTTTTTACAGATTAATGCTTCTAAAATATAAATAATACGTAATTATAAACACGCCACACACAGATGGTTGCGTTACAGATTTTCGTTGCATGTGACTTACGTGAAACGTCGGTTTGGAGTGTTTGTTTCCATAACATTCTTCCAACAGATGTAAATGCATTCCCACTGCATTTTTATTGTTGCACACGTAAATTGTTCTCAATGAACACTTTAGATTTGTCACTGAGAAGATTTATACCACGCACCACATGTTTTGATACATACAAAGAGCTTATAAATGTATGAGAATCACAGATGCAATGATATAAAGTAACATTTGACAATGATGTCCTATGTCTGGAAAGGATCATATATTTATTTACGCAACTGTAACGCCTTTTACACTAGTACAGAGACATAGAATTTTTGAGTTGATAGTGTTAAATTAATTATAAAGATTTTTCATATATATATATATATATATAATTTAATTACATTTAGATTCATGAGAATTATAGTAATATATAAATTTACTACTTGATTTGCAGATAGGTGTACTAATATTATTTGCTTTGGAAGCTGGAAAGTAATCTTTGGAAATTTTTCAGGAAAGGGGTGTTAGCTAATTCTATTTGTTCGTTAAGGATATCGTATGGGGTGCTGTTTTTGTGTGCGTGTATTTCTAATTCTTCTAATATCTTCATAGTGGCTCCTTTTTCTACTAGATGCAAAATTTTTAAGCTGTCCTCAGTGTTTCCCACTGAATGGTTTTCTTCAGCAATATGGGCTGCAAATGCTGATTTGTTCAAGTTACCAAGTCTTAAAGCATGAATAGGTTCTTAGTATCTAATTTCAAAACTTCTGCCTGTCTGTCCGATGTATAATTTTGGGCATGTATTACATTTGAGTTTGTATATTCCTGATTTACGGTAGGGACTCTTGGAGGTACGTCTCGCAACTTTAGGGAAACTCCACTCCTCTCGTTCGTTAAGTGAAATCTGTCGGCCACTGCAATGTCTGTGGTGAGAGGGAATGCCTGAATTCTGGTATTGTCGGCACAGTCTTGACACTGAGCATCTCGCAATACTGAATTCCATAACGATTTTCGAAATGGAATGACCCATGCTTATAACTCCAACTACTATTCCACGATCAAAATCTGTTTATTCCCGTCTTGCGCCCATAATCAAGTCAGAAATCTTTCCACATGAATCACCTGGGCGCAAGTGACAGTCTCGCCAATGCACTGGCCTTTATACCGTGTCTACGCAATGCTCTCACGATATGTGTCTGTGCACATCTTCGTCGTCACCTGTGTGTATAGATCTTGCATGCATGCTGTCCCTCTTGCTGCACCCACTTTCACCCTTACCAACCTACCGAATCCGCAATTCCCCATATTGAAAAGACATCACCGTCCTGGCCGTTACAAGAACGACTTTTCCACCCCTCCGCAGCCGCCATTGGACCATAGGTGAGGTAACTTTTGGCAGTCGGCCAGATACATACGACACCCGACCACACTTGATGCATACGTGCTACCGTCCTTACTGCTCCACCGCTTTAACACTATTCCGTAACTTCGTAGATACCTTACGGTTACTGACGTGATTGCTAATCTTTGTGTGTCTGTGCTTTGTGTCTCATCAGTCCAGCAGGGGCTCCAGTTCTTCCGTACCCAGCAAAAGCGGAAACCAGAAAGTAGCCGCTCTTCTTTACGAGACGATGCGAAATATCTGATGCTGTACTTCAAGTTATTTTTATGCATCAACAGGAGACGAAGATTCTCTTCGCTACACTACAGCACCACAGGTCTCAACACACTGCATGTACGTGGCTATGAGCACTATTTGGTCATTTCACAATTCGCTAGCCACGATGTTCCGACCTAATGGGGCTTATCCGTAAAACAGTTTGATTTTTCTAGGTAACGATAACGAAAATTATTCACCAATTATTTATGCACACATCACAACATTGCGTAATGCTCTTGTGGTGAGCCGGCCGTTGTGGTCGAGCGGTTCTAGGCGCTTCAGTTCGGAACCGCGTTGCTGCTACGGTCGCAGGTTCGAATCCTGCCTCGGGCATGGATGTGTGTGATGTCCTTAGGTTAGTTAGGTTTAAGTAGTTCTAAGTCTAGGGCACTGATGACCTCAGATATTAATTCCCATAGTGCTTAGAGCCTTTTGAAACATCTTGTGGTGACAGCATGGGCACAATGACAAGTATATGCTGTTTTTAGAGCGTGATAGCCGTTACTGGACTCGAATTAAGGAGGTATGGGGTTCAAATCTATGAGCAGTGATTCATATTTATGTCTGTAGTTTCACTAATTGTAATAGGGTAACCGTAACGATCATTCCCTTAAAAAAGACACGTCCCTTTTTCGTTTCCGATGCGTGGCCTAGCTGAATTGCAGCTCATTCTGTGATAAACTTGTCGTAGAGCCTAGGCTAGCGTCCTATTTCCCTTCAATTCGCAAGTCAATGGTAGGGGTTTCGGTTCCGCCCCCGGTCTATTATGCAGTGGTAATTTCTCTGAGTATCTCAGAGCTCCTGTGCATCATTAACAGTGCTGCTTAGAAATTGACTTGTATTAATCTATTCTTCTCAGAGTCACGTACACGCAATAAGTAGTCTCCAGTGATTATATTTTTTCACGAAGTGTTCGCCTAATTCTGAAAAATAAAAAACCTAGATAGAAAACTTGTGAATGCCGTTTAACACATGCAGGGTGAGTTTTCTGTGATAAGTTCACTTTTCCTGCGATTTGAGAAGTTAAACGTCGCGTCGAGCTTACGCAGCACTGGGAAATGGATTAAACATACATACTACATACAATCCATGATGCACACGGTGGTCAGGTTGTGCCCAGCAGGGTGCGATAAGGAGGATATTTTCACACTTGAGAGAGTCAGGAAAACATTATTCACGACGAAATATTTGTTAATTTGTAATACACGATTGTCTTTGCCAAGCGCTGGAAACTTATTCGGGCCAGCGGTTGGCGTACCTAGTCATCAGTAGCAGGCAAACGTCACCAGTCAGTTCTATTTCAACACAGAAGGCTTCCGTGGCACTGTAATGGACACTTTCAGCGAGGAAATGTGGCGGAATGGCAGCCCGTTCTTGCTCAAGGACCGAAAACAGAGAAGGTAGAGATGGTGGACGTTGAAGTCTGGAGCAAAGTAGACGCTCTAACTTGTCCCCAAGGTTCTAAGTTGGGTTTAGGTGTGGATTATGGACAGGCCAGTCCGTTTCGGAAACATTTTGATCAGAAGCTATTGACTCAGATGCTGCTTCACGACAGGTTGCATTGTAATGCTGATGAAAACAGTCAATGGTCTATTGGCACACAGCCAACACAGATTTAGAAGACATCGTACTTGTGAAACCCAACTGCCTCTTTACTCACACGAAGAGTTGTGTGCTATTGAGAAAGGATTTCAAATTGATTCCGTCTTTATCGTTTTATAGAAGGCTTTTGACACTGTACCACGCAAGCGGCTTATGGTGAAATTGCGTGCTTATGGAATATCGTCTCAGTTATATGGATTCGTGATTTCCTGTCAGAAAAGTGACACTTCGTAGTAATTGACCGAAAGTCATCTAGTAAAAGATAATTGATTTCTGGCGTACCCCGAGGTAGTGTTTTAAGCCCTCTGCGGTTCCATATCAATATAAACGATTTAGGAGACAATCTCTGCAGCCGTCTTAGGTGGTTTGCAGATGATGCTGTCGCTTATCGTCTAGTAAAGTGATCAGAAGGCTAAAAAAAAATTGCAAAACTATTTAGAAAAGATACCTGTACGGCACGAAAATCGCAGATTGATCCTAAACAATGGAAAGTGTGAGGTCACCCACATGAGAGCTATAAGGAATACAGTAAGTAAACTTCGATTACACCATAAATGAGGTCCGCCCGTGGTAGCTGAGTGGTCAGCGCGACAGAATGTCAATCCTAAGGGCCCGGATTCGATTCCCGGCTGGGTCGGAGATTTTCTCTGCTCATGGACTGGGTGTTGTGTTGTCCTAATCATCATCATTTCCTCCCCATCGACGCGCAAGTGGCCGAAGGGCGTCAAATCGAAGCACTTGCACCCGGCGAACGGTCTACCCGACGGGAGGCCCTAATCACACGACATTTACTAACCAAAAATGAGTTAAATATAAGGGCCGTAAGTTCAACTAAATACGTAGGAATTACGATTAAGAACAACTTAAATTGGGAGGAACACATAGAAAATGCTGTGGGGAAGGCGAACCAAAGACTGGGTTTCATTGGCAGAAAACGTAGAAAATGCAACAGATCTACAAAAGAAACTGCCTACACTAGGCTTGTGCGTCCACTTATGGAGTTCTGGTGCTCGGTGTGAGATCCTTACCAGATAGGATTAACAGAGTACATCGAGAAAATTCAAAGAAAAGCAGTTTTGTATTATTGCGAAATAAGGGAGAGAGTGTCACTGACATGGTACAGGATTTGTGGTGGCAATCACCAACTTTCTCCTCCGATTGCGAAAATATTTTGTTGACCCGACCTACGTAGGGAGAAACGCTCATCATGATAAAATGAGGGAAAACAGAACTCGCACGGAAAGATGTAGGTGTTCTTTTTTCCACGCGCTGTTCGAGACTGGAATAATGGAGAATTATTGTAAAGGTGGTTCGATAAACCCTCTGCCAGGCAATCAAGTGTGATTTGCAAAGTGTCCACGTAGATGTAGATGTAGATCGTCTCCAAATGGTTCCGCTACTGTACAGGGTACACAACGCTGTAAAGTTTGTTCTTGTACTTCTACATTCAGTGTTTTCTTAAGCGTAACGAGAGGACTACAGTCTAATTCCGGACATCACCCCCATGCTATAACACCACGTCCTTGGTACTTCGATGCTGGTACTATACATGATGGTAGGTAATGTTGTCCAGATATTCGCTAAACCCGAACCATTCCACCGGATCGGAGCAGAATATGCTCACTTCACAATTACCTCACCGAGAGTTATAGAAGGGTCGAAATGTTGGTTTGCTACTCTGGTGACACCCAACATCTAGTGCATTTTCGAAGTGAATGAACGCTCCTGGCCGACCCATTCTGCTGTTAAATCTTCGCTACTTAACGTACAATACCCCCCGCCTCCTCTGATGCTGGAAGGTCCTCCTTTAGTGACATCCAGTGGTCACTTTCGCATTACGCATTTCATCAAATATTGAAAAAATATAAAATAGTTTCAACGCTTATTACGAGAAGAGGAAGGAAACGTAAACATATTCTCGTGACTTGCAGTGTCCTTTCATTCTTTACGAGCCATGTGAAAGTGGAGACTTCAATTTAGCCCTCTTTACCGGACGATGAATAATTTAATTTGAAGCTCAAAAGCTTTTGCTAAAGTACTTACTCACTGCCGCTTAAATTTTTAGTTCAGCTTCCCGCCACAACCTAAATGCGATTAAGGTGATACAGAGCGCTCTAACAACGTGTTAAAATATTCATATCGAGTCCTAACACGTGCTAAACTTTTCAAACATCATCTTGTGTGCTACGTAAGTAAAAAGGGAAAGTGACTCGCTAAGGTGGATGTCATAGCCTCTCTTGGGGCTCACATTTTTCGTCGTGAAGTAAAGTATCGCACAGTAAGACTACGATGCTTAAGCAGCTCTGTTCTCATTTTATGTTACTAACAGCAATCAAAACAATATTTACGATGGTGCAGATTTCACTTCGATACGTGACGTAATCTTGTTTCCACAAGATTCTGTAAATTATCGACTACTATCGATGGTTAGTTTTCTTGTGTTATCACATCTTCCGAGAATCTGGCGATCTGTATCATCAAAGACATAGGAATGTAAGACCACTCAGTGGATGACAATGCCGTCGTGACAATAACGATATTAAATATCTTATGGAAAATACTTGTCAACTTCAAGGCAGTGCTTTCTCTTCCCCTTATGTTGATCTTAGAAGAATAACACTTTCAATTATGATAATTCTGAGGAGAAGTAAAGAACATTGTACGCCTACGTTCCTGTCGTCCCGGGATACCTCCGGAAACAATTCAGGCTTAAATGACCAAGAAATCTATGCCTATGCAAATATTTTAAGACAACGAGTTACGTAACTGCCTGGACGTCTCTGGACCAAAAGCGATACATTTGACTGGTAATGTTTTCGAGGATGAAAGAAGATCAACGTACAGTTTCTACAACGGAAATACCATCGTGTGGTGAATAGCAACGTATGATTCTTTAGGCGTGCCAATCAGATGTTTGCAAGTTTCACTAAACAGCGAAATGGAATAGATACGCTGCTATCATCGGTGAACGTGTTTCACTGTACACAACTGCCGGCCGGAGTGGCCGAGCGGTTCTAGGCGCTACAGTCTGGAACTGCGTGACCGCTACAGTCGCAGGTTCGAATCCTGCCTCGGGCATGGATGTGTGTGATGTCCTTAGGTTAGTTAGGTTTAAGTAGTTCTATGTTCTAGGGGACTGATGACCTCAGCAGTTAAGTCCCATATTTCTCAGAGACATTTGAACCATCTGAACTGTACACCAACTGTTCAGAAGAAAAAAGATTAATTGTGTGTAAAATTTATCCGACGAGAGACACCAGCACCACAGCTTTGCTTACACTGTGCTATACTTGTACGGCGCTGTTAAGTGCAGTCGTACATCACGAGAGGGCACATCAGCTCATTGTGCAGATACAATAGGCATCCAGCATAGGTGATTTTGTGCCAGCACTATACTAAGGCAGTGTAAAAGGTGACAACTGTCCACGATGTCCGACTTCATAAGGAAGTGAGTATCAATGGAAGGCGCATGGTATAGATTTTCTGCGAGGCTTCTTGAAATGTTGTATAATTCCCATTCGTTACAGTCGATCACAAAGAATACCAAATATTATGGATGCAGTAGTCATGCAGAACCCTTCTTTTGGTATGTTTACGAAATGTATGAGGAAGGCAGTACCTCTTTTGGAACCTAAAATCAACAATGTAAAAGAAACAAAAAGGCCTCATGACGACATCAATGGTCGATTTTTTCAGTTGGTGCCATTATCCATTAAGGTGGCTCTTATTATTCAAGTTTCATTTTTTCTTTGTGTTACACCCAAATTTGGTTTCACCACATAAATAAAATTACATCATAAACCTCATATTTATTTTTATCTTAAAATATATTGGCTCAGAAGAAGTTAATTAATCAGTAACTTCATTTGTTTTAATTTATCAATGTTTCTGTTATTAACTTCAACATTACGGTTCTGTCGTGGGAAAGGCGAACCAAAGACTCCGTTTTATTGACAGTATACTTACAACAAGCAGCTAAATCACCAACTAAGCTTGTAACGTCCTTTAATAATAACTTTGTGTTATCCACATTTACTGCGTGATGCGTTGTTGACCAAATGCTGAGCTTAATCAGTTTTACCCCAATCCAAAGAAAGATTAAACAACTTAATCTGAAAAACCAGTATGTAATGCCTATAATGAAATCAGTCCCTCTGAAATTTACTCACTCTCGTGAGCAGCGAGTTCTGTGGCCCTGTACAGTAAACTGATGAAATTCTCTATGCAAATAAACAATGAAACACATTTTCCTTAGCTCGTGAGTCGCAACCGATGTAATCTTGGTATTATGTTATCTCCACAATAGGCATATAAAATATTCAATCTTGGCTCAGTGACGTGCAATGCCTGCCGTAAAATAGCCTCATGCAAAAAATGTCACACGACATGGTACAGGATGAGGTTGTGAAACAGGATACGCTAAGACCGAATTCTTCAGATCGAAAATTGTATTCAAAATAAAGTTTCTCTTTCACGAATTATAATATGAAACATTTTACATTAACTTCAAAAACAGTGAACTTCTCAACTGTTCTACAATTCTCACTCACTGACGTAGTTAACAATACTTGGATTGTTACACGACAGAAGGTCTGAAATCGTATGACAAAATAGATTCCAAATTTTAACTTCCTTGTATAAGGTTTATAAAATACACAAAGCTCCAAATCGGGCATACCTAATCAATCTATAGATTAAATCTGATGGAAGGAAGATACTTGGTTCCTACATTCAACAGACGACACTGTTAGAATTAGCAAAATCCACATTGCGTTGCTGCATACTTAAAAGTAAATATAAAAATTTTGATTACCTTGCAAAACTGTTTTATACTATTAAATTCTCACAACTAGCGACTAGCTTAAAGTCTTGCATCCTACCTTTAACAGAGTAGAACGGCAACTGCTACTGCGCTCTGTGCGTCCCTACTTACAATCGATTCTGTCACTCAGGCATAATCTTTTCTTTGGTTCAGTGGTGTCAAGGATACAATCTCTTCTACAGGTGATAACCATTTCACGTCATTTTTCATGAAATGTATTATAACATCGTGCTCCACGTACATGTGGACCCCCCTCGGCTGCCTACACTAGTCCTGTCCGTACTGTGCTAGAGTACTGGTGTGCGGTACGCGATCCTTACCAGATCACCGAGAACATCGAAAAAGTTCAGGAGCAGGAAACTCGTTTTGTACCATCGCGAATATGATACGTGATTTGGGGTGACAATCATGAAAACAAAGACGTTTTTCGTTATGCAAGCCTCCGAATGCGAAAAGTTTTGTTGACGCCCATCTGCTAGGCAAAAGTGCTAATCGTGATAAAATAAGATAAAGCAGAGTTCCAAAGCAGAGACTTAAGTCTTCGTTTTTCTCGCGTGCTGTACAAGAGTTGAATAGTAGAGACAAAGCGTGAATGCAATTTAACCTTGTAGATATTCACGTGCGGTTCTAGGCGCTTCAGTTTGGAACCGCGTGACCGCTACGGTCGCAGGTTCGAATCCTGCCTCGGGCATGGATGTGTGTGATGTCCTTAGGTTAGTTAGGTTTAAGTAGTTCTAAGTTCTAGGGGACTGTTGACCACAGATGTTAAGCCCCATAGTGCTCAGAACCATTGGAACCATTTTTGAACCTTGTAGATATTGACAAAATCCCCATCCACAGCCTTTGTCAGGGTACGTAAAGAGGAAATAACCCATTCTTTTAATAGTTATATCTCTTTTACAGAATCTATTACACGCGGAAATGTCCTATGAACATTTTGTGTTATGCAGTAAGGATAAGCACACATTGATTACTTGACTGTGTGCAAAACCAGACGACACTGTGTCATCATAAAATTGTATAGACGCACCAAGAGAAGAATCCAGATCGACGGTAGTCAAACTAGTCTGTCCGTGTATTCGTAGTCCGAAAAGTTGTCCAAGTGAGACCCGATACGCAGCCTGATCACTATGCACAGCGTTAGTTACACTACTCGAACACAGTGTGATAGGAGGTGAGTTCACGCTGGCAGAGCAGCTAGTTTTACTTCGTGCGTAATTTCAGGGATTAATTACATATCACTGCTCGCGGGTGCCACTTACGGCTGCATGTGAAGTCTTTTGCAGCGATATCACTGCCTATTGATGTCGCTGTGTGGACTTCGCTGTGTGAGGATATAGACACCACTCAATGAGTGCAGAAAGTTTTGGTACGGGAGTAGTGGAGGTGTTCCGCCCTCTTCGGGTCCACTGGAGGCCATGGGTGTACAGGTGGGAGGGAGTCCTACTAAATGGGGAAACTGCTTCGATATCACTGTGGTTTTCGGTTAGTCTCTGTCTGGCCGCGCGGAGTGGTCGCGCCGTTAGAGCCGCCATGTCACTGATTGCGCGGCCCCTCCCACCGGAGGTTCGAGTCTTCCCTCGGGCATTGATGTGGGTGTATTGTTCTTAGCATAAGTTAGTTTAAGTTGTGTGTAAGGTTAGGGACCAATGACCTCAGCAGTTTGGTCCCGTAGGAATTCACATACACAGTCTCTGTCTGGCGTCTATAATGTCTGAAGCCAGCTCCAGGAATGTTGATAGATACTTTGAGGTGGAAGCCATTAAGTGTGGGTGTAACTAGTTTTCATGCAATACCAACTTGGTACCACTGCCTGTCATAGTGGACACCATCCGTCCTCGGGCGCTTGGAACTCTCACGAAGGTGTGATGCCATACACCTGTGTGCAGAGAGTGGCAGGGGCAACGTTTGCTTGTCGCAGATGTGTTGTAGGCATCTACACACTAAACCTGCAGAACAAACGCTCAGAGTTAGCATTCGATTCTGCATGGAATGGCGCTGTTGTCATGTGTGTTTCGTCGTTCCGAAAGGAGAAATCCTGAAATGTACTGGAAGAGAATTGAGGGCCATTTTCCGAAACGACTGTTTCCGGGGTCCTTCTATGTCCAACACTTTCTGGAATAGTTCATTTTTCCCCTTGCTGTGGTGTTCTGCATTCCAATATATATGTGAATTTGGAGAAAGCGTCAACGGTAATCACCCACATGTCTCGCAGGAACGAACCGGAAAAATTCTCATGTACGTACATGCTCCCACGGGAGCTGTGGTATTGATTCGACACGGAACCTCTGTGGGAGTGCTGACTGGGTTAAAGCGTATGTCACACGGAAGTGGGCTGTCCTTTCTATGTCCTACGTGATGCTGAGCCATTAAGTGTGTGGTGTCACCGCCAGACACCACACTTGCTAGGTGGTAGCTTAAATCGGCCGCGGTCCGTTAGTACATGTCGCGTGTCGCCACTGTCAGGATCGCAGACCGAGCGCCACCACAAGGCAGGTCTCGAGAGACTGACTAGCACTCGCCCCAGTTGTACGGACGACATTGCTAGCGACTACACGTACGAAGCCTTTCTCTCATTTGCCGAGAGACAGACAGAATAGCCTTCAGCTAAGTCCATGGCTACGACCTAGCAAGGCGCCAATAGTACCATTGCATGTATCTCAAGATAGTCTCACTTGTATCATCAAGAATGCTGTATACCAAAGGACTATATAAAAGTTAAGTTTTCTAGTAGCTACGTTCTTTTCTTTATCACATTCATTACGAATCCTGTTCCAGACTTCGCGCCAGTCGGCGTGTGTGTACGTGTGCCCTTTCGGCTACCCGTCACTGTGGACTGGCTGCCTTGTCAGTCCACTACAAAGTGTACAGACTTGGTAACACTTTCACGCGAGTCATCCGAAGTGGTCATTGTGTAGAGAGTTTATGAGAAGCTGGCGCAGTGATGACGGGATGACCACCCGTCATTCGTTGTCACCTCTTGTCCGCATCAATACTCTTTGTACCACGTACATCCTATTTTTGAGTGAAAAGGGTGTCAGGATTCTGGAAGGGAATGAAGTGCGATGCGTTCTAGCTAACCTTGGCTAATTTAACTAAAAATTTGCTTTAGAAGAGGAATGTCATCGATTTCCTGAGAATCAGTGTCGGATCTAGCGTCATAGGTAGTCTGGATGGAGCATCCGCTTTAGCTTACATGTGCTCGTGTCGGTCAATAACGAATTGTAGAAGAATAATTGTTTGGAAGAGGGTCCAGCGATGAAGGGGCAGGGCGTTTTTCTTTAGAAAGTCGGCATTTACAACCGAACGAGATAATCAGTGGCTTATGATCGGTTATGTGGTAGTGCATTTGGGCTGAAGTCAGCGACGTAGAAATGTGTGCGATGGACTCTTTACGTCCATCAGTGATTCTGTGAGACAGGACGGCCCTGCTGCCATACGGACAGATGCCTGATGTCTGTGGACTTAACAAGGCGTTATGACAGGTCATAGGTCGCTAGTGAAGGGATGGATTTCAGATATTACCTTAAGTTTGAAAAAGCCTCCTGACGTTTTACGAGGGCTGCCCAGAAAGTAAGTTACGATTGATCGCGAAATGAAAATCACAGTGAAAATCAGAAATGTTTCATTTGTAACAGTTAGCTACACCTTTCAGCTACTTCTCTACGTAGTCGCCGTTCTGACTCAGACATTCGTCGTAGCGTTGTACCAACTTTCCAATACCCTCATCATAGAAGGCAGCCGCCGGTGCTTTCCGACAATTCTCTACGCTGGCCTAAAGCTCGTTGTCTGTGCCAAAATGTTGTCTTCATAGCCAGCGGTTCGTATGAGCAGAGATGAAACTCAGTGGGAGACAATTACTGGCTGTATTGTGGGTAACCAAACATATCCAATTGAAACGATGCAGGAACATCTCCATTGCTCCTGCAGAATGAGGCTGAGAATTGTCTTGAAGAAGAAACCGCACGACAGTTATGTAATGTTGGTTGCATAGCTTCAGGGGAAAATTCTCACCAGGCCCTCGTACTTGGCGGGAGACACTATTTTCTATAACATCTTTACGCGCTCACTAAGAGCTCGGGAATGAAAAGATCGACATAATTCTACCTAGAGTCATAGTAGAGACACTGCCCAACACATCTTTGCAAAGCTTTATCGGATTTTCGTAGTCGTTTCAATTTCGCGGCCGATAATAACTTACTTTCTGGACAGCCCTCGTATGACTACTCATATTTTACGCCTCTCTCGTGTACATTACTAAGAGGTCTGGCAATCTGGGCGACATTTTGCATGAACTTGGCATACTAATTGATTTCGCTAAGAAATTTCTGGTCTGTTAATATGGTAGGCACTTGAATGTTTTCTATAGCTTCCGCATACTGCTGAGTTTGCCTCACTCATCTACAACTTAATACTGCTGCGCCGCGAAGGAGTACATGAGTGAAGTGTAAAATCTTTAAAGTTTTATTCCAGCCACTGCCAGGCAACAAAGGCCAGCTCAGATTCATGTACTAATCAATTAGATCACTGGACAGTACCACTGACATCACATCAATCCCTCCAGCTGAACGTGTTTACGGTACCACACATAGGCGAAGTGCATAGAACAATTAAGTGAACAATACAGTGTGATCAAGAGGAAAGAGACGTAACTAGTAGCATCTGAGTGCTGCCGAAAACTTATACGTTGCAAATATGATGTGTCTACGAGCCATTGCTCGATGCGGCGCCATGAAGTGAGCCAGGAAAAGCTAACAGAACGAGTAATGTGGAACTAGTCTACTCGGCCCCCTACAATAGGACTAAGTCAAAAGTATAGTAATAAGTGTATAAATAATCGAGCATTGAGGCTGAGGAGATGACATCGTACCTACCTTCCATCAGGGTCCTCAACTGGAGAGAATGACAGCCCGTTCAGTTTCAGAGAGACCACGACTAAAACTTTGACGATGAAGATCTGTTGGCTCGGTGACCACTGATCAAATTGTCAAGGTCCGGCCGAAGGCGAGCCACCACTGTGGTATAGTAGCTGAAGGACTTGGAAACTTCATCAATAAGAGAAGGTGTTATATGGCCAGCGTCCGTCTGAGGGAACTGAGTATACAGACTGCAAGCTGTCTATAATCCGATTGTGGAGGCGCGCTTGACATTGCGCATGTATAAGTACCATTTTGCTCAAACTCGAGCTAACTATCTGCGACACACAATTATTGAACGTGATGTGGAGACCGAGCCTTGTCTTACAGAAACGATTCGGAATTTTCCAACGCCATGAACAACCAAATAGACACAGTTATTCGACGGTTTCTGCAACCACTACCACAAATTCGTAAAGAATTTAACAAAAATAACAGGACCTCTGAAAAGCTTACTCAAAAAGGATGTAAACTTTCAGTGAATATAGGAATGTAAGCCAGGGTTCAAAATATTGAAGGAGGCCTTGATTTTGGATACGGTATTGATATTTCCTAAGTATGAAAAAGAGTTCATCCTACTGTGCGACGATTCTTATGTATTATTCGGCTGTTTTTTTGGGTCAGATTCTAAATGGGCGGAAGCTTCCAGTAGTATATGCTTTAAGGAAATTAAATAAAGAATGTGTATCTACTCAACAACTGAAAAGGAAATGTTAGAGGCCTTATGTGGTGTTCTTGTGGCCAAGATAGACACAAAAAGCCCATGCCTAATACAGTAGTACAGGTTTATATGCCAACTAGCCCAGCAGATGATGAAGAAATTGATGAGATGTATGACGAGATAAAAGAAATTATTCAGGTAGTGAAGGGAAACAAAATTTAATAGTCATGGGTGACTGGAATTCGTCAGTAGGAAAAGGGAGAGAAGGAAACATAGTAGGTGAATATGGATTGGGGGGATGAAATGAAAGAGGAAGCCGCCTTGTAGAATTTTGCACAGAGCATAACTTAATCATAGCTAACACTTGGTTCAAGAATCATAAAAGAAGGTTGTATGGCTGGAAGAATCCTGGAGATACTAAATGGTATCAGATAGATTATATAATGGTAAGACAGAGATTTAGGAAGCAGGTTTTAAATTGTAAGACATTTCCAGGGGCAGTTGTGGTTTCTGACCACAATCTATTGGTTATGAACTGCAGATTGAAACTGAAGAAACTGCAAAAAGGTGGGAATTTAAGGAGATGGGACCTGGATAAACTGAAAGAACCAGAGGTTGTACAGAGTTTCAAGGAGAGCATAAGAGAACAATTGACAGGAATTGGGGAAAGAAATACAGTAGAAGAAGAATGGGTAGCTCTGAGGGATGAAGTAGTGAAGGCAGCAGACGATCAAGTAGGTAAAAAGACGAGGGCTAGTAGAAATCCTTGGGTAACAGAAGAAATATTGAATTTAATTGATGAAAGGAGAAAATATAAAAATGCAGTAAATGAAGCAGGCAAAAAGGAATACATACGTCTCAAAAATGAGATCGACAGGAAGTGCAAAATGGCTAAGCAGGGATGGCTAGAGGACAAATGTAAGGATGTAGAGGCTTGTCTCACTAGGGGTAAGATAGATACTGCCTACAGGAAAATTAAAGAGACCTTTGGAGAGAAGAGAACCACTTGTATGAATATCAAGAGCTCAGATGGCAACCCAGTTCTAAGCAAAGAAGGGAAGGCAGAAAGGTGGAAGGAGTATATAGAGGGTTTATACAAGGGCGATGCACTTGAGTACAATATTATGGAAATGGAAGAGGATGTAGATGAAGATGAAATGGGAG
This sequence comes from Schistocerca nitens, assembly GCF_023898315.1. NCBI lineage: Eukaryota > Metazoa > Arthropoda > Insecta > Orthoptera > Acrididae > Schistocerca > Schistocerca nitens. The sequence continues at coordinate 122,888,464 of NC_064622.1, read as the reverse complement.
ATAAGATTCTGCGTGAAGAGTTTGACAGAGCACTGAAAGACCTGAGTCGAAACAAGGCCCCGGGAGTAGACAACATTCCATTAGAACTACTGATGGCCTTGGGAGAGCCAGTCATGACAAACTCTACCATCTGGTGAGCAAGATGTATGAGACAGGCGAAATACCCACAGACTTCAAGAAGAATACAACAATTCCAATCCCAAAGAAAGCAGGTGTTGACAGATGTGAAAATTACCGAACTATCAGTTTAATAAGTCACAGCTGCAAAATACTAACGCGAATTCTTTACAGACGAATGGAAAAACTGGTAGAAGCGGACCTCGGGGAAGATCAGTTTGGATTCCGTAGAAATGTTGGAACACGTGAGGCAGTACTAACCTTACGACTTATCTTAGAAGAAAGATTAAGAAAAGGCAAACCTACGTTTCTAGCATTTGTAGACTTAGAGAAAGCTTTTGACAATGTTGACTGGAATACCCTCTTTCAAATTCTGAAGGTGGCATGGGTAAAATACAAGGAGCGAAAGGCTACTTACAATTTGTACAGAAACCAGATGGCAGTTATAAGAGTCGAGGGGCATGAAAGGGAAGCAGTGGTTGGGAAAGGAGTGAGACAGGGTTGTAGCCTCTCCCCGATGTTATTCAATCTGTATATTGAGCAAGCAGTAAAGGAAACAAAAGAAAATTCGGAGTAGGTATTAAAATTCATGGGGAAGAAGTAAAAACTTTGAGGTTCACCGATGACATTGTAATTCTGTCAGAGACAGCAAAGGACTTGGAAGAGCAGTTGAACGGAATGGACAGTGTCCTGAAAGGAGGATATAAGATGAACATCAACAAAAGCAAAACGAGGATAATGGAATGTAGTCAAATTAAATCGGGTGATGCTGAGGGGATTATATTAGGAAATGAGACACTTAAAGTAGTAAAGGAGTTTTGCTATTTAGGGAGTAAAATAACTGATGATGGTCGAAGTAGAGAGGATATAAAATGTAGGCTGGCAATGGCAAGGAATTCGTTTCTGAAGAAGAGAAATTTGTTAACATCGAGTATAGATTTAAGTGTCAGGAAGTCGTTTCTGAAAGTATTTGTATGGAGTGTAGCCATGTATGGAAGTGAAACATGGACGATAAATAGTTTGGACAAGAATGGAATAGAAGCTTTCGAAATGTGGTGCTACAGAAGAATGCTGAAGATAAGGTGGGTAGATCACGTAACTAATGAGGAGGTATTGAATAGGATTGGGGAGAAGAGAAGTTTGTGGCACAACTTGACTAGAAGAAGGGATCGGTTGGTAGGACATGTTTTGAGGCATCAAGGGATCACAAATTTAGCATTGGCGGGTAGCGTGGAGGGTAAAAATCGTAGAGGGAGACCAAGAGATCAATACACTAAACAGATTCAGAAGGATTTAGGTTGCAGTAGATACTGGGAGATGAAGAGGCTTGCACAGGATAGAGTGGCATGGAGAGCTGCATCAAACCAGTCTCAGGACTGAAGACCACAACAAGAACAACATATTTCCGCTGTTGCTTTTATGATAAAAAATCTAAAGTTGTGACAGATCACACCTCACTGAAAAGCTTGCGTGATCTGAAAGACCCATTCAGTCACTTAACACATTGGGCTCTCAAGCTCAGTGTATTTGCTTACGAGATCATCCACAAGCCAGATAGAAAACACATTAAGTCGCAGAATGGGCATGTTTAGTACATTGGACAAGAGTGTGTTAGAATGTCAACAAGCACAGGCAGAATATACAGACTGTTAGGCTTTTAAGTCACAGCCACACTTAATTGTACATGAGGGTTTTTTGTGCAGAGTCACGAGACACAGACCACATGTCATGATCCCAGCAGCTTTTCAAAAGGAAGTGTTACAATAGACCTAAGAAAATAAGTTGTCAGGTCACGGTGGCTGACGAAAAACATACAGGTATATTGCAGAATGGTTTTAGTGCAGAAAGAGAAAACATGATAAGGTGAATTACGTCAAAAGGGCTGTGTACCTTGTGCACTGTAGGTGGATATCTTGGGTTAGAAAATCCTTTTGCAGAGGTTACCAGATGTGTCGAAACCATTTAAAGTTCTTCTCGATGTGCTAATACCATTCAACAAATCAGTTTTGGGGAATCAGTTTGAGCTTACGATCATCACGATTTTACACAGATTTAGGAGTGATAGCAGTTCCACACCAGCAGGTCAGTACTGCAGCATAGGCATTAGGTACACGTTGAATAGGGAAGTTTGGAATACCTGGCACCTTACGAATCTACAAACGATCTTCATTTCAGAACTCATGAAACAGTAATGGCATGTGTTACGTATTTAGCAGTTACGAACGAGCCCACTGCAATCTCAAAACAAGGTGAGGACAAAGCGCATTCATGAACGAAAATGCTGAGTTCTACGTTAACACTAGACATGATGATTGGAACACGTGTTGTTTGTGCGTACCAATGTCACTGTTTGAGGTGGTGCGCGGAAGGGAGATGCCATCCCCATTTAACGTTTTAAGTCCTAAGTTAATACCGAATTGCGAGTCAGTAAAGAGGTTGGCGAGAAGAACATGGAAACTATGGAATAACGTACAAAAACAAGTTACAAAGGCAGAGGAATGCCAGGAACAGTCGAACACATGCATGGAAAAACTAACGCAAAATTGTACAATGAGGTGATGAAAGTCATAAAATATCTCTTAATACGATGTCGGACCTCCTTTTGCCCTGCGTAATGCAGCAAGTCGACGTACCCTGCAGAAATATTCAGCCATTCTGTCTCTATAGTCATGCATAATTGCGAAAGTGTTGCCGGTGCAGGATGTTATGGACGAGGTGACCTTTCGATTAGGTGCCATAAATGTTCGATAGGATTCATATCAGGCGATCTGGATGGCCAACTCATTTAACCGGGTTGACCAGAATGTAATTGAAACCAATCTCGAACAATTGTGGTCCGGTATCATGTTGCATTGTCATCCATAAATACCCCATCACTGTTTGCGAACACGAAGTAGCCGAACATAACGACGTCCAGTCAATGATCGGTTCAATTTGACCAGAGGACCCGGTCCATTCGACGTGAGTACAGCGCACAACGTTATGGAGCCACTAACAACGTGCATAGTGCCTTGTTGACAACCTTTGTCCATGTCTTCGTGGAATCTGTGCACACTCGAACCCTATAATCAGCTCGTACCAACTGAATTTGGGACTCATCTGACTAGACCGTGGTTTTCTAGTCGTCTGAGGTCCAACGGATTGGGTCATGAGCCCAGGAGAGGCACAACAGGCGATGTCGTGATGTTAGCGAAGGCACTCGCATCAGTCGTCTGCTGCTGCAGCCGAATTTCACTGCATTGTCCTAATGAATACGTTCATCGTACGTCCCACATTGATTTCTGCAGTTATTTCACGCAGTGTTGCTTGTCTGTTAGATTGACAATTCTACGCGAACCCCGCTGCTTCTTGTGGTTAAATGAGGCTGTCCGACACTGCGTCGCCCGTAATAAGAGATAATTCCTGAAATCTGATATTCTCGGCCCACCCTCGACACTGTGGATCTCGGAATATTGAATTCCATAACGATATCCGAAGTGGAATGTCCCATAAGTCTAGCTCCAAATACCATTCTCAAAATCTGTTAATTCCCTTCGCGCGCCTTAATCACGTTGGAAACTTTTTTACATGAACCCCTGATCAGGTATGACAGCTCCGCCATTCTACTGCCCTTTTACACCTTGTGTACGCAATAGTACTCCCATCTTCATATGTGCTTATTGCTAGCCCTTAACCTTTGTCACCTCATTGTATAGGGCAATGGGTATAGGTGACTAATCCGTGTACACCGAAGCGAAAGACGAAGGTGTTCTTGACCAAATATACGGATCGTATAGGGTTGTCGAGATGACCTCACCACAGTTAATGTAAAAGTACAATTTACTGCCGAAACGCCTATCGTTCATATCAGCTGCGCATATATCTATACAGATGGTGGATACTGTAACTTGGACGAGGAGAGGTTGGTTGGAAACGGGAGTAAAATTACTAAAAAGATGTTCGGGACAGCGGATGAGGAGGATGTTCATAAATTAAATCTTACAATTGGTCAGGTCCAGCAAATGACAAGCTCTACGAAAGGTGTTGTAGATAGCAATGCAACACGGTTGTCTAGTTTGGAGCAGAGAGTATTGAACGACACGAAGTTAGTAAGAGAGTCAGCGGTGAAGCTAACTCTGTATACCAGTGACACGAAGAGGGGTGTCGAATAGCGATCTGGAGTAGATCCAGAGGCACTTAAGTTTATTAGATAAGAAATTGGCCATAGCCAGGTTACTACATGCGCGATGCTATGAATAAAGCGATGGTATTGCAGGAAGCAATGTATCATGCGATAAACAGACGTCTGAGTTCCACGTTGTTTCCAACAAGGGAGTTTGTAGTAGGTTTACACCTCACAGGCAAATACGAGTAGTTCCCAGCAGAATTAAGATATATAATAGAAGTGACAGAAAGTAATTTAGTAGTGTTTTGTTGCATATGTCCAGGACGAGGAAAGAACTGATGGCGTAAGGCTATATACTTGTATAGCTATTCATTTGTTTATAATTTGGGATATATTTCAGTGTTACACCCTTCACCAATGTCCAGTAAAACGGGGGATAATACGGAAATGTTTATGAGTAAGGACGGAGGACGTATTGTCGATTTCAGACAAAATAGAAGCTCGTGTATTTACGTATGTCATTAGCACATTAGGAGAAATGCACTCAAGAGGGTACTCTGTCCAGCCAGCCGGGTATAAACTGATGCGCGCACATGTGAGACGGGTATGTTTTTGGGGAAAACAAACGAGACAAGTTGCGAAAAGGAAATCCTTTCCACACGGTCCTACATTAAAAATATAGGGATGCATTGACTGTATCGATCCACTCGCCAGAAACTTTGTTGACAAATTGCTATGTAAAAGGGGAACCTCAAGGGTTGAGAAAATTACAAATGCAAGGGAGCGCTGTTATTGTTAACGAACTGTAAGATACGCGGGACAGATTTCCCCCTTGTGGCTAGCTCACTGGTACGACAGTCATGACACTGACGCGGAGTACATTGACTACAAGGGTCACTAAAGTTATTACTCACCCAGAATTTAACGTATCTTAATGCCATCCTCAATTCATTAGACAAATTATTTGAAACAAACCAGGTGAAAATTTCAATGGAGAAGATGTTGTAATAGGCCCAACATTTTAAAGAAACTCGTCAGCACAAGCTTATGATGATGAGCATTTCAGCAATCGAGTCGTTAGCTGGCATTGGCCAGGCCAACAGATAATAGGAGAAAAAATACTGTATTTCAGTAGTATAAGCATTAAGTAAAGGATTGCTTTGTTATAAGGTTTTGGAAACCTCACATTAAGAGAATGCTGAAGTTAATGGTAGATAAGGGAGAAAGCAAAGCCGTACAGTTCGTTGTTAAAGCTGGGTGTTGCCACCAGCAGAGTATAATTCCGTGGTTAAGAGGAAGCGAACGCAGAAACAAGTAAAATTGTCCAAATTTTTTTATTGGCTCTTCATCTCTCACATGGTATTCAAATTTCAGTACCTCAACATTACGTTCCAATTCCACTCCAAAGTGTGATGAAAATAATAACTGGCGAAGCACGCAGGGGCACGCACCCTTAATTGTTCGGTATTTCCTATTTAATTTCTACGGCGTTTTCCTCCAGTTTTATACCATCACAATGAAGGCGATATCTGTGTAGTACATAAAGAAGGCTGTGGAATGGTATCGCTACTGCTGGTGGTTGTTTACCAGTGGCTGCAAATGAGTGTGTATACCTGTTATTAAAATCTGCAGCGACATCTTGAAAACTAACTCAATAATAATGAGTGGCAGTGATGTTATGGTCTTCAGTCCAGAGACTGGTTAGATGCAGCTCTCCATGCTACTCTGTCCAGTGCAAGCCTCTTCATCTGCGAGTAAATACTGAACCTAAATCCTTCTTAATCTGCTTAGTGTATTCATCTCTTGGTCTCCCTCAACGATTTTTACCCTCCGTGCTTCCCTCTAATTCTAAATTACTGATCCCTTGAAGCCTCAGAACGTTTCCTGCGAACCGATCCCTTCTTTTAGTCAGGTTGTGCCACAAATTCTTCTTCTCCCCAATTCTATTCAGTACCTCCTCATTAGTTACGTGATCTATCCATCTAATCTCCTGCGTTCTTCTGTAGCACCACATTTCCAAAGCTTCTATTCTCTTCTTGTGTAAACAATTTATCGTCCTTGTTTCACTTCAATACATGGCTACACTCCATACAAATACTTTCAGAAAAGACTTCCTGACCCTTAAATGTATACTCGATGTTAACAAATTTCTCTTCTACAGAAACGCTTTCCTTGTTAGAGCCAGTCTACATATATCCTCTCTACTTTGACCATCATCAGTTTATTTTGCTCCCCTGATAGCAGAACTCATCTACCACTTTAAGCGTCTCATTTCCCAATCTCATTCCCTCAGCATCACCTGATTTAATTCGACTACATTCCATTATTCTCGTTTAGCTTTTGTTGATGTTCATCTTATATCATCGTTTCAAGACACTGTCCATTCCGTTCAACTGCTCTTCCAGGTCCTCTGGTGTCTCTGACAGAATTATAATGTCGTCGGTAAACCTTAAAGTTTTCATTTCTTCTCCGTGGATGTCAATTCTTACTGCAAATTTTTCTTTTGTTTCCTTTACTCGTTTCTCAATATACAGATTGAATAACATCGGCGATAGGTTACAACCCTATCTTACTCCCGTCTCGATCACTGCTTCCCTTTCATGCCCCTCGACTCTTACAACTACCATCTGTTTTCTGTACAAATTGTAAATAGCCTTTCGCTCTCTGTATTCTGCCACCTTCAGATTTTGAAATAGAGAGTATTCCAGTCAACATTATTAACATTACCAAATATTTCTCTAAGTCCAAATATGGTAGAAACGTCGGTTTGACTGTCCTTTATCTATCTTCCAAAATAAGTTGTAGGGTCAGTACTGACTGGCGTTTACCAATATTTCTACGGAATCTGAACTTATGTTTCCCAAGGTTTTTCCATTCGTTTGTAAAGAATTCTTGGTAGTGATTTGCAGCTATGGTTTATTAAACTGAGAGTTCTGTAATTTTCACACCTGTCGACACCTGCTTTCTTTGAGATTGGTATTATTATATTATTCTTGAAGTCTTAAGGTATTTCACCTGTGTCACCCATCTTGTTCACCAGATGGCAGAATTTTGTTATGGTTGACTCTCTATCAGTAGTTCTAGTGGGATGCTGTCTACTTCTGGAGCCTTTTCTTGACTTAGATCTTTCAGTGCCCTGTCAAATTCTTCACGCGGTGTCATACTTCCCGTTTCATCTTCATCTACGTCCTCTTCCACATCCATAATATTGTCCTCAAGTTCATAGCCCTTGTACAGACCCTGCATATACTTCTTCCATCCTCCTACTTTTCCTTCTTCACTTACGACTGGTTTTCCATCTGAGCTCTTGATATTCATACAGATGTACTTTCCTGTAGGCAATATCTATCTTCCACCTAGTGATATATGCCTGTACATCCTTACATTTGTCCTCTAGCCAACATTTCTTAGCCATTTTGCACTCTCTGTCGATCTCATTTTTGAGATCTTTTATTCCTTTTCGCCTGCTTCATTTACTGCATTTTTATATTTTCTACTTTCATCAGTTAAATTCAGTATATCTTCTGTTACCCAAGGATTTCTACCAGCCCTCGTCCTTTTACCTTCAAAATGGTTCAAATGGCTCTGAGCACTATGGGACTCAACTGCTGAGGTCATAAGTCCCCTAGAACTTAGAACTACTTAAACCTAACTAACCTAAGGACAACACACACATCCATGCCCGAGGCAGGATTCGAACCTGCGACCGTAGCGGTCGCGCGGTTCCAGACTGTAGCGCCAGAACCGCTCGGCCACCAGCGGCCGGCGTCCTTTTACCTACTTGATCCTCTGCTGCCTTCACTATTTCATCTCCCAAAGCTACCGATTCTTCTGCTACTGTATTTCTTTCCCCAGTATCTGTCAGTCGTTCCCTAATGTTCTTTCTGAAACTCTCTACAACCTCTTGTTCTTTCAGTTTATCCAGGTCCCATCTCCTTAAATTCCTACCTTTTTGCACTTTCTGCAGTTTTAGTCTACAGTCCATAACCAATAAATTGTGGTTAGAGTCCACATCTGCCCCTGGAAATGTCTTACAATTTAAGACCTGGTTCCTAAATCTCAGTCTTTCCATTATACAATCTATCTTAAATCTTCCAATGTGTCCAGGCGTCTTCCACATACACAGCCTTCTTTCATTATTCTTACAGCAAGTTATGCTCTGTGCAAAATTCTACTAGGCGGCTTCCTCTTTCGTTCCTTACCGCCAGTCCATATTCACCTACTACTTTTCCTTCTCTTCGACTACCTACTATCGAACTCCAGTCCCCATTACTATTAAATTTTCGTCCCCCTTAAGTATCTGAATAATTTCTTTCATCGCATCATACATTTCTTAAATCTCTTCATCATCTGCGAAGCTAATTGGCGTATAAACTTGTACTACTGTGGCAGGCGTGGGCTTCATTTCTATCTTCGCTGCAATAATGCATTAATCACTATGCTGTTTGTAGTAGCTTACCCGCGCTCCTATTTTTTAATTCATCACTAAACCGACTCTTGCATTACCGCTATTTGATTTTGTATTTATAACCCTGTATTCACCTGACCAGCAGTCTTGTTCCTCCTACCAGCGAACTTCACTAATCCCCACTGTATCTAACTTCAAGCTGTCCATTTCCCTTTTTTAGTTTTCTAACCTACCTGCCCGATTGAGAGATCTGACATTTCTCGCTCCCTTCTGTAGAATGCGTTTTCTTTCTCCTGATAATGACGTCCTCCTGAGCAGTACTCGCTCGGAGATACGAATGGGGTACTATTTCATCTCCGGAATATTTTGCCCAAGAGGAAGCCATCATAATTTAACATTACAGTAAAGTCGCATGTCCTCGGCAAAAAGTATGGCTGTAGTTTCCCTTTGTTTTCAGCCGTTCACTGTACCAGCACAGCAATGGCGTTTTCGTTAATGTTGCAAGGCCAGATCAGTCAATCATCCAGACTGCTGTCCCTGCAACTACTGAAAAGGTTGCTGCCCCTTTTCAGGAACCACACGTTTGTCTGGCCTTTCAACAGATACCCCTCCTTTGTGGTTGCACCTACGGTACAGCTATCTGTATTGCTGAGGCACGCTAGCCACCCCCTCCCCCTCCCTATAGTGCAAATTCATGAAATCAGAACATGGTGGCACCAACTGTTCACGTTATCTATCAAAGTTACCTGAAGCTAATATTGAGATGTTTACTAGATCCAGAATTTACCCAAAACTGTGTGCATGGAAAGGCGCACAATACTAATGAAATTTACAACTCTCTGATATGCCCCAAGGCAACATTCATTTCCACAAATACTGTTCAAATTTCGGGATATGATGCTTGTTAAGTTTTTAACAAGAGTAATTTCGGCAGGTTATGAACTCAATGGATGCGAAGGTTTAATGCAAAGCTTTCAGACTGTCAATGCCGAAGGAAATCGATAGCAGGAGAATTGCTACAGCTGACATTATCGCTACTCAGTTTGAGAATCAGGTGAACCAAAGAAGAAAATCGAAGAATGGACTGGTTAAGAACAATGAAGAGTATGCATATGGCCTGCACTAGTCAACCCAGAGAAGGTAAGGCCTAATACAGGCCATGTCGAATCTTTTACATATATAAGAATTTGGAGAGCTGTAAAAATCGAGGAAAGGAAGATATCAAACTTTTGTTCCACACATACCTGTAATAATAGCGTATCAATCTTTGTAGACAACGACATTAACTTTTTTCTGACAGATTTTTTGACAAAAAATATTACTGACCTTGTTGAAAAAAAAATTATTGTCTTTAATTAAAAATTGCACCCAGCCGTGAAGTGATCCAGGAAAAGCTTACTGGACGAGTAATGTTGAAAAAATCAACTCGTCCCCCCTGCATGAGAAGCGTAGCTATTAGTGTACAAATGATCGAATATTGAGGGTCAAGAGATTCAGTCATGCCTCCGTTCCACCTGTGTCTAGAACCGCAGACAACGAAGGCTTTTTGAGTCCCAGAGAAACCCTGACTAAGTCTTTGGTGACGCAGATCTGCTCGCTTCCTACCCGCTGATCAACTTGTCACATTACAGCCTGAGGCGTCCTACAGCGGTGGCGTAGCAGCTGTTGGAATTTGAAACTTCACTAGCAGCTGTTGGACTTTGAAACTTCACTGATGCGAGAAGCCCGTGTTTCAACAGAACAGGCCCTTTAAATTATGGACTGCAAGCTTCCTACAATTCGTCTGCGGATGCACGCCTGCCTGTGTTCCTAGCCACCTCCTTGTCATCGGTCATCTTCCGGGCCGACCGCTGGTGGGTGTCCAGGCCCATGGCTGCTGGGCATCGAACATCTGGATCAGGTCTCGCAACCAAGTGCGCGACACTGGACACTCGGACCATGAGTAAGCATGTGTGCATAGCTGGTCAAGCTCTGGCGGCCCCGAGAGATTCAGTCCCGTATCTCCAATTGCTCGCAGGCCATACGGCATAGCGTAGCAGCCACCCATGACCGAGGGCAACGGAGATCACGGCTGCTGTTGGCATCAGCGCATTCTACGACTGGCTCCACTGGAACACGTGATGGGTGACCTAGAGGACGGCCACCGCATTCTACATTGCTGCTAGATATAAACAAATGTCAATGTCACCACTGTTTCACTGTGAGCCCCAGCATAAATCATTCTCTTCCACACCAGTTGTCTCACCCATCCTGACGTGTAGCAGCCCTTAACAGGACGCGACGCTACCATTTACTAATGAAGCACTCCACTTGTTCTTGGAAGATTTCACACTTTTGTTCATTTCAATTCACTACCATTTACTAATGAAGCACTCCACTTGTTCTTGGAAGATTTCACACTTTTGTTCATTTCAATTCACTCCATTTTTGTAGTTTCTGGCACAGTAAACGTAAGTTTGCAGATGTTGTTTTCTTGTAGTGCCACTTATTGATATGTAGTCCAGACAGTTACTGTACACGGAATCGTTCGAATCAGCTGTTCAAATAAACGTTGGAAAATTGATAGTGCATTAGCAACACCAAATGGCAACTAGTTATAACATTGCAACACAAATTAAGTGTTAATAACCGTGAAATGGTGTGACTGTTAGAGTTGCAGCTGTTGTCAATACGCTTTGTATACATCACTTTTAAACAGTAGGTGCCATCTGATAATTTTGACATGCGCCCCTTTGACCTAACTATGGAATACTTGCAGGGTGATTAAGGATACGGAAATGTAAGTGAAGTTTGCTTTTAAAAGACTTTTCTGACTGTAATTGAGGGACGCATTTCACCAGAAGTTGACTGGGAGGAAAAGTCTATAAAATGTCGAACCAACTGACAGAATATGGCACTAACACTGTGTGGAGGTACCACATTATATGGAAGACTGCATGGAGGGAACGTACCAATGTTTCCTTATCTGGACAGTTCGACAGTTTAAATTTAAAGAGACCAAAACGCAAATTAAAAATCAAATTGGCAACGCAAGTTATGTACCGAACACGTAAGTAGAATATGAATTGCTCTACCACGTATTGTGACATATACTTTACACAACTGTTCCTGTACAACAAAAAATGAAATGATTCTGTGGCATTGATGGCCTGTAGTCCCCATCCGGGGTACCCCGAGTCTTACTTCAGGTGACGCCGTATTGGGCGACTTACGTGTCGGTAATGATGAAATGATGATGAGCACAACACAACACCCAGTCCACGAGCGGAGTAATTTCCAACTGGCCAGAATCGAACCAGCACCCGCTGCATGGGAGACAAGAGCTTTAACCACTCAGCTAAACTGGCGGAACCTGTGCAATAAATAGCATCAGATGGGCCAGGGAGACAAATAGCCTCTAATGTTAGTTCTCTCTCCACAACTCCCTAGTTTCCCGAAAAAAGCTCTTGACATGGAAGGAAAACTTAACGTTGTTGTCAATGTGAGAGACGATGATATCGCTTATTTCGTGAAAAAAGAAGGAGAATGGAGTAGAAGCTTTCGCCGCAAAGGCTAGTTTCTCACACTTTCCGGGCAATCCAACGGAGTGTCATCGTTTGATGTTTGTTCAGGAAAGGAAAAATATTCTCTAGGAACGCCTTTGCGGGCATAGTGTCCTCTTCCCTCAGTGGCGAAGAGCAACATCTTTGCCCACAAAAGCACAGTTCTGGCCACAACCCCACTACTACGAAAGCTGTCCATCTCCGTGGGCAGTCTCGATGCTCCTAACGAGGTTCAGTGACTAACTAAGAGGAATCTGAGACCACACCGGGAATGCGTCTTCTCAGCAATAAATATACTTCAACACTCATGTAAGTACTTTGAAACACGTGTATTCGGTAGCGTAAAATTTTGAAAAGACAATATTTAAATGTTAATGGGACTAGAGCCAAGTGTAACCTTTCCACAAAAATATGAAAATGAAAGAAATTGAATAAAAATTGCAAACAGTGCCAAATGTTAGCTTGGCACAGTAATAAAACTCAATGATAATAAAAATGTGAAAAAATGTTAAGTCCGCACAAAATTAACGTTAAGATCAACCTGATAAATTTTATAAGGTCATCTGCGCTGACCTTAGGCCCTGTGCAATAATCAACCTGATAAATTAAATCTGGGAGGAAAACCAAAGGAAATATTGTTTCAATTGTAATGATTATTTTCTTAAAAAGATTGCTTTGAGAACAAAATTATTATTGGGGCAATTCTTGAACAAATTAATTACAGTTAACATACATTACATTATCAGATTGCGCAATGCTGCTTCATTACCTTATTTAAAAATATACCTCGTCCTGAACCTTGACCAGAGGCCCATGTCGACTCCCGCCGACTCCTCACACACAACTCTGACTGTCTCACGCGTGCTACCAGCACTAACGAACTACATGCTCTCGCGACTCGCTACGTACAACAACTGCCTCGCAACTGCACTGAACTCGCGCGCGGTCAAGCGCAGACTAGCAACGATAAATAACTCTCTGCTCAGAGATTCTGTCATGCCTCGCCATCGCTGCTACCGAATACACGTGTTTCATAACCCTCCACTGGGGGGGGGGGGGGAGGGGCAAAAATTTCTCCACTGGGGGGGGGGGCAAAAATTTGGCAGCGATGGTGAGTCATTTGGACTTGCCATGAGCAACAAATTTTTTCTTAATTAATTAACTTTTACAATTCACAGAATATTCAGATGTAGAACATGAATTAAATGTGGTGCACATGCATCAAGTACAAAACATATTAGACAATAACAAAACGTGAGTACAAAACAAATTACATAAGTGCACACGCACTGAAAAACTCTTTAGCATTTTCACAACAAAGTAAACATAATGGCAAAAAATCATGTTAATAAGTGACATAAGTGCACATATACTGCAGTTCAGCAAATCGAAAAAAAATGTATGGGCCATGAATATAAATAATGTTAGCAAAAAAATGATTTTCATTATGTTACAAGAATTAAGATAGGAAAGGGAAGGATTGCATCATGGTTGTAGCACTTTAGGTTGCACGCAGCTGCACTGAAAGTCCATATCTTTCCACAGAAGTACCACACCAAGTGATACAATTTGAAGTTCTCTACCCAGAAGTATTTATCAGCGTAGCCAAGACACTGAAATGTCGTAGTAATATTCCGTGTTTTCACTTTGGCAGTACATTAGGTACACCAAACAGTGGGACCATAATAACGTCTCCATCGCTCACGGTGGTGGACAGCATGTCGTGTCAACACCACACTCTTACAAGGCACACCAACGTCGAATTAGTGCAAAAACCGAATATAGTGCTCCATGATCAGGAGGATGTACAGGACAAATGGATATTGCAGTAATTCAGGGTAGTGAGGTTAGAAGGTGAAGGACATTAAGTCACATACTAGTCTTCATTAGGAATTACATTAGTAGTTTGCGGCATTCATAGCCCAGTTATTGAACATTTCTGTACCATGTATGTAGTATTACAGAAAAATGTTCATTAATTGTTTTACATAGAATATTTGCACCCATGCTCTAATTACAAATCATCAGAAGTCATTACTTAAAACTGGAGGTAGTCAATAATAATGTTGATACTCAATCATTGGTCATCCCATTACAGTCATCATTTCTCAGTTACAAAGCATTATTAATTAGTAGCACTCATTTTCCAGTTACAAAACATTATTAATTAATCATTTGTCATTTCAATATAGTAATATTCAGTAGCCTTCTTTTCCTAATTACAAAGCATTATTAAATAATCGCATTCTTTTCCTAGTTACAAAGCATAATGAATAGCATTCAGTTTCTAGTTACAAAGCTGGCATTCATTAATTAATCATTTCTCATTTCAATATAGTAATAATCAGTAGCCTTCTTTTCCTAATTACAAAGCATTATTAAATAATCGCATTCTTTTCCAAGTTACAAAGCATAATGAATAGCATTCATTTTCTAGTTACAAAGCATAATTAGTAGCATTCGTTTCCTATTTACAAAGCATTATTAAATAATCACATTCTTTTCCCAGTTACAAAGCATAATGAATAGCATTCATTTTCTAGTTACAAAGCATAATTAGTAGCATTCTTTTCCTAGTTACAAAGCATTAAATAATCGCATTCTTTTCCTAGTTACAAAGCATAATAAATAGCATTCATTTTCTAGTTACAAAGCATAATGAATAGCATTCATTTTCTAGTTACAAAGCATTGGTCATCTCAATACAGTAATTAGTAGTATTTTCCTAGTTACATAACATTATTAGTAGTTCTTTCTACTTACAAAGCATTGGTCATCTCTATACAGTAATTAATAGTATTTATTTTTCAGGTAACATATTATTCATAGCTGATCAGCATTACTCAGAATTCTCTTAAACTGGTATCATTATTTGGGACTGGTAATACATTTTTTTGTTAGCAATGCATTGTGTTGGGTAGTTATAGGGGAAAGCAAGAGAGAAAAATTTGCTTCTGGGTTGTTGGTGTAAATGAAAATGTGTAACGTCATTCATCATAAGTCAGCTGTGGCAAGATTATGAAACAAGTAGAGTATATGAAATCACATTCATAGATGACATAGATTTAATGAACAACTGCTTATAGCACATTAATTTCATAAATAATTTCTCCTGCGAAAATATATATAAAAAATGGATTATTAAGCTGAAAGAAGAAGCGCATTTTATGCTGAAAAGTAGTGAACTTCGAATTAACAGGTAGTGAAATGTGTATAAAAAAGTGTTCCATAGCTGTCCTTTCCAAAACCTTCCGTCATTATACTATGCAATATAACACCTGCTGTCAAAGCAAACTGCAACAAATACTTAAATAACTTCACAGCATAAATACATAACTTCAACAATATCCTCATCTGTAAAGAAAAAACTTCATTATCCATCACTTCATTATCATAACTCCATTATTATCATCACCTTAAAGAAAAACTTCATTTTCCATAGTAGCATATTCTTCATCATTATTCATCAGCATTCATTATCATCTGCAAAAAATCACTTCATTACTCATTACACAACTATTCCTTATCTCTAGCATATTTCATCACTAAAACTAAGATGTGTAGTTCTGTCTGACAGCCTGCATCAATCGCCTCGTATTCTGAAAGAAAAAATTAGTTAAGACTGCTATTCTACGATGCGTATAGTATATTCTTGTTAATGCTTGTTAATTCTGATCCATTTACTCTTCCTCATAAGATTTTTGCATCTTCTTTCGTTTATTCCGTATGTGAAATTCCCATTTCTGTTTAATTTATTTCCTTTACTCGTTATTTCCTTCTGAAAATGATGAACAAAGATTAATGTCGTGCATTTACATCATATACTCACTAAATAATGACTGGTTTATGGTAAGATAATTAAGCATACAGCATAACATGACAGAAAACGTAATATGTCAAAGACATTGTCAGTGTTCAGATGCAAAAAGTGTACACAGAATATCACAATGCAGCAGCAAAAAAAAAAAAAAAAAATGTGAAACAGTCACAGTGTTGAGATATTATAGGGCAAAAAATGTCAAAGTCAACTGGTGTTTGTTATATCTTAACCACTTCTTAGTGCATACAAACAAAACATGAAAACAATCGTACATACATAAACAAATAATGACAACTTGCCAAGAAAAAATGCGATAATCATCAATAAGTAGTCACATAAATATAATTGCAAAAATAGTCATAAAATGTGTAAGTTCATCTGGAAAAATGTGCACGGTCTGATGTGTAACGATAAGAACAGCGACCTGCTAACCTTACCTTGCCGGGCACTTGCAAAAAAAAAAAAAAAAAAAAAAAATACGATAATCATCAATAAGTAGTCATGTGAATATAACTGCATAAGTGATCATAAAATTAGCAAAATGGCATTGTTGTTGTTGTTGTGGTCTTCAGTCCTGAGACTGGTTTGATGCAGCTCTCCATGCTACTCTAGCCTGTGCAAGCTTCTTCATTTCCCAGTACCTACTGCAACCTACATCCTTCTGAATCTGCTTAGTGTATTCATCTCTTGGTCTCCCCCTACGATTTTTACCCTCCACGCTGCCCTCCAATACTAAATTGGTGATCCCTTGATGCCTCATAACATGTCCTACCAACCGATCCCTTCTTCTGGTCAAGTTGTGCCACAAACTCCTCTTCTCCCCAATCCTATTCAGTACCTCCTCATTAGTTATGTGATCTACCCATCTAATCTTCAGCATTCTTCTGTAGCACCACATTTCGAAAGCTTCTATTCTCTTGTTGTCCAAACTACACTCCTGGAAATGGCAAAAAGAACACATTGACACCAGTGTGTCAGACCCACCATACTTGCTCCGGACACTGCGAGAGGGCTGTACAAGCAATGATCACACGCACGGCACAGCGGACACACCAGGACCCGCGGTGTTGGCCGTCGAATGGCGCTAGCTGCGCAGCATTTGTGCACCGCCGCCGTCAGTGTCAGCCAGTTTGCCGTGGCATACGGAGCTCCATCGCAGTCTTTAACACTGGTAGCATGCCGCGACAGCGTGGACGTGAACTGTATGTGCAGTTGACGGACTTTGAGCGAGGGCGTATAGTGGGCATGCGGGAGGCCGGGTGGACGTACCGCCGAATTGCTCAACACGTGGGGCGTGAGGTCTCCACAGTACATCGATGTTGTCGCCAGTGGTCGGCGGAAGGTGCACGTGCCCGTCGACCTGGGACCGGACCGCAGCGACGCACGGATGCACGCCAAGACCGTAGGATCCTACGCAGTGCCGTAGGGGACCGCACCGCCACTTCCCAGCAAATTAGGGACACTGTTGCTCCTGGGGTATCGGCGAGGACCATTCGCAACCGTCTCCATGAAGCTGGGCTACGGTCCCGCACACCGTTAGGCCGTCTTCCGCTCACGCCCCAACATCGTGCAGCCCGCCTCCAGTGGTGTCGCGACAGGCGTGAATGGAGGGACGAATGGAGACGTGTCGTCTTCAGCGATGAGAGTCGCTTCTGCCTTGGTGCCAATGATGGTCGTATGCGTGTTTGGCGCCGTGCAGGTGAGCGCCACAATCAGGACTGCATACGACCGAGGCACACAGGGCCAACACCCGGCATCATGGTGTGGGGAGCGATCTCCTACACTGGCCGTACACCACTGGTGATCGTCGAGGGGACACTGAATAGTGCACGGTACATCCAAACCGTCATCGAACCCATCGTTCTACCATTCCTAGACCGGCTAGGGAACTTGCTGTTCCAACAGGACAATGCACGTCCGCATGTATCCCGTGCCACCCAACGTGCTCTAGAAGGTGTAAGTCAACTACCCTGGCCAGCAAGATCTCCGGATCTGTCCCCCATTGAGCATGTTTGGGACTGGATGAAGCGTCTTCTCACGCGGTCTGCTCGTCCAGCACGAACGCTGGTCCAACTGAGGCGCCAGGTGGAAATGGCATGGCAAGCCGTTCCACAGGACTACATCCAGCATCTCTACGATCGTCTCCATGGGAGAATAGCAGCCTGCATTGCTGCGAAAGGTGGATATACACTGTACTAGTGCCGACATTGTGCATGCTCTGTTGCCTGTGTCTATGTGCCTGTGGTTCTGTCAGTGTGATCATGTGATGTATCTGACCCCGGGAATGTGTCAATATAGTTTCCCCTTCCTGGGACAATGAATTCACGGTGTTCTTATTCCAATTTCCAGGAGTGTATTTACCGTCCATGTTTCACTTCCATACATGGCTACACTCCATACAAATACTTTCAGAAATGACTTCCTGACACTTAAATCTATATTCGATGTTAACAAATTTCTCTTCTTCAGAAACGCTTTCCTTGCCATTGCCAGTCTACATTTTATATCCTCTCTACTTCTACAATAATCAGTTATTTTGCTCCCCAAATAGCAAAACTCCTTTACTACTTTAATTGTCTCATTTCCTAATCTAATTCCCTCAGCATCACCCGACTTAATTCAACTACATTCCATTATCCTCGTTTTGCTTTTGTTGATGCTCATCTTATATCCTCCCTTCAAACACCATCCATTCCGTTCAATTGCTCTTCCAAGTCTTTTGCTGTCACTGACAGAATTACAATGTCATCGGCGAACCTCAAGGTTTTTATTTCTTCTCCATGGATTTTAATACCTATTCCGAACTTTTCTTTTGTTTCCTTTACTGCTTGTTCAATATACAGATTGAATAACATCGGGGAGAGGTTACAACCCTGTCTCACTCTCTTCCCAACCACTGCTTCCCTTTCATGTCCCTCAACTCTTATAACTGCCATCTGGTTTCTGTACAAATCGTAAATAGCCTTTCGCTCCCTGTATTTTACCCCTGCCACCTTTAGAATTTGAAAGAGAGTATTCCAGTCAACATTGTCAAAAGCTTTCTCTAAATCTACAAATGCTAGAAACGTAGGTTTGCCTTTCCTTAATCTTTCTTCTTAGATAAGTTGTAAGGTCAGTATTGAATCACGTGTTCCAGTATTTCTACGGAATCCAAACTGATCTTCCCCGAGGTCGGCTTCTACTAGTTTCTCCATTCGTCTGTAAAGAATTCGTGTTAGTATTTTGCAGCTGTGGCTTATTAAACTGATTGTTCGGTAATTCTCACATCTGTCAACACCTGCTTTCTTTGCGATTGGATTTATTATATTCTTCTTGAAGTCTGAGGGTATTTCGCCTGTTTCATACATCTTGCTCACCAGATGGTAGAGTTTTGGCAGGACTGGCTCTCCCAAGGCCGTCAGTAGTTCCAATGGAATGTTGTCTACTCCGGGGGCCTTGTTTCGACTCAGGTCTTTCAGTGCTCTGTCAAACTCTTCACGCAGAATCGTATCTCCCATTTCATCTTCATCTACATCCTCTTCCATTTCCATAATATTGTCCTCAAGTACATCGCCCTTGTATAGCCCCTCTGTATACTCCTTCCACCTTTCTGCTTTCCCTTCTTTGCTTAGAACTGGGTTTCCATCTGAGCTCTTGATGATCATACAAATGGTTCTCTTATCTCCAAAGGTCTCTTTAATTTTCCTGTAGGCAGTATCTATCTTACCCCTAGTGAGATAAACCTCTACATCCTTACATTTGTCCTCTAGCCATCCCTGCTTAGCCATTTTGCACTTCCTGTCGGTTTCATTTTTGAGACGTATGTATTCCTTTTTGCCTGCTTTATTTACTGCATTTTTATATTTTCTCCTTTCATCAATTAAATTCAATATTTCTTCTGTTACCCAAGGATTTCTACTATCCCTTGTCTTTTTACCTACTTGATCCTCTGCTGCCTTCACTACTTCATCCCTCAAAGCTACCCATTCTTCTTCTACTGTATTTCTTTCCCCCATTCCTGTCAATTGTTCCCTTATGCTCTGCCTGAAACTCTGTACAACCTCTGGTTCTTTCAGTTTATCCAGGTCCCATCTCCTGAAATTCCCACCTTTTTGCAGTTTCTTCAGTTTTAATCTACAGGACATAACCAATAGATTGTGGTCAGAGTTCACATCTGCCCCTGGAAATGTCTTACAATTTAAAACCTGGTTCCTAAATCTCTGTCTTACCATTATATAATCTATCTGATACCTTTTAGTATCTCCAGGGTTCTTCCATGTATACAACCTTCTATCATGATTCCTAAACCAAGTGTTAGCTATGTTTGAATTGTGCTCTGTGCAAAATTCTACCAGGCGGCTTCCTCTTTCATTTCTTAGCCCCAATCCATATTCACCTACTACATTTCCTTCTCTCCCTTTTCCTACACTCGAATTCCAGTCACCCATGACTATTAAATTTTCGTCTCCCTTCACTATCTGAATAATTTCTTTTATTTCATCATACATATCTTCAATTTCTTCGTCATCTGCAGAGCTAGTTTGCATATAAACTTGTACTACTGTAGTAGGTGTGGTCTTCGTATCTATCTTGGCCACAATAATGCGTTCACTAAGCTGTTTGTAGTACCTTACCCGCCTTCCTATTTTCCTATTCATTATTAAACCTACTCCTGCATTACCGCTATTTGCCTTTGTGTTTACAACCCTGCAGTCACCTGACCAGAAGTCTTGTTCCTCCTGCCACCGAACGTCACTAATTCCCACTATATCTAACTTTAACCTATCCATTTCCCTTTTCAAATTTTCTAACCTACCTGCCCAATTAAGGGACCTGACATTTCACGCTCCGATCCGTGGAACGCCAGTTTTCTTTCTCCTGATAACGTCATCCTCTTGAGTAGTCCCCGCCCGGAGATCCGAATGGGGGACTATTTTACCTCCGGAATATTTTACCCAAGAGGACGCCATCATCATTTAATCATACAGTAAAGCTGCATGCCCTCGGGAAAAATTACGGGCGTAGTTTCCCCTTGCTTTCAGCCGTTCGCAGTACCAGCACAGCAAGGCCGTTTTGGTTATTGTTACAAGGCCAGATCAGTCAATCATCCAGACTGTTGCCCTTGCAACTACTGAAAAGGCTGCTGCCCCTCTTCAGGAACCACACGTTTGTCTGGCCTCTCAACAGATACCCCTCCGTTGTGGTTGTACCTAAGGTACGGCTATCTGTATCGCTGAGGCACGCAAGCCTCCCCACCAACGGCAAGGTCCATGGTTCATGGGGGGGGGGCATGGCATTATAGCATGTTAAATCATAAAGTGTCTTCATTCAATAAAAGGTTTGATGTTTGACCAGTGGTGGTTGCCTTTGGATTTTCTGATTCTCAAAGTTTCGACGTGTACAACATTGGGGTGAGGAATGCTGCGAATCCGATATGGACCTGCGTATAGAAGTTCAAATTTACAGCACTTACCTTTTATTCTGCTGGATAAATAGTGTGTACGTACTAATATCTTCTGTCCTACGTGAAAGTCTCGGCGTGTACAAACCTGTTTTTGCTGTCTTCTCCGGCGCTCTGCGGCACGTTTGATGTTGTTCAGCGCAATGTCAATTATTTCGTGCTGTCGTAATCGACGAGATGTAGGAAAATTTACTAATTCTGTAATTTTGTTTGGTGGTTCAACGTTTTTCAGTATAACAGACGGAGATAGCATAGTAGATTCATTTGGAATGGAATTAATTACATCTTGGAATGAAAATATGTGTGTGTCCCAATCAATATGTCTTTTGTGGCAGTATATTCTACACAGTTTACCAATTTCTTTCATTAATCGTTCACAGGGGTTCGAAGAAGCATGGTACTTGTATATATAGATCGGAGAAATGTTTCTAGCTCGTAACATGCGTGTCCATATAGCAGAACGAAATTTTGATCCATTATCGGAAATTACTCTCATCACATGTCCTACATGAAATAGAAAATGTTTTACAAATGCTTTCGAAACGGTTTTAGCAGTAGCTTTGCGTAACGGAGTGAAAGTAATAAATTTTGAAGTGAGTTCGACAGCGACAAAGATGTAGCAAAAACCTCTGTTAGTTCTCGGAATTGGACAAAAAATGTCTACTGCGGCCATATGTCTTAATTTAGCAGGTACAATGGGATATAATGGAGGAATATGTGAAGTTGTGTCTGACTTAGCTTTCTGGCAAATTTTACATGACGCTAAAACTCGTCGTATACGTTTCTCCATGTTGGCAAAATAACAGTTCTGTCTCAGTATAAGAAAACATTTTCTGGCTCTGTAATGTGCGTAACTTAAATGAGTATACCATATTAATTTGTTAAGAAGTTCGTCAGGAATGCATAATAACCAATTGTTGCTGTCAGGGTGAGAGCGGCGAAACAGAATGTCATTACGTACAGTGTAGTGGTTTCTAATCGTAACATTATTCTTATCTGGCCAAAGGTGTTTAATTTCTTTCCACACATTGTCTTTATTCTGCTCTTGTGCTATGTCCTGTAATGACGACGAAATAAAATTTTCAAATGCAACGTGCTGAATGTACATGACGCTGAAATTTGCTTTGCAGAATTTCGTTGCGACGTCTTGCTGATTGTTGCTGAGAGAACGGGATAGTGCGTCTGCTACAACATTTTGTGTGCCGGGAATGTGAACTATTGTAAAATTAAATTCCTGTAGATAAAGCTTCCATCTGCTTAATCTGTCGTGTGTGAATTTAGCTGAAAGTAAAAATTGTATAGCTCTATGGTCTGTGTAAACGGTGGTGTGTCTTCCATAAAGAAAATGTCTAAATCTCGTGAAAGCCCAAACAACACATAGAGTTTCAAGTTCAGTAACGGAATAATTTCGTTCAGCAGGTGACAGAATGCGGCTTGCAAATGCGATGTTTTTAATTATTGTAGAACCATCTTCTTCAATTTCCTGAAAAATGTGTACGCCTAAAGCGGTGTTGGAACTGTCGGTGGCAATGGAAAAATTTCTGCTAAGATCTGGGTGTGATAAAAGTGGTGCATTCAACAAAGCGTGTTTCAGGTTCATGAATTCAGAATGTGCTTGCTTATCCCAGGACCAAATACTGTTTTTACCTGTTAATTGGCATAATCTAGGTGTGTCTAAAGCAGAGTGATGAATAAATTTACGAAAAAAGTTAATTAAGCCCAAAAAACTGCGTACTTGTTTCTTCGTCGTAGGAACAGTAATGTCACGTAGAGCTTGAAGTTTTTCCGGATCAGGCGCAATGCCTTCTGCTGAAATTACGTGTCCAAGAAATTTTATAGAAGTTTTGCCAAAACGCGATTTACTGAGATTAACTGTGAGTTCTTGTGCACGAAAAGTTTGTAACAGTTGTTCTAGAATCAGATTGTGTGCAGACCACTTAGCTTCTGCAATAAGAATGTCGTATACGTACGTCGTGATTCTGTCTTTAAGTTCTGTCGGAAGTATCGTGTTCAAACCGCGAATAAAATCTGCAGAAGAAATAGTTAAGCCGAATGGTAATTTGCAAAATTGATAACAGTCACCAAAACAGAGAAAAGCTGTATACTTTCTGCAATTCGGATGAAGTTGAATTTGCCAAAATCCCGATTTTAAATCTAATGTAGAATAAATAGCAGTACCGTGAAATTTCTGTAGCAGTTCCTCTAATGTCTGTGGTCGATCTGTTTCATTAATAATTATGTCATTGATGTGACGTGAATCAAGTACGAGGCGAAGTGAGCCATCTTTTTTCTTAATAATATGCAGCGGGTTTATGTACGGACTAACTGCCGGTTCAATAATTCCTTGGTCGAGCATATCCTGCAATTCTTTCTTAACTTGTTCTCTGTGAATATATGGAATGGGATAATGTTTCGCTTTAAATGTGTCGTGCTGTTTGACTTGAAATTCATACATAAAGCCGGACATAGTACCAGGAATGTTGTCGAAAACTGGAGCTTGCTGTAAAAGAATTTTGTGTAGTTGCGTGCGTTCGTCGTCTGTATTTGCACTGCTTTGTTTAACTTTATCAGAAATCATTTGCATTACGTCGTAGTCAGCTTCGTCTGAAGTATTATAGTTATGTATGTACGTATCCGTGAAAAATGTGGAATTACAGTCTATGTTACGTGTTGCGGAAATGACCTCTGTACGATTAATTGTTTGTTCTTCCGCAGATAAAGAATGCTGAAATTCTAAAGCCAATTGCACATTTTCATCCTTCAACATTAGATAGGAATTCTGAAAATCAACCACTGCGTCGTGTTGTACGAGAAAATTAGTACCTAAAATAACGTCTGTTGTCAATAAGGGAACAATCCAAAAGTTTGAGTGAAAAGTATGACCTGCAATACAAAATGATAAATGCGTCTGTAATTTAACGTCTACACCTTTACTCGATACTGCTCCTTTCACTTTCGTTTTGCCTAATGGTAATGTAGGATACGTATTCTCTTTGTTACACTCGAAAGGTTTTTCACTTATAACTGACATAGGTGATCCGGAATCGATTACTGCTGAAAATTTCGATGAACCTATTTTAATTTCGATGACAGTATGTGAAATAGTTTTCTGAACAACTGGTCTTTCCTGTAAAAGAGTGTTTCGGATGTCGTCAAAAGTAATAACATTTTCGTGAACAACATTTTACGTGTCAAAAGTAGTGCTTGTGTTACTGGAAGATACGACCTGCACAGTATCTAGTCAGATTCTATCCGACGTGTTATTATTATCAGGAGGATGTTGTGGCATTTCTACTATTTGAACTGTTCTATTATTTCTTCCAGACGTATTACGCTCTGGATGATACCTACTGTCGGGTTCATTCATGAGAATATGTTCTTGCGGATGATTTTGCTGTTCGTAAGACCGACCGTTATTACACGTACGCTGATAATTGTGCTCATCGTTTTTACGTCTGTCGTGATAGTCATTCCTATACGGTGCATTGCGATAGGAATTGAAGTATTGTGGTTTCTGCACATACTTATCTCCTTGCCGGCGTATGTTACTATTTGTTGCAGTTGGGACTATACGTCCACGCGGCGAAACATTAAACTTAGGTTGACCTTGTGTATTAAATTGGTGGTTAGGTATGCTAACCGGCTGGTTTTGTTACTGTTGTTGTGAATAACCTCTATTGTTACTAAAATGTGGTTCCTGTTGCTGAAAATTTTGACGATATTGATAATTAGAATTTTGTCTGTTATTAAAGTTCTGGTAGTTGTCGTTCCTAAAGCGTCTGTTACTTTTATTATTGAAATTACGTGGCTGATCGTAATTGGTGTACGTTTGTTGGCCTTGGTTGTTATATGAAAAATTTTTGTTTACGAAAGAATAATCTGATTGCTGCACTTATAAAAGCTGCAGCAGATCCCTGAATGCCGAAATGTTTTCTTTTTGCTGACCCGTTAGAAGTGACACTCTTAATGACCGTGGTAATTTAGAAATGCATAATTGAATGAGTGCAGATTCACTATATGGTTCACTTAGGTACTGGTTTTGTTGCACCATGTGTTCAAAAAATTGCGTCACACTGGGAAAATTGGAGTTCTCATAATTTGGCAAACTAATTAATTGATCTTTAATTCCGCGCTGTGTCGTCTTCGACCAGTACGCTGACAGAAAAGCATTCTGAAATTCTTCTACCGAGTAGCATTGTCTCGCGATCGGTCTCATACAAGTTGCCGGTTCGCCTTCCAAAAAACTGCAAATAAATTCAAGTTTATGCGTTACGGGCCAAGTCGGTGGAAAAGCAAAGCTAAATTGTTGTATCCAATCCAGAGGGTGAATCTGTGTTCTGTCATTTTTAAACACTTTAAATTTTCTCACTGATAGAAAATGTTTGTAATCGAAATCATCGTCTCTGTATGACGGAACAGGTTCAGTATTGTAAGAGAATCTATTTGTCTGTGTCTGTTCGGAATCTAGGTCCCGTACTATCTGTAGATTACTCAAATTATACGCGCTGCGTGAATCTGACAAATGTTTGCAAAGTGGCGTCTGCTGTGATGTGTTAAACCCAGAAACATTTTTTATCTCTGTTACCTCTTGCTGTAAACTTGACAATTTTATACGCAATGTGTTATTAGATGAATCTATCTCATTAATTGTCTGCTGTAAATTTTGGAATTCAGGTGTTTGGTTAAACGAAATCGGTGCAGTATCGTCTGATTTATTGTCATTAGTACTTTCGATAACATCAATACGACTGGCCAATTCATCACATTTTTCAGTCAGTATTTTTACCTGATCATCGGTTTTAGTGTCAGAGGCATTAATCTGTTTTTGCAATTTACGTGTAGTTTCGTTCAGATTTTTAACGTCACCTTTGATGACATCGCAATCCTGTGTTAGTTCTAATTGTTCGAATCTGTCTGTCACTGTCTGAATATCTGCTGTGTGTGTATCTGTTTTTGATTTAAGATCAGAAATCTCATCACGTAATTCCGCGTTCAACTGTTCGATGGTATTAATTTTGTCGGACACAGTAGCAATATTGTTGTGTACGTATGTTTTTGCCTTCGCAAACAATTTACGTTTGTCTTCCTGTCTCTGTGCTGTGATTGTTTCCATTACTTGACGTTTTACTTTATTTTGATCCTGTATAAATTTGCGGAAACGAGTATCACTGTTTTGTATGTGCAGATTAAAACGTTCGTCAATCTGAGTGTTCTGTTGGTCGAATTTCGCGTCCATCTTTGCATCCATTGTGCGCGAAAGTTCTACTGTCATTGCTTTAAACTCATCGCGTAATTGTGTAGCCTTTTCAGAGCATTGTTTACCGACTGTACTAATTTCGTCTCTGAGTGATTCTGTTGCAGCTGTTTGCATATCCCTTAATTCTTGAGCAACCGATCTAATTTCTTCGCTACTTTTTCTTGAACAAGCCTCAATTTCCTCGCGTAACTGTTCCTTAGTATCATGACATTGTGCGGCAACGGCTCTAATCTGTTCACTAAGCTGTCTGGAATTGTTGTCTAATTTTTCATTTAAGTGTCGTTTGAGATTTTCGTTATCTTGTTTGTTCTGTTCTCTAAGTTGTTTGTGATTGTTGTCTTGTCTTTCATCCGACCGTTTTGAATTGCTGTCTATTTTTTCATTTAACTGTTTGGAAGTGTTGTCTAGTTTTTCATTAAGGCTGTCATGTTTTTTACCCTGTTGTAGCAATATTGTCATAATTTGATCAAATCTAAAATGAATATATCTATTCTCTCTACTGTGTGATGGTGTGTCTGCAATTGTCGCGTTTTGTGTATCCATTTGGACATTCTGAGATTTACAAAAAGGTTTGCCAATCGAATGTACACTGTCGGTCACTATTTCGAAATTAAATGGATCCGTCGTACTTTCAGTACACTGTCCATTTTCATTAGAAAAATTTGTCTGTACGTTATTTGAATTTTCCAAACCGGGTGTGTTAAGCTGAGCAGCGCTCATTACAATAGAGCGCCCCGCCTCATCAATTGTCGTTAAGTCAACAGACGACACAATTGAATTCGTCTGTTCATCACTAGGATGATTGTCAGTAAACGGTGGATTGTCATCATTATATTGCATGTCGCAAGTACTAGCGGTGAAGTTATTTAATTCGGTTATTTCATTCATAATACCTCGCGATACACTATTTACAGTCTTTCGCGGCATTTTTACAATAGTCACAATTATTCACAAAAGAAATAAGCACTATGCAAATAGCAACAAACATAAATACAACAGAGCAACGAATTGCCGATGATCTGAGGAAAGAAAGTCATAAAATTAGTAAAAGCGTTGCGCCAAATGCTAATTATATTAAGTAAATAAGAGCAAATATCTAACTACTTTTCAGAAGATTCTCAACGAAATAGGATCCTGGACCGGATGTCGCCAAGTGTAACCTCCCCCCAAAATTTTGAAAAGACAATATTTAAATGTTAATGGGAATAGAGCCAAGTGTAACCTTCCCACAAAAATATGAAAATGAAAAAATTGAATAAAAATTACAAACAGTGCCAAATGTTAGCTTGCCACAGTAATAAAACTCAATGATAATAAAAATGTGAAAAAATGTTAAGTCCGCACAAAATTAACGTTAAGATCAACCTGATAAATTTTATAAGGTCATCTGCGCTGACCTTAGGCCCTGTGCAATAATCAACCTGATAAATTAAATCTGGGAGGAAAACCAAAGGAAATATTGTTTCAATTGTAATGATTATTTTCTTAAAAAGATTGCTTTGAGAACAAAATTATTATTGGGGCAATTCTTGAACAAATTAATTACAGTTAACATACATTACATTATCAGATGTGCGCAATGCTGCTTCATTACCTTATTTAAAAATATACCTCGTCCTGAACCTTGACCAGAGGCCCATGTCGACTCCCGCCGACTCCTCACACACAACTCTGACTGTCTCACGCGTGCTACCAGCACTAACGAACTACATGCTCTCGCGACTCGCTACGTACAACAACTGCCTCGCAACTGCACTGAACTCGCGCGCGGTCAAGCGCGGACTAGCAACGATAAATAACTCTCTGGTCAGAGATTCTGTCATGCCTCGCCATCGCTGCTACCGAATACACGTGTTTCAACTTTCAGTACTCAATCTAAAATAACCACGAAACAGTGGCAGAAAAATGAAACAATATAATGGTAGCTTAGCGCTACATGACAGTAAAGTCACCCCCTTTTAAAAAGAATAAAAACTCCCAAAATTTCAATAATCCTTAGCCACCTGGTTTACGCCTTTCGGAAATTAACTAATTCAACCACCATAAAAGGAATCCTAACAGTTTTCTATCAGGTTAAGGAAAATGGCACGGTAAAATATTGTGTCCTTGCTGTACCTAACCGTTTTGCATATGACAGCAATTCAATTTCTTGACTTTTTCACTTATCTGCTCCAGACACTTTTTGTAGCATTCACATGGAGCGCATACAAGTTTTCATTCAACACCCTGTTGTCCCTCTATATTCTAGGTTTGGTTCCCTCATTTCTCATTTTTAGTTGTTGTTGGATATGTTAATTTTTTACCCTGTTTCGACCACCCTTTCGGCTCCGCTGATCATTGGCAACTACTTTATATCATTGCAAAAAGTCAGGACCTGATGCATTCTCAGTAAGACACATTTCTGTAATCTTCCACTGACGCTAGAAAAATTTAAAACAATGAGATTAACGTCCTCCACATACCTCGGATTAATTTCACGAACAAGAGTAAAATAGTTACATGGATAGATTGTGCTATATACTCGTTAACACCCTCACACATACGCCAAATACAAATAAATATACACGCTGCAAAGGCCTTGCAGGGTATATAAATGCAGTAATGGTGTGTGTAAACAGGTAAATACGTTATGAGGTTCCATGCGGTTGGCCGCACTTTAAAATACGCACGCCGCCAGTCACGCCGCAGCATTTCCTACATGAGGGCGCTACCACGAACTTTTACTCCGCTACCAAGCATATGTACACATTCCATTTCTGGAGATCCAGCGACGGGCCTACTTAAGTTCAAACATCGATTCACAGATCCCATTTTGTGTGTTTACCGTTCCATAACATCTACAGACTGTCATAGCGGTCGGGATTCGTCATCTGCAGAGTAGCCATTATACTGAGGATTGACTGAATTGAATCCTTTGTATCTGTATCAACCACAGCAAACGATGTTATGTACTACTTTTATGTTTTGTTATTAGATGTAGAATAAATTAATAATTGAATTCCCTGTCCACGAACCATATCTGTTCATCGCTCCTGTTTGTACTCAATAACCACAAAGCATGCAAAGGAAGTTACGATAGTAAATACGTAATTGACTTTTGTTCATATTGTTGCAAGATATGACTACAATAGTAGATAATGCTTTATAAGGAACGAATGCGAGCACCTTACCACAGCTAGCGAACAATTTCAAGGATCACACTTAACACACCTATCATCATACTGTCACTTGAATGCTTGTGAACTATACTAAGTATTGTAACATAATATTGTTTACTTCCTTAACGAATTATTCACATTTAGCTGGTTGGTAACACCTTTTGATTCTCATTTCCGTTGAGGAACATATTCAGTGTCTTTGTCGAAGTCACAGGTATCCACATCAACCTCCGATTCATTCAGCGCGTTCATAGAAAGCATTTGCTTGGCACAACCACTGCACACGTCACAACAGGCAGTTACATATGTGTCGCTTACCACTGTTTATGTGCACACATCCTGCCAAAGTCGCCACTAGCTCTAATCCGACGAGTTAGAACTTTTATCCCTCGGATTATTGTGGTACTTAAAACTTTTTAGGACTAAAGGACATTACGTAATACGTTTTGCATGCAACAACTCAGTTTCCCATCGAGTGTCGCTTACCACTTTTTGCAGCCGAGGTCTTTAAACATCGTAATTGAAGTACGTATGTGCCGGCCGCTATGGCCGAGCGGTTCTAGGCGCTTCAGTACGGAACAGCACTGCTGCTACGATCGCAGGTTAGAATCTTGCCTCGGGCATGGATGTGTGTAATTTCCTTAGGTTGGTGAGGTTTAAGTAGTTCTAAGTCTACGGGACTCATGACCTCAGATGGTTCAAAATGGTTCAAGTGGCTTTGAGCACTATGGGACTCAACTTCTGAGGTCATCAGTTCCCTAGAACTTAGAACTACTTCAACCTAACCAACCTAAGGACATCACACACATCCATGCCCGAGGCAGGATTCGAACCTGCGACCGTAGCAGTCTCGCGGTTCCAGACTGTAGCGCCTAGAACCGCACGGCCACTCAGGCTGGCATGACCTCACATGTTAAGTCCCATAGTGCTTAGAGCCATTTGAACCATTTTTTTTTAAGCACGTATGCAGATAACACGTGTATTCAGTATTGAAACATAATACCACGAATCTTCGTTCCACATAAATAAAAATAACATTATGTTTTAGCCTCGGATCACAGTGCACGCTTCATACGTGGAGTATTATCTCAATCGGCTTAAATGATCAAATTATCATGTTACGGTATACAAAATCCATGGGGAATATACAAAAAATGCAAGACAGATTGAGCTAGGAACTACTTTTCTTTTAAATAATGACCATTTGTCATACATTAACGTTCATTCGAGTCGGGATGTCCTGATTACAATAACAGCGTCCGCTGTTTGCATAAATATGACTCAAGGAATACTTCTTTCTAGCGAATCTGCTTGAGAAGGATACGTTGTGAACTGGAAGCTTCTTGTAAACTTAGGAACATATATCGTCTAACGCAGTATCAAATGTCTCTTATGTTAGCAAAGCTGTGTTTGTTTATTCTTTTAGAATTTACAAGTGAAATAACGTATTAAGCGGATTGCAACAACACAGAAAGGAATTGAACTAATCTAAAAAGAAAATTTACTAGTGCCTTAATGTTCCAGATACACTTCTTATCTGGTAAGAACAACCTAGTGAGTAACATATGTTGCATCACTAAATGATGGCGTCTGCCGTGTGTGCACAATGCAAAATAAATGAGTGAAAAATTACTTACTGTTCATGTGGTTCCTATGTCTTAAAAATAAATTAGTTGTGTGTGTACGTAGCATCGATCTTCACAAAACTAGAGGTTTTTCTTACGCTGGTCTAATGTGCATATTCAAAGTGAACACATTTTTCCTCTGAAATAAAACTCAGCTACATAATGTTGACGTGCATAGCTGCACTCCGCTGAAATTCGCCAAACCCTGGTGTCCACCAACACCTGTAATGTGGTGGGCAGTATGACATTAACAACAGACGCCCTCGAGAAGTCCCTTTGTGGTTTAGTGCTTCAGATGGTCGCTGACATGCGCAGTACCAAGGTGAGGGAAGCGCTCCACACTACTTGCTGGCCAAACGTCTTTTCGCGTCTACCCGCAACACATCTTCTGCTGTAACAGGTGTAGGAGTCAGTGAGCAAGTGTTGCAACCGTACCCAACCTTACCACCAGACATTTTAACACGAAGTTTTGACAAGAGTGAACATTCGAATGAATGTGTATCTTTGAACAATTTAATAAAAAATGACTAAAGCTCGATTTCTATCGTTAATTTACTTCATCAAAAAGCAAAGCATATCAAAATATGGTTTCCACACTAAAAGTTATGTGCAGTCCTGACTCAGAAGCTGAATTCTATGAGGAATCGAAGTGTGTGTGCCCTCCACTTTCCTCGAATTCGACTGTTCGTAAGTCAGCATGGTCTGCTGTTTTCAACTGCTTTTTGAAATCTTGGCCAACTTTTTCTCAATATATTTGAATCAGCCATTGAATTCATCATGTAGCGCTGCCACATCCTTCCTAAATAGTTTCCTATTCTCCTGTCAGTTTTGGTCTTGCTACCTCTCTTCTCTGCTTTACTCTTTTCTGCCACCGCTTGACTACCTCTCTCCTCTTCTTGTTTCCTATTTGCTTCTGCTTTCGTGTCTATCTCCCGCACGCCTTTAATGTCCGCATCTGCCTATTTCCTATCTGTCTCGGCTTTTTCCAGCAGTTTTTTTTATCCAGAATAGAATATCACCCACGATTCCGAAATTTGACCTCCTGTGCACCACAATCGACTCTGTTTTGCGCAAGTCGCGATAGTTTCACTATGTCTTGGCGTGGTTTACTGGGTTTCAGGCATCTCAACTGCTGCTGACGTCTTTCCCACAGAAAATTGCAGCATGTCCTCTCCTGACTCCACTGAATCCTCCTGACACCTCCATTTCGCTCTCGACTAGCCTATGTGTAAAGGAAATTTAATCCCAATCTCCTAATCGGGGAACTATCGCCACAACAAATTTAACATGAATGAATGACACTGAGAGCAAAAATACGTTCACAAGTAAAAAAAAAAAAAAGAATCTTCAAATGCAATATAAATTTTTCCATTCAAATTTTTCAAAATACTTCCTCCTACTAAAGAAACTAATTATAAATAGCACGCACTGAACATGAGCCACGCTAGCATATGATGCAGATTAATACGCAAGCAAATGAAAAATGGGGTAAAAAAGGACAGTACAAATTTTTCACCTCAAGATGCGTCTCATTGTGCCGTTGTAACTGCAGGATATCAGAACAAATCAAAAATAACATCCTGGTTAAGAGCTGACAGTTAAGTTTCGTGTTTGTCGTCCCTGACAGGAAGAGCAGTATGCCCTTGATCTGCATTGTCATATGACATTGCTATAAAAATGTTTAGTCAAATTATCATGAAACAATGTACAGCAAAGTTATAATGGTAGGGAAAATCGTCGCATCTCACCCTAGTCAATAAACAAATCCGTGACCCTTTCCATCGTTAGATAATAAGTCATTGCTCATTGATTTGGCCACTGTGCATAATAATGACATCGTCACAGTGAGTACAACAAAATGTAGTTCCATAGCATGTTACATATGCTATTAGTGGGTCACCCAATCATGGAAAAGTTCTGAGGCCGTTAAAGAATCTTGAAATTTAAGTAAAGTCTGCTTACAACACAGTTACAGTTGTCCTAATTGGTGGACACAGTTCACAAGTTGATCGAGAGCGAAGTTCTTTTAAATATTGTTTGAATTTTCATGAAATGACTGTGGGGAGGAACCAAATTACATGGAAGACTATATGGACTAAACGCAACACGCTGTCTTTATCTATGCGGATTGTGGATTAAGAGTTAATGAGATAAAATCACAACTGAGAAGTCAAATCGGCAACTCAAATTGTGTCCCAGAAGAAGTAAGTAGCGAGCTGCCCTGAATATGGATCGCACTACCATGGATATTCCCCAAAATAAGCAATGAGTGCTCCCATCAGAACTATATGGCAGCCGGGAGACGAATAACAATGAATGTTAGCTCTCCCCTCAACTCCTACTTTCACGGAAAAGGTGTACATGGAAGGGACGAATTGACGCTGTTGCCAGCGTGACAGACAAGAATATGATTTATTTCCCAGAGAAAAGGGAAATGCAGCAGGAATTTTCGCCTGTTGGCATAGAAGAAGCACATTAACAAGCACAAGTTTACTACCAGCTTGGAGCAGTGTCTCCCAGATTGGTCAGCTTGTTCACGCCCCGCGCTAAGGCGTGGGTGACACATTCGATTGAATGCACCACATACGTATTTAGGAGCAAAGGCAACCGGCATTCTCATGCTGGTCGGTCAACGCCGTGGCCTCTCGTTCTTCGATGTACATGCAGGAAAGGCAGTTTCATGCCCAATTCTTTGCAATGTGCAATGGTGCTGAAAAGACAGTGTCCTCCTCCCCCCAGTGGGAACAGGTGACGGCGCTGCCAATGAAAGCTCGCAGCAGGTCACAGCAATATTTCTGGAAAAATTGCCCATGGGAGGCTCTCGACTCCTAATAAGATTCACTGAGTACGCTCTGGTGACAAAGAGTAACCTGCGACTACACTGGAAGGCTATCTTCACAGTAAAGAAAACGCAGATATTTGCTCCCTAGCAAATATGTCCTACACTCATATTAAAATAACCTTTAAATAGTGGCAATAAAATGAAACAATATTGTATAGCGATAAATAACAGTAATGTCACATTTTCGTCAAAATATTGCTCTGGAGCAGCATGAAAGTGAAAGATTTCTGCTATTGCCAACAGTTCCTTCAGTGTGGGATTTCTTAACTTCAGTGCCTATGCACACATTTCGGGATCAGATCGGTACATCATTGTTACATCGCGCACTAGCGATTCAGCACAAGATTGTTTACAGCTTTTATTTGAACAAAAATTCTATATCTTTGGGTCAGACCGTTGTAATCTAATGACGAAGCAGTAGACTATATGATTAAAACGATTTCTTGGGACAAAGAAGGAATGCAAGCCTAGCTACCAAGACATGCATTTTGCTGCTCGTAACACTTAGATAGCGATCTGCAGCTATTTGAAAATTCCAAACTCTCAGCTTTAAAGTGAGGAAGTATCTTTGATGGAAGACACGTTGCTTGGAGCTCGGTAAATAAAGGAAAAGCACTCTGTTTATCAATGTTACTCGCTTGGGAGTGGAGCTGCTGACGACTACACAGTGGGTCCCACATTTTATCTTCAGTATAAAATTTCGCGGATGATGCTGCCGATCCACAGTTTACAGTTGCTGCCTTTGTTGTTGTTCCTCTAGTCTTAATTGTCGTTCCAACGCTTGGTTTTGTAGTTTTCCACGTTGTGCCTGTTGTTGCAAGTGAAGTTACAGCTACTGCTTTTGTCGTCCTGGGTGTACGTGCTGCTACATTTGATTTTGCATCTGTTGCTGACAGTTTATGAATTCTGGATCCATGATCACCGAACATAGTCTAGTGCAGTGCACACAAGAAATAATCCCATAAAGACAGGTCCAGTGACCTTGGAGGCCAGTAATAGAAGACTGAATCATTTGGTCCAATGTGACCGACCCATCGTTCAATAATCCTTTGACTTAAAAATTCCCACACTTCCAGGTGCCAGAGTGGGGGTGCCCCAGCCCCTTCATAAATGAAGTCGTTATAATCCTAATAATCGTCAGAGACAGCAAAGGACTTGGAAGAGCAGTTGAATGGAATGGATAGCGTCTTGAAAGGAGGATATAAGATGGACATCAACAAAAGCAAAACGAGGATAATGGAATGTAGTTGAATTAAGTCGGGTGATGCTGAGGGAATTAGATTAGGAAATGAGACACTTAAAGTAGTACAGGAGTTTCGCTATTTGGGGAGCAAAGTAACCGATGATGGTCGAAGTAGAGAGGATATAAAATGTAGACTGGCAATGGCAAGGAAAGCGTTTCTGAAGAAGAGAAATTTGTTAACATCGAGTATAGATTTAAGTGTCAGGAAGTCATTTCTGAAAGTATTTGTATGGAGTGTAGCCATGTATGGAAGTGAAACATGGACGATAAATAGTTTGGACAAGAAGAGAATAGAAGCTTTCGAAATGTGGTGCTACAGAAGAATGCTGAAGATTAGATGGGTAGATCACATAACTAATGAGGAAGTATTGAATAGGATTGGGGGAAGAGAAGTTTGTGGCACAGCTTGACCAGAAGAAGGGATCGGTTGGTAGGACATGTTCTGAGGCATCAAGGGATCACAAATTTAGCATTGGAGGGCGGCGTGGAGGGTAAAAATCGTAGAGGGAGACCAAGAGATGAATACACTAAGCAGATTCAGAAGGATGTAGGTTGCAATAGGTACTGGGAGATGAAGAAGCTTGCACAGGATAGAGTAGCATGGAGAGCTGCATCAAACCAGTCTCAGGACTGAAGACCACAACAACAACAACAATAATCAGTCCCCAACTGTGGGGAGGTATGTGCTTCCAGTAAGTGTGTTCTCGGAAGAAAAAAAAATCGATAGTCCCTCTCATGTTATATAACTTCATGTGGTTGTTCCGAACCCCATATTCTCACATTATGACGGTTCACCTTTCCAGTTATATGGAGAGTTGCCTTGTCACCAAACACTAAGCGTGGAAGAAAACTGTCACCCTCCATGTTGCCAGGAACGAAATAACGGAACTTCACACGTTGTTGTTTGTCACTTTCAGGAAGAGCTTGCAGTAGTTGAATATTGTATTGTTTCATGTGTAAACGCCGACGCAACACGCGCCAGACGGACATCGGGGGCATGTCGACTTGTCGAGCTGCACAGCGAATGCATTTCTGCGGACTCCTTGTGAAACTACGGCGGATGCGTTCCATGTCTGTGTCAGACACTCGGAAACGGCCCGGCGATTTGCCTTTACACAAACAATCTGTTTCCCGGAATTGTTCATGCTATCGTCTAATGCTCTGAGCTGTATGAGAGTCCGCACCATATCTAGTATAAAACTCACGCTTAACAGTTATTACTGACCCGCACTGCGTAAAACGTAGAACGCAAAACGCTTTCTGTTGTGCCGACACCATTTTTACTGGAACTGAAGTGGGCTAAAATACCGCTACCAAGCTGGAACCATGTGAACCTCAACAAGTTTGCTCTTCCCAACAGTCCGTTGTTCACTCAAATATCTCTAATAACATAATAGTTATGATTTTTTAACATCAGATGATTCTTTTTGATACACACTGCATAAAGCGTCAATGCGTCACCAATTTACGATGGAGTAATAATAATAATGTCGTGTGACTAGGGCCTCCCGTCGGGTAGACCTTTCGCCTGGTGCAAGTCTTTCGATTTGACGCCACTTCGGCGACTTGCGCATCGATGGGGATGAAATGATGATGATTAGGACAACACAACGCCCAGTCCCAGAGCGGAGAAAATCTTCGACCCAGCTGGGAATCGAACCCGGACCCTTAGGATTGACATTCTGTCACGCTGACCACTCAGCTACCGGGGGCAGACTTTACGATGGAAAAAATTATTTTCAATTTTGATCACCGAATGCCATTCTGGCACTGTGCAGGACTCGTTGACGTCTCTGGAGCTCAACAAATTGTGTAAGCGTCGGCTTACAATACACTGAAGCGCCAAAGAGACTGGTATAGGGATGCATGTTCGAATATTGAGATATGTAGACAGGCAGAATATGGCGATGCGGACAGCAACACCTATGTAAGACAACAAGTGTGTGGCGCTGTTGTTAGTTCGGTTAATGCTGCTACAATGGCAGGTTGTCAAGACTGAAGTGATTTTGAACGTGATGTTATAGTCGGCACACGAGCGATGGGACACAGCTTCTCTGTGGTAGCGACCATTTGACGAGTATACCATAAATATCAGGAATCCGGTAAAACATCAGATCTCCGACATTGCTGCGGTTGGAAAAAGATCCTGCAAGAACGGGGCCAACGACGATTGAAGAGAATCGTTCAACGTGACAGAAGTGCGATCCTTCCGAAAACTGCTGCAGATTTCAATGCCATCAACAAGTGTCAACATGCGAATCATTCAACGAAACATAATCGAAGGTCCACTCATGTAGCGTTGATGATTGCACAGAGCGTTACGCCAGTCTGGGCCCGTCGGCATTGTACTCTTGATGAATGGAAACATGTTGCCTGCTCGGACGAGTCTCGTTTCAAATTGTCTCGATCGGATGGACGTGTACGGGTATGGAGACAACGTCAAGAATCCTAGGGCCTGCTCAAGCGGGTAGCGGCTGTGTAATGGTGTGGGGCGTGTGCTGTGGGAGTGATATGGAACCGCTGATACGTCTAGATACAACTCAGACAGGTTACATGTACGTAAGCACCCTCTCTGATCATCTGGATCCATTCATGTCCATTGAGCATTTCGACGGACTTGGGAAATTCCAGCAGGACAATGCGACACCTCACACGCCCTGAATTGCTACAGAGAGTTTCCAGGAACTCTCTTCTGAGTTTAAACACTTCCTCTAGTCACCAAACTCCCAAGACATGAATATTATTTAGCATATCTGGGATGCCTTTCAACGTGCTGTTCAGAAGAGATCTCCAGTCACTCGTACTCTTGCGGATTTATGGACAGTCCTGCAGGATTCATGGCATCAGTTTCCTCCAGCACTGCTTCAGACATCAGTCCTCTACATGCCATACCGTGTTGTGGCACTTCTGCGTGCTCTCGGTGGCCCTACACGATACTAGGCAGGTGTACCATTTTCTTCGGCTCTTCAGTGTAAAATCAATATAATGCCTTTCTTAAGTGTTTGACCTTTTGCATCCACGTCACTAATCTATTACAAATGGAAACTCTTTTTACGTCTTCGTTGCATTTGAAACGTCATATTTGCTTCTGGTTCCCAAAATTGGAACCAAGTTTTTTTTCCAGCGTAAGTTGGCATCACTTTAACTCACTAGAATGCCTATGAAATATCCATGCCATACGATAATTAAAGCCCACGGTGGATCTCTGTGAGTTGCTGTTCTTTAATTTTAACCATCCGGTACAACCATAGTCTCCTTAAGGTTTACCATCGTTGGGGAAAATGAATCGCACTGAAGGGTGATTATGTAGAGGAAACCTAACACCATCAATAATTTTCATGGTCGGAGTTCTATATTTTCGATGTGATATTTAAAACTTTATTACTTTCTTTCGTACAACAAGCACCATACAAATAAAAAATATCCTTACAAAGAAGTTCCGAAAAGGATGCGGAGGGCCAGAATGAGAGTTTTATAACGACGTGGATTGCGTCAGTGTATGGGATTTCCTATTCATAACGACAGTCGTAACGCATTCGGAGCACTTTTCTTCGCCGCTGTACAAAGGACCGACAAAGTCGGGAAGCAGTGCCGGCGAGTCCCCAGGAGCCCTTCCAACTCCGACAGAAGGGCGGCCGCCCCATTGCTTGTCAAAACTTCACCGACGTGCACACTGTTACGTATATTAGATTCCCACCTCCATTCCTCCCCATCCTCTTGACACATCGACGTCTTAGCCTGGAGACCGTTGCCAAGTTCCTAACTTAATCAGTTTCGGGCCACGCCTTGAAATTCCCCCTCCGTCGTCATGGAAACTAGGTTTAAACGAGTAAACGGCCGTCAACAGCCGGGCTTTTATAGGGTAAAATACGTCAGCTTCGCCTCTGTGGACCAAGCAGCGG
Source organism: Schistocerca nitens (assembly GCF_023898315.1). Taxonomy (NCBI): domain Eukaryota; kingdom Metazoa; phylum Arthropoda; class Insecta; order Orthoptera; family Acrididae; genus Schistocerca; species Schistocerca nitens. The sequence goes on along the minus strand of NC_064622.1, from coordinate 122,849,005 downwards.
CGTAACAGAGTGCAAAAATTTAGGTTAAGTACCTCAAGCTGATTACTCGCCATGAAAGTTCTTAAGTAATAAATGTGAGCCACATTTAATATGTTTTGGTAGGTGAAATTATATGAACAGTTAAAACATGTGTTTATAATAGCTCACTTTTCACATTAATTAATAATGTAATAAAAACTTACGGAGGAAGGATTTCCCACGATGAATTATAATTTGCTAAGTGCGCGTACGATGGTTTGTAAGGGTGGGGTACTAGACAGGCGTATTTTTAATATTTTGAAAGACGAAATTTCAAGTAGCCATAAAAGTTCCCAGTTACGACCCAGTTAAAACCTGCGTCATAACGACATTGAAATTATTTTCTTGAAAGAAATACACCTTATTGCAGTATATTCTTTCTCTTTCCCTGAAAACATACCTTGCCACCAGGTATGGACGCCCTTGCCTGTATCTATATCTTTTGCAGCAGTACTGTGAGGAAGGATGCGAAGTTTTGGCGGTACGCCACCTGTAGAGATCTAAAGCAAACCTCACAGTTAGCCGTGGAAACACCTTGCTTATACTTTCACATACAAAGAGCCTTTACAATGGAAAAGAAAGTACGCCGTGACCAAATCCGTGTAGGCAACGACTCTCTGATCGTACTAGCCACCAAAACAATAACAAACAGAGATTCGAAACGTAACCAGAATAAATAATAAATGAATCTTCCTTTGTCCGCTTCTTTCTCTCTTTCACTCACATTCACGCACCCACAAACAAACACACACACACACACATACACACACACACACGGCCGGCCGAAGTGGCCGTGCGGTTAAAGGCGCTGCAGCCTGGAACCGCAAGACCGCTACGGTCGCAGGTTCGAATCCTGCCTCGGGCATGGGTGTTTGTGATGTCCTTAGGTTAGTTTGGTTTAACTAGTTCTAAGTTCTAGGGGACTAATGACCTCAGCAGTTGAGTCCCATAGTGCTCAGAGCCATTTTTGAACACACACACACACACACATAACACTAACAGGTGAAAGATAAACACACAGCGACAATTCGCAACACCACACACACAAAAAAACACACACACACATGATGAACATAAAATACAAATTTTAAGTGATGTATGCAACGTGTTGCATCAAATACGGGTGAAAGAACACTGGGAATCGGCCAACTGGAGCATGGACACTGATGAACACATCTCCAGGACCACAAACACGAGCTAACAGCTTTGGAAATCGTAAGTAACATCACCGAACGATAATTTCACGTCACGAAATTTGTGCAACAAAAATTCTCACTTAAAAAACAAAAAAACAAAAAAAAAGAAATAATACAACAAAATGTAGCATAGAAACATATTGTAAGTACCTCTAATACTTTTATTATATGTATAAAAATAAATATGTCTTACAGGCCACTGATGATGCTTCACAGATAAAACAAACGAAACGCGTATGGCAATAAACAAGCTACCTTCAGTTAGCTGAATGGGCGGAACAGACCTCCACGAACTTTTCCAGTTACTGTTTGTTGACTACTTCCCTTCTTCATGGGGCTGAATTCGCTGACTACGACTATTGGATGTGTCTCCGTGTGCTAATTTAAAGCACCGAAACAGGCCGTGAATAAATCATGAATTAACAGCTATTTGCGGTTTTATTCAGGTTAACAGCTATTTGAGTTCTATTCCGGTTCAATACACCACGAATTCCAACGGCTAGAGCTGGCCATATTATCAAGTTGTATAAGCCAAGAGGAAACAATAAGACTTGAACATCAACAAGGAAATGTTCCAATTAAAAATGGTGTAAGAAACGGATGCAGCTTGCAGCTTTCCCTCCTCCCCCCCCCCCCACCCCCCGCACCGCAGTGTTCAATCAGTACATCAAAGAAGTAATGATGGAAATAAAAGGAAGATCCACTAGTGGGGTTAAGATTAAGGATCAAAGTATAAGATTCGCTGATGACATTGCCATCTTGAGTGAGCGAGAAGAAGAATTACAGCATGTGTTGGAGGGAATGAACAGTATAATGAGCAAAGACATGGACTGAGAATAAAAAAGAGAGAGTAATAAAAAGCAGGCTACAACAGGCACAGGCACCGTCAAGAGAAGTCCACTGGTTGCAGACAAAGGTCTTAACTTAAGAAAGACACTTCTGAGAATGTACGTTTGGAGCACTGAATTGTATGGTAGTGAATCATAGACTGTTGCGAAATCGGAAAAGAAAAGACTCGAAGAATTTTGGATGTGGTGTTACAGAAGAATGTGTGGTGTGCGGATACCACGCAACAAAAGTTGCGACATGTAGTACCAGAAGTACCGTGGACGTCCATCCGCAGCAGGAACGTCGCTGCACGCAGACCACTCATACTGCCCGCGAGATTCACGGCCCTTGTAGCCGCAGTACCACCAAGAAGAGAGGAGCACTCGCAAGTACCCGTCCACGAGCAGAGTTTGTGGGTTGCAATTTATAAGTCAGTCCGAGTCTTGCTAGGGAGTTCCTGCAGAATGTTCGTCTTATCTTCAAGTAGTCGAGTGAGACAAAAGGTTCAAATGGCTCTGAGCACTATGGGACTTAACTGCTGTGGTCATCAGTCCCCTAGAACTTAGAGAACTACTTAAACCTAACTAACCTAAGGACATCACACACATCCATGCCCGAGGCAGGATTCGAACCTGCGACCGTAGCGGTCGCGCGTTTCCAGACTGTAGCGCCTAGAACCGCTCGGCCACTACGGCCGGCTCGAGTGAGAAAGAAACAGTGGCAGATAGATGGACAGTGGTTAGTCTTCAGTAGAAACAGAATAGAGTATAGAATTATCGTGTATGGACAGAGACAGCTGGCCTAGAGATTTAACTCAGTAATGTTAGTTTGGAGCTGTTCTTCGAACAGCACATCGAGACAGAAGATTATTTTTCTTCCGATTTTAATTCAGAGAACATTATTTAGTTGGTATTCAAGGACCCGTTTTCAACGTAGGGCAGATAGGCTAACCTGCATTCTACAATTCCACCGTTACCAAAGATGGGTAATATATTTTTCTATTCAATATTCTATTTTACTTTGATTGTGTGTGAGTATTCCGTCCTTGAACACATATCTGTTCTAGCAGGACACCTTTAGTAATCTTTTCAATAGCAGCGAAATTTTTATCGTAGTGACGCCCTCAGTCCACGAAAAATGTTGAAAATTAGCTGGAATGATAAGATAAAGAATGATGAGTTCCTCCGCAGAATCAGCGAAGAAAGGAATATAAGGAAGACACTGACAAGAAGAAGGGGCAGGACGATAGAAAATGTGCTACGATATCAGCGAATAACTTGTACATTAATATAGGGAGCTATGGAGTGTAGAAACTGTATGGGAAGAAAGATATGAATACATGCAACTAGTAATTAAGGACGTACGTTGGAAGTGCTATTCTGAAATGAAGAGGTTGGCGCCGTAGAGGAATCGTGGCGGGCCGCATGAAGGCAGTCAGAAGAGTGATCACTGAAAAAAATGTATGGAATACAGTTTTCGGCGTCAAGTAATAAGTCACAACTGCACGTTAAGTTATACTGTCGAAAACTACAGATTTGTGTGTAACGTTTATTGTGCGTATGCTTTCCTCGCATTGTTAGGAGTATTGATTTCAAAAAATTACACAAATTAACATAATACCATTAATTCGTCCGTAGCTCGTGGTCTTGGGGTAGTGTTATCGCTTTCCGCGCACAGGGTTCCGGGTTTGATTCCCGTCGGGGTCGGGATTTTTCCTGCCTCGAGATGACTGAGTGTTTCTGTGTCGTCTTCCTAATCATCATTCATCCTCATTACGGTCGGAGGAACGCAATGGCAAACAACCTCCGTAGGACCTTCCTAGTACAGCGGTGCGGGTCTCCCGCATCGTCCCCTACGCTCCTTGGAGTATGGGCCCTCATCATCATCATCATCATCATCATCATCACCACCATTAATTCACCTATAGTGTTCAGACAAAGTCTACACTCATGTGCGTGTTCAGAATGGCAGCAAAGGTGGACACCACGCTGGCAAGACAGAAAGCATGTAGGCCAACACCATTTTGTGTAAAAAGTGTAATCGAATAGGGCTAAAGTTTACGTAGTTCATATTTATACTGCCGCTCACAAGCCAGTAAGCAGGAAGAACTCAAAAAAATGGTTCAAATGGCTCTGAGCACTATGGGACTCAACTGCTGAGGTCATTAGTCCCCTAGAACTTAGAACTAGTTAAACCGAACTAACCTAAGGACATCACAAACATCCATGCCCGAGGCAGGATTCGAACCTGCGACCGTAGCGGTCTTGCGGTTCCAGACTGCAGCGCCTTTAACCGCACGGCCACTTCGGCCGGCGGAAGAACTCAAATGCCGTCCCAGTAGTAGAGTGTTTATATGTGGCATAACTTATATTTCGCTACTCTTTATATACCAAAATAAATTTCGCAGCTTCACAGGATACACTGAGGTGACAGAAGACATGGGATACCTCATAATATCGTGTGGGACCTCCTTTCCCCAGTCTAGTGCAGCAGCTCGACGTGGTATGGAGTCAACAAATCGTTGGAAGTCCCCTGCAGAAATACTGCGCCATGGTGCCACTACGGCCGTCCATAATTGCAAAAGTGTTGCCGGTGCTGGATTTTATGCACGAACTTTCCTCTCCATTATGTCCCGTAAATGTTTGGTGGGAATCATGCCGGATGACCAGTATGGCCAAATCATTCGCTCGAATTATCCACATGTTCTTCAAACGCGAATTATTGTGGCCCCGTACCGTGGTACATTGTCATCTACAGGGTGTTTCAAAAATGACCGGTATATTTGAAACGCCAATAAAAACTAAACGAGCAGCGATAGAAATACACCGTTTGTTGCAATATGCTTGGGACAACAGTACATTTTCAGGCGGACAAACTTTCGAAATTATAGTAGTTACAATTTTCAACAACAGATGGCGCTGCAAGTGATGTGAAAGATATAGAAGACAACGCAGTCTGTGGGTGCGCCATTCTGTACGTCGTCTTTCTGCTGTAAGCGTGTGCTGTTCACAACGTGCAAGTGTGCTGTAGACAACATGGTTAATTCCTTAGAACAGAGGATTTTTCTGGTGTTGGAATTCCACCGCCTAGAACACAGTGTTGTTGCAACACGACGAAGTTTTCAACGGAGGTTTAATGTAACCAAAGGACCGAAAAGCGATACAATAAAGGATCTGTTTGAAAAATTTCAACGGACTGGGAACGTGACGGACGAACGTGCTGGAAAGGTAGGGCGACCGCGTACGGCAACCACAGGGGGCAACGCGCAGCTAGTGCAGCAGGTGATCCAACAGCGGCCTCGGGTTTCCGTTCGCCGTGTTGCAGCTGCGGTCCAAATGACGCCAACGTCCACGTATCGTCTCATGCGCCAGAGTTTACACCTCTATCCATACAAAATTCAAACGCGGCATCCCCTCAGCGCCGCTACCATTGCTGCACGAGAGACATTCGCTAACGATATAGTGCACAGGATTGATGACGGCGATATGCATGTGGGCAGCATTTGGTTTACTGACGAAGCTTATTTTTACCTGGACGGCTTCGTCAATAAACAGAACTGGCGCATATGGGGAACCGAAAAGCCCCATGTTGCAGTCCCATCGTCCCTGCATCCTCAAAAAGTACTGACTGGTCTGGGCCACCATTTCTTCCAAAGGAATCATTGGCTCATTTTTCAGATCCGAAACGATTACTGCATCACGCTATCTGGACATTCTTCGTGAATTTGTGGCGGTACAAACTGCCTTAGACGACACTGCGAACACCTCGTGGTTTATGCAAGATGGTGCCCGGCCACATCGCACGGCCGACGTCTTTAATTTCCTGAATGAATATTTCGATGATCGTGTGACTGCTTTGGGCTGTCCGAAACATACAGGAGGCGGCGTGGATTGGCCTCCCTATTCGCCAGACATGAACCCCTGTGACTTCTTTCTGTGGGGACACTTGAAAGACCAGGTGTACCGCCAGAATCCAGAAACAATTGAACAGCAGAAGCAGTACAGCTCATCTGCATGTGAAGCCATTCCGCCAGACACGTTGTCAAAGGTTTCGGGTACTTTCATTCAGAGACTACGCCATATTATTGCTACGCATGGTGGATATGTGGAGAATATCGTACTATAGAGTTTCCCAGACCGCAGCGCCATCTGTTGTTGAAAATTGTAACTACTGTAATTTCGAAAGTTTGTCTGCCTGAAAATGTACTGTTGTCCCAAGCATATTGCAACAAACGGTGTATTTCTATCGCTGCTCGTTTAGTTTTTATTGCCGTTTCAAATATACCGGTCATTTTTGAAACACCCTGTATAAGCGTTCATCGTTTGAAAACATGAATACCATGAATGGTTGCAAACGTTCCCCAAGTAGCCGAATATAGCCTCTTCCTGTCAGCGACCGGTTGAGTTGGACCAGCGGACACAGGTCAATGCACGTAAATACAGCCCACACCATTATGAAGCCACCACCAGCTTGCACGTTGCCTTGTTGACACCTTCGGTCCGCGGCTTCGTGGGGTCTGACCGAACTCTAACCCTACCTTCGGCTCTTACCAACTGATGTCGGCTGTCATCTGACCAGACCATGGTTTTCCATTCGTCTAAGGTCCAAACGATGTCCTCCTGTTAGCAAAGGCTCTCGCATCGGTCGCCTGCTGTCATAGACCACTAACGCAAAATTTAGGCGCACAGTCCAACACATGCAAACGTCGTAATCTCAGCATTGATGTTGCGGTTATTTCACGCAGTGTTGCTTGAATGTTAGCACTGACAACTGTACGCAAACGCCGCGGCTCTCGGTAGTTAAATGAAGGCTGTCGCACATTGTGTTTTCTGTGCTGAGGGATAATGGCTAAAATTTGGTATTTTATGCACACTCTTGACACTGTGTATCTTGGAATACTGAATTCCCTAACGACTTCCGAAATGGAGTTTCTCATGCGTCTAGCTCCAACTACCATTCCGCGGTCAAAGTTAGCTAATTGCCGTCGTGCGGCCATGATCACGTCGGAAACATTTTTCATGAATCATCTGTTCACACGTGGCTTATCTGCCAATTCACGGTGCTTTTATACATTGTGTATGCGATACTACCGTCATTTGTATATGTGCGTATCGCTACCTAATGACGTTTGTCACCTCAGTGTGGTCTAAAATAGTGTTTTCTACAAGGTGTTTACTTCGCTAATGCATAACCATCTCAAGATAAGGTACATTTCAACAAATTTAGGATATAATTACTCTGAAAGGGGTATGTACACATTAGGTGTAATGGTTCAAATGGCTCTGAGCACTATGGGACTTAACATCTGAGGTCATCACTCCCCTAGAACGTAGAACTACTTAAACCTAACTAACCTAAGGAAATCACACACATCCATGCCCGAGGCAGGATTCGAAACTGCGACCGTAGCGGTCACGCGGTTCCAGACTGTAGCGCCTAGAACCGCTTGGCCACTGCGGCCGGCCATTAGGTGTAGACTGTCAATAAAAATCAGAAATACATGTCACTCAGCGTCCTTTTTAAATTGCCACTAAATGAATGTCCTGAATGAAACCATTCGTAGAAAAAGTTGTAAATATTTGACGTGCATATATTATGTTTGTTAACTAAATTCTAGTGTGTGTGTGTGTGTGTGTGTGTGTGTGTGTGTGTGTGTGTGTGTGTGTGAATGTGGTAGCCTGTCCGAGCTGGACAGAGCCACAGCTTATAATGGGACACTTGCAACAAATTATTTAAAATGTGATTGATACTGATTTGTTCTTTTGGTGCGTAACAGCTCTTACTAAATCAGTTATCCGCTTTTACACTGGTTAGTCACAACATTCTGACCACCAGCCTACCATCGAAATTAACCCTTCCAGGCGATAGCAGCGTCACCTGGCGAGGATCCAATGCTAGCCAAACACACGCATGGAGCATGTGGTATCAATGAGCGTGCAGTCCGTGTGTAGAATGGGGAAGGTGAGCGATTTATCTGAGTTTGACCGTGGGCAGATTGTGACAGCCAAGATGGTTCCAATGGCTCTGACCACTATGGGACTTAACATCTCAGGTCATCAGTCTCCTAGAACTTAGAACTACTTAAACCTAACTAACCTAAGAACATGACACACATCCATGCCTGAGGCAGGATTCGAACGTGCGACCGTAGCGGTCTTGCGGCTCCAGACTGAAGCCCCTAGAACCGCTCGGCCACAGCGGCCTACGATGGACCGGAGGCTCGGTACGGGCGTTTTAGAAACTGTATCGTTTGTTGGGTTTTCGAGGAGTGCTGAAACGACATCCAGACGTCTGCCACCCCTCTTTACAGATGTCAGACTGTCAAAACACGACAGGCAGTTAAATGTGGCGAAACTAACATCAAACCTTAATGCAGGGCAGAGTACAAGTGCGTCTGAACACACAGTGCCTCGAAGACTCCTAACAATGGGCCTCCGCAACCAGTGACCCATACATGTGTCAATGTTAACACCACGTCATCGGCAAATACGACTGAAATGGGCACGTGAACATCGGAACTGGACTTTGGGGCAGTGGCAGAGCGTTGCAAGGTCTGACGAAACCCGACACCTTCCTCATCATGCCCGTGGGAGGGCGCGAATGCACCGTCCTCTACGAGAACAGCTCCTTGACACCTCTACCACAGGAGGGAGGCCAGCTGGCGGTGGCTTCATCACGCTCTGGGGAACATGTACGTGGGCATACATGAGCCCAGTCGTATAACGCACCATGACGGCCAAGGGGTATCTTACACTGTTTGCAGGTCACGTACACCCACCCCTTCATGAGAATCATGTTTCCCGGCAGCAGTGGCCATCTTCAACAAGATAATGGGCTATGTCACTAGACCAGTAGTCTGATAGAGTGGTTCGAGAGACACAGTGGTGAATTCCAGTTGATGTGCTGGCCCTCTACTCGCCAGATCTTCACCTAACCAAACACATGTACGATGTGATTGAATGTGACATAGAGCTTATCGTCCCCCTCCCCGGAATTTACGGGAATTAGGTGACTTGTGTGTGCAGATGTGGAGCCAACTCCCTTCAGCGACCTACCAAGGCCTGACTGCTTCCATGCAACGACGCGTCGCCGCTGTTATCCGTGCCAAAGGTCGACATACCGGCTGGTCATAATCTTCTGGTTGATCATTGTAAGTCTGTTACTTCAGTAGTTCCATAATGATGATCTTTACATAATAATATTAGTTTTGTAAACCATTCAGTCAGAGAAAATTATTAACAAATTAAATTGGTGACCGTGTTAATACAGGCACCGCCAAAGACTTCTTGATTAGAAACAGGCGAGATCTGTTATACAACTATTCACTATTGTAAATGGGGTGTAAAAATGTCAAAAGCCTCGGGGGTTTTTTCTTGACATTAAAACATTACAAAAAGTTCATATGAACATGGGTCCAAAAATCCTTAATTAGGAGATATGGAAGGGTTTATTATTCGTCGTACAAGAATGGAACATTTACTATCTACAAAACTTGCTCGAAGTGAACACCTCTTTCTTCCATGTGTCCCTTGAACCGGCATTCCACACTTTGCCGGTCGTTGGGGAAACTCTTGGCGTACTCTGTATTTGGTAAAATCCATCTTCATACGTTTTCTCAATACATCGACATTAGATATGGGAGTTAAGTACACCGAGGATTTTAAATGCCCCGAAAGCAAAAAACCCATTGGATTACAATCTGACAGTCGGGCAGGCTATGCAATGGATCACCATCGACCAATGTACCTGTTCGAAAACTAGAGGTGGAACACTATAGTGCGTAACAACATTCATTGGATGACTCATGTCTGAGAAACCGTCCAGTTCCAAACGGCGCTGCTGCTACGGTCGCAGATTCGAATCCTGCCTCGGGCAAGGATGTGTGGGATGTCTTTAGGTTAGTTAGGTTTATGTAGTTCTAAGTCTAGGGGACTGATGACCTCAGATGTTAAGTCCCTTAGTGCTTGGAGCCATTTTGAACGTTCGTCCAGTAAGACGCATTAATGATTGCACACTAATAGCTAAGGCTGAACCTCTGTTTATGTCTGTCTTGTTGCATTTCGTGAGGGTTTTCGTAAGTTCAGAAGTGATTTTTATGTTAATGGAAGATCGCAGCGAACAAGAAACCAGCCTCTTAAACGAATAAGATGCACGCTAAGAGCAGCGGATACACTGTACGCTGCCGAAAGTCTGTCTTATTTAGCCCGTGCATCCGATTAATGTGATTCAGGTACAGAAGATATCGTGCAGAATGATCCAGATTGCCATATGATTAACGCCTTCCCTTCATGCAATCCTCCCTGCACTAGCTGATGGAGCTTTATTCACAGCATGAAATATCCAGTCCTGAAGCTTAGGTTTTGACACATCACATGGTCTCCAACCTTCAGCGACTTGTTTCTGAAAAGAGCCTGTCTCTCTCAAGCTTTGCTGCATTCTTACAAACATTTTTTCCACAACTCCTAGATTAACTTTCAGCATTATTTTGACGCTCAACGTCGGCATTTCCATTTTCTAGGCCGTACATGGGGTACATAACCATCATTTCAGACACTGAAGGATCCATTATTGTATGATTATATGATAGCGGAACAAACACTGGTAGTAGGTACTTCTGTAAAATATCTGGGAGTATGCGTACGGAAAGATTTTAAGTGGAATGATCATATAAAATTAATTGTTGGTAAGGCGCGTGCCAGGTTGAGATTCATTGGGAGAGTCCTTAGAAAATGTAGTCCATCAACAAAGGAGGTGGCCTAGAAAACACTCGGTCGACCTATACTTGAGTATTGCTCATCAGTGTGGGATCCGTACCAGGTCGGATTGACGGAGAAAATAGAGAAGATCCAAAGAAGAGCGGCGCGTTTCGTCACAGGGTTGTTTGGTAAGCGTGATAGCGTTACGGACACGTACAGCAAACGTAAGTGGCAGACTCTGCAAGAGAGGCGCTCTGCATCGCGGTTTAGCTTGCTGTCCATGTTTCGAGAGGGTGCGTTTCAGGATGAGGTATCGAATATATTGCTTCGGCCTACTTATACCTCCCGATGAGATCACGAATGTAAAATTAGAGAGATTCGAGCGCGCACGGAGGCTTTCCGGCAGTCGTTCTTCCCGCGAACCATGCGCGACTGGAACAGGAAAGGGAGGTAATGCAGTGGCACGTAAAGTGCCCTCCGCCACACACCGTTGGGTGTGCTTGCGGAGTATAAATGTAGATGTAGATGAATACACTGTTGTGATGTGTTGTTCAAAAATTGCTCTGAGCACTATGGGACTTAACTTCAGAGGTCATCAATCCCCTAGAACCTAGAACTACTTAAACCGAACTAACCTAAGGACACCACACATATCCATGCCCGAGGCAGCATTCGAACCTGTGACTGTAGCGGTCGCACGGTTTCAGACTGTAGTGCCTAAAACCGCTCGGCCACTGAGGCCGACCGTGATGTATTGTAATGGATGGTAGGCTACGACAGGACAAACGACATTCAGACAAAACAAGGTAAATACTATGAACAATTATAAACAAAACAGTTAATAGAAATACACATTTAAGGTAAATTATGTAACCAGGAGACAGTACAAGAAATTTCTTTGAAACCTCCGTAACGAAGGATTTTCGGACATAATGGTCATACGAAATTCTTACAATTTTTGAACATGAAGAATAAATCCAAAAATTCATGACACATGTTTTCATGCAGGCTGCGTTGCCTATTTTCCAAAATACGTGTAACTTAGATTTCAAGGTAGCTGCAGCCGAAGTGTTTTATCTCTTGCAGAAAATCTTGCATAAACAAACGAATAATTACCACGAGACCCTGTTCATTAACATACATTCGAAATTTAAGCATGATATTAGAAACTGTTTTATTAGTTAAGCATGCAACACTCAGGAAAATTTCCTCTTAATTAGAAACAGTGCTATCAGAGACTTTTGAAGGAAAATGAAGTTGAAATGCTGCTACGGCACAAACGTAAAGCAATGTTCAGTAGAAGCATAGTTGCTCCGATACTGTATCGAAAGGGATGGGTCTGGGTCAACAAGAGACAAAGACACAAATACACGTACAGTCCGACGGCCATACACGAGGGAACAAGTGTGTGCAGCACTACTTCGCAGCAATCTTTTACGCAGAATTTCAGTTAAGTAAATGTTTGTGTTAACTTAGAGGACTGATTAGCTCTTTGACGTTCTTACTCCGCCGCTCATTTCATTCGGTAATTGACTTCTGTTAAATTGCGTCTGTTACGTCATTACCGCAGATCAATATTAGGCGTAGAAAGCTGAAACCCACGGCAGCTAAATGAGTCACTTCACGGAAGACTCATTCCGCTCCTGGCAATCAGGCGACTCATTAATTATTCCTCGCTCGTTTGCCATTCCTTCAGTGCACCAAATTCTCCAGAGTGAATATTCAGTTAACTGGTAGCCGTTGTATGGATTCTTCACAATTCTTATTAGGTAATCACCGTATCTTAAAACATTTGGTAAATGCACTTGAGTTTAAAATCATACAGTGCAGTGTAATATTCAATATTACGCAATGTACTGCATTCGTACGATGAAATTATGAATTTAGTGACATAAAAAGCGTACCTGGTTCATATTTGGCCATCTAATCAGCAACACAATAGTTTGAAGCAGCTACGAAAAAGCGTTGCAGTATGTGTTTTGTGGTATGTTGGACATAGTTATTCTGCTGTTAGGCTTGAGGCAATAACTGCTAAGGGTCCTTCATTCTTACTGCAAGTATTTGCCTACCTCCTAGCAGGAAAAGGTATAGAGAGGTGTTTTCCTTATGGATGGCGTGAAGAGTGGGTGTTCCACAGCAAAGGAAATCGTTTCAGGCCCTGAGGTAAGAAGTCATAGGGTTAGTGCGACACCATACACGTAATTCAAATGCGATAAATTATGTGCTTACATAGTCGGTAAACCAGCTGCAAATATTTAAGCAGCATTACTACGAATATGCTATAATATTAATGGAAGTAAACAGATTACAGAGACGAAATAAGACATTGCACACACACAATGTGATTTTCACATATTTATTCGACATTCGACTGTTTCTAAAAGCTGTTTGAAATTAGATGGTAGCTCTCCTCCTCAGTCCATCTATTTAGTGCATGGAAATTTATTCTGTCCATACGTTTGTCTTTGGTTTGCATCTAAAGTAATATAAAAACCTGTAAAAGATCATTTAACATTCAGAACACCTTCCCAACATGCAGTAAGAGAAGATACGTTAAATGTACAGTTATAAGGAAACGCTTCATTTCTGAATTGGATTTCACTTTACCCAACTAACATTTTTCCACTCAGACCCAACGGATGGGCTTATAACGCTTTCTTACAGATGATCCTATCAGTAAGAAGATGTGCCTGTTATTGTATGATGAAATGTGTATTTTAAATACGATGAAGCTAGTTCTTATTTCATTGTTAATATGTCAGTCGGATTTTAAATAACAGATTCCGTAAAAAAAATGTCTGGGGACAGGTGGAAGAATTTCTTGGTATTCACGTTCCGCAAACAGAAAACCACATGTCAGTTATTAGCACGTTCGAGTCTTTCGAAACCCGATAAAAAATAAAGGGAATCGAAATTTGTAATAGAGTGGAAGTTGAGTTTGGTATTAGGAAATCTATATGAGCATTCATTACTTTTGTTGACTCCGTAGGAAGGAGATAGAAATATTCTGCATTGTGTATATTTCTACTCACAGTGTTAACAAAAGCAAGTGCTCATTTAGGCATCTCCAGCACTGAATCATCTTGTACTCTAATTTCCAATGATGTTTAAATTTTACATAAGCTCCGTTTGTTTTTACTCGGTGTTCCAATCAATCAGTTACTCCGTGATTCAAAGATTTTTAGCCTCAGGTGTTTAGAAAATTCAGATGTGTTAACTATGAACCTTACCAGATCTGCTGTCGTCAGTAGATTCTTCAGTTACAGATGTGTGCGTAGTTAATAGTTACTGTGTTGTTAGCAGTCTCGTTAATTTTGGTGTAATGGTAGGATATCCTAATAAAATACGCTAAACAAGGCTACAACTAACTTCTACCCAACTAGTAGGATGCTTTCAGAGAAATTGTTGAATTTTCACAGGAATATGGTGGTAAATTGATTACTTTAATGTCAAATGCCGCCAACTATGGTCTCAAAATAAAATAAAATGTATCGGATTAGATGCTAGAACATATTTTTACTCTATTTAATACCTAGTAACAGCAGCACAGTTCAGAACTAAAATAATTTATAAGTGAGAACAGAGCAGAATCCATTTCAGTGTACACATGGAGGACAAATAATTGTACACATCCTATTTGTACTGGAATAGAGTAACCCTAACGTTTAATGTTGAATAAATATTGCGGAAAATCACAAAATACTGATTGTATTGAAGAATTAGCTCTCATAAAAAACGCTATAATTAATTTCAAGGTTTGCAATACTAGTATATTATTCTGTCAATGTAACAGATTTTTCTTAGATCGTCGAAGCTAATTCATTAATTTGGCGATATAATACAAAGTAATTACGTAAGTTTCCCTGACATTCTTAATCATACGCAATATTGTTACAGCGAAGATTAGTAAAATTTCCTGTTTCGTAGAAGCAAAAGAAATAAAACATATTTACCTGTGGAGTAAAACTGAAGATATCATCGAAGTTCAGAAACCCTTATTGGTTCAAAGTGGTATACATTAGAGAACGATGTGTCTGCAGTGAGTGGCTCGTAATACTACAACAGCTGCCTTCACGACATTGTCAAGAGGTGTGGTGATGGTGGCAGTCATGGTTGTAATTACGATGATGATGATGATGAACGAAAATAATAAATACGGTATTACCAATCCGAAAGAGTAAAGAGTCAAAAATACCAGTACAATAGGCGTCAGATTACTTTGATTGCTATATAAATGAATTTCGGGTGATTAGGTTCTTTCTCCGGTATTCTGGTCTGAAAGAAAATAAATGCAGTGTACCTTTCTTATCGTTTTTGAAAAACAGCACCAGTAGCATCACTAGGCTTAAAATTTAATTACACAGTACACGTTTTCATACTTTTTTTAAATGAGTGATGAAATCATTGCTCTGAGGATATGCGTGTAAATGTAACTTCAGTGAACGAGACAATAAGAAATAATCAAACCATTTTGAAAGCAGTCCTTATTACTGGATGTGACACATTCCTTGTACTGTCACCGAATATACTATCGAGACAGTTGTAGTAATTAATCCTATTTCACAGTACATTCATTCTATACAAAGAGAATAACAAACATCGAACAATAAGCGTACATCTTCTCTTACTGGATGTAAATTGGGTACAACAGCCAACGATGATGTTATTCATACTTCGAGCTGCCTCTAGTAGTAGGTTATCCTTTGTTCCTCATGTTAAGTATTTACTACTGTTATGTGAAATAATGACGCAAAGATCAGCCAATAATTTTTAGGCATTTGTATTCAAATTTATTTGGCTCTCGTGTAGAACATTGTAATAATTACTTTTCCTTACACTGAACTGCATTTCATGAGAGAGGTTTTGAAATTCACAGAAACATTCCCCCAGTTCTCTGTATTACTTTGCGACTGCCTCCTTACACTTCTCGTCCTCTGTAAAACTGTTCCTATTCAAATTACTCCTTCAGCTTTGGAAACAAGTGCAATTACGTACTGTATCATGTGGACTTAACGATGACTTAACCAATCCGTCCCACCCGAATTCTACATTTCCTCTGCGTGAACGGACGTGTGAAGTCGCACGGTAAACCATTTTTATGATAACGCTGCTCATTTTTGCCTAAGGCCCACTGTAGAAGTTAATGTTGGTAACACGATAGCAAGAGCAAACTGCGACAAAAAGTGTTTCTTTCCGGTACTATATAATGGGTGGTTGTAATGATTCTTTGGCGAGAAATAAAGGTTATGAATACCTTTTTCTGTGACGATGAATGTATGTTGCAGCATGTAACTGACTGACTTTCTTTTAAGAAGTGCGGTGAAGTTCTACCACCTGTAGCAGTACAATATAAAAATAAGTTTCTCCGTTTTCCGTTCGCATGTGATGAAATATGCTACAGCTTTGCACGCCGTGCAAACAAGAGACGTCGAATTCAACAACAGTACAGAGATAAGAAGCCTGTTGTACCTTTATCTAAATTTTAAAGTTACGGATAGCTTGTGTATTCTTTGAAGACTGCACTTATTCTCATAGACAATAAACTTACTCACGGCCTTGGGTCGTAAACACATTAAGTGCATTTTGGTGATGATAAAGGGGACAGAACATTATTTGGCAGTATCCCAATGTATCGACAATTATTTTTATACATTTATTTAAAAATAAGTATCTGCTTATAACAGATAGTCCAGTTATTCTGACTATAAAATTTTTCAACGCAGTGGAAATCTGTCTTAATCTGTATGTTTGTTTAGTTATGGAGCTGTGTTGTCCATTCGTTTCTCCGTTTGAACATTTTGTGTGACAGATTCTAAAGATTACGTCATCGGGTACCATTCGAGTTGACGTAATGAATTTGTAATTAGGTGGAACAAAGCGAAATGCAGCGTCAGAATTTTGGGTAGTAATGGGAACCTATCCCAAGGCGTTTTCTATTACATCCGAGTCAAACTCAATATAATATTCAAATTTATAAATCTGAAATGAAGCATGTACCGGTAACTTGAACACCTGTTCAGTTACTTACTTTCCTATTTCGTGCTGATCTACAATTCCCTTTATTCTATCTTCCTCCAGACTAGGCGAAATGGTACATTAACAGTAATGATACGGCTGAGTGTTGCTTACGTAATGACGGACGAACTAGACCAGTACCGTTCACTTGGTGAACAACAGGTCTTTGGAGCGGACTACCTTCAGGTGGTATTCGAGCTGCCACTGCAGGAATGCAGCCTAAGGATTCTGTCTCCAATTCAGGAGGTGTAACTGTTAATTTCCGTTCAGGAGATGGTGTATCAAAGAATAAGGATGACCATTGCGCACAGTCCACTGAGTTTCAGGGGTCAATCCAAACGTGGAAGGACACGTCGCAGTCCGTATTCAAATACAACGTGCGCTACCTCTGCCTCCTGGGGGTGTGGTCCCTCACACACTCGCAACTTTACCACCTCTTCAGCGGCACGGCTTTCCTGTTAGGGCTGATCCACATCGGGGTGGCCATCTTCGGTTCCTACCTCTCCAGAGATAATATCGAGGAGCTGACTCTGATGCTGGCCAACCTGTTCATAGTCTGCGGTGGCGTTACTAAGCTGGTCTTCTTTCTCAAATATCGAAGTATGTATCGTCGGCTGGTCTTGATGACTGATGAGGTTACTGCCAGGCAGCGCTCGTACTGCGAGCTTGATCCTGCTCTCAAATCTATCCTTACGATTTCGCAGAGACTAGTGGCCCGTCTGACCCTCTTCGTGCCAGCTTACATAGCGACACTGTCCATCGTCTGGGTACCCATGCCCCTCATAGCTTACAGCAACGAACGCAGACTGCCTTTCGTGCAGCTCCCGATGGTGAACGAAGTAAGCTCCTCCACGTACGCACTACTGTACGTCATGCAGAGCGTCCCATCAGTACTTTTCTTCAACATTGGTTTTGGAGTAGACGTCTTCTTCGCGTGTCTCATGATCAACGCAGCCACTCAGCTAAGGCTTCTGTTCCATCGGATTAGAGACCTACGAATTGGAGGACGCGATGCTGTCAAATCAACTGGTTCTTTCTGCTCTGAGTTTACAGAACGTAAGAACCACGAGAGAATGTATGAAGAACTATGCACCTGCATCCAAATCCATCAACAACTTGTAAGGTACGTCGGATTACAAACATGGGTACTACCTGTACACGACAGGTATGTCTCTGGTGCTCTGCTGTTTACGTCGCCTGCAGAATTTCATTGCCGTACCCATATCTGTAACTGACTTTTCTTTTCCCCATTTGGGTGATATGTTAATGAAATTGACGGCAGTGATGAGTCGTAGTATCGGTTTACTATTCTATCATAGGGAGTAGGGTGACGTAGTCGACTCGAGATTGTCCGCATTTAGAACAGATTTCTCAATTACGATTACGTTTGTAAAACAGTTGCTCTAAACGTGTGAGGCTAGAATACGTCCTGTCATGGTCGAGTTTATTGTCAGACAGAGTTTGAGAGCAGAAATGAAATCATTTAATCCACGACAGTCAATTATGGAGGTTTCTGACTCAAACAGATAAGCGCATTAGAATGTCGCTTTGATGCTGGTGGTGGTTTGGTGCTCGGTTCCTTTTTGAGCTAGGAACATGGGGTGAAATGTTTTTGGTTTAGCCCGGACCAGCGGCCATTTGTATAGTCATTTGAAAATACGTACCTATGTTAAAGCATATTAAGCAAAGAATGAACGACGAACCGGAACTGGCATCCAGGAAAATGGTGCGAATCGATTTTGCTTTTGGAAAGATTTTAACTGTGGTGAAAATAATTCTCAGTCCAGAACACTGTTTGTATGTCCACCGTTCAGATTTTGTGTGCAAAAATGTCATTCTCAAATAATTCCGGAATGGAGCGAGACTGATGGTTCAAAAAATGGCTCTGAGCACTATGGGACTTAACATCTGAGGTTATCAGTCCCCTAAAACACAGAAGTACTTAAACCTAACTAACCTAAGGACGTAACACACATCCAGGCCCGAGGCAGGATTCGATCCTGCCACCGTAGCGGTCGCGCGGTTCCAGACTGAAGCGCCTAGAGCCGCTCGGCCGCCGAGACTGATGATTCAGACTTGATCCACCGGTGTATCGGTCCTTGATTTAAGGCAAATTTTAACCGTCTGAAAACATCTTGTTTCGTTTTGATCCTACGTACAAAATATACGTTTCTCAGGGAGGTGCTGATGTGCGCCATTCTAAACTTCACCTTGAACGAATCGACTCAAACTTTGCACGAAGGTAGATATATGGATCAAGTCGAAACGCAATTCCCTTCATGCAATAATTTTTATCCGTTGCCACGCGGGGTAGCTGTGCAGTCTAGGGCGTCTTGTCACGGTTCACTCGGCTTACCCCGTCGAAGTTTCGAGTCCTCCCTTGGACATGGGTGTGTGTGTTGTCCTCACCATAAGTTAGTCTACGTTAGTTTAAGTAGTGCGTAAGCCTAGGGACCGATGACCTCTGCATTTAGGCCCCCTAATCCTTACCACAAATTTCCAATAAAATGTAATCATTTGTCGAATTAACGATGGTTTAAATTAAAGCTAAATGTAACGTGTAAAACTCTATTTCACGTGAACTGGACACGTGGAACGGTTTAGATTAAATTAAATAAATAAAACATGCATTCTTACGATAAAATTGAAAACTCTCTTTCAAAAATCTACCTTCATTCAAATTTTATGTGCAAAAAACACGTTTTCAATGAGTATCTTTTATGTGCGCCACTTCTATGTATCAAACTGGTGCGTATCGGTTTAATTTTTTTAACACTGTAGACAAATACATGTAATTGATGGTCGTCCTGTTTTTAGATGGAAGCTTGATCCTTTGCCATGATAAAAGCAATATGGCTCGAGAGACAGTAACAGAAAAACCTATACCCGATCAGTCGTTGCCCGAACCAACAAAAATCTACATCGGTTGCGAAGCTAATGTCAATATTATGGCAGAGTAAAAGTTGGGAAACAGAAGGAAAAATGCTCCTATCGTAGGAAAAAAAAAGGCGAATAGGTTCCGGGTGAAAAAAGGATGGAACTAACTTCCTGATTTATCTAGCAGCTTCAAAGACGTTTAAATCAAAACATCTAGCCATATTAGTGCTTTTTTATGAGTTAACCCTACATCTCGAGCGCAGTGATCTCTCTTCGGCCCGTCCCCAGTTCCATGTACGTGCTTCTAGAGAGTGGAATCCCTCTATAATAGGAAGAATCCGACAGTCGGGGTGAATCTATAATAAGAGAATCTATAATAAGAGTCCAGAGTGGACATATAAGTTTCCTAGACTTTTTTTTGTCATATTTCACGACATTGCATGCCATGTTGGATGACATGATGGCACGTGTCATGTTATACGGCATGGCGTCATCTATGTTGCTGCTTTACTTGACGAAGTGCATTATACACCGAAGCGCCAGAAAAACTGGTGTAGCCATGCGTATTCAAATACAGACATATGCAAACAGGCAGAATATGGCGCTGCGGTCGGAAACGCCTATGTAAGACAACAAGCGTCTGTCGCAGTTGTTAGATCGGTTATTGCTGCTACAATAGTAGGTTATCAAGAATTAAGTGGAACTTTCTGGCAGATTAAAACTGTGTGCCGGACCGAGACTCGAACTCGGGACCGTTGCCATTCGCGGGGAAGTGCTCTACCAACTGAGCTACCCAAGCATGACTCACGCCCCGTCCTCACAGCTTTACATCGGCCAGTACCTCGTCTCCTACCTTCTAAACTTTACAGAAGCTCTCCTGCGAAACTTGCGGAACTAGCACTCCTGAAAGAAAGGGTATCTGCCAGGAAGTTTCATATCAGCGCACACTTCGCTGCAGAGTGAAAATCTCATTCAAGAATTAAGTGAGTTTGAACGTGGTGTTACAGTCTGCGTGCGAGGGATGTGACACAACTTCTCTGAGGTAACGATGAAATGTGGATTTTCCCGTACGAGCATTTCAGGAGTGTACCGTGAATAGCATACATCAAAACCTTCGGCATCGCTATGACCGGAAAAAGATCCTGCAACAACGACAGCAAGGACGACAAAAGAGAATCATTCAACGTGACAGAAGTGCAACCCCTCCGCAAACTGCTGCAGATTTCAGTGCTGGGCCATCAACAAGTGTCAGCATGCGAACCATTCAACGAAACATCATCGATATGGGGTTTCGGAGCCGAAGCCACACTCGTGTACCCTTGATGACTGCGGGACACAAAGCTTTACGCCTCGCATGAGCCTGTCAACACCGACATTGGACAATTGATGACCGGAAGCATGTTGCCTGGTCAAACAAGTCTTGTTTCAAATTATATCGAGAGGATGAACATGTACGGGTATGGAGACCACCTCATGAATCCATGGACCCTACTTGTCAGCAGCTTAGAAAAGAGCTTGAAGTGTCGACGATTCATGTCGCACGAAGACATACAGCAGGCAATTACGGACTTCTTCATGCAGCAGCACACATTGTTTTACTAAATGGCTGTCTTCAACCTGTGGCGTCGATGGCATGATTGCCTAAACGCTCACGGCGATTTTTCCTGTGTGGCCTACTGATTCTCGACTTACGGCCTTCGATTGGAAACATTTTGATTGCCCCTGATATTTTAGTTGGGTGATGTTTGTGAGCTGTTTGGTGGTCAGAAAATGTGCTATGGGAGCTGTTACTTCTCAGCTCTGAGGTTTCCTGAGTATCTCGTTTTAAAGTTCCTGCATTATTGCCCTACGTACACTGACTATCAAGTGTGGGATGTAAAAGCATATATGCTTGTCTTGCTGAATTTGTCTGCAGATGAACCGTATCCGAACTTTTTCTCTATTCTGCGTCCTACAACAGGTGAACATTATATCTAGTAATTTTATCTGCAAACACGAGCACTACAAGAGCAGCAATACCAAATCATGAAAAAAAAATTTGGAAAATTGTTTACGTGCATGCAAAACATTAGTGGTTCTATAACACTTTCTTGGACCACAGCCAAGCTTTCTTTCGTTCCTGTTGCAAATTTACCGTTTAGTGTAATCCTCTCGGTCCGTCAGTGAAAGTCGAGCCACTAAAACATGCGTGATAACATTCGATATGTTTGTGTCCTGGTTGTTAGCGTACATTGTGGTGTAGTATCGAGCAACTTTTGGAACTCATGGACCCAGGACCTGGCTGTGCACCTGCATCTAATGTTTGCAAGATACTACACTATGTTAGTGAAGTATGATGTATTGCAGATGCAACACGTTTTCTGAACCCGTGATGATTCTTTGAACGGAACATCATACTCTTAATATTCGAGCTTAATACATACTCTACGATTTAGAGACAGACGAACGTTGTGGATATCAAACTGTAATTCTGTGCACCGGTTCTTCTCCTTTTTTGGAAACATAAATGAGATGTGCTCTTTTTCAGTCGCCCAAGATTATTTGCCGCGCAAGAGTCTCAAGAAATTGGATTTGGTGACTCTTTATGATATTCAAGTGCGTCTAAATTTAAAATGGTGCGCACTAGCTAAACCAAAGAAACGAGTAACAGGTCTATAGTCCAGAAAAAGATGCGCCGATCCGGCTCTATTGATGCTGCATTAACTGACGAGAACAGAGTGCCATTGCGAATGGCGACAGAATAAGCTTCCGCCATATTTAAAAATCATTTAACTTCCGTATGAAATACAGTGGTGCGTGAAATTCGAAATGTGCTTAATATGAGTGCTGCATTAAAGATTAGATGATGCACAGCTCTTTCATGAATACTGTGATGAATGCAGGGAAATGTAACACAGGAAAGATCTTCATCTGAGAAACTTTTATCATTATTGTAGCAGCAAGAGAGAAAAATCTGACTTAAGTGATCTTTATACTAACGATAATATGTATTACAGCTTATTAGAGATTACCTTTCGTGTAATGTATATGATCCGTGCCTGTGAAAATTCGGAACGGTGTAAAGCAACCACTTGCTTCGGTCAGAGCCTCTAAATGTCGTATCGTGGAATTAATGAAAGGGAAAAAAAAGGAAGATTAATGTTTAACATATCTTGAGCAGCCTTTCACTACACAATTTGAATTAGATTTCAACAGTTCACATTTGTTAGGATGCTGAAAGACCGTGTCTTACTTGCGTGTGAGTTTAATTCCCATATTTACCCACATTACATACAGACTGCATTTTATCCTCTGAGTAAAGCTTTATAACAGTTGAATTTTATTGTTTTGTCCGGCCATTTTTATATGTTCGTATTATACTGGTAATGCATGTCTTTCATTAGCATCTCAGTATGTTATTTTCTAATGTTCTATCTTTCCGTTTATATCATTCAGACCACGTTGATGTTTAATGTTGTAATTTACGATTTCTGTCCGACAGTATTATTTATCCTAATGAAATTATTGTGGTACTTCTTCCATCGGAGCTATTTTCCCTATTTCTATGCAACCATGTATTCGATTCAGTGAACGAGTATAACTATATGTTATGAATATAGGAATTCTGTTTGCAGGTACCTCAAGTTCGTCGGGAAGGCGATGGATCCAATAGCCATGACGCAGGTTGTCTTCAGTGTCCTGATCGCTTGCGTCACACTGTTCCAGGCCACATATGTAAGAGCCCTGTTTTCCACCTGTGTCCAATGTATATGCAAACTATCATTCTTTCAAGACAGTCACAGATAAAACAATAATTCCCCGGTCACAATAATCTTAAGGAGGATTAATTGATGAACGCCCATGTCACTTGCTGGAATTACTAATGGCAATTAGTAAAACGAAAGAAGCAAAATATTGCTTTTATTAGTTACATTAGCAACCAATGTTGATTTAACTGGATATCGAAGTGTGACATAGCTGCAGAGGATGATATGAAGTTAACCTTCTGGTGGCCTTGCGAAAATATTCTGTAACTGATGGCATTCAAGCAGTAGTCACGACAATCATGGATTGTTCTTCTGTTTTAAAAACAAATACTGTAGTCCATTAAAAGCTTTTCCGGCATTAACAACTATCGATAAACGGATGGTAGTATCAGAATGGGAAGGAGACAAGCATTTGTGTATTTCACCAATTTTCCACTTATATACCCGTAATTTGAAACTTCAGGTGTTCGTTGATTGTTTTACTGTTGCACAAACCTAAATATCATATACATCTGTGCTAAGTTTTTCTCAGTTTAATTATGTGTGGCAGAAACAAACATTGTATTACGCAGCTCTCCCAAGGTAACATTTCTAGCGGAATAACATTTGTAACTGTAGCCACATGTCATAGTAAATGAATTTAGGGAACGCTTTCAGTATTTCTACAGCTAACTGAATGAACGGCCGTTATATCCAAGAAAAATCATCATGGATAAAATAATGTTTTATTTTAACGTTTCATTTTCGACCTGACAGTAAAGCCTTCAGGATGTCAAAGATGGGAACTATGTTTTAAAATAGGTAATTCAGCTTCTATAGCTTTGAGTCAGCATGCAGCAAACAGTATCATCTGCAACAAGACAAATTCATCTCGTTATACGTTCCCACAGTCACATCCTCATTGGGACTAAGTTTATTCAGGTCTAGAACCAAATTGGTCATCAATACTAGATTTTTACCATGGAGTAATCATCGTTATCGTCATTTGTGGCTCCGTTCTTTCATTCTACTTTAAAAAGTTATTTATACGTTGTAGAACAAGTTATAATACACACCATAACTTGGTTAAGTCATTCAGATTGCACGAACAGAATTAGAAGATGAATCTGCCACAGTTTCCGCCAGTTGTTTTAGTGAAATGTTACAAGAAACCTTAAGCAACTGTTCAACAACAAAGATAGCAAGCACAGCGCGACAGTCACCAAATAACTCTCACTAAGTCTCATAAAAACTCTGCATACATTTTGTATTTATTAGTTGCTAGGTTTGTTGCTCATTTCATTCATTGTTAAATACTTACATGTCCTCGTCTATGCTAATCCTAGTTTTACTATTCTCCAGACATAATGTACACATTCATGCCTGTGAGAGTGTGTAATTATTCGATTTCTAACGAAATATTTCTTACTGATTTCTGTCGTAGGTGGAAGAAACCGACAAGTATCAACACCGAATTTTTGGTAAAGCTAAAAGTACGAGCCCAATGTACTTCATACAGATATGCAAATTCTAAGACGTTAGCAGAAATATCAGAGTTATAAATCCCTAGGTGAAACTTTAAATATGAACTGAAATTTTGTTTCTGCGATGAATGAAGACCAAGGATTAGAGTAACAACATTCTTGCGTTTCATTTTAAAATAGAGGTTCAAAAAAGGATGTGGTAATTTTGTAAAAGGGTCTGAAATAATTTCCATTTTCTCTTTCATATACCTATACCAAAAGTTTGTTGGTTCCACAAGGCCCGCTCTTGGACCTTGATGACTACACACAAAGCACATGGAGCTAACCTCATGAATTTTGTAATGGTGTTGGCCGTGTACAGTTGGAATAATAAGGGACCCCTGATACTGTGACAGGTGACACGTACGTAAGCATCCTGTCTGATCATCAGCATCCATTCATGTGCACTGTGCATTTCGACGGATTTGTGCAATGTCAGCAGTACAAAACGACACCCCACACGTCCAGAATTGCTACCGACTGGTTCGAGGAACACTCTTCTGAATTCAAACACTTCCGCAGTCCACCAAGCTTCCCAGACGTGCACATTATTTAGCACATTGGCGATGCCTTGCGACGTGCTGTTCAGAAGAGCTCTCCACCCCGTCGTACTCTTACGGATTTGTGGATAGCCCTGCAGGATTCATGGTGTCGATTCCCTTCAGCACTACTTCAGACGTTAGTCGAGTCCGTTATACGTCGTGTTGCGGCACTTCTGCGTGCTCGCGGGGGCCCCTACACGATATTTGGCAGGCGAACAAGTTTCTTTGCTTCTTCAGTGTATATTGTGCACTTAAATTGCCTTTGGCCCTTAACGGCGCCGCATGCGATGACGTAAATTTTTCCTTTCATCTAGGAAATTCATGTTTTAATCACTGATGTCAAAGAAATTTAGATTTTGGCAGTGAATTCATTTCCAATTTCACGTTATTTTAGAAGTCTTTTACAACTCCTTAAATGTCTTACTTCTACAGAGGGCATCTAATGTTATTCCTATATTTACTGTTTCCAAGACTCATTTCCATACTCTGCACTTACTACTTCTCGTGTTTTATAACAATTGACTTTTGATTCGTAAAGCCTATTTTGTCGTCGTAGAAAATATCTGCTATTCTTGTGCTTTGATGTAGGCGTTGTTACTTCTGTTATAAGATAATATCGCTTTACAATAGAAAGTTTCCACCTTAGCGTCACTACATTGGTGTGGATAAAGAATGTTTTAAAGCGATTTGGTGACAGCAGCATTTAGACGCTGGTCAAGGACCTGAGGCTAAATTCGTTTCCCGCCACGTTATTGCTTTCCTGACAAGACACTAACGAAGGTTAATTTGGCAGCTACTAATACACTCCTGGAAATGGAAAAAAGAACACATTGACACCGGTGTGTCAGACCCACCATACTTGCTCCGGACACTGCGAGAGGGCTGTACAAGCAATGATCACACGCACGGCACAGCGGACACACCAGGAACCGCGGTGTTGGCCGTCGAATGGCGCTAGCTGCGCAGCATTTGTGCACCGCCGCCGTCAGTGTCAGCCAGTTTGCCGTGGCATACGGAGCTCCATCGCAGTCTTTAACACTGGTAGCAAGCCGCGACAGCGTGGACGTGAACCGTATGTGCAGTTGACGGACTTTGAGCGAGGGCGTATAGTGGGCATGCGGGAGGCCGGGTGGACGTACCGCCGAATTGCTCAACACGTGGGGCGTGAGGTCTCCACAGTACATCGATGTTGTCGCCAGTGGTCGGCGGAAGGTGTACGTGCCCGTCGACCTGGGACCGGACCGCAACGACGCACGGATGCAAGCCAAGACCGTAGGATCCTACGCAGTGCCGTGGGGGACCGCACCGCCACTTCCCAGCAAATTAGGGACACTGTTGCTCCTGGGGTATCGGCGAGGACCATTCGCAACCGTCTCCATGAAGCTGGGCTACGGTCCTGCACACCGTTAGGCCGTCTTCCGCTCACGCCCCAACATCGTGCAGCCCGCCTCCAGTGGTGTCGCGACAGGCGTGAATGGAGGGACGAATGGAGACGTGTCGTCTTCAGCGATGAGAGTCGCTTCTGCCTTGGTGCCAATGATCGTCGTATGCGTGTTTGGCGCCGTGCAGGTGAGCGCCACAATCAGGACTGCATACGACCGAGGCAACACCCGGCATCATGGTGTGGGGAGCGATCTCCTACACTGGCCGTACACCACTGGTGATCGTCGAGGGGACACTGAATAGTGCACGGTACATCCAAACCGTCATCGAACCCATCGTTCTACCATTCCCAGACCGGCAAGGGAACTTGCTGTTCCAACAGGACAATGCACGTCCGCATGTATCCCGTGCCACCCAACGTGCTCTAGAAGGTGTACGTCAACTACCCTGGCCAGCAAGATCTCCGGATCTGTCCCCCATTGAGCATGTTTGGGACTGGATGAAGCGTCGTCTCACGCGGTCTGCACGTCCAGCACGAACGCTGGTCCAACTGAGGCGCAAGGTGGAAATGGCATGGCAAGCCGTTCCACAGGACTACAGCCAGCATCTCTACGATCGTCTCCATGGGAGAATAGCAGCCTGCATTGCTGCGAAAGGTGGATATACACTGTACTAGTGCCGACATTGTGCATGCTCTGTTGCCTGTGTCTATGTGCCTGTGGTTCTATCAGTGTGATCATGTGATGTATCTGACCACAGGAATGTGTCAATAAAGTTTCCCCTTTCTGGGCAATGAATTCACGGTGTTCTTATTTCAATTTCCAGGAGTGTAATTACACAAAATCGGTACAACATTTCGCGAATAGCTATGTTAAACATTTCAAGGTAACAGAAAAAGATGCCGATGACCAGTGTTGTGACATACGTAGCTTACTATCGGAACCATCTGTGTTTTTGTATTAAAACTGTCGTACAGAAGACGACGGAATCTCCAGGCGGTATGCTGTGGCACGTGCTCGTGAAAAACGGCGAGCAAACGGACCAGTAGAGACCAGTCTTCGTAAACAGTGGCTTTATTAAGATTTTGGGGACGAAAGATACGTCTTCAGAAAATTTAGTTTTTCTGGAAATCCCTTACAAGAAGATTATTAAACAGTCAGGTCCCGTCACCGAACAGACTATGGAATACACATGAGGGAATAGATGTCAAACCCAAATATTTTTGTAGGGTTTTAATAAAGTACGTTACACGTGTCGTTACACGCTAACAATAGTGGCGCGTTGTCAGAAGACAGCACATGTTTCTGGTGTCCTACAGATATCATTCCCCAGCTGTACGGTTAACAGGTGCACCGCAGCGTGTCTGAAACATGGTGCAACAACTGGAGACATAATAAAGAGATAAAGTACGCAGGGCAGGATGATTATTGTGAGTAAAATGTCTAAATTTCACACAGATTTACAGTAATGTACCAGCCGTACATGGAACAAATGCAGTGTGGCGTCCAACCGTTGTGACATGTTGCCAACAGTGTCATTAAAGACTCACAGACGTGGGTGATGCTATACAGTGGAGATATCGCAACACGCAATTTCTGTCGTCTCGCCAAGATGAAACAACGTTTTGGTGAAAGGAGATTTTCTAATGACAAGTATTTTCACACAGTGGTTCTCAAATGGCTCCGTGATCGAGGAAAGTGTTTTAAAAGTAGAGGAACTGAACGACTGGTAGTAAGTTCCAACCATTGTTTACAGAGACATGGTGAATAGCTATGACGAAAAATGGTCGTGAATTTGTGTCACTTTCAAGTGTAGTCCAGCATTCAACACACTGAGGTGACGAATATCATGAGAGAACGCTATGTACATATACAGTTGGCAGAAGCATGGAGCGCATATTCTATAAAAGGGAAGTGCATTGGCGGAGGTGTCATTTGTACTCATGTGAATCATGTGAAAAGCCTTCCGGTGTGGTTATGGTTGTGCGACTGCATGTGCAGTGGTAGTTAGAGCGATACGCATGGGGTATTTCAATTCGGGAATAGGTAGCGAATTCAATATTCCGATAGGCACTATGTCGAGAATGTTCCGAGAATACCAAATTTCAGGCATTACCTCTCACCCTCTCCCCACGGACGAGCCAGTGACCGACGGCCTTCACTTAACGACCGAGAGCAACGGCGTTTGCTCAGTGATGTCAGTTCTAACAGACAATCAACACTGCTCGAAACAACCGCAAAAGTCATTGTGGGAGGTATCACGAACGTATCCATTAGTTGAATGCAGCAAAATTTGACATTAATGCGCTATGGCAGCAACGACCGACGCGTGTGCGTTTACTAACAGCACGATATTGCTTGCAGCGCCTCTCCTGGGCTCGTGATAATGTCGGTTGGAACCTAGGCACCGGAAAGATCGTGGTCTGGTCGGATGAGTCCCGATTTCAGTTGGTAAGAGCTGATGCAAGGATTCGAGTCTGGTGCAGACCCCACGAAGCCATGGACGCAAGTTGTCAATAAGGCACAGTGCGAGCTAGTGGTGGCTCCATAATGCTGGTTGTATTTACATGGAATGCAGTGGGTTCTGTGGACCAATTGAACTGTTCACTGACTAAACATCTATGTTCGGCTACCTGTAGACCATCTGCAGCCATTCATGTACTTCCTGTCCCCAAACAACGATGAAATTTTTACAGATAATAATGCGCCATGTCATCGGTCACATGTTCGCCGTTTGTTTGAAGTACATTCCGGACAGTTTCGGCACATGATTCGACTACCCAGATCGCCCGACATGAATTCCGCCGAACATTTATGGCACACAATGTGGTGGTTAGCTCGCGCAAAAATTCAGCACCGGCAACACTTTCACAATTACGGACAGCTATAGACGCAGCAGACCTCAGCAATTCTGCAGGCCGGCCGCGGTGGCCGAGCGGTTCTATGTGCTTCAGTCCGGAACCGCGCTGCTGCTACGGTCGCAGGTTCGAATCCTGTCCCGGGCATGGAGGTGTGTGATGTCCTTAGGTAAGTTAGGTTTAAGTAGTTCTAAGTTCTAGGGGGCTGATCACCTCGAATGTTAAGTCCCATAGTGCTCAGAGCCATTTGAACCATTTGAACCAATTCTGCAGGGGCATACAAGGACTTGGTGAGTCCTTGCCGCTTCAAGTTGCTGCACTACGCGGGTGAAAGGAGGTCGGACACAATATAATGATGATATTCCATGACTTTTGTAACTTCGGTGTAAATGTGATTAGTCCCTAATTAATACCAATCAGCTGCTATCCAACCAGAATAGAGAAAGTGGATCACTTATGAAGCACATATACTAACGTAGATGATAGGGAACATTTAAATAAATAATAAAGACATAATGACCATTAAAGTCCAATGTATTAAATAATCCTCTGGGATTGTAATGTAACCTACAACGGTTAGTTTAATATTTGATTATAGGTTTATTTAAATAAAAGCACGCAACTAAATTCTAACGGTGGCCTCACGTCGATTGTTAATACAACACAACATTTATTTAAGGTAGAACAGAATTACTGATTTTTAAGGCAAGCAAAGCAATCGCAGTTAGCAGCAATTGCAGTCTAAATGCTTGGAGCCGAGAAAAAAGAATCACTAAAACCAGCAGTAAAATTCCACAGTTCAACAGCTGCGTACATGTCTTTAAACGGTATAAGATCTCCTGAAGTTGGGAAATATCTCTGATAACATTCTCAGTTCCCAATTATTACATTATGATCACTGCCCACCGCAAGGCTGAACGGCTACTGGTGGTGTTGCGGCCTCTTGACGCTGTAAGGAAAGAACGTAAGAGGAAGCGAGACGAATGGGAAATCATTACAGCGAAGATACGGGCGGCAAATACGGAAATCCACTGATGTAAGCGGTTTTGACAAAGGACACACTGTTATGGCCCTGTGGCTGAATACAAGAATCTCAGAAACGACGAAGCTGGCCGCCTGTTGGCTTACTACTGTCATGAGCATCAATGGAAATTGGTTGAAGGATGGTGAAGTAACGAGTAGGACGTATAGTATTGGACGACCACGTCTCATCGCAAAATGTAAATACCAGAGGATCCCCCAATCTTGAGTCCAGGGTAGGTAGAGATCTGTGGCAGGTCTGACAACAGAGTACTGGTGGAGGCACAAGTGTTTCGGAGTGCACCGTTCAAAGGACATTGTTGAACATGACCCCTACGTGTTCCTATGTCGGCCCAACGACACCGTCAGTTATGATTGCAGCATCAATAAGTTTTCGCCGTGGTTGAATAGAGACGTGTCTGCCTGTCGAGTGAATCGCATTTATCGTTACACCTGGTTGATAGTTTGGTCCTTAAACGTCGTCTTCCAGGAGAATGGCTGCGTAAGACATGCACCGAGCCATTGATGCAATCTGGTGAGGGCGGAATTATCTATGGCATACACCGAGTTGGGTTTCCATAGAATCATTTTTGGTGATTGAATGACAGCAGTGAACTACGTGAACATTACTGAGGATCAGATGCATCGCTTCATGCTTGAAGTCTGCTCCTGCGAGGATGATATCTTCCAGCAGGATCACTGTCATTATTGCAAGGTCGGAGTCGTGCTACAGTGGTTTTTGGGGCACTACAGTGAACTCACACTAATATCTCGACCAGAAAATGTGCCTGATCTGCTCCCACTGGAACAAATATCGGGCACCAGCTGGGTCTCCGTAAACCACTGTCCCGTAATTTGTGGATTGCTTGACCTGTGAGCAGGTAACTGGTGCCACATACTTCTAGAATCTTGCGAAGGACTTGTAGAATCCATGCCAAGAAAAATATCTGTTGTACCGCGTTTGAAAAATGGAACCACATGCTACTTAAACATGTAGTCAAGATGTATTGCTTCAACGCTATATAATCTGTCACGAACAGGTGGACACCGAAGTAAGTCCGAAGTAGCACACATATGTCCCAGCGGCTCTGTGGTCACACAACATCGTCAAAAACGTTTACCAGTCCAACTCTGCATTTACAAAAGTCATCTATTTCTGTCTCACTTGCCTATTCAGTACATAGGTGGCATCATTTCAGGAGCTACAGCCAAAGCATTGGAGTTAAAGTCCTACGTTAGTAAAATGACAATATTGCATATATATAGTTATCGATATATTACAGTGTCACGAAACAAATATTTGTATTGAAGGGTTTAATAGCATGGGACTCTCATGCTGACGATAATCAGTTGTGTACATAAGTATTAATCTTAAATGAGATTTTCACTCTGCAGCGGACTGGGCGCTGATATGAATCTTCCTGGCGGATGAAAACTGTGTGCCGGGTCGAGACTCGATCTCGGGACCTTTGCCTTTCGCGTGCAAGTGCTCTACTAACTGAGCTAACTAAGCACGACGCACGCCCCGTCCTCACAGCATTACTTCAGCCAGTACCTCGTCTCCTACCTTCCAAACTTTACAAAAGCTCTGCAGCGAACCTTGCACAAGTAGCACTCCTGAAAGAAAGGATATTGCGGAGACATGGCTTAGCCACAGCCAGGGGATGTTTCCAGATTGAGATTTTCACTCTGCAGCCGAGTGTGCGCTGATATGAAACATCCTGGCAGATGAAAACTGTGTGCCGGGCAGAGACTCGAACCTGGACCTTTGCCTTTCGCAGGCAAGTGCACTTCTGGAAACATCCCCCAGGCTGTGGCTAAGCCATGTATCCGCAATATCCTTTATTCCAGGAGTGCTAGTTCTGCAAGGTTCGCAGGAGAGCTTCTGTAAAGTTTGGAAGGTAGGAGACGAGGTACTGGTGGAAGTAAAGCTGTGGGGACGGGACGTGAGTCGTGCTTGGGTAGCTCAGTTGGTAGAGCACTTGCCCGCGAAAGGCTAAGGTCCCGAGTTCGAATCTCGGTCCGGCACACACTTTTCATCTACCAGGAAGTTTCATATCAGCGTACACTCCGCTGCAGAGTGAAAATCTCATTCTGGAAACATCCCCAGGCTGTGGCTAAGCCACGTCTCCGCAATATCCTTTCTTTCAGGAGTGGTAGTTCTGCAAGCTTCGCAGGAGAGCTTCTGTAAAGTTTGGAAGGTAGGAGACGAGGAACTGGCTGAAGTAAAGCTGTGAGGACGGGGCGTGAGTCGTTATTGGGTAGCTCAATTGGTAGAGCAGTTCTCCGCGAAAGGCAAAGGTCCCGAGTTCGAGTCTCAGCCCGGCACACAGTTTTTGTCTGCCAGGAAGTTTCATATCAGCGTACACTCCGCTGCAGAGTGAAAATCTCATTCTGGAAACATCCCCCAGACTGTGGCTAAGCCATGTCTCTGCAATATCCTTTCTTTCAGGAGTGCTATTTCTGCAAGTTTCGCAGGAGAGCTACTGTAAAGTTTGTAAGGTAGGAAACGAAGTACTGGTTGAAGTAAAGCTGTGGGGACGGGAGTGAGTCGTGCTTGGGTAGCTCAGTTGGTAGAGCACTTGCCCCCGAAAGGCAAAGGTCCCGTATTCGAGTCTCGGCCCGGCACACAGTTTTAATGTGCCAGGAAGTTTCATATCAGCGTACACTCCGCCGCAGAGTGAAAATCTCATTCTGGAAACATCCCCAGGCTGTGGCTACGCCATGTCTCCGCAATATACTTTCTTTCAGGAGTGCTAGTTCTACAAGGTTCGCAGGAGAGCTTCTGTAAAGTTTGGAAGGTAGGAGACGAGGTACTGGCAGAAGTAAAGCTGTGAGGACGGGGCGTGAGTCGTGCTTTGGTAGCTCAGTTGGTGCCGGCACGGTAGCTCAGCGTGTTCGGTCAGAAGGTTAGCTGCCCTCTGTACTAAAAAAAAAAAAAACTGAGTTAATCGATCAACAACGAACTTAAACGGATGTCTTACGACGTCCGCCCCGAGCAGAGGCAACGAACGAAAGCGAACAAAATGAGATTAAAAAAAAAAAGTTGGTACAGCATTTGTCCGCTAAAGGCAAAGGTCCCGAGTTCGAGTCTCGGCCCTGCATTCAGTTTTAATCTGCCAGGAAGTTACGTCATTAATCTTGTTTAACGCACCTCTTGCCATCTTATGACTAAATAGCTTATAACTACTTGTTTATGTGTTCAACAATAATAAAGACTTGTTTATTCTATGTTTCACAATTTCGAATCACATGCATACATTGCGTAATTGTATCATTAATTATAATTTTTATAAACGGTTTTATTTTTAAATAGGATGTATTCAGAAAGATAGCGAAATTAATGCTGTTTTTTTGGTTTGGAAAAAGTTATCGACGGAGTTCAGTGGAATAAGCTGATGGATATTTTGAAAAGGAAAGGAGTTGATTGGAAGAAAAGACGGGTTATATATACGATGGAAACCAAGAATAAGGATTTGAAATTACGGAAGAAAGCAGGATTGGGAGGGACGTTAGTGAAGGTTGTTGCTTCTCCCCTTTATTGTTAAGCTCATACCTGGAAGAGATGGTTACGAAAAGCTAGATGGAAAAAGAGTAATGTGCGTTGGTGGAAAGCGAATAAAAGGCCTTAGATTTGCTGATCATACTGTATTAGTGGCAGAAAATTAAGGAACTCTAAATAAAATACTAGGAGATCTCAATGAAGCTTGCTTGGACGAGGGAAGAAAATCAGTACAGCCAAAACAAAGAGTATGGTGACCGGCAAAGGAAACAGTGTGACAAATATTAAGACAGCACAAGTTAGTATTAACTAAGTTAGAGCATTTAAATATTTTCGAAGTACGATCACTGAAGACCTGAGATGACATCAGGAAGTGAAAACTCGTCTTTTTAATAGCGAAGGAGGCATTCAGTAGAAAGAGATGATTATTATGTGGAAAACTAGATGAAGGTCTGAGGAAAAGACTTGGAAAGTGTTTTGCCTGGAGTGTGGGATCCTGCATGGGGCATAAAGGTAGACACTGAGATGAGAGGGTGAAAATAACGAAAAATTGGAGGTGGGCACGTGGAGGAGTGTGGTGAGGATAAACTGGAGGGAAAGAGCGACTAGCGAAAGAACGTTGGAAATACTCTCCTGGAAATTGAAATAAGAACACCGTGAATTCATTGTCCCAGGAAGGGGAAACTTTATTGACACATTCCTGGGGTCAGATACATCACATGATCACACTGACAGAACCACAGGCACATAGACACAGGCAACAGAGCATGCACAATGTCGGCACTAGTACAGTGTATATCCACCTTTCGCAGCAATGCAGGCTGCTATTCTCCCATGGAGACGATCGTAGAGATGCTGGATGTAGTCCTGTGCAACGGCTTGCCATGCCATTTCCACCTGGCACCTCAGTTGGACCAGCGTTCGTGCTGGACGTGCAGACCGCGTGAGACGACGCTTCATCCAGTCCCAAACATGCTCAATGGGGGACAGATCCGGAGATCTTGCTGGCCAGGGTAGTTGACTTACATCTTCTAGAGCACGTTGGGTGGCACGGGATACATGCGGACGTGCATTGTCCTGTTGGAACAGCAAGTTCCCTTGCCGGTCTAGGAATGGTAGAACGATGGGTTCGATGACGGTTTGGATGTACCGTGCACTATTCAGTGTCCCCTCGACGATCACCAGTGGTGTACGGCCAGTGTAGGAGATCGCTCCCCACACCATGATGCCGGGTGTCGGCCCTGTGTGCCTCGGTCGTATGCAGTCCTGATTGTGGCGCTCACCTGCACGGCGCCAAACACGCATACGACCATCATTGGCACCAAGGCAGCAGCGATTGTCATCGCTGAAGACGACACGTCTCCTTTCGTCCCTCCATTCACGCCTGTCGCGACACCACTGGAGGCGGGCTGCACGATGTTGGGTCGTGAGCGGAAGACGGCCTAACGGTGTGCGGGACCGTAGCCCAGCTTCATGGAGACGGTTGCGAATGGTCCTCGCCGATACCCCAGGAGCAACAGTGTCCCTAATTTGCTGGGAAGTGGCGGTGCGGTCCCCTACGGCACTGCGTAGGATCCTACGGTCTTGGCGTGCATCCGTGCGTCGCTGCGGTCCGTTCCCAGGTCGACGGGCACGTGCACCTTCCGCCGACCACTGGCGACAACATCGATGTACTGTGGAGACCTCACGCCCCACGTGTTGAGCAATTCGGCGGTACGTCCACCCGGCCTCCCGCATGCCCACTATACGCCCTCGCTCAAAGTCCGTCAACTGCACATACGGTTCACGTCCACGCTGTCGCGGCATGCTACCAGTGTTAAAGACTGCGATGGAGCTCCGTATGCCACGGCAAACTGGCTGACACTGACGGCGGCGGTGCACAAATGCTGCGCAGCTAGCGCCGTTCGACGGCCAACACCGCGGGTCCTGGTGTGTCCGCTGTGCCGTGCGTGTGATCATTGCTTGTACAGCCCTCTCGCAGTGTCCGGAGCAAGTATGGTGGGTCTGACACACCGGTGTCAATGTGTTCTTTTTTCCATATCCAGGAGTGTAGTTCCTGAGAGGAGAAAACATAGCTGTAGGTGATAAGGCAAAGGAAGAAGAACTGGATCAGACATTCGTTGAGACGGGAGTGCTTGCTAACAGATGGTTTGGAAAGTATAGGTGGTGGGAGGATATTTAGAGGACGAAGGACATACAAGATGACAGATGACATCAAATGAAGCTGGAATTATACGGGACTGAAGAGGATGACAGAAGGCAGGAGAGCACGGAGAGTTACCATGTGGAAACCTGCCTATGGGAAGAACGCTGTTCCAGATGTTAACAACTTTGTTAATAATAATTTTATAAACATAGTAATAACTTTATTGAGCTCGCCTCACACTAGCGAATGACGCACTGCCTTTAGATTTCACGTAGCATTGCTGAATGCAGTTTTGCTGCTTCCAGTGATTATGTCATGTTTCCATTGCCAGTCTTTTGGCCAGTTCATGCGCTCAGAGGGCTTGCCGCTTGAGTTACCGCAACCTCAAGATTTCCAAATCGCCGACTCACTGTTACATGCGCCCCAGCACCTGACCTGTGCCACTCCGTGCGACGACTGTCAGGCAGCTCTTCCCAACCTCCAATCTGACTCACCTTGTCCGGCCACACTACGCAGCTTGCCAGCCACAAACACTTTGCAAACGCATACAATACTTAGCAGCCTCGCCGTTCGTAACGTCACATCAGATTTGAAACTGTAAGGACAGAGCAAGCCGCTGTGGCAGAGCGGTTCTAGGCGCTTCGGTCCGGAACCGCGCTGCTGTTACTGTCATAGGTTCGAATCCTGCCTCGGGCATGGATGTGTGATGTTCTCAGGTTAGTTGGGTTTAAGTAGTTCTAAGTCTAAGGGACTGATGACCTCAGATGTTAAGTTCCATAGTACTTAGAACCATTTGAACCATTTTTGTAAGGACAGTGAATTACAGTTACGTTGATAGCTAAGTCAGCAAGAGCATTCACGCCGAAAGTCAGGGTTCTTAGATCGTTTGAAACGATGTTATAGTTCGCGTCGTGTCCCATGTTTTCTTACAACTATCATATTGCTCACTGCCACCTTCACATTCAATCACTCTACTCTTGTCGTTTTGCAGAGTGCAGACAGCAACGCTGCCTTCAGATGTGTGGCATTCCTGCCAACACCGGGTGCTCAAGTATTCTTGTACTGCTGGGGAGCTCACGATCTCATGGAGCAGGTAAATGTTCGATCAAGGTGCTGCGTAGTAAAAAAAAATTCTCTATGAATATTAGATAGCTGTTTAGTCCCGATCATAACATTTGCAAACGTAGGTGGATCTAATTTCTGACTCTGATAAAGCATGATTGTGTGAAACTGCTTATTGACAGAAAATGGTGCAACGTATAGCGCTAACGATTATATTCGCGTGAGGAACCTCCCGATAATGTTACTCATATTAATGTAATTAAAGTTGACCGTCAACCTGTGGTGATGTAAAGGAATCGGATTAAGTTTCGTTAACGGAAAAATTCTATTTTGATACTGAGACGTAGTTCAGGCTGAAAATGGCTCTGAGCACTACGGGACTCAACTGCTGTGGTCATAAGTCCCCTAGAACTTAGAACTACTTAAACCTAACTAACCTAAGGACAGCACACAACACCCAGCCATCACGAGGCAGAGAAAATCCCTGACCCCGCCGGGAATCGAACCCGGGAACCCGGGCGTGGGAAGCGAGAACGCTACCGCACGACCACGGACGTAGTTCATTTAAAAGTGATCGAATCAGTGTAAATAAAATCGTAAAGTAATATGGTATTCATGTAAATGAAACGGATCATCAGAGATTAAAAGAAAGACGATCGCCAGCCTAATCGGAAAAAGTTATGCCGAGTAAATATAATATTGTTAATCAAGATAATTAACTGTTACATGTGACTCCACCTGGGACACAATCTGTTTACTAAATTGGATGAGAAACAATAGCACATTCTAGTACGTCTTGCTAAGATAACTATCCATGAGCAACACAAATAAAAGCTTTAAATCTTTTCGCCACAAACTGACTCCCACTAATGAACACTATCTGTATTAAAGTAAGAAATGTAATGTTCGCTACACAGTACCACTTAATAAGGGAGAAGCACAGGTAATTTGAACATGAGGTTGCTTCAGCACCTTACTATAGAAATACAGTAAAATGGAAGTGATTGTTAAATTTTTCTGCTAACTGATATGATTACTAAATGCTTTCATTTGGGTCACATGCTTCATTGCGTTACGTAGAGCTAAGTAAAACATGAGAGCCCTGAATCTCTTACGGTTTTCCTAAGTCGTTGGCAGCTATCTTCATAAGAACACAAACGTGTTTAAAAAGATTACTACACTTCATCAATAATTTCACGGGGATAATTATAGAACTACTGGTTTAACGTCACGAGGGGGGGACCCACATACGGTTCTGTCTACTAATTGGGTACAGAACTCTTACTTCAAAGCAGCCACAATAAAGACACATAGGCAAATGAGAACGCAAGGATAAAAGCACTATTACAAACCTGCAAAATGAAGAATAAATGAGTAGGCCATTGAACGCTATTGGTCAGCAAATATTTCCTGTAACCACAAATATAAGCTTTTCTGTTACTTTAATATTGAGTAAAGGTTTTGACCGGAATGAAAATTAAAGAATTAACTAGGCCTTTTTTCTTCACTAGTTCTTTTGGAATACTGTAGCTATTCTCTTTTATCGGGCATTTAAAGCATTTCGTACCGAAGACTAACGAAACACTCGAGAAATTTCTAGCTCCATAAAAGTAAATAAATCCTGTCAACACAGCGATGATTCTGTAGTTCATTAGTAATTTGATACTCAAATTTATTGCATCACTCGGAATAGGAACCTATCCACTTAAGAGACTTGGAAACAATTAACTTTCTGGATAAAAAGTTATAATTATATCAACAGTTATTTACATTTTAAGTTACTTAGTGGTCCATGCAAATAAATACAACACTAAATTTTACTTGTAGTAAATGTGATGGAGGTGGTGCTCTTCTGTGGCACATATATCAAATCGTCATCTATTGTCATGGCTCTTTACGTATAATTGGCACAGAAATTTTGCGTTTCAGAGCAAAACAATAAATGACACTATCTAGTAACCAACGTACGCCTTCTCTGAAGCACTAAAGAAACTGGTATAGGGATGCGTATTCAAAAACAGACTTATGTAACCGGGCAGAATACGGCGCTGCGGTCGGCAACGCCTATACAAGACTACAATGTCCAGCCCAGTTGTTAGAATGGTTACTCCTGCTACAATGGTAGGTTGTCAAGGTTTAAGTGAGTTTGAAAGAGGTTCTATAGTCGCCGTAAGAGCGATGGGACACAGCATCTCCGAGGCAGCAATGAACTGAGGATTTTCCCGTACGACAATTTGACGAGTGTACTGTGAATATCGGGAATCCGGTAAAACATGGAATCTCCGACATCGCTGCGGCCGGAAAAAAGATCTTGCAAGAACGGGACCAAGACGACTGAAGAGGACCGTTTATTGTGGAAGATGTGCAACCCTTCCGCAAACTGCTGCAGATTTCAACGCTGGGCCATCAACAAGTGTCGGTGTGCGAACCAGTCAACGAAACCTCATCGATACCGAAGGCCGACAAGTTTACCACTGATGACTGCAAGACACAAAGCTTTATGCCTCACCTGGGCCCCTCAACATGTTCATGACTGGAAACATGTTGATGAGTGGAAACATGTTGCCTGGCCGGGCGAATCTCGTTTCAAATTGTATCGAGCGGATGGACGTGTACGGATACGGAGACAGCCTCATGAATCCTTGGACTCTGCAAGTCAGCAGAGACCTGTTCAAACTGGTGGAGGCTCTGTAATGGTGTGGGGCATGTGCAGTTCCAGTGACATGGGACCCCTGATATGTCTAGATACCTACTCTGACAGGCCACACGTACGGAAGCATCCTCCCAGATAATCTGCATCAATTTATGTCCATATTGCATTCCGACGGACTACGGCAATTCCAACAGGACACCACACGTCCGGATTTGCTACAGAGTGGCTGCAAGGACACTCTTCTGAGTTTAAACACTTCCGCTGGCCACCAAGCTCCCCAGATATGAGCATAATTGAGCATATCTAGGATGCCTTGCAACGTGCTGTTCAGAAGAGGTCTCCCTCCCCTCGCACTCTTACGGATTTATGGACAGCCCGGCAGGATTCGTGGTATCAGTTCCCTCGAGCACTACTTCAGAGATTAGTCGAGTCCATACTATGTCGTGTTGCGGCACTTCCGCGTGCTCGCGGGGGCGCCACACTATATTAGGCAGGTGTACCAGTTTCTTTGGCTATTCCGCGTACAGCCGTGGCGTAAGTAATTCTATCTTGATGATTTCCTTGTATCATGTTGCCCGCAAGATGATAACTGTTTTCAAGTTAGCCGTGGACTGTCTCTCTCTCTCTCTCTCACAAGCCGGCCGGAGTGGCCGAGCGGTTCTAGGCGCTTCAGTCTGGAACCGCGCGACCGCTACGGTCGCTGGTTCGAATCCTGCCTCGGGCATGGATGTGTGTGATGTCCTTAGGTTAGTTAGGTTTAAGTATTTCTAAGTTCTAGGGGACTGATGACCTCAGCAGTTAAGTCCCATAGTGCTCAGAGCCATTTCTCTCTCTCACACACACAAAGCCTTGTTATAGTACTTACCTTCAGACATACAGAGTTTCATTATGGAAAGACACCCCTCCAGGTTTTACAGCTGTATGAACCTACGCACCCTCTACATGAACCAATAGAGCAGTTTAACTTACAATCACACTTATAGAACGAAGTATTAAAAATTATATTCACAAACTAATTTTTGTTGAATAAGTGCACTGAAGACAATAATTTACATGTATGATGAATCAAAGAACATTATTACACGGATATTACTATAAGCATAGGAAAGCACAGAAGCTCCATAAGAGAAATACAATCGATACTGAACGGGTAAGAAACGTTTCCGTTGCCTGTCTGGAAACTCTGTGAAACTATTGTCTTTCATAGCCATCTTACTTCACGTAGTGGGAGCCTCTTTGCTACTCTTGGCCGACGTCTCAGAAGGCTCGCGAGCAAGCATGGAACCCGACCATGGCCGCTAGGCAGAGAAGTTACCTCCGTGGGCGTCCACATCGCAATGTGGTAGCGTTGCTTTCGGCTCCACCAGTGTCTCGCTGACCAATGAGTGTTCGTGGCAGTATTATTCGTTTTGCCGCATCGCAGTCCTGCATTTGGAAGTGTATTAGTCTCGCAGTCTTGTCGCTGGCTGCAAAGCAGCTACGTTTCTTTCATTAGGTATTGGTTTTTTTCTTAGATTTCTTGCTGAACTTGTTTGTTTATAGTGTCGTTTCCTCTGTCCTCTTCTTCTCGTTGTAGCCTTCTGTCCGTGCTCATCGTTCTCCTATTGACAGCACCAGGTGAGATGATCAACTTCAGCTTATTTCTTCAGTCGATCATGATTTTTGGGAAGTCCCAATGACTATAGTTTCCTTGGTGTAGAAAGATACGATGTGTGTCCGCAGAATATGGTGATGTATTTCTCCTGTCGATGAAGATGACGGCGGGGAGAGAGACAGAAAGAGAAAGACAGAGATAGATAGATAGAGAGAGAGAGAGAGAGAGAGAGAGAGAGAGAGAGAGAAGAGTAAGACTAGTAGAAAACATGGTGCCTATTCCTCTAGAATACCGTCAGTGGTACTGCCTAATTCATGACTGCCATAACATCGAAATGCCACTCCGTGCAGAACTGTTGACTATTACTCAACATTGCTGCTCATTTTGATGATCCTATGAAACGTATATTTGTCAGCGCCTCTCATTCTTTTACCATCAAAATAATGCTGATATTTACGTAACGTTTCGCACGGAGTCTTACTTGTTATCTCGGGTCTAGCCGTTAAACAGCGTCTGGCATTGTACGATTACAAAAATTTTACGTGTGCTGTTAGTTACAGCTCTAGGAGCTCTGCCTCACGTACTTCCTTTTAGATCTGCATCTACATACCGAGTAATTCGGGTGATTCAGTGTGGACTATATATATCGAAGGACACTGAAAGCATCGTAGGTATGTTCATTAATCGCTGTGGTCGCGGAGTATGACGAAAAAAAAATTATCCTTCTTTCTCCCATCACGTGAAATTATGACTCCGTAAGCAGTCAGAAGGTGATACGTTACCTGATTTGATGTCAGTATGCTGTTTGGCACCAGGCAATGCAAGGTGATTTCTTTTGTGAAGTAGCTGCGGATGTCAAGAATTAAGAAGGTTGAAGTTACCCATACGAAACTCAATGGCTATTGAGAAGAAAGAGAGTGTACTACTGGTAAAGTTATTTTATCAGAATGGCAGCAACAGCAGCGCTGTATGGCGGGAATACTTCCAACAGAAACGGCTGCGAAGAAGCCCCATGTCAATAAATGTGCTAAACAGTAAGTCAAGAAATCTGAAAAAACAGGTGAATTAGGTGGTGCAGCAGGCAGAGAGAGGCCGCCGATTCACATGACAGTTATTGATGAAGTTTCTGTAGCTATAGTCAAACGTGCAGCATATGCCTTTCATTCTGCAGTCACTGTTTGACCTACACTTTGTCATTAAAAGAATCCGGAGTCCTGGCTGAAAATGACTTACAAGTTCGTGGCGCTCTCCATCGGGAAAGTGGAATTCAGTATGGTGTTGGACCACCTTTAGCCTTGATGACAGCTTCCTCTCACGTAGGCATACGTTCAATCAGGTGATGGAAGGTTTCCTGGGAATGGCAGCCCATTCTTCACGGAGTGCTGCACTTAGGAGAGGTATCGATGACAGTCGGTGAGGCCTGGCACGAAGCCGGCCTTCCAAAACATCCGAAAGGTGCTCTGTAGGATTTAGGTCAGGTTTCTGTGCAGGCCCGCCCATTGCGGGGAAGTTATTGTCGTGTAACCACTCCGCCACAGGCCGTGCATTATGAACAGGTGATCGATCGTGTTGAAAGATGCAG
This sequence comes from Schistocerca nitens, assembly GCF_023898315.1. Classification (NCBI taxonomy): domain Eukaryota; kingdom Metazoa; phylum Arthropoda; class Insecta; order Orthoptera; family Acrididae; genus Schistocerca; species Schistocerca nitens. The sequence continues at coordinate 122,805,786 of NC_064622.1, read as the reverse complement.
TTGCCATCTCCGAATTGCTCTTCAACAGTGGGAAACAAGAAGCTGCTTGGAACAACAGTGAATGCTTGTGCTATGTTAGTACTACGCAAAACAACAAGGGGAGCAAGCCCCCTCCATGAAAAACACGACCATGCCTTAACACCACCTCATCTGAATTTTACTGTTGGCACTACACACGCTGGCAGATGACGTACACCGGGCATTCGCCTTACCCACACCTTGCCATTGGATCGCCGCAAAGCGCACCGTGATTCGTCACTAGACACAACGTTTTTCCATTGTGCAATCGTCCAATTTTTACGCTCCTTACACCAAGCGAGGCGTCGTTTGGCATTTACCGGCGTGATGTGTTGCTCATGAGCAGCCATTTGACCATGAAATCCAAGTTTTCTCACCTCCCGCCTAACTGTAATAGTACTTGCAGTGGATCCTGATGCAGTTTAGAATTCCTGTGTGATGGTCTGGATAGATGTCTGCCTATTACTCATCTTCAGCTTTCGGAGGTCTCTGTCAGTCAACAGACAAGGTCGGCTTGTACGCTTTTCTGCTGTGCGTGTCCCTTCACGTTTCCACTTCACTATCATATTGGAAACAGTGGACCTAGGGATGTTTAGGAGTGTGGAAATCTCGCGTACAGACATATCACAGAAATGACAATCACCTGACCACGTTCGAACTCCGTGAGCTGCGCGAGCAACCCACTCCGCTCTCTCACGATGTCTAATGACTACTGAGGGTCTGATATGGAGTACCTGGCAGTAGGTGACAGCACATTATCAGGGGTTGGTCGCTGCATCGGAGATGACCAGGAACTTGGTACTGGCGGTTGACCCTCGCTGCGTTATTTTGTTCTCCTTCGGAGAGAATATTAAACTCTGACTGTTTGATCACTAGGACATTCAGCCTAAGATTGGACTTGTGTAAAATCAGTGCTAATTGCGATCTTTCGCAAACGGTTGTAGTGACTAACTTTTCTTCAAATGAGGAGTATTTTCGTTTATACAGGGTGCTCCATTGATAGTGACCGGGCCAAATATCTCACGAAATAAGCATCAAACGAAAAAACTACAAAGAACGAAACTCGTCTAGCTTGAAGTGGGAAACCAGATAGCGCTATGGTTAGTCCACTAGATGGCGCTGCCACAGGTCAAACGGATATCTACTGCGTTTTTTAAAAATAGGAACCCCCATTTTTTTTACATATTCGTGCAATACGTAAAGAAATATGAATGTTTTATTTGGACCACCTTTTTCGCTTTGTGATAGATGGCACTGTAATAGTCACAAACATACGGCTCACAATTTGAGACGAACAGTTGGTAACAGGTAGGTTTTTTAAATTAAAATACAGAACGTAGGTATGTTTGAACATTTTGTTTCGATTGTTCCAATGTGATACATGTACCTTTGCGAACTTCTCATTTCTGAGAACGCATGCTATTACAGCGTGATTACCTGTAAATGCTCAAAATGATGTCCGTCAACCTCATCGCCCGGACTGGTCTTTTGAATTGGAGATTTGGACCGTCGACTTCCACATCGTTATTTTGCACTACTTTTGAGTGAATATTAAAACTTGACTGTTTCACCACTGTGTTCGGACTTGTGTAAATTCAGTGCTAATCAAGAACTGTTCCAAAAGACTGTAGTGGCTAACTATCCTCCAAGGGAGGAGTGTTTCTGTTTACGCACTTTTCAATAAATCTGAACAACGCTTTTTACCTAGGCTGCATTCTCATTGCACCTCAACCAGGGCAAGCCTTAGCTGTCTATGAGGCCATTGTAAATGGCGGAGTGTCACATACATTGGGCAGTGTGTTTTAATCGTAGTTTTCCAGGTGCAGCAAGTGTACTCCAAAGTCAGCAGCATGCCAGCTGGTCATATGAATACTTGGTGTTTATAGCAGGCCCATGCATTGTGATACTCCACGGTCATCAATGGTGTCTGTTCTTTCGAGAACAGTTACTATCTTCATATATGTAGTTAAAGGCTACCCAGCCATGACCTTCGTGTGTGTGAATGCGCACAGGTTGCCCGAACTCCTTCGGGAATCGTCACCTTAGTGTGCGCGAGTAATGAGTGGATGGGCAAATATCTGTTAGGTAACTTCCTGGCAGATTAAAACTGTGTGCCAGACCGAGACTCGAACTCGGGACCTTTGCCTTTAGCGGCCAAGTGCTCTACCAACTGAGCTACCCAAGCACGGCTCACGCCCCGTTCTCACAGCTTTACATCTGCCAGTATCTCGTCTCCTTCCTTCCACACTTTACACAAGCTCTCCTGCGAACCTTGCAGAACTAGCACATCCGAAAGAAAGGATATTGCGGAGACATGGCTTAGCCACAGCGTGGGGGATGTTTCCAGCTTTTCACTCTGCGGTGGAGTGTGCGCTGGTATGAAACTTCCTGGCAGATTAAAGCTGTGTGCCGGACCGAGACTCGAACTTGGGACCTTCGCTTTTCGCGGGCAAGTGCTCTACCAACTAAGCTACTCAAGCACGTATCACGCCCTGTCCTCACAGCTTTACTTCTGCCGCATGGAGGCAGAATCTGTTTTAATCGCTGAAGACCACTGCACGCGATTCTATCCTCCCAGCGATCCTCTGGCAGCAGCAGTCGAACAGTGCACGTCGAAGCTGTGGCCTGATTGGAAAACGAGCTGCAGGTGTGCGTGCCCGTAGTTCCATTGTTTATAACCGGTTGGCAACGGTTCGTGTTGAAACGTATGTGCTCTCAGTCCCTCTTATCTGTCGTGTGGTATCTGTACGATCTGCCTCTGCTGCCCATGAATATACGATGACTCCGGCGGGCTTCCTTGCTGCGTGGACGTGCAGAACCTTGTTTACGCGTGTGTGAATGGTGACGTGACCACTTACACAAGCATCGTTGCAGAACTGACGCAGCAGTTCCCATTTGTATGGCAGATCTCCGTAAGGACCATCGCGCCACTCGTAAGGCCATAATATGACCCCTTTCAAACTACCCCAGTTCGCTGTATGAAGTACGAGTGTGCCTCTGTCACCTAGTTACCTGCCTGCTCCACACGTTTGTAGCACACTGAGTCTTCTGGCTGTGAGCATTCATTATTAAAAGGAAGACACAGATGGCGCTCTGGTAGCTACGCCACTGCGCCATCTGTTGAAGGACGACGTTGAAACAATTATCGGCACATCTACTGTCTCCCAGGTAACACATGCCGTCATCGGATCAAAATCAGCGTAGTCTTTCCAACTGTACTAATTTTTTCGGGCAGTGTATATAACTCGGTTTGCAGTGTCTTCTTTCATAGCGCTGCCATTAGTGATGGAAGCAAATGAATTGCACTTGAGATGATAACAAAGGTATTTTGTATGCAGGGGGAATAACATGTTTCTAGATTTCTTGGAAATTTTCTATTGCTGCCAATATCTTTCACGATCGATCTGAAGGTAGCGGGATGGAAATAACTTATTTGTGTAGATTATTCTATATGAGTTAAAATTTACAAAATATTTCTTTAGCCATTAGAAAGCGGAAATGTTATTATGGGAGTAACCTCGTGACAGCACACATACTTGAATATACAAATGTACTTATTGAAAATGTTGAAAACAGGTCACGTTAATGAAATGACTGGTGTAGGAAAAAAGGCGAGGTTATACACTCCTGGAAATGGAAAAAAGAACACATTGACACCGGTGTGTCAGACCCACCATACTTGCTCCGGACACTGCGAGAGGGCTGTACAAGCAATGATCACACGCACGGCACAGCGGACACACCAGGTACCGCGGTGTTGGCCGTCGAATGGCGCTAGCTGCGCAGCATTTGTGCACCACCGCCGTCAGTGTCAGCCAGTTTGCCGTGGCATACGGAGCTCCATCGCAGTCTTTAACACTGGTAGCATGCCGCGACAGCGTGGACGTGAACCGTATGTGCAGTTGACGGACTTTGAGCGAGGGCGTATAGTGGGCATGCGGGAGGCCAGGTGGACGTACCGCCGAATTGCTCAACACGTGGGGCGTGAGGTCTCCACAGTACATCGATGTTGTCGCCAGTGGTCGGCGGAAGGTGCACGTGCCCGTCGACCTGGGACCGGACCGCAGCGACGCACGGATGCACGCCAAGACCGTAGGATCCTACGCAGTGCCGTAGGGGACCGCACCGCCACTTCCCAGCAAATTAGGGACACTGTTGCTCCTGGGGTATCGGCGAGCACCATTCGCAACCGTCTCCATGAAGCTGGGCTACGGTCCCGCACACCGTTAGGCCGTCTTCCGCTCACGCCCCAACATCGTGCAGCCCGCCTCCAGTGGTGTCGCGACGGGCGTGAATGGAGGGACGAATGGAGACGTGTCGTCTTCAGCGATGAGAGTCGCTTCTGCCTTGGTGCCAATGATGGTCGTATGCGTGTTTGGCGCCGTGCAGGTGAGCGCCACAATCAGGACTGCATACGACCGAGGCACACAGGGCCAACACCCGGCATCATGGTGTGGGGAGCGATCTCCTACACTGGCCGTACACCACTGGTGATCGTCGAGGGGACACTGAATAGTGCACGGTACATCCAAACCGCCATCGAACCCATCGTTCTACCATTCCTAGACCGGCAAGGGAACTTGCTGTTCCAACAGGACAATGCACGTCCGCATGTATCCCGTGCCAACCAACGTGCTCTAGAAGGTGTAAGTCAACTACCCTGGCCAGCAAGATCTCCGGATCTGTCCCCCATTGAGCATGTTTGGGACTGGATGAAGCGTCGTCTCACGCGGTCTGCACGTCCAGCACGAACGCTGGTCCAACTGAGGCGCCAGGTGGAAATGGCATGGCAAGCCGTTCCACAGGACTACATCCAGCATCTCTACGATCGTCTCCATGGGAGAATAGCAGCCTGCATTGCTGCGAAAGGTGGATATACACTGTACTAGTGCCGACATTGTGCATGCTCTGTTGCCTGTGTCTATGTGCCTGTGGTTCTGTCAGTGTGATCATGTGATGTATCTGACCCCAGGAATGTGTCAATAAAGTTTCCCCTTCCTGGGACAATGAATTCACGGTGTTCTTATTTCAATTTCCAGGAGTGTATTTTGCGATATAACCTTGTCTCTAAATGTAGCAAAAACTGTCTCTCATAGCACTGAATTTGTAAATAAGCGTATAACAATCTTAAATAACTATTTTGCTTCGGTGATGTGTTCAACGTAAGTATTGTGACCTTCCCTTTTTCATACGGTTCCACAGAACAGATGCGTAAACAAGAGCGTAAACGTTTTTCTATCTCCCTTATCAATGCAGTTTAGTTTTTTAATTCTTTTTTCTATGAGGGTTGATCTATCATTACTTGAATTTTAAGTATTAGAATAGAAATGACATCAAAGTAGCGAACATTGTGAAAAAAGCTTCTGTGTGTATCGATAAAACAAAACTGATAAAACTGGGAAAATCTGTAAGACCACATAAGTGTGTGACATAAAGAAACACTAAGCCACTCTTTATTTCTGAAACATTAATTTAACTATACTTCCCCTGTCAGAGTTCTCATGTCACAATGTTGTCCTATACGCGGGCTCTGAGAGTTAATATTTCATGTTCCAAGTGCCTCGTCAAACATAAAAACTGCAGTATTACAAAAATTAATTGATATCGTAGCAGTTGTTATAGCCTTCAGTCCGAAGACCGGTTTGTTGCACGTCTCCATGCTACTCTATTCTGTGAAAGCCTCTACGTCTCAGAATACCTACTGCAACCTGCATCCTTCTTAATCTGCTTACTGTATTCATCTCTTGGGCTCCCTTTACGATTTTTTCCCCGCCCAATTCCCTGCAATATTAAACTGGCTATTCCTTGAAGTCTGAGAATCTGTCTTGTCAACCAGTCTCTTCTTTTAGTGAAGATGTGCTACAAATTTCGTCTCCCCAATTCCATACAGTGCCTCCTCATTAGTTATACAATCTACGCACTTAATCTTCTGCATTTTCCTGTAACACCAAATAACAAATGCTCCTGTTATCTTCTTTCCTATACTTTTTACTATCCATCTTTCACTTCCATACATGGGTATACTTCAGACAAATACTTTCAGAAAAGACTTTCCAATACTTAAATCCCTATTCCATGCTAACAAAGTTCTCTTCTTCAGAAACTTTTTTCTAGCTATTGCCAATCTACATTTTATGCCCTCCCTGGCTGGGACTCATCACAGCCAAAATACCAAAATTATCTAACAATTTCAGTGTCTCGTTTTCTAATATAATTCCGTGAGCGTCACCTAGTTTCATTCGACTACATTCAATCACGCTTGCTTTCTCTTTTTCATGTTCATCTTACGTCCTCCTTTCGAGACACTGTCGATTCCGTTCAACTTCCCCCCCCCCCCCCAAATGGAATTAGTATGTCATCAGCAAACCTTAACGATTTTATTTCTTTTTCTTGATCTTTATTTACTACTCCAAATTCTTCTTTGGATTCCTTTACTGCTTTTTTAATGTTCGGAGAAAATACTATCGTGGATAAGCTAAAACCCTGCCTTACTCGCTTGTCCACCACTGCTTCCTTTTCATGCCCTTATAACTGCCGTCTCGTTCTCTACAAATGTTACACTGAGAGGCCATGAAAACAACTACAACTGCCTAATATCGTGTTGGGCCCCAGCGAGCACGCAAAGTGCTGCGACACGACGTGGCATTGACTCGACTAGTGTCTGAAGTAGTGCTGGAAGGAACTGACACCATGAATCCTGCAGACCTGTTCATAATTCTATAAGGTTAGGAAGGGTGGAGATTTCTTCTACACAGCTCGTTGTAAGGCGTCCCAGATGTGCTCAATAATGTTCATGTCGAGTTTGGTGGCCAGCGGAAGTGTTTAAACTCAGAAGAGAGTTCCTGGAGCCACTCTGTAGCATTGTGTGGGGTGTCGCATTGTTCTGCTGTAATTTCCCAAGTTCGTCGGAATGCACAATGGACATGAATGGATGCAGTTGATTAGGCAAGATGCTTACGTCAGAGACGTATCTAGACGTAGCAGGGGTCCCATATCACTCCAACTGCACGCGACCTACACCATTATAGAGCCTCCACCAGCTTGAACAGTCCGCTGCTGACTAGTAGGGTCCATAGATTCATGAGGTTGTCTCCATATCCATACACATCCATCCGCACGATATAATTTGAAACGAGACTCGCCCGACCAGGCAACATGTTTCCAGTCATCAACAGTCCAATGTCGGTGTTGACGGGTCCAGGCGAGGCGTAAGGCTTTGTGTCGTGTAGTCATCAAGGGTACAGATGTGCGCCTTCGGCTCCGAAAGCCCATTCTATGATGTTTAGATTAATGGTTTGCAAGCTGACATTTGTTGATGACCCAGCACTGAGATCTGCAACAGTTTTCGGAAGGATTGTACTTCTGTCACGTTGAACGATTCTGTTTAGACGTCATTGGTTCTGTACTTGCAGGATTTTTTTCCGGCCGCAGCTATGTTGGAGATTTAATGTTTTAGCGGATTCTTGATATTCATGATACACTCGTGAAATGGTCGTACGGGAAATCCCCACTTCATCGCTGCCTCGGAGATGCTGTGTCCCATCGCTCGTGCGCCTACTTTAACACCACTTCCAATCTCACATAAATCTTGATACGCTGTCATTGTATCACCACTAACCGTTCTAACAACTGCACCTGACACTTTTTGTCTTGTATAGGTACTGCCGACCGCAACGCCGTATGCTACGTGTTTATGTAGCTCTATATTTGTATACGCATGCCCATAACAGTTCTTTTGACGCTTCAGTGTATAAACATAGATTTCCTTTCCTTAAACTATCTTCTAAGAGAAGTCTTACGGTCAGTATTTCCTCGCGTATTTCAACATCTCTCCGGTAACTAATCTGTTCTTCCCTATGGTTTGGTTCTACTAGCTTTTTTTATTCTCTTCCAACGAATTTGGGTTAGTATTTTGCATGCACGACTTATTAAACTTTTAGTTAGCTAATATTCACAACTGTCGGCACCTGCATCCTTTGGGGTTGGAAATATTACATTTCTTTAATGTTGAGGGTATTTCGGCTGTCAAATTTGTCTGGCACATCAGATGGAAGAATTCTATTATGACTGGTGCTCGAAAGGCTATCAGTAGCGACGGCATGTCGTCCATACCATGAGCTTTGTTTCAGCTTAGGTCTTTCAGTACTCCGTCAAATTTTTCTCGCAGTATCATTCTCCCATCTCATCTTCGTCTAAGCCCTCTCCCTTGTACAAATCTCTGTATATTTATTCCATCTTTCATCTTTCCCTTCTTTGTTTAGTACTGGTTTTCCATCTAAACTCTTGATATTTATACAGCTACTCCTATTTCTTCAATGGCTCTTTAATGTTCTCGTAGGTAGTATCTATTTCCCCTCAAGTTATTACGTTTTAAATATTTACATTTCTCCTCTAGCCGTTCCTACGTAGCCATTTTGCCCTTCTCGTCAGTCTCATTTTTTAGAAGTTTTTATTCCCTTGCGGCACTTCATTTGCTGTGTTTTTAAATTTTCTCCTTCCTATTCAAGGGTTTCTTACAGGCTTTGTTTTTTTACCTAGTTGTTCCTCTGCTTCCATTACTAATTCAAATGGTTCAAATGGCTCTGAGCACTATGGGACTCAACTACTGTGGTCATAAGTCCCCTAGAACTTAGAACTACTTAAACCTAACTAACCTAAGGACAGCACACAACACCCAGCCATCACGAGGCAGAGAAAATCCCTGACCCCGCCGGGAATCGAACCCGGGAACCCGGGCGTGGGAAGCGAGAACGCTACCGCACGACCACGAGATGCGGGCCATTACTAATTCATCCCTGAAAGATACCTATTTATTTTTTTTGTGACGGCCTTCGTAGCGACAACACTTCGCTGTAGAAACGGCCTACGAAGTCACCGCCACACTTTTAATAGCGGGCCGACCGGTCCGCTGGAACAGTGAATAGAAAGATGAAAACCCAAACACTCGGATTAAATGAAAGTCGGTACTTATCTTTATTAACGACGATACAGAACACAGTGGTGAACATGGTCTACAGAAATCTGTCTAGTTCGAGTCGGAGCGGCTTGGTCAGCGTCGGCTGACGACAAACAACAACTCTGCTGCGAGGTACACAATTCGGTGGCGAGTATGCAACTGAGCGGCGAATCCAGAACTGTCCTAGCGCTCGCGACTCCAGCGCTTAAGAAGCCAGAAGCCAGCGGTGGCGCGCGCAGAGTTGCGGCGATTTCCTGTATCGCTGGCGCTGCTTATGCGGACGGCGTCCGGACTTTGGTGCTGCCAACCTTTTTGGCAGCGGGCTCGGTTGGCATTACTGGCTAGGATATAACAATTTTCTTCTGTATTTCTTTCGCACGTTCTAATGAGTTGTTGCCAAATGCTCTCTCTGAAATTCTTAAAGACCTCTCGTTCTTTCAACTTATTCAAGTCACACCTCCTTAGTTTCTTCCCTTTTTGCAGTTTACTCACATTTAATCTATAGTTAATAATCAATAAATTGTGGTCAGAGTTCTCATCTGCCCCTATAAATGTCTTACAATTTAGAGTCTGGTTCCGAAATCTCTCTCTTGCCGTTGTATAATCAGCGATACTTACCAGAGTATGCAGGTCTTTTCCATGTGTAGAAGCTTCTTTCATGATTTTGAAAGCAAGTGATACTGATGATTAAATTATGCTCTGTGCAATATTCTGCCAGGCAGCTGCCTCTATCATTCCTTTACTCCAGTCCATATTCATGTACTATTTTTCCTTGTTCTCTTTTTCCTACTATCTAATTTCATCCGCCCATCGCAGTTAAATTTTCATCCCCCTTGACTATGTGAGTAATTTCTTTTCTCTCATCATACGTTTCTTCAATCTCTACATCATCTGCATAGGTAGTTGGCATATAGCCTTGTACTGCCGCGGCGGTTGTGGGCTTTGTGTGTCTTGTCTGCGATAATGCGTTCGCTGTGCTGTTCATAGCACCTTAACCGCATTCCTATTTTTTTCTTCATTATTAAACATACTCCAGCATTACTGCTATTTGATTTTGTATTTATAGCCCTTTGTTCACTTGACCATAAAAGTTGTTTCTCCTGCCACGAAGCTTCACTAATTCCCATTATATACGAGTAACTTCAGTACGTCATTTTCTTTTTTTTTTCTTTTTCTAACCAATCTGCCCGATTAAGGGATCTGACATTCCACGCTTTAGTCCGTAGAATGCCAGAGTTTCTCCTGATGAGCACATCTTCCCCAGTAGTCCCCGCCCGAAGATCCGAAAGGAGGACTATTTTACACCCAATAAATTTTACTCAATTTTTAGTCTTACAGTACATCTGCATGCCCCCCGGAAGAATTATGGCTGTAGTTTTCCTTTGCCCATCGCAGTATCAGCACAGCAAGGCTGTTTTGGTTGGTGTTATCAGGCCGGATCAGTCAAATTATCCAGACTGTTGCCCCTGCAACAACTGAAAATGCTGATAGAAATCACACGTGTGACTGGCTTCTGAACAGATCCCTCTCTGGTGGTTGCACCTGCGGTACAGCTACCTGTATGATAGAGTCATACAATTCACGCCACACATGGTTCATGGTGGGACAAAGGTTATAAAATTTCATGTATGGGGAAATTAATATGAGTGTATATGGCCATGTTTCAAGTAGTCCTAAAAGTCAAAGTTCTGGGGTGACGACATTTAATATGCTGTGTAATGAGAAGAATTGCAGATTTACTCAGATCACGAAATTGATATTTCATCGAAACACATAAGCCTTTTAGAAACTTATATGTCGATCGTGGCACACAATGGTGAATATTTAAAATGAGGTAGTCGTATGGCGGCCAACGGCCTTGACGCAATGGTAACACCAACACCGGTCCCCGTCAGATCACCAAAGTTAAACGATGTACGGCTGGGCTAGCATTTGGGTGGGTGACCATCCGGTCTGCCGAGCGCTGTTGGCAATCAGGGTGCACTTAGCCCTTGTGAGGCAAACTGAGAAGCTACTTGATTGAGAACTGACATGTCTCGGGAACTGAAATACGGCCTGGAGAGCGGTGTGCTGACCACAAGACCCTCAATATTCGCATCGAGTGCTGCCTATGGGCTGAGGATGACACGGCGGCCGGTCGGTACCGTTGGGTCTTAATGGCCTGTTCGGGAGGCGTTTAGTTTCGTTTTAGTCGTACGATGGATCTGCTGCATTTTTTATGCTTTACATACTTTCATTTCTGTAGTTCTATGGACAAATTCTTTGTAACAACTTTGGATTTAAGCTAAAAGTGTTTATTTTACAGAAGACAGGCATCTTGTATTCGTCTGTTTAAGCTTTGGGAATATTATACATGTTTCGTGGTGAATTTCTGTTTTTCTCGATATTTTCTAGTATTTGAACATGGTAGTAATGTTGGATATAAATGCATGGCGATTTAATATTGTAAACTGAAGTTGGTAGTGGGAGGGGGGTGGTAGAAATGAAAGGAAAAGGAAGGGGTTACTGAAATCAGCTGCATAGGGCCGTCACGCGAAATGAGCGGCGACGCATGAAAATGTGTGCAGGACCGGGATTCGAACCAACGAGATTCTGCTTACTTGTCAGGTGCATTAACTACTGCGAAATCCATTACGAAGTGTTATCGTAGCTGCACGCACTATGTCGTGACTCCTTACGACCAATCCACATTCCCACCGAACACCACCTATCTGCAGTCCCTGCTCATGTCCTGTATGCTAGCTACTCTGACATTCCCGCAAAGGGGCGGACGTACTTGTACATCCGCACTGAAGAAGGTGGGCCTATTGTGCGTCCAGGCAAATCAGTTATGTGAATGCGTGGTATCTGCTCTTTTGGACATGTCTGAATGAACAGACATCACGTGCAATCCGCAGCTGTCATACATACATCTATATTGATGGTTTGGGGCGGGGGTGGGGGGTGGGGAAGTGGGGAAGAGAGAGAAGAAGGAAAGGAAAGGGGTTACTGATGTCAGCCGCATAGAGACATTACACGAATTCAGTAATCCCTTCCTTTCATTCCCTTTCTCTTCCTGTCCACCTGCAGTTTACATATAAGTAACAAAGCTGGACGGGGACTGCTGATAGGTGGAGCTCGGTGGGAGTGTGGTCCGGACGTGACGCGTGCCGAGGTAGTCCGTGTAGTTGCGATGACACTGTGTCCAGGCATCTGCCCAGAAAGCAGGAGATCCTGCGTTCAAATCACGGTTCGGTACACATGTTCACTCGTCGCCGCCCATTCCGCGTAATGTCCAATTGCGGCCGACATCAGTAATCAGTTCCCTTTCCGGTCTCCCCCCCCCCCCCTCCCCCTCCACCTTCAATTTACGTTTATGTATCACAGCCGAGGATCCCACGTGGTCATGTCCGAAAGAACACGTACCAATCATTCATAAAATTTAATGTCGATTACAAGGAATGTATCAGCGAACTGAATACATGTTATGTAATACTGCAGGCTTTCGTTGCCGTTGTCACTGAAGTTAAAATCTCCTGGGTTATTAGGCAGCGTCATATTTCTACTAATATGACCGACATTTCGAACCCTCTGCCCGGATCTTCCTCAGGATCATCTGGTGTCCACTACTGCTAGAACACTGCTAGAATGCATGTTAATGCACAAAATAAAGTAATGTTTACATGTTTTGTAAATAAATTAGTGTATGTTCTACTCAAATGGCCCAGTTCGCGTACTTTTTCGTGAATGTTGTGTACGGAGTGTAGCTCAGTTATTCTGACTGACAGAGCGAGGCTGTGGCGGAGGCGGCGTACAGCTGCGCCTGGGTGGACGCTAGTGGGCGTTTCAAACGCGCGCTCTCCCTCCTCATGTGTCGTGCGCAGAGGTCGCTGGTGCTTACAGCAGGCGGCCTGCTCCAGATTAACCGGCCCACCTTCATCTCGGTCAGTACTGCGACAACACTATGTATTTAAAGTTTCTCTATATTAATATCAGAGACATTAACAGTAAAAAAAATGTGTGAGATGTGTTCAAAAAATAGCGAAAAGTTTTAGTTTGTTGTACAGAATTTGATTAATTCTTCTACATTAATGTTATCCTCTTCAACAGACTCCTATTAGATATTATCCATTTGAGCCAGCGCTCTTTCCTGTGTCCTAGACACCTCTGGAACACGATCTCAGGGATAGTTTTTGGCTCCGTTGACGATGAGTTTTTAATGTCATCTTTAGTTGTAAAATGTCGGCTCAGAACGTCCCACCTTGTCGCAGAAACTCCTCCTCTGGAACACGATCTCAGGGATAGTTTTTCGCTCCGTTGACGATGAGTTTTTAATGTCATCTTTAGTTGTAAAATGTCGGCTCAGAACGTCCCACCTTGTCGCAGAAACTCCTCCTCTGGAACACGATCTCAGGGATAGTTTTTCGCTCCGTTGACGATGAGTTTTTAATGTGTTCTTTAGTTGTAAAATGTCGGCCTTAGAACGTTCCACATTGTCGCAGAAACTCCTGGTGCAGTATCCCGTAGTAAATGAAGACCACAAGAGCACAGTAGGCATTCGACCCCACTTGTCGAGCTCTATTCGGTCATAGATGTCTAGATTGCTTCCAGTGGGAAGATAGAGCAATAGTGTCGCCGTCACATCCGTACCCTCATGTCTAGTCACCTGTTAAGACGCCTTTCAGTGGATCTGCATTGCTGTTGAGTTCATCTATCAACGCCGGCCGGAGTGGCCGAGCGGTTCTAGGCGCTACAGTCTGGAACCGCGCGACCGCTGCGGTCGCAGGTTCGAATCCTGTCTCGGGCATGGGTGTTTGTGATGTCCTTAGGTTAGTTAGGTGTAAGTAGTTCTAAGTTCTAGGGGACTGATGACCACAGCAGTTAAGCCCCATAGTGCTCAGAGCCATTTGAACCAATTTTCATGTATCAACTCCTGAGTAACTCGCACCTCACTGTTTTGTTTTTAATTCATCACCTGTGGAACGAAATTTGTGTTCACACGTTTCATACCAAAAATAAAAAGAAAGAAGTAATAGCATGAATCACTTCATTTGCCACCGTATGATGGTATTCCTCCTATTGTAACCCTGCTGTCGTTCATAATTATTTTTTCAGCAATTTTTTTGCATCAATTGATCAAGTACTGTGGCATCCGTGACGCTCGTTATCCTTACTGTTTCTACGGCTTTCTTCGAAACGATAATACCCCTCGTGAAACCTTATTCTGGTTAAAGCTGACTCATCAGTCGCAATACTTAAGAACTCTAAAACATTACTGTATTTTATTCCATTCTCATAGTAATATTTGTTACTAATTCTCTGACAGAATTTTATACAAAATAAATAATTGCCGATAATGTTGTGGCCGAGGCACGGTGAACATAGAAAGAAAAGGTTCCCAAAATGACAAGTAACAATATACATTTTAGTACGAGTAGCGTCAATAAAGACAACGGAAAAGCCGTAGAATTTGCCATTTAACATACAAAAAGATCTTCTGAACGTAGTATGTGCTGCTGTCTGACAGTTTTGTTACTCGAAGACACTTTTTGATTAGGTGTCCGTAATGAAGCACAGTAACTGTGATCTATGTGCAGATAGGCTACAAGCTTAGCTGCTGTAAATAATTCACAATAATCAAGCCTATCATAATTAGATACCAAGTGTAAAGTTCGGAGTTCTCAGAGACCATGGCGAGTGAGGCAAAGGCACGTCGTTGGCGAAATGGCATCTCAGACGGACGGGGCTGGTGAAGACGGAGAACGAGTTCAAGGCTGGAGTCTTCAAGGACCATTGGTCGACGACGTGAAGGCTCGTTGCAAACCAGCTGGCTGTTCCTGAGGACGACGCAGACAAAGTCGTCCTGGATCAGCAGCTGGTCTGCGTTTTGGTTTGGTTGCTCAGTCTGACAGACTTGGTGATTGGCACCGAACTGGCTTGCTGTAGAATCAGGCTCATTTGCTGGGACCGAACATGCTCTTTGGCTGGAAAGGAACAGCTGCTTCTCGACTTGTTTGGTAGTGAAGACCAAATTTGTTTAGTGGCTGGGGCCGAACTCATTTGTTGTGGCGGAGGAATGGCAATAGTATCTGGTGGACGCGAGAAGTGCTGTGAATGTCGCGCCTCCCACTGGTGATGAAAACGCCGTCTGTTAGTGAGGAACAAACGGGCCACCATTTCAACGGCTTGGAATTCAATGAATCTACAGCGACCATTGAGGGTAGTGTCCTGGAATCGTTCTCATCGTTGGCCAATGGTGTGGAAGCTACGAACCACAGCTGCTTCTCGACTGCCATGTGCCATCGAGTGCATGCAGAGCTACTGTGGCAGGGATTGCATCTACCTGCTGGCAGAAAAAAAATATTCACCTTCAGCTAATAGTGTCTTCGGATTGCTGCCTTGCAGTCAGAAGCCGTGGCACGAAACTATATGACCAGATTCCGCACTAAGCTCAGAAGGCCGATCGGAAGACCACGGTGTTGTGAGTGACATTCCGTCATGTGCGAATAAGCACGTTAAGGAGCGTGTGACGTACGCTGGAGCACGATAATACAAAGGATTGGTAGAAGGAATGGGACTGATCTGCGTGGAGCACGAGATTAGACGCTGGGGTAGAGCCAGCAAGGAGTGGTGCAAGGGCAGATCTAGCGAAGTGCGGTGTGAAGGCAGAGGCAGGAAGCGTTGGGCCTGTAATAATATTTATGAGGAGTAGCACTATCCAAATCACAGATGAGAAAATATAGGATCATAAGAGATGGGGACACCAGAGGGAATGAGGAAGCCAGCACATTGCCACATAGCGCCCAGACAGGTGGAGAGCACGAAGTGCCACGCCACAACCACGAGCAAGGATGTGCATGGCTGCATCTCCTTGGTGAAGGTGTGAAGCAGTGGCGGCAGCGTCGGAAATGTCTGCAAATGGCACTGTCCAGGCGGGACAATGGAGGCATAGTACCATCCACTGAGTTCTGAAAACGACAGTCACAGCAAATTTTTGCCATACGGTGTGTGATTATTAAAGAATTCGTGGTGTCAGCAACCACATGTCTTAGTAACCAAAAGTACACTACCACCGTTTGTGCTTAGAAGCACAGATATAAGAAGGTCCAGTCATGGACATCACCAGAGAGTCCCTGTGCGCGGAAGTGCTGGTCCGAGCATTAGACTGGCTGCTCATTAGTTGGAAACTGCGACCACATCCTCGACTACCGTCCAACATTCACAATAAACTCTTCACCATCGGCTATTGCGTCTTTTGACCTCTTGGAGATATTGTATGAGACTGATTTTAAATGGTACATAACGTTATTTTAGGAGCGAATACGCAACCTTGTGGACTGAAGGACTAAATACAAGAAATGAAAAAATGCACTTATTCAGTCTCTTCTTTTTTAAAGCGTGGATAACTTTTGAACGTACCTCGTCTGACACATGAAGTACGTGCTTAATGGCTATTCCCTGCCTCACAATTCGCTCACTGATATTACGTCGGTTGATAACTAAATTGTTGACACTGACATTCAAACGTTTGTCATTCCTTTAATAGAGTGTACTACGTTTTCAGTTTGTCAGAATCTCAGTAAAAAGTTTCTTGAATCTAACCATGCGGTAGAGCACGGTATGAAGTACTAATTACTACTAAATTATTACGCGATGGCGAACAGTTAATTAAAACACGTGACATGTATCAGGTGGAAGCTATTCCATTTAAGTCTATATCGGAGATTTGGGTGTTAAATGCACTGCTTATGTACAGAAGCAGATTTTCGTTGTCTTTCTTGAGGAAAGGTGAACATGGTTCCAGGCAGAATTAGCCTCAAAATTCAGTGACGGTTACCGGAAAGTGAACCCACGACATCCTAGAAAATAATCAGTACCATTAACCATTGAACCACAGTTGGACCTCAGAGGCAGCTGGTAAATGGTTGTTGTATCATTACGTTTTCAATAAAAATAATTATTTCACTGAGTCACATATCGTCAATGTCGAACTGTTTCGATTACCAAAGGTAAAATTATACATCAAGCTACTACTTTATTATTTTCGTCTGATGTGTTGCAGGAGTGAAATTTAGATTCTAAAACGTTATAAAAAGTTAAATAATTTCTGCTATATTAGTTAAAGTAATATGTACAAAACTTGAAGAAAGTTCAATTTACTTATTTACATCCTACGTTTTAAGTTTTGTAATTTTTTCACTTACACATCATGCGAAACTTAAAAGAATGGTAAAATATGCTTAAATGTAGAAGAATAGGTATAGAAAAACAGAACAGAGTTTGTGCACGTGCTTCAAAATGGAAACTGCAATGTTAAATTTAGTTTTTCGGTAGTGAGGAAGAAACATTAATGTCTAGTGTTTGTTCTGTTACAGTTACTGAAGGCGTCTTACTCATACTACACGCTACTCGGCAGGATCAACAATCGATAATTCTAAATAGATGTTCATCGCCACGATCCATGCTCTCAAAAGAACAGTAACTATTAAATGTATTATCTTAGTGCGAGAAGATCATTTATTTGTATGTGTTTAACAAATATATCCCTCAGATCAGGTAGTTCTTTTAAAAACTCACTGCATAAGAAAAGCTTCGAAGTCTTAATTACTCTAACTTACACAGTAATGAAAGTGCAGGCCTATGTAGAGGCGTGCAGTGCTATAGAACTATGACTGTTTTATCCTCTTAATATTGTTCCGGTTTATATGTGAAACTTAACGTCAACTCTGAATGATGTTGTAACGCCAAAAGACAAATAAATACAATATACGTAGATTCACAGGTTACCTTGTACCAACAGTCTTTGACGGAAAACTACAACGTATGTGCATCTTTGTAAAACAATCTCTTGGACATCCGATCTTTAGTAACGTCATCTGATACACAAGTTAGTTATTCTCTGTAGGCCTCTTTATACACCGAAATGTACGTTGACGAGCCATTGTTACATATTTATTCGCATTTCCTTTAAGGGATCCAGCATTTACTCCTGATGATCACAATGCATGCCGAACGAAACGCGTCGTTAAATGAGTACTATGTTGAAAAGTAATGAACGTAATGCAGCGTAGCCCTCTGGAAACAAAGTTTCGTAAAAGCGTCCGTATAATTGCACCAAAAGCTATAAATTGATTATATCAGCCATATACAAAATTGAATGACTGAGCTGCTTTTACATCTACCAAAGCGCCTGTTCTTTTGATGTGACGTTCAGAGAGCAGAGGCTGTACAAACTGACAAATGTCAGCCGTTACCACATAGCCCATAACACAAAATACGCCGATGGCTGGGTTGACAATGCTCAAAAAGTTTCGGCCATGAAATAAAGCACACGGGCGCGTCTAACGGCTAAATTGCAATGAATTTATGGTCGTGTTATCCTGCCGCCCGTAAAATTATTATTCAAAATACGTGCACGCAGAAGCAAAATTTCCAAAGAACGGTTCAACTGTTTTGCTTAAAATACTACATTAATTGGTTATTTTATTCAGAGTGTATATATATATATATATATATATATATATATATATATATATATATATATATATATGTGTGTGTGTGTGTGTGTGTGTGTGTGTGTGATGTGCTTTTCCCATGGTATGAATAAAAGTAGACTGGTATATGAATGAACTGCCTTGTTAAAGACCTAAATTTTATACACGTTGTTCAGAAACAGACCGTAGAGCTTGTAGGTGTGTTGCAAGGTTGTACTGAGAAACAACAGCTAAAAAAAAATGTACGTTGCGCCGTTTCCGATTTAATTAGAACTAACTTTAGCCATTCAGATCTTAATGCGTGCAAATTGAAGTACTTGTACGCGCTTAAATGTGGTAATACAGAGACAATCAAGGATCCGTGAGTTAGCACTCATACAGATCATGTTTAACTGTTGCAATAAGCTTTTCTCAGACGTAACAAATTTAAGGTGGGCGGGAAAAAGCTACTTCGGCTCGGTTCGAGGAAAACACACAAAGAACACGATTGGTGACACTGTTTCTGACAGGCCACTTGAATTTTCGAGCGCCACTGTTCAGCTAACTTCACTGCTAATTAAACCGGAAACGACACGACAGATCTAATTTTTTTTTCTTGTCAGATATTTCTCAGCACATCTTACCTTGCAACATCCTAACAAGTTATGTCCCTGACTACCCAGGACTACGTCTTTTTCGAATGTACGTAACAGATTTGTTCAGAAGAAACACATCAATGGGTAAAAAATTACTTGACAACCTTTAATTGCGAGAATTGAAACGTTCAAGGTTAGGTGACACGTGGTCGTACGAGATTTCTGATGATCATCGTTGTTGTTACTAACCGCACTGACCGCGTGGAAAGATTATTAAATATGTGTGGGCTATTACAGAAGATGATTGAATAGTACACAAAGTGACATCGCGGCACTTCACCAATCCGCTAATAATGCTATCTGGGGAATGTGTAAAGAGGGGCAAGGGAGGGTATTAACAAATGTACAGCTGCTTTCGAGTCTTGTTTGGGTAGAGTTGTGGGAGAGGCAGACGGACATATAAACATATGGTCTCTGCTTATTCACTTCTGAATACTTATAATGTGCTATGTCGTAAATTATAAGTGATTAATATTTACCACCAATAAAAATTCATTCCTCTAGTGTTTACAGTTAACTCATATACGAGCAAAACTAAACTAACTGTCCAATCATGCCCTGAAATTATTTTACACAGGTAGAATACACCAAAAGAAAGACTAAGTCAAAAATTTAGGTGCTAAGATGGTTTGCCAGTATTTCTTAAAAACATGTTGAAATTTGCCAGATTCGTATCTCGCCAGGTGGCTGGAGAAATGTATATCCCAACCATAGCTGCAGCAGCCAGCGCATGCACAAGATGGTGTGCACACATCCTATGTTGACGAAACTTCGATAAACGGATACCGTCGCACAATCGATCGAAATTTGTAAAGCGAATTTCATTTCCCCTTGACAGTTTCTCTGACAAAGTTGTTCACAGTTACTATTCCTTGGAATTAGAGACTCATTTAATATCCCTAAAAATTAACAGTTGCCTTTGATGTATCGCCAGATGCTAACAATAAAGATAAAAAAACTAAATTAATTTTCTTTGTGAATTCTTCGTATATTTTTGGTAACAGTTTCTGCCATTGTACAGGTTCCAGAGTTTCACGTTAATGTGGAATCCAATTAATCTTTTGAACCTTGCAAAGACGAAATATGAAGAACGTGCTATGCAATCGAAATCACCTACTTCTGCTAAAGATCTACAAATGTGTTATTTATTAGTTAACTTCTAGGACGTTTATCCGAATGATATCGACATTTCGTTACAAATTAAGGAAACGTTAGTGAAACTGAAATATAACGCAGTCAATTACGTGAGCTTTGGTTCGAACGATGTTCGTTGTGCTAATATAAGTCCAGAACAAAGGTAGAGTTCACTGCAAGACCAAAGAAAACATGTACAGTAACAGCTTTCAGTGGGAAAGAATAGGCTATAAATTTGTAGTTAATTGATGGAGGGAGAAAAAGGTTCCACAGAAGCAGAGTGCAAAGCCGCTAACGTTTTGTAAAATCTGAGGATGAATTATGTAAACGGAAAAAAAGATTAACGCATTTTACGAAATATGTGCGAACATGAAACTCGCAAAACTGTGAAAGAAAAATTTAGAACTGTTCGTGAGAGCCAGTGCAGCATTACCGAGGGATATCTACGAGACTGGGTGCTCTCAGTGGCAAGGGAGATGAACCTTACTGATCTGCCGTCTTTGTGGATCTGGTTAAACAGATTCAGGAAATTATACGGAAAAGAAAACGTGTAGAGGAGGTGTCATTAACAGGCAATACTACAGAGAAATTCGTAGCTGATGTGGAGACGAAGCTTCTTGTTACCCCCTAAAATACTGTGTAAATAGCCAGTCGATCATGTTTCGTGCACGAATTGCGTGTATACCACACTTTATCATTTCGAGCGAATAAGACAGAGTAAGAGCTCTTTAGTCGATAAATGCTACGACACATTGGTATACAACAATGTCAGTAATAGCTACCATTAGATTAGTTCTTCCAGAGCTTTATATCTTTCTTCAGGAGCCTCAGAGCAAAACAGGACAGAAAATTAAAAAAAAAAACTGTTTGGTTGTAAAATCCTTGTAATCGATGTAAGACAATCTGGCAAAATGAGAGAGAATAATTTTCAACGTGACTTCTGAAGCGTTGTCTTACAATTTTCAGAAAATAGTTCATTGCTTTTGCTGGACTCTCCACCTGGACATAGCGACACCTCTCTCCTTAGGAGGGCGATGAGAAGACCGTTAAAACAATTTGTTTGCTTCTCAGAACTAATATTTTGATTCAGCCTCTAGATAAAGAAATTTGCCGTAGTGTGAAACATTCTTCAGAAAATTGTAGGACAGCATGATTTCCGATAGCTCTATAGCATTTCAGGTTTATCAGCGGATCGGTATTGTTGAACTTCAGACATTTCTGCAAAGTAGTTTTCATCAACACATTTTATGAATTTCATCAGTATGCCTGATACACAGCATAATACGCAAAACAACGGTCACAATCGTTTGTTCTCCCATCCCAGTTTTGTCCAAATGAAACTAGTAATTACTCTCAAGTGCCTGAATGCATTAACTTTTCGTTTACCTGGTGTGCCTGACGTAAGGAAAATGTTTTTTTTTTTTTTCATTTTTTATCATCCAAGAGACAACTCCCGTTTTAAACGAGGACTGTTTCATTGTCAGTAAAATATATATTATTTAAAAATCATCATAAGAGCTGTTCCACAGAAACTGTTACACCTTCATATCGACAAATTAAAGTCCCTATAGATGGAAGTCTTTTCCAATATGAATAATAAATAAAAGGTTATATAGTGCCTTGATTTGCTTCCCTTTACTAGTCAGTTCTGTAAGAAAGAACTGTGAGCTCTCTGGACTTCGCACTACGCGGCGCTACCTTCTCTTGGCACGGCTGCGTCTATTTATTCGGCGATGAGTGTCCTGAGCAGAAAAGGCTTTACAAACCGCTGTTGTAAGCGGCTCTTCGTGCGGCAAATGTGAATATTTTTACCATTTACTTGTATTGCACCTAAGCAGCTAAACTTTTGACAGTGCGTTTTCTTTCGGTGTATTCTTTGTATGTGAAAAATTTCACACGTAGGGTTGGACCATTCCCTTGTCAGCGTAGTGTAACCTAAACTGCGGCGTGCCAAAAGCCTCCATGATGGAATAACTTCTGCTTTTGTTTTACGTTAGAGATCTGTTAGCGACGGGAGAACTGCTCATAATACGCAGTATTCACTAATTACACGTGGACCCGTACTCAGTCTTATTAGGCTGAATACACTTGCAAATAGTTAACTGAAAATCGTGTAAATTAGATTCACCGAACAATAACAAAACAGTCCATCCCCCCTGATCTCAAAGTATAGTTTACAGTCAAACGCTAAACAAGACATTAAGAGTAAGATTCCTTGGAATCTTATTTTGTAACAAGGTACAATGGAGTCACGCCATTTCAGTCTACTGGACGGTTGAAATGTTTGGTACAAAGGTAATACACCTGACTCTGAATTTGAAAGAGGCGACAGGTTATAGTGATTACTACATGGTGGAGCATTTCCCTTGAGAGATAGCAGAAACTTTATTTCGCGTGTAGCTGGAGGGGCTTCAAATCATTGTATTCAAGAGTGTCTCCCGTGCTTATTCCCAGGACACTGTCGAAACCAAGCCATTCTACTCGACAGGTACACCTCACCAACGTATACTTCGGAAATATGATTATTCTTTCGGTTTTTCTACTTCATGCACTTGGCACCATTCTAACTTAGTGTTTCAGTAATGCAAGTATCCTACCCGTACCATCGATTAATGTTTTGAATCGGAAAATAAACACATGCCTTAGCTTTTAACATGCCACAAAGATTCAGCTCAGAGTAACTCAGAGCCACCCGCTGGTTTACACTTTAAGAGGAACATTCAATATACACACGTGTATCTAAGCTGTAGCTACATATGAAGGAAATTCTGTTACTGTTGTCTGTGTGTTTGTGTGTGTGTGTGTGTGTGTGTGTGTATGTGTGTTTTTCGAGGGTTTCCTCCTCCTTGATACGATCTCCTTACTGGTTTCAGAGGGATCCTGCCTTTCACCAGACTTCTATTGTGAAATTGTTATTATGCAGTAACAGGCGCTGGTAGGTTCAGAAACAAGGCTTTATTGTTACAGATACAGATTAGTCTAACTTCTTGCCGACAATAAGTTCTTAAAATCCGTAACAAGAATAGACTCTCATGAGGCTTATCAGTAAAATCTAGTTGTGAGTTTTCTACAGGTCTGCTTAGTTAGCAAGTCCCAACCTAGTCTTTTGAAATTCAGGTCTCTGCCTTATATACAGGGTGTAAATTTTAAGTTAACAAACCAGAATAACTTGAAAAATAAGCTTCACACAAAAAAATGTGTAGAATCCAAAGTCGATTATTTTCGATGGGGACATCTGCTGTTGCTAAAATTAGCCCGCTACCCCAGCCCCCTGGGGGTGGGGCGGGAGGCAACTTTAAAATTTCAAATGGGAGCTCGCATTTTTAATTGCAGAATCAGATTGTACAGAAAAACTACGTACATTTTGTCTTAAACATTTGTTTTGATTCATGGTAGTTGGCGCTGTAGTTAAAGAAAATCCATGTTCTAATTTTTGCGTTGAAAATGGTTACGGATAAATAATAAAATGCTTATTTACTTCGTAAATTTTGATTGGCTGAAACTAAAACTCTCCTTCTCTCCCCACAGGGTGGGGTTTGAGAGAGAGAGAGGAGTTTTACAAATGTTGACCCAAATATTAATTTTTCCGAAGATTCAGATGAGTTTTGTTTGTTTCGTGGTTATGAGGCGACACAACTTTTAATTACCAAACAAATCATCTGACTAGCTAACTGACTAACTAAACATCCTACTTACTAACGAGTGAATTCATTAACTCACTGAGTAAACAAAGTAAAAAACTAACTGAGGAAAAGACTAACCGACTCGCTAACTAAAGATGAACGTATTCCCCTTTAAGATTTTCTGAAATCACAGCGCCAACTACCAAGAATCAAAACAAATGTTTAAGACAAAAGGTACGTAGTTTTTATATACAATCTGATTCTGCAATTAAAAATTGGGGTTCCCATTTGAAATTTTAAAGTTACCTCCCGCCCCACCCCCAGGGGCCTGGGCTGGCGGGCTAATTTCAGCACCAGAAGATGTCACCCTCGAAAATAATCAACTTTGGATTCTACACATTTTTTCGTGTGAAGCTTATTTTTCGAGCTATTCCTGGGTCCGTCTACTTAAAATTTACACCCTGAATATTTAGGTAAACAGAAACACATACGACCCCGTAATCTCAAATCAGCAGTAAGGATGTATATCACCAACTCCCATTGACCACCATATGTATTTGGACCCCTACAGTGTGTGTTTGTGTGTGTGTGTGTGTTTTACTGTTATACACGTTTAGACAGCATTCGGTGCGAATAATAACAGAATACACCAATCCGAATCCTGCCTGGTAAACATGCTACACCACTATGCACTCACTACACTAACCATTCTCTATATTGAATCGCACAGTAATTAAACATTGATTCATTAAGTTGCAACAAGACTATTACTACAAATGTGCGTTACTTGACTTTTAGCTGAGAGATTTTGTGCACAGTGTCTCTATCCAACCTTGGCCGTGAATCTAAGGCGAACTATTGTAGAATTTTATGTTTTGTTTCTCGGTTGAGAGCTATCGTAGTTACTAAGTAAAGTAATTTTACACTTGTAGATGCTAGAATATTTGCATTTTATACCGTGTTACTTGGCTTAGTGCTAGAATACTGCCCAAAATTAACTATCTATAGTATAAGCTATTCGTAATTGTATCCGCCTTGTAATATTCTAGAGATCTGCAATGTTCTATAGTTCAAGGGGTGACCCTACCTCATCTTTACGCTGTCAGTTGTCATCAGCTGATTTTACAACTCTGAGCGCTCTCCCTTTAATTT
Organism: Schistocerca nitens; assembly: GCF_023898315.1. Lineage (NCBI taxonomy): Eukaryota > Metazoa > Arthropoda > Insecta > Orthoptera > Acrididae > Schistocerca > Schistocerca nitens. The sequence continues at coordinate 122,780,795 of NC_064622.1, read as the reverse complement.
CGCGGCCCAATATTTTACCGTTTTAGTACAGTTCAATTTAAAATATAGTAACTCCTTTAAATATCAGAGAGATGGTACAGGCGTTTAGCTGAAATGCACCAAATGAAGACGGGTTTGAGTGGTATTATGATGCAACTGAATTAATCACGTACACTGTAATTCCTGAATTTACCGTCTTACGTAATCTCACAATAGCTGTTGATTCACATACAGAAAACACAAATTTAAATTACATTCACACATTCAAAATTTCTCGTTATGTTCCGTTGCAATCAAATTTGATATTTAATCCTTGTGGTACCCTCGCAGCCTGTAATCTTCGCGCTTGGATAATTTCTAACTGGTGGTTTTCCGACTCGCAGTTTCTGCTAAACCTCATCGAATCTCACATATTCCCGTCGACAGACACTGTATCGGAGCTTTTTTTATAACGTACATCGCTTGAATAACGCCGAATTTAACGAAGCATCATAGATACACTCTCTGCATCACTTTTTTTTTTATTTAGCCACAGAGACTGATATATTCAGAGTGAGGCTCCTAACTATTCGACCTGAAGTTGTGAAAGACCTTTTTAATCTCATTTCACAACGACGAATAGTGAGCAGGGATCCACTAAAAAAAGCACGAAAAATCAACACGTATTCACAGTTCTGTTCCTCTTGGAGAAACAGAAATGAACTCTTTTAGAAGTGTAAAATGAGATCTTTTTTGAAAACAGTAAGAAACTATTTCTGATATTTAGCTATTTTGCAGCTATGACCAGAAATTTCGGAATGTACATGCACTGAATACTTGCATTTGGGTGCTACATATCTTAAAAGGCATACTGTACTTTTTGAAAAAGAGAAAATTTTATATTCCTGAAAAATCGTTCAGAGAGCTTTTAAAGTGAGACATTCTACATTTTTATCTTCCATACAGTCCAACAATTCGTCAGACGTTCATGAGGCAATGAGGTGCTTCTATGACATATTTACGATACCACTGTTACTTAAATTTGTAGTTAAAAACATTCATTTCGATAAAATTCAGGTTTCTTATTTTTGACGTTTACAACGTACAGCGTATCATATACGCATAGAGAACACTGAACATTAAATCCATATACTCTACACATATTTACAGAAATCAGTGCGTGTATTCATATACATATATGTATGTGTTATGCATGTACGTACATTTTATATCTCCTGCTGAATCACTGGGTCGATTTTAACCTAACTTGGTACAAATATCACTTGGTATCTGGAAAGAAGCACTGAAAAACTAAGAACCACCTACTTTTCGTAGGTTTGGGGACTGAGAAATATTTAGGATAGTACATAGCAGTACAGCTCAGAAAGGTTTGGAGCAGTTTCGACAAAATTTTGTTGTACATTACTCATAATCGGTACAATTATTCTTACAAAATACTTAGGAGATGATATACTCTCATGGCTCCTGTGTGTGGGGGTGAGTGGCTGTAACACGTAGAAATATTTGATAGCGCCGACATTAGTATCGAATCCATTGCTTTCGAAGCCCCTAGACTCATTGGTGAGCATCAAGACGCAGTTTCGTCCCTAGGAATGGGGAGAGTGAGTTTTTGGTGCAATAAGAGTGGCATGTGAGCATATTTCTGTACTATGTGAAACAGTTTCTTCCACAGTCTCCTTATGTATCACTTGCTGTCTGGAAAATTTACTGTTGCTGTGGGACAACCTTAGCACCGCTGTGGCTAAGGGTCGGGTGAAAAGGGATGATGTAACAGCATATCTCCAGAACGCCTGGAGCAATTTCAATCAAACCCGGTATGTACATCACTGATTATTTGCGTGAACATCATGTGGGAGTAAGATAAGCCATCTAGCCCAAGTGGGGAGGGTAGTGCAGAGAAGGTGGCCGATATACAAATATTCAGGAGCGATCTATTGATGTTTCTTTCTTGCATTTAGTTGGCTTGGATTACTTTCAAAGTCTGAAGTATTGTCTGTCTCATACTTGGGTCTTTCGGTGCGTCAGCCACGACATGAGAATGAAAACCGCATCGGATTTAGAATTTTGACACTGTGTTTTGGGGACAAATATCGTGCCACACGGTTGAGTACAACAGAAAAATCTGACGTCCTCTTGGCAGTCGCACGGTGTAAAACTGCGAAGAATCTGTTGTTATATACTTGCAAATACGAGCGAAATATGTTAACTATAAGTGAAATATCGTGTTTTGAATTCGGGATTGACACCAAATCTATGCAAACAGTGATCCTGTTGTTGTACAGTTAAATGTTACCAAGGGAAACACGCAACTGATGGAGTAAACAGGTTTCCGCCAAAGTAGTGTAGCCTCGGCAGCGCTGGTGACAAATGGGTTTCTTAATTGTAATAATAGGTGTCTAACCAGGTTCTAGTACATATGAAGCAAAAAGTTTGAAGTCCTTATAAATTATAAAGAGGTAAAATAAATATGTTATGAGACACCCTTTCAATAGATAAGCCGATTGTTTTGGTTAAAGGGCTAAAGCTTCCTGTTGACAACATGCAAGTATCATTATCGGACCACTGTCAGTTCCTGAAGCAAACAGGTAACAAGAATGCTTTGATAATTATGATTGTGCTGATGTATTTATTAAGGTAGTAATAGTAAATCAACCGTAGTTACCTTGTATAACTTTTAGGTTTAACATGTGATCGAAAGTACGGATATTCTAACTAACTTTATTATACTGATTTTAACGTGTCTGACGATCAACAATACACAGCAGGGAAGTGGTGCAGTTTCTGACCGTTTGTTAACGTTTGCCGTGATCCTTTCCTCGTTCTTGTTAATTCTCATTCACAGTGGTGTTTACGGAATACGACGAATAGGTGAACGAAGTGCTTAATTAATAACTGCTCTGTATTTCACAGAGAGATTTGCAGGCACACTTATTGATCCACACCTTACAAACTGATTCCAAAATATTCAACACCAGTGGGCTATATAGAGTATCACGCTCCAGTTGTGATGGATACCATGTAGGTAAATAGGCAACAGTTTTATAACCCATTTGCAAGAACACATGAATGCTTCCAGACATAACTGTTTTAAAACATCAGTCACTGCACAGCATGTGCTGGAAAATAAGTACATTTTCAACAGGGTTGAAAACAATTTGACAGTGCTACAAAATCAAGGCAATGGTAAAGCAACAGATCTGTTAGAACTGGGAATAGGCCTCTATGAAATCACTGCGCCAGATTTCATGTTAAATGAACAGATTTCAATAGTTATAACCATTTTTAATTTATTTCCTCATGTTTACCATTTTTTAAACTCTAGCATCTGACACTACATAATAAGCTTCAACTTTCCTCATTCATATTAAACTATGTCCGTGTTGTATATTGAAGTGTACAAACAAGCGTGCTCCTTGAGTGACGCGATGTTCAGTTACAGAATGGACAAATCAATGTCTGCTGACATTGAAACGTTAAAAATTTGTTTCTCGATTTTTCAGAAAGTATTTCATCATATCTCCCGTTATTTAATCACCGACTTACGAATCTTAATATCCAACCTCCTCACAATAGGAAGATACATTTCGCATGACCTCAACCAGTAACGGAAGTAAATAATGTATTAACACGATTTGCACCTGACGATGGACGCATAGGGCACGAAATGTATTGTGTGACTCAATAACGTAACAAAAAATTGTGACTTCAGGCGTTATTATTCACACTTCCTCTGTATTGAATGGAGTTACGTCCACAACAGCAAAGTAGGGAAAGACTAGAAATGAAACAATTAGAAACCGTTGAAACATGGCGTTGCCGGAGACAATCGAAGGTTAGTAAGGACGAAGAGGTTCTGCAATGAGTCAACGAGAAAAAGTTATAACAAAGGCCACAAAGAAACTAAGAGAATTACTGAGAGCATATTACGACTGGGGTCTTAACGGAAGACTGCAGCTGAAATAATCACTGGTGCAGTGCTAGATATGAGTGCTTAAGGCTACTGCATCAGAGTAATCTGAGCATTGATGATCACAACAAAAACTGTGAAAAGTTTTGAGGCAGCACATAGTATCAGGCTGTTATAATTAAAGCGCAGCTACCCACGGAGGTCCAATATGGGCCGTTATTATCGTAAGGCAGCGAATCTTCGTAGGTATGTCAATGTATTAATGCGGAGCCTATTTATGCTAGAAAAGCAGTTTTGGCCACCAGGTGAAAATCTGGCACAGTACAGCATTTCGTCGACGTTACTGGTGCTCATATTGAACAAATTGTGTAAGTGACGGTTATTAATAAAATCAACATTATGTCTTCCTCACTTGTTTGACCTTCTCTGCCCAAGTCCCGTTCCTAATCCATTGCGTATAGAAACATTTCTCTACATCTTTCTTGCATCCGTAAAGCCAAATATTCACTTGGTGTCGAAAATGTTAACTAATTTTTTTCAGCGTAAATCTCTTCCACTTTAACCCATACGCCATTCGATAATTACAGCACACACTAGACCCCAGTTAGAAGCTGCATTTTAATTATAACCAAGCGATAGTATGTTCTAAGTAAGATGCAACGATGGTATTACGAAAAATGCGTGGTGCATAACAGAAATTACATCGGTTTGTTCAAGGTTCCCGCGTAGCATAACATTCTTTGGTCCCATTAACAAGGCTGTAATCAACCCAATTAAAAATGGGGCTAGAAATCCCACATGTCTGTAATTTCTTTAATAGCGTCGTGCTTAGGGGACTGCGGTTTTATTATGGTAATTTTCACCTGCCATAAGAGAGAGAAGCTTGCACTGAAACATTAAGAAAGACGAAAGCAACTTCTGACGCGTGTGATGAACGACATCCCCGTCTAATACATGATTTCGTAACTTTCACATCGACTTTTAGTTTGATATATGGACACGCTTACGGTCTGGAAAGAGGGTGTGAACAGAAACTTTGTGGAACATAAATCATAATGAAAATTATGGTCGACAGAACTGCTATACCCGTGATATCTTCCGACTGTGAGACACGTCCCTGCGCAAATTTATTAACAATTCGTCCACTTTCATATATAATTAATGAGTTTAGTGCAATGGATTTGCTTTGATATCATGCTCTGAATGACGTCACAGAAGCACCTCCAAGATACGACGTAATTCAGACAGCTTAAAAGTTTGCATGAGAGTGATACAGAAATTTTATACGGTTGCAGCTAATACACCGCAGGTCTTAAATTTGATGGGAACGAGAGCTCCTCAAGGAATTGTAGAGGACGGAACTGTTGAGGATTGAAACTTCAATTCCCCAGCTTGGGAAAGATACATTTACACAAGTCGTAGAAACTGCGCGTTGGCGACAAAACACTAGTCGTACGCCCACACAAACTGCAATTACACGTTCGAGAACACTGCCAGTCTCGGTTGCCCACAATGTTTGCGGCAATATATTTGAGCGCCAGGACTGAAAATGAAGGCCACGGCATTGTGGTGAAATGAATGGAGGCGAGCTATTGGAGGCAATTTTGAAGTTTTTCATTCCTAAAAGAAAAAAGAACTGGCAGAATAAGGAGAAGCTGGGCTTTATGCAGTCGTTTTTTTCTTCTTTTTCTTTTTTTGTTTTAAGTAAGCGACATGCTTCCGGCATTTAACTCGCGAATTACATACCTCTTCAAGAATGCTGACATACGTCTTTCAATAGAAAGCTCGTTTATGTGGCTGTCGCCCGCAGCACTTCCATAAATATTAGTTTTCTTTAATTGGAAACATTTACTCTGTTGGAATACAGTATCTATTGATGCCCAGACGCATTTCACATTTTATATTTAAGATACGTTCTGCGGATCTGTACTCGAAAGAATGAATATTTTTAGATCAGAAAAAATGCACATCATATAATTTTACCCGAAGTAAAAAATTCTTGTAAACAACAAACAATTCGAGTGTGTCTTTTGAATAGCTCATTGAAGAGAGGCAACTAGTCCAGAATTTACGCACATGAAAAATAGTTCTACATCACCCCGTTTCCCAGAACTCCTGAAAATAGTCGTTGACTCTGGATATCAGCCAAAATATGTAAACAACCATTCATGAACAACGCCTATTAGACGGAGGGGCTCCAACGGCCGATCAATTCCAGTCATTGCACCAGGAAGGAGGTACACGGCTCGTGTTGTCTGTAGTTCAACCATGCCTACAGCGGTTCGATCGCATCCGCATTGTTAATTTGTCCCAGGAAGGGCTCTCAACAAGTGAAGTGTCCAGGCGTCTCGGAGCGAACCAAAGCGATGTTGCTCGGACATGAAGGAGATACAGAGAGACAGTAAATGTCGATGAGGTGCCTCGATGAGGCCGCCCAAGAGCTACTACTGCAGTGGATGACCGCTACCTACGGATTATGGCTCGGAGGAACCCTGACAGGAACACCACGATGTTGAATAATGCTTTATGTGCAGCCGCAGAACGTCGTGTTACGACTCAAACTGTGCGCAATAGCCTGCATAATGCGCAACTGCAATCCCGACGCCCATGGCGAGATCCATCTTTGCAATCACGACACAATGCAGCGCGTCATAGATGGGACCAACAACATGCCGAACGGACCGCTCAGGATTGGCATCACGTTCTCTTCACCGATGGGTGTCGCATATGCCTTCAACCAGAGACGTGTTTGGAGGCAACCCGGTCAGGCTGAACGCCTTAGACACACTGTCCAACGGGTGCAGCAAGGTGTAGGAGACGTGTTTGCAGGCAACGCAGTCAGACTGAACGCCTTAGACACAGTGTCCAGCGAGTGCAGGATGGTGGAGGTTCCCTGCTGTTTTGGGGTGGCATTATGTGGGGCCGCCGTGCGCCACTGGTGATCATGGAAGGCGCCGTAACGGCTGTACGATACGTGAATGCCATCCTCCAACCGACAGTGCAACGGTATCGGCAGCATATTGGCGAGGCATTCGTCTTCATGGACGGTAATTCTTGACTTCCTTCAGGATAACGACATCGCTCGACTAGACTGGCCAGAATGTTCTCCCGACATGAACGCTATCGATCATGCCTGGGATAGATTGGAAAGGGCTGTTTATGGACGACGTGACACACCAATCACTCTGAGGGACCTACTGTGAATCGCCGTTGAGGAGTGGGACGCTCTGGACCAACAGTACCTTGATGAACTTGTGGATAGTATGCCACGACGAATACAGGCATGTGTCAATGCAAGAGGACATTGTACTCGGTATTAGAGGTACCGGTGTGTACAGCAATCTGGACCACCACCTCTGAAGATCTCGCTGTATGTTGGTAGAACATGCAATGTGTGGTTTTCATGATCAATAAAAAGGGCGGAAATGATGTTTATGTTGAATTCTATTCCAATGTCTTGTACAGGTTCCGGAAATCTCGGAACCTAGGTGATACAAAACTTTTTTTGATGTGTGTATAAGTTTCCGTTTTTTGACGATAATTGTTCTGAGAGTATCAGTAAACCTGTTTGCACGGTAACACGGATTTGGAAAATGCATCAATTTGCCGTTTAATGCAGATACGAGACCATTCCGACAGATGTTGGTGTAAGGATTGAAGAAACTATACGGAGGGTGAAGTTTTTGAAATCATAGGACATTCCTCAACAAACAATAAACAGTTTTCTGTTGTTCAAATGAAGATGCATTTTTTAATCGTCTACGGCTCCTGGCGGCCTAAGCTCTACACTGACGTGGCAAAAGTCATGGTATAGCGATATGGACACATACAGAGAGTGACAGAGTCGCATACACAAGATATAAATTGGCTGTGCATTGGCGCAGCTGTCGTTTTTACTCAGGTTAGACACTTAAAATGTTTTCTACGTGATTATGGCTGCACGACGCGAGGCAACAGGTTTAGAACGAGGATTGGTTAAGTGGAGCTAGACGAATGCGACATTCCATTTCGGACATCGTATGTGAGTTCAGTATTCCGAGATCTCAGTGTCAAGAGCGTTCCCAGAATACGACATTTCAGGCATTTCGTCTTACTATTGAGAACGCATTGGTCTGTGGTCTTCACTTAACGACGGCGAGCATCGGCGTTTGCGTAGCATTGTAGTACTAACAGGAAATTAATACTGCATGAAATAACATACTACGAACTTATACGTTAGGACAGTGCAGCGAAATTTGGCATTAATGGACCATGGCAGCAGACGATAGACGCGAGTGCCTTTCCTAAAACCTCGATATCGCGTGCACCAGCTATGCTGGTCTCATGACTGTAACAGTTGGATCCTAGACGACTGTAGAACCGTGGCCTGGTCAGATGGGTCCCGATTTCGCTTGGTACGAGCTCTTGATAGGGTTCGAGTGTTTCACAGAGCCCCAAGTTGTCCAGAAGGCGCTGCGCAAGTTGGTGATGGCACCATAATGGTTTGGGCTGTGTCTACATGGAATGGAATGGGTCCTGTAGTCCAGTTCAACCGATCATTGGTTGGGAACGGTTACTTTCGGTTACTTGGAGACCATTTGAAATAATTTATTGACTTTATGTTCTCATGACAATGCGCCTTGTTATCTGGTTACAGTTGTTCACGATTCGTTTGAAGATATTCTGGACTATTAGAGCGAATGCTCTGGCAACCCACATCGCCCGCATGGATCCCATCGAACATTTATGGACATAATCGTGGGGTCAGTCTGTACACAAAATGCTGCACCGGCAAAATTTTCGCACCTATGAACTGCTATGGAGGCAGCATGGCTCGCTAATTTTGCACGGTGTTCCAATGACTTGTTGAGGCAATACGACATTGAATTACTACACCACGCCGTTCCAAAAGAGGTCCGACACGATGTTAGGAGGTATCCTATGAGTTTTGTCACTTCATGGTATAAAATAACCTGCTGGGCGAAGATTCGTATGGTAAAGTCTTTCCTAGACAGTTGAAAATTGTTCTCACTATTCCACAATTCCATGAGATGGCCTTTTTCAGTTGGAAATCTGCGCAGTGGTACTTCTAACATGTATGTTACTGGCTTGACGACGGACTCTCCTAGTCTAAGAAAAACTGTAGAAACTTGGAACTCCCTTCAAAGAAAGCCTGTATACCTAAACAGCGTATGCATAACTACAAAATGGATGACATCAATAAATAATCGGTCTATATACGTCAAGAAGTGATGTAAATGAATAAGCGAGGTTTGGAACTTTAATAATGCCAACTATTTGTTTACAGCTCGCACAAAATGGTTCAAGTGGCTGTGAGCACTATGAGACTTAACATCTTAGGTCATCAGTCCCCTAGAACTTAGAACTACTTAAACCTAACTAACCGAAGGACATCACAAACATCCATGCCCGAGGCAGGATTCGAACCTGCGACCGTAGGAGTCCCGCGGTTCCGGACTGCAGCGCCTAGAACCGCAAGACCACCGCGGCCGGCACAGCTCGCACAAAACAGACACATGTTTCAAAGTTTTATTGACCTTCAAAGTAGTCAGCAGCATTGTGTATAGCCCGTTGTCAGCGATGTGGAGGTCGTAGGATACTCTTAGCGGTGCCGGCTGTGTCGATAGTTCGAGCGGAGCGGTCTACTGCCCGACGAATTTGTAGCAGTTCTGAAGCGAATGGCGTGAAGTGTTTCCTTCAGTTTAGAAATCGAGTTGAACTCAAGAGGGCTTAAGTCAGGAGAGTGCATTAGGTGGTGTAGCACTTACCAGAACATCAGTCCAGCAAATCAGTAACAGTGCTTGAGCATTTTCCTGCAAAGTGATGGTCAAGTCCTGCAGAAAGTGTCATCATTTCTGTCTCTAAGCTGGTCGTAGGTTGTGTTCCAAAAACAAACAGCATATAGATAGAAGTGATGACACTTTCATCGAATGGAATTTGCAAGTAGATATCACGCAAACCTATTCTAGAAAAGTTTCGTGCTTCACTAAGTCTGTCCATGAGTTGCTCAGGGCGAGGTGGCGGATAAGTGTCAACTACTGTCTGTGGATGACTGTAGACTTGAAGTCAACATAGATGCGAATACAACCAGAAGGCTTAGGCAACAAAACGAGAGGACTTGCCCATTGACTGGCTTTTATGGGAGCAATTACACCATTATCTTGCAATTCTTTCAATTCGGTGACTACCTTGTCTCTTAAAGCATCTGGAATGGGGCGGGCCCGGAAAAACTTAGGCTGCGCATTGTCTTTCAGTGTAACATGCGCGACAAAGTTTTTAGCTTTTGCCACTCCTTCTGAAAATAGATCAGGAAATCTCTTAAGAAAGGTAGCCACATTGTCTTTTGGTTCAAAAGCAGGCACCGAAAACACATTGTCCTGGATGTTAGATCCAAACAAATGAAAGGCATCTAAACCGAATATGTTCTCACTGTCTCTCGATTTCAGCATAGTGAAATTCACTCTCCTAGTGTGAGATTTGTAAATGACAGGCAAACTACACTACACAAGCACTGGAATTTCCTGTCCGTTGTAAGCAGTGAGGTACTTGCCAGATTTAGAAAGGCGTGGTGAGCCTAACAGAGCGTACGTAACGCAGTTAAGCGAAATTACTGGGGCACCTGTGTCTAACTGAAAGTTCACACGTCGGCCAGGAATTTATAATGAGACAAACAGTTTGTTAGAGCTTCGTTGCACAGCTGTAGGGCGAGAAGGAGGCATAACCTTAATATTAATTTTGTCAGAACCTGTTATAGCTTTTGAAAACACAGAGTACACTGCATGTGCTCTAGCGTTCTTTTTCTGGGAGCATTCAAAATTGGCGGTTTTGTGCCGTTGCAAACAAACTGCTAGGACATGGTCCTTTATTCCCCGTAACACATTTCGTTACGGGGTGGGCAATCCTGTCTGTTATGGCGAGCAAAACATCTAGGGCAAAACTTCACTGAATTCGCAGGCCGGTCTGCATGTCTGCGTGGCCGGCTGAGTACGTGCTCGTTGTTGTGGCTGCTTAGGGCGCTGCTTCATCGCGAGCAAGGAGCGAGTCGACCCGACAAATTGTGGCCTGGACAAATTTATCGGCCTCTATGGCAGCCGGATCATATTGCTCTCACATTTGTAATACTTGGGGAAGTGCTGGATCAGAATACTGTAAGATCTGTTCCCGTAATCTACTATCTGGGACACTGAATTTTAAAACATCGCCCATCATTAAATCAGTATAAAAGTTGTCACAACTACACTTAAATTTACGCTTCCTAGACACACCCGTTAATTCTGTATAGCCGGCCGCGGTGGTCTAGCGGTTCTGGCGCTGCAGTCCGGAACCGCGGGACTGCTACGGTCGCAGGTTCGAATCCTGCCTCGGGCTTGGGTGTGTGTGATGTCCTTAGGTTAGTTAGGTTTAAGTAGTTCTAAGTTCTAGGGGACTTATGACCTAAGATGTTGAGTCCCATAGCGCTCAGAGCCATTTTTGAATTCTGTATACCACTGGCTTTTTCTGCAAGCGAAAGAACTGGTATCTAGCTACAGCTACTTGGACTTGCTAGTTGTAGTATTGAGTTAATGCACCGATTACTTGGTCGTAGTCGAGGTCATCGGAAGATGCTGTTGGGAATAGTTTTTGTATTAATATGAACACTGAAGACCCCCCGTCCCCTCCCGCAGTAGAAAGGAAGTATTGTAATACGACAGTAACATAAACACGATAAACATGACAATGTGCTTGGAACTGAGTCAAGTGTTCAATCCATTCCTCCTGTACTTCCTTAAATAGAAGAAACGTTCTTATACTAGTCGGTGGCCCTTCTTGCCCTGGTTGGTTGGTCGATTGTGGTTGTGCGGCCGACGCAGCTTGTGCAGCCAGTAGTAGTTGTAACATCGTCAGTAACGTAGCGATTTATTGCTTCTGAAACTTGTGTTAGATCTACCGCATTGGCCATCTGCGATTGAAGCGCGGGGTCAGTGTGTGGAGGGGGGCGGGGACTTCATGATTTACACAAATAATCAGCCCTGCAAGGTAAAACACAAGAGATGCAAGCAAAGTCTTCGGCCAAGTTGATTATCTTCGATAGCCACTGAATTGTCCTGGTTCGGCACTATAGAGTCTTCTGCCGCAAGGAAGCAAGGGAGACGATCTTGTCATGGGGGACGGGAATCATCTTTCTACGACACAAATGCATACGTTATTTATTTACATGAACTGGAAAGATTTACTTAACTTGAATACAGTCCATTTTATGTGGTACAAGCTCATCAGTAATAGTCCTGTTGCAGATGTAACGTAAATATCGGAAATCTTGCTATTACAAACTTTAGTTTCACACTGCCAGTAAAGTACAATTCTGATTGGGGTAAACTACTCTCGCTATAGTCACTAATCTGATCGCCATATACCGTGGTGTCCTGTGACGAACTAAACCCATTCTGCGACTGAACTGACAGACGCCAAACTGGGTAATTGACTAAGGCTCTCCGGTCAGCGCAGGCGGCCTAAGTATACAGAAGTGCCAAAGAAACTGCTATACACATGCGTATTCAAATACAGAGATGTGTAAACAGGCAGAATACGGCACTGCGGTCGGCAACGCCTATATAAGACAAATAGGTCCTGCGCTGTTATTAGGTCGGTTACTGCTACCGCAGTTGCAGGTTATCAAGATTTACTGAGTTTAAACGTGGTGTTATAGTCAACGCATGAACGATGGAACACAGCATCTCAGAGGTAGCAATGAAGTAGGCATACGACCATTTCACGAGTGTCCCGTGAATATCAAGAATCAGGTATAACATCAAATCTTCAATTCGCTGCGGCCGGAAAATGATCCTGCAAGAATGGGACGAACGACAACTGAAAATAATCGTTCAACGTGAGAGAAGTGCAACCCTTCGGCAAACTGCTTCAGATTTCAATGTTAGGCCATCAAAAAGTGTCAGCGTGCAGTCCATTCAATGAAACATAATCTATATCGGCTTTCGGAGCCGAAGGCCCACTCGTGTACCCTTGATGACTGCACGACACAAAGGTTTTTGCCTCTCCTGGGCTCGTCAAGACCGACAATGGACTGCTGATGACTGGAAGCATGTTGACTGGTCGGACGGGTCTCGCTTCAAATTGTATCGAGTGGATGGACATCTACGGGTATGGAGAGAAACTCATGAGTCCATGGACCCTGCATGTGAGCGGGCGACTGTTCAAGCCGGTGGAGGCTCTGTAATGGTGTGGGACGTGTGCAGTTGGTGTGATGTGGGACCCCTCATACATCTAGATACGACTGACAGGTGACACATACGCAAGCATCCTGTCTGAACAGCTGCATCCATTCATGTCCATTGTGCATTCCGACGAACGTGGGCAATTCCAGCAGGACAATGCTACACCCCACACGTCCATAATTGTTACAGAGAGGCTCGAAGAACACTCTCCTGACTTTAGACACTTCCGCTGGCCACCAAACTCGCCAGACATGAACATTATTGAGCATATGCCTTGCAACGTGCCCTTCGAAAGACATCTCACCCTCCTCATATTCTTGCGGATTTATGGACAGACCTCCATGATTCATGGTGACAGTTGCCTCCAGCGCTACTTCAGACATTAGTCGGGTCCATGCCACGTCATGTTGCCGCACTTCTACGTGCTCAAGTGGGACCTACACGATATTAGGCAGGTGTACCAGTTTCTTTGGCCCTTCAGTGTACATGCTGTCGAAAGGGCGTTGGCGGCGTGTTGTTTGTGTGTGTGTGTGTGTGTCTCTGGCCTGTCTCGTGATAGGCGCACTCGATCCAGCGCCAACTGGTGTGCTGGCGACAGCTTAGGCCAGCACACAGAGGACCGACGCCGTAAACACATTTGCTAACTTCTTGACATATTCTGCCACTGGTTTCTGCCACTGAACGGTGAGCATTGGTTTGCGACCGATTTTAGGGGACTTCGCCACTCCCTTTTTAACTCCTCCCTGGATAGTGCTGAAAGGGATTGCTTTTTCTTTTTCCACTGAGGTTGTAGATTTCCCATCTTTGCAAGGTTTAGTAGCAGATGCAGGTGGCCTTAATCGAAATTCTTTTACTATTATTGCCTTAAAGTGAGTAAAATGAAAACCACTATTATGCGGGAGAATGCCGGTCATGGAATCAAATGCCGGTCATGCTGATCACCCTATCTCATATTCAAGAACATGATTTCTGGCGTAAAATTATTCTGAAAACTTTATCTTTGATGGTAATATTATAAGAAAACTGGGATCTGATACTCTTTCCTTTAATCTCACTTTCGTAATACACAAGAATCATAGTAATACTGTTAACTTTCGTTTACTTTTGAAACTGCAACATAGCTACAGCCTGTTGTTTAGTTCGGAAACAATTTCTATGGTATTTTACTGACCGTGAAAAGAAATGAAGTTTACTTTCGTTATAACTGAACTCATGAAAATTACCGGATTTCGAGAAAAGTAAATGACTGCAAGTTCTAATGAATGGATATGCAACTAGTTTTTACACACAAAATGGTTTTTAAAAGAATCGTGATCCAAACGTAAGACTTCTGTATTTGATTTCTTCACTTTTAACAAATGAAATCTATTTTTTTACCAAAAAATGAACGAAGATCTTCAAATGACGTAATCCTAATGCGTAACTTATTTTTTATGCTTTTATGAACAGTCGTTCTACACACGTGAATGAGACTCACTTTTATTCGTACAGCACACCGAAAAAACCGTAATCGCGTCCAAGACCTAATGGCAAGAGAGGAAGAGCACGAGAAAACGAGAGAGCGAAGTAGCAAGAGAGATTTTTCATAATCGTACATGTCCTTTTAAAATATTCTAACGGCATTATCCTCGCGAAATCAGTAACTAAGTTCATACATCACTGCGTTACAAAGATGTAAATATTGCTTACTTAAGCGCTTGGCCTACTAATCGCGGTCATTTAGTAATTATTTCTCTTGATTGAAGGGAATTTCCTGCATTGGGCCAAACAGATGGATGTCGGAAGGTGTGAGATACTGCCTGTGGGGTGAAGGAGGGAGAACAGTCCAGTGCAGTTCTGTGGGCTCCTCTCGGCTGCTCAGACTTGTGCGAGAGCTTTCTGTTTATGGATAACGCATCCATATAATGTGTATGTGTTACCCAAAACCGTTATTTGTGTCCTCGGTTGTTATGGAGATATCTGCATGCGATGGCCATCTAATGTTCAGTAGTGGAAATGTCGGTAGGATTTAGTGCCTTCAGAGACTGGGCTTCCATCCAGCTTCATTCACACTGAAGATACTCATAAACATCGGTGAAATGTGATTGGACAAAGCTCTCATTTGTATCTGTGTTTTCCCACGTACACATTTTTCAAGCAGTTCAGGATTGGCTAGGTAGCTGAAAGTTGGTTTCATAACATCTAAATCAGCAAGTGGCAAACCATGTTTGTGGGTGTATGACTGTCCACTGGCTTCGGCCTGAAGATATTTGCATCACGATATGTCACAAAGGGAATATTGAGGATTATCATCTGGGGAAAGCTTGCGAAAGAATATTGCCCACACTACGTAAGTTATCACTGATAGCTTTTCCATAATGTATCTGTTACATGCGAATTTCCTTGCCTATCAGTCTAATAGCACCTTACAGTGACTTTCCATCTTCCGTAACCCATGTAGTAAGCAAAGGCATAAGCGAAGAATCTTTCTCACGGCCTTCTATACTTATTTGCAGATTTTGTGCACGAAAAATTAACTCACAAAAATTTCTAGCGTAGAGAAGTTGTGGATCCCGGCATAGAAAGAGAAGGCATGGCAGGCGCAGACCCTCAAACAAACTTTTTTAAAGAGTATTTCTATCTAGAATTCGATTATGAAGCTTTGCGATGTTTTTCTCAAAGAATCAATCTCGTAAATTACACAATAAAAGAAAATTCGATTTTTTCGAATTTTTCCCTGCATCTTCCCTGAACAATCTAGTATCATATTACCCCCTAAAGAATATTATAGAGTGATTGTAATAATCATATCTCCAATTTCTTCCTGTACCAACATCGTCGTACGATCATTATCGATGAGTATCCTTACGTCTTACGTGTATGCAAACAACCAACTGCTAAGGACGTTCTAGCATATCTTCACTGAAGGTACCGCAAGAGATAGGTAATAAGGAGTCTTTCAGCGAAGACTTTTTCGCTCAAATGTTTGTTCGGAGTGAAAACAAGACTCTCTATAAATTATACAATGTGTCCTTGTCTGAATTTTCGTAGTCAAAAGAAGAAAGACAAATCAACAAATGATGTGTCAAATTTATCAGCGTGAGATCTGATTTTGGAAAAATAGGTTGATTTGCTTAAAGATAATTAAGGTATTTGAGAAAAACATAATTATTGGGTTGAGGTAAAATTGGAATATTTCACGATCAGTTGCCGCTGGCTGTGTAAATGGAGTGTCAAGAAGTTCATATATATTGCACACAGAAGTTACAGTGGTATAACATTTAACTGTTAAAGGTTTTCCTTCGAATCAAGTACTAAATTCAGTGCATTTAGAGAACAGAGGACGCCAGAGAGACAAATGAGATGGTAAGAAGTTTATCTTTTCGAGGCCTTGTAGTTTTGCGTACAGGTGTGATATTTAACTGTCAAAATGGGTTCATTCGCAGATGATGTGTCAATAAAACAACGCTTAAGCTTTCTGGACGAAAGTTGAAAACGACGTTGAAAGAAGTCGGTAAAATGATATGTGAAATGATTTGTCTAAAAGTGAGAAATAAAATAGATTAGAGAAATTCACGTGCTTTTAAATGATGCTCCAAACCAATTCATTTTATTTCATATGATTGCACAAATCAGTTCACAAAATATCTGACCTTTTCTTCAAAAATGTTTTTCTTAGTTAATAGTAATATTATGCCACTGGTTTTCGGGTTTAACTTTAATTTGTAAACGATCAAATGGAATGCAGGAAGTGCTGTTTCCAACAACCAGTTATGTCGTGCGTAGTGTGACGTTTAGCTGCGAACCTGGAATATGTTCTACCAGGTAAGTTGACATTTATTAATACTTGCAAAAAAGCTCATCCTCTAGAACAAGAGGTCATTCTACTCACCAGTTATGAGTTCCGATTATACCGTTTGCATAAATGGAAACGGTGGAACACACACGAGTGCTACGTGGCTAAATTTACATCCGTTCGAATTTCTTTGACAAATTGCACGTAAACCAACGACGGTACCAGTTAATGGGACACGTTTACCAGGGACAGAGACACGCGAAATTGTTCTTAATCGGGCGAATTTGGAGCCTATTAAATGCATTTTGAGCGCCAATTAAGTCCTTTGTGCTGACAGGGTCGCGTAATTATCCGACCGCACGGCTCTATTGAAACATGAACGCGGTATAGTCGAGGGTGTCCTGCGGTCGCTTGGCAGCAGAGTGTCACGAGGTATTGCTTTGCTCGCAGAACTGGAAATAATGCGCCAGTTTGCCCGCACCGAGAGTAGGGCGAAAAATGTAGCTTACAGTGTGAATAAAACTGGCAATCTACAGGGGTAGTGTACACTAATTACTGCTGGTGATAACGATTATTGCGAATTTCTCTTGGCATAATCAACCTCATCCATCGACCTACCATCATCTAAAGCGCCATCTATTTTTTTATGATCTGCTGGTTGAAGGTGACCTCTTCCTTAGTTTCTAAAAATTTCACAGTTATACAACCGAGAATTTCGCTGCAGTCTGTTGACAAATTGCCATGCTTACGCCACACGGTTTTAATAGCTGCGAATGACAAGAAAGGCCTAGATGGCGACTAAACGTGGCCTTCAAATGGTTCAAATGGCTCTGAGCACTATGCGACTTAACTTCTGAGGTCATCAGTCTCCTAGAACTTAGAACTAATTAAACCTAACTAACCTAAGGACATCACACACATCCATGCCCGAGGCAGGATTCGAACTTGCGACCGTAGCGGTCTCTCGGTTCCAGACTGTAGCGCCTAGAACCGCACGGCCACTCCGGCCGGCAAACGTGGCCTTCATTAGTATTCAGATCTACTCTGTCGTTTGGTACGAAGATCAACCGAAACACCTTCAAACAAAGTGGGGATAATAGTCTCAAAGAAGAGCACACTGGTGGAGTTACAGAGAGTGGAAGTAGATTGATTATTATTAACTATGTCTGCCTGTAAGTTATTCACATCAGTATTGATGATTCTTAGTGACGTTAATGTAAAGATTCTAAACGGCCAATAGTTGTCTGTTTCTGGGAGGTGGAACTCGCGAAATTGGAAATACGTTACCTGAGTAAGTTGCACAATACCTAAACAAAGAATGTCAATGAACGTTCTGACAGACCCCAGGACATTGGATTTCACATCTAACAGACAGAAAAAATGTAATGAAAAAATATTAATTACTTTACAGGTAGTCCGTGTAGCACTCAGTGAAACAGTACAATTTAAACACAACTCCAAATATTCTGCCAAGTGACTGTTTTTCGATGCCACACTGTGATTTTGTTATTGTGCATTAATTCTCTTTCAGTTTATTTGCTCTCAGTTAGTTAAAATTCGCGTCAAATCCACTCGGAAGGAACAGTATTAAAAACAAACAAACAAAAAATAGAGAAAATACTAACGCTCAGCAAACTGTCAGATGCACCCAAATGGTATACTGTTTCCGCCACAACGATATACGTTATCAGTTTCAGTCTGATACTTCAGTTTACGGTAAACAAAGGGCTTCTTAAAGATCTGAAAACGTTACATGTTTAGCCCTATGTGTGTAACGATGCTCATGAAGCATTTAAGACTTCTTAAGGAGTTCAACTCTCGTTTCTAACATAGTTTCTTTTTTAAATTAACTTCCTAAACAAACTGTTAGCTATGGAGATTAATTTTAAGATCAACTGAATCAGTCTGCAGTTTTCAGTTCTGGTGAACGTTTCAGTAGTACTTGAACTGAAAAGACAAAAAGCATAAAACGTGGTAAATTACACATATATTTCAGCTTACCAACACATAGCTAATCTTTTATCTATACAGCAATAATATTTATGCACCAAATTATTAAAAAATGTAACCGTTAAGAATGTCCTAACACATGTTCATTAAAGATTCACAGAATATTTAATTATGCAGTAATTATAATCTTAATTATCGTTTCAAACAACGTTATACGGTGCAATTCAATTATTCTGCGCAATGAAGAAACGAATGGTACATATTACATTTAACGACAATTACAAGACAGAGATAGCAATCGTGATTTCCTCTCTCTAATATATTGCATTTCAAAGATAAAATTACTCAAAGAACAAAAAGTACAGATATATCTCAATGAAATCAAACCATCACGAATGCGCAGTTATAGATGCGATCATTCCCGTGTGTGATCCATTTCCCAGCAGCACAGGTTTTAGCCTACTTGATTTGGTTAACAGCATCCGCATCATGTTAGTACTGAGTGTAGCGTATTTATGAAACACAAAATCATAGGCGAGCGTTAGTAGCTCGCTCTCAACATTTGTCATAAAATTAAAAAAAACAAATTCTGTAATCGAGATAATTATCTTACTTGCGTGGTGTAAACATCTACGTGGAACGCTGGAAGACACGCTAAAACGAAAGAATTCTTTTTTAGAACATTTTACAAATAGCTCATTCCGTGCGAAAAAAAGGTACCGCACATTGCCAACGGTGTTTTCGTCTCCGGTGAAATAAACTTCATTGGACAAATGTAGACGTTAGGAGTGACCACACATTGGCTAAATACGATCCCATACCCCTGATTAGCAGGAGTTAAGGTTTTAAGGCTTCCGTTTTATGTGTACCATACGTAACAGCTGTTCCCGTGTTATTTTCTGACGCAGTGGATACTGACTCGTCGAATGTTTTATTCACAACTGAAACACAGCACAATAGTAAAACTGATTGATACCTTTCCGTGCCAAGTCGAAGTTCACAATATCCAAAATGGTCTGCGACTCCTGAAATTCTCAGCCAGATAGGCGTACGCAATTAGGAAAGTCTTTCAAGGTAGCCGTCCGACAGAATCCGACAGCACAGCAGGTCTTCTTAGACATTAAGACGATGTGACAACGCTCCTAGTCGATACCGATCCACTAACGATGTTTGAGAGCACCGCTGTACGTGTAGCGAGTTTCTTGTGACCGTGCCGTATTGCAGACAGCGGGGTAGGTTAGCGATTGTGTGGTCTTCGTATCGTTATCAGAGTCGGAGCCAGGATCGATGTTAGGTAGGGAAAGTGACTTTCAACGCAGTATTGTGTGGGACACTCTGTTCGGCTGACCCAGTACTGTTGGAAGGCTCATTACCACACTGAACAGGATCTATTTCTTCCAAGAAAGACTGTGTGAAGGGATTAACGTTCAACATACAGTCGATAGCCCTTAACCTTCGGAACAGACTTGAAAAACTGGTATGTGTCAGTCATCAATACTTGAGACAACAGAACCTTTGAGTACACCTAGAACTTCGATTTGCCTATCAGCACAGGAAACTAATATAAGCTAATTCAGTAACTGACTAATGCCTCTTCACTGTAGCTGACCGATTGTACACTTCTGCATGTAAACACGTACTGAACTCTTGTGGATCAGGGCTGACAATATCGGTGTAATACATCAAGCTCTCTGTAACGCGTCAGTAAAGCTTTTTGCGACCTGTTCTCATAATGAACGCTTTCCTGCCCATACTGCAACTTTAGCAACGATGGGTGTAATAAATCAGTTTGTTACATCTACAAGTAACGCATCGTTTGCTTAGTTGTCCTATTGCTAGTGTTATCACGCAACAAAGACGACTTTATAACTTTACCATCATGATTTTAAAGTCAGAAATTGCTGTACCATATTGGTACATCCACTTCTTCTTCAACGTCTTTGAAAGTTTCAAGAAAGGAACATCTTGTACAAACAAAGGTTTACAAGCAGTATTTTAGATAGGTTCTGACTGAACTCCTCTTAAGAAGAAGAGGAAATCGATATCATAAATTCGTTTATTGTGGCAGTGAAACTGCTCGCAATTCCAGTAGTACACAATAAATAAACCGATTGCGCTGTTTACTCAATGTGATCAGACGGATCCAATCACTTATCATTGGACATTAATGTGGAGTGTGTCGACTCTTCACCTTTATAACGGCATGAACTCAGCTGGGAAGATTTTCAGTGGGGCGCCTGTATGTCTTTTGAGAAATAGCAGCCTATTCTTCCTCAAGAGCTGGAACTAGAGAATGTAGTAATGTTAGAAGCTGCAATATGGAGTGGTGTCGATGTTCCAGCTACTCTCAAAGGCGTTCCAATAGGTTCAGGTCGTGACCCTGGCAGGCTAGTGCATTTCAGTAATGTTATTGACCACAAGATAGTGCCTCACTTACGTTGCATTATAACAGACCACACTGATACAAGCAATCATCATCTACGAACTTTTAGTCCACTGCCAAAAAAATGCTGTAAAAAGTCTTCACATCCTTTCGCATATGACGTTCTCCTAAGCGCAATATGGCTACCATGCCTCAATCGCCAACGGATGAGATGCTGTTATAGTAAGTAGTGATTCCTGGTGATCTTACTATAACAGCATCTCATCCGTATCTCACTGTGGGCACTACACACCATGTCAGGCAAAGCCCTCCACGCATTCACCAAACCCAAACCGTTCCATCGATTTGCCGCGGGGTATAGAGAGGTTCATCAGTCCGAATCATTCCTGTCGAGTCATCCACTGATCAGCACCGTTTCTCTTTACAAAACATCAATGTTGACTACAGAAATGTTTATCTCATAAGGAACTGATCTATCAAAATACACCACTCTTTTTTAGCTCCCTACACACAGTCATTATGCTAGCTGCACTGCTGATAACACTTTGAAACTCACAAGTGATTCATTCAGCTGATTTCATGTGATTTTGTAGAATCTCCCTCCATCAGTACATGAAGTCTGATTGGTATTTCGTTTAGCTATGGATTTTCCTTCGCCATTCCTCTTCACAGTCACATAACCAACAATCGACTTGGGCAGCTTTAGATGGGTTGACATGTCTCTCATGAATTTTTTACTCGTATATTATCCAGTGACCAGTCCAAATTCGAAGTCAATGAACTTTCCTGGTCGACCCATTCTGCTGTTTACTGTTTCTCTACTCAGAACATAATACCCCCTCCTTTTACACTAAAGGGTCTGATTTCATGTGATTTTGTAGTGGTCAGTTCCGCGTTATATAGGCGTCCGTATACTTTTGATTAGACAGTATACAAATCTGGTCACAATTTACAGCACTAAAAATAAACATCTCCTCGACAGATTTCATCGCTCAGTAACTTCAAGAATAATTTTAATAATCTTGCGATTCATGACCTAAAAAATCATTCTACTGCCGCAGACAAGCTGTTGCACAAGACCAAAGTTTTGGCTCCCTGAGCTCATCGGTTGCCTATTTATACGTACCTCATCGAACAACATTGTTCACTTTCGTTAAGCAAATCTAGTATGAAATATTTTTTAAAAATGTTAAATAACGACCATAATTATCGGAGGTATCCCAAAGTGTTGCATTCAGTCTTTCTTCCATTTAATGAAAGGATGCAACAGTGGTTTTAACACATAATCTGTGATTGTAGCACCTTCCTCCGGTTCATCCAGCTATATTGATCATTATTTTCAATTTGATTTCCTCAATACTTATTACAAAGTTCAAAATTTCTCTCATCTAAGCATTTATTGTTTTACTACCTGAGTACCTAGAATTGACTTTGTAGCTATTTACTCCAGTCCTATTACTTCATCTTCTCCTGCCCCTTAACTCTGTGTATCAATCTGCTTCTCCTCCCACCTCTCTCTGCCCACCACGTCCGCCCCGCAGTCTATTGTGCATCTCCTTATGCTTAGCTCTCTGTCCATCTGCTCCTCCTCAGACTCTCTGTCCATCTGCTCTCCCTCCCACTAACTTTGTCCATCTGCTACAGTCCCTTTCATCCATTTGGTCTTCCTCCCACTGTCCATCTTCTCCTCCTACCTCTAAGTCCATCTGTTCTTCTCCTCTATCGCTTCCCCCCCCCCCCCCCCCTCCCCATTGTGCCAACTCTCACAATTCATTTCCATCTTCCCCCTGTCTCTAACCACCTTCTCCTCTTTCCTTTCTCTGTCCATTTCCACCTTCCCTCTCTCAATCCATATTTGTATCCATCTCCTCCTTCCTCCTTTCAGTCTGTCTATCTCCTACCCCCGTTCTCTCTACTCGTTATCAACCCCAGACCAATAGGATGTTGCTGGTTCGTACTCCACCAGAATGTCTCTCCGGATAGTAAGTAATATGGCTACAAAGTTTGGTTGTCATTGATCCACAAATTTAGGACGAATTTTTCATGCATGTCTTTGCTGGCATAATCACATCACATGTGTTTGACATATATCTGACATATTTCACACCTATTGGTACAGAAATTTCAACTGTATCTCTAAAGAATTTCGCTGTGCTGTTTTATTTTTGAGTAGCTCAATGTTAATACGTCGCATTTCCTGACGTAAGTGTCATACAAAGATGTACATTTCTAGGTGTATTTAACGGCATATGTGGATACTGTTTGCAGAAAAATTTTTGCGAACAGAGGTAGTAGGAATGAAGTAATGTATTTAAATGTGTTGCCAGATGCGGTAATTTTTCATGCATTTTGTGTTTATGACGTCGTACCTTCGTACCTCCTGAACTAAATGTCGTATAATGGTGTAATGTTTTTGGTACGTTCAGTGGTATATATGAATATTGTCTGCAAAATGTGTTACGAATATAGTATGTAGTAAAGTAGTAATAAGTTAAAACGTCATGCTTCATGTGGTCAGTTCTACTGCATGAATAGCGAAAATGTAGTAGCAGATTTTTTTTCCTTTTATCATTTTGTAGAAGTCACCAACGAAAAAAAGCTTCGTAAATGTTTGAAATTTTGTGTAAAGTTCGTTGCAAGTCTCTAAGTGAATCATGTACAAATACTGGGTAATTGGAATATGGGTATTTGCGCGTCATGGGCTACACTACTTTCTCACCCCGACACTCCCTCCTTTGATAGGGCTGGCCGTGGCGGCCGAGCGGTTCTAGGCGTGTCAGTCCAGAACCGTGGGACTGCTACGGTCGCAGGTTCGATTCCTGCCTCGGGCTTGGATGTGTGTCATGTCCTTAAGTTAGTTAGGTTTAAGTAGTTCTAAGTTCTTGGGGACTGATGACCTCAGATGTTGAGTCCCAAGTGCTCAGAGCCACTTGAACCATTTTTGAAGCTTTGATAGGATGGTGGTTCTTACCCCACAGAGATCATTTCGAGACAGAAATTGATATATACCACATTTTGTTGAAGTCTGTCCAGTTTTTTAGGAGGATATGTGGAACATAAGTAACTGCATCAGTTTTTGTAAAACGTATGGATTCTTATTGCTTTTCACTGTTCAAACATTTTCATTTGCTTATAAGCAGTTTTGTCTTACATTCCATGATACACTTCGTTCAAAAACTGCTTGACGGGTAGTATTGGTGTTAAAGCAAACTGTCTGGTGTCTGTACGAAAGGAGAATCATTTGGTTATGAATATTTTCGATTTCTATTTAATTCACAATTGAATGAGCACAGGTACATAGTTAACAATAATCGAACCATAAACTCTGTGTTACGTTACATTATAAAATTCCTCAGAACCCTTGCTACAAACAATTTCGGTGACTATTGCAATAATTAACTCCGTCACTTACGTTCACGGAAACAGTAAGTATTAGATCATGGAACATTGGTCCGATATAAGAGTTCGAAGAGCTGTTTAAAATTAAAAAAAAAAGTCGGGTATTAGACAATCAAACAGTCATTCCATTTGAAATTGTTGAAACTGATGTACATCATCAACATCATTATACGGTGTGAGCCCAACGGGCACAAATAGACTATTGCATTTGTTGTGGTGTGGAAACAAACAGCTTCCATCTTGAGGAATTTCTTGCCGTGTATGATGCACATACTGCGTCAATTCACGGAGATTGCTGCCTGGAGCCTGGTCTGTAACTTCATATCGCATCCCAGGCATTCTCTAGGGGCTACATATCTAGGGAGTCGGCAGGCCAATCAAGGAACCATGCACTGTTCAAGCCGTTTCTGCTGTGAATTGCAATTTGGTGTGGTGTATTCTCCTGCCGGAATATGCCATTTTGTACAATGCCGGCAAGCGACACGACAACAGCGTTTACCCTTCTTGCCGCCTATTGGCGAGCTTTCAGCCGCCTTCCAACATTTACCAAATCTGTCCGTTGCCATATCCAATAGGTCCACACATCATGATTCCAGGAGTTGAAGGGGAGTGCTTCTGGAAAAGCACTGCTTCTTGTGACCTTCCAGCACATCGTCTACGGGTATGTTGACGTCGATCTACATGCCACAAACAGTAGTAACGCTCATTGCTAATCCCACATAATGCGGCTCCATGTATAACACGCTCCGCACCCTCCGATATCTCAATGACACATGCAATCTAATGCTTTTTACTTCGCAGATAGGGCATACAGAACATTTGACCGAAAGAATGCCAGCAATATCACAATTGTTCGTTATCGAATAAACAACTACACCGGATAAAAACCATAGGAAAAAAACTTTGTAATCAAGGTAATTAATATAACGTAGCGAACTACGTTCGTAATTAGTTACATAACAGAAATAGACTGAAGTATTATTTATATAACGACAGTATGTGGTCGCCAGCTCATGCTTGAACAAAAGTCATGAAATTACGTAGGATGTTTCTAAAATGAATGAAAAAGATGAAAGGGCTGGTAGACTCGGCCGTAACGAGCTACTTTCATATAGTAGCTCGTGTCTCTGTCGCTTACCGTTCAGCGCTAGGGCTCATTCAACAGAATATGAAGATGGCATCTGTTCTTTCGGACATGTCCGAAAGAACAGATGCCATCTTCATATCGTTACGGCTAGCCGGCTGATGACCTTCTTCAGTGCGGATACACACGAATTGCCTGAACTCTTACGGGACTCGGTGTATTGTGTGCCTCGAGTAATGGGTATAATGGCAGGGGCACTACGAATGTAGTGTGTGGACTATAAGTTGAGAATGTGGGTCTCACGGGGAGCGTACCAGTGATAAATCCCAGCAGTTGCACTATCCTCTGTGCCCTCGGTGGCTCAGATGGATAGACCGTCTGCCATATAAGTTGGAGATCACGGATTCGAGTCCCGTTCGGGGCACACATTCTCAACTGTCCCCGTTGATGTATACCAACGCCCGTCAGCAACTAATGGTACTGATTTAATTTTAATTTCATTCAACAGCGTCCACGATACCAGGAATGTAGGCATTAGGCCCAACATCGAAGTCGACTTGGTAGCACGTCTGCGGGGCTACGTTTTCAATTTCTTTGCCGGAAGAAACTGGTGTTGTCCCGACAAGAATGTCGTGCAATCATGTCGATTCGGATGGCGGGTTGTATGCCTACCTTCCCGGCGGTGCGCGACGCTGTTAATTGAATGCTAGCGCCGAACGCTAAGGGAAGCGCTCATGGGTTACTGCGTGAAAGTTTCTTGCTATAACGCACTTTGCCATTTTCTACGATCGTTTTAGAAACACCCTGTCTATGTTTAGTTGAAAATGGTACTACGTAACAAATACTGAACACGTGGATGCTCAAATGATAATACCATGATAATGAGATAAATGAAAATTAACTCTTATTGTACAGAACGCTTTAGAAACACAGGAAACCCATACTGATTTCTTAGGAGCAGCACTCAATGCAATGTAGACTGATCGAGGTCATTCATAACAGCGTTGACTGTCGTCAGGTTTTGAGATGCAATGCCTACGATTAATCACTGTTCCATACAAGATATCATTACAGTTAAGCTCAACGTAATCTCGCAAAAGAGCTGCAATCAACTTCGACAACGCCACACTTATCAGAGCCAAGGCCACATAACATAAGGGGCCGTGCAGAAAAGTAGTGCATCACAATTTTTTGTAATATGAACTTTATTAACATTCTACATCTGTATTACTTATGTCGACACATTTACTTCTCAACATACTCTCCTTGGCGAGGAGCACATTTCTTTCAACCAGAGACCAGTTTCTTTGTACAGCAACTGTGGAATGTATGACTCAACTGAAGTAGGGGCTGCCTGACGCTCGCTTGCACCGCTTCATCACTATCAAAGTAGAGTCCTTGAACGTGACCCTTAAATTTTAGAAACTGAAACATCCCCTTAGAAAAATTAAGAATGACGCTGCTGGTAAACCTTGTAACCTCCCCACAAAAA
Organism: Schistocerca nitens; assembly: GCF_023898315.1. Classification (NCBI taxonomy): domain Eukaryota; kingdom Metazoa; phylum Arthropoda; class Insecta; order Orthoptera; family Acrididae; genus Schistocerca; species Schistocerca nitens. The sequence goes on along the minus strand of NC_064622.1, from coordinate 122,753,614 downwards.
TAATAATTAAATGAACCATGAACCATGTGTACACTCTACAAAAATATTAAAAAAGAACCAAGTGCAGCCTCCCCTCGGAAATAAGAATCAAATGAATTTTTAAATATTGTAACCTCTGAACAAAATTGGCTCCCATTTATTATCTCCGTGCAGAAATGCTTTCACATTTGAGGTACCCACAAAATTCTTTTCCTAAACCCCGAAATAATAAAAAAAAATTCAGTATCATGGTAAATTTTAGGACGACAGCAGCGCTGCGTCTCGGCCCTGAATTCTGAATAAAAAAAGCAAAAATTCTTACCTCAATAAAACTGCGAATATATCTGCTCTTACCTAAAAAAATTTCGGCACAGCTCCGTGCAATGCTGGCCTATGCTTTGTGATTCGTGAAAGGAATGATCATGCATTGGATAAAATCTTTAAATTGAAATGAATGCTTTTTTTTAAAAAAAAAACTTTATATTATAAAAATTATTATTGGGACATTTTTTAAAAGAAATTGAATGACAGTTAACATACATTACTAGATATGCGCAAGGCTGCTTCTTTACCTTCTACAATAATACTCACACTCCAGAGTCCCGACCAGAGCAGACTGCACACAAGCGCAGACACGCGCAGGCTACCGGCGACTACTGCCGACTCACGCAGACTACTGTCGACTACTGCCGACTCACGCAGACTACTAAAGACAACTACTGACTAGCACAGACTAAAGCCCACTAGCGACAAGCAACAACTAACTAAATACTGCTCTCTGGTCAGAGACTCTCCTCTGCCTTGCCTATTGCAGGCAGCGCATACATCGCATACCTCTTACATAACCCTCCACTGGAGGGGCAAAAATTTGGCAGGGATGGTGAGTCAATTGGACTTGCCATGAGCAACAAATTTTTCCTAATTAACTAAGTTTACAATCACAGAATATGTACATATATATAAGTGTAGAACATGAAATAAAATATAGTGCACATGCACTGGGTACAGAACACATCAAGCAATGACAAAATGTATACGCAATGAGTACAAATCATATTAACAAATGACAAAAGTGCACACGCACTGTTGTACAGAACATATCAGGTAATGACAAAATGTATACGCGATGAGTACAAATCATATTAACAAATGACATAAAGTGCACACGCACTGTAGTACAGAACATATCAGGTAATGACAAAATGTATACGTAATGAGTACAAAACATACTAACAAATGACATAAAGTGCACACGCACTGTAGTTTTTTTTTACTATTTTACAAGAAGTAGGATAGGAAAGGGAAGGATTGCATCATGGTTGTAACACAGTAGGTTGCACATAGCTGCACTGAAAGTCCATATCTTTCTACAGAAGCACAACACCAAGTGAGACAACCTGAAGTTCTCTTCCCTGGAGAATTAATCAGTGTAGCAAAGACACTGAAATGTCGTAGTAATATTCCATGTTATCGTTTTGGTAGTACATTAGGTACACCAAACAGTGGGACCATAATAACATCTCCATCGCTCAAAGTGGTGGACAGCATGTCGTGTCAACAAAATGTTCTTGTAAGGTACACCAACGTAGAATTAGTGCAAAAACCAAATATAGTGCTCCATGATCATGAGGATAGACAGGACAAACGGATATTGTAGTAATTTCTGGTAATTAGGTCAGAAGGTGAAGGACATTACGTCTTATGCCAGTCATCATTGATAATTACTGGTCTATCAACTGATTTGATTAATTGGAGGCACTCATCGCCCAGTAACTGAACATTTCTGTACCATGTATGAAGTATTACAGAATAATGTTCATAAGTTATCTATTTACAGAGAACATTGGCACTCATTGACCAGTTACAAACCATCAGAAGTCATCATTCAAAACAGAGCTAATGAGTGTAGCATCAAGCTACTAGTATTCATATATATAGCATAAAAGTGACATAATACAAATTTAAAATATAAGAAACAGTGGCATTCGTTGGCTAGCAAGTATTGAATATTACAAAACATTTTTTCATCATTCAAGTGACATATGACATATTTAAAATTAATTATTGGCACTCATTGGCCAGTTGCAAACCATCAGAAGTCATCATTCAAAACAGGAGTTAAAGAGTGTAGCATCAAGCTACTGGTATTCATATATATAGCATGTAAGTGACATAATATAAATTTAAAATATAAGAAACAGGGGCATTCATTGGCCAGCATGTATTGAATATTACAAAATATTTTTCATCATTCAAGTGACATATGACATATTTAAAAATAATTATTGGCACTCAGTGGCCAGTTACAAATCATCAGAAGTCATCAATCAAAACAGGAGTTAATGAGTGTATAGCATGCATGCATTATTCCAAAATATCATTCACTATTACTCAGAACTCATCATTCAAGTGACATAAGACATAATTAAAATGTAACACTCTGTAACTATTACTCAAAGTCTGTGATTAGAAAACATCATTCAGTATTACTCATAACTCTTTTAAATTGGTAGCATTATTTGGGACTGGTAATACATTTTTTGTTTTGTGCTGGCAATGCATTGCGTTGGGATCGATAATTAATATCTGTGGCATAATAATATTTGCATTTGACTTATTGCTGCAAATGAAGATGTGTAACGTCATTCGTCATGAGTCAGCTGTAGCAAGGTTATGAAACAAATAGAGTATATGTGATCACATTCGTGAATGACACAGGTTTAATGATCAACTGCTTATAGCACATTAATTTCATGAATAATTTCTCCTGCAAAAAATACAAAATGAAATATTAAACTGAAAGAAGAAACGCATATTATGCTGAAAAGTAGTGAACTTCGAATTAACAGTCATCATACCATGCGACATAAGACATACTGTCAAAACGAACTGCAACAGATACTTAAATAACTACATATCATTTCTTAACTGAGAGTAAATATATAAACTTCATCATTATTTTCATCTGCAAAGAAAAACTTCATTATCATTACTATCACCACCTGCAAAGAAAGACTTCATTATCCATATCATTATAATTCCATTATTATCATCACCTGTAAAGAAAAACTTCATTATCCATATTAGCATATTCTGCATCACTATTCATCTGTAAAAACAGTCACTTCATTACACAACTATTCATACTATAGAGTTCCTTATTTGTGGCATATTTCATCACTAAAACTAAGATGTGTAGTTCTGTCTGACAGCCTGCATCAATCGCCTCGTATTCTGAAAGAAGAAATTAGTTAAGACTGCTATCATACGATGTGTATAGTATATTCTTGTTAATGCTTGTTAATTCTGATCCATTTACTCTTCGTGACGAGGTATTGCATCTTCTTTCATTCATTCTGAAGGTGAAATTCCCATAATTTATTTCTTTTACACGTTATTTCTTTCTGAAAATGATAAACAATGATTAATGTCTTGCATTTAAATGATATACCCATTAAATAAAAGCTGGTTTCTAGTGATATAATTGAGCATACAGCATAGCATGACAGAAAACGTAATATGTCAAAAAACATAGACAGTGTTCAGATGAAAAATGTACACAGAGTATCACAATGTAGCAGCAAAAAAAAATATATATAAAAATAAAAATAGTCACAATGTTGACATATCATAAGGCAAAATGTCAAAGTCAACTGGTGTTTGTTATATCTTAAATATTTCATAGTGCATACAAACAACACAGTAAAACAATCATACACACATGAAAAATGGAAAATGTGCACGGTCTGATGTGTAACAACAAGAATGCCTCTCTTTGTTCAGCTTGTATGTTGTGTAGTTGATAGAGGCGAGAGTTGAAGACTGTAATGGAGAAAGAATTTGATAAAATTAATATGTCACTAAATAGAATCACATAATTGGTCATAAAATATGTAAGTTTATCTGGAAAAATGTATAACGACAAGAAAAGCGACCTGCTAACCTTACCTTGCCGGGCACTTGCCAAGAAAAAATACGAGATTCACCAGTAAGTGTTCATGTGAATATAATTGCATAAGTGGTCATAAAAAAAATCAGGAAATAGCATTACAGTGTGATAAATCATAAAGCATGTTCATTCAATAAAGGGTTTGATGTTGGAGATATGGTGATTCCCTTTGGTTTTTCTGGTTCTCAGAGTTTCGACGTGTACTACTTTGGGGTGTGGAATGCTGCGAATTCGATATGGACCTGCATATAGAAGCTCAAATTTACTACATCTACTTTTTTCTCTATTAGATAAATAATGTGTGCGTACTAATATCTTCTGTCCAATGTAAAAGTCACGGCGTGTACAAAACTGTTTTTGCTGTCTTCTCCGGCGCTCTGCGGCACGTTTGATGTTGTTCAGCGCAATGTCAATTATTTCATGGTGTCGTAGTTGACGAGATGTAGGAAAGGTTACTAATTCTTTAATTTTGTTAGGTGGTTCAACATTTTTCAGTATAACAGACGGAGATAGCATAGTAGATTCATTTGGTATGGAATTAATTACATCCTGGAATGAGAGTATGTGTGTGTCCCAATCAATATGTTTTTTATGGCAGTATATTCTACACAGTTTACCAATTTCTTTCATAAGTCGTTCACAAGGGTTCGAAGAAGCATGGTACCTGGATATATAGATCGGAGAAATGTTTCTAGCTCGTAACATACGTCTCCATATAGCAGATCGAAACTGTGATCCATTGTCGGAAATTACTTTCAACACATGCCCTACATGAAATAGAAAATGTTTTACAAATACTTTCGTAACAGTTTTAGCAGTAGCTTTGCGTAACGGAGTGAAAGTAACAAATTTTGAAGTGAGTTCAACAGCGACAAAGATGTAGCAAAAACCTCTATTAGTTCTGGGAATCGGACCAAAAATGTCTACAGCGGCCATGTGTCTCAATTTAACAGGTACAGTGGGATGTAATGGAGGAATATGTGAAGTCGTATCTGACTTAGCTTTCTGGCAGATTTTACATGACGCTAAAACTCGTCGAATGCGATTCTCCATGTTGGTAAAATAACAGTTCTGTCTCAGTATAAGAAAACAATTTCTGGCTCCGTAATGTGCGTAACTTAAATGAGTATACCAGATTAATTTGTTAACAAGTTCGTCAGGAATGCATAATAACCAATTGTTGCTGTCAGGATGAGAGCGGCGAAACAGAATGTTATTGCGTATAGTGTAATGGTTTCTAATGGTAACATTATTCCTATCTTGCCAAAGGTGTTTAATTTCTTTCCATACGTTGTCTTTACTCTGCTCTTGTGCTATATCTTGTAATGGCGACGAAATGAAATTCTCAAATGCAACTTGTTGAATGTACATGACGCTAAAATTTGCTTTGCAGAAGTAGGTTGCGATGTCTTGCTGATTGTTGCTGAGAGAACGGGATAGTGCGTCTGCTACAATATTTTGTGTACCGGGAATATGAACAATTGTAAAATTAAATTCCTGCAAACAAAGTTTCCATCTGCTTAATCTGTCATGTGTAAATTTAGCGGAAAGTAAAAACTGTATCGCTCTATGATCTGTGTAAATGGTAGTGTGTCTTCCATAAAGAAAATGCCGAAATCTCGTATATGCCCAAACAACACATAATGTTTCAAGTTCTGTAACAGAATAATTGCGTTCAGCAGGTGACAGAATGCGACTCGCAAAGGCTATGTTTTTAATTAATGTACAACCATCTTCTTCAATTTCCTGAAAAATGTGTACGCCTAAAGCGCTGTTAGAACTGTCTGTGGCAATGAAAAAATTTCTAGTAACATCTGCGTATGATAAAAGAGGTGCATTCAACAAGGCATGTTTCAAATAACATTTTCGTGAACAAGATTCTGTGTATCTGAAGTATTGCTTGCGTTGCTGGAAGATGCAACCTGTACTGTATCTAGTCAAATTCTATCTGACGTGCTATTATTTTCGGGAGGATGCTGTGGCAATTCGACTATTTGAACTGTTCTGTTATTTCTTCCTGACGTATTACGTTCGGGATTATATCTACTGTCTGGTTCATTCATGATAATTTGTTGTTGCGGATGATTTTGCTGCTGGTAAGACCGACTGTTATTAAACGTACGCTGAAAATTGTGCTCATTACTTTTACGTCTGTCATGATCGTCATTTCTATACGGTGCATTGCGATAGGAATAGAAATGGTGTGTTTTCTGTACGTAGTTATTTCCTTGTTGCTGTGCATTATTATTTGATGGAGCTGACGCGATACGTGCAGGCGGCGAAACATTAAAGCTTGGTTGATGTTGTACATTACATTGTTGGTTAGGTATGCTAACCGGCTGGTTTTGTTGCTGTTGCGGAGAAAAGCCTCTATTGTTACCAAAATGTGTTCGCTGTTGCTGATAATTTTACACATACTGATGATTAAAATTTGGTTTGTTATTAAAATTATGCTGGTAGTTCTGGTGGTTGTCATTTCTGGAGCGTCTAATGAAAACTGTCACTTTCGGTATAACTTGTCTTATCACGTTTTCTTTTCACTTTCATAATTATGGATAGATCGACAGTTGAAGAGCTATTCCGATAGATATAAAGGATAGTAGAAGAGAAGGCAGCAGTGCAGAAAACTAAAGATGAAATAGCACTACTATGGCTTGGGGCCCTGTGCACGCTACGGCACATATTCATTAAAGCGTAATGAATCCCCTGAGGTCAATTACGCGCTACAAATAAATTTTAGTTTCTGCGTTACAGGCAATGCCGGTGAAAATTCAAAAGCAAATTGTCGTATCCATGCCGATACTAGTACAAAAATAAATTGTCTTATACAGTTCAAAGCGTGTACCTGTGCTCTGTCATTTTTTAATAACTTAGATTTTTTACGGATAAAAATTGCTCGTAATCAACGTTATCGTCTCTGAATGTGTGAACAGGTTCAGGATTGTATGAGAATCTATTTGTCTGTGACTTTTCGGATTTTAAGTAGCGATCTCTCTGTAAATTACTTAAGTTATACTGGCTGTGTGAGTGTGACAAATGTTCGGAATGTGCCGTATGTGTGACGTGTTATTGACCGAAACATTTTTCATCTCTGTCACTTCTTGCTGTAAAGTTGACAATTTTCTACGTAATGTATTATTGGACGAACCTATCTCACTGATTGTCTGCTGTAAACTTTGGAATTCTGGTGTTTGATTAAACGAAATCGGTGAAGTATCGTCTGATTTGCTGTCATTATTACTTTCAATAACATCAATACGACTGGCCAATTCATCATATTTTTCAGTCAGTATTTTTACCTGATCATCGTTTTTAGTGTCACAAGCATTAATTAGTTTTTGTATTTTACGTGTGGTTTCGTTCAATTTTTTAACGTCTGCTTTGATGACATCGGAATCCTGTATTAGTTCTAATTGTTCAAGTCTATCCGTCACTGTCTGAAAGTTTACTGTGTGTGTATCTGTTTTTGATTTAAGATCGGAAATTTCATCACGCAATTCGGTGTTCAATTGTTTGATAGTATTAATTTCATCTGATACTGTAGCAATATTGTTGTCTACGTATGTTTTTGCTTTCCTAAACAATTTACGTTTATATTCCTGTCTCTGTGCGGTAATTGTTTCCATGACTTGTCACTTTACTTTATTCTGTTCCTGTATGAATTTACGGAAACGCGTTTCACTGTTTTGTAGGTGATGATTAAAACGTTCATCAATTTGACTGTTCTGTTGGTCGAATTTCGCGTCTACTTTTGCATCCAGTGTGCATGAAAGTTCTGCTGACATTAATTTAAACTCGTCGCGTAACTGTGTTGCGTTTTCAGAGCATTGTTTACCGACTGCACTAATTTCGTCTGTAGGTGATTCTGTTGTAGCTGCTTGCGTATTTCTTAATTCTTGAGCAACAGATCTAATTTCTTCACTACTTTTCCTAGCACAAGCCTTAATTTCCTCACGTAATTGATCCTTAGTATCATGACAATGCGTGGCAACGGCTGTAATCTGTTCACTAAGTTGTTTGTTGTGTTCATTAAGTTGTTTGAAATTTTCACTAAGTTGTTTGTTCTATTCATTAAGTTGTTTGAAATTTTCATTAAGGTTTGTCTTGTTTTTCATTAAGTCGTTTGTTCTGTTCACTAAGTTGCTTGAAATTTTCATTAAGGTTGTCTTGTTTTTCATTAAGTTGTTTGAAATTGTTGTCTTGTTTTTCATTCTGTTGTAGAAATACTGCCACAATTTGATCCAAGCCAAAATTAGCGACTCTATTTTCTATGCTGTGTGTTGGTGTACCTACATTTGTCACTTTTTCTGTAACCATTTGGTCATTCTGAAATTCACAAAAAGGTTTGCCCATCGGATGTGCACTATTGGTCGCTAAATCGGAATCAAATAAATTTGACGTACTTTGAGTACATTGTTCATTTTCGTTAGAAACATTTATCTGTTCATTACGCAAATTTTGCAAACCGTGTGTGTCAAGCTGGGCAGCGTTCATTGTAACAGAACGTCCCGCGTCATCAATTGTCGTTAAATTAACAAAGGACAGGCCGGCCGCGGTGGTCTCGCGGTTCTAGGCGCGGAGTCCGGAACCGCGCGACTGCTACGGTCGCAGGTTCGAATCCTGCCTCAGGCATGGATGTGTGTGATGTCCTTAGGTTAGTTAGGTTTAAGTAGTTCTAAGTTCTAGGGGACTGATAACCACAGCAGTTGAGTAAGGAAAGACTGTAAGCGGAAGAGAGATGAATGGGCAGCAATTATAGCGAAGACATGGGCCGCGAATGCGGAAATCCACTGCTACAATTTTTTGAATGTCCATCCTTCTGATACGACGTTTGAGGGACTTCCGCAGTTCACATATGTAATAAAATGTAACACCTACAGCCGTCCTTATCGTGTCATTTATTGTATCGTATGTTTCAGTGCACCATATTCAGGCCTTAACTGACATTGAGGGCGTTGCCTAATGAAACAATAAACAATCAGTTATATATAAGAAATTTAATATATTTAAAGGTTTCGGGCACTTAATGCCCTTCAGAAAGTTATGTGTATCGCATTATTAGCGAGTGTCAGTAATAAAGTGGATATAATACTATGGTAATATAGCTCTCTATTTCTGCATAAAGCTAGTTTTATGTGCAACTAATTATTTCATTATATGATACTACAGTTCCTGAAGATGGAAAAAATACTAAGTGGGTTAACTCCAGTCGTATACACGGTGTATCAGTGGCCAACATCTACGAAATGGTTTCCGCAAACGATGTTGTGTTGGAAAGTCGATCGAGTAACATGCATGATATGAAATACCTAAACTGATATTAAGAGCCGCGCAGGATTAACCGAGCGGTCTAAGGCGCTGCAGTCAGGGACTGTGCGGCTGGTCCCAGATGAGGTTCGAGTCCTCCCTCGGGCGTGGGTGTGGGTGTTTGTCCTTAGGATAATTTAGGTTAAGTAGTGTGTAAGCTTAGGGACTGATGACCTTAGCAGTTAAGTCCCATAAGATTTCACACACGCGTGAACATTATTTTGATATTAAGAACGGGATAAAAAATTCGCCAATATTTATCAGCACATCCTCTTTTTTATGAAACGTAAAAAGTATAGGTACTTCCGGATAACTATAATAAATCGCTTGACTCTGCCGGTCTTTTAATATGCACTTATTTCCTTTCTCACATTATAGAATGCTTCCCCCTATGAACCATGGACCTTGCCGTTGGTGGGGAGGCTTGCGTGCCTCAACGATACAGATAGCCGTACCTTAGGTGTAACCACAACGGAGGGGTATTTGTTGGGATGCCAGACAAACGTGTGGTTCCTGAAAGGGGCAGCAGTATTTTCAATAGTTGCGGGGGCAACAGTCTGGATGATTGACTGATCTGGCCTTGTAACGCTAACCAAAATGGCCTTGCTGTTGTGGTACTGCGAACGGCTGAAAGCAAGGGGAAACTGCAGCCGTAATTTTTCCCGAGGGCATGCAGCTTCACTGTATGGTTAATTGATGATGGCGTCCTCTTGGGTAAAATATTCCGGAGGTAAAATAGTCCCCCATTTGGATCTCCGGGCGGCGACTACTCAAGAGGACGTCGTTATCAGGAGAAAGAAAACTGGCGTTCTACGGATCGGAGCGTGGAATGTCAGATCACTTAATCGGGCAGGTAGGTTAGAAAATTTAAAAAGGGAAATGAATAGGTTAAAGTTAGATATAGTGGGAATTAGTGAAGTTCGGTGGCAGGAGGAACAAGACTTTTGGTCAAGTGAGTACAGGGTTATAAATACAAAATCAAATAGGGGTAATGCAGGAGTAGGTTTAATAAGGAATAAAAAAATAGGAGTGCGGGTAAGGTACTACAAACAGCATTGTGAACGCATTATTGTGGCCAGGATAGACACGAAACCCACGCCTACTACAGTAGTACAAGTTTATATGCCAACCAGCTCTGCAGATAATGAAGAAATTGATGAAATGTATGATGAGATAAATGAAATTATTCAGAAAGTGAAGGGAGACGAAAATTTAATAGTCACGGGTGACAGGAATTCGAGAGTAGGAAAAGGGAGAGAAGGAAACATAGAAGGTGAATGTGGATTGGGCTAAGAAATGAAAGAAGAAGCCGCCTGGTAGAGTTCCGCACAGAGCATAACTTAATCATAGCTAACACTTGGTTCAAGAATCATGAAAGAAGGTTGTATACATGGAAGAATTCTGGAGATACTAGAAGGTATCAGAGAGATTATATAATGGTAAGACAGAGATTTAGGAACCAGGTTTTAAATTGTAAGACATTTCCTGCGGCAGATGAGGACTCTGACCACAATCTATTGGTTATGAACTGTAGATTAAAACTGAAGAAACTGCAAAAAGGTGGGAATTTAAGGAGATGGGACCTGGATAAACCGAAAGAACCACAGGTTGTAGAGAAATTCAGGGAGAGCGTAAGGGAACAATTGACTGGAATGGGAGAAAGAAATACAGTAGAAGAAGAATGGGTACTTTTCAGGGATGAAATAGTGAAGGCAGCAGAGGATCAACTAGGTAAAAAGACAAGGGCTAGTAAAAATTCTTGGGTAACAGAAAAGATACTAAATTTAATTGATAAAAGTAGAAAATACAAAGATGCAGTAAATGAAGCAGGCAATAAGGAATACAAACGTCTCAAAAATGAGATCAACAGGTAGTGCAAAACTGTTAAACAGGGATGGCTAGAGGACAAATGTAAGGAGGTAGAGGCTTATCTCACGAGGGGTAAGACAGATACTGCCTACAGAAAAATTAAAGAGACCTTTGGAGAAAAGAGAACCACTTCCATGAATATCAAGAACTCAGATGGCAACCCAGTTCTAAGCAAAGAAGGGAAAGCAGAAAGGTTGAAGGAGTATATATAGGGTCTCTACAAGGACGATGTACTTGAGGACAATATTATGGAAATGGAAGAGGATGTAGATGAAGATGAAATGGGAGATACGATACTGCGTGAAGAGTTTGACAGAGCACTGAAGGACCTGAGTCGAAACAAGGCCCCGGGAGTAGTCAAAATTCCATCAGAACTACTGACAGCCTTGGGAGAGCCATTCCTGACAAAACTCTACCATCTGGTGAGCAAGATGTATGAGTCAGGCGAGAATCCCTCAGACTTCAAGAAGAATATAATAATTCCAATCCCAAAGAAAGCAGGTGTTGACAGATGTGAAAATTACCAAATCACAGCTGAAAAATACTAACGCGAATTATTTACAGAGGAATGGAAAAACAGGTAGAAGCCGACCTCGGGGAAGATCAGTTTGGATTCCGTAGAAATGTTGGAAAACGTGAGGCAATACTGACCCTACGACTTATCTTAGAAGAAAAAGAAAGGAAAGGCAAACCTACGTTTCTAGCATTTGTAGACTTAGAGAAAGCTTTTGACAATGTTGACTGGAATACACTCTTTCAAATTTTGAAGGTGGCAGGTAAAATACAGGGAACGGAAGGCTATTTACAATTACTATAGAAAGCAGATGGCAGTTATAAGAGTCGAGGGACATGAAAGGGAAGCAGTGGTTGGGGAGACAGGATTGTAGACTCTCCCCGATGCTATTCAATCTGTATATTGAGCAAGCAGTAAAGGAAACAAATGAAAAGGTCGGAGTACGCATTAAAATCCATGGAGAAGAAATAAAAACTTTGAGGTTCGCCGATGACATTGTAATTCTGCCAATGACAGCAAAGGACTTGGAAGAGCAGTTGAACAGAATGGACAGTGTCTAGAAAGGAGGGTATAAGATGAATATCAACAAAAGCAAAACGAGGATAATGTAATGTAGTTGAATTAAGTCGGGTGATGCTGAGGGAATTAGATTAGGAAATGAGAAACTTAAAGTAGTGAAGGAGTTTTGCTATTTGGTGAGCAAAATAACTATTGATGATCGAAGTAGAGAGGATATAAAATCTATACTGGCAATGGGAAGGAAAGCGTTTCTGAAGAAGAAAAATTTGTTAATATCGAGTATTGATATAAGTGTCAGGAAGACGTTTCTGAAAGTATTTGTGTGGAGTGTAGCCATGTAGGGAAGTGAAACATGGACGATAAATAGTTTAGACAAGAAGAGAGTAGAAGCTTTCGAAATGTGATGCTACAGAAGTATGCTGAAGATTAGATGGGTAAATCACATAACTAATGAGGAGGTATTGAATAGAATTGGGGAGAAGAGGAGTTTGTGGCACAACTTGATTAGAAGAAGGGATCGGTTGGTAGGACATGTTCTGAGGCATCAAGGGATCACCAGTTTAGTACTGGACGGCAGCGTGGAGGGTAAAAATCGTAGAGGGAGACCAAGAGATGAATTCACTAAGCAGATTCAGAAGGATGTAGGCTGCAGTAGGTACTAGGAGATGAAGAAGCTTGCCCAGGATACAGTAGCATGGAGCCGGCCGCGGTGGTCTCGCGGTTCTAGGCGCGCAGTCCGGAACCGTGTGACTGCTACGGTCGCAGGTTCGCAGCCTGCCTCGGGCATGGATGTGTGTGATGTCCTTAGGTTAGTTAGGTTTAAGTAGTTCTAAGTTCTAGGGGACTGATAACCACAGCAGTTGAGTCCCATAGTGCTCAGAGCCATTTGAACCATTTGAACCAGTAGCATGGAGAGCTGCATCAAACCCGTCTCAGGACTGAAGACCACAACAACAACAACAACATTATAGAATGCAGTTAACGTACTACAATGAAATAATGACTTGATTTACTTATTACTGTTTCTCTTTTCTTCAAGAAGAAAAATTGGAGTTATAACGGCAATTACATTCAGTTTCATTTAGGTCAAATGAAACGTCTTTCAATAGTGTGTGTATTGATAACAATGATGATAGCAAAGGATCCTACTGTTTGTCGAGGCCGGACGGGGTGTCCGAGCGGTTCTAGGCGCTAAGTCTGGAACCTCGCGACCGCTACGGTCGCAGGTTCGAATCCTGCCTCGGGCATGGATGTTTGTGATGTCCTTAGGTTAGTTAGGTTTAAGTAGTTCTAAGTTCTAAGGGACTGATGATCTAAGAAGTTAAGTCGCATAGTGCTCAGAGCCATTTGAACCATTTCGTTGGTCAAGGAATTGGGGAAACCGTTAACACTTAGTTTACTAGAAATCGCTATAATATTCACAAATATGAAATCTTCGATATCGGCAAGTGTTTTACAATACTTATGTGCCAAATGAGACGGTCTTACTTTTTGATGGAACGATGTAATGAATCACGTGGGAACAATAGTTGGCAACAGTAACGAATAACTTGTATTAACTTGGGATCCATAGTAATCTTCTTCCATTAACCCATTTTACCAATTTATTTTTGATTAAACCGTGTACTGTGACTCATAGAAATGACCGCATGGAAATTTACAACTCTTTGCTGCACTCTGATACCACGTCGATGGTGCACTTAATGACGCACGCTTACACAGCCAGTTTGCTTCCGTTCGCGACCACTGTAACCTTGCAACTCTTTCTTTTGTCTGCGTGTCTACTACATTCCTTTATAATCAATTGTTTATGTAAAAATGGTTTATATTGCTTCAATTATTGACCTTTGCCAATAAAATAGCACAAAAATGTAATTTATATTCAGAAAATAGTGTCGAGGTAGCTAAATTAAATGAAGTTGTAGTGTTACTGGATGAAGTAGATGAATATCTCTTGACAACCGATAATCTTTATTGTCCGTGGCATGATGTCAACGGTGAATGACACAATGCGGGTGGCGTTCCCAGCTTTCAGTTGTCTCTTCCCAAAGCTATCGAAAGGTGGGTTGGGTTGTTTTTGAGGGAGGAGACCAAACAGCGAGGTCATCGGTCTCTCGGATTAGGGAAGGACGGGGATGGAAGTCGGCCGTGCCCTTTCAAAGGAACCATCCCGGCATTTTCGTAGAACGGAAAACCTAAATCAGGATGGCCGGACGCGGGATTGAACCATCGTCCTCCCTAACGCGAGTCCAGTGTGCTAGTCACTGCGCCAACTCGCTCGGTATCGAAAGGTGGCAACAAGGTGTTGTGCACTTAGTCTGAGACTGCTGTATTGTGAAGTCCACTTGAAAATGTCGAGTACCGTTAGACACACCCGGCAGCCATCATTTTCTCACGTCAATCCTCATCTGCGGGGATGGCTTTTCCCTATACTGAAATTAACGTTGCATGAAATTTTAACCAACATTATGGGAGACTGCATGTTTTTATTCATTAAAAAGTATGTGGCATAAAAGAATGATGCCTGCTGCCTTCTATAGGTAAATGGTACAACGTAATCAGGCCCGGGATGTTAGAAAACGACCTAGCAATGGAAAACGCTAGCACGGAATCGGAAGCTAATAAAGCCGTCGGCACACGGATGCTGCTTCAGAAGCCAACACTAAGAGCGCCGAGTTTCTGACTTCATAGTGTGGATAAAGCGCATTGGCGAATCTTTCCGAACGTGCAGAGCAATATCTAATATGTCAGATATATTTAGCGCGCTTTTGAATGTAGAGCACTGAGATGGAAGAGCGCCATCTACGTTTATACGACGCCATCTCTCTTCAGGACAGAGATGTGAGGCGACATATTAGATTTTAGTTGAAGCCCGTATTTGGTGGGTTTTATATGAATATATGCCGTTTCAAAGCACAGAAAATTGCGTATCTCTCGAAACCCACTCGTTAATGGCACGACTTGTTATAATAAAATGGCGTGAAACGTCATTATGGTGGTTAAGGCATTGTCGAATTGTAGCTTGCGTATTCTGAACTTATACTGTTTCAAGACAACGGCACATCGAGAATCCTTCAAAAACGCGTTTTTCTTGGTACGACTTGTTATCATTAAATTTCGGTTAAGGGAATAAAAGCGACTGAAGTTATCAGACAATTGTAAGATGCAAGAATTGGTCGTCTGTCAATTATGGCTGGTACTGCTTAATGAATACAGAAACAGAATTAAAAGATAAAACGTGATATGCTGCTGATTTGCGTCTCGTTATGTCTTACTATTTTTTTTACTCGTCTTTGCGTTTTTAACTGGTTCTCATAGTTTCTTATTAATTTACTCTAAGTATCCTCTGTAATATTCGATGTTACGTAAATGCAAATGCATTCTCGCTGCAGAATGAGTTTGTTGGATTGGTTTCATCTACAAGGCAGATCACACAGCTTGCAGTAAGATATTTTGCACTTTCCTGTTTCAAATCTTGCAATTCACATGTGAAGGTTGTTCTCCTGAAAAGGAACAGTTATCAAGTGACTTTCGGATTTTACTAAAAATGGAGGAGAATCAAGTAAGTTTTATGGGGGCATACTGATAATTTTTACTTTATGGGCCGTCTGACAGCAACTCACTAAAACACAATTTTAGTGCCATACGCGTTTCGCCTTTCTTTTCTGCAAGGAATCTTCAGTGGCCTGGAATATGTACATATGTTTGCTATTTAATTTACAATTTGGTAAATGCACCTATAGGTTATGAACAGTTCTGGTGGTTGGTATTTCCTATTAAGTAATAATGTTTTGAATTGTACTTACAGGTTGCGTGGACCATTTCCTACATATTACGCTCTCGTTGCATCTTTTGTGTTGTTGTTCTTCTTTTAAACGCCAATTTGCGGTTTTTTCCCACATTTCACAGCACTATGAACTTGACACTTATTTCGATGCAATGTTTGGCTTGTGTGCAACAATAGCGCAATATGTAGGAAATGGTCCACGCAACCTGTAAGTACAGTTCAAAATATTACTACTTAATAGGAAACACCAACCACCAGAACTGCTTTTAACCTATAGGTACAGTGACCAAAATCTAAATTAAATAGCAAACATATGTACCTATTCCAGGCCACTGAAGATGCCTTGCAGAAAATAAAAGCGAAACGCGTTTGGCACAAAAAATTACACTACTGGCCTTTAAAATTGCTACACCATGAAGATGACGTGCTACAGACGCGATATTTAACCGAAAGGAAGAAGATGCTGTGATATGCAAATGATTAGCTTTTCAGACCATTCCCACAAGGTTGGCGCCGGTTGCGACACCTGCAACATGCTGACATGAGGAATGTTTCCAATCAATTTCTCATACACAAACAGCAGTTGACCGGCGTTGCCAGGTGAAACGTTGTTCTGATGCCTCGTGTAAGAAGGAGAAATATGTACCATCACGTTTCCGACTTTGATAAAGGTCGGATTGTAGCCTATCGCGATTCCGGTTTATCGTATCGCGACATTGCTGCTCGCGTTGGTCGAGATCCAATGACTGTTAGCAGAATATGGAATTGTTGGGTTCAGGATGGCAATACGGAACGCCGTGCTGGATCCCAACGGCCTCGTATCACTAGCAGTCGAGATGGCAGGCATCTTATCCGCATGGTTGTAACGGATCGTGCAGCCACGTCTCGATCCTTGAGTCAACAGATGGGGACGTTTGCAAGACAACAACCACCTGCACGAACAGTTCGACGACGTTTGCAGGAGCATGGACTATCAGTTCGAAGACCATCGCTGCGTTTACCCTTGACGCTGCATCACAGACAGGAGCACCTGCGATGGTGTACTCAACGACGAACCTGGGTGCACGAATGGCAAAACGTCATTTTTTCGGATGAATCCGGGTTCTGTTTACAGCATCATGATGGTCGCATCCGTGTTTGGCAACATCGCGGTGAACGCACATTGGAAGCGTTTATTCGTCATCGCCATACTGTCGTATCACCCGGCGTGATGGTATGGGGTGCCATTGGTTACAAGTCTCGGTCACCTCTTGTTCGCATTGACGGCACTTTCAACAGTGGACGTTACATTTCAGATGTGTTAGGACCCGTGGCTCTACCCTACATTTCAGCAGGATAATGCGCGACCGCATGTTGCAGGTCCTGTACGGGCCTTTCTGGATACAGAAAATGTTCGACTGCTGCCCTGGCCAGCACATTCTCCAGATCTGTCACCATCTGAAAGCGTCTGGTCAATGGTGGCCGAGCAACTGGCTCATCACAATACGCCAGTCACTACACTTGATGAACTGTGGTATCATGTTGAAGCTGCATGGGCAGCTGTACCTGTACACGCCATCCAAGCTCTGTTTGACTCAATGCCCAGGCGTATCAAGGCCGTTATTATGGCCAGAGGTGGTTGTTCTGGGTACTGATTTCTCATGATCTGTGCACCCAAATTGCGTGAAAATGTAATCACATGTCAGTTCTAGTATAATATATTTGTCCAATGAATACCCGTTTATCATCTGCATTTCTTCTTGGTGTAGTAATTTTAATGGCCAGAAGTGTATGTTTTATTGAGTTGCTGTCAGACGGTCCATAAAGTAAAAATTATCAATATACTGTAATATAATACGCAACTGAGGAAGATAGGATTACAAAAATTGAATATGTAAATAATTTTCATCATGTGCGCAACATTTATAAGCCCATATTCTTACTGAATGGACATGAAACTTTTCTTTTTGCATAATACTTGTTCGTGGTCCACCTCTATTGGTCTCGCGGTAGCGTTCTCGCTTCTCGATTCCCGGCGGAGTCACGGATTTTTCCTGCCTCGAGATGACTGGGTGTTGTTGTGGCGTCTTCATCATCATCATTCATCCCCATTACGGTCGGAGGAAGGCAACGGCAAACCACCTCCATTAGGACCTTGCCTAGTAAGGCGGTGCGGGTTTCCCGCATCGTTCCCCTACGCTCTGTAAAGAAGCATGGGACTTCATTTCATTTTTCACTTGTTCATGGATATCGAAATTTTTATTTATGTATTCTGCATACGGAAGTACATGACTAGGTTATGGACAAGGAAAGACAGTGCATTGTAACCGAACTAAGGAAGGAATTTTACGCTTGTCAGTTTCGTAAATATACTATGTGATTTATGAGCCAGATACAGCCGACGATTGCCTCTGGAGCACGCTGCGATTGCGTTTACCATGTCAAGAAACACGTACCATATGCAGAAGCCGCATCGTCACTGACCGTTCAGCACCACGGTGAATTCGACACGATCAACGTTGATATCGAATGAATGGTATGTGTGCTGACGAGATAAGGAATTATATGAAGACCAAGAGCACCCCATTATTACTAATATAGTCCACATAATTGGCTTAAATAAGTTTCTTCCTGATATTTGAATGTAAGGAAAGTCAGGACCTGAATTAGGCGGTGACTTGAGGTTAATGATCATTGTCTGCACTATCTAGACTGCACAATTTGTTACATCACTAGCCCTTATTAATAACATTAAGATAAGGAAATAAAGTTATTGTTACTTCAGTGAAACATACATCTGGAGCTTGGAACGTGTTAAAACCCTCATAGGTCTGGTAAGCACTGACAACCTGTTACAGAGATATTTGACACTTGTGCCTGTAATCTGCGTACACAGAGCATAATTTATAGAACAGAGGTAACCCAAAGGAATGTGTGACTGAACATATGTTCACAGTCAGGCATACTTAGAGGAGAGAGGTCTGTGCACTCGCATGCCCCCTTGGAATGAGTTGGGATACTACTCACACAACAAGTCAGTGCTGCAGGGAAGCCTAGATGTCAGGTGTTAAAAATTTGTACCAGACAGACAGACTGATAAGAAAGTTACCTAATATAAACGTGGTAAAATGTGAGTACTTCTCATTAATTTAGGGCAACACAATCCACCAGTCTTTCTGACCCTATGTGGCTTTAAACCTTAACTGCCCAAAACATTTTTTAGCTCTGTACCTTCAACTGATTTTTACAGGTAACAGAAATTGTCTACAGTAACCTACAGAGGATCATGTGCACTATACTGACCGGTGGAACTCATTTGAAAGCTCAAGGTGCCGAACGATTTTATCCAGTTGTACAACTGTGTAACTAACCTGATGACAGTCAAACTGTTCCCCTCACCTGCAGCTCGATTCTCCTTCGCTGAATTTTGCGCTAGCGTTGAAGCACGTATCACAGACGCACCCGTTCGGCACTGAACGAATTATTTTCGTTCAGCATTACCGCTTCTAATTTCGCGTGTGGAGTAATTTCCGGCAGCGAGCACCCTGCTGCCTGGCCGAGTTTACACCGAGTTTCCACGTGGCGGCACGAATAAATTCATTGCCGCCAACAAACCAAATCGCGCTGTGCGCAGATGCGGTTTACCCTCGGCGCTCTGATTTGCCGCGTAGTTGTGGCCAGTACACAGGAACCGCAATAACATTTCGGCGGCCGTGGCGGGTGCCCGGCGCCGAGAGCAAACTGATTTCGAGTCGCGCAAAGTGTGTTAGGCGTACGCACTTTTTGCGTGCTCCGGCGGGCTTTTTGCGTGTTCCCGTCGGCGCCAGAAGAGCACAAAGCCGGCAGGAAATGAACGGCCGGCGCACTCGTAAAATCCGATTTATTGTTTAATCTTGCTGCGCGCTCGAGTAAGGCGTTTTTGTATGTAGAACGGCTTTGTTCAGCAATGCGTTCATTCCATTCGCACAGAGCGTTATGATAGCGCTGAGCTTTATTCTCTTGCAGTGTAAACAAGATTGAAATCACAACATCCGTTTTTAATGCTGCTTACGGTTCCTGCCGAAAAGAAAAGTCTATTTCCTATACATCGAACGCCTGCTAAATCGAGTCATCAGAGAAGCGCGTACACGGCAGGCAACAGACTGTTTTCGTTAGGGAACTAGCGTGTTATTTGTTACTCTCAACACGTTCGTGCACTCGAAAGCTTACGTTTACTGGCATGGAACAACTAGTGACGTTTCTAGTCAGACTAAATCTACGTGATTACTCTGCTATTCACAATAAAGTTCCTGGAAGAGGGTTCAATGAACCACCTTAAAGCTGTGTCTCTACCGTTCCACTCTCGAACGGCATGAGGGAAAAACGAGTACCTAAATTTTTCTGTGCGAGCACTAGTTTCTCTTATTTTATCGTGATGATCATTTCTCCCTATGTAGGTGGGGTGCCAAAAAAATGTTTTCGCAATCGGAGGATAAAACTGGTGATTGAAATTTCATGAAAATATCCCATAGCAACGAAAAACGCCTTTGTTTTAATGACTGCCACTCCAATTCACGTATCATGTCTGTGACACTCTCTCCCCTTTTCCGCGATAGTACAAAGCGAGTTGCCCTTCTTTGTACTTTTTCGATGTCAGCCGTCAGTCCCAGCTGATGGGGATCCCACACTCCACAGCAATACCCCAGAATAGGGCAGAAATCCGTAGTGTAAGCAGTCTCTTTAGTAGACCTGTTGCACCTTCTAAGTGTTCTGCCAATGAATCGCAGTCTTTGGTTTGCTCTACCCACAATATTATGTATGTGATCGTTCCAGTTCAGGTTATTTGTAATTGTAACCCCAAGTATTTACCTGAATTAACAGTCTTCAGATTTGTATGACCTACCGCTTAATAGAAATTTAGCTGACTTCTTTTAGTACTCACGTAATTAACTTCACACTTTTCTTTATTTAGGGTCAATTGCCACTTTTCGCACCCTACACATATCTTATCTAAATCATTTTGCAAGTTTTTTTGGTCGTCTGATGACTTTACAAGACGGTAAATGACAGCGTCATCTGCAAACAGTCTAAGACGGCTACTCAGATTGTCTCGTAAGTCATTAAGTGTGTGTGTTGGGGTTTATGGGCGCTCAACATCGAGGTCACCAGCGCCCTAATTTCGTAAGTCGTTAATATAGATCAGGAACAATAGAGGGCCTATAACACTTCCTTGGGGAACGCCGGATATTACTTCTGTTTTACTCGATGACTTCCTGTCTATTACTACCAACTGTGACCTTTCAGAGAGGAAATGACAAATCCAGTCTCCGTAGGCACGCAGTTTGGTTAGAAGACGCTTGTGAGGAACGGTGTCGAAACCCTTCTGGAAATCTAAAAATATGGAATCAATTTGACACCCCTTGTCGATAGCACTCATTACTTCGTGAGTATAAACAGCTACTTGTGTTTCACAAGAATGATGTTTTCTGAATCCGTGCTGACTATGCGTCAATAAATCGATTTGTTCGAGGTACTTCATAATGTTCGAATACAGTATATGTTCCAAAACCCTACTGCAAATCGACGTTAATGATATAGGCCTGTAATTCAGCGGATTACTCCTACTTTCCTTTCTGGGTACTGGTGTGACTTGAGCAATTTTCTAGTCTTTAGTTAAGGATCTTTCTGTGAGCGAGTGGTTGCATATAATTGCTAAATATGGAGTTATTTTATCAGCATACTCTGAGAGGAACCTGACTGATATACAATCTAGACTGGAGGCCTTGCCTTTATTAAGTGATTTAAGCTGCTTTTTTACACAGAGGATATCTACTTCTGTGTATCTCAACTTGTCAGTTGTTCTTGATTGGAATTCAGGAATACTTACTTCATCGTCTTTGGTGAAAGAGTTTCGAAAAACCGTGTTTAATAACTCTGCTTTAGTGGCACTGTCATCAGTGACTTCACCGTTGTTATCGCGCAGTGAAAGTAGTGATTGCGACTTGCCACTGGTGTGCCTTATGTATGACCAGAATCTCTTTGGGTTTTCTGCCAGATTCGAGACAGAATTTCGTAGTGGAAATTATTAAAAGCATCTCGCATTGAAGTACGCGCTGTATTTCGAACTTCTTTACTTACAATGTAGTTCTCCACGAATCTGGTCACGAATAATATTTCTTCATGTCATGTCCTCGAACTGTATGCAAATGAGAGCTGCAATACTCTCTGTCACTGGCAGTGTTGTACTTGCTTTATGGCTCTCGATGATCAAACAACGGTGTTCCGTTAAGGCACAATGGACACGTTGCAGATACCGCTGTCAATACGAGACGCTTCCTACTTTTCCAGTACCACTAAACAAAACAATCCCACAAAACATATACTCCATTTAACGATTGTTCTCAAAGTTAAGATAATGGTGAACAATTAATCATCTCCCACGTAATCACAAACACGTATCATTGAGCAAGTTTGGCTAAATGCACACAAAACATAAGGAACACTAAATACACAGTACCGATGTCCTTAGGTCTCATCCATCAGACATTTACATTACTACACCACAGTCTCATCTTGTACAGTATAAGTCCTAGCACTGGATATAGCTCACTAAATACAACGACCAGTGCCACAATTTATAAAATGAGTGTATTTAGTGTCTCATGTGTAAAAGAGCTTAATAATTAACAGCAGCACCAATGCTCTTTGGAAAGGTTATTACCCCTTTAAAATCAAACGGAAAAATGTGAAAAGTTAACTATACTGCACTTTTGAATCAACTATGAGAATTTTAAATTCATCCATGATTACTGCTTACTTTGGTGAGACTCCAATAACTGTACTTAAGAACAATCACGGTACCTGTTCGTTGCAGTACTCCACTCGGACATTCTGTTTATATTACGGGGTCTCCAAAGATTTATTATCCATGTTGATCAATAATTTCACAAAAAAAACTACAATACTGTTCAATTTCTTTTCTTGGACTAAAAAGGTTCCATATTAGTGGTAATGCTCTGACGTAACTAAATGTCTTACGCACATATCATTTTTATAATCTTCCAAATCACATCTCTGAGTGAGAACAACTATGTTGACTGATTAAGTAACTTACAGTTCACGTCATTGTTTACCACTGTTGCACAATAAGTGCTTCTAAAACTTACGAGCATCCACACGTACCGGGCTCACACCAGCTTTAATTGAGTACGCCTCAATTACACCTCTGAGCGCTTGTAATGGCAGTCTTGAAGTGTGGTGAGGTTGTCTTCATTAAACCATTCACCCTCCAGCAAACCCGCAATATTTATAATATCGCTCAGAGCTGGCGTTTATCACCACCAAATGGATCTCCAATGTCTTTGCACAACGTAGCAAATGAAAGCTTTTGCTTGCCCCCATACTCTGTATCTACACCTTTTTAGACATCTTAACATAATTGCTAGCGACAAAACAAATTGTCTTCTCGTTCTACAAGCCACACTTTTCAAAGCCTTTGATATTTCTCGAGATGTCTACTTCCTCCAAAAGGCTACTCCCTGTTACTTTATACTAACCAAACGGTTTCAAAACTCTATCTCACAAACAATTAATTTTCTTAGAAATATTTGTTATCAGTAGCAATATTTACAAACATATAAACACAAAATACGGTTAACAAATTGAACATACAAACGCGTACGCATATTAATACATCAGATCAAGCTCAAGGTGTCACACTGTTAGATCGCTGGCTGACAATGACCATTAGGTCGATCATGTTAGTTACAATGTATAACTCTAGGATGCCGGTGTGTACAGTCTTTGCTATTAGCGTTCCTGACACTCGCACGGATCCATACATGGCTCATTACCTCGGCCATAGGTGGCGTGGGCACCCATATAGTCTTACAAACACAATGTGACTCGTTGACACATTATACACTCCTGGAAATTGAAATAAGAACACCGTGAATTCATTGTCCCAGGAAGGGGAAACTTTATTGACACATTCCTGAGGTCAGATACATCACATGATCACACTGACAGAACCACAGGCACATAGACACAGGCAACAGAGCATGCACAATGTCGGCACTAGTACAGTGTATATCCACCTTTCGCAGCAATGCAGGCTGCTATTCTCCCATGGAGACGATCGTAGAGATGCTGGATGTAGTCCTGTGGAACGGCTTGCCATGCCATTTCCACCTGGCGCCTCAGTTGGACCAGCGTTCGTGCTGGACGTGCAGACCGCGTGAGACGACGCTTCATCCAGTCCCAAACATGCTCAATGGGGGACAGATCCGGAGATCTTGCTGGCCAGGGTAGTTGACTTACACCTTCTAGAGCACGTTGGGTGGCACGGGATACATGCGGACGTGCATTGTCCTGTTGGAACAGCAAGTTCCCTTGCCGGTCTAGGAATGGTAGAACGATGGGTTCGATGACGGTTTGGATGTACCGTGCACTATTCAGTGTCCCCTCGACGATCACCAGTGGTGTACGGCCAGTGTAGGAGATCGCTCCCCACACCATGATGCCGGGTGTTGGCCCTGTGTGCCTCGGTCGTATGCAGTCCTGATTGTGGCGCTCACCTGCACGGCGCCAAACACGCATACGACCATCATTGGCACCAAGGCAGAAGCGAATCTCATCGCTGAAGACGACACGTCTCCATTCGTCCCTCCATTCACGCCTGTCGCGACACCACTGGAGGCGGGCTGCACGATGTTGGGGCGTGAGCGGAAGACGGCCTAACGGTGTGCGGGACCGTAGCCCAGCTTCATGGAGACGGTTGCGAATGGTCCTCGCCGATACCCCAGGAGCAACAGTGTCCCTAATTTGCTGGGAAGTGGCGGTGCGGTCCCCTACGGCACT
This sequence comes from Schistocerca nitens, assembly GCF_023898315.1. Classification (NCBI taxonomy): domain Eukaryota; kingdom Metazoa; phylum Arthropoda; class Insecta; order Orthoptera; family Acrididae; genus Schistocerca; species Schistocerca nitens. The sequence continues at coordinate 122,728,873 of NC_064622.1, read as the reverse complement.
GCGTAGGATCCTACGGTCTTGGCGTGCATCCGTGCGTCGCTGCGGTCCGGTCCCAGGTCGACGGGCACGTGCACCTTCCGCCGACCACTGGCGACAACATCGATGTACTGTGGAGACCTCACGCCACACGTGTTGAGCAATTCGGCGGTACGTCCACCCGGCCTCCCGCATGCCCACTATACGCCCTCGCTCAGTCCGTCAACTGCACATACGGTTCACGCTGTCGCGGCATGCTACCAGTGTTAAAGACTGCGATGGAGCTCCGTATGCCACGGCAAACTGGCTGACACTGACGGCGGCGGTGCACAAATACTGCGCAGCTAGCGCCATTCGACGGCCAACACAGCGGTTCCTGGTGTGTCCGCTGTGCCGTGCGTGTGATCATTGCTTGTACAGCCCTCTCGCAGTGTCCGGAGCAAGTATGGTGGGTCTGACACACCGGTGTCAATGTGTTCTTTTTTCCATTTCCAGGAGTGTAGTATGGACAATTTAAGTTTCTCTTTTTCTATGTTCTTCTTCAGTCCTATACAGTAACGCTCCCATACCGCACAGCAGTGCTCTAGCATAGGGTGGACAAGCGTACTGTAGGTACTCTCTTCAGGGCAAGTTTTCTGCTAATAAAACACAGTCTTTGGTTCGCCTTCCCCACGAAGTTGTCTTGAGCCAACCTTTTTATCTCAGAGATGCAATTGCGCCCCACGTCCTCTATTATTTGTTGGATGTATTTCAATCTCTGAATTGCCCTACCGTTTGCCAGGAATGCCCTCTTGGACTGCACTAGTCACGTCCCCTTTGCTTCATCCATCATGTGTTATTTTGTTTAAAAGGTAGCAGAATTATTTCACTTCCTCTACTTAGCGAGCACAAAGTGAGATGTTAGTGTATGAATAATCTCATTTCTCCTGCTCCCCATTACTTTCGTCGTCCTCCATTCTACTCTCCGTCCATATTTTGCACTCATTAGTAGCTTTACTACAGTCAGCAGATCCTGTAATTTCTTTACACTGTCCCCGCGGATAGGAATGTCTTCACCGTTTCTTATCATTGAAATCCTTTCATCTTGAATTTTAATACCACTCTTGCACCATTCTTTTATAGCATTATTGTTCTTCGATGTGCAAAATGATCAGTTGTTGTTGTTGTTGTTGTTGTTTTTGGGGAAGGAGACCAGACAGCGAGGTCATCGGTCTCATCGGATTAGGGAAGGAAGTCGGCCGTGCCCTTTCAGAGGAACCATCCCGGCATTTGCCTGGAGTGATTTAGGGAAATCACGGAAAACCTAAATCAGGATGGCCGGACGCGGGATTGAACCGTCGTCCTCCCGAATGCGAGTCCAGTGTCTAACCACTGCGCCACCTCGCTCGGTCGAAATGATCAGTTGGTTATTTAATCTGATCTTGGTCCTCCATTCATATTTTTCATTCTTGATTAATGTACGTATTCTGTATTACTCGTCTTTCTCTACAGCTCATACCCGTTTTCCTGAGCATTTTGAAACTTCTGCACCATTTTACATTATAAAACAGTCTTTATACGTCGTCATATCCTATTGAACATGCCCTGATTTTTCTTCAGTCTTACTTTCATTTTCAAGCGCTACATCAGATTTGCATCACTGGTACCTTTACCTTTTCCACAGCGAAAGTGATCGTCATGTAACAGATGCCCAGTTTTCTTTTCCTTTCATCTGTAGAGAAGTGAACTGTTTGACAGACAGAATTTGTCCCAGAGCCTCTCATTGCTCAATATGCAGCATTTGGTGAAAAGCAACATCCTGAACAAGGTAGTCCTGCTTAAGCATATAACTGTATGTAGAAATGAGTAAATCTTGAAAACAAATTTCCAATAGATGGCAAGCACTCAAACTATAGAGAAGTCGGTTTGTAACAACGCACTGCGAATATCGATCAAAGTCCGGTTGCACGCAGCGGTACTATAACAATGCTGGGGCCGGCTGCAGTTGACGTTTCACTGATTGTAACAGCTCTTATATCATATACCTGGGCAGCCAATTGTGGCTCATGTTCGAGACTTGCCTGGCCACTTACCTGCAGTGTCTTGCTTTTCGGCGTTATCTGCTAATGTTGCAACTAACTCTTCATTCATTTCACTGGCTTTTTTTCATTCAAAAGTATCAAACGGATCTTAGTTGAACCTTTCATTATCTCAAGATGCTGGATAATCTTGGATTTTGTAATCTAGTAGAATTATGGTTAGGACCAGGGCAGTGATATGTGTGTGAGAAAAAGTGCAGACACATAACTGCTTTCACTTAAGCTGGGTAGGTCGTTTTCTAGTCTACATGTAAATCTAGGTGTACCACCTCCAAGATGGCAATCACATTGAAGCACCGTGAAAGTTCTAGCAAATTTTCACTCTGATGGAGACTTAATGTATTGTTTATGAACATACTTCGAAACATATGACACGCAGTGTGAAGATATGCCGCAAATTAAAATTAGGTTGGAGAGGGCTATTCAGAAAGTAATGAACGATCGGTCGCGAGAGGGTAACCTCAGTGAATATCCGATGAAGCTTTGAACAGACGTGTTGGACATTGGAGAGAAAATGCCTACAAATAGCGTAACGTCGCTCTTATCAGTTCTCAGCGAACAGAGAGCACGTAAATACGCGTAGAAAATTGTCTCTCCCACCAAGTACGGGCGACCGCCTAGAGATTTCGCCTGATTCCATGCAACGCCACATAATGCAACTGTCATGCAGTCTTTTCTTCATGGTGGTTCTCGGCCACAAACTACAGATGCAATGAGGACACACTTGCAGTGTTTTCGACGGGGAGTGTTTGATCATCCACCATACGTCTCGGACCTGACACCTGATTTGCATCTCTAATCAAATGAACCACTGGCTAAGAAGACAACATTTTGAAACAGACTACGAGCTGTCGGAAAGAAAATTGACGGAAATCATTGGAGACTGCCTTGTATGAAGAGGGTATTGGAAAGCTGGTGCAAAACTATAACAGATGTCCAAGTTAGAGCAGTGGCTACATAGAGAAGTCGCTAGTTGCAAGTAAAACGGTTTTGATTTTCATAGTGATTTCCGTTTCCTGACCTGTCGTTCTTTACTTTCGGAATAGCTCTCGTAAGATGGAAACAAAATTACTTTAGGAGCCCCATTACATTGAGACACCATCCACATACTACGCGTAATGTTTATCAAGCAAGTTGGCTTTCGGGCTGCTCCAGGTACCCTATTCGGACATCGCACTCCCCTGTCAAACTCACCCCCATGCATTTTGCGTGTGCAGCGAGGGCGCCAACAGATAGAATGATGCACAGCGCTGATATGGAATTGCAAACGTTTTAAGCGGACGAGGTCAGGGTTCATTTCCATTTAGACGAGCTCGTAATCAGAGTGACCTTTTAGCGCATTGATTATGTGATGTACAGATAATTGTGTTGGTTTACCCGCATTAGATAAACTGCACCGCTGAAGATCCGAAGTTAATGGCACTCCGCCTGAAGTTATACAAGCAAATCGGTCTAAATATAATGCACTGGTCGTAACTCCAGCCCTCGGCAGTTTTATTTTGAGCTCAAACAGAAGAGAGTCTATTGTGCTTTGCTGCGACATGTCCACTCAGTAGATGGTTCGTTGATACGTCAGTGGTCATGTAACATTCTCTGGCGAAAATACTGAAGAGCCGGTTTGAGATACCATTTATGTGAATATTATCTTTGTTGATAAGAAGAAAGGGATTATGGTGCCCATGACGTTGACAAAAAAAAACCGCCTTACATACACCACATCCCTTAAAAACTGATGTACTATTAAAAAGTTCCTACGGCCAAAATAAATAATGTTACACGGCAATATGAAGATAACATTTTCTCCAGAAGGAAGACAAAGAAATTTATCTAGTAACTATTGTTTTCAGAAGTGCTAGTTCTGCAGGTCTGCAGGAGAGTTTCTGTGAAGTTTGGAAGGTAGGAGACCAGGTACTGGCGGAATTAAAGCTGTGAGGACGAGTCGAGCCGGCACGGTAGCTCAGCCTATTCCGTTAGAGGGTTGCCAGCCCTCTGTAATGAAAATAATTGAGTGAAAGTATCAACGATGAACTTGAACGGATGTCATGGAACGTCAGCCCCAGACAAATGCAACGAACAAAATGTGATTAAAGAAAGGTGGTAGAACATTTGCTCGTAAAAGGCAGAGGTCCCGAATTCGAGTCTCGATCCGGTACCCAGTTTTAATTTGCCAGGAAATTTTTTGATTATTGTTTACGTACCAGGGCGACATAACCCAGCATTATAACCTTAATTGTAACTTTGTTCGTTATGAAGATATGAACAGCAGAGCTTACTTCTGTATGGTCATCACTTTCTTTTTCTTTGGTATTCCCCTCCCTCTTCTCAAAACATAATCACAAAGACAGATGAGGCGCATTTATACCTTCTCTTTCTTGAGTTTTCTGAATAGTTGTACTTGAAATATGTAAGTATATCGATCTAAATGATACACAGTTCATATAAATTGTTCTAAAGCCCGATCAGAGGAATGTTTATCATGTACGGTTATATAAAACCGTTTTTACCGGAGCCTGCAACGTTTCAACTATCGTTGCGGTGTGTGATAGCCTACTTGTAGTTATTTTTCCTTTACTGTTTTCGCAGCATTTCTAGGCTTTTTTATAACTTTTCCTTTTGGTTTTGCACGTCTTTCGTGAGTAGCCCACCCGTTACACATGCTAATACGTATGTTCCTCAAAAGCGACTGTCTCGCCAATCTGCATACAAATAACAACAGGGAGCTCTGCATGTGAATAGGAGTCAGCCCATTGTAGACGATGACATGCCTATTGTGGCCAGCATGTGCTTTATATACATGAGCTTATCCGTTCTCTATCGTTATCCTGGTTACTAAACTGTCATGTTGTGGTAAACATCGTGCCCTTCTTACTCCTCGCCATTCCGCTAACCTTTCTGTCCGTCCATCAGGACTCGTCTCAGTGGAGGGCCAACGATGTCCTGGCTGTCTGTTCACTCCAATGCTTTTTGTTATCAGCTCTAAGAACTTTCATCGTCAGGCTTATTGGATTACAATCTATTGTTCCAGATTTTTGCAATTAGTTGTCTGTAGTTTTTGAAAACTGTAATATGTGAAACCAATGAGCAGGCACAGTGCTCTACACAATGGAATTAACATTCAAAAGCATCAGGTCACACACAGGAGGAGCACGTTGATATACCGCTTTCATTATTCGCAAAACAAGACTTGACAGCTATGGCCTCGCTTTGGGAATCGTGTCTCTGGTTGTATTGATAACAGAGATAAGGGCTAAGTGTTGTAGGCAGACCTCGGCCGAGAAAGCATTTGTATGCCTGACGGAAGAACGGGTATACTGTAGCTATCCTACAAGACAGAGTCAAAACTTAAACATCACACAATTTCTCCATCCCAGGAAAATTGAGCAAATCGGCCGGTTTACTTGCATTATATGTGATGTAGCGGGGATCTCAGGCAGCTTATAAAAGCAACAGTTGTCCACGGGTATTTCCTGAAAAAAAAAAAAAAACAAAAACAAAAAAAAAAAAACAACGGAAAACCGTGGTTTTTCAGTTCGAAATGTACCAATTGTGAGCATGACCAATTCTGTAGTTTCTGTTCACGACAGACCATAGAAATTTTTGCACATGTTTTACAGATGATATTCTCTGGGAACTTTGAAACTTCTTTCGATATGCGATCCAGAAGTTCAAAGTAACCGTTGCTATGCAGAAAACCGCAGAGGCCGATTTTTAGCCGGTTTTGCACCGTGGGTCGCAATTATCCAAATAACCAACAACAGGAAGTGGCTAATGTTTTAACTGCGCGGTCTTTACACATTGATCTAGAAATATTATTTTCCTATTTCGGAAAATCTGTATCCGCTTTCAAGATATTCCCGAAAAATCATAATTTTTGGGTACCAAAAGTACCAATTGTCTAGATGGTCACTTTTATAATTTCTATTCATGCCGAATCGTCCTAATTTTTACCGTATTTTGTTAAAATAACCTTTTTTATGTCATCATACATTGCTGAATTCAGTTAATGAAAATGTTGGAAGTTACCATACTTATGAAACTTCCTGGCAGATTAAAACTGTGTACCCGACCGAGACTGGAACTCGGGACCTTTGCCTTTCGCGGGCAAGTGCTCTACCAACTGAACTACCGAAGCACGACTCACGCCCGGTACTCACAACTTTACTTCTGCCAGTACCTCATCTCCTACCTTCCAAACTTAACAGAAGCTCTCCTGCCAACCTTGCAGAAGTTTCATATCAGCTCACACTCCGCTGCAGAGTGAAAATCTCATTCTGGAAACATACTCCAGGCTGTGGCTAAACCATGTCTCCACAATATCCTTTCTTTCAGGAGTGCTAGTTCTGCAAGGTTCGCAGGAGAGCTTCTGTAAAGTTTCGAAGGTAGGAGACGAGGTACTGGCAGAAGTGAAGCTGTGAGTACCGGGCGTGAGTCGTGCTTCGGTAGCTCAGTTGGTAGAGCACTTGCCCGCGAAAGGCAAAGGTCCCGAGTTCGAGTCTCGGTCGGGCACACAGTTTTAATCTGCCAGGAAGTTTCATATCAGCGCACTCTCCGCTGCAGAGTGAAAATCTTATTCTGGATTACCATACTTATGCTCGTAATATCCGGTCTGAGGCGTAAAAGTAGTTTTAACTAATGTAGTGAACACACGACAAGGTTTCTGAGGTCATCAACAACGTCTTAGTGACAATTCTTTCGTTAATAAAACGTTACGACGCACTGTCCCTCTATAATAGGTGGTTTACGCTTGTACAAATAGGCGCAAAGTGGTACTGCAGAGACAAATGGGCGGGAAAGGGTCTTAACATTCCTGAAAAAAACGTAAAATGACCGCCAGACATTATATAGTACAGGAGAGACTTAATGTTCAGTAAAATATTTGTAATAACATTTTTAAACTCTTAAGATATAACTGAAGCCGCGCGTGTTTGATGAATTGCGACAGATGAACAAAGTATCCAGAAAAGTGTAAACCAAACTATTTTGTGTTATTTGTTGATTATATGTGCTAATGAATGTAAACATGTCAAAGGCTATAAAAAACTTTTAGAACTTTACTGGCGTATAGAATTCGTTTTATACAAGCAGGAAATCTTGCTGTTGCAGAGAAAATAAAGGTACCATTTGAAATATGGCGAATATGTCCTTGTTTAAATTACTTTGAGAGAAAAACGGAAAAGCAACTGCCTCAAGCCTCAATCCACTCTCATCATTAAAAATTTTGGTACCCAAACGTTTTGCACTTCTTTGTGCGGAAAGAGAATAGCAGAGAGACAGTGACAGTGCAGGAGAGAGGAGACAGTGCCAGTTGGAGAGAAAGAGAGAGGAGACAGTCTCAGTGGGAGAGAAGGAGAGAGGAGTCAGTGACGATGTCTGAGAGAAAGTGGCAGTGATAGAGAGAGGTGGGGGAAGACAATAGCAGTGGGAGCTAAAGGGAGAGAAGGTACTGATGGTCATTGAGAGTAAACGTTGAAGTGAGATGACTGTAAATAGAAGCAGTGAGTGCAGAAGAGTGAGGAGAAAGTGGAAAAGAAATGTACAAATGAGACCATACAGAGGCTTTTGTGATCTGGACCCTCCTAGATACGCGAACATTACGACGTAGTTGACGGGGAAGGCGCATTGTCGACTGACGTTTTAAACACGTGGAAAAGTAAGTTGGAGCCCCCACCTCTGCCCCCGCCTCCTCACCATAACTTGTGAGCTGCCGAGGTATGGTGGAGACAATGGCAATGGGAAATAAAGGCAAAACGAGACATTGCTGCTGAGATAGGACTTAGTGTTATTGGGACCCAGTGTCAATCAATGGGAAAAAAACAGTGGGAGGGAAACGTAAACAGACAATGGCAGCGAGAGGGAGCTGCTGAGTATGAAGGCGTAGCTGCAAAGAGAGACTGGGTATAATGATTATCAATGTTCTGTGATATAGAGCACGAATATTATCGCGTACCAAAACTTTTGGTGAGAAAAATAGAGTGAGTATTAAGGCACCTGGTCCTACCTGATTTCCGACAGAGTCCTTTGAAGAGGAACATATTCGGCTTTCTTGTCCTCTCAACGGAATATTTTTCCACTGGCACACAAACACTCATCGTAACAGGCAGTATTTGATTTGCTTACCGGGAAGGTAGTAGTCTTATCGATATCCTGCGCACTTTCTCATCCAGTTTCAGTCATTCTGGCGCTTAAAATAAACACCCAGCTGTGGGAAACAACGCAGTCAAAGAAAACGAATCAAATTCTTACGTTATTAGTTATGTTACTGGTCGTAAGTTTCATCTGTAACTGACTGTTGTAAACAGCATCTGAGATAGCAGTGCGTTCTAACGATGGTAAGCAGAATAGAAGGCGTGGCCCAGCTCATTCCCTGACTGGTTAGTGCTGTGGTAGGACCGGGTGCCTCAATAATCATTCCATGTTTATCACCAAAATTTCAGGCACTCTTTAAAACTATGATTCAGATGCTGACCACTAGTTAAAGAATTTAGAAAATGAAGCTAATACAGACAGAGAAGAAAGAAGCAATCATTCTATGAAGGTAATTACTCAAGGAAAAAAAGAAATTTTGCAAAACAGAAGAAAATCGTAGGTGACAACTACAAAGAGGTGGGAAAAGTTTCAAGATATGGTAACAGGAAGACAAAAGAATGTAGAACTAAGCGTTTCTGTTACATTATTTCTACAAATCTGTCCTATAACTTCCTTGAAAGCATGTGGAAAGATATGCTGAACACACGGTAAGGAAAACAAATGAAAATAACATGAGTAGTGCAAAGATGCAGTAACTGATTTTTTATTTCGGGAGGATAAGACGTTTCATCTGTAACGACCGATAACAGAGGACCGACTAAAAACAAACGTGACATTTTAGTTTTCTGTACGGTTTTTAACATTTATTTACGCACTGCCTAACAAAAATAGCACCCATAAGACATAGACGAGTGTTAGTGTACTTTCCTACACGTACACACCATCGTCAGCTATGTAAATGATTGCAGAGCTGCCATTTTCTGTGACGTGTAGAACGGCCACCAGGGTGCATTAGTGTTGTTCATGTTAAGTGCTGCTACGATAGCGGGTAGAGAGTATAAGGAACGTAAACAGCGTCAGATGTTGAGCGATCTCTGTGAAGGATACGGAGATGCCTCTTAAGCGTGTGAGACAGTGTTGTCAGCACCTGTCAGAAACCGAAATAACCGTCACTGTTGGCTTCCATTTGGCCAGGTGGTCGAACCACGGGACACTGAGATATGACAGTGGCCCCATGTCGGACCGATTCGCTTCGTTAGGTAGGACATACACGTCATCAAGGTTTTCGTCGACTACATCTGACCATAGCCAAAGGGGGGGGGGACGGGGAGGGGGGGAAGGGGATCGCCTACTGTGCACCAAGCACAACGTAACCCCGTAACATCTGCGCATGTCATCCGAGAACAACTGAAGGACTCCCTACAATATCATTTGACATCACAGTTATTAGCTGGAAACTAGATACAGCCTGATTAGGGAGTTACAGTCACGACGCAAACCGCTGCGTTTGGTGTGGTGATTAAGGGATCTCTGACGGCATAACAGCGGGTCACGGACGTCCTGCGTTATTGTTCATGCAACACTATCGTATTGCCGTTTCTCAACATGGCCCAACGAAAAGCGGTACGTTTCGTAACAAGAGCATTCAGTAAATTTCAGTGGCGGACACTGCAAACTACTCGTGTATCACTGTTTTTCTGTTGACATTTTGAAAGCGAACGTTCGAAGAATAGTCGGCAATCATGTTGCTTCCTTTCTCGTATGACTAAGCGAAATTATCAAGAGATAATCAAATATTCTGGTGGATAAATTCATATTCTATATAACAGGTAAGGGGTCTCAAGTTATAGCGTTCGTAATTCTATTATAGTGTTTTTGGTTGTTGAATAGTTCTTATACTATGCATTCACTGGTTTCGTGTTTGTTACAGGCTTTCCTGCTGAAGATTCCAGTAGTATACTTCTATTTGTACAACGATTCCTACTATGGTTTTTATTGTGAATTTAGTGATATTGCTATTGTATTAGTCATCTACGAAGGATGGTTTTTTTATATGTCCTTTAAGGTTTTGTTCCGAGAGGCTTTAGATTACCGAAGGCTCAGAATGGGTACATCTTGGTGACAAATTTTTGTCTTTGCTGTGACAGAGTGGTCTCTAGATTTATGAATGTAATTATAGGAGGTACGTCCACTTAATTAATTTTGGTTGCGGCTCTTTGTCTTTTAATCGGTTTACTGCAGGCGTTGTTATGTGTAATAACAATGCGTCTCTCTAACGTAAGCGGAGTTAGCGTGTCGATAGCGGTGTTATCCCGCGACGTTATAGATATAACGACGACGGGGATAACAGGTTAGGTCTTCGTCCGCGGTGCACTTGCTTACGACGCGACAACACGACCACGTCATGTGACATTTTAACTTCGGTGCCCGGCTGAGACGTACTCGATGGACGTATATGCGAATTTGATTAAGTCATGATCTTTACTTAAAGTGGACATATCAAGTATATAATAACGCCTGTCGGTGCAGGGACATCGTACTTTCTCTTTTTCTGGTTTCAGTGTGTTAAGGTCAGGTTACTTCCCTTTTTTCCGGGCACATGTAGGCCTATTTGAGAAGTTTACGCAGAGACCATCGCAAGTTTGTTTTAGTTTTATGGGTTGTTTGCACGTTTGTTTTAATTTAATTCGGCTTGATAGGTGTCCAAAAAAATGTATCCACTGTTTAAAAGTACATAACTTGCAAACTAATTGACGGAGTTGTCTCATTCTTGGTGAAACTGTAGCTTAAAGTCCAACTTAAAGATATCACTGTAGGTGTTCGAAATGGTCACCATTAACCTCCACTCACAAACGATGCCGCCGAACTGCAGCACGAACTACTGACTGCAACGTGTTCCTTTGGATATTTTCACATGAATGTACGATGGATTCTCGAAGTTCATCCAATGTGCGTGGCTTTTGTCGATAAACGACGTCCTTTAGTGTTCCCCACAGGTAAAAGTCCAGAGGAGCTAGGTCTGGGGAACGTGGTGGATACTCCACAGCACCTCTACAGCCCAGCCATCTTCCTGGTAGATTTTCGTCGAGATACGCCCTAACACAATTTTGGTAGTGGGGTGGGACACCATCTTATTGAAAGTAAACTCTTCCGTCTCCATGCAAGTCTCGGATGACAGGTGAAATGGATGTCTGAAGCTTCTGAAGGTACACCTCACCGGTAACTGTGCCGTCAAAGAAGAATGGCCCAATGAAGCCCCGGTAAGACAACCCACACCACACATTTATACCTGGGAAATTCACGGCTTTGTCTACATGGACGTTCGGATTTTCGGCGGCCCAGTAGAAGCAATTGTGGCGATTTACTGTACCATTGAGCTTGAACTGTGCCTCATCAGACCACACAATCATTTCTGCAAACTCTTCATCGTTGCGCACCATGTTAGTAAACCACTCGCAATAATCCATTCTACGATCTGGGCCGTCCTCGTTCATTGCGTGTAGCAATCGTGGGATGTAGCACTTCCACTTTTGTGTCTTCAAAATTCGCCGAACACTTGAGCGAATCACTCCAGTTTTACACGCACACTGTCTCACAGACTTCTGTGGTGAGCGAGTGATTTGTTGTAACACACGACGGGAGTTAGCTGGACTTGTTACTGTTACAGGTCGTCCAGATCGTTGTTTGTGTACATCTTAAACACAGCCCTTGGATTTAAATTTGTCTCGAATGCGACGAATCGTTAAATTGGTCGGTGTCTAGGTTTGATACTCATTTTGCCATTGCCTTTGAACCTCATTAATGTTTTCGTACTTAAAATACCACTTCAAAACTGACTTCCTTTCAGCGAACGAAAGCCTTGCGCCAGTCATGTTTACTCGAGTAACTAGGTGCGACTAAGAACAAAACACTGACTATCTGGCGAGTGTCATCTGAGAGGACAAAAGAACGCAATATAAAGTTTGTGTGGCGATTGCCGGAACTACAAACTATTACACTACCAAAGATGAGACAACTCCGTCAATTAGTTTACCAGTTATGGACTTTTAAACAGTGGATACATTTTTTTGGAACTCTCTGCATGTATATAGGGCTCTATTGTGTCTCGTGTAGGCCCAGTTCTTCTAGAGGTTTCCGCGTGGCCATGGAATATGTGACATGAATTTTCTGCTTACATAGTATGTACCAGACAATATGTTTAAAACTGTGTTACGTAATAATTTGCATTACATGCTCATGCCTGGGTAATTACAGTGCAGGGTTAGAGGTGAATTTCAATATTGCAGTGAAATCCAGTACGAGCATGATAGTAGACGTGTAGGGTTCGACCCTATGTTTGTCAATACAGCAATACATTGCCCAAGTACCGATCCCGAAGTAGTTTGCAAATGGCAGTCTAGTCTGAGATTCGGTTAAGAAAACGTTTAGGTCACAATTTCACTCTAACACTGTGAGGCAGCTGTTATTTGCAACGCAGCTGAAGTGTGTCTGTAGGAAACCCGGAACATGTACTCTCTTCTGACAACTCACTATTCTTGTTGTGCAATGGTCTTAGCGTGCGATGACACATGTTACTTACTTTCTGTAGCCTCCTCGTATAATGACGGAGACTTTAATAGATGAGAAAACCTAGAAGTCTTTATGCAGCTATCCTTGTAAAATCGCTGATGTCTTGATGATTCCACAAATGTTGTATTATTGGCTCATTTTACGCTTGACATTTTTCAGAGTGGTCAGCTTCTACATAGCGTACATGCCAAGGTTTTGCATAACGTCTGTAATGACCGAGCTTAGCTTTCATATGACGCCCTTTCATAACTTTTTACTTTCGAAAAATTTTTGTACTTAAATTGTCTATGATGCCTTCAACTGTGGAATACCTTTTGTTGTACCTATTTTGCTAAAATAAAATTCTTGAAATACCGTGGGAATAATGATCACTGAACATTTGGCACTATGCCTCGCTGTCGACCATTCGAGGAAATGTTTGTACAATTGTTGTGATACATTGTTATGTAGACGACAGTATACAGGACTTTATACAGGTAGTAAATGAGGTGAATGAGAGCCCTGAGACATCGAATTAGTCACTTAAAGCACTGTCGGCTTTTGGTGACCGTCGCCAAGAATATACTTTGGAGTCACTTGTTTCCCAACTGTCTCTCGTAATATGGCCGTCTGTTAGGGCAGAATGGGTATAGCAGTGCGTAATTACCCTGTAGAAGATTTTCAGTGGCACAGGAGTACTCTTGAGATAATTTCTGAGCCGGCCAAAATATCAGAGGGATTTCCTTGGCGTCAGTCGAAACTGTTCTACATCTTAAGATGCAAACAGCTGCAATGAGAGGTGCTGTCAGGAAGCAGCAATAAACAGAGTAGCTGTCAGCAAAACAAGCAACAAGACCACTGAGAATGTTCTTTCTTGAGGCAAATGTCAAATGACGCGTAACTTAGCACTGATTCACTAAAAGAGCGAATGAGTACCAATTATAAAAATAGATGTACATATGGATGAATGTACATACGTACGAATGTATGTACCCCTATTATCTATGCATCAAATTTCCTCCGAAGTGACTGGACCGATTTCAATCAGACTTGGTACACTTATCATTTACTACTGTTTGGAAAGGATCACTGTGGTGGTAAGACCGACCCACATAATAAATGGACTGCCGTGAAAAAGCAGTATAGCATATGACGAGACAACAGACTTACTTTAGTCATACAGTATTTGAGAATGCGAGTATTTAGAGAATTGCAAAAAAATTCACACATAATTCCATTCGCTTACGAAAATTTTTTCTCGCTGACAACCGCCACAAAATGATGAAAGGAAAAAAAGTTTATCACTTACTACATTTTCGCTATTCGTGCATTAAAACTTCCATATGATGATTGACGCTTTGATATATTGGTCCTTTACTACCAGCTTCATTCGTGATGCATTTTGCAGGTAGTATTCACATACGCCCTGAATGTACCAGAATAATTACATTATTGTATGACACTTAGTGCTGGAGATACCATGTCATAAACACAGACATGTGCGAAAACGTACTGCATCATGTACCACATTTAAATTTATTACTTCGTTACTACTAACTCTGCTCGCAAAATGATAATCTGAGACGATATACACGTCTGTCTTTAAATTTACCTATGAAAATATACTATTCTTCGAGATATTGTTCAGGACATATGGTGTCAAATACTGAGATACGTGAAAAAGTACCGCATCATACATTCCGTATTAATTTATAACTTCTTTGCTCTAACTCAATTCGCAACACATTTCGCAAACCGTATCCACATATGCCGCTAGATGTACCTAAAAATGTATATATCATCGTGAGACACACAGTTCAGGGGATATTGCACCATAAACTCTGACATGCGTGAGAAACTGACGCATCGCACATGTCATTTTAATTTATTACTTCTTTATTACTATTCGATTCACAAAGCATTTCACAGACTGCACGGACATACACCACTGGATGTACCTGCACAATTACATCATGTACAGCACACAGTTGAGAAGATAAGTTATAAACATTGCGCTGTGTGAAATTGAAACTAAAGGCTGACATTCGGTAGACATACCAATGAAATACGAGTGAAATATGTGAAATATATTTGCATTTGGGTATGTGGGCATAACCACGGGTAGAAAGCAACTGGTAAACCCATAGAATGATATTAATCAAGTTCGGTATATTAATTACAATCTGGAAAAAATACTGTAGGGGTAAGAACCACCAGCTTCCTATTGGAGTGAGTGTGATAATGTGGAGAGGATAAAGGACGAGGAGATGGACAGACAGCTTGGGGGATGGGGAAAATAGAGATAGGAGCAGGAGCAAATGGACAGCGTTTGGGGAGCGGGAATTGGACAGAGAGAAAGGAGTGGAAAAGATGGATACAGAGACAGAAGGAAGATATAGGCGGAGATATGGGAGAGGGGGAGAGAAAGTGTACAGAAAAATCGAAGAGGAGGAGATGGACATGAGGATGAAGAGCAGGAGATGAACACAGAAGGGAAAGAGGAGGAAATTATCAAGGAGAGGGCAGAGGAGGGGGTTGGGTGAGAGAAGAAGTAGGAGGAGATAGTGAAGAGAGGGGGAGGAGCTGGACAGTGGGGGAAGCATCAGATGGACAGAGGGGCGCAGGAGCAAATGGACAGAGAGGGGGGGGGGGTGGAGCGACTGGAAGGGAGAGGAGAGGGGGAACGAGGAGATGGGCTAACAGAAGATTAGAATAAACGCATAGCCGTTCAATGCCGGATACTAAGCTAGTGTCAATTTTTAGGACGTCCTCTGGATCCGGTAAATTCAGCCCAATAAGAGTGGTGGGCAAGCATGTCGTCCTACGATGGAGGTGAAGAGAAGCGACAGTTATTGGCAATTCTGATTTTCGAAGTTTGGCATTATTCAACCAAAGCTTAGGTTACTTTCTGCAGCTCATCCACTCTAGTGACGCGGTGCTTAACAAGTGGGTACTCGAGATCAGTCCTGGTAGGGAAAGAAAATTTCACCAGTGTCTTGTCTTAAATTCCATACCTGACATCAGTCCCATGGAGTGAGGACAAGTGACACTGTCGGTAGTGACCCGCCCGTTAGCCGACGTTAAGCTCTGCTGCCGTCTAGGTGGCTGTGAGATGTAATACAGGCTTCATAATGGCATCATCATTCACCTCTTCCCTTCCCTCTTCTCAGAAACGCGAACATGAAACTACACTCCACAGGCGCTCATCACATTTACCTACACTAAAGTACGTTAGGCACTACACAAAAGCTGCGCGAAGAAAAGCTACCTTTCTTATAGGAATGAGGAAAGCCATTACAATTGAGACGACTGTAACCTCTAACAGTATCATCCCATATTTACATTTTTAGTTTTCGGTGAGAACAACATGTCGCTGAGATAGCCCGCAGAAATTTCTTTGATTGTCTGTGACTGTAGCGGTCTAGTGCTTTTTAATTATCATCTTCGGGATGATAATGTTAACACAACAAGATTGGAAAGTTAGGATCAGACTGCTGATAGCTACAGTTTTCGATCCATTTTCCAGACCAGATGTTCTCTGAGAGCAACAGAGCACATTAAAATTTTTGATCTTGTGGAGGAGTAGTGAATAGGCTGTTTTCTTCTCACGGGTTGAACTGCGGCAGAGGAAAACAGTCTCCGATGAATAAGAACAGAGGAGACAACTGAAGAGGTACTGACGGAATGTTTTTTATTTGCTTTTTTTAATCACAGTTGCATCCATCTCGTCACGAAAACGCATGTGACTCAAACAGTCTGAATTACGTGTAAGATATCACAGCTTTCCAGGGGCACCTTTTAAGTTTAAATCACAGTCTGCTACTTCTAGGAAATTACATGGTTCAGATGAACGGAAAAATTTAAAAGTTAGATAACTTTATTCTTTCTAGTTGATTCACAATATCCGCTTGCCATACCAGTCTTTTAAGTTAATCTTGTATTTCTGAGAAGTCAGCTAGGAACGACGAACACGAACCGAAGCTCAACTCAAATGTGAATCCGTTGGCTGCTCATTCATGCGTGTGGCATTTTATTGTTCATTACATTATCAGCGACTAGTTGTAACAATGGACACTTATCTCGCGACTGCACAGCACTGTGAGATATTGGGACAATCACGTAGTACTACTGTTTACGAAGTAGTGATATGTAATAGGAAATAACGTTTTATGCGGTTCAGTGAGCTTTGCCAAATGCTGGAGTCGCTACACGACGCCGGCGATCTGCCAGGCTCCGTAATATTAGTTCTGACCCTCTGTTTCTGGCACGGAAGTTCGCTGTTAAATGATGTCCGCAAAAGCTTGCGGCATGTAGCAGTCATTGTCTCCAAAAACATTATTTTATTCCGACTTATTACTTCGACTGTTACTTTTTCACCTCATTATAAACACCCGGCGATTGAGTTACAACTGTATGACTTATAAGTGCTTCCTGCATTTTCCAACTTGCGTTGCCGCAAAACGGAGAATGCAGCAGTTATTGAACACTAACGAAGGAACTCTCTCGTTCTCAGAGGAGAGAAATCTTCAAGCATAAATGCAGAATCTGGCGTCCCAAAGTGAAACGATATGGGTCCATTACTTTATGATTACAAGAACGTGACAAAGGCCATCACATACCTCCAAAAATCGTGTCGGACCGCCTTTTTCCAGACGTAGTACAGCAGCTCCACGCGGCACGGACTCAACAAATTTTTGGAAGTCCGCTGCAGAAATACTGAACCATGCTTCCTCTATAACAGTCTATAAGCGCGAACGTGTTACCGGTACAGGATTTTGTGCGCGATCTGACCTTTCGATTACGTTCCATAAATGCTCGACGGGATTCATGTCGGGTGATGTGGGTGGCTAATGCATTTACTTGAACTGTCCAGAATATTCTTCAAACCAATCACGAACAACTGGGGTCTGGTGACAGGGCGCATTATCATCCATAAAGCTTCCATCGTTGTTTTTTGGACATGAAGTCTTTGAATGGCTATAAATGGTGTCAAAGTAGCCGAACATACCCAGGACCCTGTGGATTTCATGTCAGCACGGCCCAATATATTAAGGAGCCACGACCAGCTTGCACATTGCCTTGTGGACAGCTTGGGTCCGTGGCTTTGTGGAGTCTGCGTCACATTCGAACCCTAGCATCAGTTCTTACCAAGCCGGCCGCGGTGGCCGTGCGGTTCTGGCGCTGCAGTCCGGAACCACGGGGCTGCTACGGTCGCAGGTTCGCATCCTGTCTCGGGAATGGGTGTGTGTGATGTCCTTAGGTCAGTTAGGTTTAAGTAGTTCTAAGTTCTAGGGGACTTATGACCTAGATGTTGAGTCCCCTAGTGCTCAGAGCCATTTGAGCTCTTACCAACTGAAATCGAGTCTCATCTGACCAGACAATAGTTTTCCACTCGTCTAGGGTCCATACGATGTGGTCAGAAGCCCAGGACGGACGCTGCAGGCTATGTCGTGCTGTTAGCGATGGCTCTAGTCTGCTGCCATTGCCCATTAACGTCAAATTTTGCCGCACTGGCTAACGGATCAAGAAGAATATAATAATTCCAATTCCAAAAAAAGCAGGTGTTGACAGATGTGAAAATTACCGAACTATCAGTTTAATAAGTCATAGGTGCAAAATACTAACGCGAATTCTTTACAGACGAATGGAAAAACTGGTAGAAGCCGACCTCGGGGAAGATCAGTTTGGATTCCGTAGAAATGTAGGAACACGTGAGGCAATACTGGCCTTACGAATTATCTTAGAAGAAAGATTAAGGAAAGGCAAATCTACGTTTCTAGCATTTGTAGACTTAGAGAAGGCTTTTGACAATGTTGACTGGAATACTCTCTTTCAGATTCTGAAGGCTGCAGGGGTAAAATACAGGGAGCGTAAGGCTATTTACAATTTGTACAGAAACCAGATGGCAGTTATAAGAGTCGAGGGACATGAAAGGGAAGGAGTGGTTGCGAAGGGAGTGAGACAGAGTTGTAGCCTCTCCTCGATGCTATTCAATCTGTATGTTGAGCAAGCAGTAAAGGAAACAAAAGAAAAGTTCGGAGTAGGTATTAAAATCCATCGAGAAGAAATAATAACTTTGAGGTTCGCCGATGACATTGTATTTCTGTCAGAGACAGAAAAGGACATGGAAGAGCATTTGAACGGAATGGACAGTGTCTTGAAAGGAGGGTATAAGATGAACACCAACAAAAGTAAAACGAGGATAATGGAATGTACTCAAATTAAGTTGGGTGATGCTGAGGGAATTTGATTAGGAAATGAGACACTTAAAGTGGTAAACGAGTTTTGCTATTTGGGGAGCAAAATAACCGATGATGGTCGAAGTAGAGAGGATATATAATGTAGACTGGCAATGGCAAGGAAAGCGTTTCTGAAGAAGGGAAATTTGTCAACTTCGAGTATTGATTTAAGTGTCAGGAAGTCGTTTCTGAAGGTATTTGTATGGAGTCTAGCCATGTATGGAAGTGAAACACGGACGATAAGTAGTTTAGACAAGAAGAGAATAGAAGGTTTCGAAATGTGGTGCTACAGAAGAATGCTGAAGATTACATGGGTAGATCACATAAATAATGAGGAGGTATTTAATAGAATTGGGGTGAAGAGAAGTTTGTGGCACAACTTGAGAAGAAGAAGGGATCGGTTGGTAGGACATGTTCTGAGGCATCAAGGGATCACCAATTTAGTACTGGAGGGCAGCGTGGAGGGTAAAAATCGTAGAGGGAGACCAAGACATGAATACACTAAGCAGATTCAGAAGGGTGTAGGCTGCAGTAGGTACTGGGAGATGAAGCTTGCACAGGATAGAGTAGCATGCAGAGCTGCATCAAACCAGTCTTAGGACTGAAGACCAAAACAACGTACTTACGGAAACGTTCGTCAAATGTCTCACACTGATTTCTACACTTATTTCGCGCAGTGTTGCTTGTCTTTTAGCTCTAACAACTCTAAGCAAACACCGTTGCTCTCGGATGTTGAGGGAGGCCGTCGACCGCTGCGTTGTCCTTGGTGAGATATAATGCCGAAAAATTTCACATTCTTGGCACATTCTTGACACTGTGGATTGAGGAATATCGACGATTTCGGGAACGGCATGTTCCACGAGTCTAGCTCTAACCACTATTCCCCGTTCGAACTCTGTTAACTTCCGTCCTGTGGCCATAATCACGTCGGAACCATTTTCACATGAATCACCCGAGTACAAATGACAAATTTCCCAATGCTCTGCCCCTTTATACCTTGTGTGTGCGATACTATCGCCAGCTGTGTAAGTGCATGTCGTGCCTTATGACTTTTCTCACCTCAGCGTATACAGGTAGTATCATAATTAATGTCTTAAACGCATACAGTTGAAAGTACACAGTACTAGAAGCAAGAAATTCTCAGTAAACATAGGGTCGAAAGCCTTAAGAGTTACGAGCAGTTTTTCATTTCGATGCTGTGAAACAAATCTCTTCTACTGCAAGCTTTTTGCTCCCCATATTTTGGGAAGCAGCAGTACGGACCAAAACAAGAAAGAAAGTCCAGTAAATATGTGCTCAAAGATGAACACATTAAAAGTTGTGAGCATTTGTTCATTTGAAGAGTTATGTTTCAAGGTAGCGAAGATGAAAAACTGCTTATAGCTCGTAACGTATGCATTTTAGAGCACAAGTTTACTGGTCATTTGTTTTTTTGTTTGGTCCATACTGCCACATCCCAAAATATGGAAAGCAAAGAGCTTGCAGTAAAAGAGATTTGTTTCACAGTATCGAAGATGAAAAATTGCTCGTAACTCTTAAGGTATGCATTTTCAAACCTATGTTTACACAGAAATTTTTTGGTTCTAGTATCGTGTACTTCCAACTTTATGCGTTTACCTCATTCATTACGATACACCCCGTATAACGTTGGAAGCTTCTTGACGTGGTTCCCAGACTATGTCAAAGATAATGGAAAACTCGCAATGCATGAAACTGAAGCGAAATGTTAGGAATGCTTGCAGAGGATCGAAGGGTGGTGCAGGGATCGGCAGTTTGCTTTCATCACAAAGAAATGTAACGTGTTGCACATAAATAAGAAACTAGGTCCGTTATTCTTTGATCACTCGATTACCAAACAATCAGTAGAAACAGTGATGCGCATTAAATATTTGGGAATATGTGTACTGAACGGTTTGTGGTGTGTCGACCTCCAAAAATGAATTTCAGAAGGTAAGATTCCAGATTGATTTTCATTGGATGGATCGTCAAGAAGTTCTCCACCCACATTTGACAGATAGTTCAGCATTTTTTTTTTTACACTATGATACTGCTACTACGTAGGATTGATCAAGGATATAGACAAGTGCATTAATAAAGGTTTCACTTAGTATCCGTAATAGTGCCACGATGATATCTATGCATTTACAGCGACACACGCTAAAAGTGAGTCGTTAATTAAGATGTAGTTTTGTTCGTAAAATTTCTAGAGTACTGAATGAGCGTACCTAAAATAATTATGAAGCATATTGTTGCCTCTGATATTTATCTTGCGAAAAGGCCCCAAAGATCAAATCAGAGAGTTGAGAGATAACAAGGAGGTTTAGCCTCATTTGATTTTGCAGCACTGCATTCACGATTAAAAGTGGTGAATGCTGATCTACCATCTACATCTATATACATCTTCCGCAGTCCATGGTACTGTGCTTGGTAGAGTGTACCCTGAACCAGTAGTAGTCAGCTTCAAATTCCGGTTTTCTAAATTTTCTTAAGTGTTCCTCGAGAAGAACGTGGCGTTCACTCAGGTTAAAAAAAAATGGCTCTGAGCACTATGGGACTCAACTGCTGAGGTCATTAGTCCCCTAGAACTTAAAACTACTTAAACCTAACTAACCTAAGTACATCACAAACATCCATGCCCGAGGCAGGATTCGAACCTGCGACCGTAGCGGTCTTGCGGTTCCAGACTGCAGCGCCTTTAACCGCACGGCCACTTCGGCCGGCCGTTCACTCAGGGTTTCCCATCTGAGTTTCCGAAGCATCTCCGTAATACTTGTGTGTTGTTCTCACCCACCGGTAATAAACCTATCAATCCGCCTCTGAACAGCTGCGATGTCTTCCTTTAATCCGACGTGGTATGGATCCCGAACACTTGGGCAGTACTCAAGAATAGGTTGCACTAGCGTCCTATATGTTGTCTCTTTCACAGATGAACCACACGTTCTCAAAATTGTCCAATTTGCCTTCCCTACTACAGTCCTATATGCTCATTCAATTAAATACGGTTTTGCAACATTACGGTCAGATATTTAAACAACGTGACTGTGGCTGGAAGAACACTACTAATGCTGTATCCGAACATCACAGGTTTGTTTTTCCAACTCGTTCACTTTACTTGCATTTTTCTACATTTAGAGCTAGCTGCCATTCATCACACCACCTAGACATTCTCTCTAAGTCATCTCGCATCCTACCAGAGTCACTCAACTTCGACAGAATCCCATACGCCTCAGCGTCTTCAGCAAACAACCGCAGATTTCTGCCAACCCTGTCCGCAAGATCATTTATTTAAATAGAAAATAATAGCGGACATGCCACACTTCCCTGGGGCACTACTGACGATATTCTTGTATCTGATGAATCGATAGTGGTACAGGAGATACACTCCTGAGGACACCGTAGTGCTTAGCTTAGATGTAGATAAAGATTTATCGAGGCGTTTAGATGCATGAATGTTTTTCGGCTCGCGCTGTGAAAGTTTGGTGAAAATCTACCACTCACTGTCAGTAAAAGAAGCAGTCTACTACAGACGTGATGTTGGGCTCACCAGGACGTAAAGAAGGCGAACCTGCTGAACGGATCACGTAAAATGACGTGCAGAAGTAAATCCTTCGATTTCTTGGAAACGAATATAGACACTTGTTGATACAAATTTGTTGTATTTTATAGGTGAATCCCACTAATAAAAGCTATTTATGAAGTGTTCGAATTTACAGCATTAATCTCGTGGCCTTTTTGTCAGTCTTCTGGTGAATCGCAGTGAACTGCTCATGTAACTGCTAATGAGTAGAAACATTTTAGTGTCGGAACGTAAAGACACACTTCATGGTCAAATTATTGTGGAGTAATAGCCATGAGAAATGGATCAACAGGAATGTAAATAGATTCGTTCCTTTTCTGACGCCGCACTTCATGTCGTACTTATTCCCGCCAGCAGTTACATGAAAAGTATATGAACTGGTGCCTTGGTGTTCGGGTCTGGATACTTAACAGGCGAAGGCAGAGGTTGAACTTTGTCTTCATTTTTGTTCTTTGCTTTTGAACAGCAAATAAGGGGCCATTCTGTGAGAGTATTCTGAAAAGTAATGCCTCCGAAATTTTTATCCTGTTCTCAATGTATGTTAAGGTGTTTCAGGCCATGCCTATTTCTCGGTCGACTTTTGCGCTTCGTTGACGCAAGTTGCAAGCCTCAGTGGCCATAGGGTTCCGAATTCTAGCGTGGAACATCGCGCTGTGTGACGTATGTCGGTGTCTGAGAAATAGCGTGCTGTAATCGAACTCTTAACCGCAGAAACCAAGACGCTGCCTCAGATCCATTGAAGAATGGAAGCCGTGTACGCTGACGATTGCATCGACATCAGTAACGTGCGACGTTGGGCTGTTCGTGCTCGTAATGAAGGAAACAGGGGTGCTCATCCCAACTTGTGTGATAGAATTCGGACTGGACGGTGGTGTTCAGCAACTAACGACTCGTCGGAATCGGGTTGATGTATTCGTCGGCGAAAATCATCGCGTAGTGCAGACACAGTTCTCAGGTAAGTGTGGCCTATCACAACTATTGCACAACAGCCGTATAGAAATCTGTACTCGGCGGGGTGCCTCGAATGCTCGTTACTGACATGAAACTTAGGAGATAGGACATCTGTGAACAATTTAATTTGCACATTGAGCGTGAGATGATACGTTCCTTAACAACATTGTCATGTTACTAGGGCCTCCCTTCGGGTAGACCGTTCGCCGGGTGCAAGTCTTTCGATTTGACGCAACTTCGGCGACTTGCGCGTCGATGGGGATGTAACGACGATGATTAGGACAACACAACACCCAGTCCCTAAGCGGAGAAAATTTTCGACCCAGCCGGGAATCTAACCTGGGCCCTTAGGATTGACATTCTATCGCGGTGACCACTCAGCTACCGGGGGCGAACAACAACATTGTGGCAAGCTATGAAAACGGGGTTCACGCTTTTGAGCCCGAAAGCAATAGAACATCAATTGAGTTCCGCCACAAAGTATCACTGAAGCCGAAAACGTTCGAGACCATGCCATCCACACGCTGTTTTTCACCCACCGACATAGTTTCGTTACACGCCGCTACTTTGCGCGCTAGAATTTGGAGCTCTGTAGTGGCAGAGGGTAGCAATTTTCGCCAGCGAAGCGAGAAAGTCGACCAAGTTATTTCCATAACATTTGGATATCTGTACTGAGAACATACAACAAATTAAGAGGCATCACTTTCTGCACACCTCCGTTCGTCGGCGTCTTTGCAAGAAGAAAGGTATCAGTAATAAGCAGGTTGCATAAAACGTGTCATAATGTTTTGGAGCTTACTCTTGATGTCAAAACATTACAAGTTTATATGGACACTGGTCCAAAAATCTTTCGCTTAGGAGGTACGAAAAGATTTATTAGTCATGGCACAAGAATGATACATTTACCAAATACATTTACATTTACAAATATTTCTCTAGGTGACCACCTTCTGCGTCCATGCATCCCGTGATCATGCTGCCCGCTTTTTGTCGTTATTATAGAAAGCTTCTGATCTGGTCAAATCCATTTCTGATACGTTCCCTCAGTACATCAGTACTGGGCACATGAGTTGAATGCCTACACCAAGGATTGTAAATGTAGTAGGGTTAAGGGATTCCTTTTGGCACCCTTTTTATTATTTAGGGTCAAGCGACAATTTTCGCACCATACAGACGTCCTTTCTAAATCACGAGGGTCTTCATAAGCCCAGAGGTGGTTGTTATGGTAACTGAACATCCCATCACCTGACAAACCAGTGAATAAGGTACAAGCAAAGAATTTCAGAAACACAGCACTCTGCCTTCGGATAACAGGTATCTCCCTCGACCCGTCCAACTTTCTTGACTGAAAGTCTGCCTCAATAAATCCTTGAGGCCCTTCAAGATTATACAGGTACAGAAGATTTTCATACAGAATGTGTCATATCGTCATGAGGTTAACTTCTGCCCTTCTTGCACTTCTTGTGATAGATAATGGTGTTTCACCCACAGTACGGAAAACTCGTTCTTTAAGCTCAGGCATTAGTACATCGCGACGTCTCCCAATATTTACAACTGTCTTCACAAATGAGTCTGCGCCTTGCAAGAGTTAGTGGATCCGCACAAACGTTCTTGCACCAGGTAACTGCCTCCAAGGATAACGTTCAGCATAAAGTTAATATTCAGTGTCCACATTCCCATCTGCTACGCCGTACGTGCAGGGTATATTAGACACTGAACACGTTGTTGTGATGTGTTGTGATGTAAAACAGAACAAACGACAATCAACCAATTATCATGCCCAACTGCAAATAAGTAAGTGAGTAAAATTGCACATCCGAGGTAAATTACAGAATCAAAAATCATTACCGGGAATTTCTTTGCCGCATCCTTAACGTAGGATGTTCGGACACATGTCCACATAAACTTACTGTAATGTTTTGATGTAGACAAAAAATGTTCAAATGTGTGTGAAATCTTACGGGACTTAACTGCTAAGGTTATCAGTTCCTAAGCTTACACACTACTTAACCTAAATTATCCCAAGGACAAACACACACACCCATGCCCGAGGGAGGACTCCAACCTCCGCCGGGACCGACTATAAATATCTAAAATTCTGATACATGTTTTACGCACCCTGTAGAACGAACTGCACTTATATGCTCACGTAATCCTTGGGTATAAATTTTATAATTTGTGTATAATAAGCTACGATATACGTTGCAGAATACTTTCTTAGTGCGTCCGACTCCATTACAGTCAACCTTCATTTTAACGTTAAGGAGTATGATGGTCTACTCATACGTGTTAACGGGTACCAGAAATATTGCATTGTCTCATTAAGATACTAGGTGACAAAGGAAGAATGTAATGTCAAAAATCGAGGTCAGTATACATTTAGTACCAGCGCCATTTGCGCCCTAAGGTGCAGATAAATAGTCGTGGCCAGTTTATGCAAACAGTCTACTTTTCTCTTGATTTAAGAAAACTTGATGTACGATTGCACGATGGTTGTACGAGCGCTGCTTCTCTGTCACTTCTCCTGCTGCCTTTAATATGTGTGTCGCCGCTGCAAGTAGTGCTTAACATCTTGTACTAACAAACTGCGGCACTTCGAGCGAAGGGACATATTTCAAATTAATCCTTATCCCCCTTGCCCTCCACCATTGTTCTATACATTGAACTTCCAATAGAAAAGAATACGTTTCAGGAGTGATAGTTCAAACCATTATGAAATGGAAACGTTACATAAACTTATCGACTTATTTCTTCAGCATATTGTTAGTGATTCCACTGCATATAGCCCTCGATCTTTTCCAAGCTGACCACACACTATTCCTGGAGAGACTGATGGCAGAGCGTATGTATGCAGACTGAAGCAACGAATTAAAATACATACCAAGGATTCGGAAACAGGTCTCCCGTTCACGAGTCAGACGCGCTAACTACCATGCCATCTTGGCACATGAGCTTTGTTTACCTCCATATACTACCCTAACATGCCTCTCTCCTCAGCCCAAGTTCCCGTTCATGTTTCAGCCCACTTAGTATTCTCCCTAAACACGAACAGCATTGCAGATGGTCTCCAGCTGTACTGGAATAGCATCTCGGCATCGAACGAAGCAGGAGATCCTGTCCAAAACCCCGGCATAAGCGCTATAATCAAATGAAAAGGTCTCTGGGGCCATATAGTTCTTTTTGATCAAAGGCTGAGTTTGACAGGTACCATCGTTTCATTCAATATTGAGGAGATACGCCAATACAGTTGGAGAGCCTATGCTAGGCTGTTAGTGGTTCGGGGGGTGGGGGATACTATGTGGACTGAGGCCTCAATGGAAATTTGGGTTGAGGGCGGATACGCGCAAGGGCAGTCCGTACCCCTGTACGAACCCAGTGCGCCCAGGTGGTTCAGTGGTTAGCGTGCATGTCTACTCAGCAGGATACTCAATTTCGATTCCCAGCCATGGTGCAAATTTTCATTCGTTCCTTCAGTCAGCGTCAATGCATGATAGATGTTTGAAAGTTGAAACGGTATCTTCAACCATGTGGTTTCGAGTGAGGACAGAGCACTTGTTAGATGGTCTCTTTAAAACAAGAAATGGAATTCATGTGTGACTGTTACTCACTAGCTGTGCTGTAAAACTTGAAACCAACCTGGGCGTTGTATATGTCATCGCGGCCCTTCTGCATAGCCAATAGTATAACACAACATTTTTCCAATATTTTATGTTGTTCGGGGATCGCCATTTGTAAAACCCTACCATAAACGATGTAGAAACTTAGACAGAATACTTTCTAGCATTTTAAATGATAAGACTCTTACCACAGAGTATTCAAGGTAGCGAGCCCAATTAGCAAGACAGTAACTGTCTAGATGAGCTGGAAAAGATGGCATAGTTAAATATAACCAAATTGCGAGGTAATTATCTGTCATGTACTTATTCATCATTTCTCTCCTCTGTAAACAGTTATATCTGACGCTCGAACGAGAATGGAGATACAGCTAAACAAGTTTTCTCTTCGAAATGGTATATACTGCATTTTGACGCACTACTTTTGACCCTGAAACATCTGCAAAAGGACAAGGCAAAAAGTTTTCTGTCCGAAGATGAGGCATCGTTGAAAACAATGAGATTTTGTATGTTCGTAACGTTGATACAAGTTGTAAAGAAACGTAAGTCAAATTTAAACTTAATTTTCGAAACAATTTGTTTACATAGCCTTTGTAGCTCAAACTGATCAGTTGTTTCTAATAAGGTATTGATCAGCAGAGTAGAAGTAGTTGGCCACCAATAAAAAAATGGTTCAAATGGCTCTGAGCACTATGGGACTTAACATCTGAGGTCATCAGTCCCCTAGAACTTAGAACTACTTAAACCTAACTAACCTAACGACATCACACACATCCAAGCCCGAGGCAGGATTCGAACCTGCGACCGTAGCAGTCCCGCGGTTTCGGACTGCAGCGCCTAGAACCGCAAGGCCACCGCGGCCCGTGAATATTCTATCTAAAAGTTACTTATCTTAGGTCGCTTTTCATTAAAGGAATTATATCAATACATGCTGACGCCTACTCTTCGCCGCTCGGAGTCGCTGCGCGGTTTGAGGCGTCATGTCACGGACTGCGCAGCCCCTCCCGCCGGAGGTTCGAGTCCTACCTCGTGCATGGGTGTGTGTGTTGTTCTTAGCATAAGTTAGCTTAAGTTATTTTAAGTAGTGTGCATGTCTAGGGACCGATGATCTAATCAGTTTGGGCCCTTAGGAATTCCCACACGCCGCGCGGGGTTAGCCGAGTGGTCTTAGGCGCTGCAGTCATGGACTGTGCGGCTGGTCCCTCGGGCATCGGTGTGTGTGTGTGTGTATGTCTTTAGGATAATTTAGGTTAAGTAGTGTGTAAGCTTAGGGACTGATGATCTTAGCAGTTAAGTCCCATATGATTTCACACAATTTTTTTTTTTTTAATTTACACACGTTTGAACATTTTGAGCCTACTCTTCTTGAGAAACTTAAAAAATACGTTTGAACAATACTGTATAATGTAGACATGGATACACAAAAGGATGAAAAGGCTTTTTTTCTGGACAACACGCCTGCTCTCGTAACACAGATTTTATGAGCGAAATGTTAAAAGATTCATCACATTTTGCACCACCTAACCTCCACCGGTTTCCTCATGTTAAGAAATGTCTGGATGAAATGCAATGAAAAGGTTACAGCGTGAGCCGGAATATACTTTGGTGGCCTTCCAGACACGCTACTCCGCCGGCCGAAGTGGCCGTGCGGTTAAAGGCGCTGCAGTCTGGAACCGCAAGACCGCTACGGTCGCAGGTTCGAATCCTGCCTCGGGCTTGGATGTTTGTGATGTCCTTAGGTTAGTTAGGTTTAACTAGTTCTAAGTTCTAGGGGACTAATGACCTCAGCAGTTGAGTCCCATAGTGCTCAGAGCCATTTGAACCACGCTACTCCATGAATGAATCTACTTACCAAATTAGCCTAAAAGGGACTACGCTATCAAATAAAAGCTTTTTCATAAAAGAAAAAAAAAAACAGGGTTTTGACTAGGATACGTAAATGAATACACAACAAACAGTAATAATTCACAGGTATATGTCCCAAAGAATTAAGAGGAACTACTGTTTTTTAGCATTTGGAGCATTTACCATACATTGTAGCTAAGGCATGTTGTGCAGTATCCGCTAAATACGTTACGAAAGCCACAAACGCAATGGAACAAGATTAACTGTATGTTTATGCGCTCACAAATATCATACATCTATCTCACGAAATTTAATATTCTGCTTGAAACCGTGAGAATAACATAACAGAGCCGCGTCCACTAGAGAATAACTGGCGCAGTACTGTGTTGTGGTCGCGAACAAGCCGGTGGTTATCAACAGCAGATCGGTTTCTCACGCGCAGTATTCCTGCACCCTGTGGTAGTGAACATGAGTTATTGCATCACATTTTATTGTCGTTTTGAGATACAATATTGAAGAATGACCGCTTATATACCAAAATCAGC
The DNA here is from genome assembly GCF_023898315.1 of Schistocerca nitens. NCBI lineage: Eukaryota > Metazoa > Arthropoda > Insecta > Orthoptera > Acrididae > Schistocerca > Schistocerca nitens. The sequence goes on along the minus strand of NC_064622.1, from coordinate 122,699,473 downwards.
GTTTTTTTTGGGAATGAAATGTTATAAATAAGGTTACTGCTAAAATTCTTTATGCGACTATTAGTATCTGTGTGCAAGATGTATGAGACACTCGTAACACCCTCAGAGTACAAACAGTGGAGTTATGGTTGCAAAACACTAACACGAACTCTTCTCTGAAGAATGGAAAAACTGTCAGAAGCCAACCTCGGGGAAGATCAATGTGGGTTCCGGAGAAATGTACGAACACGCGAGACAGTAGTGGCGCTGCGACTTCTCTTAGAAGATACATTAAGGAAAGGCAAACCTACGTTTCCAGCATATGTACATTTGGAGAAAGTTTTGATAATGTTCACATAAACACTCTCTTTGAAATTCTGATGATAGCAGGGTTATAACAGAGGAAGGGAAAGGATATTTAAAACTTGTACCGAAACCAGTCTGGCTGCTGTGGCCGAGTGGTTCTAGGCGCTTCAGTCCGGCACCGCGCTGCTCCTATGGTTGCAGGTTCGAATCCGTCCTCGGGCATGGATGTGTGTACGTACTTGGGTTAGTCAGGTTTAAGCAATTCTAAGTACAGGTGACTGATGACCTCGGATGTTAAGTCCCATAGTGCTTAGAGCCATTTCAGCCATTCTGATCAGAAACCAGACGGCAGTTATGAGAGCTAAGGGGCATGCAAGGGAAGAAGTGGTTGAGAAGTGATTGACTCGAGTTTATAGTCTACCGCCGTCTGAACACTGATCAAGGATACCAATAAAAATTTTGGAGTAGGTATTGAATTTCAGGAAAAAAAAACTTTGAGGTTTAACGATGACATTGTAAGTCTGTAAGAGACAGAAAAATACTTGGCAGAGCTTTTTGAATGGAGTGGACAGCGTCGTGACAGGAAGATATAAGAGGAACAAGAGAAGCTAAACAAGGACAATGGACTGTAGTCGAATTAAATGAGGTGATGCTGAGAAAATTTGTTTAGTAAACCCGACATTAAAACCAGTAAATGAATTTTGCTATTTAAGCAGCAAATTAACCGAGGATGACCAAAGCAGAGAGGGCATAAGATGTAGAATGGCGATGGCAAGAAAAGCGTTTCCGAAGAAGACTGTTTAACTGTGTGTGAATTTCTAAGGGACCAAACTGCTTAGGTCATCGGTCCCTAGACTTACACACTTCTTAAACTAACTTGTGCTAAGAGCAATACACACACACCCATGCCCGAGGGGGGACTCGAACCTCCGGCGCGAGGGTCCGAAGAAGATAAATATATTAACAACGAATATAGATTTTTGTGTTATGAAGTCTTTTCTGCAGGTATTTACGTGGATTTCAGTCATGTATGCAAGTGAAACATGGACGATGAACAGTTTAGATTTTTTTTGGAAATTTGTGGTAAGTTCCTGTGGGACCAAACTGCTGAGGTCAACAGTCCCTAGGCTTACATACTACATAATCTAACTTAAGGTAACTTACGCTTAGGACAATACACACGTCCATGCCCGAAGGAGGATTCGAACAGTTTAGGCAAGAGGAGCATAGAGGATTCTGAAATGTGGTACTAGAGAAGAATGCTGAGGGATTAAATGGGTAGATCGCGTAACAGATGAGGAGGTACTGAATACAAGTGGAGAGACAGGAACTTTTTGGCACAAGATGACTAAAAGAAGGGATCTGTTGATAGGACACATTCTAAGACATCAAGGAATCACCAGTTTAGTATCGGAGGAAAGTTTGGGGCTTTAAAAACCGTATAGAGAGACCAATAGATGAATATACAAAGTAGACTCGGAAGGAGGTAAATCGCAATAATTATTCGGAGGTGAGGAAGCTTGCTAGCATGCAGAACAGCATCAAATCATTCTTCAGGCTGAAGCCCACGGCAACAACATTAGTTGAAGTACAGAGTGTATCACAAAAAATCACCCGATTTGGAATGTCTACATTTTTGAAATTAATATTCATATACAATGATTTTTTTATGAACAGGAAACTCAAAAAGTTTTTTTTTCCATGCCTTTTCATACGTGTTCAATATGCGTCCCTTGAGATGGACGGCAAATGTCAATGAGGTATTCAAATTGTTCCCACACTACTGTGAGCATGTCTTGAGTTACAGCTTCCACAGCTGCTGATATGCGATGTCTCAGTTCATTCATTGTTGCTGGTAACAGAGGCACACAAACAGAGTATTTTACAAATCCTCACAAGATATAATAGACACATACATTCAGATCCGGTGACCTTGGAGGCCAGTAATCATTTGGTCCAGTACGGCCGATCCATCGTTCAGTAATCCTTTGATTTAAAAATTCACACACTTGCAGATGCCAATGTGGCTGTGCCTCATCCTGTTGGTAAATGAAGTCGTTCGAATCGGCCTCCAATTGTGGATAAAGAAAGAACGCAAGCATATAGAGATGGGTGCTTCCTGTAACAGTGTTCTCGGCAACGAAAAATGGATCATACACCTTTTCCCGTGAAACTGCAAGAAACACATTTAATTTAGGAGAGCCCTCTCATGCTGTACAATTTCATGTGATTGTTCCGTACCAAATAGTATTACATTATGACGGTTCAGCTTTCCGTTTAGAAGGAATGTTGCATCGTCACTAAACACTAAGCGTAGAAGAAAACTGTCATCCTCCATCTTGCCAAAAACGAAATTACAGAACTATACACATTGTTGTCTGCCACCTACACGAAGAACTTACAATAGCTGAATTCTGTATGGTCTCACGTGTAAATGTCGACGCAATGCACGCCAAATGGACATCGGGGGGCATGTTGAGCAGTCGAGCTGCAAGGCGAGCGGGCTTCTGTGGACTGCTTGTGTGACTACGGCGGATGGGTTCGGCGTCTATGTCGGACACTCGGGGACGGCCCGTCGAATTACCTTTACACAAACAACCGGTATCTTAGAATTGTTCATGCCATCGTCTGATGCTTTGTGCTGTAGGAGGATCCACACCCCACCTAGTACGAAAGCCACGCTGAACAGTTATTACTGATCCGCACTGCGTAAAACGTAGAACACAAAACGCTTTCTATTGTCCCGAGACCACTTTTACTACAGCTGAAGTGGACGCACACTGCTACTACGTAGCGGGAACCATGTAAATCTCGAGAGATTGCTCTTTCCGACAGTACGTTGTTGACGCAAGTATAATAACACAATAGTTAAAATTTTTTTCAAATCGAATGATTCTTTGTTAAACACCCCGTATTTCTAGTTTTTACTGAGACTCTCGAAAGATCTTAAAAACTCTTTACAAGACGTGTCTTCCGTAAATAACTTAAAACTATCAGATATTTTGACAGTGAAACAAAGAACAGCACTTAACGTATACACAATAGAAAATGTGTAACAGTATCCTTTCAGACTCTTCTCCATTGTTTCTCTTTGTTTTAAGTGAATTGGCTCGACACACACAGCCAGTTTAAGTATTGTACAGATCCAAACGGACTTAATGTAACTCATTTCAGATAATGCCGCATTGTATAATGGAGCATCATCAAATGGGCTCTGAGCTCTATGGGACTTAATTGCTGAGGTCATCAGTCCCCTAGAACTTAGAACTACTTAAACCTAACTAAAGACATCACACACATCCATGCCCGAGGCAGGATTCGAACCTGCGACCGTAGCAGTCGCGCGGTTTCAGACTGTAGTGCCTACAACCGCTCGGCCACTCCGGCCGGCGCAGCATCATCAATCGATAAATGTATGTATGGTGTCATAATTATAAAGACAATTGTACAGAATGTGAAAAGGAATATCTAAATCATTAGGAAAGAACGAAGTTTTTACAATTTGTCGTTAGAGATTCAGGCTAACGGAGATACGTAATGAAGTCTGGCGATGATGACCGAACAGTGGCGACACTCATCTAAAGAAATAAAGGCGTTATCGAGGAATTAAAATCATTATGGCAGGATGTGGATTTGAAACACTTTGTTCTAGAATATTATCCAGTGCTTCGAGATGGCATCACTTCATTTGGTTAGTTTTTAGTTAATACTACGAATCTTTATGAAGTGCAAAATACAGATGCAATCACTACTATTTAATTTTCAGAATGCAAAATAAGTAAATCAGTGGAGACGTTCTATTTTGTAGAACGAATCTCAAACAGTGGCGTTGCACACGTAACGTTTGTCATAATTTTAAACACACTAGTTTTTCTTTAAAATATATTATAAAATCTTACTACAGAATAACCAATTACCTTTATAATATCCCGCAGTGTTATCTTTAGTCTGAGTTATAACTGCAGTTAGGATTGTAGAGTTACATTTCTGCATAACAAGGGAATGAGAAATAAGGCGCATAAATCACACCTAGAAAATTGTAAACTTTGCTCTGTCAGGCAAATTCGAATATTTGGTTGCGGCAAACTAAGACGAGTGGACAAACTTTTCACACCATATCTCTTCTTTTCTGACGTGAGATGACGACTATTAAAAAAGTTTTCCAACACCCGGCCAGCCTTGACGTTTGAAAAGTTCTGCTCGCAGCTTCGCCTCTTTGCTTTCTCTCTGAGCTGTCCTTGCCGCAGACTGCCGTATGACATTTGAATTCCGGAAGACAGTCTGGATGGGCATTCTCCACTCCTGTTTCACTTGGCCCGACCAAAGTCGCATTAGATAAAAAAAAAATCGATCTCTGCTTGGAAAGAGATATTCGCTGCTAGTTGCGAGTAACTCCGTGGTGGAGAGATGGCATTTGAAAGTCACGGCCGAGCAATTAATCAACAGTTTAAAGAGCCAGAGTAAATGGTCAGTGTGGTGCACACGACTGAACAAAAATTCGTGAGATAGTGAGACAATTTGTTATGCAAACTATTGCCAATGTAAGAAGTGTACGGTGAGCTAATGATCTACACTCTTTACTGGGAGGAAACAGGACTGAGGGTGAGTGAATACTCTACTGAATATCAGGAGTAATGCTATACACTATGTGATCAAAAGTTTCTGGACACCCCGAAAAACATACGTTTTTCATATTAGGTGCATTGTGCTGCCACCTACTGCCAAGTACTCCATACCAGCGACCTCAGTACTCTTTGGATACCGCAAAACTCACGGACTTCGAACGTGGTCAGGTGATTATGTATCACTTGTGTTAAACATCTGTACGCGATATTTCCACACTCCTAAACATCCCTAGCTCCACTGTTTCCGATGTTATAGTGAAGTGGAAACGTCAAGGGACACGTACAGCTCAAAAGCGTACAGGCCGACCTCGTCTGTTGACTGACAAGGACAGCCGACAGTCGAAGCGGGTCTAATGTGTAATAGGCCGACATCTATCCAGACCATCACACAGGAATTCCAAACTGCATCAGGATCTACTGCAAGTACTATGACAGTCAGGCAGAAGGTGAGAAAACTTGGATTTCATGGTCGAGCGGGTGCTCGTAAACGACACATCACACCGGTAAATGCCAGACGATGCTTCGCTTGGTGTAAGGAGCGTAAACATTTGACGTTTGAACAATCGAAAAAAGTTGTGTGGATTGACGAATCACGGGACACCATGTGGTGATCCGATGGCAGGGTGTGGGTATATCGAATGGCAGGTGAACGTCATCTGCCAGCGTGTGTAGTGCCAACAGTAAAATTAGGAGGTTGTGGTTTTATGGTGTGGTCGTGTTTTTCATGGAGGTGGCTTGAACCCCTTGTTGTTCTGCGTAGCACTATCACAGCACAAGCTGACATTGATGTTTTAAGCACCTTCCTGCTTCCCACAGTTGAAGAGCAATTCGGGGATGGCGACTGTACCTTTCAACTCGATCGAGCACCTGTTTATAATGCACGATCTGTAGCGGAGTGGTTACACGACAATAACATCCCTGAAATGGACTGGTCTGCACAGAGTCCTGACCTGAATCCTATAGAACACCTGTAGGATGTTTTGGAACGCCGACTTCATGCCAGGCCTCACCGATCGACATTGATACTTCTCCTCAGTGCAGCACTCCGTGAAGAATGGGCTGCCATTCCCCAAGAAACATTCCAGCACCTGATTGAACGTATGCCTGCGAGAGTGGAAGCTGTCATCTAGGCTAAGGGTGAGCCAACACCGTATTGAATTCCAGTATTACCGATGGAGAGCGCCACGATCACAGTCATTTTCAGCCAGGTGTCCGGATACTTTTGAGCACATAGTGTATGTTTTCAGAAGCGATAGTATAGACCAATTATGAGAAGCGTTTCCTATGAAATATATGTCGAATTTTTACTGCCTACAGAAATGAGTTGTTGCTTTGCATGTTGATATTCTAGTTGCTATTGATTTATTTATCGATTATCGTGTATCCTCGGAGTCTTTGACGTGGGAATGCTTCAGTAAAATTCTCTCGGATTTTATTTTTCAAGTTCAACTTTATGATTTGTGCCTAAGTTTACATTATTGAATTTTTCAACACTGATTCTGATTTGCTAGCCAGTTCTTGGCTACTGTACGGTTTAAGTGCGCTGAGCTGAGTATGGCTGCACAGTACTTGTGTACGGTTCTTCGAATGGAAACACTGTTGCTGCTTGTAGACTGTACAATAGACGATTGCTCACATTAGGTTAGATTTACGTTCCGTTTCAATAGATCCACAGTGGGAAGATTCACCAGGATGTAGGATATGCCAAAAAACAATAACTCATAATGAACTGTTATAAAGGAAAAGAACTAAAAATGTTTTGAAAATATTTTATTTTGAAACGTCCTCTTAGAAAAATTATGAATGTCTGTGCTGGTAAACTTCTACGTTATTGGATACAAAGACAGCTGAGTAAAACTGAACGTACTCTCTTTACTTATTCTGATCACCACTAAACTGATACACAGTATTTTTTAGCGCAACACTGTCTGACTTTCAGTAATCCCTACAAAAGTATGGCCCTGACTAACAATAACCTATAACTTTCTTGAATTACTTACTTCACAAAAATCTTCGTTATTCGAACTACTGCAATACAGCGAGCGCTAATACTGCCAGCTAAATAAAAGATTCTAACTACTGAAGGCACTAACTACTGATGGGCATAGTTAGCAAATGAATGATTTTGATAGAGAACAAACAATGTATTTACCTTAATAATGTTCAAAAGTCATCATACATATATATAAATTCACGACATCCATCTTTATAAATTTCCTTTTTCTGGCGGACACACGTCCATATTGTTCACTTACAGTAACCTCTCGAAACTCTGGCATCTCTCTCTCCACATCCACCACTGCTGGCAGCTCACCTGCAACTACACAACGCTACGCGCAGTTCACATCCAACTGTCCAACACTACAATAGCGAATATTCCAACAGTGCCAACCAGCCACAGACTGCACACAGCACAATCAGTCATTTTCATACACAGCGCTACGTGGCGTTACCAGCATAAAAACCTAAACAACCTACTTACAATTTAAATGGCGATAACTTGTCAATGTAAATTCCAGCGCATTGAATTGCATTTGACAACCGTTGGAGGCATGCATCATCAAAACGAAAAATCATTTTAAAACACTTTTTTACAATTATCGCATTACTGCATTGAGTTGTGCAGAGGTCAGATTGTACTCATACTGACTTTAGTTGATATTGTTAGTCACTTACACACATCAGTTGTTACTAATAAGGTATTGATCAGCAGAGTAGAAGTAGTTGGCCACCAATAAAAAAATGGTTCAAATGGCTCTGAGCACTATGGGACTTAACATCTGAGATCATCAGTCTCCTAGAACTTAGAACTACTTCAACCTAACTAACCTAAGGACATCACACACATCCATGCCCGAGGCAGGATTCGAACCTGCGACCGTAGCAGTCCCGCAGTTCCGGACTGAAGCGCCTAGAACCGCACGGCCACCGAGGCCGGCGCCACCAATGAATCCTTCGTTGTATGAACGTGTGGCGTCTGTTCCTTCGGACATGTCCGAAAGAACAGACACCATGCGAAATCCGCAGCTATGATATATCCTGTGCAAATTGAAGGACAGGTGGTGGAGAGGGGGTGAGAATGGAAGGGAAAGGAAAGGGAAGGAATAATTGATATCAGCTCCATCCGGACTTCATGGTGGACCAGACTAGAACCCAGTATCTCCTGCTTCTTTCATAATCGCGTTAACTATTGCGCCATCTGGACACTGTATTCATCGCCAACGCGCGGACCATCTCGGTACATTACCCGACCCACTCACATTGCCTCCCAGCGGCACTTATTCGCCTCTATGGCCAATGAATCCACAATCTTCAGTCAGGATTGACAATTCGTTCGACCTCCGGCGTGAATCTAAAATTAGCGAGCATGGAAGACATGAACACAAACAGTGGATTGGTGGCGCTAGGTGGAAATGTGAATCGGCCGGGCAGCGTACCGATATAGTCCGCGTATTTGCGAAGAACACTGTGTCCTGATGACGCAGTGGTTAACGCACCTGCACACTAACCGTGATGGCACATATTTTGACTCATCGCCGCTGATTCTGCATAAGGTCCTAATGCAGCTTGTATCAATAATTCCTTCTCTTCCCTTGCCCTTCCTTTCTTCCCTCACACCTTCAATGTACCTAAAATCCATTATTACTTGCTAAACTTCATGGTGAAACCTTCAGCTGCATTTAATTTGCACAATTCGCTACTAATTTCGGTCAATGACCATTATAAAGCTTAGCCTTTTGAATAACTCAAACCATGGGAGATTACACAGTTTGCAGGGAAATATGAGATTGGACAGTATTTCAATTACTAGCATAAACGACAGGAAAACTGTGCCACAATGTGAACAGAAGTAATTTGCTCTTGCCCATCATAGTACGTAAAAGTTTCTCACATAATAACTGTGCTTAACAATTTTCGTCGAGAAGCAAATCTACATCGACAAGTAGTAACACACTGACAGGCGTAACTAGGCCAAACAGTCAAGGATGACATGTCAGAGATAAAACTATAGTACATGCAGGAAATTACAGAATTGATTTACTAAGAGTATATTATAATCTCTGGTTCCAAGCGAACACTACACTAATGAGCTAGATCGTGAAATTCCATATGTAAAAACGTAATACACACGAAATGTGACACTGGAGACTTTTGCAATCTAAAATACTGTGGAACTTCCGAAAACAAATTAGCTTAAACCATAGAAAACCATTTAAAGGCATCAATACACCAGGTAAAGCCACACTAGCAAAATTTTGTATATTGAAAAACGTCGTCATTGCCGAAAAAAGTCAGGTAGGAAATATTACTGGTGCAGGTTGTTGTTATCTTAACTGACGAAATGAAAATAGCATATACTAGCAAGTAAACATCAGCTCACAAAATGATGCATCGTAAAATTTCGTGTACAGTCTGAATATAACGAAAACCAACCTCACACAGTATCTAGTACCACAATATATTATAATGCTAATATGATTACCTTTTGAACATAGAGATTAAAACTTTATTACACTTTTGATTCCACACACCCAATAGAAGATGTGGGCGGGGGGCTAAACAGTTGAGTTTTTTTGATCAATCTGAGTATAGTACACACTACGAGAAAGCAGGGAGAAACAGTGTTAATTTTTTTATTTATAAAATTTATAAAGAGGGGTTTGAAAGTGAAGGGGACAGTGAGCTGATAGAAAGATGGGTATAGGCAACCGACAGCACCTACAGCTTAAATAGTGACATAAATGACTTACCTTCATACAGACTCTTAATGAATTACTCACAGAGTGTACAAAATGTTCCTCCACTCCTCGCGCCTCCTTGGCAGATTAATATTAATGACAATGCAAATGTAGAGAATAGGTATGTCTTATGGTTATTTCTTTAATAGATTTAGTAATTTCAGTGAGTGGTTCTATGGAAAGTGTTCTGTGCATATGGTATGTTAAATTTCCCCCGCAACGATGGGATGTTTGGAGATTGGGGGTCTGTCTAACTGAGCGACTTCAGTGACTGTCAGTTATTTATGGAATTTTCATCTAAGCTTTACATTTCTAGGTTCTTATAATTATCATTCATTACCTTATATGCTTTCCTTTCAAGCTGTTCAATAGTTTTCCTCAAGCCCTTTTTGCTTTGTAGATCAAGTAGTTGTGACAATGCAAAAACGTAGGTTTAAACTTAAATAGTGGCAACACTGCTTTGGAGGCGCTATGCAATGGAATCTACTATTTTCGCTGATAGCACACGTTGCTGACATACCTACCTTACCTCCGAGCAAATGGACTGGCAAATCCCGCGATACCGGCGCTCGCAAAATAGAGGGAAACACAGTCACTTGTGAGAGAGCGGTCTAACGTAACGGTGTCACTATGTTTTCGAAACAGGAGCAACGGAGTTGTATCAAGATGGAATGAGCCAGAGGTCGTACAGCACGACAGTGTCATCAAGGTCATCAAGGTGCGGGGAATCGGCATTGCCGTACAGAACAGTGGCACGTTGATATGAAACTTCCTGGCAGATTAAAACTGTGTGCTGGACCGAGACTGGACCTCGGGATCTATGCGTTTCGCGGGAAAGTGCTCTACCAACTGAGCTACCCAAGCACGACTCACGTCCCGTCCTCACAGCTTTACTTCTGCCAGTACCTCGTCTCCTACCTTCCAAACTTTACAGAAGCTCTCCTGCGAACCTTGCAGAACTAGCACTCCTGAAAGGAAGGATATGTGGAGACACGGCTGAGACACAGCCTGGGGGACTTTTCCAGAATGAGATTTTCACTCTGCAGCGGAGTGTGCGCTGATATGAAACTTCTGCAAGGTTGGCAGGAGAGCTTCTGTTAAGTTTGGAAGGTAGGAGACGAGGTACTGGCAGAAGTAAAGCTGTGAGGACGAGGCGTGAGTCGTGCTTGGGTAGCTCAGTTGGTAGAGCACTTGCCCACGAAAGACAAAGGTCCCGAGTTCGAGTCTCGGTCCGGCACACAGTTTTAATCTGCCAGGAAGTTTCATATCAGCGCACACTTCGCTGCAGAGTGAAAATCTCATTCCAGTGGCGCGTTGGGTAAAAGCCTTCAGCCAAGGTCGGCAAAATGTGGCAGACATACATCGGGCAGGTCGTCCTAGCGTCTTTGAAGAAGTGCTTGCTGTTGCCGCGTTAGTGGCCAGTCATCGACGCCATACGATTCGTGAGCTCGCCTACGAAACCGCATTAGCGCATACAACTGTCCTTCGCATCCTGAAAGAACGCCTGGGCATGGGAAAAATTGCATCACAATGGGTTCCGCGTGACTTGACGGAAATGCAGAAATGGATGCGTTACGACGCTGCTCACACGTACTTGGAGCGCTACGAGCCTTTCTTACGCAGTATTGTAACACTGGATGAGATATTGGCCACATCGTACGAGCCAAAACTGAAACGCCAGTTCCAACGAATCGCGTCATTATGGGTCACCGCGAAAGACGAAAGTGTGTCAGAGCCCCAGTATGGTGAAAGTTATGGTGATTCTTGTGTACGACTGTGATGGTGTTATCCTAACGCATTACGTTCCTCCACGGCAGACCGTCAATGCACAGTATTACTGTTCGTTTTTGGAGCATCACCTGTGACCAACTTTGCGAAAGAAACGGTGGACTCTTTCCGCGGAACTCACTCATCATTTTGGACGACAATGCGTGGGCGCATACAGCGCAAGCTGTGCCTACTCTGTTCCTTCGATGGGACTAGGAAGTACTGTACCATCCACTATACTCCCCGGGGTTAAGTCCTTGTCAGTTTGATTTGATTCCGATTCGTGGCATTCGCTTCAGAACTGTTCCAGAGATTCGACAGGCAGTAGACCGCTCCATTCGCACCACCAACAGAACAGGCTCTGCTAACGGTATACTACGCCATCCACGTCGTTGACAATGGGTTCTACACAACGCTGGTGACTACATTGAAGGACAGTAGCAGGTGCAAACATGTAACTCTTTAGTATCGGTTATGAATAAATAGTTGCCACTATATAAGTTCCAACAATCGTATAAGGTTTATAAGTGTGACATTGCAGATGCGTTTGTAATATTCTAGCTTGTTTCTTTTTTTTTCAATTTCGATAGGATTTTATGTGGGCTACACGAGATGAAGTGTATTCTAGCTACAAAGTGTGTGTGTGTGTGTATTTGTGTGTCTGTGTGTGTGTGTCTGTACATGTTTAGATTTTGCCTGCAAGATGGAAGTATTTGGAAGCTTATGGTCTCTTTCCTTCGGCACCTTTATTGAACGTTTCTGCGTATACATAAATACCTATCAGTTATTTCTGGAAATTATCACGTATGTTTTACAATTTCTAGGCTGTGATAGTTAATTTTAGTAATCTTAAATGCATTACTCCCTTGTGGTGAACCCCCCCCCCCCCCCGTCTCTTTTAGTGTATCGAAAAGAGTGATAATGCAAGTGTTCATACATGTCATGCTGTACATTCTTATTTTAATACTGTAATATGTTCGCTAATGTACCAAACCATTTCTGATATGGCTTGATAATTTCACTTATGTGAAGTCCATTATGTGTGAAGGTTTTCTAAGTACTGACAGGATGCATTTTCTCCCGTAATACGCTGATGACATCACCATCACAGTGACAGCTATAGACAGACTACAAGTAGCGCTAAACACACTAAGCGAATGAGCGGAGAAAACGACATCAAGATAAACGAAGAGAAGATGGATTTGGTAGTGTTACGGATAAGAGGAACACTCACTGAAGCAGAGAACGTCAAATTCAATGGAAAACCACTCAAGAGGGTTAACAGTTTCAAATTTCTAGGCATCACAATACCAACAACGGGAAAATGTTTCATACTACATATAAGAGCTGGACTATTGGCGGCCATTAGAGCTATGAATGCACACCATTATCGATCAGCACAGCTTTGGACCTGTTTAGGCTAAAGATACTACCTGTTCTGACGTATGGCCTAGAATCAATGGGAGAATACCTCGCGTACAAACAGCTGGAAGAATTGGAGGTAGTAAAGGCTAGGCACGTGGAAAAAATTTTAGGAGCCACGCAGAACTCAAGGTCGAGGCTAGTGTATGAGCTCATCAGAAGACCTTCCTGATAGAGGATCTAAATGAGAGCTCATACTCCCACCCAGGGTCGACTTCAAACAGTTTCTGCGAGATCTGCATGAGAAGGAAAACAACGTACTATAGGACTTCTATGCAACGTCCGCTATTCAGGACAGTACCAGGATGGAAGCTAATCATGAAATGCTATACGTGACGACGAGACTGGCGACCCATGGTTTTCACCACAAGATTTGTTGCAACAACGTATTTCGCGAACCAAATGACGAGTGTGTGTGAGAGTCGTGCTTGGAATTCTGTGACCGATACCGTATTATCAAATGCAGGAACAGACAGAAATTCACCATAGCTTACAGCAAAGACAAGTAACATGGATGTAATGTAATGTGAATGTAATCCTTTGCACGGCGTATGAGCATTTCCACTAAATAAATTTCATCCTGTAATTATGGAGATGTTTGTAGATCAGGGCTCTCTCTTATTGGACCCCAATATTGAACATAAGTCGTATGTTGCTCAAGTTAGCCTTGTGTTATACCCTTTCAGCAAAACTTGTTTAACTTTTTTGTTTATACAACGTATTATCTAATTTAGGTTGTTAACTTCTCTCTTTGGAAATAGAATATTCTCTGGTACTAAATAATTAAATGTGAAATGTAATATCTTGAAGAATTCCTGTCAATAATATATTATTACTAATTTCTTAAACATAAATGAGGTACTGGTTATGGTAGTTGTTTCAAGAGACGTGTAAATTTAGGTATTTTTAGGATCGTATGTGTGACACCACATCCAGTTATTCTTTCTGTTAGACATGAGCCCGTAGATCAATTCCCAACCCAGTACACCTCCAGGAGTTCCTTAATCTACTATTTTTTTTTTTTTTTTGGGTTAGCTCTTGGCTGAGAGGCCCTAAATGCGGTCTATATTTTGCTTGAAGAGAGAGTGCCTGTTACACCCCTCTATTCTCAACTGTTAAGATTCTATATAAAAGTAAATTATTGATATTACTATTTAAGCTGTAGGCTTACTTGACTGTTCATCCCCGTCGTTCTATCAGCTGATCGTCCCCCTTATTTTCAATTCCTATTTTAGGAAAAAAGAAGTAACACTGTTTCCTCTTGCTTCCTCTTTAGTCTATGCTACATTCACATTCATAAAAAAAATTGCAACTGTTTAAAGAAATCCCTCCCCTCCCCCTCCCCCTCCCCCCCCATAGCCCCACAACCAGCGCCACCCACATCTCCCACTGGGATTGTTGAATTAAAAGTGTAATGAAGTGTTCAAGAGGAATGCATGTTACTGTTATAATACATTTTGGTTTGGAATACTGCGTGAACATGAACTATTAAAATGCATCATTTTTTGAGCTGATGTTTACTTGTTAGTATATGCTATTTTTATTTCATCTGTCAAGATAACAAGATCCTAGACCAGTATTATTTCCTAGCTGACTTTTTTTCGGCAATTACGATGTTTTGTAATGTACAAAATTTTGCCATTGTAGCTTTACCTGGTGTACTGATGTCATTAAATAGTTTCCTATGTTTAAGCTGATAAGCAGTTACGATGCATTTTATATTACAAAGGCCGCCATTGTGGCATTTCTTCTGTATTACGTTTGTATATATGGAATTTCACGATCTATCTCAGTAACGTAGTGTTCACTTGTAACCAAAGATGATAATGTACCTCTTAGTAAACCTATACTGAAATTGCTAGTATGTACTACAGATTGATCTTGAATGGCATTGTCTTTGACTGCATCCTTGGCTGTTTGGCCTAGTTACATCTGTCAGCTTGTTACTACCTGTTGTATTGGATTTGCTTCCTGTCGAAAATTATCATGCACAGTTCTTAATGTGAGAAATATTTTATGTACTGTGGTGGGCTTAAACAGCAAATGACTTCTGTTCAAATCGTGGTATAATTTTTCTGCCGTTTATGCTGTAAGAGAAATACTATTTAATCTCATATTTCCCTGTAGACTGTGTAGTCTCTCATAGTTTTATTTATTATTTTTAGACTAAGCATGATAATGACCATTGACCGGAAATAGTAGCGAATTGTGCAAATTAAACGAGAGCTGGAGGATTCACCATGAATTTTAACAACTACTTGGCGGCTGAATATCCCCAACTACAAACACATATAAATTC
The DNA here is from genome assembly GCF_023898315.1 of Schistocerca nitens. Lineage (NCBI taxonomy): Eukaryota > Metazoa > Arthropoda > Insecta > Orthoptera > Acrididae > Schistocerca > Schistocerca nitens. Next base: position 122,684,336 of record NC_064622.1, on the reverse strand, counting down.
ATTTATTAATATTTAAACTTTTCATGGCTATAGTCATGTTATTGGAAATGGATGTTCTTGAATAATGGACACCTTTCTGGGACAATGTAAGTGACCTGATATTTTGTGTAGATTTTTCTTATTTCTGGTATTGATTGTGTGCACTGATTTGTTGGTCTGAAAAAGAGATATAATTTTAATGAGAAATTTCATGAAGGAATAATTATATTCTAAAGCAATAACTAGTACCCCAGCTTTCTGAAGAGATCTCTGCAGGATGTTCGTGCAATCATACCACGGATAATTCTCATTACAGAGTTTAGCTTGCGTTGATGAGTTACCCAAACAATAATGCCGTGCTATATAATGTATTGAATGTAAGCATCGTATGCAGCTTTTTTATTTTTGTATCACCTTTGTCAGACAACATTCGCATAGAAAATAGAGTTTTATTTAAGTTCTTTATGAATTCTGTGATATGATCCTTCCACTTGAATTCATTATCAAGCTGTAATCCCAAGAATTCAACATTGTCAACTTCTTCCAAATGTTTTTAGTCATATTTCAGGTATGTACTATGGGAAAAGTCTTAAAACTTCTAAACAGCATGTACTGCTGGTTTTGAAATTTTAGTGACATACAACTGACTAAGAATATTTATTAATGGCCATGAAAATTTCATTAACCGAAGTTTGGAGAATTTTACGCGATTTGCTATTTATTGAATGCTTCTATTAGCTACACTCAAACAAGCTTGGCATCAGGTACTGTTATAGATAAGATGTTACTGAAATACACAACTAAAAGAGAAACAGAAGTTTTTGGGACACCACATATAATTGGTTCCCAGTTCGATGACACCTGATCGCTTAATACGTATCTCTGTCCTGGCAATTGCCTTTGTTTCCTGCCAGAGATAAAGTATATTTGCCATTTAGTAACATATCGGGTTACACCATAACATTATATTTCTTTAAATGGATATTGCGATTTACACAGTCAGATGCCTTGAACAGATTATAATATATGCCAGTATCCTATAATTTATTATGTAATGCATTGTGTTTTCAGTGTATGTGGAGATAGCCCTTTTAATATCAGAACCCTTTAAGAAGTCCGTACTGTGAATTTTACAACGTTTTATTTGTTGAAAACCGACAAAGAAGCCAACTGCGTATCATTGTTTCTACACAGGAGTCATAGCTCAACTGAATGTTGAGATGAACAGTGCGCGGATGAAGTAGGAGACGTTCAGTTGGTAGGATATAGTCTTTCAACAAGCACAAGTAAAATTTCTGTGTGTATCGATGTTCTATGCTATTTAATACGTTGATTGGAACTGTTGGGCTACTGCATCTACAGATGATCTTCTCCTAGACAGTCTCGAAAACAAGATTGTAACATTAGTGAAAGGGATTCCCGTAACTTCAAGGACTGGAATGATCAGCAGTCATGACGGGACCACCGTACATTCTAGATGTCAGGTGACACATTGTGTAAACCTAGCATTCTCTATAAGTTGTGTCAGCAAAATTTACTATGTTTCTTGGCTATCAAGGTCTCTGGGTCTCATCCCTCTATATTATTGCCCGTCCAGATGGTTGAAATGGTAAGACTACGAACAAACAGCAAACTTTATAGACGAACTGATCGTTCCCCTTCAATAACAAATCTTCAGCAATATGCCCGCATCTCGTGGTCGTGCGGTAGCGTTCTCGGTTCCCACGCCCGGGTTCCCGGGTTCGATTCCCGGCGGGGTCAGGGATTTTCTCTGCCTCGTGATGGCTGGGTGTTGTGTGCTGTCCTTAGGTTAGTTAGGTTTAAGTAGTTCTAAGTTCTAGGGGACTTATGACCACAGCAGTTGAGTCCCATAGTGCTCAGAGCCATTTGAACCATTTTTCTTCAGCAATATCACAGAACAATTACACCTGTGTTGATAAGAGAATTTAGAAAACCGCGTTGTCAGAGGTTGAATCTATAAAAATTAACTAGTCTTTGCTTGAAAGTTCCTTGGGTGTTAGTTTGGATTATATTCTAATAGCTGTGTCTCCATAAGCAATAAAAACTGGACAGATGCTTTATGCAGTGTGGTTTATTCGCATTTTTCATTATGAGGGGCAACTTTTCGAAACGCAAATTTCCAAGAGAGGCACAAAACTTATACTGCAAAATGTACTTAATTAATTATGTCGAATTTTTGACGAAATTATGACGTAGGCCTATTGAAAAAAAGTAGTATTAACATGGAATTTTTTTCTTTTACTTTCAAGATATAAGCACCTTTATGAGGGATTAAATGTGGTTTGTTGTGTTCCATTTTTCATTTATTCCTCATTCGTCTTCTCGTTTCACGATTCACTTGTTCTTCAGCTGCTACACGTCCACTTTCTTTTGTATTCTGCATGCAACACGACGAAGTTTTTAAACCTGACTTCTGTATTTTTAACAGTCAGAACGAAAAAAGAAAATACTAAACAATAATGTAACTGAAAACGGGAACGTTGGTCATGGTTGGTCTGTGAAATGGTTTCGCTCTGGTCCAACAGTCCTACATTGTGGCTAACATTGCTTCATAAAATAAAAGGATAAACAGAGGAGATTTATGTAGTTTGATTATTTCGTACTAGAGGACAATGTGCTATTGAATTTGCTACTTTTGAGAGCTGTTTTTGACGGTTTAAAGTGAGTTTTGACGGGATCTGACTCTATCACAGGTCAGAAAATACATTATTTCGTTAGTTAATCAATTTCGTCGACCGGTAGACCTTATGCACTTCGGAAAGTTGTTCCTCATTTATAGTACCACTTGCTAAAATATTTATTCGTACTGAAACACTTAGTGTTTCTTATAATAGTTTTCATTACTACAAAATTTACGAAGTTCAAGAAACTGCAACAAAATAATGGCAATTTTAGGGTTATCACCTAGATACCTCTCAAAAATGATAAAACAGTTGTTTTATTTTATTTTATTTTTTTTATTGCAGAAAATATCTCAGTATAATAATGGCCAATTCAATACGTCGTAAACTAAGCAAAAATCATAGATATTTTAATCACAGGTGTAACACTGCAAAAACTACTTTATTGTTAGGGCTACCTAAGCCCTAAGAAAAAAGTAAGTCTTCCAAAGATACTACGTTACTGCAACTACTGTATATCCCAACAGCATTGAGAAAAGATCTTAAATAACAAAACATTCAGAAAAGAACCGGTTGTTGTTATCAGACACGTATTCTTGTGTATTCTAGGAATACCAACGCATTTTCCATAATGCCTGCTACCAAGCTGGAGGGTACTTTACGCTCACATGAAAAAAATTTCGAAAGAAACAAAATTCGTTAACTGCTGATAACTTTTATCAACACTATCCGTCCTAAGGATCTTTTCTCAATGCTGTTGGGATATACTATCCGTCCTAAAGATTCAGAAGGATGTAGGTTGCAGTAGGTACTGGGAGATGAAGAAGCTTGCACAGGATAGAGTAGCATGGAGAGCTGCATCAAACCAGTCTCAGGACTGAAGACCACAACAACAACAACATCCGTCCTAAATAAGTATAAATGTATAAGTAGGTTCCAGAACCAGAAAATATCTTTTAGCACAATCTTAGCAATATCAACGCACTTCTCATTGTATGTACTGTGAGGGAGAGGTACTTAATGACCACCACTTTTTTTTAAAAAAAATGCAGCTATAGTTAACTGTTGTTCACTTTTGTTCAAGAAATAACTTTTGAAGTTATTTAGATATGTACAAAGAGTTCTGAATTTGAAAACGTGCATACAACATTTGTTGTGAAAAGTCACATTCACTGCTAAAAAAATTGAAATTACGAAATCTGGTATAAGAAATCAATGGAAATATAATTTTTTTTAATTTTAAAATATTAGATAGATGACTGACTAGTTTAAAATATTCTTATAAGGTGAGCATAAATTACTTTCCCAATCTCCCCTCACCCCCGTGCTGATGCGAGAATTAACAGCGTCCAACAATGAACATACAGCTATGTACCACACACTCAGACTCTACTAAAAATACGGCCACACTCTATCAACGCAGCCAGAAAATTGACAGATTACTAGTTTGAACAGTCTTCTTTATTCCCAGAGGAAGGTAAACCTAAGACTTGCACCATGCTCCCTGTTTCATACTGGTACCATTGTCGTCTCTACACAGGGCTAAACCTGGTAGCCAAATAAAATAAGTTTGGAAACTAGACCGCTGGAAGGTGTTTAATTTGAAATGCCACATCGAACAGCCAAGTCCCACAACTATCTCTAAAAAGGTGAACATGCAGGATGCCTTGTCAGTCCAGAACAACGCAGTCTCAATAATCTAAGTCCAAAACCTGTAATTCAAAGCGACATCGACGATCTAAGAAGTAGTTGTACACTACAATGGCCATAGAAACGAAACTGCGATACTGGGTTGTACAAATAAATAATTTTACAGTCAAAAAGCAACGATGATGTCATTTACATTGGTCCACAACAGTGTTCGGTACCAATACGTTCCAAAAAGCCTCGCCATATCTTGGATTCTATTAATCGCAGAGATAGGGGGTCAAAAGAATGGGCATACTGAAGGTATCGTACAGCATAGTATCAAATTTTTGGCATTTCACTCTCCTCAATCCCAGGCAAACGGAGGAAATAGGTTGGTTCTTTTGCATCTGGTGTGGTCTAGGATGGACCTTAGGGGCTTAAAACAGCACAATTTGACCGTGTCCCGTTTCTGAGAAGACAGCGAAAAACGATAATCTTTGGGTAGGAATAGTACGATTTGTTGAATGGCCACTCCTATAATTTCCATTCATTGAAAATCGTCGAAATTTTTGTCGTATTTTCTTAAAATGATTTTCTAGAGGAACGTCTATTCTCTTTTCGATTTCACTATCCGTTACGGAAATGTAGAGTGTCAAGTTGACCATACTTATGTACGTAATATCCGGTCTTGAGGGATAAATGCAGTTTTAACTGACGTGGTGAACCCTTAGGAATGGTTCCGGGTCATCCTAAAGGTTCTTAGGCCACCAAACTATGTCGTTAGTCAGCATTTTTTCGCTAATAAAACTTTATGACGTGCTGTCTCTGTCTAATGAGCACTTCACGCCTAAACAATATGCCGAAAGTGGTGCTGCATGAACAAAATAATTGGCTAAAAAGGGTCGTGACATGCCTGAAAATAACTTAAAAGGACTGTCATAAATTATGTAAAACTGAAATGACTGTAAATTCAGTAAAATACTTCTAATGACATTTTGCACTTGTAAGATATAAATCATAAGCGAGACTTTTCGATTAACTCCAATTGGTGAGCAAGGTATCCATAAAGATAAACTTATATTATAGCCTTATATTATGCTTGGCCTTATATTATAGCCTTATGTTATGCTTGGTTATTTGTTGTTCATATGTGTGAAGGCATACAAATATGCCGAAGTATGTAAATGAACTGTAAAAACTTTACTGACGTATAGAAATAGTTTTATATGAGCAGCACAGCCTGCTATAGCAGGGAAGAGAAGGAAAGGGAAGCAGTGGAAAAATGCTCCTGTCGCAAAAATATTTGACACGTTAGCATATTCGTGTTTTTTATGCGGAAAAAGAGAGTAGCAGAGATACAGTGACGATGGACGAGAGAGGAGACAGTGCGAGAGGGAGAGAACTAAAGAGGAGACAGCGCCAATGTGACAAAAGCTAATGGTAGTGGGAGAGAGAAAGTGGCAGTGGAAGAGAAATACAAATGGATGAAGACAACAGCTAGCGGTAGGGGGAAAAGATAAAGGACACATACATAGGCGCGAGGGTTTGGATCCTCCCAGAGAAGGTACAAAGGAGGGCGCATTCTCGGTCGACATTTTAAAAACTTGGGTTTAGCGGAGAAAGTAATTTGGACCCTCCGAATTTTTGAGGTGCCGAGATGTGATGCTGACAATGGGAGTGGGAAAGGAATAACAAAGGAGACACTGTAAGTGGGGGAGGATACAGTGGCAGTGGGATATAATGTAAATAAATTGTGGGAAAAGCACACAGTGAGAGAGACATACATAGACAGTGGCAGTGAGGGTAAGATGCTGAGTATGAATGCGTAACTAAAAAAAAGGGTAAAAGAACTTAGAATGTTCTGTGTTAAAAGAGCACAAATATGTTCACATGACAAAATCTTTGGTGAGGAAGGTGGAATGAAGACTGAAACAGCTGATTCCCTACATTCTTGCTAGAGTAGCTAAAAAAGTAACATATTCACATTTCTCGTGATGCGACAGTAGATTTTTTCCGCTGCTAACATTTAGTTGAAGCCACTAGCAGCAACTTGGGATTTATGTGTTCGGATGTACCAGTTGGAGCTGATGTATCAGTGTCGACCCTGATGTACGAATTTTCGCTTTAGGCTAGTATGTCAGCCCAAAAACGGATCATCCGGAGTGATCCTTCCTTCATGCGATGGGGACAAGCTGCCGCTGGGTATGCGATGGCCTTTCACGCCCTTTGGTTTCCTACAGAAACAGTTCACAACCTCTGGTCCCTTCAACCGTGACTGAGGCAGAGGGGGAAACGACTGTCCACGTCTTCACGTACGAGCCTTCATTTCTCTCAGTTGTCGTTGTAGTCCTAATGCGACATGTACGTTGGCTGCGATAGAATCGTTCTGCAGTCAGCTGCGAATACCTGTTCTCTAAATTTGCTAGTAACGTATCGTGAAAAGAACGTCGACTTCCCTTCCAGGAATTCCCATTTGAGTTCGCGAAACATCTCCATAATACTCAGATATTGATCCGATCCGTCAGATCGTTTGTGTATCCAGAGAACAAGGGCGGTCCTATCACGCTTCCCTGGGGCACTACTGAGATATCTTCATCACTGCTGAACGCTCGTCGTCGAGGACAAACGTACTGGCTGGCCGTTGTGGCCGAGCGGTTCTAGGCACTTCAGTCCTGAACCGTGCGACCGCTACGGTCGCAGGTTCGAATCCTGCCTCGGGCATTGATGCGTGTGATGTCCTTAGGTTAGTAAGGTTCTAAAAGTTCTAGGGGACTGATGACCTCAGATGTTAAGTCCCATAGTGCTCAGAGTCATTTGAACCATTTGACAAACGTAGTGGATTCTTTTACTTAAAATGTCTTCGAGCCCCTCACGTGTCTAGGAGCCCATCCCGTTTACTCCGACCTTCGTAACGCACCTATGTATCACACACGTGACACAGACTTACTCCTGACACGTCACAAGCTTACGGCGACGGCATGTAGCAACCTAGAAAGTAGATCTAAGTTAGTTTGAGTTAATAATACGTTTAGAGTTGAAACATAATGACTTAGTGGAACAAAATGGCCATCTCCGTGGAAAACAATATCAGCTCCCAAAACATCTGTCATGTGAAAATTCAATTCGCCGTCGGCATACGCAGTATCCACAGTGCCATAGATAGAGGTAGCCAGATGGATTAGACATGTACACTATTTGTCATTACTGACGGAAATAAGTTATACATATATGTCTATTTAGACTTACGACTGGATCGATAATTAACTGACAGATAGAAAACGGCACGTTATCATTGATTCAGATTCATCTACAGGCACGAAAGAAGTATCTAGTGTGACGCAGGGAAGAGTAACGGGACAATTGACATTCAAGTTGTAGCACCATCACGTGTGTCACGTGTTGCTTATACGAGGGGCGTTCAGAAAGTAAGCTCCGATCGGTCGCGAAATGGAAACGACTACGAAAATCCGATAAAGCTTTGCACAGATGTGTTGGGTAGTGTCTCTAGTATAACCCCAGTTAGCATCACGTCGCTCTTCTCATTTCTGAGCTCGCAGTGAGTGCGTAAAGATGTCTAGAAAATAGTGTCTGCCGCCAAGTACGAGGGCCTGGTGAGAAATTTCGCCTGAAGCTATGCAGCTAACATTACATAACTGTCGTGCTGTTTCTTCTTCAAGACAATTCTCAGCCGCATTCTGCAGGGGCAATGAAGATGCTCCTGCATCGTTTTCAAATGTGAGATTACCCACAATACAGTCCGCAATTGTCTCCCCCTGAGTTTCATCTCTGGTCACATGAACCGCTGTCTTTGAAGACAACATTTTGACACAGACAACGAGGTGTAGGCCAGCGTGGAGAATTGGCGGAAAGCACTGGCGGCTGCCTTCTATGATGAGGCTATTGAAAAGTTGGTACAACGCTATGACAAAAGTCTAAGTCAGAACGGCGACTACGTAGAGAAGTAGCTGAAAGGTGTAGCTAATTGTTACAAGTAAAACATTTCTGATGTTCACTGTGGTTTCAATTTGGCAATCAATCGGAGCTTACTTTCTGAACAGGCCTCGTACATGTACAGGAATTTGTTCATTAATTTTTGGGCTGATACAAATCAAATAACTGTAAATTTTTGTTTTAGTTGTTGGAAATGTCTTACGATGGATTTTTGCAACAATAAATATACATTCATTGGTCATTGCATAGGATTATTTGTAGGTCGTAGGAGCAATGTAACGTCACGTAAAGAAAGCATGGGGAAGAGGGAGAAGTCATTTTGCTTTAAGTACCCGCAGAGAAGGTGGCAGCTGGAAGTGAGTACATGCCAGGTCAGCATATTCGGTACAGTGTTGGCCACCGAGCAGTAGTGCGCTGGTTATTAGCCGGTAGAGGTTGTAAGTCTTACCAGTAGGAAGATCTGGTTTTGGAGCAGCGAAGCTAGAGCAGGTCCTGTGATGGTTTTCACTGCGTGTCTGTGTTGCAAAACGGAGGAACACTAAGTTCCATGGTAAGTTCTAAGACGTTGCAGTTAAAAGCAGAACTCATATTTATAGCTAGAAGTGAACCACATGGAAGCTATCAACGCAAAAAGACCAAATACAATTTGTATTCAATCTACGATCATGATGGAAGCTGAAGAAATGAATTAAAGTTCGTACTACCGCTGGGACTCGAACGCAGGTCTTATTGCTTGTTAGGCGCAAATGGTGGCCATTGCAACACCGCACCTCTAGGGTCTACAGTTCTACACGAACTACCGAAGTCAAACGCCTTCCCCAACCCAACCTTCAGTTCATTATCTTCAGCTTATTTTCCCCCTAAATTGTCACTATTGTAGTCGATGAACCTTCGTGCACAGTAACAACTAGAGTATTTTATGCCTGATCAGTGTTTTATTTTTCATTAATTAGTAAGTGATAATTCGAACTGCGTTGACTAATTCACGTCACCTCACCTGGGAGAGGTTCCTGATCCACATCCTCAGATATGAACTTTAGCATCGTAACAACAAATTTATAGAAAGAGTATGAGACTGCTTATTAAACTATCGTATTAAAATTTTGTCCTTATGAGTCGTTCTGCTCATTGCTGAGCGTTGTGTCCACGTCAATCAAGCTTTTCCGTCTCGCACGGTTACTAGCTTCTCTTAGAGCCTTTTGATGAGAAGATCTGTAGTCTTACAGATACCCCTGATCCGATCCATCCACTTGCTCGCTTCTCTTCCTCTCTGTCTCTTGCCCTAGATCTTATCTTCCATGACTATTTTCTCCGCTTTCGCCGTCTTTTCTCACGATACGGCCAAAGAACTCAAGAATTGTTTCGTTGACAGGAGAAGAAAGGCGCCTGGAGATGATTATTTGCATAATAATGGACGCATTTTATGCGCAGCAACCTGCGCCAGCACCAATGCTCAAATTCATCGATGCGTTGCTTTTTTGTTGGTTTAAGGGTCCATGTTTTGCAACCATAAAAGAAGATGGAAATACTAGTGTTCCAACAAGACGGACCTTCATGGTGTTCGTTATTGCTCTGTTCTGCCAGATCTTGATTAAATTCTTTACAGCCATTCACCCTAGCGTGATCCTTCGACTTGCCTCATCTTCACAGCTTCCTGCGCCACAGATGATTGAACCACGATAGATGAAAGAATGTACCACTTCCAGGTCTTTTAATTGACCTGTGAGTTGAAACTGTACTCCTTGATAAATTATCATGAATTGGGACTTGCTGGGATTGAGGTCCAGTCCACATAATGGAATAAAGTCCTTTACTTTTGCTAATAGCTGAGCTGGCTCATCCTCGCTGCTGGCTGAAAGAACTGAGTCATCAGGAAACTTTAGTTTGTTAATAGTTCTAATCAACTTACATGCATTTAGTCCATCCATCAAGAATATTCCTAATGAAATATTCGTCATAGATGTTGTATAGTCGGGTCATAGAACACAATCCAGTCTGACATCTTTTGTAACATGCAAGAAATCAGATGCTCCAGAACTTGTCTTCACAGCTGTGAGGTGACTATCTTATAGTCACGCTTGGCGGGACACCGAACTCTGCAAGCCCCTGCCACAACTTTTTCCAGTGAACGCAGTCAAAGGCATTCCTACAGTCAACTAAGCAGATGAAGACAAGAATCAAGGATAAAGAGCTCTCGCTAATTCTACATTATTTGTCGTATGTTGAGAATCTGTTCAGAGCTCATTTTCCATCAACAAAACGTGCTTGATCCATGTGAGACTGAATGTATGACTTCAAACCCTGGTTCAAAATGTAAAGGAAAATTTTGCTTTCGTGGGATATGAGAATAATGTTTAACGGGTTGGAGCAGTTCGTCACTGATGATGATGATGTTCGGTTTGTGGGGCGCTCAACTGTGCGGTCACCAGCGCACACTCCAGTTTTTCACACTCCAATTTCTTACGCAGTCCAGTGTAACCACTATCACGAATGATGAAATAATGAAATGATGAGCACAACACAAACACTTATTCCCCGGGCAGAGAAAATTCCCAATCCGGCCGGGAATCGAACCCGGGACCACGTGATCCAAAGGCAGCAGTGTCAGTTCGTTACTGACTCTTTCTTGTGTAGGGGGTAAAGAGAGATATCTTACTATTGTCTTACGCAAAACTGTTAAGTGTGAAGAAATGGGAAATCAAAGGGTTCATCTTAGAATGAGGTAGAGAATTTAACTTTCTTGGTGTTGATAAAATGGGTAACAGTTGTATAATAGAGTACTTTACATCCGATTTTCCTTACCCAAAAGGCAGAGCAACCCTCGCACGATTACCTTTAGGATGTTGTTGTTGTCATCATTGTTTCTGTAGTATTGGCATTTCCGAAGACTGGCTTCATAAGCATCCTTAGCTGAATAAAATATGTCTGCTGTATGGATAACATCCGTGGTGGAACAAAGTTACCCCTCAGCTTTTATTTACTTCCTTGTAGTACGCAAATTTTTCTGGCAGGTCGTTTGAGTGTGTTATGTGTGACGATCCAACTAACAACGTGGAATATACTAAATACACTACTGGCCATTAAAATTGATACACCACGAAGATGACGCGCTACAGACGCGAAATTTAACCAACATAAAGAAGATGCTGTGATATGCAAATGATTAGCTTTTCAGAGCATTCACACAAGGTTGGCGCCGGTGGCGACCCCTACAACGTGCTGACACGAGGAAAGTTTCCAACCGATTTCTCATGCACAAACAGGAGTTGACCGGCGTTGCCTGGTAAAACCGTTGTGATGCCTCGCGTAAGGAGGAGAAATGCGTACCATCACGTTTCCCACTTTGATAAAGGTCGGATTGTAGCGTATCGCGATTGCGGTTTATCGTATCCTGACATTGCTGCTCACGTTGGTCGAGATCCAATGACTGTTAGCAGGATGTGGAATCGGTGGTTTCAGGAGGGTAATACGGAACGCCGTGCTGGATCCCAACGGCCTCGTATCAGTAGCAGTCGAGATGACAGGCATCTTATACGCAAGTATGTAACGGATCGTGAAGCCACGTCTCGATCCCTGAGTCAGCAGATGGGGACGTTTGCAAAACAACAACCATCAGCACGAACAGTTCGACGACGTTTGCAGCAGCATGGGGTATCAGCTCGGAGACCATGGCTGCGGTTACCCTTGACGCTGCATCACAGACGGGACTGCCTGCGATGGAGTACTCAACGACGAACCTGGGTGCACAAATGGCAAAAGTCATTTTTTCGGATGAATCCAGGTCCTGTTTCCAGCATCATGATGGTCGCATCCGTGTTTGACGACATCGTGGTGAACGCACATTAGAAACGTGTATACGTCATCGCCATACTGGCTTATCACCCGGCGTGATAGTATGGGGTGCCATTGGTTACACGTCTCGGTCACCTCTTGTTCGCATTGACGCGCACTTGGAGCAGTGGACGTTACATTTAAGATGTGTTACGACTCGTGGCTCTACCCTTCATTCGATCCCTGCGAAACCCTACGTTTCAGCAGGATAATGCACGACCGCATGTTGCAGGTAATGTACGGGCGTTTCTTGATACAGAAAATGTTCGACTGCTGCCCTGGCCAGCATGTTCTCCAGATCTCTATCCAACTCAAAGCGTCTGGTTAATGGCGGCCGAGTAACTGGTTCGTCACAATACACCAGTCACTACTCTTGATAAACTGTGGTATCGTGTTGAAGCTGCATGGGCAGCTGTACATGTACACGCCATTCAAGCTCTGTTTGACTCAATGCTCAGGCGTATCAAGGCCAATATTACGGACAGAGGTGGTTGTTCTGGGTACTGATTTCTCATGATCTATGCACCCAAATTGCGTGAAAATGTAATCACACGTCAGTTCTAGTATAATATATTTTTCCAATGAATACCCGTTTATCATCTGCATTTCTTCTTGGTGTAGCAATTGTAATGGCCAGTAGTGTAGTCTTCACGGGTTTGACGTCGGATCACGTGGTGCAAATTCCACAATATTTCTTTGGGGCAACTGTCCGATATCTCCAGCACTGCTGGTTAAGTACGACTGACCGTATCCTCACACCGACGCCTCGTTTCTAGAACACTCGTGGAAAGAATGCGCAGACGCGGAAAACACGCATGCGCACTGATTTGCACATAGCTGGTGCCATACTCGAACACCCTCTGCCAAAAATCGCTGAGCGGTTCTCCTGCGTATGCCCTGTACGCTGCGTTTACTAACAGTGCGGTCAGACTTACCCACTGAAGACAGTACCAGACCAATATTATGCCGGGTCTGTTACCGAACAATCTTGATTTTCGTGTCGTGACATAATAGCAACCAATGCAGAGTTCCAGGTTGTGCTGAGTTGAAATCCACAGAGGACGTTAGAGTGTGGCACCATCTATCTGCAAATCAGTGCGCATGCGTGACTTCTGCGACTGCGCATTCTTCGCGAGCGTGTTCTAGAAACGCGGTTTCGACGTTCGGATACCGTCAGTCGTACCTAGCCACCAGCAAGGTTAAACCACCTGAAGATGTCGGACAGTTGCTCCGAGGAGATATAGTGGAATTTGCAGAACGTTTCCGGCGGCATACCCGCCGAGAAAACTTGAAGAGTCACAACGTTGAATATACGTTAGAAGTCCGTCGAACGTCTTTTATATTGTCAATAATATAGTATCTCAACTTGCGTGTTTTTTTTCTGTGGTGGAAATATAGATCAGAAAACCTCGAAAAATGAAATACTGCAGTAGGTTCATTGGGTTCTCCAACTTTCAAAAATGGCTCTGAGTACTATGGGACTTAACTTCTCAGGTCATCAGTCCCCTAGAACTTAAAACTACTGAAACCTAACTAACCTAAGGACATCACACACAGCCATTCCCGAGGCAGGATTCGAACCTGCGACCGTAGCGGTCGCGCGGTTCCTGACTGTAGCGCCTAGAACCTCTCGACCACCCCAGCCGGCTCTCCAACTTTCCTTAATTTTCTTTGCTGCCAGTGGAATAATATGAGGAATACTATACTACCCCGTCTTGCTTCTTTTTCACTTGCTTCTCCCTCAGATTTCATTCGACGGTTACAACCTGAATAAGTTGAAAGCTCCCTGGGTTTTATGACCGATGACTTCATAATTCCGATAAGTGTATTCCTGTCAGTACTCTTATACGCGCTTCCCTAATTTAGAAATGCATGAAGTGTGGCTTTGTCTTTCTTCATTCTAACGTCTCAAATCAGTCGGTATCCTAGCTCACTTAGTACATCACGACATAAAACGTTTGGTGGCGGGCGGAGTATCAATGCACTCGCCGACTGAATCATTACATTTTCCGTGACGAAAGTATGATGTCGACGCCTTATTCCAACAGTGGTCGTCAAGTACGTTCCCAGTCCGACATCAGGCTATCATTAGGGATTACAGACTGCAGACGCTGGAAACAACGTGATGGCCCTCTGATTTAAGGAGGCTATTCTCCGGGATGGATGGCGCAATCAATGCGCGAGCTATACCTCACTCTCAAATTCGTAGAATGAGAACAACGCAGGAGCGCCAGGGAGGCGAAATGGCTTCCCTGATAGCGTTGCTCCATTTATCTCCGCGACTCCTCAGAGCTGCGACACGCAAATTAAGGAAGAATGCAAATTACGCCAAAAGTGCGGCCATTACTCACTGGGTGCGCATATTTCCAGATTTCTCCTCCCTTCGGACATTACCTCGCCAACTGTTCCCGCGAAACTTGTTCCGCCAGTTTCCTTTGTTCAGAACTTAATCTCCGCGGGCTCTCTTCCTCTTCTTTTCAAAGTTCCGAGGCCGGCGCGGCCGCTGCTCGCCGCAAGCTCAGCGCAAACGTGCGGCAAATCTGACAGGCGCAAAGTGGGGATCCGGCCGGAGCCGCTCTTTGCTCCACCTCGCAGCTTCGCCGTCTTTTCTGCCCCCGTTACAGATGCCAGTGCGTGCCAGTGGAATGGAAGGTCCACCATGTACGATAATGTCTCTTGGCGTTACTTCGCAGTCGTCACAAAACAGCGCATTTCCTGACCTTTTATAACATGCAGTCTCCCTCAAAACTACTTTGTCGTGATAACAAATTCTGAAAACTAGTTCTTGAGGAGAAAATTTAAATGAAAGAACTTAACCCTAAGACGCCTAAAGGGGGGGGGGGGTCGTTGAACCCACAATTTTTTTATGTCCCCTGCTTTTGCCCAAGTAACTTTCGCACTACATATTCTCTTTGAGTTATTGTTTGTTGGTTATTTTATGAAAAGTTAGTGTCAATATATTTCATAGAAAATTCCTGATTAGAAAGAAAAAATAAATAAACTTATTAGGGGTCCAACAACCCCCCCCCCCGTCCCCATAGGCTTCCATGCTATAGAAAATTTCCCTTAGTAGGAATTCATATTTCTCATCTCTACAACAATGCAAGTTAGTTTCTTGTTCGTTGGTATTCTTGATATTCACGACAATCGGTTTACTTTCAGAGGAAGTGATTGTTGATGTCAGTCAGCTGTTATTTATCTTGTAAACTTGCAGTGAGTTAGTGTAGTTCCCAATATGTAGGCCTCCAGTAACTTTGGTGTCCTACACAGTAAAAACGAAACCAAGTAAAAATTTACTGATGTTGTCAACAATGCACCAAGATAAAGGCAGTGTTGGAGAAGAGAAGAATAAAACCGAAATAAATGCATATTATAATTCCACTAAAGGTGGAACAAATACCACTGATCAAATGGCGCGTATGTACACCTGCAAGAGGAGAACAAAGAGATGGCCTCTATCTGTATTTTACTCTCTCATCGACGTTTGCGCTATCAATGCAATCACCATATTCATCCAGCAACATCCAAGATGGAATGAAAAGAAACACAACAAACAGAAACATTATCTTCTGGATGCTGGGATGGAACTAGTGAAATTGCAGGTAGAAGAAAGAAGTGCCAATGCAAGAGGGTTATCTAACCAAATTGTTCAATCAATGGAGACTATTCTACAAAAGAAAATCAAAGAAGTGACAACAGAAGCACGTCAGCCTCCTGCAGGGAAAGGTCGGTGCCATATTTGTGTAAGGAAAGCTAAAACAAAACAGCAGAAGTACAACAAGCTAAGTAATCCAAAACAGTATTGTGGACAGTGTCATAAACATGTGTGTAACACACATTCAGGAAAAATTGTGAAGTGTGTCTCTTGCCTTGAAGTTGAGGACTCAGAGTAGTCTATTGTATATGAACACATCTGTATTTTGTATTGTAATATGTCAATTTTTTATTCACTCAGTCCAATATTTATAACAATTAACAACATTTATAAACCAATGCCTTAGTTAAAATACATAAACCATTTTGGAAGTTGTAATTTATCGTCAGTAAACTTATTTAATACCTGTGGGCTCGCCGAACACACCCCCCCCCCCTTAGGCATCCAAGTTAATAAAAAAGGCTTGGGCGTCCTAGGGTTAAGTGCCCAATCTTTATGATGTGTACTTTATTTTCTTACACATATTATACAATTGTACTCATTTAAAAAAATACAAACGAACAAATTACACTGACTCGAAAGTATTTAGTGCAAATTAAACAGAAGAAAAACAAAACTGAAGTCGTGACCTATGACGTTCTTGGCTTAATTCTTGGTTCCATAGGCCTTTGTGAGTATTAATGCAGCAAACCTGGATGGCACTGAATCCACAGGTCTTGCCAGTCGCACCTGACGAATATTCTTCCATAGCTCACACAATTCTTTTCAGGAAGCCCCCTTCTTGGTACAGTTTTGTTGGCGAACAGATCTATCACGCTCCCCTCAAAGATGTTCTATAGCGCTACGCCATTGCAATACCTTGCTTTCTACTGCTTAGGAACTTCTTCACATATTCATAAAATATGACTGGGACAGCCGACCGGTGTGACCGAGCGGTTCTAGGCGCTTCAGTCTGGAAGCGCGTGACCACTACGGTCGCAGGTTCGAATCCTGCCTCGGGCATGGATGTGTGTGATGTCCTTCGGTTAGTTAGTTTTAAGTAGTTCTAAGTTCTAGGGGCTGATGACATCAGCTGTTAAGTCCCATAGTGCTCAGAGCCATTTTTTTTTACTGGGACACAGGTGATGTAAAAGCTGCTACACTATAGTAAAATATAGAATAACGTAATGGCACGGCTCTCATAGGCATCAGTAGAGGATCTTTTCTTCGTGTGTGCTCGTATAATTAAAGTTAGTTTTTATAATTTTATAGGCTTTTTTCTGGAAGCGATAGACCTTTCAATGAATTCAGTATTTAGATCTGAGGGCCACGGTCATTTTACATACGTATAAATTTAGTATAATCATTATATGTTATTTCAGAGATGAATTTATATAATTAAAGAATGATAATTTTTATCAAACATAGCAGTGAAATAGTAGTAATTGAATTAAAAGTTCTTTGAAAGAAGATGTCACTGTTTGTTTTCCCATGTGAAATAACAGTACTGACGTAGAGCTCATAGTAGTAGTGCCAACGATGATACCATTACTACTTGCGGTAAATACAGCAATACTAATGTCAGGAGTTACAAAATGTATCTGAGAGTGTCAAAAATAAAATAGCAGGACATAGAAACTTCTGATGGAGATAAATTCTGATGGACAGCACTAGCTACGGGCTTTACAAAATGATTAATCTCAAGTGGGAAGGAAGACTACTTAACTCTAATGGGGTAAGGGGTCTGCACAGCATAAAACCAGACATTATTTTGGTTTTAGAAGGTATACCATTAGCTGTTTTTGAAGTTGTCATGCTATTTAGTTCTTCAGTATAATGATGCACACATTACCGAGTCGGGTTCGGCGACGGAAATAGCTTAGTTAAAGCAGTTTAATGATGGAGGAGCAGAAGTAATTTCAATCTGATGGTAACGATCGTTTCAGCTCAGTTGTGAAGACAGGAGCGTTAAGGTCCGCCTCTTGGAACTAACGGGCAATCACAAAGTTCGTTTCGGTATTTCTTAAAGAACGTCTTCTAAAGCAGGTTCCGCAACCTTCTATTACTCACGGCACCTTCTGACATGCATAGACGGAGCACGGCACACCCTAACGTCTGTCCCCTCAAAACAGTGTCAATCTTAATACAGTTAGGAATCATCACGTCGTTATGTAATCAATTATTTTTATTATTACAAAACATTAACTGTCTCATCCATTTATAAACAGCTAATTAACTATAATTCACTGTAGGAAATAGACCTTCAGAATACGGATTTTAAAGTAAATAATTCCACTCATACTTTCAATGTGATACTTGAACCTACCTAGCTGCACACAGATAGCTGATTCGTGCCTGAATCGTTAAAAAAGCAAGTCTAATTTCTTAATCGATGGATATTAGACTCTTTCTTTGATGCTTTAGTTTCAGTCACCGTCGAGAATGCCAGTTCATACAACTATGTAGTGTAAGGTTGCCATGATTGGACGGGTTCAACTGATGGATCTCACTATATTTTTGTTTGCTCGATAGCTACTACCATGTACCTAAGCAGAACTGACTTACAAGTTGGGAGGCATGCCATCACCTTAGTTTAAAAGTTGAGGGCTACAGCGAAGACGTGATCTACGTGCATGAAGAAAATTGTATCACTTCATGTAGCGTCGGGTTCAAATTGGGTTGTATATGGTGATAACAATCATTATTCCAGGTGTACTTCGTGTACACCATTGCTAAGTGAATCTTCCTTACTTTTCATGGATGTGTTTTTATTTGTATTATTTGCTGCAACTTCGCATCTATGGTGTGCCCAGCAGACGTTACGATCAGGCCACCATTGAACCACTTGTAGCTCCTACGCATGGATCAGTGTCTCATTCATGAAAACACGATAAAATTACTTAAGGATATCATATGTGCAAACAGTATTACAATTTATTTATTTTACTGACAATAAATTCGTATAAGAGACCATTTCTGGTCATCTGATAGGAACTCAAATATGATTGAAAGACCAAATATTGCATATTGTAAACAATACTACGAATTAAATATTTAACAACGGTATTAAACTATTCTAGTATGTTTATTTAAAAACAGTGGTTATTGCATTTAGCACTACAATACTGCTATTAGGCGCTCTGTTTAAACACAGTGGAACGAAAACAAAATTTATTTTGCACTTAGCATTTGCATAATTAAGTTCAAATTGTTTTAAAGTTTACCAAGTAGAAGCCCAATAAAATTTTCAATGCTTTGAAACTCGTTTTATAAGTAACCTTTGTTTTATTATCATTTAATACATATTTAAACTATTCTTCTAGAGTCCTGAAAATGCGATAAAGTGTTGAATATGGAAAATCAGAGGATGAGAATATGCATGGTGCATGTGATGTTGTGCGAAATAGTGAATTGAACGCTACTACAAAGCTGTACTGCGTTCTCAAAGCAACACTCAAACGTCGTCAGGATGGAAGAAACTGGTTTACTGTAGAGGATAAAAAAGTAATCGGAAGCGTTAGTGACTTGTCTTATGAAGTGGAGCAAGCGGTAGCCAAATGCTAATGATAAATGCAACACATTTCCTAATAAATTTATAATCCTTTTTGAACACTATTACCCAAAAAATTACTAAATCTACCATCAAACAGTTTTAAAGGAAAACTTGCATTACTTCAGGTAAAAGTGTCTTCAGAAAGGAAAATAAAACTGTAAAAGACAGCAAGAATTAGTAATGACCCATAAATAAGTATACACCATTAAAGTATAGTAAGATACTGACAAAAGTTGTCAGAAAATCGAGAAATATGTATGTCAGAGGCGAATTTAACAACTTGAGCAATAAAATCAAATCAGTATGGAATGTTGTCAGAAGGGAGACAGGAAAAGTACGGGACTGCCAAATTACGGCCAAGATTCAGATACGTATGTGTGTCGCACATCATAGAATGTCTCAAGTGTCTAACCGTAAAGTTCAATGTCAAATTGAGTAATCAGATCGAAAACGGTGTAATATCCCTTGGCCTGTGCTAGCTGGTGGAAGTCCTGGATCTGGATCGATCGGCTGATCGGTCGTAACTCAAGTGGTGGGTAGTGTTACTATTAAAGAGAATGAGACCATCTTCACAAACAGTACACAAGTAAGTAATGTATTTAACAACCACTTAGTAAGTGAAGGTGAAAAATTGGGTGAGAATAGTTCAAAAGAGAAAGCCAAGCAGTACATGGAAGAGTCAGTTTTGAGACATTTTAGTCACATTAACTTCCATCTAACAACCTCTTGTGAAATAAGGAAACTCATTAAATCGTTGAAAAATAAATGTTCCGTTAGAGTAGATGACGTGTCTAACAAGATACTAAAACAATGTGGAGCAGTTTCAGCTGATGTTCTGAGCCACATATGTAATGCATCACTAACTGAAGGTATTTTCGCCTAATGGTTAGAATACACCAGTGTCAAACCTCTCTACAAAAGAGGGAATACCACAGATGTCAGTAATTACTGGCCAGTGTCATTTGTTACAGCCTTTTCAAAAATCGTCGACAAAGTAATGTACTCAAGAGTGGTTAACCATCGCAACAGTAATGGTATACTTAGTACGTCGCACTTCGGATTTCAAAAATGCTATTCCACTGAGACAGAAACATACAATTTCACTGCCCACACAACAGAGTCTCTAAATAGTAAAATGGCACCAATAGGAATTTTCTGTGACTTTTCTAAAGCATTTGATTGTGTGAAACATGACGTAATGTTACAGATATTACAATTCTATGGTATAAATGGAAAAGCATATGAGTGCTTTAAGTCGTATCTACAGAACAGGAAGCAAAAGGTTTCTTTAAATGACTTAAGTGATTTAATGAACTTAGCAACTCCGTCTCACTCAGGTGAAATTACATTAGGTGTTCCACAGGGCTCGATCATGGTTCTCCTTCTGTTCCTGATGTATGTGCATGACCCCCTGCTCATCTGAAAAAAGAAGCTAAACTAACACAGTTGGCTGATGATACAAGCATCATTATTAAACCAGTAAAATAAACTCCAATGGGAAATGAAAGAAATAATATCTTAGGAAAAGTTGTTAATTGGTTTTCTGCGAATGGGCTTGCTCTGAACTTTGAACAAACACAATACATCCGATTTTCTGCTGCAAGGAGTACAGTTCCATCAATAAATATAACACATCAACAGAACTCATCAGCCAGGGTAGAGCATACTAAGTTTTTGTTTGTACATGTAGATGAGAATCTTAAATGGAAAACTCACATTTTGATCTCCTAAAAGCAAACAGATTCATCAATAATTGTAAATTTTGAGGATGTAGAGATTAGTAAGTTAACGTATCTTATATACTTTCACTTCCTGATGTCATATGGAATAATATTTTGGGGTAACTCTATACTCCGGCGAGAAGTATTCACTGCTGGAAAGAAAGTGGTTAGAATAATGTGCGGAGCTCATAGTCGCACATCTTGTGGGCATCTCTTTAAAAGGTTCGGAACTCTTACAACAGCCCCACAGCACATTTACTCAGTAATGAAATTTGTGCTCAACAACCAGGACCAGTTTATAAACAACAGTGACATTAATGATTGTAATTCCGAAGAAAGAAAGATTTACACAATCCACTACTTAACCTGTCTTTGGCACAGAAAGGGGTAAAATATGCCGCTGTAAAACTTTTCGATAAGTACCTGACTGAATAAAATGTCTGACAGTTAGCAGAGATAATTTCAAGAGTAAACTGAAATGATATCTCCCCGACAACTCCTTCTATACTGAACATGAATTCCTGAAGAGGAATAAATAAATCTATAGGTAAATCATTTGTATTTTGTGCTACTTTGAATGTGGAAGGTAATAAAAATTTTAAGCTTAAAAGAACCGTTATTAATGTGTGCATTTCTTATGCGCTTGACGAGTTCCTCATCATAACAGTTACCGTGAGATTGATCAATGGAACATGTAACTAACTAGCAAGTCACATAATTAGTGCGTGTTTGACATCGCGCCTAAGGTCCAACGAATGATAGCATTCGAAGTTGCCAAGGGAAACAATGTACTCCACATATTCAACAGTGAGAAAATTATGCCGGCAAGAACCGGTATTGCGGTTTCATGAAGAGATATAAAAAGCTCTCGTTGAGACAACTAGAGGCCACGTCCATGGCTCGTGACACTGATTCCTAAAAAGAGAGAACTGCGCAGTTTTTGACATTGTCGCGACGATAGTCGATGAGAACATGATGGAAGCCTCTGAAAGGTCTAATATCGATGAAACCGGTCTCTCCACCATACAGAAAAACACAAGGAGAGTATAAGCGATTGCAGTCTTTGTCGGCGTATTCCAATGATGAATTCTTCTCAGATTATTAGCCGAGTGGCGACGTCGTCTTGTCGCAACGTTTCGATGAGTTTCGTACCAATCATCTGATGATGAGAAGAATTCATCGAAGGAAAGTAAGTGCTAAGAAGGGGAAAGCGGAAAGCGTCGTGTTACAGAAGCTGCTGTTTGCTGCGTTAGTGCCACTGGATAATACGTACCGCCGATGCTGCTCTTGAAGAGTGCTCGTAAAGATGAACTGAAGGATGGAGCGCCTCTGGGACACTCTTCGCGTTGTAGTGAACAGGAATATAAGGTTTCTCGTCTCCTTGATAGTCATACAACCGATACAAAACATGCAGAAGTACTGCATCTAGTTCGGGAGAATGGAGTGATGAAAATGCTTTCTATTCCCGCGTACACCGGACATTGATTTCGGGTTTTAGATGTGTCTTTCTACAAAACTTTAAGCAGTTGCTACGTAGATGAAGCGGAAAAACGAGTACTTGCACGTCCAAAACGTGTAGTGACCTAATCCCAAATTCCAGCAATTTTGGGAAAAGCGTATGAGAAGGCAGCACCTACATAGACTGCAAGTCATGTAGTTTGGTTGTGGATAAAGATGTCGTTAAGGATTATCACTTTTTCTGCCTATAACGCAGTTCACTCCGATCCAATCAATGAATGTTTACAAGAAGCGAGAGAGACAACACCACCACCACCAACAGTGTTGGAAGGGGCCTTAGATTTAACATCTACATCTACATCCATACACCGCAAACAACCTAACGGTGTGTGGCGGAGGGTACCCTGAGTACCGCTATCAGTTCTCCCTTCTATTCCAGTCTCGTATTGTTCGTGGAAAGAAAGATTGTCGGTATGCCTCTGTGTGGGTTCTAATCTCTCTGATTTTATCCTCATGGGCTCTTCGCGAGATATACGTAGAAGGGAGCAATATACTGCTTGACCCCTCGGTGAAGGTATGTTCTCGAAACTTCAACAAAAGCCCATACCGAGCTACTGAGCGTCTCTCTTGCAGAGTCTTCCACTGTAGTTTATCTATCATCTCCGTAACGCTTTCGCGATTACTAAATGATCCTGTAACGAAGCGTGCTGCTCCCCTTTGGATCTTCTCTATCTCTTCTATCAACCCTATCTGGTACGGATCCCACACCGGTGAGCATTATTCAAGCAGAGGACGAACAAGTGTACTGTAACCTACTTCCTTTGTTTTCGGACTGCATTTCCTTAGGATTTTTCCAATGAATCTCAGTCTGGCATCTGCTTTACCGACGATTTATTTTATATGGTCATTCCATTTTAAATCACTCCTAATGCCTACTCCCAGATAATTTATGGAATTAACTTTTGGCTCTGAGCACTATGGTATGGAATTAACTGCTTCCAGTTGCTGACCTGCTATACTGTAGCTAAACGATAAAGAATCTTTCTTTCTATGTATTCGCAGCACATTACACTAGTCTACATTGAGATTCAATTGCCATTCCCTGCACCAAGCGTCAATTCGTTGCAGATTCTCCTGAATTTCAGTAAAATTTTCCATTGTTACCACCTCTCTAGATACTATAGCATCATCTGCAAAAAGCCTCAGTGAACTTCCAATGTTATCCACAAGGTCATTTATTTATATTGTGAATAGCAACGGTCCTACGACACTACCCTGCGGCACACCTGAAATCACTCTTACTTCGGAAGACTTCCCTCCATTGAGAATGACGTGCTGCGTTCTGTTATCTAGGAACTCTTCAATCCAATCACACAATTGGTCTGATAGTCCATATGCTCTTACTTTGTTCATTAAACGACTGTGGGGAACTGTACCAAACGCCTTGCGGAAGTCAAGAAACACGGCATATAACTGGGAAGCTGTGTGTATGGCCCTCTGAGTCTCGTAGAAGAATAGCGATAGCTGGGTTTCACACGATCGTCTTTTTCAAAACCCATGCTGATTGCTACAGAGTAGATTTCTAGTATCCAGAAAAGTCATGATACTCGAACATAATACAAGTTCCAAAATTCTACAACTGATCGACGTCAGAGATATAGGTCTATAGTTCTGCACATCTGTTCGACGTCCCTTCTTGAAAACGGGGATGAGCTGTGCCCTTTTCCAATCTTTTGGAACGCTACGCTCTTCTAGAGACCTACGGTACACCATTGCAAGAAGGGGGGCAAGTTCCTTCGCGTACTCTGTGTAAAATCGAACTGGTATCCCATCAGGTCCAGCGGCCTTTCTTCTTTTGAGCGATATTAATTGTTTTTCTATCCCTCTGTCATCTACTTCGATATCCACCATTTTGTCATCAGTGCGACAATGTAGTGGAGGAACAACAGTGCAGAAGGAACATCATGCCTATAATCTACAATAAGACCAGCAACAACCGCAAAGGGCATCGAAGAAGTTACTAGTGGACCACTCATTTAGCTGTTCTTTTGACAGACATTTCTCCTGCTCTCAAAGCTGCCACGTTAGCGAAGGACAGGTCAAGGAAAAGCACAGAAAAAGCTTTGATGGTGAAAAGTTCTCCATACAAGTGCTAAACGTCCCACTAACCTGAAGAAAATGTGGCTTATAGTGAGTCAAACTAAACAAGCTGAAAGCACAGACACAAATGGTTGGTTTTGTGCGTTATATAAGAATTAATCAGTTGAAGACATGATTGAGTGCACGGCATAAAGGAAGTGGGTTCATGTAAATTGCGCTAAAGTTAGGAAGAAAACCAAAAGATACTTTTGTTTTAGCTGCAGGTAGATTGAATCCCTGTGTTATGTAACAGAGTTTGAACTGCCTCGTAGTTTGTCCCTGTTATATGCAATGGCAATTATTTTACAAAGTAGTCTAAATTTCTCTTAATTTCGTAATAATAGCAGTTTAGAACTGTACTGCACTTCAATATTGGTCTACTTTAGTTCTTTTCATCACCAGAGTCAACACTGTATGTCAATATTAAAATTAGTTAACATTTAATCAGCCTTCAAAAAGAAAAACGGTGGAGCCTCTCCAAACCCGCGCCAACGTGGTGACCTTCTCAATAGATCTATGTCACCTTCGTTTCAAATCGAGGAGTTCACGACGCGTGGAGCCATGATGTTGTCCGTTCGTCTGGGTAGGGTTACCCACTAACAGAGGCTCATCTAGGTAATAGAAGTCGACGAAAAGCAATGAAGAATAGTGGGTGTAAGGGCAAAGGGAAAATAGTTTCAAGGCGAGCGCCAAGAGAAAGAAAACACTGCTGCAGCCTGGACGGGTACTAAGAGCAGTAGCGGATTTATTGCTACCTACAACAGATCACCCAAGGTTACTGGTGGGATCATGCTTCTGGATGCCGTGCAGGAGCCAGTGCTCGTCATAGTAAGAGTGCACTGCGCCGCCGTGAGGCCTTCTATTGCGCCGTGGCGGTAGTCACAGGCGCAACATCAGGCTGACCTTAGCCGGCGGAACCTCGCTGGCGTTCCGCCTCTTCTGTTATTGCATGGCGCTTTTTTTCTGCATATGATCTTCGAATAGGTCTGCCTGCTAGAAGAGCTGCGCTGCGGTCTCTTCGGTGGGCTGCATGCCGGCTTCTCGCGCTTTCAAGTTGAGTGCTGCCTTCTTGTCTTCCTCGGTGCGGTCACTCCTAAGGCTTTCGGCGTCGCCGTCGTTCCCGGTGGGGCGATAGGAGACTTCGTGGCCCCCTTCTTCTGCGGCACTGCTGGAGCGGGTGCGGATGAGGTACTCTTACAACGGACGGCTTATTGACGACGGTATTCTGCAATGGTGCAGGAATAGTGGCCTGGGTTGGCACCCCTGCGCCGGCCGGAGTCTGGAACCGCGCGATCGCTACCGTCGCAGGTTCGAATCCTGCCTCGGGCGTGGATGTGTGTGATGTACTTAGGTTAGTTAGGTTTAGGTAGTTCTAAGTTCTCGGGGACGGGTGATCTCAGAAGTGAAGTCCCATAGTGCTCAGAGCCATTTGAACCATTTGAATTTGGCACCCCTGCAGCTGGTTTAAAGTCTTGTGTGAGCACATTGTGCAAAGTTGACTCGAGGCCTCCTTCTTCTCAGCAGTCAGAACGGGTACGAAGGCGGCTCCCTCTACGACGGGACGAAGGTCGTCGATGGTCTTGTTATCAAGGATGGGAGCTGCTTCCCGACCGCCCAACTTCGGCTGGTCTTTCCCACTGTCCACGGGAGGGGTATTGTTGCCACCGTGCTGTCCCTATGCTATGCCGGGCTGGTCTTCGGCCGTCGACGTCGTCGTCATCGTCTTCTGCGCAGCTGTCTGCGTCGGCCCGTGGCTTGAGAAAGCCGGGCAGCCACGGCAGCTGGCAACGTGCGGCCCGCCACACGGTGTGCAGGCTGGCGAAGCCACTCTGTCGCCCGCGGCCCGGATGCGTCTGCCGTGGTCGCCGGAGCACTTCACACCCCGCAATGTGGAGCGGAAGACTGGGCCACGGGGCCCTTGCGCTATCACTTGCACCACTTGGGTTGGGGCTCCATACTGGTCGGGGGAGCTTCCACTGTCACGGGGAAGCCCAGCATCTTCCGCAGGGAGAAGACGTCATTTTCGCCGGCTGATGTCTGCATCGCTGCTGCAAATAGCGGTGGTCTCCTCCTGTTGGTCTACATACCCAACCTTACAGCTGCATTACAGAACCCACCACGCAACAGCCCTTCTCGGGCAGCTGTTTCGTCACAGCACCGAGGCAGTTCTCTTAGGAGAGCGTTGGTCGTCTTCTCTGCAGAGTCGTCTTCTTTCACGCACGGTCACGCATCGGCGATATTGGCGGTCACAGCGCTCTTGATTACCCTGTATTCGGCCATGCCCGCTGCTTGTACGTACCACTTCGTGCGTAGAGCAGCTCGACATCCTGTAGAAACGCGCCATCCACCCGACACCTCTGACAAAGCCTACAAAGGTGAGGCAGGCTGAGAATGTTCTTCGTGGTTCTTCTTGCGTCGATCGGTTA
This sequence comes from Schistocerca nitens, assembly GCF_023898315.1. Lineage (NCBI taxonomy): Eukaryota > Metazoa > Arthropoda > Insecta > Orthoptera > Acrididae > Schistocerca > Schistocerca nitens. The sequence continues at coordinate 122,657,373 of NC_064622.1, read as the reverse complement.
TCTCGGTGAGCTGCACGACCGACGACTGACGACCCATTCGTGGTGAAGACTTCTCCTCCCCAGCTTTACATGGAGAGACGTGACAAGCTTCGTTGCCATAACAACATGCACCTTTAACACTGCAAAACACTTCTTGGTGAGCTCTCTCCTTTGACCTAAGTAACTGTGCCGCGTGAGAGCAGCGGTCCGATCGCGCCTCGTTGGCTCCAGGCGACTCACTTAAACATCCTTTACTTATTCGCGTCTGCGTAGTTAAGAAAGTAAAAGGACTTAATCATATTTTGGTTTCTTAATTATTCAAATCCACCAGACCGTTGTATACTCGAATAACAGGCATTTAATAAATAAATTTGGGATATATATACAGATTAGTCCATTAATCGTGACCGGGCCAAATACGTCACGAAATAAGTGTCAAACGAAAAAACTACAAAGAACGAAACTTGTCTAGCTTGAATGGGGAAACCAAATGGTGCTACGGTTGGCCCGCTAAATGGCGCTGCCATAGGTCAAACGGATACCAACTGCGTTTTTTAAAATAGCATCCCCCACATCTTATTACATATTCGTGTGGTACGTAAAGAAATATGAATGTTTCAGTTGGACCACTTTTCCGCTTTGTGCTACATGGCACTGTAATAATCACAAACATATGGCTCACACTTTTAGACGAACAGTTGGTAACAGGTATGTTTTTTAAATTAAAATAGAGAACGTAGGTACGTTTGAACATTTTATTTCGGTTCTTCCAATGTGATACATGTACCTTTGTGAACTTATCATTCCTGTGAACACATGCTGTTACAGCGTGATTACCTGTAAATACCACATTAATGCAATAAATGCTCAAAATGATGAAACTTCCTGGCAGATTAAAACTGTGTGCCGGACCGAGACTCGAACTCGGGACCTTTGCTTTTCGCGGGCAAGTGCTCTACCAACTGAGCTACCCAAGCACGACTCACGACCCGTCCTCGCAGCTTTACTTTTGCCAGTACCTCGTCTCCTAACTTCCAAACTCCGCTGCAGAGTGAAATCTCATTCTGGCTCAAAATGATGTCCGTCAACCTCAGTGCATTTGGCAATACGTGTAACGACATTCCTCTCAACAGCGAGTAGTTCGCCTTGCGTAATGTTCGCACATGCATTGACAGTGCGCTGACGCATGTTGTCAGGCGTTGTCGGTGGATCACGATAGTAAATATCCTTCAACTTTCCCCACAAAAAGAAATCAGGGGACTTCAGAACCGGTGAACGTGCGGGCCATGGTATGGCGCTTCGACGAGCAATCCACCTGTCATGAAATATGCTATTCAATAGCGCTTCAACCGCAGGCGAGCTATGTGCCGGACATCCATCATGTTGGAAGTACATCGCAGTTCTTTCATGCAGTGAAACACCTTGTAGTAAGATCGGTAGAACATTACGTAGGAAATCAGCATACATTGTACCATTTAGATTGCCATTGGTAAAATGGGGCCAGTTATCCTTCCTCCCATAATGCCGAACCATACACAAACTCGCCAAGGTCGCTGATGTTACACTTGCCGCAGCGATCGTGGATTTTCCGTTGTCCTATAGTGCATATTATGCCGGTTTACGTTACCGCTGTTGGTGAATGACGCTTCGTCGCTAAATAGAATGCGTGAGAAAAATCTGTCATCGTTCCGTAATTTCTCTTGTGCCCAGTGGCAGAACTGTACACGACGTTCAAAGTCGTCGCCATGCAATTCCTGGTGCACAGAAAGATGGTACGGGTGCAATCGATGTTGATGTAGCATTGTTAACACGGACGTTTTTGAGATTCCCGATTCTCACGCAATTTATATGCTACCGATGTGCGCATTAGCCGCGACAGCAGCTAAAACACCTACTTGGGCATCATTATTTGTTGTAGGTCGTGGTTGACGTTTCACATGTGGCTGAACACTTCTTGTTTCCTTAAATAACGTAACTATCCGGCGAACGGTCCGGACACTTGGATAATGTCGTTCAGAATACCGAGCAGCATACATAGCACACGCCCGTTGGGCATTTTGATCACAATAGCCATACATCAACACGATATCGACCTTTTCCGCAATTGGTTAACTGTCAATTTTAACACGGGTAATGTATCATGAAGCAAATACCATCCGCATTGGTGGAATGTTACGTGATACCACGTACTTCTACGTTTATGACTATTACAGCGCCATCTATCACAAAGCGAAGAAAGTGGTCCTAATAAAACATTCATATTTCTTTACGTACAACACGAATATGTAATAAAAATGGGGGTTCCTACTTGAAAAAACGCAGTTGATATCCGTTTGACCAATGGAAGTGCCATCCAGTGGGCCAACCACTGCGCCAACTGGTTTCCCCCTTCAAGCTAGACGAGTTTCGTTCTTTGCAGTTATTTCGTTTGATTCTTATTTCGTGATATATTTGGCCTGGTCACTATCAATGGAACACTCTGTATATACTGGGTGTAAATTTTAAGTTAACAAACCAGAATAACTCGAAAAATAAGCTTCACAAGAAAAAAATGTGTAGAATCCTAACTCGATTATTTTCGAGGGGAAATCTGCTGGTGCTAAAATCAGCCGGCCACTCCAGCCCCCTGGGGGTGGAGCAGGAAGCAACTTTAAAATTTCAAATGGGAACTTCCATTTTTTATTGCAGAATCAGATTCTACAGAAAAACTACTTACATTTTGAAACTTCCTGGCAGATTAAAACTGTGTGCCCGACCGAGACTCGAACTCGGGACCTTTGCCTTTCGCGGGCAAGTGCTCTACCAACTGAGCTACCGAAGCACGACTCACGACCGGTACTCACAGCTTTACTTCTGCCAGTACCTCGTCTCCTACCTTCCAAACTTTACAGAAGCTCTCCTGCGAAACTTGCAGAACTAGCACTCCTGAAAGAAAGGATATTGCGGAGACATGGCTTAGCCACAGACTGGGGTATGTAGGAGACGAGGTACTGGCAGAAGTGAAGCTGTGAGTACCGGTCGTGAGTCGTGCTTCGGTAGCTCAGTTGGTAGAGCACTTGCCCGCGAAAGGCAAAGGTCCCGAGTTCGAGTCTCGGTCGGGCACACAGTTTTAATCTGCCAGGAAGTTTCATATCAGCGCACACTCCGCTGCAGAGTGAAAATCTCATTCTGGAAACATCCCCCAGGCTGTGGCTAAGCCATGTCTCCGCAATATCCTTTCTTTCAGGAGTGCTAGTTCTGCAAGTTTCGCAGGAGAGCTTCTGTAAAGTTTGGAAGGTAGGAGACGAGGTACTGGCAGAAGTAAAGCTGTGAGTACCGGTCGTGAGTCGTGCTTCGGTAGCTCAGTTGGTAGAGCACTTGCCCGCGAAAGGCAAAGGTCCCGAGTTCGAGTCTCGGTCGGGCACACAGTTTTAATCTGCCAGGAAGTTTCATATCAGCGCACACTCCGCTGCAGAGTGAAAATCTCATTCTGGAAACATCCCCCAGGCTGTGGCTAAGCCATGTCTCCGCAATATCCTTTCTTTCAGGAGTGCTAGTTCTGCAAGTTTCGCAGGAGAGCTTCTGTAAAGTTTGGAAGGTAGGAGACGAGGTACTGGCAGAAGTAAAGCTGTGAGTACCGGTCGTGAGTCGTGCTTCGGTAGCTCAGTTGGTAGAGCACTTGCCCGCGAAAGGCAAAGGTCCCGAGTTCGAGTCTCGGTCGGGCACACAGTTTTAATCTGCCAGGAAGTTTCATATCAGCGCACACTCCGCTGCAGAGTGAAAATCTCATTCTACTTACATTTTGTCTTAAACATTTATTTTGATTCAATCTTTGTAGTTGGCGCTGTAATTCAAAAAAATCCATGTTCTCATTTTTGCGTGGAAAATGGATACGGATAAATAAAAAACACCTATTTACTTCGTAAATTTTGATTCGACAAAACTAGTTAGCTAGTCAGATGATTTGCTTGACAGTTAAAAGTTGTGTGGCCTGATGACCACTAAACAACAAGACTTATCCGAATCTGCGGAAAATATTAATATTTTGGTCAACATTTGTAAAACTCTAATTCCTCTCTCTCAAACCCCAGCGTATGGGGAGACTTTTAGTTTGAGCGAATATATGTACTATGTGGTGAAATGTACCCGGACACCCCAAAAAACATACTTTTTTCATATTAGGTGCATTGTGCTGCGACCTACTGCCAGGTACTCCATATCAGCGACCTCAGTAGCCATTAGAAATCGTGAGAGAGCAGAAAGGGGCGCTCCGCGGAACTCACGGACCTCGAACCTGGTCAAGTGATTGGGTATCACTTGTGTCATACATATGTAAGAGAGATTTCCACACTCCTAAACATCCCTAGGGCCACTGTTTCCGACGTGATAGTGAAGTGGAAACGTGAAGCGACACGTACACCACAAAAGCGTACAGGCCCACCTCGTCTACTGACTGACAGAGACCACTGAAGTTGAAGAGGTCGTAATGTGTAATAGGCAGACATCTGTCCAGATCATCATACAAGAATTTCAAACGGCATCGGGATCCACCGCAAGTTTCTTGACAGTTAGGCGGAAGGTGTAAAAACTTGACTTTCATGGTCTAAGTCACACAACACCAAGGTAAACACCAACGACACCTCACTTGGTGTAAGGAACGTAATCATTGGATGATTGAACAGTGGAAAATCGTTGTGTGTAGTAAGGAATCACGTACACAACGTGTGTCCGGTGAACGTCATACGCCAGCGTGTGTAGTGCCAATAGCAAAATTCGGAGGCGCTGGTGTTATGGTGTGGTCGTATGTTTCATGGAGGGGCCTTGCACCCCTTGTCGTTTTGCGTGGCACTATCACAGCACAGGCCAACTTTATGTGTTAAGCACTTTCTTACTTACCAGTGTTGAAGAGCAGTTCGGTGATGCCGATTCCATCTTTCAATACGATCGAGCACCTGTTCACAATGCACGGTCTGTGGCGGAGTGGTTACACGACAATAACATCCCTGTAATGGACTGGCCAGCACAGAGTCCTGACCAGAATCCTATAGAACACTTTTGGGATGTTTTGGAACGCCGACTTCGTGCCATGCCTATTCTCAGTGCAGCACTCTTTGGAGAATGGGCTGCCATTCCCCAAGAAACCTACCAGCACTTGACTGAACGAATGCCTGAGAGAGTGGAAGCTGTCATGAAGGCTAAGGGTGGGCCAGTACCATACTGGATTCCAGCATTACCGATAGAGGGCGCCACCTACTTGTAACTGATTTCCAGCCAGATGGCCAGATACTTTTGATCAAAAATGGCTCTGAGCACTATGGGACTTAACATCTGTGGTCATCAGTCCCCTAGATCTTAGAACTACTTAAACCTAAGGAACCTAAGGACATCACACACATCCATGCCCGAGGCAGGATTGCCGGCCGGTGTGGCCGTGCGGTTCTAGGCGCTTCAGTCTGGAACCGAATGACCGCTACAGTCGCAGGTTCGAATCCTGCGTCTGGCATGGATGTGTGTGATGTCCTTAGGTTAGTTAGGTTTAAGTAGTTCTAAGTTCTAGGGGACTGATGACCTCAGATGTTAAGTCCCATAGTGCTCAGAGCCATTTGAACCGAGGCAGGATTCGAACCTGCGAGCGTAGCGGTCACGCGGTTCCAGACTGAAGCGCCTAGAACCGCACGGCCACACCGGCCGGCACTTTTGATCACATATTGAATATAAATATGTAACTATATTCATGTAGTTCAACTGATCCATTGACAGATCCGATGTACATGATTAGACCTTTACGGAAAGTAATTCAGTATTTTACCTGGTGGTGTTAAAAGTATTTCATGAATAACCGTTATAAACTGTAGTGTAGGTTACCTGAAAAACAATGACAGTTTCATCACAATTTAAACATTGGTTTCCGTTTAATTCGAGACAAACGTTAACTGGCCCATTGATATCAACGTTTACCCTAGTTGAAAATTGTTAAAACACTTTAACTGCCATCTCGGAGATGTCCAGGTATTCACTGCTTACTGAGAACGTTTTATTTTCTTTCAAAATAATAAGCAGGGCCTCATATTGTGCATGACTCCTGGGATGTATTACACAACCCTTCTGCTGCTGACGAGAGAAATGGAAAATGGAAGGAAATAATATCCACGCTATTATAACGAAATGCGTTGCCAGCGATATACTTCATTAGCTCGTTGCCAGCGCATTGGAGACAGTACTGAACTTAACTTCGTTGCAAACTTACTCCTGGTTCTTCCGAAGCAAAATTATGAGGCAAATATTTGGAACAAGCTTGTAGCAATACACAGAGGCGGTGATGGAAACAATTTGCCCCGAAGTTAAGAGCAGCAAGTAATGTCGCCTCTGTGTGAGCAGCAAGTTCCCGGAGGCAGACAGCTCGCATTCCCAAGGTGCCTTTGAGAATTCTGTACGGCGACCGCGTGGGTGACGCTCGCTGAATCCAAAATGAGTTCGCGCAGCGTTCGCTGGTTCATCACATCCGCGCCGCGTCGCACTTCCTCCTTCCCGCCTGACTACGCGAAAGGGGCAAGTGTGCACAACGTGACACGGTACGAGAAGAAATGAAGCCGTGGGATGATTTTCGAACGGAACGTTTAACCACGGCTTCCGATACCACAATAGCACTTTAAATACGAGGGCTGCCCAGAAAGTAGTATACCGCATTGTTTTCTTTAACAATTCTGTATTGAACATAATGAGAATTACACACACGAAAGAATGATGCTTTTTCTACACACCCCATTTTTCCATGTTCTATGGCCTTCCTCCAGCGCGAAACAAAGGCGTGTATGCCCTGTCGGTACCAGTCCTTCTCCTGGTGGCAGAGCCACTGCTTCACTGTATAACATTCTCAGTGGTGTCTCTAGGTAGTGTATCCCTACCACTTTCGCGTGTTTTTTAGGGAATTGACTAGTTTGAACCTGGGACCTGTTGCTGGTAACAAGATGCCAGACCACACATGACATGTAGAGTTCAGACGAGTTCTGTGAGACTAGCGATGATATAATCAAATACTAAATGATTTGCAGGCCGTAGTGGCCGTGCGGTTCTAGGCGCTTCAGTCTGGAACCGCGTGACCGCTGCGGTCGAAGGTTCGAATCCTGCCTCGGGCATGGATGTGTGTGATGTCCTTAGGTTAGTTGGGTTTAAGTAGTTCTAAGTTCTAGGAGACTGATGACCACGGATGTTAAGTCCTATAGTGCGCAGAGCCATTTGAACCAACTTAATGATTTCAGCGTCAGCTCCACTGCACTCCCGGTAAAAGAATCTTCATACTAACTAAATTTAGAGGAAGCGGTTCAAGGCTTTCCTATTTTTAGTTAGCCGGTAAAATAACGTCGAAAAAGCAGTTACGTTTACCATTGGAATTGTTATTCTACTCATAAAACATTGTTTATAAATTGCGCTATTGATGAAAGGAAATATTTTAATACAGGATGATAAAAACCAACTATGTTCAACAAAATGTGAATGAATATTCCCTGAATGGGTTTCCAAGTTATACAATGAATCGAAGGATGACCAATGCCATATCACATCTATAATCTAGGTTTAAACTAAGTTTCATAAAAGAGAAAACTATGAAAAATGGTCTACAGTGACCCTCAATTATCTTTAATTACTTATGTAATTTGTCGTAAATTACAGTGGCTGCTGTGGCTTCTCAATAATTATTCAACAGAGAAATCAGCGCATTTCAGATTTTAACTTCAAGTAGCAAATGTGGACACCATGAGATTTAATTGACGATCGATACTAGTATTACGTAAAAAGGGGATGTAACAGATGAGACTGCTGCAGTTCTGAGTGAAGCCTTATGCGCTCTTATGCGGCATCACGTGCGTTCATTACCCTGTCGGTGGTTACGCAGCGTCAGGGGGTGGCGGACGGCGCAGCTCCACACACCTCGCCGTCTCGGTAGCAACTCCTAACTTCTCTTTGCTAGAATTTACTGAAGTGGGTTTAAGAAAAAGGTATCTGGCTGTGTTTTCAACTGACCAATCAGGGTCTCAATGTTAACCTTAAGCTCCACCTACAAAAATTCTGTCTATCCAATGAGAAACGTTATACTTTTCGTGGTGGGGCAATGTTTTTAATGTTTGCTCCATAACAGAGACGCGTATAGTATCACGCTAAAACTTGCAGCTGGTGTGGCCCTTTTAGTGTTATCGTAAGATCTATACTGTTCTTCTGGAAGGTCTATCTTTTAATATGGGTTGGGGGGTGGTCTTGGCGGTCGGTGGGCGATGTGGGTGTCCCTTATCGAAGGGCCTTCTATCTTACACGACTCTGCTCTCGGCTTCTGTTCTCGTTTGACCCCTCGGAACTGCGTCTGTTTCACGGTGGGAAGGTGTGACATGCATTTAGGCGTTCTTCTGTTGGTCTGTGGTATTCTATTTCCTCACTCGTTGATCGTATTACTTTGGTTAATATAATGTCAGGATTTATTCGGAGCTATGTGACATACTGCCGGATTTGCTATCATGTCAGGGTTTTCATGGAAGGTGTTGGATTTGCCTGACACCTTACAACTGTGTTAATCACCTCGTCAACGTCCTCAAAACGTCTTCTCGAGTCGAAATGTGTCTGTCCTTGCGAATGACATCAGCTCGCTACAGCATTTCAGGTGTGACAGCCGTGGATGGTCTCCCCGACCGCTGCAAATCGTGGAGCTCCGCCGAGCTGCCTTCTGATGACCTCACCCTCAATGCCCAGCGACCAACTGTACTTCTGTCGACAGCAGATACTCCATACAGTTTGCACAAGCGTTTGTGAATATTCCCCACAGTTTCTTTCTCTGTAGTGAGAAATTCAATGGCGGCACGTTGCTTGTAATGTACATCACCTATAGACGCCATTTTGAAACTGTCCTGCAGCAATTCTATCTGTCATAAGTGACGGAATCTTGCGCTCTCACTCAAGAGAATTCCAATAATACGTACGTAACGTTTCACATTCGTACCATTGCTTTCGACAGTGAAAAAAATATGCGGTGCATTACTTTATTTTAGGGAGCCTTGTTAATTTGAAAAACGGAAGAACTGGTAGAAGCTGACCTAGGAGAAGACTATGTAACACGCCCGGGGGGTACACATGGGTGAGCCCTTAAATTGGTTTCTCACTTTGGATCGTGACCGTGCGCCATGTGCACACGACATACCAGAAAATCCCGCGGCGGTCGTACTGTTCTGCTCCACACTGTTGCTGGCTTGACTGAAATTATGAATCTAAATGTGCAAGCGGGTTTAGGGGAGCCACTCAACGTTAAAACACAACACTGTCCTACGTCTCGTATTAACAACTATATTCTGAGGTGATAAAGGAAAATCGCAGGTTCACATTCTAAGTTCACATTCTAAGTTCAAAAATGTTCAAATGTGTGTGAAATCTTATGGGACTTAATTGCTAAGGTCATCGGTCTCTAAGCTGACACACTACTTAACTTAAATTATCCCAAGGACAAACACACACACACCCATGCCCGAGGGAGGACTCGAACCTCCGCAGGGACCAGCCGCACAGTCCATGACTGCAGCGCCGTAGTCCGCTCGACTAATCCCGCGCGACACATTCTAAGTCACAAGTGTTTATCCCAATCAATGGATGATTGGAAGTCCACAATATCACTCTGGCGAGCGTACGCGTAACCGAACACGGCGCGGATGATTGTTGATGATGTGGCAACCGAATAATCAAATGGTTCAAAGGGCTCGGAGCACTATGGGACTTAATTTCTGAGGTCATCAGTCCCCTAGAACTTAGAACTACTTAAACCTAACTAACCTAAGGACAGCACTCACATCCTTGCCCGAGGCAAGATTCGAACCTGCGACCGTAGCGGTCGCGCGGTTCCAGACTGTAGCGCCTAGAACCGCTCGGCCACCTCGGCCGGCAACCGAATAATCGGACGAAAGTTCTTACACTCTCCACGTATACACTGATTTCTTCTGGTACCAGTCCTCCTCGACACTAGTAATGATATAATACAGTTTATAGAGTTAATTATTCAGATCTCAGTTCTCCCTTGTAAGAGCATGCGTGTAACCGTCACGAGGTGGCTGATTGTTGATGATGCTGGAACTCGATGACCGAACGCCCTTTCTCACGCTGGCTACAAGACACTGGCACATGATTGCACTCCTTTGTGGTAACAATTTTTTACTGATTACATTAGTTCAATTTGCGAGAACGAACACGGCGCGGATGATTGATACTGTACGTTACGACACGCGACGAAAGGACACACAAATACATTATCGGCGGCACTGTCATTTTTAATTACATCTTGACGCAATTTCCTCTGAATCACTCCCATATTTCATCACTTTACTGTAATAGCACTTGTAGCAACACTTCAACTTCCATAGTAACAATGCCTCCCACATGTACAGCTGCCCACTACACAACATACCAGTTCCGTGACCAGTGCTCGACTCTGCAAACGCGCTGCCAACAAAGATACTCCGCAACCAAGCCAGCAATATGACAATACGCTTACATTACTGCACGAAAAAGTTTTGAAATTGTCGAAGAGAATATCGAAATCTAGATAATTCCCTACTGCAGGGGGTTAAAGAGATGGTTTCAGGGAGGGGTGGTGGGCATTAACCCCCTTCCACGGGTACAGACCCATTGCCACATTGTGGACCAGACGTGAGTTACTCACAATCATGGATACATAAAGAACAATTGCTAAAATGCCCAAAACTGTACTAGTAAAAGAACCCTACCTACTGTGGAACCTGTATAGCAAAACACAGTTACAATAAAGTGGATAAACAAAGAGCTAATACAATAAGACACAAAAATATTGTCCCTAAAATAGAAAAGTTTACAATTACAAATATAACAGGTTGGATATGATAAGCAAGTGCCTGGAAGAAAGGGATACAAAAACAGTAGAAAATCACACGCATTCACTGCTACTCCGAGTAGGCAATATCATTGGACACTATTGGGCATAAAACTAGAGAACCTCCACCAGCACTAGGCCGTCAAAAATCCAGGAAAAAGAAATTATTTCACTACTCACAACACTGCAAAACAAGGGAGCGTTCTTTGCATTGAAAGAGGTGGGGAGTGACTGTAGCGTCGATGCTGCGACGACGAGCAGATGCACAGAATAGTAGTCAGCTTGCCGCTCTCGTCTCGCGGTAATCTGTCCATTGGCGTACATGAAACAGGTTAATGACACTCTCAGTGTTGTCCTAGCAATTCCTTTACTCACAGTCTGTTACTACTACAGTAAACATTACAATGTTCTACATGACATAGTAGTTAAAAAACCTAGGCTAATAAGAATAAAAGTATGGATCTCCACAAACGTAAATTTAGTTACTAAGTGAATGGTACAAAAAATAATAGCAATCATTAAGCAGAAGTAGTAAGATATTTTAAATGAAAAACTTTCCAATAGCCCAACCTATACACACTAGACACTAGTAATCACTCAAACCAAATCACTCATGGGCAAGAATAAATGTAATACATATAATGGAAAGTGAAAGAAAATGATATTGAATGTGAGGGGAATACATCCTAGTTAAATCTCATTCGGTTAGAGTGTCCTTATAAAACGTCATAGCCGGCCGGTGTGGCCATGCGGTTATAGGCGCTTCAGTCTGGAACCGCGTGACCGCTACGGTCGCAGGTTCGAATCCTGCCTCGGGCATGGATGTGTGTGATGTCCTTAGGTTAGTTAGGTTTAATTAGTTCTAAGTTCTAGGCAACTGATGACCTCAGAAGTTAAGTCGCATAGTGCTCAGAGCCATTTGAACCATTTTTTAAAACGTCATAATAATCATAAACTTAAGGACAAAGTAGCCGACATATGTACAGTTCCCACACGTCATATATAACAATCAGTCATTAATCTTGCTCATATGGTATGGGTTAATGTTCTCCACGTGGTGTTTTCCCTCCTGTCTACCTGACATTAACCAGTTCAACAGTATTAGGACATTTTATATCAATAACATGATATGGTATTCATGATCGAACTTCTTAATTTCTTCTTTCAGCTTGTTAGAAAGTGTGTGGGTTTTGACTAACACAAGGTCACTGACTCCATACTTAATCGGTCGCACGACCTTATCATGTCTTTCTTTCCGCTGTTGAGCCTCATCAGGTAAATGTTCCATGGCCAATCCCATTATCCTGTCTCACGATTGATCCACAGCCGGAGAATCCTTCAAGATGTTGGAGAATATACTTTCAGGAGGTTAGTTCAACAGGATTTCACATGGTGCACAACCTGTCACGGCATGAGATACACTATTGATTACACCCTCAAAATCTGTTATATACTATTTCCATTTGCTATGTTTCCGACCACAGTATGTCCTGCACATGTGGTTCACCTCTTTCATGACTCTCACAGTTGGATTTGAGGCTGGTCTGTATTTGGCTATCAGAACTTGTTCCACACCATTCCTCTGCAACATCTCCTTCCACTCCTTTGATAGAAATTGTAGGCCATTAGCTGATAGTACTTAGCTTGTTTTGCACACCTGCGTAATATAGTCATTTTCCAATTTCGCTGATATTGCCTTACAAGTTGCTTTCCTTAGGGGGTAGAACTTTACATGTTTTGAACACACTTCTAACACCACCATGCGCTGCGTGAAATTCCCACGGATCTCAGGCAGTAGACCAAGTAAATCAATGGCCGGTTTGTCTTTGATTCCTTCAGTAATTATGGGGTGCATAGGTCCCTGATGACTAATAGTAGTTGTCTTGGTATTCTGGCACACATCACAAGTCCATAATATCTTCCTAATCTCTTTGCACATGCCAAAGAAAATACACTCCTTCCTTAGTTTTTCTAGACATTTGGTTGTGCCAAAGTGGGCATTACTGAAATGCATGTACCACACCAGCTTCTTGACAGCATGTTCCGGAATGCACAACTTCCAGTCCGGCGACGATTCATCCACATGGCGGTACAGAATGTTGTAATGAATTAAATAATATTTTCTCAATGTCTCTTCTCCAGCTCACCCATATCTTACCTTCACACTCTTCAAAACAAGATCTTCATTTTGCTCACGTCGGATATTCTTAAGTAATTTGGCAGCAAATGACGCGTATTTAACGCCCTTGATCAAATTAATGCTTAATTCCTGCCCTTGTGGCCCACTAATATTTATATCATCCACGCCAGGTGGCATCCTCGAAAGTGCATCAGGTATAATGTTTCGGTTCCCAGGTCAGTATACAACATTAAACTGATATTCTTGTAAGGGAAGCGCCCATCTGGTGAGATGTCTATGGTATAATTTGCCATCAAGTAGGAAAGTCAATGCCTTATGGTCTGTGACTACCTTGGTGGTTCTACCAGCCCCACAGGACAGCAAGTGCCTCTCTCTCTGTCACTGTACACTGCCGTTTCCATTTAGTCAGAGCCCTGCTTGCAAATGCGATTGTTTTAACATTATCAGAGTCCACTTCATCCAACTGGTGTAAGTGCACTCCTAATCCATAGTCTGAGCTGTCACAAGCAAAGTGAAATTCCTTGCTCAAGCCTGGGTACGAAAGCAGCTTAGGATAGCACAGATGTTCTTTATTTCCTTGAAGGCACCTTGGCATTCATCCGTCCAATCCCATAACACCTTGTTCTTCAGCAGATTCCACAAGTGTGGGTTACTAAGTGACTGACCTCTTATAAACTTCTTATACCATCCAAATAAATCAAGGAAACCTCTTAACTGCTTATTATAGTGTGGTGCTGGTGAATCCTTGACCACTTGTAGTTTGTCCTCATCCAGTTTGATCCCCTGTGCATTATCGACGTGGCCAGGAAACTTAACCTCATCCTTCCAAAATCCGATTTCTCCAAATTCGCTGTCACTCCTGCTTTTATCAAAGGCCATGAGTACTTCTTCAAGTGTTTTAACATGCTCTTCCCAGTTTGCAGTTGTTATCAATATGTCATCAACTTAAACAGTGATCTTCTTACTCAACTGCCCACTCAATACCTTATCCAATGCTCTAACAGAGGCAAATATTGAAATATTAAGGCCAAATGGTAGTACACGATACTGGTAGCTTCTTCCTCCATACAGGAATGCAGTGGTCTTGAATCCATATGTAGAGGGACCTACCAGCACCCCAATCTGAGATCAATACTACTGAATACTCTAGCCCCATGAAACTTTTGAAGCAACTCTTCCAAATTCACAGGTCTGTCTCTTTCTGGAACAATGATTTTATTCACAGGACGTGCATCCAATACTACTCTGACATTGCCAGTCCTCTCTTCCACAACGGACAATGGGTTGTTATATTGGCTAGTTGACATTTCTATTATTCTTATCCGCAACATTCTCTGGAGCTCTTCTTCCACTGCTTCACGTTTCGATTGAGGTATCGTATAAGGTCGTGCAAAGAACAGTTCATGCTCCTTCACTTGTAATTTTGTTCACTTAGCCAGTCGACCCCTAAGATTATGGGCAACGGCAACCCGGGCATGACTAGTGCCGACACATCATAATCTTCATCACCAAGCTTCATTGTGAGTAAGATCTGTTCCTTAATAACCTTGCTCTTTGTAGCAATGGCACCTGTGATACATATCCAATGTACTGGAAAATTGGGTATCCTCCTTCCTTGTTCTAACCACTTCGTATAGAGCTTCTGACATACTGCATTATCATGGCTACCAGAATCGACTAAAACATCGATACGAGTACCAAAGATTTCTGCTTCAATGATAGGCTGTAAAGCTTCCTCATGGCCTTCACCGACTTCTTGCAATAGGTCTCCCACAATCTCTGTCACATTATCCAGCTTGCAAACAGACATAGTTATGGGCCCCCCACCCTCCGTTCCTGATCGAGCCGCACCAGGAACCTCCTCTAGTTTTCCGGTGTTCCTTCCCTATGTTGCCTGTCCAGGCTATGATTTGAGCTTCACACCTGGTCATGTAATACATCGTGCCCTGGGTTCTGATATCCGTAGCCACCACGGCGTCCTCTGTGACCACCATGGCCAGGGAAACTACCGCCACGTCTCCTGCCATTATTATTCCAATATGGTCCATTGTGTCTATTGTTATGGTTTAAATGGGTATCTGTATTGGCCTCGTTGTTCCCTGATACTCTACCATCACCGTCTCCTCCTCCTGTTCTTCATGAATCATACAACGTCTCTAATTGTCCTAAGGCTGACCTTATTGCCTCTGCGTCATCTCTAGGGATTGCTAGCAACTTATCCTGAACTCCTGTATGTAGTTTATCTTATGATTTGGGACACTATAGCTATTGTCGTCATCTGTTCATCTAAATACAAGTTCCTCTCAAAATTATCTTGAAAAAATTTCTTATTTTCTGGTCAAACCTTCTACCTTGGTATAGACTGTTACATACTTCATTTTGCTTCTGTCGCTACCAATATAGTTGCAAAAATTCTTTTTCAAATTCAGCACGTCCTATTCTTATGCCCCAGGTACCAGCTTCACCTTCCAATCTTGCTGCAACGAAGCGTACCTTTTTTTGCTCGTCCCATAATTCAGATCACACGCCCTTAAGTTGATCTAAGAAATGTCTGGTATGCCATCTTCCATTTGATTCGAAGTTCTTAAAATTCCCTATGCCAAGGAAGACCTCATCATTTTATATATCAATTAAGCTACCTCCGTCAATGCTTCCATCATGTACCAGAGATTTCACTTCACGCTTCACCTGCTGACCAACCTATTCCTTAGTCTTGCCTACCTCACTGTACACCTCTTCTACTCGCCGTGCGTAAGCATCCTGGTTTAGTGCCACAGCTGATATCCTGTGTTTACAGTGTTTCACTTCCTCGTCCAGTTCTTATGAATGCTCGTCATAAACCTCAACATTTTTAGTAAGTTCTTCCTTCAGTTCCTAGATATCTGATTCTCCCTTTTCAAAACGTTTAGTATTATCTGCAACGTTCTCCTCAAACCGAATGGTAAGTTCATCTATCCTTTGATGACTGGACTCAGCCAGCTTCCTTAGGGCCTTATTAGTCTCGGCGATCTTTTTGCAGAGTCTTTCGTTTATCTGCTCTACTGATCGCTTAATATCTTCCTTCTGAGGCATAATATCTTCCCCTAATTGTTTGTTTTCATGCTGTACCGATCGCTTAATATCTTCCTTCTAATGCATAATATCTTCCCTTAATTGTTTATTATCTTGCAGTAATAATTTCTGGTTGTCCTGCAACAAAGTTTTGAGCATGTCAACGATGGACAGGTCAGGCCTAAGTTTACACTCATCCCGTCTAGGCGTCTCCATCATTGGTGACGACACTGCATTAGGACTTCCCGTCTCTGTTGATAGACTACTGTCCCCTAACCGTAATCCGACACTTCACTACTCCTTGCTTCTGTTTGTGTCTCCACCTAATTACTTTCGCCTAAAGAGTCTGCTTTCGCCTCCCTGTCTACTGCAGTTGCACCAACCTCATTATTTTCCATATTGAACCACCCAAGCAAGAAATAAACAAATCACAATAACACTCCTAGCACAGAATGGATGGCAATAACTACAACTAAACTACAACGCCGTATGCATTCAACCCTGTAATTCGTGCTCATAAGCACACATAACATAGAAGATCACGTAAAAAAGAAAAAAAATATATAAGCTAACGTAAATATAGTTCTGCAATTGTATTAACTGCTGTTAAAAAATTAGACTACTTAGTAAGCATGGTCTGACAGTGACATTTACTTTACTGTACGATCGGCAAGGTAAATAATGTCTCGTACATTAATTTAATCACACAAAAGAATTTTAACTGTCACTGTTTGTAATCATGTAATTATAGAATACAATCTGCACTGCCAGTTAATTACTCTCATTGCTTCAGTTGTGTGAGGTAACGCTGTTATGCGCAACTTACTTTGCGTTGTCTGGTGGCCACGCAGTCACAGTTGCTCCTTAGTGCCATGCCGCTGTCAGCACTGCGCCTTCTCTGCAACGCGTGGTAAAGGTTACAGCGTCGTTCCTAGGCGCCGCTCACGTAGTATGCAGTAAAGGATGCCATAAGTTTTCACTTTGGCCCATAGGTGCAAACAGATCCGTCTTCCGTAATGGCTGCCAAGTACGTGTTCCCTTTTGCACACAGGTGCCGCTAGCGTCGTCAAAAGCGCACCACCGTGGAGTATGTTTACTTCGTAGCACTAGTTCTTTGCACTTTCACGGATCAGACGAGTATGTACAATGTGTCACAAGTTCTTTGACGTACACATCCCACAGCTCGCGTGACGTCACTCAACAATCCAAACAGTCACTGTTTATAAACAAATGGCTCACTCTCCTAATAAATTATACGGCACTTCTTATCCGAATTTGCAGGTCCTAAATATACATCGTCATGTAACATGCCCAGAAGTACATGTGGTTGGGGGACCCTTAAACTGGTTTCTCACTTCGGACCGTGACCATGAGCCCTGTCCACACCACGTGCCTGATAATCCCGTGGCGGTCGTACTGTTCTGCTCCACACTGCTGCTGGCTTGCTGGAAATTATGAATCTAAATATGTAAGCGAGTTTAGGCGAGCCACTCAACGTTAAAACACAACATTGTCCTACGTCTGGTATGAAGAACTATATTCCAAGACGATAAAGGAAAATCGCAGGTTGCAATGTTTACATTCTAAGTCATAAGTGTTTGTCCAAATTAATGGATGATTACAAGTCATCAGTATCATTCTGACGAGCGTTCGCGTAACCGAACACAGCGCGGATGATTGTTGATGATGTGGAAACCGAATAATCGAAGGAAGTTCTTACGCTCGCCACGTATACACTGATTTCTTTTGGTACCAGTCGTCCTTCACACTAGTAATGATATAACACTGTTTATAGAGTTAATTATTCAGTTCTCTGTTCTCACTTGTACGAGCGTGCGCGTAACCGTCGCGAAGCGGCTGATTGCTGATGATGCGGAAACTCGATGACCGAACGCACTTTCTCACGCTGGCTACAAGACAATGGCACATGAATGCACTCCATTGTGGTAAATAATTATTACTGATTACATTAGTTCATTCTGTGATACCGAACACGGTGCGGATGATAGCTACACTATTGGCCATTAAAATTGCTACACCACGAAGATGACGTGCTACAAACACGAAATTTAACCGAGAGGAAGAAGATGCTGTGATATGCAAATGATTAGCTTTTCACATCATTCACACAAAGTTGGCGCCGGTGGCGACACCTACAACGCGCTGACATGAGGAAATAATCCAACCTATTTCTCATACACAAACAGCAGTTGACCAGCGTCGCATGGTGAAACATTGTTGGAATGCCTCGTGTAAGGAGGAGAAATGCGTACCATCACGTTTCCGACTTTGATAAAGGTCGGATTGTAGCGTATCGCGATTGCGGTTTATCGTGTCGCGACGTTACTGCTCGCGTTGGTCGAGATCCAATGACTGTTAGCAGAATATGGAATCAGTGGGTTCAGGAGGGTAATACGGAATACCGTACTGGTCCCAACGGCCTCGTATCACCAGCAGTCGAGATAACAGGCATCTTATCCGCATGGCTGTAACGGATCGTGCAGCGACGTCTCGATCCCTGAGTCAACAGATGGGGATGTTTGCAAGACAACAACCATCTGCAGGAACAGTTCGACGACGTTTACAGCAGCATGGACTATCAGCTCGGAGACCATGGCTGCGGTAACCCTTGACGCTGCATCACAGACAGGAGCGCCTGCGATTGTGTACTCAACGACGAACCTGGGTGCACGAATGGCAAAATGTCATTTTTTTCTGATGAATCCAGGTTCTGTTTACAGCATCATGATGGCCGCATCCGTGTTTGGGGACATCACGGTGAACGCACATTGGAAGCGTGTATTCGCCATCGCCATACTGGCGTATCACCCAGCGTGATGGTATGGGGTGCCATTGGTTACACGTCTCGGTCTCCTCTTGTTCGCATTGACGGCACTTTGAACAGTGGACGTTACATTTCAGGTGTGTTACGACCCGTAGCTCTAGCCTTCATTCGATCCCTCGAAACCTTAAATTTCAGCAGGATAATGCACGACCGCATGGTACAGGGCCTGTACGGGCCTTTCTGGATACAGAAAATGTTCGACTGCTTCCCTGGCCAGCACATCCTCCAGATCCCTCACCAATTGGAAACGCCTGGTAAATGGTGGCTGATCAACTGGCTCATCACAATACGCCAGTCACTACTCTTGATGAACTGTGGTATCGTGTTGAAGCATCATGGGCAGCTGTACCTGTGTACGCCATCCAAGCTCCATTTGACTCAATGCCCAGGCGTGTTAAGGCCGTTATTACGGCCAGAGATGGTTGTTCTGTGTACTGATTTCTCAGGATCTCTGCACCCAAACTGCGTGAAAATGTAACCACTTGTCCGTTCTAGTATAATATATTTTTACAATAAATACCCATTAATCATCTGCAGTTCTTCTTAGTGTAGCAATTTTAATTGCCAATAGTGTACTTTACGGCAACAGACTTGCCGCAGTGGATACGCCGTTTCTCGTGATATCACCGAAGTTAAGCGCTGTTGAGCGTGGCCGGCACTTGGATGGTTGACCATCTAGGCCGCCATGCACTGTTATCATTTTTCGGGGTGGACTCAGCCTCCTGATGCCAATTGAGGGGCTACTCGACCGAATAGTAGCGGCTCCGGTCAAAGAAAACCATCATAATCACCGGGAGAGCAGTGTGCTTACCGCACACCCCTCCTATCTGCAACCTCACTTGAGGATGACACGGCTGTCGTATGGTCCCGTTTGGCCACTTGTGGCCTGAAGATGGAGTGCTTGCCTAGTGTACTATACGGTACGACACGCAACGAGAGGATGCATAAGTACGTTATCGGCAGCACTACTCATTTTTAATTAAATCTTGACGCACTTTCCTCTGAATCACTTCAATATTTTATCACTTTACTGTGATACTCCGTACACAAGCCAGCGATGTGACAGTAGACTTACAACCAGTTTAGGTCTCGGAGTTATGTGGTAATGCGCGGGGTAAAATTGACTAAAATCTTTTCATAGAAGCCAGGGTCTGTAGCTTTGGTAGATTTGGAATGTGTTCGCGTCAAATCAGGCGATGTTGAGGGAATTAGATTACGGTATGAGAAAATAGAAGTTTTACATGAAGTTTCCAATTTGAGCAGGAAAATAGCCGACGATGGCTGAAATAGAATACGGATGCAAGCTGGTAGTAGCAAGATAAACGGCGTCAATTATTTGCTGAATGTATACAGATATCTGTTTTCCTCTACAAGTACTGCACTCAACAGCTATCTCTAGTACAATGGAATTTATTCCGTGTTTCACAGATGTACTACCATCCTGTCCCTTCTTCTTGTCAATGTTTTTCATATATTCCTTCTCTCGACGGTTCTCTGGAGAACCTCATCATACATCACCTTATCACTACATATCATTTTCAACACTCTTCTGTAGCGCCAAATCTCAAATTCCTCAATTCTCTTCTCTTCCGGTTTTCCTACAGTCCATGTCTCACTACCATACAACGCTGTACTGCAAACTTATATCCTCAGAAATTTCTTCCTCAAATTAAGGGCCATGTCTGATACTACTAAACTTCTCTTGGCCACGAATGCACTTTTTGCCAGCGCTACTCTGATTTTTTATGTCCTCCTTGCTCCATCCGTCATGGGTTAATTTGCTACCTAGGTAGCAGAATTTCTCCGTCTGCTTTGTGACCACCAATCCCTATATTAAGTTTCTTGCTGTTCTCATTTCTGCCACTTCTCGTTTCTTTCGCCTTTCTTCCATTTACTCGCTATCCTTATTCTGTATTCATTGGGCTCTTCATTCTATTCAACACATCCTGTAATTCTCCACTTTCACAGAGCATAGCAAAATCATCAGCTAATCTTACCATAGGTATCCTTTCACCTTGAATTTAATTCCACTCTTGAAGCATTCTTTTACTAGTCATTGTTTCTTCGACGTATAGATTGAACGGTAGAGGAGAAAGATTAAATTCCCATCTTATACCGTTTTTAATCTGAGCACTTGGTTCTTTGTCTTCTGCTCTTCTTGTTCCTTCTTGGCTTTTCTACGTATTGCTTATTACCCGTCTTTCTCCAGAGCTTACCACTCTTTACCTCACAATTTCGAATATCTGTCACCATTTTACATTGTCGAACACTTTTTCCAGGCCAACAAATTCTATGAACCTGTCTTGATTTTTCTTTATCTTGCTTTCAATGTCAACCGCGACAGCAGAATTGCTGCTGTGGGGACTTTAGCATTCTTAAAGAGAAACAGATCATCTAACACATTCTCACTTTTCTTTTCCACTCTGCTGTATATTATCCTCGTGAGCAGCTTGGACGCATGAGCTGTTAGGCTGACTGTGCGGTAATTGTCGCACTCGACGGCTCTTGCAATCTTCGGAATGGTGTGGATGATTTTTCCCCCGAAATTCCTCTGGTATATTGCCAGACTCCTACAGTCTACACACCAACATTAATCATCGTTTCGTTGCTACTTCCCGCAATGATTTTCGAAGTTCTGACGGAATGTTGTCTGTCCCTTCTGCCTTATTCGATTTCAAGTCTTCCAAAACACTTTTAAACTGTGATTCTAATACTGGATCCCCTGTCTCTACTATATCGACTCGTTTTTCTTCTTCTATCACGTAATCAGACAAGTCTTCCCCCTCATAGAGGCCTTCAGTGTACTGTTTCCACCTGTCTCTACTCTCCGCTACATTTAACAATGGAATTCCAGTTGCACACTTCATGTCACCGACCTTTAATTTAGTTTCACAGAAGGTTGTTTTGACTTTTCTAGTATGTGCTGGGTGCGTCCTGCCGGCAATAACGTCATTTTCGATTTCTCAACATTTTTCAAGCAGCAATTTCACCTTAGCTTTCCTGCACTTCCTGTTTATTTCATTCCACAGCGACATGCATTTCCGTATTCCTGATTTTCGCTATACGTTTTTGTTCCTCCTTCTTTCATCGATCAACCGAAGTATTTCTTCTGTTACCTATGGTTTCTTCGCAGAGACCTCTTTTATACTTACGTTCGTTTCATTTTTTCTGATTTCCCTTTCTGGAGATGTTCATTGCTCTTCAACTAAACTGCTTACTGAGCTATAGTTTTGTGCAGAAACCTTCAAGTGTACCTCTTCAGGCATCAGTAATTTCGTATCCGTCTTCTTTGCGCACTGATTTTTCCAGACTAGTCCCTTAAACTTCAGCCTACTCTTCATCACTGTTAAATTGTGATCTGAGTCTTTATCTGCTCCGGTATATGCATTACAATCTAGTCTGTCTTACCATGAAGTAATCTAGCTGGAATCTTTCCGTATTTTCGGGCCTTTTCGAAGAATATCTCCTCCTTTTGTGTTTCTAGAACAGAGCATTTGCTATTACTAGCTAAAATTTGTTGAACAACTCAATTAGTTTTTCTTCTCTCTCATTCCTAGTATCAAGCCCATTTTCTTCCCGGACCCTTTCTTCGACTCTTTCCCCTACAGCTGCATTCCAGCCCCATGAGTATTAGACTTTGAAACGCGTATGTATTCAGTACAGCGATGGCGAGGCATGACAGAATCTCTGACCACAGAGTTATTTATCGTTGCTAGTCTGCGCTTGACCGCGCGAGAGTTCAGTGCAGTTGCGGTCGAGTTGCGAGAGAGTTCAGTTGTACGTAGCGATTCGCGAGAGCATGTAGTTGCTCAGTGCTAGTAGCACGCGCGAGACAGTCGGAGTTGTGTGTGAGGAGTCGGTGGGCGTCGACATGGCCCTCTGGTCAAGATTCAGGACGAGGTATATTTTTTAAATAAGGTAATGATGCAGCATTGCGCACATCTGATAATGTAATGTATCTTAACTGTAATTAATTTGTCCAAGAATCGCCCCTATAATAATTTTGTTTTCAAAGCAATATTTTAAGAAAACAATCATTTGAATTGAAAGAAAGTTTCCCATGCATTTACTTAAAGAAAAGTTTCACTTAAATTCAAAGGATATTTGTGATGCATTTCCTCCAAGCTATGGCGAAAAATAAGAGCAGATGCAGTTTTACTGAGGTAAGAATTTGAGTTTAATTAGTGAACAGGGCCTAAGATCGACATTTCGGTCTATTTGCGTTTTCATTGTCACTGAGATTTCATTATCATTGAATTGACTTACATTTTTGTGGGAGCTCAACAACATTTGGGTCATTATTATTCAGTAATCTTGTGGGGAAATAACTTTTGGCACGTTTTCATTATCATAGGCTTTTCATTTATTTTTGCTGGGAGGTTACACTTGGCGATATCCGGCCAGGATCGTATTTCGTTGAGAATCTTCTGTAAACAGTCAGATATTTGCTATTATTTGCTTAATTATAATTAGCATTTGGCGCAACGCTTTTATTAATTTTATGACTTTCTTTCCTCAGATCATCGGCAATTCGTTGCTCTGTTGTATTTGTGTTTGTTGCGTTTTGCATTTGTGCTTATTTATTTTGTGAATAATTTTGACTATTGTAAAAATGCCGCGAAAGACTGTGAATAGTGTATCGCGAGGTATTATGAGCGAAATGACCGACTTAAACAACGTGACCGATAGTAATTGTGACACGCAGTGTAATGATGACAATCCTGCGTTCACTGACAATCAATGCGTTCCAACCACTAATGATGAGTTTTATCTTAATGATGAACAAATGAACTCAATTGTCTCCTCTGTTAATTTGACGACAACTAATGACGCGGGGAGCTCTATTGTAATGAGCGCTGCCCAGCTTAACATACCCGGTTTGGAAAATTCAAATAACGTACAGACAAATTTCTCTAATGAAAATGGACAGTGTACTGAAAGTACGACGGATCCATTTAATTCCGAAATAGTGACCGACAGTGTACATTCGACTGGCAAACCTTTTTGTAAATTACAGAATGGCCAAATTGTCGCACAAAACGCGACAATTGCAGATACGCAATCAAACAGCACAGAGAATAGGAATGCTGATTTGGGGTCGGATCCAATTATGGCATTGTTGCTACAAATGACTAAACAGTTTAATGAAAAATTAGACAATCTTAATGAAAAAAATGACAAACAGAGTGAAAAATTAGACAACAATGACGAAAATTTCAAACAACTTAGTGAACAGAACAAACACCTTAATGAAAAATTAGACAACAATTCCAGACAATTTAATGAAAAATTAGACAACAATTCCAGACAATTAAATGAAAAATTAGACAACAATTCCAGGCAGTTAAATGAAAAATTAGACAAAAATTCCAGACAGCTTAGCGAGCAGATTGCAGCCGTTGCCGCGGAGTGTCATGATACTAAGGAACAGTTACGCGAGGAAATTGAGGCTTGTTCAAAGAAAAGTAGCGAAGAAATTAGATCTGTTGCTCAAGAATTAAGGGATATGCAAACAGTTACAACAGAAACACTTAGAGAAGAAATTAGCGCAGTCGGTAAACAATGCTCTGAAAAGGCTACACAATTACGCGACGAGTTTAAAGCAATGACGGCAAAACTTTCGCGTACAATGGACGCAAAGATAGACGCGAAATTCGACCAACAGAACTCTCAAATTGATGAACGATTTAATCTTCACATACAAAACAGTGATACGCGTTTCCGCAAATTTATTGAGGATCAAAATAAAGTAAAACGTCAAGTAATGGAAACAATCACTGCACAGAGACAAAAGGACAAACGTAAAATGTTTGCGAAAGCAAAAACATACGTAGACAACAATATTGCCACAGTGTCCGACAAAATTAATACCATCGAACAGTTGAACGCGGAATTACGTGATGAAATTTCTGATCTTAAATCAAAAACAGATACACACACAGCAGATATTCAGACAGTGACAGACAGATTTGAACAATTAGAAATAACACAGGATTGCGATGTCATCAAAGCTGACGTTAAAAAACTGAACGAAACTACACGTAAATTGCAAAAACAGATTAATGCCTCTGACACTAAAACCGATGATCAGGTAAAAATACTGACTGAAAAATGTGATAAATTGGCCAGTCGTATTGATGTTATCGAAAGTACTAATGACAATAAATCAGACGATACTGCACCGGTTTCATTTAACCAAACACCGGAATTTCAAAATTTACAGCAGACAATTAATGAGATCGATTCATCTAATAACACCTTACGTAGAAAATTGTTATGTTTACAGCAAGAGGTAACAGAGATAAAAAATGTTTCTGGGTTCAACACATCACAGCAAACGCCACGTAACGAGCATTTGTCAGAGTCACGCAGCGCGTACAATTTGAGCAATTTACAGAGACTACGCGACTTAAAATCCGAAAAGTCACGCGACTTAAAATCTGAAAAGCTACGCAACTTGAAATCCGAAATGACACAGACAAACAGATTCTCACAGAAACCTGAACGTGGTCTCAAATTCAGTGACGAGAACATTGATTATAAGCAATTTGCATTTATAGGAAAATCTAAGGAATTTAATAATGACAGAACACAGGTACACGCTTTGAACTGTATAAGACAATTTATTTTTGTACATTCACCGCTATTATTTGTAATGCAGAAACTAGCTTTGAACCCGATAAGACAATTTGCTATTGTATTTTCATCAGCATTGCGTATAATGCAGAAATTGGAATTAGCATGGATAGAACAATTTGCTTTTGGATTTCTACCGGCATTGCCTGCAACACAAAAGCTAAAATTTATTTGCAGCGCGTAATTGACCTCAGGGGATTCATTACGCTTTAATGAATATGTGCCGTAGCGTGCATATGGCCCCGAGCTGTAGTAGTGCTGTTTCATCTTTAGATTTCTGCACTGCTGCCTTCTCTTCTACTAACCTTTATATCTATCAAAATAGCTCTTTAACTTTTGCTCTACCTAGAATTAAGTAAAATGTAATGAATACCCGATGTGACAATTTTTTTTTTACCGAAAGTGACAATTTTCATTAGGCACGCCAGAACTACCAGCATAATTTTAATAATAGATAAAATTGTAATCATCAGTATGTGTGAAATTTTCAGCAGTCGCAACCACATTTTTGGTAACAATAGATGTTTTTCTCTGCAACAGCATGAAAGTCAGCCGCTTAGCATACCTAACCAACAATGTAATGCACAAGGTCAACCAAGCTTTAATGTTTCGCCGCGTGCGCGTATAGTCCCTGATACAACAAATAGTAACGCACGGCAGCAAAGAAACAACTACGTACAGAAAACACAGTATTTCAATTCCTATCGCAATGCACCGTATAGGAATGACTGTTACGACAGAGGTAAAAATAATGAGCACAATTATCAGCGTACGTATAATAACAGTCGGTCTTACCAGCAACAAAGTGATCAACAACAACATATTCTTGTGAATGAACCCGACAGTAGGTATCATCCAGAGGGTAAGACGTCTGGAAGAAGTAATAGAACAGTTCAAATAGTAGAAATGCCACAACATCCTCCAGATAATAATAACACGTCAGATAGAATCTGACTAGAGACTGTACAGGTTGCATCTTACAGCAACGTAAGCAATACTTCAGATACACAGAATGCTATTCACGAAAATGTTATTACATTCGACGACATCCGAGACACTCTTTTACAGGAAAGACCAGTTGTTCAGAAAATTATTTCACATCCTGTCATCGAAATTAAAATTGGTTCATCGAAATTTTCAGCAGTAATCGATTCTGGATCACCTATGTCAGTAATAAATGAAGAAACTTTTAACGAGTGTAACAAAGAGAATACCTATCCCACATTACCATTAGGCAAAACGAAAGTGAAAGGAGCAGTATCGAGTAGAGGAGTAGACGTTAAATTACAGACACATTTATCATTTTGTATTGCAGGTCACACATTTCACTCAAATTTTTGGATTGTTCCTTTATTGACAACAGACGTTATTTTAGGTACGAATTTTCTGGTACAACATGACGCAGCTATCGATTTTCAGAATTCTTATTTAATGTTGAAGGATGAAAATATACAATTGGCTTTGGAATTTCAGCACTCACTATCTGCGGAAGAACGAACAATTAACTGCACAGAGGTCATTTCCGTATCACGTAACATAGACTGTAATTCCACATTGTTCACGGATACGTACGTACATAACTATAATACTCCAGACGAAGCTGACTATGACGTAATACAGATGATTTATGATAAAGTTATACAAAGCAGTGCAAATACAGACGACGAACGCGCGCAACTACGCAAAATTCTTTTACAGTTTTCGATAACATTCCTGGTACTATGTCCGGTTTTATGTATGAATTTCAAGTCAAACAGCACGACACATTTAAAGCCAAGCATTATCCCATTATTAAAAAAGAATTGCAAGATATGCTCAACCAAGGAATTATAGAACCAGCAGTTAGTCCGTACATAAACCCGCTACATATTGTTAAGAAAAAAGATGGCTCACTTCGCCTCGTACTTGATTCACGTCACATCAATGACATAATTATTAATGAAACAGATCGACCACAGACATTAGAAGAACTACTACAGAAATTTCACGGTACAGCTATTTATTCCACATTAATTTGAAATCGGGATTTTGGCAAATTCAACTTCATCCGAATTGCAGAAAATACACAGCATTTCTCTGTTTTGGCGACTGTTATCAATTTTGTAAATTACCGTTCGGGTTAACTATTTCTTCAGCAGCTTTTATTCGCGGTTTGAATACAATACTTCCGACAGAACTTAAAGACAGAATCACGACGTACGTAGATGACATTCTTATTGCAGAAGCTAACTGGACTGAACACAATCTGATTCTAGAACGACTTTTACAAACTTTTCATGCTCAAGGACTCACAGTTAATCTCAGTAAATCGCATTTTGGCAAAACTTCTGTAAAATTTCTTGAACACGTAATTTCAGCAGAAGGCATTTCGCCTGACCCGGAAAAACTTCAAGCTCTACGTGACATTACTGTTCCTACGACAAAGAAACAATTACGCAGTTTTTTGGGCTTAATTAACTTTTTTCGCAAATTTATTCATCACTCTGCTTTAGACACACCTAGATTATGCCAATTGACAGGTAAAAACACTATTTGGTCCTGGGATAAGCAGGCACATTCTGAATTTATGAACCTGAAAGAAGCCTTGTTGAATGCTCCACTTTTATCGCACCCAGATCTTACCAGAAATTTTTCCATTGCCACCGACAGTTCCATCACAGCTTTAGGCGTACACATTTTTCAGGAAATTGAAGAAGATGGCTCTACAGTAATTAAAAACATCGCATTTGCAAGCCGCATCTTGTCGCTTGCTGAACGAAATTATTCCGTTACAGAACTGGAAACATTATGTGTTGTATGGGATTTTACGAGGTTTCGGCACTTTCTTTATGGCAGACATACCACCGTTTACACAGATCACAGAGCGATACAATTTTTACTTTCGGCTAAATTCACTCACGACAGATTAAGCAGATGGAAACTTTATTTACAGGAATTTAATTTTACAATAGTTCACATTCCCGGCACACAAAATGTTATAGCAGACGCACTTTCTCGTTCTCTCAGCAACGATCAGCAAGACATCGCAACCAACTTCTGCAAAGCAAATTTCAGCGTTATGTACATTCAGCAAGTTGCATTTGAAAATTTTATTTCGTCGTCATTACAGGACATAGCAAAAGAGCAGAGTAAAGACAATGTGTGGAAAGAAATTAAACACCTTTGGCAAGATAAGAATAATGTTACGATTAGAAACCATTACACTGTACGCAATGACATTCTATTTCGCCGCTCTCATCCTGACAGCAACAATTGTTTATTATGCATTCCTGACGAACTGGTTAACAAATTAATCTGGTACACTCATTTAAGTTATGCACATTACGGAGCCAGAAAATGTTTTCTTATACTGAGACAGAACTGTTATTTTACCAACATGGAAAAACGTATACGACGAGTTTTAGCGTCATGTAAAATTTGCCAGAAAGCTAATCAGACAGAACTTCACATATTCCTCCATTATATCCCATTGTACCTGTTAAATTAAGACATATGGCCGCTGTAGACATTTTTGGTCCAATTCCGAGAACTAACAGAGGTTTTTGCTACATCTTTGTCGCTGTTGAACTCACTTCAAAATTTGTTACTTTGAGTCCGTTACGCAAAGCTACTGCTAAAACTGTTTCAAGAGCATTTGTAAAACATTTTCTATTTCATGTAGGGCATGTGATGAAAGTAATTTCTGACAATGGATCGCAATTTCTTTCTGCTACATGGACACGTATGTTACGAGCTAGAAACATTTCTCCGATCTATATATCCAAGTACCATGCTTCAGCGAACCCTTGTGAACGATTAATGAAAGAAATTGGTAAACTGTGTAGAATATACTGCCACAAAAGACATATTGATTGGGACACACACATATTCTCATTCCAAGATGTAATTAATTCCATACCAAATGAATCCACTATGCTATCTCCGTCTGTTATACTGAAAAATGCTGAACCACCTAACAAAATTAAAGAATTAGTAAACTTTCCTACATCTCGTCGATTACGACAGCACGAAATAATTAACATTGCGCTGAACAACATCAAACGTGCCGCAGAGCGCCGGAGAAGACAGCAAAAACAGGTTTGTACACGCCGAGACTTTCACATTGGACAGAAGATATTAGTACGTACACACTATTTATCCAGCAGAATAAACGGTAAGTGCAGTAAATTTGAACTTCTATACGCAGGTCCATATCGGATTCGCAGCATTCCTCACCCCAATGTTGTACACGTCGAAACTATGAGAACCAGGAAAAGTAAGGGCAACCACCATGTGTCGAACATTAAACCCTTTATTGAATGAAACCACTTTATGATTTAACGTGCTACGATGCCATTTACTAATTTTATGACCACTTATGCAATTATAATCACATGATTAATTATTGATGACTATCGTATTTTTTCTTGGCAAGTGCCCGGCAAGGTAAGGTTAGCAGGTCACTTTTCTTGTCGTTACACATCAGACCGTGCATATTTTTCCAGACAAACTTACGTACTTTATGAATAATTATGCAATTCTATGTAGTGACGTATTAATTTTATCAAATTCTCTCTCCATGAAAGTCTTTAATTCTCGCCTCTATTAACTACACTACATACAAGCTGAACACAACGAACGTCACATTTTGTCTTTCTTATGTATGTACGATTGTTTTCATGTTTTGTTTGTATGCACTGTGAAATAGTTAAGGTAGAACACACACCAGTTGACTTTGACATTTTTTGCCCTATGATATCTCAACATCGTGACTGTTTTACTTTTTTTTTTTTTTGCTGCTGCATTGTGATATTCTCTGTACATTTTTGCCTTTGAACACTGTCTATGCTTTTGACATATTACGTTTTCTGTCATGTTATGCTGTATACTTAATTATGTCACCATAAACCAGTCATTATTTAGTGAGTATATGATGTAAATGCAAGACATTAATCTCTGTTCATCGTTTTCAGAAAGAAATAACGTGTAAAGGAAATAAATTAAACAGAAATGGGAATGTCAACTGCGGAATGATCGAAAGAAGATGCAAACCTCGTGAGGAAGGAGAATTAACATGCATTAACAAGAATATACTATACGCATCGTAGAATAGCAGTCTTAACTAATTTTTTCTTTCAGAATACAAGGCGATTGATGCAGGCTGTCAGACAGAACTACACATCTTAGTTTTAGTGATGAAATATGCTAGAGATAAGGAATAGTTGTGTAATGAGTAATGAAGTGATTTTTTGCAGATGATAATGAATGCTGATGAAGAGTAATGATGAAGAATATGCTACTATGAATAATGAAGTTTTTCTTTACAGGTGATGATAATAATGAAGTTATGATAATATGGATAATGAAGTTTTTTCTTTACAGATGAGAATGATGTTGAAGATAATGTATTTATGCTATGTAGTTATTTAAGTATTTGTTGCAGTTTGTTTTGACAGTATGTTTTATATCGTATGGTATGATGACTGAAGGTTTTGGAAAGGACAGCTATGGAACACATTTTTTTATACACATTTCACTACCTGTTAATTCGAAGTTCACTACTTTTCAGCATAGTATGCGTTTCTTCTTTCAGTTCAATAATCCATTTTGTATTTTTTTTTCAGGAGAAGCTTTTCATGATACTTAGTAAACCTGTTACTTATTAAACCTGTACTAGTACTTGCATTTTTTTTTACCCAGTTGTGTCTATCATTTATAAATGTGATCACATATACTTCCTTGTTTCATAACCTTGCTACAGCTGACTCATGACGAATGACGTTACACACTTTTCATTTTACAGGAACAACCCAGAAGCAAATTTTTTTTCTTTTTCTCTTCTTGCTTTCCCTTATAATTACCCAAAGCAATGCAATGCTAACAAAAAAAAAATGTATCACCAGTTCCAAATAATGCTACCCATTTAAGAGAGTTCTGAATAATACTGAATGATGAACAATGTTTTGTACTATTCAATACTTGCTGGCCAATGAGTGCCAATAATTAGTATAATTAAATGAATTATGTTAATACTATGCCATTCATTAGCTCCTGTTTTCAATGATGACTTTTGATGTTTTGTAACTGGTCACTGATTGCCAATAATTAGTGTAACTAAATGAATTATGTTAATACTATGCCATTCATTAGCTCCTATTTTCAATGATGACTTTTGATGTTTTGTAACTGGCCAATGAGTGCCAATAATTAGTATAACTAAATGAATTATGTCAATACTATGCCATTCATTAGCTCCTGTTTTCAATGATGACTTTTGATGTTTTGTAACTGGCCACTGAGTGCCAATAATTAGTGTAACTAAATGAATTATGTTAATACTATGCCATTCATTAGCTCCTATTTTCAATGATGACTTTTGATGTTTTGGTAACTAGCCAATGAGTGCCAATAATTAGTATAACTAAATGAATTATGTTAATACTATGCCATTCATTAGCTCCTGTTTTCAATGATGACTTTTGATGTTTTGTAACTGGCCAATGAGTGCCAATAATTAGTATAACTAAATGAATTATGTTAATGCTATGCCAATAATTGACTCTCCTTTCAATGATGACTTCTGATGGTTTATAACCGGCCAATAAGGGCCAATGTTCTCTATAATCAGTTAATTTTATGAACATTATTCTGTCATACTAAATATGCTTTGTAACCGGCCAAGGACTGCCACTGTTTATTGTAATACGATTACCCATGATACCAATAATTGCTATATTCAGTTAATTTTATGAACATTATTCTGTAATACTAAATACATGGTACAGAAATGTTCAATAACTGGGCTATGAATGCCGCAAACTACTACTGTAATTCTCAATGAAGACTACTATGTGACTTAATGTCCTTCACCTTCTGAGCTAACTACCTGGAATTACTGTAATATCCATTTGTCCTGTCCATCCTTATGATCATGGAGCACTATATTTGGTTTTTGTACTAATTCTACGTTGGTGTGTCTTGTAAGAGCGTGGTGTTGACACGACATGCTGTCCACCACCGTGAGCGATGAAGACGTTATTATGGTTCCACTGTTTGGTGTACCTGATGTACTGCCAAAATGATAACATGGAATATTACTACGACATTTCAGTGTCTTGGCTACGCTGATAAATACTTCTGGGAAAAGAACTTCCGTTTGTCTCACTTGGTGTTGTACTTCTGTGGAAAGATATGGACTTTCAGTGCAGATGCGTGCAACCTAAGTGCTACAACCATGACGCAATCCTTCCTATTCCTTTCCTAATTCTTGTAAAATGAAAAAGTCATAAACAATGCGTGTGCACTTCCGTTCATTTGTTAATAACATCAGTTGTCCTGAAATTACTAAAGACTTCTATAGTGCATGTGCACTTTATTACACTCCTTGATTTGTTTGTTTGTTGTAGAAAAATACTAGAGAGCATTATCAATGCGTGTGCACTTTATGCCATTTGTACTCATTACGTATACATTTTGTGGTTTTCTGATATGTTCTGTACTACAGTGCGTGTGCACTTTTGTCATTTATTAATACATTTTGTGATTTGATGATATATTCTGTACTACAGTGCGTGTGCACTTTTGTCATTTATCAATATGATTTGTATTCATTGTATATACATTTTGTAATTTGATGATATATTCTGAACTACAGTGCATGTGCATTTTTGTCATTTTGTTAACATGATTTCTACTCATTGTATATATATTTTGTCATTACCTGATATGTTCTGTACTACTGTGCGTGTGTACTTTTGCCAATTGTGAATATGTTTTGTATATATTTTGTCTTTGCCTGATATGTTCTGTACTCGGTGCATGTGCACCACATTTAATTCATGTTCTAATTAATTAATTAAGAAAAAAATTGTTGCTCATGGCAAGTCCAAATGACTCACCATCGCTGCCAAATTTTTGCCCCCCCCCCCCCCCCCCAGTAGAGGGTTATGAAACGCGTATGTATTCAGTACAGCAATGGCGAGGCATGACAGAATCTCTGACCAGAGAGTTATTTATCGTTGCTAGTCTGCGCTTGACCGCGCGAGAGTTCAGTGCAGTTGCGGTCGAGTTGCGAGAGAGTTCAGTTGTACGTAGCGAGTCGCGAGAGCATGTAGTTGCTAGTTGCACTCAGTCAGTGCTAGTAGCACGCGCGAGACAGTCGGAGTTGTGTGTCAGGAGTCGGCGGGCGTCGACATGGCCTTCTGGTCAAGATTCAGGACGAGGTATATTTTTTAAATAAGGTAATGAAGCAGCATTGCGCACATCTGATAATGTAATGTATCTTAACTGTAATTAATTTGTCCAAGAATCGCCCCTATAATAATTTTGTTTTCAAAGCAATATTTTAAGAAAACAATCATTTGAATTGAAAGAAAGTTTCCCATGCATTTACTTAAAGAAAAGTTTCACTTAAATTCAAAGAATATTTGTGATGCATTTCCTCCAAGCTATGGCGAAAAATAAGAGCAGATGCAGTTTTACTGAGGTAAGAATTTGAGTTTAATTAGTGAACAGGGCCTAAGATCGACATTTCGGTCTATTTGCGTTTTCATTGTCACTGAGATTTCATTATCATTGAATTGACTTACATTTTTGTGGGAGCTCAACAACATTTGGGTCATTATTATTCAGTAATCTTGTGGGGAAATAACTTTTGGCACGTTTTCATTATCATAGGCTTTTCATTTATTTTTGCTGGGGGGTTACAACTTTCATCTGACTTTGCATACTGGGTTATCCGTTCAATATCGTCATGTACTTTACCTCTTCATTTTCTGCTTGCGACGTCGGCAAGTATACCTGAGCTATCGTTGTCTATGTTGGTATGCTGTCGATTCTGATGAAAACATACCTGTCACTGAACGGTTCACAGTAATTCACTCTCTGCGCTACCTTCCTATTCGTAAACAAACCTACTCTCCTTATAACATTTTCTGTTGCTGTTGATATAACCCTATATCGTCCGACCAGAAATCCTTCTCTTATTTCCATTCCATTTCACTGATGCCCACTATATCTACACAAATAAAAAAAAAGTTTTGCATCACTTCGGTTCCGAGAGTTCCGGAACTTTTACAGATAATTGGAGTAGGGAATACAAACATCAGTTCCGCCCTTTTTATTTTTCATGAAAACCACAAATCGCATGTTGTACCACCATACAGCAAGACCATCAGAGGTGAAGGTCCAGATTGTTGTACACACCAGTACCTGTAATACCCAGTAGCACTTACTGTTGCATTGATGCATACCTGTATTTGTTATGGCATACTATCGACAAGTTAATGAAGGCACTGCTGGTCCAGATTGCCCCACTCCTCAACGGTGATTCGGAGCAGATCCCTCAGAGACGTTGGTGGGTCACGTGGCCCATAAACAGCCCTTTTCAATCTATCACAAACATGTTCGATAGGGTTCATGTCTGGAGAACATGCTGGCCACTCTAGTCGAGCGATGTCGTTATCCTGAAGGAAGTCATTCACAAGATGTGCACGAGGGGGGCGCGAAGTGTCGTCCATCAAGACGAATGCCTCGCCAACATGCTGCCGATATAGCTGCACTGTCGGCCGGAGGATGGCATTCACGTATTGTACAGCCGTTACGGCGCCTTCCATGACCACCAGCGGCTTACGTCAGCCCCACATTACACCACCCCAAAAGAGCAGGGAATCTCCTTCTTGGTGCACTCACTGGACAGTGTGTCTAAGGCGTCCAGCCTGACCACGTAGCCTCCAAACACGTCTCCGACGATTGTCAGGTTGAAGGCATATGCATATTCAGCACTCATCGGTAATGAGAACGTGGCGCCAAACCTGATCGGTGCATTCGACATGTTGTTGTGCCCATCTCTACCGCACTGCATGGTGTCGTGGGTCCAAAGATGGACCTCACCATGGACGTCGGGAGTGAAGTTACGCATCATGCAGCCTATTGCGCACAATTTGAGTCGTAACACTACGTTCAGTGGCTGCACGAAAAGCATTATTCAACATGGTGGCGTTGCTGTCGGTGTTCCTCCGAGCCGTAGTCCGTAGGTAGCGGTCATCCACTGCAGTAGTAGCTCTTGGGTGGCCTGAGCGAGGTATGTCACCGACAGTTCCTGTCTCTCTGTATCTCCTCCGTGTCCGAACAACATCGCTTTTGTTCACTTCCTAGCACAAAGTAACAATGCGGACGCGATCGAACAGCGGTATTGACGATCTAGGCATGGTTGAACCACAGACGACGCGAGCCATGTACCTCATTCCTGGTAGAATGACAGGAACTGATCGGCTGTCTGACCTTCTCCGTCTAATGGTCGCTGCTCATGCATGGTTGTTTACATCTTTGTGCGGGTTTAGTGACATCTCTGAACAGTCAAAGGAACTGTGTCTGTGACATAATGTCCACAGTCAATGTCTATCTTTAAAAGTTCTGGGAACAGGGGTGATGTAAAACTTATTTTCATGGGTGTATATTGAGTCTTAGTACCTTCCTTTTCAGATATTCTAGCTCCCCTATTCCGTTCAAACTTGTGACTTTCCAGGCCGCGACTAGTAGAAAGTTATTTTTTCGTTGGTCATTCATTTGTTTTCTCAAGATCACCTCCTTCTTGGCAGTCCCCTCCCTGATATCCGAATTGGGGACTAGTGCTGAATCTGTCGCCAATGGAGAGGTTATTACGACGCTTTTTCAGTTACAAGCCAATGTCCTGTGGATACACATTATGTCTGTAATGCACTGGTTTCCCTTACCTTCTGCATCCTCATGCCGTTATTGTTGCTGATTCTTCCGGCTCCAGTGGCAGTTTCCCAGTTTAAGGCAGAGAGTGCCCTGAACCACTGTCCGCTTCTCCGTCCTCTTCGACGAGGCTGTTCGATGACTGAGGGTGACTTCTTATGCTGAAAGCCATCGGCCGGCATTGCTGAAAATCTGTTTTTAAATTTAAGTGGTAGCGGGGTTCGAACCAGGAACCAAGAATGCTTTGATTGTTAATCAAAGACACCACTCCTAGACCTCGCGTGCGTTCTGAAAATTACATAGGTAAATAGATAAATGCATAATTATTAAATCGACCTGGAGTAAAAGAAATTTATTGAACAACTAGCCTGAAGGAAGTCATCGGTTGATAAGTTATATTCTGAGACATCAAGCTATCATCAGATGGGTAATGAGCCGAGATGTGGAGGGGAACATTTGTAGAGACAGTCTAAGGCTTCAGTACAGTGAGTAGGTAGAAACATATGTAGGAAGCAATAGTTACGCAGAGAGAAAGAAGCTTGTGCTGTGTAGACTAGTGTGGCGAGCTGCTTCAAACCAGATTTCGGACTGAGGATCTCAATAGAAACATGGTAAATCGAGAATTGCGTCTGTTCATTGTATGCTTATTTCTGCCAGTGGTGTGCAGTACTTTATGCAAGAAAACGCATTTAAGTAAAATAACTTTTCAACACATTTGATCGTTTGTGAAGATCTTAGCACCAATAACGTCACTGTATAAGCAGTACACACGTTCCTAGAATGCTCATCTTTAAGCAACGATTGGTGCAACGGATAATCTCATAGTGCTTCATTTCAATACCAACTACTGAGTCATAAATAGAATAAGCACGTTACGCCCAATTTCGTAAATGTAGGTACCGTTTGTCCATTCAGTATCGCGTCAGAGGAAGGAGTTCTAACGTACTGGTCGATTTGCGCAGTTTGTTCAATCGGTTGGTCACCATAAGTGCAACAGAAATGTGAACAAAGTTCGTTACCAGGCGGCGTAATGCCTGGAGATGTGTTGTAATGGGAAACTATAATGTAGGCCTCCTAGAACACGATCGAGTATCGATACTATCGCTAAGATGAAAGCATTGTCCAGAAGATATGAGAACACAGCCTACTTGGCTCAGTGGATTTCATCAATAGTCAAGGAAGACTTCGGCAATAAAATAATACTACTTTTGAAATATATTTTAAACCATGATTGCGTAAGAAACTTAGTTACATATGTTCTTTTGCTTTTGCCATCAGCAGTGATAAATGCAGGGTTACAAGGTAGCGAAGGACAGTAAATACAGAAAATTACTTCGTTAAGCATACAAGGCGAACACATAAATAGGAAGGCCACCCAAGCATCCGTGCTTCTTGTGCACTCCGCTTCACAATGCAGCGGTACTTCACCTTCTGTTCAGAAGCGATCAGCCTATCTAGATTGCTGTGCAGATCTTTCAGGTCTCCACGTGGCCACTGTCATGCGTTAAGGTAAGCTAAGTCTACATACACTACATTCATACCTAGCAACTCGCATCAGTTGATAAGGACAATGAGGGTCAAGTAACTACTGTCAGTGAAAGCAGTACTAGCATTTTGTAATTGAAAAAGTGTTAATGTAGCGGTTCAATTTATTGTTCCATATACGAGGGTTATTATGAAAATAAAGAAAGGTTTTGATGTGACGAGTAGCGTGATTCTTCTCCCACACTGTCACAAAATTCCTAATGGTTGGCACCAGTACTTCAATAACAACGAAAAGAAATGGTCGTTTACTGTTTATAAGTGAGATTTCAAAATGTATGACAAAATTAACAATCCAATGAAGTGTGAGTTTCGTAGTGTAAAACGATTTCTGAATGGTGCTCGCTATTCAAGACCGCCACCGCCTTCATCAGCGCGTCGTATTCGTCCGCTGTTAACGTCTTCAGCCGCCAGAGAGACTGCTTTCAACAGAGGACTAGTTTGCTTTCGCCTAGTAATGGAAATGGAGATCCTTCCGACCACAGACAGAAAAAATGACGTGCTCCAGACGCTCTCCCAGAAGAGTTCAGTGTCTGCAGTCAGGTAATAACAGTTCTTGTAATAACGTTCCGGATCTCAGTACTGCGAGTTCCGTTCAGAGTTCAACAGATTAGATTTAGCAGTCACCATTTACAAAAAATTAGGACAATCAAACGAGTGTCTGCATAATTACCCTCAGTCTTATTGACGATGTCATAGACTGCCAACAGACAATAAAGTTATTTCGATTTCATTTTGTTAGGCATAGGACAGCAAGTGCTGTCCGTCAGTGTTATCAAGGTTAAATAGAGCTTTATAACAAAATCTTAACGAATGTTGCTGATTATTTCTGAAAGTGTTGCCACATTTCTGTTCTAGAGCCGCTCTGTTATGCAAGCGTATAATTTAACAGTAATCCTAAACAACATTAGGGTTTTCTTCGGCCCAGAAACGCTGATTATGGGAATTTACAATGCCATCTCGTGTAAAACGTGCATCAATAAACAAAATCTTGGAGGTAAATTGTGGATATGCACCACACTGCCTCAAGAATCATTGGCAGAACTGCACCGTGGCAGGACAGTCTTATGGCCCAAGGGCCGGGGTGCACTGAACATGCTACGGATACAGCCACTTCTCATGAAGTACCTCCCATACCAGATGATGACTAACACTTTCAGTTGCTACTGTTCGTCGCACACTTACTCCAGGATTGTCGTCCACTGCATCTAGAACACGTTCCTCCATTTCAGTCGTGCGCACTGAACGAGGACTTCTACCGTCTACTTTATTGTGCACTACTGAACCTGTTTCCTCAGGTCGCTGGAACAATCTGCTGAACAACTTAACAGATGTTACCCTTAAATGTGAACATTGTAGGTTAGGCTTTACTGTGGCTCTTATTGACATTAAGTGAAGCAACTAGTTTACTGTTATCAGTCACTTTTTATTTATTTCTACGACGCGTTTCAAAGGTTTAAACCTCCATCATCAGGTGTATTTACATTTGTTACAGTAGTATGACATGTGTGTGTGCTGCTTTACGATTTTTTTGAGGAACTTTTGGCACTGTCTCCAGTGGTCGCAGATTCCTTTCACTGTCGTAACATTTTTACAAATTATGACAGTATACAAGTGATGTGTTACGACATTGGAAGGAACCTGTGACACTGGAGACAGTACCACAAGATCCTCCAAAAAATTGTAACACAGCACATAAACACACACATGTCATACTGACAAATGGGCTAGAGTAGGAACGAGTCTTCTGCTACGGCAGATGTTTGGGCTGAGTGAATAATACCAAGCAGTTACATCTCAAAACTTCTCTTAAGATTTAGCACTGGAATAAGGTATGGGAATATGTTTATGTTGCACAGAAATGTTTGTGTAGTTCTTATTTTGAATGAAAAAGAGTACACTTTCACAGTCACGAGATTCAGATTCCTTTATAAAGGCATTATCCAGAGCCCAAGATAATGCAGCTGAAGTCTGACAGTTCTGACAATGGTGGGGTGGTGGTGGTGGTGGTGATAGTGGTGCTGGTGACAGTGGTGATGATGGTGTTGAATGGGGTTGTGGAGAAAGAGAGCTGAGAGGGGACGAGGGTCGCAAATTATATGTCACTTATGCAGAAAATATTTTCGAACCAACCTTGCTAGCAGCTATCAACAGTATAACAATATGAAGGGACAATATAAGGAAGAAGATGACGGATACACAAGATGTTAAAAAAGAGCTGTCTAATATTTCAGCGGACGACTGTACACTCAAAAAACATCTTAAAAGCATGGACCCTACAAATCATGCATTCT
Source organism: Schistocerca nitens (assembly GCF_023898315.1). Classification (NCBI taxonomy): domain Eukaryota; kingdom Metazoa; phylum Arthropoda; class Insecta; order Orthoptera; family Acrididae; genus Schistocerca; species Schistocerca nitens. The sequence continues at coordinate 122,617,333 of NC_064622.1, read as the reverse complement.
GACATATGACCACTTACTTTGAGGAAGTACTCAACATGATGTCCATTCATCCCAATGCATGCGTCTGCCCTTCACTATAAGGACTCCCGTACGCTTTTAAATAGCCCTTGTTGGTTATGAATGTGCTCAGAAGCACGTATGACAAGATTATATAGTATCTGCACATCGTTTATTGGAGTGGCGAAGACCAATGGAAGGTCTGCTCGAAAAAACAGCATTAGTCCAAAAATCAAGGATTTGGGAATCGAGACGAAACTTCAACCATCATAATGCAGCGATATATGTGGCATTTGGTACAGGGGTACGTTTACACGTAAAGAAACATTTATGCCTTTGCAAATATATAAAGTGTCATATTTCACACATACTATGATGGACATATGTCATTAATGGTTGAAAATACAGATACACTATGTAATCAGAAGTATCCAGACACCCCAAAATCATATGTTTTTCATATTAGATGCATTGTGCTGCCAACTATTGCCAGGTACTCCATATCAACGACCTCAGTAGTCATTAGACATCATGAGAGGGCAGAATGGGGTGCTCCGCGGAATTCACGAACTTCGAACGTGGTCAGGTGTTTGTCACTTGTGTCGTACGTCTGTACGCGAGATTTCCGCACTTAAAGATATCCCAAGGTCTACTGTTCCCGATGTGATAGTGAATTAAAAACGTGAATGGACACATGCAGCACAAAAGCGTACAGGCTGAACTCGTCTGTTGACTAACAGAGACCGCCAACAGTTGAAGAGGGTGTAATAGCAGACATCTATCCAGACCACCACACAGGATTTCCAAACTGCAAAATGGTTCAAATGGCTCTAAGCACTATGGGACTTAACATCTGTGGTCATCAGTCCTCTGGACTTAGAAGTACTTAAACCTAACTAACCTAAGGACACCACGCACATCCATGTCCGAGGCAGGATTCGAACCTGCAACCCTAGGAGCAGTGCCGTTCCGGACTGAAACGCCTAGAACCGCTCGGCCACAGTGGCTGGCTCCAAACTGCATCAGGATCCACTGCAAGCACTATGAAAGTTAGGCGATATGTAAGAAAACTTGGTTTTCATGGACGAGAAGCTGGTCATACGCCATGCATCACGCCGGTAAACGCCAAACGACGCCTCCCTTGGTGTAAGGAGCGTAAACATTGGACGACTGAATAGTGGAAAAACGTTGTGTGGCACTATCACAGAACAGGCCTACATTGATGTTTTAAGCACCTTCTTGCTTCTCACTGTTGAAGAACAATTCGGTGTAGGTGATTGCATCTTTCAAAACGATCGATCACCTGTTCATAATGCATCGCCTGTGGTGGAGTGGTTACGCGACAATAACATCCCTGGAATTGACTGGCCTGCACAGAGTCCTGATCTGAATCCTATAGAACACCTTTGCGATGGTTTGGAACACCGACTTCGTGTCAGGCCTCACCGACCGACATCGACACCTCTCCTCAGTGCAGCAGACCGTGAAGAATGGACTGCCAATCCCAAAGAAATCTTTCAGCACCTGATAGAACGTATGCCTGCGAGAGTGGTAGCATTACCAATGGATGGCGCCACGATCTTGAAAGTTATTTTCAGCGAGGTGTCCGGATACTTTTGATCACATTGTGTATCATAAACACATTTTTTTCTATGATGCATTCATAAGTATAACAATGTACAAGAAACATACTATAATGATATTACATTTGGAATGCTTATTCTATGTAACTGTCTGTAACAGAACTAGACTGCAAACTCTTAATCAAGGAGTCTTTAATACCATTTCGGTGAACTAAATTAGCAATACACGCAGTTTATATTCGTATAACAGCTGCTGTAAGCTGCTCGTTCATCACACTCACTGCCGTTATCATTACAACTTGTTCATTGTTGCCTTGAGGTGCCATGCAAAGTTAGTTATAAAATGCTCTGTTGTCGTGCTTGCTCAGATATTGCATCAAGTTATGCAGGCCCGCAATCTTGGCTGGTGGTATCGGTAGCCATACATTGTGTACTGGTTTTATTTGATTTTCCTGTGAAAATGGAAGGATGTTGCCTGTGACGCTAGTCCTTCACAGACCTGAATATGTATCCCTCAGTTTTACAGCTGGACTTCTCTGCTCTGTCTTGAAAATTCTCACTGTTTTAATTTGCGTTGGAGGTTTGTGACGATTTAGAAAGTATTGCGCCAGATTTGCTCTGAAATCAATGACATCGCTGTATGTACATTAAGTGGTGATGAGTTTTGCGTGATCTTGACACTATTTCCATTCAGTCATAAAGAGATTCTGTTGCACTCAGTTTCATTTTTCCGTTTTTCTGTGAAGGCAAATTCTTGATCGTTTTGGAGGTTGCTGACTCCCCACTTTAAAAATTAGTACTTTATGCTACGAAACATTTTCAAGGCATGCACTGGAAAATACAAGAAATACACCATTACATGATTTTTGTTTAGTTCAGATGTACCACCTCTTATTAGAACTAGATGTTCAGAATCATAATTCGAATGTTTTATTTTGTTAAATAATATTGATGTAACATCAGTGGCTCCCTTTTACGCATCGGTTTCGTGATAAGTAAACATAGTAAATCGGTCATCAGTTAGGGAGTGTATACCAAAAACATAATACCAGAGTTGCCTGGAATAAAAGACAGCATTAGATTTAATGTGTGACAGTGGAATGTTTTGAATATACCCAATGCTAATGCACGTCACCTCATTAGTTTGGTCTTTTGCCTCAAACATTCTCTTTTGTTGTCTGAATGCTTCTGCTTCGCTCAAGTGAAGCTCCTTCTCTGTTGTCGACTTCTCCTTGTCATCCAGGGCCAACTCTGGATTGTTTAATGCCTGTTGCAGCGAATCATAACGTGTATGAGTCCGAGTGAGGAAAGGCGAACTTAATGTTATGATTGGAGAACATGTGCGAGTACAGTTTATAAGGTATATTCAGTTGAAACTGTGCTAGAAACATTCTGTGCAATATTTTGCCGGCTGGGGTGGCCTAGCGGTTCTAGGCGCTACATTGTGGAACCACGCGACCGCTACGGTCGCAGGTTCGAATCCTGCCTTGGGCATGGATGTGTATGATGTCCTCAGGTTAGTTAGGTTTAAGTAGTTCTAATTTCAAGGGGACTGATGACCTTAGAAGTTAAGTCCCATAGTGCTCAGAGCCATTTGAACCATTTTTTGCAATCTTCACGGATGTACCTTCCGGTAGATATTACACGTTGGGATTGTGTTGGAGAGAATAATGAGACTGCCGGACAGGAACTGATGTGATGTGGAACATGATAAGATATATCACTACTGACGTGTATGAATTAGGCCGGTTGTCATCCTTGCCATCTGTATGTTTGGGGGACGTGCCATGAACTACCAAACACATTTAAATTCTGCGCACACGTACATGAGTAATGCCATGGAGGCTTATAAATGCTTTCAGACAAAGTGGCACATCCACACCAACCAACCTTACTTTGTAGTACAAGCAGCACAATAATCTTTGCCACTGGATTCTGCAGCACGGGAACGTCTTCGAAATACTTGATGCACATTGATCAGTCCAAGCAAAAGAGAATCTTGATATTTTTTTTGTTTTCCAGTGCATTAAACGTTTCAAGAATATGCTGTCTTCCTTCATGTTCTATCTTCTGAAAACACTGAAAGTGCGCACACCTGATAATGAAATAACGTTCAAAGTGAGGTTATGTAATACTAAGACTACTGGGAGTAGACCACACCATACACATTTACCAAATGAATAAGTATCTAAACACAAACAACAGAATACAAATTGCACTATATGCTTGTGGTAACTCGTCTTATTTCTTATTTCCAGTCAGCTCCTCTTACTCGATTTGGTACAACACGACCCATGTGGTTTGTATGTTCTATCCCAGCCACTTTCTTTTGATGTATCAGCTGTGTAGTATGTATCTTCCTCTTCTTACGTAAAGCCCAGTCATAACCTTCACGTTCTCCATCCGCGTTCATGATTACATACCGACACACAAGCAATTTAATCTCGAAGGATAGCATGTCTTTACCGAAAACACAACGTCTCTGTTGACAAGACTAGTTTCAGGGCCTGCCACTGTACTGCAAGCACCACGCTCCACTCTTTGGTGTAAAATTAGCAGTTGTCCATGACTAGCGCTGTTTTTCCCAGAATCACGTTGAACGTGTGCTATTTCTTCAGAATAACCTATATTGTAGCTCTCGTTTTCTGTGGGCTTTTAGCGGACACAACATTATCATCAGACGCGTTCATATACATACTGCAAGATGGCAGCACTAACTCAATTTACGCGATAATGAACTACTGCTGTTTTCCCTAGAAGCTGTTAAATTGCTTCATTGTCCCCACAACCAGAAGTCTAGCGGATTTAGGTCCGGGAAACGACTAGGCGAAGGCATGGTACATCCCCGGCCCATCCGCCGGTTTTCAAATGTCCTCGTTAGGTACCAACGCACAGCGCAGAGAAAATATGCTTGTATCCCTTAATGCCTCCATCATCAGATGTATTTACATTTGTTACAGTAGTATAACATGTGTGTGTCTGCTGGTTTACGATTTTTTGGAAGAACTTTTGGCACTGTCTCCAGTGGTCGCAGGTTCCTTTCACTGTCGTAACATTTTTACAAATTGTGACAGTATACAAGTGATATGTTACGACAGTGGAAGGAAACTGTGACCACTGGAGACGGTACCACAAGATCCTCCAAAAATGGTAACGCAACACATAAACACACACATGTCATACTGACACATGTAAATCCATCTGATGATGGATTGAAACCTTCGAAACGCGTCATGGAGATAAATAAACAGTGACTGGTAACAGTAAACCTGTTGTTCCACTTCAGATGGTATCCTGAGTGCTGGAAATCATTTAGTGTACAGGTTATGGGCTATCATATTAACTCCATCTGCTAAACTGTAGCAGTAAATCGTGTCTACCATTTCCTTTGCGGAATAAAGGCGTCCAGCGCTAGTTTATATCAGACTGTCTGCAAGGGAGAAAACATATTGTACCACACCACAAAAATCACAATAGCATGTACATTAAACGTGACCTGTACGTAACCAATAATCACGGTAGGTGCCCGCATCTCGTGGTCGTGCGGTAGCGTTCTCGCTTCCCACGCCAGGGTTCTCGGGTTCGATTCCCGGTGGGGTCAGGGGTTTTCTATGCCTTTTGATGGCTGGGTGTTGTGTGCTGTCCTTAGGTTAGTTAGGTTTAAGTAGTTCTACGTTCTAGGGGACTAATGACCATAGATGTTAAGTCCCATAGTGCTCAGAGCCATTTGAACCATTTGTTTTTTTCACGGTAGGCACCCGGAGTTAGGAGGAATGTACGCGAACGTAAACAGATGTAACAAGACCACGTAACTATCCCACAACGTAATCGGAACAATTCGCTGCGGTTCTCTGAGCCAACTAATGTTTACATTGGTACTACACAGCAGTATCCCAGCACGTTGTTGCCTCTGGTATGACACATGGCGCAAATGCAACAACGGTGCTCATATCCGCAACCACGTGTTGGTGATGCTTTCCTATCTCTCAGTATTTCAAGGTGGGGGTGTAATTCACGTTAGTTATCGGGTAGTCGTCTGTAGTAAAACAGGTAATGCATTACCATGGATGACATCACAAGAGCACCTCCTAGGAACATGTGTTCATATGTCATATTTCAAAACGTACGTTTTGCAGGACCCATGATCACAAGATATTTTGGTCTTGTTTTGATGCACACTACCATCCCCTGAAATACTGGACAGTTTCTTAACACCCTGTATGTGATGGTACAGAATTTCAGTGAATTTTCACCAGATATCATTGCGACAAGACCACCAAAAAGAAGAGTACACTGACCTCCTCCGAGGAAAGGCACTCGTATTTGGTACTTCCTTACCAACCATTCCAGTGGATGCGACAGCTTCGATCAATTTAAAGTGGTGACACACAGAGCAAGGAAAGAAGTGTGGATAGTATCAGGATGCTAGAGAAGCTGCCAGTGCTATAATATTCAACCTACCAGACTTAGGAAGTCGTGGTTTACACACGGTATAAGCTTCTGGCCATATTTAATTCCTCTGATACGGCTGAACTTCAGCCACACGTACTCCCTCAGTCAGGACGGACACTGAAAGTTTCCCAAATGGTTGGTATGGTTCAACATCAGGTGGTCAATGATTTACCTTAGTGTGAGTGTTACGGAGACCAGCAAGTAATTTTGAAAGAGAGTCTTTACTAGTAGCAATCGTTTGTCACAGAATACAACTTACAGAGTCGTTAAGGACATTCTAAGATTTTTTAAAGTGTACAAATAATTGAGTGTTTATTCCCACAACTTCCACACAAAAGAAGAGACTTCCTTACATGTACCATATCTACGGATTAGCTGAATTTTACCTTCTGTATGCCATCTTAGAACCTGAAACAAAGTTGCAGTATCACTGAAGAACAGATTTGTCTATCTGTAGTTTTCTTTAACTTTTTCCCCTCAGCAATTTAAAAGAATTATGTTTCTAGCCACAAACCATGATTTGTTTTTAGGACGTGTTATTCGTCGTTATGTGCTCTGTCTATACATACGTGCATGGTGTTGGTGTATAAACGCAGATATTTCTATTGATAACTGAGGACAGCATACTAAACAACATTACATCATTACTTATTTCATTCGCAGACTAAAAGCATTAGCCAACAACTATTTTTCTGTAATTGGTATCGAAACAGCAAACATTTACGTTTTGAGGTGTGCTGATGATGAAAATATTAATAAAATGGAGGATAAGATCTCGTTTTGAAGTTACGATAACTTCTCGTTATTGCCTACATGAAGTTATGGATGTATTCTCCTTGGTGTTATCCCTCGGTGGAAGGTCATTGAAAGCGCAAACTCTTTGATTGGCGTTTTTAGTTTTCTGCTGGCCGTAGCCTGACGTGTCCATCAGTAATCGTATAACACTGACGCACTCCACTTTCCCTGGTATCTCACTTCTACTTCCGAAATTTGGAGGTGGAAGCGTTCTCCGTGCTCCTCTGTTGCAGCATCACAGTTGTCAGGAATGAAGTCCAAGAAGGAATCTAAAAAATGTGGCTCTAAGGAAATTTGCGCCCCAGTCTATTGTAGATTTGCCACAAGATCTTTGTAGTTTTCTACCCTCTTATTTCCTAGAAAGTTGGTTGTCACTTGGACAAAGGCATCCCAAGCTAGCATTCCGTCACCTCTCAGGATGGTATTGAAGTACTCATTTTTATACAATTTACGGATCCGGAGACATACGAAAATCCGCTCCTTTATTTTCGCGCCACTATGAGGTGTAGATTTCTTGCGCAAATAGAGAAATGCTTCCTCATTTTTGTCCACAGCCTTAAGGAAGTTTTATATTAATCTCAGTTTTGTATGAAGAGCATTGAGACTTCTGTTCCTGGATTCGACAAAGGCTTCAAGCATAACATTGTGTGATGCTGTTTCAAGTGGTTGACACTTAGGCCAATCTTTCGTTTTGTAATGAAGTGCTATGGTGCGGCTACCCCAGAAGGAGAGAAAGCAACAGAATTTGGTATAGCCGTGTTGTATTCGAAATAATATGCCTATGACTATCAGATCCACTGAAATCTGCCATTTAAACTTTGCATAGCTCAGGCACAACTCATTCACGTTATTATTCGTTTCTTTCATGTAAGGTGCATACCCAGTCGGAGTCAATGTTAGTACGTTGCCGTCGTGCAGTAGGACACACTGGAGATTTACTTTACAGGAGTCGGTGGAGAGCCTCCAGATTACTTTCATAGTCATTGCCTATAGCTCCTATCAGTCACTGTGCACCACTAAAAAACTACCGAGTTATTTTCACTTTCGAAGTATCGAAGGAATGGCATATGAGTGTTAAGGGACGGAGTCACATTTATCGTATTATCAAGACAATTCAACTGTTGTAGTCTTGACGCCGACAGTTCAGCTTTACCTTTCGGCAATTTCAGATCTCTCACTACGTCATTAAGTTCATCACTGTGTTATTTTTTGAATCTCTGTATACTCATCGTTGCACACAAAATCAAGATCTTTCGAAGAACTGGGTTCTGAAGGTGACGGTCCAGCACTAGTTTCATTGCCGCCCTCGCCACAATCAGGTGCGACAGGAAGAAGCAGTCCATCTCCGTGAGCTACTGGTCTCTTGGTCGACGGTATGTTACGATATATAAAGGAAGCCATTTTCTATTTGGAAATGTCACGTGTTAATCGAGATGTCATGAAAAAGTAACAATCATTAACATTATTTCAAGGTTCTCGGTAGATCACGTGTGTAGCAAAGACCATGGAAGATCTTTTACGATTCAACCACGAATGAAGACTCGAGACACAAGATACACAACATACATGAGGAGCCCATGGCTTGTCCTGATCCCCGATTTCACAGCCAAAGCAATGTCTGTACGCCGTCCTAACATGAAGTGTTATTGGCCTCCTTTGCGATTTCATTGTAGCCTGTCCGCAAATGTAGCAAAAATCGTCATCATTGTTTACGCTTTTGCAAGGCATGTTGAATCACTAGAATTACAATGACCATACGTATTAACTACACTTCAGTAACACATCCTTACAGCACACGAACACAGTACAACCTGTAAGAGACTCAAACTATGCTTAAGTCAAACATGCTCCACCCCTCCCTTCTCCTTCCCCTTCCCCCTTCCCCATGCTGCTACGAGCACGGGTTAAAAATAGCGACAAAATTGAAACTTCATCACTCTGTCTACCATCAGCAGGATTTAGAAGTCTGTACTGGCAGGGATGGACTTTGAATGCTAATTGTTGAGCCTTGTACCGCAAGGTAACTAGGATGAGGACGTTGTTGTGCGTGGCAGGTATCCTCCTCAAGCTACTCAGCAATAGTCCTCTTGCGCACAATATCGGTAATCTTGCTGTTACAAACTGTAGTCTCACTGTCGTTCCGCCGGAGGTTCGAGTCCTCCCTCGGGCACGAGTGTCTGTGGTGTTCTTGGAATAAGTTAGTTAAAGTTGTGTGTAAGTATAGGGACCGATGATCTCAGCAGTCCGGTCCCTTTGGAATTCTCACACACATTTATCGCTGTCGTCAATAACCTGCTCCCTGTGTAGAATCGTAGCCTGCGGTGTGAAGCGAGCCCACTCTGCCATGAACTGACAGACGCGAAACTGGAATAGTTTCTGTTATTATGTAGTAATATTTTGAACAGTAGTTACACGCTGCGTAGACGATTTTCTACATGTTACGCCCCTGTTGCGCTTCTGGTGTTGTTCCTCTTCTTATAAATGCCAATTTGCGGTTTTTTCCCACGTTTCACAGCAGTGGGAACTGAACACTTGTTCTGATGCAATTTTTTGGTTTGTGTAGCCGACTGTCAGATGTTATTGCCAAAGATAGAATGTTATTGCCAACTCTCGAGTGTAATTATTGAAGTATGTATGATCTGTATGTGCAGGCATTTCTGTGTGTGTGTGTATACAGAAGGCAGGCAAAAAGGGGGGGGGGAGGGTGATTTTATTCTGGTTGTGTGTGAGGGACGATTTTTATCATTTATTTTATTAAGTATAGTAGGGAGTCTTTGCTGATGTGTGTTTGTTCATTTATCAGCTGATTGTTTTCAGCGATGGCTTTCTAAATGTGGAAGTTTCCTTGCGTTTGTATAAGATGTTTGTCATGGTTGCTTATTCTCATTGTAGGATGGTGGTTACAGTGTTATAAATATTCTGAAAATGTTGAATGGGTTGTTTCGTACTTCCAACACTTGATATGTGATTTGTATCGTGTTTCTAAATTCCTGCATGTCATGCTAATGTATACTGCATCACAACTTTGAAATTCAATTTTATGTATTCCTGATTGTTGGAATTTGTCCCTCTTGGTAGCTGGTTGGCTTAGGTGTGACTGGATGGTTTTCCCAGTCTTGTATGCTATTTGGAAGCCCTGTCTCTTTAGGATGTTTGCAACTCTGTGTGTTGATTTATGGTGTACCATCTGGTTCTTTTCTGTGAGGTGTTGTCATTGTGTGTGATTGTTGAGCGTGTTTGTAAGTTTGCAGCTTGTGAGTTCTCTTGCATACTGCTAATATTTTGCTTGTTTGGTATTTGTGTTTTTATTTTGTGATTGATCCTGTGTAATACATGTGTGTCATACCCATTGTTTCTAGCTGTTCATATTATTGTACTCATTTTTTAATAGTTTCTCTTGTTGAGTGGGCTTCTGTCTAATCTATGTAACATATGCCTTAGTGCAGCAAGGTTCTGATTATGGGGATGGTTAGACGTGTAATGTTTTATTGTGTCTGTGGCTGTTGGCTCTCTAAAGATGTATATCTATGTCAGCTATTTTCTTTTTTTATTTTTCTGTGAAGAAAGTTTATTTGGCTTTCTTTTTCTTATTCATGTGTGAATTTTCTGTTCTGATGAGTTTTGTTGATTTTTGAGTTTAGTTTCTCTATTTTTTCACTTGGCTCATGTACCAGACAAATAATGTCATCCACATATCAGACAATAAGAAACTAAGCCTTCAGTTGCAAAGGTAGATTTTTTTTTTAGCTTACCTAAGTTTCGATGCCAATAAGGGAATCTTCTTCAGAAACTATAAATTAACCCATAGACATATATTAAATTGTTAAATAGTCCAAAAGATTATTTTGTTAAAAATTATGTTTCTACTGTACATCAAAAGTTGAAGAGTATTAATCTTAAGCTCAAAAACAACGAAGCACTGATATCTAAGGCCGACAAATCAATTCCTTAATTATCGCCCACAAAAGCGAGCACATCCGTAAAACAGAAATGTTTTATGAGGAAAATGACATCGTGCCAGTCGAGGTGGACCCCACTCCCATGCTTCAAAAAGAAATCAGATCGGGTCTTACTAGTACATAAAAGTTAATCGGCGAGTTTCATAAAAAATGCCTTGTAAACATGAATCCGAAACCACCTATTTTAAGAAGCCAGTTTAAGGTTCACGAAAGTTCCCATCCTACCCGCCCGCTCTTTGACAGTACCAATAGCACATATCAAAAATTATCCAGGTTCCTACACCGTAAATTGAAAGAGAATGTTGTGTTTGAAAATTTTTTTTCTTTCAAAAATGCGGCAGACCTGGCCAACAAACTCAAAACCTTAGCTTGTTCTGACATCACGAAACTCGTATCATTTTATATTACAAGTTTTTATACTAATGTACCCGTTGAGCAGACGATGGACTTTATAGAAACCAACTTGCGATACCATAAAAAAATTATCTGTCCCTAAGATTGATGAACTAATGGTTGGCCGGCCGATGTAGGCGAGCGGTTCTACGCGCTTCAGTCTGGAATCGCGTGACCGCTACGGTCGCAGGTTCGAGTCCTGTCTCGGGCATGGATGTGTGTGATGTCCGTAGGTTAGTTAGGTTTAAGTAGTTCTAAGTTCTAGGGGACTGATGACCTCAGCTGTTAAGTCCCATAGTGCTCAGAGCCATTTGAACCATTTGGAACTAATGGATCTGTTACGCACCACCCTCAAATAAAATTACTTCTCTTTTAATAATAAATTGTAGTCGCAACCCTGTGGTCTAGCTATGAGCAGCCCGTTAGCTTGTATCATGTCAGAGATTTCTATAATGTCAATGGCGCAAATGTTTTGTCGGAATTATCCAGATCTGGCAAATAATACAATTTGCTGTGCGAGATATGCATTTGGCATGCTGTTTGTGTGTGAAGGTTCCCATGAAGACCTAGAAATGTTATTTAAAACTTCCAATAACCTCCAAGTAAAAATAATCTTCACGCAAGAAAATGAGACAGGTGATAGGACCTTAGACTATGTCGATTTGACTCTGTCCATTATTGGCAACAAAATACATTTCTACATTTTTCGAAAAGCAACCTACTCCGACAACTTCAACCCAGCTGATTCCACCCATCCTTTCACTCGAGCATCCATCGATCCCTTTCCATTCCGCTTTCGCCAGACAATTTACAGAGCGAATTAAAGGTCCTCGAAAACATCACTCAGAATAATGGATATAATTCCAGTATAGTGAGATAGTTGTTTAACACAAACACGAAGGAAGACTACCTTCTTTTCCAGGTGAGGAACCCACAATCAAGACCAGGCAACAAAATACATATCAGTTCCTTTTATAGGTAACGTATCCTACAAGGTATGTCGTTTATTAAAAAAAGTAAGGTGTAAAGTTTCTTACTCTACCATCAACTACCTTAAAAAGAATTTAGTCCATTCTCTTGATAAAGGACATCTTATTATTCACAGAGAAAATTTACTTAATGATCAGCTACAACTAAAAAATTGAAATTATTTCGAAGGATTTCAACCTTTACTCAAATGGGATTGACGCAGAGTCCGCTTCGAATGGTCGATTCTGTTTCCTATCTGCTTTGCCCCTTTATTATAGTGCATTTGTACATTGTGTGTCCATATAATTTGTATTACACTGGTAATGACACCAGTTGCAAAAGTATTTCTTAATTTTCCTATTCTATGTTCAAGATATTTCATGCTTTGCACGCCTGTGTCTCCCATACTAATTTATTAGTTACTGTAGTGGGGTTTAGCCCTCTTATTATAATATTTCAATGTAAATTTTCTTGCTCTGACTTAGTAGCTAGTTCTTAGGAAAGTAGGTAGGCATTTCTCCATTTGCAGGACTGTTTCCTGTCACATTCTGTTTACAATTTATGTTGCGCTAAGTAATTTTGAGACAGCTGGTATCTAGCCCTTGCACATGCGCTTGGCCGCTGGTCGAGCCTCGCCACGGAACTGCTCGCGATGCCTAGTTTCCTTGTTGCTTACGTGTGACCCTTATTCCTGGCCCGGCGTAGCTCCGTCTACGTTTTTCTTATTGTTTTTAGTACTGACCGACATAATATTATGATTACGCGCCTTTATTCTGCATTAATTTTATTCTATGACGTGGCCAATGTTTGTCCCTCAAAGTAATTGAATTTTCGTAAGTATCGGGATATTCCTTATTATGAAACCAATAGATCGATGATGTATTTCAATGGTTAATATATGTCCGTATGGGTTAATTTATAGGTTCTGAATAAGATACCATTATTGGCATCGAAACCTAGGTGAACCAAGAAAATTTTACCTTGCAACTGGAGACTGAATTTCTTATTGTCTGAACAATTCACAGATGCTAAAGCGCTGCATTATTTTAAAGATTTGTCATCCACATATCTGTAGCAATATATGATTTAAAAACTTTCATTAGTGTTTATCTTTTCAAATATCTGTTTTTCTAGATGATTGATGAAAACGTTTGCTAATGTTCCTGATATTGGGGATCCCATGGGCAGTTCATTACTTTGTAGATAATATTCATTCTAGAACTGAAAGTAGTTTAGTTCAGTTGTCAGTCTGAGCATATCTTTTATTTCCTTTATTTCCTTCTGTGGTGAGGTTGCCGTGGGACAAATGATTTTGTTATATGTTTTGTATTGTTTCTGTAATGGGGATGGAAGTATACACATTTTCTATGTCGAATAAAATCAGTGATGCTGTGTGTGGTATCTGTACGTTCTGTATGCGTTCTATTAGGTTTCCTGTATCTATTGCTGTTCTGTTGTTTTCTATTTTGTAGTGTTTTGTAACTAGCTTTTGGAGATGTTTGACTGTGTGGTACGTTGGGCCTTTCTTGAAATTGATGACAGCTCTCATTGGCATTCCGTCTTTAAGTTCCTTTGGTTGACTGTGGAGTGTTGGTGATTGTAGTTTTTTCTGTGTCATGTACTGTCTCTGTTTGTCTGTGAGTGTGTGTTCAATGTTTTTCAGTGTCCGGTTTGCCTGGAATCGTGCAGTTGGATCTGACTTAGGTTTTTGTATGGCGTTCGTGTTTATGTATTCCTTGGTTTTTGTGATGTATTCCTCTTTGTGCCCACGAGTACTGTTACATTTCCCTTATCTACTCTTGTTATTAATACGTTACTGTTTGTTAATTTTCGTTTTAACCTTTTCATGGCGGCTGCTTCTGTTTAGTTGTTCTTATTGAGTGTCTGCTGTATTTGTTTTATTATGCCTTTTATTTCTTTTTTACTAGGTCTCTTGTCGGTCTTATGTTTATTTCACAGTTATTTTGTTGTTCTTCACGTGGAAGGATTTGTTCAGATTCTCCTGTGAAATTTTCTGTGTGTTGGTTATTTACTTTACTATTGGTGCAGTGTTTCAACCCTTTTTCCAAGAGAATTTTTTTCATTTCGTGTAGTTCTGTCTCTGTCAGGTTAACTAAGCGTGGATGGAATGTGTGTTGGTGTTCTCGTGGTTTAACTTTCAAAATGTAAATGTATTTTTGTCTCAAACATGCATTCAACATGTTTAGAAGACCAACAGCCACAGACACAATAATAAATTCCACGTCTAACCATCCCTACAACCAGAAACTTGCAGCACTAAGACATATGTTACATAGGTTAAACAGAATCCCACTCAACGAGTGAAACTATGAAGAAGAAATGAGTACAATCACACTAAAACTAGGAATATTAGGTATGACACACATGTAGTACACAAGCTCAATCAAAAAATAAAAACACAAATACAAAACAAACACAACATTTGCAGAATACAAGAGAACTCACATGCTGCAAACTTATAAACACACTCAGCAGACAAACACAATGACAACACCACACAGAAAAGAACCAGATAGAACACCATAAATTAACACACAGAGTTGCAAACATCCCAAAGAGACAGGGCTTCCAAATTGCATACAAGACTGGGCAAACGCTCCAGTCACATCGAAGCCAACCAGCTACCAAGAGAGACAAATTACAACAATTGAGAATACATAAACTTGAATGTCAAAGTTGTGGTGACGTATACATTGGCATGACATGCTGGAATTTAGAAACACGATTCAAATAACATATCAAGTGTTGGAAGTACGAAACAACCCATTCCACATTTGCAGAGTATTTATAACACTGTAACCACCATCCTACAATGAGAATAATCAACCATGACAAACATCTTATACAAACGCAAGAAAACTTACTCATTCAGAAAGCCATCGCTGAAAACAAACATCTGATAAATGAACAAACACACATCAGCAAAGTCTCCCTACTATACTTAATAAAATAAATGATAAAAATCGTCCCTCACACACAACCAGAATAAAATCACCCTCCCCCCCATTTTTGCCAGCCTTCTGTATACACAAACACACACTGCGGTTGTGACTGCGGCAGACGCAGCTTGAGCAGCCAGTGGTTGTTGTACGATCGTTTGTAGGGTATTAATATGTTGGTTCTGCAACTGAAAAAAAAAAAACATCTGCCGCCTGGTACTGAGGCGCTGGGGCAGGGGGTGGAAGGGGTGGGGAGTTCTTGGTTTCCACAAATACTTTATACGAAAATGCAAGCAAAGACGCTGAAAAGAGAAACTTGGTTAGTTCTGCGGTCCCCTCCTGGAATACATGCAAGAACACTGCAACAAATTAATAAATAGAAAAACTTGAACACTATTACCCATGCAAGCTAAAACACAAGAGAAGCAAGCAAAATTTTCGGTCAAGTTGATTAACTTCGATCGCCACTGAATTATTTCATCTTCGTCCCCGCTGTGGAGCTCGTACCACAGAATATGGAATGTATTCGAGATAAGTAAATTTTCTAGTTCCTGTAAACAAAGAAACGTAGTAACACGAGTGTGCATTTGTGTTTTAGAAAGAGGATACCGGCCACCCATAACAACATCTTCTCCCTTGGTTCCTTACGGGACAAGACTCTACAGTGGCGACGAGGATGCTACACTAATGAGATACAATTATAATTAATTCTACCCCCCCTCTCGCTCTACCTTGGAAATGAGAGATCATTAGAGTTTTTCATTGACATTTTCGTTACCAGCGTGGTCGATAAAGTTAAATATTTTATTTCACGCTAGTTACATTTTCACTCTTGGCTAGTGTAACCATAGGTACTACCAGCAGTATGTTTTTAGATTGATTAGTACCTCCAAGTACGCACGGCATAAATTAGCCATTAATGTTGATTTTCCCAAAATTGCAGTTTTCAAGTATTGTAATGTGGACGGCATGGACGCAAAACAGATAGTCTATACTTACAGACGTAGTCGACTTTGCGGTCCACTTTCGATTACGCAGAAGATATCAAGTAGCAAGTGACATGAGGTGTTTGTGGAAAAATCATTAGATGCAGAGATGAAACAGCTAACTCAAACACATATTACTAACGATTTCAATTTCTGAATCTGTACTCCTAATACTCTGTGTATTGGTTTTAGTCTGGATGTATGATTTATGTAGAACGATCGAAACTGAATCGTATGTACAGTAAAATGATTTTTGAGGTTATTATGAAACAACGGCGATCGTAGTCCTGATTAAAATAAACTTTTATTTTTAATTATGTTTTCTGGTTTTGGTTGCCAAGGCCATCTTATCACGCTCAAAAACTGACGTAGAACCATTAGCTGCGCTATAAAATGATGTATTTACCGCATGACGTGAGGAGCCAGGGCAAAGAGCCGCTCTGTAGCAACAACAGACAGGCCTACTTGCCACGAAATGTAGATCAGCTAGCAAAGGCTAGATGTTACGAAAGGAATCTTCAACCCACCATTCATGAAGTTATATATGATAGAAACCATCAAATTCGACAAAAAGTTTATGTGAAAAAAGAAAATTCTTGTATTGTACATGAAATCGTAATAGAACATTTCTTGCAGTTTACTAATACACTTACATCAAATGAAACGGCCAAAATTGTGTTTACCATCAGTGTCACCGACCTGTGTAGTAAAGTAAGAAGCAGGTCTTTACATTATGTTAGCAGAACGACAGCGGCGGCCCGTGTGACCGGGTGATTCTAGGCACTTCAGTCTGGAACCGCGCGACCGCTACGTCGCAGGTTTGAATCCTGCCTCGGGCATGGATGTGTGTGATGTCCTTAGGTTGGGTAGGTTTAAGTAGTTCTAAGTTCTAGGGACTGCTGACCTCAGATGTTAAGTCCCACAGTGCTCAGAGCCATTTGAAGAACGGCAGCGATCGCACTCATGTTCCCATCGAAATATCAAGAGATTTTTACTTCTGGACAAGCACAGTCCGTAGATAGGCCACGTGTGCTCCGAATATGGCGCACAGAAGACGGTGTCAAATACCTGACACCGACTAGCCTTCACTCATAGCACCATTACAGTATAGATCCGGTACTGTACAGGCCGAAACTGGTAGGTGTGCAATAGCTTCAGTAACAAAAGGACGACCAATTCCTGGATGCGTGATGTTATGGAGTCCATTTTCCACTCATTACATTTTGCTTTTTTATTGTTATTTCAATAATAGCAACAGTATTTGTTCTCCTGTACACACGGCCACTCTTCAACCGAGAGCACTAACAAAATAAACAAGTACATTAATAAATTTTAAATATGTGTAAGTTTTTAAACTATTAAACTGTGAGTAAAATATAGACGCCAGTCTTTACAAAAACAGTACCGCAGTACTTTCCTCAACTACCTTGTAGGAAGTAATTAGACGGTAAGGAAGATAGCTGTGGGAGAGTGTTTTGCAAAGAATGTTGGATGAAAAAATGAGGAGGGGGTGCCTCTCTCAAGCAGTTCGCAAGGGAAGATGGAAAAGTAGTATTGTGTCAAAGCTGAGATGATGGGCGGATTTCATTGTAAAGTTGGGATTGGGTGTGGAAAGTATGTAGGCGTAATGCTGGGGTGGGAGGGACTTATTGGTACAAATATGATCCTTGATAATCAGGAATTAAACGGTGGCGTGGTTGGTGTAAAATTTGCAGGAAATACAGGGAGAAAGAAAGGATATGTTTATGCACCATTCGAGTGAGGAACGATTAACAAATTCGGAATGAGAGAGACAGTTCATGCCGTTCGAGGATTTTCAGGACGTGATGGAATTTCAGTAAGTCGAATTCAAGAGACGTAGCCATATGACATGATACGCCAGAACAAGGCCGCCCAGGGTAGCCGCGTGGTCTTGGGCGTCTTGCCATAGTTCTCGCGGCTGCTTCCGTCGGAGATTCGAGTCCTCCCTCGGGCATGGGTGTGTGTGTTGTCCTTAGCGTAAGTTAGTTTGAGTTCGAGTAATTAGTGTGTAAGGCTAGGGACGATGACCTCAGCAGTTTGGTCCCACAGAAAATACCACAAATTTCCAATTTACCAGAACATGGCTTTGTTGGAACGGAGGATGTTGGATGCACGCAATTTTCCATGTCCGACTGGTTATTAGATTTAGGAGTTTTAAGAGCTTTTTTAT
Source organism: Schistocerca nitens (assembly GCF_023898315.1). Taxonomy (NCBI): domain Eukaryota; kingdom Metazoa; phylum Arthropoda; class Insecta; order Orthoptera; family Acrididae; genus Schistocerca; species Schistocerca nitens. Next base: position 122,599,048 of record NC_064622.1, on the reverse strand, counting down.
ATTGCCTCATAATGAAAATTGAATACTCAGAGGATATGGACATGTGTAGCTGACAGGTAGGGTATATAAGCAACATGAACAGAGTCTGATCCTGAGTAATCACGGTGAAGGACATGGAAATTTCGCGTAGTAGTGTCTGATGATCAGCACCTGAAAGAGCTTGAAAAGGGCCTCGCTGCGGATCCCTATTCGGGGATTTCCAGGGGAAATGGATCTGACGGGGAGACCCAGTTGTATGACCTCCACGTTCATCTGACCTAAATCCCCTGGGGTTCTTGCTTTTAGGATACCTGAAGAGCACATGTATTCTGCTCATCCAACACGTTTTGAAGAAATTATAGCATGTGTTCATGCTGCTCTTGTATTAATGGATGCAGAAATGTTGCGAAGAGTACAGAGCCGCATGGTAGAGCGGGTTAGGGGTATATTTTGACGTCCCGGGGGGTCGCTTTAAGCATCTGCTCTGAGGACAACGCATTCTTTTGTAAACGTCATGTGGTCATTAATATGGGAATTATTATTGACACTGGTTGCTAACGTGTTACATCTGAGCGGACAAGTATAATTGATTAGTAGGAGTTGAGTTATTTAACTGTACAATCATCTTTAGCATCTCGAAATTGATTAATTTTTGTTGTTATTCTGTCCTGTGATAGGTCATTTGTTTAAATTGTCTATTTCTGACTTGTCTGATCACGTTTTTGCTACGTTCGCCGCTACAGAACACTGTACAACGTAAATGTCGGTGACATGTGGCTTAAGAAACGGCGTATACGACAGTATTTTATGGCAGAATGAAACTGGCTAAGAAAAAGATGTACGCCTCGACCTCCTGCATGCGTACCCAAAACGATATCAAATGAACCACCTGCACAGCTCTGCAACTATATGTTCACAGAGGTAGTTGCCGTACATGTGATTACAGTGTGTGATGGGTGGTCTGTACGTGTTATTGTAAAAGTATGAAAATGTTGCAGGAAGAATAACAGTATCAATAAAAACAAATATATAATCTGTGATAATTATTATTTATGTGCTGCTGAACCCGACTAGAATCAATTATTTTGTCATACCCTATCACTACAAATAAATATTGAAATTCTGTTTCATTATGTCAGTAAGTCACGTTAAAATGTACGCACCAAATAATATATCACACCACAACCTCTTCCCATAACAACACTGGTGTCGTAAGTACTTTTTAAAGTCACTGATAAATTACTCTGTGAAAAATTAAATTTACACACCAGCCACATAAATTATTTCATTTACATAAAGTCTAAGATTGTTCTATTGAATGTCATTTTCACTGTTAGAATAGATAAATTAAAAATAGGTTCTTGTCCTCGGAGTTAATATCGATCGAATGAATTAATGTCTGATTATTTCTACAGATTAAAATTGCCGCTCCATACTCTCACATAATAGCTGCAGACAAAACACAGTTTGGACTGGGTATTCTTGCCAATGTAATTATTCGTGGAAATCAGTAACATCAAACTTTCCCTTCATGTTGGATTTAGTGTCAGAATCCTACACCGTTCTGACTGTTCACAATATCAGTATATTCACCAGTTACCAATAATTCAGTATCGCCGTACCAGGCACTAATGGCCACTTTTCTGTTTGCTGCGGACACAAAACTTAAAACATTCATAGTAGGTTATTTGGTTACAAATAAAAGTCCGTACAATCGAATTCCATTTAGTAAATTGTACATTATATTTAAGATTACTTGCAGCTCACGCAACACGATTATTTTTTACAATATTTAAAACAACAAACCTCAGCATAATCTTTTGTCCCACCTCTTCGTGCATCGTAGAGACCAATAGAAGGAAAAATATATTTCACAGAAAATAAAATGCCAATACATTCTTTTAGTGGTATTATCTTTCGTCACATGCTAATTTTTTGTAGAAACTGTTTATAAAAGTAATAAAACATCTTGTTGTTTTAGGTTATTTACATTTCACAATACAATAATAAGTTTTTTCTTTATCAGTTTTCACATATAAGCTTAAAAGTTATTTCTAGAAAAATATTCATCACTACATAAATCTCGAATACTGTCACACACACTGATGACACAAAATATTGGCGTTGTCATTACAGTGCCCCTTGGGCTGGGAAAAAAATACATTTGTCCATAGATAAGGGTCTACGAAGCCAATGCCAAATATCGTTCAATTTTCACTTTAGGTAAAGAGTTTTTAAATTAGCAAAGTTTAGTTAGTGGTTAGACAAAACATCAAGTAGTATATCAAATTTCTGGTGTGGATGTGGTAGTTTTAAATGGCTTCAGCAAGTGTAGATTTTCAGAAAAGGCTGCGGAGACTTCTCGGAATTCCTTATCAATCCCCTTCGGGTTTACTGAATCCGAAAAACTGGGAACAAACCCATCCAGAGGGCTTTGAAGAAGTACACTTACCTAATCTAAGTGTCAGTCTTCACCTGCTAATCTGTTGTGAGATCAAAAGAGGTCAATAAATGTTTAAAAGTTCATTTCAACTAAAAAAAAAATGAATGAAGTTCCCGGTGACGTTGAATACCCAACCTTGTATCTAGTAGCTGGATCGTAGGTCGAAGACAGGTGGAGGCCGCTGCTGGTTCGTCCCCAGCACGTCGATGGAATGCCAGCTGCTGTCAATTGCAACCGGTTCACGATCCACAAAGTATTTCTGGAACAGGTCTTCATTCCACGTTACACGTTCCTCTCGTCCAGTGTGGGTACATGCAAGATCGAAAACTGGTGTCAGTGACAAAGAAATTATTTACTTTACCATTTCGAAGAAGAAAGTTTATCTCCATTCACACGTATTCACTCATTTTGTTTACGGAGGATGTTCTGTATATAAACACTGTTCTGGTTACTGTAATGATTCATAGTTCGTTTAAATAAATCACACATGTATAACACTGCAGTTCTTAAAGGGTCTGGTGTTCATCGTGTGATTTGTTTATTTCTCGTTGTACGTAAACATTTGCGCATGGCGCAGCCGAGCCGGCGTGGCACTCACATTGTGGCGCGCAGCTGGCAGTACAATGCGTTTCAATAGTTTATACTCGCGAGGTTATCTCGCTATATTAAAAGTCTGAGGTCTGTTCAATTCTTTTAAAACTTTAAAGTTTTTTAACAGTCTACCAACGTCCAGTCGTTGCTGTTAACTTATGCACTCGAAGAGCGTTCATATTATCACTGCTTAATACATTTTTCAAATGAAAATATTTATTACTGCTGGGGCTCATAGTTCCACACAACGAACAATCTTCATACCACTTTACGGTTACACAGAAATGATATTCGTTCACGTCTACATTTGGTATTATGTCGAAACATGAAGACAAAAATCATATACTTTACTGATCGTCACGTAAAAAATTGACTTATAGAATCTTCTACATTTGTCTTGATCAATAGATCACTTTCGAACCGTGTAGATTCCAGTACATTTCCGTAAGTTGGTGTGTTTTATTTGTTTATTGTCATTTACTCTCATTCATTCACAATCGATTAAATCTCATGGTTCGAATTTCGGAACAGATGCCCATATTCGGTAAACCTATTAGTAAGTAGCTCAAGAGCTAACGGCAAAGCAAAACCCGAAAGTTAAAAGTACCCTAAGCGGTACGCAAGAAGGCAAATGCTCCAAACAGATCCGAATCGGAAGTAAGCAAACACGCGGGCTAGCACTCAACTAATATCCGATCGGGTGTATGCACTACATAAATCAAGGTAAAGTACATTCATGACTCACCCACATTCATAGATGCATGATATACTTAAAATATATACATATTTATACCAATTTAACCTAGGTAGAAAAAAAATCAGAAAATCATTTTTACATGAAAACATTCACTCTAAATTTCAGTATTGAAACTTCAAGGCTATAAATTCTTTAATTATTCCCTTGTGGGAACTTAGATTTGATCAGGAATTGAAATTACAGTTAAACATGTCATCTGGTCATACATGACCTGAAATACACCCTTATAAACTAAGACACATGAGTGAAAGAATTTACAATAAAACTACTCTATAACGACTATTTGCATGTTTTACAATGGTGCTTGTGCAATGAATATGTTTTATTACTTGCAGTCTTATTGCAAATATTTCTTAATGACAGTAGAGTCCCTTTATACTTTCAGTATCGACTTCTTTCAGTAAATAGCAGCCGTCATGTGGAATTGAAACGAACATGATTGAGCTTTCATATAGTAGATGCCGCTTCTTATTTTTCCTCTTAATCAGCGATGGCCTAGGATACGTTCTAAGCAGTACTAGGTCGTCGACTGTGTACTTCTGTTTATTGCTAAGCTTCTTGTCAAATTTCGTTTTGCGAATTTCGGCCTGGCGAGTTATATTGTTTAATGCGATGTCCAGCTTTTGTTGGCGGGTTATCCTTTGGTCCAGAATCTTTGGAATGGCATTAGTCCACTCATTTATTTCATCTTTCTGTTCCATCATTAATTCAGTTAGTGTAAAACCAGTTGAAATGTGGGGTGGGTTATTATAGATTTCCATGAAGCTGCCCGTATTAAGACACCTATAGTGTAATAACCAAACATAGCACATTTACAAAAATGAACACTCAAACACAAGTATAAATAAATAAGATAATTATTCTCAGACACATAAATAAATAACAAAGTAAAAAAATGAAACTTACTGAATGGCGTGCAAAACGGTAAGTGTCTTCCTTGTGCAACAGGTTCGAGAAAAATGTTTTTGTAAGGTAGCTACATGTAAGATTTAGTGGACTAAACAAAATACACTAAAATACAAATTCAGTGCACATTGTTCAGAGAAGAGCAAAATCGACTGAAATTTTACTATTTCATATCTGAGCAGTTCTACTGCACCTATTCTAAGTTGCAGATTAGAAATATCTGTTTTGATACTTTTTCACTTGAAATACAGGGTCGTTTTTATTGTTTGCCCCTGCTTTGAAAATATGCACTCATTTTTCATTATTTCAAATAGTGTAGGGAACAGCTGTAATGTCTGTGGCCCCTGTTCCACTCTAGGATTGGATTGCTAAGCCATCAACGACACTTCCACGCCTGAACCGTGACAAAGGAAATCTCAGGAGAGAAATGAAAACTCGTATACGAGTATCAGCCGACGACGAGGGAACAACACATGATTCTCTTTCCAGCACAGCGATGGATCTGGTCTTCTGTGTATTAGTGGCATCTTCATATATTTATCAACCTCGACTATACTTGCAGCACATGGATTCTCTGCCATTTGAATCAAGCCTCCTATAGCTCGGTGAAAATCTTGCCAGAGGTTTGCCACTGCTAGAGTTGAATGTGCTCATTACAAAAAGTTTGTCTGGTGGTGGATTGTTTGTAGAACACCGAGTGGGTTTCTGTTGTATTGCACAGCACTTGTTAATTATGGCATCTTTTGTGTCTTTTGATCGATGCCCAGTTTCTGGAAATCCCTACTCCCTGAAGCGAGGATACAATAATGTTGCTTCATAAGTAGTTGCTTATTAATGGCTTCATTGCTGTAATCTGAGGTTTTCAGTCTCATACAATGACTTTATAAGCCTTTGCTTAATAAGTCAACCTTTGTCAAGGTTACATTTTTTTCGCTGCTAATTTCTGTTGTGACTTGTTCAAAAGGAGGTAGTACTTCATAAGATTTTTTAATAACTGATCAGTCTTCATTGGACAGTGTTCTTTGTGAATCCACTCTGAGGATGGTGAGGGTTCTTTGCAAAGGCTCTTTGATTTTCAAAAGCCTGTCAAACATTTCATACGTGGAATTTCATCACGTAGGGCAATCTTGTTTCAGTGATAAAACAGGGAAGTCCATTTGCTTCTGAATATTGTGTAATTTCTCATGTGTTTGAGGACTTATTTAGAAAAATTCCACTACTGATTTCACTTTTGTGCCTGTGTCTGTAATTAGTTCAAGGCCTGCTTGCACAATTAAATTCGGTGTATGTGCAAAACGAGTTACATTCCACCATTTGCATGTCGACACTGCTTTCACCATATTAGGTGCATTATCTGTAGTGCAAGCTGAATTAAGATTTTGTAATTCACTAGAAATGTTTTCAGCTGTTTGCTTGTCATGGAATTTAAAACTAGATAACAAATTTTAGTTCAGATTGTAGTTTTCATCAATGAAGTGAGCAGTCACTGGAGTATAATTCTCATTTATTCCAGATGACCGTCCATCAGTCTTAATTCAGATGTAGGATGGAACTTGCACTGCAGATCTCACTCGAACTAGTGTGTTGTCAAACACTTGAGAGAGTAGACTGTTGTAGAGTGATTTTCTACTGAGGATTCCTTAGTTACTTATCATTTAATAAATAAGTCATTTTTCTAAACTCTATATTCTCAACTACATTAAATGGATGATATTCTTCAACAACAATTCTTAAAATCTATTCTTTATTTTGGATCGTTTGGATGAAGGCACTGGCCATGATGCAAATCTAGTAATCTTTGTTTGTCTACCACACCTACCCAGAAGTTAACCGGAGGAAGTTCTGGGTATTTCTTGCACAGATTGTTCGTCTTGATGGACGGGTACTGAAATGGCAGATTCCGGAGCAGTTGCTGTGGAAGCTGAACTGGCTTCGTCGCAGTCCGGACTCGCAAAAACTCGTTTGGGACGAGTTTCACTTAAATTAACTGTTGAATGCTTATGTTGCAAATGACTGTTTAAGCAAGAAGTTGAACTACTTTTATACGACAACACTGATACATTTAATTTTCTCAGATTTATCTTCATAAAATAATACCGCACCGGGTTTCGTAACGCTATAGCTGAAGACAGAAGAATCAACACGAACGGAGCTGGAGGCGGGAGCAAACTGCACAAACAACGGTTACGCTACTGGGATTCCCACATTTCCCCAGTATGGATGATATACCTGCCCTGCTAATTTCCATGCACACAAAAGGAATCATTGTGGAGAATAGGCACATTGCCTATAGACTTACAAATAATGGGATGTAATTCGAATAAATAACAAAATATAGAGAAAAAAATTTTGACCTCCCCCCCCCCCCAGATGTTTCGAACCATTACTATAAATCCACCATTCTTCCCTGCCCTTGCCGTTCACCATTACATCTTCAATGATCCGTTAATTAGATTGCTTGCAATTGTATGTACATCCAATTTAAGTATATGTCTAAAAACTGACACTCTCCGCCATCTTTATTCAAAATGTTGTAGGTTTACTTGGGTTTTTTACTGTGAATACTGGACATGAACAGAGAAGCGTGCAGTATGTTATAAGATATGTGTAATTCAACTGAATGATTTTCATACTTTTATAATTTTGAATGCGAATAGGGTGCGTTATGTTATTGTATATGAAGCAGATATTTCGCCATTTCGGAATAGGGCAGTCAGTTAGAAACGAAGCTTTAGTTTCGGAAATCTTTAGCTTCATACTGTTGTGTGTCAGAAAGATTTCGACACTCCTGAAAGTGTTTTATGAAATGGTATGTTAAACGTGTTTCAGTACATATGCCGATCCCGAGTCTCGTCCAAGACAGAGCGGAATGAAACAACACGGTTTAGATACAATTAGTCCGTTCCAAGTGGACTGAAACAGCGTTATTTTGAAACAACGATACAGTTTCTGTGCCTGCCTCGAGATCGAATGTGGTCCCGTTATCCGAGACAGAGCAGAATGAAACACCACTCTTTCGAAACAGAGAAACACAGACGTTTCTAAACACTGAAAAAGTTCCTCGAATCGATACACTGTATCGAAACATAGGAACAGTGGCCAAGTCTACTGCGCAATACTTACAAATTCCCAAGTAAGATCATATAGCAGCTCAATTCCAGTCTGTTTGGATACCTACAATAATCTTTCCAGGTGTCAGTTTGAAATTTACAAGTGTCTTCTACGTTCTCCGTTGGTACACGAAAAGGCAAACAAAGCAAGCATTAACACTTTACAGTCACAATCTGTACACAAAAGGAAATACACTGATTACAGTAAATACAATTAAAATATTTGTACTCTGGCCCATCGTGACACGGCGCCAATGTGACGGGTTTTGTTCTGTCTGCTTAAATCCGTGGTGATGTGTAAATGTATGGAAATGTAGCAGCAAGAATAACAGTATTATTTAAAAGAAATAAATAATCTCTGACAATTCTTATTTATCTGCTGAGCCTGACTATAATCAATTGTTTTGTCATGCCTTATCACTACAAATAAATACTGAAATGGAATTTCATTAATACAGTGAGTGTCATTAAATGAACGGACCAAATAAGTAACATATCACACCAAAGTCATTGAATTAATCTAAGAAAAATTAATCTTACGCACCAACCACAAAAATTATTTCATTTACACGAAGTGAAAGATTGTTCTGAATGTTATTTTGACTGTTAGAACAGGATAATTATAAATTCCTATGGGTTCTTGTCGTCGGAGATAAAATACTGTAATATCGATCGAAAGAATTAATGTCTTTCCCTTTATGCAGGATTAAATGTCAGAATCCTTTCCGTTCTGACTATTCACAATATCAGTATTATTCACCAGTCAATAATTCAGTATCGCCGGACCAGGCGCTAATGGCGACTTTCCTGTTTACTGCGAACACAAAGCTTAAAACATTCATAATAGGTTATTTAGTTACAAATGAAAGTCCGTACACTCGAATTACATTTAGTAAATTGTACGTTGTGTTGTGTACTTGTACCTCACACAACACGATTATTTTTTACAATATTTAAAGTAATAGACCTCAACTTAACCTTTGATTTCAGCCGCTTCATATATCACAGAGAACAATAGACGGAGAAATATTTCACAGACAATACAATGCCAATACATTGTTTTAGTGGTATTATCTTTTGTTATATGATTATTCTTTGTAGAAAACTGCTTACAAAAATAATAAAACGTATTGTTCTTGGAAGTTATTTACATTTCAAACATATAGGCTTTAAAAGTCATTTCTGCAAAAATATTCATCACACATAAATCTCGAGCACTGTCACACACACTGATGACACAAAATATTGGCGTTGACATTACATGTTTTGCCAGATTGCTAATCTTTAACGACAATTTACTGCCAGAAATATGCGCAGCACAGTCGTTTTTGTATTACTAGCATGTGAGGAATCGCGCTGCGAAGTCCGAATGCGCGAATTTTGTTTCACGATATATACATGTATACGCATTGTTATAATTTGTACATATTACCTGTACACAAGACAAGTCGTGCAGCTGTAGTACTTAGTGCTACACGTGCAAAACTGAGGCACGTCGTTCATCTAAACAAAAAATTAAAACCAGAATCTAACAAGTTGTATTTACTGAATAATGTAACTTGCAAGAGGGCGATGATAAAAACGGTCCGGTAACCATACCTTTGAACTCCAATAACCTTTGATCTTAATGCCACTACCATTTAAAAGCATGTTATAGGAATGTGTACGAAAGATAGTCACAATTTTCAGTGTAGACCCGAATAAAAAATAGTCACTTAATTAACTTTTTGCTGCTGCGCAGGTACATGTGTGCAGCAGTGTTAAGTACTAAATACCCTGCCACACAGTACCATAGCACTCCGCCAGAGGACAAAAAGCTAGATAGAGCAGCCAGTGATAAAGCAGAGTAATGAGCGGTAACTCGTTTCATGTATTTGGGGAAAAACAACTCTGCAACCGTCTATGAGGAGTCAGTGAAAGTGTACTGCAACGATGCACCAATACACGGAACATTAATTAGGTGGCGCAGACGCTTCCAGTGGGTTTAAAATCTCAGTACCGGATTGGAGACGATTCCTTTGCCCACTTTACTCACCATTGACGAGTGCCGGGTACAGCTGTACGATAACGAGAAAGGGAGAGGGTTTGAAACATGTGGATCCTCTAGAACCGCTATCATCGGGTAAGGTGCTACTGAGTTTTTTTTTTTTTGCTGTGCGGGGGGTGGAGGGGGGGAGGGAGGGAAATTGGGTGTGGTGCTAACAGATCATGCTAGTAAGGAGCTCATCATCACAGATGACTAGGAGCATGCTACCAAAATCCCCTTGGAGAGGTTACCGCATGGTCTAAAGACGGAACGTTTCGGAAAGCTGTCTATGGGGATGGTTTCGCTCCGCGACAGCACCCCACCTTATTTTACACAGGACGCTGTCACATGTGCTGCTTCTTAGAGCTGTCAAATTTTGCCCCTCTCTCACCTCCATGTTCCTTTAAAAGGACATTCTTTTTACAATTGAAGAAAACATTTCGTGGTAGGCATTCCCTAAATATTGACATAGTCATTGTCGAGTTGGAATTGTCGCATACATGAGTGAATATCTACAGAATGACTAACACGTTGATGAAGTTTCACGATTGTAGCCTGTCTTTTTATGGAGATAACTAAAATGTTGTGACTACCCATCGTACTTAATACTAGTAAATAAGCACTACTGTATAGACGGCGAGAAGGAACAAGAAAGGACTGAATAATGTTAGGTAGATATGAGTTTTGCTTCTCCGGAACATCAGTTCTGTATATGAAACGCCGTACCACTTTATTCGGAAAACTGAACAACAGCATGATATAAAAAGTACAATTGAAGAAAGAAACTGAAGGATCTGGTAGACGGCAAGAAGCAGACCGAGTGTTTCTACATCAGAGAATGACAGGCAGATAGAACGTTAAGCAAAATTTAAGGACGAAAGTAGTTTCCGTGTGATGTATCACCGCCAAGTAAAACACAGCTCGATTAAAGTTGGACCATTCTTAGAAAGAGACGTTTCAAGATAATACAGAGCGCAAGTGAAAAAAATACTCCACGAGACGAACAGAAACGACACTGCATTTCAAGGACAACAATTTGACTGAAGGATTCATAACGGCCCCCAGGACATTACAAGCGGCATAAAATTTGCTCTTAATAGGGTGTGTGACCACCACGGACGGCTGTTTATGATCTGCAACGTGCCCTGACAATGGCCGTAAGATTGTAAGGAGCACTGTTGTAGGGCGTACAATTCCTACACTAGTGCGGTTGACGACTGCTGGATGGTCGATGATGCATACGTTACCTACACGCATCCCACAAGCGCTGCGTGAGACGTAAGTCAAGGGAAATGGCAGCCCAATCAGTTCGTCGCATATCACCTCCTTCCAAAAGCCCCTCTAACTGCACTGTTCCATGCGGTCGCGCATTGTCATCCAAAACAATCAAATAAGGGGCAAATGCACTCTGGATGAAACGCATATGGGGAAGGAGTACAGTGTCACAATAGCCTTGACCAGTGAGTGTACTGTGTTCAAATATTTGGTAGTCAGTACGCGCATGCAACGTTATGCCATCCGAAACCATAGCACCTGGAGTCAGGACCATCAGTACCATCATCTTAGCCAATGTTTCTTATTGCATTGTGTATTCCCACCTCTCGCCAAATGAGTTCCAGCACTGTCGAACATGATTGTTTTGGTGGTCCAAGTGTTATGGTATGGGAAGCACAATGTAGCATGGGCGTACTGACCTCCAGATCATAGAACACGGTAGACACAATGGTCAAACTTGTTGTGACACTGTACTCGTTCCACACGTGAGCCTCTTCCGGAGTGCATTTGAACCTGAGTTCATTTTTATGGATGGCATTGCGCAACCGCATGGAACAGCGTAGGTGAAGGAGCGCCTATTCGACGTATCGACTGGCTTGCTCGTTCTCCCGACTTAATCTCATCGAGTTCACGTGGGATTCGCCGGGAAGACGTATTGCAGTTCTTCACCAACGGCCATTCAGCAGTTGTCAACATCGCAGGTGGAGAAATGAAATGCCCTAACAACGTGGCGTCCGTGGAGATCACACACCCCATTACGATCCATGTCCCGTCGTTTGCACTGTCCAGAAGAGCATCGTGAATGGCGGCGAATTCAGCGTAATTATTGTCATTGAATAATAGTTTCATTTCTTTTCGTCTCATTGTGTATTTCTACATCTACATCTACATCCATACTCCGCAAGCCACCTGACGGTGTGTGGCGGAGGGTACCTTGAGTACCTCTATCGGTTCTCCCTTCTATTCAAGTCTCGTATTGTTCGTGGAAAGAAGGATTGTCGGTATGGTTCTGTGTGGGTTCTAATCTCTCTGATTTTATCCTCATGGTCTCTTCGTGAGATATACGTAGGAGGGAGCAATATACTGATTGACTCCTCGGTGAAGGTACGTTCTCGAAACTTCAACAGAAGCCCGTACCGAGCTACTGAGCGTCTCTCCTGCAGAGTCTTCCCCTAGAGTTTATCTATCATCTCCGTAACGCTTTCGCGATTACCAAATGATCCTGTAACGAAGCGCGCTGCTCTCCGTTGGATCTTCTCTCTCTCTTCTATCAACCCTATCTGGTACGGATCCCACACTGCTGAGCAGTATTCAAACAGTGAGCGAACAAGCGTACTGTACCCTACTTCCTTGGTTTTCGGATTGCATTTCCTTAGGATTCTTCCAATGAATCTCAGTCGAGGATCTGATTTAACGACGATCAACTTTATATGATCATTCCATTTTAAATCACTTCTCATGCGTACTCCCAGATAATTTATGGAATTGACTGCTTCCAGTTGCTGACCTGCTATATTGTAGCTAAATGGGATCTTTCTTTCAATGAATTCGCAACACATTACACTTGTCTACATTGAGATTCAATTGCCATTCCCTGCACCACGGGACAATTCGTTGCAGATCCTCCTGCATTTCAGTACAATTTTCCATTGTTACAACCTCTCGATTTAATACAGTATCATCCGAAAAAACGGTCAGTGAACTTACGATGTTATCCACATGGTCATTTATGTATATTGTGAATAGAAACGGTCCTACGACACTCCCCTGCGCCACACCTGAAATCACTCTCACTTCTGAAGACTAAGAGTTATCTCCATTGAGAATGACATGCTGCGTTCTGCTATCTAGGAACTCTTCAATCCAATCACACATTCGGTCTGATAGTCCATATGCTCTTACTTTGTTCATTAAACGACTGTGGGGAACTGTATCGAACGCCTTGCGGGTGTCAAGAAACGGGGCATCTACCTGGGAACCCGTGTCTATGGTCCTCTGAGTCTCGTGGACGAATAGCGCGAGCTGGGTTTCACACGATCCTCTTTTTCGAAACCCATGCTGATTCCTACAGAGTAGATTTCTAGTCTCCAGAAAAGTCATTATACTCGAACATAATACGTGTTCCAAAATTCTACAACTGATAGACGTTAGATATATGGGTCTATAGCTCTGCACATCTGTTCGACGTCCCTTCTTGAAAACAGGGATGACCTGTGCCCTTTTCCAATCCATTGGAACGCTACGCTCTTCTAGAGACCTATGATACACCGCTGCAAGAAGGGGGGCAAGTTCCTTCGCGTACTCTCTGTAAAATCGAAGTGGTGTCCCATCAGGTCCAGCGGCCTTTCCTCTTTTGAGCGATTTTAATTGTTTCCCTATCCCTCTGTCGTCTATTTCGATATCTACCATTTTGTCATCTGTGTGACAATCTAGAGAAGGAACTACAGTGCAATCTTCCTCTGTGAAACAGCTTTGGAAAAAGACATTTAGTATTTCGGCTTTTAGTCTGTCATCCTCTGTTTCAGTACAATTTTGGTCACAGAGTGTCTGGACATTTTGTTTTGATCCACCTACCGCTTTGACATAAGACCAAAATTCCTTAGGATTTTCTGACAAGTTAGTGCATAGAACTCCCGTAACGAACTGTAGTAGTTCGTTCTACAGGGTGATTTTTTCCAACTTATACAAACTCATGGGATTAGTCAATGAGAGGATACGGAAAATGGTGGTCTATTGAACTTATATGTTACAGCGACTGCGGTCTAATACGCACTGTACCATGCAGCCACAGTTACAGGATACATGGTGTCCTCAACTCAAAAATGGTTCAAATGGCTCTAAGCACTATGGGACTTAACATCTGAGGTCATCAGTCCCCTAGACTTAGAACTACTTAAAACTAACTAATCTAAGGGCCTTCACTTAAAACTTCCGGGCTGATAGGCCGTGGTCGAAATATAAAACTCTCTCCTGACGTTTCGTCTCCGACTGCGGGAGACATCCTCGAGGTACAGCGGCCGCTGTACCTCCGAGGATGTCTCTCACAGTCGGAGACGAAACGTCAGGGGAGAGTTCTACACTTCGACCACGGCCTATCAGCCCCCGTGAAAGACTACATTTTATGATAACCTAAGGATATCATAGACATCCATGCGCGAGGCAGGATTCGGACCTACGACTGTAGCAGCAGCGCGGTTCCGGACTGAAGCCCCTAGATCCGCTCGGCCAGAGAGGCCGGCATGGTTTCCTCCTCATAAGTCATGCACTAGCGCCCCCTCCGCTCATAGTAATTGGTGTCCGATTCACTTCTCTTGCTGACTCACTTTGTATTGGATATGATACACCGTTGTACACAGTGGTTCCGTACTCGTATCCAGAGCTTGCCGACATGATGTTTACTTACGGAAAGCCAAATGGCAACGGCGGCGGGCAGTAAGGTTGTATCAGAATACCTATCTCCATCGACAAGAACCACAGCACTCAATACTTGCCACAGTACTTCACCGGTTGTCTGAGACAGGGTCGTTTCAGGAAGCAGGAAACCATGAACGACGTACCCGAAATGTTTGGACGCCAGACTTGGAGAAAAATGTGATTAACACTGTGGAAGGTGACCTCGGTGTCCGTACCAGGCAGTTGGCTTGCCAGTACAGGGTAAACCAGGCGGCCATGTGGAACATTCTCCATGACAATTGTTACTGCCCTTGTCACTTACAGCGTGTGAAGGGCTTACTAGCGACAGAGTTCCACAACGGGAGCAGTTTTGACATTGGTTTCTTCACCAGGCAGCCACGATTCCGGGGCTCGTGTCATCCATCCTATTTACAGATGAGGCAACCTTTACGCGGAGTGATATCTTCAACTCTCATGACACTCATTTGTGGCATAGTACGCGAAACCTCCATGGTATGGTGACAGCGGATCATCAGCATTAGAAATGTATAGGCCGGCATAACTGGCGATCGTATTTTGTGACGTTTTCCTTCCAAATCGCCTAAAAGGCCGGAACTATCGGCGTTTCTTGCGGGTGACTTTGCCTCCCCTGCTGGAAAAAATGCCATTAATGATTCGAAGGGTTAAGTGGCTTCTACAAGATTGTGCTCCAGCCCACTTGGCCGTTAATGCCCGGACGCGTCTCAATCGTATCTTCACTGGTCGATGGATCTGACGAGGAGAAACGTTGCATGGCCCGTTCGTCCATCGGATCTCAACCCGGTGCGATTTCCTATTATGGGAACAACTCAGAAGTATTGTGGATGCAGACCCATCCAGATATGAAGACACTGGAGCACCTTATTCATGCAGCTTTTGACACTTTGTGGATTGCAAGCTGACCGATTTGAATGAGTGAGACAGAACGCGCTACGGCAGGTACAAGCATACGATGAGCCACGTGGAAACCAATTTCAGCACATAGTACAACTGTCGTTGCATGGTACACAGCGTATTACACAGCAGTTTCGGTAACAATATACGACTGAATATATGGTGTCTGGCGTGGGAACCGTTATTTCCGGACATTAGTTCATCAGACCTTTTTTGTTCCGTATCCTCCCACCGATGAATCCCTAGAGTTGGTACACAGTGGAAAATATCGCTCTGTATATAAAGTCCAATTTTTTCGAGATATGCTTCCTGGCAGAGACACATCATGGGAACGTTACTTTAGCCCTTGCGTTTCGCACTCCACTGTATATGTAAAAAGGTTAGGGTAGTTTTCCTTCTCTATCTGTGTGTAGTTAGAGTTTATATTTCAGAAACGGGAGTTGCTTGCTTCCTTTATACTACAAATATTTAGTAGAAAAGTAAGTAGTTTGAAATAAAAGCTGGTCGCTGTGGCCGAGCGTTTCTAGGCGCTTCAGTCCCGAACCGCGCTGCTGTTACGGTCGAAGGTACGGATCCTGCCTGGGGCATGGATGTGCGTGATGTCCTTAGGATGGTTAGGTTTAAGTAGTTCTAAGTCTAGGGGACTTATAACCTCAGATGATGTCTCATAGTGATTAGAGCTATTTGAACTATTTTTTTACAAATAAAAGTCACTGTACTTACACTTACACTAAGCGGATATTCTTTTTATCTTTTACTTCCTGCTAATCGCTTAGGTAACTGTTTATGCATTAAGTAGTAAAGTAAACAAAGGAGCGAGGACAACACCTGGCCCTGCGCTGTTGTTCAAGTAAGTGCCTGTCCCCGTTGCAACAGATGCGCGTAACGGCGTCTTTGTTTTCGTGCACGAGTTTCCGAAGTCGATCTCGGGCGCACGGGGCTGCTACTTTGCAGCCCGCTGGTATGACAGCCACGTAGACGGCGCCTCCGGCATGCCAGATGAGCCGCCCTGCCGCTCCTGTCCCCTTATCCCAGGCGGCTTAGCCCCCTTGTCGTTCCGCGTACGTGGCGCAGCACTTGCTTTCAGTCACCTGGACGTGCGTTCCCTGCAGACAACAACAAGCGGGCGTCAGAAAAGTGAAAACAGCGAGGTCTATAACGTAGCGAAAATAATTCTGCCAGCACCCTTGAATGCAAGGGACGCAGGCTACAGACGATTAACTCGTTAGGTGTATAACGTAGCGAAAATAATTCTGTCAGCACCCTTGAATGCAGGGGACGCAAGCTACAGACGATGAACTCAGAATTAAAGACTTCAGTTTCGCGATACAGACATTCTGCTTTGACCAGTGCTGTTACTTTCTTATTACTCTTTAGTGCTCAACCGTGAAGTTGGCTTGCGGCAGTTCGACAGTTAACATTTCCACCTACCTCTTTGTTTCCGCAAACGTAGCACTAGCTACATCACTCATAATCTGCTATATGTACGGTATCCTTGGTCTAACCGGTAATTCCTTCCCTTAATAACTCCATTAGCTGTTGCTGCAAAAATGGCTCTGAGCACTATGGGACTTAACTTCTAAGGTCATCAGTCCCCTAGAACTTAGAACTACTTAAACCTAACTAACCTAAGGACATCACACACATCCAAGCCCTAGGCAGGATTCGAACCTGCGACCGTAGCGGCCGCGTGGTTCCAGACTGTAGCGCCTTTAACCGCTTGGCCACCACGGCCGGCTGCTGTTGCTGCCATGACATTATTGTCTTAAATTGTGTCGCCCGAGTTTGCTTCT
This sequence comes from Schistocerca nitens, assembly GCF_023898315.1. Classification (NCBI taxonomy): domain Eukaryota; kingdom Metazoa; phylum Arthropoda; class Insecta; order Orthoptera; family Acrididae; genus Schistocerca; species Schistocerca nitens. Next base: position 122,581,842 of record NC_064622.1, on the reverse strand, counting down.
AGTTGTAGGGATGTGCTTCCAGGGTAAGCTTTTCTGCATTGATAATTATTTCTCAACTTTATGCTCATCACCCATGTGTATCATCAAATCTGCAGGACTTCTAGAAGTCTTCTCTGTCTGTATCCCGTCCATCTTCTTGTGCATCCAGACAGAGTAGCACACCGAACTAATGCATCAGTGATCCGTTTACGTATTTCGAGACTAATGTCTTTGCTGGTGAGTAGTTGTGATTCTACTTCCCAAATAGGTAAATTCCTCCGTCTCTTCTTTCACGTTATATATCTATGGATATCCGAAACATCAGTACTAAACCAGGCCAGGAATTCATCGGCATAATGGCAGGGGTTTTGTTTAGTCACTTTGTTATGAGCCCAAACAAGTGAAAGACTGAAGTCATCATATGCAGTATTGGAGAGGAATATGAACGTCCAAGAATGAGAACTGTAAGAGAGACGACAGAATTTAATGGAGGCTGTGTGTACAGCCTAATCTGCATCATAGCCCAAATATAAGTTAGGTTGGAATGTGACAGTTTTGCTGTGACCTAGCGAAAGTTTGATGACTATTTTTCACATACCGATTGCACTTTCAGAGATTATACGATTGTCCCTATTACCAAACCTACATACTTTACTCTGTGCAGAGCATATTCGCCTTTTTTGTGCTGTGATAACAGCATTTTTCATTCTGGTGTCTTACGGTTTGTTCCTCCGTCCAACAGTTACAAAAACCCCATTTCTCCAGCCTGTGGCCACATCTTTCTAGACACGAGACCAGGATTCCTCCCCCTCCCCCTTCCCGCGATTAATCTTCCTGTCAGAGACAACCCTTTTCATGTTAAAAAGGAATATCTAACATAATTTGTATTGACGTCTTAAATAAAAATGAAATAGTCCGAATATTATGGAAGAGGAGGCAAGAAACTAACTTGCTCAGTAACGAAACTAGCAAAAATGTTGTATTTAATGCTGGAAACCCAATAAATGGTAAATTTAAATTCTTCCCAGAATGTATCCGAAAGTACTGTCAATGGTAGTATCTTAATCACCTTAAGCAAACAAGTTCCCTCAGTGGTTCTGGAAATTGTAAAGTGCTAAGTTCTTGAATGTGAACCAATGTAAATCAGCGCGAAACTATCCAGTTTAAAGCTTTCCCGATGTGTACATACTCCGTCAATGAAAATCTAACTACTCTGTCCGGACTGATCGAAGCTAACTGACTTATTAGCGGACAATTTACTGCTAGCGTATTTCAAGAACACTTTGGAAAGAATGTTGCAGAACATACAGCAAAATATTGTAAAACATATGAGAGAGAAATACGAAAAACGTATAAACGTAACTAGCGTTAAGTGCTAACATAATTTAACGTGGATAGATATTTATTTACATTGATGTGTGACAGTGGAAAGCACTGTTCTTGTTCAATGCTTAAAATTACTGTAAGAATGAATTAAATGATTGTATTACTGAGATACATAAAGTGGATAACAATGAGAAAGTGTACTAGTTGAATTTATCAAAATGAACTGAATTTTATTTAAATAATCACTTACAGTAAAGCAATAGCGAGAGTAGAGCTGCCTGACAGTTTTAATGTTCGTTCAAACAAACTTTGCTGTGAGATGTGGCGAGTATTTGACCAAGCTGGCTGCTCACAAACAAAGTCAGCTGTAATCCTTATTAGATAATGCAACTACAACTTTCCTGTTGAAACTAATAGTTAGTATGATGTTGCGATAAAACAGCTGTATCGTCTTCTTGTGGATGGACTGTTTGGTATTCGACGGACCCAAAACGAATGTAATCCGTACCAGACAAAGTAATGTTTATTAACTTCTCTACACGTAGGGAGAACTCCTGACGAAAGTTTCCGCTTTGTAGATTTTTTGTGTGAACCAGAGTTCAGACTGTTGTGCTGAATACTGAAATCAGTTCACTCAGCAAAGCTATACTATTACTGTTTCTGCTTTCGTATTTCTCCGTGGTACTTAAGGTCACGATAAAAGCCACATAGATACATTAGAATTTTAACAAGGTAGTTCCCACTGTGCTTCATGACCGTCCCAATAATAAAAGCATGTTTGCACTATACCTATATCTAAGTCCTCATATCATTGCATGGAAAATTAATCCTAGACAATAACATATAAATACACTTAGCCCACTATTCTTTCAGTCCATAACAGGACAATATATAGGCTGTATATCAGCTGTTATAAACTCGCTAACCAGACAAGTATAATGGTCAACAACCAATAAACCATAAATGCTGTCCACACATCGTTATATGAAAACTCGCTATCTGTCCATATACATTCAAACTCTAGCGTTCGCTGAATATTATCCGCAATCAAACCCGATTACACGTTTTCAGCTTAATCATCTAAAAATGATTTTACGGTTAACAGCACATATTTAAAAAAATTAGATTTAACAAAATAAAACACATTCAGTCTCCGACGGTTACAGACGATATAAAAACTTTGATGCACTATATTATACACATATATTAGTATATGAATTAGATGTACTCGTAGATAGATATTTGGATTTACGGTGTTAATTTGCACATTGTCCCTTTCGAATGATGTTAAGTCTCGACCATTCATTATGTGATTTGAGTTAGGTTGGTGTTCATTCCAGGATCCTCTCTTCGCATCTCTGGGACCAGAAGTTCTGTTAGAGATGGGTTGTGTGACTTCCGGCCTATAGCTGGGCCTCGTATATTCTGTAAACCGCTATGTACACTGCGCAAAGGAAACTGCGCTATTTTCCACCATTGCAATATGGAGGTTTTAAATGTTGTTCAACGGTGCCTACATCCTTCCTCTCTATTGGTGCAAGAGTGTAACGTAGTAGAATGTTGACCCTCGGGCTCGACGAAGCTTCGAACAGCAAGCTGTCCACTCAGACGAAAAAAGGGTAGAGCTCAGAAGTCCATACGAGATTTTAGACATGTTATGGCGTCACATTGGCACCAAATTTCGCCACAATTATGCCCAACGTCATCGTGTACAAGGCAAGAAGGTCGTCATAACACCCTTACCCATATCTAACGTCGTCTTTTGACGCCTCTGCGATGGAGGTCAGAGCCCCGACTCCCAGCGTTGAAATGAAGCATGTTTCTTATTGGGCGGCCGAGGAAAGATGTCAGACTTACCGCCAATCAGGATCACATGGCATAAAGAGTATCAATGAAACAATCCGTTCCCTTGGGACGTTCATTTACAAACATTTCTCAGGGGAAAACGACAATTTTCAGAGTTATCTGCAACCGCAACCCGTTCTTGACAACCTTTGACGCTACCGACACCCACAGGAATATTCGAGACATCGTGGGGCTACTACCATTAAACGTGGTCTGACACCATCAGAATGTAACACAACCATAATTTTTACTCCAGTATACAGTGTGGTCCATTGATAGCGACCGGGCCAAATATATCACGAAGTAAGCATCAAACGAGAAAACTACAAAGAACGATACTCGTCTAGCTTGAAGGAGGAAACCAGATGGCGCTATGGTTGGCCCGCTAGATGGCGCTACCATAGGTTAAACGGATATCCACTTCGTTTTCTTAAATAGCAACCCTCATTTTTATTAAACATTCGTGTAGTACGTAAACATATACGTATGTTTTAGATGGACCACTTTTTTTGCTTTTTGATAGATGCCGCTGTAATAGTTACAAACGTATAAGTACGTGGTATCACGTAACATTCCGCCAGTGCGGACGGCATTTGCTTCGTGATACATTACCCGTGTTAAAATGGACCGTTTACCAATTGCGGAAAAGGTCGATATCGTGTTGATGTATGGCTATTGTGATCAAAATGTCCAACGGGCATGTGCTATGTATGCTGCTCGGTATCCTGGACGACATCATCCAAGTGTCCGTACCGTTCGCCGGTTAGTTACGTTATTTAAGGAAACAGGAAGTCTTCAGCCACATGTGAAACGTCAACCACGACCTGCAACAAATGATGATACCCAAGTAGGTGTTTTAGCTGCTGTCGCAGCTAATGCGCACATCGGTAGCAGACAAATTGCGCGAGAATCGGGAATCTCAAAAATGTCGGTGTTGAGAATGCTACATCAACATCGATTGCACCCGTGTCATATTTCTGTGCACCAGGAATTGAATGGCGACGACATTAAACGTCGTGTACAGTTCTGCCACTGGGCACAAGAGAAATTACGGGACGATGACAGATTTTTTGCACGCGTTCTATTTAGCGAAGAAGCGTCATCCACCAACAGCGTAACGTAAACTGGCACAATATGCACTACTGGGCAACGGAAAACTCACGATGGTTGCGACAAGTGGAACATCAGCGACCTTGGCGGGTTAATGTATGGTGCGGAATTATGGGAGGAATGATAATTTGCCCCAATTTTATCAATGGCAATCTAAATGGTCCAATGTATGCTGATATCCTACGTAATGTTCTACCGATCTTACTAGAAGATGTTTCACTGCATGACAGAATGGCGATGTACTTGCAACATGATGGATGGCCGGCACATAGCTCGCGTTCGGTTGAAGCGGCATTGAATAGCATATTTCATGACAGGTGGATTGGCCGTCGAAGCACCGTACCATGGTCCGCACGTTCACCCGATCTGGCGTCCCCGGATTCCTTTCTGTGAGGGAAGTTGAAGGATATATGTTATCGTGATCTACCGACAGCGCCTGACAACATGCGTCAGCGCATTGTCAATGCATGTGCGAACATTACAGAAGGCGAACTACTCGCTGTTGAGAGGATTGTTGTTACACGTACTGCCAAATGCATTGAGGTTGACGGACACCATTTGGAGCATTTATTGCATTAATGTGGTATTTACAGGTAATTACGCTGTAACAGCACGTGTTCTAAGAAATGGTAAGTTCACAAAGGTACATATCTGGTAAGTCAAGACACTGGCAAATTTCATCATCACTGTTGAAGCCTCGTTGATTGAGGATTACTTTGCATTGTGACACCGAATGTCTCAGCTTGTTCAGCGACTTCCCTGCAGCATAAGGCATGTGTAAACCTTCTTCTTTGATATTCGTTTGGTGAGTCTCAGGTAAAATATCACGTCAAAGTTCCGCTCGGTAATTCCCGAAAATTGCTGTGGTTGGTGTAGATTTTCTGTGTCTCACTGTGACTAAAACAGGAATTCGCGAAGCAATTTCGTAATTAGTCTGCACATCTTCATTTGGATTACAAAAGGTAAAGTAAGACTTTCTGTCGTTTGTATGTAAATTTTAGAATTAAAACCATAGAATGTGTGAGTGATCTTAAGTGAAGTATGTATTTTGCTTCATATTACAGCAAAGCACAATTAATGAGAAACAAATTAACACTAGTTGCAATTATTTTCCAAAACTGTGTTGGCAGTTAGGGGTGATTCTCCTAAATGCTACCGGGGAGGCCATCAGTATATAACTGAACCTGCTGAAACTGGCATATCCTTGTACCAACTACAGTCATGTCGTTCGAATAAAGCTAAGCCCATTGTACCAATGCCAACGGCCTTGCCGCAATGGTAACACCGGTTCCCGTCAGATCACCGAAGTTAAGCACTGTCGGGCTGGGCTAGCACTTGGATGGGTGACCATCCGGTCTGTCCAACGCTGGTAGCAAGAGGGGTGAACTCAGCCCTTGTGAGGCAAACTGAGGAGCTATTCGATTGAGAAGTAGCGGCTCCGGTCAGGAAAACTGACAACGGCCAGGAGAGCGTTCTGCTGACCACATGCCCCTCCACATCCGCATCCAGTGATGCCTGTGGGCTGAGGATGACACTGCGGCCGGTCTGTACCGTTGGGCCTTCATGGCCAACTCGGGTAGAGTTATTGTAGTAATGAGCACAATGCTTCTAATTTGTCGAACTGTGGTATAGAATGGAAGATTCATAAGAGGAGGAGACTGATACAAGAATCATACAAATACTTCTGACCATTAAAATTGGACGACCTGGGAGGAAAACAATCAATGAAATATTTTTTTATTGTGCTTACACAATACCGTTTAAAACTATTACTTTAAACGGGGTGAAACAGAATTCATTGGAAATCTTCCAGAGGTTAGTCAGGGATACCCTCTGCGTACTTTGGGATAAGGAACCCTTGGTCTCCAGTGGCTTGTTACACAATATTTGCATTTTTTGGACAACAATAAATTGGTACAGTTACATGCCCAGCTCAGCCAGCTCTCCTTCTAGGGGCATGTGAAGAGCCGACTTTATGAAGCTCCGGTCGATACTCGCATGGTTGTTAGGACTATCGCAGCCGTATAGTATACTAAACTCCTGGAATTCTTGAGTGTGTAAGTCACTAACTGTACACTCTGCCTTGATCATGGTGGATGAACTTTTGATTAATTTTTAATATCTGAAAGGGAACCGTTCTGCATTTGAGCCGTACACTGACGAGAATGAATACACAGTGATAAAAATGTACGTGTTTCCTCTGACGGTTGTTGCATTACTCTGTACTGTGTGTTGTGCGTTGTACGTTTTCGTTTTTGCGCGTTACAGCTTTCTTCGCTGTTGTGAAGATACTTTTACAGAAACAATGGTGACGGCTGTAAAAAACTGAATAAATTATAATTACATTCTTACTCCCAACGAGCCACAACAATCGACAGGTTCCTTATACCAAAATACTGTAAAGGTATCCCTGACCAACCTCCGAAAATTTGTCGGTGGAGTTCTGGTTCACTCTGTATATGGAGGTACTTTCGGGTATACAGGGTGCGAAATATAGCAACAATGGATCTAATCAGGCTGAGTATCGAGTAAAAATAACAGATTTGGGTACAGTATTAGAAGCTGCTTCTACACTCTACCAGATTTTACGAATACAAATATCTGAAAGGATTGAGAGTTTATCGGCAACCCATGACCAGGTTTTTTTAATGAGAATTATCTGAAGAGCGTAGTGACTATAGTATCAGTCGATCAAAGCCTTCATTGAGATACGTCAAGACAGAAACAGGAACATGTTGTGTTGTGCTGTCTCGCTGAAATATCGCAGTGGTCTCGAAGGTACATCACAGCCACTATGTTAGATTTCTAGCTTATTTTTGGTATTCGATGGGAATTATATCAGCTCTCTTTTTAATCACATTAGTACACTAGATATTTTTCAGCAGTCGATATGTTACGCCACAGAGGATCTGAGAGTAAACAATTTGATTTTTGACTGTCGGTAGTGTATTAGTTGCCTGTGTAGCATTTGAGTGTGTTAAGTGATAGAGTCTCTTGTTGCTCACGCTGCTGAGTAGTCTGGGAATAACCCGCAGAACACAGAGATACGGACAAATGCAGAGGATGCTGATTTTTGGAAAAATAGTTTTGTAAAAGTTGATTTCAGACGTGTGAAGATGATTTGGGTGACCTTACCGCTACATAATTTGCTCATGCAAAACTTAAGAAGAGTTTCTGAAAGGCAGATCTCAATTTGATATTTCTTTATCTATTCGGGCCGGTTACTTTTATTGGCGAGACGAGATTAAAGAAATTTATCTGCTCAGATGACATGAATTCAGAGTTATAGATACCACAGTCCTTTTTTATTTCATTAACAAATTATTTGGCAGCGTAATACTGTGTTTGGTAAGAAGTAAATTCTGTAAAGATAGTTGTACATCTACATGTCTACATCTACATGGATATTCTGCAAATCACATTTAAGTGCATGGCAGAGGGTTCATCGAACCACCTTCACATTTCTCTATTATTCCAATCTCGTATAGCGTGCGGAAGGAATGAACACCTATATCTTTCCGTATGAGTTCTGATTTCCCTTATTTTATCGTGGTGATCGCTCCTCCCTCAATAGGTCGGTGTCAACAAAATATTTTCGCATTCAGAGGAGAAAGTTGATGATTGGAATTTCGTGGGAAGATTCCGTCGCAACGAAAAACGCCTCTCTTTTAATGATGTCCAGCCTATATCCTGTATCATTTCTGTGACACTCTCTCCCATATTTCGCGATAATACAAAATGTGCTGCCTTTCTTTGAACTTTTTCGATGTACTCCGTCAGTCCTATCTGGTAAGGATCCCACACCGTGCATCAGTATTCTAAAAGAGGGCGGCCAAGCGTAGTGTAGGCAGTCTCCTTAGAAGGTCTGTTACATTTTCTAAGTGTCCTGCCAATAAAACGCAGTCTTTGGTTACCCTTCCCCACAACATTATCTATGTGTTCCTTACAATTTAAGTAGTTATACCTAGGTATTAATTGAATTTGCGGCTTTTACATTTGACGTGTGTAAAAGAAGTTTAACGGGTTCCTTTTAGCACTCATGTGAATGACCTCACTCTTTTCATTATTTAGGTCAATTGCCACTTTTTGCGCCATTCAGATATCTTTTCTAAATTGTTTTGCAGTTTGTTTGCCGGCCGCTGTGGCCGGGTGGTTGTAGGCGCTTCAGTCCGGAACCGCGCTGCTGTTATGGTCGCTGGTTCGAGTCCTGCCTCGGGCATGGATGTGTGATGCCCTTAGGTTAGTCACATTTACACTTACGTCACATTTACACTTACGAATCAAGCAAGGAAACCACCAGCTATAATAGTGATTTTGTATTTATTCAGGTATTGTTCAAATTCTCGTTTTTTTCTGGTTGCGCAAGGAGGGTATTTCCTACTCTAGAATATGTCACCAGAGAGCGCTAATAATTGTTCTTCGGTTAAAACGATGTATAAAGGGGCACATTTTCAGGACTTTAGAGAAATTACATACTACATGTACTCAGTGTAGGTCAATAAAAAGAAGTAGAGGGCTTTCAGTTGCGGTCTTCATAGGTTACGATCGTGGCACTGTCGAATTTAGACACTTGCAGGCAGACGTATCTTCTTCTTAAATGATGCTTACCGCGGTCATTTCACAAACTCCCAGAATTAAAATGCAAGTTTAAATGGGAAGCCCGCTGCCTAGTCATTATATGTATACATAGTGTATATAGCGTAGGTACCATCCGCTTTATATGGTTGCATATATAGCACACATTTTACACTGTTCAGTCAGTTAATGTGACCATCTGTCAACAGCCTGAATAATCACTTTTTACAAAGCGGATCGCTGCGAAATGTGTAGGAAGAGAGTCAATGAGGTTCTGGAAGGTATGGATAATGGTGACGGCCAGTCCAGTGCCTTGGCTAACAGCGCTAGGTTTCTCAGGCGAGGATTAATAACGCGTACACACCGTTCTAGGTGATCCCACACATTCTCGATTGAGTTTAAAACCGGATACTTTCGTGGCCAATGGAGTATGGTAAATTTATTCTGGTGCTTTTCGAATCACACACATACACGGTGAGCGGTCTGACACATTGTCACGTTGTCTTGCGGGTACATGCCACCGTGCCAAGGAGAAACAAACTGCACGTTGACTAGGTTCGCTAGGATGGATGTATAGTAGTGTTGATGCATTGTGCCTTCCAGAGTGACGAGATCACCCAGGCAATGTCACGAAAATATTCCCCAGACCATAAGTCTCCCTCCTCCAGCCTGAACCCTTACAACGATTCATGTAGGCTATACACGCCAAGGGCCATCTATCCGACGGAGCATAAAAAGTGATTCATCTGAAAAGGCCGCCCGTCACCATTCAGTGGAGGTGTATTTGCTGTGCTGGCACGCGAATTCCAGCGTTAGTCACCGAAGAGCAGCCGTCAGCATGGCTGAATGGTTATTGAGGAGAAACTGTTGGTAGCCCCTTGGATTATCTGGGCAGTCAGCTGCTCAACAGTTACACGTCCATTAGGCCATATGCGTCTACACAGCCATCGTTCACTCCTATGGTCTATGGCCTGTGGTGGACCACAGTTGACTCAGCGTCGGTTTAGGATATCGCCATTCTTTATATGCTTTAACCACGCCGGCATGCGAACAGTTTACAAACCTATCTGATTCTAAAATGCTTTCACTTTTGGCCTGGTGGACATATGGTCCTTGGGCGGCGGATACGAGGGCTATTCGGAAAGTGAGGAACGATCGGTCGCGAAATGGAAACCACTGTGAAAATCCGACGAGGCTTTTCACAGACGTTTTGCGCAGTGTCTCTAGTATGCCCGTCGATCGCATCAAGACGTTCTTTTCAATTCTGAGTGCACTTAGAACGACAATGTCTCCCGCGAAGTAGGAGGTCCCGCTGAGAGGCTTCGCCTTAATGAATGAAGCCCACCTAACACAACTGCCACGCACTTCCTTCTTCACGGCAAATCTGAGCGTGACCCTGCAGGATCAGTGAAGACGTTCCTGCAGTCTTTTCGATGGGAAGTATTCGATCACCCACCATACAGCCCTAATTGACTCGTCCTAAGCATCACCTCTGTTCATATCAAACACTGGATACGAAGACATCACTTGGGCGCAGGCTACGCGCTATAGACCAGCGTAGAGAATTATCGAAAAGCACAGGCGGCTGCCTTCTATGACGATGATGTTTGAAATTTGGTATAAACCTCCGACAAATGTCTAAGTCGGAGCGGCGACTATGTAGAGAAGTACCTGGAAGGTGTAGGTAAATATGCAAAGAAAACAGTTTTTATTTTCACTGTGATTTTCATTTCGCGACCGATCGTTCGTTACTTTCCCAACAGCTCTCGTAAATGGTTCTGTTTCCGCATTCCGACAACGACTGCACTGGTATCCGCGTCTCCCGGACACCCTTTATGTCCTCTATACTTCTAAGCCTGCAACCTGCCGTCTGTGAATGGCTAGTGCACGTTGATATCCTACATACGCGGTGATAGTAATCTCACTAGTGGACATCGAGGTGGATGTACGCGAGCTGGCGTGTTTATCGGAGAGGATGATGATGTTTGGTTTGTGGGGCGCTCAACTGCGCAGATATCACCGTCCGTACAAAGTCCCAATCTTTACTCAGTCCAATCTTGACACTTACTTAAATGATGATTAAATGTTGAGGACAACACAAATACCCAGTCCCTGGGCGGAGAAAATCCCCAACCAGGCCAGGAATCGAACCCGGGACCCCGTGATCCAGAAGCAGCAACGCTAGCCACTAGTCCTAGAGTTGCGGAAATCGCAGCGGAATAGCTCAAGACGCTGTCACGGAGGATGCGCGCGAAGCTTGGCACGGGCAGAGCCACGGACTCAGGCGTTTACCTGTCGGCGGCGATACGTGTGGTCCGACAGTTCAAACGCTGATATCGACTACTTTTGACCAACCGTCGCCCCCTGCCGTGCTCTCTTTCTGCATGCAAGTGACAGTCGTTCGTAATGATCACGTTTTTCTTTACCTGCATGGTCGTCCTTATGCGGTCTTCGGACATTCTGCTCCGCTATAGATTGACACGGAAATCCAGTTTCGTTGCCTTTTCGTGGTTCACCATCAGGTCGCGTAGTTTACGTTTGTGCCAACAGTAACGTCTCACGTCATTGTCACCTCCTGTGCGAATATACAACACTTTATGACTATTTCATGTTTCTCGTATGCTGTATAATTCTGATAACCAGCAGTTTAATTAGGTCTTCAGTCTCAAGAATTATTTAGAAGGAAGAGGAAAGAGAAAAAAAAATAGCAGGAACTGCAAGGCGCAAAATAATAAATAATGTCAGAAAGACGGAAAAAGATTGTAAAAGTATTACGGAAGAAAAAAAAACAACTATAAAGGAGGTGTTACAGTTTACAAAAGTTGTGGCAAAATCTTAAACATGTTCAGACTGAAACAGCAGTGAGGAAGATGAAGAGAACGAACACTCGATTTGCTCTGGATATGGGACTTCATATTGTGAGGACTAGCAACACTGCAGTTGATGCAAAAATGGTTGGCAAGATTACTTTACACATGAGGGCAGTGACCTATTTATTTGTGACAGGCGCTAATGCATACTCTTGACCTAGTAGCGCAAATGTATTTTTATTTTATTTAATGGAATGTAATATAGTAAAATTACAATTGTGTTGTGGTTTAGTTCAGTGATAAATAAAGAAAATCATTATGTAGGTACTCATTGTGTTCCCAAGAGGTCACCAGGAATGCCTTAGGTTAGTAGTCTTTGTCAGCGCTGTGGAAACAGTTACTTGACCACTCATTTTTGCAGTGCGGGAAAACTTGTTCCAGGAAAAAGAGGCGAGGCAGAGCTCAGGGGCGATGACTGACAAGGGAACATTCCTAAGTGTCAATAAACGATTTCGATGAAACTTGGCGGGTGTGTAGAGGGGGCAAAATACCGCAATATGGATTTTTTTCTCTGTGCCCAATTATACGTTTAAGCTGTGAAACAACTCACCGAAAGGTAATTTGGCATTTTCGGCTTAGAAGGAACATCTTCGGCACGATGATATATAAAAATGTTTTATCATGTTAAGCTTTATGGGTGATTAATGTTCTAGAAAACGATATAATTAACTTCTATGATAATCTGAAATTTTGCAAAATACCCAGTACTCTTAATTAATTTTGAAAAATGACAACTTTTGTTACACCATAAATTAAAGAAGCTTTCAAGCCACATACAGACCAGTATAATAAAGCCGGATCCTGAGATACCATTTCTCGAAAGTAAGCTGAACACAGTGTATTTTCAACGTACTTAAATATCTAAACACTCATTACCATTCTAATTATTTATTTTGTTTATGTTTGTTTTATGTTTTAAATCGTTATTGTACACTTTACATTCGCGTATTACTGTATTTCAGTTTACCGTTTTGTATGCGTGTATTTCGTGAATTGAAAATAGTTACAATAGTGATAATCTGTAAAGAAATGGTTGCCATAACGTTTTTCACACCATGCACATAAACGGATCGAAATTTATTCACGAAATATACATGACTGAGAAGAGTGAATGAAATAAAATTCAGCAGGATTTCAAATCGTCACTGATGGTCGTATGAATACCTTGATTTGTATCTGCCTTATCTCAGTACATTGGCAAGCCTTGAGGAAGAGCACTGATTATGCTTAATGTCTACAGATGTACTAATGACTACAATTTCATGATATTGTTGAGATTGACATCATAATCATTCAACAGAATTAGATCCGAAAGTCTTCTCAGAATGTTCTTCCAATATCGAAAGCAGAATACGTTTCACGGCTGTACCTTTGCCATGGAGCCGTTTGGGATCACCAGATTAACCTTGTTCTCAGGTACCGTGCTCTAAATGGTACTTTCATACAGACCATCACAAGACTCTAACAATAATACAGATATTTTGGTTAAATGGGAAGGAAAACATCTTTGTAATCCCTTTTGAGCTTGTCATACTTTTGTTTACCAGATTTTGGTGCTGTCACAAGGACATTTCGGGCTTCAAATACAAATCCTCGAGCTCTCGGTCCCAAATCACCATTAGTTTCTCTTAAAACTATGAAAAGGCGGGTGGTCAGTTTGGAAAAAAAATCTTTTGAGCATCATAGTCTAGGGCAAGAAACATCTCGTGATACCGAAGGACTTGACGGCACAGGTACAGCCGTATGGAACGTATCCAGCATCCGATGTTGGAAGAACTTGGTGAGAAAATTTGGAGATGTAGTTCACTTGAATCATTACGATGTCAGTCTCCAGTTGAGAAACAATACAATCAACGTGCAGTAATTAGTATATAGTCAATTCTCTTCACCAAGGCTTACCAATCCTCTGAACTACGCCTGATACAAATGTAGATCTCTAGACAATCACCAGTGCCAATTTAAAATCCAGATAAATTTTCTTCTATATTGTCTTCTCCGTCGTGTGTATTATTTAAAGAAATGCCATTCATTTTATGTGCATGGTGTAAAGAAAAAGCTTTATGTTGTAAACACTTTTTTTACAGATTATTGTTATTATTATAATTATTTCTATCACAATAATGAATTACTTACCGTTTTCTATTAACAAAATAAACATATATGAAACTATAAACTAAAAAAGTGGTATGAAAAGAATATAAAACGTAAAATACAATTTAAAACATAAAACAAATATATGCAAAATAAATAATAAAATAATAATTAATATTTAAATACTTAATTAGGTAATGTGAAAATAGTCCGACAGCACACTGTGTACAGCTAGTTTTCCAAAAATGGTATTTCAGAATCCTACTTCATTACACAGGGATGTGTGTGGTCTGGAAGTTTCTTTAATTTATAACAAATATTTTCCATTTTCGGAATTGATTTGTCGTGGTGGGGTATTTTGTAAAATTTGAGATTATTACATAAATTGAGTTTAAGCTCTTCAAGGATATTAATTACATATCAAGTACAATATGAAAAACATTTTTTGTCGAAAATTTTCCCTCTAAACCTAAAATGCCAAATTACCATTCGGAGTGTGTTTCATCCCTTAAAAATGAAACTGGGCAGATACAAAAAATACTTTTTACACTATATTTCCCCCTCTACACACCTGCAAAGTTTCATCAAGATTTTATTGACACTTGGGAAGGACCTTTGTAAGTTATCCACTGCTGGCTTTGTGTGGACGTCGATGTCAGTATGCGTTTCCCTCATTTGCCGGAAAGCAACTGTTGCTAGCATGTGCTGTTGCTGTCTACAGGGAGAGCGACGAACGATATCGAGGGGTGGGATCCCTGGTGCGTCATAAAGTGGAACTTCACAAGCTGGCTGTATTGATTTACCGCCTACTAAAACGAATTGAGAAGGACTCTTTTTAAATTATTACTCAACTTAATCGCCTCTCTTTAATCCAGAGGTCCTGTAAATCATCGCATTACGCAGTGGATGTATCGTGGACCTTGCAACCGTTATTCACTTAACTTCAAAACACGGGATTAATTTTGCCCGTAGTACTCTCACACGCGGAGCGCGCACGTAGCCGAGGATAACCCGTTCATTCACATCGTTCAGAGGGCTATATCAGAATTAATATCGACCACTTGGCGAACATCATTTGTTGTTAAAGCGATTCGATTATGTGTTAATTACTGTCGAGCGTTAAAAGGGTGTAATTTACTGTCTACTTCTACATCGCTGTGAGACAATGGATTATTACTCCAAATTCCAGGTATGAATAAGTCATGGACTCACAGTGAACGGAACGGACAACCAGGAAGTCTTAAACATAGAACCAATAATGCCTCATCACAATCGTCATTACTCCATAGCAGGTTACAATAAATGAAATTCGTATTATATGGAGCCCAGAAATCCCGTTGTGTTTTGGAAACAACCAGGGAAGGAGTGTCCGAGCGACGGATGTGGCCACCCAGCACTTTGTTGAAACCACATCGTTTCACTGACACTCAGAACAGAAGTCGCCAAGAACTGTGTCAACTACGAAACGGTGACCATTACGTTGCCTGCCCCGGTCAAACGGGGTAGCATCAAATACGATTCTATTCCTTGACCTCGTACCGTAAAATTCCAATCTACAAGCTGATGCAGAACCGTCATAGATGATACATAACAAGGGGGGACTACGGGTGCGTGTCTGCAGAAATTTATCCAAGAATTTGAAAAAACCAAAATTTGTCATTTTCAGTAAAAATAATTTGGAATGTCGTGCCTCAATAACTAAATTTTATACGAACTACTAAAAAGTCATATCAAAATATTGATAGTTAATTACTCGGCATTTTCCAAATGGAAATGGAAATGCCGTGTGGCTAGGGCCTCCCGTCGGGTAGACACGTCGCCTGGTGCAAGTCTTTCGAGCTGCCGCCACCTCGGTGACTTGCGTGTCGATGGGGATGAAATGATGATTATAAGGGCAACACAACACCCAATGCCTGAGCGGAGAAAATCTGCGACCTATCCGGAAATCGAGCCCGGGCCGTTAGGCATGACGTTCCGTCGCGCTGACCACTCAGCTACCAGGGGCGGACATTTTCCAGATAGATTGCTTTGATACCTCGACAGTAAACATAAGCTCGCACAGCTTAAGTTAGTGTGCATCAACTCTGTCTTCGGACTGAAGACCGCAGCAAGAAAAACGGCATTAAACACTCATACTTCAAATGGCTCTGAGCACTATGCGACTTAACTTCTGAGGTCATCAGTCGCCTAGAACTTAGAACTAATTAAACCTAACTAACCTAAGGACATCACACACATCCATGCCCGAGGCAGGATTCGAACCTGTGACCGTAGCGGTCACGCGGTTCCAGACTGAAGCGCCTAGAACCGCACGGCCACACCTGCCGGCAAACACTCATAGTAATCTGGTTAATATTAATAAAAATATAATCTGTACTGGCTACATCTTATATTATTGTATTTAATTCATACATTTACTAAACCTGAGCTAAATAACTTGGAAGACGTGATAAGTGCTGTTAGCAGTGGATTTATCGCTATCTGCCTCTGGCTCCGTTTTTCGCGACGACATTGCGGTATTCTTGCCATTAAAAATTAATTTAATTGATCATTTCTGATATATTTAATCTTATGTAGTTCATTAAGTAAGAAAAGGAGGATTCAGTTAATAAATAAATGTTTAATTACAAAATAAAAAGAAATGTGGAAGGCTAGTCAACTTGAAATATCTCATTTCCGCCATTCTCAAGTGTTTCACAAACTGTCTAATATGTTTATTACATTGTTTTTACGCACGATGGTCATAAATCTTCCATATTATGTAACTGTATATTAACGCCCGTCGACAGCTTAGGGCCTTGATTTAATTATCATTTCATTTTTTTAAGAAGACCTGGAGATGGGCCGGAGCAAAGACGGCAGGGGTCGCGTTCAGAGGCCTGGCCTCAATGTCCAATTCCCGCCCTCCCAGGGTTATGGAAGTAATGGGGTCTTACAGGATCAAGAGAGCTTTATTTGAACAAATTTAGTTTTTTATAAGCACATATTTTTTAGTTTTAATTTTTTTATTTTGTTTTATTATTTTTAGCCGCATCCTAGGACCGCCACCAGAAGCTTCTGAGTCGTCGCTGCGTAAATTAATGGAGGGAGGACTCCCTCTAATCCGTTTCCTCGGGGGAATCGTCTTCAGGTGTGGCTTCTGGTACTCGGAACACCCGAATGGGTGGGAGGATCGTCCAATAATGCGCCTAAACAATCCGGTAGTGTCCGTGGTCTAGGGGCGCCGGCACGGTAGCTCAGCGTGTTCGGTCAGAGGGTTAGCTGCCCTCTGTAATAAAAAAACTGAGTGAATGGATCAAAAACGAACTTCAATGGGCGTCAGGTGACGTCCGCCACGAACATTTGAAACGAACAATAACGAACAAAATGAGATTACAAAAAAAAAAAAAAAAAAAAAAAAAAGGTAGCGTCTTTGATTCGTGATCAAAACGTCTTCGGTCCCGGGTTCGATCCCCGCCACTGCCTAAATTTTGATAAAGAATCAGCATTGGCGGCCGAAGACTTCCGGCATAAGAAGTCAGCCTCTGCCTACGGCCTAGTCAAAGAGGGCGAGGAGCGGATAGAGGTTCAGGGCACTCTCTTGTCCTAGGGGTGGGAAATTGCCCCTAAAGGCGGAAGAAGCAGCAATGATCAACGACATGAGGATGCAGAAGGCAATGGAAACCACTGCATTAAAGACACTTAACGTGTATCCACAGGACATGTGGCCTGTAATTGAAGAAGTGTCATGAAGATCTCTCCATTCGCAAAAGACTCTGGAATAGTCCCCCATTCGGATCTCCGGGAGGGGACTGCCAAGGGGGAGGTTACCATGAGAAAAAGATTGAATAATCTACGAAAGGATAACGTTCTAAGAGTCGGGGCGTGGAATGTCAGAAGCTTCAACGTGGTAGGGAAACTAGAAAATCGGAAAAGGGAAATGCAAAGGCTCAATCTACACTCCTGGAAATTGAAATAAGAACACCGTGAATTCATTGTCCCAGGAAGGGGAAACTTTATTGACACATTCCTGGGGTCAGATACATCACATGATCACACTGACAGAACCACAGGCACATAGACACAGGCAACAGAGCATGCACAATGTCGGCACTAGTACAGTGTATATCCACCTTTCGCAGCAATGCAGGCTGCTATTCTCCCATGGAGACGATCGTAGAGATGCTGGATGTAGTCCTGTGGAACGGCTTGCCATGCCATTTCCACCTGGCGCCTCAGTTGGACCAGCGTTCGTGCTGGACGTGCAGACCGCGTGAGACGACGCTTCATCCAGTCCCAAACATGCTCAATGCGGGACAGATCCGGAGATCTTGCTGGCCAGGGTAGTTGACTTACACCTTCTAGAGCACGTTGGGTGGCACGGGATACATGCGGACGTGCATTGTCCTGTTGGAACAGCAAGTTCCCTTGCCGGTCTAGGAATGGTAGAACGATGGGTTCGATGACGGTTTGGATGTACCGTGCACTATTCAGTGTCCCCTCGACGATCACCAGTGGTGTACGGCCAGTGTAGGAGATCACTCCCCACACCATGATGCCGGGTGTTGGCCCTGTGTGCCTCGGTCGTATGCAGTCCTGATTGTGGCGCTCACCTGCACGGCGCCAAACACGCATACGACCATCATTGGCACCAAGGCAGAAGCGACTCTCATCGCTGAAGACGACACGTCTCCATTCGTCCCTCCATTCACGCCTGTCGCGACACCACTGGAGGCGGGCTGCACGATGTTGGGGCGTGAGCGGAAGACGGCCTAACGGTGTGCGGGACCGTAGCCCAGCTTCATGGAGACGGTTGCGAATGGTCCTCGCCGATACCCCAGGAGCAACAGTGTCCCTAATTTGCTGGGAAGTGGCGGTGCGGTCCCCTACGGCACTGCGTAGGATCCTACGGTCTTGGCGTGCATCCGTGCGTCGCTGCGGTCCGGTCCCAGGTCGACGGGCACGTGCACCTTCCGCCGACCACTGGCTACAACATCGATGTACTGTGGAGACCTCACGCCCCACGTGTTGAGCAATTCGGCGGTACGTCCACCCGGTCTCCCGCATGCCCACTATACGCCCTCGCTCAAAGTCCGTCAACTGCACATACGGTTCACGTCCACGCTGTCGCGACATGCTACCAGTGTTAAAGACTGCGATGGAGTTCCGTATGCCACGGCAAACTGGCTGACACTGACGGCGGCGGTGCACAAATGCTGCGCAGCTAGCGCCATTCGACGGCCAACACCGCGGTTCCTGGTGTGTCCGCTGTGCCGTGCGTGTGATCATTGCTTGTACAGCCCTCTCGCAGTGTCCGGAGCAAGTATGGTGGGTCTGACACACCGGTGTCAATGTGTTCTTTTTTCCATTTCCAGGAGTGTAGATATAGTAGGGGTCAGTGAAGTGAAGTGGAAGGAAGACAAGGATTTCTGGTCAGATGAGTATCGGTTAATATCAACAGCAGCAGAAAATGGTATAACAGGTGTAGGATTCGTTATGAACAGGAAGGTAGGGCAGAGGGTGTGTTACTGTGAACAGTTCAGTGACTGGGTTGTTCTAATCAGAATCGACAGCAGACCAACACCGGCAACGATAGTTCAGGTATACATGCCGACGTCGCAAGCTGAAGATGAACAGATAGAGAAAGTGTATGAGGATATTGAAAGGGTAATGCAGTATGTAAAGGGGGACGAAAATCTAATAGTCATGGGCGACTGGAATGCAGTTGTAGGGGAAGGAGTAGAACAAAAGGTTACAGGAGAATATGGGCTTGGGACAAGGAATGAAAGAGGAGAAAGACCAATTGAGTTCTGTAACAAGTTTCAGCTAGTAATAGTGAATACCCTGTTCAAGAATCACAAGAGGAGAAGGTATACTAGGAAAAGGCCGGGAGATACGGGAAGATTTCAATTAGATTACATCATGGTCAGACAGAGATTCCGAAATCTGATACTGGATTGTGAGGCGTACCCACGAGCAGATATAGACTCAGATCACAATATAGTAGTGATGAAGAGTAGGCTGAAGTTGAAGACATTAGTCAGGAAGAATCAATACGCAAAGAAGTGGGATGCGGAAGTACTAAGGAATGACGAGATACGTTTGAAGTTCTCTAACGCTATAGATACAGCAATAAGGAATAGCGCAGTAGGCAGTACAGTTAAAGAGGAATGGACATCTCTAAAACGGGCCATCACAGAAGTTGGAAAGGAAAACATAGGTACAAAGAAGGTAGCTGCGAAGAAACCATGGGTAACAGAAGAAATACTTCAGTTGATTGATGAAAGGAGGAAGTACAAACATGTTCCGGGAAAATCAGGAATACAGAAATACAAGTCGCTGAGAAATGAAATAAACAGGAAGTTCAGGGAAGCTAAGACGAAATGGCAGCAGGAAAAATGTGAAGACATCGAAAAAGATATGATTGTCGGAAGGACAAACTCAGCATACAGGAGAGTCAAAACAACCTTTGGTGACATTAAAAGCAACGGTGGTAACATTAAGAGTGTAACGGGAATTCCACTGTTAAATGCAGAGGAGAGAGCAGATAGGTGGAAAGAATACATTTAAAGCCTCTATGAGGGTGAAGATTTGTCTGATGTGATAGAAGAAGAAACAGGAGTCGATTTAGAAGAGATAGGGGATCCAGTATTAGAATCGGAATTTAAAAGAGCTTTGGAGGACTTACGGTCAAATAAGGCAGAAGGGATAGGTAACATTGCATCAGAATTTCTAAAATCATTGGGGGAAGTGGAAACAAAACAACTATTCACGTCTGGCGATATACCATCTGACTTTCGGAAAAGCATCATCCACACATTTCCGAAGACGGCAAGAGCTGACAAGTGCGAGAATTATCGCACAATCAGCTTAACAGCTCATGCATCGAAGCTGCTTACAAGAATAATATACAGAAGAATGGAAAAGAAAATTGAGAATGCGCTAGGTGACGATCAGTTTGGCGTTAGGAAAAGTAAAGGGACGAGAGAGGCAATTCTGACGTTACGGCTAATAATGGAAGCAAGACTTAAGAAAAATCAAGACACTTTCATAGGATTTGTTGACCTGGAAAAAGCGTTCGACAATATAAAATGGTGCAAGCTGTTCGAGATTCTGAAAAAAAGTAGGGGTAAGCTATAGGGAGAGACGGGTCATATACAATATGTACAACAACCAAGAGGGTATAAAAAGAGTGGACGATGAAGAACGAAGTGCTCGTATTAAGAAGGGTGAAAGACAAGGCTGTAGCCTTTCGCCCCTACTCT
Source organism: Schistocerca nitens (assembly GCF_023898315.1). NCBI lineage: Eukaryota > Metazoa > Arthropoda > Insecta > Orthoptera > Acrididae > Schistocerca > Schistocerca nitens. The sequence goes on along the minus strand of NC_064622.1, from coordinate 122,560,802 downwards.
TCAATCGGTACATCGAGGAAGCACTGATGGAAATAAAAGAAAGGTTCAGGAGTGGAATTAAAATACAAGGTGAAAGGATATCAATGATACGATTCGCTGATGACATTGCTATCCTGAGTGGAAGTGAAGAAGAATTAAATGATCTGCTGAACGGAATTAACAGTCTAATAAGTACACAGTATGGTTTGAGAGTAAATCGGAGAAAGACGAAGGTAATGAGAAGTAGTAGAAATGAGAACAGCGAGAAACTTAACATCAGGATTGATGGTCACGAAGTCAATGAAGTTAAGGAATTCTGCTACCTAGGCAGTAAAATAACCAATGACGGACGGAGCAAGGAGGACATCAAAAGCAGACTCGCTATGGCAAAAAAGGCATTTCTGGCCAAGAGAAATCTACTAATATCAAATACCGGCCTTAATTTGAGGAAGAAATCTGTGAGGATGTGCGTCTGGAGTACAGCATTGTATGGTAGTGAAACATGGACTGTGGGGAAACCGGAACAGAAGAGAATCGAAGCATTTGAGATGTGGTGCTATAGACGAATGTTGAAAATTAGGTGGATTGATAAGGTAAGGAATGAGGAGGTTCTACGCAGAATCGGAGAGGAAAGGAATATGTGGAAAACACTGATAAGGAGAAGGGACAGGATGATAGGACATCTGCTAAGACATGATGGAATGACTTCCATGGTACTAGAGGGAGCTGTAGAGGGCAAAAACTGTAGAGGAAGACAGAGATTGGAATACGTCAAGCAAATAATTGAGGACGTAGGTTGCAAGTGCTACTCTGAGATGAAGAGGTTAGCACAGGAAAGGAATTCGTGGCGGGCCGCATCAAACCAGTCAGTAGACTGATGACAAAAAAAAAGAAAAGAAAAGAAAAGAAAAGTGTCCGGTATAACGCACGACGGTGGAACGCCTCATCAGCCGCCGTCAGGTGGAACCTCAGGTCGAGAGCGCTTTTGGGCGCCACGACCACATCCAGGCCACAGCACTGCGCGGACTGTCTCTGCAAGCCTCACAGCCGACCCACACTCCTATCGAGCGCCTCCTGTCCACAGTCCCCGTCCATGACCTCCACGTTCGCTACTCTGAGATTCCCACAGGAGGTCGGACGTATTTGTGGATCCGCACTGAAAAAGGCGGATTCATTGCCCTGCCAGGTGAATCAGTTATATGAATGGATGATGTCTGTTCTTTCAGACACCTCCGAAAGAGCAGACGCCACGCATTCATATGACAAAAAGTTCTCGTTTGAATGTGTAGAGTCCTGTTCACTGGTTCGAATGGTTCAAATGGCTCTGAGCACTATGGGACTCAACTGCTGTGGTCATCAGTCCCCTAGAACTTAGAACTACTTAAACCTAACTAACCTAAGGACATCACACACATCCATGCCCGAGGCAGGATTCGAACCTGCGACCGTAGCAGTCGCACGGTTCCGGACTGCGCGCCTAGAACCGCGAGATCACCGCGGTCGGCCTGTTCACTGGTCTCGTATAGGGTGCCTAAAGGATGCTGCGTTCTCGGAATGCTATAAAAGAATTCAAACAAATCACATTAGTAGTTTTTATTACAATAAAGAAGATAGACAATATTTAACTTTGTATTACAAGAACGTGTCGCAAGTGTTGGGTGGTACTTAAGTAAATAAATTAGTGAAATCAAAGTGAAGTAGAAATTAGAATATAAATGAAAAACGTGGTTTAGTTTAGAGAGTTACATACTGGCAAACAGCGGGCAAAACAGCAGAACAGAAGAGACAATGACCGTGAAGTCAGCAAGTTCCACTTAAGCGGGCGCTGTCCATTCAGCCGTCAGGGCATCGCCCGACCGGCTCACATGTTTCTCATTCGTCACGTGTGATCAAAGGCCCTCGCCTACATTCCAAGAGCCAATGACCGACGTTAAGAAGATTCTTCGAGAAGCTTTTCAACGTGACAGACGAGGCAATGACCGTGAAGTCGTTCACCTCCAGTAAACTGAAGTGAATAAATACGCGAGACGCAGTGGGCCCGAGAGAGAGGAGAGACGAAGAAGACGAAGAAATGAAGAAGCGTAGCAGTATATTTTAGTCAGTTTTGGTGCTGAAGACCGTCATGCAAGAAGAGTCTGCATCAGGCACAGACGAACCAAGTCCGCCGCTGTAATGGAATAGCAAGCAGCAGCCGCGGCGCCAGAAGACAGAAGTTAAAAGGTATTTGAAGTCTAATTTTACGTACCCGGGTGACTCGTGAGGACGGGAAGGAGACGGCCTCATCTCAGCAGTCACCTGTGAGCTGGGGTGAAGACCTGACAACCGATGACTGGCAAGCGGGAGTCCGTGGTTCGAGTCCGGGACACTGGCCTTGCCCCCGCCGCGCCGCTCCGCTCCGCTGGTCGACGCACAACACACGCGGCCGCTTAGAGAAGAGAAACACTGGGACGCCACATCCAAGGTATCACCACCCGATGCACGACTTCGCTCGCAATAATTAAACGGGCCACCTCGCGCTGCGCGTCTCCAGTCAACTGGGCGAGACGGCGACACGAGATACACACCGCTACGCGTAATCAGACGCCGCCGCCGCCGCCGGCGTCGCTGCCGCAGCAGAAGACTTCACAAACGACACAGCTGCCGCTCTCCGAACCAGAACATCCAGTAAGATACAGTTGTACAAATCTTCAATAAAAGTTATCTTATGTAAAAATGATGTTTCATTCGACCTCATACCCGAGCCAAGAAAGAACCCACCCTGCCCACATGTTGTTAAGAGAGAAAAGTTAATTTATTTAATATTTCACCCTGACAGAATGCTTTAGAATGCTCATCCGGGCAATTGATAGCATCAAAAGAGAAAACCCAGTTACATTTAGTAACAGAAGTGTCACATTTAGTAACACAATTGTTACACAAGCTATGGGCGACAGGAAGACAGTCAGTGTCTTTCTCTATACACTATGTAAATACAAGTAACGGATATGGATGCCTAATAACTGCTATAGTAATGCTCTACTAGTGCCGGTCTAGTACTGCGCGGCCGAGGCTGCCAGGAGCGGCGCTTATATTCTCTTCTTGTACAGGGCACTCCGGTTGTGGTGCGGTCCAAGTCACCAGGCTGTTGGTAGACGGCGTCTCACAGCCTTCTCTGCTCTTCCGTTTGTCATCTTGCTGCAGGCGCTTTTCGTTAGGCGGGAACAGAGTGCGCCGCTCCAGCGTATCTGCACACCAGTTTGACCCTGATGTAGGTATTTTAGTACTTCAAGGGGTTAGTTTTGTCACTGATTTTGATAATGGTAGCCTCTTTTCAGTTTTTTCTCTCTTAACTGTTTATCTGCAGGAAGGAAAATCTTCAGAGTTACTGTGTAACTTCACGATAAAACGAAATGCGTAATTATTTTGAGCAATGAAAGTATTGAAAGCAGACAGAGTGACAACAAATGTACTTCTCGTTGAATCGGGTGTACTGCCGGTTGTCTGAGTTTATCTAACACAATATCTCGACGTCGTACCTCGGCGTCCTCGTCAGGTGCTTCCTGTGACTGAACGACAGGCTTACCGTGTCCCGTATTTATGTCTGGACGGTGTCTGGCGTTCCCTACGCCGTCCGCTCCCGCTGCGACCGTGTCGGTTGGTCGCCAGATGTTCCGTCTTACGTCCGCTCCCGTTTCTGCTGGTTTCCCCGGTGGCGGCCGTTTCATGGCGTACCCTACTAGGTCCGCGCCCGCCAGGCACTGCGAGGAACATCTGGCGACCAACCGTCACGGTCGCAGCGGGAGCGGACGGCGTAGGGAACGCCAGACACCGTCCAGACATAAATGGGGGACACGGTCAGCCTGTCGTTCCCCCCCCCCCTCCCCCCCCATCTACCCTTGGCTCGGGAGTGTCATCTTTGTGCCGCCATTTTTCGTGCAGTATTTTACAGTGAGTGTTCCGTGTTGTGTGTTTTTTGGGAAGTGTTGCGAACGGTCATCATACTGTCGCTGGGTGTAATTTTTTATCCCTTGCGAACACAAACCAGACTGTCGCCTTTTTTTTTTAATTGTGTGTCTACTATGTTACTTGTCTGATTCCTGTGTATTTTATGAACATTGCCAACCCCTTTCCTTTCTGTTTTAACTTTCCGCAATTTTCCGCCATTTTACACTTTACGTCACCGTTTTGTCGCCTGTTTTTCGTGTTTCTTTTCTTATTCCGTTTTTAAAAAAGTCTGAGGCTGTAGAGCAGCGTACTAAGCTGCAGCCAGCCCGCCCCCTTCGGGGAAATTGAAAATGAATAAAGGAAAAAAAGGCCTGTCGTTCAAGAGGCTGTATGTCAGGATGTCAGGAGGCTGTGGCGCCACGTCGGGGAGGAAGGCCTGTTCCCTGACGGAACAGTTCGGCTTGAGGAGGGCCCACTCCATGCAGCGCCGGCCAATGTGGCCGAGCGGTTCTAGGCACTTCAGTCTGGAACCGCGGGACCGCTACGGTCGCAGGTTCGAATCCTGCCTCGGGCATGGATGTGTGTGATGTCCTTAGGTCAGTTAGGTTTAAGTAGTTCTAAGTTCTAGGGGACTGATGGCCTCAGAAGTTGAGTCCCATAGAGCCATTTGAAACATTTTGAACTCCACGCAGCAGCAACTGCTTCGACTGGTAGAGCAGGAGATGGAGGCGCTGGAGCGTCGCGAGTATCTTGGGGCGGCACTCGTGGAAGTTTCCAGTGCCTTCGAAAGCGTGTGGCTCGACGGCCTTGTGTATAAACTACTTACACAAGGCCTACCGGTGTCGCACGCCCGCCTGCTCAAATCCTACTTGACTGGGCGCACCTTCCACGTGCGCGCCGACGACGGGACGTCGACGGCACGCCCCATAGCAGCTGGAGTACCACAAGGGTCCGTCATCGGCCCCTTGCCCTACTCACTATACACCGCCGACGTTCCGAGGAGGCAGGGCCTGCACGTTGCGCTCTACGCGGACGATACGGCGCTCTACGGCAGAAGCATCAACTCCAGGCTGATGCGTCACCGCCTACAATCGGCTTGCGACGTCCTCGGAGCTTGCGTCACCAAAAGTCGACTCAAGTTTAACGCAGCCAAAAGTCAGGCGGTGATCATCACTAGGAAGAAGATTTCCGCCGACCTCCAGCCACTCAGCATCATGGGAGGCCCCATCCCATGGTCGAACAACGGACGCTACCTAGGCGTCACTCTGGACCGGCGCCTGATGTGTAAGGCGCACATCAGGGAAGTACCTATATTGTTGGCGACACCCCAACTCAATTTCGGCTTCCCGACCAGTGTTCGGTTTATACTATGGAGCTTTACGCTGTTCTCCAGGCTGTCCAATACATCCGTCGCCATCAGCGGCTACAGTATGTTATCTGCTCAGATTCGCTCAGCTCTCTCCACAGTCTCCAAGCTCTCTACCCTGTCCACCCTCTGGTCCACTGGATTCAGGACTGCCTCCACTTGGGGGGCGTCTCTGTGGCGTTCCTCTGGATCCCAGGACATGTTGGTATCTGTGGAAATGAGGCGGCCGATATAGCGGCCAAGGCTGCAGTCTCTCTTCTTCGGCCAGCTATTCGCATGATTCCCTTCGCCGATCTACGGAGTGTTTTATGTCGTCGTGTTGCTCTTTTATGGCACGCACATTGGTCGACACTTCCCAATAATAAATTGCAGGACGTGAAAGCTCTCCCCTGTGCTTGGACCTCTTGCTCCGGAACTCGTCGTCAGGAGGAGGTAATTTTAACTAGACTCCGGATAGGGCACTGTCTTTTTAGCCATCGACCTCTTTTAAGCGGCGATCCTCCCCCACTCTGTCCCCACTGCCCTCAACTGTGGACGGTGAGACACCTTTCACTTGAGTGCCCCTATTTTACTCCGTTACGCGCCCGTCTACAGTTGTCGCCTGATATATCTTCCATTTTAGCAGATGATACGCGATCAGCCGATCACGTTCTCGAGTTCATTAGTGCCAGTGAGATGACGTCAGTCATTTGAAGCTCTTTTTGGGGACAAACAACCCCCCTTCTATAGTGGTTTTTTAAGCTTTCCTTCTGTTTTTGGTTTCCCCACTTTTTTGAGTTTTGCTCCCATTGCTGCTGGTTTCCAGTTTCGTTTTTTAGCTTTTCCTAAGTCACAGACCGGGCGCTAATGACCGTAGCAGTTTTGCGCCCTAAAACCATAAAAAACAAAAAAATCTGCAAAGTAAGGGGTAAAGGGCTTGGCATAACTCTGTACCTGACACTAATCACAGTACGCTACTGTGGTGTGGGGCAACGCGGCCGACTCGTCCATCGCAAAGCTGCAGACGGTCCAGAACAAGGCTCTTAGGTTAGCGCTTCACCTGCCACGAGACTTCAGCACCGGAGAACTCCACAGAGTAGCAGGAGTCCCGCTGCTAAAAAACACGGAATCCAGCAGGCGGCGCATCGTTTTTACGGGGCTGCTCGGATGTCGGACAACGACCCTGTACGCACCTTGGGACACCAAGTGCACTGGCGCCCGACCACAAGGTGATCAGACCAGTTGCTGGAGTGAAGGCACGCCGCGACATGAGCCAGATGAAGTAAAAGAAGCAACGCAATCGTGAGGAAGATTCCAACGAGAGGACAACTCAGAACACACCCAGTAAGAAGTAGGAAAGGCGGGATCCGCTGACCCTACAACACACCGAAGTACGAAGCTCCGTGAATTTGCGTAACGTAGCGTAGCGCTGGCGGCTATTCTCTGTGGCTGCGCTGCGCTCTGCTTTGCTGTGCTTGCCGTCCCTGTCGTCCAGTCACAGGAAGCACCTGACGAAAACGCGGAGGTACGACGTCGACATATTGTGTTAGAAAAACGCAGACCAGGTGCAGTACACCCGATTCAACGAGATGTCACAAAATCGCCGGGAAAGTCTAAATAATTAAATGGATACTTATTTGCAAACGACTATTCTTAACTAAACACATTTAGTAGGAACCCGTCATTACACGGTCTGCCTCCTCGCTCTTGTGTCCAGCAACGTATTTGGCGAAGAGCAGAAACATGGGATCAGTAAACTGCTCCTGCAACCCCATGGAGGTGACCGATTGTGATGAAGCGGTCACAGCGCAGGGTCTCAGTTCACGGTTGAGGGAACGCTGCGCACTAATGCGCTACGACAAATAGTTCCACATTTATGCGAGCAGTCTCGCCTCCTTTGTATCGAGGCAGAATGCTATCCGGATGGCGTAAACGGGTAATTGATTCATTCTGGAGGGCGTGTCTTTCATCGGCTTGTTTCCGCAGCCATTCTGGTAATTTAGAGCAAATCGTTGTGGTCGCTCTAATGAGAACGTTATCGATTCCTGTTTTACAACGAGGTCCTAATTATATTGTTGCATGCGAAACTGGCTTTCCGGGCCCGCTGATGAATAATTCAGATGGTCACCCGCAGTACCTGCGTACAGCGGCAATGTTCGCCAAATTTCCGCCCAATAAATTCTGCCGGTGACTTCGGAAACAAAATCTCCAGGGAACAATGGCTGGAAATTTAGTGAACCACGTCGGGGGACAAGCGGACACCGGTCAGGGGCTGTTTTAATTGCAGATCAGACAGCGAGTTATCGCTGCTGTGGGCCGCAACCGCTCTTTTGCAAGTTTTTTTTCCGCGTCCGTACAGCTACGCTGTCTAGTCTAGATAATCCCGGGCCATTATTTAGTGGCTACATACGCCGCCAGTTCAAATGTTTCGAGACTGGATTAATTAAAAATAGAGAAAAGTTAAGATGGTGATTTAATGCTTCAGGTGTTCGTCATAGTTACCTCCCACTTGAGTACAACTCACAGAACGTTCATTTAGCCATGTTTAAACAGTTATTCAACTATTGCGAGTCATATCGGCTTGAGTATCGTTCATGCCGTCAAAGCGTTGACCCCTCGTGAATTTCTATGCGTTTTGTTGTACGTCCCTCGTGATAACACCAGGTCGCGTGTCTCGTAATTTGGTTCGTTGATTCGGGGCGAGGGGACCAAACAGCTGGGTCATCGCCTATTGGATTAGGGAAGGATTTGGAACGAAGTCGGCCGTGTCCTTTCAAAGCAACCATCACAGCATTTTTCTAAAGGGATTTTGGGAAATAAGGGAAAAACCGAAATCAGGATGGCTGGACGCTGGTTTGAACAGTCGTCCTCCCGAATGCGAGTCCAGTGTGCTAACCACTGCGCCACCTCGCTTGATGTGTCCCGAAATGATTGTTTCCAAAAAAGAGAACTCTCTATGTCATACTTTTCAATCTAGTCTCGGCAGGCACCCCACGTCGTCGTATATCGCAAGGATAGGTTACACTATGATAGGCATCAAGGATGGGTCGAATACGGTAATCGGATGTTTTAATGGACCTCATGCGTTAGGAGGTTCTTGTGTACATAGTTCTGCGTAGTCAGCGCGTACACAAGTTTCCCACTAGAGCGCGCCCCGATAAGCACAACAGCGCAGGCGCAGCGCTCGTCCGTCTCCGCACTACGAGGTGGCGCTGGCATAGAGACGGACCAAATTCTGCTTCCGCCGATCCGCGTATTAATATGTAACGCAGCCAATGAGATTGCTGCTAACGTAGAACCTTTTCTTCTCGCGGATCACACTCGTGCAGTGATATCTGAATGCGCGAGGTATTATAACGAGTGTACAGACCTCAGAATAGTCAGCCTGCATTTGTCTGCACCAGTCTGCATTAGTCTGCATGAGTCTGCATTAGTCTGCATTAACCTGCACCAGTCTATAGTCAAGTTTCAGTCTGTGCCTAGTAAGATTACCATATTCCTGTACATAGCCATGAAGATAAATGTATAGAAACTTTTGTCAAGTGTCAGAGATATGTGAGAATAAGATTAATGTAGCAAGACCAAAGGAACTTCAGATTGTCAATTGTAAATAGCATCCAGAACCAAGTTGAATTGTTTTTATGCTTGTTATTATTTTGCTAAATGTGTGTGAAAATGAATCAAGTTCTGTTTAAAGTTGGTCACTGTCAATCTGCTACTCTAAGCGTGCAAGTGGCATTTCTATCGTCTGACCTAACGGCAGAAGATAAACACGCCACGATAAGACCACGAGACATATTGCTGATACTCGCCTACTTCGTTAGAGCGACAAGTCAAATAATCTGATGGTGTGTGTACCGAAGGTCTTACAGTACGCACACCACAGAGGTGTTGTCGCAGAGCGCTCTAGAGAAAACTTGCAGTATTTCGTGCATAGATTTCCTGATAACGCTTTTGTAACATAAGGGGATTTCAATTTCGCCAGCTATAGCAAGGGAAGAGCCATGCGATAAAAACTGGTGCCAGAGTAAAGCATTCGTGTGATATTATTCTGAATGTATCGCCTGAATACTGATTCGAGAGGATGGTCACAGAACGAAATCGGGGGGGGGGGGGGGGGGGGGGAGTAACGACTTAGACCTCCTAGAATTAAACAGACCTGAAATTTCCGTATTAGTTAACGTAGAAGAGGGAATCAATGATCACAAGGCTGTAATAGCATCAACATCTGCAGGTTTTTACGGCCTGTTAAGAAATGTGTCAAATATTTTTGTTTAACAGGAGACAAATTGCCAAGTATCTGAGTAGCCAAAATCAATCATTTGTAGATCAGGACGAAGATGGGAAGTAGTTATGGATAAAATTCAAAGGCGTCGTTCGATATGCTTTCCATGTTAAAAAAAATGTCGTTTGAGTAGGACCTCCCGTCGGGTAGACCGTTCGACGGGTGCAAGTCTTTCGATTTGATGCAACTTCGGCGACTTGCACGTCGATGGGGATAAAATGATGATGATTAAGACAACACAACACCTAGCCCCCGAGCGGAGGAAATCTCCGACCTAGCCAGAAATCGAACCTGGGCCCTTAGGATTGACATTCTGTCACGCTGGCAATTTTTTTCCCATTTTGTTCGTTGTTGATCTTTGTGTTTGGTCGTTGCGGACATCACATGACATCCGGCCAAGTTAGTTTGTTGATCCTCCCACCCAGTTTTTTATTACAGAGGCCAACCAGCTCTCTGACCAAAGACGCTGAGCTACCCGGCCGGCATGCCACTCAGCTACCGGAGGCGGACGCCTTCCGTGTTAGAAAAGTGCTACGTTATCAGATAGATCTTCGTCTCAGGTTTAACAGAAGTGAGAAACCTAACAGAAAAGAAACCTACTTGCTCGAAAGAGACGAGCGTAAGAGGACCAATGAGAAAAGCATTCAGTGGCTTTGAAAGTAAAATTTAGCATATCGACCTGACTAACATAGCTAAGAAGTTTTGGTCTTACGCATAACCAGCAGACAGATAGAAATCATCTAATCAGTCACTCAGTGACGGAAGATGAGGAACAGTAGTCGCAGTACTGAATTACGTCTCCCGAAAGTGTTTCATCGTGAAAGATCGTAATAGGGCCCCTCCTTTCAACCATCGCGCGAATGCCGGAAAGACATATCGTGGAATAGGGAAGTTACTGGACTCGCTTCGTAATTGGAATGCATCGAACCTGATAAAATACCTGCAAAATTTTACAGTGATGGGAATGAACGTGTTCCCTTTCTAACAGCAGTCTATCATAGATCACTGGGGCAGGTAAGGGTGCATAGTGACTGAAAAAAGAGGCAGTTCATACTCGTTTTCAAGAAAAATCCACGTCTACATCGACATCTACAGCACAATTCTGCAGTTCACTCTTAAGTGCCTGGTAAAGGCTTCTTCGGACCCCAAATAGCGCTTGGGAAAAATGAACATTTAAATCTCTCCGTAGGATTTCTGATTTCTCTTATTTTATTGCGATGACCATTTCTCCATGTATATTTTGGCGGCAATAAAGTGTTTTCGCTTCCACAGGAGAAAGCTGGTGATTGAAACTAAGTGAAAATGAGACGTGACACTGGTATGAGTGCGCACTTTGCACGTTCAAGGAACTCCTCGTCCACGATTGGATGAATTAAAATAATTAAAGAAGTCCAGAGCAATAATACATGTTGTTACATAGAGAATTTTATAAAAGGAGGTGGAAACTGCCACGTGACTAGAGAAAAGACTCACGAGATATTTACGTTTTAATGAAGCTGGTCTATCTTAATTCAAGAGTGCACGAAAGAAGTGGGCACCGACAGTGTCATTTTGTGCGGCGGTGTTGGCCGAGAAACGCAAGTCATCGGTACTTGGACGCCGCCACCAGTTCTGGAAATTTCTAAAGTTCGCGGATGGATGAGAAATGTGTCCGAAACAAAAAATACTGCATAACGTGTAGTAATGAAAGCCCCTTCATTCCGAATGGTTGGGCGAGTACAAAGCAATATAAAACATGTCCATAGAATGATAAGGATCATAATGATTTGGAGAGACGTTTGATTCTGGCAAATATCGTTCTGTAGGTGTCACAGTTCGAGGTAACGACGGAAGGCATTTTAATATCAAAAACATTCACAATTATTAAAGGTGGTGGGGTGACGTCATTTTCATCCTGTTGGGACAGAGGATAGGAGGATGTTCCACTGTTCAAGGAGAACAAGGCCGGTGTGCAGAGGGCGGACGTATCGTGGGGCTGTTCCGCCGTTATTGCAAAATAAGCTTTTTCTGTGCGGATGTTGCATAAATAATGGTGTCAACTGCCAAGCCGCGTAGAAAGTGAATGTATTGTTTGCTTTGTGACGTACTCAGAGACTTAGACGACGTCAATGCGATAAGCTTTTGCCAGTCGCTTCGCCATTGCTACCAGGTAAGTAAGTAAGTTGGTTGTCTTTACTGTTCCACTGTATTGTGTCTCAGTGTTACGTAATTAGCATCGCTGATGACCATTTGGGTGCGAAAAGGAAAGATTTTAGTCATTTTGTGTTCGTTGGGAAAGTGCCAGCGTTTCCAAAACTATCCTGGCGGTATGTGGCATCAAGACCCGCATAGTAGGTACAGTTTCAAGCACAGTAAAATTGTGGGAGATTACTATAGTGCCATCTGGTACAAATAATTGGTTTTGCGTATAGGTATTTTCGGGCCGAGAGGCGAATGCACTGTAAATTCTGATCGAAGCAGCTGATACTTAATACCAGTGCTGTAACGAATGTGCACATACGAAATTGGAAGATACTGAGCCTTAATATATTAAGAGTTTACCAGCTTTGTCTGTAGTTTGTTTACGAGGGTGACTACTTCCCTAAGCTATCAGTTTCGTAGTACTTTCGAGTGCATAATTCACAGTCTGTCGTGCAACGTGCAGTAAGCTGTCCTATGGGTAAGCCAGGTAAGTTTTACAGGCATGAATGGGATGCAAATTTGTACGAACATCGAGGCAGGTCTGCTAAGCACTTGATGCAGCCCTGTTATATCAACGTGCGGTTCTAGACGCTTCAGTCTGGAACCGTGTGTCCACTACGGTCGCAAGTACGAATCCTGCCTCGGGCATGAATGTGTGTAATGTCCTTAGGTTAGTTAGGTTTAAGTAGTTCTACGTTCTAGGGGACTGATGACCACAGACGTTAAGTCCCATAGTGCTCAGAGCAATTTGAAGCATTTGTTATATGAAAGCGTCCTCACACAGGCAGGTGACGTGTTATACGTTGCTGGTTAAAGTTTGTGCTGTTGTTATTTTCTCTCGTGACAAACCGACGTGTTTTATCTTGGGTATTAATAACCGCTTCAGATGTATGTAGTCCTTTATTGTTAGATCACTACCGGCTTCGTGGCACTAAAAGCCACATCTTAAGATGAACGTGTGACTAAAAAATTAGAGCCGAAAAGCTATGAATCTTTTCACCTACCATTCGTTGTCCGTCAAAGCAAAACAACGCTAAAAGATGGTATGTCATAGAATAATGACAGCCTGATTTCAGTATAGTGGATGGGTAGACTTCTCCATATAGATGTAGATGGGAGGCTACTCCTATTGTAAAGTGCTCATTCATTTAGTTTAGTAGTTTATTTAACATAGCAGCGCTCCCCTTTTCTTTTAATGCCAGGGGCTGTAACGGTACTGGCTTTGGTCACTTCGCACTTGATTTGGCCATAACTGACTGTAAGTTGTTGGCGCAATGGCTAGAGGCAAGCAGATTATTGTTACAATTCCTTATTTTGTCAGGTCCTCGCCCTGTTGGGTTCTATCTATTGTTTTTGGCGTTACCAGTCAAATCTTGTAAGAGGAAAAACATATAATCTACATTATGTGGCTTATAACTTGTGCTTCAGGGGTTTGTCTTTGCCGAACATTCTGGTCCCGCATTATAACTGTGACCGGTCTTGCTGGGATGAGAGTCCTTTGATGCTGAACTTTTCTTTACAAGGGGAGAAAGAAGAGAGTGCAGCGTCAAATATTAAATTCGTTTCCCCCCTCACTGAATTCTGAGTCTAGCTACGCCGCCGAAATTTGTTTCTCGCTGGGGATGTGAAGGCAGTGCCTAGTCGTAGCACTTCATATTTGTTATTTTTTCTCTAAATTCTAAAATCCAGGCGGTTGCGTCTTAGTTTTATTTCTTGTTTAAATGCTAAGTCAACGCAGTGGAGCAAGTTAGTAACGTTCTTGTCAAAGGTTATGGGAAATAGTACTTGACTTAGCTGCACTCGTTACTGCTGTCCCAAGCTGTGCGCTTTGTTAATATACGTACACTCTGTGGTTTAAATGGTAATAACATTTGATCGTAATTCGATATTAGAGCTTTCCAGTTTTGGGGCTTGTCTGTAAAGAGTTATAATTTGATAAAAGGTCCTATTTCATTGTATAAACGATGCTGGTATCCAAAATGATGTTTCCTTTTTTCGTTTTTTAAATGTGAGTGATTTAACTAGTCATAAACTTTTCATTTCTTTACTTGTTGTTTACTGTATTTGTTGCTGATCTCAGAAATCGTTCCACTTAGTATCCATAGTGTTACTTATGTGGTAATAAAGTTTGTCAAATGGTGAATGATGTATATTTTTAACGTGTTTCATTTTTGTTAATCCGAATTCTGGAAGGTCAAATTTAATTATTACAATTTCAGAAAAATTGGGTGATTTATTCAAGGGAAAGAGCTTCAGAAAGTAAACAAGTAAAAATCGTGTTAGTCCACAACTGGACCTTATGGAACCTTGACTTCACTGGTCATTGGGGCTCAGTACGATGCGGGACTCATCACTGAAAGTAATTCTGTTCTAGTCAGTGAGGTACCAGGCCAAAGGCGGGTCGGATACCCCCCGTGCAGCGGTGCGAATCAACCTTACTGTAGCACACCGTATGGCCTGACGACAAAGAGCGAGGGTCTGGGTTGACATATTTTTTTTTTTTATTGTCATCAGCGGGGTATCCTTACAGCACAGTGGTACGCCGATTATACTCAACGTCCCTTTTTGTTACCCCTCATGCCCAGCCACCCTGGGCTTACATTTCAGTAAGATGATACCCGGCCACATGGGGGGGAGAGTTTCTACTGCTTGTCTTCGTGCTTCCCAAATCGTACCTTCACCAGCAAGATCGCCGTATATCTCCCTAATTGAGAACGTTTATTGCTTAGGAGCATGGCCCTCCAACCTGTTCGGGATTTTGACGATCTAGCGCGCCAGTTGGACAGAATTTGCCAAGATATCCCTCAGGGGGACATCGAACAACTCTACCAATAAGTGCCAAACCGAATAACTGCTTGCATAATTTGTGTAGCTGTTTCTCTTGAATGCATCATTCATTTTTTCTACTATTGTAATCATTTGTTTTTCTATACATGTACATCACATTCACCAATTTTCGTCCCATTCGGGTAATTCCTTCGTGCTATATTGGCATTGTCACACTCCCTTGAAATAATCCTGAAATTAACTTGCCTCGTGTTGGGTAACAACTATCTCCTGGATTTTCTTCTCGTTTCTCAGTTACAAACTGGGTGGTTCTAGATAGAAACTAACGCATGTAGGCGAAGCAGTGCACTGAGATATTGTTTCGACGGCAGGTGAACCGCATCTTGATATACGAGGGCAGTTCAATAAGTAATGCAACACATTTTTTTTGTCGGCCAATTTTGGTTGAAAAAACCGGAAATTTCTTGTGGAATATTTTCAAACATTCCCGCTTCGTCTCGTATAGTTTCAATGACTTCCGACAGGTGGCAGCGCTGTACGGAGCTGTTAAAATGGCGCCTGTAATGGATGTGCGTTGCAAACAACGGGCAGTGATCGAGTTTCTTTTGGCGGAAAACCAGGGCATCTCAGATATTCATAGGCGCTTGCAGAATGTCTACGGTGATCTGGCAGTGGACAAAAGCACGGTGAGTCGTTGGGCAAAGCGTGTGTCATCATCGACGCAAGGTCAAGCAAGACTGTCTGATCTCCCGCATGCGGGCCGGCCGTGCAGAGCTGTGACTCCTGCAATGGCGGAGCGTGCGAACACACTCGTTCGAGATGATCGACGGATCACCATCAAACAACTCAGTGCTCAACATGACATCTCTGTTGGTAGTGCTGTCACAATTGTTCACCAGTTGGGATATTCAAAGGTTTGTTCCCACTGGGTCCCTCGTTGTCTAACCGAACACCATAAAGAGCAAAGGAGAACGATCTGTGCAGAATTGCTTGCTCGTCATGTGGCTGAGGGTGACAATTTCTTGTCAAAGATTGTTACAGGCGATGAAACATGGGTTCATCACTTTGAACCTGAAACAAAACGGCAATCAATGGAGTGGCGCCACACCCACTCCCCTACCAAGAAAAAGTTTAAAGCCATACCCTCAGCCGGTAAAGTCATGGTTACAGTCTTCTGGGACGCTGAAGGGGTTATTCTGTTCGATGTCCTTCCCCATGGTCAAACGATCAACTCTGAAGTGTATTGTGCTACTCTTCAGAAATTGAAGAAACGACTTCAGCATGTTCGTAGGCACAAAAATCAGAACGAACTTCTCCTTCTTCATGACAACGCAAGACCTCACACAAGTCTTCGCACCCGAGAGGAGCTCACAAAACTTCAGTGGACTGTTCTTCCTCATGCACCCTACAGCCCCAATCTCGCACCGTCGGATTTCCATATGTTTGGCCCAATGAAGGACGCAATCCGTGGGACGCACTACGCGGATGATGAAGAAGTTATTGATGCAGTACGACGTTGGCTCCGACATCGACCAGTGGAATGGTACCGTGCAGGCATACAGGCCCTCATTTCAAGGTGGCGTAAGGCCGTAGCATTGAATGGAGATTACGTTGAAAAATAGTGTTGTGTAGCTAAAAGATTGGGGAATAACCTGGTGTATTTCAATGCTGAATAAAACAACCCCTGTTTCAGAAAAAAAATGTGTTGCATTACTTATTGAACTGCCCTCGTATTTTACGTCCGTGAAACGGCAGTTAATTTTCCAGGAGTTTTTTACACTCGCGTCATAATGTAGCCATGTAACCACAAAGGAAAGAAAACAATAGAAGATCTCGCTGATCGTAGCAATGTGTGGGGGGTCTACTACCAATCTAACGATGAGGATATCTGTTGGCAAGGTGCCTACGGATTTTAATATTAAAATGGATTGCTTCACTGTCGTGTTGAACCACATAATTTCGCAGAAAACGAACGTTACAGATTCTAACAACTGTGACAGCAATGTGTCTATGTAGTGAGTGTCATTAAAATGGTATGGTCATTCTAACTGATCTGCTATAGTACCAGCCTACAAGATGAAAGAGCGTACTGCTGTCTTTTCTTAAAACACTTCGTTTAGAACTTTCTACTGTCTGTTAATTTTACCCCTAATCTTTTGGGACACTCTGCATTCATCTATAAAATAAGGATGTTACAGTAGTATATTTGAACGGTCCGTCAGCAGATTCTTTGGGATAAATATATAGAGAAAGAAATAAAATAATATGTCTGAAACGTATCCCGAGGAAGAAAGGCGAATGAAACGAGGTGGGGAGATGTGCTTACAAGGAAAAGTTATAAACCACTTCAAGTAAAGCAAGAACAATTGTACTGGAAACACCTTTTCATTCCTTAAACCGTGGTTTGCTTCCTGAAACTGCATAGAAGTTCGTAATTTTGGATTTGAAGTTAAGTTTGTTCGAAGTTATCGAAACTAGTCTGAGGAAAGAAATTAAATGGAAAAAACTTGGTTCCCGAGGTAAGATCTAATCATTGCCGTCAACATGGTGATCAAATTTTAAATTTGTCTGCCTTGGACGCAAGCAGCCAACGTCACTCGGAAAGCGACTCGCTTTATTGTATTCAAGATGGAGTGCAGCTGTAGCAACGCCACGATACACGGTATACTGCGTTGGGCTCGTTTGGTCTGCATGCCGATTTTAATTCAATTATTGCAAGTAGTTTCCAGTCTATCGCTGTGTATATCATACTTAATTGAGCGCTTTCCGGAGCGCGTAATTCCCTTAAGCTCTCCTATAGCGGGTGACCCATTACTAACCAGTAAAGAGCGGGAATGGATTCCTCGCTGGGAATGGCGGAGTCTTATGAACACGTGTCCGGAAATGCTCCGTTGTCACGGTATATGGCGCTGGCGAATGATAGTTTTTCTGGCCACGTGCCGAGTGTTCCTTGTGTTCTGTAGGCTGTATGATTGACTCAGCTTGCAGTAAGCAGAAGAACATTCGGATATTCCTGTTGGTGTTTCTGTTCGTCAAATTCATGGAAACGGTCGAGAGGTAGCACGGCTATACCAAAACCAAATATCCTTACAGAAACCTACCACACCACACAACATTTCAAGCCATTTTTGGGCGTTTGTATGATTATGGGTTCTCTCAGACAGACGAACGTGCAGGGAGGTGGCGGACTGTACGTACACCAGATTTGGAGGACCAGAGTCTACAGGATACTCAGACGTGCCCTAGTTCACGCTCCAGCAAGTACCCTGCTTACATTGTTTAAGCAGAAACGTTTATATGTATCCTGCATGACAATCGCTAATGTCCGTCTTGCCTGCAGTCCAGTGGAGGCCACATTGACCATCCGTTGTGACGTGGATACTATGCAGCTCTGTACTCCGTTGCGGGTCGATTTGCTGTCCTTGCACACACACCGCCCATTTCCGGACAAATGTTCATAGGACCTTTTGTCCTCCAATTCTAGTCAGTAATTCTCTAGGGAATTTCTTCATAGGCGGTTAGCATTTAGAATGAAACTCCCTTCACGTTCCGCAATTACTGTACTGTCCATGGTGGTGGTTGTTTTGTGCTTCAATTAGCAACTCTCATTCCGATTGGCACCTGGAACGTGGAATTGATTACTGCCTGTACACCTGCATTTGCTTCTTAAACCGCCTATCTCATTCGCATTACTCTACGTGAGACGTGCGATGGAGGCAGCAGAACTGATCCACCGTCTTTATTGAATAAGCATCCTTTCAATGTAACATGGATGGTGTCGTGAACTATTATGTACTGTTTGCTCCTAAGATGGCTACTTAACGCTTTCATTACCAACAATGACGTTTTCATACGAATTATTATTGTTCTTAACGTCCTTACCAGCAGGTATGTGTAAAATTAACATAAGCACAAGAATTTTCAGAAAAAAGGTCCTGCATTTTTTTTTACTATTTCTGAATTCGTAGCGATATCACTGGTAAACCAAGGACTGCACAGTTTGGAGCTACTCTGTGAACTCGTGCAGAATCCAATACTATGCCTCTGATTCGGCCGTTTGGTACGATAGGACTCTATTACTGTGCTACAAATGCACACCTCTGATGCGTTCCCGTAAGAGGCACACGAAGTGCACTTTTATTTAACAATTTTACGTTGTGAGATGTTTTATTTGTAACATAAGGAGCAACATGTGGAATAATAGTCACTGCTCAGTGCCAGTTTTCACGTTACACATTCGCAAAACGGAAAGCGTAATCATTTTATTGGCTCTTTTAGACACACACACACACACACACACATTGTAGCCATGCTTAATTGGCTTTTGTGGCATGTAATAAGGGCACAGTGTCGTAGACAACCTCCAAGATGATGTACGCCGGGCAGCGGACTGCTACGCCAGGAAGGCGAAAAGTCAACACTACTGGCAGCCATACCAGATGACTCTCTCATGGCTACTCAACACAACAGCACAAGAAAACAAACTAAAACAAGGACTCTTCTCAGAGGCAGACAAAGAATATGAAAAATTTTGGACAAAGTATTAGTATTTTACAAATCAATCTGGAAGGACTGACAAAAGACAAATGTGACTACTTGAGCAAATTGGCCACAGGCCAAGGCACTGATGTCACAGCCCTCCAGGAATCTCATCTACACGAAGCCAATACAGCAAAGGGAAAGGTTGCAGGTTCCTGATACTAAAGGAGTCTGCTGCCAGGTGACCCGTGATACAGAAGTGATAAATCTAGAACTGAGTGGCTTAACTATTGTCTCGGTCTACAAACCACCGAACGTCCAGTGGCCCACCCCACTTTTGCCATCCGTACCGCAGCTATGCATATATCTGGGTGATATCAACAGCCAACACACAACCTGTGGTTATACAAACAGTGACATAAATGGAGAAATATTTGTGGAATGGGCAGAAGCAGAAAAACTCTATCTCGGCTACGATGCCAAAGAATCGAAAACCTTTCGCTCCGGTAGGTGGCACACCGACGCTAATGCTGACTTGTGTTTCCTCTCCACTGATGAAAACACACTCCCCTTGAGTCGTATAAGGAATGTTCTAAATGGCTTTCCAAGAAGCCGACACCGCTCAACAACGATCAAAAAAATGGTTCAAATGGCTCTGAGCACTATGGGACTTAACTTCTATGGTCATCAGTCCCCTAGAACTTAGAACTACTTAAACCTAACTAACCTAAGGACATCACACAACACCCAGCCAACACGAGGCAGAGAAAATCACTGACCCCGCCGGGAATCGAACCCGGGAACCCGGGCGTGGGAAGCGAAAACACTACCGCACGACCACGAGATGCGGGCCAACAACGATCAAAACTGGGCTGGAGATACCCATAGTAAATTCCATTAACAAGCCAAGATGGAATTTCAAGAAAGCTAACAGGGGATCAGTGTACACGAAAAGTTGACAGCAATCAAAAGCAGAAAACTACAGAAGATTCGTGGGAGTCATAATTGGTGCAGCCAAACGAAATATATTTCGAGGAGTCAGGAAACAATACAACCCTTGCTGGGATGACACAATAGAAGACTTGTATGCAGAATACCAACAAACTGAAACCCCTGATACTGGTAAAGTAATACTAGAACAGCTAAATGAAGCAAGACAGCAGAAATGAATGGATCTGACGTCTTGTTGTAATATCGTTCATTCAAGCAGAAAGGGATGGGGATTATTAAGAAAACCTGGCACTGCAAACAATGTTTGCTATCAGCAACCGTAGATTACGCCATGAGAACTGGCACTACACATAAAATCGAGAACTGAGAAGGTCCCTGTAGACACAACCACGAAAGAAAAAGTAAAGAACGAATTGAATGAAGTCAATACGCACGTCTATGACAACACCACACTATCAGCCCCCTTTTCTGAAATAGATATAAATGAGGCCATCAAAACATTAAAAATGAGAAAAGCTGCTGGACTGGATGGAATATTTCCTGAATTTATAAAACACATAGGGGAACATGGATGAACTTGGCTGAAGAGGTTCTACAGTGATATACTCAAGACCGGAAGGGTGCCTCAACAGTTCAAGATCGCACACACATTAGCAATCCTCAAATCTGGAAAGTCAGTACATGACCCCTGAAGTTACCGGCCAATTGCAGTGCTGAGCGTGTGCTTCAAACTACCAGAATGACTCATCCATAACAGAATGCTAGGAATAATAAACAACATAACCCCAAAATATCAGTCTGGGTTCAAAAGCAAGCGGAGCTGCTGTGAGAAGGTCCTAGCCTTGACATCCTACCTTGAGGCTGGATTTCAAAAGAAACTAAAGACATCAGTGGCCTTTGTTGATCTGTCAGCAGCATATGACACTGTGTGGCTAGATGGACTCCTGCTGAAGTTAAAAACGAGTGTCCCTAGTAAGAAACTGACGACACTTGTGGGAAATATGTTAACCAACGGCTACTTAAACGTTAACATTGGACAAAAACAGAGCAATTCATTTACCTTGAAAAGTGGTCGCCGCCAATTGTCCATCCTAGCATCCCTATTTTTCAATCTGTACACCAGTAACATGCCAAACACTGCTAGCGCAAAGTTTTGCTATGCCGACGACCTTGCCATAGCCGTAAAAACCACGCACACTTGAGGAAGCAGAAGCTATATTATTTAGAGACTTAGAATTTCTCAACACATACTACGAATCATAGAGACTCCCTCAAAATGCAACAATGACAGAAGTCTGCGCATTTCATCTAAACAACAGAATTGCAAACCAGCAGTTGAATGTCAGCTTCTGCCAACAAAAGGTTAGACGTAATTTCCAGCCTAAATACCTTCGTATCACACTAGATCGATATCTGAGGTATAAAAAATACTTGGAAAAAACCAGCCGAAAACTAAAGACCCGAAACAACAACGTAAAGAAACTAGCTGGTACAGCATGGGGTGCCAACGCATCAACTCTACATACTACAGTACTTAGGCTGGTGTACCCAGTAGCTCAATACTGAGCTCCAGTGTTGCAACATAGTGTCCACACGAGGAAACTCGACGTACACCTGAACGAGTCGATGAAGATTATTACGGGCACACAAAATTCCACACCGATCCCCTGACTGCACACCATCAGCAACATCAAACCACCTGAATTACGATGCCAAGAACCAATCGATCGAGAATGGAGGAAACTACACCACCCCAACTAATCACAAGACCTCATAATTTATACAGTCTTAAACAACCCTCCTCCAGACCGCTTATAATCTCGCAATCCACTGTAGCATATTGGGAGAAACGATAAGAAGCACGACATTAAAGAAGAGTGGCACAAGAGGTGGAATGCTGCAACAATAGCACATCGAGGTGTCCAAGACCCAACTGCCAGCCTACCAGGATATCATCTGCAGAGAAGGGAGTGAACAAGGCTGAACAGAATAAGAACTGGCCACGCCAGGTGCAACGCTATGATGCACAAGTAGGGACTCCGAGATTCTCCTGCCTGTCATTGTGGGGCCCAAGAACAAACTGTTCAACATATTGTTAGAGACTGTCCTCAGAGGAAGTATCCTGGACGATATAGTGAATTTATTATTGCTACTCCCTCTGCTGTTAGTTGGCTTCAATCTTTAGATACTGAACTACAGTTAAATGTATCTGCCCTTTTTAACTCGCAATTATGTCAGTCAAAGTAGTCACTAATAATAAGTTAGTAATTTTCACAGTTTAAAAATGTGTATAAAATTTGTGCCAGAAAGTAAAACTAAATTATATGTAAGTACTAGATATACATGAAAAATTAAACTTTATGTATTTGTCAATGTTTGCTGTTGTTGCCATACGATAAATAAAAATAAATAAATAAAGTGTCGTAGAACGTTATTTGAATTTTCCCACTGACTCGTTAACTTTTTACTTCTTTGCTGGCTTATCTACATCTACATGGATACTCTACAAATTACATTTAAGTGCCTGACAGAGGGTTCATTGAACCACCTTCACAATAATTCTCTATTATTCCAATCTCGTATAGCACGCGGAGGAAAAGAACACCTATATCTTCCGTGCGAGTTCTGATATCTCTTATTTTATTACGATCTTTTCTCCCTATGTAGGTCGGCGTCAGCTAAATATTTTCAGATTCTTAGGAGAAAGTTGGTGACTGAAATTTCATGAGAAGATTCCGTCACAACGAAAGAAGCCATTGTTTCAATGATGTCCACCTGAAATCCTGTATCAGTTCAGTGACACTCTCTCCCATATTTAGAGGTAATACAACTTTCTCCATGTACTCTGTCAGCCCTATCTGGTAAACATCCCACTCCGTGCAGCAGTATTCTAAAATAGGACAGACAAGCGTAGTTTAGGCAGTCTCTTTAGTAGATATGTTACATTTTCTATGTCCTACCAATAAAACTAAGTCTTTGGTTACCCTTCCCCACAACGTTTTCTATGTGTTCCTTCCAGTCTAAGTTGTTCCTAATTGTAATTCCTAGGTATTTAGTTCAGTTTATGGCCTTTATATTTGACTGATTTATTGTATAATCGAAGTTTAACGGATTCCTCTTAGCACCCGTGTGGATGACTCACACTTTTCATTACGTAGGGCCAACTGCCGATTTTTGCACCATCCAGATATCTTTTCCAAATCTTTTTGCAATCTGTTTTGATCTTATGGTGAGCTTACTAGTTGATAAACGACAGTAACATGTGCAAACAGCCACGACGGTTGCCCTGATGCTCTCCTAAATCGTTCATACAGATAAGGAACAGCAAAGGACCTATAACACTACCTTGGCGAGTGCCAGAGATCAGTTCTGTTTTACTCGATGACTTTTCGTCAGTTAATATGAACTGTGGAGACGAATCCAGTCACATAACTGAGACGAAATTCCATAAGCACGCAATTTCACTACAGGCCGCTTGTGTGGTACAGCGTCAAAGCCTTCTAGAAATATAAAAATATGGAATCAGTTTGAAATGTCTTGTCAATAGCATGTGAAGACATAATATGCACTATTATTATTATCTGTCGTATAGCGATAACAAATATTATGAAATGCATGTGGTTTATAATTATACCTTTAAGGATTTAGACACAAAGATAATTTGTTTAAATTCTGAAAATAAATAATTTCATAGTACTAAAAAGGACAATATTTCAACCATAAAAAAGATAAATTTAATAAGAGATCAACCCCTAATGAATGAAATCCAACTGATAGAACCTAGCAGAAGGAGCCACATTAATAAAGTTCCTGAATGACCCTGGATAATTTCTCAAATGGTTGTCTGTCACAGTATGCTGACCGGTTTGTTTCGGGGCCCAACAGTTGCAGGCTAGAGAGCGAAGTTCTCATTTGTGCATCATAGCATTGCACCTAGCGCAACCGCTTCTTATCCTGGTCAGTACTGTCCACTCACTTCTCTACAAACCGAGCTTGAACACATTTATGTTTTATTGTAGGAGCACTTCATCTCTTGCGTCACTCTCCCTTGATGCCAAATTTCTTGTTGTTTCTTTCCTTATGTCACAGTGGAAAGCGTGACATCAATAGTCTGGAGGAGTATTATTAAGACTGTGTGAACTGGAAGTCTTGCGCGTAGTCAGGGAAAGCTGCTTCCTCCATTCTCGACTGCTTGCTCCTGGCGTCGCAGTTCAGATGGTGGGGAGTTACTGATGGTGTGCAGCCAAGACGTCGATGTGGATTTTAGTCTACACGTAATAATCACATTGGAAGTCTAGTTCGCATGTATCAGCACTGTTTGCCCCACTGGGGCCGAGTGTTCAGCTACTGGGATGCGATGTTCAAAGCTGCAGTGCGTAGATTGGCTGCTTCAACACCCAAGCTTGTGCCAGTCAATTTTTTGTGATGTTATTCCGGGTCTTTAGCTTTTGGTAAGTGTTTACCAGGTGTCTTTTATACGTTAAGAACGGATCAATATGACATCAGGCTATTTAGGCTGGAAATCGTGTTTAATCTTCTGTTGACTGAAATCTAAGAAACTTTTTGGTTGTGCTAGGAGGGAGAGATGATAATCATCAATTACCAATGGTTACATACTGAAACCAGAGAGAGCTATCATGTCTAATACGAAATCTGATACTTAGTAACGACTTGCAGCACTCAAAACGTAATCATAAACAGGAAAATAACTTAAAAGCACATGACAAAAATCACGATCTACAGCGGCAGTCTCAAGCTGGAAACATACTACTAATTACAGAATAATGGATGTAGTTGTTAGATATCAGTAGGTACCAGTGACTGTCTTGATTTCCCTATTTCTGTTAAACAAGGTTTTCGACGTCAAAAATGATGGCTTCGGATTGTAACCACTGTAAAACAAAGTGTTAAGTTCCCTGAGCCTCCCTATTACAGTTCCGGATAAACTTCGCCAAACTGTTTTAATTCCAACAGCGCGTGTCTAAATTTCTTCGTCGTCTGCTCTAGTACCTAACTAAAAAGAGAAGTGTCTCCAAACGTTGCAACAGTAGTTACAATACGTCGCACTAGAGCCGGGTATTTGGATCCTTAAAAAGTTTTCACAGCCGTTTCCCAAAATCCTCCCAGTAATTCTAACACCTCCTTTCACCTTCTCTACTGCTGAGTACAGGAGTATGTCCCTTCTCCCATCCCTTCGCACTGTTATTCCTCCCTGTTTAAGGATATGGCGGTGAGAAAAGGTTAATCCGTAATCTTGTAATCGGTACCATCGGTTTCCTTCACGTGTCCATGTACGTTATCTTGCATATATCTTCCGGAAAAGAGATCTCCTATTCAGCAAACGAGGCGAAAATACCGGGAACATTGTCCAGCGTCTAGTAACTCTCATACAGCGACGACAGCAGTGGGAATAACTTCGACAACTACTATACCGTCATAGACGATACAAAACGTTTGTACTGACGTACCCGTTTATGTATAAACAATTATTCCGTTTGTTTTATTATTTTCGTTGTACAAATAAAAAAATTAGACGATATCGCATTACGTCATAAGCATTATTCACCTCAGACTTTGACGCTATGAACAGAACATTAAAACTAAGAACACTTAGTGTAATACAGATAAATCTGAAAACGATCCAGAATTACTCTGTAAAGTTAAGTTTTTTTTTTTCCAAATGCGAAAACATTTTCCAGTGTGCAACATAGTCATTATCCGAGAAACAAATATTTAGTCGAAATTTAGAAGCGCTGAAATCGAGAAAATAGTACCTATAATTGTTACATTCGTACTGTACTACACACCAATAAACACTCAGTGAAATTAAATAACGTAGAACTCTTACCAAAAACCAGCTAAAAACTAAAATTATTTTGAAACAGAATTCAACGGAAACTTAAACCGATACCTGTTTTCAACGGTTAAAAAACTATTAAGACATTAACGAAACAGCTCATTTTCAAGTCTCACGTGTTCCTCGGTAAAAGTCCTACTGCTTCAAGGTATAATACGGCGCGACCGACGAAGTATGACATAACTGTCCACATTTTGTATAAATAGTTATAAAAATACAACTACATAACATTTTACTCTCCATAAAAGTCCGCATCTGAATACTTAACTATTTATACGTATATTTCAAATAGCTTTAACATACTTGGTCAATGACGCAAACAGCCACAAATAGTGTTTAAATAATTTAGTTTACTGCCATAACCGGTTTCGAGATACCATCCCCCATCTTCAGGTTCAAATGAGGACATCAGTCCCCTAGAACTTAGAACTACTTAAACCTAACTAACCTAAGGACATCACACACATCCATGCTCGAGGCAGGATTCGAACCTGCGACCGTAGCGGTCCTGCGGTTCCAGACTGAAGCGCCTAGAACCGCTCGGCCACTCCAGCCGGCCATCTTCAGATGGCTAATATTTTTCGTTACTCAGTTATTTCGGCCAACAACATGTCGTCTGCTCCACAATACGTTCCAGTAGATCGCGATATGTTTTGTCGTGGTACAAGCGGTTTTCCATCTCGATTAAAGATCATATACATCGTGGTAGAAAACCACATCGACCACAGCGCAACATATCGCCATCTACCAGAACGTGCTGTGGAGCAGACGACATGATGCTGATCAAGACAACCGTGTAACGAAAAATATTAGCCACTTGAAGATGGGAATGGCATCCCGAAACCGGTTATAGTACTAAACTAAAACATTTAAAAAGTATTTGTGGCTGGTTGCGTCATTCACCACTTATCATTATCGGCCACGGGGTTCACAAGTTCCAACACAAATAAAATAGGTTTACCATTATATAGGCTCTAGAACGTAAACGTGTATAACGCGAAATATTTACAGTTGCTGAACAAAACACAACCTCATCTCTAACTACAACAAAAACTGTAGAAAACAGCTTATGGTGGTCCCTAGCACACATTCCTTCGTGTGATTCCAAAATCATTCACTAGATCGAAGCACCAACGAAGAAAACATCATGTATTCCTAGGTACACTATTCTCTAAGTAGAACGTTCTCGCCTACATTAAGATTTGATCTAGCAATAATGGGCTGCTCCAGTTTGTCACAAAAAATGCGATAGGTGAACAGCAAATCAAACTAAAGTTGATGAAAATGTGTGAAAACCGCGAACTAAAATTAGTTTTTAACTGTGAATTCTACAAGTAGGCAAACTTATAACTACTACAATAAGAAATCAATATCCATACAAGCAAAGATTAAACATTATAATTCAGTTATTAGGACACAAGCAACGTATGGATCAGAGTGCCTAACATTGAATAAGAAAGGCGAATTAAGAGAACTAGAAAAAAGCGGAGAAAAAAATATTAAGAAAAAATCTAGGTCCTGAGAAAAACAAGGAAAATAGGCGGATTAAAAGGAGAAATGAAGACCTATAGAAAAATACAGAAAAGATCACAGATACAATGAGGAAGAGACGGCTAAAATTTTGTGGACATTTAAAAAGAATGGAAGATACACAGATTACAAAGAAAATTTTTAATTACGTTAGTAAGCTCCAAAAACTGTAGGATGGATAGAAGCAGTAAAGAAAGACGCCAACAAAATAGGTGTTACAGAAAAAACAAAATGTGACAGGAATAACTATAGGCTACTGATAGAAAACGCAAACTATGAAGAAGATGAGCCAAAACCTCGACCCAAGGGAGTGTGGACAGATGAGCAGAGACGAGCAGTTGGCGAGAAAATGAAGAAGTACTGGGAAGAACGGAAGAGAAAGAAACACCAAAAGTCTTAAGTTGTATGCGGTCCATAGCTGGCCAAATTCATAAATAAAAAAAAATAGATAGATCAGACGTCCTAGTTCATAAAGCTGCTTACAATGATAATAATGTAAAACGATTGTGTTCATTACCGGCAGTACGTGGCGTAGACATATTCAGTGGCAAGATATAGCATAGTAAACGACGAAGCTGGTTCAGAAATTGTAGATAACATAGATCTGAATGTTACCCAGGTTTCAGTCTTGGGTCCCTTATTGTTCTCAATATACATTAACGACTTGCCTTTCTGTATTCATGAAGATGCAAAGCTAGTTATTTTGGCTGATGATACAGGTATAGTAATCACACCCAACAAGCAAGAATCAGCCGAGGAAATTGCAAATAATGTCTTTCAGAAAATTATGAAGTGGTTCTCTCCAAATGGATTCTCACTAAATTTTGAGAAAACACAATTTATACAGTTCTGTACAGTAAACGGCATAACACCATTGAAGAATATAGAATATGAACAGAAGTCTGTTGCTAAGGCAGAATACCCAAAACGTCTGGGTGTGTAGATTGATGAGAAATTGAATTGGATGAAGCACATTGATGATCTGCTAAACAGTTAGGTTCAGCTACGTATGTTATCAGTATTATCGCAAATTTTTGTGATATACACATCAGTAAATTAGCCTACTATGCCTATTTTCATTCACTGCTTTCATATGGCATCATATTTTGGGGTAATTTTTCGTTAAGAGAGAAAGTATTCATTGAACAAAAGCGTGTAGTGAGAATAATAGCAGGAGCCCATCCAAGATCACTTTGCAGACATTTATTTAAGGAACTCAGGATATTCACAATACCTTTGCAATATATATTCACTTATCAAGTTTGTCATTAATAACCCATCCCAGTTCAACAGTTCAAAAATATCAGTCAAGTGCATAGCTACAACACTAGAAGAAAAGATGATCTTCACTATTTTTGATTAAATCTAATTTTGGCACAGAAAGGGATGAATTATGCTGCCACAGAAATCTTTAGTCATTTGACAAATAGTATTAAAAGTCTGACAGATAGCCAACCAACATTTAAAAGGAAGTTAAAAGAATTTCTGAATGCTATTTGCTTCTACTCAATAGATGAATTCTTAGATAAGATGTAGTAACTGCAAAAAATAAATAAATAAATAAATAAATAAAAAATTTGAAAAATGTGTAAAGAAAACTTATGTTAAAGTGACACATTCCACATCATTACGAAATGTCGTATTCATGATCTATGGAACAAGGATTACTGTATGTATGTATGCATGTATGTATGTATGACCCTGTAGAAATTATTCTATTGCCTTTTAATTCAAGGAAATAATTGTAACAGATATGTACTCCTCATACGCTGAGTATTTAAAAATGTTTACTAACCAGAAATTTCTTTTTGAATCTTAAGATCCTGCTTAGATGATTTTTTTCCCTTTATTTTTGAACAAGTAATTTCTATAACTCTTCGTTTGTCTCGTTGAGAGTTACTCTCTCTATACCCTGTAGTTACGTTATTTTGAAGTATAATGTAATTTTCCGAGTTATAGACTGTTTAATGAATAATTATCGATTTAATATATGTAACGTTGTTTTATTTAGTAGAAATATTCGAAATAGGCTACTTTATTTCCACGTTATTAATGACCAAATGTGTAAATTTATTTTTTACAGGAAGCGGAATTCAATAGGACTGCAGCCGTAACGTTCAACGAGGAATCGATTTGAGATTTATGTTGGCTCTATCGTTAATCATTTTCGCATTAGATGAAGAACCCATCTTTGTTAGAAACGAAGTGGGACGACATTAATTTTCAAATTTTTACCGTGTAGCAATTTTATTGATGTTTTACGCAAAAAAGTCACTGAACCATGACGGGAGCGATCAACCACGCATTGATCTGATCATTCACCGACTAAGTACGCACGCGAATCCCATAAAGTATTAGCATCTTTTAACGTCGTTCACCTGTAATAATTTTCTACGTGTAATTTCTTCTAGTAAGAATACAGATCTCAAGCTCAGTGATCTAAGAAATTTCTGTGTGGACTTTGGTGTATGAATCATTACGTTACATTTTTAAAAAATCTGGGTATCTGCACGAATTAAAATTTTATGAGCGGTTAGTACACTTCCCTTATTGTACACTTTGCCTCGCGTCTCGCGGTTTGGTACGCGTGATACGGAAATGATGTGGTGATGATGACGATGATGATAATGATAATTTTGACGATGATGATGACGTAGGATTTGTGGCACTCAACAGCTAGGTATGAAATTAGTTAAAGTACATGACTGACAGAAGGGATAAGTTTATAGTTAAAGTCCTGTTATATGGAAGAATAGTTAATTCTCTAATGAAGTGTAGAGTGAAACGTGAAAGATGGAGAGGGGAGAGCAAAGCTTGACTACAGCAGACCGGTTCAAGTGTTGGTTGCGTTAATTATGGAGAGATGGAGAGGTGTGCAGGTTAGACAACTGTGCAGAGCTTCATCAAACCAGTGTTACCACTGAAGACGACAAGGACAACAGAGGTAATCTATCATGCAGTTAACTTACTTCTGGCGGAGATATTGCTTGCATATGACAGCACCGCCTCTCTCAAATGAAAAGGAATTTTGGCTCGAGCGTTGGAAGACGCACTTTTGCTGGTGCTCCATACTTAGCCACACATACTTCTGAATGCTCGCTATCAACAAATTACTATGCGTTCTAGACTTCATCTTCAAGAGGAGGCTCTATTTCCAGACACAGATGGTCATATAGATTCCATATGTCTCCCTTATCCGCCGTAAAGGTGTCTAAAGTACGATGTATATGACGCTCTACTGAACACGGAGGGTGACTGAGTTCCACATTATTCTAACGGTCGCCTCAGTTGTAAGACTTTTTTTTTTTTCAAATTCACGAACGGTTTCGGATTAACGAATGACCATCACCATGTGGAATTACCGAAAACAAACAGGAGAATTGCGATAAAAAAATCTTTATAAGCGCTTATAAGCACAAAACAGAGCACATGAGGACTATCATTTAAAATAGTCCAAGAGCGGTCGGGCAAAATACGGTGAAACATAAAGGAATACGTTGCACTACCGTGGTGAGAACTAACAGTAAATCAGAGAAGCCTCCTGGGTGAAGAGGTATGGTGTAAGAGAAGAACCAGAACACTTACGTCATGTGCTGCGACCTGGAATGCTGCGAGACTGGGCGCGGTGGACGCGACCACCGCAGGCGAGCAGAGACCACGCAGTGACGCCCACGAGGGAGGCAGCTCAGTTGGTGGACTCTGGCGTGTGATACTGTGGCTATCTGTAACGACGACTGGAAGTGAATGGCATGACACCGACTAGTCCGGTCGTTCATGTTCAGACTGACAATCTTAAATGCAGAACAGGAGAGAAAAAATGGTTGAAATGGCTCTGAGCACTATGGGACTTAACTTCTGAGGTCATCAGTCCCCTAGAACTTAGAACTACTTAAACCTAACTAACCTAAGCACATCACACACATCCATGCCCGAGGCAGGATTCGAACCAGCGACGGTAGCGGTCGCGTGGTTCCAGGCTGTAGCGTCTAGAACCTCTCGGCCACCACGGCCTGCAACAGGAGAGAAAATGCTTTAAAGTGATCTAAACAACGCAAAAGGCACATAGAAAAGTATAACGTGACAGATTTTAAAATATTATTCAAAACATTAAAGCGAGGAAACAAAAAGAATACATGATGAAAACCACTAAATACATAAATAAGCACCATAAGGTGACTTGCAGGGTATAGGTATAGATGTAGACGTAGATTTGGCACCCGGGTTCCCCGGTTCGATTCCCGGCGGGGTCAGGGATTTTCTCTGCCTCGTGATGACTGGGTGTTGTGTGATGCCCTTAGGTTAGTTCGGTTTAAGTAGTTCTACACTCCTGGAAATTGAAATAAGAACACCGTGAATTCATTGTCCCAGGAAGGGGAAACTTTATTGACACATTCCTGGGGTCAGATACATCACATGATCACACTGACAGAACCACAGGCACATAGACACCGGCAAAAGAGCATGCACAATGTCGGCACTAGTACAGTGTATATCCACCTTTCGCAGCAATGCAGGCTGCTATTCTCCCATGGAGACGATCTTAGAGAACCTGGATGTAGTCCTGTGGAACGGCTTGCCATGCCATTTCCACCTGGCGCCTCAGTTGGACCAGCGTTCGTGCTGGACGTGCAGACCGCGTGAAACGACGCTTCATCCAGTCCCAAACATGCTCAATGGGGGACAGATCCGGAGATCTTGCTGGCCAGGGTAGTTGACTTACACCTTCTAGAGCACGTTGGGTGGCACGGGATACATGCGGACGTGCATTGTCCTGTTGGAACAGCAAGTTCCCTTGCCGGTCTAGGAATGGTAGAACGATGGGTTCGATGACGGTTTAGATGTACCGTGCACTATTCAGTGTCCCCTCGAAGATCACCAGTGGTGTACGGCCAGTGTAGGAGATCGCTCCCCACACCATGATGCCGGGTGTTGGCCCTGTGTGCCTCGGTCGTATGCAGTCCTGATTGTGGCGCTCACCTGCACGGCGCCAAACACGCATACGACCATCATTGGCACCAAGGCAGAAGCGACTCTCATCGCTGAAGACGACACGTCTCCATTCGTCCCTCCATTCACGCCTGTCGCGACACCACTGGAGGCGGGCTGCACGATGTTGGGGCGTGAGCGGAAGACGGCCTAACGGTGTGCGGGACCGTAGCCCAGCTTCATGGAGACGGTTGCGAATGGTCCTCGCCGATACCCTAGGAGCAACAGTGTCCCTAATTTGCTGGGAAGTGGCGGTGCGGTCCCCTACGGCACTGCGTAGGATCCTACGGTCTTGGCGTGCATCCGTGCGTCGCTGCGGTCCGGTCCCAGGTCGACGGGCACGTGCACCTTCCGCCGACCACTGGCGACAACATCGATGTACTGTGGAGACCTCACGCCCCACGTGTTGAGCAATTCGGCGGTACGTCCACCCGGCCTCCCGCATGCCCACTATACGCCCTCGCTCAAAGTCCGTCAACTGCACATACGGTTCACGTCCACGCTGTCGCGGCATG
Organism: Schistocerca nitens; assembly: GCF_023898315.1. Lineage (NCBI taxonomy): Eukaryota > Metazoa > Arthropoda > Insecta > Orthoptera > Acrididae > Schistocerca > Schistocerca nitens. The sequence goes on along the minus strand of NC_064622.1, from coordinate 122,527,983 downwards.
CTACCAGTGTTAAAGACTGCGATGGAGCTCCGTATGCCACGGCAAACTGGCTGACACTGACGGCGGCGGTGCACAAATGCTGCGCAGCTAGCGCCATTCGACGGCCAACACCGCGGTTCCTGGAGTGTCCGCTGTGCCGTGCGTGTGATCATTGCTTGTACAGCCCTCTCGCAGTGTCCGGAGCAAGTATGGTGGGTCTGACACACCGGTGTCAATGTGTTCTTTTTTCCATTTCCAGGAGTGTATGTTCTAGGGAACTGCTGACCATAGATTTTAAGTCCCATAGTGCTCAGAGCGATTTGAACCATTTGAATTTTGATTTTGCATGTGCGTAAATAATGGGTTTTAAATAGCAGTAGAGATTGATGGCTGGTACACTTTACAGTCACATTAAAGTGGCCACCTGTGAAAAGCCGGGTTAGCCATATTTTGCAGCGCGGAACTTTGCGCGACGAGCAGGAAAGAGTCAGTGATGTTGTGGCAGGTACCGACAGGGGTGTGGGGACATGCCCCCTCCAGTGCTTTGGCCAGCTGCGCTAGGTTTCCTGGTCGAGGATTCATGGCGCGAACAGCCCGATGGAGATAATCCCACATATCGTCCGTCGGGTTTTACTCGTAATATAGGATGTTTGGTGGCCAGGGGAGCATTGTAAATTCATAATAGTGCTCTACGAAACACGCACGTACTCTGCAAGCTCACGCGACACATTGCGTTTTCCTGTTGGTAGACGCCTTCGTGCCGAGGAAGAGCAAACTGAGTGTAGGCGCGGGTACTGTAACCAAGGATATATGCATATTTGTGGTAATCCATTTTGCCTTCCAGAATGATGAGATCACGCAGGGAATGCCTCGAAAATGTGCCTTCGACTGATCATTGCAGGGCGTTTGATTCAAGATGTTTCACGACTTACATGCCAACGACCATCTGTCAGATATAGAATCAAACACGAGTCATCTGTAAATGCCAAGTGTCGCCCCTCCGTGGATGTCCAGTTGGTGTACTGGCGTGCAACTTCCAGCTTCCGTCGCCGATGGACGTGGATGAGTGTGGGTGCGTGAACCAGGCGCCTGCTGCGGAAGCTTCAGCAACGTTTGCTGAACGTTTGTTCACTACACGTTGTTGGAAACCCATTGGTTCTCCTGCGTGGACTACCGCTCGTCATTCGCTCGTCAGCTGCACGTTCATTCGCCCGTAAAAATCTCCTTAGCCGTCGTTCGTCCCTGTCATTTATGGCCCGTGGAGCACCACAGTTGCCTCGGTGCCGGTTTTGGATACGTCACTTTCCTATGCGCGGTATGCTTTAAAAACCGCTGCAATTGAACTATTTATAAACTCAGATTTTTAGGAAATATTTCTACCCTTGTCCCGAAAGCCGATGGTTGTGTCCTTCTGGACGTCAGATAAATTGTTCCGCTTTCGCATCACTTCAATGACTACACTCTTTCCGCGTCTGCCGACACTCTTTGTAAACGCTTCACTGCTAGTGCTTCCACGTGCCATCTGCGAGTGGATATTGCACGTTGAATTTAAACTTAGAAGATGGTCACATTGATGTGACTGGACCGTGTATTGTCAAATGCTCAAATGTGTGTGAAATCTTATGGGACTTAACTGCTAAGGTGATCAGTCCCTATGCTTACACGCTACGCTAGTTATCCTAAGGACAAACACACACACCCATGCCAGAGGGAGGACTCTAACCTCCGCCGGGATCAGCCGCACAGTCCATAACTGCAGCGCCTTACACCGCTCGGCTAATCCCGCGCGGCGTATGTTGTCATTCAATCATTCTGAGTATCAAGACGAAGTATGTTCACTACATTAGTTCCAGAGAAAGCTGCACTGGATGGGTATAGTATACGACGAGACGTAAGAGTTGACAAACTAATTTCATTTTTATGAAATTAAGCTAACAATTCGGAAAAAAGCTTTTATCTTTACCTTAAACTTTGCTGTGAGTTTGCATATTTTTAAATTATTATCTTTTTCTGCAGATCCTTTTTACGGTGAAGATACTAAGAGCTTTTCATATACGATTATAGATTCTTATAATTTTTATGAAATAAGGCACTGCTATATATTTTGCTTGTGTAAGAATATCGGTCAGTAACCTCTATTTACATCCACAAACATACCCTGCAAACCACTGTGTGCAGAGGGTAATTAGCATGCACCACATGTAGGAGAAATGATAATTAAATCAAGAGCCTAAGCTGTCGACAGGCGTTGATATGCATCAACGGGGACAGTTGAAAATGTGTGCACCGACCGGGACTCGAACCTGGGATCTCCTGCGTACATGGCAGACGCTGTATTCATCTGAGCCACCGAGGGCACAAAGGATAGAGCAACTGCAGGGACTTATCCCGTGCACGCTCCCCGTGAGACCCACATTCCCAACTTGATTCCACACATCACATTCGTAGTGCCCTGTTCACTACACTTATTACTCGCGGCAGACATTCTTACCGAGTCCTGTAAGAGTTCGAGCATTGCGTGTGCATCCAGCACAGAAGAAGAAGGTCAATGGCCTGTCAGCCTTAACTGCATAAAGATGGTATCTTTTCTACATTCTTCACTTAATGCTAGTTCACGAAACATTGTAAGTAGACTTTCCTCAGATAATAGGCGTCTGTCCCAAAGCGTCTGCCAATTCAGGTATTGCATTATTTCTGTGCCGCTCTTTCGTGAGTTCAACAAAACTTTGAATATCACTTGTTAATACTATTTGGAATAGGTATCACACACTCGAACTTCTAACTAAGATTTGTAGTCCACTGCAAAGTAAAGGATCACTTTTTCGCAAATCCAACATTGTCTGCCGTTGCACCGTAAAAGTTTGATATTTCACACGAAGGTGCCTACAGCCTTCCTCTGTAGTGATGCAGAAGTGTGCTGCCCTGCGACATCACCCTCGTACTTGGCATGCTTCAAACAGTAATCTGTCGACATATCAGAAAAAAAGGCCAAAATTTAGAAGTTCATGTAAGGTGTAAAGTGATTTTTTGATGCCACATTGCTACTAAATTTCACCTTCGTTCATCCCAACGCCACCGTCCGCATGTCATGAGGTGGAAAGGTCATGAAACTCCCTCTTCCCCACAAATGGTTCAAATGGCTCCGAGCACTATGGTACTTAACATCTGAGGTCATCAGTCCCCTAGAACTTAGAACTACTTAAAACTAATAACCTAAGGACACCACACACATACACGCCCGAGGCAGGATTCGAACCTACGACCGTAGCTGTTCCAGACTGAAGCGCCTAGAACCGCTCGGCCACACCGGCCGGCTCTTCCACACATTTTACCACTTCTTTAGAAATCTCTTCTATGGATATCAGAACTGCGGAGCCGGCCGGTGTGGCCGAGCGGTTCTAGGCGCTTCAGTCTGGAACCGCGCGGCCGCTGCGGTCGCAGGTTCGAATCCTGCCTCGGGCATTGATGTGTGTGATGTCCATAGGTTAGTTTGGTTTAAGTAGTTCTAAGTTCTAGGGGACTACTGACCTCAGATGTTAAGTCCCATAGTGCTCAGAGCCATCTGGACCACTTTTAGAACCCCGGACCCAGCGCTGAAATAACATAGTTTTCTTATGATTGTCCGAGGAAAGCCTTCACAGTCACCGCCGCTCAGAATCGATACGATAATGCCACAGTGGCGGTATAAAGGGCGGCAGTGACACCACCTCTTTCTTTGGGGTGTTCATCCTAACACATTTCGCGGCTGTAAACTGTAGTTCCAAGTGCAGTGAGCAACAAGACAGCGTTCTTGACCATCTTTGGCACTGCTGATACCCGGCGGACGACTCAAAGCTTCTCTAAGGATAATTGGGCCAGCAACTCCATTGATAAACATGACATACATCACACATCTTGATTGCAGTGCGACCACAGTTGTTCCTCTGGGTTACAGGGTGGGAGGTGGAACTATAGGCATCGTTCCAAACCATTCGACCAATTTGAACATGTTCCGAAGCAGCAAAGGGTATTTATACTGTTTCAGCTCGCCTTTTTTACAGTCTCCTGTAATTTGATGATTGAGGGGTGCGACATTGACACATGCATGAATAAAACGGCAAATGATCCCTCTAATACTCCCCAGTTCTGCAACAGCCAATCGTGTTTATTAAGCATTGTCATAATGTACCAGCACAGAGATAAACTTTTATGAGAGTTCCAGGCACCTGCACACCAACAACCCCTTGATACCCCTCATATTCCACATGCCTACTAGCAGATGTAAGAGCAGCGGTGTAGCTTGCCTGTAGTTGGCCAGAGGTAGTCTCAAGAGGAACTGTTTTAAAGTGCTCAACAAAGTTGTGCAGATGGCACAGAGGGTGCTGTCAAAGTTAGTCGTGTTAGAGGTACCTACAGTTTCATTCAAACATGTGTGTATCTCACATTCTCCTTGATCGCGTCTTAGGAAGGCGCGAAGCAGGAGGTGAAAAAGCGTTATGTGTAACCCCGAGCAGAAACTGCAGTCGCACTGCGCTCCAAAAGGGTGCGATAACGTAGAATTCGGTTGTTGGCCCACGAAATTCATACAGAAGGGTTGAATCTTCCGGGTGGGGTTTGTCACCAGTGTCAAATGTGCTCAAGAACGTCCTGGTGTTGCTCACTGTTATGTGAACTGTTGTTTTAGATCGCACAGTGGGAGGGTATCAATGTCCCAATGAAATCTGTGGTATCATTGACGGCAGTTATCCAACGCCTAAGGCCTTTTTGTGGCGATGCTGAACGGTTGTGTGTCTGAAAAGTTTTCTTCGAATACGCGATAGAAAACCGTCTGATTCCGACGCTGAGCGTCGCGGTTCTGACAGCCATTGCACACTCGTCAAAAGAAACGGTGACATGTGGGTGAGAGGAAGAGCGATGATCCTTCCATCGTAAGACACGTCCACGGTGGCATTGGGCGGAATTATGGAGTAATTTGGTGCCAATTTGACATCACTAATCCTCCTTACACCTTACATGAACTTGTGAAGTGCGACGACACTTGCTGTTTATAGCGTCACCGAGCCTGATGGTGACGTACAAAACCAAGTTTTGCACCCTTACAGAGGAAATTTGTAGGCACCTTAGAGCCAAATTTAAACTATTGTACCTTAGAGGGAGATAAGAATTTCCACACTTAAAATCAGTAAGAAAATCATAACTGCACCATTTAAGTATTCTTTGCAATTTTAGTTTACTGCCCACTAGGTCTAAAGCCGAAAAATTAAGGAAGTACGACACTGCACGCGTGTTAATACTTTCATTTTTCTGCTTATACCATCATAATTCTTAGTTTCTCTAACACACAGTTTCACTGGTTTGTGTAACATTAAATAATTTGTAAACTTGGTTTCTGTTTGGGTCTATCCCCATTGCGAGAATTACATTCTTTTTACTAGTTGCAAAATGCTTCATGGGTATGACAGGATTTCAGACAGACACAGACTTTGGTAAATAAGTAGACTATCATTGTATGCTTGTCATGGAAATACGCAAATCACAGGTATTACTACAAAGCCTACATTTATAGTGATTTTTATTGTTTTTTTAATATAACGGAAAAACGTAAGTGACAAATCTATCATCAACAGTATAGTCCATCATCTTTTACACAACAGCTTTACTGTGCTTGGGCGATTTTCCGGTTATACACCTGTAGAAATCTACAGTCTTGGAGATAAATTTGTCTACAGTGATACATGAAGCACATTTTCACCCGGAAAGTATTTTTCTTGATGTTCTTCCAAGAGTTTCTGAAAAACGAAGAAATTTTAGAGAGAAGAGGTCGTGCGGGGAATGACCTGCAAAACATGCCGCTCTACAGCTATTTTTGTCGAATCATCAAACGCAAGACTTGACGGTTTCTTCTTGGCCGTTATACTTTCCAGAACGTGTATCATATGCTGCCAGAAAATGTCAGCAACGAGGGATATACTTCTTTTAAGCTTTTTGAACTACACAAAAGACTTTTTCTACCACCGAATGGGTAGTATTATTTCTAGCGCTCTTAAGGTCCCTTGACAAGAGGCTTAGCATTACGGATTACCCATTAATGTATTTGTTTTTAGTTCACAGATAGGCACCGTATACTAAGACCTGGAATGTTATAGGGAAGGAATGCCTAGTGAGCGATCAGTAACATTCAAGCAAAAATGTAGATTGTCCAAACTTTCATTTCTGTTGCATGCAGTTAGATCATCTACACCCAGTTTTCGAACTTTGACCACTGAATGCAAATTTTGGAGTGTCGTTTAATGATTGCAGTCATCACATTCGGTAATGATCAGGTAACGTAATATGAACCAATGTGCTAACACAAAGATGTTCTGCATTAAAGCATGTAGTGTTAATCAATGATGAATAATCCATTACAAAACGATCCCACTTGAAACAAGAAAACCATCTTGTGGTCTACTTTCTTCCATGGCACTCACTCCAATCTCTTAAAGTGCACTGAAAAACAAAAGCAAAAGGCGCGATAGCGTCGACATCATCTGGTCAGTGACTGCTAGCACGCAACTGCGGCATCGTACAGATATTGTTCTGATCTGAGCAAACAGGCATGAGCTCCTTCGCGGAAATGTATTTGGAAGTTTTGTGGGGTGAAGGTGAAGTAAATTATATTTTTTGGAGTTTCCATCAGAGTTATTATTTAACAGACTGACGTAATGTGGTTTAAAAAATAAAAGTATAACCTTTCCGAATAAAATTTCCACCTCTAACTGTACATTACGACAAAGGTCATTATATATTTTAAGGAAATTACATACTTATCATAAAATATCCGTCATAACTGAATGACACGTCTTCATCTACATACACTACTGGCCATTAAAATTGCTACATCACGAAGATGACGTGCTACAGACGCGAAATTTAACCAACAGGAAGAAGATGCTGTGATATGCAAATAATTAGCTTTTCAGAGCATTCACACAAGGTTGGTGCCGGTGGCGACACCTACAACGTGCTGACACGAGGAAAGTTTCAAACTGATTTCTTATACACAAACAGCAGTTGACCAGCGTTGTCTGGTGAAACGTTGTTGTGGTGCCTCGTGTGAGGAGCAGAAATGCGTATCATCACGTTTCCGACTTTGATAAAGGGCGGATTGAAGCCTATCGCGATTGCGCTTTGTCGTATCGCGACATTGCTGCTCGTGTTGGTCGAGATCCTATGACTGTTAGCAGAATAAGGAAGGGGTGGGTTCAGGAGGGTAATACGGAACGCCGTGCTGGATCCCGACGGCCTTGTATCACTAGCAGTCGAGATGACAGGCATCTTAACTGCATGGCTGTAACGGATCGTGCAGCCACGTCTCAATCCCTGAGACAACAGATGACACGTTTGCAAGACAACAACCATCTGCACGAATATTTCGACGACGTTTGCAGCAACATGGACTATCAGCTCGGAGACCATGGCTGTGGTTACCCTTGACGCTGCATCACAGACGGGAGCGCCTGCGATGGTATACTCAACGACGAACCTGGGTGCACGAATGGTAGAACGTCATTTTTTCGGATGAATCCAGGATCTGTTTACAGCATCATGATGGTCGCATCCGTGTTTGGCGACATCGCGGTGATAATCGTTTATCATCAGCATTTCTTCTCGGTGTAACAATTTTAATGGGTAGTAGTGTACAAAGCTATAGAAATACCGAAAACGCAACACATTACCAAGCGTAATACGTTGTAAGAAATGCATTGGCATTCAAAACAACTTCCAGTCGTCTCGGAATGGACAAATACAGGTTGTTTGTGGTTTTAAAGGGAATCTCTTGCCATTATTCCTGCAAAATAGTGGCAAGTTCACGTAAAGGTGATGGTGGTGGATAGCGACTATTCACCCTTTTCTTTCAAGCAGATCACAGACTCAATAATATTGTTACCTGGCGACTGCGACTACCAGAGAAGATGCAAATATTCATCCTCATGTTCACCAAACCTAGATGATGCAAGCTGACTGACCAGAGACCCTGTCGTCTTAGAACGCAGCATCACAATTGGGATACAAACTTTGTACCACACGATGAACCTGAGCAGCCAAAAGGGTCACAAATTCCTTATCCCTAATGCGAGCTGGTGGAGTAACCAAGGGTCCCACGGTTTACAACGACATGCTTGCACAAACCATCAGTGATGCCCGGCCTACGAGTATTTCACTCTTTGAATGTAGATTCGGCGAGAAGTTGGATACTAAAGCAGTCCAATCAAATGATACACTTCCATTCCTCTATGATCCAGGTTGTATGGCATCAGCACCTCGTTTTCATGTCAAGGGCATTTGAATCGCCAATGAGTGATTCTGAAATTACAGCTCACCCTGCAGCTCTCTTCGTACTGTTTCGATGCTGACAAGGGTTGCATGAACGACGTTCAGTTCTGCAGTGACTTTTGCAGCTGTCGTCCCTTCACTTTTCGGCACAATCCTCGTCAATGACCGTCTGTCACGATCACCGCACACACTGTTTCGTTTGCGTTGCGACTTATCGGATGATGTTTTTTCGTTTTCCCAGTATGCACTATAAATCCTGTGTATGGTGGCTCTTGAAGTACCTAACACTACGATTACTTCGCTTACAGAAGCATCCACTATCCGAGAATCAACAGTTCGCTTAGCACCGACACAATGCACTCACAACTACACAGAACACTGTTCTGACCACCAATGATACTTGCGGCGTATTGAGGAAATGGTGAAGGTGCTGTTCGAGGTCAAATTCAACGGTGCAAACTGCAGGATTGGTTAGCATCTGCATTTATCTTGAGGCATGCATCTTTCGCATTGTTCCCCTATTTTGTCCAACGCTTGTGTCTTGCCTTATAAACCACTCGTTCTAATAAAGAAGTACAGATCAAATATAGGTAATACGACTGACCTTGCGCACAGAAAAAAACGTATTGGATTGCGTGTATATGCAATCACATTAGCTTCACTGTATATTGTCGACAAAGTGTTGACTATTCATGAGAATTTCTGCCCTTTGTTCTTATATGGTAGGTTAGATTTCCGGAAAGTTATTGTCCACCTTTTGCATTTCATTGAAGCCGCAGCATTCTACCACGCGTCGGTGTTTTTATCCGGGAGACAAGCCGTTCAGGACAAACACTGCGTAATCGTTCAAAACGCTCTGAGGGTGTCTTGGACACCTGATCCAGATATGTTGCTTCACTGTGAGTTGCGACACAACAACGTTGACACATTACGGTTGCTCGCCCACTACATAACACTCATTGCTCACAACTGACTGATCAAATGCTCATCTGTTGTTTAAATTTGGTAGTTCAAGCCGCTACCACTGTTACTACTCTGACTTCTCTTAGACGGTAGCAATAAAATAAGTCTCGGAGCGATTAGGACGAACAGTGTAACATGCTCTATGTGATCAAAAGTATCCGAACACCTGGCAGAAAAAGACTTACAAGGCCCTCTCTCGGTAATGCTTCAATTCAATATAGTGTTGGCCCACATTTAGCCTTGCTGTCAGCTTCCACTTTCGCAGGCATACGTTCAGTCAGGTACTGGAAGGTATCTTGGGGAATGGCAGCCCACTCTTCACGGAGTGCTGAAATCAGGATCGATGTCGGTCGGTGAGGCCTGGCACGAAGTCGGCGTTCCGAAACATCCCAAAGGTTTTTTATAGGATTCTGATCAGGACTCTGTGCTAGCCAGTCCATTACAGCGATGTTATTGTCGGTAACCACTCCGCCATAGGCCGTGCATTATAAACATGTGCTCGATCGTGTTGAATGGTGCAATCACCATCCCCGAATTGCTCTTCAACAGTGGGAAGCAAGAAGTTGCTTAAAACATCAATGTAGGCCTGTGCTGTGATAGTGCCCGCAAAACAACAAGGGGTGTAAGACCGCTCCATGCAAAACACGACGATTCGTCACTCCACACAACGTTTTTCCACTGTTCAACGTTCCAGTGTTTACGCTCCTTACACCAAGGCATTTACCGACGTGATGTGTGGCTTATGAGCAGCCGCTCGATCATGAAATCCAGGTTTTCTCACCTCCCGCCTAACTGTCACAGTATTTGCAGTGGATCCTGAGTCAGTGTGGAATTCCCGTGTGTTGGTCTGGATAGATGTCTACCTATTACACATTACGACCCTCTTCAGATGTCGGCGACCTCTTTCAGTCAACACACGAGGTCGGCCTACACGCTTTAGTGCTGTACGTGTCCCTTCACGTTTCCACTTCCCTATCACATCGGAAATAATGGACCTGGGGATGTTTAGGAGTGCGGAAAACACGCGTACAGACGTATGACACAACTGACACCCGAACATCTGTCCACGTTGGAGGTCATTGGGTTAAGCGGACATCCTCATTCCGCTCTGTCACGATGTCTAATGAGTACTGAGGTCTCTGATGTGGAGTACGTGGCAGTAAGTGACATCATAATGCACCTAATATTAAAAATGTATGTTTTTGGGTGTGTCAGGATACTTTTTATTACATAATGTTTATCAATGACTATCCATCAAAGGCAACATTCCAGTTTTAAAATGTATCGGGAAATATGAATATTATAACTGCTATGCAGACGATACTGTTTTGCTTATGGGTTGTACTTTGGAGGATAAATATGAAATATTTGAAACGTTCACCGTGAAACTAAAAAATAATGGCAGTTTACACTTCCTAGATTTGAGTGTTAAAAGATAGTGCAATAAGCAATGATCTAGCGTTTATAGTATACCCGCAGAACTGATGAGTTGCTGCCGAATATCAAAGAGCGCCTGCAGCACAGGTATTTCAAACCAACCAGAGGACTTCTGCATTTCCTTACCCGACATGGACCGTATTCCTTATACCTATGCCGGTTTGGAAAGCGGGCTACCTCATCGTGTGACTGTGGCGCCATACAGTGCACTCCAGACCAATAGGTGCACGATTGCCCCCTTTTCGATGACATTCCATCACAACTTAGGAAACCATTACTCAGTCGTGATAGTCACTATTCGCTCAGGCAAGAGAACACAATACAAATTCTTAATGAACTCTCAAACTAAATCTCAAATAAAGTCCTGAGGGAATTGCAAAGGAACAACCGTAATTAGGATAGCACACGAATCTAGTGTCCAAGCACCTCTGTCCTGTTCCGCTGGGGCATGGACATGGATTGTCGCCTCAGAGCTGGGATCCGCCACGTCTCGGATTTAGGTGGAGGGTGCGTAAATCACCGATTACGACAAGCACTAAATATGACAGTAGTAATAATAATTCTAGGTTAGATGTAGGTTAAGATAGGATAAACTGTTAGTATAAAACGGTAGTGAATTCAAGTTCTTGGACCAAACCGGTCCGCTACGGTCGCAGGTTCGAATCCTGCCTCGGGCATGGATGTTTGTGATGTCCTTAGGTTAGTTAGGTTTAACTAGTTCTAAGTTCTAGGGGACTAATGACCTCAGCAGTTGAGTCCCATAGTGCTCAGAGCCATTTGAACCATTTGAACCAAACCGGTGCCATGGGAATACCCACTAGGATTTGCTCGGTGGGCACGACCGATGGTGTAGGTTTGTACATCACGCTGGTTCACCTGGAACGCTAAAGGTAGTGTACAGTAGTTTCAAGTATTTGCACAACGTAATATAGAATTAAATACAGACATCAATGTACACTAGTGGCCATTAAAATTGCTACACCAAGAAGAAATGCAGATGATAAACGGGTATTCATTGGACAAATATATAATACTAGAAGTGACATGTGATTACATTTTTACGCAATTTGGGTCAATAGGTCCTGAGAAATCAGTATCCAGAACAACCACCTCTGGCCGCAATAACGGCCTTGATACGCCTGGGCATTGCGTCAAACAGAGCTTGGATGGCGTGTACAGGTACAGCTGCCCATGCAGCTTCAACACGATACCACAGTTCATCAACAGTACTGACTGGCGGTCGTGCATTATCGTGCTAAAATGTATGGTTTCGCGTGGATAGAATGAAGAGTAGAGCCACGGGTCGTAACACATCTGAAATGTAAAGTCCACTGTTCAAATAGCCGTCAATGCGAACAAAAGGTGACCGAGTCGTGTAACCAATGGCACCCCATACTATCACGCCAGGTGATACGCCAGTATGGCGATGACGAATACACGCTTCCAATGTGCGTTCACCGCGATGTCGCCAAACACGGATGCGACCATCATGATGCTCTAAACAGAACCTGGATTCATCCGAAAAAATGACGTTTTCCCATTCGTGCACTCAGGTTCGTCGTTGAGTACACCATTGCAGGCGCTCCTGTCGGTGATGCAGCGTCAAGGGTAACCGCAGCCACGGTCTCCGAGCTAATAGTCCATGCTGCTGCAAACGTCGTCGAACTGTTCGTGCAGATGGTTGTTGTCGTGCAAACGTCCCCATATGTTGACTCAGGGATAGAGACGTGGCTGCACGGTCAGTTACAGCCATGCGGATAAGATGCCTGTCATCTCGACTGCTGGTGATACGAGACCGTTGGGATCCAGCACGGCGTTCCGTATTACCCTCCTGAACCCACCCATTCCTTATTCTGCTAACAGTCATTGGATCTCGACCAACGCTAGCAGCAATGTCGCGATACGAGAAACCGCAATCGCGATAGGCTACAATCCGACCTTTATCAAAGTCAGAAATGTGATGGTACGCATTTCTTCTCCTTACACGAGGCATCACAACAACGTTTCACCAGGCAACACCGGTCAACTGCTGTTTGTGTATAAGAAATCGGTTGGAAACTTTCCTCATGTCAGCACGTAGTAGGTGTCGCCACCGGCGCCAACCTTGTGTGAATGCTCTGAAAAGCTAATCATTTGCATATCACAGCATCTTCTTCCTGTACGGTTAAATTTCGCGTCTGTAGCACGTCATCTTCGTGGTGTAGCAATTTTTATGGCCAGTAGCGTAATAACCCTGTAGGTTGCTCAGTAAGTCAAAAGAAACACCTATAATCAATAATAATAATATAATCAAAAGACGACCACAGTGGAATAATATCATCACACAACCTGTAGTAAATAATGTAGCTGCAGTAATTGTAATGTACAGGGCTATTACAAATGATTGAAGCGATTTCATAAATTCACTGTAGCTCCATTCATTGACATATGGTCACGACACACTACAGATACGTAGAAAAACTCAAAGTTTTGTTCGGCTGAAGCCGCACTTCAGGTTTCTGCCGCCAGAGCACCCGAGAGCGCAGTGAGACAAAATGGCGACAGGAGCCGAGAAAGCGTATGTCGTGCTTGAAATGCACTCACATCAGTCAGTCATAACAGTGCAACAACACTTCAGGACGAAGTTCAACAAAGATCCACCAACTGCTAACTCCATTCGGTGATGGTATGCGCAGTTTAAAGCTTCTGGATGCCTCTGTAAGGGGAAATCAACGGGTCGGCCTGCAGTGAGCGAAGAAACGGTTGAACGCGCGCGGGTAAGTTTCACGCGTAGCCCGCGGAAGTCGACGAATAAAGCAAGCAGAGAGCTAAACGTACCACAGCCGACGGTTTGGAAAATCTTACGGAAAAGGCTAAAGCAGAAGCCTTACCGTTTACAATGTTCGGCATTTCTTAAACAGGAGATTGGAAAACTGATGGATCGGTCGTGGTGGAGATCATGATCAGCAATTCGTGTCATGGCCTCCACGCTCTCCCGACTTAACCCCATGCGATTTCTTTCTGTGGGGTTATGTGAAAGATTCAGTGTTTAAACCTCCTCTACCAAGAAACGTGCCAGAACTGCGAGCTCGCATCAACGATGCTTTCGAACTCATTGATGGGGACATGCTGCGCCGAGTGTGGGAGGAACTTGATTATCGGCTTGATGTCTGCCGAATCACTAAAGGGGCACATATCGAATATTTGTGAATGCCTAAAAAAACTTTTTGAGTTTTTGTATGTGTGTGCAAAGCATTGTGAAAATATCTCAAATAATGAAGTTATTGTAGAGCTGTGAAATCGCTTCAATCATTTGTAATAACCCTGTGTATGTAGAATTAGGACCCATTAATGACTAATGTAGTGGGTTGTTAATATATGAATTGTTGTTTGAATAAAGATTTAAAAAAAACCGCGATGACATCGTTGTAATTCCTGTAGAGCAAAGCCATCCATTGGCCAATGAAAAAGCAAGATGGAGTTAGACACCGACGCGTAAGAAAAATAAGGAAGGAAAGGAGGACGAGCTAAGCAAGAAATAAAGTTGGTCACTATGCCAAATCAAGTAACAGTTTGTCTAGAGATAACCAATAGTTTAGTTTCATGTCTCACATCGAATAATTTAGTATGCTACGCCGTGAAAAAGTACTTCGACGGAAACACTGTCCAGTCACGTTTTGACCACGCTCATGTTCGACGCCTCAGCGTGCAGTTGCCGCTCACAGATGGTAGGTGGCAGTACTAGCAGTGGAGGGGGTACATAGCGCGTCGAGGGGACGCGGATAACAGTGTAGTCCTTATAATCCGGAAATGGAGCGATTTATCTGACGTCAAAGGAGGACACGATCTGTGGCTTTCGGGACAAGAGTGGAAGCTAATCGGGACGAGCGTGGAAGCATTTCCGGAGCGGCTAAGTCTCTAAACTGTTCGTGTGCCGCCGTGATTAAAGCACACCGTAGATGGAAAACGCCGCTGTCCTAAACTGACGCCGAGGCAACGATGGTGCACCGCGCGCCATAAATTACAAGGGTGGACGATGGTTGTGGAGACTTGTGCGGGTGAACAGACATGCAGCTATTGGGCTCCTGATAGCCATGACGAAACAAGAGGCTATCCAAAGGGTCTCACTACCTTTCAGCAAACGTTTCTGCGTATGGGCCGCAGCACGTGTCCAGCTCACCCACTAATGCTGATTGCTGTTGATTGGCTATGAAGGTTGGAATTCGCACTCCAGTACCGCAACTGGATCCCAATGAGTGGCGACTGGTAGCCTTTTCAGATGAATCACGCCTTATGCTCCATCGGACGGGTGGCTGTTGGCATGTACTGTGTGAAACCTGTAAAAGCAAACACCCTGCTTCCTTTATGGTCTGAGGAATGTTTCCACAACATTCCCTGGGTCATCTCGCCATTCTGGAAGGCTCAGCGGATAAACACATGTAGCCATCTATCCTTTGGGACCATGACCACCCCTATAAGCAGTTTGTTTTTTCTCTCCACGATCGCATCGACCAGCAGGACAATGAAACGTGTCACACAGCTCGCAGTGGAAGTGTATTCTTTGTAAAGCACCAGAATGAGAGTACCGTGTTCCTCTGACCACCAGACTGCCCCGATTTAAACACAATGGAGAATCTCGGAAACGACCTAGAGAGGGCTGTTTGCACCATGGATCCTCAACCGAGAAAGCTAGTGCAGAACACTGGAGTCAGCATGTCACCTCAACACTGTCCCTACCTTCCAGAACCTAACTGCCGGCCGGTGTGGCCGAGCGGTTCAAGGCGCTACAGTCTGGAACCGTGCGACCGCTACGGTCACCGGTTCGAATCCTGCCTCGGGCATTGATGTGTGTGACGTCCTTAGGTTAGTTAGGTTTAAGTGGTTCTAAGTTCTAGGGGACTGATGACCTCAACAGTTAAGTCCCGTAGTGCTCAGAGCCATTTTTGAGCCAGAACCTAATTGCCACTCTTCCTGCAGGTCTCGCAGGGATCCGCGCTGCCAAGGTAGTTATTCAGACCCTTGACAGGTATTTACATTAATATAACTGGAACGGTAAGATACGGTGTACATATTGGGAAGTAATGGATAATGGGCAGACGAGGAGAACAATTTCGGTTTGGCAGAAGAAGCTCAGAGACGCTTTCGGGCTAAGTACGACAAGCAGCAGTAGCTGACCATGTGTACGGGACAGAATACCCGTTACAAGGAATAGAACCTGACATAGAAATAATGCACATGACATAAAAGGCAGTCAGCAGACTTGCCCTAAAACAGAAGTAGCATTCACAAAAAGAAACATGGCAATGTCCTTAACATGCAGATCAAGTGCAACGACGAAACTTCTTAACAGTATTTCTGGTTTTCATGAGTGCAGGTGGATAGTCTTAAGACTTAGTAATTTGCTGATGTAGAAGCTACAAGTTACCACACGACAGTGTCTATGAAACTGAAAGAAATGTAAGTGACCATTAGTCAACAGTTAGTAGCTCAGCGTACGCAGTAGTACGTTGCTGGGCACAGCATTTCACTGACACACCAGGACAGGAGTCAACTGAAGACTGTCACTGTTAGATAATAGTATTGTACAATAATTACTTCAAATAAATGTTAAATACATATTTTATGATCGGTCTGAAGTATTAATGAGAAAACTTACTAACACGCGTGAATAATAAAGTTTCGTCAAACACCAGTGTAGAAAGAATTAGATAATTCATTCTTCGAATTCTCTGCCCTCAAAATACGGTTAGGCGAGTTTTGAAACGTGCCAAACAACATCCACTGCGCAGCAGCTGGGTATTCATATGCAGCGGACCGGAGTAGTCTGTACGGCAGATAACCGAATGCAAGCAATTTCCGGACATAAAAGGCGGATCACAGAAGCACGGGAAAAAGGACGCCTGCTATCTAACGAAACTGATTAACACAGCGCCGCGCCGTACCGAGCCTAGTTGCGACTTTAATTCCGCGGGTGTCCCACGGATGTTTTGCAATGGTAAATCCCCCGGTGCCGGCGGGAACTAACATCAAAGACTCGTGGAGGACAGGACGGCTGAAAAAGAGACGGCACGCCATTGGTGGGGGACTCCATCAGCTCGTCAAAGGCACACGCCAGCGTTCTTAATTAAAACCGTATCTACTTCCTGTACATATTAATATCGGTGTATACAGTTAATTACTGAGGAAATCGACGGGCTTCTTCTTCCAGTACGACCATTCAATGAAATATCTACGGTATAAGTCAGCATTCGGAATGACTAATTGTTTACTTTTATTTAAATAGGAATACGAAACTGCTAATAACAGGTATGGATTGACAAAGAAAGACTAAAGCATTGAAGAGTAACAGCATCCGAACTGGGGACGATATGGTAAAAGAAGTGAAGGAATTCTGCTGCCTTGGAAGCGAAATAACGTATGGTGTACTAAGCAAGGTAGACATAAACAAACAGAAAGAAAGAGAGCGTTCTTTGTCTAAAGAAGCCGGTTAGTTTCACATACTGACCTTCTTTGAGAAAGAAATTTCAAACAATATACCTCGGGATCACAGCTTTGTACGGGAAGAATATGGACTGTGGGAAGACTGGAAAAGAGCGTAATCGCAGCGTTTCAGATGTGATGCTAGAGCATAGTGCTGAATATTAAGCTGACTCATAAGATATGATATGAGAAGTTTTCCGTGAAAATTGGCACGGAAAGATCAATGAGGAAAATCCCGGTTAGTGTAAGGGACAAGATAACAGTTGTTGTTGTGGTCTTCAGTCCTGAGACTGGTTTGATGCAGCTCTCCATGCTACTCTACCCTGTGGAAGCTTCTTCATCTCCCAGTACCTACTGCAGCCTACATTCTTCTGAATCTGATTATTCATCTCTTGGTCTCCCCCTACGATTTTTACCCTCCACGCTGCCCTCCAGTACTAAATTGGTTATCCCTTGTTGCCTCAGAACATGTCCTACCAACCGATCCCTTCTTCTAGTCAAGTTGTGCCACAAACTCCTCTTCTCCCCTATTATATTCAATACCTCCTCATTAGTTATGTGATCTACCCATCTAATCTTCAGCATTCTTCTGTAGCACCACATTTCGAAAGCTTCTATTCTCTTCTTGTCTAAACTATTTATCGTCCATGTTTCACTTCCATACATGGCTACACTCCATACAAATACTTTCAGAAATGACTTTCTGACACTTAAATCAATACTCGATGTTAACAAATTTCTCTTATTCAGAAACGGTTTCCTTGCCATTGCCAGTCTACATTTTATATCCTCTCTACTTCGACCGTCATCAGTTATTTTGCTCCCCAAATAGCAAATCTCATTTACTTCTTTTTAAGAGTCTCATTTCCTAATCCAATTCCCTCAGCATCCCCTGACCTAATTCGACTACATTCCATTATCCTCGTTTTGCTTTTGTTGATGTTCATCTTATTCTCTCCTTTCAAGACACTGTCCATTCCATTCAACTGCTCTTCCAAGTCCTTTGCTGTCTCTGATAGAATTACAATGTCATCGGCAAACCCCAAAGTTTTTATTTCTTCTCCATGGAATTTAATGCCTACTCTGAACTTTTCTTTTGTTTCCTTTACTGCTTGCTCAATATACAGATTGAATATCATCGGGGAGAGGCTACAACCATGTCTCACTCCCTTCCCAACGACTGTTTCCCTTTCATGTCCCTCGACTCTTATAACTGCCATCTGCTTTCTGTACAAATAGTAAATAGCCTTTCGCTCCCAGTGTTTTACCCCCACCACCTACAGAATTTAAAGGAGAGTGTCCAAGTCAATAAGATAAGGTAATAGAAAACGTGTTAAAACCACAGGAAATGGCCTTCAAGATATTAGGGGTAGCCGTAGAGGGCGAAAAATGTTATGGAAACATGTATTGAAATGTATACAACGAGTAATCCATGATGTTCGATGCGAGTGCTACTGTGAGATGATAAGATGGGCAGAAGTCGTCGCAGATCGCATCGGATGGAAAGAGGAGTAATCGAAAAGTGAGTATACTGGTGGTTCACAGTGTCCTACAAGCAAAATATTTCGGCGATCAGACACGTCGCCATCATCAGGTGCACTGAGTTTGAGCGGGTGCGCTGCCACCTCCCTCTCTTGCCCCTCCCCCCCCCCGCCGCCAAAAAAAATCCCTTGCCCATCGAAACGTTTTCTATGCGCTACACGCCTTAGGGCACTTGTCGGCGGACTCGGAAGCGATGGTATCGGCGTCTCCGTAACCGTAGGTGAACTTACTCCGTCCACATGGCCGACAGGTTTTTGTGTTGGCTTCAGAGTGATGGTTCCTAAGCCTTACTGTGATTAGGGCCGCAGTCCCAGTTGATGGGATTGTCTCCGTTGCGAATTTCGATGACCTCTCCAACGACGCTGTCTCATTATTTTGAAATTCCTCGTACGTTCACATTCCATTGCATGACTCTCTGACAAATAGTGCCGCCCTCTTGGAACACATTAGTCGACTGCGCTGCTGGTGTTCTCGGCATCGATCTTTAACCCTCGCAACACCAGAGCGGGGAGGAGGGGCTTGGGATTCCTGTCTATCTTGTGAAAATATCATAACCTAACCTGGTACTCTATATCTTAAGTTTTTAAAAAAAAATTTTATTGTTTACAATGGTTTATTACACCATATTCGGTAACTTTTAAATTTTTCGGTAAAATGTAACCTAAATATTGAAGTCTAAGTAGTGAATGTGACTTTTCGCTACAGATGTCATGTTCATATTATCAGATTTGGGACCCTTATCAGACATCTACATAACTTTAAAAAGTATGATGTGAATGAAAATGAATGAGAAATAACGAAATTTCGACTTTTTAAAATTGTATCGGGTGGTCATACCGTACTCCTCTACACAATATAAACTTTACAGAAGATATATTGGTGTTGCTAAGAATGTGGTAAAACATGTTTCCAGGTTATGCATTGTACTCAGGTTCCAGTACTTATTTGTTAATAACAGTTAAACATATTTTACAATTTTTTTAGGTTCTTTTGGTGGTGGACATGAAGTGCACACTACTTCATATTTCGTGTTATGGAAAATACGTTAATATGCCCACCGGTTGTGCATAGGAATGGAATGTGATAAACCCCTGCCTTCAGCAAACTGGAGTCATTTTTGATGATCCCCAATAACGCTCTTGTTTTATTGGGCGGACGAATGACAGTTTTTACTAGGTGATTTTTCAGTATGCGTCCGAATTTTCTCGTTTGTGCGCCGGAGTGCAATATAAAGGAAGGGGCTACCTCTTCCTCTGTGACATCTCCGTCTCCACAGGTTGCACTCTAGTGGTGGGGTGGAGAGCGCTCCTAATCTGCTATTCTGAGTAACCGTTTCTTCGAAACACAGCCCTCCGGTGTTCCAGTTCCTGGAACAGACTGTCTATGTTTGAGATGGTGCGCCCCCTGTGTGGTAGTGACTTTAGTACTACATCCCTCTGCGCAGGGTGGTGTCAGCTGTCTGTTTGCAAATACAGGTCGGTATGTGTTTTTTTTTTTTTTTTTTTTTTTCATACACGTCGTGGCCCGTGGTGTCATCAGGTCTTGTCCTCATTTTGGTGTTCAGGGATGGTAACTTTACTTTTGCTTCGATCACCATAGTTAATTTGATACTGGGATGCATGAATTTCAGATGTGCAAGGAATGAAAGGACTAGCGTGCCGTCAACGTATTGGGAAAATGTATGCTTCCATATGAATGACGTCAGTGCTCCTTCCGCGAAGTACGGAGACCGAGATATGTAAACACCATTCTTACGTAAATAAACTTGTACATTAATAAAAGTAGCGGCTGTATGATAAAGTAGACTAAGATATCTTTCTGTAATTGTGGATATTTCGTAATGTTTACAATTGTTAGCACTTTAGCGTATAGTAACTCCTACACTAATAAAACTCAGAATACTTCCAAAACTAACATATCTTGCAAAAATCTAAGGACACACGGTCAAATTCTAGTATAGACTGAAGTGCTTTATGTGTGTTAGACGTATACAGCTACAATGCTGTGAACTACAAAAATTTCGAGGCAACCAATGTGAGGGCTTGTAATTTTCGCAAGTTAATTAGCGTTGAATTTTGATTTCGAGATCAATTGTAAGACATATTATTTGTCGATAGTTACTCACTGGGACTAAGTGTCTAACGCTAACATGATATCTTGCTATTGTCGGTTTGTCTATTGAAAAGGTACTCGTCACGTTGTCGTACCATTTAAAGCAGAAAGAAGGTTTGAAGTACTTAATTGATTGTAAAATAAAGTCAGAGAGTAGAGAAAATTATTCAGTTTCATCAGCACCAAAAATCAGACCTGCATTTAGTTAAGTAATTGTGTGAAATGAAACAACCAGTTTACTGTTACCAGTCACTGTTTATTTATCTCCACGACGTGTTTCAAAGGTTTAAACCTCCATCATCAGGTAGATTTACATCTGTTAGTATGAAATGTGTGTGTGTGTGTTGTATTACGATTTTTTGGAGGAACGTACGCCATTGTCTTCAGTGGTCACAGGTTCCTTTCACTGTCGTAACATCTCACATTCATACTGTCATTTTTTGTTTACGAAATATGACAGTGTACGTGTGATATTCTTGTGATGTGTAACATGTGATGTGTAACAATAAACTTGTTGTTTCATTTAACGTCAATAATAGTCAGCATAAAGCCTAACGTAAAATGTTCGCATTTAAAGTTATTATGTGGCCAGTAGGACTATTTATTGGGTGAGGTATAAGTGTGTGATTGTTCCCTAAGCGGTTACATAGCACTTACACGTTAAAAGCTGATCACGCATCTGCTGCTCATAACGTACCAGACTTTATAGCAGCAACTGGAAGCAAGTACGTCGAGCTCCCTGTCCCACTCTTGTCGTAGAATTCTGTCTGTTGGACTTGTGAGACGTGGAGTTTAAATGAGTTTATTCCTAGTAAACTCATAGTAGCTCATGGTGAAAAAATTCTCTTCGCTGATGACAACAATATTATGGTCACTGAGAAAACAAGAGAGCTACTTGCCGAGAAAGTAAATAAACCTCTCAAGGAGATTTATGACTTGTCAATAAGCAATAAAGTGACATTGAACATAAAGAAAACTAATGCCATGAATTTCAGTCTGAAGAGGAAAAATGACCATGTTAAATTAAATGTAGATGACACCTCTATAGACTGTGTAACAAATACAAAATTTCTGGGAATGATTCTTACACTCCTGGAAATGGAAAAAAGAACACATTGACACCGGTGTGTCAGACCCACCATACTTGCTCCGGACACTGCGAGAGGGTGTACAAGCAATGATCACACGCACGGCACAGCGGACACACCAGGAACCGCGGTGTTGGCCGTCGAATGGCGCTAGCTGCGCAGCATTTGTGCACCGCCGCCGTCAGTGTCAGCCAGTTTGCCGTGGCATACGGAGCTCCATCGCAGTCTTTAACACTGGTAGCATGCCGCGACAGCGTGGACGTGAACAGTATGTGCAGTTGACGGACTTTGTAAGTCAACTACCCTGGCCAGCAAGATCTCCGGATCTGTCCCCCATTGAGCATGTTTGGGACTGGATGAAGCGTCGTCTCACGCGGTCTGCACGTCCAGCACGAACGCTGGTCCAACTGAGGCGCCAGGTGGAAATGGCATGGCAAGCCGTTCCACAGGACTACATCCAGCATCTCTACGATCGTCTCCATGGGAGAATAGCAGCCTGCATTGCTGCGAAAGGTGGATATACACTGTACTAGTGCCGACATTGTGCATGCTCTGTTGCCTGTGTCTATGTGCCTGTGGTTCTGTCAGTGTGATCATGTGATGTATCTGACCCCAGCAATGTGTCAATAAAGTTTCCCCTTCCTGGGACAATGAATTCACGGTGTTCTTATTTCAATTTCCAGGAGTGTAGTTGAAGTGGTGTGAACACTCAAAGGTACTTACAAACAGAATGTCATCAGCATGTTATGCCCTTAGAATCCTATCATCAGTGTGTAACACGTAGTGTCTTTTAATTACATATTATTCATATGTACACGCAGTTCTTAGCTATGGCATTCTTTTTTGGGGAACAAACGCACAAAATATGAACACAATTTTCAAAATCGAAAAAAGAGCCATAAAAATAATAACCAAAAATACTAGTCGAGTTCATTGTAAAAATCTGTTCAAAACACTGGCGATTTTAGCTGCTCCATGTAAATACATTTACCAGTCAGTTGTACACGTCAAAAATGACATTGGTAATTACTGCACGAACAGCTCTGTCCATGACCATGCAAAAAGAGATAGACTCAACTTACATGTACCAAGAAAAAATAAATATAAAACTCGAAACAACATTTGCTACCAAGGAATAAAACTCTACAATAAATTACCAAAAGAGATTAAGAACATTGCAAAAATACACTTATTTAAAAATGTAGCTAAATGTACCCTTCTGCAATACATTTTATACACTGAAGGATTACTTAGATAAAACCGAGTGGGTGTTTGGTAAAATAAATGTTATACATATAAATCAATAATGATAATAATAATGATTATAAAACATCCAACATTCCACATAACACCTTCACTTTAAGGTTTTTCCTTTCTTCGTACCTTTGTAGAAATACTGACCCCCGAGCTATGCATAACATAATACTAACACCTTTTTCCTCTTTCTGCGCTATACATCTCACTCATTACGGAGGGATGCTGACTCAGTTTTTCAGGATTGTCGAGTGGTACTTAAGTAAATAAATTAGTGAAATCAAAGTGAACTAGAAATTAGAATATAGATGAAAAACTTGGTTTAGTTTAGAGAGTTACATACTCGCAAACAGCGGGCCGAGCAGCAGAACAGAAGAGACAATGACCGTGGAGTCAGCAACTTCCACATAAGCGGGCGCTGTCGATTCAGCCGTCAGGGCATCGCCCGACCGGCTCACGTGTTTCTCAGTTGTCGTATGTGAGCAAAAGCCCTCGCCTACATCCCAAGAGCCAATGACCGACGTAAAGAAGATTCTTCGAGAAGCTATTCAACGTGACACAAGAGGCAATGACCGGCTCACGTGTTTCTCAGTCGTCACATGGGATCAAAAGCCCTCACCTACATTCCAAGAGCCAACGACCGACGTTAAGAAGATTCTTCGAGACGCTTTTCAACGTGACAGACGAGGCAATGACCGTGAAGTCGTTCACCTCCAGTAAACTGAAGTGAATAAATACGCGAGACGCAGTGGGCCAGACGGATGAAGTCAGATGAAGACAGAGACGGAGACGGAGACGAAGACGGAGACGGAGAGAAGAGACGAAGAAGACGAAGAAGTTTTCAGTCAGTTTCGGTGTTGAAGACCGTCATGCAAGAAGAGACTGCATCATGCACAGACGCACCAAGTCCGCCGCTGTAATGGAATAGCAAGCAGCAGCCGCAGCGCCAGAAGACAGAAGTTAAAAGGTATTTGAAGTCTGGTTTTTACATACCCGGGTGGCTCGTGAGGACGGGAAGGAGACGGCCTCACGTCAGTAGTCACCTGTGAGCTGGGATGAAGACCTGACAGCCGAAGACTGGCAAGCAGGAGTCCGTGGTTCGAGTCCGCCACACTGGCCTTCCCTCGCCGCGCCGCTCCGCTGGCCGACGCAGAACACACGCGGCCGCTTAGAGAAGAGAAACACTGGGACGCGACACCCAAGGTATCATCCGATGCACGATTTCGCTCGCAATAATTAAACTGGCCACCTCGCGCTGCGCTTCTCCAGTCAACTGAGCGAGACAGCGACACGAGATACACACCGCTACGCGTAATCAGACGCCGCCGCCGCCGCCGCCGCCGCCGCTGCCGCAGCAGAAGACTTCACAAACGACACAGCTGCCGCTCTCCGAACCAGAACATCCCGTAAGATACAGTTGTACAAATCTTCAATAAAAGTTATCTTATGTAAAAATGATGTTTCATTCGACCTCATACCCGAGCCAAGGAAGAACCCACCCTGCCCACATGTTGTTAAGAGAGAAAAGTTAATTTATTTAATATTTTCACCCTGACAGAATGCTTTAGAATGCTCATCCCGACAATTGACTTGCATCAAAAGAGAAAACCCAGTTACATTTAGTGACAGAAGTGTCACATTTAGTAACACAATTGTTACATTTGATGTCAGAAGCCGTTTTAGTTGTTACAGGATAGCAAATGGGAAGCTGCGGTACAGAAAATGGCCCAGGTATCAGCACTGCGCGCGCGTGTGTGTGTGTGTGTGTGTGTGTGTGTATGTGTGTGTGTGTGTGTGTGTGTGTGTGTGTGTTTGTGTGTAGTGAGTGAAGTGTTATGACATAATGTGTGTATATAATGTGTGCAGTGACTGATGGTGAACAGTGTGGCATTACATTATTTAATAAGTTATTTGTAAAAAAAGTATTGTATACCAGAAGTAAATTTAATGATTGTCTCTAACTAGAAGTCTGTAAATATATGTATACACGAATTAGCTTATTTTAAATTGATCTAAATTTGTAAATACTTTGACATGTCCTATAATCCTGTAAAAAGAGATCTACGGATGAATAAAGCTACTATTACTGTTAGTACTACTACTAGAAAAATAGAAAGATTAATTTTGAGCTACACACAGAGATACAAAAACAAAGCATTATGTATCAGACGAACAATAAACGCCAGTGACTGGATGGAAAGAGTAAATACCTCGAAATTTCAGCGGGCTGGTCATTTCACTCGCACAAATGTTGACAGTTGGTCAGAACAAATGATACACTGCAGCCCAATTTACCAAAAATGACCGAGCTCAGACCATAAGTGGCATAAGTGGAAGGACCTGCTTCGGTCCACCAGGTGACTGGAATGGATTGTGACGATGGTGATGATGAAAAGAATGAGCAAAGATTTAGGAATTTAAATGTGTTATTCAGTTGGCTTAGAAGCTGCCGGATTTGCCTGATTTCCCTGAGGCCTGGGAAGAGGAACGAGTGAAGCCATTACCAGAAAAGGACGTTGCCATAGCACCGACCAGTTTGTATTTCTCTTGCACTGTCGAAGGCCTTACAATATATAGACATTGCAGGTTGGGGCAGGTGGAGAAATCGGCCGTGGCAGAGCACGCGCTGTGTGAGACCGACCACGTAGTAAAATTCGCCGACACAGAAGTTCTGCCTGTAGCGAAGAGCTATCACCACCGCTTGTTTAGAGAAGCTATAGAAATGCAGCACGGGAATAGCTTGATTAAGAAGGAGGAAAGCCTCAAGGTAACGGATCCTGGATTCCTGTGCCGCAGCGAACGACCGTTGCAGGTAGGAAGACGAGAACCGCACTGGAAATGACCGCGAAGAAGCACTTGGACATTGGTGCGCCCGGTACATAAAGTCTGCGACCGCGAGCTCGATTCCAGTCCAACACCAGCAATGGAGGATGGAAAATTGACAATTCCATCCACTCCTGCTGGCGAGACGTCAGAAAAATCATCAGACGAACGTCGGCCGAAGAACTCGAGACACAAAACAATACGCAGGTTGTCAATAAGTGGCCACGAAAGCCTTAACAACTTTTTAACAAAAAAAAAAACTGCGGCAATGGCTGTGATCTGAACGTCACAGCACGAACTGGAGGTGGCTGTGATACATTTGCCCGTTCAGACTCACAATTCTATCAAATCTCCTGATGCCAATAATTTCACAGCAACACGATGTTTCCGTTAGTAATTCGTCCTCCGTAAGGGACGTTTCAACATTACTGATGATGCCTTATCAGTAATGAAGAACTTTGGAAAGTAGACCTCCACATTTGCTTTGTCTAAGAAAGAGTGTCAAACTACAACACTGGCACTTAATCCTGACACAGCCTCAGTTTTCAAATAGTTTTTTCTGCTGCCGTTAAACTGATTATCAGCTTGAATACTGACTCACAGTCCCGCGTATGAATTTGCTTTGTGCTGTATAGTGGCGTCTCCCTATGTTTCTGTCTCTGTTTTCAACAAAGAAGATGATTCTCTTTGTCGTTAGTTGCGTATAAATTAGTAGTGCAACTTAAATGTTGGTGGGTGATGGTATCCTCTTGGGTGGCGTTAACACGTAGTACTATCTACATTTAGTCTCGTGGGTCATTGTCTTCTTCGTCTTCTTACGTGGGGTTCCGTTGGCGATTCTGCGAAGGCTACAGATTTCTTGCTGTAGTTGCAGCGATGTGTGGAGCATGTTCGAGTATGTATGCGTTGCTCGGCGCGATGATAGTAACGCTAATAACTTCACTGATGGGTTTATGAACTGCTTCAGTATCCGTTGTGATACTATGCGGCTGGTTCCGTGAAGTTTGTGGAGCGGGGAGTGTGTACACTGTAGCGTGGCTATGTTGTCTCTTTCGCTTCCCGGAGTGAGTTTAGGTAAGACCATTGGAGAAAGATGTAGCTGGGAAGAAGGATGTACGACGGTTAAGGAGAGTGTACAGTGACAATGGTGATCATTGCTGCTGCTTTAGCAGACATATTATTAACAGTCTTTTGATGCTGGAGATGCTTTCCATTGCTCTAATACGATACGGTACGTTATGAAAACTCGTGTTCCTGCTAGTAGGAAGGATTTCGAGAAAGTGGCTGAACGATGGAATAAGACAGAGACGAATTTGCTCTGACGGGAACAGCTGTTTCGCCAATGTTGTTCGGATAAAAGCGTCAAGATAGAGGAAAGATGTGAGGGGCAGTGTGCCTCGATAAGACAATAGAGAAGACAAAGGGTTTGGAAATCTCTGTTCTTGCCTGCACGCGACCTGGATAGCTGTCATATGATAATGAAATATGATCAAAGAATCGAACATCACAGATATAATGAATGCAGGCCTTCAGAACCAGTTCCAGGTGCCGTGAATTTATCTGAGAAAGGCGTTGCAGGAGCACATCGCTGTAATGAATAATTGAAGGTATGAGTGTTACTAGAAGTTTCTTTTGCAAGCTAAGAGGGAATAGCTATTTTATATTTTTATAGGACACGGAGAGTTGCTAATTTCTTCCTGCACACTGTAATTGTGCTCAGTCTAATGTAGATTCTCATCTATTATCACGATACACTATGTGATGAAGGGGAAAAGTTGATATTTGGCTCATTTATGGTTAATGACGGTAGAGAATCCCAATATTTCGGGCTTATGGGCCTAGAATAGCGAACCAGTACCACTTGTGTTTTTGATAGGTCAAGCTTTGCCCATACACCCTGCGCCCATTTTGATAGTGCCAGAGGCCGGTACTGAGATTCTTGATAGCTGTCTTAAGGTTTGTTGCTTTTGCACTTAGATAAAAGAAAGTCATCAGAGTATATGTGGTATTTGCAGCCGGGTCAAAATGATATCTTTTAATCACAATAAATAGAGTGTAGGACTCAAAATCGTCTTGGGGGACGCCTGATACTACCTGCTTCGATTGTAAATTTGTGGTGTCGGGTACGACGCACTGCTGGCGAGGCGTCAGGTAATGAGCGAAACCATCGCACTGCACTTTGTGAGAAATTTAGGGTGCTGAGTGTGGCAAGTAAAACGTCTAAGTCGACAGTGCTAAAGGCTTTGTTGAAGTCTCAGAAGTGCATCATAGTCCCCTGTTGTGCATCTATGGCAAACTTCTGGTCATCTGTTTCTTTTATTGAAGCAGATATTTTGCTGCGATGTTTACATGATATTCGTCAAATCGTTCAAATGGCTCTGAGCACTATGGGACTTAACTTCTTAGGTCATCAGTCCCCTAGAACTTAGAGCTGCTTAAACCTAACTAATCTAAGGACATCACACACATCCATGCCTGAGGCAGGATTCTAACCTGCGACCATAGCGGTCGCGCGGTTCCAGACTGAAGCGCCTAGAACCGCTCGGCCACAACAGCCGGCGATATTCGTCAACTAGCTTGTTTGTGGTTAGGTGGTTTGGTAGCTGGTCGTGGACCATATATTCCAAGGCCTTGGGCAGTGCAGGAAGAATGCTAATAGGTTGGCAATCAGAGGGTGCTGTGGCAATGTCCTTTTCTGATGGTCAATTTACTAGTACCTGTTTCCAGGTCTTAGGGGAGACGCTTGTTACTAAGGAGTGGTTGAAGATATATGCTATAGTGGACAGTAGAGGGTCGACAGTAAGTTGCATCATTTGATCTGTGATACTGTAATGTTCAGTAGATGCTAATCTGATACGCATGATGCCTTTTTGATGGTAATGCCGGTAACATACTTTAGCTAAAGTTTTTTTGTGGCCATAGTCGTTAACCCCATGAAGTAATCAATGCGTCTCTGCTTCGTTTGTGGTTCACTTGTGGCTGAAGATAATGAGATTACACACCTGTGGTCTAGGGGTAGCATCCTCGATTAGTAATCAATACGTCATCGGTCCCTGGTTGGAACTCCACCCACCGCTTAAAACTTGAATAAAAATCATCAGCAATAACGGCCTAAGATTCTGGTATAAAAACTCACCGTCAATCAGCCAATGGCCTTTTCAAAGAGGCCAGATGAGCAGACAGATATTTAGGACACCTTCTTGACCTAGAGTTAGGAAAATGCCCCCACAGTTGACAGAATCTGTAATGATCAACGGCATCAGCATGCAGAAGGAAATGGAAACCGCTGCATTAAAGACACATACCTAAGGTGTATCCACAGGACATGTGGCCTGTAAGTGAAAAAGTGTCAAGATGAACGTTCCATTTACAAATTCGGATCTCTGGGAGAGAAGTACCAAGGGGCAGGTGATCATGAGAAAAAGATTGAATAATGATCGAAAGGATAACATTCTATAAGTCGAGGCGTGGAATGTCAGAAGAATGAATGTAGTAGGTAAGCTAGAAAATCTAAAAATGGAAATGCTAAGGCTTAATTTAGATACAGATTGATTCAGTAAAGTGATATGGAAATAAGAGAAAGATTTATGGTCAGCTGAGCGTAGGGTAATATCAACGGCAGCTGGAAATGGTACAGCTCGCGCTGGATACGTTGGCCGATGCGCAGTGAGCAGTTTTCATCCAATGTGCTGGGGGAGTTCATTCGTTTGTTCCGAAGTGGAGGCTAATATGTGTTTTCCACCTTTCGGCCGGTCAGCGATGACAGAATCGTGGCGCGCTCTCTGCAATCTTTCTCAGACGAATTTATATAAAATATTCGGCAAAACAATTCATTTTTGCTTTATCTACAGGTTTATAAGTTCGGTTCATGATGATGCGTCCCTCATTTCGTTAATAGTTATTGTGATATTTACGTGAAAGTAATACACTGTGCGTGATTTGGAAAAGTGTGCAATGAAAAACTGATTTCGCAATCATTTTAAGTTTGGTACATATTACATAATATGTTGTTGCACTTGAAATTTAGGTAACATATTCAATTTTTCTTCAGACTTGGGTAGATGTATCTGTCACCAATCTCGAGAAAATCGCTCTACTGTAGCACACTCATCTGCGATCGCGCCGCGCCAGCGACAATGCCAGTGTGAAATATCCACAACATTCCTCGAATTTCATAAATAGTTTCAAATATCGAAAAGAGACTTTGGAAAACGATAACACGCAAACAGGAGAGTATTGAACCATATCTTTAGTATGTAAAATTTCATTATCTGCAGAGTTATTCCAATTACAGACTTTTTCAGTGAAAGAATATTATTTTTAGGGCCATCGATAGCTGGTGAAATGAGAAATGATGCGGCTTTTGGAACAACATATGTGAAGACATTATATGTTTTCTTGTACCGAGGATGTGTTTTTTTAATGGCTATTGACTTTGCCTTTCCTCAGTTCATCATTTAATAAACTTAATAAACCACTGTTACATAAATCTCTCGCAGAAGAGACACTGTACACTCCATTTTGTTTTGGCAAAAGAAGAAGATTTTGAGATGACAACAAGAGAAATGTGTAGGTTTTACTCAAAAGTCGCCACTCATGACGCTTCTCTGAAAGTTACAAATTGTTAACAAACTAGGCGAAAATAAATCGTAGCATTTTCGGCGGAATTCCCTGTAGATACTAACGAAAGCAGATGTGACAGCAGATCATTTTGAACGGTTACAATGAGAGTGTGGGCAAGGAGGGACCCCAATTAATATACCCAAAAAATGTGAGCGTAGGCTTAAGTTTAGAACGGCACTTTCTCTCCAGCGCTCGGTGTTTCTCCTACAGCGCCCTGAGCAACACCCGCCAATGCCTCTCTCCCTACGCTTCTCCAGCCGACTGCGCATCTAGCGGCCACAGCATTTTGCGCGCACTGTATAACGGCAGTAGGATTATTTATGAATGGGAGGGTAGGAAAGAGATTATATTACTGTGAACGGTTTGTGATAGGATTGTTCTCCTCGGAATCGACAGCAAACAAACACCGACAACGATTGTTCAGGTATACATTCAGACGTCGCAAGGCAAATATGAGGTGACAGAAAGTATATGAGAACATTGAAAAGGTAATTTCGCACTTAATGGGAGATGGAAATCTAATGGCCATGGGGGATTGGAATGCGGTCGTAGGGAAATAAGTAGAAAAAAGGGTTATTGGAAACATGGGCTAAGTATTAAGAACGAGAGAGGAGAAGGACAAGTTCAGTACCGAAAATACATTTCAGCTTGTGTTAGATAATACTCAGATGAAGAATGTAAAGGGGAGGAGGTATATTGGGAAAAGGCCGGGAAATACGGGAAGATTTCAGTTGCCTTACATCATTGGCAGGCAGAGATTCCGAAATCAGATACTGGATTCTAACAAGGATTTGGTAGCAGGTATGCATTCTGATCAAAATTTAGTAGTGATGAAGATTAGGCTGAAGTTTCGGTGACTAGATAGGAAGAATCAGTGAGCAATAAAGTGAGATAGAGAATTACTAAGGAATGATGAGGTACACTTGAAGAACATTTGTGCTATAGATACTGCGATAAGGAATAACTGAGTAATCAGTTCAGTTGAAGATGATTGGACATCTGTAATCAGGTCAATCACAGAAGCTGGAAAGGAAAGCTTAAGTACAAAGAAGGTAACTGCAAAGAAGCCATGGGTGACAGAAAAAATGCTTCATGTGATCGATAAAAGAAGGAAGTACAAGAATCTTCAGGGAAATTCAAGGATACAAAAATACGAGTCGCTACGGAATGAAATTAATAGGGAGTGCAGGAAAGCGAAGACGAAATGACTACATGAAGACTGAGAAGAAATCGAAAAAGAAATTGTTGTAGGAAGAACTGACCCAGCGTATAGGAAAGTCAAAACATCGTTAGCTCAAATTAAATGCAAGGGCGGTAACATTAGGAGTGCTATAGGAATGAAATGGAGAGGAGAGAGCAGGCGGGTGAAAAGAGTACACTGAAGGCCCCTATGAGCAGGATACTTGTCTTACGACGCGATAGAGGAAGAATCAGGCATCAGTATTAGAATCAGATTTTGAAAGAGCTATGGAAGGCTTCACATAGCGTAGGGCACAAAGGATAGTTAACATTCCATCAGAATTTGTAAAATCAGTGCGGAAAGTGACAAGACAAAGACTATTTATATTGGCCTGTAGAATATATAAGTCTGGCGATATACCATCTGACTTTCAGAAAAACGTCACCCGCAATTACGAAGATTGCAAGACCCGACAATTGCAAGAATTACTGTACAGTCAGCCTAACATCTCGCGCTCCTACGTTACTGATGAGAACAATAGAAAAGAAAGCTGAGGATGTAATAGCTGACATTCACTTTTGCTTTAGGAAAGGTAACGGCATCAGAGAAGCAGTTGTGACGTTGAATTTGATAATGGAACCAAGATTGAAGAAAAATAATGGCATATTGATAGGATTTGTGACCAGGAGAAATCTTTCTACAGAGCCAAATGGGGCTAGATGTTCGAAATACTGAAAAAATAAGTGTACGCTATAGGGACTGAGGGAGTTCGTACTAAAGGAAAGGGAGAACTATAAGAGTGGACGATAGAGAACGAAGTGCTTAGATTAGAAATGGTGTAAGATATATAGCCTTTCACCCCTACTGATCAATCTATGCATCCAAGAAGCAATGACGGAAATCAGAGGACGTTTCGAGAACGGAATTAAATCTCGGGGTTAATGAATATCAATGGTGAGATTCACTTATGACATT
The DNA here is from genome assembly GCF_023898315.1 of Schistocerca nitens. NCBI lineage: Eukaryota > Metazoa > Arthropoda > Insecta > Orthoptera > Acrididae > Schistocerca > Schistocerca nitens. Next base: position 122,495,253 of record NC_064622.1, on the reverse strand, counting down.
GCTATCGTCAGTGAAAGTGAAGAAGAATTACAGTATCGGTTAAATAGAGTGAACAGTCTAATGAGTACAGAATGTGAGTTGAGGGAGAACCGAAGCATAACGCAAATAATGAGAACTAACAGAAATAAGAAGAGCGAGATACTTAACATGAGGATTGGCGGTCACGAGGTAGATGAAGTTGAAGATTGGTTCAAATGGCTCTGAGCACTATGGGACTTAACATCTGAGGTCATCAGTCCCCTAGAACTTAGAACTACTTAAACCCAACTAACCTAAGGACGACACACACATCCATGCCCGAGGCAGGATTCGAACCTGCGACCGTAGCCGTCGCGCGGTTCCAGACTGAAGCGCCTAGAACCGCTCGGCCAATCTGGCCGGCTGTAGACTGCAAGTGCTACTCTGAAATGAAGAGTTTGGCATAGGAGATGAATTCGTGACAGACCGTATCAAACTAGTTAGAACACTAAAGAGTTGTAAAAAAGGTAATGTGAGGTACCGAGTCAATTCTTCAGCTGGAACAACAAGATTAGCTGCAGCTTTTACTCTGCCTATAACAAGACTACTTTGCATTTCGCACAGGACAGCTAGTCTACTTCTATTGTCGGATAATTTATAGGCACTCCTGTGTTCTGCATTTCTAACAGCTTGACTGACTCTATTTCTCCTCTGTCTGTTAGCGTTGTGCTTTTCAGTCGTGGGTCGTAGTTTGCATGCCCGATGTGCAGCGTCCGTGAGACTCACAAGACATTTTACTTCTTCAATTAACAAAAGAGCTAACTTTCTTCTTAATACCTCAGTCATTTGAGGCATATTTGTTACATATTTGAGTAAGTTTGTTACTCAATCTGCGAAATTTTTCATTTATGTCCGAGAAGGTAGTCGATGTCCTCCGCCCTATTTCTAGCGCCACAGTTGCAAGTTCGGGTAAGTTAATACGTCTGACGTCTTGGTATGTTGTCAGTTACCGTTTGTTTCTTGGGTATTCTAGTGGGTACATCATAAAAATTATGTCAAGGACGGACATACCAGTTGCAGGTATTTGAGAGGTACGATTTACTCTTTTCGGGGATTTCTTTGCAAAAATATCTATTAAAGAGTGAGTACTGTTCGTACGATTTGTAGGAGCTAGACGAAGTAGCGACAAGTTTGAAGTAGAATGCTTGTGCTTAAAATTCACACTGGAAGAGCTATTGTACGGACAATTTATGTTATTGTCACCAGCTATAATTGTATGTTCGTATGTCGAGTCATGTGACAGATAACACAGTTGGCTGAAGTGACAGGTCAGTGCCTCTAGGCAGTAAGAGAGAGAGAGAGAGAGAGAGAGCAAGGTCAGTCGACTCGTTTCTTTTTTCACCCCAACAGGATCACTGCTGTCCTCTTTCACATAGTGAAGGCAGCAGACGTAGCGCCGCGCGGAGTGGCCGCGTGGTTTGAGGCACGATGTCACAAACTGCGCGCCCCTACCATCGGAGGTTCGAGTCCTCCCTCGGGCATGGGTGTGTGTGTTGTTCTTAGCATAAGTTAGTCTAAGTTAGTTTCAGTAGTGTGTAACTCTAGGGACCAATGACCGCAGCAGTTTGATCCCTTAGGAATTCACACACATTTGAACAGCAGAGATAGCATCGACACGGCCTTCATCTTTACCGAATGTACGGTCGATAATTTAAATAATGGTTCAGCACATCACGTATATGTTACTCAGTCAGTGAATTTAGGGCTTTATACTGATCTTTGGAGTATAAAACATTCGATATACCATTGCAGAATATCTCTTGATTCTTGGCCTTGAGCACTGTGTGAGTTAACATCTGAGGTCATCAGCCCCCTAGAACTTAGAGCTACGTAAACCTAACCAGCCTAAGGACATCACACACATCCATGCCCGAGGCAGGATTCGAACCTGCTGCCGTTGCACTCCGCACTGAAGCGCCTAGAACCGCTTGGCCACAACGATTATCTCTTACTTTGTACCCATATAAAATTCGAGAATTTTAGTTTTTGTTTTTAGTGCAGATATACATCGTACTTCAAAAAGAATGACCAAAATTCAAAACTCTATATTTGTTGTCAACAACTTACTAAAACTGTGGGATGCACTGCTAAATACCCACGAAATCTTGAAGTTTTCGCTATGATATTACAATTAGCCTGTGTGTCCACCAGCAGCAGCATCAGCCACATCCAAACGATAGCTAAACTCGTCATAAACTTCGCAAAATGTATATGCTTTCACTGAAGATATGACGGCTGTTATTCTGTTCTCCGCTTCTTCCATGTCAGAAGGTAAAGGGAGATGGACACACTTTCCTTACAGATCCGCGCAATAAAATGTCGCATGAGGTCATGTCGGCCAATCTTAGAGGTCAAGGATGCAGGGCAATGCCGCGGGATGGGTCCCGTACATCCACTTACGGTGTAAATTCAAGCGCCGGCACGCCATTCGGGAACGACAGGGAAGAGAAGGCTGTGAGAAGCAGTCAACGAAGTCCACACTGACCGGACCTCTCTTCAGGACGACAACGCAACAGCAGCGGCCCCTATGTGATGAGGACATAAGCATCGCGACCGACTGGTGACGGCCTAGTTGTATAAAAGCATCAATGATACCCAGTTCAATAGCAGCTTCAAGATTAGCGACAGTATAGAAGTGTCAACGCTAGATCACTTTGCTTGTACTCTCTATATATAGCACAGAATTGGGATAGTTTATAATTAAGAAGATTGTTTGTTTCGTATATGGCCGTTTGCTTGTGCCACATCTGTGTAATTGCAAAAGTTGAGTATTGTAGTTTTCTTTTTGAAACAATACTCATTAATACGATTTTTCTGAATGTTTGTCTAGCGACCGAGCATGCAGGCTTCCTAGACACAGCATATTTGACGACAAGGCAGCACGAATACCAATACGGCAACCTGTTCACGTTTCGCACCCAGAGCCAGGCTGCAACAATTTTGTTTTGTCGTGGACTTTAGTGTTTGGTTGGAGATTTATTCTACACTACTGGCCATTAAAATAGCTGCACCAAGAAGAAATGCAAATGATAAACGGGCATTCATTGGACAAATATATTATACTAGAACTGACATGTCATAAAATTGTCACGCAATTTTGGTGCATATATCCTGAGAAATCAGTACCCAGAACAACCACATCGTTGATACGCCTCGACATTGAGTCAAACAGAGCTTGGATGGCGTGTACAGGTACAGCTGCCCATACATCTTCAACACGATACCACAGTTCATCAAGAGTAGTACTGGCGTATTGTGACGAGCCAGTTGCTCGGCCACCGTTGACCAGACGTTTTCAATTGGTGAGAGATCGGGAAATGTGCTGGCCAGGGCTGCAGTCGAACATTTTCTGTATCCAGAAACGCCAGTACAGGACCTGCAACATGCGGTCGTGCATTATCCTGCTGAAATGTAGGGTTTGACACGGATCGAATGAAGGGTAGAGCCACGGGTCGTAACACATCTGAAATGTAACGTCCACTGTTCAAAGTGCCGTCAATGCGAACAAGAGGTGACCGAGACGTGTAACCAATGGCACCCCATAACATCACGCCTGGTGATACGCCAGTATGGCGATGACGAATACACGCTTCCAATGTGTGTTTACCGCGATGTCGCCAAACACTGATGCGACCATCATGATCCTGTAAACAGAACCTGGATTCATCCGAAAAAATGACGTTTTGCCATTCGCGCACCCAGATTCGACGTTGAGTACACCATCGTAGGCGCTCCTGACTGTGATGCAGCGTCGAGGGCAACCGCAGCCATGGTCTCCGAATTGATAGTCCATGCTGCTGCATACGTCGTCGAACTGTTCGTGCAGATGGTTGTTGTCTTGCAAACGTCCCCATCTGTTGATTTAGGGATCGAGAAGTGGCTGCACGATCCGTTACAGCCATACGGATGAGATGCCTGTCATCTCGAGTGCTAGTGATACGAGGCCGTTTGGATCCAGCACGGCGTTCCGTATTACCCTCCTGAACCCACCCATTCCATATTCTGCTAACAGTCATTGGATCTCGACCAGCGCGAGCAGCAATGTCGCGATACGATGAACCGCAATCGCGATAGGCTACAATCCGACCTTTATCTAAGTCTGAAACGTAATTGTACGCATTTCTCATCCTTACACGAGGCATCACAATAACGTTTCAGCAGGCAACGCCGGTCAACTGCTGTTTGTGTACGAAAAATCGGTTGGAAACTTTCCTCATGTCAGCACGTTGTAGGTGTCGCCACCGGCGCCAACCTTGTGTGAATGCTCTGAAAAGCTAATCATTTGCATATGACAGCATCTTTCTCCTGTCGGTTAAATATCGCGTCTATAGCACGTCATCTTCGTGGTGCAGCAATTTTAATGGCCAGTAGTGTACTTTCTTTTCTTGCCGAAGTGTGTTTACCTGTTTTGGAAATGTATCTTATAGTGTTTTTGATAGTCAGTGTTTTCAGGATGGCGCTGCAGATATTTTCTTTGCTTGTGTGGTTATTTTTCTTGATTGCATTGTCTGTTTATCGCATTTGCCTATTCCAAAATGAGCAACCCACCTCTACCTCCCTCTGCTCAGGCACCTCAACTTCAAGCGATAAATGCAACGCTGCTAACACAATGTTTCAGTTTCAGACGCAGCAGATGGTCACTCTACCAAACATGGAACAGCTGCCTTTGGCGAACGACACACCTAATGCTTTGCCACAGTCAACAACTGTAGCTCCGAGTGCCATACCGCCTTCTCGCCAGTTTCAGGAAAAAGAAGAGGAATGGCTAGTGTATATATGACGGTAGTATCTGTTCCCGAAAGAACAGTTACCGTGGTTGACCATGCAGCTTTGCTAGAAATGAAATGATAATTAAATGGACACCCTAGTTGCAAACAGGCGTTGATGTACTTCATTGGGGACATGTTGAAAATGTGTGCCCCGACCGAGACTCGAACCCGGGATCTCCTGCTTAAATGGCAGACGCTCTATCTATCTGAGCCACCGCGGGCACAGCGGATAGTGCGACTGCAGGGACTTATCCCTTGCACACTCCCCGTGAGTGGTGTGGACATGTTGGGAATGTGGATCTCACGGGGAGCGTGCAAGGGATAAGTCCCTGCAGTCGCACTATCCGCTGTGCCCGCGGTGGCTCAGATAGATAGAGCGTCTGCCATTTAAGCAGGAGATCCCGGTCGGGGCACACATTTTCAACATGTCCCCAATGAAGTACATCAACGCCCGTTTGCAGCTATGGTGTCCATTTAATTATCATTTCAATGGCTAGTGTTGTTTCAACAGTATGAAGCCCACACCATTGCTCGCAAATAACAGGTACTGTGAAACTTCGTTACTTTTTGTCAATGGTCGGAAGTGCAGTCTTTCACCTCATTCAGAAATTGTTCCATAATGTCAATCCGAGTAAACTTTCCTGTGATCAGGTTGTAGATTCGCTAACTATTATGACCAATAAGTGAATGTAGTGCCAGTTAGGTAACAATTCTTTTGTTGCAAAATGGTCAGATCAGACTTATTGCAAGTAATCATTCCATGTAGGTTTTCACGGCCGGCGTCTTCATCAATAAACACTTCCGGGCTAAGTTGCCGTGGTCGATCTGTAAAACTTCTTCTCCCTGACTCACCTCCGAAGATGTTCTCCGTAGTTGAGAACGAAACGTCAGGGAGAAGAAGTTTTACAGATCGACCACGGCAACTTAGCCCGGAAGTGTTTATTGATGATGTTATTGCAAGTAAGTAACGGATTTGCAGAGTATGACTAGGGAATGCAAATTCAGATGTACTTGGAGTTCATGATATTCAGATGTTACGTTGTGTGATGTGATAGTATACAACGTAAGTGATGTCAAACTTAGTGAACAGATATTGAAACGGTCTGATGCATCATTCCAGCACACAGTGCAAATTCTAAATGAGTGTGATGCAGGTGCCATAGCGGCTGATAAACTTGAGCAGCCACCAATTTGTCGTGTAGAGTCATCCTGTGCTCACAACTGGCCCAGTAGGTAGCAACAGCCCACGCTTGCAATGCCATGAAAACAGCTCTCTAAACAGGTGGACAGCATTAAGTCATGCCTTCTATACTATTCACGGCACAGAGGCCAAGACTGCCAGTCTAAACAAGCACAGTGTTACGCTTGTGGCAAGAAAGGTCACATACCATCCGTATGTTTGCAACGGAACAAACATAAGAATTCTGCCCACTCACAAAAAATCTAGTCACGAGGCCCATTTAATTAACGCAATGTATTCAAGGGCTGCTGTAGGCATTAGCGTTTCTTCAGTGCGACGCCAGAACAATCAAACGGTTTGTTCATTTGCACGTTAATGGGAAACGTGTGAAATTTCAGTTGGACACGGGTGCCTCTGTTACATTGCTGAATCGTAACATGTATGAACTGTTAGGTTCACCTCGCCTATCGTCCGCCCCCGGTAGCTCAGTGGTCAGCGCCAGACTGTCAATCCAAAGGGCCCGGGTTCGATTCCCGGCTGGGTCGAAGATTTTCTCCGCTCAGGGACTGGGTGTTGTGTTGTCCTAATCATCATCATTTCATCCCCATCGACGCGCAAGTCGCCGAAGTGGCGTCAAATCGGAAGACTAGCACCAGGCGAACGGTCTACCCGACTGGAGGCCCTCGTCACACGACCACGCCTATCTAAAACTAGCACGCACCTGATGGCGTATAATGGACAAGACATTCCCATTCTCGAAAAATGTTCTTTGCTGCCGTGTATCGCTTGCATATGCGAACTGTGACTTTCACTCTGGTACAATCTGTGCTACGATAACGCGATTGTGAGAACATATTTGGCCTTGCTTCGTTTCATTTGTTTGGATTTAGCATACAGGACAATGTGCTGTCAACGACTGCATTCAACGCCAAAGACAGGAAGAAATCCCTGAACTCTTTTATGAAGTTTTAGGCATGGCTAACAATTTTTTTGACATATTATTATGAAAGACAGTGCTCAGCCGTAATTTTGTCGGGCCAGAAATGTTTCCCTTGCATTACGGAACAAAGTCGCTGCTGAACTTAAAGAATTGCAAGATAGCGGAGTTATTGCCCCCATACAAGCAAGTCAATGGGCAAGTCCACTGGTTTTGTCCCTAAACCTTCAAATCACATTCGCCTCTGTGTTCTTTTTAAGTCTACAGTCAACCCCCAAACTGTGATTGACATATATCCATTGCCACGGCCAGAGGATCTCATGGACAGATCAGGCGCTGCTCGCTATTTTTCAAAAATTGATTAGTGCGATGCATATCTTCAAATACCGCTAGGCGAAGAATCTCAAACCGTGTTTGGGCTTGTTTAAATTTTTTGCATTTGCCTTTTGCCTGTGCTTCAGCACCCGCTACATTCCAACGGTATTTGGAACAGCTCACTACGCAAGTAGAAAACTGTTCGAACTATTTGGAAGATGTTGTCGTGACAAAGCGTACATCTGAAGAACGCATTGCTAATTTGCGTGCTTTTTTCGTGTGTTATCTGATGCCGGACTAAAGTGAAGACTGGACAAGTGTAATTCTTTTAAAGCTGAGTTGGGATATCTTGGTCATGTCGTAAACAGTCAAGGTGTACATCCTCTTCAGTCACATTTGTTAGCCATACGAGACGTGCCAGTCCCTCGCAATGTCACAGAACTGCAGTCAGTCTTAGAGAAAATGAACTATTATATTCGGTTCATACCGAATGGTGCGGTAATCGCAGCTTCATTGCCTCGCTTGCCTTGTTTGTTTGGACAGATGAGTGCCAAGAAGCTTTTCATAAACTTAGAGATGCATTGCTCAGCGATCAATGGTTTTCCACGTTCATCCTGACAAACCAGTTGTGTTGCAAGCTGATGCTTCCTCTTGCGAAATCGGTGCAGTGCTTTCACACAGATTTGGTGATAAAGACTGGCCTATCGCTTTTGCATCAAAAGTGTATCCCAAAGTTCAGTGTAACTATTCACAAATTGAGAAAGAGGCATTGGCTATTGTGTATGTTGACGCCAAATTCCACCACTGTATGGTACAAAATTCTACTTAGCAACGGATCACAAGTCAATGCAGACCTTATTTCATCCGATGATGCCGGTTCCTGAACGAACTGCCTTAAAATTGCGAAGATTGGCTTTGTTGTTGTCTCAATACCAGCACGAGATTATGCATAATCCGAACACTCAAATGGTAATGCGGACGCACCTTCACGTCTTCCGATTGGTCCTGTTACGGATTTTGACGTTTCTAATGCATTTTGTTGTAACATCACTCTTCACGATTCTGAACTGCTTCAGTCCTTTCCTCTGAACTCCAGGAAAATTATACAGGCCACGGAAGCTGATTCATATTTGAACATTTTGCTAAAATACATTCGCACATCTTGGCCTCGCTCATTGCATAGTATAAAGAACCCTGTAGTGCGCCGATACTTTGCACGTCGGCATAGCCTGGCTGTACAGCGAGCTGTGATTCTTTTTCATAATGACAGTGGTTAGTGACCTTTGCAAAAGGAAGTGTTACAGTTACTTTACCAAGGAGAGCGGGGCGTTGTTCATACGAAACAGCTAGCGCGTCGACACTGTACTCGACAGGGTATGGACACCCAAATAGAACAGAGACGTCACAGTGTCACGCAATTGCGGAAAATCAGCCCGCTCCGCCACAAAAATTCTCTGCTTGGCATAAGCCACAATCACGATGACAACGTGTGCACATAGACTTTGCAGGACCTTTCTGGAACACTCATTGGTTGTTTATGGTAGACTCTTATAGGAAGTATACTTTTGCTCTGCCAATGAAATCGACAACGTAACGTATCACAGTTCAGGCGTTGTCCTCTATTTTCTTCCTAGAAAGTTTACCTGAAGTTAGAGTGTCGGACAAGGGCCCTCAGTGCACGTCAGATGAATTTTAAACATTCTGTGAACGCAATGGCATACAGAATGTGCTTAGTGTACAGTTCCATACATAGTCAAACGGCGAAGCGGAACGTTTTGTCAGAATCTCCAAGCAGCAGATGGCCAGACTTCACACTGTGCACACCAGGGATCTAGCATTGAAACTGTTTCTCGCCTCTTATCGTTCGCATCCACGAGGTGTATCATCGCCGGCGGAACTGTTTCAAGGCCGCTGCCATCGGACACTGCTCCACCTGCTCCGCCCTCCTCAGCATCCAGCGCAGAAGGAAGGCCGCAAGTATCGCTTCGCGCCGCAGGATATTGTGTTTTTCAGTGTATTTAGCGGCAGCAGACGGTGGGCGCGAGGCGAAATTCTTCGTCAACTTGGCGCATGCTTGTATCTCATTTCAGGCCCAGACGGATAGCCGCACCGACATCACAATCAAATTCGCCATTGTCGTGTGAACGGTGATCCTTCTGTAGCTCTTCCCCCAGATTTACGGATCCTGAGGACAGCGCGTCCACAGCAGCCCCCCCCCCCCTCGCCCCCCACGACGGTGTAATCAAGACACCGCGGGATGACCCCATGGAGCGGTTCTAAGTGCTTCAGACTAGAAACGCGCGACCGCTATGGTGGCAGGTTCGAATCCTGCCTTGGGCATGGATGTGTGTGATGACCTTAGGTTAGTTAGTTTTAAGTAGTTCTAAGTTATAGCGGAATGATGACCTCAGATGTTAAGTCCCATAGTGCTCAGAACCATTTTAAGTGCACCGTGCATGTGCCCCATATTTGTAGCTTCACAGATTTTCCTCCAAGATTCATTATTTTTGATCCAAACCCAACACCAGCTGTGTGACTACTTTCATCCTTAAATTTACATTATATGATTTGGTGCAATAGCCGGCCGCGGTGGCCGAGCGGTTCTAGGCGCTACAGACTGGAACCGCGCGACCGCTACGGTCGCAGGCTCGAATACTGCCTCGGGCATGGATGTGTGTGATGTCCTTAGGTTGGTTAGGTTTAAGTAGTTCTAAGTTCTAGGGGACTGATGACCTTCTGAACTGGTGCAATAAACACGACATTCCTGACCCAGCACTGTCGATAACTAAAAATTTAATCAGGAAAACGTACGACTGAGACATCTTTCAATACATATTTATTCCGGCTTTGCCGCAATATTTACTCTGACGCAATTATTTCTCCAGAACTGCTTTTGATTTCTCCTCGAACAACACATACGTCAGACGCTACACTTCCCTTTTCAGTGAACTTCCTCCCTATTCAAAAGGACTGCAGTCTGAAGCAGGCTATATTCGAAAATTAATGTATGAAAGTACAATGCCTACTTACTATTTGCAAACCCAATGATACATGACACGAAAAAAAAAAAGAAAAACTACAAATACTGTACTACATTCTGGATCACAGAGCATATGGTACTTCATGCTGTACTCTATCTTCCTGGTTTTCTCTGTTCTTAGCACATCTCTTCACTATCTCTTTCTTCCTATTTCCTTCCTGTGACACGCCTGGAATCACATCCGGGCAACCCTTAAATGGCCGCAACCGCCCTATGTGTACTATCATTGTACTAGTTGGCAGCTGAAGCTTAAAATTAACGGGGGATGCAGTTTCAACATCTTGGTATGGCCCTTGATACCTCATGAGGAACTTCTTCAATTTCCATTTTTGCGTATAGGGACTGGACAGCATTACCCATTGCCCCACTCTATACTGCGGTAAACTTCCTTTCCACTTTACTGCCTCTTTCTGCGTTTCCAAAACCTTTGTATTCGCCTTTTTACCTGTTTACAAATATCCCAAATTGTCCTTGCGAATTGACGTACAGATTCACCGGCCCTTCCTTTCTGTAGCCTCACCAAATCAAATGGTGACGGCCTTTTTCGCCCGTACACTACCTCAGATGGAGGCAAACCGGTATTTGTATGGACTTTCGCATTGTATGCGCATACAATATGCTTCAAATACTTGTCCTACTGATGGTGATGAGAACTCATATAAAAACTCAGCATCTTCCCAATTGTTCTGTGTACCCGTTCAGTCCTTCCGTCGGCCTGTGGATGCAGCGCACTCGTCCTCAACTTGTTTACGTTCTACAATTCACACAGCTCCTCCATCAAATCCGACATCAAGTTGGTCCCTTGGTCAGTAATTATTGTCTCCGGCACACCAAACTTCAAAATCCAGTTCTTTACTAACGCTTGCGCGACCATTGCTGCCAGTTGATTTGGCATAGCCACCATCTCCACATACCTCGAAAATGGTCTATCATTGACAGAACGAATCTGTTCCCCGATGGTGTTCGCCTGAAAGGTCATAAGACATCGATCCCCAGCATAGAGAATGGACATGTCGCTTCCGGCAATCGTAGCTGTACCTGTTTCTGGCTCAAATCTGCTCTCTGCGCACATGGTATACAATTCTTGACATACTGTTCCATATCTACTTTCCTACCTCTCCACCAATACCTCTCCGCCACTCTCCTATTCGTCGCTCTACACCCTCCATCACCAAATAACACGTGATCATATGCTTCCTTTAAAACTTCATCCATCAACTTCGCTGGCACTACTATCATTGGCCCTAACTTCTTTTCTCTGCACAGAAAACTGTCGTACATATTAAATTGTGGCTGTGGCTGATAAAATTTGCAATCACTGTCCGCGTCCTGTAATTCTTTCCATACTGCTAGGTCATAACCTATGACTTCTACTTTTGCCACCTTCCTACTTAGTGCATCTGCATTACCGTGCTTCTTCCCAGGCTTATGCACCACCTCGTAGTCGAATTCTCTAAGCCCTTCTAACTGGTCTAGTGGCTGGATCCTTCAACCCCAACAACCACTTCAATGCAACATGATTTATCACTACCAAACATAAGATTTAAAATATGTCATTCCATAGATTACTCTAAGCATCTCAGTTCTTCTCTGCTACATTCAACTGCCTAGATGCATAGGCTACAGGATGGTCTTTCCCATCAGTTTCCTGACTAAGAACACACCCTAATGCTTGATTCGATGTATTGCATGCTAGTATAAACTCTTTTCCAAAACCTGGAAACACAAGAACTGGACGTGATGTTAACATTTCTTTCAGTTTTTCAAGCACCTTCTGACACTCTTCTGTCCACTCAAATTTCACACCCTTCTGCAACAATGGCGTCAACGGCTGTGCTAAGTCTGCAAATCCCTTCACGCACTCTCGATAGAAACTGCCAATTCCAATGAATGACTTCACTTTATTAATTATTTTCGATTCCCGAAAATCTCTTACAGCCTGTACCAACCTCGGGTCTGTTCTCACTCCATCCTTACTGATAATATGACCAAAATATTTTACTTCTTCTAATGCAAAATGACACTGCTCCAGGCTCAACATTAAACGAACTGCTCTTAACCTCTTAAAGACTTCCCTTAACCACTGTCTATGTTGCTTCATACTACGTGAAAACACTATAATGTCACCCAATTGGACCAGACCCTGCTGTGGTTTCAAATCCCTCAAGACACTGTCTAGCAACCTCTGAAACTTTGGCGGAGCGTTTTTCAAACCGAATGGCATTCTAATGTACTGGTAATGGCCTCCAGGTGTAGAGGAAGCAGTTTTTGGACTATCCTCTGGAGCCACCTCCAACTAATGATAATCACTTGTCAAACCCATCGTAGAAAAGTACCGGCACTGTACTAACTGATACAAAGTCTCCAGTATGTTTGGAATGGGGTATGCGTCCATTACTGTCTAATTTTGGTATCGGTAGTCATAACAGAACCTATATTTCTTAGTTCCATCCACAGATCTTTTAGGAACAACGACAATGCCTGCTCCCCAAAAACTATTACTATGCTCCGTAATACCGTCCGCAAGCTGCTGATCAATGAAATCCTCCACAATCGGCTGCAAATACCTCGGTTTTGTATTATGGTGAACAGGTGCTTCGTTCCCTACTGGTATCCTATGTTGAACTAATGGAGTTTCTGGTAACGGCGCTTGTGCATAAAACAAATCCTGAAATTCCCACAATAATTCTTCCATATTCTCTCATTCTCCTCCTTTCAAATGCTTAATTTTGTCACATAATGCTGTTCTATTGGCAGTTAGTGGTTGATCGCTTCCCCTACCTCTCGAACACTAGTCTTCGTCATCTGGCACATCCAAATTTGCTACTAAAAAATTCGCGTCTACAGCGCTAAAATAATCCACGTTCACAGAAACTGCTCGCCCATCGTTCCCCTCCTGTACGCGTACAACACTACGTTTCACGAAACAATCCAATGGACCCAAAAGTTCATTATGCTTCAATGCTTCAATAATAAATACTGTACCCACAGGGAGATTCGACTCCACACTTATCCAAAGCGTCTTCCCGGTGCCACTAGACACACACTCATGAGAATTAAGCCTTAGTGCTAATGTTCGCGGTTCAGTTGGTTTGTTCATTACGTTGAATGACCCTCGTGACAGCTCTGCACTGACAGTTGTTTACCCCACCTGAAATAACATTCCACCAAGTTCCACAGTTCGTTGTCCAAGGTCAATTTTGGCATGATGTTGATGCAAGAAATCTACTCCTACGACCATGTCGTAGCCCTCGCTTACCAATGGTACTACCTCCCTGCATGCATTAAATCGTACTTTCTCAGTTCGAAAGTCAACTGTCGCCGACCCCAAAGGCGTGACCTCCTTATCCCCCACTCCACGCAACCTATAACGTGGTGGGTCTAGCTTCCTTCGTCCCATTATATTCCTAGTAGTCACTGACACTTGCACCCCTGTGTCCTACAAAATCAAACTTTTTAGTTCCTATGGATCCTACCACTGAACATTCCACCTCTGCATGCGTATTCGTAGCACTGAAATTAAACGGGACTCCCTTAGGTGGGTGTCGGGCCAACTCTGCCATTTGGCGCTTGTCCACCTCTCCTATCTCCACTTCTCCATCTTCCCCGCGACGTATGCACCGGTAACCCCCTCAAAAATATATCAAGTGCCCTTTGCTCGGCCTCCTGCAACAGAACATTATTCGCTTCATCGCTCTAACCCCACTCGTAACTATACTCATTAATTTCCCTTATCCTTTTCGCAAATTTCTCCATTGACTCCCTCTGTATCTTTGACATTTTACTTAACACATCTGTAAAGTACCGCCGGCCGCGGTGGCCGTGCGGTTCTAGGCACTTCAGTCTGGAACCGCGTGACTGCTACGGTCGTAGGTTCGAATCCTGCCTCGGGCATGGATGTGTGTGATGTCCTTAGGTTAGTTAGGTTTAAGTAGTTCTAAGTTCTAGGGGACTGATGACCTCAGATGTTGAATCTCGTAGTACATACAGCCATTTTTGTAAAGTACCGAGCGCTATTCTGTTTTTTGGACCTTTGTATAAGCCCTTTCGTTTAGTGCTTAAACTGTCCTGCCTTCCAACGCACATCCTCAGATGCCTTGCCAGAAAACGGAATAATCAAACTCTCGACAGCTGGATCAATCTCCTGCACCCTAAGCAACAACGACTGATCAGATGCCGTTTCCCGCTCTCTTCTAGATGTTAATTCATTTCTCAACTGCGTATAGTCTGCTGTCAATTGTGCTACTTTTCCATCAAAATCCGTACTGTTTCTGGTTGCTACACAATTCGCGTCCCTGACTCTGCCATTGTGTTGATTTCGTTCCCAGTTAGTCCCAAAACAAAACATTTAAGTACAAGAATAACCCAACTCCCTACAGCTCAGTATCATCATACTTGGTAACATCATACTCAACCCAATACAAAGGTAATTAAATGCCATAAAGAGATAATAAATCTTATTGCCCCAAAAACACTAACAATTATTCTGATAAGAAAAAATAAAATACCTGCGCAAAAGATCTAAACTGGCCTGCCACGAGCCATACCCAGAAACACAAAATGGAGAGAAAACGTCCAACACTCAAAAGAAAACTGGTCAAAACTCGCCACATCTGGTGAATGTAACACGCCTGCCACCGAATGTATCAGAATGACCAAAAGTAGTGGGAAGAGATAGAATGCACCGAGCTTTCCAAGTGGTTTATTGTTTCCAACTACAGTGCTGTGTTCCCCTCAGTCTGCATCACTGGGTCCTGCAATGCTGAGGACACCATTTTGATGTGTGCAAAACGGCTTCACATGAAATGGCTGCCTCAGCGACCTGTGCATGCACTGTGTGTCGGCCTTGTATGCCAGCGGAGTTGCGGCATCGTCCTGATGCGAGCAGTCGACTCAGCAGTCTGCATTCCTGCTGACTCAGTGCCGCTCGGTGTGAGCCGCAGGTGGTCAGCTGCGTGCTTCTCCCCGGCGTGGCTGAGATCACGGCGACAACAAACACTCGTGACCCAGAGTCCGAATCTCCAGCCGTCACCTCAGGATGCCTCTGGCGGGTGTTGGAAGCCAGGACAACTGCCCGCGGCAGCGAGCCGTGGAGTGATCCCAGCTGGCTGGCTGCGGACCCTGCTTCAGCGTCAGAGGGTCGAACCAGTGACCCGCTGTGGACTGAAATGCTGGTGCCCCATCTGCTGCTGTGGGAAGCTGGTGGTGTGACACACCCCATCGTCCAGGAGGGCTGCCACAGTTGAATGAATCTCGCTAAAAACCCGCACCTGTTTATACAAGGCCATGCACCTCTGTTCTGACATACCTGCCGCTTCGCATCACGTACTTATGACATGCTAGGTTGGCCAGTGGGTCCCTTCTGCCTGCGATTTGCGACATTATTATTATTATTCTCGAATCAGAAACATACAAATTTACAGTAGCCATACACATCAATAAATATGTACATATATAT
Organism: Schistocerca nitens; assembly: GCF_023898315.1. Classification (NCBI taxonomy): domain Eukaryota; kingdom Metazoa; phylum Arthropoda; class Insecta; order Orthoptera; family Acrididae; genus Schistocerca; species Schistocerca nitens. The sequence goes on along the minus strand of NC_064622.1, from coordinate 122,479,536 downwards.
ACACAAATTGTATTTATAGTACATGTGCCCAGTACTTTGCAACCTCCAAGGCGCTTGGAGTGGCTTGCAGGAGATCAATCTTCGTGCAGGATGTAGGGCACAAAAGGCACTGGAGCATGTGGCTTGTGGTTTGTTATTGTCCACAATCGCAGGACGTATCTGCTGTTATGAAGCCCCATCTCTTCAGGTTATCTCTGGATCGTCCAAATCCTGATCGTAATCTGTTTAAAGATTTCCACACCAGCCAGCTCTCGTTGTGTCCAGGTGGTAGCTCTTCAGCTTCTGGCGCCTGCAGGTGAGGCGTCGACTTCTTCCATAACTCCAGCCTTGCCTTCTCTCATGAAATGGTGAGCGTCTCGGATGTTCTCAGGAAGCTCTTTCGCGATGTCAGCCGTTGCTGTGGTGGATTATGTCCGTGCAGTGGATGGGCACTGTCCTGTTCCACTTTCAGTCTCTCCTTGTTGGCAGCCACTGTTCTGCGTACCCATGGTGGCGCTATTCCAGCCAGGCAGTAGAGCTTATCAGTTGGGGTAGGTCTTAAGCAACCTGTGATCAACCTGCAGGTTTCGTTGAGAGCAATGTCTACTTGTCTGGCATGAGATGACCTATACTAGACTGGAGAAGCATATTCAGCAGTAGAAAAGCACAGTGCCATTGCAGAACAGCGAATAGTTTGTGGATGTGATCCCCACTGTGTCCCCGCTAGTTAGCGAATTAGGTTGTTTAGAGCGGAGATTTTCATTTTGGTGTTCTTGCAGTAAGTTTTGAATGTTAGAGTTCTATCGAGAGTGACTCCCAAGTATTTAGGTGCGTGATGACGCTGGAGTTGGATGCCTCACCATGCAATATGTAGCTCACGATTAGCTTAGCTGTTCCTTAGATGAAAGGCACACACTTGTGTCTTCGAAGTGTTTGGTTTGAGTTGGTTCCGATTGTAGTAGCTTGACAGTGTTCTGAGTACTGTTGTCAGGTTTCATTCCACTCTTTCAAAGCATGAGCTCTGCGTAGAAAGGGCTATGTCATCTGCATATAAGAATCTCCTTGTGTCTGGGGTCAATGGCTGGTCGTTGGTATAGATGTTGAAGAGAAGTGGAGCCAAGACGCTTCCCTGACGTAGACCATTTTTCTGCGGTCTCCAGCGACTCCGTTGGCCTTGAAATTCAACAACAAATCTGCGGTTTTGGAGGAGGGTGCGACATGCAAAACCGCGACGTATACTCTTTCAGCAATTTGACGGCCCTGTGACCTCCATTCTACTTCGCAACTGTTGGTATACATAAGTCAATGCAATCCGTCCCAAACTTGGCTGTAACTTGTGCTCAGAATATTACACAAAACTAACTTTCCCTATCCTAAACGGTGGTGTGCTACACCCACAACGAGGCCAGTTTCAAACTCTGCCAGGTGCTGATAACGCCGTCTCGTACGTGTACGCGGTATCTGTAGGCCGATCACAGGGATCGCTGAACGTCTGGCGCTGTTCACGCTCCTTATGTACTGTACCATGCCTGATAAGAACACTGGAGACGAACAACACTAATATATTTACGAGGCCGCATTGCCTGTCACACAGAATTGAAACTCATAAAACCTACCTATCCATTTTATTGGTCACTGACATTCAGACATTTCTTTGTGTGTTTCACTTTTTTGTCATGCGGTGTTTATGTTAAATGCCTGTGACGTGTAATTTACACTGAAGACCCAGAGAAACTGTTACACACGCCTAATATCGTATAGACCCCATCTCGAACATGCAGAAGTGCCGCAACACGATGAGGAATGTACTCGACTAAAGCCTGAAGTAGTGCTGGAGCAAACTGACTCCATGAATCCTGCACGGCTGCCTATAACTCCGTAGGGGTACGTGGGACTAGAGATCTCTTCTGAACAGCACGTTGCAAGGCATCCCAATGTTCTCAACATTGTTCATGCCTGGGGAGTTTGGTGTCCAGTGGCAGTGTTTAAACTCACAGAGTGTTCGGGGAGCCACTATGTAGCAATTCTGGACTTGTGGAGTGTTGCATTTTTCCCTGTAATTACCCAAGTCCGTCGGAATGCTCATCGGGCATAGATGGATGCAGGTGATCAGACGGGAGGCTTATACACGAGTCACCTGTCAGAGTCGTATCTAGACATATCAGGGGTCCCATATCACACTAACTGAACACGCCTCACAGCATTAAAAAGCTTCCACCAGCTTGAACAGTCCCTCCTGACGTGCAGGGTCCATGGATTCATGAAGTTTTCTCCACACCCCTACACGTCCATCCACTTGATACAATTTCAAACGAGACTCGTCCGACCAGGTAACATGTTTCCAGTCCAAAGCCGGTGTTCACGGGCCCAGGCGAGGCGTAAAGCTTTGTGTCGAGCAGTCACCAATGGTACACGAGTGGGCCTTCCGCTCCGAAAGCCCATATCGCTGATGTTTCGCTGAGTGGTTCACACGCAGAGACTTGTCGATGGCTTAGCATTGAAATCTGCTGCAATCTGCTGAAGGGTTGAACTTCCGTCACATTCAACGATTCTCCTCAATCGTCGTTGGTTCTGTTCTTGCCTGATCTTTTCCCGTCCGTAACGGTGTCGGAGATTTGTTGCTTTACTGGATTCGTGATATTCACGGTACACTCATGAAATGGTCGTACGGGAAAATCCCCACTTCATCGCTACCTCGGAGGTGCTATGGCCCATCGCTCGTGCCCCGACTACAACATCACGTTCAAACCCACTTAAATCTTGATATCCTGCCATTGTAACAACAGTAACCGATCTAACAACTGCGCCAGACACGTATAAGCGTTGTCGACCGCAGCGCTTTATTGTGCCTGTTTACATATCTCTGTATTTGAATACGCATGCCTATGCCAGTTTCTTTTTCGCTTCAGTGTAAAACAATAATATGTTATTTGCCAGAAGAGTGTGTTACATTACAAAAGAAGCGAGTTTCTGTGAGTGAAAACTAGCTTGTGATGCAGAAAGAGATTTCCGGGAGAAGGTAATACATTAATGTAGGTCGTGTGCTTGCAGTCTGATCCAGATTGAAAACAACGAAGGAAAAAAAAATCAGAGAATTCAACACAACTGTATCAAAAGGACCAGTAGACTAATTGAGCAGCAAAGTCAATAATGCTACCAAAGTTATCAAGCTGTGAACGAACATGTGTTCGCAGTGGCCGTAACAACGGGCTGATTCAACTCCCCACACGTTCATCCGAAATTAGGTATTCCGTTGTTTAGCCAAGTAGGCTGAATTCGATATGCTAAATGCCGAAAGTCAGTTTCGTTCTGCGTCATTTTATGCAAGTGTGTGTTCCTTCGCAAACAAATTCAAATAATAGAACTCGAGACATTAAAGTGCAGTCTTCCTTTCGTTTCTTTGTTTTTATTCACGGCATTCACATTGTATCGTAAAATAAGGTTCTACTGTTGGTAATTGCAGGCTTTCTAAAGTGAACAAGTAGTATCTCGAATTACAGAACTTTATATTCGATTTACTTTACGGATATTTCCTCATTAAATCTTTGAATAGGAATCCTTTGAGCTTCGTGAATAACTTATCTCTTTTAAGTTAATGTCTTTTGAATAACTGAATTTCTGTGATTTTTTGAGCAGCGACCTCATTATTTCCTGCTTAACAAGTCTTTTCGAAGAGGTAAAAGAAGGATTGCAAGATGTAGATTTTTCACAAAAGTTAGCACTATAATGTCGTCAGTACTCGAGTGTTATAGCTGTTATTGACGTTCCTTCTTACTGTACTCTGAACACTTTAGTGCTCACCTTTTATGACTGCCTTTTCATAAAGTTGATTAAACTGGATTCCTCCCAGTAGCTACCGTGTGCCTTTTATTACTCCCGTCGCAGGAAAAATGAGACAGAGGGGACAGTCTGTTTGTATTTCTCTATTTTTGCTGCTTCGTAAACTTGAGCCGTTTGTGATCTGAGCCATGTTCGAGCATATTTTTATTTAATAAAGTACAAAATATCTTATTGTGAAATGAATTTATATGACAGGGAGGAACTTATAAAAACATGATAATCTGATGAGTCAATCGGTATTTCACTTATTGTAGCCGTGTACCATATTTATGTACATCGCTATAACTTTCCACCCACTCTACTTTGTGAGGAAAGCCCGCATTAGTTGATTCATAAGAGTTTCGTAGTATTAACCAGTGTTGTACGGGTAGCGTCTTTCAACAGTCCCGTCGGATACCAGCCGCTGCTTAAGTTTTGAAACAAAATCTTCATCGATGGCGGTCGGTGACTTCGGCATTGGAAGTCACCCTCGCTCTGCCAACTGTCTTGTCAAAGAGGGCGCAACAGCGGACAGAGATCCTAGGCGCATTCTTGGCTTTGGCTTGGGAAACAGTCCCAAGAATTTGGAACAATCACCAATGATCAAGGGTATGAGGATGCAAAGCCAGTGGAAACCAGTGCTTTAAAAACACATTATGGGCATCCAAAGCATTTGTGACCTGCAGTTGTAAAACTGTCACGAGGATCCCTCCATCGGAGAAAGATTTGGGATTAGTTCTGAATTCAGATCTTCGCGAGAGGATTGCCGAAGTGGAGGGGACCATGAAAAAAGAAATGTGATAGTCAACGAAAGAATAACATACTGCGAGTCGCATCACGGAATGTCAAAATTTTGAATGTATAAGGAAAGCTATAAAATGTTGCGTGATAAATGGAACAGCTAAGTATAGATATAGTGGAAGTCGGCGAAGTGAAACTGAAAAAAGATAATGACTTCTGGTTAGACGAATATAGCGTAATAATAACAGCAGCGTAAAATATTATAACGAAAGTAAGATGCGTTATAAGCAGGAATATAGGGAAGGGGTTGAGGTACTTCGATTAGTTCAGTGATAGGGCAACGTTAGCTGAGGTGTCGATGCTGACGTTGTAAGCAGAAGATGAAGAGATGGGGAAAATATAGGACGATATTGAATGTGTAATTCAGTACCGTATTTGTAGTCCTGTGACGAAGATCTAATAATCATGGGGAATTTTAAAACGGTTGTAGAGGAAGGGATGGAAGAAACGACTGCAGGAGAATATGGTTTTGGCCAGCACCCCCTAAAAAAGCAAGCTTCTGCTCTTTATGCATGACGTGACAGCATAGCACCTTGCGCAGAAAACAGGAGCTTGAACAGAAGCTGATAAACGCTCACATTATAGGTTATTTATCACAACCGAGTTCGTTCGTAAGTGTAATTTCTTTGAGATAGAACGTCGATTGCTTTTGTTTGGTTTTTGTGCACTAAATTGGACGACATGTTTGTGTTCGATTACCCATGTTCTTCGATGGTCGTTATGTTGTGTGCCAAATTGTGCGGGAAATTACTGAGTTTAAGTTTCGAAAGGATGAAACAATGAGGAATAAATGGTTTCGTTTCAGTTCTTAAAAAGAAGAAAAAGAAGACGAATAATGCAGTTTATCGGGATTCATTTTTCTGACATGACGAGCGTCCCCCCCCCCCCCCCCCAACCCTCATATATCACCTTCTTTACATTCCTCAAATGTGTTATTCCGCAGGCGGAAGAAGTAGAAATTTGTATCAATCTGTGAATGTTATGCGGAGGCTTCATCATGAAAATTAGCTTCCTTTGATTCACAAGGCACTGCATTTTCCCTTTAGTATTTGTTGCTAATAATACAATTCTGTTTCTGATAAAGAGCTATATACACAAAATATGTCACATCAGCACGGAATGGCTGTAGTATTCAGTTCTTTTTTCTGCTGAAAAGTCTTACAGTGTGCTGCCTCTTGAAAAATGTCAAGAAATGTCGTATAGGTCTTTTCAGTACACGAAAACTAAATTCAGAGTACTGGTAGCTAACGTATTACCATATCTCCAATAAATTAGGTCATCTGTAGCAACCTGATGTTAAAAACCCATGTTAGTACTTTAGTGCATAGCACTCTGAGTGAATAGTACTCTTGATCTCAAAATGCACAAATAACTGTTTTCCTTTAAAAATATCGATACAGTTCCACAAAAAGGGAAAAATGCAGAACCAGGTGAATATCGCAGCTGGAAAGACACGAACTTTTCAAGAATCTATAGTCCTTTAGCATACAAATACAAAATATCTGTGAACGCCAGTGTAAAAATTTACTTCGGCGAGTTTTCATAAGTCCTGGGTATGAATTACTGATAGTTTCAGGTGTTCTACACTTCCTCCATAAGTGCACAATTAAATTCTTTGAACATAACTATGTTCCTGTGTTTCTTCTAATATGCAGCATATGTAACTGGTAGTGTTCTAGCACTACTAAACCTGTCAGTTTTTGTGTATGACTTAAGATATTGGCTACGAAATTATAGTTGAACGAGAGAGACGTGTAAAAGAACCTCGTGGACAATCCACAAAAAACGCTATCACTTAAAATAGTCCATAGTTAAACAGGATACACAAACGTTTTTGATAGATATGTGTCTGTCACGCTCTGCCTCTGTCTCTCTCTCTATCCCTGTCTCTCGTGAATTTACATGATGTAGATAGATCTAATAGATTTTTGAGTTTACTGTTACAAACCCCTAAACATATGTTTCATCATAATTAATAATATATCATGTTTCGACACTTAAAATTACCAAATAACTGTGTTTCACTAAAAGACATGTTACCTTCTTTCCTCTTCGAGCTGTTTACAGTTGTTCTGTTGACGTTATTGCCAAGATGCAATGATGCAAAATAGCAGTTTGTAAAGTGCTACTGTTTTATGCAGCAACTGTGCCCTATCCCTGATTGACATTTGAGGAGTTTGCCTAAAATACGTGGTTGCACAATTGCCGTTATATATTCATTTTTATTTACAGGCAAGGCATATCATTTTCAAGTATAATGTTCTTTGGGAAACACAAATTTAGGAAGAAAAGACAAGCCAGTTATTAAGCGCCACTCCCCTAACACCACTTTTGAAGTCAGATGCAGTTCTATTGCCATTCCCAAACTACCCTTCCTGCTTTTGAAAAGTAGGGAGCAGACATGAAAATTCAGTGGAGGTAAGGCTTGTTCTTGAAAATGGAATAGACAGCAGCACTGTTACAGTATGATCCTTCTACTCAAAAAGACTGTGATAGTGAATTCTCTTTCAGTTACGTAGCAACGATGTATTCCATTTGAAGATATTTCTATGGTACAACTTGATTAATAAACAATTTTTTGCTATTGTTATGTTTGCTGTCCACATACCCTACAACATACAGACTGTCATTTTATATTGATTTTTGCTGACAATAAGCTGTCAAAAAAGCAACATTCGTACCTAAAATACGAATATTAACACCTGATGTTTTATTTCAGTTTCAATTTACTGGTGTGTTACATACTTTTCTTTTATATTATGTTGTAGTATCCATGGATATGTTTACATTACAAAAGAATCATATAAAAATAATGTTGAGCTTTCACATTTACTGAGAAAGATAGCTTGTATACGAAAAAACAAATGCAATGAAAATAGGGCTCAAAATTTTTACTATATATTGAATGTAGTTCTTTTCATGATCTGGGTTTTCAAACTCCTAGACACTTCCTTCTCATGTTTAACTTTTACTTCTCTCGTGATTTGTCTCTTACATTGCATTGGCTCTGAGCACTATGGGGCTTAACTTCTGAGGTCATCAGTCCACTAGAACTTAGAACTACTTAAACATAACTAACCTAAGGATATCACACACCTCCATGCCCGAGGCAGGATTCAAACTTTGCGACCGTAGCGGTCGCGCGATTCCAGACTGTTGCGCCTAGAAGCGCTCGGCCACTCCGGCCGGCTTACATTGCATTATTAAAGCTTTTATTTTTATTCTATTTTCAACCATAGAGACACCTCTGTAAAACAGGTTGCGTTTATGGTCCATTTGTATCAACAAATCTGCAGTAAAAATTCAACTCTTGCGTGTGTGCCTTACCAATTCCTAGAAAAAATCTTTAGTTTCACAACTGTCGATTGTTTCGACATTGATTGTACTTTATTACAAATTAAATAACACTGCCAACAAATACAGTATCATTTGATTTCTAAAAAGCAATGCATTTCAGTCCTTGTAACTATTGAACATTCTTGCATCTCGGTTGAATGAATATTAGATGACAGTTGTATCCAAGCATATTATTTTTTTCAAAATTATTTCGATATCCTTTCATTACTGTGCTGTGTTTCACACAAGTATCAGGAGATGTTTTTCTCAACGTTGTCAAGAGGGGGCACGCAATACATACTTGAACACTACATCAACTTACTATAGTTTTAGATGGCAGTATTGCAGTTAATATCAGTTTACTTTCGTTTCTAGAGTAAGACGGATACGTTTTCTGCCTGTCGATAATTTAATTAAACGTTTTCTCAATTTATCTATCAGTCTCAGTTTTTATGGTGAAAAGTACCTAAACTGATTAAATATGGCACGAACATAAGTATTAGTCTATGCCATAGCAGTCGCATTCCATGGACTTCAACCCAGCATAGACCTCCGGCTACACTACACAACCATGATTTCGGAAGGTGGTGGAGAAGTGTGATGTCTAAAATCATACTTCACACTTTAGCCAGACATATCCAACTCGTGCCAGGTAAAACACGAAGTGTAATGTTCTTCTTAAACAAATCAGCTTCTTGGTTCATTTCTTCGCCATATGTAGGTTATACGTGCGTAGCGTAAGGCACAAAGTCATAAGAACGAAGGGCGAACGTCGGTCAATAGATGACAAACAAATTTGAACGTTATAGTGTTTAAATAATACATTTAGCTGCTACCTGTGAGCTATCCTTGACCTAAATACCAACCAGCTGCTGTAACATCTGAATCACGGCATTTTGTAATAGATACGTGATTTACTGCCCACCCCTCATGTGACAAGCGTTCCAATAATGAAGAAGACATTGAATGGACAGTGCTTGTTGCAACTGTTGCATATAAGCTAAACATAAATTACACCGAAAATCAGGACGATATAAGTCTAATTATCGTTCTACTGCTTCTGACAATGTGAGTATGAAGAAAAAGAAAACATTTTCTCTTCATAAGTATTCGAGCTACAACAGTGAAATTCCTGTTGATAACCGGTAATTTGTTGCTCGATAACATTTGAAGGCACTGGCTACAATACAGGTAGCATATAGACAAAAGAGAATTTCACGAAATTTATAACGTAGGCCTACCATAACTTTATGGCAGTCCAGAACAAGTGGGAGTATGTGAATAACATAATTCTTATTTATAAATGTGTTTTTTTTTTCGTATCGCTTACTGCAATTTAAATGAAATTTTTAGCCGCGCGGGATTAGCCGAGCGATCTTAGACACTGCAGTCATAGGCTATGCGGCTGGTCCCGGCGGAGGTTCGGGTCCTCCCTCGGGAATGGGTGTGTGTGTTTGTCCTTAGGATAATTTAGGTTAAGTAGTGTGTAAGCTTAGGGACTGATGACCTTAGCAGTTAACTCCCATAATATTAAAAAAAATGAAATTTTTCACCAGATGTGTTTCGCTTATATTTACAAAACATCTTTTTTTTTTTCACAGATGTTTTCTCCTCTCGTTTATATGTTCGAAGGTCTACTAGCATTTTCCTTCGTTGTTAGTAGAGTTTGAAGTCGAAAAAGAAAACAAGATTGCACATTTGCCTGTCACGATTTCTCGGCTTTCACAAACTCGCTCTTTGCTTTCTGGTGTTTTCGATTCTTTGCATTTCAATTCTGTGAACTTCATAAAAGCTTCTGTCATAGAAATCGAACTGTAGTTTCACCTGTTGTACACTCAGCACTAGAGCGAATATTTGTTTCCCGACTCCAACATCGGCTAACAACGAAAGAAAAAACAGTGCACTATGAAACATTTAACCATGATTATAAGACAAACTGACAATAAAAGATTTCTTATAAATATATGCGAACCACTTCTGGTGATTAGTTCCTTTAAATTTATGTAAACTTAAGACAAGAAAAATCAATATATGTAAATTAGTATGCTTAAGACGGGAATAAACAGCAATAATTTATACAGACCATCTCCTGCGGAAATTTGCTATACAAATAAAAAATATATACCATTTTGTTTCGACCCCATTCAAATTAACTGAGCAATAAATTGCAAATAATATAAGTATGTCATTTCAAAAAGGAAATGTTGCCGTTGCAGAAATCATCATAGAGTTCAATTCGACTTTTTCAGTAATTTTAGACTTGCCGGTCCCTTTACTGAACGGATCTCGCTGATGGCGGTTAGCTGGACTCAGACTACGCACGTGACGTCACAGATCGATGCACAGGCTTCCTTCTTTATGAGGTCCTGGTTTGGCACAAGATATGATAGAGGATACGGGTTGAGTTCTGCAGTACGTTTCAGAATCCTCAAGAATCGCTAAAGGTGGAGGTATGCTCGGAAAAGACCAGGAGACACGGGATGTTTCCACGTTGACTACATCGTGGTCATCACAGATTCAGATATTGGATACTGGATCGGTAAGGCAGACCCAGGAGCAGATGTAGATTCAGGTCATAATTTAGTAACGATAAGGAGGATATTGAAGTTCAAGATAAACGTCTTGAAGAATCAGAGTTGAAGGAAAAGAGATACTGAGGTACTGGGCAGTGATGAAACGCGTTTAAAGTTCACTAAGAGGTAGGATATTGCAATAAGGAATACCACAGCAGGCATGTCTGTTGAAGAGGAGTGAACATCTCTAAAAAGACCAATCACCGATTTTGGACGGACAAACATAGGTACAAGGAAGGTAACGCTGAAGAAACGTATCAGAAGAAATACTTCAATTATTCGACGAAAGAAAGAAGTACATAAATTTTCAGAGGAAGTCAAGAACACAGCGATATAAATCTCTTAGGAATTAGATGTCTAAGAAGAGCGGGGCAGCAAAGGCGAAACGGATACAGGAAAACTTTGAAGAAATCGAAAAAGGAGTGATCATCGGAAGGACAGACGCAGCATATAGAAAGGTCAGAACAACCTTCGATGAAGTTAAAAGCAAGGTCGGCAACGTTAAGAATGCAATCTTAATTGCACTATGAAACGTAGAGAAAATAGTTCATAGGTGAAAAGAGTATACTGAAGCCCACTATGAAGGGGAGTACTTGTCTGATGACTTGATACAAGAAGAAATTGGAGTCGAAAAGGAAGTCATAGTGGATCGAGCATTAGAATCAGAATTTAAAAGAGCTCTGGAGAACTTGAGATCACATACGAGGGGATAGCCAACACGACATCGAAATTTCTAAAATCAATCGAACAAGCGGTAGCTAAATGACTATTAGAATCTGTGGGACTGGCGATCTATCATCCGACTGTCGGAATCATATCGTTCGTACAATTCCGAAGGTAGCAAGAGCACGTAACTCCAAAAGCTACCACACAAGCAGCTTAACATCTCACGCATCCAGGCTGCTGACAGGAATAACATACAGTAGAACGGAAAAGAAAATGGAGGATGAGGTAGATGACGATCAGTTTGACCTTAGGAACGGTAAAGGCATCAAAGAGGGTCTCTGGCTTTGCACTTGATAATACGAGGGCGGTTCAGAAAGTAACCTCCGATTGGTCACAGTGCGGGTTGTGGGGGGAGTAGCGACGCCATCTGTGCGTTCACGCACTCAACAGGTCAGTCGGCATCAAGCCGTGGTCGAGTGAACGTCGTACCTGCGCTAGTTTAGTTTTTGTGGCAGTTTGAAATGTGTGCTGCAATAGAAAACCCCGCCAAATGTGAAGTGCGTGCTGTCATAAGGTTTTTTACAGCCAAAGGATATTCTGCAGCAGCTATTCATCGTGAGCTTTGTGCCGTGTACGGACCAAGAGTTATGAGTGAAGGAGTTGACCGTGAATGGGTACGTTTATCTAAAAGTGGACGAGAAAACGTTCATGATGAAGAGAGGAGTGGTAGACCATCATTGGTGACTGACGAACTCGTTCAGACAGTTGATGCAAAAGTTCGTGAAAATCGACGTTTCTCAATGTCGGAGTTGTCTACTGGTTTTCCACAGATTTCTAAGACTCTCTTGTACGAGATAGTGACAGCAAGATTGGGTTACCGTAAGTTCTGTGCACGATGGGTGCCCAAAATTCTTACCGACCACCACAAAACTCAAAGAATGGCCTCTGCATTAGACTTTCTGTCACGTTATGAGGACGAAGGAGAACCATTGTTAAACAGAATCGTGACCGGTGACGAAACCTGGATTAAGTACGTGAACCCTGAGACAAAAGAACAATCAAAGATGTGGGCACATTCAAATTCGCCTACCAATCCAAGAAAAGCCTCGCAAGATTTTTCTGGCAGAAAACTGATGGCAACGGTGTTTTGGGATGCCAAAGGGGTGTTGTTGGTTGAATTCATGGAACGTGGTACGACCATTAATCAAGACGTGTACTGTGAAACAATAAAAAAGTTACGACGGGCTATACAGAACAAACGCCGTGGTATGCTGACTTCCGGTATCGTTTTTTTGCACGATAACGCCCGTCCTCACTCTGCTCGCAGAACAACGGCCCTTCTTGAGTCCTTCAAGTGGGACGTTATCAACCATCCACCTTACAGCCCAGACCTGGCGCCAAGTGATTATCACCTCTTCATGCATTTGAAGAAATGGCTCGGGTCACAGCGGTTTGATGCCGACGAAGAGCTCAAAGATGCGGTCACAGGCTGGCTCCAGGCACAAGTGGGTGATTTTTATGCAGAAGGAATTTCAAAGCTTGTGAAGAGATACGATAAGTGCCTCAATCGCTATGGAGACTATGTAGAAAAATAGTGCAAAGATGTAGTTGTAAGATGTATATATTAAAATATTTTTATTTAACTTGGTGTATTTTTTTAAATCAACCGGAGGTTACTTTCTGAACGGCCCTCGTAGAGGAAAGAATGAACAAAAGTCAAGACACGTTCATAGGATTTATCGATATGAAAAAAGCGTTTGACACTGTAAAATGTTAGAAAATCTTTAAAATTTTGGTAAAAATAGAAGTAAGTTAAAGGGAAAGGCGGATGATGTAAAATGTGTACAAGGACCAAGAGGGAAAAAGAATACTGGGAAACCAGGAAAGAAGTGCTCGGATTAAAATGGGTGTAAGACAAGGATGTAGCCTTTCACCGCTACTGTTCAATCTCTACGTCGAAGAAGCGATGGCGGAAGAGTGGAATTAAAATTCAGGGTGAAAAGGATATCACTGATAATATTCGCTCATGATATTGCTATCCCTAGTGAAAATAAGGTAGAATCAGGCGATCTCTCGAAATGGAATTAACAGTATAATAGGTACAGAACATGGATTGAGTGTAAACCGGAAGAAGGCAAAAGTAATTAATAGTAGCAGAAATGTTAATAACGGGAGACTGGACATGACGATTGGTGATCAAGAAGTAGACGAACATATGGAATTCTGCGATCATTGAAACAAAATAACTCACTATGGACGAAGGAAGGAGCCATGAAAAGCAGACAAGCACAGGCGACGAGGGCATTGTGGGCCAAGAAAAGTGGTGGTGCAGACGAAATCTGAAGATCAGGTGGACTCATAACGTAATGAATGACAAGGTTCTCCGCAAACTCTGACAGTAAAAAGGACAGAATGACAGGACATAAGCTCCATGTGACTGACGAAGATTGGAATACATCCCGCAAATAATTGAGGACGAAGGCTGCAAGTGCTACTCTGAGATGAAGAGGCTGGCCCATTAGAGGATGTGTGGGGACACATCAAACCAGTCAGAAGAATGGTGACTCGGAAAAAAGAGCTCAGTTGTCCTCTCTAGGCTACCATTTGTTCAATTACTTTGTTGCCCATTTTTAAATTGTCATTTTATGTTAACAATTCCATTTCTACTTCCTACGACGGTATGAAAATTATGTTACGTATTGGGTCCTTCATGGTACTACCTGAGGCTTGCAAACTTAAGACGAAGGAATAAGGTGCAATGCCATGACCTGGTAGTACTACTGCGCGAGGAACTCTGTCTTCTTCGGAATCCAACAGACAGATCTGTACCACTATTCCCAAGCCAAACTGATATCTCTGTGCCCTAATCCACAGCGGTCAAAGACAACATTTTACATATTGTAAGAGCAGAACTACAGCAGGTTACTAAATCGACAAGGTCACCTCTGCAAAAACAAACGGTAATGAATAGATAAAATGCCTGTTATCTAGATGTTTACTGCTATAAACATGATCCAGTCACACTTGCCACGAGGAACCACAAAAAATATTCTACTCAATCAAGATGCATATGTCAGCTACAATGCTGATCTCTTAACACAGTTAAACATTAAATAGATATGAAGATAAGTAAACTCTATTGTGTTTTAGAGACTTCCTTGAGAATTAACTATGTCACGAATGGATGACTGAGGGGAAAACACAATCCCAAACATTTGGTGCACATCACCAGCGAATCGCATAACGCAAATCTGGCGTCGTCTTTCTTCACGTTTCTTCTTCTCAAGGTCCATGGAACTTGTGTCAGTAGCACGTCTATAGCGTCTGGGAGACTTTATTTGTACTGACCGAGGTCACTGAGCTAGTGACAAAAAAATGGTTCAAATGGCTCTGAGCACTATGGGACCTAACTGCTGAGGTCATCAGTCCCCTAGAACTTAGAACCACTTAAACCTAACTAACCTGAAGACATGACACACATCCATGCCTGAGGCAGGATTCGAATCTGTGACCGTAGCAGTCGCGCGGTTCCCGGCTGTAGCGCCTAGAACCGCTCGGCCACCAGCGGCCGGCGGCTAGTGACAATCCTTATCAGAGATGTAATTGATGTACCAGTGACAACACCATCCCCATCAGTTGGAAGCCACGGCCCCCTGGCCATATCTCCACTCTCCTGCCTTTTCCTTATCTCCAGCCAACCGTAATACCGTATTGAAAATAAATCCAAGATGGCGTAATGAGTACAGTTATGTTAGTGGTATATTTCGAACACCTTTACTATCACCCCTATCCCCAACTAATCAAGCACTACATTAATCCTTATCTCCAGCTAATCATAGTAATGAAAAGTCCATGATGGTTTATATAGCAAGATTAAGTAAACGGAAAGTTTAAAAGACCCTCATCCCTCACACTCCCTCCCTACTTACCTCCACCTAGTCACAGCACAGCAGGATATAGGAAACAGGTCTATTGTGCACTTTATAACCTACAGCCCCCTCTATCTCCTACAAATAAGAGAGTGGTGGTGAAATGCTGATGAATTATATCATATGTGATGTACACATAAAGTCGCACTCCCTCCCTCTCTCCCTATCCTTGTCTCCAGGCAATCAAAATGGCGGAATCTGACCAGTAGTGCGCTCTTTCTCCTATATCCTACGAGTCACACAGTGAAGTACTCCTTATCTCCAACCAGTCATAGCACAGTAGTAATAATCCAAGATGGCGGAAATAGCCAAACTGTCGTAACGGGAATTTAGGTCTCACTCCCCTACTCCTTACTCCGAGCCAGTCACGATGCAGTATTAAAAAATCTCCAAGATGAAGAGAAACACACCAATTGTCCGGTATGTCTTATGCTCTCCCTCTACCCTGTCTCAAACAAGTCGGAGTGATATGTTTAAATAGTGTCAAATTACAATATTTTCTGACCCAGTCGCAGCGTAGTGTGAACATGATGTGGAAACAGATATCTTGTGAAATAGAATTATTTATGACCGAAATAGACCTATTGTGTGCTCCCTCTCCTCTTTTTCCAATCAACGAGAGTGTAATATTTAAATGTGATCACCATTCCCCATGGGTGGTCACAATTCCCTTAGTAGGTGGTCACCATGCCCCTACTAGGAGGCTACCAATGCTGCAAGTGGCAACTATTCCCCTTTTGGGTGGCTACTATCCCTCTACATGGCCACCATTTACCCTGGTGTACCACCACTCCTCTACGAGGCCAACATTCTTCTAACAGTGCAAAATATCCATTTCGGTGTCCACCATTCACCATAAGTGGTCACCATTCTCCCAATAGGCGGCTACCATTGCCATAGGTCGTCACAATTTGCTCTTCAAATGGCCACAATTCCTCCAGGGGGTCATTGTCCTTTTACTGGGTGTCTACCACTCCACTAGTCCGGAGATCGTGGTCTTGCAGTAGCGTTCTCGCTTCCCGCGCACAGGATCCCAGTTTGGATTCCCGGCGTGGTCAGGGATTTTTTCTGCCTCGACTGTGTCGGCTTCATCATCATTATTCATCCGCATTTCGGTCGGAGGAAGGCAATGGCAAACCACCTCTACTAGGACCTTGCCTAGCACAGCGGTGCTGGTCTCACGCATCGTCCCCTGCGCTCCTCAGAGTATAGATCATCGCCATTCCACTAGGTGGCCACCGTCCTCCCCCTAGGTGGGCGCTATTCGCCTTCTTTGTAGCTACCATTCTCCTATTTGGCTACCATTCCCGCTTTGTGTGCCAGCTGTCCTGCATAGGTGGCTAACTTGGCCACGAGTCTCCTACAAGATGGCCACTATTCCTCTGCAAACTAATAATTGGGAACGTTTACAGCAGGACTTACCTTTCCTACTGATTTGACACCCGAAAAACGACTGACAAAAAAGCTGACTTTTTTTCAGTCGTCAAGCTTTTGAATGGTTTGATGCCATCCGCCACAAATTCCTCTCCCGTGCCAACCTTTTCAACTCGGGGAAGCAATTGCAACTTACGTTCTCAGTTATTTGCTGGACGTAAACTTTTTCTGTCTTCCAGTAGACTTTTCACCCTCTACAGTTCCCTGTAGTGCCATGAAAGTTACTCCATGTGGTCTTAACAGATGTCCTATCATACTGTCCCTTCTTATTGTCAGTGTTTTCCATACATTCCTTTCGTCGCCTATTCTGCAGACAGCCTCCTCTATCCATACTTTATTAGACCACCTAATTTTCAACTTTGATCTGCAGCATCGCATCTCGAATTCTTCGATTATCTTCCGTTCCTGTTTCCCCACAGCCCATGTTTCAGTACCGCACAATGTTGTGCTCAAAACGTACATCCAAAGAAGTTTCTTCCTCAAGTCAAGGCCTGTGTTCGGTACTAGTACACTTCTTTTGGCCAAGAATAACATCCTCACCATTGCTAGTGTGCTTTTTATTTTCTCATTGCTCTGTCTGTCATTGTTTATTTTGCTGCCTATGTAGCAGAATCCTTAATATCGTCTACTTTGTGATCCCCAGTTCTGATTTTAAGTTTCTCGCTGTTCTCATTTCTGGTAATTTTAATTACATTCGTCTTTCCTCGTTTTATTCTCAATTAATATTCTAAAATCATTAGACTTTTCACTCCATTTAACATATTCCATAATTCTTCTTCATTTCCAGTGAAGATAGCAATAATGATAAATGTCGTGTGGCTAGGGCCTCCCGTCGGGTAGACCGTTCGCCTAGTGCAAGTCTTTCGAGTTGACGCTACTTCGGCGACCTGCGTGTCGATGGGGATGAAATGATGGCGATAAGGACAACACAAGACCCAGTCCCTGAGCGGAGAAAATCTCCGACACATCCGGGAATCGAACTCGGGCCGTTAGGTATGACATTCCATCGCGCTTTTTTTTATTTTTAAAGGAACCGCTGCAGGAGCAGGTCAGGGGTCGTCACCCGAAGCCTGACTATCCCGACGCCGCGCCCAAGCAACGTGTTCGAGGATCGAAGGATCAGGAAGAGGATGTAGTGGGTTTGTCTATGTTGTTTTATTTATTTACTTATTAAATTTTTATAACATTTTTAATTTTTTTAAAAAAAGAATTTTCATTTGGTGTTGTATTTAGAGATTTATTTTTGTTTCATTACAAAAAAAAAGATCCGACAATTGCCGTAGCCGAGCGTCCGAGTCGTCTTCTCGTCTGTTGGGAGGGGTTCCCCCCTATTCCCTCCGTAGACGATCAATATGCTCCGGGATTCTGCTTCATTTTCAGCGTCTCATACCCGGAACGCCTCAGTGAGCAGGAGGATCGTCAAATAATGAACCTAAATAATTTGCGAAACGAGTTCTGTACTTCAGGTGGCGGCTGAAAGCTGCATGTGTCGTCATGAGTAGGGACCAAAAGTCGAGTGTGCCTTTGGGAACATCGCAAAATATGTAGTAAAGGGCCATGCCTTTTAGCCAGTTAACGTCGTTCGTCCTGGTTGTTGGAAAGCACACGCCGTCGGGGCGCAATATATCATCAGGGGACATAGACTCCGGCAATCGCCACAAGAGTAATGCCAGCTCGCGCTGCGTCAGTAGCCAGCACTCGCTGGTCGCTGCACAAGTCCGACGGTGTGCATCCGAGTCCACGGCTGAGCATGTTGTACACAAGGGGTCGACCGTCAGATGTATGGAATGTAGTCTCTAACGAGTAGCGAACATCCCATTCACAATCACGTACCACAATGAACGCACCGTCGTAGGTAGAAAAGGCGTGTGTACCGCTCGCCACACCGTGTTCCAGGCAACTTCAAGACGTCTGTGGGCGACCGTATTTACAGGTTGCTGCTGTTGATACAGGCGATAATAGTGCTTCGTGCTGGGCTTCCGTGTCGTCGGAAGTTGTGACCGTAAGTATCTGAAGTCAATCAAGAACTCTCTGATGTGGGTGAGTGCCGGTGAAATGTGTCCTACAGAAACCGGGGGATGCAAAGAGTGTGGTGCCAGTACAGCTATCATGGTGCCCGTCAGAGTGGCGTTGGCAGAGGTCCACGTGCGACGCATAGTGTTGAGATAAAGCGATCGCGCACGGTTATATACATGAATTAAACCGATACCGCCAGCGCGCTGCGGCAGTGTCAGGATGCCGTATCGGACTTTAAAAACAAGACCGGTGCTTACGAAATGTCCATATGCTGCTTGAAATCTGTCGGCCATCGTAGCCGTCAAGGGAAGGATATGCGCAAAATAGTTCAGTTTTGAGACAAGATAGATGTTGACGTAACGTGTTCTGAGGAGCATATCCAAGCGACGCAATTTGTTGTCCTGCAGCAGAGCACGTGTCTGGTGTAGGAGCCGGCGGTACGTAGCCACCGCCGTGCGGCGGTCATTGCTATAGAATTGCACTCCTAAACACTTGAGTACGGGCACCTTGTCAAAGGACACCGCCGTTGCGTGGGAAAGCCCCCCTCCGACATCCATGTATTTTGTCTTCTTCACGTTGATGAGGTTCCCAGCGACCTCCCCGTACTGGCGTAGCCACTGTAGCGCCATATGAATTTCATCCTCTGATCTGGCCAGGAACACCACGTCATCGGAGAATGCACCACAACGAAAGGTCACGTCCCGCATGGAAAGACCAGTTAATCGCTGCCGTAGACCATGAAAGCTGGTTCAAGCGCTGCCGCAAATAATATACTCGACAGGGGGCACCCTTGTCACACTGACCGTCCAACAACAATGTGACCAGACTGATAACCGTTGACCATCATGCGGGAGCGCGCTCCGTGGACCAGTCGAAGGACCACCTGTGCAGACTCTGGAGAGAGGCCCATGTGTTGCAAAACTGCGCGTAAGAAGCCGTGGTCGACGCGGTCGAATGCGTGGTCAAAATCTACGGCGACAAGGGCGCCTCGTATTTTTCAGGCCGCCGTCAAAGCAATTACGTCGCGGTATGCTCCTAACGCCGTATGAATGTTGCTCACACCACCTAAACATGTCTGATCGGTGTGAATGGCTTTCCCGATAGCGGTGTGAAGACGCTCGCGGAGGATGCGGGCGAAGATCTTGTAGTCGTTGCTGAGGAGTGTGAGTGGGCGAAAGTCCTGCCACCTACAACCACAATTCAGTTTCGGTACTGGGATCAAGATGACGTCTGTGAATTCTGTGGGGACAGTGAAATCAGAGCGGATCACGTCTTGAAACATTTGGAGCCACTTGTCACACATAAGGTCGTAAAAAGTGCGGTAGAATTCCAGGGGTAAACCGTGCGGTCCAGGCGACTTGTTCGGTCCTCCAGGTGCCAAGGCCGATGTCAGCTCGTCGGATGTAATGGGCAACAGCAGACTATCATCGGTTACCACGTCCCGAGGGGCGGGAATATCGTGCAACAGCTCGTCATAATCACGTACGTTTCGGGGATCTTCCACGTACAAGGTCCCATAGTGTCTGGCGAACGACCACTCAGCTACCAGGGGCGGACAAGGTAGCAATGTAATCGGCGAATCCTATCACTGATATGCTTTCAACTTGAATCCTAATCCCACCCTTGAAACTTCTTTTTATTTCCATCATTGCGGCTTCTTTGTACAAATTAAACAGTAGGAGCGAAAGACTGCATTCCTGTCCTAAATCCTGTTTAATATGAGCATTTCGTTCTTGATCTTCTAGTTTTACTGTTCCCGCTTGGGTCTTGTACACATTGTACATTACCCGTCTTCCCCTACAGCTTACCAATATTTTTCTCTGAATTGCAAGTATGTTGCTCCATTTGGTACTGCCGAGCGCTCACGTTACACCTCTTAAATCGAAGAGACCGATGCGCTCACAATCGCTTATGACAGGGCGGGCAACATTATTTTCCAAACTCACTAGTAGTACATACTAATGTCACAACTTTTGGTTCTCTCAGAATGCATGCTATAAATGTAGATTTTGTTTTTATTTGGTTCGCTTTGGTTAATTTTTAATACAGCACGCCCTCCTCTAACAGTGTTCTGAAGTGGTGTTAGTGTGAGGACACACATTCTCTGCAGTTTTAATGCACTCAGCATTTCGACGAATACATCTAATGCCTAGCGTCTAGCTGTTATGCCAAACTGCTAATACGTAACGCCTCCTGCCAAGAACATAAGAATATAAGTTTACCCCTCCAGTAAGTCAGAATACTGTTAATGTCCCGGTAAGGTTCAAATGGATCCGAGCACTATGGGACTCAACATCTGAGGTCATCAGTCCCCTAGAACTTAGAACTACTTAAACCTAACTAACCTAAGGACATCACACACATCCATGCCAGAGGCAGGATTCGAATCTGCGACCGTAGCGGTAGCGCAGTTCCAGACTGTAGTGCCTAGAACCGCTCGGCCTGTCCAGGTAAGGCCTGATTCTTAATACATAACCCATAACGCTTGACTTCTAATACTCAGTTTTGCGCACATACATACCTCTGGTGTAATATTAAAATGACGCCAAGGTACAAGATACGCATTACTACATACTACTGCATACGATAATAAAGATGTTATTCACATAAACACTCTTGATAATAAGGTCAGCGATACATTTAATTGTTGAGGGAGAGAGAGAGAGAGAAACTATTGACTGCTACGTTATTCTCTGCTAACGACGTGATTGGATATCAGCCCCTTGGCATTATACAGAGAATGAAAAGATGGTAAAATAGGTTGTATTCTTCCAGCGTCTCCGCGTCTTTAACACATATACCTCCTCCTTTTTACTGTGGAAATGGGTATTCGCTGTTACCAGGTGACAGTTATTGTAGAGCTCAGTTAGTCTTTCTTTTCTCTCAGTGCTACAACCAAACACGTATTCTCCCGTTACCGTTTCTTCTGTTCCTTTCTTTACAGTCTGAAGGTATGTGTAATTTAATATCTAATCATTTCTCAGGCGATCTCAGAACGTGAGGATATTCGGCCTGTGGACTGGCCTGCCAGTTCCCTCAATTTAAATAAGACGTATTGCAGCATGTCCACATCAGCCATCGACGGTCCATCATTTGTCAATTGCGTTAATGAAGAAATTGTATGCCATATCACAGGAACTCATTACTAACCTTGTGGACAAATTGGGACCACGTTGCAGAGCATGCATATCATTCAATAGTTATGACACACTCTACTAAGAACCAACCCCGGACTACTGTAACTTTCAGGTAACCAGTGATGGCTTCAGCTTAATTATTGTCCATGAATGAAAGAGTCATTTTTGTTCGAGTCGTTGCACACCTACAGTTAATTTCTGTACCATGTATGGTACAAGTTTCATCGAGCTATAATCCTTGGTTGTGACACATCATCGGAAGTTTTCGTTTGTCCATACATTTCCTCATCATTGTATTAACTGACTTCAAATTAGATTGCAAAACAAACTTTTGCTGAAGTTTTGACGATTAAAAAGGCTGCTGAAAATTTAGGAATGCCTCTTATCACACTTAAAATCAGGTTAAAGGATGGAAGTGAATCGTACCTGAGCTTAGGAAGAGAATGTACACACCATGTTTAAAAAACCTGAAACTGCAATGTGTTTGAAGAGATGATTCAAGAAGCATGCACTTTTATCTCGCGTCTAGCCTATTTCTCAACAAAGTGAGTCACTACATAAAAGAACAAAATTTATATGATCTCTTATCATTTCTTAATAGAGAAATACATATTACATCTGAAACGTCCCCTTTTGAAAAATTATACGAGATTGTGCTTAAACTGTCACTGAATATTTTGTTAGCGCAACGCAATCTGACTTTCAATAATCCCTACAAAAGAATGGGCCCTGACTAACATTAAACTATACCTTTCACAAATCACTTACCTCACAAAAATCTTCGCTACTCAAGCTACTGCAATACAGCTAGCGCCACTACTGCCAGCTAAATAAGATTCAAAGTACTGAAAGCACTAACTACTGATAGGCATAGTTAGCAAATGAAAGATTTTGATAGAGAACAACCAATGTATTTACCTCAATAGTCATAATATATATAGCAGTTCATGACAAATTTCAAAACTCCGCCATCTCTCTCCCCACATCCACCACTGCTGGCGGCTCACCTCCAACTGCGCAACGCTACGCGCTGTTCAGAGCCAGCTGCCTAACACTACAATGGCGAGTATTACAACAATGCAAAGCAGCCACAGACTGCACACAGCAAAGCCAGTGATTTTCATACAGAGGTGGCGTTACCAATAAAAAAACCTAAACAGCCTACTTACATAGCCCCCATGCTCCCCACAAAAAATTTTACAAATTGGTTTGGGCAGTGGCCAATACAGATTTGAAAAAATTTTTCATAATTACAATAACAAAGAAATCAAATGCACACACTTATTGATACAATGTTGGTCAAAAGCTAAACTTTCTCACAGTCCATAAAGACAGTCCTAATCGTTCATCACAGTAAAATATCAGTGTTTTTCTCAAAGTCTGAGCAGTAAAAGAAAATGCACACGGAAGTAGTGGATTTCCATGCAGTCTTGAAGAAGTAGTGTTGTCCTTCCAACAGAAAGACAGTGCTGACTCTTGACATGCAGGCAGGTCATGGGCCACAACAGAGCAAACCCACAGCAGAGTCAGTCGAAGTTTTGAAGAGTGTTGGTAGGTAGGTCATCACAGAGCAGACCCACTGTAGTCCTGGTAGAGATTACGGTACTGGTGGGCCTTCAGAGGTGCAGACCCACTGCGGTCCTTGTAGAGTTTGTGGTATTGGTGGGCCAGCAGAGGTGCAGATCCACTGCAGTCCTTGTAGAAATAATGTTATTGGTGGATCACCAAAGATGCAGACCCACTGTAGTCCTTGTAGAAATAATGGTATTGATGGATCATCAAAGATGTAGACCCACTGTAGTCCTTGTAGAGATAATGGTACTGGTGGGTCATCAAAGATGCAGACCCACTGTAGTCCTTGTAGAGATGGCCAGCAGCCATCTGTTGTGACTGTGCAGGGGCACAATCACCATTGAAGAGGCTTGCGGATAATATAGCAAGTCCATAACCACCACTTGTGCACTCACAAAGTTTTTGGAACTGTCCTTAGAACCAGCAATGTTGTTATCCAGTCCCTTGCTGGATTATTAACACATGTGCAAACACTAACAGTCCCTACTTCTCACATATTGTCCATATACTATGACCAACAGAAATGTGTGCAGTGAAATGGAACTTACAAGTTAATACTATGATGAACTGGTGTCAATTACAATTTTATAACATAAGAATAAAATTACAAAGGTACAAAATACATCATTAAAGAACATAACAATACAGATAACATTTGTAGTACAGGTTTTACAACAGAATACAAATAAACATATACATCAATGTTACAGTAATTATGAGATAAGTAGATACATAAAAGATCAGAATAAATTTTGAAACAACAACTTCACACATGAGCATTAAAACAAAACAGAATAAATAATGTCTAAGCATATTTACAAGGTAAATAACATGGTATTAGAAAAATTCTACAACATAACAACATCAGCGAAACACACAAAGACAGGAAAAACACAAATACACAAGGGAACACAAACACATAGTGGGATAACACAAGGAAATGACAGGGTTTCTTTTACTGCAGTATTTTGCAAACAAAACTTTCTTTACTTCTCAGAGATCTCCCTTCATTCGTCATTATTTCCAAAAAGTCCTATCTATACCTGCTCTCTGTACTTTTTTCGTATGACTTCTCAATGCATTTCTTCCAATTCATCGCAACTCATTCTCTTATATAGTGTACCCCCTCTTAAGCTAACTTAAATCTACTGAGCTCAGATGCTAAACTAAGAGACGAGGCAATGCAGCAGCACAAAACAATTAACATAAACAGCAATGACAAAAAAATGGAAAATTGCAAAGCAAGCTACAGGAAATCTACATTACCAAGCAATGCAACGTTACAACTTATATGAGCCAATGTGCAGCAACAAGAAAAATAAATCAGTAGTAAAACTAGCTTAACAGAGTAATACAAAGTTAAATTCAGTAACACTATGCCTGGCAAACAGCAGCAGCAAATAAAATTTAAACCAAGACCTCAAGCAGAAAAAAATATTACACTAAAAATGGCCATGTCTAATACCTATGTCATATCTTAATACTAGAGTGATGCATCACAATTTATTCTAGAAAAGAAATTACCAAGTACTTGAAAAGAAAATTATGAATGCAGTTCCTGTGAAGGTAAATGTCTTTTTGTGCTCCCTCATTTTTTTGAAAAAAATTATCATTTACTCGATCTGTAGACAGAAAATATTTATATTAATACATCTATAAAATTTTATTTTAACCAATGCTGCAGTGCAGCTAGAAACTAGATATTAAACAAAATGAGTAAATATGTACAAAGGAAGGCATGAAACATCATTCATTAGCCATAGGGCATTTCATAAGGTAGTACAGAAAATCTCTCAACTCTCGTAGAAAGACGCTTGTCATAATCAGGTGTGCAGATGTAAAAATATTTCTCGTCATTTCATTAGGCATTTCTGTAAATATCATAAATTAAGAGCTCCACAGTGTAATCATATGTTTTCAAGTTCGACCGTGTCGTTTTTGCGATGCTTTCTACAAAGGAATGGCAGAAGCGAGGTTAATGGCCTCTTTTTTTTTTTCTCCACCTAATGGCTTTTTCTCCAGGCGGCTGGCACACCTGGCCGCTCGCAACGCATTACGTCACGGTCACTTACCTTTCTTACTGAAATATTTACGACAGCAGTTTCTGCTACAGTGGCAGTCTCATATAAAAAAAAAATTAACAGCTTGAGAATTTGGTTACAAATGTGTAGAAACAAAATCTTATGAATATAACAGTGTCCAAAAAATTTTCGCCGGCATTGTGATACATTCACGCATATATACACATTTTATAACTCTTAAAGTACGATTCTTGGTTTCCAACAACCTTTTTCACAAATCAGCGTCCCTAACCACTACTCATTATTTCTTACCTTATTCGTCGACACTTCTTCAATATTTTATGATAACAGATACGTAGCATAATCAAATAACTCATATAGCATCAGCTTACTGATCATAAACATACCGCAACAGCATAATACACATAGTCATCGTAATAATATCATAACACCTCAGTCAACTCTCAAAATCGTCGTAGCTTCCTCCAATAATTTCAAAATCTAAAAAAAATTCTCTGCTCATGTCAAAAGTGTCATCTGCCTCAAACGTACTTTAAAAATCGTGATCCCATACCAAATATATCATTCAAAGCTCTCATAGTATCACAATGGTTCCAAAAAAATATGAACAGTTCACAAAGTACAAACAACTTACAATTTCGTAAGTGTGAAGTAATCCAACTCTGTAATTGCGTAAACATGTGTCACTGATGTAGTAAAATAAATGTTTATCTCTCTCAGTTAAATGATCAGATAGCTGTGTAATTTATGTGTTATAGAAATATGGTACCGATGTGTAAAGTTGTATAAGCAAATACCATATTAGCTAGGGCTCCTTGTGCTTGCCAAACACATGGTACACAAAGTAGGCGTGTACCCCCCTGAGGATTAATGTAATTATACCCTCAGGTGTTACAGATTACAGCAATGGAATGAAATGTATCACGGAAAACCCTTGTATCATTGCACTTCAAATATCTTAAAAAAAATGTTTTAAGTGCGAAATTAATCACTCAAATACGTGTACTGTAGCGCTAAACTGTGCGTCATGTTGTAAGATAACCTCTGTGGAAGTCTCATAGTTATCGTCCTCCAAAAGCTAGGTTCTGCAGAAGTCAATGTACTTACCTCATGATAAACAAAAGTGAAATGCTTTGTGTATAGATATCGTAGTTATTACGCTTATTGTTGTGATGAATTAAGTACTGTACTGTAACGTATTCTTGTGGTACGGAAAAGGCTGTCTCATTGTAGCTATACCACAAAAGTAACTACTAAAACATGTTTTACTTTCCAGAATAAAACAGAAAACTGTGCAGATATAAAACAGAAACACTGCGAAAGCAACATTGTAAATTGTCACTCATTAGTAGCGTCGTGATGAAAATCGTGTAGCTGTCACATAAACTTCAGAATGTATTTTCAAGTAAACCAAAATGTTGCATTAAAATCTCAAGTTAAAAAAGCACATTATCTCTCAATAAACGGTTTTACGTGTGAAATGTGGTGTAAACTTTTGCTCTTCCTAGTACGCAGAGTTTCAAATGAAAAGCAATTGTCATGTTTTATACGTCGGTAAGGAATGCTATATCTTTTCTCAAGGTTAGCGTCTTATGTTATTTTTCTCGGAGCCAGTGGGCGCACGCGGCTGCCTGCTGTGCGAGTCATTGTCTGTCTCTTTGTTGGCGCGCGCCGTTATTGGGATTAGGAGAAGGCCCTGCCCTGTTTGAAGCTCGCCAGTTCTGATGGAATTCAGGTCTGTCGTTTTGTTGGTAGTTTACATAGTTTCTTGTTTGTCGGTCATGTGGTGGAGAATTTCTCCTGGAATCGTAACTGCGCGCTAAACTGTTGCGTCTGAAGTTATTTTGACTCCCTTGATAATAATTGTTTTGGTTTCGATATTGTCTGTTTCTACGGTTATCTCTGTCATATTCATAATTACGGAAGCGCGATCTTTCTCTGTAACTATTACTCTGCCAGTGGTTTTCATACGGGTGGTGTCTGTTTTGGTCACGATTTACGTTGTGAGAGTAGCCTCGTCGTGTCCAGTTATTATTTCTTTCATCGCGGAATTGCGATGGATGTGACCCGTAATTGTTGTGCTCCTGCGTTCTGCGATTGTCAGTGTCAATTTCCAGTTCTTGTAACAGTCCCTGAAAAGCTTCAATGTCGTCTTTGCAACGTCCTGCTAAAATAATATTTCGTAAATGTTCAGGTAATTTGATTAAGCAAATGCGGATGAATTCTGAAGGGCTGTATGGGTTTGAAAGATATTGATTCTTGTGCAACATGTCTTCAAAATATTTCACAAGACTGGAGAATTCAGATTCTTCGAAATGTTTCATCATTATGATGCTATGTTTTACTCGGTCTTGTGTAGCTTGAGACCAATATGCTGAGAGGAAGGCATGATAAAAATCTCCTTCACTTTGACAATCGTGAATGACCGATCGCATTCTTACAGCTGGTTCATTTTCCAAGTAGCCACACGTAAATTCTAATCTGTGCTCCAATGACCAGTTGGGAGGAAAACAATGAGAGAATTGATGGAGCCACGCTTGTGGATGAATGTCGTTGGCAGAATTCTTATATGTTTCGAATTTACGTGTAGTAATAAACAGCTTATAGTCAAAGTGATCATGTCGGTGAGTCGCATATCCGTCATTGTTACGTCGTGTCGGCGGTTCCATCTCAAAATTCGGTGCACATTGCCAATTTCTTTCATAACTTCCGAAATGCCCTGTGTTATTATTTTGCGGCTTTTCCGTATTTCTATGTCCCTCTTCCTGTACTGGAGCACGAGTGTCCTCTGAAATACGTAATTCTTGTATTACCTGTGTCAGCTGATCTTGTACTTCCCGGATTTCTCTTTTGTACTGTGTATTGATTTGATTTTGATTTTGTTTGAATTTTCTAATTTGTTCATACTCTTCAGTGTCAGTGAAGGCTACAGGTGTTGTAT
This sequence comes from Schistocerca nitens, assembly GCF_023898315.1. Taxonomy (NCBI): domain Eukaryota; kingdom Metazoa; phylum Arthropoda; class Insecta; order Orthoptera; family Acrididae; genus Schistocerca; species Schistocerca nitens. Next base: position 122,451,291 of record NC_064622.1, on the reverse strand, counting down.
CGTTCAGATCATCATCTACCTTTGTAGATAAGTTAGTGAACTGATCTGAAAGTTCGGCTACTTTATCCGATAATGAAATTATTTCCTCTGTGTGTTTTTCTGAACCAAGTTTCAGAGTATTTACTGTGTCCTTTAAATTTTCCTGAGTTTTTGCAAGTTGCATAACCGAATCGGTAGATGCAGCTGAGTCAATTTTAGCTTGCAGGGTGTCGTGATTTTCATGAACCATAGTTTGCAGTTCTTTTATGGCTGCTTCATGATTCTGTAATGCATTTTTCATGACGCGAAAAAATAGGTTGAAAATGCTCACAAATTTGTGTTTTTACGTCATTACAGACTTTTTGACATTTCGATTCGATATTATGTAACTCAGTAGTTAAATCTTCACGTGTTTGTTCAAGCTTATGTTCCTCTGAGTCTAACTTTTGAAGCTTTTGTTCCATTGGGTCTAATTGTTGCTGTGTTTGTCTCTGGTGTTGTTCCATTGTGTCTAACTGTTGCTGTGTTTGTCTCTGATTTTGTTCCATTGTGTCTAACTTTTCAAGACTTTGTCCCATTTGTCTCTGATTTTGTTCCATTTGTTGCATTAATTGCAATAATAATGTATTATTGTCTGGAATCTGTTTCTCTATGCTTTTTGGCAGTGCATTTTCACCGGCAACATTCACATTTTGACAAGCAGAAAATGTGTCTTGACTCATTTGAGAAAACGGTGAGGACCCAAAACCTAAGTCTACAGTATTCGCAAAATTGTGTCCTGTCATTCCCGATTCCTGAGGCGAGCTGTTGCCGACCGATCGATCGATAATGCTTCCCTCTTCACTAATTGTTTCACTGTCCACGCCATTGTTTGCCGCCCGCTCCATTTCCCTATGCACAATTACCAAATTACTACTTTGAACACCAGTTAATTCATTACTCGGTGGCGCTAACACACTGCTTTCGTTTACACTGTCATTTCTCAGTTTACTTTGGAGCCTAGTATTACGTTTTTCACACGCCATTATTGTCACAATATTTCACACGACAACACAGAAAAGCACAATTTAAAGAGCAAAAATAAGAGAACACATTAACATAGCACTGAAAATAATATGTAGTTAATTGCAAGCGCAGCTGCGAAATACTTGGTGCAAATCTACATGCATGCTACAACTGTTTTACTGTACAACAATGAAAAACTACTACTACAAAGGAGATTCTCTCTACAATTACGCGCTAGCAATAAACAAAAGCTACACTAATTACACAAACTACAAGAAAAAAAATCAGAAGATTCCAGTGAGGTATCCTGGTAGGGACGCCATATGAAACGTCCACTTTTGAAAAATTATACAAGATTGTGCTTAAACTGACACTCAATATTTTGTTAGCGCAACGCAATCTGACTTTCAATAATCCCTACAAAAGAATGGGCCCTGACTAACATTAAACTATACCTTTCACAAATCACTTACCTCACAAAAATCTTCGCTACTCAAGCTACTGCAATACAGCGAGCGCCACTACTGCCAGCTAAATAAGATTCAAAGTACTGAAAGCACTAACTACTGATAGGCATAGTTAGCAAATGAAAGATTTTGATAAAGAACAACCAATGTATTTACCTCAATAGTCATAATATATATAGCAGTTCATGACAAATTTCAAAACTCCGCCATCTCTCTCCCCACATCCACCACTGCTGGCGGCTCACCTCCAACTGCGCAACGCTACGCGCTGTTCAGAGCCAGCTGCCTAACACTACAATGGCGAGTATTACAACAATGCAAAGCAGCCACAGACTGCACACAACACAGCCAGTGATTTTCATACAGAGGTGGCGTTACCAATAAAAAAACCTAAACAGCCTACTTACACATCATTCTCAGTTTCGGACCCTAATCTAGCTGTGCCTAATGTGGATACAAAGTATCTCTCCACATTTTGTTGAAATCTCAACGAAATACGAATAAAACCGCTTGAGAGATTGGGACTCTTTTTATGAAACAAGAAGGCAGCCCGAGACGAAGACGTTAATTTCAAACAAACCAATGTATTTATGATACTACAATGTGGAGAAATTAGAGGAAAATAAAAAAAAATGGTTAAAACGGCTCTGAGCACTATGGGACTTAACATCTAAGGTCATCAGTCCCCAGAACTTAGAACTACTTAAACCTAACTAAACTAAGTACATCACGCACATCCATGCCCGAGGCAAGATTCGAACCTGCGACCGTAGCAGTCGCGCGGTTTCGAACTGAAGCGCCTAGAAACGCTCGACCACCGCGGCCGGCAAAAATAAGAAGTGGGTGTCTAAAATGAAGATGATGCCATTGAAGATTGCAAGGCACTGTTCAACAGATCATCAATAAACGTCGACTGAGACCACAGGAATGATCCAAACAATTGTTGCGATGAAGACGACAATTAATATGATAAACAAATAATTTCTATTGAAGAGGAACGTCAAGAGGCATCGATCGTTGCTTGAAGATTACGATGTCTGTCGAAAATGCAGTGAGTCTAGTTATTAAAAATGTAACGTAAAATATATAACTAGCTGGTCGTAGAAAGTGTTCCAAAAATAAACAGCATAGAGACAGAAGTGATGACACTTTCTGCAGGACCTGACCATCATTTTGCAGGTCAATGCTCAAGCACGTGCAGTGCAAGCTGTTACTGATTTGTTTGACTGATGGGGCTGATAAGTGCTGTACCACCTACTGCACTCCCCTGACGTAAGCCCTCGTGAGTTCAGCTCGAGTTCTAAACTGAAGGTAACACTTCACGGCATTCGCTTCAGAAGTACAACGAATCTATCGGGCAATAGACAGCGCCGCTCGCACTGACAACACAGCTGGCACTGCTAGGAGTATCCTACGACTTCCAAATCGCTGCCAACGGGTTATACACAATGCTGGTGACTACTTTGAAGGTCAGTAAAACCTTGAAACACGTATCTATTTTGTACGAGCTGTAAATAAATAGTTTCCACTATTAATGTTTCAACCTTCGTATTTATTACAGACGTTGTTGACTTTCTGTATAATAAACTACTTGATTGTAACATTAAGGCATATGTATTATATTGTATACCTCTGGCCCACAAAATGCAGTGTCGTTTAGATATCATTAGATATTATTTAGGCATGCACAGTTGCTTGAGATATCTCAAACATTTATTCAAATTGTGACAACCCACTGATTAGCAAAAGATAATATTCAAAAAAGTGTTGGAGATGAAACAAATGTATATTAAACTAGTGTGCTTCCATTGAGTGGTTCAAAATGGCTCTGAGCACTACGGGACTCAACTGCTGTGGTCATCAGTCCCCTAGAACTTAGAACTACTTAAACCTAACTAACCTAAGGACATCACACACAGCCATGCCCGAGGCAGGATTCGAACCTGCGACCGTAGCAGTCGCACGGTTCCGGACTGCGCGCCTAGAACCGCGAGACCACCGAGGCCGGCTTCCATTGAGTGTCCTGGCATAAAAAGTGATCCTGTTTCAGTATAACAAACTGGTTGATCATTACACAAAGGACACTAGTGTATTTCTGTTGTGTAAAAAATGTATAAATATTAAATGTGTGAAGAAATCTGAAAATGTTATAAGTAAAAGATACGTACAATTTTAACTCTGAATGTTTCTTATCATGGATAGAATGTATGTATATGTACACTGTCAAGACAAGTTATCATTTAAATCTCTTTGGACTGTAATCTTTCTATTTTATTAAAATTATATCTAGAGTAATTTTTTGGTTGAACTTTTTCCTTTCCCATTTCCTCCATAATGTATAACAGAGAACGTCTTTCATAGCTGTAAGTGTAAAGAAACTTCTGGAAGTTGCGTCTACACATATCCTCATTGAGGTTTCTTTTTTATATCAATAACAATAAACTTGTACTAAGTATAATTCCAGCAATCCCCGCATATTCTTACAGATTCATCGAATGACATGTTATTTTCTACATGAGCTTGATAAGGTAATTAAGCTTTAAATTCAAATTTTCTTGTTTGAAGCCTATAATGAGGCTTGTATCATCAATCGCGAACTGTTTCAGGATTCTGGAATACGTTTGACTCACATAAAATATGTCAACACCCATATGATGACCATAACTGATGAACCATAGAGTTTGATCTTGGTGTTTAACTGCAGTATCATCAAATATGAGCACTGTGTTTAACTTTACTTTCTGTAGTGGCAGGATTTCACTGCTCTCACTGAACATCATGTATGTTGTACCATCAAAGCCTTGCAATAGATGGTACTTGGGTTGAAACAGAGCATTTGAAAATACACACACATGCTCAATGCAGACTCCATCTGGGTTTGTTATCACTGACACAAAAGAATTCGTCTTGGTACTACTTATTACCGCCTTCTTCTTCTTCTTCTGATCTTCTTCCACAGCACCATAGGTATAGGTGCTTAGAACAAAGTCCTGATACCCATACTCCCATGACACCGACTATGTCAGGTTTTGGTGTGACATGGGCTTTTATAGTGTCAACTGATTCTTTCTTTATTTTCAAACCTGTGCTGAATTTAGCAAATAAGGCTTACTTTTATGCACAGAATTCAGTGTGTATTTCTCTCAAACTAATGGGTCCTCCTTTAGCTTCTTCTTTTGACACCATATTGCTGTAGTGTTCTAAATCACACTCTACACACAGCACACTATATATACGGTGATAGTTTACAATATCACACAGTCTCAGCCCAAGGCAACCATTTGTGTATTTCCAGCATGAGGAATAGCTAAATCCATGAGGCAAACTAGATTGTAATATTGGAGTGTTGTAGATAAATGGATTGGCCTCCTAATCACCATAAGTGTCGCATCCTCATACAATGATGTGGTACTTAGCACCAGGCCAGCACAGTAAATGTCTGGGAGTGAATGATATGGGCAACACTTGGAGGTCATCTGTTGACTGATGCAGGGTTCTGCATGACACTCTTCTTCCCTTTCCAACTCCATAAACTGCACTTTAACACTTCTTAATGCATTTTCAATCTGTAATACAACATGCAATCAATGCCCACTGATGCTTCTATACCACTGTTTAAGCACTTTGAACTGGTGACTGTTAAATTATAGCTTGAAGGCAGTAGCCGCAGAGCACTGGGAGGAATAGGCAGCTCCCCATCCACCAAATCAACACTATGTCCTGGCAGTAACATCGGAATGTTCTGCAATGGTGCATATACGAGAGACCAGTACCAAACTACAATGTGTGGTGTAGGATCCCAGGCACAGTTCTTCCAACAGTTGGGGACTGGTTGGGTGCCTTCATTACACAAATCAGTAAGTGGGACTGATAATAGCAGCTCGTTGTCCCGATCCAACATGCTGGAAAGGTGTGTTACAGGGCGCCATTGTGTTACTGTTGCTGCAGGTTGTGACAGGCTAGAGATTGCTCAATGCCTGCCAGTGGCTGCTGGTGAAAAGGACATGCGAGAGATCGCTGAACACTAAGCATCCACAGACAAAGACATGGAGTTGCACAGTGACATGGAACCAAACTGTATACAAACACTTGTACATTTCTTCCATGAGGTGGAGGCAGTTGACAATCTCAGTTGCTGTTGGCGCTTCATCGTTCTTCCACTGACTGACTGCATCCGTCTAATATACCCTAATGTCAAGGTCATGTGACTGGATGAAGCAGTGCTGTTGTACCTATTGGCTACTATCAGTTTTCAGGTGGGTGAGGGGCAATACCACACTTTTACTGGTTCTGGCAGAACAAAACCCATTTAAAGTGTTCTCAGTCAAGCCTTTATTTCATTCGGTCTGGGGTTGTGGAATGGGATGAACCTGTCTCCTGCCCTGAGGACTGACTGACCTTTTCATAAAAACAGTAACATCTCCAGTACATGAAGTAGTCTCTATGAGTTGCGAAACCCATCCTGCTGCATCACCATTATTTACTGAAAAGCATTCCCCTCATGCTTGACCATGATCACCTTTGTCCATTCTCCATGTAGGAGGCTATGGATGCATGTCTCAGCTGTCTTCTTACAGGTAATACACATGTTAAACTCCTCTTTGTCTAACACCAACATCTGAGCAATTGAAGACATTCCCCAAAAATTTAATTAACTGACTTACTTAATGTTTAGTTTGACGAACAATATAGTGCTCGAATTTACCACCTACTTGTTGTCATAATATCTTGCCAATCTGGTAGCTCAACATAGAGTCTTTTTTTCCATCAATTCACAAGTGCAAGGGGGGTGGGGGGGGGGGGGGGGGTGGGGAGGGCAGACAACTGTAGGACAATCCACCCATAAATAAATAAAGATGGTACCTTACAACATTCCTCTCCAGCAGCTTGACATAGCCTGAATCTTTTTTATGTCAATTCACAGCTGTGGAGGTGAGGAAAAGCCTTATCTCCCACAAACTGATTAAATAAGGACTGAGCAAATTGAAGTTTATATTCTCTACAATTTAATTGACATTGATTTTTCTTTTATGCCATGAGAGCCTTCCACACCAACAGCTCAGCACCGACTGAGTTTTCCAAGTGGATGAGAGAAGTATGCTCCATTCCTGCCAATTACGAACTTCTCCCAGCAAGTGGCAGTGGCGCAATGGAGCCAAGGGGAGACGGGCGTGCAGCTACAGGTCTCTCCAACTGGCACAACCATGGTTCCTAGCAGTCATGCAGTCAGCAGACGGCACACACGAATTGTGAGTGTGGTTTTCTTTTAACCAGATATGTTTAGTAGAGCTGAGTGTTTCAAGCGAGCTTTTTTCGCTGCAATATAGCCAATCAGGTTGATGATATGTTACACAAATGAGCTGCAGCTATCAGTCCAATTGAGTGTATTAGTGAATAGTCTATCAGTATTTCCAGATGAGGGTTGGGGAACCGATGGGTTGAGAGATTGAGGGAGTAAAGTATTTTAACCTAACTGCACGAGTATTCACCAACAGGCAAGAGTAGAGGTAGCACAACTCAGCTGTCCTCCACAACATTTTTTTATCAAAAGTGGCATAGGGTTTCCAGAAGGGGAGGGGGAGGGGTGGTGGGATGAAGGCTGGGGAATTACCCTGAGTGGGAAAAGTGGCTCAGGACTGAACTGGGGAGGTAGTTACTAAGAAAGTGTGTCACAATCAGCTTCCCATTCCTCAGAGGAGTGAGGGAGGGGAAGGGGGAAGGAGAGTGAGGGGGGGTTTCTCAGAAGGATGGATTATCTCCAGTCGGTGTAAGTTAGCATAACAATAGGTTAAGGGATTGTGTCATTAGTTTCATTAATTATCATATCACTTAGATATCAGTTAATTAGCATATCAATTTGATATCAAAAGGGTCCTAGAATTCTCCTTACACCACTAATGCTGTTGCATTTTTTTTCCATCAGTGTAAAAAACTGCCTCTTTATGGAGCCCACCTTCCCAACAACTTTTACACGTATTTCTGAAACCATTACTGCTAATTTTATCAGCGAGTTACATTTCACACTTTGTTTTGTCTTCTTTGAGGGAAGTGAATTCTGTGAATTCACTACGGATGCAACGATATTTAACGAATAGTATTTTAATAATCTGAATCCACTTGTCTGATTCACGACCGATTTTAATAAAAGCTGCCAGGGATAGCCTATATTAACGTCTCTTAACGTACACTCATCTCCTTCTCAAAAACCATGACCTCTTGGCTTTGTCAGACAGCAAATATCACCGAAGTCGCATATTTTATAGAGATATTCTGAGTTATTTACCAATCGGTGGTGCAGACATCTATTAAAAAGCCACAGGAGGTGATTGAACGCCGAACGAATCTTATCTTTGCAATCTTTATCCCTGTGGAGTCTGAACACGTCTCTCAGATCCCTATCTATATACCAAATTGTAAGTAGCCTCGCACGGCCTCTTAAAGCAAACAGTCCTTCCCTATACAAAACGAGCGGCGCATTCCTGCATATGAGAGACCGTGGTACCGAGTTCCCATGAAAAACGTGGCGCCGTGTGTCCAGCGAAAACATTCAATCGGCCGGAAAGAGACGGGTCCGGTCAGATTCCATTAGCCGCTGGCCGACCCCATTAGGACTGCGCGATATGGCGAGACATCAATCAGTCATGAAGCGCGCCCTTTCCCGGGTCCTAATAAAAAATGTTGGCATTTGCATGTCACCCCGCACCGTATGCGAACGTGCGGAGATAAGTGTATAAGTCATCCCGCATCTATCGGCAGAATGCAGTAAGTCTATCACTTACAGTACTTCTGAAAACAAAACAAATGTACCTAATAAAAAGTCCGAAAGAATGAGAACATGTGACAATCGGAAATGAATATTTACTACGAAAGGTTTCGAGCAGTAATGCGTTTTACATTTTTGATTTGGTAAAAATTTTAACTATAGCAGTTATTTGTTTATTACATTTCACAACGTAATAAAATGTCCACCCAATATGTTGTGGCACTAACAGCTCTGTTTCTCGCCAGTAACAGAGCTTTGTATTCATACAATATTTTCTCATTTTCTGAATTCCTCAGCAAACTCTGGGCGGTCTGTAGACACTGGGTGGTCTTCAGGAAACATTTGCCATAATTTGTAGTAAGCTCTGTATTTCGAGACTTCTAGAGTGAACTCCATAGAGACGAAGACACGTCTTGAAATGTACTGCACTCCTAGTATTCCGTTATAGTCGGTAAGAAAGACAGTCCTCGGTACCTGCTGAGGTCTACTTCATTTAAGTCTCACTCACTCTTGAAAAGTTAATGCATAACTTTTCACCTCCCAGGGAATAGATACCGAAGTCAATACTAATAAGGGTTGCTTATGTGATATATTCTAGCTACCAGTTGTGTTCCTCGTGCAATGAAACTGAAATACAGTTGAGAGCTTAGTTTTGGTTTTCACGTGTTCATCTTACAACATTTGAAAATCACCTCTTCAGCTGCCGTTTTGGACGCCTTCCATTTCTGATCGTCTCAGATTCACATAAACTTCCTATTAACCATGGGACTAGGGCTATGATATATATATATATATATATATATATATATATATATATATATATATATATATATGTTTTGTGTGTGTGTGTGTGTGTTTTAACGTCTAAGCCACTGAATCGATTTCAACCAAACGTGCTACACATATCCCTTACTAACAGCTAACGATCACCGTGGGGATAAGAACCACCTCCCTATTGTAGTTCAGGAGATATCACATCATAAACAATGATTTGTGTGAAAAACTGCCGCATCTTGCATGACGTTTATTTTATTACTTCATTGGTAGTAATTCTATTCACAACATGTTTCGTAGACATTTTTGGCATTGCCGCTGAGTGTACGTACACAAGTAAATCATTGTACGACACATAATTCAAGAGATATGACGTCATAAGCACTGAGAGCCCCCCCATGAACCATGGACCTTGCCGTTGGTGGGGTGGCTTGCGTGCCTCAGCGAAATAGATCGCCGTACCGTAGGTACAACCACAACGGAGGGGTATCTGTTGAGAGGCCAGACAAACGTGTGGTTCCTGAAGAGGGGCAGCAGCTTTTCAGTAGTTGCAAGGGCAACAGTCTGGATGATTCACTGATCTGGCCTTGTAACAAGAACCAAAACGGCCTTGCTGTGCTGGTACTGCGAACGGCTGAAAGCAAGGGGAAACTACGGCCGTAATTTTTCCCGAGGGCATGCAGCTTTACTGTATGGTTAAATGATGATGGCGTCCTCTTCGGTAAAATATTCCGGAGGTAAAATAGTCCCCCATTTGTATCTCCGGGCGGGGACTACGCAAGAGGATGTCGTTATCAGGAGAAAGAAAACTGGCGTTCTACGGATCGGAGCGTGGAATGTCAGATCCCTTAATCGGGCAGGTAGGTTAGAAAATTTAAAAAGGGAAATGGATAGGTTAAAGTTAGATATAGTGGGAATTAGTGAAGTTCGGTGGCAGGAGGAACAAGACTTCTGGTCAGGTGACTACAGGGTTATAAACACAAAGTCAAATAGGGGTAATGCAGGAGTAGGTTTAATAATGAATAGGAAAATAGGAATGCGGGTAAGCTACTACAAACAGCATAGTGAACGTATTATTGTGGCCAAGATAGATACGAAGCCCACACCTACTACAGTAGTACAAGTTTATATGCCAACTAGCTCTGCAGATGACGAAGAAATTGAAGAAATGTATGATGAAATAAAAGAAATTATTCAGATAGTGAAGGGAGACGAAAATTTAATAGTCATGGGTGACTGTAATTCGAGTGTAGGAAAAGGGAGAGAAGGAAACGTAGTAGGTGAATATGGATAGGGGCTAAGAAATGAAAGAGGAAGCCGCCTTGTAGAATTTTGCACAGAGCACAACTTATTCATAGCTAACACTTGGTTTAAGAAACATGATAGAAGGTTGTATACATGGAAGAATCCTGGAGATACTAAAAGGTATCAGATAGATTATATGATGGTAAGACAGAGATTTAGGAACCAGGTTTTAAATTGTAAGACACTTCCAGGGGCAGATGTGGACTCTGACCACAATGTATTGGTTATGACCTGTAGATTAAAACTGAAGAAACTGCAAAAAGGTGGGAATTTAAGGAGATGGGACCTGGATAAACTGAAAGAACCAGAGATTGTACAGAGTTTCAGGGAGAGCATAAGGGAACAATTGACAGGAATGGTGGAAAGAAATACAGTAGAAGAAGAATGGGTAGCTTTGAGGGATGAAGTAGTGAAGGCAGTAGAGGATCAAGTAGGTAAAAAGACGAGGGCTAGTAGAAATCCTTGGGTAACAGAAGAAATATTGAATTTAATTGAAAGGAGAAAATATAAAAATGCAGTAAATGAAGCAGGCAAAAAGGAATACAAACGTCTCAAAATTGAGATCGACAGGAAGTGCAAAATGGCTAAGCAGGGATGGCTAGAGGACAAATGTAAGGATGTAGAGGCTTGTCTCACTAGGGGTAAGATAGATACTGACCACAGGAAAATTAAAGAGACCTTTGGAGAGAAGAGAACCACTTGTATGAATATCAAGAGCTCAGATGGCAACCCAGTTCTAAGCAAAGAAGGGAAGGCAGAAAGGTGGAAGGAGTATATAGAGGGTTTATACAAGGGCGATGTACTTGAGGACAATATTATGGAAATGGAAGAGGATGTAGATGAAGATGAAATGGGAGATAAGATACTGCGTGAAGAGTTTGACAGAGCACTGAAATACCTGAGTCGAAACAAGGCCCCGGGAGTAGACAACATTCCATTAGAACTACTGATGGCCTTGGGAGAGCCAGTCATGACAAAACTCTACCATCTGGTGAGCAAGATGTATGAAACAGGCGAAATACCCTCAGACTTCAAGAATAATATAATAATTCCAATCCCAAAGAAAGTAGGTGTTGACAGATGTGAAAATTACCGAACACTCAGTTTAATAAGCCACAGCTGGAAAATACTAACACGAATTCTTTACAGACGAATGGAAAAACTAGTAGAAGCCAACCTAGGGGAAGATCAGTTTGGATTCCGTAGAAATACTGGAACACGTGAGGCAATACTGACCTTACGACTTATCTTAGAAGAAAGATTAAGGAAAGGCAAACCTACGTTTCTAGCATTTGTAGACTTAGAGAAAGCTTTTGACAATGTTGACTGGAATACTCTCTTTCAAATTCTAAAGGTGGCAGCAGGGGTAAAATACAGGGAGCGAAAGGCTATTTACAATTTGTACAGAAACCAGATGGCAGTTATAAGAGTCGAGGGACATGAAAGGGAAGCAGTGGTTGGGAAGGGAGTAAGACAGGATTGTAGCCTCTCCCCGATGTTATTCAATCTGAATATTGAGTAAGTAGTAAAGGAAACAAAAGAAAAGTTCGGAGTAGGTATTAAAATCCATGGAGAAGAAATAAAAAGGTTGAGGTTCGCCGATGACATTGTAATTCTGTCAGAGACAGCAAAGGACTTGGAAGAGCAGTTGAACGGAATAATTGGTGTCTTGAAGGGAGGATATAAGATGAACATCAACAAAAGCAAAACGAGGATAATGGAATGTAGTCGAATTAAGTCGAGTGATGTTGAGGGTATTAGGTTAGGAAATGAGACACAAAGTAGTAAAGGAGTTTTGCTATTTGGGGAGCAAAATAACTGATGATGGTCGAAGTAGAGAGGATATAAAATGTAGACTGGCAATGGCAAGGAAAGCGTTTCAGAAGAAGAGAAATTTGTTAACATCGAGTATAGATTTAAGTGTCAGGAAGTCATTTCTGAAAGTATTTGTATGGAGTGTATCCATGTATGGAAGTGAAACATGGACGGTAAATACTTTGGACAAGAAGAGAATAGAAGCTTTCGAAATGTGGTGCTACAGAAGAATGCTGAAGATTAGATGGGTAGATCACACAATTAATGAGGAAGTATTGAATAGGATTGGGGAGAAGAGAAGTTTGTGGCACAACTTGACCAGAAGAAGGGATCGGTTGGTAGGACATGTTCTGAGGCATCAAGGGATCACCAATTTAGTATTGGAGGGCAGCGTGGAGGGTAAAAATCGTAGAGGGAGACCAAGAGATGAATACACTAAGCAGATTCAGAAGGATGTCGGTTGCAGTAGGTACTTGGAGATGAAGAAACTTGCACAGGATAGAGTAGCATGGAGAGCTGCATCAAACCAGTCTCAGGACTGAAGACCACAACAATAACAACACAAGCACTGAGAGGCGTGAAAAATTGCCGCATCTTAGATAAAGTTTTAACATCCTTATCATTTATGAATAAGACACTCCTACAGTCGAGTGAACGTAAGGAAATCCCTGACAGTTTTCAAATGAGAAGTGCAAACGACTGTAGGGGAAAGCAGTTGCCGTCTATAGAGATGTGAAGAGGCGTGGTCGTCGATACGTTTACAAAATGGCTGCGCCCAGTGTACAGAGACTGTCTGGGATACTATAATTATTCAGTATATTATTAAATTATGCTCGTTTCTTTGTACGACTGTTACATAATTTCAAAGAGGTATTCACGCAATACATGGAAATGAAGTTTTTTCGATATTACACTACAAATACAGCTCAACTTTTGTTTTCGTTTCTAACAGAAAGTTGGCAGAATGAATACCCAAGCAATGCCGGGTCTGTCAGCTAGTTATTTAATAACAGGATCACTAGCTATTATTCATAGAAATGTGGATTCGTGCAACGTTTAAAACTGTGTGGTAAGAATAAAGCTAAGACGAGTGGCGTAGCCTTCAGGTGTGACATTAATAATTTTCAAGAGGTTTAAAAATTTATTTCATAGCTTTTTATTGAGCAAATCAGAAGTGTAAATGATTAATATATTACTCTCTGGGGTTCTGGCTATCGTAGAAGCGAAATGCATCTGTGTGTTCCAGCGCTCTGTGACACATTATTTTGAAGAAGAACTTATCGTCCTTTAAATAAACAAGTTCATTGTATAAAAGCTATATGATAATTAACTAAAATACGCCAGATCACAAGCTAAATAACAATTTTTAATCCTAATGCTTTAGAGGAAGCAAAGAAGAGCACCAGACAGGATGTTTCCTGCCTAAAAGAAAGCGACGATCTCGAGACAGGAGCTAAAATTTTAATTAATTGTAACATAATTGTGGTTGCCTTCATGCAGAGTAGGAATGCAGAGCCCTCAGCAACGATGAACATGAGATTCATTCATGTAATACATAGAAATGTACCGTGAATTTTGGGTCTCACAAGTTAGAGGATTCATTCATGGAGTACATAGAAATGTACGGTGAAATCTGGGTCTCACAAGTTAGAGGATTCATTCATGGAATACATAGAAATGTACCGTGAAATCTGGGCCTCACAAGTTAGAGGATTCATTCATGGAATACATAGAAATGTATCGTGAAATCTGGGTCTCTCAAGTTAGAGGATTCATTCATGGCATACATAGAAATGTACCGTGAAATCTGGGTCTCACAAGTTAGAGGATGGACAATTATTTTCATCACGTCCCACGGGGAATATATCACGGATATAGTGTGGAATCGTCCACCATATACGGAAGACAACCGTTCGGACCAATCGAGAGTTCATAGCAAAAGTAGCTACGAATCATTTCAGGTGTTGTGACAAACGACCTATCCGCTTCTGTAGCTTAGTTTTCAATGTGTTTGGCTGCTGTACGGACAACCCACTTTCGATTTCCGGTATTGTCAGGTATTTCCCCTTGGTGGACGGACTGGAACGAGTTGCATTCAGCCTCGTGACGCAGGTTGAGGAGCAACCTGCCTGAGCAGTAGCTGCTCCAAGGTCAACAAAGCCGTCAACGAAGGAGAGAGTGGCGTCCTGACCCGAGGCTTCTCCATGTTGCATCCAATGACGTCACTGGCAGAGGATGAAAAGGCGGTCGGTTGATCACGATTCCCCTGTCTGTGCTGTAACACGCAGAATTTTTGTGGTTTTGTATACATGTACCAGAGATGAGAGAAGCGTTATGACCCGATTGCAAAATCACGTAGACGAGCAATACACTGACCGATGTAAGCTATAAGCAATCGACGGATGAAAGAAGGGCACTCTCCCGGAATCAGTTGTACACAGCATTACGATAACGCCACAAACACAAACTGATGGAGTGGTTATGGATACGTTCCTGGAAACTGTACTAGCCTAGTCCTGCCTTGGTGCAATCTATCCAAGACTGGTTACGTAATCGCTAGTCTCCGCAGGATGATGAACTTACTGATGTGTTACCGAGGAGACAGGTACTGGAGCGTGACATAAGAAGGTCTACATCTCGCTGGAAGTAACTGTAGGTCTTTCTCTGCTCCGTTAATGCTGCTGCAAATTCACGTCAAATCGTATGCAATCCTATAGGCAACTTTTATTTGCCCCACCCTGTATGTGTAAAAAATGTGACTGAAATCGATCCAGGACCTCAGGATGCGCTTTCTACCCGTGGCTTCACCCGCATACGCACATGTTAGATATATTTCATATACATGAAAAATATTGCACACATATTTGTATCTGTATCTCCACAGAATTTCACTGTGTAGTTAAATTTCCACGCAGCTCAATGTTTATGACGTATTTTCTGAACTATGTGTTGTAAAATTACACAGTTTGGCAGGTGAGTCCAGTGGTACACGTGGTTACTTTCTGCGACATGTGTCGTTAATAGAGGTAGCAGTAAGGAAGTAATAAATTAAAGCGGTATGAATCATGCCGCAGTTTCTCACGCAGCTCATTATTTGACGTTATATATCCTGAACTACGTGTCGTGCAACGATATAATTTTGGTGGTACATTCAGTGGTATATTTGAAAACTCTTCTTAGCCGTGTCGTGAATAGAGTTATTAGTAAGGGAATAATACATTTAATAATCACGCTTCATACGGCAGTTTTACTGCATCAACAGAGAAAACGTAAAAGTGATAATCTCTGCTATCATATTAGTTCAGGTTCTCCAATTATTAGTAGATGATGGAGGGCACAGATAAGTAGAAACTTTTCATACAAGTTGTTAGTGAAAGCATGAGATCTGCAATGACGATTTTAAATTGAGTTTTTCTTGGTTAACTTTGATCAACCTTTCTTCGTTTGTTCTGTAGCTCTTTGCGAAAGTCCTTTCCGGTTCGAAATATTTTCTGTCAGACTGCGTTTACTCTCACATGGGTCGGATTTGTTATGAAAGTGCATAAAATGTTTTAGAACGTAAAACAAGCTTCGACATCACGTGAAATGCATTTACTAAGTGTAATGTTTAGCATATGAAATTTTTAACATTTGTATGAGAATTTCATTTTTTGCATATTCATATAACATGATCGAAAAATATATGCCCATTGTTGATAACAACAGCGAAAACACTAGCATACAAAATGGTGTACAATTTCGAGCTCGAACATCTGAAGTTAAGGCACCATGCATGCCTACTGCAGAAAGTTTAAGTTAATCAGAGATTAGTGTCAAGGGAGTGACAAATGATAGCATCGCTCTACAGCAGAACAACCTTGACGACACAATGTTTACAATTGTCGAGACAATGTCACGCATCTCCCAGAGCGACATACCGCTCATGAATGAAACATTGGAGCGCGATTCCGATATGAATTTTGAGAACACGTTACAAATACCACTTGGTCACAACACAAACATTAACTTGGAAAGTACAAGTGACAGCTTCCCTAGTGGTACAACTGAAACAATACTATGGCAGTTATTATCTAACATAAACGTGAAATTTGATGGTATGAAACACAACATAAACACCAGTTACAGAGATATAAGACAAGATATGAATACCAAAATTGATAGTTTGAGACACAATCCGAACACCATCACACAAAATCAAAATGCAATGAAACAAGAACAAAAACAAGAACCCAAGGATTTGCAAGACACGGTCTCACAGAAATTCGATGACATAGAAAATAATTTTCGCACTGAAATCGACGAAAAATTGAATGTTGTGGAAACACTGGTAAAGCTTGAAGTGCTTTCTGAAGTTAATAATAACATTACGGAGTTAAAACAGAAGGTACATTCTGTTAGCAACCATAATGATCTAGTAGAACAGCAAATGAAGAAAATTACAAACGGAAACACAAAGACTGAAGCCACACAAAACCAGTAGTGTTTGACAGTAAAAAAGGTAAACACTCTCGTTAACAAACTAAATAAAGACTATGTCGGTATACCTCTAGCTGCAGAAGAGCTTACTTTAAGGGTATCAACATTAGAAGTTGACACAGCATGTGCTAAGAAGGAGAGATAGATCAATGAAAATTAGAGTGATATCATTAGCCAAGCTGAAGCAGATACGTTACATAAGGATAGTGTAAGTAGGCTGTTTAGGTTTTTTTATTGGTAACGCCACCTCAGTATGAAAAACACCGGCTGTGCCGTGTGCAGTCTGTGGCTGCTTTGCATTGTTGTAATACTCGCCATTGTAGTGTTAGGCAGCTGGCTGTGAACAGCGCGTAACGTTGCGCAGTTGGAGGTGAGCCGCCAGCAGTGGTGGATGTGGGGAGAGAGATGGCGGAGTTTTGTAATTTGTCATGATATCAAGGTAAATACATTGTTTGTTCTCTATTAATATCTTTCATTTGCTAACTATCCCTATCAGTAGTTAGTGCCTTCCATAGTTTGAATCTTTTATTTAGCTGGCAGTAGTGGCGCTCGCTGTATTGCAGTAGCTTGAGCAGCGAAGATTTTTGGTGAGGTAAGTGATTTGTGAGACGTATAGTTTAATGTTAGTCAGGGCCATTCTCTTGTAGAGAATTTTGAAAGTCAGATTGCGTTGCGTTAACAAAATATTGTGTGTGGAAAGTCAGATTGCGTTGCGCTAAAAAATATTGTGCGTCAGGTTAAGCACAGTCCTGTAAAATTTTTCTATGGGGACGTTTCATATGTCGACCCTTAGCCTAGGATACCTCACTGGAATCTTCTGATTTTTTCTTGTAGTTTGTATAATTAGTGTAGATTTTGTTTATTGCTAGCGCGTAATTGTAGAGAGAATCTCCATTGTAGTTGTAGTTTTTCAGTGTTGTATAGTAAAATAGTTGTGGCATGCATGTAGATTTGCACCAAGTATTTCGCAGCTGCAATTAACTAGATATTATTTTCAGTGTTATGTTAATGTGTTCTCTTATTTTTGCTCTTCAAATTGTGTTTTTTCTGTGTTGTCGTGTGAAATACTGTGACAATAATGGCGTGTGAAAAGCGTAACACTAGGCTCCAAAGTAAATTGAGAAACGACAGCGAAGACGAAAGCAGTATGTTAGCGCCGCAGAGTAATGAATTAACTAATGTTAAAAGTAGTAATTTGGTAATTGCGCATAGGGAGATGGAGCGGGTTGCAAACAATGGTGTGGACAGCGAAACAATTAGAGAACAGGGAAGCATTATCGATCGATCGGTCGGCAATAGCTCGGCTCAGGAATCCGAAATGACACGAGACGATCTCACAAATACTGTAGATTCAGGTTTTGGATCCTCACCGTTTTCTCAAATAAGTCAAGACACATTTTCTGCTTGTCAAAATGTGAATGTTGCCGGTGAAAATGCACTGCCAAAAAGCATAGAGAAACAGATTCCAGACACTAATACATTATTATTGCAATTAATGCAACAAATGGAACAAAATCAGAGAGAAATGAAACAAATGGGACAAAATCTTCAAAAGTTAGACACAATGGAACAAAATCTTCAAAAGTTAGACACAATGGAACAAAATCTTCAAAAGTTAGACACAGTGGAACAAAATCTTAAAAAGTTAGATACCACACTTGAACAAACACGTGAGGATTTAACTAATGAGTTACATCACATTGAATCGAAATGTCAAAAAGTCTGTAATGACGTAAAAACACAAATTTGTGAACATTTCCAACCTATTTTTTCGCGGCATGAAAATGCACTACAGAATCACGAAGCAGCCATAAAAGAACTGCAAACTACTGTTCATGAAAATCATGAGACCTTGCAAGCTAAATTTGACTCAGTTGCATCTACCGATTCGGTTACGCAACTTGCAAAAACCCAGGAAAACTTAAAAGACACAGCAGAAAAACACACTGAGGAAATAAGTACATTATCGGATAAAGTAGCCGAACTTTCAGATCAGTTCACTAACTTATCTACGAGGGTAGATGATGATCTGAATGACACAACACCTGTAGCCTTCACTGACACAGAAGAGTATGAACAAATTAGAAAATTCAAACAAAATCAAAATCAAATTAATACGCAACACCAAAGAGAAATCCGCGAAGTACAAGATCAGCTGACACAGGTAATACAAGAATTACGTATTTCAGAGGACACTCGCGCCCCAACACGGGAAGAGGGACATAGAAATACGGAACAACCACAAAATAATAACACAGGACACTTCGGAAATTATGAAAGAAATTGGCAAGGCACACCGAATTTTGAGATGGAACCGCCGACACGACGTAACAATGACCGATATGCGACTCGCCGACATGATGACTTTGACTATAAGCTGTTCATTACTACACGTAAATTCAAAACGTTTAAAAATTCTGCCAACGACATTCATCCACAAGCGTGGCTCCATCAATTCTCTCATTGTTTTCCTCCCAACTGGTCGTTAGAACACAGATTAGAATTTATGTGTGGCTATTTAGAGAATGAACCAGCTGTAAGAATGCGTTCGGTCATTCACGATTGTCATAGTGAAGGAGAATTTTACCATGCCTTCCTCTCCGCATACTGGTCTCAAGCCACACAAGACCGAGTAAAACATGCCATCATAATGATGAAACATTTCGAACAATCTGAATTCTCCAGTCTTGTGAAATATTTTGAAGACATGTTGCATAAGAATCAGTACCTGTCAAACCCATACAGCCCCTCAGAACTCATCCGCATTTGCTTAATCAAATTACCTGAACATTTAAGACATATTATTTTGGCAGGACGTTGCAAAGACGACATTGAAGCTTTTCAGGGACTGTTACAAGAACTGGAAATTGACACTGACAGTCGCGGGATGCGAAAACAGGAAAACAATCACTACAGGTCACATCCGTCACAATTCCGTGACGACAGAAATAATAAATGGACACGACAAGGCTACTCTCACAACACAAATCGTGACCAAAACAGACACCACCCTTATGACAACCGTTGGCAGAATAATAGTTACAGAGAAAGATCGCATTTCCGTAGTAATGACTATGACAGAGACAATCATAGAAACAGACAATATGGGAACCAAAACAATTATTATTATCAAGGGTGGCAGAATGACTTCAGACGCGACGGTTCGGCGCGCAGTTGCGATTCCGGGAGAGATTCTCCACCACATGACCGACAAACAAGAAACTATGTAAACTACCGACACAACGACAGACCTGAATTGCATCAGAACTGGCGGGATTCTAACAGAGCTGGGCCCTCTCGGCAAGGCGAATTTGTGGAGGTTCGGTCTCCGAATCCCATTAGCGACGCGCGCCAGTGGAGAGACAGACAATGACCCGCACCGCAGGCAGACACCTGAGCCGGCTGGCTCCGAGAAAAATAACATAGCGCTAACCTTGAGAAAAAAATTCCAGTATTCTTTACCGACGTATACTACTTGACAATTGCGTTAAAGTTGAAACTCTGCATACTAGGAAGAGCAAAGGTTTACACCACATTTCACACGTAAAACCGTTTATTGAGAGATAATGTGCTTTTTTAACTTGAGATTTTAATGCAACATTTTGGTTTATTTGAAAATACATTCTGAAATTAAAGTGCTTTCTGTGAGATACCAGATGACACAGAGGTTAGTTTATGTGACAGCTACACGATGTTATCACGACGCTACTAATGAGTGACAGTTTACAATGTTGCTTTTGCGCTGTTATCTGTTTTATATCTGCACAGCTTTCTGAATTCTTCTGGAAAGAAAAACATGTTTTAGTAGTAACTTTTGTGGTATAGCAATAATGAGGCAGCCTTTTTCGTGGCACAACAATACGTTACAGCACAGTACTTTCTTCATCACAACAATAAGCATAACTAAGATATCTATACACAAAGCATTTCACTTTTGTGTATCATCAGGTAAGTACATTGACTTCTGCAGAACTTAGCTTTCGGAGGACGATAACTACGAGACTTCCACAGAGATTATCTTACAACATGACGCACAGTTTAGCGCTACAGGACACGTATTTGAGTGATTAATTTTGTACTTAAAACATTTATTTTTAAAGATTTTTGAATTACAAAGAAAGTTTTCTGAGATATATTTCACTCCATTGCTGTAATCTGTAACACCTGAGGGTATAATTACATTAATCCTCAGGGGGGTACACACTTACTTTGTGTACCATGTGTTTGGCAAGCACAAGGAGCCCTAGCTAATATGGTATTTGCTTATACAACTTTACACATCGGTACCATATTTCTCCAACACAGTATTACACAGCTATCTGATCATTTAACCGAGAGATAAGTTTTTTTTTAATACATCAGTGACACATGTTTACGCAATTACACAGTTGGATAACTTCACACTTATGAAATTGTATTTTGTCTGTACTTTGTCAACTGTTCATATTTTTTCGGAACCATTGTGATACTATGAGAGCTTTGAATGATGTATTTGGTATGAGATCATGATTTTTAAGGTACGTTTGAGGTAGATGACACCATTGGAATGAGCAGAGAATTTTTTTAGGTTTTGAAATTATTGGAGGAACCTACGACGATTTTGAGAATTGACTGAGATGTTATAATATTTTTACGACGACGATGTGTATTATGCTGTTGAGATATGTTTATGATCAATAAGATGATGCTACCGTATATGAGGAATTTGATTATGTGTCGACGATATATATATGTGTAATAAGGTAATGAATAATGAATAGATGTTAGGGACTCTGGTTAATAAAAAAGGATGTTGGAAACCAAGAATAGTACTTTAAGAGTTATGAAATGTGTGTATATGCGTGAATGTATCACAATGCCAACGAAAATTTTTTTGGACACTGTTATATCAATAAGATTTTGTTTCTACAGATTTGCAACGCTAATTCTTGACCTGTGAAACATTTTTATATAAGACTGCCATTGTAGCAAACTGCTGTCGTAAATATTTCCGTACGAAAGTTAAGTGACCACCTGCACGTAATACGTCGTGGGCACACAGCTGTGTCAGACACCTGGGCGACGGCCGCCCGGAAAAAAAAAAAAAAAAAGAAAAAAAAGCCATTAGCCTTCCAGCGGCACAGAACGACACGGACGAACTTGAAAACGATGAGAAACATTTCAGGGCTATTGTCGTGCTAATTGAGAGAAATGCCATATGGCTAGTGAATGACGTTTCACGCCTTGCTTTGCCCATTTTGTTTAATATCTAGTTTCTAGCTGCACTGCAGCATTGGTAAAAATAAAATTTTATAGATGTATTAATGTAAATATTTTCTGTCTACAGATCGAGTAAATAAAAAAAAAAACGAAGGAGCATAAAAAAAATATTTCACTTCACAGGAATTGCATACGGAATTTTCTTTTCAACTACTGGGTAATTTTTTTTTGGTAGAATAACTTTTTGTGGTGCACCACTTTAATTACATAGACATTAAGATGTGATTATACATTTCCCTTATCTGCATTGTTGTCTTTACTGTAATATTTTTCTGCTTGAGCGTTGTCATGTTTAGATATAATTTATTGCTTTTGCTTCTGCTGTTTGCCAGGCATAATGTTACTGAATTTGATTTTGTATTACGCTGTTAAGCCAGTTTTACTAATGATTATTTTATTGTTTGCTGCGCATTGCCTCATATTAGTTGTAATGTTGAATTGCTTGGTAATTTAGATTTACTGTAGCTTGCTTTGCCAGTTTGAAATTTTTGTCATTGATGTTGATTGTTTTATGTGATGCTGCATTGCCTCGTCCCTTGGTATATATATCTGAGCTCAGTAGATTTAAGTTAGCTTAAGAGGGGTAGACTATATAAGAAACTAACTATGATGAATTGGAAGCAATCCATTGACAAGGTATAAAAAAAGGGATTTGGGCCAAATGAGTATTGTACAATGAGAAATAATTATTTTGAGAGAAATATGGTTAGAATACAGAAAAGATGTACAGGTAGGATTTTCTTGGAAATAAATTATGAGGTAAGATAATGGAAAATAAATAATGAGGTAAGAAATATGTGAACATATTAATACAGAAAGCATGCTTTCATAGGATTTTTTTTTTTGTGGAAACAAATGTTGAAATAAGACGAAAGATCTACAGAATGAAGTTTTGGGTTGGACTGCAGTACCAAAAGTTACACTGAAAACGAACCCTATCCTTTCCTTTTGTGTTATCCCACTATGTGTTTGTGTTCCCTTGTGTATTTGTGTACTTCCTGTCTTTAGTTGTTTATCTGATAAGACCTATGTTGTAGAATTTTTCTAATACCATGTTATTTACTTTGTAAACATGTTTAAACAGTATTTGTTCTGTTTTGTTTTAATGCTCATGTGGAAGTTGATATTCCAAAAGTTATTCTGATCTTTATGTATGTACTTATGTCATTATTTTTGTAACACTGATGTATATGTTTATTTCTATTCTTTTGTAAAGCCCCTATTACTACGAATGTTATCTCTACTATTATGTTTTTAATGATGTATTTTGTACCTTTGTAATTGTATTCTTATGTTATAAAATTGTAATTGACACCAGGTCATCAAATTAAGTAACTTGTAAGTTACATTTCACTGCACACGTTTCTATTGGTCATAGTATATGGACAATATGTGAGGAGTAGGGACTGTTAGTGTTTGCACGTGTGTTAATAATTCAGCAAGGGACTGGATAACAGCATTGCTTGTTCTAAGGACAATTCCAACAACTTTGTGAGTGCACAAGTGGTGGTTATGGACTTGTTATATTATCCGCAAGACTCTTCAATGGTGATTGTGCACCTGCACAGTCACAACAGATGGCTGCTGGCCATCTCTACAAGGACTACAGTGGGTCTGCATCTTTGATGACCCACCAGTACCATTATCTCTACAAGGACTACAGTGGGTCTGCATCTTTGATGATCCATCAATACCATTATTTCTACAAGGACTGCAGTGGGTCTGCACCTCTGGTGGCCCACCAATACCGTAATCTCTACCAGGACTACAGTGGGTCTGCTCTGTGATGACCTACACACCAATACTCTTCAAAACTTCGACTGACTCTGTTGTGGGTTTGCTCTGTTGTGGCCCATTACCTGTCAGCATGTCAAGAGTCAGCACTGTCTTTCCGTTGGAAGGACAACACTACTTCTTCAAGACTGCATGGAAATCCACTACGTCTGTGTGCATTGTCTTTTACTGCTCAGACTTTGAGAAAAACACTGCAATGTGATGAATGATCAGGACTGTCTTTAGGGACTGTGAGACAATTTTAGCTTTTGACCAACATTGTATCAATAAGTGTGTGCATTTGATTTATTTGTTATTGTAATTACGATTATGAAAAATTTTAACAAATATGTATTGCCCACTGCCCAACCCAATTTGTAAAATTTTTTGTGGGGAGCATGGGGGCTATGTAAGTAGGCTGTTTAGGTTTTTTTATTGGTAACGCCACCTCAGTATGAAAAACACCGGCTGTGCCGTGTGCAGTCTGTGGCTGCTTTGCATTGTTGTAATACTCGCCATTGTAGTGTTAGGCAGCTGGCTGTGAACAGCGCGTAACGTTGCGCAGTTGGAGGTGAGCCGCCAGCAGTGGTGGATGTGGGGAGAGAGATGGCGGAGTTTTGTAATTTGTCATGATATCAAGGTAAATACATTGTTTGTTCTCTATTAATATCTTTCATTTGCTAACTATCCCTATCAGTAGTTAGTGCCTTCCATAGTTTGAATCTTTTATTTAGCTGGCAGTAGTGGCGCTCGCTGTATTGCAGTAGCTTGAGCAGCGAAGATTTTTGGTGAGGTAAGTGATTTGTGAGACGTATAGTTTAATGTTAGTCAGGGCCATTCTCTTGTAGAGAATTTTGAAAGTCAGATTGCGTTGCGTTAACAAAATATTGTGTGTGGAAAGTCAGATTGCGTTGCGCTAAAAAATATTGTGCGTCAGGTTAAGCACAGTCCTGTAAAATTATTCAAAGGGGAAGTTTCAATAGTACCATTGCAGACAAGTTAGTACCAGACTGTAAGTTGCACACAGATGCAGTAGAAAACGCTATTCAGAAAAAAGAAAATGAAATAGTGAACAAAGTAAACATTAATCTACAAGCCGCGGAAAATAGGATCCGCAATATTGTAGAAGAAAATATTACCGGATTTCGAAATATG
Source organism: Schistocerca nitens (assembly GCF_023898315.1). NCBI lineage: Eukaryota > Metazoa > Arthropoda > Insecta > Orthoptera > Acrididae > Schistocerca > Schistocerca nitens. Next base: position 122,426,520 of record NC_064622.1, on the reverse strand, counting down.
CATGTAAATAATACACAGGCTGTAGTTAACAAACCACAACCAGCTGGTATTTACCCACTAATTGTCACGAGTCCCACAGCAGATACCCGTGACAGTTGTAGAGTGTAAAATGTAAACACACCCACAACTCCAATATCTGAACAATTACCAGCTGGAATTACAGGTAACTACAATAACCACCTAAATACGACCTAAAATGCCATGTGCCTGTCAATTATTTTTGGAGACGAAGGTTTGCTGAGACATTGACAGTTTCTTACATTCACTACCGAAGTTAAAATACTGAATCCTGTAATATTTATCATTGCTTTTTGTCATGTATTTCCATGCAACTGGACGGAAGCACAGAAAATCCGATTTGTCGTGGCATACACGCAAGGTGATGTGCTTTCATCGGTAACAGAAGTGGCCGACCGTTGCAGCACTTATATCCAATTTGTACGCGCTTTCTTCAACAAATACTGGTCTGAGGCAGTGCAAGAAAAACTCCGACGCGGGATTTTTAACCCTGCACCATTCAATGGGAAATATGATAGCCTACGTGGATACTTTGAAAAGTACTTGAACGAGATACGCTACTGGAGGAACCAAATATCACAGGTAGACGTGTTAAAATTTTTGAAAAGTTGTTTACCATTGCACATCAGAGAAAAATTAGTCACAACGCCAGAGCACGACACTGAATATTTTCTGTCAGTGCTTGATTCTATCGACTTAATCTATGAGGCAGCAATGCCATGCCTTACTCTGTACCGCAGCCGACCTTTGGGCATCAAAATAATTGCACAGCACCTAACGATGCAAATTGGCGAAGCACCCACACAGTGCAACTAACTGAAATTTCTCCCGGTAAGAAATTAAGTCACACTACGCCGTTGGAAAACACCAACAAGTCGTAGTTAAGCCCCAGGCTATTGACCTCTCAGGGAGTGAGGGCAAGGCAGAACAACAAACGTTTTTTATAAGATTGGAAAAACAATGTGACATCAAGGATGATTTTTATCGAGTTAGATATAGTAGATAATGTCAAGGAAGAACAAATACAAGCAATCATTAAGATCAAAATATTTAACACGGACTCACTGTTAATTTTAGATGCAGATTCAACAGCTAACCTAATGACAAATGCATTTTTTTGTGAACTCAAGAAGACAGGCAAGTTCACAACATTTTCTGTCCAAAATTGCAAGGTGCAAACTGCTACAGGCAGTAAGACTAAATTGGTTAACTATCAGGCACTTATTCCAATACAAATTGAACATTTTACACTTAAGTGCAACGTTCTTATAATCGACACACTTATAGTCAATTGTCTTATTGGCATGGACACGTTTAGAACACACAAAACGCAGATTGACATAGGTAATGGCAAATGCCACGTTTTTGTAAAAGATCAGATCTTTTCTATTCATTTACCCAGAACACCTGATTAACGTAACAAAAACAAACCAGAGTCAAATGTAGTGGTACAATATTCCTTTCCAGCTGTATATTTCACAAACAAATTTGATATTGAGCAAGAAGCAAACACTGAGATTAGTTACGAAATGGTAGAGCAGAAACTAAGTGAAACACAGGTACTGAATGAGATGCTGCGACAAGAACTTTCTGACTTGTTACTTAAGTAAGCCTATGTTTACAGCAAGGAGCCAGGAGTAATCAAAGACTATGGATATAAATTTGTAGTCTATTCACATGAAAAAATTTTTCTAATGTCATATCCTATTCCATCGGCAAAAAGAGATGCAGTACAGGAAGAGATCAATCGTATGATTAAATGGGGAACTATACAACCTTCATGTTCACCCTACTGTAGTCCAATATTATCATTAAGCAGACCAGATGGTTCTGTACGATTAGTTCTCGATGCTAGAGGTATCGATAAGATTGTAGTACCAGTACGCATAAGACCAGGCAACTTGGACGAACAGCTTCTAAAGTTTCGTAATAGAAAATATTTCAGTATACTCGATCTCAAGATGTCCTACTGGCGAAAAATTCTCCACGAAGAAAGTCGAAAATATACAGCATTTGTTTGTGGTGGCAGAAGTTTGGAATTCCGTGTTCTACCTTTTGGACTGAATATTAGCACAAGAGTGCTTATATATGGACTGGACAAGGTTCTAGGACCAGAATTGCTTAGCAAAGCCACTGCTTATGTAGACAACATGCTAATAGCCACATCCACTTGCTTAGAACATATCAGGCTCATTGAAGAGGTGCTTCAACAATTCGCAGTAACGGAGTAACAGCCAATTAAAAAAGTATGGTTTTGTCAAGCAGCATTTAAAAATTTTAGCACACGTTGTGTCGGAACAAGGTATGTTTCCTGACCTGTAGAAACCTGATGCCATACGCAACTGACCAGCTCCAAGGAATAAAATACAGCTAAAGGCCTTTTCAGGACTAATTTCGTTTTTTCGTAAGTTCATACCACAACAACTGATGAATAGTGATACATTGCTCAATTTCTTACAAGAAAACGGGCTTTAGTTACGGGATAATAAGTATCAAGAGGACTTTAATAACATTAAGCAGGCATTGGTCAATCCAAATATTCTTAGCCATCCTGACATATCCATGGATTTTTCCTAGGCACAGATGCCTCATCTCAAGGGCTGGGGGCATGTTTATTCCAGATGCGATAGGAAGAACGTAAGGAAGTACCCAAGGTCATCAGTACTCCTAGTCGCACGTTATCAGAAGCAGAAAGATCTTACTCTGTGTCAGGATTATAAAGTTTAGCTGTAATATGGGCATTTAAAAAGTTTGAATATTTTTTGTGGAGCAAGAATATCAAATTTTACTGTGACCATCAGTCACTGTCATTTCTTTTAACATATAAACTATTACAACTTAGCTAGGTGGTGTCTACACTTACCAGAATTCTATTTCCACATCATTTATATTAAAGGAAGACAGAATGTTATTGCGGATGCCATACCCAGGTTACTACAAGATTTATAGGAATTTGGTGAATTAACAGAGCAGGATGCTGAAATTAGAACGTTATTAATGCAAGGTACAGCGCAACAGTCTGATTATGGTAAGGTTTACAAGCAAATGAAAATTATACAACAGCATGATCGTATATGGAGTAAAGTCATGCAAAAACGTAAGCACAATGAAGGAGGAAAGGTAAGTAAAAGGTACCAGAACAAGGGCTTTTTGTTTCATAGGAAACACGAAGAATCTGATCAATGGTATGTGTGTGTGTGTGTGTGTGTGTGTGTGTGTGTGTGTGTGTGTGTGTGTGTCTGTGTGTGTTCCTGAAGATAATATCGACGAATTTATAAGACACACACATGAAGTTTGTGGAGATTAAGGAGTAGGAAAATGTACGGAAAAAAATCCCACACTTGGTTATTTTCCAAATTTTGAGAAGGCGAGTCCTACAGGTATTAAGAAAGTGAGCAATATGTCAAAATTCAAAACAGTCCAATGTGTCAAAATACACTGAGCCACACCCAATACTCACAAAAAAAACGCTCTAGATATAATATCCCAGGACATAGCTGGTCCATATCCAAGAAGTAAAGGAGAAGTAAAATAGGTAGTAGCACCATATGGTATTTTCTCGAAACACATCAAAAAATATGCCCACAGATATCAGAAAAACAACTGAGGGAGACTATTTGAGAAGAGTAGGTAAATCAAAGGTACTACTAACTTCATATTTCCTTGGGCAAAAGTGGAAATAATTTATGATCTCATAGGGCATAAGGCACATAGAATATTAGTAAGCCTTTTCACCCATAAACAAGCCCAGCAGAACGAGTCTTTAAATAATTTAACCGGTTTATTAGGACATACATCCCTCACAAACACACCCAATGGGTATAATACGTAACTCCTTTTATGCCAGTGGTCAATAACCTTCCACATCCTCCAACAGGTTTCACACCTAATGAATTCATGGTCTGCACAAAACAACCGAATGAGTAGGAGTCACCGATACCATAGGTACCCGCTACAGAAATGACACTACAAGACAAAATCAAACAAGACATAGTTACAGTATAAAACAGAGCCGAGTACAGCAGGAAAATTTATAACAAGAAACTGAATCACGTTGCACAGTTTTTTGAACGGCGACGAGTCCTCTTAAGGGCGCACCCTAAATCGACAAAATTTGGTAAACTGAATAAGAAGTGGCAATTACTCAATTCAGGACCATATGTAATTTCCAAAATACCATATCCTGGGACGTACAGGTTAGTTTATGAGAAAACACGAAGTGACAAGGGTCTCCATCCTCACAAAGATATAAAATCCCTTATACAATAACGAGGCGTGGTAACATTTATTTTTATCGGAAGGTAATTGTACATATTGTACATAATTTAAATGTCATTTTGCTTCAGGAGTGTATTTTAAGGTAAAATAATGTGTATAGGCATAAGTAATTCTTTTTATTTGTACACGTAGTCATATAAATTAACAGTAATGAGAACTAACACACCGCTTCATGCGAAGCGAAAGTATAAACGAAATTAGCTTCTGGCTCAGCTGTCGCGCGCTTAACAATACGCGCTGACGTCAGTAGCAGGACAGGAGACACTGACCTGTGCGCATGCGCGACAGACTGACAGAAGGCGCAACCAAAATAGGAACGCAATATGTACCTAACTTAAATACAAAGTAAACGGAAATACTAGGCAAATACATTTCCTATCTAAGAACTAAGGAACCTGTTGATATATGTACACAGAAATTTAATTAAATACTAAGTTATATACAACATATTTACAATCAAAAGGAAGCATTATGAAAAAGTATACTAGACGTATAAGCTAAGGGCTAACGATAAAATACCGTGAGAGATGTCAAATAATTTTAAATGATACATAGATACATACATTAATCCTTGTTCCATAGATCATGAGCACGACATTTCGTAATGATGTGGAACGTGTCACTTTAACATAAGTTTTCTTTACACAAATTAATTAATTAATCAATTTACCTATTCATTCTTTCCTTTTTTTTTACAGTTACTACTTAATATCTAAGAATTAATCTATTCAGTAGAAGTAGTGATGGAAATGTTTTTAATTTGCTTTTAAATTTTGGTTGGCTATCTGTCAGACTTTTAATACTATTTGGCAAATGGCCAATGATTTTTGTGGCAGCATAATTAACCTCTTTCTGTGCGAAAGTGATATTTAATCCAGAATAGTGAATATCATCCCTTCTTTTAGTATTGTAGCTATGCACTTCGCTGTTATCTTTGAACTGGGATGGGTTATTAATGACAAATTTCATAAGTGAATATATGTATTGCGAAGGTACTGTGAATATCCCGAGTTCCTTAAATAAATGTGTGCAAGGTGATCTTGGGTGGATCCAGCCATTATTCTGATTACACGATTTTGTGAAATGAATACTTTCTCTCATGATGGGTAACAGAATAAACGAATGTATATCAATTTAAACAAAGTATGGAATATCTGCGGGCGTATGCAATGGCCGAATGTATCAGTGGCCACGGAGCTACGAAAAGCAATTAGTTTTAAGTTAGTTTTGAGCTTTTTCTTTCAGCGACCGGTGCACCGTCACGGGCAGATGAAGATAATTACGTAGAAAGTAGCAGGTACCAAATGAAGAAACGAGCCGCACCTCGAGTAAACAACTAAGTAACGCAGTGTGTCTCGGTGACGATTATCACTACCTATTCAATGCAGAGTATACATAAACGCGTAAGCATGAGATTTTACAAAACCAGTTATTTTTTATCATCTCAGATGAATGCTTGAATAATGACATTTCCAGTTATTTGAGAAAGGTAAGTCTATGATGGTTAAAACGTTACGTTTCACACTAAGCTATACGTGAACTGAAGCAAACAGCACTAATACATGAAGAAACAACATGACACTTCTTGGATAATTAGTCGGTCCACATTATTTCAATGAAGCAAAAGTTCCTTGGCAATTTGTCCATCATTGTAGGAGTTACATTTCACCATAAATCCTTGAACCAGTAGATCAGTACTTCCCTTTATCCCTCCCAAACAAAGGTTAGGCCCGCAATGCGTAATGTGTTAGGCTAATTTCCAATGTTTTTCTCCCTCTTCTACATAAGGAAGAAATGAGCTCCCATAAGTGATAAAAGCCTATCTATAAAATGAAACATAAATGTATCACATGCTTGTATTGCGTCATAATAAAGTGATATGTAATTAATTTGTATATGTGATGTGAACGAAGAGAAGTTGAAACCAACAAACAAACTGTAGTAACAGAACCCAGTTAATGAATAATGTATTACGTTTTGAAACTTAAGAAATATATGTTCGTAATATAGGAAATGGATGGAATGTCAGCTATAGGTATAAGCTATCATGTTAAGTATCTTGTTGTAACTTAATACTTGTACGAATTTTCATTGGAAACCAAACTCTATATGAAGAAATAAACCTTAAAGACAAGCAACTTATACAGTCTTGTGGACGACTGTATGTGTCTTTCAACAAGTGGACGGTCAAGTGTGGTGACATGAACATGCGTATGCAACGAAATTACTTCTGAGTGTCGTGGCTCACAACGCTTGACACATCGACAAGTGCACTATAGTTGTTCGAGCCCGTAGTTACCACATAGACGGATGCTGCTGGTCAGTGTTCTCTCCGCTGAAAATGCAAGTACGACGAGCAATAATGAAGCTGGGCCGTAAAAATGGAGATCTGCCGCAGCGTCGGATTTTGAACAATAAGCTCACACCTACTGCACCCAGAAGGAAGACAAACGCCACAGCAGTTCTTCGATATTTGACACTCAGGTGAAAATGTGATACTCAATGTGAGATCAACACTAAGAAAGATAGTGCACGCACTTGCGACGGTAGCTTCTAGCCAAATCGGCCGGTGTGCCAGCGTGAAACGCGGCAGAGAGAGTGAAGCAAACTGAACATTATTGTTAGCACGCTGAATTCAATTACGTAATGGACTGTCATGTTATGAATATAATCTTTTAATTTCTTGTAGAATTCTAACATACACAGGATAAGCTGACATACCTCAGGAGGCCGCCAGTAAAGGGCACCGCCCCCTATTGGCAAATGTAAATACAAACAAACAAACAAAAAACACTGTACGTCTTCATACCATGTCAACGTACAGTGTGGGGGCAATTGTTCAGGTACATGATGAAAGACTCCAGGTTGCCGTAAAATTAAGGTTTAGTAAAAATAAAAAAAAATAAAAATGAAACGCCCGGCGACCAGAGTGTTGGAAAAGGCGTTAATTATGAATGAGCGGTAAGGCGCAGACAACTGAAAGAAAAGACATAAAAATTTTGTACAGTTTTTTTTCTACTCTTGCACACTGTCTCGTAGGGAGAAGGACGATGAAGATGTACGGTTTTAGATATGAAGTATTGCGAGCTCTATGTATCATACGTGTGCATGAATAATATTATATCAAAGAACAGTATCAAGTATTTTTTATTTATTGAAGTGAAGAAAAGAACATATAAGTAGGATTTTCTTGATTACGACATTCGCTGGTGTTCTCGGAGTCCGTCGCCTGCTGCTACAATTAAAATGTAAGCGAAGTCCGAGGGCCAAAAGAATAGAACATTTTTTATAACGCAGTCGTATTATATCTTACAAAAATGTGCCTTCATACGCACAGTCAAAAATATATAGTAATATATAATTAATTAATTAATTTTTTTGTAGAAATACTTACTGGAAAATAGTGTTTTACAAACACAATCGAAGAACGCAGGCATGAGGTGGAATGGACTGAAAAAATGTAACCTACAATCGCATTTGGATAAATAAAATCGTGTTAACAGAAATATGAAGTGATCTGAACACACTGCGAAGTATTCTGCTTCTTGTGCTCTCGAGCTCTAATACCAATTTGATGAAGCTCCTCACGCTGGTACGATGAGTGGTCAACAACTCGGTTCAGTGGCCGTGCATACCAGATTCGGTATGCCAATCAGTAACAATTGCCGTGAGCAATTAGGGAATCATGCTACCAACCCACCAGTCTGAGAATACCCGTTTAATAAAATATCTTGTCCTGTTGTGTGAAGAAATCCGTGGCGGCCGCAGTGTCCGAGTGGTTCTAGGTGCTCCAGTCCGGAACCGCGCTGCTGCTACGGTCGCAGGTCCGAATCCTGCCTCGGGCATGGATGTGTGTGATGTCCTTAGGTTTAAGTAGTTCTAAGTCTAGGGGACTGATGGCCTCAGATGTCGAGTCCCATAGTGCTCAGAGCCATTTGAACCATTTTTTGAAGAAATTCGTAACTGCCTGCTTCACATGCTCGTGCGATAGGAATCATCGATCACTTAATGCCTTTTTTAAAGGAGTGAAAACGTGATGATTGTGTGAGAAGAGATTAGGACTTCAGGAGGGGGGGGGGGGGGGCGCTCAAGTGTCTTCCAACTCAGCCTGTTGAGGCTATCCTCCCAGAACGACCAGCGTGCTGGGTCGAACCGCGAACAGCACAAATAGCTCTGAGGACTATACGACTTAACTTCGGTGGTCATCAGTCGCCTATAACTTAGAACTAATTCAACCTAACTAACCTAAGGACAACACACACATCCATGCCCGAGGCAGGATTCGAACCTGCGACCGCAGCGGTCGCTCGGCTCCAGACTGTAGCGCCCAGAACCGCACGACCACTCCGGCCGGCGCGAACAGCACAAAACTTGGCGCACCATTCCCTAATGATGGTTTTCGAGAGATGTACTGCTCCAAATACATGCCTCATTCTCCGAAGGTTGTCAAGTGATGTCTGTCCTTCGGCACACAAGAAAAAAGTAGCGGTACGTTGGTCCCGTTTTGCCACGTTTGGTAATGAGGTCACCATCTTTCACGTTTCCGCATTTACAGCAAGCTCGACGGAAAGACACGAAGCCCACACTGATCTCTTGGAGTCATGTGGGTTCTTTTATACTAGCTACGGAATCGCGCTACGCTGCATTTAGCCCATAGGAGTGCCAACAAATGGAAAGCTTTTAATCACCTTATAAGTATAGTATCGCTACATAACTAGTGCAACCTACATCCATTTGAACATGTTCACCGTATTCAATCCTCAGTCTCCCTCTTTAATTTTAAACCCCCCGTCCGCCCCTCCCCCTCCCTTGCCTTCCCGCCCCACCAACACCAAATGTTCTTCCACTATCAAATTTATAATTTGAAACTTCCTGGTAGATTAAAACTGTGTGGCAGACCGAGACTCGAACTCGGGAGTTCAAAAAATGCCTCTGACCAATATGGGACTTAACTGCGTAGGTCATCAGTCCCCTAGAACTTAGAACTACTTAAACCTAACAAACCTAAGGACATCACACACATCCATGCTCGAGGCTGGATTCAAACCTGCGACCGTAGCGTCCGCATGGTTCCAGACTGTAGCACCTAGAACGGCTCGGCCACTCCGGCCGGCTCGAACTCGGGAGCTTTGCCTTTCGGGACTAAGTGCTCTACTGGTAGAGCACTTGCCGGCGAAAAGCAAAGCTTCCGAGTTCGAGTCTCGGTACGGAACACAGTTTTAAACTGCCAAGAAGTTTCACATCGTCGCACACTCCGCTGCAGAGTGAAAATTTCATTCTAAACTTATAATTTCCTGTGGATGTGACCTATGAACCGAACCCTTGTATTAATCAAGTTGTGATAAACATTTTTTTTACCTCTATTCTGCTGAGAATCTCTTCGTTAGCTATTCAGTCTACTCATATAATCTTCATCATTCTTCTGCAGAAGCCTCTATTCCCTTCTTAGCTGATACTCTTACTTACTATAGACATTCCATATCCACATAAGGATACACTCCATACAATTACCTTTACAAAAGGCTTCTTACAAATTAAATCTGCTATTGATGTTAACAGATTTCCGTTTTATGCAAATACTTTTCTTGACATTGCTAGTAGGCATTTTAAATCATCTCTCGTAAGGTCAATACCAGTCATTTTTTTGTCTTAACAGCAAACATGATTTACAATTTTAGTGTCTCATTTCCTAATCTAATTACGTCAGCGTAACCTTATTGAATTAGACTCTGTTTTGGTGTCCTTGTTTTATTTTCCTTGATGTTCATCGTATGAGGGGCGATCAAAAAGTTTCAGTTTGAGGACGTTGCTGCAGCCTATATGCACCGTTGCGCGGTTCCAATTCGGGTATAGAGGCACCCACATGAACGCAAGTGATTACTATGATATTCGTATCCTTCCCGACGTGCCTGCGGTAAATACGGAAACGTGAACTATGGTGACGTTATTACCAAATGACCAACTTGCTGTTGACATTTTCTTGGTTACCGAAAGACGAACACCTGTAGAAATCGGTCATAGAATGAAGAATTTGCATAAGCAATTAAGGAGAAACGTCCGGGAACAATGCGACAGGGGTGCTCCTGCTCCGTGAAAACGCTCGTCCTCGTACTGCAAATGTCGTAACGCCGGGGTTACGCCAGTCCAAGTGGGAGACAGTCGAGCACCCGCCCTGCAGTCCCGATCGCATTATCACACGTTCGGTCACTTAGGAAAGGCACCAATGGGTCGACGATTCCTGTCGGCCGAGAATGTGCAGCAGGTAGTTACGGACATTTTCACGCAACAAGCTGCGATGTTTTAGCAAACGCGTATCTTCAACCTGATGCGTCGGTGAGATGGTTGCCTCAATGCTCACAGCTGTTTTTCCTGATTGGCATACAGGTTCGAGACTTAATGGCCTTCGGAAGGGAAGTTTTTAATCGCCCCTTATATAACCTCTTATCAAGACACTGTATCTGTAACTGGCGTGCAAAACCTAAGGAAGTAAGTAACTTTTGTATGCTGTGTCATTGCCAAGTAACATAGCTCTGTAAAATTTGGACCATACGTGGAAAAAGCTGCTACAGTATACTACAGAAAGTAACTGAAAGAAATATGCAATAAGACGAAGAGAGACGACACTTTTATTGAAGACAATAATTACTCTGAAATTATCGCTATTGATAATGAATACCTGGGCATTAGACAAGGTTTGGCATGGTTCTTAATAGGGTGTGTGATCACCATTGACGACAATGCATAGTTTGAAACATCCTCACTTGCTGGCCAGAAGGGTAGTAAAGATTTCTTGTGGTAGATCTTTCCAATCCTCCAATAGTGCTGTTGACATCTGCTGGATGGTCCTTGGTCCATGCAGATGTACTGTAAACCGTCTCAACACATCCCACTCGACCTCGATGAGATTTAAATCTGGGTAAGGGCAGGCCAGTCCATTTGCCGAATATCCTCCCGCTCCAAGAGTTCCTCCACCTGCGCGGTCTGCATCATAAATCGCAGTGACTTCAATGTATTTATTCTCTTCCATCAAATGCGTCGTTTCTGATAGTGTTATGGCGTATTTCCTTCAGTTACTTTCTATACTATATTACACTATGCCGTACTGTACTACACTGTAGCGTTTTTCTATGAATAGTCCAAGTTTCATTGAGCTATGTTACTTAACACTGATACCTCATGCGAAAGTTATTTTCATCCCTAAGTTTGGCGATGGGAGACGGAGGAGATTACTGTTTAACATCCCGTCGACAACGTGGTCATTAGAGACGGATCACAAGCTCGGATTACGGAAGAAGGGGAAAGGAAATTGGCCGTGCCCTTTCTCAAAGGCACCATCCTGGTATTGGGTTGAAGAGATATAGGAAAACCTAGATCGGTAGACACCTGTTTGAACCGTCATCCTACAGAATGCAAGTCTAGCGTGCTAACCATTGCCCCGCGTTGCTAGATAATGTTTTGTGCACCAGTGTGTTATACAGATCAGTAAAATATGGCCCAGATAACTGTTTCATGCGCCCAGGGTTGGATGATGCAGGATGGGTTCCTGTCTTCAGGTGTGTGCAATATTACCCAGGCCAGCTTTATTGTGGCTACCCTGTACTAGAAAACGCTTTGTAACCATTACGTCCCCAGCCCTTCAACACAGTTCATTATAAGACAGATGACATTTTGTTTATAACACAAGTTGTACTACAATATTATAGAACACTTTCCGAATGAGTATCTACTGGAATAGTGGAATACATATTTGAATAGGAGTTAGGACATGTGGATGGGCTAACAGTGGCCGAAATCTGTAGTCAAAATACAGTATCCAGCCGTGTATTACAAAACTCAGTTTTTTTAAGTTTATGAAAGTTGTCAATTATTGCCTACACAAAAGATTTCTCGCCTCTCGATGTTTTCTTATGCACTGGAATGCTCAAAATAACTTTGTTACTGCACGTACCATTTGTTCTCCAAGATACATGTGATCCACTTCTGTTTCATTTTCATAACGAACATAACCGTGCCTTCCACTGTATCCTAGTCCCTTCCTTGATGCATTTGTTTGTTGTCCTGTCTCTCGTAATGATTCAAAATCAATATCTTTCTTTCCGTTGTTCACTCTTTACTACTAGCTCTGCATTAAAACTTGAATGTCGTTGGCCGTCTAAATTTCAATAAACGCTAAATGTAAGCTTTCGTTTCAGACATATCAGAAACTTAATTTTGAAGAATTTAGTACTGGCGAATCACTTCATAACGTAATAATATTGCATTTGGTCCAGTGCAGTGCCCTGTTATCGTCAGTTTGGTGTAGAGGTGGCACAGATGCTTGTTTGTGGCCCAAAGGAGTGCTATACTGTAGAACAGACTTGCATAAAAGATAATTCAACACTAAATGCTTTAAAACTATTCAAACAATATATACAGCACTAGCTACAGTTAAAATGCTAAAATATTACTAGCTGTCTCCATTATTATTGCAGACTCTCTCTTCATTTCTCCAATCCCATAATTCCTCATCGCAAATGAGCCGACCAAATACGTTAATATAGATGAACACGTACAGCGATTCCGATGAACTGATTTACGAGAAAACTGAAATATTCGTGAAAGACATTCAGTATTCCACTAAAACATCGGCATATACCAATCCGATAATTTATGAACAAGATTTCACTTGTAAAACTTCTGTACCCTTATATAAACGAACGTGCAGATAAATAGCACACAATATCTTCCTCGCGAAATCGTAATTAAAAGAAATAGTTTCTAGTGAGCGAAACGAAGAAAAAATCCAAACCAAATATTTGTAAAAGATTCGCACTTACTAACACAAAAAGAATAAAAAAGACCCTTTTTCGTAATATTATAGTTTTACCAGATGAATCGGCGATCGATAGCTCTCTTGAAAATAATATGAACCTCTGTTGTTAAATAATATTACATATTTATTACCATAATAAGAAGCTTTCGCTTCTGCGAAGCGTGATTTCATTTCTGAAAAATATGAAATTATCTGGATAGAATTTCCGCTTCATTAAGCTCTAAAATTATGAAAAAATCATAATTTAGAAAATTTGTACATTCAACAACATATTTTCTACTGCTGTGGAATAAAACTGCTTTCCTAAAATGAAATTTTCACGTGATTAGTTATTGGAAAAGAAAGACAAAGACATGCAGTTATAAATGCATAAATTTTGGAATTTACTTGTAATATCACTACCGACAACAAGGACATGATCCTGCCTGAAGACAGAAATGAAACCTACAAGTGCAGGCTGTATAAAAAGTACTTTACAACTCAGAAAATTCGTACAAACGTATTCATATGACTTACAGACTTAGTCTTCGTGTCTTCTTGAAGAAAAAATATATCAAGTTTTGCGTCTTTGCTACGACGACCGGAATGTAATAAGTGTCCGCTTTCCACCTGTGTTAATGTACGAAAGGTGCAAAAATTTCAGGGTTCCTACGTTCTCTTGACTTGACACCTGTTGACTTTCTCTTTTGGGGAATCACCAATGATACGTTATCTGTCCCTTCCTTAGCAGCTTTTCTATCAGAGCTCAGAGCTAGAAACTACTTCGCAACTGAGCAAGTCACGCCCGACGTGCAGTAGCGACTTTGCAATAAATCGACATCAAGTTGTGTATGTGCAACATCACCAATGGCAGTCACTTATAACTGGTTTAGGTATGCGGTAAAAAATTAGATGTATATCGCTTTAAAAATGATGTCGAAGTGATGTTTGTAGCATTAATGAATAAATCATTAAGAACTAATAGCAGTCACTTTTAACTTTTTTGGTGTATGGTAAAAAACTTGATGTATATCGCTTTAAAAATGACACCAAAACCATGTCTGTAGCATAAATCAATAAACCAATATTAGTTTTCTAAATTGTAAGGTCTGTTTTGATACAGGCTACCTTATGTCATGCATCACAAAATTCTAATACAGTTATTGGTGCAGCAGTAGTGACCTTAATTGGTTTAAACTTCGTTCAAACGTCAACATAAAAACGTTTGAGACTTCTGTTTATTACTAAAGCATTCGGCTTCATCTGACAGTCATGTAACACATACACCTGTCATAGTGAGGCTAAAGCCATTGCACGCTTTTTACCGTGATAATATCTTTGCAGTGTTATATAAAGTAAGCTTTATAATGAGCTAACTTATCGTGGTTAGCAAATCCAGCGAGACATCCAAGTTCACTACTCGTGCGCTTACCGAAAGAGGTGAGAAAGAGAAGAAGAAGAAGAATAAGAAGAAGAGGAGCCTAATATAATATTGTAACAGGATTAAAGTGGTCTAATTCAGGATGGGCTTCGCATTAAGAAGTTTGTTACGCCGCTGGAGTCTGTCAGGCCTCGCTTTCATCCAGCGCTGCGATCGCTCTACCAGCAGAAGTTCGGCCGTTGGGATCATTCACCCGCCAGTTACCGCGCTGAATTTAGATCGTATCAGCGTCTCGAATTACCCTGATTGTGCTCTTAATTAGTGCTCGAAGTAGGCCGGATGGAACACAGAAATACTGTACTGATATCTGTTTGCATCAAACGTGACTGGCCAAGAGCACAGCGAAATGCCACTTTATGTCAAATGTCGTCACATTACCACTAAGTACAGACGGTGTCCTGTAAAGGTCGAAAGGTGAGGTAAACAGTCATTTAACATCAGAAAGTTCACATAGACATATGTACAGGTTTGAAAATTTTTCCCATATGAAAACTTGTTATCACGATGAGTGTTGTCAATGAAATTCTTCTGGGTTTGTGATCGTATTGTCATCCATAAAATTAAGACGTTTCGACGACTATTGCAAGACGCTTTCATCAGGTTGTATTGTTAGCTAACAATATACCCTTTGGAAGACGTCTTGCAATAGTCGTCGAAACGTCGGAATTTTATAGTTGACAAAGCGGTCACAAACCAGAAGAATTTTATTGACTGTGACAACGGCGGCGGAAGCCTACGTTTACATTATGAGTATTGTTACTTTGCAATTTCCTCATGTAATGTTATTATACTGTATTTTATTAAGTGCCTTTAAAGTCAGGACAGTCCTTGATATTGTCGTTATTTTCATAGTGCTGGAAAATGGGGGCGTCACCATCATCGTTATCATCATAAGCACATTCGGATTAGATATCTGAGTCTGTTACCAAAACAAGCAATGTAAAGCTGATCGCACCCTCTATACCGTGGTAATTCTGACCTCCTTCTACCTTTGCGTCTGTAGTCATAGGCTTTCTTGGTATCCAGCTTTGATTCGTAGGATATTTAGCAATTCTCTTATCTCACTGTTCCTCTTACGACCCTCTAATTTGCATCCTGCCAAATGTCTTAGGCGTGTCACTGCTGCTGCTTCAAATCTCTGCCAAAGGTCCTAGGAATCTCGTTGCAACTGCTTCTGTTCTCTGTAATTGTTTGTTCATTACGGTCCATATATCGGATTCACGGGGCAATAAAGGTACAGTCATAGCGTTGTAGAATATACAGTCACTTTCCTGGTTCCCTTCGGCAGTCTTAAACGTAGGTAACATTTGTATGCAGCTTCGTAGTTCCTTTTCAGGACCATTATCCTAAGGCATAAGGGATACCACAGCCCACGTAGTAGAACACAAGGGCTTGTTCCAACATGTTCAAAAATGGTTCAAATGGCTCTGAGCACTATGGGACTCAACTGCTGTGGTCATAAGTCCCCTAGAACTTAGAACTACTTAAACCTAACTAACCTAAGGACATCACACACATCCATGCCCGAGGCAGGATTCGAACCTGCGACCGTAGTGGTCGTGCGGTTCCAGACTGTAGCGCCTTTAACCACTCGGCCATTCCGGCCGGCTCCATCATGTTATTTTCGACTGTGATTATAGCTCTAAGATCTAATTTTCCACAGTTTACTGTAACTTTAGTTTTCTTGCGGATATGATTAAACTGCATTGTTTTGCCGCTGTATCTAAGGACCATGTACCTCGTGGTCATGTGCAAAAAAGAATCAGTTAAATACCATTTTACTCGGTGGTTAGGTACTTTTCATTACCTTAGACATTTACTGATAATGTCATCCATATGTATACTACATAAAAAAATTGTTTTTATTTTCATTATTTTTCTGCGAAGAATTAAATCACTCGAGAGCGTAGTAAAAACGAACTTTCAGAACATCATAAAAATGTTACTATGCCATACAAAAAAGTACTCTACAATTCTAAAATATACTCTACAGTACTCTTAAATCCTCTGAAATATTCCACAGTACCATAAACTGAAATAAAGTATACTGCCAATTACTTCTTTATAGAACACCAAGAAAATTCCCTAAATTCGAGAACTTAAAAAAAAAAACTTTTTAGAACAGTCTGAAGTTTAGAACATTCGAAAATAGTTTAAAAAATTCGATTGCATTCGTTAACATTCAAAACTATTCATAAAATCTCGACAGCGTACATAAATCTCGAACTTTACCCTTAAAATATATATGGATGCCATATGAATGCGTGTACGCGGAATCCGCAACTGTTATACATATTATTGGGGGCGGGATGAGTGGGAAGGGTGGGGGGGAGGGAGAAGGGGAAGGTAAGGGAAGAAATTATTGATGTCAGCTGCAACGAGACTTGATGTGACAGAGACAGAAGATGACTTGGTAACCACCACAGTGCGACGGCGACCACCTCAAACACTCATATCACCAGAAGCACGACAGCTACCACTGCACAACGGGGGAACCAAGAGTGGCATCTTACACAAAAATCCAGTCATTGGCGGTGCGTGCGTGTGTGTGTGTGTGTGTGTGTGTGTGTGTGTGTGTGTGTGTGTGTGTGTGTTTGCGTAAAATTCTTGATCATCAACCACATTTGTCATCTTGTTGTTTGGTGAGTAGCTATATAAATTCTTTGGGTTTCCCATCGCTAGAGCGAGCCACATATAACTGAACGTGAAAAGGTAATGATACTTACAAATAAATCAGACAGCCTTTTAGCCTTTGTCTTTATAGTTTTTTTAGTGACAGTACTGCAAATCTTACTGAAAATTGCAGTCTTTTGAACTAATTCGGCAGATCGGTAGATACAAGCGGAGACCTCGTAACAAATACCATTTTTCTTTTTACTTTTCCTGTTATTATTCTTGATTGAATCATACTATCTGAAAGATTATCACCACCATTTATTGTCTTGAATGTTTAAATTAATGTCGTCAATTACTTATATTTTACTGCTAAAATTGCTCTTTCAAACAACGAGCTTTAGTAATTTTGAACAAGGTTCGAAAATATTTAAACTATTTATTTAATTGTAAGTTCAATTTGGCCAGTTTCACAATCAATTGGGTGACTATTTTTATTAATTTATAAGGATTTGTCAACTACATAATTCGCTTCCTCATCATTGGGAAATTTAACTCTCACATTTGTTCCTAATTGTACTTTCCTTAGCCGAGATCAAAGAATTGATTTCTTCAAATATGCTTTGATTGCACCTGTCGTAGTTCATTTTGGAAGAAATGGAAGCGTTTGCCAAATATGTCCAGAATGTGTAGCTAGTGCACCTCCCATCACTCCTGGATTACCGCGGAGGTTTAGAACATTCTCGACTTTTCTAGAAAATTCTGTAACATATTTGAACATTCTCCAGTATCTCCAACACTCTCGAACGTTTTAGAAGGAACATTCTGGCCAGTTTATGACATTTCTGCATTGGATTAGAAGTAGCTTTACCATCTACCTGTAAGAAGTCCATGGATGCGATACCCTCCTTCGACACGCATATCTTCGGACCCTAGTCCTGCAGTTCCAAAGTAAACCTTCTTAAAAGATGATGGCTGGAGCCATGGAGCTGCAGGAGTGTTTGGCGGAGTTAAAGCGGCGTGCACGATGAAACCACGCCTTCATTTATTATATCGTTGCCAACAAATGCCCCTTTATGGTTCAAATGGCTCTGAGCACTATGCGACTTAACTTCTGAGGTAATCAGTCGCCTATAACTTAGAACTAATTAAACCTAACTAACCTAAGGACCTCACACACATCCATGCCCGAGGCAGGATTCGAACCTGCGACCGTAGCGGTCGCTCGGTTCCAGACTGTAGCGCCTAGAACCGCAAGGCCACTCAGGCCGGCAAATGCCCCTTTAGACGCCAATATTTTCATAACTTTCCCCTGCAGTTCAAAAATAAGAAAACCTGCTTCTTATTCGTGGATGGTGGATAGATGGTTACCACACCACACAACCCCCTTGCAGCTGTGAAATTCGCTTCAGAAGTTTTGGTGGCACACATAAACACACCATCTTACTTTTAATATATGTATTGAAACTGAAGGGTGTACTGATGCTGGTATCAGCACAAACATCCGATCTTTCATTAATAAAAACCGGGGAATGTCACACTCTCCATTTCCCATCAGTTCCGAAGTTCCAACGCTTCGTCTTCAGGTCACGTGCTAATCAGGAAAAAAGAAGTTAACGTCCACGATATTTCTTGTATGCGCAGTACTGCAACCTGTGTACGTTATTGTACTAACAACCCACCAGACCTACTTTTCTTATCTTTTGTTTACCACTGCCGGTTTTGAGCGATGATTCATTCTCGCGTGGCACCTAGATGCAATAAAACTATCTGCACAAATATCGTAAATGTGCCATTTTTTATTGTATGAATATTTTTTACTTATGGTATAAAAATCTGAAAGCTAATGTGAGTCTCTATTGCAAAACCAAATTTTAAAGTTTTATGGAATGTATTCTTTGAGAAATACATCCTGTTCATGGTTCAGTAAAAGAATTTTCATTCTTCTTTCTTTGTACTTTCATTTACGTTATTTCGTCATCTTCGTTTGCAAATTTGGCCCCAATTTTCATTCTGTATACTTTAATGACTAATTACGATAGTAGCCATTATTTACGGCTACACTTCTAATTGTATCTAATTCCACATACATGTTTTCTTTGGTAAGAGGAACGAGTAATTGCTTATATAGTCACTAGTTGTCGGTTTACGAAATATATCAAATTTGTGGACGCCATTATCACTACCTATTTTTAGGTCTATTCACTTTTTTTCTACTGTCTGTTTCATATTCGATTGTATATGCGATCCCATTTTGAATTTTATTCATTTGGTGAAGCAATTCATTAACACTGCCACTATTTTCATCAAACGAAATGAGAGTTTCATCAAAATGACGGCAATACCTACCAATACCAGCTCATTGGATTTCTTCTCTGAGAACTGGGTTTTCTAAATGACGTAAGATGATAACTGTTGAGCTTTCTGCGTTTTAGCTTCATAGTAAAACTAGACAAGCACATTATATATACACTACTGGCCATTAAAAGTGCTACACCAAGAAGAAATGCAGATCATAAACGGGTATCAATTGGACAAATATATTACACTAGAACTGACATGTGATTACATTTTCACGCAATTTGGGTACATAAATCCTGAGCAATCAGTCTCCAGATCAACCACATCTGGCTGTAATAAAGACCTTGATACGCCTGGGCATTGAGTCAAACGAGCTTGGATGGCGTGTACATGTACAGCTGCCCATGCAGCTTCGACACGATACCACAGTTCATCAAGAGTAGTGACTGGCGTATTGTGACGAGCCATTTGCTCGGCCACCATTGATCAGACGTTTTCAATTGGTGAGAGATCTGGAGAATGTGCTGGGCAGGGCAGCAGTCGAATATTTTCTGTATCCAAAAGGGCCCGTACAGGACCTGCAACACGCGGTCGTGCATTATCCTGCTGAAATGTAGGGTTTCGCAGGGATCGAATGAAGGGTAGAGCCACGGGTCGTAACACATCTGAAATGTAACGTCCACTGTTCTAAGTGCCGTCAATGCGAACAAGAGGTAACCGAGACGAGTAACCAATGGCACCCAATATCATCACGCCGGGTGATACGCCAGTATGGCGATGACTAATACACGCTTCCAATGTGCGTTCACCGCCATGTCGCCAAACACGGAAGAGACCATCATGATGCTGTAAACAGAACCTGGATTCATCCGAAAAAAATGACGTTTTGTCATTCGTGCACCCAGGTTCGTCGTTGAGTACACCATCGCAAGCGCTCCTGTCTGTGATGCAGCGTCAAGGGTAACCGCAGACATGGTCTCCGAGCTGATAGTCCATGCTGCTGCAAACGTGGTCGAACTGTTCGTGCAGATGGTTGTTGTCTTGCAAAGTTCCCCATCTGTTGACTCAGGGATCGAGACGTGGCTGCACCATCCGTTACAGCCATGTGGATAAGATGCCTGTTATCTGGACTGCTAGTGATACCAGGCCGTAGGGATCTAGCACTGCGTTCCGTATTACCCTCCTGAACCCACCGATTCCATATTCTGCTAACAGTCATTCGATCTCGACCTACGCGAGCAGCAATGTCGCGATGAGATAAACCGCAATCGTGATAGGCTACAACCCGACCGTTATAAAAGTCGGAAACGTGATGGTACGCATTTCTCCTCCTTACACGAGGCATCACAACACAGTTTCACCAGGCAACGCCGGTCAACTGCTGTTTGTGTATGAGAAATCGATTGGAAACTCTCCTCATGTCAGCACGTTGTAGGTGTCGCCACCGGCGCCAACCTTGTGTGAATGCTCTGAAAAGCTAATCATTTGCGTTTTACAGCATCTTCTTCCTCTCGGTTAAATTTCGTGTCGGTAGTACGTCCTCTTCGTGGTGCAGCAATTTTAATGTCCAGTAGTGTATTTTCCGTAGGTGGTCGACA
This sequence comes from Schistocerca nitens, assembly GCF_023898315.1. Lineage (NCBI taxonomy): Eukaryota > Metazoa > Arthropoda > Insecta > Orthoptera > Acrididae > Schistocerca > Schistocerca nitens. The sequence goes on along the minus strand of NC_064622.1, from coordinate 122,405,480 downwards.
GATACATGATGTCGCGCTATATTAAATTCCTTTTATCGGAAAAAATAGTATTTGTTTTATATTTTTATTCATTTTTGAGAAGCAGAACTCATTTCCACCGAACGAAACTTAAACCTTTATGAAATCGAAAAGATCGTCTTACGATAGCTTGGTGACAGTTTGGACTTGGAAGTGGACAGACTTCGGCTGTGTGTGTCATCAGTGGACATTTTTATGTTATTGTTGCAAAACTGACATGTCATTTTCATTTGTTACTCATAACCATTATCTTTGGAGTTGACTTCGAGTTACTATGTTGCTGCTGCAGCGTACCATTGTATTTATTATTATAATATACTGCTATTGCAACTATCGTTGAAACATCATTGGTTAGAAGTTGTACGTTATATACCGAAAGTGGAAATACGAAATAAAATGCCTCGTGCAAGTGTATGCACATAGTTGGAATAATAAGTGTGTTTACCTTGATATTTGGATTTGCAGTGAGTTTGAAATTACAGTTCTTTTTATCGTGCAAAGAGAGTCCGACAGAGATGTTGCAAAATGGCCCTCCCTCGACCATCAGTATTCTCAAAAGACTGACATTACTGTAACGATGATCGATGTCGTTCGCTACATAGATGCTCTACTTCGAAGCTGGTCAATCGACTGAATGAATTTGGAAATTTAGATCTGTTAAGAGAAATATCTATTAAAATATATTCTGCGGATACTTACTTGTAACTACTGACGTCATTCCTTTGGTTTATAGTTTCAGAGAGAAAGAAACCCCAAAGTAAATTTCATGAAAACAATGCAAGTGCAATATTTTAATATGAACACTTCTATCAGCCCTGATATCCAAAAAAAACGAAAAAGTAACAGTTTTATGAACTTAATAAGGATTCTTGGACGATGTGGAGGCCACATCTTGCAGAATAGCGATTATTGTACGTGGCGCAGCAATCGCTAGTTGTTCAAGTAACGCGTTGTCCGACTGTAAAAAGTGTTAGCAACCGCATGCTATCGTAACTGAGACAGAAGGACTAATGGGAATAAAACGTGCTCTACCTCCCAAAAAGTTCGACTTACAAAATAAAGCAATATGAAGTGACTATTTATTATGTTACTTGCGCAAACATAACATGCGCTTATTTTAATTGTATTATACATAGATTTTTTGCCTTTCAGTAACTTATACAACCTTTCACGCTGTATCATACATTACAATACGGCTATGCAGTCCTGGTTGACAGTACTTCCGCAATTGCTATTAATGCCGCGACGTATTTTTAGCATCCCAGAGAATTATTTGTCACGACAATTTTCCGTCTCTACGTACAGGGAACACAGGAAATGCAGAATTCACACTGTATCAAATTATTAATGCCTTGCTCCTATAGAGATAATTGATTTTCGCGTGATGCATTTTGCTTCCGTTCTGAAATATTACCGAGCCCAAGTTGTATACGGTTACGTGGTGGCAGCTTTCCCGTTTAATTGATTATTGATTAATAGCTAGGTGCAGGCCAGTGGACGCCAGGTATGTCCTACTCGCATGCTTCTGTTCGCATAAATCTCTGCGGGAATAATCGATTCGCACACGCTGACGAACAAAAGCAATCTTTTGTCATTACTGGGGCGAAAGTGTCAAGAGCTTGCTTCGTCGATGCTGGCGTTGGACCAGTAATAATACTTCACGCCTCACTAAATTTTAATTATACATGATGCGTTTTGGAATTTTCTGGTTGTTGGCAACCGTGTTCTCCCGCATTTATACAGCGTAAAGTTTAATTACCTGCGAAAGTGTGATGGCGGCAGATCCGAGCCGTTATGGAAACTGTTCCACACACATTTACGTTGCCTGAGATGTATAAACGGTTTGATTACATTTGTTGATCTACTTCGCCGCGTTTAATGAAGGAAGCAGGAAAGTGTTCCTTCATTGTTCTATTTAACAGTAAGACAGACTGAAATTTAGCCAAAGTGCCGTGACTGATAAGAGCTAAATATATTGACTCATACAAATAATGTTATCCGTTTCTGTTATATTGGCAACCACTGCATGAGAAATCCTCTCACTTGCAACACCACCGCCCCTCCCAGTTTATACTAGGGTTATTCAGAAAGTAAGGAAAGATCGGTCGCGAAATGGAAACCACAGTGAAAATCCGATGACGTTTTGCATAGGTGTGTTGGACAGTGTCTCTAGTATGCCCGTCGATCGCGTTACGTCGTTCTTTTTCGTTCTGAGCACACAGGGAACACACAAAGATACTTAGAACAATAGTCTCTCACGCCAAGTACGAGGGCCTGGTGAGAAATTTCGCCTGAAGCTATGCAGCCAACATTACATAACTGTCATGCGTTTTCTTCTTCACGACAATTCTCAGTCGCATTTTGCAGGGGCAATGAAGATGCTCCTGCATCGTTTTCAATTAGAAACGTTGGATTACCCACAATACAGCCCGAGTTTGTCTCTTTCTGAGATTCATCCCTGCTCACATGAACCGCTGGTTATGAAGACAACATTTTGACACAGACAACGAGGTGTAGGCCAGCGTAGAGAATTGGCGGAAAGCACTGGCGGCTGCCTTCCATAACTAGGTTATTGGAAAGTTGGTACAATGCTATAACAACCGTCTAAGTCGGATAGGCGACTATGGAGATAAGTAGCTGGAAGTTGTAGCTGCAAATAAAGAAGTTTTGATTTTCACTGTGGTTTCCATTTCGCGACCTACCGTTCCTTACTTTCCGAATAGCCCTCGTTCACCAAAAACAACAAGAGATATTTATACAATTCGTAGGAGGCAATATAAAAACTCTAGCACTTTGTGTTTTCCTCGTGACTTTAGTATTTATTTGTCTTTTAAATAATAATTGTTTGCTCTTGTCGCAATTGCACATGGATATTCAAGTCTTGTTAACACAACTTGTCTTGAGGATCCGCCTGCAAGCTCGAGGAGACTATTTGAGTTATTTCTCCAGTGAAACTTACAAAGACACAAAGTAATGTCTATCTTCATTAAGCGATGGGTGTACGTGTTCTTAAAGACGATTATAATCTCATGAAAAGAGGATTGTAGTGACATAACGCTAGTTAGTGTCTGAAATTTTTCCCTACAGCCGGACTGGAATGAATTACTACTGTTACTTGTCAGTGGAGATTGAGCTGTTCTGTGAGGGCACTCTTGGACCACAACAACATTCAATATTTATATGCTACTGCGAGAAACGTTTTACTTGATACATTAACTGCGTCGTGCCACTATGATTTTCAGTTTCATTGGCTCTCGCTTTCCATAAAAACGTAGATAGTTTTACGAATCATAGAATGCCTAAAGTTGGTTTCATGCTAACATCTAGTCGGCGGCGAGATGATTGGGGACGTAGTAGCATCTCTGACATGCCAATAATGGTTCGGAGGACTGTATCAGCATCAGTGTCAATCAAGTTAGAAAAACCAAGAAAACGTAAATATTCATAGCCACGTGTTTTGAAACTCCCACGATTTCTGAAAACATTTCCAAACCTTTCACAACTGCACGTCCTCGCTGTCTATCATCATGCAAAGATCGATCTAAGAGTTACGTCCAGTTCAATTTACCGTCGTAACCGTAAACAAAGGTTAGTCAAATTTAGTAGTCTGAGACTTTGGTCCTTTACCATTTAACCAACATACGGGAACTTGCGGTATTATTTAATGTGATTCAGATTGGATGATCAACATGACATTCTCCTACTGAATATACAGTTGTCATTTCCTCTGGCAATCAACCGATAATTTAATTACTTAGATTCACAGAAATTTACTGAAATTTTATAGAAACCGAACACGTAATCTAATTAATGTATTCCATTATCACAGAGATTTAAGTATGCCTACTGCGGAATCCTCTTTTTGGAACAAGGAGGACATATTAACTGTAAGACGAAGTCACTTAGAATGAGACATGTATTACCATAAAATGTATCATGGAAAATACAGGTACTGCAAAGTCATATGCGTAAACGCTAATAGAATGTCGACAAGCGAGATGAAGCAAGTCAGAAAGTCCCCGAGAGTAAAATTAAATCTAGGAAATACAGACGTTCAAGAACTCGTCCCACAACGAGTTTCAACTTTCCACTTCATGCATTAAATCAAATTGATAGTGACATTGTTTCGTCATTACGAGGAAGTGATTTTCATTCATTTTTCTTGAACGTCAATCTAACAATTTTAAGGTGCGAACTGCATTTAATCGAACCGTTTTAACGTTATGTAGCAGGGAAAGGAATGCTTTTTAACTACACTGCTGGCCACCGTAAATGCAACACCCTGAAGGAAGCATCCGAATCAAGTGAAATTTACACCATGGGTTTGCAGCGATGAGATATGCAACTGATTAGAATTTCAGCGCAGACGCACATCACGCGCGCCTGTGGCGCCACCTCATAGCGCCATTTAAGGCTTGGCGATTTCGACGAGTGTACGTTCGGCACGTGTGTTTACCTTGTGGTTGTTTCACATGACGATCGGTTATGCCTCGTAGACAACAGCGAACATCTTTTGATCAAGTATCCGAGTTCGACAGAGAAAGGATAGTGGCTTACCGAGATTGTGGATTATCATACAGAGAAATCGTTAGTCGTGTTGGAAGAAACCAAACAACTGTAATGCGGATATGTGACCGTTGGATGCAGGAGGGTACGACGGACCGACGTGGTCGATCGCATTCACCTCGGTGCACCACTGCACGTGCTGATAGGCAAATTGTGTGCATGGCAGTGACGGATCGCTCAGTGACATCCCGAACCATAGCACAGCACATTCCGTCTGTAACGCATCATCCAGTGCTGCGCGTACCATTCGACGCCGTTTACAGCAGAGTGGTCTGTCCGCAAGACGTCCATTGCTTCGTCTACCATTGACGCAGAACAACAGACGTCTCCGTCGCCAATGGTGTGATGACAGACGGATGTGGACGGCAGAATGGAATGACGTTGTCTTTACTGACGAGACACGCTTCTGTCTGCAGCACCACGATGGTCGGATTAGAGTGTGGAGACACCGTGGAGAGAGGATGCTGGACAGCTGCATTATGCACCGCCACACTGGTCTTGCACCGGGTATTATGGTATGGGGCGGTATTGGATATTACTCTCGCACGCCTCTAGTACGCATTGCCGGTACTTTAAATAGCCGGCGCTACATATCCGAGGTGCTGGAGCCAGTTGTCCTTCCTTACCTTCAGGGCTCGGCCACAGCCATATTTCAACAGGATAATGCGCGACCACACGTGGCACGCATTGTCCAAAGGTTCTTCGTCAATAACCAGATTGAATTGCTTCCCTGGCCGGCTCGCTCTCCGGATCTTTCGCCGATAGAAAACATGTGGTCCATGGTTGCTCAACGAGTGACCCAGATTACATCCCCAGCTGCCACACCAGATTATTTATTTATTTAGCGTATGGCAAGTACAAATCACGTATGAAAAATCTAAAAGTACATAACACACAAAACAGTTACAATATCACAAATTACAATATCACAAACAAACATCTAGGTCAGAAATATAATCGATTGCACTGTTAGTCGCATCCATGAAGTCCCTTGTTGGCCCAGGGTAGGCCCTCAGAGAGCATTCTACCACGATATGGTGAATTGTCTGCCTGTCAGCGCCGCAGTCGCACTGTGGTGATGGCACTATGCTCCATTTGTACAAGGAGTCCGCACAACGGCCGTGGCTCGTCCTGATCCTGTTAAGGGTAGACCAGATTTTGCGGGGCAAATCAAAGCCCCGAGGTCTGTTAGATGTTCCCAATAAGGTGTTAACCTGAGGCGGTGTCTTTTCCTCCCATTCTTCTCTCCAGCGGTCCTCAAGAATAAAAGCGTTCTTTACCAGATCTTTGGCACTTGCGAGAGGGGTGTATCTGGATTTCAATCTCTTTTTCTCAATTCCATTACTCAGGGTGTGGATAGGAATATCTGGGCTATTTTGGACTTTTCGACACTCCCTGACAAGTGCGTGTTCTCTGCGCAGATGTGGCGGCGGGATATGGCTCAATGCAGGCAGCCATTGGACAGGAGTTGACCTGATCGTTCCAGAGATAATCCTCATCGTTTTGTTCAAGACTGCATCCACCTTCTTGACGTGAGCACTATTTAACCATATTGGGGAACAGTACTCTGCTGCAGAATAGACAAGTCCTAGTGCAGAGCTACGCAGAACGGAGGCAGTGGACCCCCAACTAGTGCCACAAAGCTTTTGGACAATGTTGTTTCTAGTTCTGACTTTTTCAGCAGTGTTTACAAGGTGTAATTTATAGCTCAATGTTCTATCGAGTGTCACGCCCAGATACTTTGGTGTTCTGTTATATGGAAGAATGCCGCCATCAAAGCGGATCTTGAGCTCTTTGTTTGCTAATTTGTTATTCAGGTGGAAACAAGTGGCCTCTGTTTTGGATGGGCTGGGTTGGAGTCTCCAGTCACGGAAGTATTTTCCTAGAGTGGTCAAATCGCTGGATAGTGTGATCTCAGTTTCCTCCATCACTCGGTGTTGTGTGGCCAAGGCCCAGTCGTCCGCATATCCGAACAGTTTGGATCTCGTCCTAGGCATATCGGCTATATACATGCTGAAAAGCAGTGGAGCCAGTACTGAACCTTGGGGCAGGCCATTATTAAGTTTCATGAATTTACTTCTGTTGTTACCGATGACAACCTGGAATGGTCTATTGCAGAGCATTTCGTTGATAAGGTTAGCCGTTTTTAGACATGGCACGATGCGGAGGAGCTTATAAATCAGGCCCCGTCTCCAGACAGTGTCGAACGCCGCCGTCAGGTCAACAAATACCACTGATGTTTTTTGCTGTCTTTGGAAGCCCGCCTCGATGTAGGTTGTTAGAGCGAGGACCTGATCCGTGCAGCTTCTTTTCGGCCGGAAGCCAGCCTGTTCTACCGGTACAGCCTCCAGGATGACTTCGCTCATTCTGTTGTACATAAGTCTCTCCAGTAATTTATAGATCATGCTGAGTAAGGCGATTGGGCGGTAGCTCTGAGGTTGGTCACTCGGTTTGCCCGGTTTTAATATGGCAGATGTTCTTTGGCAACGTGTGGAAGCTGCTTGGGCTGCTGTACCCCAGGAACACATCCAACATGTCTTTGACTCAATGCCGAGACGTGTGGCAGCGGTGATCTCCAACAATGGCGGCTACTCTGGCTACTGATTCTGGCAGGAACCACATGTCACAGACGTCTGTAAACGTAATCATTTGATACTTGGTCAACAAGTTATCTACAAAATAAATTTTGTTGTGTTACCTCTTGTCTTTCTTGGTGTTGCATTTACGGTGGTCAGCAGTGTACAAACGTGACAATATTTAGCCGCATTAGTCCCTAATAAAGCTTAAAATGGAAATAAGAATATGCAGATTATTTAGAATAAATTTGTTATCTCTCCAGAAGTGAAAATACGGCGTTGCTTCGCTGCGGACATTTCAGTTGGATTTTAGCTCTACCGTCACGTATGCCACACACTTCGTTGAATCATCTTAAAATAATGGGTTCAAAGAAATATTTACTCGGATAAAAAACCTTTCTTATGGAATCTTAAGGTAATTAAAGAAATTTTAGGTTTTCCTTCAGGACAACAGACACTGAAGAAACAGATTTATCTTACTACAACATACATGGGAAATTCCTATTCTAGAACGCCTTTTCAGTTTAATTTTAAAATTCGTTACACAAATAATAAAATTTATAGAAATGGACCAATGAAAAGAGCAATGCGTCCTGTAGTGTCTCTTGCTGACTTCATTTTCATTTCTTTTCATTATGTTTGTGGAGAACTATGTGAGTTCTTCCTCAATCCCCATGGCTTCCACTGCATCACTCCTTTTTGAGTCGTTTATCACAAATCATCGGTTAGTACTTTACTTCATTTCCAAGGCTCCATTATTGGACCTCAGTCCCTTCTGCAATATCTTTGTATGAAATCTGGTTTACCTAAAACTTGGAAAACTATTTTACACATTGTTCACTACTGTCAACAAAAATGCACCTGAACACAATTAAGCAATATTTTGATTGATTGTAACATTAATTTGTACTTTTTCTCATTCTTTCTTTTCAGACTATATTTTACGTTTGACCATTGTCGTTTAGAAACCTTGGATCACACCTCTTCAGATAGGCAGCATTTCGAATATCAAAACTCTTTTTTGATATAGAGTATTCTAAGTAACAAACACGAGTATGTGGTATTTCTGTTATCCTGTTTGACCCATTGCACACAAATTTTTGTTTGTTTGTCTCATGGGTAATCTCACTCGGTTTTTTGTAAGATTTCATGAGAACAGAACCTCATACATTAAAATAAGGAAGTTTTAAGTTTTCGTCATGCCGACGAATCCTACTCTCCGCTTGCTTTGCCGCATTGTTCCTAAGCAGTTCTTTCTTCTCGTCCATTGGGAACACGAACAATATCTCCACCAAACTCTTTGTTTCCTCGTGGTTCAAATTTTTTTCAGGAGTGAGTCCCGGACTTTCGTGGTTTGCTGAATTCATTATCTGCTCAAATTCAGTTACGTACCTCTCCACGGTCGGGGGTTTTCGCGGCAATAAGACCAACATAGTCTCTTAGTCTTTCGAATATGTCCCTCCGGTAGAGTTCTTGACGAAGAGTTTGCGACTATGTGCAAAACCTTTACTTGGATGCTCGCCATACTGTCCTTCCATATCTTTGACCAAAACTGAGAACCATGGTTGGGTAACACTCTCTTTTATTTAGCTGCATTCGAAAAACAGCCGAGAATCTTTCAGTTGTATTCAGCTCTTGCTGTTGCTTTTCGCAGTGGATACAGTTTGATAAATTTTGAGAACAATTCTATTATATTATATCCAATACATCCTCAGGTTTAACAATAACACCTCTACTTGTGTCATTTGTCACTTTTGCTTTTTGGCCTATGCCACACTATTTTATTCTTTGTGGCACTCTCCCTGCCAGGTTAATGAAACGGATGCATGCTGACAATTATTCTGCCCACTTTTTGGCTCCACAGCGACCATAAGTCAGATAAAAATAATCTATCACTACTTCTACAAATTTCTCTGACCAACATACTCGTCATATTTCTGGATTGGCTGCCATCTCCAAATACAGTAAGTACTCCCTCATATTTTTTGTGCAAAGCCCTAATATTGGTGGCATCGGCATAGTCAAATTTGACCTTTCCCTATCTCTATGCCTCACCGGCATTTTGATGGTGACTCATATTTCTGGAAACATCTCTTGTTACGTCTTTACCTTCCACGTCTTCGAACTAGCCAATCCTGAATATATCATCATTCCCTTCCAATTTATTTCATACCTCTGCGTTTTCGGATAAGTGTGATAATGCATTCCGCAATTAATCTATAAATCTCTTGATCACATTCATCTTGCTCTAATAAGTCATCGTTGGAATCAAACATTTAATCTTCTCCTTCATCCCGTGTAAATGTTATTGGTCGCTGGACATTATTGACTTCAGCGGTATTACTATCAGATTCTCGAACGCTTAGGTCATCGGCTCAACACCCCACCAGGTCATTCTCATTTTCGGAATCACTGAACTTCAATCAGTGAACTTCTCCCTCTACTGAAAATACCTCAAAATCGAACTGGGTCTCGATCACTTTAATTCGGCGATCGTCATCTTAATTCTCTCTTTTGAAAGTTACCTGCATTGTAACGGTCTGGCATACTCAGTGTTCGGAAAATGGGATTATCTCGTCAAAATCAGTTTGTGCACGCACCTCTGGGCAATGCTTTTGTTCCTTTCTACTGGTGATCGCAGAGCCTCTTCCAGGTCACTACCGCTCGAATTTTCCAACCCTTCATGTATTTGACAAAGTTCTCCAAAACACGCAAGATTCTCTGACATTACTTCTATTTTGCTGTTATTGTTGCTCTTGGCATCACCAAGTCCCTTCTTCAGTACTTTCGAAACAACTTCTCTTCGATTCAAGTTCTCTTCTTCTGCTTCTCTCCCTTTACCTTTTCCATTTGAATAAGTACTACTTCAGTTACTTGCGTGACTTGTCTGTTCTGAAACACCTTGTATCTATACTCCCACGTTCACTTTTACTTTGTATCTGTTGCAAAATTCCAACGGAACCACACTCGGCTTGTCTGCTCCTATCTCCACATTGAAAACAGGTTCGTTTTCGTTTTTGTTGGGAAATTTTGGCTTTTCCGCGCCAGACGTCAGTCTCCTTTATCTCTGTACCCCATCCTATTATTGAAGTAAACACTGCCGTGGCCTCTCTCGTATTCTCTCATCACATTTATTTTATGCCCGTTTCAGTCTTCTCTTTTAGATGTGTTTCGGTTCCTGGCTAACCTTCGGTCTCGTGTTTGTCACCACCGATCTACGCCTTCGACTTTCTCCTACTCCTACACGATTTCAGATCCTCATCGCCTGTCTTTGAGATACTCAAATCGTCTGAACCAATTTTCACTGTAATCTTTCATGGTGCTCCATCCACGATTGTCTGGCAATTTTGGGTAAACAAATTCTCGCCACAACTTATTCTGCTTTTGCACAGACCAGAACTCCTCTAACAACTTTTCCTCGTAGTGGGAAAACATCATATTCGATTTATTCAGTTTCAAACCCCATGTATTTACAGTGCTTGTCATCGCATCTATTTAATAAGTGATCTTCTTTTCTCTGTCCTTCATATACTTTGGTATCACCCGTTCAAAATTCTTTATGAAAACGGCCGGATGCCGAACTCTTTGTGTCGTTAGAGTATTATACACTCCTGGAAATGGAAAAAAGAACACATTGACACCGGTGTGTCAGACCCACCATACTTGCTCCGGAAACTGCGAGAGGGCTGTACAAGCAATGATCACACGCACGGCACAGCGGACACACCAGGAACCGCGGTGTTGGCCGTCGAATGGCGCTAGCTGCGCAGCATTTGTGCACCGCCGCCGTCAGTGTCAGCCAGTTTGCCGTGGCATACGGAGCTCCATCGCAGTCTTTAACACTGGTAGCATGCCGCGACAGCGTGGACGTGAACCGTATGTGCAGTTGACGGACTTTGAGCGAGGGCGTATAGTGGGCATGCGGGAGGCCGGGTGGACGTACCGCCGAATTGCTCAACACGTGGGGCGTGAGGTCTCCACAGTACATCGATGTTGTCGGCAGTGGTCGGCGGAAGGTGCACGTGCCCGTCGACCTGGGACCGGACCGCAGCGACGCACGGATGCACGCCAAGACCGTAGGATCCTACGCAGTGCCGTAGGGGACCGCACCGCCACTTCCCAGCAAATTAGGGACACTGTTGCTCCTGGGGTATCGGCGAGGACCATTCGCAACCGTCTCCATGAAGCTGGGCTACGGTCCCGCACACCGTTAGGCCGTCTTCCGCTCACGCCCCAACATCGTGCAGCCCGCCTCCAGTGGTGTCGCGACAGGCGTGAATGGAGGGACGAATGGAGACGTGTCGTCTTCAGCGATGAGAGTCGCTTCTGCCTTGGTGCCAATGATGGTCGTATGCGTGTTTGGCGCCGTGCAGGTGAGCGCCACAATCAGGACTGCATACGACCGAGGCACACAGGGCCAACACCCGGCATCATGGTGTGGGGAGCGATCTCCTACACTGGCCGTACACCACTGGTGATCGTCGAGGGGACACTGAATAGTGCACGGTACATCCAAACCGTCATCGAACCCATCGTTCTACTATTCCTAGACCGGCAAGGGAACTTGCTGTTCCAACAGGACAATGCACGTCCGCATGTATCCCGTGCCACCCAACGTGCTCTAGAAGGTGCAAGTCAACTACCCTGGCCAGCAAGATCTCCGGATCTGTCCCCCATTGAGCATGTTTGGGACTGGATGAAGCGTCGTCTCACGCGGTCTGCACGTCCAGCACGAACGCTGGTCCAACTGAGGCGCCAGGTGGAAATGGCATGGCAAGCCGTTCCACAGGACTACATCCAGCATCTCTACGATCGTCTCCATGGGAGAATAGCAGCCTGCATTGCTGCGAAAGGTGGATATACACTGTACTAGTGCCGACATTGTGCATGCTCTGTTGCCTGTGTCTATGTGCCTGTGGTTCTGTCAGTGTGATCATGTGATGTATCTGACCCCAGGAATGTGTCAATAAAGTTTCCCCTTCCTGGGACAATGAATTCACGGTGTTCTTATTTCAATTTCCAGGAGTGTATTTTCCCTCTTTGCTCAACAATTAAGAGTTTCGCAAAACCAGGGTGGTAGCACTCGCTTTAGTTTGCAACTCGATATGTAATGCTTCGATTTCACTACGTATTTCTGTGGTTTCATCACCTAATAGCAGCAGTATTTACTATAAGTACCACGACGTCTGGTTTCGTCCCGTCTGTGATCTTATACTTTATTGCAAGCTCTAGTTCCGTCAATTTGATTACTACTATAGGTTCTACATCCCCTTCTGTTCTTTTCAGTTCAATATCAAGCCTTTTCCAGATACAAACTACCTCGTTTTGAAATTTTGTCATGTCAATTTTCACTGAAGAAATACAAGAATTGAGTTCAGTTCTGAATCTGCACACTGAAAATAGCTCAATTCTCTTCTATTTTAGCCGTTAGATGGTCATCTCAGAGGTTCTTATCTCATTTTGAGTCGTAATTTTACTTTCCAGTTTTTTTTTCCTGATAGCTCGTAAAGTCGTCTAATGTTTATTTTGTCTCGGAAAGCTACAATATCTGACCGGTTTTTTATGATGGAATATGGACCGATGATAAGACAAGTTAACGTGGCTACCAAATATGCGTGGTAGTTGTAAATTGATTCCATCACTGGATGCATGAAGGGCCTATCCAGATTTTCATTCAGCAGACAACAACTTCAACACCGATACGACTGCAACCAACAAGAAAAGAGAGTTTCGTATTAACTGTATTTAGCAGTGTATCAAGATGTTACAGACAATCCCCTAATTTGTCAAAGCTTTAATATAGTTTTGTTGAAAGTATTTGTTGTTCCTTGATGAGACCTAACATTGAATTTCATCACCCCATATTTTGAATCATTGTTAATATAATCCTGGAAAAGTTCCACAACATTTCTATTAATGGAGAAGTAAACGGCCGATGATGTGCCCTTACTGTTTGCTCCGTATCATCATACTGCTGATCGGAAATTGTAGTCTCTTTTTCTGCTTTCTTGAATACCGGTTTTGATTCCCTTAATGGTCTCCATCCCGTTGTCACTATTCGCCACTAATGACACTTGTTGGCCATTCGTGTTACTCTCTCCCACCACGCATGTACCATCAGCAAGCAGTTCCTTACTGCTAACACTCATCTGCTCCATCTTGATTTTCGCCGTTTACGGATTGCCGTTAGAATTAAGAATATTTGTTAAATCTTCTTCTTTTCTCATAAGAACTAAAATTCTATTTAAAGTGCATTGTCATACCTTGCAAATTGTTGTCATAGACCGTTATCACCAAATTCTGGTATTTCGGTTCTCACGTCCAGAACTTATGTCCTTCTCATCAAAAATGACCTAAAAGTCCTGTCATAGTCGCCACATGTGACTCAACCCGCTGCTACCATGTTTGATCGATTCGCCATTGTATTTTAAATATCCGAATCGCGTCTAATCGAACCGCTTCTTACCGTCACGTAGGAATATTCAGCCGTATTACCAGTTAATATTTCTCTAAATGGTATTTATAATAGGCAGAACAATTCTCATATCTCTCCATAAGTGAAAATATAGCGTTGACATGCCGTGGAAAGTGAAACCGTTTGTCGGCCGGGTTTACGCGTGAGTCGCTATCCGGCACGTCTGCCTCATAAAAAAAGAACTTACGTCCCTACTGTGTTGCCTACGTGCCGCTTCTCAGAAAATTACAGCTTTAAGTTCGAACAGTAGAACATTAAAACTGTACAACATTACAGTCTTCTTACCTACATTGACAACAATCTCTAAGGTAAATTTTTACACATGTTATCTGATAGAAAAATATTATTATCAAGGCATCCATTTAAATGTTTACTCCAAAGTGAGGTGAGGATAATAAGGTTCGATTTTCAGGATTGGTTAGCCACAAAATACATTACACACACAACACTTTATATGACCTAGTTGGATTTTTGTCTTATACACACCCCACTAGCAAACAGCTTTCAGCTATATAGACATATGTTGCAACAGATCCACTGAAAGAAAACTATATCTATGAAGACGACTTTGGTCACCAGCTATGAAGGAGCCATCTAAGTACCTCCTTTCAGTCTATGTTTTTCAATGTGCCAGAAGTAAACTCACGTTAATGGCTTTAGTGTCAACAATTTTACTTGTAAACCAGGTGGTGCAGACTGAGACGTTCTGATACAGCTTAATGACATTCATCTTCACTCTGTACAATTATGTAAAGTTAATATTCTGCTAAAGCAAGCTGAAATGTAACAAATCTTGTAAAATTGAACTTTACGACATATCAAAGCGAATACCATATTATCTCTTCAAAATGAAAGTAAACAATTAGTGTCGGAAGTTACTTTTATATGACACTGAAATACTGTTGTAACACCAAAATGAATTAACTACCATCTTTATACCAAAGAGAATGACACAAAATTTATGTTTGATATAATGGACCGGTAATTTTGTATCGTTATGTGACACTGGGACAATGATTGTAACAAATACTTTCAACAAAACTATATTAAAACTTTGGCAAAGATGGGGTAAACTGTGATATCCTGATACACTGCTGTATACGGTCAATACGAAAATCTCTTTTCATATTGGCTGCAGTCGCGTCGGTGTTGAAGTCGTTGCTTGCTGAATTTTCGATGTTGCATCACAGAAGTCCTGAGTACGAGTGCTGATGTCCGTGGTTGCTACCAGCAAAGGGGTTGCAGCAGGCATTCCAAGAGCAGCTAGTGAAAGAGCCAGGTGTTGTCTATGCCACTGAGTGGGCAGAAGTAGATTGCAAAGCACAGAGGGACAGGTACAGAGAAGGGAAGACTGAAAAGTGATTTGGCAGAGATTAATTTCAAAAATGAAGATGTCGAGCTAATGTTGCTGCAGTGATTGTTGGCAAGTAGTTGTGATGTGTTCGAATAACGGACGGTTTTAGTAGAATATTTTCTTTACTGGTTTGTGTCAGTCAGTTTTTTATTATTCTGATGAGTAGGTTATCAGTTCACATGGCTTGCACTCAGAAGTTACAGATTTTACCAGTCCTTTACCATTTTTAGGAAGTAATTATTTAGCAGAGTAAAATGAGTTCAAGTTTTGCAATACATCTTTTAAAAGTTTTGTTTCCATTTAATTATTTCGCAAGTTTAAATTCTATCACCGTCGTCCTATTGCACAGAGCGGGACACGTTTTCTTAAAAAGTGAAGCATGATCTACTTTCAATAGCTGCTTGCCCAGGGATTGCACTGCGCAAGCTTTCGTTAGCTATTTAGCTTGCTTGCCGCTGCGCTGCATATTTTATATTCATCATTTCGAGCAGTACAAAGTTTCCGTTGTCACAGGTAAGGCATACGAAAATTTTTAGGGCCAGTTATACAGTACAGTTAGTTTAGAGATAGATCATTCAGTTAGATTTGTTTTCAACATTGATTATCAGGCCAGTATCAACAAAGTTCAGTTAAGTTTCTATCTCTACTGCAGACAGTTTAATGTTCACAGTGCTGCGTTACTTCTCCGTGTGCTTTATTCTTTGTCTAGAAGTTAGTTAATCAGATTGCGTAAGTACATTCACGGGGCATTTTAGTGATATATTCTGGTGAGTCATCAATTCAAAATTCAATTAGTAATTTTATGTAGTATTTTCATTCCTTTGGCTTTGTGTATTAGAATTGTAGGTCACGTACTGCGATGTCACTTGTCGTATGAATGATCACTCCTGCACAAAAGACAGTTTCACAGAAGAGCTTATTTAGTCTACAGTTTGGATTTTCTAATTACTTTGTTAAGTAAAATACAGCTTTACAATGTTAGTCTTGGTGACACATTTATCAGGTAGCGATTCCATAATTACACTGCTTGTATTATTAAGGACGACAACACAAGTACACGAGTATAAAGAAGAGCAATTCAGCTTACAGCAGTTTTATTTATTTCGCGTAAAATAAAAAGGTAGAAAAGTCGGTACATAAAATATATAGG
Source organism: Schistocerca nitens (assembly GCF_023898315.1). NCBI lineage: Eukaryota > Metazoa > Arthropoda > Insecta > Orthoptera > Acrididae > Schistocerca > Schistocerca nitens. The sequence goes on along the minus strand of NC_064622.1, from coordinate 122,389,341 downwards.
ATTACTCGTGTAGCAAGACGGTAGCATCATTTTGTTGCCCATCATTGGCTATAAACTCTATTGTTACCGTCAAATGCTGCGAAAATAGCAGCGGAATTTATTGATTATGTATTTTGCCCACGACTGAAAAACAAAAAAACTACTAGAGGTTGTTCCATTGTTATAAAGTGACTTGTGTTTTTGTTCTTTATTTTTTAAGTTTTATGAACAGCTTCTTCACTGCTGTGTTTATGTATGAGTCATGAATTTCACAAGAGGGATCCGTTCAGCTTCTGACTTCATTAAATGTTCTATTGCTCCTCCTATGCAGTTCATTACGTCAGTATCGATCGGACTCTCTTGTACGTCTAGACGAATTAGGATTGCTAATGCTTTCTAAAGTACAGAAAATGAAGCAAAAGAAACAAACAGTAATTTCGTTTAATATGTTTTATTGTACTTGCTTTTTTATTTTTTGTTTTTAGTCGTCATCTATGACTGGTTTGATGCTAGGCTATTTCGTTCAAGCTGCTTCATACCTGAGCAAGTTCTGCAAACATTTGGACCTGCTTAGTGGGCACAAGGCTTGGTCACCCTCTACAATCTTTCGCTCCCTGCCCCTTTCTCCGGAAAATTACAACATCGACGATTCCTTGATGAATCTGGATGTGTCCAGTGAACCGATCTCTTCTACCATAAATTTTCTACATCCCCAGATAGAGACAGTACTTCTTCGCCGTCAGCTATTCGATCTACTCATCTGGTTTTCAATAACATTTCAAAAGGTTCTACTGGCATGTCGTCTGAATTGTTCACTTCGATACAAGACTACACTCCATACAGATATCTTCAGGAAAAATATCCTGACATTAAAATTTACATGCGATGTAAAATAACTTCTATTTTTCCGGTATGCTTTTCTTATTATTACTGTTCTGATGTTCGTATTCTCTCTAGTTGTTCCATTGGCAGGTATTCTACTGCACAAACAGCGAAACTCGCGACTGCTTTTAATGCCCCTTTTCCCAGTCTCATTCTGTCATCTCCATCTGGTTTAATGTAACTACATTCCATTATCCTCATTTTACTTTAGTGATGTTCATAGTATAATCTCTTTTGAAGACATTATTCATACCGATCAGTTGTTCTCCCAAGTCTTTTCCGGTCTTTGACAGATTTACAACTTATCGTCATTCCTCAAAAGTTTTATTTCTTCTCCTTGAACCTTAACTCCTTATCCGAAGCTCTCCTTCTATTCGTTTACGCCTTTCCCAATCTGCAGATTGAATAACACTGGGCGGAGCCTACAAACCTTCCTCACTCCCTTCTCAACGACTACTTCCCTGTCATGGCTTTTTACTCTTGTAACTATAAACTGATTTCTGTGCTTAATACCTGTTATCTGCAAATTTTGAAGAGTGCATTCCAGTCAACACTGTCACAAACTTTCTCTAATCTAACATGTTATAAACGTAGAGTCGTACTCGTCTCTAAATCTTCTAAAGTATGTCGCAGAGGCAGCATTGCCTCACATGTTCCCGCCTTCCTCCGGAGCCCCAAGTTAGCATCCCCCAGTTCATCGTGTAACAGACTTTCAGTTCTTCCATAAAAACGTATCAAGGTTTTGCACCTATGACAGATGAAGCTGATGTTTCGAGAATATTCAGAGCTGACAGCACCTGCTTTCTTTGGGATTTAAGTTATTACTTTCTTCTTGAATTGAGAGATTATTTCGCTTCCCTCATATATCTCGCACAACAGTTAGAAGAATTTACTCATGGCGGTCTTTCCGGAGCATCTCAATAATTCTACGAGCATGCCGTCTCCTCTAGGGATTTTTTTTTCGACTTACGTCTTTCACGGCTCAGTCGAATTCGTCTTGCAATACCATTCCTCTTATCTCATCTTCATCTACTTCCGCAGCTTCTGTTCCTATGACATCATCTTCAAGGTACTTTCCCGTTCTTCATTCCACCATGCAGACTTTCCTTAGGACTTTCCACATGTGCTCTTAATATTCATGTTGGTGCTTCTCTCTTCTCCAAGTCCCTCTTTAACTGTCTTATAGGCGGCCCGTATCTCTCACTCCGTTACAAGTGCTTCCATGACCTTGCATTCCACCTATAGTTATTTGAGCTTTGCCAATACTGAACTTCCTGTCATTTTCCTCTTTTAGCTGTCTGTATTACCTTTTGCCTCCTCATTTCCTCCAGTTATATATTTTATCGTTTCGTGAACTACATGCAGTATTTCCTGTGCTATCGACGTATTTCTACTGGGCCTTTTCTTTTCGCCTGTTTAATCCTTTGCTGTCTTTTCTACTTCATCTCTTAAAACGCATCCACTCTCACAAAACTCGATTTCCTGCGTAGTGGTCTCCTTGAAACACTCGGTATCCTATCCTTATTTCAGTTTATCCATGTGTTTCCTTCTAATTTAATTTTAGCTTTCTGCAATTTTTTCGTTTCAATTTGCATTCGATAACTAAAAAAATTATGGTCAGCGTCAACACCTGCTCCCGAAAATGTTAGCAGTTAAAAATCTAGTTTAGCAGTATCCAAGTTAAGGCCATCGGCGAACTTAACGCAAACAAGAGTAATTAGCATTATTTAACTGTTATTACGATAATGACCATTGTTTTTGTTTCGCAGTCTAGTACTGACAAGATGGTCAGTCCAAGCATAGGTAAATATTTCGAACCGCTTATATGCTGCTGATGTACTGGCGTGGGTCACCAAAGGTCGAAACACGTTCATAAAGCCAGGACACACTGTTATTTGTTGTTGGAATAACTGACGACCAATGTTTAATAGTTGAGTCTCGTTCATTACTTCCCCCTGGTCCCTCTTACTGCGTTATGTTGTTGAAACTGGAGACAACAGACACCAAGCGAAATTATCAAAATGTTCATTTAATATTTATTGACACAACAGTACATATTACCAAGCACTGAGGAACAGTGGCAAAAGTTGTTCCATCGATTCATATAAGCGTGGCATGTGACACTATGGTATATCGTTAACATTGGTATGAAGTACCGTCTGCCATGCAGTCTTCAGTGGACAGTCCAGTATATTCTCAGGTGTATAGAACGATTAAACCTAAGTGTTAATTCCATGTCATTGCCAGTTCTGTAAATATTCAAGTCCGCGCGAAGTGGCCACGCGGTTTGAGGAGCCATGCCACGAACTGTGCGGCCCCTCCCGCCAGAGGTTCGAGTCCTCCCTCGTGCATGCGTGTGTGTGTTGTTCTTAGCATATGTTAGTTTAAGTAGTGTGTACGTCTATGGACCGATGACCTCGGCGGTTTGATTCCTTAAGAATTCACACACATTTGAACATTTTTTTAAAAATTTTCGTAAGTTTAATATAATGGTCAATAAAATATGTTTCGTGTTGGTTTTTAGGATTTCTGAAAACGAAACTGTTGTTGAAGTTTATTTATTAGCTCTCTTTATTGAATTAATGAGAATTAATACATTTATTAACAAAATACACAAACATAAAAAAACTAACGAACTTAAAAAATCTTTTTTGCATGTCTATGGTACTCTGTTGCAAGAGTGTCCATTTTCACCACCTGGAAATAATCGTTTAGCATGGCAGCATTCCATTTCCCTGTATATCGTTGCTTCGTAGCCGAAGTATCCTGCTGGAACCGCCCATCAAGTTCATCGCTCACATCAAAACAATTTGGCGAAAATAAATCTAACTGTGATTTCAAAAAACTCTATTTAGTGACATACTACACTTAAGCCGTTCATACGATCACATCAGATCATCCGCAAGTTATCTGGAATTTTCATCGTTGAAGTTTCCCACAAACATTCTCACATGACTGTCATACTCTTTTCCAGTTAACATTTTGCATTAATTTGTTGTCTCTGAAAAGTTGTTTAATCACATCCACTTTCAATATTTCAAAACTGACTGTAAGGCACTTTTGACGTAAGTAAGTAAATGCAGAGACATTTACATCTAAAGCATTTAAAAAAATGTTCATAATCACCAGTGTTATATACATAGTGCTGGGAGCAAAACTTGTTTTCTCTTTATCAATGATGCATACAATATATTTTTCAATTCAGTAGTTAATGACTGTGTCATGACCCAACACTGCTGAGAATGGTATATGCCTCTAGCTATCTCATTCGCAAAGGGTAGCCCGCTTGCGTCCCTAATAAAATGAAAATAACTTTAAAATCTTCATTTACTTACAACTATCATCTCTTGTAGTCTAGTCCCATCAGGATATTTCTCATATTTTTACATGTTTATTTTGTATTAACATGACGTAAAAGTATTGCTATAAGACTTGTCTTCGAAACATTGGTGAACAGTCCTCATTGAACAGGACTGCGTCTCTTATTCAGTGCCTCCATCAGACCAATTGCGTCTTTGCAGTACGTGAAGTCACCCTTAGTTGTACAAAAATGATCAAATTCTATATTTTTAATGAGTCATGTTGTCACTTTGACAGAGTCGTGTAGATAATTCCACAGTTGTAATGTGATGTCATAGTTGTAGATGCCAGATGAGATCATTGAGCACCGATTGCGTTACTTTGTAAGCTGAGGATGGTGTGCTTGGAGGGAAGTCTGCATCTCATAAAGCTGATGACAGTTCCTCTTCATAATCGGTTGGCTTCATAACAGTTCACAAAAGCATTTTCTGGGAGTTCAGGAACAGGATGTTTCTTGTCTTGAGGTACAGGGCGCATTGCAAAGGCTGTTGTACGGTATAAAACTATTCATTTATTCTCCAAAGCGATTCCTTTGTTTATAGTTGGACCATTCAGAAATAATAGTCAGTAGTGCGGTTGTTGGGAACCCTTCAAACGATCGTGACGACAAAAACCATACGACGCCCTTTTCTATTCAGTCCTGCATTTAGATCTTACGAACAATTAGTGCAGCATACAAGCGGTCCAAGTTTTTATACTACTCCCCAATCTTCCATCCAAAACATAAGAAATATACGTTTCATACAGAACTCATCAGCAAAGACTTTGTAGAAGCAAGTTAATTCGCTGCAAATATAGCAGAAGTCATTGGCATTATTTATGAGGTTTTGTGCTTACCTGTGAATAGTAAATTGTCGTTTGGAAGTATATCGGAACACAACTGCCACGGAAGCACTTCTAGATACGTCAAAACAAGACCACTATCTTATTTATAATACCTGTCATAATGCGCTGTTCTAGTCACAAAGCTGCTGACCATGGGATGGAAATCTGCACAGATTTAGCTGATCACTGTTGAAAAGAATCGCGGGAACACATGTGTCAACGTCCGGTACGGTGCATTTATTTTCATATAGGCAGTCGCTGAGGTCTGCCAATGGCCTTTCCTCAGTTGTAACACCGTTTCCCGTCAGATCACGGAAGTTAAGCGCTGTCGGACTTGAATAGAACTTGTATGAGTCACCGTCCGAGTCTACCAAGCGCTGTTGGCAAGCAGGGTGCATTCATCTCTTGTAGGCCAATTGCGGAGCTACTTAATTGAGAAGTTGCGGCACCTGTCACGAAAACTGACAAAGGCCAGAATAGCTTTGTGCTGGCCACATGCTCCACCGTATCCGCATAAGGTGAAACCTAATGGCTGAGGATGACATGGCGACCGGTCGGGTCCGTTGGGCTTTCAAGGGTTGTTTGGACGGTATCTTTTTTAATTCCCTGAGGTCTTATTTGTATTGCATAGCTTCAAATCGTCGCTTTCAATATAGCTAGCAATTCATATCATTCGCCATCTATTGATTGTGTTATGTATTACACTGTCAGGTGACCCCTCAGTAGAAAGTGCACACCTGAGTCCCAGTGTTTTCTATTGAGATACACCGATAGAGGTTGTCATTTGTGGACGTTGAACTCAAACAACCAAATGCAAGCAACATCTTAATGCAGTGCAGGTTGCAAGGGTGGTCTGTTTCATCCAAAAAGGATGGACTTTTGATCGTGTTGCTGTAGATGCCAATGCCTCTCGATGTGTCATCCATAAACTGTGGACGCACAACAGGCTCTGAGCACTATGGGACTTAACTTCTGAGGTCATCAGTCCCCTACAACCTAGGCTTTCAAGGGTTGTTTGGACGGTATCTTTTTTAATTCCCTGAGGTCTTATTTGTATTGCTTAACCTAAGGACATCACACACACCAATGCCCGAGGCAGGATTCGAACCTGCGACCGTAGCGGTCGCGCGGTTCCAGACTGTAGCGCCTAGAACCGCTCGCCCGGATGGCGCTGTAGCAAGAGAGATCAATACACAAGGCGAGCTGGACATGGTAGCCAACGCATTATGATCACATGTGAAGAATGATATCAGGGCCGTCTCCGTGTTGCGGCATCGCCGCCAGGCCACTTCAAGACGTTCTAACAAAGGCCACTGGAACCACCATGCCAGATTGTACTCTAATGAACTGGTTGCAAGAAAGGACCTTATGACTCAGACGTCCTGTTCGAATACTCCGTTTGACATGACATCATCTTGCAGCTCGCCACCACATCTGCCTTTCCCCGTTTGACATGACATCATCTTGCAGCTCGCCACCACATCTGCCTTTCCCGTGCCGACTGGTAACCTCGTCACTGCCTAACGCATTATTCACAGATATTCTTTGACGCAAGGTGATGGCCGCGTTCGTAGACGGAGAGCCATGGTGAACGGTACCTGATAATGTTGTCCAGGGAATCGACAGTTTTCGGAGGCTCTGTGAGGTTGCAAGGAGGCTTCAGGGTTGACAACCATTCGAGTCTTGTCATTGTCGATTGTCACCTTATCACTAGATAGTACCACAAACAGACTCTGTGGGACCAAGTGGTGACTGCTGCATACGGTGCTGGCCCTAAATTACTTGTAACGCCGGGGCCCATGTGGCGGGCGTCGGCAGGGATGTCTTGCGAAGCCTGCACATTGATGCAACGGAGTGGTCAGCAGTGAGTGTCAACCTAAGCCGCATCGTGCATGTGTGGGACATCCTTGACAGACGTGTACATGGTCATCCTGTTCCACTACAGATTCTCCACGAACTCTCCTAGGCTCTTACTGAAGGTTGGGAACGGATGCCACAGGACGACCTCCATATATTTATACGGAGCTGCCACGTAGGTGTCAGGCACTGATAAACGTTCACGGACGCCAGCTAGGATAGCTGGATTAATGATTGTCTCCACTCTGATTTCGGCACCTCTCAGATATTTCACTTCTTTTTGCGTAAAATATCTAGGGTCTAATATTGTTTTGTCGTGTTTACCTTATAAAAAAATCTTTAGAACACACCAGCCAAGCTAAAAACGTGCAACATTATCATTCAGGGGCTGCGTGCCTCACCCTGAGGGGAGGGGGGGGGGGTTCAATGAAGACTTTACGTACAACGGCTCTTGCACTGGTATTTTCAGCCACAAAGTATCGTGCTTCGGTGTGGTGTAATAGTTGTACCAGCCTCATCGGTGCACATTTCAACAAAACGATGCGCATCCTGTGTACTGGCTTCCCCTCCTAAGTAATATCTGATTACCAGAGATTCGCAGAAATGAGACCTTGATTAGACACTACCACAGTATACGATAGAATGAGAAAATATCCATTCATCAGGACACACTTGTCTTACGAAGAAATACGCTTCGTTCGGGACACCCGCTACTACTCTACGCTGAACAGCTAACGACAAGTAACACAAAAGTATTCAGAGATCTCTGGAACAAGAACTGTCAACACATCGTAAATTACCAGTTACGGGAAAGGTTCGAGAAATATAAATGTGATACTGTGGGTGTCGAACTCGATAGAAAACTGTGAGTCAAATTAAACAGAATCCTCACTGCATGTGGTAGGTGCTTTCACTCACTGTATAAATGGAGTATTGTGGAGTTCCGAGCTGTGGTGTGTTGAAATAATCAGTCAGACATATAGGAGAGGAATGCGTCCTACAGTGCTATAAGGCACATGGAGTGATTTTATGGATGCCAGTGTCACATTATACTGTATATAAATATTTAGTCGTTTTATTTTTGTTTTATACAAAGACATTCATTACATATCATAAATGCACTGCATGCGTGTACCACACGAATTATGACGGAGTGTATTTAATTTACTAATAACAAAAATATAATTTGGCAACATACCAGTCCTCAATTACTGCTCAATGTAATATGGCAGACACCTACAGTCTTTTAAGCACTTTATGTTCGTAAGTATGAAGTACTTTCGTGTTTGTTTTGAATACAGTCAGAGAGAGTCCCTTTAGTCAACCATAGTGCCAGTAGTGCTAGTGTTTGTTTTCAATACAGTCAAGACACAGGTAGAGCTATTTTCATTGTTTTCTACAAGAAGTGGCTAGCTATCACAGTTTAGTCAATGATCAGCCGCCTTTTGTGAATTAGCAGTCTATTTAAAAGTTGATTAACTCTCTACAGTAAATTGAGACCTTAGGATGGATAGGATGTGTGACTGCTGTGTACGGACGCAGGAGGAGCTGGCCACTGTTCGCGAACAGCTGAACGTGTTGATGGCCGCGATCAGCCGTCTTCAGGCTGCTGCCTCGGAGTGTAGCGTCAGTGGGGTGTCTAGTGCGTCGCAAGGTACACCCCAGGTGTTACATGCTTCACCCAATGTCCCTGCTGTCGAGACATCTTCGCGGGTACCGGGCGCGGTTGGGCCACCCTCTCCCCAAGGAGAGTGGCGGGTTCAGCGGCGTTCGCGGCGCACGAGGCGGAGGGTAAATGTGGAGGCTGGCCGTATGGCATCGCCCGCTCTGCCTGTGAGTGGACATGTGGCTGCTCCTTCAGCAAGGTCCGAGCAGGCACACGGGAGGAGGGGTTTTTAGGTATTGGGAGCTCCAACGTTAGGCGGGTGATGTAGCCCCTTAGGGAAATAGCGGAAAGGTCGGGGAAGAAGGCCAGTGTTCACTCTGTCTGCTTGCCGGGGGGTCTCATCCGAGATGTGGAGGAGGCCCTACCGATAGAGAGCACTGGCAACAATCACTCCTGCCGTCTGGGTTCAGAGGTCATCCTCAGTTCGTACAGGCGGTTGGCGGAATTGGTGAAGGCGGAAATCCTCGCTCGCGGGGTGGAATCAGAGCTAACTATTTGTAGTATCGTTCCCAGAACCGATCGCGGTTCTCTGGTCTGGAGCCGAGTGGAAGGCTTAAACCAGAGGCTCAGACGATTCTGCGGAGATCTGGGGTTCAAATTTCTCGACCTCCGCTATCGGGTGGAGAAATGTAGGGTCCCCCTGAATAGGTCAGGCGTGCACTACACGCCGGAAGTGGCTACAAGGGTAGTGGAGTACGTGTGGAGTGCACATGGGAGTTTTTTACGTTAGAGAATTCCCTCCCTAGGCCCGACATCACACCTCCTGAGACGCGGCAAGGTAGGAGTAGGCAAAATGCAACAGGGAATAACAATATTAATGTGCTAATAGTAAACTGCAGGAGCCTCTATAGAAACGTCCCAGAACTGCTCTCATTAATAAACGGTCACGACGCCCATATAGTACTAGGGACAGAAAGTTGGCTGAAACCAGACGTAAACAATAATGAAATCCTAAACTCAGATTGGAATGTATACCGCAGAGACAGGCTGGACAGTGAAGGGGGAGGCGTGTCTATAGCGATAAGAAGTGCATTAGTATCGAAGGAAATTGACGGAGATCCAAAATGTCAAATGATTTGGGTGAAGGTGACGCTTAAAGCAGGCTCAGACATGGTAATTGTATGTCTCTATAGGCCCCTGGCTCAGCAGCTGTTGTGGCTGAGCACCTGAAGGATAATTCGGAAAATATTTCGAGTAGATTTCCCCACCATGTAATAGTTCTGGGTGGAGATTTTAATTTGCCGGATATAAACTGGGAGACTCAAACGTTCATAACGGGTGGCAGGGACAAAGATTCCAGTGAAATTTTTTTAGGTGCTTTATCTGAAAACTACCTTGAGCAGTTAAACAGAGAACCGACTCGTGGCGATAACATATTTGACCTTCTGGTGACAAACAGACCCGAACTATTTGAAACAGTTAACGCAGAACAGGGAATCAGCGATCATAAAGCGGTTACGGCATCGATGTGTTCAGCCGTAAATAGAAATATTAAAAAAGGTAGGAAGATTTTTCTGTTTAGCAAAAGTGACAAAAAGCAGATTACAGAGTACCTGACGGCTCAACACAAAAGTTTTGTCTCAAGTACAGATAGTGTTGAGGATCAGTGGACAAAGTTCAAAACCATCGTACAATATGCGTTAGATGAGTATGTGCCAAGCAAGGTCGTAAGAGATGGAAAAGAGCCACCGTGGTACAACAACCGAGTTAGAAAACTGCTGCGGGAGCAAAGGGAGCTTCATAGCAAACATAAACATAGCCAAAGCCTTGCAGACAAACAAAAATTACGCGAAGCGAAATGTAGTGTGAGGACGGCTATGCAAGAGGCTTTCAGTGAATTCGAAAGTAAAGTTCTATCTACTGACTTGGCAGAAAATCGTAAGAAATATTGGTCTTACGTCAAAGCGGTAAGTGGATCAAAACAAAATGTCCAGACACTCTGTGAGCAAAATGGTACTGAAACAGAGGATGACAGACTAATGGCCGAAATATTAAATGTCTTTTTCCAAAGCTGTTTCACAGAGGAAGATTGCACTGTAGTTCCTTCTCTAGATTGTCGCACAGATGACAAAATCGTAGATATCGAAATAGACGACAGAGGGATGGAGAAACAATAAAAATCGCTCAAAAGAGGAACGGCGGCTGGACCTGATGGGATACCAATTCGATTTTACACAGAGCACGCCAAGGAACTTGCCCCCGTTCTTGCAGCGGTGTACCGTAGGTCTCTAGAAGAGCGTGGCGTTCCAAAGGATTGGAAAAGGGCACAGGTCATCCCCGTTTTCAAGAAGGGACGTCGAACAGATGTGCAGAACTACAGACCTACATCTCTAACGTCGATCAGTTGTAGAATCTTGGAACACGTATTATGTTCGAGTATAATGACTTTTCTGGAGACTAGAAATCTACTCTGTAGGAATCAGCATGGGTTTCGAAAAAGACGGTCGTGTGAAACCCAGCTCGCGCTATTCGTCCACGAGACTCCGAGGGCCATAGACACGGGTTCACAGGTAGATGCCGTGTTTCTTGACACCCGCAAGGCGTTCGATACAGTTCCCCACAGTCGTTTAATGAAAAAAGTAAGAGCATATGGACTATCAGACAAATTGTATAACTGGATTGAGGAGTTCCTAGATAACAGAACGCAGCATGTCATTCTCAATGGAGAGAAGTCTTCCGAAGTAAGAGTGATTTCAGGTGTGCCGCAGGGGAGTGTCATAGGACCGTTGTTATTCACAATATACATAAATGATCTGGTGGATGACACCCGAAGTTCACTGAGGCTTTTTGCAGATGATGCTGTGGTGTCTCGAGAGGTTGTAACAATGGAAAATTGTACTGAAATGCAGGAGGATCTGCAGCGAACTGACGCATGGTGCAGGGAATGGCAATTGAATATCAATGTAGACAAGTGCAATGTGATGCGAATACAAAGAAAGATAGATCCCTTATCATTTAGCTACAAAATAGCAGGTCACCAACTGGAAGCAGTTAATTCTATAAATTATCTGGGAGTACGCATTAGGAGTGATTTAAAATGGAATGATCATATAAAGTTGATCGTCGGTAAAGCAGATGCCAGACTGAGATTCATTGGAAGAATCCTAAGGAAATGCAGTCCGAAAAGAAAGGAAGTAGGTTACAGTACGCTTGTTCGCCCACTGCTTGAATACTGCTCAGCAGTGTGGGATCCGTACCAGATAGGGTTGATAGAAGAGATAGAGAAGATCCAACGGAGAGCAGCGCGCTTCGTTACAGGATCATTTAGTAATCGCGAAAGCGTTACGGAGATGATAGATAATCTCCAGTGGAGGACTCTGCAGGAGAGACGCTCAGTAGCTCGGTACGGGCTTTTGTTAAAGTTTCGAGAATATACCTTCACCGAAGAATCAAGCAGTATATTGCTCCCTCCTACGTATATCTCGCGAAGAGACCATGAGGATAAAATCAGAGAGTTTAGAGCCCACACAGAAGCATACCGACAATCCTTCTTTCCACGAAAAATACGAGACTGGAATAGAAGGGAGAACCGATAGAGGTACTCAGGGTACCCTCCGCCACACACCGTCAGGTGGCTTGCGGAGTATGAATGTAGATGTAGATGTACACTGATGAACCGAAACAATACGACCACTGACTATACCGTGACTGAATGCCACACGGTTGTGAGCATGTGACGCAGTAAGGAAACTGTAAGTGAAGTAAAGACGAATGTGAAATCATTCTAGCGACAATACGGGTCGCAGATGGGGAAATCAGCTAACATAGGCAACTTTCACCAAATGCAGATTGTTATGGCCAGGCATCTCGGAACGAGCACCTAGTAAACGGTGAAATTTGTCTGCTGTACGCTTACTATTGCCGTAAGCATTTATGAGAAGTGGTTGAAGGACGGGGAAATGTAGTTGGTTAGGAGACGTTGGACGTCCAAGCCTCATCACTGGGTGGACGTCGCAGGTTTACCGGCTCTGTAAAGCAGGACAGAATATAATCTTTACAAAAGCTGACAATAGAGTGCAGTACTGTTGGGGGCCAAAGTGCTTAGGAGCACATCGTTCACAGTGTTGAACTTTTGGCTCTGCAGCAGTTGGCACCTATGTTTTACCATGTTGGCCTGAAGACATCATTTGCTACTGCGGCGTGCATGGGTATTTGCGAGATTGGACTATTGATTAGTAGAAACGAGTCGCATTTTCAGAGGAATCTTCTTGTTCTTGTCACACCACATCAATGGTCGTGTCCACATACACCATCATACAGGCAAACAGCTACTCGAAACATTCACCACATCATTGTCACTGGCTGGAGGGTGCGAGGGGCAGGGGGCCGTATTATGCGGAGGGGACCATTTAATGATGCCTCCGTGAAACCTGTGATAGTAACCGATGGCACTATGACAGCTGCGGACTACATGAACATCATTGCAGGTCACCTACGTCCCATGATACCTGACGATAACCGTAGTGGCGCTGGAATTTTCCAGCGGGATAACGCTTCATGTCACAAAGTCAGAACTGTGCTAAAATGGTTCGAGAAACACGATACTGAACTCATTTTAACATCTTGGCCACCAAGTTCGCATGACGGGATACCAATTCGATTCCACACAGAGTACGCGGAAGAACTTGCCCCCCTTGTAACAGCCGTGTACCGCAAGTCTCTAGAGGAACGGAAGGTACCAAATCATTGGAAAAGAGCACAGGTAGTCCCAGTTTTCAAGAAGGGTCGTCGAGCAGATGCGCAAAACTATAGGCCTATATCTCTGTTGTAGAATTTTAGGATAGGCCTATATCTCTGACATCGATCTGTTGTAGAATTTTAGTACATGATTATTGCTCACGTATCATGTCATTTCTGGAAACCCAGAATGTACTCTGGAGGAATCAACATGGATTCCGGAAACAGCGATCGTGTGAGACCCAACTCGCTTTATTTGTTCACGAGAGCCAGAAAATATTAGACACAAGTTCCCAGGTAGATGCCATTATCCTTGACTTCCGGAAGGCGTTCGATACAGTTCCGCACTGTCGCCTGATAAACAAAGTAAGAGCCTACGGAATGTCAGACCAGCTGTGTGGCTGGATTGAAGAGTTTTTAGCAAACAGAACACAGCATGTTGTTCTCAATGGAGAGACGTCTACAGACGTTAAAGTAACCTCTGGCGTACCACACGAGAGTGTTATGGGACCATTGCTTTTCACAATATATATAAATGACCCAGTAGATAGTGTCGGAAGTTCCATGCGGCTTTTCGCGGACGATGCTGTAGTATACAGAGAAGTTGCAGCATTATAAAATTGCAGCGAAATGCAGGAAGATCCGCAGCGGGTAGGCACTTGGTGCAGGGAGTGGCAACTGACCCTTAACATAGACAAATGTAATGTATAGCGAATACATAGAAAGAAGGATCCTTTATTGTATGATTATATGATAGCGGAACAAACACTGGCAGCAGTGACTTCTGTAAAATATCTGGGAGTATGCGTACGGAACGATTTGAAGTGGAATTATCATATAAAATCAATTGTTGGTAAAGCGGGTGCCAGGTGAGATTCATTGGGAGAGTCCTTAGAAAATGTGGTCCATCAACAAAGGAGGTGGCTTACAAAACACTCGTTCGGCCTATACTTGAGTATTGCTCATCAGTGTGGGATCCGTGCCAGGTCGGGTTGACAGAGGAGATAGAGAAGATCCAAAGAAGAGCGGCACGTTTCGTCACAGGGTTATTTGGTAAGCGTGATAACGTTACGGAGATGTTTAGCAAACTCAAGTGGCAGACTCTTCAAGAGAGGCGCTCTGCATCGTGGTGTACCTTGCTGTCCAGGTTTCGAGAGTGTACGTTTCTGGATGAGGTATCGAATATATTGCTTCCCCCTACTTATACCTCCGGAGGAGATTACGAATGTAAAATTAGAGAGATTCGAGCGCGCACTGAGGCTTTCCAGCAGTCGTTCTTCCCGCGAACCATACGCGAGTGGAACAGGAAAGAGAGGTAATGACAGTGGCACGTAAAGTGCCCTCCGCCACACACCGTTGGGTGGCTTGCGGAGTATAAATGTAGATGTAGATGTAGAACTGAATACAACAGAACAAATCCTTAACGATATCGGGTGAAGGTTGCGCGATCACAACCCAGTGGCCTTTTAATTATTTGTATCGATATTAGACGACTTCTGCTTAGACATCCAGTGCCACATGCTTCCGGATGACCATCAAGAACTTCTCGAGTCCATGAAACGAGAGCTGATGTGTCCAGAGGCGAACCTACATCTGTCTTTCTGCAAATGGTCACAATTTTCGGCTCATTGGTGTATGACATTTGTCAAACAAGCAAGCAAAGTTCCGCGTTTTGGCGCAGACTGACAGACCACCCTATCGTCCTCCCCCAGTAGCGTCATCCTGAAGACTTATGGAGGCCCATGAGGTCAGCACAGCGCTCTCCCGGAAGCTGTCGAGTATCTTGACCTTGTAGCCACTACATCTAACTCAATAGCAACTCGATTGGCATCGCGAGGCTGAGTGCACGGCGTTATAGTCCTATTATCAAACAAGAACTGCCAGCAGTACCAAGAATCCAACGAAAGTCTTCTGCATAACAGCCAGTCACACCGATCACTGAACTACACATGTCGGCTGTCGCAAAACATAAATGGTTCTCAACTCACTCCGCTTTGAATTCTCGATTGCTTAGGATGAGACCTATAGCATATGGCGGAGGTTTCACACAATGTGGACGTAATCATAACATGTTTTGTGTGAAACGTTTGTTCGCATAGGGTCTCATCGACAGCTGTTTCACATCCGCTTTCGAATAAATGCCTCCCTCAGTCTTTTCCATACATAATGGTCTTCAGGTATTGACATCCACGTTGCTCCGGAGAATTATCTACTAACCTCCAACTGTACTGTCGTTTCGAGCTTTTTTTACCTCCTGAAGCGCAGTAACAAACTTCCTTAGTTCATCTAATAGCCCTTAGCTACATATACCGTACACTTCCATTACATTTTACACTCCAGTCTTTTCCCTGTTGTTTGTCTTCGTGGATTTCGCATTAAAAGCCGGCCAGAGTGGCCGAGCGGTTCTAGGCGCTACAGTCTCGAACCGCGCGACCGCTACGGTCGCAGGTTCGAATCCTGCCTCGGGAATGGATGTGTGAGATGTCCTTAGGTTAGTTAGGTTGAAGTAGTTCTAAGTTCTAGTGGACTGATGACCTCAGAAGTTAAGTCCCATAGTGCTGAGAGCCATTTGAACCATTTTTTTCGCATTGAAAGTCGAAGTCTAAGTGCTTGACGTCAACAGTGATGATAAGAAATGATAATAAACAATCTGATTCTGCTACATTATACGCTCGGTTGAGTACAGCCTACTAGTATTTTACAAAAGTACTCAAGGAGAGATTTTCTCTTGTAACTATTAATTTTGCAGTCATACAATCCCTGCCTTTAAATACCCCAAATATGATAATCGTTTCATTAAAAACAAATTTTTAATGTAGAACGTTTTCAAATGAAACTAAAACAAACAAAAAAATATTTGCCCTACGCTCATGTAGATACAAATTCCCATACAGGCAGTTATGGAAATTCGTGACTGCGAATTTTTAATAGGCATAAAATTACTTGTAATATTTAAAATGGAAAACAAAGTGCTCATGCAGTAGATAGCATTTAGGGGGGTCAACTGTTAATTAATCAAGTAAGCACATGCTCAAAAGTTTCTCTTACGTATATTTTTTGATTTTAAAAACTTAGTATGTTAAAGAACATTTAAGTAACTATTGTTTTCTTCATAGTCTTGTGTGTGGTTCTTAGGCGCCTTGGCACCTTGATGAGCCAGAAAGACTTATGTCAAATTTCGAGTTTATTAAAGAGTTTTTTTACTAGAGCACTTCCGAATCCGAATGACGTTCTATCTTTCTATTAATAATGTATTAACCTGTTTGGTTGATATTTCGCTAAAAAATATAAATCAGAAAGCCAAATAAATTTTTTGTGATTTTCACAAAAAAATTTGTTTAATTTTGGCTGATTATTGCGATCAGAATCTGGGAGAGACTAGGAGCCACTCAAAGAACGAAGAGAAACTATCCAACTGGCCAGAGGCCTTCAACAACGGTTAGGTGGTTATCTGATGGTGAACAGGAGGAAAATAATAAGAGAAAAACGGTCAATGGAGACGGCATGGCAGAATAACAAAGAGCAAAACTCTAAGACTTAGTCAAATCCGAGACCAGACCAGTTTGAACCAAATTTTTCAAGATGAGCTATGAGAAACCGGCCTGTTATGGCACTAATCGATACATACGCCAAAACGAAATTCGGAAGTGAAACAGGAGTCTGGAAGGAAGGTTTCATATCAATGAAAATGTTGGCTCTGAGCACAATGGGACTCAACATCTGAGGTCATCAGTCCCCTAGAACTTAGAACTACTTAAACCTAACTAACCTAAAGACATCACACACATCCATGCCCGAGGCAGGATTGGCAGGATTCGATCCCGCGACCGTAGCGGCCGCGCGGTTGCAGACTGAAGCGCCTAGAACCGCTCGGCCACTAGGCCGGCACCGAAAATGTTCTCACCCGTCCTAGAAGTATTCGTATTCTTACATTGGAAAACGAAGAATAAACACATATAAACGTATCTAACTTCAAGTTACTTCGTTTTGATGATGATATTTTACCGTTTCCCTCTACTGCAGATAAATATCAACAACCAGTGGAAGAACAGAACATAGGGCGTTATAAAAACCCTAAGCAGAACTCATATAAAGGCAAAAATTTCGCACAAGGAATACATCCATAAGTAAGGTGACCAAATTTAAATATGAACTATTGATTCGTAGTTATTTCGCCAATTCTCTGTGGAGACAAGTGCCTGTAGTATGCGCTATTGAAACAACTTCATCTCATTATTTGAAAGTTAAGTTACGTAAATGGAGTCGAGCGGTATTATGCTGCTGTAAGTCAGCTGTGGATGATGACTGCTGGGAGCTCATGTGACGGCAGTAATTCAGCCGTGAGCTTATTGATCATCACTCTGGCTTCATGTCTCTGCTGACCTTGAAATGAGGACCGTCTAAGTATCTGCTTGCGTACTTGCTAATCACGCCACAGACAGGTTCTCGGCAGCGTGGTGGCGTCGCGGTTACTACGTTCTGCGTCAAGAGCCGGACCCTCCGATGACGTCACGCGGCCTTGATACGGCGCCAGTGCCCGTGAGATGGGCACGCGCAGCCAGCAGTCAGTTGCGGACACGTGGGCCGCATGGCGGATTCTCCGGCAGACGACGCAAGCACAGGTAAGCAGCACACACGGCCGCTACCTGTAAACAATGCCTACTCCATTGCTGCGCCTCCGTAGTGCATACCTAGGCCACTGAAAACCCTACTGCCGCGTTCGAGTGTATCTCCGACAGTAAATGTACGTGGCCCGATTGATTAACAGATAGTTCAGAGCCTATAATATGAATTATGCTTTTCATTACTCACTATATGTACGGTATACAAAAATGGACTGTGTACTGCGTGGTAGGGAACACTATCTGAAGCCTGACACTATGAAATTCAGTACGGCCCTCCTGTAAACTCTACATCTGTAATTCGTACGCTACCGTGTGGATTGTGGTCGGAGCTACTTGCTATATTTGTACCACACTATCCGCAGATGATGTGCGGATAGAACATCTGTCAGGAAGTCTGGGTATAGGTCCACATTTATGTAACTTATAGCCAGTCGTTGTGGCCGAACGGTTATAGGCGCTTTAGCCCGGGACCGCGCTGCTACTACGGTGGCAGGTTCGAGTTCTGCCTCGAGCATGGCTGTGTGTGATGTCCTTAGGTTAGTTAGGTTTCAGTAGTTCTAACTCTACGGGACTGATGACCACAGATGTTGAAGTCCCATAGTGCTTCGAGCCATTTGAATCTTTTTTTTTAAAAAAAATTCATAAACAGAGCAGTTGAACGGAATGGACAGTGTCTTGAAAGGAGGATATAAGATGAACATCAACAAAAGCAAAACAAGGATAATGGAATGCAGTAGAATTAAGTCGGGTGATGCTGACGGCATTAGATTAGGAAATGAGACACTTAAAGTAGTAAAGGGGTTTTGCTATTTGGGGAGCAAAATAACTGATGATGGTCGAAGTAGAGAGGATATAAAATGTAGACTGGCAATGGCAAGGAAAGCGTTTCTGAAGAAGAGAAATTTGTTAACATCAAGTATAGATTTAAGTGTCAGGAAGTCGTTTCTGAAAGTATTTGTGTGGACTGTAGCCATGTATGGAAGTGAACCATGGACGATAAATAGGTTAGACAGCAAGAAAATAGAAGCTTTCGAAATGCGGTGCTACAGAAGAATGCTGAAGATTAGATGGGTAGATCACATAACTAATGAGGAGGTATTGAACAGAGTTGGGAAGAAGAGGAGTTTGTGGCACAACTTGACCAGAAGAAGGGATCGGTTGGTAGGACATGTTCTGAGGCATCAAAGGATGACCAATTCAGTACTGGAGGGCAGCGTGGATGGTAAAAATCGTAGAGGGAGACCAAGAGATGAATACACTAAGCAGATTCAGAAGGATGTAGGCTGCAGTAGGTATTAGGAGATGAAGAAGGTGGCAGAGGATATAGCATGAAGAGCTGCATCAAACCAGTCTCACGACTGAACATCATAACAACAACAACAACAACAACAAACCGATTTTAGAGAGTAGGTATCTGTACACCTTCATTACATTGAAAGAAAGGAAAGTTGTATTTTTCTGTGGTAATGGAATAATATTTATTCTTTACATAGATATTTTGTGGTTGGTAATATTTCTAAATTTTTATTTAAATTTTTGTTCTATTATTAATTTTTATACCCCAACTCAAATGATATTTCCTCAAAATCATGTAATAGTAAAATTGGCACTTTATCTTTCTTAATCCACAATTTTTCTCTTTTCATTTCACGTTTTTTGACAGTTTCGTCCTGATGATTTTACAGTTGCCGCTTACATTTTCATGTAAACCTTTCCGCAACGCATAATATTTTTCCAGAAATGTTCTGCACAGGTTCTTGTTTATTATTAATGCAACGTTCTCGCGATGCCAAAATAACCCACTAAATAATTTTCGGATTTTTCCTCAGAATTTCCTCCCTCTTACGCTGATCTAACATGAGAAATGCACCACACTCAAGAAATATCACTAAAGCATCTTTATAATGAAAATAAGGTAAGCGATTTGCTATACAAGCGAATTAAATTCCCCTAGAATTTATGAGATGAAACGGTCTCGCAGTCTGTCTTATGAACAAGCAGATTTACCTGGTATTCCATGGCAAGTCAAATAATGGTTCAAATGGCTCTGAGCAGTATGGGACTTAACTTCTGAGGTCATCAGTCCCCTAAAACTTAGAACTACTTAAACCTAACTAACCTAAGGACATCACACACACCCATGCCCGAGGCAGGATTCGAGCCCGCGACCGTAGCGGTCGCGCGGTACCAGACTGTAGCGCCTAGAACCTCTCGGCCACACCGGCCGACCATGGCAAGTCACACAGGATGGATATCCCTAGACTTTGGGCAATTGTGATAAAAAGTAGTATTAGATTCCAGATGTTCGAATCAAACACTTTTCGATATTTATAGTTACTTACCTTCCTCTTTGTGGATTGTGACATTACAAAGACGATGCCACCTTGGGATACGCAGTTCGTTGAATGCCGACTCATGCGGATCATTAATCACAAGCGGCGTTGGATAGGTAATGGAACACGTATTTTTCTGAAAGCAGGTCGGTTTAATCAGAATTACAGTACACTATGGTATTTCCCTATTTTTCTTTCTATAGAACCGTGCTTTTCAACATAATCTCCGTTCAATGTGATGGCCCTACACCACCTTACTGGGAGGGCCTGAGTGTACGCATGGTGCTACTCTATTGGCAGACGTCTTGCTGCGTCAATAACCTCTCCGTCATCGACATAATGCTTCCCACGGAGTGGATTCTTCATGGGGCCAAACAGATGGAAGTCGAAAGAGACGATATCCTGGTTGTGGGGTGGCCTCAAGGAGTGTCCCCTATGTTCACTATCGCATGAGTCACAGTTGTGTGCCGCCGTTTGGCATGCGGGAAATAGTACAGGTTTGCACGGCATTGTTACGGTGGTGATACACGTCTCGCCCAACGACTCACGGTGCTTTTGTTCATTGGCATATCTACGTAGACACTCCTCAATCACCTATGAGTATCTGCGAAGCTCTGCTTTTCCACCAAGAGCAACTGCCCGCATCTCGTGGTCGTGCGGTAGCGTTCTCGCTTCCCACGCAAGGGTTCCCGGGTTCGATTCCCGGTGGGGTCAGGGATTTTCTCTGCCTCGTGATGGCTGGGTGTTGTGTGCTGTCCTTAGGTTAGTTAGGTTTAAGTAGTTCTAAGTTCTAGGGGACTTATGACCACAGCAGTTGAGTCCCATAGTGCTCAGAGCCATTTGAACCAACCAAGAGCAACTCGAAGACAGATCTCTGCTTGGAACGCACCTGCGCTAGAGACGAAATTTAATTGAAGGTTACGCATAGCGCCGCCATGGAAAAAATGGTTCAAATGGCTCTGAGCACTATGGGATTCAACTGCTGTGGTCATAAGTCCCCTAGAACTTAGAACTACTTAAACCTAACTAACCTAAAAACAGCACACAACACCCAGCCATCATGAGGCAGAGAAAATCCCTGACCCCGCCGGGAATCGAACCCGGGAACCCGAGCGTGGGAAGCGAGAACGCTACCGCACGACCACGTGATGCGGGCGCCGCCATGGAACTATAAGGACTGAAGCTGAAATATTTTACGATGTTCCAAAATAAAATCCGCATTTTTCGACCGAAGTTGTCAAAAAAAAAAAAAAATAAATAAATAAAAAAAATTTAAAAAAAATGTGTTGCGTTACTTATTGAACGTCCTCATAGTTGCTAACAGGTGGTTGCTCTATGCAGTGGGACTTTGTCAAAATTTTTGCGTCCATTAATCACTCTGAGACCTGATGCTGAAGGAAACAACAGAAATTTGTCTGGCGCAGCATTTCATTAATACAGACGGTGGCTTCAGCCTGGAAAAAGAAGGGCTTCGGCGCTTTCTTGGTTCAAGTAGTAAGTATGTCGCTAAGGGACAGCTCGTCTTCATGTACTCGTATCCCAGCATGGATCGAGCTTCTAACAAAAGATTCAATAAGTGCATAGCTCTTTCCCGTCGAACAACATCTCTGGCCCTTGTGAGTGTGCGGGTGCATGCGCAGTAGCATGACCTTGAGGTTTAACACGACGGACGCAAGTGCTGTAGATTTAGTCTACCAGTTCATTCGAAAGGTAACCGATAAGTATACGGTCGAAATATCAGTTTAAGAAATGGAGTTCCTGCAGCTACAATACCGAAATACAAAGGATATGTCATTGTATTGCAAAAAGAAAACTCACAGACCGAACAACCAATTCCTCGTTCAAGGTCGAGCTCGGAGGACCACTCATTGAAGTTGTTAAGAATAAAAACTGGATGTCTAGAGGAGCATGGATTTTTATCGTATTCTTTTATTTTAGGCAGAGGGAAGGAAGATAAGTTTTAATGTATCGTTGAAAAAAATGGTTCAAATGGCTCTGAGCACTAAGGGACTTAACTTCTGAGGTCATCAGTCCCCTAGAACTTAGAACTACTTCAACCTAACTAACCTAAGGACAGCACACACATCCACGCTCGAGGCAGGATTCGAACCTGCGGCCGTAGCGGTCGCGCGGTTCGAGACTGTAGCGCCTAGAACCGCTCGGCCACTCCGGCCAGCTAATGTATCGTTGACATGGAGGTCGTTATACATAGAGCACAACCTCAGATTATACGGGAATAGGGAAGGAAATCGGCTGTGCCATCTCAAACAAAACAACCTGGCACTTGCTCGGAGCGATTTATGGATATAACGGAAAATCTAAATTAGGATGGCGGGACGCGAATTTGAACCAGCCTCGTAACGAATGCGCGCCCATTGTGTTAGTCACTGCACTAACTCGCTCGGTTATTTTGATATGGCGTGATATGGCGATCAAAGAATAGTGACGACAAATGAAAGGCGGGGGGGGGGGGGGGGGAGGGGGGGGTTTAATACGAAAGGAATGCAGAAGAAAAGGAATACTGAAACAGTGTTTCTGTTAGTAGACGACTCTGCTACTTGTCCCAATCGTTATAGGATCAGACCAATGAAATCACCCAGCTTCACAGGAAGGCAGCTAAAGCAAGGATAAGGGTCTCCCCCGAGAAGCGTTTATTTATTTGCAAGTTCCGTGGATAAACACTGCGTCCTCTCGCTGCCATGTGGAATGACGCAGTGTGAGGACACTGCAGTATACTTTCTCGTTTGGGAATCAGGTATGACATTAGTTTTTCTTTGAAGTTAATTTTATGATACCAGAATGAGATTTTGACTTTGCAGCGGAGTGTGCGCTGGTATGAAACTTCGTGGCAGATTAAAACTGTGTGCCGGACCGAGACTCGAACTTTGTTCCTTTGCCAATTTTATGTTATGTTAAACACTTTACAACACTGCATAGATTGTTAAAGATATCTATCTTTGATAGATGATATCAAAGATAACGTATCTTAGAATATCTCAGTTCTTTCTCTGCCACACATACTGTGATCAGAGGATCTTCTTGTAGTATTAAATTTACGAATTTGTGGTTTTCGAATTGTGTTTGATTAATGGCAACAAACCTCAGGGCGGAGCGAACGCGCTATGAACCTTTTTCAGTATAACCAAAAGGCTGTTATGAAGAGGTTGTAGAGAGGACTTCTCGTATTATCTTTATTGGACACTTCTGTGCTACAAACACTTACTCCTAAATGGCGAACTATCCTAAAACCCCATGTCTTAAGACATTAATGAACGAAAATGGGAAAAGTAAATCACTTTTTTTTTTCATTTTCACCCAAAGAACCTGATATTTTTGTAACGAATAAGTTGCCAAGCATAGATGTTTAAGAAGATATGCGGCATATGACTTGCTCTTTGTGTTTTTTATAAATATAAACACCTGACAGTATAGAATATCATGTTTAATTTATTATTTTGATTTATCAACGTTCAATGGCAGCACAGGTGCAGAGTAATCCTGTTCTCGTATATACGTTTTCAACTACTGAATTAACTACCGAAGTCACCGTACAAGAATAACATCACATCTAATGAAATCCTCTCGGGCTTCCATCCGGGTAGCTGCGTCGAAAATCCGCGTCGTTTCGACAAGTGTCATTGTCATCATCTTTGCCAGAAGATGATGAGAATGACACTCATCGAAACGTTGCGGATTTTCGACACATCTACCCTGATGAAATCCCGAGAAGATTTCGTCAACAGTATACACCGGGAAAGTCTACACTCAAATAATATCGAAACAGTTTCTCGATGTAAAACACTATAAGCGAAATATGCAGATGGAGGATACAGCTAAGTACATCGCAGTGCCAAAGCTAAGGCCGAGATAAGTAAATAGACGGAACATATTAACTACTCGATTGAAATGAATCGAAGAGGAGGAGCAAGTTGCCAGAGGTTTCTAGTTCGTGTACGGCAAGTTGGACGTCACGTGGTGTGAGATAAGCGTGACTACTGGTCTCATAGAACGAAGCAGCCGAAGGATCCAGAAAAGACAGTGTCCGTCAGTCAGTGAGCAGTTACGGTACACTGTAGGGGTGCTCTTCGTTACAGTATGGTACGGTGACGACATTTGGATGTCTTCACGCGGAGAGGAATCATCGGGAAACTGGAAGGACGAAGGGTGACGAGTGTAGCCCAGGAGTTTGGCATTGCTCACACTCTTGCTTCATGTCCACGAGGAGCGTTCCCTATCACAAGCACTGCTGCCTGAAGGAGAGAAAGTACTCAGCCGCGATTTTCTACAACACCTGATGACCACTTCATTGTGCAAACAGTGCAAGCTAGAGAGGATGGAGTATTTGTGTCACTGATGAGTGGCCCTACTCTACGATGTCATTCAGAATCACCGAATTGATTCTGCTCTTCCCGAGTTGTCTGCAGTATTCAGCTCCGTAGCATTTGCTTAACAACTTCGCCTTTGCAGCTTATTCAGACTTTCGTTAGTCGATGCGCCCTACCTGGTACCCAATGCGTGGCATTATGGAATTAACAAAGTCTGCGCCGTTCTAAACACTTTCCGCGGAGCTGTTCACAGTCTCTTTTGGGAGTGGCGAAATAGACGTTCTCCCTGACCGAGAAACAGCGGTGAAATGTTTATGCTTCTCGGCTGGTGGGTGGCGACGCTTCCGTGGGGCAAGTAATGCCAACTGTTTTGCGCTAAGAAACACGCTACTCTCGCATTCCCTTATTAGTTTTCATACGTACAATTCACCTGCATTTTAATAAAAATCCGTTCTGAATTTCACCCTTTTTCTATCTGTTTGATGAATTATCTTACATATTTACATTTACTTTGTTCTTTTTGTTGCAGTGATCACAAAAAAACTTATCCTTGTTTAACATTGTTTTCCTAGATCGCTTCTTTACCATTTTATTCTATAATCTCTTACTTACTAGAACGAATCAATTCCGAAGGAATTTCATGATTGGTTGTTCCCTTTGCACGATTTCTTGCCTTCTGAGGAAAATTAAGCTGCACACATAAAAGGTAGTACCACCATACCGCTAGTGGTTGATACACTGAATGCTACGATGTTTTGTTTACGCTTCTGTCGATGTCTCCGAACATGCTATAACATTTGATCTAGCGAAATTTCTCCCTCTTCTGCAATGAATAATTCATCTATTGTTCATAGTAAAGTGGGATCTAAAGCATTATTCAGAAAGGTTAGTTTTTCCATGGGTAACACGCTGAACGATTTCTCCGGCCAGTACAACATCGGTCGAGATTGGGACCCCGCTATGGTACCTGTAATCGTAACAGGAAGCTATAACGTTGCTCCGGCTGTATCACACTTTGTTTTAACTCTAATTTTGCCGTACTCGTTAATTTCGTACTATTAATGGATTAATGTTTTTGGAGAAAACATAGCGTAAAACAAGCGGCTGCCATTCCTTCGAAATTGTGGCTGCGGCATTTATACTACTTCTTTACACTGTGGTGCTTCCACATTGCCTACAAACAGCTGAATTATACTCGATAGTTTGTCAGTACGAATTATCTGTGCTGCAAATGGTCAACTAATTCCTTGATAGAGTTGCTGAGGTCTCTTACTGAGAAGACAAGATGCGTATGTCTTTGTTCTGCCAAAATTATTACTTCAGTCATTCGCACTTATACCCTCTTGTCGATAACTTTGCATTGACCGGATATGGATGGATCATCAAACATTGCAAACGGGAATTCAAAATTGCAGCTGGAAATAGCATGTTAATATACAGGGTGTTACAAAAAGGTACGGCCAAACTTTCAGGAAACATTCCTCACACACGAATAAAGAAAAGATGTTATGTGGGCATGTGTCCGGAAACACTTAATTTCCATGTTAGAGCTCAATTTAGTTTCGTCTGTATGTCCTGTACTTCCTCGATTCACCGCCAGTTGGCCCAATAGAAGGAAGGTAATGTTGACTTCGGTGCTTGTGTTGACATGAGACTCATTGCTCTACAGTACTAGCATCAAGCACATCAGTACGCAGCATCAACAGGTTAGTGTTCATCACGAACGTGGTTTTGCAGTCAGTGCAATGTTTACAAATGCGGAGTTCGCAGATGCCCATTTGATGTATGGATTAGCACGGGGCAATAGCCGTGGCGCGGTACGTTTGTATCGAGACAGGTATCCAGAACGAAGGTGTCCCGACAGGAAGACGTCCGAAGCAATTGATCGACGTCTTCGGGAGCACGGAACATTCCAGCCTATGACTCGTGACTGCGGAAGACCTAGAACGACGAGGACACCTGCAATGGACGAGGCAATTCTTCGTGCAGTTGACGATAACCCTGATGTCAGCGTCAGAGAAGTTGCTGCTGTACAAGGTAACGTTGACCACGTCACTGTATGGAGAGTGCTACGGGAGAGCCAGTTGTTTCCGTACCATGTACATAGTGTGCAGGCACTATCAGCAGCTGATTGGCCTCCAGGGGTACTTTTCTGCGAATAGTTCATCCAACAATGTGTCAATCCTCATTTCAGTGCAGACGTTCTCTTTACGGATGAGGCTTCATTCCAACGTGATCAAATTGTAAATTTTCACAATCAACATGTGTGGGCTGGCGAGAATCCGCACGCAATTGTGCAATCACGTCATCAACACAGATTTTCTGTGAACGTTTGGGGACGCATTGTTGGCGATGTCTTGATTGGGCCCCATGTTCTTCCACCTACGCTCAATGGAGCACGTTATCATGATTTCATACGGGATACTCTACCTGTGCTGCTAGAACATGTGCCTTTACAAGTACGACACAACATGTGGTTCATGCACTATGGAGCTCCTGCACATTTCAGTCGAAGTGTTCGTACGCTTCTCAACAACAGATTCGGTGACTGATTGATTGGTAGAGGCGGACTAATTCCATGGCCTCCACGCTCTCCTGACCTCAACCCTCTTGACTTTCATTTATGGGGGCATTTGAAGGCTCTTGTCTAAGCAACCCCGGTACCAAATGTAGAGACTCTTCGTGCTCGTATTGTGGACGGCTGTGATACAATATGCCATTCTCCAGGGCTGCATCAGCGCATCAGGGATTCCATGTGACGGAGGGTGGATGCATGTATCCTCGCTAACGGAGGACATTTTGAACATTTCCTATAACAAAGTGTTTGAAGTCACGCTGGTAAGTTGTGTTGCTATGGGTTTCTATTCCATGATTAATGTGATTTGAAGAGAAGTAATAAAATGAGCTCTAAAATGGAAAGTAAGCGTTCCCGGACACATGTCCACATAACATATTTTCTTTCTTTGTGTGTGAGGAATGTTTCCTGAAAGTTTTACCGTACCTTTTTGTAACACCCTGTATACCCTAGCTTGATCTGAATAATCCTTAGCCGTAGAAGCTTGAGCAAAGAATGTTATTTACTTTTCACTAGATGTCGAATGTGCTGTGTCCCTGTGGGGAATTCTTTTTCCACTTGCAGTAATCCCAATCACTTCAGCTTCACACAGGTGCAAGGAAAATTTACCTGTGATAATATATTGCGACGTCGTCTTCTACGCCACCTAGGAGAAAGGAATTACCACGTATCTCCTCGCTCCTTAGACAGAAGAAGACTGCTACAGCAAACTAAAGGAAAAATAATATTAATCTATGTACCCCACCACAAAATTAAACGCAATAGTCTGCGTTCTTGACACTTATCACTAGACCTAAGCTCATAAGGTACACTCTGTATTTTTCTCTTTCCGCGTGGTAATTTCTTTTTCGATAGTAACGATGTGGGTATTTGTGTTAACGAATCAGCTGTGCCTTAAAAGGTTTAACGCGATTAACTTGCAGAACCGATGTTTTCTTAAGTAATAGTGACTTAACACTGACCGGTGAAGTTATTCCCGCAGGCTGGTACGGTCCTTGAGATTTTGTCAAGAATTTCTTGGTTAGAGTCTTCGAGGTATACGGATTTTCTAGTAGAACCCACTGTTCTATTCTGTACTGATTAATATACTCGTTCCCTGTCAATTCGCTCTTCTTTTTGTGAATTGCTGCACGTGTTCACCCAGCATTCCTAATTTTCATGGCACTAAATCAAAAGTCGACGGCACTTTTCATCCATACACCATTTCGTACAGTGAGTTGTACACATTCACCACACAGCCAAACAGACATCCCATTCTAAACGTTGACTGTTCACATAGTGTCATAACTTCTTCCGTATGGTATATTGTACACGTTCCGTAAGATCATTACCTTGTGGATGGATAAGACGACAACCTGTTTCTCCAGAGCAGGCATGAAATTTTGTTCCTTGATATGACATGTGGTATAACAAACTTAAGAAATCAATGGTTCGCCATAGCTTGAGCTACTGTGCTTGCTCTCTGATCTGGTACTGCTATCAGTACGAGGTACCTTGAGAAATAGACGATCATCGCCAGTAAATACTTTTTACCCGCTAAACTTCTATTAATGGTCCTAATGCGTCATTTTCAATCATTTGAAATATTTTCCGATTATGGTAACCTATGACGTTGTATCTTTTTAATACTCAAATCTGTTCGTTGAACATAAGAAATTCAACTATTATTTTCATATTGCTCCACATCACCTCGCCGTATTCTACTCCAAAATCTCTTTGCGATTCAGCTGCAGTAGCTTTAAATCTGTCAAATACTTTACCTATACGTTCAGCATGTTCAGCTAGATCTTTAGAAAAACGTATGATTTCATCCAAGCAGACCATGGAGTTTTTCGCTTTTAAAACTTTTGGGACTCAATCTAATAAACAGTGAAATGTTGCAGGTGGGTTTTTGAACCCAAAAGGAATTCTACGATACTGCTAGCACCTGGATGATGTTATAAAAGCTGTTTATGGACTATCTTCTGGACATACTTCGATCTAGTGCTAACTACTCCTTGAATCGAGTATGGAAAAGATTTTACACCGTCCCATGTTATGTCTTCTTTGAGCTGTTGATCTATGAACTGTTCTTCAGATGTTTTGGTTACCTGCTACAGTTCACTGTTGCATGACTGCCTGTTGGAGTACGATGCTGTGTTATCAGTGTGGCTGGCCCAGAACCTTCTGAATTAAATAAATCATTGTACCAACCTAATGACTCCACGACCTATCGATCATTTCCCGTTGAGAGACGAACCTTGTTATGGAACGCAGACTTGCTGACAGTTTACATGACATCGTCCTCTATTTCTTACCCATCAATGTCTTCTTCTTCGAGTACATGACTTGTAGCTATTACTAATATCTTCAGAAGATTTACTTCATTCGTTGTGAAATCATCTATGGTTACTGGCACCATAAGCTGTCCATTTATTTCCTTACGATATTTTATACTTCTTCATATAAAACAATGCTGTTTACCCAACATATCATTACTTCACATAGTTTCTATTAAACACAATGCGTATTGTGCAACATCTGTGCCTATCGTAAACCAAACTAGGTTTCCTGTACTTACTGGTACTCTTTCATGTGAAACAATTTTTAACGTAGTTGTACACAGCTTAGTTCGTACCACCTTAGCAAAGGGTTTACCTTTGACACAGAAACATTTGTACCTGTTGCATCCATTGGAAACGAACCCCTGTTGAGTTTAACTGTTCGTTGCGAAAGGCAGATTTTAGCATGGTGGCCAACCGGATAGTCTTAGCAGAATATTGTAGAAAACCTTTGCCTCACAGTTGTAAACAATTCTATTTCTTTGTGAAGCCATGTGTTCTCTGCTTTAAACTTGAACTGTGTTCAGTATGAGATTTTCATTCTGTAGCGGAGTGTGCGCTGATGCGAAACTTTCTGGCGGATTAAAACTGCGTGCTGGACCGAGACTCGAACTCAGGACCTTTGCCTTTCGCGGGCAAGTGCTCTACCATGTGTGCGCCGGTATCTACTACAAACCTTACTTCGTTTTATTTACCAAGCTGTCAAGCAACAGTCTGAATCTGTATACGTTTTCACAGTACTGTGATCTATTGGGAACGCTTTCCGATGGAAGGAACTTTCCCATTCCCGTTTAACTGTTTCTTTCTCGCACTGTACTTGCCCTCCTAGTTCATAGTTTCACAATCTCGAGCCTTATTCTCATAGTGTTGGAAATTACAATATTGTGCTTCACTATATTGCGCCTTTAAATGCCACAGAACTAACGTTCTTCACCAAATCAGAATATTTTCTGTTCACTGCACGTCCTAGTGCACTATCCACATCTCGTAAACGGATACTAACACTAAGTGCCTATGGTACGTCCTCAGCGTCCTTAATTCATACTTGCGGCTTAAGAAGTCACTCTCATTTAGCCAACCGCCTTGTAAAATAGGGTGGAGGAGCCGATAGAGGTTCAGGGCACTCTCTTGTCCTTGGTGTAAATGGAAATGAGCGTTTGGCGTCATTGGCCGGGAGGCCCTTTACGGGGCAGGTCTTATTATATTCCACGCCACAATGGGCGACCTGCGCGCCGGAAGGGGATGAAATGATGATGAAAACAACACGTCACCCAGTCCCTGAGCGGAGAAAATCCCCGTCCCAGCCGGGAATCGAACCCGGGCCTGTAGGACGGCAATCCGTCACGCTGACCACTCAGCTATCGGGGCGGACCCCCTTGGGGTGGGAAACTGTATCTAAAGGCGGAGGAATCAACAACTATCAACGGTATGAGGACGCAGAAGGCAATAGGAACCACTGCATTAAAGACACAATGTGTATTCACAGGACACGTGACCTGTAACTGAGAAAGTGTCTTGATGATTTCTCCATTGGCAAAAGATTACGAAATAGTCTCTCATTCTTACCTCCAGGAGCGAACTGCCAATGGGAGGTGACTATGAGAGAAAGATTGAATAACCAGCGAAACGACAACGTTCTACGAATAGGGACGTGGAATGACAGAAGCTTGAACGTGGTAGAAAAGCTATAAAATCTGAAAAGGGAAATCCTAAGGCTCAATCTAGATTTAGTGGGGGTCAGTAAAACGAAATGGAAGGAAGATAAAGAGTTTTGGCCATACGAGTATACAGTACATCAGCAGTTGCCGAAAATGATACAACTGGACTAGGATTCGTCATGAATAGAAAGGAATGACAGAGTAAGTAAATGTGAACAATTCAGAGACAAGGTTATTCTCGCCAATATCGACTTCAAACCAACACCGACAACAATAGTTGAGGTATTCATGCCGACGTCGCAAGCGGAAGATGAAGAGATAGAGAAAATATATGAAGATACTGAACTTGTAATTCAGTACTTAAATGGAGATGAAAATCTAATAGTCATAGGAGAACGAAATGAAGTTATGGGGGAGGATGTAAAAGGAAGGGTTACAACATGGACTTGGTAGTAGAAACGAGAGTGAAGAAAGACTAATTGAGTTTTACAATAAACATCCATTAGTAATAGCGAATACTCTGTTTAAGAATGGCCGGAGGAGGATGTTTACTTGGAAAAGGCCGGGAGATACAGGAAGATCTCCGATATGTTACATCACTGTCAGGCACAGATTCTGAAATCGAATACTGGAAAGTAAGGCGTACCCAGAGGCACATATAGACTCAGATCACAATTTAATAGTGATGAAGAGCAGACTGAAGTTTAAGAGATTAATCCGCAAAAATAAATGCCCAAAAAACTGGGATACGGAAGTACTAAGAAATGAATAGGTATGTCTGAAGTTCTCTGACACTGTAGACACTGCAATGATGAATAGCTCAGTAGGTAGTACAGTTGAAGAGGAATGGATAAGTTGGAAAGAAAACCGTAGATACAAGGAACACAGATAAGAATAATGGCGTGTGACGAGGGCCTCCTGTCGGGTAGACCGCTCGCCTAGAGCAAGTCTTTCGATTTGACGGCACTTTGGCGATTTGCGCGTCGATAGGGATGAAATGATGATGATTACGACAACACAACACCCAGTCCCCGAGCGCAGAAAATCTCCGACCCAGCCGGGAATCTAACCCGGGCTCTAAGGATTGATAGTCTGTCGCGCCGACCACTCAGCTACCGGGGGCGGACAAGGAACGCAGATGCGAAGAACCGTCTATAAAAGGTGAAATGCTTCTGCTGATCGACGTCAGAAGGAAGTACAAAAATGTCTAGGGAAATTCAGGAATACGGAAATACACGTCACTTAGGAATGACATAAATATGAAGTACAGAGAAGCTAAGGCAATATGGCTGCATTAAAATGTGAAGAGATCGAAAAAGAAATGATTGTGCGGAGAACGGACTCAGCATACAGGGACATCAAAACAACCTTCGGTCAAATTCAAAGTGAGGATGGCAACATTAAGAAATCGGTGGGAACTCTATAGTTAACTTTAGAGGAGAGGTTGGGTAGGTGGAAGCAGTACATCCAAAGGGGATGGGAAGGAATTTTCTGATGACTCAGTAGAAGAGAAAACAGGAGTCGACATGGAAGAACTTTGGAAGACTTAATATCAAGTAAGGCAGAAGATCTAGGGAAATTCAGGAATACGGAAATACACGTCACTTAGGAATGACATAAATATGAAGTACAGAGAAGCTAAGGCAATATGGCTGCATTAAAATGTGAAGAGATCGAAAAAGAAATGATTGTGCGGAGAACGGACTCAGCATACAGGGACATCAAAACAACCTTCGGTCAAATTCAAAGTGAGGATGGCAACATTAAGAACTCGGTGGGAACTCTATAGTTAACTTTAGAGGAGAGGTTGGGTAGGTGGAAGCAGTACATCCAAAGGGGATGGGAAGGAATTTTCTGATGACTCAGTAGAAGAGAAAACAGGAGTCGACATGGAAGAACTTTGGAAGACTTAATATCAAGTAAGGCAGAAGATCTAGGGAAATTCAGGAATACGGAAATACACGTCACTTAGGAATGACATAAATATGAAGTACAGAGAAGCTAAGGCAATATGGCTGCATTAAAATGTGAAGAGATCGAAAAAGAAATGATTGTGCGGAGAACGGACTCAGCATACAGGGACATCAAAACAACCTTCGGTCAAATTCAAAGTGAGGATGGCAACATTAAGAAATCGGTGGGAACTCTATAGTTAACTTTAGAGGAGAGGTTGGGTAGGTGGAAGCAGTACATCCAAAGGGGATGGGAAGGAATTTTCTGATGGCTCAGTAGAAGAGAAAACAGGAGTCGACATGGAAGAACTTTGGAAGACTTAATATCAAGTAAGGCAGAAGATATAGACCACATTCAATTGGAATTTCTAAAATCGCTTGGAGAGGTGGCAACAAAACGACTATTCACGTTGATGTGTCGATTGTATGTGACGCGATACACCAGCAGACTTTCGGAGAAATATCTTCCACACGATTCCGAAGATAGCAAGAGCCGACAAGTGTGATAATAATCGCACAACCAGCTTAACAATTCGTGCATCGAAGCTGCTGATAAGAATAACACACAGAAGAATGTAAAAGAAATCTGCGGATATGTTAGATGAAGATCAGCTTGGTTTTAGGAAAGATCAAGGCACCGGAGAGACATTTCTGACGTTTCGGTTGGAAATCAAGACACGTTCAAAGGATCTGTCGACCTGGAAAAGCGTTCGACAATGTAAAATGGTGAAAGATGTCCGAAATTCTGAGAAAAATCGGGGACAGCTGTGGGGAAACGAGGGTAATAAACAGTTGTGTAAGTACAACAACCGAGAGAGCACAATAAGACTGGAAGACCAAGAACGGAGTGTTCGGATGAAAAAGGGTGTAAGACCGGGATGCAGTCTTTCGCCCCTACTGTTCAATCCATACATCGAAGAACCACTGTGGACAAAAAAGGAAAGCTTCAATAGTAGGTTAAAATTCAGGGTGAAAGTATATCGAAGGAAGGCCGAGGTGATGAGAAGTAACAGAGATGAGAACGGCGAGAAATTTAACATACCAATGTGGATCACGAAGTATTTGAAGTTAAGGAATTCTGCTACTTGGGCAGCAAAATAACCTATGACGAATGGAGCAAGGAGGACATTAAAGGCTGACTAGCCCTGATGAAAAAGGCATTTCCAACCAAGAGACGTCTGCTAGTATCAAATATAGGCCTTAATATGAGGAAGAAATTTCTGAGCGTGTATGATTGGTGTACAGCATTGTGTGGTAGTGAGACATGGAGTGTGGGAAAACAAGATCATAAGAGAACCGAAGACTTTGGGATGTGGTGCAACAGAAGAATGTTGAAAATTAGGTAGACTCATAAGGTAAGGAATGAGAAGGTTATGCGCAGAATCGGCGAGGAAGGAAAAGTATGGAAAACACTGAAAAGAATAATAGACAGGATGGGAGGACATCTGTTAAGGCGTCAGGGCATAACATCCGTGGTAGCAGAGGGAGCTATAGAAGGTAAAAACAGTAGAGGAAGAGATAGATCGGAATACATCGAGAAAATAATTGGTGACATAAGTTGCAAGTGCTACTCTGACATGAAGAGGTTGTCGCAGGAGAGGAATTCGTGTCGGGCAGCATCAAATCAGTCACAACACTGATGACTTATAATTAAATAAATGAAAATGTAAAAAATAATAAGAAAAACCTCTGAGAAACAGAGCTCGTCCAACGCTCTATTTTACGCTGTTTTCCACATCTGGCTTGTGTGTCGTCTCAAAGTCTGTGCATTAAACTATCATATCCTGTTGGTAAATTCACCTTTTATATTAAGACTATTTAGTTCCTGCATAAAAATGCAAGTAATGTTGTGTTTGATGTGTTTCCTATACATCTGTTGTAAATCTGCTGCTAACTCACGGACTATGGATACTTTACTGAGTCAGTGATATGCGATGAAGGTTTCGCTTCCCTCCGTGATGCGTAACTTCACCCCGTGATACGTAACTTGGTCATTTGCAAGCATGTTCATCTGACCAGCAACTTACCGTGGCCGTGGCTAAGACATCGTCTATGGGCACAGTAACATGCTCTGTTGTTTTTCCCAGAGAGGAGAGTCGTTAGATTTGCAGCTGAAGGATCAATGAATGGTGAAGGAGCACTATTCTTTTAGTCTCACACAAACCACACTGAGGCTGTTGCGTTAGCTGTTCGTTAAGAATAAAACAATTACACTTAGTTCCCGTCCATAATCATTAAACAACGACACTCTGAACAACCTTCTGTCGGCTGTGTGACCGTACTCTCTATAAGTATTACATGTTGCTGGTACAAATGCATCACTGTGTCCCGTTAAATTACAGATTTTGCAAAGAACCTGAACAGCATAGTTTTGCCGATTGTTACCTTAAACTGCGAGTAAATCCTCCGGTTATCCTGGTCTACACAAGCTCACTTCAAAGCCTTTTAGTCCCACTCTGGACATAGCAAAGAATAAAATTTCTCTTTTGACAACAAATAAGGAAGTCTTGTCTTTGACTCACCCTCAGTACCAGTTGCTGATGTCAATATTAATGATTATTGAGGGAAATACAAGTTGTTGATGCTTCATCTGCGCTGACTGACGACTTCGAGATCGAGAGAAGAATTCAGTAGCGGACACACGGGTTTCAAGTACGCTGCATAAGCTTGAAGTGGAGGCCGACGACTCGCTGATGCGGCGGTTTTGACGACCGCTAGTGTG
Organism: Schistocerca nitens; assembly: GCF_023898315.1. NCBI lineage: Eukaryota > Metazoa > Arthropoda > Insecta > Orthoptera > Acrididae > Schistocerca > Schistocerca nitens. The sequence continues at coordinate 122,353,584 of NC_064622.1, read as the reverse complement.
GAAACCAAGCCCCGTCAGTAACTCTGCTTCTGGAGACGGCCGTGACCAAGACGTGTGTGATTTGAAGTGTTCTCGATCCCCCCCTCCCCAAGATCACTGCTCGCGTAGTCCCCAAGATGGACCGCGATGTTGGATGCCGTGTAGTCGTGAGACTCAAATGACGCTGGAGTTTTAGGACAGCTTCCGCCCTGGAGGGGTGTTCATCGACCCTGAGTCTACCCACCAGCGCTGGATGCTGTGCTGACGTCAGTACTGGATGCTGGACTCAATCAGCCGTGGCATCGTTTCGCTGATCGACTCGTCGGTCAGCGAGTGCAAGATCAACATTAGAACAGTGTCACGCACGAGATGTCACCACACCACAGTCAGAGAATCGAGTGTGAACGACATGAACGCTGTCAATCCTACCGATTGAGTGCGAAAACCTAGTTGGGGTGCCGAATATGTTGCCGAAAAGAGTCTGCTTTACAGCGTCATTGATAATGACCGATTTGATTCTGCGTGAAATGTGTTCGCAGATGCGGATGCGGAAAACCTGCTGCTGTATAATGGAATGATGACAGTGAAATTTTTGCCGGGCCTGGACTCTAACCTGGATTCCCCACTTGTCGTTAGCGCTCGCCTTAGCATTAGGCTATCCGAGGATGCCTCAAGGTCAGATCGAAATTTCCATGCGTTGGGTTGGGGTTTGGTTGTTTTGGGAGAGGAGACCAGACAGCGAGGTCATCGGTCTCATCGGATTAGGAAAGGACGAGGAAGGAAGTCGGCCGTGCCCTTTCGGAGGAACCATCCCGGAATTTGCCTGGAACGATTTAGGGAAATCACGGAAAACCTAAATCAGGATGGAAGGAGACTGGATTGAACCGTCGTCCCCCCGAATGCACGTCCAGTGTGCTAGCCACTGTGCCACCTCGCTCGGTTTTCCATGTGACGTCAGCCATGTGCCCACAACCTGCACTCTTACATCCATTATGTATATTCCCGTACAGGGAAGACATATTAACTGAAAGTTGCTGACTTGGTGTTGGCAAATAAATACGATATAGCACTGCCTCCGACTTTCGGGAATACGATGCAATGTCCCTCAGGACATGGTGTATGTCCGAAAGTACAGACACTGCAGCGACTACAGCCGTTATCAAATACATGCAATGCAGTCGCAGTTGCGATTACGGACAACCATCAACTGTGTAATGGAATAACAACAGTGAAATTGTGCCGGGCGTGGACTCGAACGCAGATTTCCAGCTTCGTCGCTAGCGGTCACGCCCTTAGACTGTCCGAGCTCACCACAGGGCAACACTCGGCAAGTGGCTTTCAATTAACATGTCTCCCCTGTACGAGAATATACGTGCTCGACTATCCTAATTGTAGGCGACCGCTCGCGATGAGCAGGAAATACGGGTTCGAGACCCACTCCGGCACAGATTTTCACTGCCGTTGTTCCATTATACAGCAGATGCAGGTCAATATTCACAACTGTGAATACGTTTCATGTATTTTATAATGGCTCTAGAAGCTGCAGTGCCTTTTTCTTCGGACGTGTATACATGTACGAAGGAACTATGGATCGTATTTCTGAACAACAGAGGCATTGCATTATTGAATTGATTCTGCTCTTCTCGTGTCGTCAGTGGTCTACAGTTTCGCTATTTAGCTTAACGAATCTGTGGCAGATTCTTTACTCCTTAGTGAAAATCTCACCAATCGTTACTGCGTCCTGCCCAGTGTCTTTTGCGTAACATTGTGGAACTAACGAAGGCGATTCTATCTGCACTATTCTAATCACTTTCCTCTGAGTTGCTCGAAGTCTCTCTTTAGAATTGCAATCCAGTAAGAATGTTGAAACGCTTATGCTTCTCGACTGAAGGATCTTTCGCGTGGATGACACCGGCTGTTTTGCACTCACACGAACTTTTACTCGCCCGTTCCCTTACTTATATGGTAGAGTACCAGAAGCTTGCAACTACTCGTATTAAGAATGAAAGAACATTGGAAAATGATAAAATAAATTCAAGTAAGGATAAAATCTGGAATAAAATATGCTGATATTATAAAACCTGGGCCATACACTATCAAAACTAGAACTAGGATAAGAAACTAGAAAAATGCAAAAAAATTGTGAAAAAACTTCTTCAAATGTAGGAAATGTACTGGAATGTATTATAACATAAAAAAATACTCATATATTCAAATGACGGCGGAGAATGATTGTTTACATGTATTGAATCATGATAGATTAGGCAAATATATCTTCAAATTCCTCATGTAAGGATAAGTAAAGAAAAATCTGGATATCGAGAGATAATGAGAGTTACTCAGAAATTTTGATTTTAAAAGTAGAGGCGGTAAATAGACACAATTTTAGAATAAAAGTATTACTGCTGGGAAAATTTAAAATAGCTAAGCCGGATCACAAGTTAGCGTGGTGAAAACATCGATAAGCTACCTGGTGGGCTAGGAATATCACCAGACGATAGCGTGGAGTCTTTATAGCAATTTGTATCTTGAACGAAAGATGTATATGTTACACCATAAATACCTTTTTGTGATGTATTATATAAAGAACACCTTTTCACCAAGATACATGCTGGTGCACAGAAATGTCGTTCCCAACGATGGATGAGCTTAGTCTTGCAACTAGCTCTGGAGAAACAGATTATTCTTTCAAGTATAGTGTAGTTAATTGCAGGTGTCTTCTTTCCCCATGGATTGTTGTATATGTCTATATATTCTGAACATCTTGCTCCAATTTCCACTTTGTCGTTATTGTAAGATGTTACGCTGGAAATGGACAGCCGTCATCCTTGTACAAGATTTCGACATATTATTCCAATCCTCCCAGTTAACCCTAGACTCAAGATTTAACAGTGTTCCAATATTAACTGGTTTACTTCTTCTAAGTTCTGAATCGTTTCTCACCTTCTTCAGGCGACAGTCTATCTTACAACGATTTTGTTTTCAATTTTTATGACATATCTCTTTGCCAAATAGCTTTTGAGTTGCTGATAACTTCGAGTGGCTGCCATTTTGTTATAGTCTTTCCTTATAATGCTTGTATTAATTTTTTTCCTCAGCTGAAAACAATGCTACGAATGCGAAACGTTAGGTATGTGTTATTTGTTGTCTCCTGAATGAGCACGCCAAGTTTCGGTCACTTCTGACAGATAGCGTAGCTGCAGGACAGTTTCAAAATGGCGTCTGTAGGTGACGTTCGTTACAAGCAACGCGCCGCATTGAATTTCTGATTGCAGAGAAAGAGACTGCTGCGAATATTCAAAAACGCTTGTGCAAAGTCTAAGGAGCCTGTACTGTCGATTGAAGTACAGTTAGTCGCTGAGCATGGAGGGTAAGAGCATCAGAAGGCGGTTCGGCGGAGCTCCACGATTTGCAACTGTCTGGGAGACCTTCCACGGCTGTCGGACCTGACATACTGCAGCGAGCTGAAGTCATTCACGAGGGCAGACATATCACTACTCGTCATTTGGTGCTGCATCTCTCAATCAGCAAAGAAAGTGTGAATGCAGTTATCGGCACTCTTGGGTATTCTTAAGTGTATGCAATTTGTAGTCCCACGGTGTCTAACGGTGGATCACAAATCGTACAGAAAGAAGCATTTGTCTTGATTTCTTCCAAAGTTTTGAATCTGAGGGGAAGGCTTTCTTGTCCTGGATTGTGACAGGTGATGAAACTTGGGTTAACCATTTTGAGTCCGAAACAAAAAAATAGTCGATGGAACGGCGCCATTCCCACTCCCCACAGAAGAAAAAATTCAAAGCAACTGCTTCCGCCGGTAAGGTCATGATTACCGTGTTCTGGGACTGTGTTGCTGTGATTCTCATTGATGTGATGCCAAGAGGCGGTACGATTAATTCAGTACCATATGTCAACATACTAACAAAACTCAAGACACACTTGAGAACGCTCGGCCCCCACAAGTCTGAGGACTGCTGAACACATCGCAAAACATGGTTGGACAGTGTTACCTCATCCACCCCGTAACCCTGACCTAGCCCCCTCAGACTTCCACTTGTTTGTGCCATTGAAATATGCCATTAGTGGAAAACATTTTGAGAACGGTAAGGAGGTTATTCATACAGTGAAGCACTGGCTCCGTCACCAGGACAAGGATCTTCACCGACAGGCCATACACGCCATTGTTTCGGGATGGAGGAAGGCCATAGAACGGGACGGAGATTACGTGGAAAAATAGAGTATTCAGATAAAACACCATTCATTCGTGTGTATCGTTCTAAATTATGTTCAATAAAGAACTGTTGAAGAAAAAGATGCTGTGCATTACTTTCTGGGCAACCCCCGTATTTTTTAGGTTACTCGCAGTGCTTTAGTTTCTTTCTTTCTTACAGTTTTCTGAAATCCCTTCCTCCAACACAGACAACATTAACACAACTTGTGTCAATATGTGTATTACCAAAGAGATAATTCGATTCGTGACAAATGGCGTCAGTTAAAAGTTGCCTATCTAACACCTTCCGGGGCCAACAAAAACTTGATTAGTTTTCCACATAATTACTGAGCGTATTTAATAGGCTATCGTATTCTACTCATTAAGATGTATAGCCGTATGTCAACACAGTAAGACAGAAACTCTGCATGGCAGCGTACGTCAGGGCGTTTAAATTACCCAGACTATATTCTGCCAGTATTCGAGAATAGCGCGCTTACCGACTTCCAACAAGCTTTGCCGATAATTTCAAACCTTTGCGAAACTTTTTCTCACTGACACCCGCAAAAAATTATAAAAGAATTATATTATCATTTCCATGCACAATACTTCAGCATCGTGAGTGACGTTCTAATTTATTAAATCTTAACTACTAACTCCATTCCCAACACTTAATTCAGGGTGTATCCATATATATATATATATATATATATATATATATATATATATATATATATATATATATATATATATATATATCAGTGAATGTACCTGAAGATGATATTGTTGTACGACTCATAGTTCAGGTGATACGATATTATTAATATTAAGAAGCGTGAAAACCTGGCTTCTACTTAAAACTGAGCCGGAAGTACTCGGATTATATTCATCCAATGTTTTATAAAAACTGCAAGTAGCACCATCCAACAAACTTAAAACGTAATTTCAGATCTTTTTTCCAAGGAAATCTAAACTTAATTCCAAGTCTTTTTGAACTTTCTTTTCCTTATTCGCTCAGTGTCAAAAAATTAACACATTAAGTCATTTGTAAATTAATAAAAAGTTTGAGGCTGTTTTAGACATGGCAGTTCGATTCTTTACACAAAAGTCAGTTTACTGGACAAAACTAAGTACAGCTTCCATTTAACAGAGTGGAACAATTATTTCTACACCTACATCATCACCGAAAAATATTGCAATACAAAAGTATTGAATCAGTTTTCATTTCTGCGCCGGCTGTAACAGACTTCCGAATTCGATACTTTGGATCATTTAGCTGAGGTCTCAAAGGCCGTGGGATAGCGATATGCATATATACAAATGGCGGTATTAAGTATACCCAAAGTATACAAGGGCAGTACATTGTCAAGGCTGTCGTTTGATTCGTGTGAAAATGTTTCCGACATGATTAAACGCGAAACGGTAGATGGAGCAAGACGCAAGGGACATTCCATTTCTGAAATCGTTAGGGAATTCAATATTCCGAGCTCAGCAGTGTGAATAGTGTTCCGTGAATACAAAATGTGATGCTTACCTCGCACCACGCGCAACGCAATGGCCGAGTGCCTTCACTCATGGACCGAGAGCAGCTGTGTTTGCATACAGTTGTCAGTGCACTCAGGCAAGCAACACTGCTTCAAATAATCGCCGAAATATATGTGGCACGTACGACGAGCCTATCCGTTAGGACTGTACGGTAAAATTTGGCGTTAGTGGCCCATGGCAGCGGACGATCGACGAAAGTGCCTTTGGTAACAGCACGACATCCCCTGCAGCGCCTCTCGTGGGCTCGTGACATGTCGTTTGGACCCTAGACGATTGGTAAATCGTGGCCTGGTAAGATGACCCCCGGTTTCATTGGTAGGAACTAATCGCATGATTCGATGTGGTGCAGCCCGTGAAGTCATGGACTCAGGCGGTGAACAAGGCACTGTGCAAGCTCGTGGGGGTTCCATAATGGTGCGACTTTCTTTACATGGAATGAATTGGGTCCTCTGTACGTTCCGCAACTAGGAGACCATTTGCAGCCATTCATGGTCGTCATGTTCCCAAAGTACTAAGCAACTTCTATGGACGACGATTCGCAATGTCATCGGGGCACAGCTGTTCGCGACCTGATTGGTAAACATTGTGGACAGTTCAAGCGAACAGTTTGGCTCAGCATGAATCCCACCGGAAAATTATGGGGCGTAATAGAGAGGTTAGTTCGTGCACAAAATTCTTCACCGGCAACGCTTTCGCTATTGTGGGTACTTCCAACGAATTGTTCATTGCATGTCACATCGAGGTGTCGTACTATGGCGGTCAGAAGGAGGTCCGACACGATGTTATGAGGTATCAAAGAAATGGTTCTAAGTATTATGGGACCTATAATCTGAGGTCATCAGTCCCCTACACTTAGAACTACTTAAACATAACTAACCTAAAGACATCAAACACATCCATGCCCGAGGCAGGATTCGAACCTGCGACTGTAGCAGCCGCGTGTAGGAGGTATCCCACGACTTTTGTCATCTCATTGTAATGTAAGAATTTTTAGCATATGGCAGCTCCGTCAACAATTGTCATAGACTAATATAGTGAAAAATCCGCCTCAGTTGCGAAAATTTTCAGGTCTTTACCCAGGTTTCGGCTGGGATAATCTAGCCTTCTTCAGAAGCATAAAATTACTATAACATGCCAGAGTAAGGCACAGTAAACATTATTCATTGTAATGTATGCATCGATAATAATCATCCAAAATTCAAACGTCATACGCATAACAGAATATAGGGAGCCCATTTACAAATGGAAGACGTTAATGAACTGTATACGATGCATAAAAATTAGTTAAAAAATTGATTTCCGAAGATAGATAAGAATCTGATTTTTTCCTGAAAAGCTAAGAAATAGTTGCACTAAATAACAAGCCTGAAAGTGAATTTATTGCTTTTCTAGATGTTATTTGTGCAACTGGAAGGATAAAGTGAATTACTTATTGAAAAATTGTCTTGGAATATGGAAAACAAAAAATACTGGACATTTGGGATACAGAAGATGAGGAATTACTAAGAACTTGAAAACCCTTGAAAGGAAGATCAGACCCAGAAAAGCACCACGCTTACGACCATAATAAAAATGGAATGATAATATAACATGTTCATCGTCTCTGAAAAAGTAGATTATCTTTCGTTGTCTGTTTTTACCTAGCAACATTACCTGCACAGACGGTCATAGTAACGTATTTTTCTAAGAAAGAGCAGTAATTTAGTGCAGGGTAACCTAAGTGAGTAAATTATGTTTTCAGGCGCTGTATCTGGCGAATTATCAGCTACATCACATGTATGCGCATTATGTTGTTTTTGTTGTTGAGAAACACACAATTATCTGAGGTAATTTGTAGAGCCTCGACTAATTATAAATGGCTAGTTGCGGTTGGACGAGCCGTGAGGAAATCCCCGTACGTGTAGACCCGCTGACCCTGAAGAGCAGATGTCCAGGTGTGATGTTTTGCAGCAATAATGCCACATTCGTGTTGTCAGATGCTTGTGTGTACCACGTTCACGATGTTTAACTCAGAGGAGAGGTGACGAAACGTTGTTATTCCTGATTAACTGTCCTCTTCCATACTGTCGTATAGGCCATTTTAGTCCTAGTATCATACAAAGAAGTAGTACTGTTTTTAAAATCTGACAGACTTTGTAACCTCCACACAAAAAAACTTTTAATAAATATTAACATGAATAATGAATGTAATTCTAATTTAGTGTAACATCTCTACAGAAATTCATTCACATTTAACCTCCACACAAAATTTGTTTCCCCTTTAATGTACCCACAAAATTCTTTTCTCATTTAATGTAGGCTCGACACAGAAAAATTCCTAAACCTCGTAATAAAAAAAAAATCAGTAACATGGTAAATTTTGGACGACAGCAGTGCTGCGTCATGGCCCTGTAAGATCATTCTGAATAAAAAGCAAAAATTCTTACCTCGATAAAGTCGGCAACTATCTGCTCTTACAATAGCTTTTTCCGGCACAGCTCTGTGCAATGCTGGCCTATACATTTTTCATTTATGAAAGGAAGCAACTAATTTTTCTTTTGCAACAATCGGAATGATCATAGATTGGAGAAATTAGTAAATTCTTTAAATTGAAATGAATGCTTGTTAGAAATTACTTTATATGACAAAGATTATTATTAGGACATTTTTAAAAGATTTACATGGGAGTTCACATAACAATAGTACATATGCGTGAGGCTGCTTTTACCTTATACAATAACGCTCAGGCTCCGCCATCGTTGCACCACGACCGGCCCAGCCAACACGATACACCAGACTGCTCGCTAGCAACAACTTACTGCTACACAGTTCCTACTGCATACAACACTGCTGTTTGGTCTCAGATTCTCTTATAGCTTACATATCGCAGGCAGCGCGTGAGCAATCCATCGAAATTACATCTGCTCGAGTGCGCTAGCAACAAATTCCTTAATCATGGACTTCTTACATAACCTTCCAGTGGGGGGGGGGGGGGGGAATTTGGCAGCGATGGTGAGTCAATTGGACTTGCCACGAGCAAAAATTTTTTTTCTATAGTCTACTTAATTAACTAAGTCTACAGTCACAGAGTATATACACTATTGATAAGTGCAGAACATATTAAGAAAGACAAAATGTATGGGCAATGAATACAAAATATATTAACAAATGACATAAAGTGCACAGGCGCTGTAAAAGTCTTTAGCATTTTTACATAACATATCATGGAGTGAAATAAAGTGCACACACACTGTAGAAGTCTTTAGCATTTTTACATAACATATCATGGACTGAAATAAAGTGCACACGCACTGTAGAAGTCTTTAGCATTTTTACAAGAATTTAAACTCACTGTATAAGTCTTTACCATTTTACAACTACGAAAGGAATGGGAAGGATTGCATCATGGTTGTAGCACAGTAGGTTGCACATAGCTGCACTGAAAGTCCATATCTTTCTACATAAGCACAACACCAAGTGAGACAATGTGAAGTTCTCTTCCTGAAGTATTTATCAGTGTAGCCAATACACTGAAATGTTGTATTAATATTGTATGTTATCATTTTGGTAGTACATTAGGTACACCAAATAGTATAACCATAATAACATCTCCATTGTTCAAGGTGGTGGACAGCATGATGTGTCAACACCACACTCTTTCATCAACGTAGAACTAGTGCAAAAACCAAAAATGGTGCTCCATGATCATAAGGATGGACAGGACAAACGGATATTACAGTAATTTCTGGTAATTAGGTCAGAAGGTGACGGACATTAAGTCTTATGCTAGTCATCATTGAGAATTACACTAGTCTATCAACCGATTTGGGTAATTGGTGGCACTCATCGCCTAGTTCCTAAACATTTCTGTACTATGTATGAAGTATTACAGAATAATTTCATAGGTCATCTGATTACAGTGAACATGGGCACTCATTGGCCAGTTACAAACCATCAGAAGTCATCATTCAAAAAGAGAGTTAATTATTAGCATAGCATTTATAGAGTATAACAAAAATATTATTTACAGAAATTATTGGCATAGCATGTATGCATTATTACAAAATATAGTTCATTATTATTCAGAACTCATCATTCAAGTGACATGACATATTTAAAATGTAACACACTGTTAACTATTACTCAAGGTCTGAGGTTAGAAAACATCATTCAGTACTACTCAGAAATCTCTTAAACTGGTAGCATTATTTGGGACTGGTAATACATTTTTTTGTGCTAGCAATGCGTTGGGATCGATAATTAATTGCTGGGGCATGAAAATATTTGCTTTTGACTTATTGCTGCAAATAAGGATCAGTAACGTCATTCGTCATCAGTCAGCTGTAGCAAGGTTATGAAACAAGTAGAGTATATGTGATCACATTCATGAATGACACACACAAATGGGTAAAAGAAAATGCAAGTACTGCAACAGGTTTAATAACTAACTGCTTATAGCACATTAATTTCATGAATAGCATTTCCTGTAAAAAATACAAAATGGATTATTCAGCTGAAAGAAGAATCGCATATTATGCTGAAAAGTAGTAAACTTCGAATTAACAGGTAATGAAACGTGTACTCAATATGTATATACTCTAGCTGTCCTTTCCAAAACATTCAGTCATTATACCATGCGACATAAGACATACTGTCAAAACGAACTGCAACAAATACTTAAATAACTAAGTAGCATTTCTTAACTAACAGTAAATATATAGACTTCATCATTATTCTCATCTGCAAAGAAAAACTTAAAAGTGGTGCGTTAAGTGGCCATATAAAATTTATCACTATCATCACCTACAAAGAAAAACTTCATTATTCATATTACCATATTCTTCATATAACTATTCATCGTCATTTATTATCATCTGCAAAAGGACACTTCATTATTCATTATTTATATTACCATTTACTTCATACAACTATTCATAGTATAGAGTTTCTTATTTCTAGCATATTTCATCACTAAAACTAAGATGTGTAGTTCTGTCTAACAGCCTGCAACAATCACCTCGTATTCTGAAAGAAAAATAATTAGTTAATACTGCAATCATACGATGTGTATAGTATAGTCTTGTTAATGCTTGTTAATTCTGATCCATTTACTCTTCGTGACGAGGTAATGCATCTTCTTTCGTTCATTCCGAAGGTGAAATTCCCATTTCATAGTACTTCACTGTGGTTTGTTTAATTTATTTCTTTTAAACGTTATTGCTTTCTGAAAATGTTGAATAAGGATTAAAATCTCGCATTTAAATCATATACCCATTTAATAAAAACTCTTTTCTACTCATATAATTAAGCATACAGCATAGGATGACAGAAAACGTATTATGTCAAAATATAGACAGTGTTCGGGTACAAAAATGTACACAGAGTAACATAATGTAGTAGCAAAAAAAAAAAATGTTAAATAGTCACGCTGTTGAGATATCATAAGGCAAAATGTCAAAGTCAACTGGTGTTTGTTATATCTTAAAGATTTCGTACTGCATACAAACAAAACAGGAAAACAATCATACATACATAAAAAATGAAAAATGTACACGGTCTGATATATAACGACAATAAATGACTTTCTTTGTGTTCAGCTTGTATGTTGTGTAGTTGATAGAGGCGAGAGTTCAAGACTTTGATAAAATTAATATGTCACTAAATGGAATTGCATAATTGGTCATAAAATATGTAAGTTTATCTGGAAAAATTTGCACAGTCTTATGTGTAACGAAAAGAAAAGCGACCTGCTAACCTTACCTTGCCGGGCACTTGCCAAGAAAAAATATAATAATCATCAGTAAGTAGTCACATAAATATAATTGCATCATTGGTCATATAAAAATCAGAAAATGGCATTACAGTGTGATAAATCATAAAGTATGTTCATTCAATAAAGGGTTTAATATTGGAGACATGGTGATTGCCTTTGCTTTTTCTGGTTCTCAAAGTTTCGACGTGTACTACATTGGGATGAGGATTGCTGCGAATTCGATATGGACCTGCGTATAGAAGCTCAAATTTACTGCATCTATTCTTTCCTCTGTAAGATACATAGTGTGTACGTACTAATATCTTGTGTCCAATGTGAAAGTCGCGGCATGTACAAACCTTTTTTTGCTGTCTTCTCCGGCGCTCTGCGGCACGTTTGTTGTTGTACAGCGCAATGTCGATTATTTCATGGTGTCGTAGTCGACGAGATGTAGGAAAGGATACTAATTCTTTATTTTTGTTAGGTGGTTCAACATTTTTCATTATAACAGTCGGAGATAGCATAGTAGATTCATTTGGTATGGAATTAATTACATCCTGGAATGAGAGTATGTGTGTGTGTCCCAATCAATATGTTTTTTATGGCAGTATATTCTACATAGTTTACCAATTTCTTTCATTAGTCGTTCACAAGGGTTCGAAGAAGCGTGATACTTGGATATATAAATCAGAGAAGTGTTTCTAGCTCGTAACATACGTGTCCATATAGCAGATCTAAACTGTGATCCATTGTCGGAAATTACTTTCAATACATGTCCTACATGAAATAGAAAATGTTTTACAAATACTTTTGAAACAGATTTAGCAGTAGCTTTGCGTAACGGAATGAAGGTAACAAATTTTGAAGTGAGTTCAGCAGCAACAAAGATGTAGCAAAAATCTCTATTAGATCTGGGAATCGGACCAAAAATGTCTACAGCGGCCATGTGTCTCAATTTAACAGGTACAATGGGATGTAACGCAGGAATATGTGAAGTTGTATCTGACTTAGCTTTCTGGCAGATTTTACATGACGCTAAAACTCGTCGAATACGTTTCTCCATGTTGACAAAATAACAGTTCTGTCTCAGTATAAGAAAACATTTTCTGGCTCCGTAATGTGCGTAACTTAAATGAGTATACCAAATTAATTTGTTAACAAGCTCGTTAGGAATACATAACAAATTGTTGCTGTCGGGGTGAGAGCGACGAAACAGAATATTATTGCGTACAGTGTAATGGTTTCTAATGGTAACATTATTCCTATCTTGCCAAAAGTGTTTAATTTCTTTCCACACGTTGTCTTTACTCTGTCTCGTAATGACGACGAAATGAAATTTTCAAATGCAACTTGTTGAATATACATGACGCTGAAATTTGCTTGGCAGAAGTTGGTTGCGATGTCTTGCTGATTGTTGCTGAGAGAACGGGATAGTGCGTCTGCTACAATATTTTGTGTACCGGGAATGTCAACAATTGTAAAATTAAATTCCTGTAAATAGAGTTTCCATCTGCTTAATCTGTCGTGTGTGAATTTAGCGGAATGTAAAAACTGTATAGCTCTATGATCTGTGTAAACGGTCGTATGTCTTCCATAAAGAAAATGCCTAAATCTCGTAAATGCCCATACAACACAGTTGTTCTGTGACAGAATAGTTGCGTTCAGCAGGTGACAGAATGCGACTCGCAAAGGGGATGTTTTTCATTACTGTAGAACCATCTTCTTCAATTTCCTGAAAAATGTGTACGCCTAAAGCGGTGTTAGAACCGTTGGTGGCAATGGAAAAATTTCTTGTAAGATCTGGATGTGATGAAAGTGGTGCATTCAACAAAGCTTGTTTCAGATTGACAAATTCAGAATGTGCTTGGCTATCCCAGGACCAAATAGTGTTTTTACCTGTCAATTGACATAATCTAGGAGTGTCTAAAGCAGAGTAATGAATAAATTTACGGAAAAAGTTAATTAAACCCAAAAAGCTGCGTACTTGTTTCTTCGTCGTAGGAACAGTAATGTCACGTAAAGCGTGAAGTTTTTCCGGGTCAGGCGCAATGCCTTCTGCTGATATTACATGTCCAAGAAATTTTTTCGAAGTCTTGCCAAAGTGCGATTTACTGAGATTAACTATGAGTCCTTGTGTACGAAAAGTTCGTAACAGTAGTTCAAGAATCAGATTGTGTTCAAACCAGTTAGCTTCTGCAATAAGAATGTCGTCTACATACGTTGTGATTCTGTCTTTAAGTTCTGTCGGAAGTATAGTATTCAAACCGCGAATAAGTGCTGCTGAAGAAATAGTTAAACCGAATGGTAATTTACAAAATTGATAACAGTCACCAAAACAGAGAAAAGCCGTATACTTTCTACAGTCCGGATGGAGCTGAATTTGCCAAAATCCCGATTTCAAATCTGCGTAGTACCATGAAATTTCTGTAGAAGTTCTTCTAGTGTCTGTGGGCGATCTGTTTCATTAATAATATTGTCGTTGATGTGACGCGAATCTAGTACGTGACGAAGTGAAGTATCCTTTTTCTTAACAATATGGAGTGGGTTTATGTACGGACTAACTGCCGGTTCAATAATACCTTGGTCAAGCATAGCTTACAATTCTTTCTTAACTTGTTCTGTGTCAATGTATGGAATAGGATAATGTTTGGCTTTAAATGTGTCGTGCTGTTTAACTTGAAACGGACATAGTGCCAGGCACGTTGTCAAAAACTGGAGCTTGTTGTAAAAGAATTTTGCGTAGTTGCGTGCGTTCGTCGTCTGTATTAGCACTGCTCTGTTTAACTTCATCAGAAATCATTTGCATAAAGTCATAGTCGGCTTCGTCTGGAGTATTATACTTGTGTACGTACGTATCTGTGAACAATGTGGAATGACAGTCTATGTTACGTGATGCGGAAATGACCTCTGTACAATTAATTGTTTGTTCTTCTACAGATAAAGAGTGCCAGTTGTACATTTTCATCCTTTAACATGAAATAGAAATTTTGAAAGTCAATAATTGCGTCTTGTTGTACCAGAAAATTTGTACCTACATAACGTCTGTTGTCAATAAGGGAAAATCCAAAAATTTGAGTGAAATGTATGACCTGCAATACAAAATGATAAATTTGTCTGTAATTTTACATCTACTCCTTTACCAGATACTGCTCCTTTTACTTTAGTTTTGCCTAATGGTAACGTAGGATAGGCTTTCTCTTTGTTACATTCGTTAAAAGTTTCCTCATTTATAACTGACATAGGTGATCCAGAATCGATTACTGCTGAAAATTAGGAGGATCCAATCTTTACTTCAATGACAGGAAGTGAAATGGTTTTTTGAATAACTGGTCTTTCCTGCAAAAGAGTGTCTCGGATGTCGTCAAAAGTAATAACATTTTCGTGAACAAGATTCTGCGTGTCAAAAGCATTGCTTGCGTTGCTGGAAGATGCAACCTGTATTGTATCTAGTCAAATTCTATCTGACGTGCTATTATTTGCCGGAGGATGTTGTGGCATTTCGACTATTTGTACTGTTCTGTTATTTCTTCCTGACGCATTAGGTTCGGGATGATACCGACTGTCTGGTTCATTCATGATTATCTGTTGTTGCGGATGATTTTGCTGCTGGTAAGACCGACTGTTATTAAACGTACGCTGAAAATTGTGCTCATTACTTTCACGTCTGTCATGATAGTCATATCTATACGGTGCATTGCGATATGAGTTGAAACGGTGTGTTTTCTGTACGTACTGATTTCCTTGTTGCTGTGCGTTACTATTTGGCGCAGCCGACGCTATATGTGTAGGCAGCGAAACATTAAAGCTTGGTTGACCTTGCACATAACATTGTTGGTTAGGTATGCTAACTGGCTGGCTTTGATGCTGTTACGGAGAAAAACCTGTATTGTTACCAAAATGTGTTTGCGACTGCTGAAAATTTTGTACATGCTGATGATAAAAATCTTGTTTGTTATTAAAATTACGGTGATAGTTGTCATTTCGGGAGTGTCTAAAGAAAACTGTCACCTTCGGTAAAATTTGTCATATCAGGTTTTCTTTACTCATTCCTAGTTCTAGATAGATCGATAGTTGAAGAGCTGTTTTGATAGATATAGAGGATAGTAAAAGAGAAGGCAGCAGTGCAGAAAACTAAAGATGAAATAGCACTACTACGGCTCAGGGCCCTGTGCACGTTACAGCACATATTCATCGAAGCGTAATGAATCCCCTGAGGTCAATTACGCGCTACAAATAAATTTTAGTTTCTGCGTTACAGGAAACGCCGGTGAAAATTCAAAAACAAATTGTAGTATCCTGTCCAATTCTAGTTTCTGCGTTACAGGCCAAGCTGGAGAAAATACAAAAGCAAATTGTCGTATCCAGTCCAAAGGGTGAATCAGTGTTCTGTCATTTTTATATGCTTTAAATTTTCTCACGGATAGAAAGTGCTTGTAATCAAAATTATCGTTTCTGTATGTCTGAATGGGTTCAGGGTTGTATGCTAATCCGTTTGTCTGTGACTGTTCAGAATCTAACTCACGTACTCTCTGTAAATTACCTAAATTATACAGGCTGTGTGACTGTGAGAATGTTCGGAATGTGGCGTATGCTGTGCCGTGTTAGAGGCTGAAACATTTTTTATCTCTGTCACTTCTTGCTGTAAAGTTGACAATTTTCTACGTAATGTATTATTGGACGAACCTATCTCACTGATTGTCTGCTGTAAATTTTGGAATTCGGGTGTTTGATTAAACGAAATTGGTGAATTATCGTCTGATTTGGTGTCATTATTACTTTCGATAACATCAACACGACTGGCCAATTCATCATATTTTTCAGTCAGTATTTTTACCTGATCATCGTTTTTATTATCACAAGCGTTAATTTGTTTTTGTATTTTACGTGTGGTTTCGTTCAATTTTGTAACGTCTGCTTTGATGGCATCGGGATCCTGTATTCGTTCTAATTGTTCAAGTCTGTCGGTCACTGTCTGAAAGTCCACTGTGTGTGTGTCTGTTTTTGTTTTGAGATCGGAGATTTCATCATGAAATTCAGTGTTCAACTGTTTGATAGTATTTATTTCGTCTGATGCTGTGGCAATATTGTTGCCTATGTATGTTTTTGCTTTCGTAAACAATTTACGCTTATCTTCATGTCTCTGTGCAGAAATTGTTTCCATGACTTGTTGCTTTACTTTATTCTGTTCCTGTATAAATTTACTGTAACGCGTTTCATTGTTGTGTAGGTGGTGATTAAAACGTTCGTCAATTTGGCTGTTCTGTTGGTCACATTTCGCGTCTACTTTCGCATCCAGCGTGCGGGAAAGTTCTGCTGGCATTAATTTAAACTCGTCGCGTAACTGTGTTGCGTTTTCAGAGCATTGTTTAGCGACTGCACTAATTTCGTCTCTAAGTAATTTAGTTGTGGCTGCATGTGTATTACTTAATTCTTGAGCCACAGAACTAATTTCTTCACTACTGCTCCTAGTACAAGCCTTAATTTCCTCACGTAATTGTTCTTTAGTATCATGACATTGCGCAGCAACGGCTGTAATCTGTTCACTAAGTTGTTTGTTCTGTTCATTAAGTTGTTTGAAATTGTTATCTTGCTTATCATTCGACTGTTTGGAATTGTTGTCTAGTTTTTCATTAAGTTGTTGTTTGAGATTTTCATTATTTTCCTTAGTTTGTAGCAATAATGCCATAACTTGATCCATGTCAATATTACCTACTCTATTCTCTGTGCTGTTTAATGGCGTACCTGCAATT
Source organism: Schistocerca nitens (assembly GCF_023898315.1). Lineage (NCBI taxonomy): Eukaryota > Metazoa > Arthropoda > Insecta > Orthoptera > Acrididae > Schistocerca > Schistocerca nitens. The sequence goes on along the minus strand of NC_064622.1, from coordinate 122,336,372 downwards.
GTCACGTTTTGTGTAACCATTTGGTCATTCTGTGATTCTCGAAAAGTTTCGCCAATTGGATGTGCACTGTTGGTCACTACCTCGGAATCAAATAAATCTGACGTATTTTGACTACATTGTTCATCTTCGTGAGAAAAATTTATCTGTTTGCAATTCAAATTTTGTAAACCGTGTGTGCCAAACAGAGCAGCGTTCATTGTATCGGAACGTGCCGCGTCATCAATTGTTAAATTTACTGTGGACGTAATTGAATTTGTTTGCTCATCATTAGCATTAAAATCATTACTAGTGGTCGGTACGCACTGACTGTGTGTAAATGGAGGATTATTCATTATTAAACTGAGTGTCGCAAGTATTATCGGTCAAATTATTCGAGTCGGCTAATTCACTCATTGCACATCGCGATGTACTATTAAGAGTTTTTCGCGGCATTTTTCACGAATCAAAATTAAGCACAAATGAAACAAAGACAAAGCGAAATGGAACAAACAATTACAACAAAGAGCAATAAATTGCCGATGATCTGTGAAAGAAAGCGTGACAAATTAGTAAATGCGTTGCGCCAGATGCAAACTACATTTAAGTAAATAAGAGCAGATATATGACTACTTCTCAGAGATTCACAAAGAAATACGATCCTGGCCGGTTGTCGCCAAGTGTAACCTTCCCACAGAAAAATTAAAATAAATATTATTTGGTTAATGATTCTAGTTTTTGTGTAACCTCAGAACAAAATTGGTTCCCATTTATAACCTCCCTACAGAAATTCGTTCACATCTAACCTCCACACAAAATTTGTTTCCCCTTTAATGTACCCACAAAATTCTTTTCTCATTTAATGTAAGCTCGAAACAGAAAAATTCCTAAACCTCGTAATAAAAAAAAATAAATTCAGTAACTTGGTAAATTTTGGACGACAGCGTGCTGCGTCATGGCCCTGTAAGATCATTCTGAATAAAAAGCAAAAATTCTTACCTCGATAAAGTCGGCAACTATCTGCTCTTACAATAGCTTTTTCCGGCACAGCTCTGTGCAATGCTGGTCTATACATTTTTCATTTATGAAAGGAAGCAACTAATTTTTCTTTTGCAACAATCGGAATGATCATGGATTGGAGAAATTAGTAAATTCTTTGAATTGAAATGAATGCTTGTTAGAAATTACTTTATATGACAAAGATTATTATTAGGACATTTTTAAAAGATTTACATGGGAGTTCACATAACAATACTACATATGCGTGAGGCTGCTTTTACCTTATACAATAACGCTCAGGCTCCGCCATCGTTGCACCACGACCGGCCCAGCCAACACGATACACCAGACTGCTCGCTAGCAACAACTTACTGCTACACACTTCCTACTGCATACAACACTGCTCTTTGGTCTCAGATTCTCTCATAGCTTACATATCGCAGGCAGCGCGTGAGCAATCCATCGAAATTACATCTGCTCGAGTGCGCTAGCAACAAATTCCTTAATCATGGACTTCTTACAACTTCGTAAAGAACTACTTGTAACCTGAAGCATTTGTTATAATGTTTGCTTGTTCAGAGAGTGATGCGCAAGATTCTACTGCGTGTAAATTGCATACGAACTATCTTGTCGGTAAACTTCCGTATTAGCTCTGACTTGTCGAATTTACTTGTTGTCATTTGGCGATACGTATGTGCGAGAAAGTACTACAGGATTCTGGAATTAATTCTCGCTTTTGTTGGACAAGTAACGTATGTTTATTTTAATGAAATGGTACAAGCTAATTTATTGAAGGTAGTGTCTCTCAGTAGCTATAATCTCTCCCAGCCTTCGGGTAACAAATGGATTCCGCAATGAAAAACTTCAGGTTCTTTTGAGGTTAGCTGCTCATTGAGCCAGTTTTCGAGATCGTTAAAAGATTTGAAGTGGTTTTCAGGAAGGTCATGGTATATGGCCCGAAACAAATGGTAATAGGAAACGATCGATATCTAGTGTTTTCATAATGGCCATGCCTTATGGACCGAATCAAATGTGAATCTGGTTCAAATGGTTCCAAGCACTATGGGACTTTACTTCTGAGGTCACCAGCCCCCTAGAACTTAGAACTAATTAAACCTAACTAACCTAAGGACGTCACACCCATCCATGCCCGAGGCAGGATTCGAATCTGCGACCGTAGGAGCAGGACGCTTCCGGATTGAAGCGCTTAGAACCGCTCGGCCACAGCGGCCAGCGAATCTGGTGATATGGTGGGTGGAATAAGACATCACAGCAAAGTCCCTTCAACGTTTCCTTCACTCGGTTTGCAAGACGTAGTTTGGCAACGTCGTCAAGCAGAATGAGTTTTTTACGTTTCTTAGCATACTGCCGGCTGTTGTCTTTTAAGTGCGCGATTCAAGCAGTATACTTTTGTTTCGTAACGTTCAATATTCACCGGTTGTCTGGGTAGCATCGGTTCATGTACACCACACACACCAGGACGCAATTTGTCACTCACTGGTAAATCGGTGACTTTGAATTGCGGAAACCGATATCTGCACTTCGTTTCTGACAGAGTATGTTCTCCTTACGCTCCCACTACCAGACGATGATATTCCGCAGTAACTTTGTTGACATGAGAGCAGATGAGTAAAACGTTCCGCAGTTGCTGTTTTATAGGTGGAAACATGATCCTTCCTCTCCACTCGGAAGTGACACACAGATCTGAAAACGTAATATTTCTACTCTTAATTAGGTCTCGTATCAACAGCCAAAATGCTGCTCTAGCACAATTACTGATTCATTTCGTCAAAAGCGAGAATTAAATCAGTTTCGCAATATCTTGCGGCCCTGGGTATCAGGATCCTAGGGCTTTTTCATGTCACTATGACCGCAACAGTCATTTCGAAACCATGTCCAATCAGGCCACAAGCAAGCCTCACGGATTATATAAAAAATCTCATATTTTTTCAGTTAAAACCAAAATTCGATAGCACGCTATTGCCTGATGGCACGCTGCATACTGTCTCAACGTCAAGTTCAAGCGGAGTCTACACAACGAATACAGGAGGCTTTGAGATACCTGAACTGAGTCCACTAGCTCACGTTACATCCTTCCATCACAGAACCCATCCGTACAAACTACCATCTGTCTTTTTGTGTTGGCTGAGAAATCAGACTCGACAATTATGGGTCACCCTCTGTAAAAAATGAAAGTAGAATTTGCCATATTTAAAAATTTACACTGTTAGGGTCAAGCAGTGATCATCATTTTACAATCGTATGACGATGTGTTTGTGTTTCTGTCGCAGGAAGACCGTCACGAAGGGCTCTGACGACACGCTGCGCCTTACTCGTATTCGTGGTCATAGGTAGCCTGTTGTTCCTTGGAGGAATGTTTTTCAAGTTCGTCTCTAGCTCCACAGGTGAGGTACACCGTTATGCCTATGTAGCAACAAACGTTGATCATAGATATTTTTAGTTTTGTTTTTGTCGTTTTTGTTACATTTCAGTAAATATCTCGTTTCGTACGTATTAACTGAAATTTCAGGTACTGCAGAATTAATTTTTAAGTTCTTCGTTATGGTTCTTCCTTCATTTCTTAATAATACTAAGAAACTGGAATAGCAATTCCTTCAATTTGTTTTATCGAAGCTAAATTCCGTGGTCAGCAAATCTCAAATATTATGGACTTAAGCTCACAGTTGCTATGCGTCGCTTCATCCTCTTTCCCAGATATCATTGTAAAACAAACTCTGTTCTACTAGCGGTTTATTTTCTTACATTGTACCGTGGGATATCACTTGATACAAGCTACCCATATTTGATTGATTTTTACTTACCTCGTCACATCTCCGCAAAAGACTCCAAACGAAAGTGCAAATTTACTATTTTTTTAAACTCTCTCTGTCTATATTCTCCTCACTTTAAATACAGTATGCTAATTATTTAAAATTTATCAGTTAGTACAGATTTTAATTTTTGGTAATGATTTTCGTTATTTACTGGACCGTATCCGGTCAATATTTCATTTTTTTTTTACAACGGAAGTATTTACAAATTACATCTTATGCAAAATAAAACCTGGATATGGGAGAATATCTTCGGTAGCTTGTATAATTGAGTAGAACGTCAGTGCACGAAGGGGTATTCATCCAAATATTTTACTCGGTACGCATTCTTTAAAGATCCTGAGGCATCAGTTTACAATTCGTATGTTGCTTTACGATGTTGGTGCATGGTAGCATTCAATCTAACTTTAGGAACTGATCGCACTAATTTCCCATTGCAATGTGAGTAAATTCTTGCTTTGAATAGAATCCTCTTTGCCTTTAGGACTTGTCATTCTATGAAACTTAATGGCCAGCATAAAACAAAATCCATATGACAAAACTACATTCCTTTCTAGTTTTTAGTAATATCCATTTACTTTTAGAAAGACGCACAGACTAAAACTGGAAAGTATTTGATTCTGGTTGCGAAAGTCTACACGCTTAAAATTGTTTTTCGTCCTACAGTGATCTTATAGCCCTTATAAGCTGGATTGGATACTTCATTTTTCTTTATATCCTTCATAATAAAAGTGTTCTTTATTTCGGTGTGAAAATGCCATTTATACATAATCGTCGATGCTTAAAACCTGCTTGTTCCACAGAAAATAAAAGGTTTGCAATAGTTTTTATCTTTAATTTAAACCTTGCACATGATTCGTATTAGTTACTTCCTATGTAATTAGTAATCTCTGGACCAACAAATTTCTTAAAACTAGATACTTCTTTTTCCTGAACCATTACTTGATATTTTTCAATTCCTCTGACAAAAGATATGGAATTTCAAAAGCAATTGACAGAGTAATGTCATTGTGAAATGTGAATTTTCGTCGTGCGTACTGAATCTTTGTTTTTTGTTTTTTATTTTGCTTAATTACGATATCTGGAAATCCACCGCTACCTCTAGTAATTTAGTGAATCTTGTCTGTTGACGGAAAACATAGAAACACTGGTTATTGTCTTACGTTACAAGGATATTACACTAAGCCATCATTTCGTGACGATGTTAACGTTATTCATTTTATTCTAAAAACGATTATTATGAATCTTAATATTTCTTTCCTGTGATTTATTTTGTCAAGTTTCAGGTCTTTTAGTATTCTGCTTATTTTTATGTAGTCGTATTTAGATTTATGTTCCTAACACAAGGATGTAGTCATGAATTTAATATGCAACAGTGGGAACATCACTGTATTTAACATAGGTCCACATCTCTTCCCTTCTTCCTGCGCTGCCTCCCTCCCCGGTGGTTGCCTGATACGAAAGAGTCGCCAGTACATAGCGGACAAATCGGTTGCGCTTAACAGACAATTCCAACGTGCTGATGATTGTTCAAGGTGGATAGCTACACAAAGTCGTGAACCTCTGCTACATACCTCGTCAAAGTTACTTTTTACCTGGCCTCACGCCAGAAGACCAGTGACGTGAAGTTGTCGACAATCACCTGGCTACTAACTGAATCACAACCTACTCCTACGTTTTCTATCGAGAAGCCACCATTACTGATGGAGATGGACTCCAAGAAAAGACATTTTTTGTACAGTCAAATGACAACTTGCTGGAACGGGTTAGGCATCCTGGAGCGCTTTGTAGCCCGATGATCAGACCATATGGAAACACATGACGCTTGAAAAATTGATGGAGGTCTTCTAAAGTGCATTTTCTTGTACAGCTGAAAGCAGAGAAACTGAGGTGGGCATGAAAGAGTCATTGAGGAATCAGTAAGAGATGCGGATCATGAACTGTTAGTAACAGTTTTAATCACTGACGTGAAAGCAAATTGCTGCTGGTGAACGGAACGCGAATGAGAAGCGCTGGTGGCTCAGTGGATGTTGAAAAGAGCAAACCGAAAGATTAATGGTTCACAGTTGCTACAGATTTCTAAAAGGAAGTGATTTGTCTGCGTAGAGCGTCTCATATTTCGAAGCAAAGACTCCAATAGTTACGCTAACGTATTTTAATGTGTTATGTATCCTGACGCAGTGACAAAAATAACATAAGGGTTGCACTTTTTCCATTTTACATACAGACTTCACTTCAGAGATAGATGTACATGTACCTACTACCTTTTTGCGAGAATCTTATTAGTTACCTCATGGAGCGTTGCTCTCCCTTGCACAGACGTGTGGAATAAAATATACTGTAAACGTAACAGTGATGTGGTTTGATAGTGTCCATGGGACTGAAATTAGCTAATTGACCAATAATGGAAGAAATTGTTTCAAAATAAACGAATAGCCTATGCAAGTAAATGAGATCGTCAATCCTTGCCTTTTAGTCTCGTTGGAATTATTCAGCTATTCACTTTTAATGTCTAAATCGTGGCATTCATTTTCAGTATCATCATCCATTGGTCGTCTATGCCTCCTGACGACAGACATCGAGTAAAGATAGTAAGGCGAGGCCAGACCCTACGACTTACAGTCAGTTCCTCAGGGAAGTGTATACCATAATGTTAAACGTAACTTCCGCAACGACATCTCTGGCAGTGGTCTCGAATCTGTAATCAAACACAGTGTATTGATAATAGTGTGAGAGTTGAATGTTGTGTTTCGTCTGTTGCAGCTTAAAATGAATGCAAAATGTCTGAAGCGTCACGAGGCAGTGTTCCTTGTAAATCATCCAAAGGGGCCTAAGCTTTCATATGGAGCGGCTGCTAAAATTCTTAGAAAGTCACAGACATTCGTTGCGACGTGCATCAAACGATAAGTAGAGTTTGGAAACTTGGTTGATTTACCGGAGAGAGGTCTCAGGCTATAATCGATAATGGTGGCTATTGAATTAACTATTAGGTAATTGTGGAATTAGTAATAACATGTGTTTTCATGTAAATATACAGGGTGATTAAAAAAGAATACCACAACTTTAAAAATGTGTATTTAATGAAAGACACATAATATAACCTTCTGTTATACATCATTACAAAGAGTATTTAAAAAGGTTTTTTTTCACTCAAAAACAAGTTCAGAGATGTTCAATATGGCCCCCTCCAGACACACGAGCAATATCAACCCGATACTCCAACTCGTTCCACACTCTCTGTAGCATATCAGGTGTAACAGTTTGGATAGCTGCTGTTATTTCTCGTTTCAAATCAGGAGGTTTAACACCATACTTTGTTCGAAATGCACGCTGAACAACTGTCGTCGATTCACTTTTGCCGTACTCAATAACACAAAAAGCTTTCTGTTGAGCAGTCGCCATCTTAGCATCAACTGACGCTGACGCCTAGTCAACAGCGCCTCAAGCGAATAAATGTACAACTAAATGAAACTTTATAGCTCCCTTAATTCGCCGACAGATAGTGCTTAGCTCTGCCTTTTGTCGTTGCAGAGCTTTAAATTCCTAAAGTTGTGGTATTCTTTTTGAATCACCCTGTATATTTATAATACTGTCCTTCATTTCATACGGATAACGGCGTACACTTTCTTGTGGAACTGACTGTACTTATCTCCTCGAGCTTCGCCATACTAGTCCCAGCACTTGGAGGTAATTCATGAGTGTAAAGGACGCAGTGGACACCTCTACGCTTCTAAAATTCTTTTTTTTTTAATCGATAGTCATTTGCTTTCCTAACGATGACAGTGACGGATATCGTCGAGAATTGAAACGACAACTCCTCGGGAAAATGTTTACTACAGTGCTGTAGCTAATAGCACTCCGTCTTCAGGCCACACGTTGCCCATCGGGACCATCCGACCGCCGTATCATCCTCAGTTGAGAATGCAGATAGGAGGGGCGTGTGGTCAGCACACCGCGCTGTAGCTAATAGCCTTGTTTTATTTGACAACTAACGGCACTTGTGCAATGCCGTCAATATGCCGCAAGTATCAATCACCACCATAACACGGGTCTGTATAATTACGAAAGCATTATGTCGGAGCTAACTGAATTCGAACGTGGGTAAACTCTTGGTGCTTGTAAGGTGGGTTATACCATAATGAAGTAACCCAAAGTGCTTCTTGGTTCAAAAGGGACCATATCGAAGATTAATTCCGCATACACAATGATGATGATTTGACGTGAGGGGCGCTCAACATCAAGGTCATCAGTGCCCCGACGAAAAGTCAGCATGCCTATCTTATGGGTGGGGACGAAGACTGCCCCCATCATGCGTAGCAGTTTATAATGTATTAAAGTCTGACTCCCTTCCCCACCAATTTAGGGATGAGGCCTGACAGCTCACAAAGTTTCTCCGCTCTTGTAACACTGGAATCAGTGTCTAGGAGGATGGTGGGAAGATCTCCATCGAGACTGAGTGCTACCCTAATATCGGTAAATAGGACACACGTTGGCAAAATACGATGAACCGAAAGTGGCACACCACAAACTTCACAGAGTGGTGTGTTAAAGGGATATGTCCGACGTGCAGCCTGGTAAGCAAAACCTATTTGCAGCAGTGAGGCTGATATGAATTCCACCTTCCCTGTGTAGTCGACTTGAGCGACCGCAGTTTGTTTTCTGTCACATGCAACCATTCAGTCTCCCACTGACGCATGATGCGTCTGTCATAAAATGGGATGATGACTTGCAACGGAATGGGACATTGATTGACAGCAACATCCCGACATGCTACCTTGGCGGCTTTGTCGGCCAGTAGTTTCCCTACATCCCGCTGTGGCCAGGTACCCCGCAAAAGATCACCTCCTTGCCACGGTGCGGGAGCCGCTGTAGGGAGTCATGGATGAGCTGAATCAGCTGGCCTCTTGGATACTTTTGGTGAAGTGCTCGCAGTGCGCTAAGAGAGTCGGAACAGACAAGAAAGCTTGCACGGTGATGTCTGTGAATCCTCGTCAGTGCCATCAGAATGCCATATAATTGTGCATCATTGTTTGTAAATTGTTCCAGAAGAGGTATTGTAAAAGCCCTATCAGGAAAAACAGCAGAACAACCGGAACATTCTCTTGCCGTGATCCATCTCTATAAACAACTATAAAACTGTGGTACATACTTAGAAGAGTAGAAATTTTCTTGTACTGTGTCGAGCTTAAAATCACTTTGGGCCTCTGAAGACACCAAGGCGGCAATACGCTCCATCCCTGGCTGTGTATTTTGATGCATGATCGATCCGGATCCTTGAGACAGTCTGTAGCACATATACCAAATGGCTTGGTCGCGAAGGGCTGATACCTATACAGCCGTTCAGTGTCAATGACTGAGGTGACTGGTCCCAGCGGAGGTTCGAGTCCATCCTCGGGCATGGGTGTGTGTGTTTGTCAGCATAATTTAGGTTAAATAGTGTATAAGCTTAGTGACTGATGGCGTTAGCAGTTAAGTCCCATAAGATTTCACACACATTTGAACAGTTTTGAACTGAGGTGACCCAGAAATTTTCAGTGCAGTGCTTGTCAAGCCTAAAGTATACGTCGCCGAATGCATCGTGGTGGTTCACAGTCTCTGTACACAGGCTGGGGTCTAAGATGGTCCGAAAGGCCACAGTCAATATCTGAAAGTCCTCATGGTGGACAGCGTCTAACATTCTTAAGTAGGAAGTATGAGCTGATGCACAGACCAAGCTGTCATAATCTAAAGGAGATCGTGCTAATGCCCTGTAAAACTGTAGGAGGCGGGACCCTTTAGCACCCCATGTTTTTCCGCTAAGGATTTTCAAAATATTCAATGACTGGGATCCCTTTGTTCGCATGTCTTTCAGGTGTGGGAGCCATGCCAGTTTCGAGTCAAATAACACACCCAAAAGACACACAGTTTCCCGAAAACGTAAAATATTCTCCCCCTTTGTGAGAACTGGTAGATTAAAACTTCCATGAGCACTTTTAAAATTAACACATGTAGTATTGTTTGGTGAGAACCGAAAAGCAGTTGCCCTGGCCCAGGCTTCCAGCCACCTAATGGTCAGTTGCAGCTGCCTCGTCGTCGTTGTAAGATCAGAGGAAGAGTAGAAGATTGCAGAGTCATCCACAAACAAAGAGCATTTGACAGGGCTCCCGAAGCGATGGGAAACAATGTGACATTGAGGACACTGCTTTGGAGGGCCCCATTCTCTTGAACATAGCAGTCAGACAAGGCATCGGATAGGCGATATCGAAAACGCCGGTCCTCAAGGAGGGATTGGGTATCAAGTGGCAGGCGTCCCCATCTATGAAGTTGGCGAAGGATGTTGTACGTCCAAGTAGTGTCATATGCTTTTTCGAGGCCAAGAAACACACAAACCAAATCGTTTCGGCGTAACAAGGATTCCTGTATCGCCATCCCCAGTATAATTAAGTTGTCAAGGCTTGAACGGTAGCGCCTGGAACCGAACTGGGAGCGACTCGAGTGACCTCGGAATTTGAGCAGCCAGACAAGGTGGTGGTTGACCATGCGTTGAGAGCCTAGCCCATACAAGTGGTATGAACTACATTCTGTTAACTTTTAGGGGTGCTACGGTCCTTGTCTGATTGCCAGAATGAAATTTATATTGCCTCCATCCAAGTTGTGGGGTACTGTCCATCAAACGACATATGATAGGAACAAGAGAGGCGCTGTCCCAACGCTTCAGGGCACAGATGACCAAGCATGGCATAATGGATCTCATCAGGTCCTGGAGCAGTGTCGCTGGCTGCAGACAAAGCTGATTTCTGGTCCCACATGGAGAATGGAAGGTTGTAGAATTGCTCATTATGTGAGAAGAAATTGAACTTCCTCATCTCCACATTCCCATGGAACATCTGAAAAGCAGGAGCTCGTCTGGATGCCGTAGTGACACTAAAGAAGTGTTCAGCTAAAATCTGAGCCATATCTTTTGGTGTGTCCACCAAGTGCCCATTATTTGACTAGACCCTAAGGACCTGTCCCTGTAGAATGTCTGTCTCCGTTGACGAAGCCACAACCTCACATCTACTTCAACCACATCATCAGTATCTTCATAGGCGTTCCTTAAGGCCGCGCGTGGTAGTCGTGCGGCGACATAGTTACGTTACACATCGCCATATTACACGTTACTATTCGGAGCCCTCTCGCAGCAAAGGGCTGCAAGTGTGTAGATATAAAAAATTAGAGATGTAGAGTGTTAAAAACGTTTGTTTGATGTAAAATGCTTTAAGAGTTTTCACATAAAAATTCTAAGTCTTTACTTATCAGAACGTCCTCGTGTGCTGTGTAGTAGGATGTACAGTGGGTTATTTGGTCACTTATGATATCATATGATCTTATTGAGACGACGTTTAGAGATTTCCTACAAAATTAGTAGTCATTGTAGTTGTAGAAAATTCATTTGTCAACTAGATGGGACATACTCTGTCAGCATGGTGGAGCACTTGCATGTTACTTACAATACGCAGCTTCAGAGTTTTGGGACTGGTAACTAATAAATATAACATAAAGGATAATTAAGAACAAAAATCCGTCACGTTATTAAAACAGCAGAAAATTAAATTAAAACATTCTCAAAGAAACTACGAATATTTTACAAAATGTCGTTCAAAGAGATCTCCATTACTAGGCATTTGTATTTTTTCCCAAGCACATTTCTTGATAACATATGTCATTTTTAAAGTATTTAAAAAATCTGGATACATCTCGTAAACAAACATTTTAGGTCCGCAACGGATTGATCATAGATTAATTACAAATATGGAATAAGATAAGCATTCGTGTTGTGTGGACACTGTGTGAAACCTAGTCTAGCCGCGTGGTAAGAAAGGATTTCATATTTTTGACGCTTCTATAACAATCATACAAAACGATTTAGCACTGTGGTTAAGTCACTTGGCTCACATTCGCGGTGAGTTAGGTTCAAACTATTCTTGACGTCTGGATGTAAGTTTCCTGTGGTTGGCCTAAATTACGACCGTAAAGGTCAGTATGGTTCTTTTTTAAAGCCACATCCGATTTCCTTCCATATCCATGTGCAATTTCAATCCCAGGCTCATTTCAGATGAATTCACTGTTGACAGGGCGTTAAACCATAAAGTTACTTTTAATAGGCATTTTGTTAAATCAATATTTTTTAATAACCAGAATCAGTCTGACTATATTTTATTTTATTGCAATATATAATTAACTTTTTCACGTTTATATATTGTATGTACCTTGTATACTTGCAGCCACGGCTATTTATTTACTAGTTCTGAACACACGAAACATTACTAAGAAATCAAATATCATGGAGCACTGTTTGTTTGGACGTCTCACAGGGATGGAGGGGGAAACGTGGCGGATCTAGGAATTGTATCCGCTCTGAAAGAAAGGAGACTAGAAAGAAAGACAGAGACGTACAGTATGTAGGATTCCACCTGCTGTTTGTATCACTTGTCTTCACCTATAGTTATTAAGATTTCTTTCTTTCATCGAGATCCTTTAGTAGCAATCTCGTCCATGAAGCACTGCGTTTGATGACGTTCAAGCATAATTTATCTAAGAAGATCGTTATTTGTTATGGTAAGATACACTACACTCACCACATGCAACAGTTTACTATGTGTCACGATTGCTGCCCACACTGTGACATTGAAATGTTATTTATAACCACGCTAGAAAAGCATTTACTTTCATTCTGATGACTCATTATGCTTCTACACATTTCTCTCTCCAGCTTCAGCCACAAGAAGCTTGTGAGATAAAGGTTAAAATGGAGAGCTCGATTAAACACAGTATCAGCGGTATTACTGAGGTGAAATGCTCTAAGAGTCCATGTTACTCTTGGAAGGTGTGGAAGGAAACAATTGGGAAAGAGAAACATTGAGCTGGTCCATGAGCCTTGGTGCGACAGTGCAGTTGGTATCGTGCAGTGTGCGAGGCTGGATATCTAGCTCCACACACTGTTGCGCTTCGTTAAAAGTAAGACAAGTAAATATGTAAGACTGTTAGACTGAATAAATCACAAGCTACTAAATAAATATTCATGTATAAAACACAACACTGTCCCCAGAAGGACGTCCAGTAGTTTACTTACAAATTTAGTTCTGCTAGCTGTAGGCATTTAATATCGTGGAATAAGTGATAAAAATTTCTGCACTATAATTTCCACACATACCTAATGTAAAGTCAGTTTTAGCCAAGCTTTTTCACTTGTGGCCATACTTATTCGTTGTGAACTGTAATCGACTATACAGCGTGATTCAGCTGCCCCTACCGATTCGTTTTATGCAACCTGCACTACGCCTGTATCAGGAAGGGCACACAGACAGGCGCAGCCGCCTAATCTATATAGGTTTTTTCTCAAGAGTTTTAAGCGGCTGTTAGCAAATGGAATGGCACTGTCAAAATTGATGTGAGGATTGGCTATGACTTATGAGATATGACATTTCTGGACCGAGGTACACATTACTTCTGACCTTCTTGTCCAAGTGTCTGCAGTCTCTCTTTGTTTAAGTAGGTGTGAAGTCATACAGGTTTCATTTGGCTCTGTTAGGTCTATTTCATTTAATGTACTTAACCTTTCCTAAATGGTTCAGATGTAATGAATTCGAAAGTTCTTACTCCGGTTCCTCCCATTTTGGTATCTCCCGTTAATTTGTTTCTGATGGTGAACCACACTTTACAAGGTAACCCTTTTCTAACCATTTACTAATGGTTAGGTACCATAAGCAGAAAATACTTAGAGTTCATATGTTACTCCTAAAATTAATATAATATATCGTAAATGAATGAAAATAAACAAAGTAGTTTGGGTTTCTGTCACTTCGTTCAACAGATTTGAAGTGATGCAAAGTGTAAAAGTAGGTGAATTCAGTTTTTTAGATTCTTTTGACGGGTTTTTATAATTTAAATACTCTGTAACATCTACATCGTAACATTTAAAAGATTCTCTTTCATGTCAGCATGTTGCCCATTCTTAAGATTTATCATTAGTGTCGTGTCTTTGATGTGTAGCAGTAAATATTCAACGTTTTGTAATGTCAGAGATATCATTTGCAGATATCGAATCGGTAATTTTTAAGCACATTATTTTCAGTTCCTCTGTTGCTGTTTGTTTACTGTCAGTGTCATTATCACTCATAGTTGATATCTCCTGTTTCTGTAATCCAGATAACAATGTGGTGAGCTAATACATGTACTGCTTTGTTGCAGATGACGGAAACTTCAGCATTCAGAGGCACAGCAGCACTCGTGTCTGATAGTATTTCTTGATAGACATCTCACCCTCTGGTGATTAATACAGGTAACAGACATTAAATTTTATGCATCTGTTTTGAGAATGTCAGAGGATTGAGTCACATTGATTTTATCAATCAGAGACATTAAATTTAGTACATTACATACAGATTCGAAGAGTTCTGGAAAAAGAGATTAATTGTACGTTTTAAATAATGTACAGAATGTGATTTTGTAATATGATAACACTAACTCCTACAGTGTATAGAATTTAAAAAACTCAGAGAATGGAGTCACGACAATTAAGAAAGAGGCGAAATTAGGATAAAGCTATAGATACGAATGTGCACACTGGCTTTACCTTACTTACACAAATTATTCTTAGTAAGTGCAACAGAAACACAAGAAAAATAATACAAAACAGACAGCATAATGTATGAGTATTGCTAACAGACATACTGATGCTATTATAATCTTAGGAGTGAATTAAGTGCTAAGATACATGACAGGTTTAGTAACAAAACTTAAGATTCAGAAAAATATAAACAAATAAAATCCTACTTACACAGAAACTGACTCTTGCTAGAATAATGACAGTAGTTAGAAACACATCTATAATTCAAGTAAATTTTGTTGCTAGTAATGTAACAAACGGGAGCAACCGGCTACTAGTTGTGCTTTACAGAGTGGGAAATCCTCTGACCACTACATTCAGTCATCGTGCTTAAACGTCTAACATTAATCAGTATGCGTGTTGTGAAACACGAGTCCAAATGCCCATATCTGAAAGAGGTTTCTGCACCCTTTTTAACAATGAACAAAGGATATAATTTTTATAAGACTTGTCATTCTCCCACTTTCATTTGTTACCCATATTTGTAAAATTCCGCACGTCCCAAAGAGAAAAATTGCAAGCGTTTACTAAACGATAATATTCAAAACAAACTGATATTGCTATTGTTAGATAGCCTATAGGTGTTATATTTCGAGCTGGAAATAGACGAACTACATTAAGGATACAGGGTACTTATAAATGGTGGAAAAATCGAATTTTTTCTGACTTTATTAAATTCTATAGCCTTTCCTGATTACATTGACATTTACATTATAGGGTTTCAAATGAAAAACGACATATATATCTATACCAGATTTTAAAATTACGGTCATGTATGCCACCACTCCCCCTTTATATCTGTTACAGATACCACTATTATATCGAAAAGAACTGTGAACTTTCTGTTTCCAGCGATTACACATATGATACATTTATAAGTTGGTAACAGTGCTGGTTTCTAGTGTCTGTAAATGATTATCTTTAGTAGTATTTACTTTTGTTTCGCTGAAGCAGTTTGTTCACGTATTACTGAATGTTTGTTGCCCAGGTACTACATATATTTGTGGAAGTATACATCCTTTAGTGTGCAATAAATACGAATTATGCCACGCCCTTCAATAAATTCAGTAAAAGGAAATTCTGTGGTAACCAGTTCACAAAAAAAAAAACAAGCCACACTGTTGAAAGTAACTATGTGTCAGTTTCTCAGGGAAGAAACTCTAACATGACACGCCTCCTGGTGATTCTAATTTTTGTGATAACAATGACGCTGTTTGTAGTGGATTTGTTGTTGTTGATGTGGGTATCTTATCTTCTTTGATAAAGAATGTGATGTGATGGTGTAGGCTGTCTAGAAATAACTGAACATCAAAGTAGCAGGAAGGGTTTAGCGTCACAATTAGTTGTTCTCGGTAGATCCTGCAATAAATCTACATCTAAAATGACTTCGAACATTGTGCATAATTCATATGATGTGAATTTGAAGTTAGTGTATGCAACGGGTGCAATAGGAAAAGGAAATAAGGCTGCTCAAAAGTTTTGTGGTTTGATGGACCTTCCTCCTCCTCCCAGTAGGTTCAGCAAGTACATAAAAATACTTTTATGTGCATTGACGGTTGTGTCTAAAGCAATTATGAAACGTGGAGTAGAAGAAACTATAGATATGAGTGGAACCAGGGACACTGTTGTTGCACTTGAAGGGACATGGCAACGTGTAAGACATCGTTCATTGAATGGTATTGTTAAGTGCTACTTCTCTGGAGAATGGAAAAGCTGTTGATGTTGAGTGCTTACCTAAGTACTGACACACCTGCCATGGTAACACAGAAGGAGATATTGAACATCAGTGTTCCAAGAATTATGATGGTTACAGTGGAGGTATGGAGTGTGTTGGAGCTCTAAAACTATTTCACACGTCAGTGCTCGTTTATAACGTTAGATATACGATGTACCTAGGTGATGGAGACTCTAAATCTTTCAATAAAATTAATGAGTTAAATGTTTGTGGTAATACCTTGGTAACAAAACTGGAGTGTGGACATATGCAAAAGAGGGTGGGTGTTAGATTGAGGATGCTACGAAGAGGAATGAAAGGAAAGTTGCTATCTGATGGAAAATCTCTGTCTGTCCGAGGCAGATTGACATAAACTGAAATAAACCTTCTTCAGAGTTATTATGGACTGGCCGTTAGACGAAGTGCTCCTCTGAATGATGTTACAGCAATGAGGAAAGCTGTATGGACCACCTACTTTCATAAGTTGTCCACAGATGACGACGCTGTTCATGGACTTTGACCTAAAGGAGCAGATTTTTGGTGTGGTTACCAAGAAGCAAAAGAAAGTGGTCAAGTATACCACCATAAGCATTCTCTTCCTGAGTCTGTTATGAATTAAATAAAACCAATTTTTAGAGACCTGAGTGAAGCTGTTTTGCTTAGTAAATGTCTTCATGGGGGCACTCAGAATACGAATGAAAGTTTCAACCATTGCATATGGGAAAGACTATCCAAGAATACACTTGTTGTAGCTTAGATTCACAGTCATAAAAATGTTTTTAAAAATCATCAGCTTTACGCCAGTGACTGTTATAAGTTTTTATTACATTATTGCAATTTCGGCCTTAGGCCATTATCAATTGCTGATATTGTGACTTTAAGCGATGTCAACGTAATGTTACCTGACACATTTGTGTGTCGTTGTCAATCCTGTTATATACATTTGTGTCGTTGTTACACAGTGCGAGCACACGTATACAAACATCGTAAAACAATATAATTTGTAAATGGACATGTTCATTAACCCATCACTAGTCACACATGCATTAGACCACAGATGCAGACTATTTTTTGCAGTCTACTAATAGCCATAATATCAGTACTTTATAATAGCCAAAGGCCTAAATTGCAGTAACGTAATAAAAACTTATAACAGTCACTGGCGTAAAGATGATGTCCTTCAAAAAGTTACCCAAGAATGTTTTTGTAGTACTAAATACATTAAAAGTTGGTCTACTAGATGCAGTGATGTGTTTCAATGCTGGAGTGATAGGAAGTTTGGAAGTCCTGATAAATTTAGGCATAATATGTGGCCCTAATATGGATGATCAATTGCTTTCGTGTGACAGACAACGGGTGCATGAGGCTGAAAGATTCGCTCTTCAAGTTACCAAAGAAGCGTGCTAAAAGGAGTGCCAAGAGGAAGCTTGAAGATGAAGAAATGCTGCAGGTTGAAGACTATGCTTCACGAATGTTCTGAGGCACAATTTTATTGGACTCATATCTTCATTCACAATTACCCACAAGTTGTATTTTTCAGAATTCAGATACAAATATTTCCAGAAGTTTGTAAAGCATTGCGCTGATTTCTTTCTGTAACTTTCAATAGTCCATACTTATGTAGTAGACCAGTAGCCAGAGAAGTACCCTATATCCTTAAGTGTAGAGCTTGCCAGTTCAGCTTGTAATACGGTTTTTGTAGTCTAAACATAGTGTAACGCAAATATCTTGGGTATCAGTGTTTTAGTGGATTTATTACATTTCGTGACGCTTAATGAGGAAAATAAAAATACTTATACATCGTAAATTTTAAACCATATACCTATACTATCTTCTGGTATTTACAAATACAGACATAGCTACCGAGAGGATGAAGTGGGTTATTTGCGACATTTTAAATGGAAGATAGTTAATGTCTATTGAACTCAACAAATGACTAAAGAAGTACACTGAACTGAATGTCGGCTGCTTTCATAGTTCACAGTATGTAGGACGAATACTAATGAATGTATTAAGTAATCCAAGGCGTTTTTAAGATCTGTTTGACAATCATAATTCTCGCATTAGCTATATTTGGGTCAGTAGAAATAATTCCACATGGTGAGTTTGATTATGTACCCTAATGTACAAGGAGTGTCATATTCACAGTGAAAGCACATACATGCCCAAAGCGTACCAGTAAACAGAGATCTGTAAACTAACAGTTTGTCAGAAAGTTGTGAACCGTCACTGACTTTCAGAATGAAATATTGTAGAACATAGTGATAATGTATACTTTTCGACTAAACTCCCATGTAATTGGGCAAAAATTTCACGAGCGACCCTTCATTGTCGAGTGTGCTAGATGTATGATGGGGTAACTCTGTCTGTTGACATAAGACGACGTGCCCCAATAGGTCCTAAGATGAACGGGTCGAGCAGTGCTTAAGCAATGGGCTCCAAGATAACCAGATCAGAATATTCTGAGTTTATCAGTCGGGGGTTATCTCAGAAGTGAAGTCTATAGCATTCCTGTCGACAGAGTGGGGGAACTGGAGCAGCGAACTGTACAGTCTTGTACAGTCTTACGAAATGATCCGGTGGTCTTGGTAAGAATTCTAAATTCACTGCAAACCTCAATAATGACGTTCTGCATCAAAACGCGCTAATGAAACTTGAAACATCTCATTTAATAGGTAAAAACGTACAGTGTTAGGGGCAGGCAAATGAAAATCGAACACCCTCCAGAACGGGACCATGGAATGGTTCCATGGAAAAGTAATCACCACACAAATTAAGACGTTCGTCCATCTGAGAGAAGAGACGAAATTTCTTGTTTCGTAGAACGCGGTCGGCCGCTGTCGGACACAGAACCGCAGCCTCTCTTGCACTTCGTCGTAAGACTGAAAACAACGTCCTTGCATATTTTTCTACAGGTCGACATAGATTTCAGCAGGATGTTGAGGTGTTTCCCAGACAAATCGCTGAAGAGTAGCCTTTGTCCGATTGGCAGTCTAGGGGGTGGAATTACCGTGCAACAGAATGACTATGACATAGCGTTCCTAGGCGTTTTGACCTTATAGTCCTCGCACTGCACGTTGATTGTGGCTCCGCACTCGAAGAACTTGACGAGCAGAGGATGCATCCTGTTGCACGACAACACCCACCCCCACACTACCAATTGGTCGAAGGCTATGCTCCGGGAATTTTGTTGGGAAATACAGCTGCATTATCCGTACAGGCCTGATCTTCCACACTGTCATTTTCACATCTTTGTCGACATGAAGGAGGCCGTGCGTGGACATCGGTTTCCGTCCGAGGAGAACGTGCAGGAATGGGTGCGATTGTGGATCCGCCGGTGGCCGACCAAGTTCTACGAAACAAGAAGCGACGGTCTCGTTTCCCAGTGGGATAAATCTCTTAACGCGTGTGGTGACTGCTTTTGAATGGAACCGTTCCGTGGTTCCGTGGTGGCGGTTGTCGGGTTTTAATTTAACTGCCGATTGTAAATGGTAATTGAATTTCTTGATCAGATAAGTCATGGATCAAGTTTGAGTCCATTTGTTTGGGGAAATAATTGTAATGTCTACATTTCAACTAAATTTACTAACTCGGACAATATTTCATACTTACGTCCGTGGCGGCTAGCAACCATATAGACCCAATACCTCATATAATTCTCCCCTCGCTGGCCGCGGTGGTCTCGCGGTTCTAGGCGGTCAGTCCGGAACCGCGCGACTGCTACGGTCGCAGGTTCGAATCCTGCCTCGGGCATGGATGTGTGTGATGTCCTTAGGTTAGTTAGGTTTAATAGTTCTAAGTTCTAGGAGACTGATGACCTAAGATGTAAGTCCCATAGTGCTCAGAGCCATTTTTGAACTTCTCCCCTCAGTAGCAGGAATCGATTGGTTAATAGTTCATTATTACTTTTATTTCAGTAGAATTTGTTTTGTTATCGTTGAGAGTTACTTCCGTTCAGTTTCGAATCTCTGTAATGTTTATCCAGAGAAATTGTTGTCGCTGGCTTACTCTGGTAAAACAAACGCCAAAATGCTCTATGTAATACTTGTTTCTCTATCGATGAACGTAGCAGACTTGCTTGTAATTCCGGAGAATAATTTCTGGCTATAATGATACACAAATACTTATAAAAAAAAGTAAAAGGTGGTGAATAGAAAAAAGCGTCTGGGTTAAATAATTCAATATAATTCAGTATATGTTATATGTTTATTGCTTCACCCGCCTAGTAACTACGATAACAATATATACTTAAGAGGATGTCGTGAAAAATATTTCACAACAACACACTCGCAGTTATCTCGCGAACGCCGGTCGGGGTGGCCGAGCGGTTCTAGGCGCTACAGTCTCGAACCACGTGACCGCTCCCGTCGCATGTTCGGATCCTGCCTCCGGCATGGATGTGTGTGATGTCCTTAGGTTAGTTAGGTTTAAGTAGTTCTAAGTTCTACGGGACTGATGACCTCAGATGTTAAGTCCCATAGTGCTCAGAGCCATTTGAACCCCGTGCCATGTTTCGTTATTAATTATAATACTCCCTGTGTAAGTTGTCAATGTGAAATAGTTCGTTTGAAATCCAAACTGTTTTGTCACGATGTAAATACACAGTACCAGTACAGTTTAGATTAATTTAATGGCGCTTTGAACTGACTGTAGTAGTGAATTTTTATCTTCAGATGACCAGCAAGACCGCAGAGCGTCTGTGTTGGCGAGAGTGGTGTAGCTTCGGCTGCCAGACGGATACGATGCCAGGAATCGTCATCGCTACGCGGACAACGACTGCCGCCATCTGCTGCCCATGTTCATCTATCCACAGCAGTTTCCCTGCAATGAGTGCATGGACTTCCAACACCAAAGCCAGCATGCATTCAGTGTGACGGTGAGAATCGCAGACGGCACCACAAGACTGGCAATGGTCCATGTTTCACCACTGCAATGTACTCGTTTAGGACTCGCTGTGAATAATGTTGATGTTGCACAGTTTGCGGCAGTACCAGCTGCTTGTCAACGAAGAACGTACCTTGCAGATCAGAGTTAATCCGCTAACGGAAAATAATCCTATATCGCATTTCCTCTTGTGAAGGCAAAACCAGTTTTGAATGAATATTTTCATAAGCACTGACTCTGTGGGAACAACAATGTTGTTAAGCCATGGAAGGCATCGTCTATAAAATGAGACCTCTAAACAGTACTAACGCTCAGAGGAACTATGTTCTTATGTAAAAAACTCTTTAGTTTATACTTTTTCGTATTTATACTTCCTTCTTATGTTTTTTATTGTTATTAAATTTAAATTTAAACGCCTAATCGTTCTCATTTAAGATTTGAGTATTAAGTATTTTCTTGATTAACTTAAGATATGCATTAATAATTCATATAGTTACTCTTCGATATCTACGTTCTACAATATCTCTTCCCCAAAACTATTATCCAATCGGCCTGCATCTACATTTGTTCTCTTCCAACCAATATAAATTGCATGGTAGAGGGTGCATCCCATTGTGTCACTTATTAGGATTATATCTCATTCCATTTGTGAATGGAGTGCAGGATCAGTAACTGCTGAAACGCATAATTGTGGTTGTTTCGGAACCGATAGGTATCGGCCTGTAATATTTTTGTAGATTCCTTACTTAATACTGTTTCTTGGAACAGGCATTCGCTATTTTCGAGCTTGTACCGCAACTTGTGTCTTATTATCTCTGACACGTATTTTCATGGGTCCAAAACACGTGACCATTTGCGCTGTCCTTATTTGTATACGGTCAGCTACTGCTGTGAGTCCTACTTGTGTTTTGTGACATGACTGTATATTTCTAGTATCGCACTGTAACGGGTTGAGCTGTAGCAGGCTCAGTGCCCTGTACAGACTGCTGGGATCGGAGTACTGACCACAGCCAGACAACACCCATGCCGTAAGGCAACTCCGCAGATGCTACCACTTCCTTACTGTTGTTTCTTTATCCCAAGAAACTGGAAAAGTAACTAGCCTCCAGGACGATTTTGTAGTTTAACACACTGTCATGTGACAACAGGCACATGAAAATCACCGACTCTGACCAAGACGTTTCCGCAATTCCCAGAATTTAATTCCTTCCGCAAAGACAGCACCGAGCATTTGACTTTAAACTCCTACCGTGTCAGTCGTCATCATCGGCCACCTGGGCAACATAGCTGCACTCAGTCTGAAATCTTCACCTTAACAATGTCGCAATCTTCACAGCTGGCACATGGCTCCAAACTACGGACCACTGCCTAACTGTTCAGACCTCTGGCAGCCATCGCTCTTCTGTCATCTCAAGGAGATACGTCGACAGTGTTACTGCCGCCACACCATGGCCGGGGCTTCAACTGACAACCTACCAGCACTGAGCTCTCGGAGTCTTTCCGCCACCCACATCCACTCTCCAACCACCAGAGTTAAACACCAGGCAGCATCGTGACCCGTCACAAGTGAGAAGACGCCATTGACTAGCCCTGCACAGTACTGGGGCCGCGAGCAGGGCCTTGCCCGGCACTGTCGACTGAGCTCCCAGCGTGGCTCTGAGTACTAAAAATTGTTCAAATGGCTCTGAGTACTATGGGACTCAACTGCTGAGGTCATTAGTCCCCTAGAACTTAGAACTAGTTAAACCTAACTAACCTAAGGACATCACAAACATCCATGCCCGAGACAGGATTCGAACCTGCGACCGTAGCGGTCTTGCGGTTCCAGACTGCAGCGCCTTTAACCGCACGGCCACTTCGGCCGGCATCCCAGCGTGCTGACGTCCTGACAGTGTGCGTTCACTACGAACTATGAGCAGCCATGTCCACCGATACAACTTAGAATGTTACGAGCTTACGCAAAACTGTGCCAAAGATAAGAAATGACTGTCCAAGTTCAATGAATTACTAGGGGACTATTTTATGTTCTTCTTCTTGTTTACCTACAGCCAGGCCCACCGTCTGAAGTCCTAAACGATGTAGTATTTTGTTGAAAGTAGTGAAAAGTAAGTACTGCATGTCCTGTTTCTTACATAGAGGAAACACTTTCAGTAATTTGAACTTAGTTTCTTGGATTAAGTTTCTTGCCCCAAGATAGAATGAAGAGCCAAAGAAACTGGTACACCTACCTCGTACCGTGTAGGGCCCTCGCGAGCACGCAGAAGTACCGCAACACGACGTGGCATGTACTCGACTAATGTCTGAAGTAGTGCTGGAGGAAATTGGCACCATGAATCCTGCACGGCTGTCTATGAATCCGTAAGATTACCTGGGGGGCGGGATCACAAATATGCTCCATAATGTTCATGTCCAAAGAGTTTGATGGCCAGCGAAAGTGTTTAAACTGAGAAGAATGTCCCTGAAGCCACTCTGTAGCAATTCCTGGCGTATGGGGTTTCGCATTGTCCTTCTGGAATTGCCCCGAGTCCGTCGCAATGCACAGTGGACATGAATGGATGCGGGTGATCAGACAGGATGCTTACGTACGTGTCCCTGTCAGAGTCGTAACTAGACATATCGGCGGTCCCTTATCACTCCAACTGCACACGACTCACACCATTACAGAGCCTCCATCAACTTGAACAGTTTCCTGCTGACATGCAAGATCCGTGGATTCATGAAGTTGTCTCAATAGCCGTACATGTCTATCGATACAATTTGAAACGAGACTCGTCCGACCTAGCAGCATGTTTCCAGTCATGAACAGTCCCATGTCACTGTTAACGGGCCCAGGCAACGTTTAAACTTTGGTGTCATGCAGTCATGAAGGGTACCAGGAGTGGGCCTCCGGTTCCGAAACCCCATATCGATGAAGTTTCACTGAATGGTTCGCACGCCGACACTTGTTGATGGCCCAGCATTGAAATCTGCAGCAATTTGCTGAAGGGTTGCACCTCTGACATGCTCAACGATTCTCTTCAGTCGTCGTTGGTCCAGTTCTTGCAGGATCTTTTTGCGGCCGTACCAATGACGGAGATTTGATGTTTTACCGGATTCCTGATATTTGCGGTACACTCGTGAAATGGTCGTACGGGGAAATCACCACTTCATCGCTCCCTCGGAGATGCTGTGTCCTATCGCTCGTGCATCGACTATAACACCACGTTCGAAGTCACTTAAACCGAGATAAGCTGACATTGTACTAGTAGTTACCGATCTAACAACTGCGCCAGACACTTGTTGTCTTATATAGGCGTTGCCGACCGCAGCGCCGTAGTTTAGCTACTGCTCTCATACATATCTCCGGTGGCCTCTGTAATTGTTGTCAGCATTCCACTGTGGATAGTGCATGTTTAAAGTGAGCACTCGTTTGGATGAATGGTTACACGATAATTATGCTAATCAGATTGTGTTATTCTTTAAGTGCCATTCGTAAATCAGTTTTTCCCGCCATGCATTAAATTGTTTTAATAATATCAGTTCTGTGATTAGATCTACCACAATTATTTAAAGCTGTTGGCTATTAAAAACATGATGGCTGTATGCTTCTTGTAATATTTAAATTCTTAGTGCGGTTTATGTAAATTACAATTACTTGTATGTTCTAATTGATTAAATAATGTGGTGGTAGTAGTGATGACGTGGACAGCAGCAAGGACAATGTGGGGATGGCAATGAACTGGCTGCCGATGGGCGTTGGAGCCAGGCCGCTAATTACTCATACATCAGGCAGTGGGAATGTGTCCTCTTAGAGCCGGCCGCTGTGATCGAGCGGTTCTAGGCCCTTCAGTCGGGAACCGCGCTGCTGCTACGGTCGCAGGTTCGAATCCTGTATCGGGCATGGATGTGTGTGATGTCCTTAGGTTAGTTAGTGATACGACCACCAAATCCGCTAGACAGAAAACATAATTAGGATTGGGGAAAAGGAAAAATAAGGTTGGGGTCAGCTTCACCTTTCAATTGTAATTTATTGTAATTTAATAACACTTTTACAACCAAAGCAGCACATAGCCGGACCTTTACTGAATGCAACTCTTTCACGGGTGAAGGCCTCCAAACAAGAAATCTTAACAAATCAACAAGGTAAAAATACAATTAAGACGGCAATAAAATAATTAAAAAATATCTCAGCAAAGTAGATAGAACAAACATATGCAAGATACAATACCAAAAGCTGAAGGCCACAATTAAGTTTCAAAATTTTATAAAAAATATAGTACCATAATCCTTTAAAGGCAGAAGGCCGCAATGTTTAAGCTCGAAAGATAAATTTAAGAATTAATTTTTTCTAAATTTTTAAGAAAAAAAAACAAAAATAACCATAAGCCTTAAATTTTAAGTAGCTGAAAATAAATAATTAAACACTGGTGGCACTCGGAAGCCTTCAGGGAGGTCGGTCTGCCCTCGTTCACTTAGGCGAGACAGGAAAGGCTACAAACGTAATAATCCACAATGTGGTGTGTATTAGCTGTCAAAATTACACACCATATTGAACAGCGACTACAGGTGAGGAAAGGACGCTGCCTCAAATTACGTTTGTGGCCAGGGCAGGTAACCGGGACACTAACGGCCACTAGGCAGAAAATTCCGCTGGTGAACTCGAATTTGAAACACGGTAATATAGTTAACTTCACCCCAAAGGGCACTGCCTGAATTTACGTCAATGCCCACGGCAGGTAACCAGAGCCCTAACGGCCACAAGGCAGAAAATTCCATTGGTGAACTCGAATTGTAGTCAACCGAAATAGTTAACTGCACCGCATGGTGGCTAAATTTCATCAGTAGAAACACTCGGTGTTGCTCACAGGAAACCTCCCCAAGAGCAAACTACCGAAATTAACCACCACAACATAGATGGACGTGGCTTTGGTAGCTGAAACCACTACACAACTTTGACGTCCTGGGTCGGTGAACCACGAAACTTTTAGGCATCAGACAGCTCCACACGCCGGCCGGGGTGGCCGAGCGGTTCTAGGCGCTTCAACCCGGAACCGCGCTGCTGCTACGGTCGCAGGTTCGAATCCTGCTTCGGGCATGGATGTGTGTGATGTCCTTAGGTTAGTTAAGTTTAAGTAGTTCTAAGTTCTAGGGGACTGATGACTTCAGAAGGTAAGTCCCATAGTGCTCAGACACATTTGAACCAGCTCCACACACGCTCCGATACTGCGCATGGTCTGCCAGCGGACCCAGCCGACTGCACCGCGCGGAGATAACTTCCCTCGTCGCAACAACCGACGACTGATTTCAGAACGCGGACAACATCTAAAATAGTCGTCAGTGGAAATAACACCAACTACACACACAACCTGACAAACACTTGCACGAAGACCTGGACGATATCCAACAGTAACTAAGCACGCACGAAGACAAATCGGTAGTTGAACCACACACACACAGCCGACTCATGAACGATCGGCGAGCCAAAACGCGTCGTCCGGTAGGACGACCGACCGACGATCCACTAAGACTGCGGCCCGGCTCAAGTGATGCGTAACGGCAATGGTCGGGCGAGCCATGTCGACATAGATCTCACTGCTGCTACAACCCGACTGCACTAGTGCCACATTGCACCTCCCTGACTGGCAGGTCCGGACTGTACTCCAGACGCGTTCCAGCTGACTGGCAGACCCGAACTCGCGATCCAACTCCCGACGCAACTGGCTTGCGACAGACAACGACCGGGAATTAATAGCAGTCGAGCAAAGATGTTACGGGAGGGGATATATCGATACGCGCTGCCAGCACCGGTCACGGTCAGGGAAAGCAGCAACTCAGTGACAGTAGTTGGGTGAAAGTACTTTAAAAACAGGGTGTGAAATACATGATGGCGGGAACACGAGCCAGGCACGGCTCAGTTTGGTTTAAGTAGTTCTAAGTCCATGGGACTGATGATCTCAGATGTTAAGTCCCAGAGCGCTTAGAGCCATTTGACCTAATTTTTGTCTTCTTAGGCTGCCTGTGGCACTGTGGCTACAGCCTCCAGCACTCATCCACCAGGAACCGCTGTACTCTGGCACCTACCAAATCCGAGCTAATTTTTCTTCTCTAAATGTATTCCACAACGTGAATACTGACCAATACTCTCATAATATGTCATTCTTTTCATCGCCTGTATTTACAACCTTTTTTTAAGGTTGAGATTCACCTTGTCACATTGTATCACCATGTATTGCTGTCATATGCAATGTGTATGTGCTGCGTGGATATGCACTGAGGTCAAAAAGGCCATGGGATAGCGATACGCATATGTAAAGATGGCAGTGCTGTCGCGAGAACGAGGTACACAGTAAAAGGGCAGTACATTGTAGGAGCTGTCATTTGTACCCATGTGATTCCTGTGAAACGGTTTCCGATGAGACTGTGGCCGCACGATTGGTATTAGTACACTTTGAACGCGGAATCGTCGTTGGAGATAGGTGCATGAGACATTCCATTAACGATACCGTTAAGAAATTCAATATTCCCAGACCCACCGAGTCAAGAGTGTGCCGAGAATACCAAACAACAGGCATTTCCCCTCAACACAGATAACGCAGTTGCCGACGGTCTTAACGTAACAACCAGGAGCAGCGGCGTTTGCGTAGAGTTGGCAGCAACACTACATGAAATTGGGTGTTAATGGGCAATGGCAGCAGACAGTCGACGCGAGTGTCTTTGCTAACAGCACGACATCGCCTGCGGCGCCTCTCCTGGGCTCGTGACCAAGTCGGTTGCACCCTTGATGACTGGCAAATCCTGTCCTGGTCAGATGAGCCGCGATCTGAATTGGTAAGAACTGAAGGTAGATTCCGAGTGAAGTGCAGACCCCGCGAAGCCACGGACCGAACTTTGAGAGCAAGGCACTGTGGAAACTGGTGGTGGCTTCATAATGGTGTGGGCTACGCTTACATGGAATGGACTAGCTCATATGGTCAAATTGAATTGATCGTTGACTCGAAACGTTTATGTTCGGCTGCTGAGACCATTTGCAAGAATACCTGGACTTCAGTGGAACTGTTATTGGGACACAATTGTTCACGATTGTTCTTGACATTTGGAGTGAATTATTTGACCTCATAGGTCGACCGGCATGATTCCCATCGAAGTTTTATCGGACGTAATCGACAGATCAGTTCGTGCACCAAAAAATGTATGTGTGAAATCTTATGGGACTTAACTGCCAAGGTCATCAGTCCCTAAGCTTACACACTACTTAACCTAAATTATCCCAAGGACAAACACACACACCCATTCCCGAGGGAGGACTCGAACCTCCGCCGGGACCAGCCGCACAGTCCATGACTGCAGCGCCACAGACCTCTCGGCTAATCCCCGCGACTCGTACACAAAATCCTGCACCAGCAACACTTTCACAATTACGGGCAGCTATACAGGCAAGGATGTCATATTTCTGCTGGGGCTTCCAATGACTTGTTGAGTCCAAGCCACGTCAAGATATCGCTGGACTGCTCCTGGGAAAAGGAAGTTCGACAGGATATTTGGAGGTATCCCGCGACTTTTGGCACCTCAGTGTAAGTTTAGTGTGTTTTTGGCGGATCGTGGGTTGTGAACAAGATTACCTCGAGTCACTCTCTAGTGCGTTTTTCATAATGTACGCCCTATCACGAATTAGACTGGCTAGAGCTACTCTCTAGTCCTAGTTCCGTGGCTACCACTTTAATTTTCCGTTTGATGATCTAGACTGATAAGAGCCAGTCTCCAGTACTAGTTTCATTACTTAGAACGATGCTTTGTGCGGTTAGTGATAACTCATGAAATTCTTTGTAATGAATTAAAAAATATACCACCAGAACTTTCTGTAGCACAAGTTCAAAAATATGGTTCAAAAGGCTCTGAGCACTATGGGACTTAACTTCTGAGGTCATCAGTCCCCTAGAACTTAGAACTACTTAAACCTAACTAAACTAAGGACGTCACACACATCCGTGCCCGATGCAGGATTCCAACCTGCGACCGTAGCGGTCACGCGGTTCCAGACTGAAGCGCCTGGAACCGCACGACCACATCGGCCGGCCGGTGCACCAGTACTGGACTGCATGTATTACTACTGTGCTGCCTCTGTCTTGCATACTACGCAGGAGTCATCAAAACAAGTTGAGAGAGATTCGGTGTACATAAGTAGCCATACAAAACAGTCGTCTCTCGGTTGCCTCTTTCACGAATTGAAGAGTTTAAAGGAATCTCATTTTGGTACAGTCAGTCATCAATTGTGGCAATCAAATACATTTTCTCAGCTATCTTTTTGAACGAAGGACAACGAGAAACTAATGTCCGAGGGCTGAGCTATCCCAAGACTAAATCTGTGCTCTTGATTAATTCCCAAGCCATTACTGATCTTGCACCTTTCACTGAATCTTTTGTCATCACATTTTTCTGATTACAGCCAGCCTAAAGACTACAACAAAATTGTTAAAACTCTCGTATTCTTAGTTCTTATTCGTAGTCTTTCCCTTATATGAAAATTAAGTGCCTGGAAACAGCAAGGTCGCGGAACAGACTCTCTTTTGGGTTGCGGACTTTTGTGTTTTAATCTAGTGTCACGTCTCAGTGAACGTAAGGAGTTACCGGAAGCTACACGTGGTTCGGGTTCCACGTTAAAATGTAGGTTCCTTTTGCCTGGGCTAATAACTGGGCTAGGTTCGGGACACGCAGGTCACCGAAGTGACATGGAACAGAACTACTTCCTTCAGGCTAAGCAGGCAGAGGAAATTATTATTATTATTATTATTATTATTATTGTTATTTATAGACACATACGAAACAATGTACGATCTTTGTAGCTTTAATGTTGGTCCCAAGCACTTGGTTTCATGTAAGTGGAATTTCAGAAAGATTGGCATCACCATGACGCTATGTATGAACAGGAACCTCAGCAATAGATTACCCTGTCATAATGTGGCGTAATATCGCTATAAAAAGGAGACAGGTAAAATGTAGTTCATTGTAACACTCAATAGCCTCTCTTTTCGGCGACTTGAATTATACTTCGGTATTAAATCATCAACTTTCACATAACCCATTAAGGGCGCTCATATGGTGGTTCGTACGTAGAACGGGAAGCACCTGGGACTATGTACTAATATTTTATTATATTCTAAAAGACGAATGGTGACCTGTAAGTATCCATAAAAAGTTTCATTTCTGACCATGTTAAAAACTTGTTGCCACGCTGGGTAGCCGCCCGGTCTCAGGCGCCTTGTCACGGTCCGTGCGGCTACCTCTGTCGGAGGTTCGAGTCCTCCCTCGGGCATGGGTGTGTGTGTCGTCCATGGCGTAAGCTTTTTTAAGTTAGATTAAGTAGTGTGTTGGCTTAGGGACCGATGACCTCAGCAGTTTGGTCCCGTGAGACCTTACCACAAATTTCCAAATTTAAAAAGTTGCGTATTATCGACCTTTAAATCATTTTCTTGAAAGAAAAACACCAGACTATACTACATTATTTTCCGTTTACTGAGAGCTTGCGGGGGGGGGGGATGGTGGGAGGGGCGGAAGCGGCTACCGCCCTTGCAGCTGGCAGAAATTAAAAAGTTCCATCGTTGTTCATGATGATATTTTTTAAATTGATACTGCTACAATGTTTAGGCAAGATTCTTTTCTATTCATTTTGATTTAATATGGAATTACGACAGATTATATGCGTCTCTTATTCTGAACATCAATGATCGGTTGCTGAAGAATTCTGGCGGTCATGAGATTCATATCTAAGTAGAAGGTGCCCTTTACTATTTTATCCATAGTAAATAAAAATATGTTTAAAAAATGGAAAAGAGTCTTATGCATCTCAGCAGCTTAAAGATTCAATATAGAGGAAATGCCAATCGGCGTCGAATGTCTTAGCAATTCATTTGCCCATTTGATATAAATGGAATTTAAATCAATCTCCAGTCATTTAGATTAAGATCTCTCTAGATCGATTACCTCATCATTGACGGGACCTTACACCTTCAGATTCCTTAATTTATAAATAAAAATATATGTGTTGAAAATATTTCCCCCCATCTGGTGTTACACTTGATTGATATCAATCTTCCAGTAACATCAACAGGAAAGGATTAATTCATTTCATCCTGCCGCAGCGAAGTAGTGAAGTCTCGGTAGGTAATTGTGAGGTGGGAGACGGTCTGAACTCCGAGACGGCAGAGCCCAGAACTTGCTATTACGCGAAGCGCATAAGGCTGGCGGCTTGTGTGCTAAACGCCGATATCAATTACCGAAGTGGATAGGTAACAAACATGGCCGTGCGTGCGCCACGTTTGATGTTCCCCCATCAGCGAGCGAGTGTACACACGGCGCGCTATTGCTCACGCGCGTTATTGTGGTCCTCCGCAAACACGCAGGCGAGTCGTGTGCACAAGGAGTCCACATGGGGCACGTCTGGTAACAGTGGTCTCCACTGGTGGGTGGTTTTCGGAATATGGAAAGCCAACAATGGGAATATGAGTTCCTGGCTAAGTACGAAAATGGACATGACGGATGCTGTAACCGCCTTTATGTGACATCCGGTTTGCGTCTACTGCAAATCTATCCCGTGGAACTATAATTGTTTAGAGGCAGTTAAACACTAATAGGTAGCTACATCTACCACACTACTCATTATAAGCGTCACACATGAAAATTTCAGCAAATTATTGACTGTAATTCGTCTTCAAGTGGCTTTTTTTTTCATGAAATATTATTTTCGGGTACTCGTGTTTGTTTCAGCAATAAATATTAATCGAAAAGATTCTTCCGTGATTAAAAGTAATTCTTTTTTGCATCTTTATATTTCTAGGTCATGTTTCATCACCACCGAGTTGGCTACCTTTTTCGGAATTATCTGGCATGGCTTTGCGATGTTCATCCTGATCAGAATTGTCTTCATCAAAGCTCTTCTCAAAAAGAATAACCCGTCGTTCTCCTAAGAATTTCCAAAAATATAAACACAATCGAATGATGGTGCTGCAACATCACCGAAACGCATATCGGTAAAAGCGGAAGAAATAATGTGATGCTAAAGGTAAAATTCTTTTAAATCTCGTCTGTCTAGAAGCTAAAAGCGAAAAATTCACAAGGAATATAACTATAACACTTGTTCGATAACAAGTTATTCAATACGCCACATCACATGTAAGAAGAGATAAATCGCAATTGCAATACCCTTTCAGATATTTTACAGAAACCCACAACCGTATTGTATTTATTAGACCGTCGTGGCAGCGATTGCGATTCTATTTCAAATATTTAAATTTTATGTTTAAATTGTTCAACGGTATCACACATCATCGCATAGTCAAGTAAGGCAGTTGGCAGAAATGAAAATTTCGGTATCACACATCGACAAAGAACGAAACAGATGTGAGCAAAATGCGTAAGAACACTGACCATATTCATTAGGCCGTGTCATTTAAAAATGTTCTCTATAAACCTAAAACAAGAGAAAGACATCGATAATTGGATCAGATTCCGTTGATATAATGTGAACAGATTCTATGGACACTCCTGAGAGAATGCAGCTATTCCGCACGGAAAACTCAATTCAGCCTATGTAACTGCAGTACGATAATGATTATCATACGACTGACTTAAAGAAACTGACTTTGTCTACCACAGATATTGTTACTAACGTATTGGGTACTCCTGAGCGGTTTTATGATCTAACTTTAAATTTATTCCAAAAGTGTCATCTCCTTTAAGTCCTCCTTAATATAAGGCCACATTGTGACGTATAGTTGCAACTTTAAACTGGAATTACGTGTTGCGACAAGTGACAGTACTGAAGTAATTACCGGTTTGTGAAATTATTTTTTTCGGGAATGGTTCAAATGGCTCTGAGCACTATGGGACTCAACTGCTGAGGTCATTAGTCCCCTAGAACTTAGAACTAGTTAAACCTAACTAACCTAAGGACATCACACACATCCATGCCCGAGGCAGGATTCGAACCTGCGACCGTAGCGGTCTTGCGGTTCCAGACTGCAGCGCCTTTAACCGCACGGCCACTTCGGCCGGCTTTTTTCGGGAATAGTTATAAACATTTATAAAGAAGATAAGAGATACAGTGATGTGCCATAGAAACGCAAATGGTTGCGAATGATTTACTTTTAAGCCTTTTCGAAAGCTGCATGAAAAATACTTGAACTTACACTGGGATCGAGTTGATTTCAAACCAAGAAAACAATATCCTACACATAAATAGCGTGATGTACTTCGGTGTTGAGTTATTATTGGAATCACAACTTCCAGTAGCACAGTACCTATAATTAATATTTGTCTGATCGTAAGAATTTTCTCACTCTCAACAAATGATAGAAACTCGCATAAAATGTTCCATATTTGTTCTGCTTCACCCTACGCAAACAAGAACTCGTCGCACTCTAACCTGACACAGCGTTGATG
Organism: Schistocerca nitens; assembly: GCF_023898315.1. Classification (NCBI taxonomy): domain Eukaryota; kingdom Metazoa; phylum Arthropoda; class Insecta; order Orthoptera; family Acrididae; genus Schistocerca; species Schistocerca nitens. Next base: position 122,302,927 of record NC_064622.1, on the reverse strand, counting down.
AAACATCTGTGTTTACAGAATGAGCGTTCTATTAAATAGTTCCTTTGGGTGTCCACACAGATAAAAGTTGAGGAAATTGAGATGGAGTGAACGTGCTGGATGTTCTCCGTTATCTGTTCACTCGGCGTGGTTGATATTGGTTAGTGAATATCGAACATGGTGAATGGAGATCCATCCTGCGTAAACCGTAAGATTATTATTGCCTATGGATGATTAGATGAATTCATCAGGAAGTTGACTATCATTGGAGATAAACAGTGTTATTACTTTAATTTTCAGCAACGACTCAGAAACGCAACATTTTCAGGTCGTATGGTACCACTAAATAATTTTCTACTTTATGATCTCGCTTTGGCAGTGTAGAATTCTCACACTCTCATTCACCTGAGCAGTATTTTCTGGGTCTTATACAAGTGTTGGGAGAGTTATTTATGACTACTGTTTATATTACGTTGTCATGAAATGTTTTAAACTTTCACTTTTGCAAGCATTCTCAAAAATTTTAGAAAAAGTAATGTACAGGCAGCTGCTCAACCATCTGACCACAAATAACATATTATCAAGAACACAGTTTGGATTTCTCAAGGGTTCTGATACCGAGAAGGCTATTTACACCTACAGTGAAAATGTACTTAATTCATTGAATAACAAATTACAAGCAGCAGTTATTTTCTGTGATTTGTCAAAGGCTTTTGATTGTGTGAACCACAACATTCTTTTAAGTAAATTAGAATTCTATGGTGTCACGTGCAGTGCTGCAAAATGGTTCAAGTCATACCTCACTAACAGGAAACAGAGGGTGGCAGTGCAAGGCACTAGTGAATTAAGTCATCAGTCATCATCAGAATGGGAAGAAATTACATGTGGTGTCCCACAAGGATCTATCTTAGGCCATTGCTTTTTCTTGTGTACATTAATGATCTCTCATCAGTTACACTGCCAGAAGCAGAGTTCATTTGTTTGCAGATGACACAAGTATTGCAATAAATAGTATGTCAAGTGTAGTTCTAGAAGGATCTGCTAATTATATTTTCATGGATATTAATAAATGGTTTAAAGCCAACTCACTGACATTAAACTTCGAAAAGACTCATTATATGGAATTAAGAACCTGTAACAGGTTTCCACCCAGCATATGCATAAAATACGAAGAAGAGCAGATAGAAGAGGTTGACAGTCTTTAAATTCCTGGGATTACAACTTGATAATAAATTCAGTTGGGAAGAGCACACCACACAACCACAGAACTGCAGAAACGCCTTAACAAATCTGTATTTGCAATTCGAGTGTTAGCAGACATAGGCGACATAAAAATGAAAAAGCTTGCATACTTTGCCTACTTTCATTCCATAATGTCATATGGTGTAATATTTTGGGGTAACTCTAAGTCAAACAAAAGTTTTGAGAGTCCAACCGCGCGACCGCTACGGTCGCAGGTTCGAATCCTGCCTCGGGCATGGATGTGTGTGTTGTCCTTAGGTTAGTTAGGTTTAAGTAGTTCTAAGTTCTAGGGGACTTATGACCTCAGCAGTTGAGTCCCATAGTGCTCAGAGCCATTTGAACCATTTTGAGAGTCCAAAAGCGTGTAATACGTATTATTTGTGGAGTAAATTCACGGACGTCCTGTAGAAACCTCTTCACAGAACTGGGTATACTAACTACTGCCTCTCAGTATATTTACTCATTAATGAAATTTGTCCTAAATAATATATCTTTTTCCAACAAACAGCTCAGTTCATACATACAATACCAGGAACAAAAATGATCTGCACAAGGACTTACAGGCACTTACTTTAGTTCAAAAAGGGGTCCACTACTCAGGAACAATCATCTTCAATAATTTGCCAGTAAACATAAAAAAATTAGTTACAAATAAAGATCAGTTTAAAAGGAGCCTAAAGGACTTACTAGTGGCCAACTCCTACTCCATTGACGAATTTTTTAATACAAACAAATGATGTATAAATTCATACTATTAGTATTGTTATTTCAGCTTAAAAAAAATTTACATGTTCCACATCCACGAGGATCTCCTCGGCACGGATCTATGGAACGAAAAACTAATCTAATCTAATCTAACTTTTATTTTCGTCACCGTGTACATCTTGTAATTAATACAGCACAGTAACTTTGGGTTGCCCCAGACTTTCCCTATACAACATTTCATATCAGAGATATATTTATCTCTTCGTTTTATCATTCATGGACGATGTAAGAGAAAATCAGACCTTAGCTGCAGTTGGGCATTTAAAGAAGTCAAAGACAAAATTTGTGCTGGACTAGGACTCGAAAACTGATTTCCCGCTTTACGATAGTGGTTGTCTAAACCCTTTATTATTATTATTATTATTCTAAAGATGGGATGGTGGCAAAGTCACAAGGGTCGTAACGTGAGGTCTGCGGACCATGTCGTGTTCCCGCCCTCCAGGAACAAAGGAAAACATAGGAAACATGGAGTAGAGCTACTATGAACATCTGTTACTGATTTCGGACATGTCCGAAACAACAGACACCATATCCATATAAGTATATAGTTCTGGCAACACCGGCCATGACCTTCTTCTTCTGTGAGGCTGCACACACATTCCCCGAGCTCTTACGGGACTTGCTAAGAATGTCTTCCACGAGTAATGAGTGCGTTTGGGTGGGACACTACGAATGTAGTGTGTGGATATACATGGTGAGAATGTGGGTCTCGCGGGAGGAGTGCGCGAGATAGTCCCTGCAGTCCCGCTATCCTCTGTGCCCTCGGTGTCTCAGATGGATGCCGGCGCGATAGCTCAGCGTGTTCGGTCAGAGAGCTGGGTGGCCTCTGCAATAAAAAACTGAGTGAAAGGATCAACAAAGAACTTCAACGGATGTCATGTGATGTAGGCAACGACCAAACACAACGAGCAACGACGAACAAAATGAAACAACAACAAAAAAATTAATAAAAAATAAAATAAAATGGATAGAGCGTCTGTCATGTAAGCAGGAGGTCCCGGGTACGAGGCCCGGTCGGGGCATACATTTTCACCTGTCCCCGTTGACAAATATCAACGCCCGTTAGCAGCTGAAGGTAATTAATATAATTATAATTTCGTTATAGACGTATAGTTTTTACCGTTCGGGTATCTCAGCACGCTTTCCATCCAACCCATGTTCTCAACTCGTCACACACTGCAAGTGAGGCGTTCAATATCAGCATTGCTCAGCATTCCCTCAGGTGTTCGGACGTAGCATTCAACCGCACTGAAGCTATTACTAGCCAGAAGTCTCATATAGAGAGAAGTCAGAAATAGTCTGAAAAGATCTAAGGTCATTGCAGGGGAGAATGTGCCATTAAATAACGGTCAAGAAAAACAATTCGATACGTTACTCCGTTTCACAGGCAATTAGCAGTGAAGTTAGGCAATCAGGGTATTGCGCTTGCAGATTCAAACAGCCCGCCAGATACATTTACCGTCAGTTTTTCTCAAAGCGTAGATGTCATCGTAGCGAGATTGCTTTATCTTTAGCTCGGATTCGATTCTGTAGTTCCATCTGATGTAAAATCTTTGTTTCATTCTCCTGTTCAGTTTTAGGACAGAAAAGAACACCATTGGCGACACCGTCTCTGGCGGGTCGCATGAATTTGCGCACGCAATGGCCTCAGTGGCTAATACGAATGCTAATTAACCCGGAAATGGCACAACGTATCCATTTCTTAACAAAAAAAAAAAAAAAAAATGGCTTGAGCACTATGGGACTTAACTTCTGAGGTCATCAGTCCCTAAGGTTACACACTGCTTAACCTAAATTATCCTATGGCAAACACGCACACCCATGCCCGAGGGAGGACTCGAAACTCCGCCGGGACCGGCCGCACAGTCCATGACTGGGGCGCCTTAGACCGCTCGGCTGTTCCCGCGCGGCCAGCATTTTCGATTCAGCGGCCATATATATATATATATGTGTGTGTGTGTGTGTGTGTGTGTGTGTGAGAGAGAGAGAGAGACTCCGATCTCAACCTCAGTCCGAAAGAACAGACATCACAGATATAATAATATGTAGTATGTGTCTTTTCAGATAACGCCAACATGCTGCGACTGCTAGCGCATCTGATTCTCTCTCTCATCACAGCTCCTTTCATACACTATTGTCATGCGCAGTCACTGATGTTTTGCTGTCCAGCGCCATCTGTCGGACATTGTGTGAACCTTTTTTTTTGTTTTTTTTTCTAATAAAACTCCATGTCATTCCAAGCATGTGTGTCAGTTTTCTCTCTCTGTCTACATTATTCCGTGGATTATTAAGTTTTCAAATTTATACTGACTTTTTGACCACCCGGTATATTTATATTAAGGAAGTTCTGGTGCAATATGGTGACGTGGGAGGCATTTGTCATGAACGCTGTTCAACTCGAAACAGGTTGGAATGTTATAGCACCGCGCATTCGATAGAAAAGCACATCATTTGCGTGTTTGAGGATATCGTATGCATATTACATACAACAGACATATGGGGTGTGTTTTATGTACAACCAAAGTGGCCGTCTTCGTCCTAATCGCGCTCGGAGAGTTTTTGTTTTACGGTCTTCGTTAGAACAGCACCGTAAGTTTACGGTTACTAATCTTGTCTTCGCTGGTAATTAGCTTGGGACCACCTCCTCCCTCGTTTCTTGTGACCAGCCGACAATTCCCACTATCACCGGGGCTGATCTTCCGCCGTTGCAATCAAAATTTGACCCCTTTCCTGCTACTTCTTGGACGGCGTCGCACGTGACTCAGAATGGTGATGGTTTGGTTGTGTGTTCCCCTGTCCCATCTTCCGTTGGCCGTGTTATTCTGTTACTCCTGCAAGTACTGTGGTACCAAGTGGCCTACGCGAGGCGCACGTATGGGATGCAGACCCCTGTGGAGCTGCCCTGGAGTCAGACTGTGTCGGAGGCGTAGCCTTCCGAGCCTCCAGCACAAGTACAGTAATGCCCTCCTGTTCCCTGGGGATCGTGATTTGCCTCCTATTGCGACTCCAGTTACGGAACTTGCTATCTCAGAGTAGTCGCCCGCTGTCTTTGAGACACACTCTGATTGCCCTCCTTCAGAGTCGGTATGCCTTGCAGAGCGACCCTTCTCACATTGGGATGTCACAGACTGCTATGGACGTGGTACAAGATACGCCTACGCCTCCGGCTGCAATGGCTATTATACCTCGCATCGAGCGTAAACAACGTGTACTGCCGGACCGTACAGCGTCGCGCAAAACAATCAAGTGCAAAGAGTCGGTTATAGGCACCCCACTATGAGATTCGTCATTGGAATTCGCGATGGACAGTGACAGGTGACTGGTGGAAAAATTGTACTGCTCTGCTGCTATTTCTGTGGTTTTTCTTTGAACTGATGGCTCAATCTTATATCTTTGTCACATTAAATGGAAACTGAGTGGCAAAAGAGTTGCAACTAGCTTCGCTGTGCCTAGTTAATGTATGGCTCCTGTGAGGATATTGCGTCCCGGCAAGAGGTTCAATTTTGGAGTTTCCTTCTCACTAGATTTCGAACTTATTTTAATGTAGCACCAGAATTTTCGACGGGAACTGGCTTAGTCTTTCGGGAAGGCATTCCCACTGAGGAGGTTAGACGTCACATTGGTTGTCTTATAACCTTCGGATGGTTCTGATCGCCCAGTGGAACAGCCGAGTATTTATAAAGTGGAGATTATTTACCTTTTACATAGCCGCCCTCGGGGTCTATTGTTAGGCGGTGATTTTAACTATGTTCTGCGTCTTTTTATCAGTCTTATCATTAATTATTGGCAGGATGTAAACGAGATGATACGGCAACGCCCTTGGGAGTATAAGCATCCGACATTCGACAATTTCCCTTCTGACTGTGAAATGAATCACTAGCATACCTCATTTTATATATATATATATATATATATATATATATATATATATATATATATATATATATACAGGGTGAGTCACCTATCGTTACCGCTGGATATATTTCGTAAATCACATCAAATACTGACGAATCGATTCCACAGACCGAACGTGAGGAGAGGGGCTAGTGTAATTGTTTAATACAAACCATAGAAAAATGCACGGAAGTATGTTTTTTAATACAAACCTACGTTTTTTATAATGGAACCACGTTAGTTTTGTTAGCACATCTGAACATATAAACAAATACATAATCAGTGCCGTTTGTTGCATTGTAAAATGTTAATTACATCCGGAGATATTGTAACCTAAAGTTGACGCTTGAAACCTCCGACGTTCAGTTGCGTGTTGTAACAAACACGGGCCAAGGTCGGCGAGCAGTATCTGCAGGGATATGTTTACTATGACGACCGTGATTACGAGTGTGGCTGTAGTGCACTGTTGTGGTTTGGTCTAGTAGTCGTAGTGTTCGCATGTACCGCTTGCTGCTATTGTTATTCTGCATTCGTCTCCGCACGCAGACCAACTGTAGTACACCGTGTTACCAGACGTCTGTGATAGTGTAGTGTTGTAGTGTAGTGTTGTAGGAACTGTGACCATGGTGTGTTAGAGCTCTGAAAAGGCGGAGATGATACTCATCTATGGCGAGTGTCGACGAAATGCAGCTGAAGCCTGCAGGGTGTATGCAGAACGGTACCCGGACAGAGAGCATCCAACGTGCCGCACAATGCAAAACATCTACCGCCAACTGTATGCAACAGGTATGGTCGTAGCACGCAAACGGGTCCGTAACAGGACCGTCACAGGAGAAGCGGGTGCAGTTGGTGTGTTAGGTGCTGTTGCCATGAACCCACACTTGAGTACACGGGACATTGCGAGAGCCGGTGGACTGAGTCAAAGTAGTGTCATGCGCATACTGCATCGTCACCGCTTTCACCCGTTTCATGTGTCGCTACATCAGCAATTGCATGGTGATGACTTTAATCATCGAGTGCAATTCTGACAATGGGCACTAACAGAGAATGCGTTGCAGTTCTACCTGTTTACCGATAAGGCGTGTTTCACAAACCACGGGGCAGTGAATCTACGGAACATGCATTACTGGTCCGTGGACAACCCTCGCTGGCTCAGACAGGTAGAGCGACAGCGACCGTCGACTGTAAATGTATGGTGCGGAATCATTGGCAACCACCTCATTGGTGCTCACTTCATTGCAGGGGCCCAAACAGCTGCAACATACATCGCGTTTCTACAGAATGATCTGCCAACGTTGCTCGAAAATGACCCACTGGAAACGCGTCGACGTATGTGGTATCAGAATGATGGTGCACCTGCACATTCCGCAATTAACACTAGGCTGACCCTTGACAGGATCTTCAACGGGCGTTTCATAGGACGTGGAGGACCCGTAAATTGGCCATCCCGTTCTCCTGATTTACACCTCTGGACTTCTTTCTGTGGGGTACGTTAAAGGAGAATGTGTACAACCCCAGAGGATATGAAACAACATATTGTGGCAGCCTGCGGCGACATTACACCAGATGTACTGCGGCGTGTACGACATTCATTACGCCAGAGATTGCAATTGTGTGCAGCAAATGATGGCCACCACATTGAACATCTATTGGCCTGACATGTTGGGACACACTCTATTCCACTCCGTAATTGAAAACGGAAACCACGTGTGTACGTGTACCTCACCCCTCATGGTAATGTACATGTGCGTCAGTGAAAAAGACCAATAAAAAGGTGTTAGCATGTGGACGTAATGTGCTGTTCCAGTCTCTTCTGTACCTAAGGTCCATCACAGTTCCCTTTGGATCCCTACGTAATTCGGTGCTCTCCGATACACACGATCGAACAGCGGAGGAGTGGTACTCAAGCGTCAACGTTAGGTTACATTATCTCCGGATGTAATTAACATTTTACAATGCAACAAACGGCACTCATTACATATTTGTTTATATGTACAGATGTGCTAACAAGACTAACGGGGTTCCATTTAAAAAAAACGTAGGTTTGTGTTAAAAAACATACTTCCGTGCATTTTTTTATGGTTTGTATTAACCAATTACACTAGCCCCTCTCCTCACGTTCAGTCTGTGGAATCGATTCGTCAGTATTTGATGTGGTTTACGAAATATATCCAGCGGTAATGTTAGGTGACTCACCCTGTATATATATATATATATATATATATATATATATATATATATATATATATATATATATATACTTTTCTTTCTAATATAAGTCTCATCCATGGTCCATCATATCGTTTCTGCTTCCTATTTCCGGGTCTGGGGTTGCCATTCTACTGTGACTAGCACTTGTCCACGCTAATTCCCCATACACAATATTTCACTGACGGCGCTCACATGGCGCTCGCAAAGTTCCACCACGAGACAGGCTACATCGCACGACAAGTGATGGCTGATAACACACCGAGTCTTAGCGTCGACTCGCGCCCTAAGCGTGAACCGCTAACACCAGACGAAACAAATCTGAAAATCGAGACGTACATGCTGTATGGCACGATGTACCGTCTTGAAACAACGAAATACATAAAGCGACGTACATCCGTACCTTGGGCAGTGTACAAAACACCACGGAAAGTAAAAAGAAACAATTTCATTGGCCATCGTGATACTTGTGAAGGCTTTTCTACGAGAATGCTATGGCAGAATGCGATGCTCAGTTGCCATCAAATTACGACAGATATCCTTGCTCTCCTGGAAGTGGAAATCTGACAACAATTGTGAGGTCCAAAGAAATACCAGCAGTAGACAGTTATTCGGTGTACTTAGTCTTGCAACGTGCCTGGCGTGGTACGCCACAAAAAGTGTCAATTCGTGATGAAATATAACTTGGTCCTTCCATTGACCTTGACCGATTTATGTCCTGCTATTGCTTTGTAGGTGGTATATAGAATCCTGTTGGCCCGGGTTCGAGTTCTGTTCCTCTCTCCATTTTCCGTTTAGTCAGTAGTAGTAGTTGTTGTTATGATTATAATTTCCTCGTCTTCTTCTATTTTCCCATGAGGGCTGGTTATTCTCATTAAGGTTTGAATTTTGGTTTCGATTCGATCGATGTTTTCCCCCATTTCGTCCATCGTTATTCCTCTCTGGCGAATCTGGCCAGTTATGCTCATCATTTGTATTTCTTTCAAACAAGTTGCAAATTACTTTCACCTACTCGATTCGCACAGAGCACTCGAAAGCTTCGATTTAATCACTGCATCTACCGATGAGCAGTTGCTGGTAACGCAAAGGTAATTTCATATAGTAGCGCCCTGTAATTTCCTTGGGACTGTACGGTTGATCCAAGAATCGGTTTTTCTTGACCAGGGATTCGAAGAATTTAACAGGACTGCGGAATCCTGACGCATCTATGTCCTTTTCTAGCTCGATCTCCTGTTTATCCTTTCCAGTATGTCATGCTCCAGTACGTGCTCAGGAATGCGTCCTTCAATTCCTGGTAGGAGCGACAACACTCCGCAACTTCGCAGATACGCTCTGCATTCGACCCTTGTAAGAAATCACAGAAAAACTGGAGCTTGTACTTCAGTGGCCAAGATTCTGGTAGCACGACATCGTACTGTTCCATCCAGGTCTTTGGATGTAATGTGTTGTTTGCCTCCTTGTAGACTTGAAAATCCTCGATGGTGAAGAAAAATTTGTGGTCGAGAGGTTCGACGTATCCGCCGTACGAATTTTCCCTCTCGTCTACTGAGCGTGACTGCATGTATCCGTGCCCAAACGATCCTCGTGCACTGTCATGGTAACCCCTCGTGTTGTCACATTTACGTAATAACGTTGCTGACCTCCGTAGACGTGTACATTTGTTTTCCGATTCGGTCTCTGACATGCTGCGTGTTACCGACGGAGCATGTTCTATTACGCGTTTCGCCACGGCAGGAGCATATTCCTGTTGCATTCGCCCATGTTCAGCGGGTGTGTCCTGATACAGCGGTTCGGAGAATCGCAAAACATTTTCTTCGCTTCCGTGATGCCCTCGATAGCGCCCTACCGGAGGAGATTGTGTTTGTAATTGCGCGATCCGATCATGTACCTGCCGAAAGTCCTTAGCCAACTCGTTTTCTTGTGCCGTGACTCGGGTCCTCTGCTCTTTAACTTCAGAGACTTCGATCTGTTTGATTTCTATGCGATCGATTCGCCTCTCTGCCTCACTCATTTTTTCCTGCGTTCCTTGAACTATTTTTTGCCTTGGTTTTGGAGAGTTGAAAGTGCCTTTTTTGACTTACACATCCCAGTTCTTGCCAGTTTAACTTGTTCTTGGGCCACTGATGCGTCGTTTCGTGATACTTGCGCTACCAGTCGCGCCATTTTGGCATCGCGCTTCGCCTGGTTGTGACATCTCGCGTTTATGCTGTCGTTTTCTTGACATTCTCTAGCTCCTCTTTGATTCTTACGATCTCTTTGACTACATGTATACCGTCTGTGGCTGCTCTTATGACTAATTTGTGTCCTTCCCCCTTTTCCTCCCGTCTCGTTTTCTCTGCCTCTTGTCTCTTCCTTTGTTCTTGTTGCGTGAACAGCATGAAAGCCTCAAATTGAGATCCACCGGTAACACCTCCAGGACTAGATGAACGAAATTCCATCATTCCGTGACGTTTCGTTCGTGATTCTGGTCTGCCACTCACTGATGGTGCTTCTTGAACCAACAGCGCATACGTTTCGTTCTGCTGCGGTCTCCCATACATTTCGTAACCTGACTGAGACAAGTCGTCATACTCTGCATTTCCTATGTTCGACATTTCTGGCCGGTCTAAACCACGTTGACCTGAGAATCCCGCGTAATATCTGCCTGGTCACAGCTAATTATCTGACGTGGGTCCATAGTTTAAGAACAGAATTTTTCCGCTACTTTGTAGCATACGTGCCTTGTTTTGAGGGTGTCTTTCCGGAAGCATGCACTCTAATTCTGACCCAAACGAATTTAAACTCTACACATTCCTATGCCACGCAGATTCTACTCTAAATTACACTCCCGTGAGCTATTGATTCCTAGTTGGGGTGACAGAAAGAAAATAGGCTGTGTTATAAGTAGGTCGGAAGGCAAAGCTTTATACTGGGGTATGAAAACTGAATCGCAAGGCAGAACATATGAGCAGAGCTCAGAATTGCGTTGGTAGAGACCTATTTGAAGGTATAAACTTCAGTAGTAGCGGTTGCTAAAGTTACAATGGGTTCTTCCAGACTTATGTCGAAAAGAACTTGTATTTAGATGATCCCTTGAAGGAAACGGATTTAATATCAATCATTATGATCAAGTTACCTCCGAGGATACAAGAAAAATTAACTCGAATATCCAAGTCAGATGTAAACGCAACTGTGAAAGCGCTGGATTAGTTGAATTCATGAGCAGGGAACAATCAAAATGTAGAAGGTAGTAGAAGAAACCCCTGGTGAAATAACAGATCTAATGAAAATAGGATACAAAGAGAACAGATAAACAGCCAGAAACAATATCCTCAACACACAGATAATAGAATAACTCATCAGGAGACAAAACACTATGATAGACAGGGCACTCAGGGTAAAAAACAATATGTTAATAACACGGCTGGAAGAGGTAGAGGAGGATACTACAGAGGTGTAAGAAGAGGTAATTATTACAACCAAGAAACAAGAGAAAACTACTCTAATACACAGAACAATTACAGGCATGAGGATCCAATACCGGGAAACTCATAGGACGTTCAAATAAGGTACGATCACCACACGAGCTGTAAATACCGCAGCACCCACAGTGCACTTCTCAGGTTATGATAAAAGAGACAACATTAAAGAGGCGCTAATGGAGGAAAATGAGGAACAAGAGGAAGTGTTCCAACCTTCATTAGAAATCCTGATATAACAGGTAAGTGTAGCAGCAGTGATAGACACGGGATCGGAGATGAGTGTTATAGGTCTTGAGCTGTATGAAAATATCAAGGTAAATAACAATGTCCCTAAATTAACCTTACAAGGAATAACAACAATTATGGCATGTGGGGAAAAGAGTAAAGAAATGAGAAAACAAACCTTATTAGATTTTGAAATACAAAGGAAGAAATATACACTCAATGCAATAATGGTTCGTTATCTAAATGTAGGAATAATTCTAGGAATAAATTGGTTGACTAACAACTACGTGAGAATAGACCTCGCTTCAGGGCATATTGAAATAAATCGACAGGTAATAGAGACGTTAAAAAGGGATGAAGCAGTAGCAAATAATAGTGAGGAAATTAAAGTCCACATTATGAAGGATCACTTCTTATGGAACAGTATCATTAGGGAGGAAGAATCTAATAGAGAAGTGGAACATGTAAATAAAGTGTTGCTAGAACAAATACATCAAAAGGTTGAACAAAGGGTGGAAAGAAAAGAAAACAAACAACCCAGAAGCTAAAGAACTAAGGCATATATTTTATAGGTCTTATCAGGTATTCATGCCAGGGCCAGGCCTGATGAAGCGATATTTATATCGATTTCAGACACTACCACATGAATCATTTAGAATAAAACCATATCCTATCCTCGTCTCAAAACTGGAAGCGGTTCATAAATAGATAAAAAAATGGTTCAGATGGCTCTGAGCACTATAGGTGTTAACTTCTCAGGTCATCAGTCCATTAGAGCTTAGAACTCATTAAACCTAACTAACCTAAGGACGTCACACACTTCCATGCCCGAGGCACGATTCCAACCTGCGACCGTAGCGGTCGCGTGGTTCCAGACTGTAGCGCCTAGAACCGCTCGGCCACTCCGGCCGGCTGAGATCTAGAGAATGTTAGAGTGGGCGGGGGGCGGCGGGGGTGATTGAGATAGCCCAAAGTAGTTATGTGAGTTCGCTAGTAATTGTGAGGAAGAAAGATGGTTCAGTACGCATTACACTAGACGCACGGGCGATTAATAAAGTAACACTACCGCAAGTATATCACCCAGAACAATTGGAAGAAATAATACAAAAGTTTTACAGTGCCAAAACCTTGTCCCGTATTGACTTGACAGTTAGCTTTTGGCAATTGCCCTTGGACGAGGAGTGCAGAAAGTACACTGCGGTCATCTACTAAGAGAGAGGATAACAATTCAAGGTGCTACCCTTCGTTATAAAGATATCGACAGCAGCTTTTGTATGCATGTTAGGCGTGGTGCTAGAAGACCAACTGCTAGCAAAGGTAACAGTTTATGTATATGACATACTAATCGCTACAAATAATTGGAGAGAACATAACGCCTTATTGGAAGAGATACTAACCGCATTCGAACAAAAAGGAATTAGAATCAACCCTGAGAAACCAGAATTTGGTAAGAAGGAGATTCGATTTCTTGGTCACATAATTTCAGCCTACGGAATAAGATCCAGTCCAGATAAACTCGAAGCTATTAAGGGCTTTCCAGAACCATTAATCACAAAGCAGTTAAAAAGGTTCTTGGGTATTTGTTGATTCTGAAGACGGTTTGCAATGAATAAGGCATTAAATGCGAAAGCCTTGTTAGAACTAACGAAGAAAAATGGAGTGTGGATTTGGAATAGAAAATGTCAGGAGGAATTTGACGACATCAAAAGAGAGATTAATAGAAATATCACACTATCTCACCCGGATTTAATAAAAGCTTTCAGTGTAGAGACGAAAGCATCCGAGTATGGGCTCGGCGCAGTTTTATTTCAAACAGCAAGTAAGGAAATAAAATACATCAGTTTTGCGAGCAGAATACTGACAAAATGGGAAAGAAACTACTCCGTCACCGAAAAAGAGGCACTGGCCATAGTGTGGGCATTTAAATAATTTAGAGACTACTTAATAGGGAGAAGGACACACATACACTCCTGGAAATGGAAAAAAGAACACATTGACACCGGTGTGTCAGACCCACCATACTTGCTCCGGACACTGCGAGAGGGCTGTACAAGCAATGATCACACGCACGGCACAGCGGACACACCAGGAACCGCGGTGTTGGCCGTCGAATGGCGCTAGCTGCGCAGCATTTGCGCACCGCAGCCGTCAGTGTCAGCCAGTTTGCCGTGGCATACGGAGCTCCATCGCAGTCTTTAACACTGGTAGCATGCCGCGACAGCGTGGACGTGAACCGTATGTGCAGTTGACGGACTTTGAGCGAGGGCGCATAGTGGGCATGCGGGAGGCCAGGTGGACATACCGCCGAATTGCTCAACACGTGGGGCGTGAGGTCTCCACAGTACATCGATGTTGTCGCCAGTGGTCGGCGGAAGGTGCACGTGCCCGTCGACCTGGGACCGGACCGCAGCGACGCACGGATGCACGCCAAGACCGTAGGATCCTACGCAGTGCCGTAGGGGACCGCACCGCCACTTCCCAGCAAATTAGGGACACTGTTGCTCCTGGGGTATCGGCGAGGACCATTCGCCACCGTCTCCATGAAGCTGGGCTACGGTCCCGCACACCGTTAGGCCGTCTTCCGCTCACGCCCCAACATCGTGCAGCCCGCCTCCAGTGGTGTCGCGACAGGCGTGAATGGAGGGACGAATAGAGACGTGTCGTCTTCAGCGATGAGAGTCGCTTCTGCCTTGGTGCCAATGATGGTCGTATGCGTGTTTGGCGCCGTGCAGGTGAGCGCCACAATCAGGACTGCATACGACCGAGGCACACAGGGCCAACACCCGGCATCATGGTGTGGGGAGCGATCTCCTACACTGGCCGTACACCACTGGTGATCGTCGAGGGGACACGGAATAGTGCACGGTACATCCAAACCGTCATCGAACCCATCGTTCTACCATTCCTAGACCGGCAAGGGAACTTGCTGTTCCAACAGGACAATGCACGTCCGCATGTATCCCGTGCCACCCAACGTGCTCTAGAAGGTGTAAGTCAACTACCCTGGCCAGCAAGATCTCCGGATCTGTCCCCCATTGAGCATGTTTGGGACTGGATTAAGCGTCGTCTCACGCGGTCTGCACGTCCAGCACGAACGCTGGTCCAACTGAGGCGCCAGGTGGAAATGGCATGGCAAGCCGTTCCACAGGACTACATCCAGCATCTCTACGATCGTCTCCATGGGAGAATAGCAGCCTGCATTGCTGCGAAAGGTGGATATACACTGTACTAGTGCCGACATCGTGCATGCTCTGTTGCCTGTGTCTATGTGCCTGTGGTTCTGTCAGTGTGATCATGTGATGTATCTGACCCCAGGAATGTGTCAATAAAGTTTCCCCTTCCTGGGACAATGAATTCACGGTGTTCTTATTTCAATTTCCAGGAGTGTATATACACAGATCACAAGGCACTAGAATTTCTGTCCGACTGTAAATTGAACCATGGGAGGCTCACAATATGGTCATTAGCATTGCAAGAATACGATTATGAAATCATCTTTGTGCCGAGACCAGACAACATCATGGCTGATACCCTGTCCAGGTCACAGTTAGGTCTGCATGATATGCAACATGGTGATATACAACTTCAAGGAAAAAAAAAATGTACATGAAAGGAGTGAGGTTCTAGAAACATGTAAAGAAAGTAAGTCGAACCATATGAAGAGAAGTAAATGAAGAAGAAATACTGAGAACTGCTAATAGCAAATCAGGGGACGAAAATGAAAATACAAAAGTATTATCTAGTACACCAAGGTGTTCTATATAGGCGAACAGACCCAGATTTCAGTAATTGGAAAGACTGCTGACCAGAACATGAGATCGATAAATTAGTCCTACATCTGAGCTATGGACATTTCGGTGTCAGAAAATGATCCAAGAAACTGAAGGAATCCTGCATTTTCAATAATATGGAAAAAGTCAGATGATGTATAGTATGTCAGAAAAACAAAGTATCCAACCCTTATCCTAAGGGAAACGTATATCCAATAGTACCCGATGGTATCATGGATAAAGTGGCGGTGGACTTGTGTGGGCCTCTACCTAGGTCAACCAGGAGATACGTGTACGTATTTGTATTGTTGGAATTAGGTTCAAATTTTGTGAGGTTTGATCGATTAAAGAAAAGTTCTGCCAAGGCACTGGACAGCAGACTTAAAAAAATGACTATGCAGTCAAAGTTGGATAGCTGGTACACGTGATAAGTGACAATGGGCCACAATTCCAAGCGAAAATCTGGAAGCACACCTTGGGAGAACTGCAAATAAAGCCCATACATATCTTAAAATATCACCCTTCTTCGAACCCATCACCAAGAGTAACACTAATTAGACAGGTTGTGCCACACGTATTGTTCTAAAAAGCACTCAAAGTGGGCAGAGCACATCAAAGAGTTTGAGGGGGTTATGAATGAACTCCCTCATACCAGTACCGGAATGTCGCCAATAGAAGTACTGACAGGCAAAATGCCTAGTAATACCATCACAAAATCTATAGCCTTTCAACCAGGTGAGAATTTAACACGAGACCAAATCCAAGCAGTAGCATTGCAGATGATTAAAGACAAGGTAGAGTAGTGTAAAACAAAAAATAAGAGTGACATAAAACTAGCAAAATTTGAAATAGGGGACCAAGTACTAATATGGACGAGAAGGAAATCGTCCAAGATAGACAATGAAATTAAGAAGTTTTATGAAACATATCAAGGGCCATATAAAGTAGTAAGGATTGCACATGCAAATGCATGAGAGGCGGCTATGATCAAAACAAACAACCTTAAGCCATATATCATAGTTCAACATCTAACGACCAACTTCATTAGTCTGATAGAGGATAAAGAACAAGAAAACAAAACATCACCTTTAGAACAGGTGGAACACACTAACCAGCTAAGTGACATTGAACAGACAAGTAGGACTATGTACAAATTTCAAAAATATACATGTTATGAAGACAATGAGAAGATGGACGAGGAACCGTCAACAAAGCTATTAGCATATACATAATAAGGAAAAGAACAACTGGTCAAATGATTAATTGAAAGCCTCAGAGGGCACTGTGTTCTGTACAATGCTAGTTGTTTAACAAACACCAGGTACTCAAGTTATTGACAGTATTATTTCAGTTTCTCTTCAAATTGTCAATCTTCCCTTCTTTCTTTTGGAACTATACTCTTATCATCTGTCCCTTCTTCATTTTCGAGTATAGGAAACTGGGAATAGCGAATAACAAAGGTAAGTGAGGAAAAGAGAAGGTACAAAAAGGGAAAAGCTATCTATAAAAAATGTGTTATCCTATTGGAAAAGTTAAGGAAGTTCTTAAATTATTAGATGTAACGACCCTAAGACACAGTACAACAAGGGAAAAGCAATTTATAAGAGTAAACAAGGTACACAAAGACAAAGATATGTTATCCTGTAGCCAAATATTTTACAAATTACAAAAAAAAACGCACTGTGGAAACAGCGATCAAATATCTGAGTTGTTGTTGTTGTTGTGGTCTTCAGTCCTGAGACTGGTTTGATGCAGCTCTCCATGCTACTCTATCCTGTGCAAGCTTCTTCATCTCCCAGTACCTACTGCAACCCACATCCTTCTGAATCTGCTTAGTGTATTCATCTCTTGGTCTCCCCCTACGATTTTTACTCTCCACGCTGCCCTCCAATACTAAATTGGTTATCCCTTGATGCCTCAGAACACGTCCTACCAACCGATCCCTTCTTCTGGTCAAGTTGTGCCACAAACTCCTCTTCTCCCCAATCCTATTCAGTACCTCCTCATTAGTTATGTGATCTACCCATCTAATCTTCAGCATTCTTCTGTAGCACCACGTTTCGAATGCTTCTATTCTCTTCTTGTCCAAACTACACTCCTGGAAATGGCAAAAAGAACACATTGACACCGGTGTGTCAGACCCACCATACTTGCTCCGGACACTGCGAGAGGGCTGTACAAGCAATGATCACACGCACGGCACAGCGGACACACCAGGAACCGCGGTGTTGGCCGTCGAATGGCGCTAGCTGCGCATCATTTGTGCACCGCCGCCGTCAGTGTCAGCCAGTTTGCCGTGGCATACGGAGCTCCATCGCAGTCTTTAACACTGGTAGCATGCCGCGACAGCGTGGACGTGAACCGTATGTGCAGCTGACAGACTTTGAGCGAGGGCGTATAGTGGGCATACGGGAGGCCGGGTGGACGCACCGCCGAATTGCTCAACACGTGGGGTGTGAGGTCTCCACAGTACATCGATGTTGTCGCCAGTGGTCGGCGGAAGGTGCACGTGCCCGTCGACCTGGGACCGGACCGCAGCGACGCACGGATGCACGCCAAGACCGTAGGATCCTATGCAGTGCCGTAGGGGACCACACCGCCACTTCCCAGCAAATTAGGGACACTGTTGCTCCTGGGGTATCAGCGAGGACCATTCGCAACCGTGTCCATGAGGCTGGGCTACGGTTCCGCACATCATTAGGCCATCTTCCGCTCACGCCCCAACATCGTGCAGCCCGCCTCCAGTGGTGTCGCGACAGGCGTGAATGGAGGGACGAATAGAGACGTGTCGTCTTCAGCGATGAGAGTCGCTTCTGCCTTGGTGCCAATGATGGTCGTATGCGTGTTTGGTGCCGTGCAGGTGAGCGCCACAATCAGGACTGCATACGACCGAGGCACACAGGGCCAACACCCGGCATCATGGTGTGGGGAGCGATCTCCTACACTGGCCGTACACCACTGGTGATCGTCGAGGGGACACTGAATAGTGCACGGTACATCCAAACCGTCATCGAACCCATCGTTCTACCATTCCTAGACCGGCAAGGGAACTTGCTGTTCCAACAGGACAATGCACGTCCGCATGAATCCCGTGCCACCCAACGTGCTCTAGAAGGTGTAAGTCAACTACCCTGGCCAGCAAGATCTCCGGATCTGTCCCCCCTTGAGCATGTTTGGGACTGGATTAAGCGTCGTCTCACGCGGTCTGCACGTCCAGCACGAGCGCTGGTCCAACTGAGGCGCCAGGTGGAAATGGCATGGCAAGCCGTTCCACAGGACTACATCCAGCATCTTTAGTGACACAGATAAATGCAATAGTGCGTTGGAATGCAAAGTGGACATGAATGGTGATCAGACATGACGCTTACATACGTGTCGCCTGTCAGAGTCGTATCTAGACGTATCAGGGGTCCCATATCACACCAACTGCACACGCCCCACACCACTACAAAACCTCCGTCAGCTCGAACAAGCTCCTGCTAACATTCATAGGGTTGTCTCCACACCTGGACCCTTCCATCCCTTCGATACAATTTGAAACGAGACTCGTCCGACCAGGCGACATCTTTCTAGTGATCAACAGTCCAATGTCGGTGTTGACGGGCCCAGGCGAGGCGGGAAACTTTGTGTCATGCAGTCATCAAGGATACACGAGTAGTCCTTCAGCTCCAAAAGCCCATATCAGTGATGTTTCGTTGAATAGCTCGCACGCTGACAGATGTTGGTGGCCCGGCATTGAAATTACAGCAAGTTGCGAAACCGTAGCACTTCTGTCACGTTGAACGCTTCTCTTCAGTCGCCGGTGGTCCCGTTCTTGCAGGAAATTTTCCAGCCACAGCGATGTCGGATATTTAATGTTTTGCCAGATTCCTGATATTCTCCGTATACTCGCGATATGGTCGTATGAGAAAATCCTTACTTCATCTCTACTCGGAGGCGCTATGTCCCATCGCTCATGTACCACGTTCAAACTCACTTAAATTTGGATAACCTGCCATTGTAGCAGCAGTAACTGATCTAAAACTTGCGCCAGATACTTGTTGCCTTATATAGGCGTTGCCGATCGCAGCGCCATACTCTCCTTGTTTAATATCTCTGTATTTCAATAAGCATGTGTATACCAGTTTCTTTGGCGCTTCAGTGTACACTACTGGCCATTAAAATTGCTACACGAAAAAGAAATGCAGATGATAAATGGGTATTCATTGGACAAATATATTATACTGGAAATGCGATTACATTTTCATGCAATTTGGGTGGATAGATCCTGAGAAATCAGTACCCAGAACAACCACGTATTGCCGTAAGGCCGACCGGTGTGGCCGTACGGTTCTAGTCGCTACAGTCTGGAATCGCGTGACCGCTACGGTCGCAAGTTCGAATCCTGCCTCAGGCATGGATGTGTGTGCTGTCCTTAGGTTACTTAGGTTTAAGTAGTTCTAAGTTCTAGGGGACTGATGACCACAGATGTTAAGAACCATAGTGCTCAGAGGCATTTGAGCCATTTTTTTCTTGCCGTAATAACGGCCTTGATACGCCTGGCATTGAGTCAAACAGAGCTTGGATGGCGTGTACAGGTACAGCTGCCCATGCAGTTTTAACACGATACCAGAGTTCATCAAGAGTAGTGACTGGCGTATTGTGACGAGACAGTTACTCGGCCACCATTGACCAGACGTTTTCAATTGGTGATAGATCTGGAGAGTATGCTGGCCAGGGCAGCAGTCGAACATTTTCTGTGTCCAGAAAGGCCCGTACAGGACCTGCAACATGCGGTCGTGCATTATCCTGTTCAAATGTAGTGTTTCGCAGGGATCGAATGAAGGGCACAGCCACGGGTTGTAACACATCTGAAATGTAACGTCCACTCTTCAAACTGCCGTCAATGCGAACAAGAGGTGATCGAGACGTGTAACCAATGGCACCCCATGCCATCACGCCGGGTGATACGCCTGTTTGGCGATGACGAATATACGCTTCCAATGTGCGTTCACCGCGATGTCGCCAAACACGGATGCGACCATCATGATGCTCTAAACAGAAACTGGATTCATCCGAAAAAATGACGTTTTGCCTTTCGTGGACCCAGGTTCGGCGTTGAGTACACCATCGCAGGCGCTCCTGTCTGTGATGCAGCGTCAATGGTAACCACAGCCATGGTCTCCGCGCTGCTGCAAACGTCGTCGAACTGTTCGTGCAGGTGGTTGTTGTCTTTCAAACGTCCCCATCTGTTGACTCATCGATCGAGACGTGGCTGCTAGATCCGTTACAGCCATGTGGATAAGATTCCTGTCATCTCGACTGCTAGTGATATGAGGCCGTTGGGATCCAGCACGGCGTTCCGTATTACCCTCCTGAACCCACCGATTCCATATTCTGCTAACAGGCATTGGATCTCGACCAACGCGAGCAGCAATGTCGCGATACGATAAACCGCAATCGCGATATGCTACAATCCGACCTTTTGATCACCCGCTATATCCAAAAGTGTGAACCTAAAAGAAATAAAAAGTAGCAGGTGTCACAAATAAGCTACGATATAATGAGGTTACATAAGGAGAGCTTTGTAAACGCATTATGTGAAGAACGCAAGTTATATAAATTTGGGAAAAAATTTGTTGCGATAAAAGGTGTAGTCGACTTCATCACTTTCATAAAAAATGGTGAATGAAATGAATCAAATGACAATTTTAAGAAAGAGCATAACCCAAACTATTTAATTTGCAGCTGTGTCTGTCTATTTACTGAAATTCAGCATTTAAAACTTGACCAAATTCTTTGAAGTATTGTCGTGAAATTTAGTAGCCATTCACGTATGAAACATATACTCACAAAGTGTTAAAATTGGTTAGCTAGAAATTTGTATACATCTCTGATACCGTTTAGGAAATGTTTACACAAAATCTGGACCAAATCTGAGGTATTAACACTACACCACATGACACAGAATCACGCAGTAAATATCAAGTAGCTTAATAACTGTGCCATTTCAGTTGAATGTGATGTGTCAGTCGTTTGGAAGCGCACGACTTAATATTAGCAGCAAACGCGCACCTTCATAGAATCGATTAATTGCTGGGTGAGTGTAATATTACTTCAGAACAAAGCCTACGTTCGCTGCATTAAGACAAAGGCAGAACGAGTCTTGGGAACGGAGAAACCTTTTCAAATGGTCCACAGTCCCTCTCTGCTCATAACGCGAGCAGTCGTGCATTTCCCTTCAAAGGGAAAATACGTAATATTTTAGCGCAGTGTTTGTGTAATGATCTAGGGAGGTCGTACTCTGAAAAATTGCCCGGTGAACCCACACACGTTCAAAAAATTGTCATGTAAGCCTCTAAAGGTAAAACAGTTGTCTGAAAGAGCCAGCAACTTCACTGGCAGACTTGCACGAAACAAGCGACAAAGCTCGGAGATCAAAGTGGAGGTAAGCGACGGACCAAGGTTTATAGTTGGTTTTATGTGTGTTGTGTATGTGTATGTGTATGTGTCTGTGTCTGTGTCTGTGTGCGTGTTCGCAGGTCTTGGTGGCAGCATTTGCATGGCTCTCATTAAAGCCGAAAGCGGGGTATTTAGCGGGGCTGTCCTCACACACACACCAAGCTTTCTGCGTTTTACTGCAGACAAGTGCTCTGATAATGTATTCTCGAAATGACTTTGTCGAAAAGCCTTAAAATATCACTACAAAAGTACTATTTTTGTCATGTTATTGCTGTTTACTCTTCCATGTCACGAGGTACAGCTTCATGTTGTAAATGACGTGTTTTATCTTCTTTTCTCTTCAGTCGCAGCATTAAACATAGCTGGACATTGAAATTTGAGTATCGCAAACTTTTGACAAATTGTTGGTACAAAATATAGTAGGTAAACAACGCGAATAAGTTCTTGGGTGATTTGGTGGTATACACACGTGCGAAATGTATTACATAGGGCTGTCAATTCTGACAGCAACAGTAGCTCTTACTTGGCTGTGCATCGACTAGAAATAATCTTGGCTGACAGGTATACATCGTGTCGCAGTTTTAACTGCCAGTAGCGTACAATGTACTAGTACGGTCCACATCTGTTTAGTTTTGTGTGTTACCTCTGTTTCTAAGCGCGAGAGTGGGTTACTGACGTCATAGCGACTGGCTGACGGCAACTTCATTACAGTTCTATTTATGGTCGTACGGAAGAGATGTTAGTAGAGGTGGAGAGGGAGGCCCCTTCAAATCACCTCATCTCTACAAATATTCTAAGTGGGAACTGGATTACTTTTTAGTCCAGGTATATGACGTCCTGCTGACCGGTGGTACAATCGGAAGTGCAGAAGAAGCATCTACAGGTAGCGCTATTCTAAGCCAGGGAGACAGGCGCCTATTGGCGAGTTACAATGTTTCCAGTATGGGTTCAAATTGAGATAATGGTCTACGTTAGCTGGTTTTAGCAAATGACCAGCTCAGATATACAGACTTTTGCTACTACAGTACGGTTCTGGTTTCGTGTTATTTTTTGACTACGAGGAATGCAGTCTGTAAATCGTCTGAGGATGTATATCATAAGCTATTTGAAATCACTAGTAGAAATAGTTTCATTTCAGAGATATTCGTGGATTGTAATTTTCAGTCTTCGCACCCACGTTGTTACTAGCATATTTTCTGACGTCATATGCCCAATATTCAGTATGCCATATTTTTGGCAGTTGTAAATTGGATATCGGACGATGTACGAACGAAATTCATATTGCTGACTTCTATAAAGAATGATTATTGATGTCTTCTTGGTTAGTAGATTCCCACTTTCATTTAACGTTCTCTTAACACACACAAAGGGCGCCGCGTGTATAATGCTTTGTTTTTAAGTCGGGAAAGGTAGCACTAACAAATTAGTAGGTACAGCCAATCGTTTACTCTGGCGTAGCGGTAATAAATTATATTCATATATCATGCTCGTAAACTTGGCTATTCTTTTAGCGAGAAACTGTGTCCGGATCCCCACAGTAGTTTCTGGAATTGGATGTCACATAGAGGCAGAATGAAGCAGCGTCTGATTTTAATTCATAACAGTTCAGCAAATTTCCACAAGATATTTATAAATGATGTACGCAAAAGTTCCTCGTGAATCAATCTAACCATTAGTGAAATCCGAATCAAAATACCTGCTGTAGATCTTAAGATTCTAATTCATATACTAGCAGAAAAAGTGCATGATGCTTCTTTAAATCATCTTAGTTCAGGTGTTTTGAGCCAAATGTTTATAAATTATGCACACAAACCTCCCTAGTGAACCAGCCCATCAAGCAGTGAAAACCATATCAAAATCGCTGTTTTAGTTCCTGAGATTAGCCTTCACTTACAAACAGAAAACACGGCGGGAGAACTTTACTGGTCATAGTTCAGCGAATCTGCATGAAATATTTCAATATTAGAACCAAAAACAAATTCAAGTCCGAAGAAAGGTCTTCGATGTAGTACAAGATTTAGCACTGAAATTATGTTATCGACGAAGGTGAACAAACATACCTGAACTGATGGATGAACAGTGAATCTATCTATACATACATCGAATCATGCAGTTTATCCAACGTTACAGTCACAAAATACGAGGGTGAGTCAAATGAAAACCTTAAATTAGTAACAACAAATCGAAATTTCGCCCCGTTATCCTGTAAGTTGGCAAGCATGTTACAAACAGCGTGCAGAATGGCCTGTAGGTGGCAGCATAGTTCAGATGCACACATACCGTCGCAGTATCAGTATATAGATGGCCGCCACACTTGCGACTTGCACCAGGGAGGAACAGCAATCTGTTATTCGGCTTTTGCGTAGTAAATGTGCGAAACCTATTGAAATTCATCGATGAATGAAGGTTCAGTACGATGATGCATGTTTGTCACAGCAGCAAGTCTACAAATGGAGTAGGAAGTTCGCAAATGGCGTGACTTCAGTGGAAGATGCTCCCAGTCCGGGTCAGGCACAACGAGTTGTGACTCCACGGAACATTGCAGCAGTTGAAGCCATATTGTAGGAAAACCACCGAGTGACACCGAATGACATGGCAGCATGTTTACAGATTAGTCATGGGTCAGCACACCACACTGTGCATGACGTGCTCCAGTTTCACAAAGTGTCTACAAGATGGGTGCCAAGGCAGCTGACTCATGAAATGAGAGAACGATGTGTAGATGCTTGTGAAGAACTTCTTCGGCGCTTTGAACGAGAAGGTGATAGCTTCCCTGCAAGAATCGTTGCTGGGGTCGAAACCTGGGCTCACTTCCATTTTGAAAGTCTTCTTCATCGACCATACTCACCTGATCTTGCTCCAAGTGATTTCCATATTTCTGGAGCATTCAAAGACGCAATGGGAGGAAAGAAGTTCCGTTCTGATGAAGAGGTACGCCACACGGTGCATGAGTGGTGGCACGGACTACCAAAAAGAATTTTTTTCTAAAGGAATTTATGCACTTTGTAAGCGCTGGAGGACTTGCATTGAGCGTGGGGGAGATTATGTTGAAAAGTGATACAGCTTTGTACCACTTCTGCACGATAAATAACATTTAAAAAAATATTTAAGGTTTTCATTTGACTCACCCTCATATTTCGAGAACCTTCCAGATAGCAGGTCGGTGTGACCGAGCGGTTCTAGGTGCTTTAGACGGGTTACCGCACGACCGCTACGGACGCAGGTTCGAATCCTGCCTCGGGCATGCATGTGTGTGATGTCCTTAGGTTAGTTAGGTTTAAGTAGTTCTAAGTTCTGGAGGACTGATGATCTCAGATGTTAAGCCCCATAGTGCTCAGAGCCATTTAAACCAATCTTCCAGATATGATACACACTAGATAACAAATAACTGCTGGTGGTCGGATTTGAACTGGCGACCCAAATCACTCCAGCCAGTGACGATAACTGATACTCCATATTTTCATTTTTGGTACGTTGTACGCAACAAAACATGCGGAATTTCTCCCTGTCCTAATGAAACTCTGACACGCCGTTTCAAAAGTTGACATTGGGGCCGACCACCCTGGAACGACATCTTGTCAATTGTCCTTGGTGCGCCAGAGGTGGCAGATTCGCACGTTTTGGTCGAGTTGTATTCTTTTCAATATTGCGCGTATTGAAGGCAGCCCATCTCATTTAACCTTCGCAGTCGTCGAGCAGGTCTTCTGTTCCGTTGTACGTGAAGGCACCATCGTCGATCAGCCCCTCAGGACAGTAGTAGGGCATCATACAGAGGATATGGACAACGACTCTGTGATTTTGCGTTTTTGATGACTCGTCATACTTCTCGACTTCATATGTGAAGTTGTGAAAGGTACAGTACTGTGCTTTAGTGACTTTTCCGATAACCCCACGTTCTGCACAGGCGGAAAAATCGATACGAGGGAGACAGAATCGTTTCGGTGGTCCAGCTGTTACGGTTTGGCGAGGTATCTTCTTGCATTGGCGTACTGTACAGTCACTGGTCATCGCTACTGTGAAACCCTACTTCTTCCCTATGTGCGTTTTTTCAGGGATGCACTCGGCCATGACGAAGTTTTTATGGATGCCAATGCGCGACCGCATCGAACAACGCAGCTGGCAGAAGTCTTGGAGCGAGAGGATATTTGACAGATGTACTGCCCTGCCCTTTCCCCCGACTTAAATCCCACAGAGCATATGTGGGACGGCTTGGGTAGGCGTATTGCAGCACGTCCACATATTCCAACGGCCATCCACTAGTTATCAACCGCCTTGGTGTGAGAATGGAAGGCCCCAGCACAAGAACTGCTGAAAACGTTGTCGCCCACATGGGAGAAAGTAGCAAAACACGCATTGCCGTCCGTAGTGATCACACATCCTCTTACGAAACATCTCCCGACGTTTCTAATGTCCAGGGGGACATCTTGAAACGCTGTGACCACGGTGTAATTATTGACTTGAATGAAAGCTTGAAACACGTATGTATTCAGTGTATTCAATAACAGCGATGGCGAGGCATGACAGAATCTCTGACCAGAGAGTTATTTATCGTTGCTAGTCTGCGCTTGACCGCGCGAGTGTTCAGTTGCGAGTAGGCAGTTGCGTGTAGCGAGTCGGCAGGAACGGTAGTTGTGTGTGAGGAGTCGGCGGGCGTCGACATGGGTCTCTGGTCACGGTTCTGGACGAGGTACATTGTTATCGAAGGTAATGAAGCAGCATTGCGCTCAGCCAATAACATATGTTAATTGGAATTAATTTGTTCAAGAATTGCCCCAATAATAATTTTCTTTTAAAGAAACTGTTTTAAACAAAAGGGATTCATTTCAAGTTAAATAAAATTTCCCATGCATTTCCTCCAAGAATCAGAATTAAACATAGGCCAGCATTGCACGGAGCTGTGCCGAAAAATAAGAGCAGATGTAGATGCAGTAAAAATAAGAGCAGATATAGATGCAGATTACTGAGGTAAGAATTTTGGTTTTTGTGTTCAGGTTTAATTATTGCACAGGGCCGAAGGTCAGCGCAGCTGCCCTTATAAAATTTATCAGGTTCATCTTAACGTTAATTTTGTGGGGACTTAATATTTTTGCCCATTTTTATTATGCAGTTTTGTGGGAAGACAACATTTCACTTAACATTGACTTTTATATTTTCACGGGGAGGTTACAAGCTTTATTTCTCTTCGGCTCACTGCTTATTACTTCACTGCCTATTCTTGCTTTCTATGGTCCCGGTTTCATTGAGCAATGTTACTTGGCATTATCATGCGAAAGCTGCTTTCGTCCTTACGTTTTGTATACAAGTGTTTTATCCTGTGTAGTACCACGATTTTTAGAAAATATGTGTCTTCAGTAAGGAATTTGACAGTGAAATCCAATCGCGTGGTAAGAGTACATTAATATACTGAGGGATTACAGCTTTTATTTCCTCTTTTATTTAATTACTTATATTATTCATCTGTTTTATACTCTGAACAGCCAAAGAAACTACTTGTTCTTATGTTAGTTAGGTTTAAGTAGTTCTAAGTTCTAGGGGACTGATCACCTCAGATGTTAAGTCCCATAGTGCTCAGAGCCATTTGAACCATTTCATAAACCACCCCGGCATGTAGCAATAACAGTGCTAGTTAGGGTCCGAAATGGAATATTCAGCGGGATAATGGAAGGATCGCTCACTGTTGTTTATACCACAAACACCTTGATGTACTGACCCTTCAAAAGTTTGTCCACACTCCTAATTTGCCGCCCATAGAGCATGCCTGGACGGCTCAAATAAATGGTTCAAATGACTCTGAGCACAATGGGACTTAACATCTGAGGTCATCAGTCCCCAGCATGCCTGGAATTCGATTGGAAAACGTATAGCTTGATTCCATTCTGTAACCAGAAATCTTCATCAAATGCCTACGTTTAAGACACGGGAAAAAAGTTCCCCAAGATGATATTGGGAGACGGTTTGATTCCATGCCATAATAAACAAAACATTGTTTTCGTGCTTGTGGAGGTCACACTTCATACTGATGGTGATGGACTTCAGCTGATGGAATGTAAGATTCATTACCTAATACCAGTAAAGTGATGAATACCTCCACTACGTTTTTATTTTTACACACGTTCAACGGGGATGAACCGATATCTTTCGCAAACCCATTTAACCCTTTAACAGTTCTGGTCCTACATCCGAATTTTATCAGTACATAAAAATTCAACTTTCTACCGAAATAAAACTATAGTGGTTCTGTGATATTAGGATAATAATTAAAAGTTATGCGCAATTTACTCCGGAGATTTTATTTTCGGCAGTTCTGCAGTTCATATTACGTTTGTTGGAATGCGTTTATAGTCGGGAACATGAATTCTTAAAGTGGATGACGTACATTTAATAGCGTTGGAAATCTCAAATCTCACCAGAAATAGCAAAAAATGGAAAAAATGCTGTTAATACATCTGATGAAGCATTTCCCAAGAATAGCTTGAAACTGTACCCTAGCTTAGGTCGAAAGCAATGGGCCATGCGCAGTAACCGGTCCGCAGTACTCGTTACGTAAAACTGCAGTGCAGTGAAATAAAAACCTGCTGTACTGGTTCCTTTCATTCTGCTATTTAACGTTGTTAGCAGTTATTTTTATGAGAAGTTTCATTGCAGTTACGACGATAAAAGCGTTTCACTTCAACTGAAACAAATTAAAGGCTTTTAACACCTCCCTATCTCACATCGTCACGGATATTTGCATAGTTCCCATTTGCACAACTCTGGTATACTATCTCTTGAAAGGAAGCTTATTTTGCTTTCAACAGAGAGTTATGCTATGTAGTTTAAATGGATTCAGAGCTGTGTGACGTACATCACTGAGAGGTACAACGAGCACAGCCAGAAACCTTCAGCACTATGAGTTTCCTATACTAAACCGATGGGGGGACGTAACTTGACATCGGAAATATACATGTGTGTCTAATATGTCGAAATGTTTACGGTGGCCAGCAACCGTGATTGCATGTAAAATGTGAAAAATTTTCGTACTGGTTTCCCTTTGGTTAGACCAGAGCGTTATTTTCGAGTGGAATTTAAACTAATTGATTTTACAGTGCCTTCACCATTTACTCTATGATTATACACATGAGTAAATGACTTTTCAGATTTGTGTTCAAAATTGTTTCTAAAACTATTTCCGTAATTTTATCACTTCTATAGCAAAGGAATGAGGAGTCAGACTGATCCCTGAAAATTTATGTGTCAATATTAACAACATACGATTTACATTTTTAGGCTATCCTAACTCATTTAAATATAATTTTTCATTTATAGGATGAGCATGTAGACTGTATATACCGTAAATTACACTTTTTCCACACAAAATATTCTTTTGATTAGAACAACACCGGCCTAGCCTATTTTCAATAAGTAATTTAAATTTTATATGTGTGTTTCCGATTAGATGGCGCCGTATACCACTATTATTAACTAGATACATTTTATAGTGTCTTTCTTTAAACTCAAACAATGGAAACTCTGGGTTGGAATATCAACAATATGTGGAAAAGGACAGATTTCTACAAACCGTAAATATGGCACGTTGAGTTGGAGACAGGCACAATGGAAAGACTGTTGCACATTTATCTTTCGGCGAAAGCCTTCTTCTTAAGAAAATTAAACGCATACATGTGAGCTTTCTTTTCTGAATTATCTCTCGGCCGAAATATAAATATATAACAGTCCTTTCGTTGTGCATGTATGCAAATCAATGTATCATCTTTAATCTGAGTAGAGATCTGTCCTTTTCTATATATGGTTGAATTTTAAGCTCAATGCTTTTAGATACACATTGTCCAAAATTTCACATACGAATTTGATTTTGTAGTGTCCGAGATGAGAGTTGCGATCTTCTGCTTCTTCGTTATTAACATTCCAATGTTCCTCCAGTGTACTGTTTTCTTGAGTGACTCTTGGATTTTTTAAAAATTCTTTGTTGTCTGTCACTTTTGCAGGAAAACTACATATCAACTTCCGTTTTTATTCCCTCGATACGCAGTGGACGCGCAGTCTCTGAGTGTTACAGGGCACGCTTTAGCGACGGTTTTCAGAAAGTTTGCTCTTCACAACGAGAATATTTTTGGGCAAATTTTAAATTCATAATAAAAAGAGTTGTATGGGGAGATCATTGTCAAAGACGGACAAGTCAGGTTTTCACCAAATTCGTATGTTAGCTGACTTCAGTAGTACTCTTCCAGTTGAATCTAATTACAGTCTTTTTAAGCTAAAAACTGTACTGAAACGTGTTTAAAATGAATGTGAATCGAGATCTACGAAATAAAATTCGGACACTTCCATTACATTCCTGCTTCAAATTCCACGAACTCCAACGGCTGCCAATAAAATGTCAGGAACGCCGCTCTGGCGATTCTATACTGCAGTGCGCAGCAATATGGTAGACGCTTCTCTCTTAAAAGCATTGTATTTTCAGCCGCTTTTACCTTATTAATTTAATATAATAAAGCGTAAAAATGGAAGACAATGTGCAAAAAGTTAATTCTAAACTGGCCAAAAACCAGAAAAAATAATCTCAGCAAAGGAGGGGTCAATTACAAATCCCTCTCTAAAAGTAAGAAGTCTAAATCACTTTGCGTGTTAACCACACAGCTAATTCAAATAACTGCAAAATCAACTCTCAGGAAGCTAACAATGTCGAGTAACTATTCACCAATCTCCGTGGAGCAAAATAACATGAAATTCATAGTTTTGGAGCAATTGTATAAAATGAACCTGCAACCATCAAAGTGTAAAAATGGAGTTGTTAGTTTTGTTCAAAATGGAATTTGTCTAAGTGAACATTTGCAAGTTTTTGATCATGAATAACTGTAGTTCACAGTACTAAATAGGTCGCCTGTATCTCAAAGGTATTCCAAACTTGATGGTCTCGTTGTCACTGGGACGTGAAACACTAACCTTGCTTCCTTCAAGAATACTGATATTTGTCAACTTGTATAATGTTTGAATAGAATCTACGTAATAAATTCATACACTACTGGCCATTAAAATTTCAACTCCAAGAAGAAATGCAGATGATAAACGGGTATTCATTGGACAAATATATTATACTAGAACTGACATGTGATTACATTTTAACGCAATTTAGGTGCATAGATCCTCAGAAATCAGTACCCAGAACTACCACCTCTAACCGTAATAACGGCCTTGATACGCCTGGGCATTGAGTCAAACAGAGCTTGGATGGCGTGTACAGGTACAGCTGCCCATGCAGCTTCAACACGATACCACAGTTCATCAAGAATAGTGACTGGCGTATTGTAACGAGCCAGTTGCTCGGCCACCATTGACCAGACGTTTTCATTGGTGAGGGATCTGGAGAATTATGTAAGACGTCATGGTCTCCTGATCTTCATTGCTTACATATTCCGCCCTCACAATCATATTCCGCACATCAAGACGCTTCATTCGAACCCAAACTCGATAAGATAAAGTCAATGTTGTATGAATTCATGTAAACGATATGCAATTAACAAGTAAGCGCACCGTGGTTGAAATACTCGAGGCTGGCATACACACATACATTCCAGACACGACGGTCACAGAAGCTAATAGTCCGGGAGAGAAACCACACAACGGGATGCCGGTCCCTTCACGGGACGACCCAGCCTATGTCGGCCGGTGACCGCCCATGTAGCAGACAGCGTGGGCCTGAGTGAAGGGGGGAACGGCCCCGTGTTCGGCTTACAAGCAAATTCCGCTACATTGTGTGGGAGCGGCCAGCCTATGCCTTCTTTACACATAGCACGCAGTTTCAGAGATTTTCACAGGGAGACAGCAAACGCCAGACGCCAATGCTACAGGTTTCTGGATTGGTCGCCTTAAACGAAACGTCACTCTCCCGGTTTAGAAGAGCAATGCTGATTGGCAGACGATATTTCTGACGCCTTGAGCTGAAGGAATAATGGAAGAGACCAAAAGATATACGCCTTCACGTCTGGCGTGGAGAGGCACCGTTCCGTTGTCGCCCTTGGAGTGAGGAACAAGTCTCTCCTCAGTACTTCACTGGGAGAGCACCTCTGTTGACAGCGAATCGAAGTGCTACTCTGTATTGAGTCCTTGCGATTAAGCCTTGTTCACTGTGTTGGCCGACACACTTACTGTGCAGTGTGAATGGAGAGAGTTATAGTTAAACGGCTGCGAGCGAATATTGAGTGGCATCGCAGTGGACTGGTTATCTGACCGGTGTACAACGCCCATAGTTAGACTAGGGGCGAATAGGAATCATTGACTTCATCAAGGCATAGGGAGAGTTTGATTGGCGAAGGTCAATCCAGGTAGAACGAGAGCTATCTTATTTGTCAGCAGCGAGCGGCGCAGACAGCAGTCATCGCAGCTTACAGTACTGTGCGCCACAGCTATTGCGAGCCCTATATTTCCTCCACAACAGTGCAATTCACTGCATTTCACATGCAACAGCCTCGACCATACCTAGCAACATTCTAAAGGATGATTATTCAAGTTGAGTAGGCACGCCTCTCAGCCATTCTGCCAAGTCAACAACCATCTTAAACTTTGTATTGAAATTTCATTAGCGAACCCTATCCTTGAGAGGTAACTTCACATTCCGAAAAGAACCAGGATATAACTTGTTCAATTGATAACTAAAAGTGCCATTGTGATTCCTCAGAATTTTTGTAAAATAAATAATAACTTTCGTTAGTTTCACGTTTTTCTTACACTAACTAGCACTACACCAGTACCCAAGTATCCCACTAGTTATGTAAGAATTTTTGTGAATTTTTGTGTCATTTCCTTACAGCGGACGACTCCAATAGATATTTACTTTTGAAAGTTTTTCAGACATTTCTGTTTAGAACGTTAGGAGCGTCTCTCGGACTTCTGTAGTAGTGTGGCGGTGTAAATTGCATCTTGCAGGAGCCACAGGGTAAAGGGTACATCTCAGATTAATCCGTTGCGCAGAATAACAGAATAACAGACCAACCCCACACCTCAGAATGTGATTACATTTTCACGCCATTTGGGTTCATAAATCCTCAGAAATCAGTACCCATAACTACTACCTCTAATCGTAATAACGGCCTTGATGCGCCTGGGCATTGAGTCAAACAGAGCTTGGATGGCGTGTACAGGTACAGCTGCTCATGCAGCTTCAACACTATACCACAGTTCAACAAAAGTAGTGACTGGCGTATTGTGATGGGCCAGTTGCTCGGCCACCATTGACCAGACGTTTTCAGTTGGTGAGAGATCTGGAGAATGTGCTGGCCAGGGCAGCAGTCGAACATATTCTTAGTCCAGGAAGGCCCGTACACGACCTGCAACATGCGGTCGCGCATTATCCTGCAGAAATGTAGGGTTTCGCAGGGATCGAATGAAGGGTAGAGCCACATGTCATAATACATCTGAAATGAAACGTCCACTGTTCAAAGTGACGTCATTGCGAACACTAGGTGACCGAGACGTGTAACCAATGGCACCCCATACCATCACGCCCAGTGATACGCCAGTATGGCGATGAGGAATGCACGCTTCCAATGTGCGTTCACCGCGATGTTGCCAAACACGGATGCGACCATCATGATGCTGTAAACAGAACCTGGATTCATCCGAAAAATGACGTTTTGCCATTCGTCCACCCAGGTTCGTCACTGAGTATACCATCGCAGGCGCTCCTGTCTGTGATGCAGCGTCAAGGGTAACCGCAGCCATGGTCTCCGAGCTGATAGTCCATGCTGCTGCAAACTTCATCGAACTGTTCGTGCAGATGGTTCTTGTCTTGCAAACGCCCCCATCTGTTGACTCATGGATCGAGACGTGGCTGCACGATCCGTTACAGCCATGCGGTTTAGATGCCTGTCATCTCGACTGCTAGTGATACGAGGCCGTTGGGATCCAGCACGGCGTTCCGTAATACCCTCCTGAACCCACCGATTCCATATTCTGCTAACAGTCATTTTATCTCTACCAAAACGAGCAGCAATGTCACGACACCATAAACCGCAATCGCGACAGGGTACAATGCGACCTTTATCAAAGTCGGAAACGTGCTGGTACGCATTTCTTCTTCTTACACGAATCATCACGACAACGTTTCACCAAGCAACGCCAGTCAACTTCTGTTTGTGTGTGAGAAATCGGTTGGAAACTTTCCTCATATCAGCACGTTGTAGGTGTCGCCACCGACGCCAACCTTGTGTGAATGCTCTGAAAAGCTAATCATTTGCATATCACAGGATCTCCTTCCTGTCGGTTATATTTCGGGTCTGTAGCACGTCGTCATCGTGGTGTAGTAATTTTAATGGCCAGTAGTGCATTAAGGACGTAACATTTCACTGTGGTTTTGCGTTACATAAATTAAGGATTTCGTACTAAAGGCTATTTATTTACAACTATTGAGTGTAATTTCTATGAAATGTTAATGAACAAGTAATTTCCCTAATACAGTGTCAAGAACACTGATTTCAAAACTTGCGCGGAACTTTTAAAGTTTTCTACCCTTAGTTTGAAACTCAGGTATCCTCCACGACAGCTGAGTGGTCTGTGCGCCGGAATGCTCTCCTAGGGCTCCGGGTTCGATTCCCGGCTGGTTCGGGAATTATTCTGCGCTCAGCGACTGGGTGTTGTGTTATTCTTGTGCTCATCATTGTGTTGTGTTGTCTTCATCATCATCTCATCCACCGGGGTGGTGACAAGAAGGGCATCCGGCCACCCCTTCAATTAACCTTGGCAAATCAGACTATAAACGTTCCGACCCTGCGGAGTGCGTCACACAGCCACAAGTTTGAAACTCACATGTGCAACAAAACCGGACAGCTCCTACATTTATTCACAAATTTCAGCCTTATTACTTCATCCATATCAAAAAATTAACTGAAATTAACTTTTAAGGTATCTTAAGAATCACCTGAAAAGTATTCAGTACTCTATATCATATAGATCTATGCGCAAAAATATTTGGTTTCTCCTGTAAAACAAGTAAAAAGTGGAGTGAATCTGTCAACGGCTTTTCAAAAGCATTCGAATACCGTTAACTAAGTACGTCATTCCACTGAAAAATATTAGCTTCTCTGTCGAAACAAAAGTAAGCGTATTAGTGATGCAACAAAATTACTTTGAAATCTGTGTAGGGGTAAGTGCTGTCTCTAGAGGATAATGTACCTAGTAACACAAAAAGGTTTTTGGTCGGTAGGTTATTGACTAATTTTCCAACCACATGAAGAAATGACCACTAGACAGTGCCATGAAGAGTTTCCGACGTTCTCTACAGTTTTTGTTGTTTGACATGAGGTTATCTTTTGTGAACAATTTGCAAATATTCGCTATCTGCACTTTAAAATGATGTTTAATAGATTACAGCAGTTTCGAACATATTGTTAGTTCTTCATATACGTAACTTTGAGATGAGTAAAGTGCTATATATCTTTAGAACTGTTGATACAACATCTGAACAGTGAAGCCATACTTCGTCGATCGTGCATCACCATGTACCTTGAAACAGAAGAAGGTCTTTTACCTCGGAATGTATGATGCTAACAAACGAATTGTGTTTCTCTAATGTATTAACAGTTTTTCCGGTTTTGAAATGGATATTTTTGTTAGTTTAGAATAGCTTCTATTTCTATTTCTATTTCTATTTCTATTAACTCATAACTGATCTCTGCTAATGCGAGGGCGCCCTGAATGGTAATGCCTCCGAAATTTTTATGTGAAAACTCTTAAAGATTTTTACATGAAAAAACTAATCTAATATGTGTGAAATCTTATGGGACTTAACTGCTAAGGTCACGAGTCCCTAAGCTTAGACACTACTTAACCTAAATTATCCTAAAGACAAACGCACACACACATGCCCGAGGGAGGACTCGAACCTCTGCCGGGTCCAGCCGCTCAGTCTATGACTGCACCGCCTCAGACCTCTCGGCTAATCCCGCGCGGCTGAAACAACTGGTATTAACGTTTTACATCCTTATTCTTCACGTCTACGAATCGATTTCTCAATACAGACATCTTGCAGACGAACACATTTCTCCAAATGCGAGGCTAGTTTCTTGATATCGTCACTATAGAACATTTGACTTCGTTGATTGAGTCATAACCTGGCCTCTGCTTACAGCACTTCATCACCATCAGACCGAAAGTATTCGAAGCTGTTCTTTAAGCTTAGGAAAAAGACAAAATTCGGATGGGGCCAAATCGCGACTATACGGAAGATGATCGATGACAGTGAACCCAAGGCGTCGTACTGTTGGACATATCGCAGCGCTCGTGTGTGGTCTCGCATTGTCATGATGAAAGAGAGGGTTCTCCATGTGTGTACGCACTCTCCGAATTGGAAACTCGATTACAGTACTCTGTTTCTCACCCACTGACATAGTGCCATGTTGCATGCTACAATTTGGAGTCCCCTTGGACAAGAGGGCTGCAATTGTGTAGACATGAAGAACAAAGGTGAAGAATTTCAAAGGTGGCAGGCCCTTCTGGCCCATGCACTCTCGCTGGATGTCCCATAAGGTCCTCTCCCATTTCTTTTTCTTTTTGTAATTCAACATGCTAATAGCTCATGATTTACATGTTATCATTTATTTCTGTTATGGAATATGAAGCATGAATCAGTGACTGAGCTCACAGTACCTGCATGTTTGGGGAATTACATGAGTGAGGAGACGGATTTCTTTTCTGAACACAACGTTTCGCTCTCTTTAGGCAGCTGCTTCATTCTGCCGAGCAGGGTAGCCAGGGGTTGTGTGAGTGTGGCGAATCAGGGACCTTCCCGGAAGTAAGCGAGTGCAATGTGTGAAAGCGGCGAAGGGCCTCACAGTCACAGTGAGTCTTTTAACAGTTGCATACCAATGCTGTATGTTTCACTGGCCAACGCCAATGGGGGGGTGGGGGGGGGGGCGGTCAGCGACTGACCCCAGAACTATCACACATTCTCTATCTAGGAATAATCACATTACTTATGTATTTCCATAACTGTGTCAGATTAGAAGAATAAAATGTTCATTATTATTACTGGGAAAGGGTTTCTGGGACATTTTTAGTAAAAAAGAAATAGTTTTTTTACATTTATTTGTACTAATTTCACAATTACAACGATTACACTTTACAATACGAACTACTTCTTCTTTCTTGGTGTGTGCAGGGCAGATACACTTCTTGCAAGAAGTGCAAGCCTTCATGTACTTACGGTCCTTGCTTCTGGCGCATAAGTAACAGCGTCCTTTCTTTGGCACAGCTGCACGTGCTACTTTCCGTCGCGGCTCCGTAACGTTGTTTCCTCTGCTCACAGCAACTTGACTTTGATTACACTCATACCCAAAAGTTGATAACGCTGTAGTGTATTTTGAGTGTAGGCCTACAGCATTTTGAGCGCGTCTTTTCATGCTGAGGTCACAAAGTTCACGAGCAAGATCTTTCAGGTACTTCTTTCTTCCAGAACTCTTTGTAGGGTAATTCTTTGTCCATTACTTGTGTGTATCTCGAAATACAGCAGATGAATTGTATGCAGCGATGTCAATCAAGTTGAAAAACACCGCCATTGGCCATCGACGCGTTGCTCGACTGCAGCGGTACGTTCTTACACACTTGTCGAATGTATCCACTCCTGACTTTGTACAATTGTAGAATAGGATGATGTCTGGCTTCTCTTCCGTCACATTCATATCATGATGTTGGGTTGACAATACTGTAACAATCTTTCCTTTCTTAGGCACGTAACTGACTAAAGTGGCATCATCACTAAAGGCAAATCGGATTGTTCCCGGTGTAGCTTTTTTTTAGAGAAATAGAATGGATTTCTGTAGGAACATCGCGTTTGTCACTTCGAATAGTACCAACTGTAGTTATTTTCTCCTTCAAAAGTTCAAATGCGAGTGGAACGGTAGTGAACTTTCTGTCCAAGGTAACATTTCTTCCACATTGTTTCAAGTTAGACATTTCAATCAAACTTCTAACTATTTCAGGGCCACTGCTATGGTTCTTCTCATTAGCGCGCTTTGCAGCTTAGGGATCCGCAGAGAAGCAGTATTTCGTATCTGAATCACATAACAGGTTCACCTCTATTCCATATTTTCCTGGTTTTGTTGGAATATATAGCCTGAATGGGCATCGCCCATTGAAGGTCACAAGTTCTTCATCCACTGTGACTGACTCACTAGGATTATAAAACTCAGAAAATTTACTATCATGTTCCATATATCCCTGATTGGAGCAAATTTGTCGGTCTGTTTTCTAGCTGCTCAAGTTAGAGCATCATAAAAACGCAAGAACTTCAGTAAGAGCCTCAGTCTATGCTCCGAAAATGAAGCTCGGTACATCGGAAAGTTTTCTTTACTAAATATATCACGTAAACTGTCCTTGTTCTATCTGTGGACTCCACAGTTCAATAGAATTCCATTTGCTGACACAATTTCTTCCCTTTCAAATACTTTCGAATTTTTTATGAAAACATCTTCAGATGATTCCCTAAGATTTCCAAGCTTTTGATTGGTACACATCAAAATGTTATCCAGGATGTTATCATCGAAGTACATGAGAAAAGCTTTACCTAGTGTATTTTTTATGAAACCATCTTCAGATGATTCCCTAAGATTTCCAAGCGTTTGATTGGTACATATCAAAATGTTATCCAGGATGTTATCATCGAAGTACATGAGAAAAGCTTTACCTGGTGTATCAGGTTTTATACCTGGCTTATTTCCTTTCGGGGTACTCATTATGTTAGCAACAGACCTCCAACTACGACGTCGTCACCACACACCCGTTGCCTCCACATCATATGCATGCGATTTTAGTAAGGTGTTGCAGCACCGGCAGATAGGGAATTGTGAGCTACACTACCACCACTTGCTACTTTTCAGCCTTTTGCAGTAGCCGCAGTCAGTGAATCTCTGTTTCCATGCATAGCCATGTCTTTTCTACGTGTGGTCAATCACCGTTTTGAGTTAGGCAAATTCTCTATTAGTACTAATTGGCTTTCATTCACATTAAAGTCAACAGCACGTTCGCTCTAGTCAAACTAGGTATACAGGAGTGTATTATTAGCAAACCAGCAGCAATATTTGCTCACGTTCGTAATTTATGTACAAACTGTCACTCTAATATTCGGCGTGAAAATCGATGTTCTAATTTTCTGCATACGCAAATAAATACATTTGTTACAGCTTAGCCTATTTCTTTTTGGTTCATGCTGATAGCTTCACATTCTTTCCCATCTCTCACATTTTGGAGGGTTTATCACATAGTTTCTGTACACTTGAATTTATGAGAAAATAGCTACTCTATTAGTATAAGTACAAGGGTCAAAGTAAATTAACATTTAATAACACATGCGCCACAGTGTGAGCATTTATCCTCTTGAGGGTGATGGATATCAAAAAACTTCCATTTTTAATATTCACGAATGTAAATCAATCTAGCCTAAATACGACACATTACAGGCTAACTTTCAACTTCCGCTTGTTTTAAAAAGTTTTAAGAGTTTTCACATAAAATTTCTGGCCACATTCATTTTGAACACAACTCGTAATTGTGCTTCATTTAATTTCATTTACTGATTATCAGTGTGTAGTAAAGTATTAATGTAACAGGTAGCTTGTTGATACGATTTTCTATACTAGACCCATTTTAAATCTGAGTCGATTATTTGATACTAGGTATAACTGACAGCAGAAAGTGGACCACTGCTAACTGTAACCAAAATAACATAGCTGTGTCGTAGGTCCTCTACACGGTGAAACCGCATCAAGTACAGTCGTCTGACTATACAACGTGGTAGCTACAAGGGACCACGAAACAACGTTGATTCTTATGTCAGTCCTTCCAGAACCATACCAATGTCGTCATTCAGCAAACATTAGAAACCACGTTACTGAAGATGGGACAGTTGGTAATCCTTGTCAATTAGACTTCATTACAATAACTGACACTGCAGAAGACATATCATACACATTAAATGACATGACAGTTTGTGGTTCATGATCTGAATTGTACCCACTGCTAACCAAACAAAGCCTCTATGATCGAGACGTAACTAGCCATATAGAGACCGAAAATATCGAAGTGTTCACCAGTATCAGTTTATAGGGCCGACTGTTCGAACCTGTAGATAAATGACGATACATTTAATATTACACTGGGAACCCCGTGAGGCTTACATTACCCCTAAGAGGTAAGCACGAAAAGTGTGCAATAAAAGGCAACGCACATGTGTGAGACAGAATGAAGTAAAGTTGTAGTGGTGGATGGGGAGTAGGATCCAGTACTTACATGAATGGTTAACTAAGCAAAATAGGATATCAGATATTATATATGTTCACTAATAGAATGATACTTCAACATGAAACGACGAAACAAGTGATCATCATATGTCAGGCATTCGTTCGCTAATGTCTTACAGCTATTTTAAGTAGCCTGCTTGTATGCTGGCAGCTCTACAGACTATGTTAATATCGTTGACAGCTCACTGCGCCCTCAGCAAGATATTCTGTGGTTGGACGGACTAGCTGTTAGCGAGTAGACAGAGAAGTGTATGGACATGATTTTCTTAGTGGACACTCTATGTTGGTAGGACATGAATTGTAAAGTGAGGCGCAAGAAAATGTAGGGGGATGGATGTTGTTGACAGTATTTGGTTACTGGAATTATTGACCACTATATAATTTTTGCAATTGAAAAAGATGGAATGAAAAAGATAAAATTTTCGAAATAGTTTGTTTACTCTTCAACAAAATCTTTCTTTTGTTAACCACATTTCTCTGCCTCGTGATGACTGGGTGTTGTGTGATGTCCTTAGGTTAGTTAGGTTTAAGTAGTTCTAAGTTCTAGGGGACTGCTGACCATAGATGTTAAGTCCCATAGTGTTCAGAGGTATTTCAACCAATTTATTTAACCCCATGCCTCCTAGTAGTTAGAGTCTATAGCAGTTAGAATATTTTTATTTAGCTGGCTGTAGTTGCTGCTTGCTGTAATTGCTGTAGTTCATGTTATGTAGATTTTCTGTGAGGTAAGTGACTTATAAAAAAATAGGGTTCGTGGTTGACGTGAGTTTAGGCAGTTAACAGAGTTGGAGGTAGTTTCACATTTCTTTAATTTAATATGGTTTTGATTTTTATTATTGTTAGGATTACTAGCAATTCAGGGCCATACTTTTGTGTTAATTATTGGAAGTCATGTTGTCACTGTATAGCAGTCACATTGTGTTGGGCTTTTATATTGTGGGTAATAAACGAATTGCTTAAGTTTGAGTTGTCTTTGTCAGCAAAAATTGTGAAGGCCAGTGTTTAAATGATAAAAATTATTAGAGACATTAGTTTCACCATGAATAGACATGAAATATTTATTGTTTCTCCAACAGTAGCAGGATGTGCACATGTTTGTCTAGAGGTAACGCCTCGAATAGCTCTGAGCTACCTAGGAATCCTCCATGCAAATATCGTTTCTGTTGACCAAAAACGAAGGCATGTCAACTATCAAATTCTCTTTCACCAGTAGTTAGAATCGCGTCTTTCGTAGAGACCTGGAAAAGGTTGGCATCGTGTGGAAACAAAGCCGTAGTGGGACAGTATCATCTCGAAGGGTTCAAATACAGAGGGAAATTGGAATTGGAGCCCGACTGACCGTCCAATGCCAATGTTTCCAAAATTCCAAGGTTAATTAAAATAAGAAATTAAGGTACTATCAACCTACATGACGTTTCTTTCGTGAACTAAAATAACATAACTAGTACAAGAAAGCTTACTAGAGACAGAGTTTTCGCCAGTGGCGAATGGACACGTTTGATGTTCATTTGGAACCACTGCATGGTTCAAATGGTTCAAATGGCTCTGAGCACTATGGGACTTGACTTCTGAGGCCATCAGTCCCCTAGAACTTAGAACTACTTAAACCTAACTAAGGACGTCACACACATCCATGCCCGAGGCAGGATTTGAACCTCCGATCATAGCGGTCGCGGGGTTCCAAACTGTAGCGCCTAGAACCGCTCGGCCACCCCAGCCGGCGAACCACAGCATGGTCGTGCGTTCTTTACTTAGCGTAGTGGAGGTGAAGAGAGTACGTTTGTGGCTGTTAAAAACAGTTACCTCCAACGGTAATCGAACCCACATCTTAGCCGTTACAGACCAGCCTCAGTCCAACCAACCACCAAATTTCACATTTTTTAGCATCATGATTTTGTCGCAATGGGGTACACACCACGCAGTATGAGAAATGCTGATTTCCACTTCAACTGTTCTTGTGAATAACCTATTCTTGGTCTTGTAGCCAACGTCATGCAGTGCGAACGCAAAACCGTGGTATCAAACACTTTCCTTTCCGTTCTTTTTTAAACTTTGTTCCGTCTGTCTGATTAGAGCATCAGTCTGACAAAAGGTCAGAGACATTTTCGTTCATTTTCCAACCAGCAAGCAGCAGCAAAATCTTGCCGAAACATGTCTGTGAAAGGGCTAGGTGGTGTCTGTCATGGTAAGACTAATTCAGCGCCATCAACCAGGAGCCGCTTGATACAGACCGGCGTCCGCCCAAATTGGTAACGACGCATGACGTTTGGAGCCTATGATTTCCAGAGGACTATCCTGCATTTGAATTAGCAAGTACAATACTGTGTAACGCTGCGGACGATAAAGTGTTATGTTTCAGCATGTTCCGTGGCGATTTTGTGTGGGATGTTACTATAAATATTATTTGGTTCAAGTTTTAGTTTAGCTCGTGCCATTAGAACTTAAATATTTGCCATTTTTGACGTTATGAGGAGTGCTGTTTATGCATTAAAAACCGAGTCTAAAATGGTTAAAAGTCTAACATTTGGGAAATTGTGTTCTGTTTGCGTTTAATAAAATGGTGAAAGCAGTAGAGGCAATTCGAAACATCTGTGTCCTGTATGACGTGGGTGCTATCAAGAAAGTCAAATTCTATCTTTTCATGTAGGATAAATAGATATAAATATCGCCACATTCAGGAAGACAAGACATTGATGAAGGACGTTTCCGCGGTTTGGTACTATGGTCAGTGACAGTGTATCTGATAACTGGCAAGTATGACGACCAACTAACCATGGTGTCACATTTGCTTTTAGTAGGCAAATTGAGGTTAAAAGAAAGGAAGCACGATTGGGGTACAAAGTCTCTCACCAAAAACGAGAATCTCGAACTGTGAAGGATGGGTTCAAAGAATTAATCCTGGAATTTGCCATTAGAGATTGAAGGAGCTACCCGTAAACTTCAACTAGTGGAGCCTGATGACGATTTGAAGTACTATATGGTACTTCATAAGGAGAAAAT
This sequence comes from Schistocerca nitens, assembly GCF_023898315.1. Lineage (NCBI taxonomy): Eukaryota > Metazoa > Arthropoda > Insecta > Orthoptera > Acrididae > Schistocerca > Schistocerca nitens. The sequence goes on along the minus strand of NC_064622.1, from coordinate 122,259,655 downwards.
AATGGGTAAAGCATAACAAACATTATCTCAGTTGATGGCCTGTACACATCCATTTGACAATGTGGTTTGGGACAAGCTGGCGACTATAATGAGGGAAAAGAGAGTGGACTGGAAAACCAGAAGACTTGCAAACTCATTATATCTTAATCAAAAAGTTTCAGTTAAAGTGAGAGGAGAAAGTACAAACTGGATCGGACTAGGAAAAGGAGTAAGACACGGATGCTCTCTATCACCTACTCTTTTCAACCTCTACTTGGAAAATATGATTGACCAATGCTCATTAGAAGACAAAGGTGTAGAAATTGGAGGAAGAATAGTAGGGTGTTTGAGGTTTGCTGATGACATCGCCCTTCTAGCCACAGGGGAAAAAGAATTACAGGATTTGGTGAAAACCATTGAAACTAACGGAAAAAAATTAATATGGAATGAAAATTAACACAAATGAAGCAAACGTATTGGCACTAGCAGGAAATGAGGAAATAAAAACTATGCTGAATGGAGAAATATTAGAAAAGGTGCAAAATTTTAAATATCTTGGAAGCAGGATAGACACCGACTGGAAGTGCACCATAGAAATTAAAACAAGGATAGCAATGGCAAAAGAGGCGTTTTATAGGAAAAGGAGAATTTGCTGCAGCGGTCTGGACAGAGAACTCAGGAAGAGACTCATAAAATGTCTTTATGGAGTGTTCTTCTATATGGCGCTGAAACATGGACTGTGAGAAAAGAAAGACAGAGAAAGGCCGGAGGCTTTTGAGATCTGGACATGGCGGAGGATGGAAAGAATAAGTTGGATGGACAGAGTAAAAAATTAAGAGGTACTGAGAAGAGTGGCAGAGAAAAGACAGTTAATAGATGTAATAAAGAGAAAAAAAAGGAAATTAGATTGGGCTTATATTAAGAAAGAATGACGTACTGATAAAAACAGTTTTAGAAGGTTATGTAGAAAGGAAAAGGAAGCGAGGAAGGAAGAGATTCCAGATGACATGATGGACAGTACAACATACAGCAGCCTTAAGAAGGAAGCAAAAATGGCTCTGAGCACTATGGGACTCAACTGCTGAGGTCATTAGTCCCCTAGAACTTAGAACTACTTAAACCTAACTAACCTAAGGACATCACAAACATCCATGCCCGAGGCAGGATTCGAACCTGCGACCGTAGCGGTCTTGCGGTTCCAGACTGCAGCGCCTTTAACCGCACGGCCACTTCGGCCGGCAAGAAGGAAGCAGCGGATCGCAGAAAATGGAGAGGCAAAGGACCTGCTAATATAGCAGATAACTGATGACGATGACACATCCATAAAATGTATTGTTATTGGTTTATTGATATACATCTGCTGCAACAAAGATAATGTTAAATGTCACAAACTGGTTTGCAGTGATGTATCATTCACAGCTGACAATTGTTAGAACCAAATGAGATGCCTTGCAGTCGCCGAGTTACAAATGCGACATGCAAGTTAGCACCAAGTACCTTCGGTGGCAAACACGTCTAAGGTGTGTTTTCTAATCTGTCACCCGTATGTTTTACCCATCTCGACCGCTATCGATCAACCACCAAGAAATCTAGATTTTGTTTTATTTTGTTTGTTTTGTTTTGGTGATTACACTTTAATCGTGTCTTAACTCAGAATTAACAAGTTGCTACCTGCGCGAGACCAAAAAGCTACCTGCGCATCTTCAGACGGTTTTCGATAACGAGGAGGAATATACTGTTGTCAATGTCCCTTATATTTGTGCCTATTTTGTTCACTAACCTAATTTCCAGGGGCAGATGTGGACTCTGACCACAATCAATTGGTTATGAACTGTAGATTAAAGCTGAAGAAAATGCAAAAAGGTGGGAATTTAAGGAGATGGGACCTGAATAAACGGAAAGAACTAGAGGTTGGACAGAGTTTCAGGGAGAGCACCACGGAACAATTGACAGGAATGGGGAAAAGAAATACAGTAGAAGAAGAATGGGTAGCTTTGAGGGATGAAGTAGTGAAGGCAGCAGAGGATCAAATAGGTAAAAAGACGAGGGCTAGTAGAAACCCTTGGGTAACAGAAGAAATATTGAATTTAATTGATGAAAGGAGAAAATATAAAAATGCAGTAAATGAAGCAGGCTAAAAGGAATAGAAACGTCTCAAAAATGAGATCAACAGGAAGAGCAAAATGGCTAATCAGGGATGGCTAGAGGACAAATGTAAGGATGTAGAGGCTTATCTAACTAGGGTAAGATAGATACTGCCTACAGGAAAATTAAAGAGACCTTTGGAGATAAGAGAACCACTTACATGAATATCAAGAGCTTTGATTGAAACCCAGTTCTAAGCAAAGAAGGGAAAGCAGAAAGGTGGAAGGAGTATATAGAAGGTCTATACAATGGCGATGTACTTGAGGACAATATTATGGAAATGGAAGAGGATGTATATGAAGATGAAATGGGAGATATGGTACTGTGCAAAGAGTTTGACAGAGCACTGAAAGACTGAGTCGAAACAAGGCCCCCGAAGTAGACAACATCCCATTAGAACTAGTGACGGCCTTGGGAGAGCCAGTCCTGACAAAACTCTACCATCTGGTGAGCAAGATGTATAAGACAGGCGAAATACCCTCAGACTTGAAGAAGAATACAATAATTCCAATCCCAAAGAAAGCAGGTGATGACAGATGTGAAAATTACCGAACTATCAGTTTAATAAGTCACAACTGCAAAATACTAACCCGAATTCTTTGCAGACGAATGGAAAAACTGATAGAAGCCGACCTCGGGGAAGATCAGTTTGGAATCTGCAGAAATGTAGGAACACGTGAGGCAATACTGACCCTACGACTTATCTTACAATAAAGATTAAGGAAAGACATACCTACGTTTATAGCATTTGTAGACTTAGAGAAAGCTTGTAACAACGTTGATTGGAATACTCTCTTTCCAATTCTGAAGGTGGCAGGGGTAAAATACAGAGAGCGAAAGGCTATTTACAATTTGTACAGAAACCAGATGGCTGTTATAAGAGTCGAGGGACATGAAAGGGAAGCAGTGGTTGGAAAGGGAGAGAGACAGGGTTGTAACTTATCCCCGATGTTATTCAATGTGTATATTGAGCAAGCAATAAAGGAAATAAAAGAAAAGTTCGGAGTAGGTATTAAAATTCAAGGAGAAAAAATAAAAACTTTGAGGTTCGCCGATGACATTGTAATTCTGTCAGAGACAGCAAAGGACTTGGAAGAGCAGATGAACGGAATGGACAGTGTCGTGAAAGGAGGGTATAAGATGAACATCAACAAAAGAGAAACGAGGATAATGGAATGTAGTCGAATTAAGTCGGGTGATGCTGAGGGAATTAGATTAGGAAATCAGACACTTAAATTAGTAAAGGAATTTTGCTATTTGGGGAGCAAAATAACTGATGATGGTCGAAGTAGAGAGGATATAAAAAGTAGAATGGCAATGACAAGCAAAGCGTTTCGGAAGAAGAGAAATTTGTTAACATCGAGTATAGATTTAAGTGTCAGGAAGTCGTTTCTGAAAGTATTTGTATGTAGTGTAGCCATTTATGGAAGTGAAACGTGGACGATAAATAGTTTAGACAAGAAGAGAATAGAAGCTTTCGAAATGTGGTGCTACAGAAGAATGCTGAAGATTAGATGGGTAGATCACATAACTAATGAGGAGGTATTTAATAGAATTGGGGAGAGGAGGAGCTTGGGGCACAACTTGACTAGAAGAAGGAATCGGTTAGTAGGACATGTTCTGAGACATCGAGGGATCACCTATTCAGTATTGGAGGGCAGCGTGGAGGGTAAAAATCGTAGAGGGAGACCAAGGGATGAATACACTAAGCAGATACAGACGGATGTAGGTTGCAGTAGGTACTGGGAGATGAAGAAGCTTGCACAGGATAGAGTAGCATGGAGAGCTGCATGAAACCAGTCTCAGGACTGAAGACCACAACAACAACACATAACTGGAATCGCTATTAACATGCACTACACTAATACAATTGGTTTCGCAATGTAATATGATACAATGACAAGCAATCTTTATTAAACATGGAGTCCTTTGTCATATTCGAGTAACTGTACCAGTCTACAAGGTAAATACGACATTGTGGCTGTGACGGTAGTTGCTGAATGAAACACATTTAACATAATATTCAGTGATACGATTTCATTAACAGATTTGAGTACTTTCAGGCCGCGCGGAATTAGCCGAGTGGCCTAGGGCGCTGTACTCATGGACTGTGCGGCTGCTCCCAGCGGAGGTTCGAGTCCCCCCTCGGGCATGGATGCGTGTGTTTGTCCTTAGGATAATTTAGGTTAAATAGTGTGTAAGCTTAGGGACTGATGACCTTAGCAGTTAAGTCCCATAAGATTTCACACTCAATTGAACGTTTCTGTACTTTCAGTAGCAGTTGCACAGTATTTTTTCTTCCTTATCTCTATATCTATTGGTTCCTAACGTAGATGTCTTATGCTGACAGTATTTCTAAATACGTCGTTCTGAGTTAGATACAGCTGTATGGACGAGATAAGATGATACTCTCACGCCAGTTGCAACTGAGCGCTACTGCTTCATACTGTTTACAGTGCGTCGACATTTTCATGGAGCAAGCGACCAACAGCAGCCTTCATCGCCTCCTCATTTCTCTTGTGAGGGCTGACACAGTTAATCTACAGATATGTGGACAACGAGATTATTTGCAGCTGCTGTGTGAGAGTAATCTCCCCTGTCTGCAAACGTATATTTCATAAGTCGTTGACACTCCAAAGTGAAATTCGTTGAGAATATTTCATTGGTACACCACAAATGTATCAAATGAACCTTGCAACGTACTTCTCAGTCATTCCAGGCAGTAACAAAATTAGCACTGTGTCACCAGTCATGTTCTACTATGTTCTCGTGATCCTATCATAGTCGTAGAAGAACGATTATATTTCTAGAGGCTATGTCTTCCTTGAGTGGGCTAACAATGTAGGAGTGTATCTTATGCATCAACGACGCAGCGGTTTAATTACCTTTGCTCCGACGTCATGTGGATTGTTCTAGTATTTATGGTAAGGAAGAAGAATGCAAAACTGCGCAGATCACTGCAGCACATACGAAAGGAGATGAACTTAATCCTCTAAGTCAAAGATCCATTTCATTGACATCAACATGTAACAAGACGTGTGAACAAATATTTTGTTCCCACGTTATGAAACCTCCGAAATGTATTACCTGTTGGCAGCAAACCATCGTGGATTTGAAAAGCATCAGTTTTGTGAGACACAGCTGGCATTTTTGTTCGCGTGAAATGTTGCCTACAGGGACCCTCAGATTGATTCAGCATTCATAGAATTCCAAAAGCGTTTTTGACATCATTCCTCACAAGCGGCTTCTAACCACATTCATTTCCTATAGACTATAGTCACAGCTGTGCGACTGAGATCCTCATTTCTCGTCTGAAATATCACAGTTCACAGTAACTGATGGGATGTCACTTAGTGAAACGGAAGTGATGAACGCGATTTTGCAAGTAAATTGATATAGATTTTCTGCTCTTTCTAATATATAAAAACTATTTACTATCCAATCAGAATATTTCCCTTAGGTCTGGGAGAGGAGGAGGAATTCTTCACAGGATAGAGGGAACTCTGGCCGCCGAGTAGTACGCCCACTTATTGGAAAATGTGATGCTTCTGTCAGTGCGAATGCTGTATTTAAAATAGGACTTGACACTGCAAGATAATCATTCTACTGTTCACTAATCAGCATTTCGTTCAGCAACAGCTCTACACAACTGCCGTCAGCGTCATGGACTGGCCGCCAAAGGGCCTGTGGGAAACATGTGGGTTGAGTTCACCACAACGTTAACAGAGAATTGGCCACGAAACCAACCAACTACAGCTGACGTTCTTGGGGACGGCGTTTTTTACGCCTGGAAGGAAATTGCTTCTTCAGGCTGTTACGTCCAATGGCTTATAGATTCTACGCCAAGAAGCTTGATAGAAGTACAAAATAATGTCAGTTTCTGGATGAAATATTTGAGACCTATAAACATTTTGATTTGTCGTCTATTACTTCATTTTTCCTCACTGAGTGCCACTGGAAGATCACTTGGCCACAGATAAAATACAGTTTGAGTTAGTTTTCTCTTGAGTTGCCTTTTTAATTGAAGTGAGTTTCTTTTGAGTTAACAGTTTGTTCAATATTCTATTTTTATTTTATTTATAATCTTCCTATACATTTACAAAGTAATCAGCTCACATGGATGCTTCAAAAGTATTTTGTCTTATTTCAAATACACCTCTCTCTTCTCATCCATCCATTAATACACTCTCCATCCTCCAAAAATCACACAAATGAATTCTTCTTCCATTTATTCTTTGTTAATTTGTTCTACAATTTTTATCTCACTCTTTCACGCCTCAATTTCATAATCACCACAGCTGCTTCTACTCCATTCTTGCAAAACGATATTAACATATCCAGCGGTCTCAATGGAAACTATACGGTCTCATTTAATTTCTGCTTTCTTTACCGTCCTGTATCATTCCTCGCAAAATCTATGAAAGCATATTCATTTATATCCCATTACCTATAATCCACTCTTCGTTCTGAAAACATTCCTGCACTTTCTGTCTGTCCTAAGATAAAACGAACTTTTATATACATCTAAGTAAGGAATACATTGCAAGTTTTCACTTCTCTTATTTTGCACTTCTGCACTCCTACCCACGTCCAGACTTCTCCCTCCATCCTGCTACCCCTCCCCTGACATCTGCGTCCACATCTACATGAATACTTTGCAATTCAGAATTAAGTGCTTGGCAGGGGTTTCTTCGAACAACTGTCATATTGTTCCATTAAGTTTCGGGTGTGCAGCCGCAAGAAATCTCCTTCTTCTTCTAATATTTCGGCCGTATAAGGGTCAGCCATCTTCAGAGTGAGCCGCAAGACTGCCGCTTCAGTTTTTTTTTTCCTTTATTGATTTTCAACTTGTATGAATATCAAGAGCTCAGATGGCAACCCAGTTCTAAGCAAAGAAGGGAAGGCAGAAAGGTGGAAGGAGTATATAGAGGGTCTATACAAGGGCGATGTACTTGAGGACAATATTAGGGAAATGGAAGAGGATGTAGATGAAGATGAAATGGGAGATACGATACTGCGTGAAGAGTTTGACAGAGCACTGAAAGACCTGAGTCGAAACAAGGCCCCGGGAGTAGACAACATTCCATTAGAACTACTGATGGCCTCGGGAGAGCCAGTCATGACAAAACTCTACCATCTGGTGAGCAAGATGTATGAGACAGGCGAAATACGCACAGACTTCAAGAACAATATAATAATTCCAATCCCAAAGAAAGCAGGTGTTGACAGATGTGAGAATTACCAATCAGTTTAATAAGCCACAGCTGCAAAATACTAACACGAATTCTTTACAGACGAATGGAAAAACTAGTAGAAGCGGACCTCGGGGAAGATCAGTTTGGATTCCGTAGAAATACTGGGACACGTGAGGCAATACTGACCTTACGACTTATCTTAGAAGAAAGATTAAGGAAAGGCAAACCTACGTTTCTAGCATTTGTAGACTTAGAGAAAGCTTTTGACAATGTTGACTGGAATACTCTCTTTCAAATTCTAAAGGTGGCAGGGGTAAAATACAGGGAACGAAAGGCTATTTACAATTTGTACAGAAACCAGATGGCAGTTATAAGAGTCGAGGGACATGAAAGGGAAGCAGCGGTTGGGAAGGGAGTAAGACAGGGTTGTAGCCTCTCCCCGATGTTATTCAATCTTTATATTGAGCAAGCAGTAAAGGAAACAAAAGAAAAATTCGGAGTAGGTATTAAAATCCATGGAGAAGAAATAAAAACTTTGAGGTTCGCCGATGACATTGTAATTCTGTCAGAGACAGCAAAGGACTTGGAAGAGCAGTTGAACGGAATGGATGGTGTCTTGAAGGGAGGATATAAGATCAACATCAACAAAAGCAAAACGAGGATAATGAAATGTAGACAATTAAAATCGGGTGATGCTGAGGGGATTAGATTAGGAAATGAGACACTTAAAGTAGTAAAGGAGTTTTTATATTTGGGGAGTAAAATAACTGATGATGGTCGAAGTAGAGAGGATATAAAATGTAGACTGGCAATGGCAAGGAAAGCGTTTCTGAAGAAGAGAAATTTGTTAACATCGAGTATAGATTTAAGTGTCAGGAAGTCATTTCTGAAAGTATTTGTATGGAGTGTAGCCATGTATGGAAGTGAAACATGGACGGTAAATAGTTTGGATAAGAAGAGAATAGAAGCTTTCGAAATGTGGTGCTACAGAAGAATGCTGAAGATTAGATGGGTAGATCACATAACTAATGAGGAGGTACTGAATAGGATTGGGGAGAAGAGGAGTTTGTGGCACAACTTGACCAGAAAAAGGGATCGGTTGGTAGGACATGTTCTGAGGCATCAAGGGATCACCAATTTAGTATTGGAGGGCAGCATGGAGGGTAAAAATCGTAGGGGGAGACCAAGAGATGAATACACTAAGCAGATTCAGAAAGCTGTAGGTTGCAGTAGGTACTGGGAGATGAAGAAGCTTGCACAGGATAGAGTAGCATGAAGAGCTGCATCAAACCAGTCTCAGGACTGAAGACCACAACAACAACATTGATTTTCAATTCCCCCCGAAGGGGGCGGGCTGGCAGGAGCTTAGTACGCTGCTCTACAGCCTACAGACTTATATTTTAAAGAACGGAAGAAGAAAAGAAACAAGAAAAACAGGCGATAAAACGGTGACATCAAGTGCAAAATTGCTGAAAAATGCGGAAAGTTAAAACAGAAAGCAAAAGGTGTTGGGAAAGTTAATAAAAGACACAGGAATCAGGCAAGTAACACAGAACACACACAATTAAAGAACACGGCGACACTCTGGTTTCTGTTCGCAAGAGATAAAAGGCACACCCAGCGACAGTATGATGGCCGTTCGCAACACGTCCCAAAAAAAAACACAACACGGAACACTCACTGTAAAACACGCACTGTAGAACACTCACTGTAGAACACTGCACGAAAGTGGCAGCACAAAGATGACACGCCCGAGCCAAAGGCAATTGGGGGGGGGGGGACCTGGAGGAGGGGGAAGGAGGGAGGAAGGAAAAAAAACGAAAAAATGGGGGTGGGAACCAAGGAGGGAGAGGACTAATAAAGGGGGAGAAGGGCAGACACGAGAGGGAATGAGAGGAGGCAGAGGAGGGAAATGTAAAAGGACTCGGGGGAGAGAAGGGGGCAAAGAGAGGGGAGGTGGAGAAGAAAGAGGAGGGAAGAGGGGGAGAGGGATCCCAGGAAAAGGACAGAGGAGAGGAGGGGGAGTGAGGATCAGAGTTGATAGGAGGGATAAATGGAGGGAGAGAGGGCATCATCCGGGAGGGGGATTTGATGGAAGCCACCTTGGGAAAGTAGATGTAGGGTGTAGAGATAGAGGGTAGGGGGGATACAACAGTGAAGACATGGCAGGGGGCGGGGATGGGAGAGGAGAGGAGCAACCAGGGGGTGAGGGGGTTCAAGGCAGCGGGAGGTGTAGAGGATGTGGATATGTTCGAGAAATGGGGGAAAGGAATGAGATCATAGAGGATCCGCGTGGGGGACAGGAGGCATATACAGAAGGTGAGGCGGAGTGCATGATGCTCAAGGATCTGGAGGGACTTATAGAATTTGGGGGGGGGGGGGACAGATATCCAGGCAGGACGGGCATAACAGAGGACGGGACAGATTAAGGATTTGTAGGTGTGGAGGATGGTAGAGGGGTACAACCCCCATATCCGGCCAGAGAGGAGTTTGAGGGGTCGGAGGTGGTCGTTGGCTTTGGATTGGATGGAGCAGAGATGAGGGATCCAGGTGAAGTGATGGTCAATGGTGAGGCCAAGGTAGGTGAGGGTGTGGGTGAGGTGGACAGGACGGGCGCAGACAGTAAGGGAGAAATCCAGGAGCTGGAAGGAGCATGTGGTACGACCTACAATGATTGCCTGGGTCTTGGAAGGATTGATTTTCAGGTGCCACTGGTTACACCATGCAGCAAAAAGGTCAAGGTGATTCTGGAGAAGGCGTTGGGACCGTTGGAGGGTAGGAGTGAGGGCGAGGAATGCGGTGTCATCAGCATATTGCAAGAGGTGTACTGGAGGAGGGGTTGGGGAATATCTGCCGTGTACAGGAGGTAGAGGAGAGAGGAGAGGACAGAGCCCTGGGACACACTTGCAGAGGGGTAGAAGGTGTGGGAATTGGCATTATGGATGATAACATATGAGGGGCGGTGGGAGAGGAAGGAGGCCATCAGACAGATGTAGTTGATAGGAAGGGCGTAGGTTTGGAGTTTAAACAGGAGACTGGGATGCCAGACACGGTTGTAGGCCTTTCCGAGGTCAAGGGAGTGAAAAATGGCGGAGCGACGGGAGTTAAGCTGGAGGGAGAGGAGATGAGTGAGGTGGAGGAGTTGGTCATCAGCAGAGAAGGAAGGTCGAAAGCCACATTGGGTGTTGGGGAGGAGTTGGTTTTGGCAGAGGTGGTGTTGGAATCGCCAGGAAAGGATGGATTCTAAGAGCTTGCTGAACACCGATGTGAGACAGATAGGATGATAGGAAGAGGCATCAGATGGAGGCTTGTTGGGTTTGGAGAACATCAGGATACGGGAGGTTTTCCACAGGTCAGGATAGAAGCCAGTGGCAAGGATAACATTGTGGAGGGTGGCAAGGATTGAAAGGAAGGAGGGAGGGCAGTATTTGAGGTGGCGGTAGGTAATGCAGTCGTGGCCGGGAGCAGTGTTGCGTTTAGCGTGGAGTGTGAGGCACATGTCCTGTGTAGTGAAGGGAGTGTTAAGTTCAGAAGGTGCTGTGTGGCACAAGTACTGGAAGCTAGGAGCAAGGGGAGGAAAAGAGGTATTCGTACAATCCATGACGTCAGGGAAGAGGGAAAAATCAAAGTGGGGATCATGTGGGATGGAAAAAACATCAGAGAGGTGAGAGACAAAGTAGTTGGCCTTACTGAGGTTGTCAGGAAAGGGACGGTAAGAAGGAGAGGGTACTGGGGGGTGGGGCGGTTCCCAGTAAGGCGGTGGAAAGCAGACCAATACTTGGAAGAGTTTATGGGGAGTGTGGTGTTGAGTTGTGTACATGTCTGGCGCCAGGCACAGCGTTTCTTCACAGTAAGCAGGTTGCAGATGTGTCGTTGTAATTACCGGTGGCGGGTAAGTGTATCCCGGTCACGAGTGAGGAGAAAAGAGCGGTAGAGGCGGCGGGACTCTCGAAGGAGAAGGATGGCCTGTGGAGGCAGGGTGGGGTGTTGAGGGTGGATGGCTTTGGTGGGGACATGGGTGGCGACGGCGTCAGACAAGGTCTGGTGCAGGAAGGCAGCAGTGCGAGAGATGTCATCAGGAGATTGGAGGGTAAGGTCGTGGCCGTCAACCTGGGTGTGAATGGAGTCCCGGTAGGCATCCCTGTTGGCACAGGAGTAATCATGGACATGTTTAGGAGGGACGTCGAGGCGAGGAGCGTTGCGGGGATGGCGACCATTAGAGATAGTGAGGAGAACAGGAGCATGGTCACTGCCAATGAGGTCAAGGACATCTGCGGTGATGCGCCCAAGGAGGTTGGGAGAGGCAAGGACCACATCAGGAGTGGTGTTGGATTCGGGTCGTGTGTGTGGAGGCAGGGGAACCAGGTCTCCCTGGAGGGTGGTGAGAAAGTGATACCACCGCTGGAGGTCGGCAGGATCACGGCTGTGGATATTGAGGTCGGCGGCAATCACGTAGGTGGGGAAGGTGCGGTCAATGTGGGCCAGGAATTCGTATGGGATGGGGGTGCGATGGCGGACATAAATGGTGGCACAGGTGATGGTAAGTGTGGGGAAGAAGAGGCTGAGGGTGAGATGCTCAGCAGGATTGTTAAGGAGAGATTGGGGCCGGACAGGGTGGTGCTTGAGGTGGCCTATAGCAACTCTGCCACACGCCAGAGGGTACGGATTATCGGTGCGGTGAAGGGTGTAAGGAGCCATGGAGATGGAGATACGGGGTTGAAGGAAGGTTTCATTTAGGTCGAAGTCATCCACGCGGTGCTGACGGAGGGTGTGGAGGAAGAGGAGTTTGTCAGTGGGCAGGGAGCGAATGTTGTGGTACAGGATACGGTAGGGTTGTTGTACCATGGCAGGGGAGAGTTAGACGAGGGTGGTGAGGGGGGTGAAGGTGAAGTGGGCCTGGTTGTGGAAGTATGTGGCATAGGTGGTAAGATGGAACGGGCAGCGAGGGCGATTTGGGAAAGGGTGTGGGAGTGCTGGAAGGGGTGGATGGTTTGGAGCACAATGGTGATGGAACGGATGATGTCCTCGGTAGTAGGTGGAGGGCGGAGCGAGTTGTTGGGGTGGATGGGGTCATCAACAGGACGGACAGGGACGGTGAGCTCAGGGGTGACTGGAGGAGGTTTAGCCACTTCAGTGCTCGCTTCGTCCCTTTATACTGTTGTACCGCGCGACTGCGCATGCGGCCACAGATGCAAATGCGCCAGAGACGCTGGTCGGCGGCAGAGACGTGCATAATGCGCGAGTGGTATCTATGACTTCGCAGTCGATCTGTGTTGGCATATCGATGTATCATTGTGAGCTGCACTGTGACGACGTCTTTGTGAGTTTATTACAGGAAGAGCCGGATTCCATGATTTATCGAGATTGAAACCACTATCTCTATTCATTACATTCGTCGTCAACCGAATTTCAATTGCCTCATTCACTATCGAGTGCCAAAGGGATGATGTAGTTGCCAAAATTTCGACGTTGTCATACAACATACTGTGACCATTAGTAACACAGTGCTCTGCCACTGCCGACTTGTTAGGTTGTAAAAGCCATCTGTACCTCCGGTGTTCTGTACATCTATCTTGGACAGTACGAGTTGTTAGTCGGATGTAAGAAAGGCCTCATTCACATAGAATTTTGTAAACTCCAGATTTTCGGAGCAGCAAATCATCTTCGACGGAGCCCACAAGTGCAGCTGTCTTGGGTGGAGGACGAAAAATCACTTTTAGTGTCTGCCGAGAATGCGTCCTATTTATGAACAGTCTTTGCGCCACCAAAACCTGAAAATTCACATCAAGTACCTCTGCGGGGAGGAGATGGTTTTATGTGTTCGACGATTGGATAAGCTTCGACACTTGAGAGCAAGATTATTGAGCTCTTTGAGTTTTTACTAAGCTGCCGTGACCAGGGCATAATTCCTAAGTTTGCCAGATTAGTACGTTTTATAAAAACGACGTCTATGAATAAGATTTTAACAAAAGCTGGTTCTGCTGTTGTTAAGGAGAGGATCCACTTTACTCGCCGAAAATTAGACCCGGTTTCTGAAGAACTTTATCGCCTGCACCTGAAGATGTCTGTGGAGATACCCTATGATTCTTGGAATTGGATTGATGTTACAACTTGGTCCAAATCAGACTGGATTCGTGAGGTGGCCACATCCCGACAGACTGCAAAATTTAGTCGACTGAAGACGACGTCGCAGCGAGAAACTGTTATTCGACGCCCTGTTATTAGTATGACAGTTAGAGATTTGGACGATGCTACGATGATGGTTTTGAGTAAGGAACTGAATTTCGCACCCACGCCACAGGTTCTGCCATTGCCTTCGTTTATCAGCGCCATTGAAGAAGCGGGTCGACCACTTCCCTCGGATTCAGCAGAGGAAATAAGACGTGAAACATGCCGTGTTATTATGAAGGCTCGCCCACAAAGGAGCAATATATCTGTGGAAGAGAGGGCTGCTCTACGTAAGTTTCGCCTGTATACTCAGACGGTGGTACTCCCATCAGATAAAGGTAATGCTACTGTTTTACTGTCGTGGGACGAATACCATGATAAAATGTACAATTTATTGAGTGACAGCATGTACCAGACGATCAGCAGGGCTCCCACTAATCGAGTGGCGAAGAAAACTGTTTCGCTTCTGAATGATTCTCCCTTTCCACCAGAAGTTGATCGAAGATTGAAACGAAGTGGTCCGGTGCCTCCTAGACTTTATGGACTACCAAAGGTCTACAAGAAAGATGTTCCTCTACGCCCCATATTGAGTAACATTGGCTCTCCGACCTATGACATTGCTAAACATCTGGCATCATTGTTGAGGCCTCTTGTGGGAAAATGTACTCACCACATAAGAAACTCTTCTGACTTCATCAGTAAACTGAAATCATTGAAAAGGAACCCGTCTGATATATTAATTAGTTTTGATGTGGTGGCTTTATTAACAAAGGTTCCCCTTCCAGAGTCTCTACAACTTATTGAAAGAAGTTTTGACAAAGAGATTTCAGCTTTATTTAAACATGTTCTGACCTCCACATATTTCTTATTTAACAACGAATTTTTTGAACAGACGGTCGAAGGCACCATGGGTAGTCCCTTATCCCCTCTGGTGGCCAATTTATTCATGGAGGACTTCGAGGAGAGGGCGCCTGAATCTGCTGACTTGAAACCCACAGTATTCTCGTATATCTCCTCCTCCTGTAAGGCATGGCTGTGTGCTGCGTGCGGCTGCCTCGAGTCAAATGAGCGTGCTGCTGCCTGCATGGAGGATGTACGTCACTGATAAGCTGGGCGCGGCAGGAAGTAGCGCCACAAGAAACTGTAATGGCAGCCCGGAAATGCCTTTTTCCAGCGGAGCGCGCTTAGTTAAAACTATAGCGCGCTCCGACGGCGCTCTAGCGGCAGCCAGGCGAACCTCGTCCAAGGTCACACCTTTGTAGTTTGGCACCATGCTGAAGACAACTTTCAAGACTTCTTAAGACAGCCAAACTCCCTCCATGATCAACTAAAGTTCACAATGTAAATTGAAAAGGAGGGATGCCTTCCATTCTTGGATGTTTTGGTTCGGCGCAGAAAGGATGGCACTTTGGGACATGAAGTGCATAGGAAGCCGACGCACACCGATCTGTATTTACGTACAAACAGCTGCCACCATCGTGCCCAGACAATGAGTTTTCTCCGAACTTTGGCCCACAGAGCGCATATTATTTCTGACGAAAGCAGTCAGCAAGAAGAAACTTTCCCACTTACAAAGAGTGTTTGAAGACAATGGGTACTCTCCTCAACAAATACAGAGGGCACTGAAAATGAAACCGAAAGAGGCCACAAAGAAAGCAGAAGAAGATGAAGAAACCTTTAAATAGATGGCCTTCCTGCCATATGTGTGTAGCCTCTCATCAAAAATAGGACGGATTCTCGGCAGACACAAAGTAAAAGTGATTTTTCGTCCTCCACCCAAGACCATGTGAATGTGGCCTTTCTTACAACGTACAAACAACTCGTACTATCCAAGATAGATGTACAGAACACCGGAGGTACACACGGCTTTTACAACCTAACAAGTTGGCAGTGGCAGAGCACTGTATTGATAATGGTCACAGTATGTTGTATGACAACGTCGAAATTTTGGCAACTACATCATCCTTTTGGGACTCGATAGTGAAGGAGGCAATTGAAATTCGCTTGACGACGAATTTAATGAATAGAGATAGTGGTTTCAATCTTGACAAATCATGGAATCCGGCTCTTCCTGTAATATAGTCACAAAGACGTCGTCACAGTGCAGCTCACAATGATACATCGATATGCCAACACAGGTCGACTGCGGAGTCATAGATACAACTCGCGCATTATGCACGTCTCTGCCGCCGACCAGCGTCTCTGGCGCATTTGCATCTGTGGTCGCATGCGCAGTCGCGCGGTACAACAGTATAAAGGGACGAAGCGAGCACTGGAGCGGCGTTCATCTAGAGGGTTGGATCCCCTCCTTCGAAAGCGTCAGATTGCAAAGCCTGGGCTACTCTCAGGGTGGAATCTCCGTCTTCGAAGATTGTGTGTGTTTTTCTGTGTGCCTGCCGCTTGTTGCTGTCGCTGTTCGTTCGTTCGTTCGTTCGTCCGTCCGTCCGTCCGCCTGCCTGCCTGCTCGCTGTCCATCGCCGTCGTCGTAACCGCTGCCGCCTCCGCCGCCGCCGCCGCCTGCTGTTCGCCGCCGACCATCGCCGACGCCGACGCTGACGCCGCCGCTGCCTGCTGCACGTCCGTCTGTCCGTCGCCGTTCGTCTGCAATGAGTACTCCCACCTCCACCGTCATCTACACCTCCCCCTCCCCTTCTCCCACAGTCACTTCCTGGAATGCCGCCCCTGGCCTCCCTCCTTCCGCCTCCCCTTCCCTTCCCCCGCTCACACATCCCCCTATCTCCTCCCCTGCTGTATACCCACACCTCTACACCCTTCCTCCAGCTTCCACACCCTCAACAGCTCCCACTCCTACCCCCGCCCTCACGTACGCCTCTGTTGCCGCCTCTGCTGCCGCCCCTCAGGTCGTTGGCTTCCCCTCTCTCACCGACCCCGTCGCTTCGTCTTCTGCATCTCTCGCACACATCACGTCGCGCCGAGCCACCATCGCCACCACTGAACCAGCTGCTTCTCCCGGTGCCTCCGCTACGCCACAGGGATCTGCCACCCGCCACCTCCCTCTCCTCCCCGTCCCTCTCCCCTCCTCCCAGCCTCCAGTCTCCAAAAAACCCCAAAAGCGCGTCCTTACTGACTCTGCTCCCGAGACTTCCCACAAAAAATCAACACCACCTCCCCCTCCCCCTCCCCCTGCCGTCACCGTGGACACCACCCCTCCTCCTGCCACCCATACCTTGGCCCCCACCCTCCACACCTTCGTCCTGTCAACTCCCGATCCTAAGTTCCTCGACGCTCGTACCCTCACCAAGGAAATACGAAAGTACTTACCTGGTGCTCCCATTTCCCAACTCATTCCCCGCAGGGACTCAGTCCTTATCAAGTCCCCGTCCCCATCCTTTCACACAGACCTCCTGCGAAAACTCCCACGAGTTATGTTTGGCCCCCACGCCTCTCTGACACCCTTCCTTTCCGCTTCCACTCCTTGTCAGCCCCAGCCTCCCCGACGCCCCCCCACCTACACCGCTGTGATCACCAAGCTCAGCCCGGTGATCACAGAGGATGAAGTGTTGGTAGAACTGAACTCCCACCCGGACTTGGAAATCCGCTCTGCCCGCCGTATCCACAATGCCTCTGGTCCCACCTACCTCATGCGGGTATTCTCTGAATCCGCCCCATCCATAGACCATCTCCTCACCCAGGGTGCCCTGATATACCACCGTCGCCACCCTGTTGAATCCTCCAAATCCCCTCCCCAATCCTACCGTTGCCAGCGGTGCCTGATGTACAATGACCACCTGACTCCCAACTGCAAAAACCCCCCCACCTGTCCCCATTGCAAGGCCTCCCACTTTCTTAAAAACTGCCCCAACCTCGCTGCTCCTCCTTCCTGTAATACCTGCAATGGCCCCCATCCCACATACTCCCACAAATGTAAAGCTAAACCCCCTCCAGCCACCCCTGAACTTACGGTCCCAGTTCGTCCCGTCGATCCCCCTGTCCATCCCAACAATTCCCTCCGTCCGGTTCATTACCGTTGTCCTCCAAAACATTCACCCTTTTCAGCGCCCCCACACCTTCCAACAAATATCCCTTGCTGCTCGCTCTGTTTTCCACCTGAACGCCTTCGCCACTTACTCCCACAACCACGCCCACTTCACCTTCACCCGCCTCGACACCCTAGTTTAAGTCTCTTCCCTTCCCTCTCTTCCCCCCCTCCTCCCGTCATGGCGCGGCACGAGTCTCGCATCCTCTTGCAGAACATTCGCTCCTTCCGCTCCAACAAATACCTCCTCATGCACACCCTCTCCCACCACCAGGTCGACACCTTCCTCTTGAACGAAACCTTTCTCCAGCCCCACCATTCTATCCGCACCTCCCCTTATATCCTCCACCGCACTGACGCTCCTGGTCCTCATGCGCAGGGTGGAGTCGCGATTGGCCACCTTAAGCATATCCCTGTCCGGCCACAACCTCTCCTCAATGACCCCACTGAACACCTTATCCTTAGCGTCTTCTTCCCCTCCCTCACCGTTACCTGTGCCACCATCTATGTCCGCCCCACTGCTCCTCTTCCTTATGACTTCATCTCACACATTGACCACACCTTCTCCACCTATGTGATTGCCGCCGACCTCAACATCCATAGCCGCACTCCTGCTGCCCTTCGGCGGTGGCATCAGTTCCTCTCCACACTTCAAGGTGACCTTGTTCCTCTTCCCCAGCACACCCGACCTGAAAGTAACACCACCCCCGATGTTGTCATTGCCTCCGCCAACCTCCTTGGGCGTATCACTGTCGCCGTCCTTGACCCCACAGGTAGCGATCACCTCCCTGTCCTTCTCACCATCACATCTGCAAACCGCCCCCCTCCGGCTCCGCACCCTGCACCCCCTCCCAAGGTCGTCCATGACTATCGCCGTGCCAACTGGGATGCCTACCGGGACTCCATCTCCGCCCAGGTCGACAGCCACCCTCTTACCTATCACCATCCTGACGACATCAACCACGCCTCGTCCTTCCTTCAGCAGGTAATTACTGACGCCGTGGAGGCCCATGTTCCTACTAAAACCATCCACCCACACCATCCCACTCTCCCTCCGTGGGCTGTCCTCCTCCTCCGTGAATCCCGCCGCCTCTATCGCTCCTTCCTGCGCACTCGTGACAAGGATACACTCCAACGCCACCGGCAAATACAGCGCCACGTACGGAACCTTATTACAGCAACGAAACGCCGAGACTGGCGCCAGACCTGCACACGACTCAACGCCACCCTCCCTATCAACTCCTCCAAGTACTGGTCCGCCTTCCATCGTCTTACTGGTTCCCTTTCCGCTCCCCACTACCCCCTTCTCCATAACGATCGCCCCCTTCCTGACAACCTCAGTAAGGCCAACCACTTCGCTTCCCACCTTTCCGAGGTCTTCTCCATCCCCGATGATCCCCACTTTGATTATTCTCTTTTCCCCATGGTCATGGAACGTGCCGATACCTCGGTCGCTCCTCTTGCTCCTAGTCTCCAGTACTTGGGGCAGTTGCCCCCCTCCGACATAAACACTCCCATCACAGCACAAGACATTACACTTATCCTCCGGTCCAAACGCAACACGGCCCCTGGTCACGACTGTGTCACCTACCGTCACCTTCGCGAAAGCCCCTATTCCTTCCTGACTGTCCTCGCCCATCTCTATAATGTCGTCCTCTCTACTGGCTTCTACCCTGACCTGTGGAAGACCTCCCGCGTCCTCTTATTCCTCAAACCCAACAAACCCCCTTCTGCCGCCTCTTCCTATCGTCCCATCTGCCTCACCTCCGTCTTCAGTAAGGTCTTTGAATCCATCCTCTCCCGCCGTATCCATCAGCACCTTGCTCAACACCACCTCCTCCCCCTTACCCAGTGTGGCTTCCGACCCTCCTTCTCCGCTGACGACCAACTCCTCAACCTTGTTCACCTTCTGTCCCTCCAGCTCAACTCCCGTCGCTCTGCCATTTTTGTTTCCCTTGACCTCCAAAATGCCTATGACCGTGTATGGCATCCCGGTCTCCTCTTTAAACTCCAAACCTACGCCCTGCCTATGAATTTTGTCCGTCTGGTCGCTTCCTTCCTCTCGCACCGTCCTTCCTATGTCACCCTCCACAACACCAACTCCCGTCTCTTTTATCCCACGGCTGGCGTCCCCCAGGGTTCTGTCCTCTCCCCTCTCCTTTATCTCTTGTATACAGCTGATATGCCCAAGCCACCCCCACCAGTCCACCTTCTCCAGTATGCTGATGACACCGCCTTCCTGGCTCTCTATCCTACCCTTCAACAGTCTCAACGTACCCTCCAAACCCACCTTAACCAGTTCACCACTTGGTGTAACCAGTGGTTCCTCCGTCTCAACCCCTCCAAAACCCAGGCAATCATCATAGGCCGCACCACTCGCTCCTTCCGCCTCCATGATTTCTACCTCACCCTTTATGGTCGTCCTATCCAACTCACCCCCACCCTGAAATACCTTGGCCTCACCCTTGACCGCCACCTCACCTGGACCCCTCACCTCCTGACCATCCAGCAGAAAGCCCATTCCCGCCTCCGCCTTCTGAAACTCCTGTCTGGCCGGACATGGGGCTTGCATCCTTCCACCATCCTCCACACCTACAAATCCCTCATCCGTCCTATCCTCTGTTCTGCCAGCGTTGCCTGGATCTCCGCCCCCACCCACTTTTACAAGGCCCTCCAAATCCTTGAACGCCATGCGCTCCGCCTTGCTTTCCGTATCCGCCTTCCTTCCCCCACACGGCTCCTGTATGAACTGATCCCCTTCCCCCACCTCCTCCTGTTCCTCCAACATCTCCGCATCCTTTACATTGTTCGCAGGCTTGATCCCCCCCACCCTCTGGTTTCCTCCTTCCTCTCCACCCCCCGCCCGTTGCCGCGCCTCTATCGCTGTATCCCTCCCTCTCTCCACCTCCACACCCTCCATCTCCTTCATCAGGGCAATTTCCAACGCCTCCCCCTCCCGGATGACGAACTTCGCCGTGACATCTACCCTTCCTTCCAACTATAACCTGGCCTTGTTCCCCCTCCCTCCCCAGGGCCCCTTTCCCTCTTTCCTCCTTCTCCCAGAGCGGATTTTCCTCTGTCCCCCCCCTCCCCCCTGAGACCCTGCACCCCATACTTGCCTCTCTCCTTCCCACCTCCCTCCCTCCCTGGCCCTCTTCCACGCGCCCCCCGGTCACCTCCCCCATCTCTTCCCCTCCCTCCCTTCTTCAGGTCTCCCTCATCTCCTAGCGCCTGGCAGATCCTCTGTGTTGCTCTTCATCAGTGTGCCACATCAGTGTTGTTTAGTGCTGTTTCTCGTGTGCGTCAAGAGGTGTGATTTTAATTGTGTCCTGCCTTGAGGTTCGCCGTCAGTGTTACATTATGTGCTATGCCATACGTCGCTACCTTTATGCTCCAGTCCTACTGTGCCTCGTGTTCTTTTAACCGTCGCAGTGTGTGGCTTTTTGTGTGTGCTACTTTTAAACAGTTTTTTATCTCCATTTTAGTCACCCCGTTTTTTGTCTATTGCCTTCCATGATGTTCCCCTTTTTTATATCTATGTTCACCTTATTCTCTCCTTTGCTGTTTTTAACTGTCTTCTATTGTTTTGTTCTATGTCTTTCGGCTGAAGAGCAGCGCCTATGCTGCTGCCAGCCCGCCCCGTTGGGGAATTGAAATACAATAAAGGAAAAAAAAAAAAAACTGGAGCGGCAGTCGTGCGGCTCACTCTGAAGGTGGCTGAATGTTATACTGCCGCAATATTAGAAGAAGAAGAAGAAGAAGAAGGAGGAGATTTCTTACGGCTGCACACCCGAAACTTAAAGGAACAGTCTTTGCGCCGCCAAAACCTGAAGATTCACACTGCCATATTATTTCTCTGCAGTTTTACTTTAAAAAAGAGCGTGGAAATGGCGAATATCAAAGCTTTGCCGTGAAAGCACTGATGTCTCTTTTTCACTGTAATCATGTTTCCTATGTGTTTTGGGGTAAAGAAAATATCGTGGCAGTCAGCGGAGGATGCTGGCGACTGAAATTTAATAAAAACACCACGGCACATTGTAAAACGCCTACGTTCCACTAATTTGCATAATAAATCGTTTGCGATATGCGTGGCACAATCTCCCCCATTTTGCGATAATACAGAATGACCAGCCCTTCTTTGAACTTTTTTTGATGTCTTCCGTCAGTCCTAACTTGCGGCGATCCCATATACCGCAGGAATACTCACGAAGAGGATAGACAAGACCGTTGTAGGCGGTCTCTGTAATTGATTTATCGAATCTTCCACTTATTCTGCCTATAAAACACGGTTATTTCGTTTCCTTCCCCACAATGTTTTCTATATGATGGTTCCAATTTAACTGCTCGTGATCGTAGCTCCTAGATATTGAGTTGAATCGACAACCTTTAAATGTGATTGATTTATCGTGTAAGCTAACTTTAGCGGAGTTGTTTTGGTATTCACACATTTTATTATTTAGGGTAAACTCTCACATTTTGCAAAATCAATGAAAATGCCTCTGAGCTTCTGTCAGACCGATGCTCTTAGCAGACAGATGGAACACAGCTTAATAAGGAACGGAAAGAGATGGGTTTGATGTCACAGCTTTGCGGTCGCACTGCGTAACGTTGACTACTAGACCAAGAATAGGTTATTCACAAGAAAAGTGGAAGTCAGCAATTCTCATACCGTGTACTATTATCCCATTATGTCAAAAACATGATGCTAACACGTGTGACGTTTGGTGGTGCGTTGGACTGAGGTCAGCTTGTACGAGGTGCATTCAAGTTCTAAGGCCTCCGACTTTTTTTCTCCATACTGGAAAGAGATAGAAACATGCGCATTGTTTTAAACTGAGGCCGCGTTAATTGTCAATACGTCCCAGAGATGGCAGCACCATACGCCAGATGGAATTTTACCGCCAGCGGCGAGAATGAGAACTGTTTTAAATACTTAAAATGGCGATGTTTTCCTTACTTGAACAGCGTGCAATCATTCGTTTTCTGAATTTGCGTGGTGTGAAATCAATTGAAATTCATCGACAGTTGAAGGAGACATGTGGTGATGGAGTTATGGATGTGTCAAAAGTGTGTTTGTGGGTGCGACAGTTTAATGAAAGCAGAACATCGTGTGACAACAATCCGAAACAACCTCGGGCTCGCACCAGCCGGTCTGAACACATGATCGAGAAAGTGGAGAGAATTGTTTTGGGGGATCGCCAAATGACTGTTGAACAGATCGCCTCCAGAGTTGGCATTTCTGTGGGTTCTGTGCACACAATCCTGCATGACGACCTGAAAATGTGAAAAGTGTCATCGAGGTGGGTGCCACGAATGCTGACGGACGACCACACGGCTGCCCGTGTGGCATGTTGCCAAGCAATATTGACGCGCAACGACAGCACGAATGGGACTTTCTTTTCGTCGATTGTGACAATGGATGAGACGTGGATGCCATTTTTCAATCCAGAAACAAAGCGTCAGTCAGCTCAATGGAAGCACACAGATTCACCGCCACCAAAAAAATTTCGGGTAACTGCCAGTGCTGAAAAAATGATGGTGTCCATTTTCTGGGACAGCGAGGGCGTAATTCTTACCCATTGCGTTCCAAAGGGCACTACGGTAACAGGTGCATCCTACGAAAATGTTTTGAAGAACAAATTCCTTCCTGCACTGCAACAAAAACGTCCGGGAAGGGCTGCGCGTGTGCTGTTTCACCAAGACAACGCACCCGCACATCGAGCTAACGTTACGCAACAGTTTCTTCGTGATAACAACTTTGAAGTGATTCCTCATGCTCCCTACTCACCTGACCTGGCTCCTAGTGTCTTTTGGCTTTTTCCAACAATGAAAGACAGTCTCCGTGGCCTCAAATTCACCAGCCATGCTGCTATTGCCTCAGTGATTTTCCAGTGGTTAAAACAGACTCCTAAAGAAGCCTTCGCCGCTGCCATGGAATCATGGCGTCAGCGTTGTGAAAAATGTGTACGTCTGCAGGGCGATTACGTCGAGAAGTAACGCCAGTTTCATCGATTTCGGGTAAGTAGTTAATTAGAAAAAAAATCGGAGGCCTTAGAACTTGAATGTACCTCGTAATGGCCAAGATATGGTTCGATTCCGCTGGGGGTAAGTTTTTAACAGCCACAGACATACCCTCTTCACCATGTAAAGAACGCAGGACTGTGCCGTGGTTGCAGATCAACATTAAACATGTCCATTCGCTACTGACTGGAACAGAGTTGGATTAGTTTTGGCTGTCAGAGACGGAAGTCGCTGCTTGTAGAAACTCTCTCTCTAGTAAACTTTCTTACAATGCTACTGTTATTTTAATTTATGAACCAATCATCATGTAAAGTCAAAGGACCTTAATTTTTAATTTCAAGTAGCCTTGAGATTTTGGTAATATTGGCACTGGACTGTGAATCGATCCCCAGTTTCAATTTCCCTCTGTATTTGAACCCTTCGAGATGATACAGTGATACCGGCCGAACACTTCATGATGCCAACCTCCTCCAGCTCTCTGTGAGTGGCACAATCCTAATTACTAGTGAAAGGGAATTTGATAGCTGGCACCCCTTCGTTTGAGGTCAACAACGATATGTACAGGGTGGAGTTCCTGGCATCTGAGAGCTTGTAGCTAAACATTCGCACATGTCACTACTGGTGAAGAAACAATTGATATATCATATCTAATCGTAGCTATAAAACAATAACGAAAGGTTCCGGATTCGACTCCCCGCCAGGCAAAAGTCGTTTGTATCGTCTTGTTAGTTTCCAATATCAGGCGAAAATATTTAATATCTGACATCTGATTGTTCTTAATTAACTATTCACAAAGGCACTCGGTTCTACTCCTCATCCATCACCAAAATTTTATTTCATGGCGTTTCATACTTGAGTGTTGCACTTTATTGCACACGTTTCGTGCTTACTTGTCAGGGACAATATGAGCTTCATGCAATTTCTGGAGCAGTGCTAACGTATCGTCATTTATTTCCAGATTATGACAGTCGGCCTTAAAAATGATACTGGTGAACGCTTCGATATTTTACGTCTCCTTATGCCTAGTCGATGCCCGATCCGACATTTAAGCTTTGTTTGGTTAACAGTGGGCGCAACTGATATCACTAACAACAACTCGTCTTGTCATTTAATGAGCGTGGAAAGTCTTGTGTTGCGTCACTTATTCTAACGGAGTTTAATTTAAAAGCGTTAGGTATTGTCTCATCTCTAATTACATGTTTCTAGTATTTGTTGTATGACGGTATTAGTTTACATCTGGAGTGACTGCCACAGAGATGAGTGTTCGACAGAAGTCGCTTGTGGTATCCATTGCATAGTGTCAAACGACAGTACTGCAGAAGACTTACAGGACCGGTGACACAAATGTGCTATGTTGGTTGCATACATTCAGGTTCGGCCTACACATTGGAATTCAGGAGTGGTCTACTTTTCGTGCTGTCGACTTGTAACTTGGAAGATGTTTTCACCTTTGAAAAAAAAAATATTGTGTAATTTTTTCCATTACAGAAAAGACTGAAGAACGCACAATGTGAATGTCTTGATTTAAAGGTGTAATAAGAAAATATATGAGACTTGTATTATAGGGCTGACTAGAAGCGAAAGTCTGGAAAGTGTACCAGGCTACAAGACTCTCCTGTACTACCATTAGGCGAAAATCTCGTTTAGATATTTTGAACTGCTCGTGGAATACAATGGGTGTTACGTCTTTCACGACTCACTCTGTAGATAATGAGTGTTACGTGTCTTCAAAATGTAATTATAATTGAAGGTATACAATGGAAAGATGTTAGCTTATGTTAAAACCAGGGTTTAAATGATACTCCTTTTTCAAATAATTCGAATGGCTGTGGTATTTTTTTTTATTTGCAGACGAGTTCCGACTGTCTCTATTGTATATCACATTCCTGGTCGTACATATGACGAGTGGTAGGACATTCAAATTATACCGAATTTATTGAGACACGGAAGTTACTGCCATAGAACAACATGGAAATAATTTTTTATAAGTATTCTTCACTA
Organism: Schistocerca nitens; assembly: GCF_023898315.1. NCBI lineage: Eukaryota > Metazoa > Arthropoda > Insecta > Orthoptera > Acrididae > Schistocerca > Schistocerca nitens. The sequence continues at coordinate 122,234,149 of NC_064622.1, read as the reverse complement.
CTGGGGCATGACGCTAAGTGGCTCTCGCTAAAACACTAAGGTATATGAATTACTGTGAATTAAATCGTGTTGTGAACAGTCGGCACATACATATTCAAATCATTGTTTGGAGAGATTATTTCATCTCGAATACTACGATTGGTTTACTCTAGTGTAGTGGCGTTTATGTGCATCTTCTGACAACTGGAAAATTTTCGGCTACTGTTGCGACTTGTGACTAGCTCTGCCGAAGAATGGTCTTTTAAAATTAATGGTCTTCTGCACAGCCAGGTTAGCTTGGTAACAGGAAGAACTGTTAAACGCATATCACGATAAGCAGATAAGTGAAGTGTTCACTGTCGAAAAATAATTAGGTTGCCGCCACGAAGCAATATATTAATCGTTGCGGGTCTTTCAGCTATCGCGTATATTATCACAGACATTTTTTTAACTCGTAGCATAGATTAAGAGTATTTACTGTGACTGTGTCCAGCATTAAATAATACCGCACCGTATTTATGGTTTATACACTGCCAGAAAGGAGAAGTAAAGCACACAGAAAACATGGTCGGACGTCGATGTAACTTCGTACACAGATTGGCGACTCCATGTTGTCTTGTGCACTACGACCAGATAACAGGTATACTTGAAAAAAGAGACAGCATTGGTCGTATATTTTTTACTATTGCAAAATCGATTTTCTGTCACTGAGTGACCATCTTCAGTGCTAGAAGTTAAAAAACTTAATCAGGGATTATGGCAGATATCTTTATTAACTATCTTGAATTGAAATTACTAAAAGATTTTCCAACAGTAGCTAAAAAGATCGTATACTACTATAGATATGTAGACGACACGCTATTGCTTATTAATGGTAGTCAATCTGATATTGACGAAGTCGTCTGTACATTTAATAGCTTACACAACAAAATTGCTTTCACAGTTGAAAAAGAACAGAATGGAGTCATTAATTTTTTAGACCTAACCATTGGAAGGGAAAATGGAAAACATACATTTGACATTTACAGAAAATCAACATTCACAGATATCATCTTAGATTATCATTCACAACACCCAGACCAACACAAAAAAGCGTTTTTCCACTTTGCATTTCATCGTATGTTCCGATTACCATTATATAAGGAAAACCATGAGAAAGAGTTAAACATAGTTAAACAAATTGCAAGAAATAATAATTACCCGTTGAAATATGTCATGAACATTTATGAGATGACATCCAAAAAATATAGTAAAGACAATTTAAGGCGGAATGAGACAAGCAAAACTAAAAATCAAAAATTTATCACATTGCCTTTCTATGGTCCCATTAGCAATAAAATTGCCAGTGTATTCAAGAAAAGAAATATTAATGTAGGTTTCTCGACGGCGAACAGACTGGGCGTGCTTTTAAGGAATAACATTCATGAACGCAAAGTCTTTCATGAATCAGGTGTTTACAAACTTATGTGTGCCACGTGTAATGCAGGTTACATAGGGCAAACAGGACGAAAATTAGAAACAAGGTTCCGTGAGCACGTTGCACTTGAGAGGAAAGATATTGCTGAAAAATCGAATTTCGCAGCCCATCTGGTAGCAACTGGTCATACAACTCCAGATTTGACATCGCAATTGAAATTGTTGCACAAGGGTAAAAAAAAAGGTCGCCTACTCGACCTTATGGAAGAGATGGAGATCTTTTGTCATAATAAAGCTCCATATATCACGCTGCTTAACGATATCGAGAAGCACATATTTTTGGGAATGCTTCTCCGATTTACTATGAAATAAAGTCAACTTGTCATTTATGACAATTTGCAATTCATAGTCAGCTGCTTGTTATCCCTTATATACAACGCCTCAGTCATAGTCGTTACGAGAACACGTATAATGGCCGCTATTTCAACTATCTCAACACATTGACACACATGTTTTCAGTTTGTTTTAATAACATTACTAATTTCGGTTCTTTAAAAGATGCTTCTTTCTTTTTTGTGCTGTAATTTACAGAACTTATGGACGCCTACTGAACATAATTTTACGACAGTCGACATCTCGTAGGCGTTGACACAAATTAATACAAACCGGTTATCACTTTACGTAATTATTTTTAATGTATGTTAACAATTCTTTTGCTATTTGAATATGTGCTAGATATCGTGCATAGTCTATGTTTTATTTCTCTGAAGTACGATGTACATTTTGGTATGAGTGACACTATTACTTGTCTTTCCTCATGATGGTTTCTCGATGATTGATGTATACTACTTGTTCGCACCTTACATTTGCACGGCATTTTTATTATTAAGTAACGGCAGTTTCGTATTGTGATTATACTTTTTTTATATATTTGACTCCTTGGTATTAACGTTATTATTTTTTATATATTGACTCCTTGGTATTAACGTTTGTTATATAAATTACGAACGTTGTACTTTTGATTTCCCACGCCAGATGGTGGGTGTTACGTTTTTAAGAAAGACCTGTGTTGCGCCTCTTTTTATGTTGTTCATTTATTATTATTTGGCATTATCTTTTGCTTTTTATATGTTCTGCACTCTAACAACTAATCATCGATCTATTTTATGTTTTATAGTTTATAAAAAACAATATGCCACTGTATTTTAGATATTCTCCTGCGTCTGCTATGTGTTGTACGTACATTTTAAATCTGAATTACTACACCATTCACAAAAGTACAAGAGTTATTTAGTGTTAATAATTCGCAAAACCAATAATACTATGTCTTCACGTGACACATGTCACATAGAGGGCGTGTCAAGCCCCGTCACACCGAGGTCTGTTGAACAAGTGCAGGTAAACAGCGACCTCAGTCTATGTGATTGCCGTAAGCTTAGTGACAACAGTGCATCCCAATTTAAGTTATACAATATAGGTTTGTTTCTAACAAGTGTTATGTTCATATGCAGATGTAATTGTGATTTTCTATGTTGTACTCTCTGATCGTAATGTGAAAAATTTTTTTAACTTCTAGCACTGAAGATGGTCACTCAGTGAGAGAAAATCGATTTTGCAATAGTAAAAAATATACGACCAATGCTGTCTCTTTTTTCAAGTATATTCGTACACAGAGTGGCAATCTTCCGTAACAGGTAGAAGAGCCACCGGAGTGCATTACTGTTTTTCGTGTTCAGTGTTATCACCAGGCCTGTTAGGACTCATAAGGGGCGTGAGCAGCGTCAGATACTGAAAGATTACTTTGATGCACACTGAGATGCCGCGTAACCACGAGATAGTGTCATCAGTACCTTACAGCGTTTGAAACGAGCGTCATTGTTGATCTCCATTTGGCCAGCTGGTCGAATCGTACAGTATACAGATCTGTAAGGCACTCAGGTGTAACAGTGGCGCCATGATGGACTGCATGGGAAGGTGAGAGTACGCATATTCGTAACCGAGTTTCCAGTCGAGCATGTCTGACCACTGCAAGGCAAGACTGCTGTATTGTACATCAGGCACCTTGAAATCCCTCCACATCTCGTCTTGCCATCCGAGAACAGGTAATGAACTCCATGCAACATACTGTACGGTACCACACCATTGATTGGAGACTAGCAGTACCCAAGCAAAGGAATTAATATTTTACTTGTAGGCTGCCGTTTACACCGCAACACATACGGCTGCGTTTGGAGTGGTACCGACACGGGGTAATGTGGACTGATAATGAATTGTGTGGTACTATGTTCGCCGGCCGCGGTGGTCTCGCGGTTCTATGCGCGCAGTCCGGTACCGTGCGACTGCTACGGTCGCAGGTTCGAATCCTGCCTCGGGCATGGATGTGTGTGATGTCCTTAGGTTAGTTAGGTTTAAGTAGTTCTAAGTTCTAGGGGACTGATGACCACAGCAGTTGAGTCCCTTAGTGCTCAGAGCCATTTCAACCATTTTGTCCTATGTTCAGTGATGAACCGATGCTCTACACTACCCCAAATGAGGAGTGTCGCTGAGTTTCGTGGCCACCGGGGAGGTGGCACAGTGGCGTTACCCCCAAAGTCTTGGTGTGAGGTGCCATCGGGTACGATTTCAGCTCAAGACTGGCTGTGGTTCACTGAACGTTGATGACACAATGGTACATGTGGGACATACGCCCGCAACAATGAACGCTCCCTAGTGACACAAGTCCCTATTAACTAACGGCGTGAATTTGAGGTGCTCCAGTGGCCAGCAAGGTTCGCAGATCCATCATCGATAGAACAAGTGTTTGTCCAGCTGGAACGTCAAGTCCAACCCAGGATGTCAAGGGCCACCTACTATAGTTGTGATAGCTGTGGTCCAATTTACCTCAGAAGAGGGTGCAACGGTCTTATGGCACCCTTCACAAAATAAACAGTACATGTGTATCAGCAAGGGCGGTGCAACGTCATACTGATAAGTTGTTTGTAAACTTGACTCAACTTTGTAACTACTGAATTAACATCAAATTCCCTCCTAACTTGTGAAGTTTCATTTCATTTCTCCTCTTCTCTGGGTGTTTCTCTTCTTTGTCAAGCAGTGTATTCTAGATTTTTTTGTAATACACGTAATGATGGAAGCTGGATACGTATTTTAAACGATCGTACAAGTAAAGTAAATTACGTTAGAAAATGGAAAAACAAATCATATAAAACCAACTACGATTAGCTCCTGGTAGAATAGCAAGGCCAAGTTTTATGTCATACGAATCGCGATTCTGAGAGTGCAAAAAGTTTTCCCTTTTCCTCCAACTGTACTAAATTCATGGGAAATGTACCGGGACAGAGGATTTCTCTGCATTGAAACATAACTATAGCAGAGAGAACATCGCGCGTTTCAGCTGCGGCTTCAGGGACTCGCAAGGAGCTTAGACGAGGAAGCGGTCCCCCTGCGAGTGTGTAAGTCGATTTGGTACGCCGAACGCACGCGCATACCTAAAGCTCTCGCGTACGTCTGATGTTTGCTTCGTGACAAGCTACTTAGGAGTTGGCGGTACATCTGTGGTTATGTTAAATGTAACAGCAACAAGCCACTTAGCAATAAAAATAATTCATCAATGTCTGTTTCATTAAAAATAACATATATATCTAGTAAGAACTTAAGTTACGTTTCTGTAGTCTTTTGTTGAAGTACGATGAGTTTCTGTTTACAGTTTTGAGCTTGGGCAAGAAATAGCCTTTTGGCAAAATAAGACCATAAAGCAGCAGCTTGCTACAGAAGAATTATTCTCAGAATTATTCTCTTCCTGATACGGATTTCTTATGACTTATCTTACTGTGAATCTCAAAACTGAATTCACATATAGCTATTGCAACTATCCTGCTGAATCAATCGCCTACAAATCCTTCAACGATTTGCAGCGAGTAGGCACTTGGTGCATGGAGTGGCAACTAACCCTTAACATAGACAAATGTAATGTACTGCGAATACATAGAAAGAAGGATACTTTATTGTATGATAGCGGAACAAACACTGGTAGCAGTTACTTTTGTAAAATATCTGGGAGTATGCGTACGGAACGATTTGAAATGGAATGATCATATAAAATTAATTGTTGGTAAGGCGTGTGCCAGGTTGAGATTCATTGGGAGAGTCCTTACAAAATGTAGTCCATCAACAAAGGAGGTGGCTTACAAAACACTCGTTCGACCTATACTTGAGTATTGCTCACCAGTGTGGGATCCGTACCAGGTCGGGTTGAGAGAGGAGAAAGAGAAGATCCAAAGAAGAGCGGCGCGTTTCGTCACAGGGTTATTTGGTAAACGTGATAGCGTTACGGAGATTTTTAGCAAACTCAAGTGGCAGACTCTGCAAGAGAGGCGTTCTGCATCGCGGTGTAGCTTGCTGTCCAGGTTTCGAGAGGGTGAGTTTCTGGATGAGGTATCGAATATATTGCTTCCCCCTACTTACACCTCTCGAGGAAATCACGAATGTAAAATTAGAGAGACTCGAGCGCGCACGGAGGCTTTCCGGCAGTCGTTCTTCCCTCGAACCTTACGCGACTGGTACAGGAAAGGGAGGTAAAGACAGTGTCACGTAAAGTGTCCTCCACCACACACCGTTGGGTGGTTTGCGGAGTATAAATGTAGATGTAGATGTAGAAACTGATAAGACTGATATTGACAAAGCTTATCGAGGACTTCTATGTGAAAGGCTTTTAATAGTCTCCACAACGATATTCCGTCTCTAAATCTCCAAGAAATTTCGAAGAGATCGTTGTAATATGTGAACTACAACAGCGGCAAGACACTACAATTATTTTTACCACTCGACAGCAGTGGTAATGCTACCGATGACAGTGCTCCTAACGCGTAGTTACTAAACACGGTTTTACCAAATTCATTTATCAAAGAAGACGAAGTCCATATTCCTGAACTGTAATCTAGAACAGCTGCGAGCATGAGTAATTAAAAGTTGGTACCTTCGGTATAGCGAATCATATTAAATCACTTAATTAAGGCAAGGCTTCTGGTCCAGACTATATATCAACTAACTTCCTTACGAAGTATGATGATACAATTGCTCCTTTCTAGCAGTCATATGCAACCACTCGCTTGATGAAAAATCCGCGTCTCAAGACTAGAAAGTTGCAAAGGTCACAGCAATACACCCGAAGGAAATGAAATTATAGATATGTCACTGACATCGGTTGGCAGTAGGATTTTGGAATCCTATTTTCTAGCTTCGAAGTGAACGACTCATATTACGCACAGTCAGCACGGGTTCAGAAAATGTGATTCATGTGCAACACAACTAGCTCTTTAGTCTCATGAAGTAATAAGTGCTTTCGACAGGGGGTCTCCTTCTGATTCCATACTTCTAGATGTCTCACAAGCCGTTCCTAATAAAATTGCATGCCTATGCAGTACTATCTCAGGTGTACGACGGTATTCGTGATCTGTCAGAAAGGTCACAGTATGTAGTAGCTGAGTGAGGCAGAAGGAATATCTGCTGTTCCTCAACGAAGTGGTATGGACCTTCTAATGGTCGCATTCTCAACGACTTTGGAAACAATATGAGAAGCGCTCTCACTCTGTTTGGAAATGACACTGGCGTTTCGATTAAGTAAAGTCATCATAAGATCAGCAGGACTGCAAAATCATTAGACTAGGTCTCTATATGTTGTGAAAAGTGACAGTTCACCCTAAACAAGAAGGTGTGAGGTCCACCACACGATTACTGAAAAAATGAGTTAAATTTCGTGTATACGATAAATAATGCGAAATTATAGAAAGTCTATTCAACTGAACACCTAACTATTCCAAGTATGAAGAATTTAAATCGAAACCATCACGCAGAATAAGTTGTAGAGAAGGTGAACGAAAGACTGCGTTTTATTGATAGAACACCTATAAAATACCACAAATCTACTGCAGAGATTGACTACACTACGCTTGTAGGTGCTATTTTGGTTTGTTGCTGCACATTGTTGAATCCCTTCGTGGTGCGATTGGAGGAGTACATCGCAAAAGCTGAAAGAAAGGCTCCTCATTTTCGACTGTTGCAACAGGGAAGAGAGAGTCACTAATATGACAAACTACTCGGAGTGGCAATCATTAAATCAAAGTACTCAAAGGATTTTTCGTTGCGACATCTTTTCGTGAAATATAAAATATTTCCCCCGAATGTGAAAATATTTTATTGCCTCCCACAGATATGGGGAGAAACGGCCAATACAGAAAGTTAAGAGAAACCGGCGTTCGCACAGAAAGATTTAGGTGTTAATTTTTCCAGCTGGCCATTGTAAAATCGAACGACCTATAAGTGGATTGAAAATTGTCTGCCTGTGTGCTGTTCACTTGTTTTGAGTGAGATAGTATTTATATATCAGCTTGTGCATTTCATTTTGTAACATTGATTATTAGAATCACTTTCAGCGCAGTCAAAAATGTACCAGTGAAACTTTTTTTTGTTTTCTTGTTCTTATTTTTGAGTGTATCGTTGCTTTTGTAGTATAAGTTTGCGCCACTTGCAGCGCCACAGTCGTGTAATTCGGAACTTGTAGAGCAGCCAGCTGGAAGTCCCAGTTCCTTGTCTTCCTGTGTGATGTCCACTTCCGTTCAGTTATCTTGTATTTATCTTTGACTGTAGGGAGATTTCTGTAGAGAAGATTTTAGTATTGTTTTGTCCTCTTTGTCTGTATTAAGCATGCACTCCAACCTCAGTAGCGCCACAGGTGGATAGTTTTGTCTTTTGCAGTTTTTTTATTTTATCAAATACTATGGACTATTTTGTTTGTATTTTTCGAGATCTTCTTCGACTTTTTTTCCACAGAACGATGTGGATAGAGTCTATGCTTGCCTTGAGCGTACACAAAGAGAACTATCTGCTATCTACATACCTGTAGCTGGAAGTGGCGTTAGCAGCAGACGACAGACTTCTGGTTACTGCGCAAGGCTACGGCATCATCGGACTGCCACTGGCGAGATATGCGACGTGGTATCGTTGTAATCCCCTGGCGAACTCGGTGTCACCGCTTCTTCCGGTACGAAGCACCTGACCTGTTCGTCCTCACTCGACAGTGAGTGAGTTGCGGACTTGGTGGGTTACGCCTTAGCAGCAGGTATCAGGTGCTACCCAGAGTCGCTAGAAGAGGATGCTCTCACACTGGGCCAGCTACCGATTTTCCTGACCAGTCCGGACATGTGCATGGGGCGGATAAGATACTCGTTTGGAGGTCCAATGTTATGTGGGTAATGAAGCCCCTTAGGGAAATAAAAGGCACGGCAGGAAGGGACGCCAGTGAGGACTCGGTATGTATGTTAAGGGGGTCTCGTCCAAGACGTGTAGCGCAGTGGTTGCAACTAAATATAAACAGTGGCACATGTCGGCACGACTAATGCCTGCCGCTTGGGTTCTGAGGCCGTTCTCAGTTTCTTTACGGTGAATGGTTGATTGTGCGAAGGCAAAGAGAATCGCACTTGGGGTGCAGGCTAAGCCCACAATTTGCAGCATCGAAACCAGGGTCCTTCGGATTGGAGCAGAGTGGATGGTCGAACCGGAGCTTCGACGGTATCGACTGTGAATTTCTGTCGGGTGTAGACTTGCAGTGTTCCCCTTACACTACATACAGGAAGTGGCTCCTAGGATAGCCGAGTACGAGTGGAGTGCCCACAGATTTTTGGGGCAGATGACCCTCTGGCAGATCGGATACAGAAAAGGTTAATGTGATATTAGTAGACTGTATGAGCCTCCAAGGAAATGGTCCCGAATTTGCATTGCTTATTGAAGCTTGTACTACCCAGATATTATTAGGAACCGATATTTGTTTGAAATAAGAAATGAATAGGAAAGAAATCTTAAGTTCATATCGTAGTATTTATCGTAAGGATAGGTTAAACGCCAATGGTGGCGGAGTATTTATTGCTGTAAGGAATTCGGTAATATACAGCGAAGTTATGACGGTTTCCGAATGTGAATTAATGTTGGTGAAGCTTAGCATCATAGGTCGGCCAAAAATGGTGAGCAGATGCTTTCTGGACTGGCTGGGTCAGGAACTGTAGGGGTAGACGACTTCAGAGAGATCTTGCAGAATATCATCAGTAACTTCCATGCTAATGCCGTTGTAGTAGGGGAAGACTCCAAGCTGCTATGCATGCATTGCGAGAGAAGTGCTATCAAAATTGGTGGCAGAGATAGGGATTAGTGTGAGATTAATGACAATGTCTTGTTCGAAAATTGCTTCGAACTGATAATTAGAAGAGCTATGCATGAAGGTAATGACTCATCGAATCAGTTAACATACAAGAAGTTATTAGTGATTATATAGGTGCGATAGCAGCTATTACTAAGAGTACTTCCAACAGTGTTAAGAAGAGTAGGAAAATATTTTTGCTTAGCAAGAGTGACAGGATACAGATTGTAGGAGATCTAAGTAGTAAATATCAAGTATTCAATGCTGTGTAAGAAAATATAGAGCACCAACGGAAAAAATTAACAAGCATTATTCAATATGCCATAGGCAAATATGTTCCTAGCAAGATGTTAAGGGATAGGAAAGACTCATCGTGGTTTAATAGCATTGTTATAAACCTGCTACGTAAACAAAGAGAGGTTCATCACAGATTTCAGAGAAACCAAAACCTAGTTGACAAACGAAAGCTTAACGAAACGTAAATGAGGTTAAGGAGAGAAAGACAAGCTTTCAATGGCTTCGAAAGTAAAATTTCGTCTACCCGTATGACTGAAAACCCTAAGAAGTTTTGGCCTTTCATGAAATCAGTAACCGGTTCGTAATCATCTTTTCAGTCTCGGAGTGAAAATACTGGAGCCGAAACGGAAGACAACAGAGAGGAGGTCGAAATACTGAATTCGGTCTTCCGAAATTGTTTCAACACGGAAGATGCTTATACGGTCCCTCCTTTCAATCATACGAACATCGAAGTGGCAGATATTGAGACTACTGATGGCTGAATAAACAATCGATTGGCAGCGGAAAGGTATGAGGACCAAATGAGACATCTATAAGAATCTACAAATATTGCTCCTCTTCTAGCAGCAGTTTATCGCAGCTCACGACGGCGCTTCGCTTTGAAGGATAGCAAAACTTCGCCTGCCATTCCCGTTTTCAAGAAGGGTCGGAAAACAGGTGCATCTACCTGTTGTAGAATTTGGAAAATGTATGACGACATTTTGGGAAAATGAAAATCTCCTTTATAAAAATTTAAATGCATTCCGTAAACAGAGTTCCAGCGAAACTCCACTCCCTCTGTCGCTTTGTGAGATACAGAGTGCTGCAGACAACGACTATCATGCTGACGCCGTGTTCCTTGACACCAGGAAGGCATTTCACACCGTCCTGCACTTCCGTCTAGTGAAAGAAATACTAACTTAGATAGTATCGGACTAGATATGCAACTCGATTCAAGACTTCCTCGCATACAGAAATAAACAAGACGCTCTTAACGGAATAAAAGGTAATTTCTGGATGCCCCAAGGGAGTGTGATATGTCTGTTACTTACAACGCATTCAGATGATGCAGCTTGAAGCATCGGAAGATTTTTAAGTCCGTTCCCACATGATGGGATTATCTGTAATACCGTAGCAACGCCAGAAGACAGTCTCAGTTTGCAGGATGAACTACAGAGGCTTGGTGAATGGTGCAGGGTTTTTGCAGTTGATGCTGCATGTCAATAAACGTAACATATTGAGCGAGCATGGTAAGAGAAATCCACTAACGTACATCCACACTGTTGATGATAAATTGCTGGAAACAGTACCTACCGTAAAATATCTATGAGTGCATGACCTTAAATCGAAGGATCACATAGAAAAATACTAGGAAAAGCAGATACCAGACTGTAATTGATAAGAAGAATCATAATAAAATGTAACTCATCCATGAACGAAGTGGCTTAAACGGCATTTGTTCAGCTATTCTTGAGTATCGTTCAATCTGAGACCCATACCAGATAGGGCTAGTAGAAGAGGCAGAGAAGATCCAACTACGAGCGGCGTGTTTCGTCAAGGGATCGTTTAGTCAGTGCGAGAGCAATACAGAGATGGTCAATAAACTCCAGGCCAGACGTTAAAATAGGGGCGTTGTGCATCACGAAGAAGTTTCCTGTTGAAATTTAGAGAGAGTACTCGTACGTTCCTAAAAGAGTCTGACTATATATTAATTCCTTCCACATACTTAACGCGAAATGACCACGACGAGAAAATTCGAGAACTTAAAGGTAATACAGAGGTTTACAGACAATCATTGTTCCACCGCGCCATTCGCGGGTGGAAGGGGAATCAGTTTTTGGTACCAAAAGCAATCTCCGCCATACACCGTCAAATGGCTTGCAGAGTATAGATACGGATGTAGAGCTAGATTCTATGAAGCCTCTGTCACTCACTTGAGTGTGAAATACAGGATATATCACTTACATGTAGAGCTGGTCGTGGAACGATAATATCACCACAAGTCTTGTTGGTGGTGAATTACTGCTTGTTAAATCCGGGAAACACGAATTGATCTATGTCGGATTGTATTGATTTTTGAATGATTTGCGCCACGTAAAATTTATAGGTTCAACTACGTGCGCACTAGTTTCAGGGTAAAAATCAATAACTTACTAGTCTTCACAGACAGATATGGCAACTTATTCTACAATATGTAACATTAACCGACAAGAACAGAGAGTGCGATATCGAATGCTGGTAGATTATGCTTTGTCAATATTTGAATACAGAATGAAGTCGGTGTCAATTTAAAAAAAAATTGTAAGTAATGAGCAGTGGTGAGTTGAATTGAAAAGTGCTTAATTTAACTGCTCCACGGCGGATTAACTACTACACAGCTGATTCTTCAGTACTGCAATTCTGCAGAGAATATATAACTTTGTCGAACAGAATTTTAATTTAAAAAAATATCAAGGTACCAAAGAAAAAATTTCAGTGAGACATTTCAGTACTGCAATAAGTGAGTGATGAAGTGAATAAATTGAAGTTCGTGGATACCAGAAACGTACCAATAAATAAAGATCTTACTGAAATGACTTTTATGCAAAACAACAGGTACAGTACAATATACATAACAGGTTACGTTTCGAGAGCTGCACATTTTCTGAGACTTTGAGAATTGAATACTCTTTGAAGCAGCAGCAAGCTGCAGTCAGAACTGTAAATGTCGTATCGTTGGATTATTCTAAGAATAAAAGGAAGGTCACTGTTTAATGTCTCGTCGATAATGTGGTCTAACAGACCATGGGTGAAAATTCTCTGTGAGAGAAGAAATTTTTTTCTGAATCTTGATTTCTTTCGTGTCACCCGTGGGAAGACAAATGCTCTCGATCGCTGCTTCTGGAATATATATATATATATATATATATATATATATATATATATATATCTTGTAACACTGGGCACTTTTATGTCTCCAAGTGCTGTCTCGTGTCTGGTATATACGACGATTTATTTCTTTCTATGATGCACGTTTTTGGTTAGCACAAAGAAGATAGCTGGGGGTGTATCCTGTTTCGGGTCTGTGTCTTCGGCTCAGTAGAAATTAGATTTGGTTTTCGATACAAACAGTATTTTACATACTCAGTGGATATAGCGGATTTTCACTAATCTGACGCGATAACCAATATAAGAGCGGTAATGGCTGGAACAGCATCTCCAGCTAAATGAACAGAAGGTCCAGAAGCGACTCGGTACACATACTGCTTCCTATCGATCCTCAGAAAAGAAAATACAAATATGATTCTCACACAGAATAATCGGACTCATGTGGTCTCAGCACACAACTTCTAACAAGGTAGTAACTCTTTTACACTGCAGGAGAGAATGATAAATCTGAGTTTCAAGTACGACTGTTGCAAAAATAATATTCCATCCTATAAGCATTTTCCTTCTAGCGAAAAGTGATTAATTTATGAGCTTCTGTTTCACAGAATGAAAGAATATCATTGCAAGTGTGAAGTGGAATGACTGAAAGCTAACTGTGTCGATATTTAGAAACCACCTCTAAAATAGTTAATACATTCGCCTGATGTTCACCAGCAAGTAGTTGAAATGGTCTCACCCAGTTGCTTCATCATTGTACGAATCAGAACTGGGAGAATGATTTTTACTGGTCCGAAAACACTGAGTGTTTGTGATTGGCTAAATACCTAAAGCGATCTCAAAACATACCAAATGCGTCAGTGGAAACAACAAGAGATAGTTGAAAGTGCTAATTTCAGATAATCCAACCTGACTGTGGTGTAAAATGTCAATAACTGCACAGACAACTTACGATTGAACAAAAGCAAAGGGGTCAGGGATTTTCTCTGCCTCGTGATGGCTGGGTGTTGTGTGCTGTCCGTAGGTTAGTTAGGTTTAAGTAGTTCTAAGTTCTAGGGGACTTATGACCACAGCAGTTGAGTCCCATAGTGCTCAGAGCCCCCCCCCCCCTTTGAACAAAAGCAAAAATACACTACCAGCCATTAAAATTGCTACACCAAGAAGAAATGTAGATGATAAACGGATATGAATTGGAGAAATATATTATACTAGAACTGACATGTGATTACATTTTCACGCAATTTTGGTGCATAGCTCCTGAGAAATCAGTACCCAGAACAATCACCTCTGGCCGTAATAACGGCCTTGATACCCCTGGGCATTGAGTCAAACAGAGCTTGGATGGCGTGTACAGGTACAGCTGCCGATGCAGCTTTAACACGCTACCACAGTTCATCAAGAGTAGTGACTGGCGTATTGTGACGAGCCAGTTTCTCGGACACCATTGACCAGACGTTTTCAATTGGTGAGAGATCTCGAGAATGTGCTGTCCAGGGTGCAGTCGAAAATTTTCTGTATCCAGAAAGGCCCGTACAGGACCTGCAACATGCGGTCGTGCATTATCCTGCTGAAATGTAGGGTTTCGCAGGGATCGAATGAAGGGTAGAGCCAAGGATCGTAACACATCTGAAATGTAACGTCCACTGTTCAAAGTGCCGTCAAGGCGAGCAAGAGGTGACCGAGACGTGTAACCAATGGCACCCCACACCACCACGCTGGGTGATACGCCAGTATAGGGATGACGAATTCACGCTTCCAATGTACGTTCACCGCGATATCGCCAAACACGGATGCGACCATCATGACGCTGTAAACACATCCTGGATTCATCCGAAAAAATGAAGTTTTGCCATTCATGCAGCCAGGTTCGTCGTTGAGTACACCATCGCAGGCGCTCCTGTCTGTGATGCAGCATCAAGGGTAACCGCAGACACGGTCTCGGAGCTGTTAGTCCATGGTGCTGCAAACGTCGTTTAACTGTTCGTGCAGATGGTTGCTGACTTGCAAACGTCCCTATCTGTTGACTCAGGGATGGAGACGTGGCTGCACGATCCGTTACAGCCATGCGGATAAGATACTTGTCATTTTGACTGCTAGTGATACGAGGCCGTTCGGATCCAGCACGGCGTTCCGTATTATCCTCCTGAACCAACCGATTCCATTTTCTCCTAACAGTCATTGGATCTCGACAAACGCGAGCAGCAACGTCGCGATACGATTGTCCGCAGTCGCGATAGACTACAATGCGACCTTTATCAAAGTCAGAAACGTGATGGTACGCATGTCTCCTCCTTACACGAGGCATCACAACAACGTTTCACCAGGCAACGCCGGTCAACTGCTGTTTGTGCATCAGAAATCGGTTGGAAACTTTCCTGATGTCAGCACGTTGTAGGTGTCGCTGCCGGTGCCAACCTTGTGCGAAAGCTCTGAAAAGCTAATCATTTGCATATCCCAGCATCTTCTTCCTGTCGGTTAAATTTCGCGTCTGTAGCACGTCATCTTCGTGGTGTACTAATTTTAATGGCCAGTGGTGAATTGTGTTCTAAAAATGAAACTGCAAATGAACAAGCACCATTCATCACCAACTACTTGTCCAGTTGCAACAGATTTGGAATTCCCTCTGGGGGATACCACAAGAAGACATTGCAAATTAACGTAGTGCATCAGGTTATAATTCTAAAGTAAAAGCTATTTTATAAGGAAAAAGTTAATCAAATGATTTTTATATTAAATGTACGATTTGAAATTAAATAATGAAATGGAAATGAAGTCCGATGCTTCTTTACAGAGCGTAGGGGAACGATGCGGGAAACCCGCACCGCCTTACGAGGCAAGGTCCTAATGGAGGTGGTTTGCCGTTGCCTTCCTCCGACCGTAATGGTTATGAATGATGATGATGAAGACGACACAACAACACCCAGTCATCTCGAGGCAGGAAAAATCCCTGACCCCGCCGGGAATCGAACCCGGGACCCCGTGCTCGGGAAGCGAGAACGCTACCGCAAGACCACGAGGGGCGGACAAATTAAATAATAATAGACATTAAATAATTGTTTTAACACAGGACATTATTCATCAGAAGCATCTCTTAATGGTAACAGAAGCATTAAAAGTGTTGGAAAAGTGATTGGACTCGGTGTCACATAAAATTAAACCATGTGCCTATTACTGGAGGATCTTAAGATTTATTTGTATGAAATATAAAAGATAATCAAGAAAGATAAATTTTGCCCTATTGATAAAAGAATGAAATACTCTACATAGAGCCAATTAACAATAACAGAATTTAACTACCTTAGACAATTGTGAGATCCATATCCTGAACAATTTAGTTTAAGACATACAACTGAAATGATTAAGAACTAAACTTGGTTGTGATTAAGATTAGTTGTATAAGACATACACATAACAGGCGACACAGACGTTTAGGTAAAATTTGAAATTCAAATTGATTGTCATAAGTAAAGTTAGTACAATAACTTATTTGGAAGTGATTATGATTCAGTTATTTTAAGTGCATTATAGGACACAGTTACTCTGGCATAATTGTTTAACAGGGAACAGGAACATAAGACTGCAGAGCCCAGCACCGGCAACATACGGTATAAAATTCTCGGGCTTAAATAATAGTTGCGTTAATCTGTTAAAATTCCACGATCTTTCGACTAAACTCTCCCTGGACATTGTCAAGTAGCGTGACTGCCACTGGGCTTCTGGTGCGCCCTGATATACTCCAGTTGCTGGCTGTTAAGTCACTCGTATCGCCACATATGGGCATACGTTGGCTTTCGATTTGCCTGCTTCAACGGCGCGATCGGTGGTTTCGAAGTCCTGTTGAGCTTCAGGTCACCGTCTCTATTAAAGATCGTATCAGTGATTTTTATTTCGATGACTTCTTTAATTACAGAGTACCAGAGACCGTTAGTGCTAGCCATGACAGAGATTTCATCAAATATTTAAAAACTTATTTAAGCCCAAATCTGATACTATTCAAGCCATATTACAGAATATAAAAAATATTTGATCTTACTGTATGGCGGTCAGACCGAGTTAGGAAGAAGAAGAAGACTTATGGTACTTAGATTTTTCTTAAAAGAACAGGATGCAATCGATAATTAGACAAAGATCACAGAGATAAATTATGTTTCAAGCATTATGGTTATATGTCCGATACAGAGAAACATGTTCTTTTAATAGACTCAAGTGACTGAACCTCCCGAGAGTCATTTGTACCCTCATTGATTGCAACACCACTGCGTTGTTTAGTTAGGATACCAACATCACTAGCTTCAACAGTTTCTACCTCATTAATTGTATACTAACTGAATCACTGTAAGATATTATCAATCCCTTCAGTAATATCAATGCCCAGGACAACAAAATCAGTCTGCTCCATTAGTCTTCTCCTTGGAATCGTCCTAAAAGGACCACTGCTTGTCTCTCTTTGCGTAAATATAAGCTTCCCCATCGTACGGTGAATAGTAAACCACCAAGCAGAGACGGCAACTACAAAACAACGACGCCATCACTGAAGTCCAACACAGACTTCTACAGCGCTTACTCCCATTCAAAAATGAAAAATCCCCCACTAAATGTCCACTAACTCTCTACAAAACACCAGACTGTCAAGACAAGAAATATCACATTGAGAATCATTTCTCAATACCACACAGTATTCCCAAAATCTGAATTTTAATCAAGAAAAATTACATGCAAAATACTCAGAATTCATTAAAATACCACGTTCGAAATTAAATAATAACATAGGAGATTCATCATCAGTAGCGTCTCCTAATGATTACAGAAGCACTGAAAGTCTCGAATCTCCCTTAGTATGTTCAGTGTTGCACGGTGGCGGATACAGAAAAACTTCAAGGAGGGGGAGCTAAAGATATCTGGAGCAATCGCTACTTTTAATGTAATAAAAAATAATCAGGTCACATGTAAAGTTAAAGAAAGTTTCATTTAAACTGATTGTACACATATATAAGGCAATGTCATCTTATGATATAAAAAACTTACAGATGTGGTCCTCTTCCTTAAGTGATGAATTCTGTGCGCGTAATCTTCCAGACAAATTGGTTAATTACTTCGTCAATAGGACAATCAATGTCAGGGTGAGTGTTCAACAGAGCTAAGCCATTAAGTCAATCCTCCTTCATTGTCAACCTAAGCCATGTCTTTGTACGCCGCAGTGTTGAAAAACTTCTTTCCACTGTAGCAATAGATGCAGGTAGACAAGCAAATATTTTGCACAGCGTGTGCAAACTAGGACAGTCATATCTAGGACAAACAGACAACACTTGCATAACAGAATTACGATCGTTAAGGTCGTTTGCTTGTGTTGAAGAATCTCTCCCAGTAGCCTATTTTTTAATCACAAAGAGTGACTCTTCTTCAAAGAACGGTGGTTCAGTTAAGAACTGATTCAATTTATGTGCCAGATCATTACCGTCATGTTTCAGTTGTTGTGAGGGCAAAAGTATGTTGAATTTTAAATGATAAATATTTCCTTTAGCAAAACGTTCTCTCATGTCAATCATAACGTAGTACAGTGTTGAAATAAAAACAGTTCTTTTCCAATATGTCATAGCACCATCATTATGATCGCAGTTTTCCCTGTGTCTTTGTCTGCCTGTAAGACGAGGAACACTCATCTCCACGTCCAACTCTTCCATAACTGCCTTCGCCACTTCAACCATACGATGAAAGTTGCTATCAGCATTAGCTCTCATGCCGTCGTACGCCTTGAGCGTCGAATATAATTTTGCTTTGGCCATCGCGAAGTCGAAGCTAGTGTCTTGTAAGATTTTGCTGACTGGATATGTTATGCTCATAAAGTCACTCAGTGTAAACAGAGTCATAATAAACTCACAATTAGAGAAAGCTCGAAGGAGAATATTGGCAACGGCAGCCGTTGTTCTATCTCTCCAACACTGTATTTCGTTAAGAACTTTGGTAACTGTTCCGAGATCAGCTGCGAATAGAATAACAGCATAAATGTCGCTCAATCCATCTCGTTCGACAATGTGACTGCAGCTAGTGTTTCAGGTGACTCTTCAGTGTTGCGAAAAGCTTGCTAGGCGCTGTAAAGAACGATACTACTTCTTCAGTAGTACCAAGTGAGTTTCTCACACTTGTAACTTTTCAACTGCGAGAGACAGGAAGTATGAGCTGATTACCTCGACACGGTGCTACTTGCGCGTGTTGATAGCTTTCTTTTTTTACTGTACCACAGCTCCTTTCAGTTCTGACATATTAACTGAGCAACCTTCACAGCCTATACCTACACAGTTCTCCAGTGACAGACAAAGGCTTTCCATTCTCCTTAGTATCGTCGTACCTAATACATCAACAGTAACGCTACGCTCTTCATCTTGACTCTCTTGAGGTTCATCGTCGGTGTTTCCATTACAATCATTGTCTTTATGGACGTCAACGAAACACAAAAGTCCCTCGTGTAGTGTGCTGTCACCATCAACATATCTTGCAGCAAAACTCAAGATGGCCGATGTGCGCTATGTTCGTAGTCTCATCGAAGATTATGCTGTGATAACGAGAATCTTTGATCTCCTCCAGTATTCTCGATAACATCACTGTTTCACAGCATGAAATAAGTTCCTTACACGTTGCTTTACTTACGTAAGTGGCGTTCGCTTTAGTGGTCTCAACGTGCTGTTTTAGTTTCAGTATTCAGATTCAATTCTAAATCTTAGAAGAGCTCTAAGGTTTCCCTCGTTAGTCACTATACTTTCACGATCATTTTCGTTTTCTAATAGACTCCCATCGTCCCTATGAAGCCGCAGAGAAATATTTTGCTTTTCCACGAAATATGATTTTATTTATTACAGGTACAACACTGTCTGTGTTTTCGCTAATGCTTTCCATTCTCTGTCTTGAGAATTGGTTTATGACTTCAAGTTCGCGGTTGTCTCCCGTCGCCAAAATTAATTTTGAATCTGTTGACGCTTCAACGTGGTGCTTGAGCTGAGAGTGACTGTCAAGGTCACAATCTTTACCAGTGAGTCTGGCAAACTTTATTAGTGGTTCTGTCACAAGTCTCTTGGCGATAAAGGATTTATTTCCTCCAACCATTTTATTACTCATAAAAACTGAACAATTAATGCAAAGAAGCCCATTTTTAACTTATGAGAACACCAGCCGTGGATACTGTTCAAAGTGACTATCGTGCACTTGTCTGCGTTCAACCCGTCCCCTCTTGTTGTGCTCGCAAGTAGAAAAGATATAACCTTTTTCTCGGTTTCCTTGAAGCTGTGAGAGGCTTGTGTTTTATATCATCACTAATTTTTCCTGACGCTAAAATATCCAAATAATTGCCAATATCAGTGGGATTAAGGGCATCAGTCGATGAACTTCGTTGTGGAAGTTTCGACGAAGTGCTGGGCTCTGCTTGTACATTTGGTGGTGTTTTGTGGCTAAATGGTGGCCAGAATCTTCAAATGTTTCTACTTTTCTTTTTCTTATTACATAACGATCCATTTCATTATATTATTATAACGTAGGCAAATTAAATGCAAATTATTCTCGAATAATCACTTTATTCGCACTGAAAAATGCAACACTCGTACACTTAGCAGTAAAACACACACAATCACACTCAATAATATCACTAAGCACAACACTGACTGAAGTCCGTGGTAATAGCCAATAACCGCAGTTGTTCACTTTTTATCACTTCCAAGTTACCGCGACGATTGTAGCTTTCAAACTGACTACTTGGCAGAGACTCTACTTGCCTTATACATGTGGCTCGGTTGTTTGGAGAGTATTCGCTGCCAGAATTTTCGCTACCAGACTTTTATGGAGTACAAACAAATACCTACTGTGAAAATGACAAGCCAATATGTGCCTTACGACGTATAATATAAGGGCGCGTTTGCAATGATCACGTCATCCGGAACTTTTATTGTAGATTCCGTTCCTTTCTAGTGCACTCAATAGTGAGCCTATATAGAAACCACGTGGTTTTCGGAATCTTCTAGAAAGTCACTATTACCGGAGATATGCGCACAATAGATTCCCATACCTTATTCGTATTACGAGATAGGTATGGGGAACTATTGTTACGTTATTAGTAAAAATATTGTTACAGGTCTCGTAACAATTCAAATGGTTCACTCTGAGCACTATGGGACTTAACATCTGAGGTCAACAGAACTTGGAACTACTTAAAGCTAACTAACCTAAGGACATCACACACATCCATGCCCGAGGCAGGATTCGAACCTGCGACCGTAGCAGCAACGCGGTTCCGGAATGAGGCGCCTAGAACCGCTCGGTCACAACGGTCGGCCTCGTAACAATATTTTACTGGGAAATTACTATGAATTACTATTATTAATACTTCGCAATCAACTGATCAATCTCGCTCTTGACTAATCCTGACACTTGCACTTGATACAACAAGGACTTTTTACTTATTCATTCTTCAGTCTTAATATTTCTTCTTCTGAATGTAAACTAGCTTCCCATTCGGCGAATAGTCCGTATTTATAACGCTACGTGTCGAAGGTTCTCTGTACTAGAAAACAGTAGAATATGGGCGACTTTTCTCGAACAAATGCCTGACAGAATAGCGTATCGACAGTACTAGAATGCCCGCGACATTTCTCGTAGGCATGTGTTGGCTATCAATGTGCCAGACAGATACGTATAAAATACGATGACGAGTACGCGTGAGCTACATAAGAAAGTGCAACTACTCGATAACTCGATTCAGTCGAGTCGATTGATGAAAGAATCGAACAAATAGCGTGTGGACTGACTGGCATGGGTGACGCAGGTGGCAATGCGGGGGGCCCCCGAAGGGGGTCTTGGGGGAGGGGGGGTTGGGGGTGGATAGGGCGTCCCGCGCAGCCCGCCACCCCACCCCTCCCCCCTCATATGTATCCGCCACTGGTGCTCCACAATATTAGTTTCAGATATGTATGCATCAGAGCTAATTTGATTCTTAGAAAGAAGAAAGCAGCTGCCAGCCGCTGATAATGTTACTAGTTACTTACGCGCCGTCATCTGTTTGGAACCTGCAGGTTCATTTCACTTTTGTATTACATTTAGTGTTGTTTACATTATTCGTCGACATCCAGAATTCCGAGAATGAACCATGGAAGTTATACAGGATCGTTACTTTTAAACCGAATACATAGGCGATCTAGTGGTGAATTTGAAGTCCCGTTAGGCTCTCCACAGCATGTTTTTGGCTGCAGGAAGGCCGCAATGTCTGGAGCCTAGCGAATTACAGGAAGACTACCATATGAATTAAGATTTGTGCAGGAACTGCAGGTTTACCATAAACCCAATTAAATGTAACGTATTGTATATCAATAGGTGAAGAAGAGATTCACTGCTATTCGATTACACTAGCGTCAGTAAATCACTGGAAACAGTAAATCCCAAAAAATACCATGTAGTAATTCCGTAGAGTGACCTAAAGTGGAATGACCACATAAAACTAATACTAGGAAAAGGAAGTGCCAGGTGTAGATCCACTGGAATAAATTATGCAAACGTAATTCATCCATGAGAGAAATGGCTTACAGAACACTTGTTCGATAGATTTTTTAGTGTCTCACATCAGTCTGGGTACCTCACCAAATCGGAATAACAGAATAAACTGAGAAGAGCCAATGAAGAACGGCACGCTTTGTGGCGGCATCTTTAGTGGGTGCGAGTGTGTTGCAGACAAATTCAACAAACTCCCCTGGGTGACGCTACAAGAAAAGCGCTCTCCATCACATAGACGCTTACTGCTGAAATTCCGAGAGCATCCATTCGAAGAAGAGTCGCTAAACAAATTACTTCCTCCCGTAGAAATATAGTGAAAGGACAACGAAGAGAAAAACAAAGACATTAGTGTTCATTCGGTGATTTACCAGCAACAATTCCTCCCACCCACCGACAAGAGAAGGATGGTGAGAGATGGGATGATACGATGGACGTATGGGAAGAGCGCTCCGGCACACCCTGAATGGGGGCTTCTGGAGTATGTACGGAGATGTTAATGTAAGAGTGTTTCTATGGTTTTTATTTTGTGGAAGAATTGAAGTTCCCCGTATCTTGCCGGCGACTCGCAGCCTGCCACTTTCCACACTCAACCAAGACCAAAAAAGATTGAGTACGGAAAGAAATTCGTATATTCGCAAATTTTTGTACAATGGTAGAAAGGAGTGTCGCGAATAAGGTATTAAAAATCACCACAGGTGGGGTATGAGTGTCGAGATGGAGGGACGCGGGCGTTTAAACGTCATTTTTTTATGTTTTTCTGAGATACTCGAAAACTGAGGCTTCCCAGTACATAATTGAATTACATTAAGTTTTCTTTAAAAAGGGTCACATTCATTTACGCTTTATGACTAGTACTTTCTGCATTGTAGGGGATGCAAAAATCGAAGATTATTAAATAAGGGTGATTCATGGAAACGTTTACGAACTGACATGGCGCAATGGGCATACAGCAAGGATCAGTCATCACACACAGGTACCGAATGTTGCAAACGTCACCAGAGGCAGATACGGTCACGTGAGGGCCTTGAGTGTAATTCGGCCGTACTTCTCCCTGGTCCACTCGATGGTTGCACGTCTCCTGTATTTCTGCGAGAGGTTCTACCGAACATACTGAACGACATTCCCATGTCTATTCGTCGCCGCATTCGATTTCAGCACGAACGAGCCCTCGCGCATTTCAGCATGGGGCACATCTGCAGGAAAACTTTTCCGGCCATTGGTTTGGTCGTGTTGGGTCTGTCGCATGGCCACGACAATCATCCCGTCTGGTTCCAACGGATTTCTTTCTGTGGGACAATCTAACAGGACCTGTTACATCACCGAATGACCTAGTGGGTAGGATTGTCTTCGAAGTACGCCAGGTATCTATGAGACTGTGCGCCGATCAGTACAGTTTCGATATGAGGTGTGTCTCTTTGAATCTGGAGAAAACACTGGGCGTCTTCTCTAGTGGGCGTTCATTTCTAGCATGTTACGAAATACCTCAAACCCATTTAGTATCTCCGAATGGTCTTTGCGACCCCAGGTTCTTATATGATTACCGATCCTTGGTGTACGCCCGATGTGCCACGTCAGTTTGTAAACGTTGTTTTTCCATCAACCTGCCGGCCGCGGTGGCCGTGCGGTTCTAGGCGCTTCAGTCCGGAACCCCGCGACTGCTACGGTCGCAGGTTCGAATCCTGCCTCGGGCATGGATGTGTGTGATGTCCTTAGGTTAGTTAGGTTTAAGTAGTTGTGAGTTCTAGGGGACTGATGACCTCAGATGTTAATTCCCATAGTGCTCAGAGCAATTTGAACCATTTTTCCATCAACCCGTCTAGTATTTTAATGGTAGAAGATTAGTTTTTAGTGTTAAATGAGGTGGATTAAAAAGAAATATACAAATGTGTGTATAGCGGCTAGGTGCAGTAGATCTGTAAAGAGATGGAAATAGTGTTCTGACGGTGTACCAGCGTGGAGAGTGCGGAGGTGGAGCGTAGAAGCGTGAGCGAAGACATATCGGCGGATCGTAGTCACACACTTCCCTGCATCATCCGTCGTCAAACTGACGATCGAACAAATGATTCTACACTCTACTCCACTACATTGCAAGAAAAAATTACGGTGTATCCCACAAATTTTCTCCGACCATCAGCAGTGCGCCTAATGGATCACCACCTACACAATGCGAAGACGTCCTCAGGTGGTGTTTATTTTCCTCAAACTACATTAACACTCCCCCCACCATGAAAAATGGACCTTGCTGTTGGTGGGGAGACTTGCGTGCCTCAACGATACACCGTAGGTGCAACTACAACGGAGGGGTATCTATTGAGAGGCCAGACAAACGTGTGGTTCCTTAAGAGGGGCAACAGCCTTTTCAGTAGTTGCAGGGGCAACAGTCTGGATGATTGACTCGTCTGGCATTGTAACGCTAACCAAAATGGCCTTGCTGTTCTGGTACTGCGAACGGCTGAAAGCAAGGGGAAACTACAGCCGTAATTTTTCCCGAGGGCATGCAGCTTTACTGTATGATTAAATGATGATGGCATCCTCTTGGGTAAAGTATTCGGAAGGTAATATAGTCCCCATTCGGATCTCAGGGCGGGGACTACTCATGAGGACATCATTATCAGGAGAAAGAAAACTGGCATTCTACGGATCGGAGCGTGAAATTTCAGATCCCTTAATCGGGCAGGTAGGTAAGAAAATTTAAAAAGGGAAATGGATAAGAAAACAGGAGTACGGGTAAACTACTACAAACAGCATAGTGAACGAATTGTTGTGGCCAAGATAGTACAAGTTTATATGCCAACTAGCTCCGCAGATGACGAAGATATTGACGAAATGTATGATGAGATGAAAGAAAGTATTCATGTAGTGAAGGGAGACGAAAATTTAATAGTCATGGGTGACTGGAATTCGAGAGTAGGAAAAGGGAGAGAAGAAAATATAGTAGGTGAATATGTATTGGGGCTAAGAAATGAAAGAGGAAGCCGCCTGGTAGACTTTTGAACAGAGCATAACTTAATCATAGCTAACACTTGGTTCAAGAAGGTTGTATACATGGAAGAACCCTGGAGATACTAAAAGGTATCAGATAGATTGTATAATGGTAAGACAGAGATTTAGGAACCAGGTTTTAAATTATAAGACATTTTCAGGTGCAGATGTGGACATTGACCACAATCTATTGGTTATGACCTGTAGATTAAAACTGAAGAAACTGCAAAAAGGTGAGAATTTACGGAGATGGGACCTGGATAAACTGAAAAAACCAGAGGTTGTACAGAGTTTCAGGGAGAGCATAAGGGAACAATTGTCAGGAATGGGGGAAAGAAATACAGTAGAAGAAGAATGGGTAGCTTTGAGGGATGAAGTAGTGAAGGCAGCAGAGGATCAAGTAGGTTAAAAGATGAGGGCTAGTAGAAATCCTTGGGTAACAGAAGAAATATTGAATTTAATTGATGAAAGGAGAAAATATAAAAATGCAGTAAATGAAGCATGCAAAAAGGAATACAAACGTCTCAAAAATGAGATCGACAGGAAGTGCAAAATGGCTAAGCAGGGGTCGCTAGAGGACAAATGTAAGGATGTAGAGGCTTATCTCACTACAGGTAAGATAGATACTTCCTACAGGAAAATTAAAGAGACCTTTGGAGATAAGAGAAACACTTGTATGAACATCAAGAGCTCAGATGGCAACCCAGTTCTAAGCAAAGAAGGGAAGGCAGAAAGGTGGAAGGAGTATATAGAGAGTTTATACAAGGGCGATGTACTTGAGGACAATATTATGGAAATGGCAGAGGATGTAGATGAAGATGAAATGGGGGATAAGATATTGCGTGAAGAGTTTGACAGAGCACTGAAAGACCTGAATCCAAACAAGGCCCCCGGAGTAGACAACATTCCATCGGATCTACTGACGGCCTTGGGAGAGCCAGTCCTGACAAAACTCTACCATCTGGTGAGCAAGATGTACGAAACAGGCGAAATACCCTCAGACTTCAAGAAGAATATAATAATTCCAATCCCAAAGAAAGCCGGTGTTGACAGATGGGAAAATTACCGAATCATCAGTTATTTTGCTCCCCAAATAGCAAAATTCCTTTACTAATTTAAGTGTCTGATTTCCTAATCTAATTCCCTCAGCATCACCCGATTTAATTTGACTACATTCCATTATCCTCGTTTTGCTTTTGTTGATGTTCATCTTATGTCCTCCTTTCAAGACACTGTCCATTCCGTTCAACTGCTCTTCCAAGTCCTTTGCTGTCTCTGACAGAATTACAATGTCGTCGGCGAACCTCAAAGTTTTTACTTCTTCTCCATGAATTTTAATACCTACTCCGAATTTTTCTTTTGTTTCCTTTACTGCTTGCTCAATATACAGATTAAATAACATCGGGGAGAGACTACAACCCTGTCTCACTCCTTTCCCAACCACTGCTTCCCTTTCATGCCCCTCGACTCTTATAACTGCCATCTGGTTTCTGTACAAATTGTAAATAGCCTTTTGCTCCCTGTATTTTACCCCTGCCACCTTCAGAATTTGAAAGAGAGTATTCCAGTTAACATTGTCAAAAGCTTTCTCTAAGTCTACAAATGCTAGAAACGTAGGTTTGCCTTTTCTTAATCTTTCTTCTAAGATAAGTGGTAAGGTAAGTATTGCCTCACGTGTTCCAACATTTCTACGGAATCCAAACTGATCTTCCCCGAGGTCCGCTTCTACCAGATTTTCCGTTCGTCTGTAAAGAATTTGCGTTAGTATTTTGCAGCTGTGACTTATTAAATTGATAGTTTGTAATTTTCACATCTGTCAACACCTGCTTTCTTTGGGATTGGAATTATTATATTCTTCTTGAAGTCTGTGGGTATTTCGCCTGTCTCATACATCTTGCTCACCAGATGGTAGAGTTTTGTCATGACTGGCTCTCCCAAGGCCATCAGTAGTTCTAATGGAATGTTGTCTACTCCCGGGGCCTTGTTTGGACTCAGGTCTTTCAGTGCTCTGTCAAACTCTTCACGCAATATCTTATCTCCCATTTCATCTTCATCTACATCCTCTGCCATTTCCATAATATTGTCCTCAAGTACATCGCCCTTGTATAAACTCTCTATATACTCCTTCCACCTTTCTGCCTTCCCTTCTTTGCTTAGAACTGGGTTGCCATCTGAGCTCTTGATATTCATACAAGTGGTTCTCTTCTCTCCAAAGGTCTCTTTAATTTTCCTGTAGGAAGTATCTATCTTACCCCTAGTGAGATAAGCCTCTACATCCTTACATTTGTCCTCTAGCCATCCCTGCTTAGCCATTTTGAACTTCCTGTCGATCTCATTTTTGAGACGTTTGTATTCCATTTTGCCTGCTTCATTTACTGTATTTTTATATTTTCTCCTTTCATCAATGAAATTCAATATTTCTTCTGTTACCCAAGGATTTCTATTAGCCCTTGTCTTTTTACCTACTTGATCCTCTGCTGCCTTCACTACTTCATCCCTCAGAGCTACCCATTCTTCTTCTACTGTATTTCTTTCCCCCATTCTTGTCAATTGTTCCCTTATGCTCTCCCTGAGACTCTGTACAACCTCTGGTTTAGTCAGGTTATCCAGGTCCCATCTCCTTAAATTCCCACCTTTTTGCAGTTTCTTCAGTTTCAATCTGCAGTTCATAACCAATAGATTGTGGTCAGAATCCACATCTGCCCCTGGAAATGTCTTACAATTTAAAACCTGGTTCCTAAATCTCTGTCTTACCGTTATATAATCTATCTGATACCTTTTAGTATCTCCAGGATTCTTCCATGTATACAACCTACTTTTATGATTCTTGAACCAAGTGTTAGCTATCATTAAGTTATGCTCTGTGCAAAATTCTACAAGGCGGCTTCCTCTTTCATTTCTTCCCCCCAATCCATATTCACCTACTATGTTTCCTTCTCTCCCTTTTCCTACTGACAAATTCCAGTCACCCATGACTATTAAATTTTCGTCTCCCTTCACTACCTGAATAATTTCTTTATCTCGTCATACATTTCATCAATTTCTTCATCATCAGCAGAGCTAGTTGGCATATAAACTTGTACTACTGTAGTAGGCATGGGCTTTGTGTCTATCTTGGCCACAATAATGCGTTCACTATGCTCTTTGTAGTAGCTAACCCGCACTCCTATTTTTTTATTCATTATTAAACCTACTCCTGCATTACCCCTATTTGATTTTGTATTTACAACCCTGTAATCACCTGACCAAAAGTCTTGTTCCTCCTGCCACCGAACTTCACTAATTCCCACTATATCTACTTTAACCTATCCATTTCCCTTTTTAAATTTTCTAACCTACCTGCCCGATTAAGGGATCTGACATTCCACGCTCCGATCCGTAGAATGCCAGTTTTCTTTCTCCTGATAACGACGTCCTCTTGAGTAGTCCCCGCCCGGAGATCCGAATGGGGGACTATTTTACCTCCGTAATATTTTACCCAAGAGGTCGCCATAATCATTTAATCATACAGTAAAGCTGCATGTCCTCTGGAAAAATTACGGCTGTAGTTTCCCCTTGCTACCAGCCGTACGCAGTACCAGCACAGCAAGGCCGTTTTGGTTAATGTTACAAGGCCAGATCAGTCAATCATCCGGACTGTTGCCCCTGCAACTACTGAAAAGGCTGCTGCCCCTCTGCAGGAACCACATGTTTGTCTGGCCTCTCAACAGATACCCCTCCGTTGTGGTTGCACCTACGGTACGGCCATCTGTATCGCTGAGGCACGCAAGCCTCCCCACCAACGGCAAGGTCCATGGTTCATGGGGGAAGATTCTAAAGGTAGCACGGGTAAAATACAGGGAGCGAAAGGCTATTTACAATTTGTACAGAAACCAGATGGCAGTTATAAGAGTCGAGGGACATCAAAGGGAAGCAGCGGTTGGGAAGGGAGTAAGACAGGGTTTTAGCCTGTCCCCGATGTTATTCAATCTGTATATTGAGCAAGCAGTAAAGGAAACAAAAGAAAAATTTGGAGTAGGTATTAAAATTCATGGTGAAGAAGTAAAAACTTTGAGTTTCGCCGATGACATTGTAATTCTGTCAGAGACAGCAAAGGACTTGGAAGAGCAGTTGAACGGAATGATGGTGTCTTGAAGGGAGGGTATAAGATGAACATCAACAAAAGCAAACGAGGATAATGGAATGTAGTCGAATTAAGTCGGGTGATGTTGAGGGTATTAGATTAGGAAATGAGACACTTAAAGTAGTAAAGGAGTTTTGCTATTTGGGGAGCAAAATAACTGATGATGGTCGAAGTAGAGAGGATATGAAATGTAGACAGGCAATGGCAAGGAAAGCGTTTCTGAATAAGATAAATTTGTTAACATCGAGTATAGATTTAAATGTCAGGAATTTGTTTCTGAAAGTATTTGTGTGGAGTGTAGCCATGTATGGAAGTGAAACATGGACGGTAAATAGTTTGGACAAGAAGAGAATAGAAGCTTTCGAAATGTGGTGCTACAGAAGAAAGCTGAAGATTAGATGGGTAGATCACATAATTAATGAGGAGGTACTGAATAGGACTGGGAGAAGAGGAGTTTGTGGCAGAACGTGACCAGAAGAAGGGATCGGTTGGTAGGACATGTTCTGAGGCATCAAGGGATCACCAATTTAGTATTGGAGGGCAGTGTGGAGGGTAAAAATCGTAGGGGGAGACCAAGAGATGAATACACTAAGCAGATTCAGAAGGATGTAGGTTGCAGTAGGTACTGGGAAATGAAGAAGCTTGCACAGGATAGAGTAGCATGGAGAGCTGCATCAAACCAGTCTCAGGACTGAAGACCACAACAACAACAACAGAAAGCAGATGGCAGTTATAAGAGTCGAGGGGTATGAAAGGGAAGCAGTGGCTAGGAAGGAAGTGAGACAGGGTTGTAGCCTATCGCCGATGTTATTCTATCTGTATATTGAGCAAGCAATAAAGGAAACAAAAGAAAAGTTCGGAGTAGGTATTAAAATACATGGAGAAGAAATAAAAACTTTGAGGTTCGCCGATGACATTGTAATTCTGTCAGAGTCAGCAAAGGACATGGAAGAGCAGTTGAACGGAGTGGACAGTGTCTTGAAAGGAGGATATAGGTTGAACATCAACAAAAGCAAAACGAGGATAATGGAATGTAGTCGAATTAAGTCGGGTGATGCTGAGGGAATTACATTAGGAAATTAGACACATAATGTAGTAAATGAGTTTTGCTATTTGAGGAGCAAAGTAACTGATGATGGTCGTAGTAGAGAGAATATAAAATGCAGACTGGCAATGGCAATGAAAGCGTTTCTGAAGAAGAGAAATTTGTTAATATCGGGTATTGATTTAAATGTCAGGACTTCGTTTCTGTAACTTTTTGTATGGAGTGTAGCCATGTATGGGAGTGAAACGTGGATGATAAATAGTTTAGACAAGAAGAGAATAGAAGCTTTCGAAATGTGGTGCTACAGAAGAATGCTGGAGATTAGATGGGTTGATCACATAACTAATGAGAAGGTATTGAATAGAATTGGGGAGAAGAGGAGCTTGTGGCACAACTTGACTAGAAGAAGGGATCGGTTGGTAGTACTTGTTCTGAGATATCGAGGGATCACCAATTTAGTAGTGGAGGGCAGCGTGGAGGGTAAAAATCGTAGAGAGAGACCAAGAGATGAATACACTAAACAGATTCAGAAGGATGTAGGCTGCAGTAGGTACTGGGAGATGAAGAAGCTTGCACAGGATAGAGTAGCATGGAGAGCTGCATCAAAACAGTCTCGGGACTGAAGACCACAACAACAACAACATTAACACTGCATGTAATACAGACACAACTTACTAATAATATTAACCTAGGAAGTGCATGAGGACAGAATGTACTTGAAACTGTACACACTGTTCTGCACTGCTGGAGGGGAATTTGATTCTTAGTCATTCCTTACAGCAGCGGTGGCGTTCCTTCGAGAAAGGCAGCTTCAAGCGTTGCTCGCTTCTCATTTTCCAGACAGGCTGCTAATCTCCAATATTCATTGCCCAGTTCTGTTATCTGAGTGGACAAAATGACTTCACTGACCTTTTGTTTGTGTTCAAATGGCTCTGAGCACTATGGGACTCAACTGGTGTGGTTATAAGTCCCCTAGAACTTAGAACTACTTAAACCTAACTAACCTAAGGACAACACACAACACCCAGCCATCACGAGGCAGAGAAAATCCCGGACCCCGCCGGGAATCGAACCCGGGAACCCGGGCGTGGGAATTTTGCTTGTGTAGTGGAGTAATTTTCACTTTATTGAACGAATACTTGTTTGCAGTTATTAATTAAGCTGTTGTGTAGAAAGTTCAACATCTGGAGCCGTGAACTACCTACAGTACTGAGGCGCCTGCTCTAAGAGTATCGTGATGTCAGTATATATTTGACAGTGTCGTACAAAGGTCTACTAATAATGGAAGGAATGCTTTTCACACCCTGAGGAACAATACGTGTATCACCCCAGCCTCAGGTCACTAAAGCGGTGCAGAACCTTAAGTTGTGTCCACCTACAACGGAAATGGGTCACCTTGGTGGTGTGGAACTCAGATATTTCACCGTAAGTCAAGCAATGCATTGCAGCCCAGCTAGACCTGAACATGATCAGCCCCATTTCACCCGACATATTCACATTCGCCTTGGAAGATGTAATGTGGACAGTGGCTCCACTCAGTGCAGCCCACTCAAGAAATACCAGCAGTTCATGAACGGAAGAGATTTAAGCTGTCTGCAAGTAACACAATTAACAGTAGAAAAGTTCAGCAATCTTCTGACCATCCATTAATTCATACAAAGTTATTGCAACGCAATTACGTGGCTTTACAATATACTGTCAACGATAGACAGCAACAATATGCCTCATTTGTCCGTATAGTCCCTTTCCCACCAACACTACAAAGGCCACTGAAAACGTGCACTTCTTAGGCACTGTTTATAGGAACATGTTTTACTTTAAAGCGCACTTGGTATCTGCAATTAAGTATTTACTTAATAAACTGCAAACAATAAATAGAGATCTGTGGAGTTGTTTTGTCTACTGACGTAAAAAAAGTGACCAGGATATGACGGGAAGGTAAAGACGCTCTGCAAAATGAAAAGCTAGCGGCTGTCAAAGGTGCCTTCTGCGAAAGAACGCCACAACTGCCGTATGGGATGTCTAACGATATACAGCAATATGGGCATATTTGAAAACATTCTCTCCATATGGTTT
Organism: Schistocerca nitens; assembly: GCF_023898315.1. Lineage (NCBI taxonomy): Eukaryota > Metazoa > Arthropoda > Insecta > Orthoptera > Acrididae > Schistocerca > Schistocerca nitens. The sequence goes on along the minus strand of NC_064622.1, from coordinate 122,201,674 downwards.
TCTAGCGTTAGTATTATTAGTAACTCATATTTCTCCAAAAAATCCCAAATAACCATGTCAAAATCCTTATGGGCGATTTCAATGCACAAATCGGTAAAGAAAAGAAATATCGATATTGGGTAGGTAGATGGTCAGGGCATACACAGACCAACCGGAATGGCATGCGACTCATTGAAATCTGCAAAAACCATGACCTATTTTTCAAATCAACATTTTTCAAGAAAAGAGCCTCGAAAACGAAAACTTGGATCTCACCTAATCCATTACTAGGTGAATATCAGTTGGATCATGTAATGATCTCCCGCGTAAATACAGTAGAAATCATGAAACTTAAAGTCCTTAATGGACTAGACCTAGATTCCGACCATTACCCAACAAAATTCTCCCTAGATTTCATTCCAGAAAAAAGAAAATTCACTAAGAAACCTCCACTCCGTAAATATGATGTACAAAAGATAAAGGGCAATGAACAATTTACAAAAGAAACGCAAAATTTAAAACCACAAAATTGGCAGCAACTGCAAGCAGGACTTTTAAATGCAGCTGAAACTGTAGCATCGCAAACAAGAACACGTAAACACCCATGGTGGACAGATAAGTGTGACCAAATGATAAATCTCAGACAACAGGCGTGGCAAAATTGGTTGTGCAACAAAAATCAAAAGACCCTGGAAGATCTCAAAGATACCAGGAAAACAGTCACAAAAGCAATATGAACAGTCCGTGAACAACACGAAGACAAAAAATTGCAAGACATAGAAAATGATTTCAAGAAAAACAAGTATCGAAATTTCTACAAACAAAAGTTAACAAAGTACTCTCCTCCATCACTCCAGTTCAAAAATGACCATGGGGAAATTGCTCATATCAACACCGAAAACTGTGAAATTCTTGCAAAATACTTTTCTAAGTTACTGAATTGTGAAAAGCCTGCAGAAAAATTTGAGTTCCATCGTACACAACGAAACCCAGACTCAAAGCCACCAAATTTACAAGAGGTTAAAGAGATAATTCAGTCACTGAAAAATAACAAAGCATCAGGAGAAGACCAAATCATCGCAGAATTATGGAAAAATGCAGGAGAAAATCTTATTGCAAAACTCAAAGAAATTATACATGAAATCTGGAAGACTGAAAAAATCCCCACAGATTGGAAGACTGCAATCATACATTCTCTGTACAAAAAAGGAAGTAAAACAGACCCCAACAACTATCGTGGAATCTCTTTATTGTCAATAACATACAAAATTCTGTCTAAAGCCCTACTAAACCGCGCAGAACCTCAGCTGGATTCAAAACTAGGCGAATACCAAGGTGGGTTCAGAAAAGGTCGCTCATGCGTAGAACAAATCCTTAACTTGAAAAACTCAATGAAATATTTACATAGTACTTCAAACAAAAGTTATGTCATCACGTTTGTCGACTTTAAAAAAGCATATGACAGTATAGACCGAGAATCCCTTTTTGAAGTGTTAGCAGAATTTGGACTAGATAAAAAGACAACAAACATCATAAAAGAAACACTCACGGAGACTAAATCCAAAGTAAAATTTATGGGAGAATTGAGCACAGAATTTGAAATAGACACAGGAGTACGACAAGGGGATGTACTGTCCCCAGTGCTCTTCAATTGTGCTCTTGAAAAAGTTGTTAGAGAATGGAAAAAAGCAGGTGCACCAGCACACAGACTGGGACCAAGACATAAGGGCATAGAATTACACTGTTTAGCATTTGCTGATGACATGCCACTGATCGCACAAGACATTACCGATGCACAGAGACAGCTAGGATTATTACAAGAACAGGCAGCTAAAATAGGATTACAAATTTCATTTGAAAAAACAAAATTTATGACTGACATCAAAGATGTACCTTCTGATCTCAGAATTGGTAATAACTACATCTCTCGAGTAAAAGAATTTAAATATTTAGGTGAATGGATTGCAGAAAATTGTAATGAAAAGAAATCTGTCAGATTAAGAGTCCAGAAAATGGAGACGGCGTTTCAGTTAACAAAAAACATTTACAACAAAAAGGGTCTCTCGTGGAACTGCAAAATACAACACTATACAACAGTAATTAGACCCGAAGCTCTCTACGCATCTGAGACACAAAACCTTCAACACAGAACACTAAAAGAGGAATTAGAAGTGAAAGAACGTAAGATAATGAGGAAAATCCTAGGACCAAGAACTAAAGATGGGGTACATTATCCAAAACCCAATGCAGAAATATATAAAAATACCTCCAAAATAACAGACACAATGCGCATGAGAAGAATCCAATTCATGGGACACTTAGAAAGAATGGACTCAAACAGGTTAACGCACAAAATCCATACATTTTTAAAGAACAAAACTACAAGACCGAACTGGTACAAACAGACGGAAAAAGACCTGAGAGAATTAGGGTCTCCAAATCTACATGATAGAAATGAAATCAGATAAATCACAAACACACGAGGTTTTGAGGAAGAAGAGAGAAAAACTAACCGACATACATGGTCTACGCAACGAAAGCTAGCCCATTCGTTGTTTATGAAGGAATACTGGGCGAAAAGGAAGGCCAACAAATGTTGATTACGCGTGGTCCTAAGTGATCCATCCGTGAAGAAGAAGAAGAAGAAGAAGAAGTAACTCATATCTGTATTCCATGTAGCGTTAACGTATATTGTGAAAACGAGCACCACTTGGGCATGTCTGCGATCTACGTCTTCAGCGGTTCATGATGTACACTACCGGAGGGTATGTGTATATATATGAAACGCCTTGTAATTGTTTTATGCGACGTAGTTGGGTAGACAGAGTAGGGAATCACATGGTGGCTCTTCAGTTTGCAGACCTAGGAAGGAGCGAATTGCGTGACCACAATTCGGCCATCCACCTTGCCTAGCGCTCCTGCCCACCACACTTGCCTCAGACACCACGTTACATCCCCAGAACACAACTAATCCCTTCATAAGTCTCTACTGCACTTATATATTGTCAATACATTTAATATTTCGTCTTAACTCACTTCTTTAAAAGCAGATAGTAATTTTATGCCCGCGTCACGTAGGACGTCGCTTCCACGCATGGATATTTAATGTAGTTTAATGTTGTACTTGGCAACGTTTTTGCTAATAGCCGCGGTTTTTGAGTTACTACAAAAAATGTGCTCCATAAACGCCCCCTTCTACCATTGCACGTAAATTTGCCACTAGTCGAATTTTTTTTCCTAATTTTTCTTCGTTGACTGGACTGACTTACCTTACCTTGTTATTTGTATGTGACAAGGTCTAAAACTGATGGTTAAGTATACAAGGGTAACAAGAATTATTTTTATAACAGCGGAAAATGAGGTCGTTAGGATCTGCGAAAATTTTACCTATGAATCGGATTAGATGCTAAAAATCACTGTCATACTGTATTAAAAATTGATTATTTGTTCCCGTCTTGCAGCCGTTGTCAGGTCTAAAAATGAGAAAATATAACTAAAAACATATCAATATATTTGTAGTGCTATGTGTACGAGTATGTATATCACGTCTTACTTGGACTCAAATTCCCGGTCACAAAGAGAGATTTATTTTGTACCCCTGCAGCAAGAATGAGCAGAAAGACCGAGCTAAAAGCCATTAAAACCTGGTTCGGCAGATAAATATCTCTGCGTCTAGATTATACACGTATCGGTTAAGACAATATCTAACGATATTCTATAAAATAGTGGCTGTGTAAGGGATCAGATGACGGCACAGTCTCTAAAGGACGATTGATTTCATTAGGGAGAGAAAGGGAATAGAGGAGGAGAAACATAGGAGAAATAAAAGGTTCGGACATCGCGTGTTGGCGTGGAATGGGCTGTAGCTGGTTGCCACAGACACTGTTTGCACTAGGAATAAAAGACATTCGAAATACGCTGCACAAAGCGCTGTCTGAAGAACTGCAAACCAAGGCAGTACTGCGACTGTAAGTCATATTTAGGAGACAAAAATGACGTATGAAAGAACTCCAGAACAGCTCCTAAGATCCGTGCAGTTCTATTCATGAGACAAAGGAGATGCTTGTTTCCTTTCCTGCTTGGACAGCTGTGGGCTCTCAGCCATTTTGAATGTCAGCAATGTTCTCCGCGTTCTTTGTGGTTCTCCCAAAGAAGGTAGAGACCGTAAAGTTTTGCAATAAGTTTCGCTACTTTGCACCGGCAACGGTGATGACCAAAGTTGCCGAGAGAATTTCAATTACTGCAGTGGCCTCCTCTTCGCTAAAGTTAATTAATTTGGCTTATTGCCGGTTTGTTATCCTTTTGCTGACGGAAGAAGCACTGCAGACCGTACAAATAGCGAGCAGGATCCAACACATAGCACAAGCTGTAGTCGATCTACGTGCTAAGTAATTTCCAGGACATTTATTATTTTGCTGATCTTCTGTAAGAGTGTATTTTCTATTTATTAATTGTTCTGGCGGATAAATTCATGTTCATATCGACACAGTTAAAAGCTGGGTAATTACCAATGTTTTCGATACATAAAGGCGAAAAGAAAAGCAAAGATAAAGTACACGCAAAAAGTTACTTGCAAATGGCCATTATGATTAGAGAAATCATTAATGTTTCAAAAGCATTATATGAAACAAATGAAATATGACATTTAAAACCACTATCGAGTATCTGCGCGAACATAGAAACGACTGAAATGCGCAAAATGAATACGTCTCATTTCCACAGTACTTGAAATCCTTACGCGAAGTTTCACTTCGCAGAGTCCAACCAGGCGGAACTAGACACATTACACACCATCCTAATGATGGGTTCCCGGTGAAGTCAGAAAATGCAGCAGCAACACTGAAACTTAAAGATAAGCAAGAGATTATGGTTAAAATGGTTCAAATGACTCTAAGCACTGTGGGACTTAACATCTGAGGACATCAGTCCTCTAGACGTAGAACTACTTAAACCTAACTAACCTAAGGACATCACACACATTCACGCCCGAGGTAGGATTCGAACCTGCGACCGTAGCAGCAGCGCGGTTCCGGACTGAAGCGCCTAGGACCGCTCGGCCACAACGGTTGGCAAGAGACTATGCTAAACGTTTAAAAATTAATAGGAAAAATGTCATAAAACAATACCGTTCCCCGAAATTGCCTTAATGGACGCTCTTCTCTTTGACTAGGGGAATTATCTACGAATAGATTGAGAGAACTAATATGGTTTCTGGCGTGAATTAAGTAAATTGAGCACCATGATTTACATAATATGAAGCCTCTTTTCCTCTTAATTAAATCGTACGTTACTCTAATCTTGATTGTCTCCTTCATCACACAGTCTAACAATTTAAGCGTATGCACCACGATGCTCACGTTTCAGTAATTCTGTTCATTCTAACGGGGAAGGCAGTCGCAATTTTGGCGTACCCACTCACACATAGTAGTAAATGACCACTTCGTCAGACTTCACAATTACAAGACGCAACAACCATTGCACCTGGGACAATAGTTCGGTGGCCTACCATTTACGACTACCTTATGATGAGTTCTTGAACTCCAAAGTACAAAACTGTACAGATGTATGTGCATCAACATTCGTTTATTGAATGACAAAATTTTTAACAGAGTAAAGTGTAAGTATTTTCTACGTGCATGTGCCGACGTAAACTGCGCAGCGTGCTTTACACTGGCCATGCAAAACTTTGTCCCCAATCATTACTAGCTTTTTGTTCAACAGTCATACACTAATGACCCAAAACATTGGCACTATCTGTTTAATAGCTAGTTTGCCCAACATTCGAACGAAATACATCAGTGATTCGGCGTATCGGGGATTAGACAGTTTGTAGATAGGTTTGTGGAGGTATGTGGCATCAGATGTCTTCACACAAGCCGTGTAAGTTGCATGAATAAGGGCCCGCTGATTTGTGTATGTGGTGTTGGAACCAGATAGCGACCCAGGAGGGTTGCTTGGAATCTACATTAGGTGAATTGGTTGCCATGACATCAACGTGAGTTCACTAAAAAGCTCCTCAAACCATTTTAACACGGTTCTGGATCTGAAACGCAGACAGTTATACTGCTGAATGATGACACGACCTCGGGGAAGAAGGCATCAAGAATGAAGGGATGCGAGTCGTTCGGCGATGTCTTGGATTATTGCTACAGGTTTCACGCAGCGCAGGATAATGTCTCCCATAGCATAATACTGCTCCCAACATCCTGCGTCCTTGGCGCGCTGCACGTTTCGAGGGCCGATCACCTCGATGACCCCATTTGTAGAGAGGAAGATGAGCGACATAGTGTAGCGAAAATGTGATTCATCTGAAGAGCCGACATTTCCATTGGTCGACGGTCGAATCGCGGAGGTCCCGTGCCCACTGTAATCGTAACTAACGATGTCGATGTGTCACCATGTGAACACGTAAGGGTATTCTGCAACGGAGCTCCGCGTTCAACAATGTAAGATGACTGATGCGGTCAGGTACACTTGTGCGTGCAACAGAGCTGTGCTCTTTCGGCATAGACGTGACAGAGCATCATCTGTCTTACTTTACAGAGCAGACAACCTTCCGAACCCCACGTTCTGTAAAGAGTCGTGGACGTCCAACCAAGGCACCTAGTGGTAGTTTCACTGTCCTTCTACCACCTTCTGTAGGTGGTCAAGACAGTAACAATTGAACATTCGACCAGCTTCCTTGTTTTCGAGGTGCCCGTTCACAGGCTTTGTTTAATAATAAACTGTCATTGGCCAAAGTGGCTTGTCTCAGTGGACTTCCCCATTTGCCCCCAATATCTTAACCAGGCTGATCCCCATCCGCCTCTGCTGCGCTTACATACTTTTCATAGCTCATCAAGTCCCCGCAACGTCACCTGTCGGCGTCCATCATCGCCGTGAGCGGTGGTCATAATGTTTTCGGTGATCAGTATATATTGTTGTAATTCTATATGTCAAGTCAAATAAGGTGTCCTCGATTTTCAAACTAAATATTTCAGCTGTGTGGATGATAAATGTTGCCGATTAACATACATATTATTATTATTATTATTATTATTGGTGTTTTGCCCTTAAAGAGCGCAGTTGGACTGAACTACATGACCAATTCCTTTTGCTACCTTCCTTGCTGCCCAAACTTCCCTCATTCGCTCGCTGTGTTTCTGTTTCCGGTCCTCTGTCCATGTTTCTTGTCGGCTTCATGTCTTCGGTTTCATCTTGATTGCCTTTTTGGTTGCCCATATTTCTTTCAACTTCCGGCTCTGATCTTGCTCGCGTTCTTCGGTCCATTTTACGCCTGTTCGTTTGTCACAGTGTATCTCATGTAGTTTGCTTTTCTTAATGATGTTTCTGAATTTTGTTCTGTCGTTTATTGTGCCTGTTGTTATGTTGAGTTGGTTTAGGTCGTTTTTTACGCCTGCCACCCATTTTTTGTCTCTAGTGGTTGCCCAATCAAAGATCTGTTTGGTCAGCCTGTGTGATGGCATTCTGTATAAGTGTACATAGAATTGTAGTCTGGGTTTTCTAATCTTTTCTGTGGTTGTCTCCGTATGTTTGTATAGTTCCTCTGTAGGTTTCTTGATCTATACATATTCCATTGTTGTTGGTTGCGCCAAATATTTTCCTAAGTATTTTCCGTTCTACTTTTTCTAGTTGCCTGATACGTGTATTCCCTAGGATTAGTGTGGTCGCTGCTGCACATAGTGCCTCGGGGAGCACCACAGTGTCGTAGTGGCGTAATTTGGCTTTTTCGGAGATAGATTTCTTGTTGTAATGATTCCACACTACTTTGTATGCCTTGTCCAGTTTAGTTTTTCTTTCTTCGTTTGAGTCTCTGTTATGAGAGAGAGAGCTCTAAAGTAAAGTTCTGTGGGGAACTACTATATATATATATATATATATATATGTATATATATATATATATATATATATAGAGAGAGAGAGAGAGAGAGAGAGAGAGAGAGAGATACACAATTTTAGTTGATCACAGTCAAATACGATACTCGTTAAAGGCAAAACTGAAGCTGAAGTTGCATCCCCTGATTTCTGCTGTTGTTGAGTAGATAAATAGTGAAAATGCTTCATGGATATAAAAAAAAGCGCTAACTTGATGGCGGACACATTGTCTCGAACAGTAAATAACACTGACATTATCGCACCTGAAAATTCTTCGAAACTGACTTTTCCCTTAGACCATGCTTCGTTCCAGTGACCTCGGATTCCAACATATTCTGAGGCCAGTGTAATGGCAACTTATTACGGGAAATTCATGGACAGCACAATACACCAAAGACGAACAGACAGTAATGGTTCAAGTAACTAAATGTTTCACAGTAGTTTCCGAGTTTACGTTTTTCCCCTCTTTTCTTACAGATTCCACAAGTAAATATCTCTCAGAGATGTAAACACCCCAGACGCATTTACACGCACTGATTGTAATTATTAAAACTATCCTTAGTCGTCGAAGTTGGAATTTGCTTTACTTTTTCGTCTTTCATTCGTTGTTCCGTATGGTGTTTCCTGTTTAATAAGTGTTACGCAGAGTTTATGGTTCAAATGGCTCTGAGCACTATGGGACTCAACTGCTGAGGTCATAAGTCCCCTAGAACTTAGAACTGCTTAAACCTAACTAACCTAAGGACAACACACACATCCATGCCCGAGGCAGGATTCGAACCTGCGACCGTAGCGGTCGCGCGGTTCCAGACTGTAGCGCCAGAACCGCTCGGCCACCAGCGGCCGGCACGCAGAGTTTAATTTTTGCCTGGAACGATAATGATCTTCTGTTATGTCTGTTTTGGTTGAGTTTATATGCTAATTACATATTATTTAAAACATTTGTTTGTATCCATTCTCCCAAACACTTAAGCTTATTAAGTGCTTTAAGGTTTGCTTTTTGTCTCTCTATATATTTTTCTGTGTTTTGTTTAGGTTCAATATATTCCGTTTTACCACACTTTACTTGTAATTTGATTTTAGCTGAAGTTTCGTGAGATGTTTCTATCAGTGTCTTTGCATCTGTTTTGTCCTTATAAATTACTGAAAGACGACCAGAAAAAGCGAGATATTTTACGTATAATTTTTTTCTTCCTTGGCCTAGATGTATTTCTTCGATGTTTTTTTCTGTTGTTCTGTATCCCACTTTCTCTTGACCATGTCTAAGATCGAAATTCAGAGAATCGGTGAGAAGCCATTGCCCTGCCTAACTCGTGTGTTAATCTGAAAGGTTCAGAGACTGATCCTAGGAATTTAACTTTTGAAGTTGGATCTGTGAGTGTCTGCGTTTGGTCGATGCCTGCCTCCTCGAGCGATAAGAAAACTGTCGGTCTACGCAATCGTAGCCTTTCCTTCAAGTCAACCGGTGCTGCGCCACACTTCGAACTGGCACACATACATTACACGATTTTTCAGTGTAGTCAACAAGTCTCTGTATAACAACAGAGACAAAATACTAAAGGCAATTTGTCATCCGCTTCTTTCTTCAAAAATTTCCCTAATATATTACGTGCCTCTAATACAGTTCCTGTGTGTCCTTGATTAACGACCCACCGGTTAATTCTAACGTCTTCATGCTTCAGAAATTTCGTTGAAACTACTACTACTTCAGCAGAAATCACCGTAGCAATTGTTTCAACATCCCACACATGTCAGATAGCTTCAATTTGAATAGCCACTTCTTCATACTTCCAAAAGTTCTCGATTTCTGTTTTCCTAAAATTGTGTGTTAGAGGAGCAGCAATGTCATTAATTTTATAATCATAAATTAAATTTTTTTTCTATGGTAACTAAAGCTTTTGCGTGTATACGTGTGTTTTATCAGTGAATATCCTGTTCAAAAGTCTCTCGTGTTTGCAACTGCATGGATTGGTGGTTTTGGCATGAATTTCCTATGGCGTAACGTCACATCATCATTAAGTTACTCGTGCTGACTTCTGAACCGCACAGTGTCGTATACGTATGTAGCGGTTCCCCCCACCATACTGTCACTCACGGACTGCATGTTGATTGTGCAACACTCTATTGGAACTTGAATGGTGGATCTCTGGTTGCTCCCATCTCTGGTCTGTTGTGAATGGTCGTATCGGTCATAACTGGTCGAGCCTAATACATAATATCCTGGTTGCTGTTCAAAACGGAAGTGTCACTATAAAATGCATCGCCTACTGAGATACTTGTGATTTATTGCCTTTTGAAAGTATCAGCATCTACATGGATACTCCGCAAGGCACAGTAGTGTGTGTGGTGCAGAGTAGCCTGTGCCACAAACTGTCATTTCCCCTCCTGTTCCACTCACAAACAGAGCGAAGAAGAAACGACTGTCTGTAAGCCTCCGTATGAGCACTAATTTCTCGTATCACATCTTCGTGGTTCTTACGCGCAAAGTATGTTGTTTCATAACCCTCGCCGCATATGGTCGTCGCCTGGGACGTCAGCGAAGGGAAAAGGTTACAGATCGTATTAAAAAGCTTAAAGATGTTCAGTTTTGTTGGAGTATACATAAAAACATTAAGTCTTGTTTTTAATTAAAAAGAAAGCACTAAAAGAGAAAATATAAAACTATATGCATTTAAAAACACATCCCAGAAAAGGCAATATACTTCCAGGAAACGGCACTGTACATGTACTGGAAGAAAAGAATTAAGGGAGAATAGAAGGTGTCACACACACATACACACACACACACAAATATATATATTCAGGGTGGTCCATTGATAGTGACCGGGCCCAATTTCTCACGAAATAAGCATTAAACGAAGAAACTACAAAGAACGAAACTCGTCTAACTTGAAGAGAGAAACCAGATAGCGCTATCGTTGGCCCGCTAGATGGCGCTGCCATAGGTCAAACGGATATCTGCGTTTTTTTAAATAGGAACCCCCATTTTTTATTACATATTCGTGTAGTGCGTAAAGAAATATGAATGTTTTAGTTGGACCATTTTTTCGCTTTGTAATAGATGGCGCTATGATAGTCACAAACGTATAAGTACGTGGTACCATCATCCAAGTGTCCCGACCGTTCGCCGGATAGTTACGTTATTTAAGGAAACAGGAAGTGTTCAGCCACATGTGAAACGTCAACGACGACCTGCAACAAATGATGATGCCCAAGTAGCTGTTTTAGCTGCTGTCGCGGCTAATCCGCACATCAGTAGCAGATAAATTGCGCGAGAATGGGGAATCTCAAAACGTCGGTGTTGAGAATTCACCTGTACCATATTTCTATGCACCAGGAATTGCATGGCGTCGACTTTGAACGTCGTGTACAGTTCTGCCACTTGGCACAAGAGAAATTACGGGACGATGACAGATTTTTTGCACGCGTTCTATTTAGCGACAAAGCGTCATCCACCAACAGCGGTAACGTAAACCGGCATAATATGCACTTTTGGGCAACGGAAAATCCACGATGGCTACGACAAGCGTAACATCAGCGACCTTGGCGGGTTAATGTATGGTGCGGCATTATGGGAGGAAGGATATTTGGCCCCCATTTTATCGATGGCAATCTAAATGGCGCAGTGTATGCTGATTTTCTACGTAATGTTCTACTGATGTTACTACAAGATGTTTCACTGCATAACAGAATGGCGATCTACTTCCAACATGATGGATGTCCGGCACATAGCTCACGTGCGGTTGAAGTGGTATTGAATAGCATATTTCATTACAAGTGGATTGGTCGTCGAAGAACCATACCATGGCCCGCACGTTCACCTTGAGTAGCATATTTCATGACAAGTGGATTGGTCGTCGAACTACCATACCATGGTCCGCACGTTCACCGGATCTGACGTCCCCGGATTTCATTCTGTGAGGAAAGTTGAAGGATGTTTGCCATCGTGATCTACCGACAACGCCTGACAACAGGCGTCATCGCATTGTCAATGCATGTGCGAACATTACGGAAGGCGAACTACTCGCTGTTGAGAGGAATGTCGTTACACGTATTGCCAAATGCATAGAGATTGACGGACATAATTTTGAGCATTTATTGCATTAAGGGGGGGTAGGACGTCAAACGGGCCGACTTGGAGCAGGAGAGTCACCACAGGACAGTTTAATTTCTACTGTCTATACTTGTACAAATAAATTCATAAAGGTATGTCACCATGACCAGGAAGAATTGAGGACTCACACTCATCGCAGTGGAAGTTCAAAAACGTAGCAAAATACCTTTATTTTACATGTGAAATTTCACAATTTTTTCACTTATTACTGGCTGCATTTGTAACTATAGGTAAACTTTTCTTCCCAACAAGGGAACCTCCCCATCGCACCCTCCTCAGATTTAGTTATAAGTTGGCACAGTGGATAGGCCTTGAAAAACTGAACACAGATCAATCGAGAAAACAGGAAGAAGTTGTGTGGAACTATGAAAAAAATAAGCAAAATACACAAACTGAGTAGTCCATGTGCAAGATAAGCATCATCAAGGATATTGTGAGCTCGGGAGCGCCGTGGTCGCGTGGTTAGCGTGAGCATGTGAGGAACGAGAGGTCCTTGGTTCAAGTCTTCCCTCGAGTAAGTAGTTTAATTTTTTATTTTAAATCATGACCACACGTACTGTTTATCAACAAATGTAGGAAATAATCGCACAAATGTTCGACAATCGTTCGATCCCTTAAGGAACTTTCCGATGCCTTACAGTTCGGAAAATATTCATTGACATTGTTATTGAAGTCGCGAGCTATATTTTCTGGATTCATATTGCCCACGGAATGCATCTCACGTATTTAATGCACTCTCGTCCAAAGTAGCGAACAGTCCACTGCCAGCCAGGAACCTCGTTAGCAGGAATACCCTCTCTTTCGTGCGCTGTAGTAGACTGACGTCATGTGTTTCGATGTTTGTTTAGGTGTAGCGTCATCATACTACGGCGCAGTTACCTCTCATCCGACGGACGGACGGACAGATAATAGTCTGAAAATAAGAAATGTAACTACTTACTCGAGGGAAGACTTGAACCAAGGACCTCTAGTTCCCCAGCTGCTCACGCTAACCACGGGATCACAGCGCTCCTGAGCGCACCCTCTCCTTGTTGTTGCCTATGTTGCGCGTGGACTACCCAGTTTGTAGATTTTGCTTATTTTTTTCATAGTCCCACTCAACTTCTTCCTGTTTTCTCGATTGATCTGTGTTCAGTTTTTCAAGGCCTATCCACTGTGCCAACTTATAAGTAAATCTGAGGGGGGTGGCGATGGGAATGTTCCCTTGTAAGTAAGAGAGATTCTTCGATGAATTTTTCATAGCATACAAGCAGTATTTACAGGTGTATGAAACTCTAGAATTTTCCAAATCTATTAAGAAACAGCGGAAAAATTGAGATAATTAACTATAAAACTTGAATTTTTTCTAAACATGATGTTTAAAATGTAACAGTTCATTCATTTTTTCATCAATTAAATAACTTTTAGAGTTTCATACACCTGTAACTATGGTTTGTATGCTCTGCAGAACTCATCCAAGAATCTCTCTTACTTAGGAAGAAAAGTGTACCTATAGCAACAAATTCAGCAAGTAGAAAGTGAAATAATGATGAAACTTCACATGTAAAAAAAATGTGTTTTGTTACGTTTTTGAGCTTCCACTGCCATGAGTATGAATCCTGAATCCTTCCTGGTTATGCTGTTAAAATTTTATGAATTAATTTGTAAAAGTATAGACAGTGGAAATTAAAATGTCCTGTGGTGCCTCTCCTGCTACAAGTCGGCCCGTTTGACGTCTTACCCCCCTTAATGTCGTATTTACAGGTAATCACGCTGTAACAGCATGCGTTCTCAGAAATGATAAGTTCACAAAGGTACATGTATCACATTTGAACAACCGAAATAAAATGTTTAAACGTACCTACGCTCTGTATTTTAATTTAAATAACCTACCTGTTACCAACTGTTCGTCTAAAATTGTGAGCCATATATCTGTGACTATTACAGCGCCAACTATCACAAAGCGAAAAGAGTGGTCAAACTAAAACATTCATATTTCTTTACGTACTACACGAATATGTAATAAAAATGGGGGTTCCTATTAAAAAAGAAAAAGCGCAGTTGATATCCGTTTGACCTATGGCAGCGCCATCTAGCGGGCCAACGATAGCGCTATCTGGTTTCCCCCTTCATGCTGGACAAGTTTCGTTCGTTGTAGTTTTTTCGTTTGACGCTTATTTCGTTGGATATTTTGCCCGGTCACGATCAATGGACCAACATATATATATATATATATATATATATACATATATATATATATATATATATATATATATATATATATATATATATATATACAGGGTGAGTCACCTAACGTTACCGCTGGATATATTTCGTAAACCACATTAAATACTGACGAACGAGAAGAGAGGGGCTAGTGTAATTGTTTAATACAAACCATACAAAAATGCACGGAAGTATGTTTTTTAGTACAAACCTACGTTCTTTTTAAATGGAACCACGTTAGTTCTGTTAGCGCATCTGAACATATAAACAAATACGTAATCAGTGCCGTTTGTTGCATTGTAAAATGTTATTTACATCTGGAGATATTTTAACCCAAATTTGACGCTTGTGTACCACTCCTCCGCTGTTCGATCGTGTGTATCGGAGAGCACCGAATTACGTAGGGATCCAAAGGGAACGGTGATGGACCGTAGGTACTGATGAGACTGGAACAGCACATTACGTCCACATGCTAAGACCTTTTTATTGGTCTTTTTCACTGACGCACATGTACATTACCATGAGGGGTGAGGTACACGTACACACGTGGTTTCCGTTTTCAATTACGGAGTGGAATAGAGTGTGTCCCGACATGTCAGGCCAACAGATGTTCAATGTGGTGGCCATCATTTGCTGCACTCAATTGCAATCTCTGGCGTAATGAATGTCGTACACGCCGCAGTACATCTGGTGTAATGTCAACGCGGGCTGCCACAGTACGTTGCTTCATATCCTCTGAGGTTGTAGGCACATCACGGTACACATTCTCCTTTAACGTACCCCACAGAAAGAAGACCAGAGGTGTAAGATCAGGAGAACGGGCTGGCCAATTTATGCGTCCTCCACGTCCTATGAAACACCCATCGAACATCCTGTCAAGGGTCAGCATAGTGTTAATTGCGGAATGTGCAGGTGCACCATCATGCTGATACCACATACGTCGACGCGATTCCAGTGGGACATTTTCGAGAAACGTTGGCAGATCATTCTGTAGAAACGCGATGTATGTTGCAGCTGTTTGGGCCCCTGCAATGAAGTGAGGACCAATGAGGTGGTCGCCAATGATTCCGCACCATACATATACAGTCCACGGTCGCTGTCGCTCTACCTGTCTGAGCCAGCGAGGATTGTCCACGGACCAGTAATGCATGTTCCGTAGATTCACTGCCCCGTGGTTTGTGAAACCCGCTTCATTTAAAAAAACGTAGGTTTGTGTTAAAAAACATACTTCCGTGCATTTTTTTTGTTTCTATTAACCAATTACACTAGCCCCTCTCCTCACGTTCGGTCTGTAGAATCGATTCGTCAGTATTTGATGTGGTTTACGAAATATATCCAGCGGTAATGTTAGGTCACTCACCCTATATATATACATAGGGTGTTACAAAAGGGTACGGCCAAACTTTCAGGAAACATTCCTCACACACAAAGAAAGAAAATATGTTATGTGGACATGCGTCCGGAAACGCTTACTTTCCATGTTAGAGCTCATTTTATTACTTCTCTTCAAATTACATTAATCATGGAATGGAAACACACAGCAACAGAACGTACCAGCGTGACTTCAAACACTTTGTTACAGGAAATGTTCAAAATGTCCTCCGTTAGCGAGGATACATGCATCCACCCTCCGTCGCATGGAATCGCTGATGCGCTGATGCAGCCCTGGAGAATAGCGTATTGTATCACAGCCGTCCACAATACGAGCACGAAGAGTCTCTACATTTGGTACCGGGGTTGCGTAGACAAGAGCTTTCAAATGCCCCCATAAATGAAAGTCAAGAGGGTTGAGGTCAGGAGAGCGTTGAGGCCATGGAATTTGTCCGCCTCTACCAATCTATCGGTCACCGAATCTGTTGTTGAGAAGCATACGAACACTTCGACTGAAATGTGCAGGAGCTCCATCGTGCATGAACCACATGTTGTGTCGTACTTGTAAAGGCATATGTTCTAGCAGAACAGGTAGAGTAGCCCGTATGAAATCATGATAACGTGCTCCATTTAGCGTAGGTGGAAGAACATGGGGCCCAATCAAGACATCACCAACAATGTCTGCCCAAACGTTCACAGAAAATCTGTGTTGATGACGTGATTGCACAATTGCGTGCGGATTTTCGTCAGCCCACACATGTTGATTGTGAAAATTTACAATTTGATCACGTTGGAATGAAGCCTCATCCGTAAAGAGATTATTTGCACTGAAATGAGGACAGACACATTGTTGGTTGAACCATTCGCAGAAGTGTACCCGTGGAGGCCAATCAGCTGCCGATAGTGCCTGCACACGCTGTACATGGTACGGAAACAACTGGTTCTCCCGTAGCACTCTCCATACAGTGACGTGGTCAACGTTACCTTGTACAGCAGCAACTTCTCGGACGCTGACATTAGTGTTATCGTCAACTGCACGAAGAATTGCCTCGTCCATTGCAGGTGTCCTTGTCGTTCTACGTCTTCCCCAGTCGCGAGTCATAGGCTGGAATGTTTCGTGCTCCCGAAGACGCGGATCAATTGCTACGAACGTCTTCCTGTCGGGACACCTTAGTTCTGGAAATCTCTCTCGATACAAACGTACCCGCGCCACGGCTATTGCCACGTGCTAATCAATACATCAAATGGGCATCTGCCAACTCCGCATTTGTAAACATTGCACTGACTGCAAAACCACGTTCGTGATGAACACTAACCTGTTGATGCTACGTACTGATGTGCTTGATGCTAGTACTGTAGACCAATGAGTCGCATGTCAACACAAGCAACGAAGTCAACATTACCTTCCTTCAATTAGGCCAACTGGCGATGAATCGAGGAAGTACAGTACATACTGACGAAACTAAAATGAGCTCTAACATGGAAATGAAGCGTTTCCGGACACATGTCCACATAACATCTTTTCTTTATTTGTGTGTGAGGAATATTTCCTGAAAGTTTGGCCGTACCTTTTTGTAACACTCTGTATATATTGTAGTGTTGGCAGAGGGCCAACACCGTGTTACTAGAGGAGGCCGAAATGCACGCGTTTTAGCTCACGCAGGCTGGCTTGAGGAGGCAAGGACTATACTGACGTGAGGTCTGGAACATGACTAGGAATTAGAATTCAGAAAGCGGAAGTAATTAGTTTGATACTTAACTTTAACCCATTAATGATGAACGTCGCTCTTGACGGTATATGATTCACAACATTATCTATTCAGAATACATTCTTGAAGAATATGGCACCTTGCTAGGTCATAGCAAATGACGTAGCTGAAGGCTATGCTAAACTGTCGTCTCGGCAAATGACAGCGTATGTAGACAGTGAACCATCGCTAGAAAGTCGGCTGTACAACTATGGCGAGTGCTAGGGAGTCTCTCTAGACTAGACCTGCCGTGTGGCGGCGCTCGGTCTGCAATCACTGATAGACTGATATATATGAATTCCATTTGTATATGAAATTAATTTTATTCAAAAATTGGGGATCTAAATAGTCTTCAGCTGTAGTATTTATTGGTGGCATATGAAACTTTCAAGACCGACAGGGACTCGACTCGGATGGCCTGCTTTACGCTAGTGGTCGCCTTGACCGCTTCTGGTATCCGAGCATGCAAGTCTGAAGGAATGTTGTTTCACGTGGACTGTCAACACAGGCATTGCACATTTCTAAAATATGTGTTCCATATCTTTGAGGGGCTTAGGTAAAAAATTTAGGGATGCGTTAGGTTAGAATCTATGCAATAGACGTAGGTGTTTGGGAGGATAGCGGGATGAAAGAAGATGAGGAGGGATTTGGTTTGTGGACAAATCAGTAGGCCCGAAGGGAAAGGAATGAGGAGAGATGGAGAGAGAAAAGGAGAGGGGAACTCTGATGACGAATGGGATAGGTGGGGAGAGATGTAGTTGGTAGGACGCACAAATATTGGGGTGGGTATCACTGTCTGGGGGAGGCAGTTGGCTTAAGTTGGCTTGACCTACGATGAGGAGTGTGTTTAGTGTAGTAGCAACGGCAGGTTTTTGTGAAGGATCATAATCAGAAGACAAAGTGAAAATATATGAGAGAGAGCATTACCATACCATGCCTCAGTACTGGTAGTAGAATTAACGTAGTTGTACTGAGAAGCATTTAAAAGCAACTCACTTTTTTCCGGAATTAGAAAGAAGCAGGAAAATCTGTAACCAAGATGGGCACTGTCGTCAGCTGTTAAAATACAATAAAACAGTGAGAGAACCAAATGACACCTAGTGTAACGTAGCAAATTATTACAGGATAACATTTATTGCAGTAAAATACGCAGACGTGGAGGCGGTGGCCGAAAGGAGGATGCAGAATTGTGTCTTAGCGATGAATCACAGCACAGCTGTTGCTACGAGCCAGTGTGAGAACGGGCACCCGTGTCATCTAGAATGAACGTATATTCATACCCCTACGAATTTAAATAAACTATAGTAAATATTATCCAATTGGCTTCAAACTGAAAAAATTTCTTTTTTCTCAGTAGATCTCATCAAAATTTCAAAATTATTTTTCATTTCGATCTTTTTTATTAAATATTTTATTAATATTTGCATTTTCGAATGACGTAAATAACTTTCTGAAGAGTGATTGGGTTAGGCAAGTTTTGCCGCAAGAATGATCCAGAAGGGTCATTCTGATTGGTCAGTCAAACTGATCAGCCGATCAGAATGAAGAGGTTCCCGCGTACTGAAAGTAGATTGGCAGAGAGTGGGGTAGCAGCGGGAGAGTTGCTCGCTAGCGATCGGACGAGGAAGGTCATGTTAGATGTCACGGTGAAAATTATGTGTAAAATGAAGAATTGTTGAGTTCGTTGCGTTTAAGACTAGTCGTAACGCAAAAGATTTCAGTTACGAACAACTTGAGTAAAGATTGACGTGTTTGAGTCTATTGGCTGAGGAGTTACGTGCGTGTGAGATTTCGGCCCTATTGATAATTTCGCGTAGCATATTCCGAATTTCATTATGGAATATTTGGCGAGCATTTCTTTTATAAAAACCCACTGATAAGACTGAATGTGAGACTCAATTTTAATAGTGGACCAGTGACTGTGAGATCGCGTATTCAGAAGGATCGAACTTATATAGAATCTGGCTGATATTGCGTGTGAAACCTGTAGTGGTGACTGATAGTCGTATATCTCTAAATAAGGACTTGCTAGCCATTTCCCTCTGTTTTCTAAGCAATAAACATACTGGTCTTGGATTTTTCGGACGCTTATTTCAGTCAAAAATACACCATATTACCGCCAGAAATTTTGATAAATATGAACTTGCTGGAACTGTTTTTTACTACTAGAGATACGCGGCCTCAGCAGGGCAGGTATTAGGTGGCATTTTTCTTCAACGCTGCTTTTTCGCTGCCTACTAAGTACCTACGATTACAGAGTGAAGGGACGTCGAGCGGAAGCCGTACTGAGGTAGGTGGACTCTATAATATGGGACGTACGAGGGACGAACCGACCCCGCCCCATCGCATTAGCTTATTGTCACTGCCAGCACACTGTTCTTACGATTGCAGTGCAAGGAACTAAAGAGGCTTGGCCTCTAGGTGATGTGTCGTATAAAATATGTGTACTGTGTTTGTTGGAACAACAATGATAAGGGTATTAATAAAACTTATTACTTGTTTACGTGTTCTGTCAAAAAATGGTTCAAATGGCTCTACGCACGATGGGACTTAACATCTGAGGTCATCAGTCCCCTATACTTAGAACTACTTAAACCTAACCAACGTATGGACATCACACACATCCATGACCAAGGCAGGATTTGAACCTACGGCCGTAGCAGCAGCGCGGTTCCGGACTGAAGCGCCTAGAACTGCTCGGCCACAGGGGCCGGCCACGTAGTTTGTTATTGCGTACCTTGGGTACCAGCTTTTCTTTTTTTATAATTAGTAGTTGAAGAAGATAAGTAAGTTTTCTAGTTAGCTAATTCTCAGGTCAAGTAATTTAGTGCCACTACCAATACTGCTGTATGGTGTCCTAATTCTTCCATTAAACATTATTTTTCTCTATTCTAGGTGCCACTCATATACTGAATCTGACATAAAATAAACAGAAAGTTTTTCTGTGAGACGTTTCTCAATGCCATATAATCCATTGTAACAGAAACCAAGCATTAACTCAACTTGTGGTGATTGAATTTCTTCTGGGTGTTGTATCACGTCATTGTTTAAGGTAATTTTCTGATAAACTATAAAACAGGCCTTGTTACAACGTTCTTCCTTGGCGAAAGACTGGTTTTCGCAGAGGAAAGGTGCCAACATTTACTGCAGACGATCGGTGTCAATACGTCATATTCGTGAAACTTTATTGGTTCTTGTATCACGTCATTGGTTAAAGTAATTTTCTTGTAAACTATTAAACGGAACGTTTTACAACCTCCGTCATTGGCGAAAGACTGGTTTTCGCAGA
Source organism: Schistocerca nitens (assembly GCF_023898315.1). Lineage (NCBI taxonomy): Eukaryota > Metazoa > Arthropoda > Insecta > Orthoptera > Acrididae > Schistocerca > Schistocerca nitens. Next base: position 122,181,093 of record NC_064622.1, on the reverse strand, counting down.
GGAAAGGTGCCCATATGTATTGCATACTATCGGTGTCAATACGTCTTATTCGTGAAATTTTATTGGTTCTGCAATACTATACGGTACCAATGACAAACGGGAGACGGTAGGAAAGAAGCTATTCGTGGAGTATCCAGTTTGTCAGTGACTGGCGACACTAAAAATCAGCACTCGGTTCCTGGTGCGCATGCCTTCTTGTTGCTGTGTATAGAAATGTACCGACAGTCTCTCAGTTTGTGGCCATCCTCTCTACTGATGTTGCCACGCTGCTTAATAATTTCAGTTCCCCCACCCGGATTTTTCAGTGGAAAGTACACGGTTCTTTCGCCAGCACACGGGCTTCCTGGAACGAGATAAGTAGGCGACAGTCGTGGTTATATTCCGATTTCTCCAAATACACTATTGGCCATTAAAATTGCTACACCAAGAAGAAATGCAGATGATAAACGGGTATAAATTGGACAAGTACATTATACTAGAACTGACACGTGATCACATTTTCACGCAATTTTGGTGCATAGATCCTGAGAAATCAGTACCCAGAACAACCACGTCTGACCGTAATAACGGCCTTCACATGCCTACGCATTGAGTCAAACACAGCTTGGATGGAGTGTACAGGTACAGCTGCCCAAGCAGCTTCAACACGATACCACAGTTCATCAACAGTAGTGACTTGCGTATTGTGACGAGCCAGTTGATCGGCCACCATTGACAAGACGTTTTCAGTTGGTGAGATATCTGGAGAATGTGCTGGCTAGAGCAGCAGATGAACATTTTCTGTATTCAGAAAGGCCCGTACAGGACCTGAAACATGCGGTCGTGCATTATCCTGCTGAAATGTAGGGTTTCGCAGGGATCGAATGAAGGGTAGAGCACGGCTCGTAACACATCTGAAATGTAACGTCCACTGTTCAAAGTGCCATCAAAGCGAAAAAGAGGTAACCGAGACGTGTAACCAATGACACCCCATAACATCACGCCGGGTGATACGCCAGTATGGCGATGACGAATACACGCTTCCAATGTGCGTTCACCTCGATGTCGCCAAACTCGGATCCGATCATCATGATGCTGTAAACAGAACCTGGATTGATCCGAAAATATCACGTTTTGCCATTCATGCACCCAGGTTCATCGTTGAGTATACCATCGCAGGCGCTCGTGTCTGTGATGCAGCGTCAAGGGTAACCGGAGCCATGGTCTCCGAGCTGATATTCCATGCTGCTGCAAACGTCGTCCAACTGTTCGTGCAGATGGTTGTTGTCTTGCAAACGTCCCCTTCTGTTGGCTCAGAGATCGAGACGTGGCTGCACGATCCGTTACAGCCATGCGGATAAGATGCCTGTCATCTCGACTGCTAGTGATACGAGACCGTTGGGATCCAACACGGCGTTTCGTATTACCCCCCTGAACCTATCGATTAAATATTCTGCTAACAGTCATTGGATCTCGACCAACGCGAGCAGCAATGTTGCGCTACGATAAACCGTAATCGCGATAGGCTACAATCCTACCGTTATCAAAGTCGGAAACGTGATGGTACGCATTTCACCTCCTTACACGAGGCATCACAACGTTTCACCAGGCAACACCGGTCAACTGCTGTTTGTGTATGAGAAATCGGTTGGAAACTTTCCTCGTGTCAGCACGTTGTAGGTGTCGCCATCGGCGCCAGCCTTGTGTGAATGCTCTGAAAAGTTGATCATTTGCATATCACAGCATCGTCTTGCTGTCGGTTAAATTTCGCTTCTGTAGCACGTCATCTTCGTGGTGTAGCAATTTTAATGGCCAGTAGTCTATTGTGCTGTGTTATTCTCACGTTCTGCCAGTCGTGTGCTGACTGGATTCCCCGTCTCATCTACGTAGGCATTGTGAACTCCTGCAGTATTTAGTTTGTTCATTAAATCCTGGGGGCAGCCTATGAGCATGCCGTGGATCCTGTGGCTGCTCTGTGGACAGTCGGTTCGAAACCTCATAGGCGGAGGACGTTGCCTAGCAGGTCACTGAAGCCCTTCGCACACTGTAAGTACCCTGCTGGGAGCTTTTCTCCTTTGCCTTCTTCTCTTGATTTAGTCCGTTTGGCCTTGGTCCGTTTCGCAAATGTAAGGTATTGTCACGTTTCCCCGTAAAAACTAGTCTTGCCCCTTAGGAAGGCGTCGTAAATCGGCCGGGACGTCGGTTTTACGGTTTATAATAAAAGAATTTTTACAACGACGCAGTACAACTGCCAAAATAATTAAAATCATCATGACACCGGCGCCAGACGTCTACGTAGTTCTGTCAAATTGTAACACACCAACACAGCGCCCACATATAAGTTTTACACTGCTTTAGTAACTAAGTAAATTTATCATCCCATGTAGGCTTTCACGGCCGGCGTCTTCATCAGTAAACACTTCCGGGCTAAATTGCCGTGGTCGATCTGTAGAACTTCTTCCCCCTGACATTTCGGTCTCAACTACGGAGAACATCTTCCAAGGTGAGTCGACTCACCTCGGAAGATGTTCTCCGTAGTTGAGAACGAAACGTCAGGGAGAAGAAGTTCTACAGACCGACCACGGCAATTTAGCCCGGAAGTGTTTACTGATAAGTAAATTTAAATGAACTGTATAAATATGCTGTGTACATTATTATGGTGTACGGTGTTAATAACTTCCTGTATGCAAAATAACCCATGAAAGAGTAGTGGACGCAGTCGCCATATCATGGAATATTGTTATCTAAACCAGTGAAGTTATTGTTAATGTCGTACTACCTCTGCGCGCAGGAGTACATCACTGTCGGGCAGCGTCTGTCACGTGGTAACGGGATTCGATTAGTAGCTAGTGAGCGGGTCGGATGCAACGCACGATTCCTGCTACGAGAGGACGCAAGACTTGGTTCACTGCACGATTCCATGCACGGTATGGCCAGGTATAATGTGGAGAAGTAATTGGGCACAGCGGAAACCATCAGGGTTATCCAGTGTTAAAGAAGAGCGCTGGATGCCAAAAGCTAATTATGGTGAAGAGTCTGCGGCGGTACGTTGTCGGGGATAATTGACCTCGCCGCACCGACCGCACCGCTATGATATAAGACCCTGCCAGTTTATCATTTACAATAGTAAAAGGCTTTTCAGTGTTACTTACGGATCGTTCAATGACAAATACTTCAGCAACTTGTGTGTGGTAAGGTGCGCAATCCTCAATAATTGCTTTTAGACAAGATCCTCTCCGTATCCATAGCTAACCAAGTGTGTCACTTGTAAGGTGTCAGGCAAATCCAACACCTTCCATGAAAACCCCGACATGATAAGCAAATCCAGTAGTATGTCACATAGCTCCGAATAAATCGTGACATTAAATTAACCAAAGTAATACGAGTAACGAGCGAGCAAATGGAATACCACAGACTAACACAAGAATGCCTAAATGCATGTCATACATTCCCACCGTGAGACAGACGCAGTTCCGAGGGAAGAAACGAGAGCAGAAGCCGAGAGCAGAACCGTGTCAAGCTGGAAGGCCCTACGATAAGGGACGGACGGACACCCACTTCGCCACCTAACTGCTAGGACCACACCACCCGCAAGTTTTAGGGTGAGACTTTTTCGCGTCTCTGTCACGTCAGGACCACCCCCCAGCCCATGTTAAAAGCTAGAGCCCTCCAGAAGAACAGTATATATCTTACGATAACGCTAAAAGGACCACACCAGATGCAAGTTTTAGGGTGAGACTTTTTCGCGGCTCTATTACGTTCCAAACTTTAAAAACAGTGCCCCACCACGAAAAGTATAACGTTTCTCATTGGATAGACAGAATTTTTGTAGGCGGAGCTTAAGGTTAACATTGAGACCCTGATTGATCAGATGAAAACACAGCCAGATTTTTTTTTTAAACCAACTTCGGTAAATTGTATTAAGGAGAAGTTAGGAGAGTTTCTTCCGAGACGGCGAGGTGAGCGGAGCTGTGCTGTTCGCCGCCCCCTGACGAACACCGACAAGGTAATGAACGCACGCGATTCCGCATTTCTGAGCGCATAAGGCTTCACTCAGAACTGCAGAAGTCTCATCTGTTACATCCCCTTTACGTAATACTAGTGTCAATCGTCAATTAAAGCTCATGGTGTTCACATTTGCCACTTGAATTAAAAATCTGAAACGCGATGATTTTTCTGTTATATAGTTATTGAGAAGCCACATCAGCCACTGTAATTTACGACAAGTTAGATAAGTAATTAAAGATAATTGAGGGTCACTGTAGACCATTTTGATAGTTTGCTCTTTTGTGAAACTTAATTTAAACCTAGATTATAGATGTGATATGGCATAGGTCATCCTTCGATCCATTGTAGAACTTGGAAATCCATTCAGGGAATATTCGTTCACATTTTTGTTGAACGCAGTTGGTTTTTACCATCCTGTATTAAAACATTTCCTTTTATCAATAGTGCAATTTATAAACGATGTTTTGTGAGTAGAATAAAATTTCCAATGGTTAATTTAACTGCTTTTTCGACGTTATTTTACCAGCTAACTGAAAATAGGAAAGCCTTGAACCCCTTCCACTAAATTTAGTTAGTATTAAGATTCTTTTACAGGGAGTGCAGTGGAGCTGACGCTGAAATCATTAAGTATTTGGTTATATCATCGCTAGGCTCACTGAACCCTTCTGAATTCTACATGTCATGTGTGGTCTGGCGTCTCCTTACCAGCAACAGGTCCCAGGTTCAAACTAGTCAATTCCCTAAAAAACACGCTCAGAGCGTCGTTGCGCGAAAGTGGTAGGGAGACACGATATAGAACAGACACCACGCAGAATGTTTAGACACTAATGAATTGAAAATAAATGATGAGTGAAGTTTATAGAATTAATAGTTTAAATAAAAGGGAACAAATAGGTTAGTTGTTTTGTGCTTGCTGATTATTGACAAATAATTTGACAAAGGAGTTTAGGTGACAATATTTCATACTCAGACGATTTTGCGGGAGAAGTAAATTATGTAACAATAAGTCAAAGTAGCGAACTCCATAATCATTTAAGAAACGTATTAATATTGGAGATCAATCAATTTATATACTAAACTTATTCTTTCCGAAAATTTTATCTATTGTGAAACAGTTTAATAACAGGTTGAATTACAGTGACAAATGCAGTTCAGTTGTTAAGTAACTGGTAGTTTGCCGGCCGGGGTGGCCGAGCGTTTCCAGGCGCTACGGTCTGAAACCGGGCGACCGCCACGGTCGCTGGTTCGAATGCTGCCTCGGGCATGGATGTGTGTGATGTCCTTAGGTTAGTTAGGTTTAAGTAGTTCTAAGTTCTAGGGGACTGATAACCTCAGAAGTTAACTCCCATAGTGCTCAGAGCCAACTGGTAGTGTGTTGTTGTAGTCGTTCAGAGACTGGTTTGATGCAGCTCTCCATGCTACTCTGTCCTGTGCAATCTTCATCTCCCAGTAACTTCTGCAACCTACATAGTTCTGAATCTGTTTCCTGTATTAATTTCTTGGTCTCCCCCTACGACTTTTACCATCCACACTGCCCTTCATCCCTTGATGTCTCAGAATGTGTCCTACCAACCGATCCCTTCTTCTAGTATAGTTGTGCCACAAATTTTTCTTCTATCCAGTTCTGTTCAGTACTTCCTCATTAGTTATGTGATGTACCCATCTAATCTTCAGCATTCTTCTGTAGCAGCAGATTTCGGAAGCTTCAACTCTCTTCTTCTTTAAAATATGGACGATAAATGTTTCACTTCGATACGTGGCAACACTCGATACAAATACTTTCAGAAACGACTTCCTGACACTTAAATCTATACTCGATGTTAACAAATTTCCCTTCTTCAGAAATGCTTTCCTTGCCATTGTCAGTCTACATTTTATATCCTCTCTACCTCAACCATCATCAGTTATTTTTCTTCCCAAATAGCAAAGCTCATCTACTACTTTCAGTGTCTCATTTCCGAATCTATTTCTCTCACCATCACCGGTTTTAGTTCGACTAAATTGTAGTGTGAAGAACTATTAATTAATTCCATGAAGCCGTTGCAGGTTTGTTTTGTGCCTATGATTGAAATTTTTCTGAGTGGTCATTGTGTTTTGATAATGAGCGTGAGTCACTTCATGTGCAACTGTAAACACCTTCCAATATGCTACAATAGTAATGTAATTTAATTTCAAAGTCAAGATTTGTAATTGATTTTGCTCACACTGTGTGAGCTGGAGGCCGTTTGGTAACTGTAATCTCTAAATAGAGGCAAAATTAATTCATCATTTCGAACCAAAATTTCTCTAGCTAGTTTCTGTATTATTTTGTACATTTGTTATTTCTGCCAATAGTCACTGCGCGAAGTAAAACGCAGAATAACGAATAAGTTATGTCAGCACCTGGCCACTTCCGAGCAATACTTTCACTTCGGATTTGATGTCTTCTTCCAAATTAACACCAAACCATTAGCAACACGGTAATTCTTGACCTAGTCTACCACCCGGAGAGGAAGGGGGGTGCTTTACGTGGCATTGCGTGACAGGAAAATTTCAGTCTTGTGGTTATCCGGTGCCCCGGACCTTGCAAATTTGATTTGAAAATCAACGGTGGTGGAAGTTCTGGTCAAACAATAGAAAACCAAAAACGCTGAGCCCGAAATGCAGGCGGGGAGGTAGCCACAAATTCATGGGCCGAGGTCGGAATTATTGAACGGCGCGCTGAGAGGACGTAAACAGTGAGCCTACAAAACAAGAGGTAGCTGATTCCTATCAGGAGAATTCGGGAAAAGTGTTTACGGAGGGTGAAAATTATGTACAGGAGCCTGAGACAGAAACAAAAGTGGAACCAGTATTAAATTAGGCATGCGGTTTGAATTCGGACAATTGGAGTATATTATTTCAGGTGATGGGTTTAATGAAAAGTGACATAGGCTCAGTGAACGACAGGATGAGTTCGATGAAGAGTGGATTAAGAACTGATATGGGCTTCTTACAAGATGAAATACCTTCTTCAATACGCAAAGATTTGCACGATTAAATACCAAAGAATTTACTCGCGTTAGATGACAACCTTGTTGATAAAATGGAAACTTTAAAGAAATCTGTAAGCAGTGCAATAAAACAGCTAAAAAGGATTTGTACGATGCAGTGAGTAGGAAATTATCGGAAGATGCCATTTCGATCCGTAGCGATTTAGAGACTAAACTAAATAAGTAAATTAAAACAGTGAGTATTGAGCATACGAAAATCCGTAGTGAACTGTATCGATCTGTAAATACTTTGAAGGGACATATCGGGAGGTCAAAGTGAAGCAGAAAAGAAATTAAAAGAAACAGAGGCGATTACTACTGATGTTCAGGACAAAACTCATTTGTTAGAAGCTGACGTAAATCACAAACTTGTGGAGATAAAAAAAAAGGAAGTTGAGCGTTTGAGACCCGAAACTAATAAAATCAAAGAGCACGTGAAAAAGTATAAATTGTAAAGAATTTGGCTACTACGTTCACATTAGGAGGGGCATATCCCAGTGGTGCTAGCGTCTAAGTTGAAAAGTATGACTTAAACGGAGGGATCACCCAGTTATTTTCATGGACTTTTCTTTCTTTCCTGACGCCTTATTCCCGCGGCAGTGCGGAGTCGGCTTTGTTACTATTGATTTGGCAGTGTAAGTTGCAGAGGGTGGTCGGGTGCCTTTCCTGCCGCTACAACCCCCCCCCCCCCGCCCCGCGGGGCGGAATTAGTGTACCCCCCAGATGTCTGCATCCAGTGTAACCCATGGAATAGTGTGAATGTTTTTCCAATGTCTGCGAGTCGTGTAACTGAGGCAGAACGTGGGTATTCACCTAGCGGGATGTGGAAAACAGCCCAAAAATTACAACTAGGCTGGCCGGCATACCGGCCGTCGTCGTTAATCCGCCGGGCGGATTCGATCCGGGCCGGCGCGCCTACCCGACTACAGGGAGCAGGGCAGTAGCGCTCTCTCTAACCCTGGCGGGTAGTTATTTTCATGGACGCATGCAGGAAAACAACCCTTTAGCATTGCGTGAAGAGGATCTATGCAGAATAGCGAACACGAAGTTAGTGGGGGACGCAAGTTGCTGGATAGTGCGTGCTACTGACAACTGCCGAACCTTGGAGGAGTTTTTGAGCAAATTTGAAGAAAAATACTGGTTTGTTGATAAACAGGACGAGATTTTATTGGAATTTATTCAAGCTTCTCCATACCGACCGAGTAAAGAGACAAATATGTAGTTGTATTGCGAGGAGCTATTTAAAAGAGTGGAATATATGAAGGGTCAGATGTATGTTCACGGTACTTTGCTGAAAATTACCGTGGAGTGTGTGGGACTATCTTATGGGCGAAAACGATAAAACATCTTGACACACACAGTGGTTACGGTTACTACAAGCCACACCACAAGTTGGGAAACGGGGCCAAATTCCTAGTAGCTTCCTGTCGAGTTGACTTTTCACACACAAATGTTTTATTCATATCTTATAGAAACTAACAGTACGGCAATAAACAGCCTTTTAAACACGCCGCTAACGGCAATCAAGTAATTTACAGCAATGCAACAGTTTAAAAATTTCTTTTAAAAACGGCAATCAAGTCATTTATAGAATACCACAATTTAAAAAATTTCATTAAAAAAAGACACAGAAGCTAGCAGTACGGCAGTAAGAGCCTTTTAAACACGCCGCCAACGGCAATCAAGTCATTTATAGCAATGTCACAATTTAAAAAATTTATTTTTTTAAAAAACACAGAAGCTAGGAGTACGGCAATAACAGCCTTTCGAAACACGCCGCTAACGACAATCAAGTAATTTATAGCAGTACAACAGTTTAAAAAAATTTAAAGAACATTAGTAAACAGGCTACTAAAGTAAATACAGAACTTTGTTAATAAAGTACGGTGAGGTAGTGAAGCTACCAGCACCACCATTAAAAAAAAAAAAAAAAGAAAAGAAAAAGAAAAAAAAAGATCCCAGCAAACACACGATTAATGGCAGTAAGGGAATGGATGAATTTAAAAGATTTTAAACAAAAGTGTCCTGGAATATCATCAAAACATAACAGAAATGACGGAACCGTGTAAGGTTCAAATGGTTCAAATGGCTCTGAGCACTTTGGGACTCAATATCTTAGGTCATAAGTCCCTTAGAACTTATAACTACTTAAACCTAACTAAGGACATCACACACACCCATGCCCGAGGCAGGATTCGAACCTGCGACCGTAGCAGTGCCGCGGTTCCGGACTGCAGCGCCAGAACCGCACGGCCACCGCGGCCGGCTGAATCGTGTAAGGCGGCCACAAATCACCCACTCAGGGATGCTCAGGCTAGGCAGAATACTGACCAATTTAAATACGCCCGTAAACACAGTTGCCACTCTCAGGCTGGTCATTTCACCGACTTTTAGCCAGCGAAAACTTGTAATAAGATAGCTTAACTTGCTGACAGAATTAGAGCTAACCTCGTGCAAGGAAACATTACACCACACAGTCCTGAATGAGCGACCACATGATCAACCAACAAGAAGCATGAATTTACTCATAACACACGACAGAATAGCGAAATAATGAAACTGCAAAAACCACACCTCCCATTGGGCAGTAACGGGAGGTAGAGGGAAGATCACTGTCTTCAATTACACCGGTGCCGGGGACAGGAAACTCGATCGCCGGAGGCCACAAGGCAGAAGAGCCATTGGTTACGCAAACTTATATCTTAATGATTAAACCTCCCACTAACTTATCTTGCAATTGTGCTCGAACAGGCAGTACACGAACTCCGATGGCCAGGATCCACACATCCGACCGCGCACGCGTCTCCAGTGTACCCAACACGCCACGGTCACGCGACAACACGCTCTGTCACCGGAGTTCACGTCTTCTCTGCAACGTTGACGGGTAGCGACCGCTCGTTCATGTTAGATGTCTTCTTTTTAAACTCCAGTGTTGAAACGGAGGACTTAAAGAAGCTTGTTAACGTCCCACCAACGTGAAATGAACAGCAACTACTCGTGGGGCGATTCCGTATACAACCAACCCGCTGGTAGCTCTTCCGTCAACTCCACCCGCTCGTTACACACAACCGACATACATCATGTGGCGACTCGGTACAACCGACCACCTCTGGTCTACGCTGGCGAGCCACACTGTCCTCCCGTGTCCACCAGACTCTCTCTGCGCCTCGGAAAAAGAAACTGTAGCTATAGTATTGGGAGTTACAAAATGTAAAGGTTTCTTATGGGGACATAGTCATAGCGCATACCGACCACGACACCTTGATGTTTTTGAAGAATTGTCGGTTATTGCACGATAGGTTGAAAGATGGGCATTGTGCATACAACAATTACATTTAAAGATATGTCACGTGAGGATTGTGGGTAACTGTGTAGCCGACGCGTTGTCTAGGCTGCATTATGATCCTGGCGGAGTAATTAACAAGGAGGCTGCAGAAGATATGTTTGGATAATGTACTTCAAGCATGTTGAAGGGAAAAGGAAAATAGAAAACGTGTGTAGAAACATGCATCGTTACCAGAACGAGGACAAATGCTTGAGATTGGTTGAGACTCAGTTTGATGCAAAGAATGAGAGGGGTGAGAAATTGTGGAAGTATTATAAAATCTATGTAGGCATCCTATACTCACGAAAGCATATGGATAAAGAAGAGTCGCGTGTGAGGTGGCCAGGAAAATGTCCCAGCGCTGATCGATTATTTTTATGCGGATTTTTTGTCATCGTGGAATGCAAAAAAAAAAAAAAATGTGTGGATAAGATAGCTGAATCTGAGCTGAATCTGTGAGTTCTTACAATATAAATAGGAAGGTAACTGGAAGAATCCGGACATGTTATAGGTGTCAAAAAGTTAAAGCGACAAACGTTACTAGTAGTGGCCCTGTGCGAAGTATAAACGTAAGGATAATTTAGAAATTTTCGCCACAGGTCTTTACTGTTTGTTGCCTAAAACAGCTGACAATTATTCATACATTCTGGTCGTAATGGATACGTTTTCAAAAGTTGTAAAGCTGTTCAAAATGGTTCAAATGGCTCTGAGCACTATGGGACTTAACTTCTGAGGTCATCAGTCTCCTAGAACTTAGAACTACTTAAACGTAACTAACCTAAGGACATTACAAACATCCATGCCCGAGGCAGGATTCGAACCTGCGACCGTAGCGGTCACGCGGTTCCAGACTGAAGCGCCTAGAACCGCTCGGCCACTCCGGCCGGCTGTAAAGCTGTATACTTTGCGTAAGGCCAGAGCTAAAGTGGTGTTTAGCAAATTTGCGGAAGATTATTTCGTGAAATTGGGCAAACCGAAGGCTGTATTATACGGCAATGGGCCACAATTTATATCCAAGGTATGGAATGAACGCATGAAAGGAAGAACGGCTAAGGCCATTCACATTTCGGCTTACCATCCATCGAGAAACCCTGCGTGAACTGGGCAGAAATTTCAAACCGTATCGCCATACCAACCATAGGACGTCGGGCAAGTACATAGCTGATACTGAAAAGCTCATGAACTCGTTGTCTCAAGAGAGCAGAGGCTTCACACTGAAGGAAATCATATTGCGTGTTACGTCGAAAACTGTAATACAAGACGTAATCAATATTCCACCCCTACAAGATATAGACACCAGTCAAAACAAGGAGATGTTGAGGGAAAATATGAGAAAATGTGCTGAAGTACGAATTAAAAGGCATGATGCCAATTTAAAACCAGTAAAATTCGCGGTAGGGGACAGTGTCCTCTTCAACACACGCTAGAAATCCAGTAAAATAAGTAATGAAATTTCCAAGTTCAGGTTTATTTATAATGGATTATTCAAAATAGAAAGTGCTCTTCACCCTAATGATTACTGTCTGATATACCCTCAATCACGTAAAATATTAGTTGTGTGGAATGTAGTAGACTCAAAGGTCTGTCAGAACAAAGACAAATAATTTTATTCAGCCTGTAAATAATTTTAATTAATTGAGGACTAAAAACTATTCATTTTTTTATTAAAGATCACCCAATTTGGATTTCATGAAGTAATGAAGATATTGTTTTGGTTTCATTAAATGAGTGCTAAATTTTTTACATAACTTGTAATCAGAATACAAATTGTACTTTAATTAATCTTAGTGTATGTGACTTCAGATGAACTCAAACTTGTCATCTAATTAAGCTGCAGGAATTAAATTATTACCTGACAAAAGCAAAGAAATGTTATGAAAGGACGCCTATGGACGTGGAATTAAAATGAAAGCTGATGAGGACGTGTACAAGGCAGTATACAAGTAATGTGTTTCTTCTTTCCAGGAACAGCAGATGTATAAAAGAAATGCTTATGAGTGGCCAATGCATATGAGAATAGTATGGTGCAAAAAATTAAAATCGTATTTTAAATGTTTCTTACGGAACACAGATAATGTAAATGCTGTGAAACAAATAAGTTTTGGATCAGTTTTGAGTAATGAATACTCGTGATGTTTAGTTTACGAGAGAGTGAAATTTTATGTTGACACAGGTGTTTTAAGTGCTGTGTGAAAATTTCTAAATCTTTTCTAGTTAGTGAGTGCTCATGTTATCTAATTGATGTCAGCTGTTACTAAGTTACTGAAGACATGTTTCGTTCTTTATCGTGTGCTTTACAGCACGTTGTTGGACTAAAAACTTTCTTATATGATTGAATATTTTTGTGTACTTAATTGTATGTATAAAAAATTTCCGATGAGCTATATAGTGTTAGCAAACAGATTACAAATGAGTAATGAATAGCATGTTTCTGACAGTGGCAAATAATTAACTAACTTTCAGTTCCATGGTATTAAGTTGGTTGGTTTAGGGACTGGTTACTGTGTTCTAATGTTTCCTTGAGTTTATATTTTCCTATTTGGTCACTGAAACGTGGGCCATCTGTAAAACAACACAGTGCCCACATATAAATTTTATACTGCTTTATTAACTATGTAAATTTAAATGGAGTGTATAAATATGCTGTGTAAATTATAGTGATGTGTGTATGTTAATAGTTTCCTGTATGCAAAAAACCAATGAAAGAATAGTGGACGCAGTCGCCATGTCAGGGAATATTGTTATCTCAAACAAAGAGGTTATTGTTATTGTCGAAGTATCTCTCGGTGCAGGACCACGGCGTAGTCGGGCAGTGTCTATCATATGGTAACGGGAGTCGATTAGCAACGAATGAGAGGGTTGGATGCAATGCAGGAATTCTGCTACGAGAGGACGCAAGACTTGGTCCACTGCAAGATCCCACGTACGTTATGACCAGGCATAATGTGGAGAAGTAATTGGGCATAGTGCAAAGCATTAAGGTTAACCAGTGTTTGAGAAGAGCGCTGGATCCCAAAAGTTAATTATGATGAAGAGTCTGTGGCCCTACGTTGTCGTGGATAATGGACTTTGCCGCACCGACCACGCCGCTATGAAGTAAGACCTGACCAGTTTATAATTTAGAATTGTAAAAGGCTTTTTAGTGTTACCTGCGGATCGTTCAATAACAAATACTTTAGCAACTTCTGTGATCAGGTGTACAATCCGCAGTGAGAACCACCTTATAGGATCCCCTCCGTATCCATAATCAAACGAACTTCTCATTAATGAACTGAAAATAAATAAGGTAAGTGAAATTTATCGAATTGATTAATAGTTTAATTAAAAGTGAACAAAATAGTTAGTTTTTGGGCTCGCTAACTAAGTGCTGATTAGTGACAAATAATTTGCCAAAGTGGTGTAGTTGACAATATTTCATGTTCAGTCAATTTTGTGTGAGAAGTAATTTACCTAATAATAACTCACAGTAGCGAACTCCGTAATCATTTAAAAAAACCAGTTATTATTTTAGAATAGTCCATTGAAATACTGAAATTAACCTTTCGAGAAGTTTACCTTTTTGCAAAACAGTTTAATAGCAGTTAGCACTACAGTGAGAAACGCATTTCAGTTGCTACTTAACTGGTAGTATAAAGGACTAGTAATTAATTGCATGAAGTAGTTGCAGAATCGTTTTGTGCCCATGACTGACATTTTTCCGGGTGATCACGCCTGCTGACATGCTACAATAGTAACATAAATTAATTTCGAAGTCAAGAGTCTTCATTGATTTCGCTCACACAACCTGAGCTTGTGACCGCTCGTTTACAGTAATTTCCAAACAATCAAAATTAATTAATCATCTGGGACCAACTTTTTTCCGTATTAGTTCATAAACTTTTTATTTCTGACGATCGTCATTGCGCGAAATAAGTCGCACAATAACGATCAAGTTATGGCAGCACCTGATTTTTTCCAGGTTATACTTTTGCTTCGGATTTGATGCCATATTCCAAATTAATATCAAACCATTAACAACAGGTAATTCTTTAGTCTACACCTGGAGGGGAAGGGGGTTTTATAAACTTAATTTCTGTTAGCATACTTTGGAATGGACACATTAAGGCTACAGCTTCCAATAGACTTCTTGAGGATAGTAAGAAAATTAGAACCTAAAGAGGGTTCCGACAAAATTACAATAGAATGAAAGTAATTCTTTCGAAACTTTAAGGTCTCTAAGCTGGGATATAGAAGCACTATGCAGGTGAATGAAACATAACTGAACGACTTATATTTGCTGAAGACATTGTGCTACTTGATACTAATGCTGAGACACTTCATCAGCGAAACTTTGCCACTGGCCGCCGCCATACTCTCTGAAGATGGTCACGTCGGGTAATGCAGAACCGCGGTTCGAAGCTCAACAAAACGCGACACCATTCATCAGCATTCCATGTTTCCTGGTAATTCAGCCACTCCCAACGCAGCCGTTTGTGTTGTGTCAACAACATGAGACGGTAATATTATAGTCCAACTGTTTGTCGACTTCGATCGTTGGTGCCGAGTGTCCATAGAGTATAAATATCTATGGTATGAGCATAGCCTACTGCGCATGTTCTTAACATCAATCCGGGCTAGTCACGTGGTAATGGGACGTCGCTGCTTGTCTGTGGTAACAGCGAAACTTTAGTATTACACGTATCCACCCGTTTTTACATACGTTTCTACACATTTTAGTGGTTATAACAACCATGGTGCAGTATGGCTGTTGTTACGGATGTAAAGAGAGGTACGTGAAAGGAGGACCAACTATTTTTCATAGGTACTTACAACAAATATCTAATGAATATCATATTGATGTGAGGTGCTTTATATGTTAAAAAATATCGACACTCGGTATTCTGTCTTGTATTGTAGAACAAATTTCTTGCGATTTTTTTTTTTGCCCATGTGTTTACGAGAGAAATACTAGATAAATTTGCAAGTGCGTTTAAGCTTCCAACCAGTGTTTACGCATTCGTGCTACGTTCATATGCAGATAAAATTTATGTAACGCAGTGTGATTAATTTCCTCCAGGTTATTGAGGTCCAGCATGAGACGGTTTCCTATATTATATGATTTTTGTATTGTAGTTTTTCGAATGGTGAGCAGAGATTCGCCAACATGAGTAAGTGCAATAGAAAATCTAAAAAGGATCTGTTGACTGTCACTCCTTTTCCCGCACCAGGTTCAAAAATGGCTCTGACAAGGGAACCTCCCCATCGCACCCCCCTCAGATTTAGTTATAAGTTGGCACAGTGGATAGGCCTTGAAAAACTGAACACAGATCAATCGAGAAAACAGGAAGAAGTTATGTGCAACTATGAAAAAAAAGCAAAATATAGAAACTGAGTAGTCCATGTGCAAGATAGGCAACAATAAGGAAAACGTAAGCTCAGGAGCGCAGTGGTCCCGTGGTTAGAGTGAACAGCTACGGGTCGAGAGGTCCTTGGTTCAGGTCTTTCCTCGTGTGAAAACTTTAATTTTTTTATTTTGAGACAATTATTATCCGTCCGTCCGATGCGAAGTAACTGCGCCGTAGTATGGGGACGCTACACCTAAACAAGAAAACCTAAATCGGGCAAGGTAGAAGAATTTTTTTACCCATTCGCCAAGTGTACAAGTTAGGTGGGTCGACAAAATATTCCTGTCATGTGACGCACATGCCGTCACCAGTGTCGTATAGAATATTTCAGACGTGTTTTCCTTTGGAGGAATCGGTTGACCTATGACCTTGCGATCAAATGTTTTCGGTTCCCATTGGAGAGGCACGTCCTTTCGTCTACTAATCGCACGGTTTTGCGGTGCGGTCGCAAAACACAGACTCTAAACTTTTACGGTGAACAGAGACGTCAATGAACGAACGGACAGATCATAACTTTGCGAAAATAAAGAAAATAAAATTCTCATGCAAGGGGAGAGTTGAACCAAGGACCTCTCGTTCCGCAGCTTCTCACGCTAACCACGGAAGCACGGCACTCCTGTGCGCTCATTTTCCTTAATGTTGGCTATCTTTCACATGGACTACCCAGTTTCTATATTTTGCTTATTTTTTTCATAGTTGCACATAACTTCTTCCTGTTTTCTCGATTGATCTGTGTTCAGTTTTTCAAGGCCTATCCACTGTGCCAACTTATAAGTAAATCTGAGGGGGGTGCGATGGGGAGGTTCCCTTGTGAGCACTATCGGACTTAACAGCTGTGGTCATCAGTCACCTAGAACTTAGAACTACTTAAACCTAACTAACCTAAGGACTTCATACACATCCATGACCGAAGCAGGATTCGAACCTGCGACCGTAGCGGTCACGCGGTTCCAGACTGAAGCGCCTAGTACCGCTCGGCCACTGCGGCCGGCCCCGCATCAGGGAGAACGTAAATAAAATGGGTCTGAGCTATGATACTGTGGCGAAAAAACACAATACTCTTGCTCTTCACAGCTTTAAAAGTATTTCAGATCCAGGTATAAAATTTTTAAGTTGATCTATAATACGCATTTACAAAGTTTCAGGATACTTCTGAAGGTGATCTACCTGTCTAGCGAAGTAACAGCAGTCGATATACACCAAGCACTAAACGGACTTGAGCAGTAGGACACGTTGCGGACAGATTTCTCGTTCTGAGTATCCGAATTCCACTCCGTAGATATTTATAATCTATGGGAATGTCACAGAATACCGCAGGATGTCCATTGCTTGTACTCGGGTGACACGAACAGATGTGAAGGGCTACAACACTCTTGGTGCACAAAATGAGGTGTTCTCTCCCGTGGTGGTCAGACGATGGGTGTGCCTGCCCTCACATATCCAAGCAGTCCAATACAGGGCCACTGTTACAACCGAATACCGCGTTATCTGGAGACTGTACGATTACATCCGCCGGCCAAATGGGGACCCGCAGAGAGGGAGGACCTTTTCACACTTGGACAGTTGCAGAAAACACTATCTCACAGGAGTTGTTGTTGCTGTTGTTGTGTGTGAAATCTTATGGGACTTAACTGCTATGGTCATCAGTCCCTAAGCTTACACACTACTTAACCTAAATTATCCTAAGGACAACCACACACACCCATGCCAGAGGGAAGACTCGAACCTCCGCCGGTATCAGCCGCACAGTCCATGACTGCAGCGCCCTAAACCGCTCGGCTAATCCCCCGGGGCCTCACAGGAGTAAAGGACATCTTGTCCTTCAGTGATTATTCAGCATTTGACACTATTCATGCCTGTTACATACCTCATCAGACGTAGAATCAAAACTTAAGAAGGGAAGCAGTAACGCCCCTAGTTGCCCGTGTTGCCTCTCACACAGAACTGCAACTCTGGTAATTTACATGGCCACCCACTACATCAACATCTACATCTACAGTTATACTCCGCAAGCCACCCAACTGTGTGTGGCGGAGGGCACTTTACATGCCACTGTGATTACGTCCCTTTCCTGTTCCAGTCGCGTATGGTTCGCGGGAAGAACGACTACCGGAAAGCCTCCGTGCACGTTAGAATCTCTCTGATTTTACATTCGTGATCTCCTCAGGAGGCATAAGTAGGAGGAAGCAATATATTCGATACCTCATCCAGAAACTCACCCTCTCGAAACCGGGACAACAAGCTACACCACGATGCAGAGCGCCTCCCTTGCAGAGTCTGCCACTTCAGTTTGCTAAACATCTCCGTAACGCTACCATGCTTACCAAATAACCCTATGACGAAACGCGCTATCTTCTTTGGATCTTCTCTATCTACTCTGTCAACCCGATCTGGTACGGATCCCACACTGATGAGCAATACTCAAGTATAGATCGAACGAGTGTTTTGTAAGCCACTTCCTTTGTAGATGGACTACATTTTCTAAGGACTATCCCAATGAATCTCAGCCTGGCATCCTTCCTTACCAACAATTAATTTTATATAATCATTCCACTTCAAATCGTTCCGTACACATACTCCCAGATATTTTACTGAAGTAACTGCTACCAGTGTTTGTTCCGCTATCATATAATCATACATTAAAGGATCCTTCTTTCTATGTATTCGCAATACATTACATTTGTCTATCTTAAGGGTCACTTGCCACTTCCTGCACCAAGTGCCTATCCGCTGCAGATCTTCCTGAATTTCGATGAAATTTTCTAATGCTGGAACTTCTCTGTATACTACAGCATCATCCGCAGAAAGCCGCATGGAACTTCCGACACTACCTACTAGGTCATTTATATGTATTGTGAAAAGCAATGAGCCGTCCGGAGTGGCCGTGCGGCTCTAGGCGCTACAGTCTGGAGCCGAGCGACCACTACGGTCGCAGGTTCGAATCCTGCCTCGGGCATGGATGTGTGTGTTGTCTACAGGTTAGTTAGGTTTAATTACTTCTAAGTTCTAGGCGACTGATGACCTCAGAAGTTAAGTCGCATAGTGCGCAGAGCCTTTTGAACCATTTTTTGAAATACAATGGTCCCATAACACTCTCCTGTGGCACGCTGTGTATATATGTGCGAACTTAAATTTAAATCCGGCCTGGTCTTCTGAGTGCTTCATTTTTATCAGGCATTGTGTAATAAGATTACAGTAATATGAAAGGAAACAACGAAAAAAGATGCACAACACGAAATTGACGTTATATACCTAGTTTAAGGGTGTCCGTATTCAGATAAATTGAAGGTGAAGTCGCAGTGGGATACAGAAGGAAACAACAAATGAGTAATTATGCCGTGGATTGCTTTTGATGCATGGAATAAGTTTTCGGAACAATGTTTCAGATGTGAGTGGAAAGGAAAGAATACAATCTGTGTTTGTTGCGAACTCCGCTTAGTGGCACTAAGACAAGGCCTTTTAATCGGAAAACCGTTGAAAAATTAATTTTACTCAGAGAACAAGTATACAAGTTGGGCAAAAAATATCGAAACGTCGAAAGAAACGCATACTTGAACATAAATGCAGATTGCCTATTGCCTTCTGTCTCGGGTTCTTCGGCCGACGTTCATCTAATGATTTTTCTGACATTTCGCCAGCACGAGTGGCTGGCATTGCCAAAGCTTCACCCTCCATTTCCGGTGGTGAACTGGAGCCGAGCTCGCGGAAGCAGACTATATGTACCTGGCGCGCCAACGTCCGAGTGATTCTCCGCGGTCATTTACAGACGAATGGAAAAACTGGTAGAAGCGGACCTCGGGGAAGATCAGTTTGGATTCCGTAGAAAGGTTGGAACACGTGAGGCAATACTAACCTTACGACTTATCTTAGAAGAAAGATTAAGAAAAGGCAAACCTACATTTCTAGCATTTGTAGACTTAGAGAAAGCTTTTGACAATGTTAACTGGAATACTCTCTTTCAAATTCTGAAGGTGGCAGGGGTAAAATACAGGGAGCGAAAGGCTATTTACAATTTGTACAGAAACCAGGTGGCAGTTATAAGAGACGAGGGGCATGAAAGGGAAGCAGTGGTTGGGAAAGGAGTGAGACAGGGTTGTAGCCTCTCCCCGATGTTATTCAATCTGTATATTGAACAAGCAGTAAAGGAAACAAAAGAAAAATTTGGAGTAGGTATTAAAATTCATGGAGAAGAAGTAAAAACTTTGAGGTTCGCCGATGACATTGTAATTCTGTCAGAGACAGCAAAGGACTTGGAAGAGCAGTTGAACGGAATGGACAGTGTCTTGAAAGGAGGATATAAGATGAACATCGACAAAAGCAAAACGAGGATAATGGAATGTAGTCAAATTAAATCGGGTGATGCTGAGGGAATTAAATTAGGAAATGAGACACTTAAAGTAGTAAAGGAGTTTTGGTATTTAGGGAGTAAAATAACTGATGATGGTCGAAGTAGAGAGGATATAAAATGTAGACTGGCAATGGCAAGGAAATCATTTCTGCAGAAGAGAAATTTGTTAACATCGAGTATAGATTTAAGCGTCAGGAAGTTGTTTCTGAAAGTATTTGTATGGAGTGTAGCCATGTATGGAAGTGAAACATGGACGATAACTAGTTTGGACAAGAAGAGAATAGAAGCTTTCGAAATGTGGTGCTACAGAGGAATGCTGAAGATAAGGTGGGTAGATCGCGTAACTAATGAGGAGGTATTGAATAGGATTGGGGAGAAGAGAAGTTTGTGGCACAACTTGACTAGAAGAAGGGATCGGTTGGTAGGACATGTTTTGAGGCATCAAGGGATCACAAATTTAGCATTGGAGGGCAGCGTGGAGGGTAAAAATCGTAGAGGGAGACCAAGAGATGAATACACTAAGCAGATTCAGAAGGATGTAGGTTGCAGTAGGTACTGGGAGATGAAGAAGCTTGCACAGGATAGAGTAGCATGGAGAGCTGCATCAAACCAGTCTCAGGACTGAAGACCACAACAACAACAACAACAATGTCCGGTGCGGTTCTCCTCTTGCTACCTGCGACGGTCGTTCGCTGCAGTACGGGAAGCCAGGATCCGTTTACCTTAAGGCTTTCCTCTTTCTTGTTGAAACTGTTAGCGTGTTTTTGTATTTCTACAGTTTCTCTGAACAAGCGCGTGTGATAGTGCTTCTCTACAGCCACAACTTCCGTGTCGGCGAATTTTATTACGTGGTCGGTCTCATTCTGTGCGTGCTCTGCCTCGGCCGATTTCTCCACCTGCCCAAACCTGCAATATCGCTTATGCTCTTTGATCCTGGTGTTAATTGATCGTCCAGTCATTCCGACATAAACATTTCCGCATGTGCATGGTATACGGTATTCCCGACATTGCAAGTGGGTTCCTTCTCTCCTTCGCCGATCTAAGACACACTTTCATCTGCCTTGTCGGTTTGAAAATCGTATTTACGCCATGTTTGCGCAATATACGGCCGATTCTGTCCGTCACTCTCGGAATGTATGGGAGAAAGGCCGTACCAGACATTTCGTTCTCTGGTTCCTTACTTCGCCGAGTGTTTGGCTCTGTTACACTTGTAATGTAATTTGTGGAGTAGCCATTGCTCCTCAGAACAGTTTCGAGGTGTTGCATTTTTCGTTTGAGGTGTTGCGGCTCACATATTCGTCCTGCCTCTTTTCTGGCTCGGGTGGTGGTTTGACAGTTTGTGCAGGTATCGGTCCGTGTGTGTCGGTTTTCGATACACGCTGTGTACCAGGTTTTCGCCGTTCCTTGTGACCAGTGTAGTGGGACGCGAAATTGAATCGTCACCCATCCACCAGTGTCAGCCCAGTTTGCACGTGAATATAAGTCTAATTTAGTTTGTTTATGTATTTTTGTAATATTTGTAATGGTTGTGGATTGTCTAAAGTTTTGTATTTATTTTTTATGTTTCATGTACGGAGAGGGCGGCGCAACGAACGGAGACAGCATCTTCGCTGCCGGGACCAGAGAGAAAATTGCTGGCCACCATACGTCGCGGGTCGACAGCCAAAGAGCATCAGAAGATCCTGAAACCGAGTTGTTGCGTCGTGCTTCTAAAAATCAAATAAACGAGAATTTGTAATGTTTTGTACAACAATGATATCATAGGAAGTTTAATCTTATTGAAAATGTTAGTTTTGTCTCGTCAAGGCTCAGGTTCACGTCTGTATGTAATAAACTAGTGGATGCTACTAAACTTGAAATATGTGTTCCGAGGATATATTTATGAAGAATTATGTGAATGAATTAATAATATATTTGACAAGATTATTGTATTTTGACAGCGTTCATCGCGACTTTGACTCTCAAAAAGTTTATTCAATGTGGTTCTAATATCGATTAAATCCTATAACGTGTATCACTATAATTTCTGAGGAGAAACAAACGACATCTAAAATTGAAAAAGTTTACGCAAACCAATTGGCCCGAGTGACGTAATTCTGCGCATACGACTCAAATGATGTTTTACAGTTTCGTTCAAGAACCATTCTGAGAGAATTTAAAAAGGAATATAAATACTTTTGAAGTGGGTTGTAACTGACGTAGGTGACGAAGTCTGCACATGGTCATATGTCAAATCAATCGGCGAAGGAGAAAAGGGACCCACTTTGCAATGTCGGGAATATGCCGTATACCATGCACATGCGGAAATGTTTATGTCGGAATGACTGGACGATCAATTAACACCAGGATCAAAGAGCATAAGCGACATTGCAGGTTGGGGCAGGTGGAGAAATCGGCCGTGGCCACAGACAAAGATATGTTACTCTGTGCCGTGGCAGAGCACGCACTGAATGTGACCGACCACGTGATAAAATTCGCCGACACGGAAGTTGTGGCTGTAGAGAAGCATTATCACACGCGCTTCTTCAGAGAAGCTGTAGAAATGCAAAAACACGCGAACAGTTTGAACAAGAATGAGGAAAGCCTTAAGGTAAACGGTTCCTGGCTTCCCGTACTGCAGCGAACGACCGTCGCAGGTAGCAAGAGGAGAACCGGACCGGAAATGACAGCGGAGAAGCCCTCGGACGTTGGAGCGCCAGGTACATATAGGCTGCGGCCGCGAGCTCGTCTCCAGTTCACCACCGGCAATGGAGGGTGAAGCTTTGACAATGTCAGCCACTCGTGCCTGCGGAACGTCAGAAAAATCATTAGATTAACGTCGGCCGAAGAACCCGAGACAGAAGCCAATAGGCAGTTTGTCAACAAGTGGCCACGAAAGCCTTAACAATTTTGTATTACGCCTCTACGGGGAGGAGATTTTGCAGATTGTACCGACGCCTTGACCAACGACGGAAGGAGAAAGCGCGACTGATGTCCTCTCTCGCCTTGCTGTCACGGTGCCGAGATGAATGTGCTACACCGAAGTTCTTGAGATGTAAGCGCCTATTCACCACCGCCCAAGCACATCGTATCTAAGACAGAATTGAACGAGCTTTTCTTCGTGAGCGAATACATACAACACGGAGAGACTTGGCAAGCACGGATCAGGAACTTCTGGACATTTTCTATCAACTAAGTAGCGGAATGCATCGAGACGACTGGGACAAGATCGATAGCATCACTCACAGGAGCATGCAGAACGAACTTGAGCACTGCACCGAGTGGCAGAAGAAAAAGTTTGAAAGATGCCGGAAGCAGACCGACCAAGCGATTCCCGAAATGTTACACACAGTGGTCAACCTCACTGAACGACTTTGTTGTGGCTGTAGAGAAGCACTATCACACGCGCTTGTTCAGAGAAGCTGCAGAAATACAAAAACACGCGAACAGTTTCAACAAGAAAGAGGAAAGCCTTAAGGTAAACGGATCCTGGCTTCCCGTACTGCAGCGAACGACCGTCGCAGGTAGCAAGAGGAGAACCGCACCGGAAATGACCGCGGAGAATCCCTCGGACGTTGGCGCGCCAGGTACATATAGTATGCGGCCGCGAGCTCGGCTCCAGTTCACCACCGGCAATGGAGGGTGAAGCTTTGACAATGCCAGCCACTCGTGCTGGCGAAACGGCAGAAAAATCATTAGATGAACGTCGGCTGAAGAACCCGAGACAGAATCCAATAGGCAGTTTGTCAACAAGTGGCCACGAAAGCCTTAACAATTTTGTATAAATGCAGATGTCAGACAGGCCTGCAGTTGGCACTTGTATATTTGATCAGCACTTCATTCTGTACTGTACCGCCTACACGTTGCTAGCGTCAATCACTGTCATTACGTTGTTTGTTTATTTGAGAGTGCATTATGTCGGAGCTAAGTCAATTTGAACTGCGGCAGACTCTTGATGCTCGCATGGTGGCTCCATACGTAGCCAAGGGAGCCAATGTGTGGTGTGTCAAGAGGCACATCTATGCCAAATACAGGAAAAGACGAAACTTATCTGCTAAGTCACAATACTGACGAAAGTGTGTGTTGCGTAATCGTGACAGAATGTCATTGAAGAGTATTGTGACGAACCGTAGATGGACAACACTGCAAAAGACACTGCAAAAATGTATGCCACCTTCGCGAAGTCTGTCAGCACCAAAACAAAAGAAAGGAAGCAACAGCAGCAGAGATTTGCAGGGCACGGTCGAAATCCGAAACCACTCATCAGTCTGGATTACGGACTAATGGAAGAAAACCATCAGACCAGATTAGTCTTTTTTCACACTTTTTCCAACTTACGGCCAAGATTACATCCGAAGGGTGAAAAATAGTGGAGCCACGTTTATGATTTTGGCAACCATATCCTAGTATTCCATGGACACCATGGTTACTCGGCGAGGTAACGTCAATGCGAAGGTTAAGTGATCTTCATTTTCGCTGTAATGTCCATCCCACCGTACAATTTTTGCTTCCGAAAGCTGATGCTGTTTTCCAAGACAACAAGACACCCGTTCACCAGCTTTTCTCATCCAGGACTCATTTACTGGGTACGCGGATGATATGTCGTATTTACCCTGGCCACCAGAGTCGCCATATATCAATATTACAGTACTGGCCATTAAAATTGCTACAACACGAAGTTGACGTGCTACAGAGGCGAAATTTAACGGACAAGAAGATGATGCTCTGATATGCAAATGTTTAGCTCTTCAGAGGATTCACACAAGGTTGGCGCCGGTGGCGACTCCTACAACGTGCTGACATGAGGAAAGTTTCCAACCGATTTCTCATACACAAACAGCAATTGACCGACGTTGCCTGGTGAAACGTTGTTGTGATGCCTCGTGTAAGGAGGAGTAATGCGTACCATCAGGTTTCCGACTTTGATAAAGGTCGGATTGTAGCCGATCGCGATTGCGGTTTATCGTATCGCGACATTGCTGCTCGCGTTGGTCGAGATCCAATGACTGTTAGCAGAATATGGAATGGTGGGTTCAGGAGGGTAATACAGAACGCCGTGCTGGATCCCAACGACCTCGTATCACTAGCAGTCGAGATGACAGGCATCTTATCGGCATGGCTGTAACGGATGGTGCAGCCACGACTCGATCCCTTAGTCAACAGATGGAGTCTTTTGCAAGACAACAACTATCTCCACGAACAGCCGGCCGGAGTGGCCGAGCGGTTTTAGGTGCTTCAGTCTGTAACCGCACGACCGCTACGGTCGCAGGTTCGAATCCTGCCTCGGGCATGGATGTGTGTGATGTCCTTAGGTTAGTTAGGTTTAAGTAGTTCTAAGTTCTAGGGGACTGATGACCTCAGCTGTTGAGTCCCATAGTGCTCAGAGCCATTTTGAACCATCTCCACGTACAGTTCGAAGACGTTTCCTGCAGCATGGACTATCAACTCGGATACCATGGATGCGGTTAACCTTGACGCTGCATCACAGACAGGAACGCCTGAAATGGTGTACTCAACGACGAACCTCGGTGCACGAATGACAAAACGTCGTTTTTTTTTCGGATGAATCCAGGATGTGTTTACAGCATTATGATGGTCGCATCCGTGTTTGGCGACATCGCGGTGAACGCACATTGGAAGTGTGTATTCGTCATCGCCATGCTGGCGTATCACCTTGCCTGATGGTATGGGGTGCCATTGGTCACACGTCTCGGTCACCTCTTGTTCGAATTGACGGCACTTTGAACAGTGGACGTTACATTTCAGGTATGCAACGACCCGTGGCTCTACCCTTCATTCGATCCCTGCGTAACCCTACAGTTCAGCAGGATAATGCACTACCGCATGTTGCAGGTCCTGTACTGGCCTTTCTGGATACAGAAGACATTCGACTGCTGCCCTGACCAGCACATTCTCCAGATCTATCACCAATTGAAAACGTCTGGTCAATGGTGGGCGAGCAACTGGCTCGTCACAATACGCCAGTCACTACTCTTGATGAACTGTGGTATCGTGTTCAAACTGCATATACAGCTGTACCTGTACACGCCATCCAAGCTGAGTTTGACTGACTGCCCAGGCGATCAGGCCGTTATTATGGCCAGAGGTGGTTGTTCTGGGTACTGATTTCTCAGGATCTATGCACCCAGATTGCGTGAAAATGTAATCATATGTCAGTTCTAGTATAATATATTTGTCCAATGAATGCCCGTTTATCATCTGGATTTCTTCATGCTGTAGCTATTTTAATGGCCAGTAGTGTAGTAAGAGACAGAAAACGAACGGCTTGATGTCAGATTAAAGTGTAGTGGAAAACAACATAAATGTGAATGCATTTGAAAAGAAAAAAAAATAGTGTTGAGAACGCCATGTCGTAACTTAAATGTACGGCAGAGGTACGAACAATTTTTTTTGCTGTATTTTGCGAGCAAATAGTCGATCGGGGTAGGGTAGGTAACGGACATCAAAAAATTAGTAGAAGCAACGCGGGTGTGTATAGCGGAAGACCGTCATACATAGAAAAGTTGGAAGAATCATTTTTCCCGTACAAGATGATGCTGAAAGGGAGACAGCGTTAACCAGTATGGTGTATGTGGTAACACTGCATCACTTTACAAGCGTATCAATAATACATCCAGAGAGATTTTCGAGCATGGTGTTGAACAGAGTTCGCCAGGCAGTTCAAATAAATGTATGTGACATCTAATGGGACTTAACTGTTAAGGTCATCAGTCCCTAAGCTTATCCTAAGGACAAACACACACACGCATGCCCGAGGGAGGACTCGAACCTCCGCCGGGACCATCCGCACAGTCCCAAGACTGCAGGGACTTAAACCACTCTGCTAATCCCGCGCGGCTCGGGCAGTTCACAGCTGCAGCTATTTTTATTTTGAATGAAGATTTCTGTAACAATCTGGCCATCCACGGAACATAATAGATCTATTTAAGTGTTTATTTAGAAACTGTAATGGCACATGATACTGATTAGACCCTTGATGACGTATGTAGCTCCAGTTTTGGGGACACGCAGATTCAACATGCCTGCGCCGCCTGCAAGTTATATAGAACAAGGTGCTACGTTTCATAAGCAACGCCCCACGATACACGCACCATGCTCCTTCACGATGAATACCGCCTCGAGACTCTCTGGGGTATTAAAAACACCATACGACTATACAGAAACTCGAGACACTCGAACAGCCCCTTCATCCTTAATCTGGGAAACTACGATCACAACCATGGGCAGAAGTATAATATTCCAAAGACACTCCTTGGTAGCCACATATAACCCCTATAGCAAGCTAAGGCAGATACACAACTCAAATAAAGGCGAACTCTTGCATCACAGCAAAGCTGACTGGCTTCGCCAGATGATGCAAATAGCCGCTCAATCGGCCACAGCTGGGAAGCCAAATTTGGCATAATACACAACAACATAACCGACACAACTTCCTACCATGTGCGATCGACTCTGTGACCAATCTACCGCTAATATGGCAACTATGACTTGTACAGCCCAGCGGTACCTCCGTCGATTCTGATTGATACTCTTACGAACAACCTAAGCTGTAACACTGGAACCGAGCACTGCACGATACCCATTCACTAACCAACCTTACCCTTGCATGATGTGTCGCAGACTGCCGCAGGGGTTTTTTCCCTTGGAGCTTGCCTTGGCACTGTTTCCCCATGCCCTTAAACCAGCTACTCTTCATCGCTTTTGTTCCACCTCTATCACCTCGATGGGCTCGTGTTAGTGGGTAATGCTACTTGGACGCACAGACAACTTCATCGCCCCACATCCTCGATTTGCAACTAACAATGCGGAGGTGACGTTAGATCTACTGAGATGGTCACCACGTTGCCGTGAACATCAAGGAAACTGCAATAACTAATCATTTTTTAAATTTTCTATTTAGGTATAACATGTGATATCACGAAAATGTACTTTTGTCTTCCAATTCAAACATAAATGTGCCTGGAACAACACCATTGCCTTGTCTAATTCTCCAATTAAAAATATATCAAAGCATTCAATGTGTGTATAGAGAATTACGATGCGCGGTGTATATATTACTGCAGTTTCTTTACTGTATAATTTGCGTACCTTAGCCTTCTATAAATGTCAAAAGCTAAATTAGACATTTCAGGAAGGGACTTCGTGGATAATTGTATGAAAGTAGAATCCTCTCAGATCAGACAGCCCGGAAACGCGAGTTGATCTTAAACATTCGTATTTTCGAATTGAAGACGTGCCATTTTATCTCGGACCTGACGCTACGTCATCGACGCTGCGGTTTTTAACGACCCTCTTGTATCTTCTCTTCACAAAGGAATTATCGTCCAATTAATGCGGTCGTGTGATTATGCCCGACAGGCGCTGCGTCCGTCAGTTCAGATGCTCGAGTCACGGAGGTGACAGGTACTTACTCCGTGGATCATGCCTGCTTAATCACTCCTGGGAGAACCACTAATGAGGTACGTCGAGATAATTGGGGCATGCAACGCTGTAGGCAGGAGCCGTAGCTGTAGCAGTCGCTCCTAGCGGACGGACGTCCTCCTTACGGTAACTTAATATTTCCACAACGGAGATTGGAGTTTAACGCCATGTCGATAATAGTGTCAGTACAGACGATGTTCTATTTGTGATGAAAAAATTGTTAAGAGGAATGAAGTCGACGTAGGATTTATTAAACCTGTATTCCTAACATTAACAGGAATACCGCACATAACACGTTTATATAAGAGGCAGCTACAACGACTGCAGCGTTTTTATCCTGAAAGGCCTTTGTGAGGGAATATCACGGCACCTGGAACTGACTATGAATGCCTGTGTTTGTTATATCTGTGGTGTTTGACTCTTTCATAATGTTGTTGTTGTGGTCTTTAGTCCTGAGACTGGTTTGCTGCAGCTCTCCATGCTACTCTATCCTGTGCAAGCTTCTTCATCTCGCAGTCCCTACTGCAACCAACATCCTTCTGAATATGTTTAGTGTATTCATCTCTTGGTCTCCCTCTACGATTTTTACCCTCCACGCTGCCCTCCAATACTAAATTGGTGATCCCTTGATGCCTCGGAACATGTCCTACCAACCGATCGCTTCTTCCAGTCAAGTTGTGCCACAAACTTCTCTTCTCCCCAATCCTATTCAATACTTCCTCATTAGTTGTGTGATCTACCCATCTAATCTTCAGCATTCTTCTGTAGCACCACATTTCGAAAGCTTCTAATCTCTTCTTGTCCAAACTATTTATCGTGCATGTTTCACTTCTATACATGGCTACAATCCATACAAATACTTTCAGAAACGACTTCCAGACACTTAAATCTATACTCGATGTTAACAAATTTCTCTTCTTCAGGAACACTTTCCTTGCCATTGTCAGTCTATATTTTATATCCTCTCTACTTCGACCATCATCAGTTATTTTGCTCCCCAAATAGCAAAACTCCTTTACAGAATTACAATGTCATTAGCGAGCCTCAAAGTTTTTATTTCTTCTCCATGGATTTTAATACCTACTCCGTATTTTTCTTTTGTTTCCTTTACTGCTTGCTCAACATACAGATTGAATAACATCGGGGATAGGCTACAACCCTGTCTCACTCCCTTCCCAACCACTGCTTCCCTTTGATGTCCCTCGACTCTTATAACTGCCATCTGGTTTCTGTACAAATTGTAAATAGCCTTTCGCTCCCTGTATTTTACCCCTGCCACCTTCAGAATTTGAAAGGGAGTATTCCAGTCAACATTATCGAAAGCTTTCTCAAAGTCTACAAATGCTAGAAACGTAGGTTTGCCTTTTCTTAATCTAGCTTCTAAGATAGGTCGTAGGGTCAGTATTGCCTCACGTGTTCCGATATTTCTACGGAATCCAAACTGATCTTCCCCTAGGTCGGCTTCTACTAGTTTTTCCATTCCTCTGTAAAGAATTCGCGTTAGTGTTTTGCAACCGTGACTTATTAAACTGACAGTTCGGTAATATTCACATTTGTCAACACCTGCTTTCTTTGGGATTGGAATTATTAAATTCTTCTTGAAGTCTGAGTGTATTTCGCCTCTCTCATACATCTTGCTCCCCAGATGGTAGAGTTTTGTCAGGACTGGCTCTCCAAAGGCCTTCAGTAGCTCTAATGGAATGTTGTCTACTCCCGGGGCCTTGTTTCGACCCAGGTCTTTCAGTGCTCTGTCAAACTCTTCACGCAGTATCGTATCTCCCATTTCATCTTCATCTACATCCTCTTCCATTTCCATAATATTGTCCTCAAGTACATAGCCCTTGTATAGACCCTCTATATACTCCTTCCACCTTTCTGCTTTCCCTTCTTTGCTTAGAACTGGGTTTCCATCTGAGCTCTTTACATTCATAGAAGTGGTTATCTTTCCTCCAAACGTCTCTTTAATTTTCCTGTAGGCAGTATCTATCTTACCCTTGTGAGATAAGCCTCTACATCCTTACATTTGTCCTGTTGCCAGCAAAGCAAAATCCTCTCTATCCCACCTCGGCGTATCCGTGTCCGAATCGTTGGTCCATATACTCCCGAACATAGCGTGAAAAGTGAGCGGATGCGCCGTCATTCTAAAACAACGTCTCGACGGACTATCAGTGACATAGAATCCAACAACACGCCCAATATTTCTAGTAGGAAGGTCAAGTAGATGGAACGTCTGTGCTTAGGCGGAAGTACGTACGGTACAGTCACATGACACCTGCCCACAGATTGATACCAAATCTGTGTTGGAATGCGTGAACATGTATGGAATGTGTGTTTTCATCTGCCCAGTCAAGTCTGTTTCGAAAACTGAGAACAGAGCCCCAAGTTAATTTACATTCATCTGTGAATAGAAGACGCCGTGGGAACACTAGCGGCTCGTTGATCGACAGCGCAGAAACGGCGTACAGAATTCGATGTGTGGTGCGAAATCGGCTGGCATTAGTGACTGTATCCTTTGGAGGTAGTATGGATTTAGTTGATGGTCATACAGAATATACCAGATTGTGTTGGGAGCGACATTCATTGCACGCGCAGTTTCTCGTGCACTCGTTGAGACTGCCTTCAACTCGGGTGTCCGGCGTGTCCTTGGAGGATCAGAGTCACGCGTGCTGACAGTGAAGGTCCCCATTTGTCGAAGCCGTTGATTAGTTCTGGGAAAAAGGGTATGCGATGCATTAGTACGTTGTTGATAAAGATTCTGCTAAAGGTGACGATCAGCTCTTCCACTATCATCAGCCACACCATACAGAAGGATTATGTCGGTGTATTCTGCAACCGTGTAGCCGAACATGTTCACAGTCACGTGAAGGAGATTCGAACCAAGCCAGAAAGCTTGAATCGTCGTCATATGATATCAGCCCGCCCGACGTAAGAACCCCCTACTATGAATACGTTGCTGCATGCCTACCTAGCAAACATGTTTTCCAACGGCAACACCACGATACCAGCACGTTTCAGGAAATGGGTTACAATTCAAAATATTGTCTACTCAGTCCCATCTACATCTACATCCACATCCATACTCCGCAAGCCACCTGACGGTGTGTGGCGGAGGGTACCCTGAGTACCTCTATCGGTTCTCCCTTCTATTCCAGTCTCGTATTGTTCGTGGAAAGAAGGATTGTCGGTATGCTTCTGTGTGGGCTCTAATCTCTCTGATTTTATCCTCATGGTCTCTTCGCGAGATATACGTAGGAGGGAGCATTATACTGCTCGACTCTTTGGTGAAGGTACGTTCTCGAAACTTTAACAAAAGCCCGTACCGAGCTACTGAGCGTCTCTCCTGCAGAGTCTTCCACTGGAGTTTATCTATCATCTCTGTAACGCTTTCGCGATTACTAAATGATCCTGTAACGAAGCGCGCTGCTCTCCGTTGGATCTTCTCTATCTCTTCTATCAACCCTATCTGGTACGGATCCCACACTGCTGAGCAGTATTCAAGCAGTGGGCGAACAAGCGTACTGTAACCTACTTCCTTTGTTTTCGGATTGCATTTCCTTAGGATTCTTCCAATGAATCTCAGTCTGGCATCTGCTTTACCGACGATCAACTTCATATGGTCAATCCATTTTAAATCACTCCTAATGCGCACTCCCAGATAATTTATGGAATTAACTGCTTCCAGTTGCTGACCTGCTATTTTGTAGCTAAATGATAAGGGATCTATCTTTCTATGTATTCGCAGCAAATTACACTTGTCTACATTGAGATTGAATTGCCATTCGCTGCACCATGCGTCAATCCGCTGCAGATCCTCCTGCATTTCAGTACAATTTTCCATTGTTACAACCTCTCCATACACCACAGCATCATCTGCAAAAAGCACCAGTGAACTTCCACCGTCATCCACCAGGTCATTTATGTATAAAATAAATGCATAAATAAATAAATAAATATATTGTGAATAGCAACGTTCCTATGACACTCCCCTGCGGCACACCTGAAATCACTCTTACTTCGGAAGACTTCTCTCCATTGAGAATGACATGCTGCGTTCTGTTATCTAGGAACTCCTCAATCCAATCATACAAGTCCTACAAATCTGTAACTGGAGTTTTAGAATATATATATATGATGAAATTACTACTTCTGCTACTTGGAAGTAAGCATAATTCTAGCGTACTATCCTTATTTGAATGTAAGTCACAATGACGATGCAGATGCAGGTGATGACAAACATTGAACTACTATTCATTAGCGTGGTGCAACTGAATCATTTGTCTGTTGCACAATGTTTCTTCTTCCGTGACTGAAGTATGTTCTCCAGAATGTCATTCCTATTGCATTAAAACCAATACCATGCAAAATGGGGATCGAAATGTATTTGAATGATGTGTGTGATAACGGAACTGTCAAGAAAGGAATATACCATTGCAGGAAAGAAAGTTCCACATTTTTGTCACAGTTGATTTTCGTTTTTAGTGAAAACTGACATTAAAATGACCATCAGTCTGTTGACACCTAGTACGTGTGCTCTTGGGAAGGGAAGGAAGCTACAGTCTAGGCCGAGTAGTGATGGTGGAGCAGTCTGACTCACGCAGTATCTCTAATTAAACGGTCAGCCACTTGTCGACGCGTAATGGTAGCTATGTAGGCAGCACAAGGTGGAGACGTTTTCTGTAAAATTGGAAATGCTACTGACTAAGGAAGCTGAACACAATAGAGCATTACATTCTGATTCAGAACATGTGCCACCAGGACCGAATGAACTCATACTTTTTAAAAGGTTTATAAGTTTCCCAAACTGGAAAACTAGGAAAATATATCTGTTCTGTGTACAGTGAAATACTGGTATAAAGAATCTAAATGAGGTCATTAGTTCACTTGCGTATGCATAAAAATCGAGATGATTGATATCACAGCCTTATATGTAGCGATGGACAGCTGTTCGGCACGTAAATAGAACACTTCCTTTCCTGCGACTGTACCACTAAGGATCTAAAAGACGAAACTAGACAGACTATATTTGCAACAGAAGTGTTGGGTGCTAGTGCGGAACCTGAGTTACAAGTTAAATGTTCATAATGTTGCATGAAGTTCAAAAATGGTTCAAATGGCTCTGAGCACTATGGGACTTAACATCTATGGTCATCAGTCCCCTAGAACTTAGAACTACTTAAACCTAACTAACCTAAGGACAGCACACAACACCCAGTCACCACGAGGCAGAGAAAATCCCTGACCCCGCCGGGAATCGAACCCGGGAATTGCATGAAGTCATCAGTTACATGTGTGAACTACAAATACACTACTGGCCATTAAAATTGCTACACCAACAAGAAATAAAAATGATAAACGGGTATTCATTAGACAAATATATTATACTAGAACTGACATGTGATTACATTTTCACGCAATTTGAGTGTATTGATCCTGACAAGGGAACCTCCCCATCGCACCACCCTCAGATTTAGTTATAAGTTGGCACAGTGGATAGGCCTTGAAAAACTGAACACAGATCAATCGAGAAAACAGGAAGGAGTTGTGTGGAACTATGAAAAAAATAAGCAAAATATACAAACCGAGTAGTCCATGCGCAATATAGGCAACATCAAGGACAAGTGTGAGCTCAGGAGCGCCGTGGTCCCGTGGTTAGCGCGAGCAGCTGCGAAACGAGACGTCGCTGCTTCAAGTGTACCCTCAAGTAAAAAGTTTAATTTTTTATTTTCAGACAATTATTATCTGTCTGTCCGTCCGTCCGATGCGAGATAACTACGCCGTAGTATGGGGACGCTACACCTAAACAAACATCGAAACACACGATGTCAGTCGACTACAGCGCACGGAAGAGAGAGTATTCCTGCTAACAAGGCTCCCTGGCTGGCAGTTGACTGTTCGCTACTTTGGACGAGAGTGCATTAAATACGTGTGATGTATACCGTGGGCAATATGCATCCAGCAAATGTAGCTCGCAGTCGCAAAACACATACACTAAACTTATTACAGTGAACAGAGACGTCAAAGAACGAACGGAGAGATCACAACTTAGCGAAAATAAAGAAAGTAAACTTTTCAGTCGTGGGAAGACTTGAACCAACGACCTCTCGTTCCGCAGCTGCTCACGCTAACCACGGCGATGACGAATACACGCTTCCAATGTGCGTTCACCGCGATGTCGCTAAATATTGAGTGATGACGTCAGTACACTGCACTCCTGACAGCTGAGTTAGCAGACATGGTGCCTCTACCACTCGGTTAAGAAGCTCCACAGTTGACTTCTAGTGAATGAATGCAGCCAGTTACAGACTTCGCACCAAGGAGAAGCCCCTTCGGTACCGGGAACTAAATCCGGATTTCCTGCTTGGCAGTCAGCCGCTCTGACCAATCAGCTACGGAGGTGGACACAACGACGTAGTCTGTACGCCACTGAGCCTTATAGCATATGTGCCGAGTAACTCAGATAATTAGGACTGGCAGTTGCATCTTCCACAACAAGTTTACCATCGCAAGAAAGAAAACTGTTCCTTTGTTAGCACGAATAAACGGAGGTGAGTCCTAATACTCGCCATATTACTTTCAGTTTGCTACACGGTGCTCAGAAACATTCTGAGAAGCATATAAAAGTGTTGCAGTGTTGGTTGTGCTGAGAAATATTTAAGAGAAAAAAATTGAGATGTTGCGGCGTTTCCGAGCTAATTAGTATTGAAGTTAGCCAATTAGGAGATCGCGCGTCGCAAAATAAAACGGCTTACCACATACAATTTATGTCGGTTGTTCTCATAACGTGGATGATAGCGCACGATACTGCTCAGCCTATGGCATGACTTCGAGCATTCTACCATCCTATGTCTAATTACTGCATCGCTGTCTTGTTCAGTTTCAGGAAACCAAACTAGGAATGCGTTGGACGACAAAGTCTCTGACGAGCTGTGTGAGTTTGCCGGGCACCGTCCTATTGGTTAATTCCAATGCTAATTAACCCGTAAACGGCGCTACCTATCGAATATTTTTGTTAACAATTCTTTCTCAGCAGAAACTAACCTGTAACATCCTCACAACATATTCGGACTGCTTTGAGCACCCCGTATAAGTAACTGTTTTTCTGGAAATTGTTTGCGGATCACTCTTACGTTTTCGATATTTTATTCTTTTTCCAGTTTATGGTGAACCCTTTAATGTTTTCTAATTGGGAGCTGCATGGTTGCTGGAAAAATTGAGCACAATAAATGAGCTTCTAGAAGGAAATAGAGATTCAGTTCTTCCGTGATATAGCCATTACGGTTCTACCAGACATAGATTGTATTATGTTTACAACACAAGTGTAGTCTAGATAGGATTATGAATTTCATGACAAACAGGGGCAGAATTACAGTAATTATAGTTTCTAGATTCACGTTAGTTTTTGGACGGTAGGGGAAATCAATGGAAGGCAAAAATACATGCGATGAGAGAGTATGAGAGAGAGATAGATAGAGATAGAAGGAAATAGAGATAGAAACTGAGGTAAGTATACGGTGATAATAGAGATTTACAAAGATCGCTGTTCAAGTAGTAATTTCGTTTCGTATTTCCTGTTTTTCAGATACTTTTTTTTCCATTCTTCCAGAATTAAGTTAAGTAGCAGATAGAATCTAAATGGAACTATCAGTACATGTTTCTTGTTGATATGTGACAGCTGTACCTCACTATTTGATGTGGTACAGGTGATTTCATGTATAATTCTTATATTAAGTATTGATTCACTAATTTTGTAGGTAAAATCCGCGGAATGTGAACGGATTACTCTTATCCTACAGTAAAAATCGATTCATATTGCATATGCACTTCCCTTACGCCATTCTGGGTATTAAACAATATTTACCATGTTATTTTCATTTATTATTGGTTCATACAAATGTTCTATATTCAAATGTTGATTTATGATATCATGTAGTTCAGTTTTGTTATTACATTTAATTACAACTACAACGAAAGGACGGCATCAGTAAGCTCGAGGTAGCGTAGCTGCCTTTCAACAGCCAAGGTGGGCAGAAATCTGCGGTTTTTTGCTGATGGTGATATAGTGTACTGGAAGGTGTTGATGATGAGTGAAGTTAGGATTATAAAAGATGCCTAATCATAATTTCTGGTCGATGTGATAAATGACAGCTAGCTCTAGCTGTAGAAAAATATAAGTAAACGTAAATAAGTGGGAAAATCAAAGCTGTAATATTTGGATAAAGCATTTGTTCTGTCATGCTTGACAAAGTCATGCTGTTTAAATATCTAGGCGCAGATTAGATCAGATTAGATTAGTACTTGTTCCATAGATCATGAATACGACGCTTCGTAATGATGTGGAACGTGTCAGGTTAATAAAAGGTGTCTATACAAGATATTACATCACACAAAATATTACATGACACTTAATATTTTTTGTGGGGGGGGGGGGGGCGGGGATTGGGGAAATTACCCACTTACTATATCCAAATTTCATCTAATAAGTAGAAGGAGTTGCCATTAAGAATTTCTTTTAATTTCCTTTTAAGTGCTGTATGGCTATCTGTCAGACTTTTAATGCTATTAGGTAAGTGACCGAAGACTTTTGTGGCAGCATAATTTACCCCCTTCTGAGCCAAAGTTAGATTTAACCTTGAGTAGTGAAGATCATCCTTTCTCCTAGTGTTGTAGCCATGTACACTGCTATTACTTTCGTATTCCTTCGGATTGTTAATAACAAATTTCATAAGTGAGTATATATATATATATATATATATATATATATATATATATATATATATATATATATATATATATATATATATTGTGAGGCCACAGTGAAGATCTCTAGCTCTTTAAATAAGTGTCTGCAGGATGAGCTCCAGCAATTATTCTGATTACACGTTTTTGTGCAGTGAACAGTCTTTTACTCAATGATGAGTTACCCCAGAATATGATGCCATACGATAGCAGAGAATGAAAATAGGCGTGGTAAGCTAATTTACTGAGATGTATATCGCCAAAATTTGCAATGGCCCTAATAGCATAAGTAGCTGAACTCAGACATTTCAGTAGATCCTCAGTGTGTTTTTTCCACTTCAACACCTCATCAATGCACACACCTAGAAGTTTTGAATATTCTACCTTAGCTACCGATTTCTGATCAAAGTCTATATTTATTAATGGTGTCATTCCATTTAATGTGTGGAACTGTATATGCTGTGTTTTGTCAAAGTTTAATGAGAGCCCATTTGCAGAGAACCACTTGATGATTTTCTGAAAAACATAATTTGCAATTTCAGCAGTTACTTTTTGTTTGTTGAATGTGATAGCT
Source organism: Schistocerca nitens (assembly GCF_023898315.1). Taxonomy (NCBI): domain Eukaryota; kingdom Metazoa; phylum Arthropoda; class Insecta; order Orthoptera; family Acrididae; genus Schistocerca; species Schistocerca nitens. Next base: position 122,143,307 of record NC_064622.1, on the reverse strand, counting down.
ATACTTCTATCTTCGACAATAAGTATCAGCAACTTTGCAAAGCGTATGACATGGAAAAAACATATGTGAACTGTGGTAGAGAAGGCGAATCGTTGACCTCGGTTTATTGGGGAAATCTACGGAAGGGTGGTTCTTCTGTAAATGAGGCCGCATGTGGGACGCTAGCGCGTCCTTATTCTTGAGTACTACTTGAGTGTTTGGGATCCACAACAGGTCGGATTATAGGAGGACATAGAATCAATTCAGAGGCGGGCCGTTAGGTTTATTACTGGCAGGTTTGAAAAATACGCAAGTATTATCGAGATGCTTGCAGATTTGAAATGGGAATCACTGGAGGGAAGGCGACGTTCTTTTTGAGAAATGTTGTTGTTGTTGTGGTCTTCAGTCCTGAGACACGCTGCCCTACAGTGTTAAATTTGTGATCCCTAGATGCCTCAGAACATGTCCTACCAACCGGCCCCTTCTTCTTGTCAAGTTGTGCCACAAACTCCTCTAACTACTCCCAATTCTATTCAATACCTCATCATTAGTTATGTGATCTACCCATCTAATCTTCAGCATTCTTCTGTAGCACCACATTTCAAAAGCTTGTATTCTCTTCTTGTCCAAACTATTTATCGTCCATGTTTCACTTCCATACATGGCTACAACGGCTGAAAGCAAGGGGAAACTACAGCCGTAATTTTTCGCGAGGACATGCAGCTTTACTGCATGATTAAATGATGATGACGTCCTCTTGGGTAACATATTCCGGAGGTAAAATAGTCCCCCATTCGGATCTCCGGGCGGGGACTACTCAAGAGGACGTCGTTATCAGCAGAAAGATAACTGGCATTCTACGGATCGGAGCGTGGAATGTCAGATCCCTTAATCGGGCAGGTAGGTTAGAAAATTTAAAAAGGGAAATGGATAGATTAAAGTTACATATAGTGGGAATTAGTGAAGTTCGGTGGCAGGAGGAACAAGATTTTTGGTCAGGTGATTACAGGTTTATAAATACAAAATCAAATAGCGCTAATGCAGGAGTAGGTTTAATAATGAATAAAAAAATAGGAGTGCGGGTTAGCCATTACAAACAGCATAGTGAACGCATTATTGTGGCCAAGATAGACACAAAGCCCATACCTACTACAGTAGTACAAGTTTATATGCCAACTAGCTCTGCAGATGATGAAGAAATTGATGAAATGTATGACGAGATAAAAGAAATTATTCAGGTAGTGAAGGGAGACGAAAATTTAATAGTCATGGGTGACCGGAATTCGTCAGTAGGAAAAGGGAGAGAAGGAAACATAGTAGGTGAATATGGATTGGGGGGAAGAAATGAAAGAGGAAGCCGCCTTGTAGAATTTTGCACAGAGCATAACTTAATGATAGCTAACACTTGGTTCAAGAATCATAAAAGTAGGTTGTATACATGGAAGAATCCTGGAGATACTAAAAGGAATCAGATAGATTATATAACGGTAAGACAGAGATTTAGGAACCAGGTTTTAAATTGTAAGACATTTCCAGGGGCAGATGTGGATTCTGACCACAATCTATTGGTTATGAACTGCAGATTGAAACTGAAGAAACTGCAAAAAAGTGGGAATTTAAGGAGATGGGACCTGGATAAACTGAAAGAACCAGAGGTTGTACAGAGTTTCAGGGAGAGCATAAGGGAACAATTGATAGAAATGGGGGAAAGAAATACAGTAGAAGAAGAATGGGTAGCTCTGAGGGATGAAGTAGTGAAGGCAGCAGAGGGTCAAGTAGGTAAAAAGACGAGGGCTAATAGAAATCCTTGGGTAACAGAAGAAATATTGAATTTAATTGATGAAAGGAGAAAATATAAAAATGCAGTAAATGAAGCAGGCAAAAAGGAATACAAACGTCTCAAAAATGAGATCGACAGGAAGTGCAAAATGGCTAAGCAGGGATGGCTAGAGGACAAATGTAAGGATGTAGAGGCTTGTCTCACTAGGGGTAAGATAGATACTGCCTACAGGAAAAATAAAGAGACCTTTGAAGACAAGAGAACCACTTGTATGAATATCAAGAGCTCAGATGGCAACCCAGTTCTAAACAAAGAGGGGAAGGCAGAAAGGTGGAAGGAGTATATAGAGGGTTTATACAAGGGCGATGTACTTGAGGACAATATTATGGAAATGGAAGAGGATGTAGATGAAGATGAAATGGGAGATAAGATACTGCGTGAAGAGTTTGACAGAGCACTGAAAGACCTGAGTCGAAACAAGGCCCCGGGAGTAGACAACATTCCACTAGAACTACTGATGGCCTAGGGAGAGCCAGTCATGACAAATCTCTACCATCTGGTGAGCAAGATGTGTGAGACAGGCGAAATACCCACAGACCTCAAGAAGAATATAATAATTCCATTCCAAAAGAAAGCAGGTGTTGACAGATGTGAAAATTACCGAACTATCAGTTTAATAAGTCACAGCTGCAAAATACTAACGCGAATTCTTTACAGACGAATGGAAAAACTGGTAGGAGCGGACCTCGGGGAAGATCAGTTTGGATTCCGTAGAAATGTTGGAACACGTGAGGCAATACTAACCTTACGACTTATCTTAGAAGAAAGATTAAGAAAAGGCAAACCTACGTTTCTAGCATTTGTAGACTTAGAGAAAGCTTTTGACAGCGTTAACTGGAATACCCTCTTTCAAAATCTGAACGTGGCAGGGGTAAAATACAGGGAGCGAAAGGCTATTTACAATTTGTACAGAAACCAGATGGCAGTTATAAGAGTCGAGGGGCATGAAAGGGAAGCAGTGGTTGGGAAAGGAGTGAGACAGGTTTGTAGCCTCTCCCCGATGTTATTCAATCTGTATATTGAGCAAGCAGTAAAGAAAACAAAAGAAAAATTCGGAGTAGGTATTAAAATTCATGGAGAAGAAGTAAAAACTTTGAGGTTCGCCGATGACATTGTAATTCTGTCAGAGACAGCAAAGGACTTGGAAGAGCAATTGAACGGAATGGACAGTGTCTTGAAAGGAGGATATAAAATGAACATCAACAAAAGCAAAACGAGGATAATGGAATGTAGTCAAATTAAATCGGGTGATGCTGAGGGGATTAGATTAGGAAATGAGACACTTAAAATAGTAAAGGAGTTTTGCTATTTGGGGAGTAAAATAACTGATGATGGTCGAAGTAGAGAGGATATAAAATGTAGACTGGCAATGGCAAGGAAATCGTTTCTGAAGAAGAGAAATTTGTTAACATCGAGTATAGATTTAAGTGTCAGGAAGTCGTTCCTGAAAGGATTTGTATGGAGTGTAGCCATGTATGGAAGTGAAACATGGACGATAACTAGTTTGGACAAGAAGAGAATAGAAGCTTCGAAATGTGGTGCTACAGAAGAATGCTGAAGATAAGGTGGGTAGATCACGTAACTAATGAGGAGGTATTGAATAGGATTGGGGAGAAGAGAAGTTTGTGGCACAACTTGACTAGAAGAAGGGATCGGTTGGTAGGACATGTTTTGAGGCATCAAGGGATCACAAATTTAGCATTGGAGGGCAGCGTGGAGGGTAAAAATCGTAGAGGGAGACCAAGCGATCAATATACTAAGCAGATTCAGAAGGATGTAGGTTGCAGTAGGTACTGGGAGATGAAGAATCTTGCACAGGATAGAGTAGCATGGAGAGCTGCATCAAACCAGTCTCAGGACTGAAGACCACAACAACAACAAACATGGCTACACTCCATACAAATACTTTCAGAAACGACTTCCTGACACGTAAATCTATACTCGATGTTAACAAATTTCTCTTCTTCAGAAACGCTTTCCTTGCCATTGCCAGTGTACATTTTATATCTTCTCTACTTCGACCATCATCAGTTACTTTGCTCCCAAAATAGCAAAACTCCTTTACTAGTTTAAGGGTCTCATTTCCTAATCTGATTCCCTCAGCATCAGCCGACATAGTTCGACTATATTCCATTATCCTCGTTTTGCTTTTGTTGATGTTTATTTTATATCCTCCTTTCAAGACACTGTCCTTTCCGGTCAACTGCTCTTCCAAGTCCTTTGCTGTCTCTGACAGAATTACAATGTCATCGGCGAACCTCAAAGTTTTTATTTCTCGAATTTTACTTTTGTTTCCTTCACTGCTTGCTCAATATACAGATTGAATAATGTTGGGGAGAGGCTACAACCCTGTCTCACTCTCTTCCCAACCACTGCTTCCCTTCATGCCCCTCGACTCTTATAACTGCCATCTGGTTTATGTACAAATTCTAAATAGCCTTTCGCTCCCTGTATTTTACCGCTGCAACCTTTATAATTCGAAAGACAGTATTCTAGTGAACATTGTGAAAAGCATTCTCTAAGTCTACAAATGCTAGAAACGTAGGTTTGCCTTTCCTTAATCTTTCTTCTAAGGCAAGTCATAAGGTCAGTATTGCCTCATGCGTTCCAATATTTCTACGGAAACCAAACTCATCTTCCCTGAGGTCGGCTTCTACCAGTTTTTCCATTCGTCTGTAAAGAATTCGTATTAGTATTTTGCAGCTGTGACTTACTAAACCGATAGTTCGGTAAATTTCACATGTGTCAACACCTGCTTTCTTTGGGATTGGAGTCATTTTTGAGGAATACTATTGAGAAAATTTAGAGAACCGCCTTATGAAGATGACGGTTCTGCTGCGGTCCACATACATTTCACGTAAGGACCACGAAGATAACAACGAGAAATTAGGGCTCATACAGAGGCATATCGACAGCCGTTCTTCCTCGCTCTATTGTGGGAGTGCAACAGGAACGGAAACGATTAGAAGTGGTACAGAGTACCTTCTGCCTCCCTCCGTTCGGTGATTTGCAGAGTACACAGACGTACATATACATCAACAAGGATACTCTGCAAATCTCGTTTAAGTGCCTGGCAGAGCGTTCATCGAACCACCTTCACAATTCTCTATTATTCCAATCTTGTATAGCGCGCGGAAAGAATGAACACCCATATCTTTCCGTACGAGCTCTGATTTCCCTTATTTTATCGTGGTGATCATTTCTCCCTATGTAGGTCGGTGTCAACAAAGTAGTTTCGCATTCGGAGGAGAAAGTTGGTGATTGTCACTTCGTGAGAAGTTTCCGTCGCAACGAAAAACGCATTTCTTTTAATGGTGTCCAGCCCAAATCCTGTTTAATTTCAGTGACACACTCTTCCATATTGCGCGATACTGCAAAACGTGCTGCCCTTCTTCGAACTTTATCGATGTACTCCGTCAGTCCTATCTGGTAAGGATCCGACACCGCGCAGCAGTATTCTAAAAGAGGACGGACAACCGTAATGTAGGCAGTCTCCTTAGTAGATCTGCTACATTTTCTAAGTGCCTTTCCAATAAAACGCAGTCTTTGGTTAGCCTTCCCCACAATATTTTCTGTGTGTTCCTTCCAATTTAGGTTGTTTGAAATTGTAATTCCTAGTTATTTAACTGAATTTACGGCCTTTACATTGTGTTACAAGAAGGTACGGCCAAACTTTCAGGAAACATTCCTCACACATGAATAAAGAAAAGATGTTATGTGGACATGTGGCGGGAAACGCTTAATTTCCATGTTAGTGCTCATTTTAGTTTCGTCGGTATGTACTGAACTTCCTCGATTCACCGCCAGTTGGCCCAATTGAAGGAAGGTAATGTTGACTTCGGTGCTTGTGTTGACATGCGACTCATTGCTCTACAGTACTTGCATCAAGCACATCAGTACGCAGCATCAACAGGTTAGTGTTCATCACGAACGTGGTTTTGCAGTCAGTTCAATGTTTACAAATGCGGAATTCGCAGATGCCCATTTGATGTATGGATTAGCACGGGGCAATAGCCGTGGCGCGGTACGTTTGTATCGAGACAGATTTCCAGAACGAAGGTGTCCCGACAGGAAGACGTCCGAAGCAATTGATCGACGTCTTCGGGAGCACGGAACATTCCAGCCTATGACTCGTGACTGGGGAAGACCTAGAACGACGAGGACACCTGCAATGGACGAGGCAATTCTTCGTGCAGTTGACGATAACCCTGATGTCAGCGTCAGAGAAGTTGCTGCTGTACAAGGTAACGTTGACCACGTCACTGTATGGAGAGTGCTACGGGAGAGCCAGTTGTTTCCGTACCATGTACATCGTGTGCAGGCATTATCAGCAGCTGATTGGCCTCCGGGGCTACTTTTCTGCGAATAGTTCATCCAACAATGTGTCAATCCTCATTTCAGTGCAGACGTTCTCTTTACGGATGAGGCTTCATTCCAACGTGATCAAATTGTAAATTTTCACAATCAACATGTGTGGGCTGACGAGAATGCGCACGCAATTGTGCAATCACGTCATCAACACAGATTTTCTGTGAACGTTTGGGGACGCATTGTTGGCGATGTCTTGATTGGGCCCCATGTTCTTCCACCTACGCTCAATGGAGCACGTTATCATGATTTCACACGGGATACTCTACCTGTGCTGCTAGAACATGTGCCTTTACAAGTACGACACAACATGTGGTTCATGCACGATGGAGCTCCTGCACATTTCAGTCGAAGTGTTCGTACGCTTCTCAACAACGGATTCGGTGACTGATTGATTGGTAGAGGCGGACTAATTCCATGGCCTCCACGCTCTCCTGACCTCAACCCTCTTGACTTTCATTTATGGGGGCATTTGAAACCTCTTGTCTACGCAACCCCGGTACCAAATGTAGAGACTCTTCGAGCACATATTGTGAACGGCTGTGATACAATACGCCATTCTCCAGGGCTGCATCAGCGCATCAGGGATTCCATGCGACGGAGGGTGGATGCATGTATCCTCGCTAACGGAGGACATTTTGAACATTTCCTGTAACAAAGTGTTTGAAGTCACGCTGGTACGTTCTGTTGCTGTGTGTTTCCATATTCCATGGTTAATGTGATTTGAAGAGAAGCAATAAAATGAGCTGCAACATGGAAAGTAAGCGTTTCTGGACACATGTCCACATAACATATTTTCTTTCTTTGTGTGTGAGGAATGTTTCCTGAAAGTTTGGCAGTACCTTTTAGTAACACCCTGTATATTTAACTGATTTATCGTGTGACCTAAGTGTAACGGATTCCTTTTAGCACTCATGTGGATGACATCACACTTTTCGTTACCTAGGGTCAACTGCCAATTTTCGCACCATTTAGCTATCTTTTCTAAACCTTTTGCAGTTTGTTTTGATCTTTTGATGACTTTATCGGTTGATAAATGACACCGTCATCTTCACAAAACCTAAGACAGCTGCTCAGATTGTCTCCTAAATCGTTTATATAGATAAGGAGCAGCAAAGCGCCTATAACACTACCTTGGGGAACGTCAGAAATCACTTCTGTTTTACTCTATGACTCTCCGTCAATTACTACGAACTGTAACCTCTCTGAGAGGAAGTCACATATTCAGTCACATAACTGAGACGATATTCCATAAGCAGGCAATTTCACTAGAAGCCGCTAGATGCAAAGTAAAAGCTTTCCTGTATCGGGTACTCTGATTTTCAAATTTAGCCTTATTACTTTTTGTCTCCTCTATGATTCTAGAACGTACTATTAGAAACATGTTCGTATATGTATCGAAGGTATACAAACGAGTATTATATGCAGCTTTCAAAACATGATGTAAAGCCATGGTACATTATTAGGCAAGGTCGTACTTGAGATGTTATGCTGTTGCCTTTCTCCAACTTAGAACTGACTTACCTAGCCAATTGTAGAGATACCTGCAATTTCACGTGGACTCCGATTGATGATGCTACCCGGTAATTTTTACGTCAACACAATTTTTCAGAGGAACAAGAAGTGATAAGTGAAAGCTATAAATTCTAGGATTCACAGGGATTCGCACTCAACACTTTTGGATCTGTTGCCAGCCACTTTACCACGCAGTCATGGCGCTCCACTAAACATTAATTAATAAAGAATTAATGTGTGTGACAAGTAATTACAGGAAACGTGAAATAAACTTACGAGCTATCAGTATGTCATATTGATTTAATTCTATCTGAAAATATAGTGCATATAAAAATTGTATTTAATGTTAACGTTTTATTAAATACAGAGTATTAGATATATAAATGCAGATTTTTATTGGTGATGGAGGGGAGTGTACTGAACTACATTACGACAGTATTTACATTATATGCAGACTTATAATTACAGGTGTTAGAAGTAGTCAGCCGATCAGGTGTTGAAGCATGGACACATGACCACAAGACGATTGGTCAATACTGACAGGCATAGACCTTTTAGTGGTTCAGTTACGAATATGCAGAAAACAGGAGGAAGTAAATTTTGTGATGTCTTTTTGGGATGAATGCAGAGAAAAAACAATAACAAAATGAAGAGGGTAGATATTAAGATACCAATAAACATAATATCAGCATTTATACCACTACTATGTAGCACGGACTGACCTTTCTCAACAGTGTATTCAGTTTCTATTAACTCCTAAATGATATTTGTCTTATCGGCATTGCATTTTAGTCCAAGACTTTCTTTCCTCAAAAGTGTAATATGTTCTCTGTGATACAAAGAGAAATAGCCCAGCTCAGGAGAACAGCAGAAAACAATATTTGGAAACGGAAAGTACGTTTGTGTTTTCAACTCTCGCGGCTTCGGAGTCAGTTGAACAAGGAAGGGCAGTAAAATGACCATACTGTAATTGAACAAATCATCCAGTATTATACCTCAAATGACATGTAGACAGTAAATAAAGATTTATACCTCAACCAAGACGACTAAACGTTACACTAAACTTTGCTGCTCTAGAAAATTTCGCCATTTCAATACCTCTTAATCCACTATTTTCGAAACCCACTAGTAAAGAAATAGTACAGGAACGCTTGCATAAAGGTTGGTTAAGAACTTTCTGCTTGTAATATGGAAGTACGAAGCACGATGGACGATTATTTGAGATCGAAATTTGAAGCAAAAATGACAGACTATAATATTTCATAGTGTCTATATATATAGTAATGGCAAGTAGGTATGTAACCACAGAGGTGATTTGCTGCGTTTGTTTCGACGTATAATGTTACATCGTCATAGATAGCTCTGCACAATATGAATGCCTGACAATCAAATTATCTCCGATGCAAACGGTTACATGTATTGCTGCTATCATTAATTCCTCGAACAACTATATTTCGTTAAGAATCGATGAACGTCGAAAAGGTAGACAATAATTAAAACGGTGGTATTAAAAGTAGCTGTCGACTGCTCAGATTTCATTCGCCCTTCCACATATTGAATGAAACAGCAAGCCCACTCTACAGTACAGAAACACAAATACACAAATGGAAAACAATAAGTATGTGTCATTTTAGTCGTCACAGCAATAGTTAATATTCATGGAAACGAAACGACGAGAAATTTATTCAGCAGCTGCCAACATTATACACAAACAAGTGAATATATTAATATGTTATACTGGAGCGTTCGGTATCACCTCCCCGCCGAACTCAATACCCTGGGAACTCGATTTTGTACTTCGTTGTAAGCGTTTCCATTGGACTGACAGTGTGGTTCGTTTGTATCAACTCCATATTGATCTCTCTGTATTTGTAATGAAGCACAACCTGTAACACAAGCAGTCTCCACTGAGCGATACAGCTTTTTCTTTCCGACAGTTTTAGGTCTCAATGTCTATCAATGCTGTGTAAAAGGTTATTCTAGATATCTCACAACAGGTCATATTCACCAGCTTTTCATCTGAACACGATTATATGTAAGACTAAGGGTACTTCATGTCTCAATCAATCACTTCAGTTTTGACGTTTCTCAGCACTACGATACTTCGAATTTATCCATCTTCCTCTTCTGAGACTGTTTGTTAGGCCATGTTTGGAATGTATAAAACATGGTGTTTCTATTCTCGAGATGCAGAAGAAAAATGTTACAAATTTGAAGGAATGAGCCCTAATTATTGAAGCACAATTTAAATAATCGAAATAATCAGAGAACGACGTAATTCATTGAAGTATACAGAACTTATACATTGAAGAACCAAAGAAACTGGCACACCTGCCTAATTTTGTGTAGCGTCCCCGCGAGCCCGCAGAAGTGCCGAAACACGACGTGGCATGGACTCGACTAATGTCTGAAGTAGTGCTGGAGGGAAATGACACCATGAATCCTGCAGCACTGTCCATAAATCACTAAGAGTACGACGGGGCTGGAGATCTCTTCTGAATAGCACGTAGCAAGGCACCCCATGTAAGCTCAATAATATTCATGTCTGGGGAGTCTGGTGGCCAGAGGAGGTGTTTAAACTCACGACAGTGTTCCTGGAGCCGCTCTGTAGCAATTCCGGATTTGTGGTGCGTCGCTTTGTCCTCCTGAAATTGCCCTAGTCCGTCGGAATCTACAATGGACATGAATGGTTGCAGGTCGTCAGACAGGATTCGTACGTACATATTACTTGCCAGAGTCGCATGTAGACGTACCAGAGGTCCCATATCACTACAACTGCATAAGTTCCACACCATTGCCATGTCTCCACAAGCTTGAAAAGTCCCCTTCTGAGAGGCACAGTCCATAGTTTCATGAGGTTGTCTCCATACCTGTACACGTACATCAGCTCGATACAATTTGAAACGAGATTCGTCCGACCTGGCAACCTATTTCCTCTCATCAACTGTCCAATGTTGGTGTTGATAGTGAGCGGTAAAGCTCTGTGTCGAGCGCTCATCAAGGGTACACGAACGGGCCTTCGGCTCCGAAAGCCCATATCGATGACGTTTTGATGAATGGTTCACACGCTGACACTTGTTGATGGTCCAGCACTGAAATCTGCAGCAATTTGCAAAACAGTTTCATTTCTGTCTGTTCATTTTGGGTGAGGCTATCGTCTCTCAACAAATTTTGACCACTTAATTGAAGGAAGTCATTCTAAAGAACAATATATTCTACTCCTGCACTTTTTACTTACATGGAATTTGTTCAGTACTTAAAACAGTGCCACCACTCACATATGATAAGAAACGAGAACAGGTACCACGTGACTCAATAATTCCACAACAAAACTAACTGAAATAACATAGAAATTCATTAATACGGTCGTCAGCCCAATTGGGCTCTCTCTGTGCAGTATCTGATCAATAACGCGGACAACAATGAATAAGGAATAGTTTGATTATATGTGTGGCAAGAAAAGGCTTATATACGTTTCTGACAACACAGTACGTTACGAAATAATAACGAATAAAGAAAGCAATGGGCTGATATAATAAAAACTGCTATTTAAAAGTGGTTATTACAAAATAAATGACTGGCTGCAGGTAGCCCTCTTATGATAATAACCTACATAAGCTCAAATTAACGTTTACTCAGGTGTACTAGATTCCTGGACCTGCCAAAGTGCGTACTTTGAACACATTGTAATTGGGACGAAAATTCTGCTGCATTAATTAAGCAACTGCTACTTTTTACCAGACTAACCACGCCAAAATACGAACCATGCCAGTACACAATAGTACTATTATAACAGACACAGATAAGATATATGTGTTGTCGCGGTGATCTTCAGTCCGAAGATTGGTTTGATGTAGCTCTCCAAGGCACTCTATCATATGCGAGCCTCTTTATCTCCAAATAACTACTGCAACCTACATCTTTATGAATCTCCGTACTGTATTCATCTCTTGGTCTCCCTCTACATTTTTACCACCCAACCCCCCCACCCCCCCCCCCACCCTCCCACACACACACACAAACGTTTCCTTTCAATACAGAATTTGTGACCCCTTGATATCTGAGAATGTGTCTTATCGACCGTTGCCTTCTTTCGATCAACATGTCTCACAAATTTGTTGTCTCACCAACTGTGTTCAGTACTTCCTCATTAGTGACGTGAACGACGCATGGAAAGTTCACCATTCTTCTGTGGCACCACAATTCAAAAGCTCACATTCTGATTTATGTAAACTGTTAACTGTCCGTGTCTCACAACCATACATGGCTACACTCCATACAAATACCTTCAGAAAAGACTTCCTAACACACAAATCTATATTGGATGTTTACAGTTTTCTCTTCCCCCACTCTACACATTATATCCTCTCTACTTTGGTCACCTTATTTATTTTGTTGCCCAAATAGCAAAGCTCATCTATTAATCTAAGTGGCTCTATCGATAATTTGATTATCTTAGCGTCACCTGAATTAATTCGACTACATTCCATTATACTTATTTTTGTTTTTTTGATGTTTATGTTATATCCTCCTTTCAAGACACTGTTCACTCCATTGAACTGAACTTCCTTGTCCTCTGCTGTCTCTGAAAGAATCACATCATCGGCAAAACTCTCAAAGTTTTTATATCTTCTCCTTGAACTTGAATTCCCATTCCAAATTTTTCTTTGGTTTCCTTTCCTGCTTGTTCATTGTACGCATTGACTAACATTGAGGATAGGCTACAATCATGGTTCGCTTCCATTCAATCACTGCTTCACTTTCATGCCTATTGAATCTTATAACTGCCGTCTGATTTAAGTACAAGTTGTAAATAGCCTTTCGCTCCCAGCATTTTTTTAAATTTTCTAACTTGCCTGCCCAATGAAGGGATCTAACATTCCACTTTTGAATCTTCAAAATGCTAGTCTTCTTTCTCCTGATGACCATATCCTCCTGATTAGTTCCCGCCCAGAGATCCGAATAGGGGACTATTTTACTTCCGGAATATTTTACCATAGGGATGCAATCGTAATTTAACCATATAGTGAAACTGCATGCCCTGGGGAAAAATTACGGCTATAGTTTCCCCTTGCTTTCATCCGTGCGCTGCACCAGGACAGAAACACCGTTTTGGTTGATTTTACAACGTGGGATGAGCCAGTCGTACAGACTGTGGTCCCTGCACCTACTGAAAAGGCTGCTGCCCCTCTACAGGAAACACACTTTGTCTCGCCTCTCAACAGGTACCCCTCAGTTAAGCTTGTACCTACAGTACGTCTATCTGTATCGCTGAGGCACGCAAGCCTCCATACCGACGGCAAGGTCCATGGTTCATGGAGGAGAAGTGAACTTAAGTTATTCTTTTCTTTGAACTGAAGTTGCCAGAATTACTTTAATTTTAGCTACTTTACTTTATCTTCATTTAATTGGCAAGAATGATATTTCCTCTAAATATTACTGCACAAAACTGACAACTTATTGAGGCTTTATTATTAATCACTTTCAATTATCATTTTAACAAACAAGCACAACTGGCCGTGATTTTATATACTTTTCTTTTAGCTATTTAAACAACAATACTCCGATATTCCATAACTTAAAAGGAATACGACGCTAAGTACGTGGCAATGACAAATAATAATGCATGCCTGCCTAGCTGGGTGGTAACGTGCTTGCCTCCCATACACTCTGTCTTGGTTCGATTCCCGGCCGGGTTGAAGATTTTCTCCACTCTGGGACTGGGTGTTGTGTTTTCTTCGTCTTCATTTCATCCACATCAGCGGCCGCAAGTCGCCCAATGTGGCGCCGACTGAAATAGGACTTGCACCTAGCTGCCGAACCAAATTGGGACATGCCATACGATCATTTCATTTCATTACAGAGAGTAATAAGATCAGGTACCTATAGTTTTTACGTACAGCACTTATTACCGAACTAAAATTCACCGAGATAGTCACAGGATAATTCCTCACAAAGTTCCTAACATGAACCAAAATAAAACAAGCCTACAGTCGTTGCTGGAGTCAAGCCGTCGTCTTGGTTGTCGTGTACGATGCTACCATTGCTCCATGTAATATTGGAGGCACACCTTGATTCTCAATGATCGTTTATGGGGCAGCGTCTTGATGTATTGGAGCCTCTTACAGCTGCCCATAGATAATGCTTCTACACGTGCCTTTTCTCTCTGCCAGTGATACCACTTTTCGTAACTTTCCCTCATGGCTTTAACCTAGAATAAACACTTCTTAATACAAAATTATTTATACGGGTTACAGTACATATCACATTTCTAATTAACACATAGAATTATATCTGAAGATTTACAGTATAAAAGAACTGCATTCTCTTTACAATAAACATAGCGGGTAAAAATAGTAGGTAGCACATCTGAATTATAGTGTGTCTTATAGATTCACTATGTGTGAAGATTTCAACATGCTACAGCGATTCACTTGTGTACATAGTTCCAAATTAGAAATATCAGCGTCAGTAGAATGAAACGAAGTAGATCCACTACCCCATTTGCTCTTCGGTGTAGCATCACAGTAATTGGTTCAAGAGCAAACAATGTTGATACAAGCTTCACAGAAAACAAATAATAAGAAATCAAAATTTACACAGTAGGGCCATGTAAAGAGGCAGAAGACAAGTAATGTAACTGATGGAAGCTGTGTCAAAATGTACAGATATTAGATAACCGAAACAAAATCTTGTAATTGAAATTTTCCGAGAAGAGAAACACTAACAATGCTGTAAGCTTCAAGTAATCCACGTAACGTTTTTCTTTTCTGTAATAGAATCCTTGACGCTCAATATTTAAATAATCATTTTGTAATCTTTTTATAACTTCAAACGCTGCATCCTTGCAGAAACATAAAATTAAGTTACTCGCACTCGAATACACTCAGCCACACACTCACACACACACGCACACTCGCACGCGCGCACGCACGCACACACACACACACACACACACACACACACACACACACATACACACACGCTCAGAGATATAAAGAACAGGAACGATCAGACGATTACATGCAACACTCATATACATAAACTAGACAAGTGATTCTTTATCAAAAAAATAGTGTTACGGCAAAAATCATTCACAGTTCTCGTAAGACAAACTTGAAATTCACGTCTGACCAGCAGTGAAGTGTTTCACATCATGTAAGTATCGAGAAATGAAGTATGAAAACTACAAAAACAATGGACCATAAATAAATGTTACATTCTAACAAGAAGAAGCATTTGATATAAGAATAAATAGTTTTGCTGCGGTATGTACCGATTAATATTTTCTTGAGCTTCCAGCCGCGTCTAGTGATATAAAGTCCACGAGCTTTCGGCCGAGTTCTCCTCAGCCATTGTCAAGTGATAATGGCCAAGGAGAACTCTGCCGAAAGCTCGTGTATTTTAAACCAAGGGGCGCAGCTGTAGGCCTGAGAAAATTTTATCAAAATCATTTGAAGTTTTAAAATCAGTGTTTATGCAAATGCTCCGGTAAAAGACTGCATCAAAAGACTTATTATGAAATCTATTGGCATTTGCGAATACAGACAAACGTCAGCTGTATAATGGAATGATAACTACGAAAATTTGTGACTGACCTGAGCTCGTACTGGGATTTCTCGCATACCGCGAGCAGTCGCCTTACCAATGCGCTATCCAAGTACGGTTCATGTGCACCCCCAAACTTCGGTATGTGTCAACCATGTGTTTGCAACCAGCACTCGTACGACCATTACGTATATTCTCGTACAGGGGAGAAACTTTAATTAAAGTGGCCTGCCCGATGTTGGCGCATAAATACGACATTGCAGTGCCTATTTTGTTGTGAAGTACGATGCAACGGTCCTTCCGACATGCATGCATGCCTGGTCGCTGGGAACCGCAGCGATTGACAATATTTTTTCAACTACCTATGGAGCGCGCTACACAACCCGCTGCTCCATTGGATCATCCACGGCGAGAGACGATAAAAGTGGTGTAACGCAGATGACTTTAAAAATAACAACGGTGACCCAACAAAAGATACGAGAAGATGCGCTAGGATGGTATGGCAAAGTGAAGACCCTAGTTACAACTACTTCTGAAATGATTGTTCATTTTCATCAATCGGAGGGGTGACCTCCCTTTCCTTTTTCATGGCGCGACGTGACGTGTATATCAACTGAAAAAAAATCCTGCTGCAGGATAGTGTTTAGATTTGCACCCTCAATCCCCTTACCCTCCTTTTTCCCTTCGGTGCGAAGGGGCACTGTGGCCAAACCCCGTGAGACGACCCCTGCGAAAAAAAATGTAATTTGTACATAGTTTATCCTCTCCAATTTTTATTGAAATACTTTTTTTAAAAAAAAAGAAAGTGGTAAATTCAATCTCCCATGGGGAGCAGTAACTCCGGTTTCGAATCCTTGCCAGATACAAATTTTTATCTTTCCGTATTGCATTACCACAATGCTCTGCGCTGCTGGAAGTTAAGAATTACTACCCATCTCTCCCCTCTCTTTCCCATTCTCTACTTCATACAAAAACTGTAAAAGTTTTCAAGCGTAAAATGAGGCTCAGGAGCGTTTTTCTATATATAACTACCTCTGTTAGTTACATCTTTGCGAATTATCTCTCCAGCAACAGACTGTGTTCTGTTGCTTTTTTTTTTTAAATGCAATGCTATAGTTGGGTACTTGTTTTCTGATAGCGGCTATCGAGACGAATCCAATGATATGTAACAGTAAGGTCTTTGAAGGTCAACGAAGGTCACAAAGGTGGCACTGACGTCCATTTACAGAAGGTGTTCGAAGTAATGACCATTGGCATCAGTGCAGTGCTGCAGTCCTCTTACCGTGGACTGAGTGGTGTCACTTACCACATCGGCACTTATCGAAGCACATGCTCTGAGAATTCTGTCTCGCATATCTTCAGGTGTAGTTGGAACGTCTTTATAAACAATGAGTTCTACGAATCCCCACAATAAAAAATCCAGAGGCGTCGAGTTCGCCCGCGACACATCTCCTCCGCGCCTATCCAAGGATTTGGGAATTGTCTCTGCAACTCGTTTCTAGCCATCAGCGAAAAACGTGCCGGACATCCATCGTGCTGATACCACATTCTGTTCCTTGTTCGTAAAGGTATTTCTTCCAGTAACAGACGTAATGTTTCTTACAGGAATGTGGTGTACTTCCTACCATTGAGACTTCCTTCGGTGAAATAATTCTATCCTCAAAAATCACACGCCATACATACACCGACCACGGTTTTTGGTGTACAACTTGCCGCAGCCAACATTGATTTTAAGTTGCCCAATAATGCATGTTATGCAAATAAACACTTCCATGGTTCGCGAATGTAGCCTCGTCAGTAAGTAAAATCAAATTAATAAACGTGTTACCCATATGATTCTGAAGTTGAGCCCATCGGCAGAATTCAAATGGTTCAAAAGGCTCCGAGCACTATAGGACTTGACATCTGAGGTCATCAGTCCCCTAGAACTTAGAACTACTTAAACCTAACTAACCTAAGGACATCACACACATTCATGGCCGAGGCAGGATTCGAACCTGCGACCGTACCGGTCTCGCGGCTCCAGACTGAAGCTCCTAGAACGGCTCGGCCACAAAGGCCGGCAGAATGGTGTTTACATGTAAATCGCCCGTAAGATGGATCAGCCGTATTCGACGAATATTTACTGTTTGTACGATATCCGAGAGACAATTGTCAGCGCATGTGCTTCAGTAAGTGCCGAAGTGATAAGGAATACCACTCTATCCATGATAAGAGAATGCAGCACGGCATTGATACCAATGGTCATCACTTCGAACACTTTCTGCAAACGGACGTTCATGTCACCTTTGTGACCTTCGTTGACTTTTAAAGACCTTGCCGTTACACATCATCGGATTCGCCTCGATAGCCGCTATCAGAAAATAAGTACCAAACTATAGCATAGCAATTAAAAAAACAAAGTTGACCATACCTCTAACGCGACCCCGCCAGCAACAAAAAACCACTGTCATATTATGGGCCCCGTTGTCCCATGCAGCATTTGTCCCACAAACTTTTATGCCACTGTCATACTTCCGGAGTTATTCTAGGTCGCAATAGTTAGTGACTCACCCTGTATACTCATTCCACCTTTCTGCTTTCCGATCTTTGCTTAGCACTGTTTTTCCAACTGGGCTCTTGATATTCATACAGATGGTTCTCTTTTCTCCGAAGGTCTCTTGAAGTTTTCTGCAGGCAGTATCTATCTTACCCCTACTGATATATGCTTCTACATCATTACCTTCATCCTCTGGCCATCTCTGTTAGCCGTTTTGATCTTTTTTTTAATCTCATTTTTGACACGTTTTTATTCCTTTTTGCCTGCTTCATTTACTGAATTTTTATATTTTCTTCTTTCATCAATATAATTCAATATCTCTTCTGTTATCAAAGGATTTCTACTAGCCCTCGTCTTTTTGCCTACTTGATCATCTGCTGCATTTACTATTTCATCACTCAAAGCTAACCATTCCTCTTCCACTGTATCTCGTCCCATATTCTTGTCAAACGTTCTCTAATACTCTCTCTAAAACTCTACAACCTCTGTTTCTTTCAGTTTGTCCTTAAAATCCTACCTTTCTGCACTTTCTTCAGTTTTTAATCTACAGTTCACAACCAAGAAATTCTGATCAGTCCACATATGCCCTGGAAATGTCTTACAGCTTATTACTTGGTTATTAAATCTGTCTTACCACTACAGAATCTATCGTCGAAACCTATATCTACTTCAATATGCTTACTGTAATTATGCCTAGGTCTGCATCTAAATATATACCCCTAGAACTCCCCTCCTGTACCTAAACTTAGATACTTCTACGTCAGGGCGTAGTCTATCAAACGATCGCTGATGGTTTTGATCTAACTGAAAGCTGGAAGCATGAATGGTCCACAGAAACATTGGGAACAAGTGTCCATCACCTTGATCCCACAAAGAAGCCAAAAGGTTTTGACCTACCGAGGAGCCTTTGAAGCCGCCTCAACAGGTTAAGGACTGGATATGGTTGTTGTAGCTACCTCAGGTACAAATGTGACTGGATCAGTTCACAAATGTGTGTATGTAATCAAGAAGAGCAGACAATTGAATATTTAGTCCAACGCCGTCCACTTCATTCAAAAAATGGTTCAAATGGCTCTGAGCACTATGGGACTCAACATCTTAGGTCATAAGTCCCCTAGAACTTAGAACTACTTAAACCTAACTAACCTAAGAACATCACACACACCCATGCCCGAGGCAGGATTAGAACCTGCGACCGTAGCAGTCCCGCGGTTCCGGACTGCAGCGCCAGAACCGCACGGCCACCGCGGCCGGCTGTCCACTTCATTCATACCCTGGAATTCCCAATGACTTGTTCACTCTCACACCCAGCTTAATTAACTGGTTGAAAAACACGGACATTAAGGTTTAATCTTGTCTAACATCGTATGTATATTGTATAAATTATTTGCCTTATATCAACTTATATTGTATAAAATCACCATACGATTAACTAAATAAATTAATTAAATCAACGGGCCGGCCAGAGTGGCCGAGCGGTTCTAGGCGCTACAGTCTGGAACCGACGGCCGCTACGGTCGCAGGTACGAATCCTGCCTCGGGCATGGATGTGTGTGATGTCCTTAGGTTGGTTTAGGTTTAAGTAGTTCTAACTTCTAGGAGACTGATGACCTCAGAAGTTAAATCCCATAGTGCTCAAGCCATTTGAACCATTTTTTTTAAATTTAATCAAATTATGCAACAAATTTCTTTCGCCTCTAGATACATTCATTACCTGCTAATGAGTTACCCGACTTACCCGACTTACCCGTCTAGGCTCAAGTCTCTAGTCTTCTTCGCATTTCTGAAGCTTCTGTTCTCTTCCTGTCTAAACTATTTATCGTACACATTTCACTCCCGAACAAGACTGTACCTCACAAAAATACTTTCACAACACTTTCTACCGAACACATTTATGTTACATCAACTGAGTATCCAGTGTTGCTCGGGTACCTATTTATTCGAATTCTATTAGTCCATCTCCTTGTTTCTCCACTTTCTGTCCGTCTCTTCCACCTCCCGCGCTCTGGCCATCTCCTACTTCAGCCTATGTTTATCCATCTCTTCCTCCCTCCATTCTCTCTTCACCCCAGCTGAAAATTACTGGTTCTTACCACCATAGTATTTCTTTTGTTTATGTTCACTAAGTTTGGTTGAATTCATTCCAGGAGTCTTGGAGGAGTTTCTTGTCCTCGCTTTGTCCACATTCGTGCATGTCACATATATTTCACAGATGTTTAACATATTTCACATATATTTATACGAGTTTTTAATCTGTATCGAATTTCGTCCAGTTGTTTAGCTTTTACGCTGCTCAATGTTTATAACGTCATATCTCGGGAACTGTGTGTCGTACAATGATGTACGTTTGCAGCTGTATTTACTGGTATGTGTGGATGCTGTCTGCAAAATGTGTCGCAAATATGATTAGCAGTAAAAATTCTAATCAAATGGCTCTGAGCACTATGGGACTCAACTGCTGAGGTCATTAGTCCCCTATAACTTAGAACTACTTAAACCTAACTAACCTAAGGACATCACACACATCCATGCCCGAGGCAGGATTCGAACCTGCGACCGTAGCGGTCTCGCGGTTCCAGACTGCAGCGCCAGAACCGCGCGGCCACTTCGGCCGGCAATTAGCAGTAAAGAAGAAATAAATTAAAACGGTATGCGTGATGGAGCAGTATTATTGAGTGAACAGCGATAATGTCACGTGATAAACTTTTCTCCTCTCATTATTTTGTGGGGGTTTTTGGCGAGAAAAATTTCGCAAAAGTTTGAAATTACGTCTAAACTTTGTTCCAAGACACTAAGTGCTCTGATTCGCAAAAACTTGAGGAATGAAGCGCGGTTACTAGCGCATTTGTGGGTTACACTTTCACACACATCTTCCCATTTGATGGTAAGGTGGTTCTTACTCTCACAGCAATTTTGCTATACTGTAACTGATATTGTAGGAAGCAGGGTTGAAATCGGTCCAGCGGTTTAGAAGGAGATGTGGAACATACATACATACGTTTCTATACACTGAAGCTCCACGCGTATTCAGTTACACAGTGCGGCGTTGCTGTCGGCAACGCCTATATAAGACAACAAGCGTCTGGCGCAATTGTCAGATCGGTTACTGCTGCTGCAGTGGCAGGTTATCAATATTTAAGTGAGTTTAAACGTGATGTTATAGTCGGCACACGAGCAGTGGGACACACAATCTCCGAGGTAGAGATGAAGTGGGGATTTTCCCGTACGATCATTTCACGAGTGTACCACGAATATCAGGAATTCGATAAAAAATCAAATCTCCAACATCGGCGAGACCGGAAACAGACCCTGCAGGAACGGGACCGTCGACGACGGAAGAAAATCGTTCAACGTCACAGAAGTGCAACTCTTCCACAAACTGTTGTAGATTTCAATACTGGGCTGTCAGCTAGTGTCTACGTGCGAATCATTCAACGAAACATCATCGATATGGGCCTTCGAAGCCGTAGACCTACTCGTGTACCACAGATGACTGCACGACAAAAAGAATCGCCTGGGCCAGCCAAAACCGACAATGGACAGCTGATGACCGAAAATATGTTGTCAGGTCGGACGAGTCACGTTTCAGATTGTATCGAACGGATGGACGTGTACTGGTATGGAGACAAACTCATGAATCCATGGACCCTGCATCTCATGAAGGGACTATTCAAGCTGGTGGAGACCCTGTAATGGTGTGGGGCGTGTGCAGCAGGAGTCATATGGGATCCATGATACGCCTAGATACGACTCTGACAGGTGATACGTACGTAAGTATCCTGTCTGATCACCTGCACCCATTCACGTCCATTTTGCATTCCGACGGACTTAGGCAATTTCAGTAGGACACTGCGACACCCGGCCGTCCATAATTGCTATAGAGTGACTCCAGAAACACTCTTATGAGTTTAGAAACTTCCGCTGGCCACCAGGCTCCCCAGACATGACATTATTGATCGTACCCGAGAAGCCTTGCAACGTGCTGGTCAGAAGAGACCTCTACCCGTATCGTACTCTTACGGATTTATGGACAACCCTGCAGGATTCATGGTGTCAGTTCCCTCCAGCACTACTTCAGACATTAGTCGTGTCCATGCTATGTCATGTTGCGGAATTTCTACAACCTCGCGGGGGTCCTACACGATACTAGGCAGGTGTACCTGTTTATTTGGCTCTTCTGCGTAACATACATGGATTTCTGAATGCTACGCCTATCTTCCAGTAACGCTTTTCTTGGTATAGCCAGTCAGCATTTTATACTCTTTCTACTTACTATATCGACAGTTATTTTTCTCTCTAAATAACGAAAATCATTTGCATCTGATTTCCCGATCAAATTGGTTTAACATTGCTAGAAATAATTATGTTACACTCCTTTGCTCTTATTTCACTTTTGTTAAAGTTTCACTTACAATCTCTATACATACCACACAGTTCAACTGACGTTCTAATTCCTTTATCGTCTATGACATAACGAAATATACATGTCCTTTTTTTTGATTCTTGTGTCTATCTTTGTGTAAGGTCAGTATTGCCTCACGTATTCCTACATTTCGATGAAACTGAAACCTGTCTTCCTCCCATGTCTTCTGAATCTTCCCACTCTTTTGTTTTGTATTTCACAGCTATGATTTATTAATCAGAAGCTTCGGTAATATTCACTTCTGTCACACCTTGCCTTGTTTCGAACTGCCATTATTACCTCTTTACTGAAGTAAGATAATATATATCGCGTGGATATTGTGCAGTGCGTTTCGGCCACTCTGAGAAGATGGCGACAACATGAATGTCACATGCAGTCCAGTTCCTCTCCCACGCTAGTGGGACGTAAACAGTAATAGTTGCCAGCCATTGGTATACTACGTGAAATGTATGACACAGAGTTTGCCTAACAGTGGAACACCTGAACTTCCAACATGGTGGCATTCAATAGCATCTACATGGAAAAGAGTGCATGGAAATTCTACAGTGTGAGTGCGGAATGAATGGAAGAGGATGTTAATAGAATTATACCCGCCTACCAGTGACTGAAACACACTGTCAACCAGATACACACGGTCGTGGGACTAGTATGGAACTTTGTCGAAATATGACAGCTAGGGACTCAATCAAGTCTAAAACATACTCTGACATGACCTGTAATTAAGATGCGGGCATTAAATTTATGAGGTGTGTGTGTGTTTTTAGGTATACAGATATTGTGAACATGTAATGTAAACATTAGTGGCAGCTGTTTAGTATGTGTGATGCCTGTATGATGCTTAAATCAAAACGAAATAAGATCGTAAGAAATTACACAACCACATATCTATTTCTGAGAGACTTCCTATCCTGCCTCGCTCAATTTGGCATCGAAACGGTGTTCTTTTCTTTCATGTTTCCACTACGTTTGACTGCTCTGTACTAAGTCTGGAATAATACTAACCTTCTTACTTCATTAACATTGCATTTTGCTGAGTCTACATGTACACTAGCTCTCTGCAGTCATTGGTACACTGTTCTACACATCCTCAAGGTGCGGGTGCGAGAGGACGGTCATAGGAAGCGTGACCTCCTTACAAGCAGCTATTTCCTAATTCTACCCACATTTTTATTTATGCATTCTTATTCTGATTGAAACCGGCGGAGGGGTAGCTGTGGACATGGATATTCTGCAGTTAAAATAGCCTACATGATGAGCGATAGCAACAAAATCTAGAAGTGGCGTAGGCGACGGATTACTCTGACCTCCACCAAACACAGACGCCTAAAACGAAACACTTCTTCAAACTCACCCAAATAATGACAAACTTTAAATCCAGCCCTCTTCCTGCCAAAAACCTTATCCTGGATCCTCACTTTGCATAGGTTGTGTCTGAATTCTTTCTGATTGTGTAGTTTTCACACACATTAGTGCAGTGTTTCTGGTCGTCATTTCTTTACCTCAGTCTTTTTCAAGGGTGCTGTATGGAGAAACAATACAGCTACCTTGTCTCATGGAGTAGATCAAGTTCATCTGAAGGGCTACCATTATATTGCAAATTCTCTGCTTTGCTGGCAACGCATCTCTCTATCCATGTAACCTTCATTATTTTTCTTCATTACACCCTCTTGTCTGTCCTAATCGAGGTCCCGACACGCTACAGAGTTTCCAACAACATGCACATTTACTTCTCAAAGCTATAAAAACACAGTATCCGCTAGTATCCTTCTTTAACATATTTTCAGGCAGTAGACAGCTGCACATTTTGTTATACGAGGGTTATTCGGAAAGTAAGATCCCATCGGTCGTGAAATGGAATACACAATGAAAATCGGATGAATATTTGCACAGCTGTTTAGGACAGTGTGTGTATCATGCCCGTCGATCGCATCACATCGCTCTCTTCACTTATTGGCGAGCATAGATCACGTAAAGATGCCTAGGTAATAGTGCTCTCCGCCATGTGTGTGTGTGTCTGCTAAGAAATTTCGCCTGGTTTCATGCATCTCCATGTAACGTAACTATCATGCAGTACGTTTTCAGGAAAGTTCTCGGCCGCACACTCCAGGGGCAATGAAGACGATTCTTCAACGTTTTCAATCGGAAGTGACTGATCACCCACCACACAAGCCTTAAATTTTCATTTCAGTTAATGAACCGCTGACTACTTGGAGAATATTTTGGCACAGGCAACGAGCTGCAGACCAGCGTAGAGAATTGGCGGAGAGCGCAGGCGGCTGCCTTCTGTGACGAGGGTATTGAAAAACTGATACAATGATACAACGCAATAAAAATCGGCATGGCAACTACGTAGAGAAATATCTGTAAGGTGTGGCCAACTCTTACAAATAAAATTTTTTTTTCATATAGTGCCGTATCGTATCTTATATTTTAATAGTTACATTTTAATAGAGTTACCTGCCGTACCGTAGAACGCCTCTGCAGGTAGTTGTGATATATTTCGAGAAAACGTTATATAGCCTTCATATAGTAACCGATACGGTTCGTAGTGGTGATATATTGCGAAAAGAAATATGTGGCTTTCATATAGTAACTGATACGGCTCAAGAGTATAAAGGTATCGCAAGTTGAAAGTACGAGATTAATATGCATATGGCAACGCTGTGAGAAGACTGTAATAAACCTTTCCCACAAAACGTCGCTTCAAGTTGAATAGACACAAAGCATTTTTCCAGATGACGTTAAGGCTTTTAAAATGGTATGAAACTTACCTATTCTTAAATGGTTTTATTATTATTCAGAATATCATCATCATCGCCATAGTCATCATCATCATCATCATCATCTTCATCATCACCATCATCATTAGTGGCAAAAACAGCAATAGCAAAAGTACTATCAGTATTAACTTTACAGATTCTTAATAAGTTCTGTTTATTTACACTGTCTCTACACTCTAATCATTTTATTACTATTTGTCACGATAAAATTATTGTTGTTTCGTAGTGAGAGAGTTCCAATATTTTTGTTACCTCTCTCTGGTCGCATGAGACGTTAATATCAGGGACACTTGCTTTAATGTATAACTTATTTGACATTAATATGACTCACTCACGCTTTTTTCGAAAGCTTGTATGCAACGTAATTCAACGTTTTCAATCGTCACTTGTCATGAATCAACCATAAAAATGCTTAAATATGAATTTCACTGGCGCAAATGGATAACAACTCAAGTGTGACTAGAAAACGCGGCAGGGATACAATCTCACCTGGGACGAGTACTGAATAATATTGATGAAGTGTGAGGGCAGTCTCTAGTATACTTAGAGGTCTAATCGGTACTGTCCTTACTTCTGGGTGAAACGTGGATGGTGTGGAGGCCTTGTGGTTTAACACACTTACATTGTGGTACAGTCTTTTAACTAATACGAATTACACCTTGGAAAAGGTCAGTTATTACAATATTTAATCAGCCTGGTTTGGCAGGGTATGTTGGATTATATGGACACCACATGTCAGAACGATACAAACGAAACGACTATGTTTGAGGAAACATGAAACAATTCAGCGTTTAAGAAAACATATAGACCTGTTGGTTAGAAACTACAGCACATTACAGAACATCAGAATGGAACGCACTGACGTACCAGGCGAATTAGTAACCTTCCCATGAAAAGGAACAAAAATATAACTCCCGTTCATGGCCAACAACCGACATTATATGTGGGTTACTATTTAGTTGGACAGTTCCTCTCTATAGTATTCAAACTCACATGTAAAAATGTCACGAAATGGCCAAACTACCCTTCAGTTACCTATATCTGTTGTAATTCCCACCGGTGAAATCTTACACCTTCGAGGGCTGGTTCGTCTCAGTTGCAAATTCAAAAAATTAGTTACCTGCAAGTGGTGGTTCATGGCCCCAGTGGTTACCAAATATAAATTACATACAGCTTCACTTTAATAGTTAGGTTGGATCACACCTCAAGAACGCCAGGACACTTTCCATCCACAAGGCAGAGAGTTTGACATTCGTATACCCCATTTACACACACACACACACACACGCACTGGCGAGAAAAGGAAAGAAGACGGAGATACATCAAGGAAAATCGCGTACTTCCTCACCCGGTTCCCGAGATCGGGTGAATATTTCCGTCTCCCCCCCCCCCCAACGCCAACACAAAAAACAATATAAAAGTGAGAACTCATTAACAATAACTTATAGCTCAAAGCACATACAATTACTGTGGAAGTGGGTCAAGTCGTCATATTTTGTTAAGACGATAAAAATACGATATGTGTGAAATTCTGGTTCGATGTAAGAGAAGGCGTGAAGGACCGAATCTCATCAGGTTAAGTAAATAAATAATGACTTCAGGTTACATTGCACTCAGTGGTACTATTAATTAGAGTGACGTTGGCCACTAGAGAAAAGAAGCACAGTAGCTTCAGCAAGTCCATGAAATATGGTAAAACGGTGGTTCCGTATATTAAGAAAATCAGTTTCAAAATCAGTCAGTAATTGTACCATTCAGTAAAGAACTTCATTGTCGTCATGAATGAAGAGGCTATTCCAGAATGACAACAAGGTGATTTTCCAGGTGGTACATTTTCTGGAAAGCCAAAATGCAGACTTCTACAAATAAAATCTCCGGCAAGTCACGTAACATTGGGAAAAATACCGTCACTTTTGAAGGGTGAACATGTAAATAAGGACTAACATCATCCCAAATTTCAGTGTCGCTGCTCGATTTTTTTGAGGTAAAAACCATATGACTACCTCCGTGACGTATAATAAAATAATTTTCACCACGTCGCAACCCTTTTTAAGAAAATATCACAGAATAGCTCCTCACCGCACACTGCTTCACTTGCGTTTGTGTACTAATTATATCAAAAGTAATTTTATGAACAAATATTAGACTTTCTGAAAAATTTCTGTGTTTAAGATTCGTTTCTGTTTCTATACAGCTCTGAAAAAGCCGATTTGGAGTGGTGACAGTTATATGGCTTTGTTTGATCTAGTACACAAATTGCAACACGTTTTAAATTTTTCATATTAGTTAAGGCCAAAGTAGCATATGCTTTTCTGAATGTCTTTCTGGCTAAAAAGAGATTGTGGTAACAGGAGTCAGAGTTTTTTTGTTAATCTTGACTTATGAGGTCTTCTGGTGATGTTTCCACGGATATTTCTTTCTTTCTAACCGAAAAGTTTAACACTCTTGGCTTTAAAAACGTTTCAGTATAACGCAATATTTTCATAAAAAATTTCGTCCTCTCTTTTACTTCCACAGGGTCTGAATTTCCAAAGCACTGAAAGACGTTTCTCTTTTATTTCTAACCGACACTCCAAATTCAAATTTTCACAGATTTAGTTTCAATATTTTTCATCTCCTATTTTACCCTCAAAATTAATTAAATACGTATTGGTTCAAATGGCTCTGAGCACTATGGGACTCAACTGCTGTGGTCATAAGTCCCCTAGAACTTAGAACTACTTAAACCTAACTAACCTAAAGACATCACACACATCCATGCCTGAGACAGGATTCGAACCTGCGACCGTAGCGGTCGTGCGGTTCCAGACTGTAGCGCCTTTAACCGCTCGGCCACTCCGGCCGGCTTAAATACATATTGTCTCTTTTCTAACCGAGAAGCAAAACACAAATTTTCAGAGGTTTAGCTTTAAATATACTCTTCCAATGAAATATTTTCATAATACTTTTCGCCCCTATTTCACCGCCTTAGGAGCTTAATTTCCAAAAAACACTAAAACACGTACTTCTTATTTCTAACCTAGAAATTAAATACGAATTTTCATAGATGTGGCTTTAAAACAGCTTTAATAGTTCTTTAATAACGATTTACTTTAAAAAAACGTTCACCCACTATTCCCCCCCCCCCCCCCAGGCGTTGAGGTTCCAAAAATTATGAAAGGTACATTTTTTTGTCTTATACCAAGAAACTAAATGCAAATTTTCGTAGTTTTTGTTGAAAAATTACCTTAACAACGACAGTTTACAAAAACTTTTCATCTCTTGTTTCGCCTCCTTAGAGTGGGAATTTCGAAAAATTTGATCTTAAATGATGCCAACCCTATGAGATAAATGCTGTCTCAAAATTTCAAGGTTCTGTTGTTTGTGGTTTTGACTGCGCGATGGTGAATCATTAAGCGTGGACATCTCCTTTTATATACAGCGATTTATGTTCGATTAATCTTGTTCTTTAAGGCCACAGAGCCAGTGGTTATTAATCGTACTAGTGTGTCCAAAACAATCTATTTGACAGTAACCTCGGTCGTTTTCAATTATAGAAACATATCACCCCTCTTTCCCTATGGATATTAGGGGTGTCTTTTCACCAAGCGAGAATTTTTTATTTTTTTTTACACGTTGTAACTACATCGCTTTCTTGTTTATTCGTTTATTCGGTACACAATTTGCAATCAATCATATATATTATTTCTCAAGTCAATATCCCTTTTTTCACTACTTACTAATCGAACAGCAATGAATAAGGGACCGTTAGAATGTTTTATTTTTAACCGGTTTATGCCATTGCGTACTTATTTTACGTATAACGCTACTATTTGTGGAAAACTTTAACATAAAAGAGATTTTTTACTATTACAGGCAAAACAGCTTCATGGATGCCCAGCTTCTTACCAATAATTTTCGAAGCTAACTCATTAAGCAAGAACAAGAGGCTCCTTTTTCATATTACCTTATGACAAATATCATCTTGTTTGTTTTCAAGTACATATATTAACTTGATAATCTATATACAGCATTTCATAAACAATAACATTAGTCACTTCGGTGATTGTACAAGTTTACTTTTCTAAACGAATATATTTTCCGGCACAACAAACATAGAACACAGTTGCATATTAAAATTGCATTTGCTATCGCTATAAACAAATCACAGATACAAACGCTTCTTAGAGCAGGATTGCGTTTACCGAATCCTGTCTATACTTATGGACAGTTATAGGTTAACTTTTGAAGAGTAACTAAATTAACTTTATTTTTGTACCCTTTATAGAAAATGAAAACAAAAAATGCACGAAGTCTACATTCTTAGGTCAAATATCGTTTACACTGAAGTATTTTAGTGCTCTGTAAAGAATTTTGTTCAAATTGCTTATACAAGGATGTATCATAAATTCGTGATCATTATTTCACGTCGTTTGGTTCATTTTTTCTGTCTTCATTACCACAACTACCCTTATCCCAACGACTGTACTTATTCCAAATACTGTCATTATTTAAATTTATAAAAGTTGTAAGGCGTTCGCACGGATCTCCTGGTTTTAAGCTAGCCTCCCGAAGAGCTAGTAACTTGAAACATTCGACAGAACCCTCATATTAAATGGATGAGAATGCTATATTAACTAGCTTGCTTGTCTCGTGTGTGTGACGGAGAGTACGTTGTTTTGCTGTCTGTCTGTCTGCTTGATGTAAATTTTGCAATTAATTTATCCTAACTTTCCAGGCAGCTAGATGCTTGAACTCTTTACATAACTCAGAACTAGATGGCAATGCTATATCAACTCGCTTTCTTGTTAGGTATATGGCGGATAGGAATATGTGTAACACTGCTATTTCCCCTTTGCTCTGATCCAATCACAAATGTGTTACTGTAAGATCGATTGTTGGCAGGTCACCGAGCAAGGTAGATTCCCTCTAATGTTTACCTCCACGGCTGACTCAGTTGAAGAGAAACTGAAATAAATCTGAAACTAACTACATGTCTGCGTTGCAGTGTCATCAAACACAAGACTAAAATGCAAAAAAATTAATATTTAAATACAAATATGGTTCAGTGGAAAAACGGATTCCTAGAAAACGATAGGTAGTGGGATCGAATCTTGGACGGGACACGGATTTCTCATTTTCTGTTCTAGTCTAGTCTTCACCTCCCAACACTGTGAGGAGACCACATTTTGGCCATACGGGACTGAAAAATAAATTCCTACCCACAGGAAGTAACGATGAAATAATAATAATTCACTGTTTCCGATAATCAGATGTAGCCTACTACAAAATTCTTTGCTGCAAATGCACCAATTTGCTCCTAATGCATATAAAATCGTTGTTGCTCTAATCAGCGCCTGGTACTGCTCAAACCCTAGTTCTTCTCAAAGATCCTATATGTACGAAATTCTATTAGAGACAAATTGTTCGAAAACGCCAAGTACAGTTTTGAATGCCTAAAGGTGGTAGGTTTTAATACTCCACTCGCCATGCGAATTTAGAATACGGGTGACACACGAAACACCCTACCCTGAAACGGAAAGGGCTTTTAATTATATTATTTGTAGGTCACGTGAAAGTTCAATTTCCAAATGTTTAATAAAAACTGGATCTTAAAATTTCTCGTTATCACTCAAAGGTGACGGTAAACAGCCATTCGCAGCAATGACGTCTTCATCACTTTCAAATCTTCCGTTAAGGGTCCAAACATGTGAAAATCACTTGGAGCCAGGTCTGTACTGTATGGTGGATGTTCCAGCACCTCGAATCTCAACTTCTTTTTGCTTTGGCTGTCCGTTCAGCAGAATATGGGCGAGCGTTATCTTGCTGCAAGATGACACCTCTTCTCAGTTTTCCACGACGTTTGGATCTGATTGCAGGTTTTAGTTTCGTACGCAACACATCACATCCACCATACAATGCAGACCTGGCTCTAAAGCCTCGTTTACACTGGGGCGACGTCTTGCAACATTGTGGCATGCTACGGAAATTTGGCGTGCGTCGCCTTGTAGCATGCTACAAAAGGCAACATCTTGCGGCGTATGTTGCATGCGGCAGGTTAATTTATACCAAAGCAATAGAATTTGTGCCACGCGTGTGTCGGTCTTGCAGTATAAATGATCATAAAGTATCGCAGCGGCGGCCTACTTGGTACTTGCACAGGCAGCTAACAACGGAAATGAAAACCAAAGGAAAAGAAAACGATGGTGGAAGAGAAGATTATTTAAAGAAGGTCCACGAAATAGTATCCTAGGAACTAGAAGCACACGATGGTGCGTTATTTAGTAATATGTGCTATCGTCCCAGGCGCGTTAGTCCGCGCCATACCGTTGCCAAAAGGTGGCCTAACGGTAAATGTTCGCACAGGCACCGGGCCGGTCACAACCCTGTGTCAGGGCCCGGGGTGGGAATTTCAGCCCCCAGATCACCCAACTCTGCGGTACGACTGCTGCGGTATGACTGCCACACTACTTCCCACGCAAGCTCGCAAGTAAACGGATGACGCACCTTAGACGAAAGCCGGCCGAAGTGGCCGTGCGGTTAAAGGCGCTGCAGTCTGGAACCGCAAGACCGCTACGGTCGCAGGTTCGAATCCTGCCTCGGGCATGGATGTTTGTGATGTCCTTAGGTTAGTTAGGTTTAACTAGTTCTAAGTTCTAGGGGACTAATAACCTCAGCAGTTGAGTCCCATAGTGCTCAGAGCCATTTTTGAACCTTAGACGAAAGCAACAATGACAACATGAGAATGGTGCTTTAGTTCTAAATGTTTTGAAATACTTAACTACTACATAACACTTTTTCAAAATTAATAAGTAAACATATTAATAGTAATAATAGTAAGAATGTATTAAAAACTTTCAGTGTTCGGCTCCACAAATTTAAATTATATGAGTTTTACTCCAGTGCATGGGAAATAAACATCCCAGGTTGGGATGCATAAACTAAAGCCAGAGGAGGGGATGGTCTGATGCAGAGGGGGGGAAATCCCCCCATTCCCCCTGCAAATCCCACACTGCGTCATAGCTCCTGAACATTATTTCGTACAATAATTTTACAGGTACAATCATTTGTACACTCCTGGAAATGGAAAAAAGAACACATTGACACCGGTGTGTCAGACCCACCATACTTGCTCCGGACACTGCGAGAGAGCTGTACAAGCAATGATCACACGCACGGCACAGCGGACACACGAGGAACCGCGGTGTTGGCCGTCGAATGGCGCTAGCTGCGCAGCATTTGTGCACCGCCGCCGTCAGTGTCAGACAGTTTGCCGTGGCATACGGAGCTCCATTGCAGTCTTTAACCCTGGTACCATGCCGCGACAGCGTGGACGTGAACCGTATGTGCAGTTGACGGACTTTGAGCGAGGGCGTATAGTGGGCATGCGGGAGGCCGGGTGGACGTACCGCCGAATTGCTCAACACGTGGGGCGTGAGGTCTCCACAGTACATCGATGTTGTCGCCAGTGGTTGGCGGAAGGTGCACCCCCCCGTCGACCTGGGACCGGACCGCAGCGACGCACGGATGCACCCCAAGACCGTAGGATCCTACGCAGTGCCGTAGGGGACCGCACCGCCACTTCCCAGCAAATTAGGGACACTGTTGCTCCTGGGATATCGGCGAGGACCATTCGCAACCGTCTCCATGAAGCTGGGCTACGGTCCCGCACACCGTTAGGCCGTCTTCCGCTCACGCCCCAACATCGTGCAGCCCGCCTCCAGTGGTGTCGCGACAGGCGTGAATGGAGGGACGAATGGAGACGTGTCGTCTTCAGCGATGAGAGTCGCTTCTGCCTTGGTGCCAATGATGGTCGTATGCGTGTTTGGCGCCGTGCAGGTGAGCGCCACAATCAGGACTGCATACGACCGAGGCACACAGGGCCAACACCCGGCATCATGGTGTGGGGAGCGATCTCCTACACAGGACTACATCCAGCATCTCTACGATCGTCTCCATGGGAGAATAGCAGCCTGCATTGCTGCGAAAGGTGGATATACACTGTACTAGTGCCGACATTGTGCATTCTCTGTTGCCTGTGTCTATGTGCCTGTGGTTCTGTCAGTGTGATCATGTGATGCATCTGACCCCAGGAATGTGTCAATAAAGTTTCCCCTTCCTGGGACAATGAATTCACGGTGTTCTTATTTCAATTTCCAGGAGTGTATATTCGGAAACACTCTTCGAAATGAGTTGCAAACACAGTTATTAGTAAGACGTAATAAATTGAAACGGCATGCATGATGCACGGTTCTCCTGAAATACGCGTCGAAAGATGACAAAATTTTACACCTATATACAGTGATATATGTAAATACTGTCTACAAAATGTATTGCGTATTCAGTTAGTATTAACGAAGTAGTAAATTCAATCATCGTGCCTGATGAGGAATATTTACTGCATGAACGGAGAAAACGTAGTGAGAAATATTCCTGTTTCCTCTCATTACTCTGTGTGTTTGTCAGAGAGAAAAAATTTCCTAAAGGTCTACAGTTAAGTGTATAGTCCGTTGTAAGTCGCTAGGTGCTCCCTTCACAAATATTGCATTAATAAAATTTGCAAATTGACCCATCGTGGGCTATACTACGTTTTTACCCCCAACCCAGCCGCTTTGATAGGTAGGTGATTCTTATTCCACAACGATTCTTTCAGATGGTAAGTTATATGAGTAGCCAGTTTGCAACAAATCTGTCCCATTGTTTAGGAGGAGATGTGAAACGCAAGCTCATACCATTTTACCATTTATACATCATTATTTATATCCAAATAGTTATATTCTCAAAATTTCAAATGTGTTTCTTTAAACTGTTCGTAAAATTTTGAGGGGAACTGTCTATATGATTATGTTGAAACTCGACATTCCTTACTTCTACGTGCTTTTACACCAGCCAACAGAGAAATATTTAATTATCAGAATATTGAAATTTGGTGTTACGCTGTTGCCTAACTTTGTCTGCTTCAAGAACACGTAGAGACGACTTGGCTTGATGTTGGGGCTACGTAGAAAAAGTACGAGAAGCACCTGCCTTCCACTAACTATCCATGGTTACTAGGCAGCTAAGGCGCTTGGTGGTCTACAGGTTAAGCATAAACTCTTTCCCTAACAGCAAACATTTATTCCTAAGGAACTATGTTTGGTACAGTTGCGCAGTTTGTAGTAAGTAGCAGCTTAACTGGCGAAGATTTTATGGATGCACTTTTACAATGGCGCTGACAGCATCTGATTTCCTTGCTGTCTCTCTCTTTTCCACTGGATGACACACCGTGGCACGTGTTCGCAGTTTTGTAGCTCTAGTATCTAAATTACCTATACCTATCTCGTTTATCTTAAGTGTCTACTTATGCTTAAGGTGACATGTGATTCTACATGTTCTTTGATGTATAATACCTATGAAAGTGTTTGGTTAATGATTTAGGCCAGTATAGTTAATGTGCATATGTAATTTTAAAAGTAATAGTTTGTAGAAGTATTTAAATGTACAAATTTTGCTTGTAGAACTGGTTCATGCATAGGCAAAGTAGCCTTGTAATGATGTAAACTCTGAAGATAAGTTCCTCCGCAACGAAACTGGCTTGGCGGGAAGAAAAAATGTGGATTTGGCGGACTAACTGCAAGGTTCTATTGTGGAAAACGTTAGTCGGTGGCTAACACGCAAACTGTTCGCATCTTGTATCTTGTGCGCTGAATGAGAAACAAGATCTGCAAGATTATTTAATATAGGCTAGAATGTGGCAGAATTTTGGCTTGTAAATCATGACACACGTTAGTTAGCTCTGAAATACGGAAATCCGCCGCTAAAAGAGAATTTTCAGAGCTTGTTACGGAGTAAGCATCACGGCGAGTTTGCCACCTTTCTTGGTGGCGACAGAAGATCGCGACAGCCACTACCTTCGTCTCAAATCACCACTTGAGTACTGTATAATCTGTTGCACCTGTTATTTGGTTTCTTAGACAAACAGTGTGGTTGTTTTGTTTAAACTTTATGTTGAAGACCCATGTTTAGTAGACTACAAGCCATTAAAATTGCTACAACAAGAAGAAATTCAGGTGATAAACGGGTATTCATTGGACAAATATATTATACTAGAACTGACATGTGATTACATTTTCACGCAATTTGGGTGCATAGATCCTGAGAAATCAGTACCCAGAACAACCACCTCTGGCCGTAATAACGGCCTTGATACGCCTGGGCATTGAGTCAAACAGAGCTTGGATGGCGTGTATAGGTACAGCCGCCCATGCAGCTTCAACACGATACCACAGTTCATCAAGAGTAGTGACTGGCGTATTGTGACGAGCCAGTTACTCGGTCACCATTGACCAGACTTTTTCAGTTGGTGAGAGATCTAGAGAATGTGCTGGCCAGGGCAGCAGTCGAACATTTTGTGCATTCAAAAAGGCTCGTACAGGACCTGCAACATGCGGTCGTGCATTATCCTGCTGAAATGTAGGGTTCCGCAGGGATCGAATGAAGGGTAGAGCCACAGGTCGTAACACATCTCAAATGTAACATCCACTGTTCAGAGTGCCGTCATTGCTAACAAGAGGTGACCGAGACGTGTAACCAATGGCACCCCATACTATCACGCCGGGTGATACGCCAGTATGGCGATGACGAATACACGCTTCCAATGTGCGTTCACCGCAATGTCGCCAGACACGGATGCGACCATCATGATGCTGTAAACAGAACGTCGATTCATCCGAAAAAATGACGTTTTGCCATTCATGCACCCAAGTTCGTGGTTGAGTACACCATCGCAGGTGCTCCTGTCTGTGATGCAGCGTCAAGGGTAACCTCAGCCATGGTCTCTGAGCTGATAGTCCATGCTGCTGCAAACGTCGTCGAACTGTTCGTGCAGATGGTTGTTGTCTTGCAAACTTTCCCATCTGTTGACTCAGGAATCGAGACGTGGCTGCACGATCCGTTACAGCCATGATTATACGATTCCTGTCATTTCGACTGCTGGTGATATGAGGCCGTTGGGATCCAGCACGGCGTTGGGTATTACCCTCCTGAACCCACCGATATCATATTCTGCTAACAGTCATTGGATCTCGACCAACACGAGCAACAATGTCGTGATCCGATAATCCGCAATCGCGGTAGGCTACTATCCGACCTTTATCAAAGCCGGAAACGTGATGGTACGCATTTCTCCTCCTTACACGAGGCATCTTAACAACGTTTCACCAGGAAACGCCGGTCAACTGCCGTTTGTGTTTGAGAAATCGTTTGGAAACTTTCCTCATGTCAGCACGTTGCAGCTGTCGCCACTGGCGCCTACCTTGTGTTCATGCTCTGAAAAGCTAATCATTTGCATATCACAGCATCTTCTTCCTGTCGGTGAAATTTCTCGTCTGTAGCACGTCATCTTCGTGGTGTAGCGATTGTAATGGACATTGGTGTAATTAGTCATTTACCTAGGGAGGGTTCTTATCCACGTGCTGCAATGCTTCCGAGTATCCTATTTCATTACACTAAAAACTAATTCTTTCCTTTAATAACGCTGAATATCCTTTGTGGAGCAGTATATTTCTTTCCAAACAGTGAGCCTTTTTTCTCAAGTACCGCACATATTTTTCATAGAAGGATAGTTAAGGTATTACAAAGTTACAATGACAAACAACATATCTGATGTGCTTTATTTAAATGTTATCCTTTTTGAAATATCAGTGAAGTATCAAAATTTTCTGCGTAAAGCTATGATCAGTCAGAGTAGTTACCTGCTAGTGCAAAAATGGTTCAAATGGCTCTGAGCACTATGGGACGCAACTGCTGGGTCATTAGTCCCCTAGAACTTAGAACTACTTCAACCTAACTAACCTAAGGACAGCACACAACACCCAGCCATCACGAGGCAGAGAAAATCCCTGACCCCGCCGGGAATCGAACCCGGGAGCCCGGGCATGGGAAGCGAGAACGCTACCGCACAACCACGAGATGCGGGCTTACCCGCTAGTAATCATCAAAGATCAGCATAAGGAATAACTACAGTAGAGATTTGTAATAATGTGTTTAGTTAAGTGTTTTCCATGTTCAACCTTCATCTGAGTCTAATGATGATTAGTTTCATGCCCCCATGCTAATTGTTCAGCCAACTTTGTTTTCCATATTACAGTAACAGAGCTAATGAAGTGCACCTACCAATTTTATATAATTTGTCCGCTCTTATAAGTAACTGGCTACTATTATCCAGACTCTATCACATTAGGGAAAACATGTTCCATTTGAGTTATATACCTTAGCATAAAGAGGTGAATGATCCTTAAGAAAACAAATAGTGATCAGAACAGAAGAAATACTACCTGAAAATCATTTCATTGAGATTATTACTCAATAATTAAACTGATGAAAGAATGTCACATTCAATATAATTGTGCTCTGTCACAGGTAATCCTATGCATGTAATGAGCATCAGCTTTCCTACTATACAGGGTTATTACAAATGATTGAAGCGATTTCACAGCTCTACAATAACTTTATTATTTGAGATATTTTCACAATGCTTTGCATACACATACAAAAACTCAAAAAGTTTTTTTAGGCATTCAAAAATGTTCGATATGTGCCCCTTTAGTGATTCGGCAGACATCAAGCCGATAATCAAGTTCCTCCCACACTCGGCGCAGCATGTCCCCATCAATGAGTTCGAAAGCATCGTTGATGCGAGCTCACAGTTCTGGCACGTTTCTTGGTAGAGGAGGTTTAAACACTGAACTTTCACGTAACCCCACAGAAAGAAATCGCATGGGGTTAAGTCGGGAGAGCGTGGAGGCCATGACATGAATTGCTGATCATGATCTCCACCACGACCGATCCATCGGTTTTCCAATCTCCTGTTTAAGAAATGCCGAACATCATGATGGAAGTGCGGTGGAGCACCATCCTGTTGAAAGATGAAGTCGGCGCTGTCGGTCTCCAGTTGTGGCATGAGCCAATTTTCCAGCATGTCCAGATACACGTATCCTGTAACGTTTTTTTCGCAGAAGAAAAAGGGGCTGTAAACTTTAAACCGTGAGATTGCACAAAACACGTTAACTTTTGGTGAATTGCGAATTTGCTGCACGAATGCATGAGGATTCTCTACCACCCAGATTCGCACATTGTGTCTGTTCACTTCACCATTAAGAAAAAATGTTGCTTCATCACTGAAAACAAGTTTCGCACTGAACGCATCCTCTTCCATGAGCTGTTGCAACCGCGCCGAAAATTCAAAGCGTTTGACTTTGTCATCGGGTGTCAGGGCTTGTAGCAATTGTAAACGGTAAGGCTTCTGCTTTAGCCTTTTCCGTAAGATTTTCCAAACCGTCGGCTGTGGTACGTTTAGCTCCCTGCTTGCTTTATTCGTCGACTTGCGCGGGCTACGCGTGAAACTTGCCCGCACGCGTTCAACCGTTTCTTCGCTCGCTGCAGGCCGACCCGTTGATTTCCCCTTACAGAGGCATCCAGAAGCTTTAAACTGCGCATACCGTCGCCGAATGGAGTTAGCAGTTGGTGGATCTTTGTTGAACTACGTCCTGATGTGTCGTTGCACTGTTATGGCTGACTGATGTGAGTGCATTTCAAGCACGACATACGCTTTCTCGACTCCTGTCGCCATTTTGTCT
The DNA here is from genome assembly GCF_023898315.1 of Schistocerca nitens. Taxonomy (NCBI): domain Eukaryota; kingdom Metazoa; phylum Arthropoda; class Insecta; order Orthoptera; family Acrididae; genus Schistocerca; species Schistocerca nitens. The sequence continues at coordinate 122,104,720 of NC_064622.1, read as the reverse complement.
CACTGCGCTATCGAGCGCTCTGGCGGCAGAAACCTGAAGTGCGGCTTCAGCCGAACAAAACTTTATGAGTTTTTCTACATATCTGTAGTGTGTCGTGACCATATGTCAATGAATGGAGCTACAGTGAATTTATGAAATCGCTTCAATCATTTGTAATAGCCCTGTATTGTACTGATGGTGAGTGTTAATGATAGCCAGTTGTTGCTACAACATTTATTGTTACTTCTGTGTTGTTCATGTCTAATCATAGCTACAGTGTGCCACTGTCTCTTATGCTGTTTTGCAAAACTTAACCTTAGTAATAAGTAAAATCCATTCCAACAGCTGACTTTATTCATGAATAGTGGAAGTATTTATTACAATTTTGCCTAACTAGGCCTGTGACCGTTTCCGTTTCTGCAAAAATTTGCAGTTCACTTGGAACTAATAAAACGTTGGCACGAACCCCGGTTTTGCTGCTGTTACTTCCATTCAATAGAAATTATCATGAAAGGAAAAAAGACCGATACTGTAACCACCATTACACAGTCACTGACAAATCTAATTCTTTTCGCAGAAGTAACATTATCGATGGATTGCTACTTCTGTAAGAGCGGGTACTATTAAAAGTCCTAGTATGAAACCATTCCACGCTGATGTATTGACAGATATGGTCCTACAACGAGGCCACCACATTTACCTCTTCCCATTTTTGTGGCCTGTAGAGGCAGTGACGGAAAAGATGTTGGCACAGACATGAAGAGGAATTGAGTTACGCCTAGATATTATACGAGAATCAAACAGAGCACAAGTGGAAGTGCGTCTGTAAAGAACTTTACGTGTTAAGCCACAGATAGCATCGAGCTGCATAGCTGTATCTAACATAGTTCCTTAAAAAATGGTAACCAGGGAGAGGTTTATTCTCACCATGTGTACTGGATATTTATAATTCGTTGCAACGGTTTTTTAAGTGATAATTATCCTTGTACGAGATCACATGTCAGCTCATTCCGGGCAAAGTTAACTGCCAACAGCGAGTCAGTCAAGCAGAGCGCTGATAAACGATATGTTTCGCTGTCTTGAAGCGTGATATATTGGATAATACACAGGCCGTTTAATTTTGGGTTAATCTATGTGCCTCGCTTCCTAAACTTACGTGAGACACGTGCGTTACCTGAATCAGCTGTCGAAGGATGTTTGAAACAAGATCCACGTTCGGGCGTACCCCTGGCTGGGAAACAAGCAGAGACAGGGCGGGAAAGTGATGACGTAACGCGGGGAGAGGAGTTGGAGCAGGCGTGCGGAACACGAGCTGTTGCTGGAGCCATTGTGCGCGCCGGCGGGGCTTTCGGTCTGGCTTCCGGGTTCTAATTAAACTGCTTCTGCTGGCTGCCGCCAGGGGCGCGAGCAGCGCTTCGCGAGTAACACGGTGAACAGAAGGCGTTGGAAGGTGGGGGGGGGGAGGGGGGCGCTCCTCCGCTGCTTCCCGTTCCGTCCCTCTCGGCTCAGCTGGTCCGTTGATCACTCGTCTGGACAATAACTGCTTGAGGCACAGTTAGCCGTATCGGCGTTCGTCGTCGCTTCGAATACACGTATGTTGATGGTGTCTGTGTGTGTGTGTGTGTGTGTGTGTGTGTGTGTGTGTGTGTGTGTGTATGTCTGTTTGAAAGAGCGAGGGGGAATCAGAAAGGGAGAGAGAGAGAGAGAGAGAGAGAGAGCGAGAGAGAGACAGCAATGCGTATGAACGGGCCCCTCCCCCTAGCGTCACACAGCGTTGGTTTCCAGTACTTGCTAACGAGAACACCCATCCTAGGTCTTAAAACTGTGTCATTGGTTTATGTGCGTCTTGGTAAAAAAAACTAACACTCTGAAGACAGCATCACGTAGCAAGAGGAAGCGGGGGCAGACATATTAAACGAGTAATACGTTGTCTCTTTAGTACACCATAAAGTTATTTCAAGATTACGAAGCAGTTCGTTCGTCACTGCCCTGCGTGAAGCACGATGGGGCTGATAATTAAATTGATATCATAATTCTGCATCTGATGTTTTAGAAAGGAAATTTTCAACGTAAAAAAAAAACTATGCAATCTACAATAAGATTCTAGAATGAAATTTTCACTCTGCAGCGGAGTGTGCGCAGATATGAAACCTCCTGGCAGATTAAAACTGTGTGCCGGACCGAGTTTTAATCTGCCAGGAGGTTTCACATCAGCGCACGCTCCGCTGTAGAGTGAAAATAAGCCATGTCTCCGCAATATCCTTTCTTTCAGGAGTGCTAGTTCTGCAAGGTTCGCAGGAGAGCTTCTGTAAAGTTTGGAAGGTAGGAGACGAGGTACTGGCAGAAGTAAAGCTGTGAGGACGGAGCGTGAGTCGTGCTTGGATAGCTCAGTTGGTAGAGCACTTGCCCGCGAAAGGCAAAGTTCCCGAGTTCGAGTCTCGGTCCGGCACACAGTTTTAATCTGCTAGGAGGTTTCAATAATATTGTTTTGGTATAATAGAAATTGCGATACTAGCCGTTGGTTTTCACCAGTGACGTCGCGCAAGTATGTCGGAGGACATAAAAACCATGGCGATTGCAGTCTCTTATCTTTGGCTATGTTTTGCAAGGTAACTAAAAAAGTCAGTTTTTAGATTATGAGGAAAAGATAAGATTCGAGCCACAGCTAGATACTTATCACAAATTAATGTAGGAAAAAAAACTGACTTTCCATAAAAAAAAGTCTTACAGTTGTAATACAAAAAACAATACAGTGAACGAAATGAACAAATGGCCGGTTTGGACAAGGATTCGCGCTCTTAGGGTTCTTTTGAAACTTAATTATGTATGTAGACAGTTCATCCGTCCCGGGAATCTAGAATGTTTTCGATTTTTGCCTGTTAACGATATAGGTGCTGGTAAGATATCGATTCCGCGATTTCCAAGTCTTCCATTTTTTTTTTTAATTTTAAGTTTTATATTTACAATTATTGTGTAACTGCGGATTTCCTCCTGTAGTTTAATAAGTTTGTGATTTATAGAATATTTAACGTAAATGTCCATCCGTTTGACTGCATAGACTTGGAAGCTGAAATTTTTCACATCGCCAAGCGTGCATAGATGTTAGTATGTGACATAAATTTCATCTTGATACATTTACCCGATCCTGAGAAGAAGGGCGTCTTTGACGGACAGATAGTCGCATAACAAATGACAAATCAATGTTTTTTGTGTGATATAGTTACAGGTTATGAATTTTGGAATTTTTTTCTTTGGTTGTACTGTCTAGCCTTACGTCCTACCAAATAGCATGGTTGTATTTCAAGGGCCAGTAATTTTAGGTTTTGATGAGTGGGTTGGCGAGTATCGAAATATTTGACACAAACAACCACATGTTTTGACTGCATTGACTTGGAAAATTAAATTACTTAAATCGCCAAGAGTCCGCTAACTTAGAATGTGACATAAATTTCAACTTCACACATCTGCAGGGTACTGAGAAAAAGTGGTCTCAATAGTTGGACGGACAGAGACGCAGACAGACAACGAAATAGTCCTATCAGTGTTACGTTTTTAACCGAATGAGGAACTGAGCTCTAAAAATATCGTAAAGCCATCGAATATAGTATCCCAAAACATGTTTTAGCTATATAGCTAAGTGGAGGCGGGAAAATGTAGTTACGAAAATACGCATGTATCATTGATAAATTTAAGCGGTTACCACAAATTTAAACATTTAAAGAAATGGAAGCGAATGTAATATCGTAAAAAAACTCTACAACTGTAGTGGAGACAACGATTCACAGTACGAATTACAAAGAAAACCTCATTTATCGTGAAGGAAGAAGACTGGTAAATGACGGAGTATTAGAATTCCCGCTAATTTCCAAGAATGATTGCCTCTCGAAGTCGCGGAGTCCAAACGATACATATCGAACGCGCGATCCTAAATCGATCACGCGACTCTGGTGGTGGGCATTATGATCAATTATTTGTGATCGTCACATTTCTCTGTTTGCCGTCGTTGCCGTAGTTGCTTTAAGTTACATAACTCCGCGAATTAATGGCAAAAAGGGAATTGTTCCTGTAGCGTACACATCACATGGACTTTCACATGACGACAACCCCGACAACAAGTAAGGTAAGTCGTCTCCTTTGTAATTACAAGTATTTTTGTAACGCTCTTCTTTTATCGTTGCTGTAGTGATCACCGTAAACATACTCATAACACCCACCACCAGAGTCGGGTGATGGAATTAGGATCGCACGTTCGATATGTATCGTTTAGACCCCGTGATTTCGATAGACAATCATTCTTGGAAATTACCGAATTCGCCACCAAAATATAAATGGTAATAATTTGTTTGTCGTGCACAGGAGCCGTTAAAATGTAATTTTTTCTTCTACTCTACGTGAAAATGACAATAACGCCATGAACAAAACAAGAAAACAGTTTTCGAAATAATGACGTCAGATGAGCCATTAGAATGACGACACTCGTCAAAGTCGACAATTAGTATCGCAAATTCTGCTGTGTGCAATAACCTGTAACGAGGTGCCTGACTCGTATGTTCACTGTACGCAGTTCGCTTCGCATTGTTCACTCGGAAACTGACTGACACAGACAGCAGTAATTCCTATCGGGTTTGAAAGCGACTCTCATTAACAAGCATGACAGCCGCCTCCAGCAGCTGCGACTAGTGTTCCTATGCCATGCTACACCACTGCGTTCACTCCACATAAAAAGAGAAATATCGCGCCGCTGAAATACTCACGCTGTACAGCTGCGGTCCGAAATACGATCCGATTATGCCGAATGGTGCTAACTTCGTAGTTTCCATGGAAATGGCGGTGGGCTGCAATAATCGCCAGTGACCGCTCATCACTAATGACGTCATTTTCTGATCTCTAGGATTTACAGTTCTTTGATTCAAACAATGAATAGCAAATAGAACTATGCGAAAGTACTGTGAGAATACAGCAGCATATTATTATTAATACGTCAAGTGAAGCAGGGGATACAAACCATCGGCCTTGACCAATGACGTCATACATTACTCATAAATAGTAATGTCTTCACTTCGAGCCATAGATAATAAAACAGTTCTGTGTTCCGGATAAGCGCTGTCATTGTACATTAAAATAATTGAATGTGATGTTAAATGAGATCGCTACATAGTGCTAAAAATATTCATCGTGTGCATTTATTAAATCGATTGGTTGTTTCTAATTCATTCGGCTCTTAATTTCATTCTTACTGATACTGAGGTAATTTGGACTATTAGTTTCTTATTGTAGGACAATTTTTAATATCTCATTTTCGTTTGTAGGTATGGATTTATCTGATGATTTACGAGAGGCTATGGGCGAAGACGTGTTGGCCACGATTAGTTTTTTGCAAATGTGTGGTCTCATTGCTGAGTATGTCCGATGTCGTGAGTGCGGCAAACATATGCGCCTCACAAGTGTAACTCGTCGCGGTACTCACGACTTATTCGTATGGTGCTGCAGCAGAGACCGGCTGTGGCGGTCCAGTAGAAGAGGGACGTGGTTCTAAAAATCTAAGCTCGCATTGAGAGACTTTATGCAAAATCACTTGTTCCTGGTGTTTGAGATATCCTGTGTAGCTGTGTGCCCATGAATGTCGTGTGAGTAAGCTTACAGTTGTGGATCGGTACTCTTTTGTAGTCAAGATTGTGGGAAATACATGAAATATAGGTGGCCTTTGGGAGGGGGGGAGGGTGTTATGGCCGAAATTGACGAATCACATTTTGGCAAAAGGAAGTACAACATGGGGGCGGGGGGGGGGGGGGAACTCCGGTGGGATTTTGGGTTTGGTGGGCTGTAGTTTCAGGTCAGGAGGGTGACGATGTAATGTTCAAAGTAGTACCCTGTCGAAGGAAAGAAGTTTTGGTCAGCTTAATTGAAGATCACGTTGCAGAGGGTTCCATCGTAATTTCAGACGGGTTTTCTTCATATAGGGATTTAAGGGAAAGGTGTTATCAGCATCTCGTAGTAAATCACGATATTGAGATCGTATCATTATCTACAGGGGCTTGCACAAATAGCGTAGAGGGTTATTGGTCAACTATGAACTCTGTTGTAGGGAAAGGGAAACGACAGATTTCCGCACTTCAAAGTCACCTAGGCCAAAATTCATGGAGACATAGTATTCCCCAAACATATTGCCCGTTTAAATGTTTTATTAAACATGTTGGGCAAATGTATCGTGCGAAATATGTTAGCTAATTTCACATTAGGATGGAGGGGTGCGGGTTGAATGTGTGTCTGTGCGTGTGTGTGTGTTTGTGTGTGTCTGTGTGTGTTTTCGTATTGTTGTGTTTGTTGTGTATGTGGGTATGTGATTTTTGTTGATGCTTCTCTAGGCGAGCTTCGGTTCTTTTAGAATGTTCCTATCTGGTGAGTTCACTTTTCCGTTTACTTCTTTTACTGCATTTGACTATTTTGACGTATTTCATTGTTGCATTACACCAATGCGTATGTTTTCGTGTAGTCCAGTACGTAACAGAAATTTCGCAGCTGTCGTTCTTCTTTCATTTGCCAGCACTAGTATCAGTACGATTTTTTCCGAATCTCTATTAGCAATATTGAAGGCAAAACGGTCGACACAACTGAAATTTGTATCCCGTCCTTCAGTTGACCATTGCACTGACACTACGTATTCGAAAAGAACGACATATGTAACATTGATGAGATTTACCAATATATGTCAGCTGGACAGCAGGATAAATTGTTGTGTGTAGCTATACAGCTCAAGTGAAGAATGGCATACTATTAGCAACGAAGACAAAAAAAAAAAAAAAAACTGCACCCCATAGTGAATACGGGATACAAATTGTATATGTGTCGTCTTGTTGCCTCTTCACGTAGTTCAACTGAGGTACATGTTGCAAATGTAACGTACATCCATTAGCACGTTTTCGTTGTCAGTGTACATATATAGAGGTCAACCGAAGTATGGGATACAAATATTATGTACGTAGCTCGTTCTGCCATCGGCAGTACTAATATCTACGTAAGAACAGACTGTGAGTGATAGCGGAGGCGAAATAAACAACAGATGTAAAGTTTGTATCCCGTGCTTCATTTATGGCTTAGTGAAGCAGGGGATACGTAGTTCAGCTGAACAACAGGACCCTAATGCTAGTGGAAACTAAGAAATCGACGTACGCCAAACTTGTATCCCGTACTGCCCTTAAGCAATACAGTTCGAATGAGGTTCGAGATACAACTCACATATATTTTTCCTTCATTTTTTCCCTATCAATTTCCAGAGAAATAATACGATACAAACACACGATTACCTTTACATGAAAATTCTACTGGCCTTTATATATGTCAACTATATTTTTCATCTCTGGTATTCCTTTGTTTCTGAACATTCTTGTCAGTTTTTTCAACTGTGTAATAAATGCTCTCTGGCCAATTCTAACGTCATTGGTCAAAGCCGATGGGTTGTATCAAATGGTTCAAATGGTTCTGAGCAGTATGGGACTGCGGTCATCAGTCCCCTAGAACGACTTAAACCTAACTAAGGTCATCACACACACCCATGGGGTTGAAGCCCCTGCTTCACTAGAACCATACTAATACGTTTGCATTCTTGTTTAAGCAGGTACATTACCTCGTCAAAAGAGTCCGGACATGTATTGGTTGATATTAATGTGGTGACGGGAGACCCTTAGTCTTTATGACGGTTTCAACTCTGCTTGGGAGAGTTGCAATGAGTTGTCTGAATTTCGTGGAGGAACTCTTTTCAAGAGCCGAAATCGAAGGTGATAGTGACACTATATGTTTTTGGATTTATAGCGATGTCGACGTCATAACGGATCCCAAAGATGTTTCACTGGATTCAGGTCATGGTTCTGGGCAAACCAGCCAATTGCGTTTCAGACGTTGCTCTCTGAGAGGGTGCGTTGTGCTGAGACAAATATCAGTTTTAAGCTCAAAATGGGTCACACTCCATGAGCACGAGAAACACTCCCATACCATAAAACCACCTCCTCCGCACTTCACTGTTGGTACCACACAAGATCTCAGACATTCACCAAACCCAGCGCTAACATCGTATTGCCGCAGGATACAGCGTGATTTATCACTCCAAACCATTCGTTTCCATTTATCCGCTGTCCAGTGGCATTGCTTTTAGCTTCAACCCAAGAGTCACTTAGCAGTGGCTACAAAAATACGTCGCTAATGAGGAGCTGTTAGACCATTGTAAGCCGGCCGCTGTGGCCGAGCGGTTCTAGGCGCTTCAGTCCAGAACCGCGCTGCTGTTGCGGTCGCAGGTTCGAATCCTGCCTCGGGCATGGATTTGTGTGATGTCCTTAGGTTAGTTAGGTTTAAGTAGTTCTAAGTCTAGGGGATTGATGACCTCAGATGATAAGTTCCATAGTGCTTACAGCCATTTGAACCATTTTTTCGACCATTGTACCTCATTCTATTTAACTTCTACTCCCAATCATTGTACTAGCTGGATTGCTGGTAACACTTTCGAACTCAGAGGTGACAATTTTGACAAACACTCTCCCCAACGCTGGTCGGTCCATCTCTGGCAATGCGTGAGGTCGTCCTAGTTCTGTTTTAGTTGTTCCTTCCTGTTTCCACTTCAGAATAACATGACCAACACTTTAAAAGGACTGAAATTTCCCGGATGGATTCGTTACTCTGTTAACATCCAATGATTAGTCCACATTGGAAGCCACTGTGCTCTCCTAACAGACTCATTCTGGTGATGCTGCTTCTCTACTGACAACAAAGTACTCCCCCGCCTCCTGCTGCAGTTGCGAGTCAGCCTCTCGTGACATCTGGTGACCAATTCCGCATTGTTTAGGGCGCCGATGTACTTTTGTTCAGAAAGTGTATGTGGATACTTAAAAATGGGCATCTAAAATAACAGGTCCTAGACACACATTATTGGCTGATAGAGGGAAGTAAAGACAATGATTCAAAGCGGCATGCTAAGTGCTCCGCAAGCCGTAGTACGATATTATATGAATATACCTTTCGAAACAGATTCAGTACTTCGCTTGTCCTGTTGCATTTGCGAAGAGCTACGTAGGGAGAAATACCGTGGAAATGCCTTTAGATGTCAGCGTATTTCTCTGATTTTACCATCGTAATCATTACGCGAGGCGTAACTTAGGGGAGGGATACATCTCTTGACTCACTTTGGATCACGAGATCACTTAATTTTTGATATTTTCTCTGCAATCCTCATCGCCTTCCATACAGGGTTGCCCACAGTACTTTGTTAACAGTTGACAGCATCACGCCTACGAAACAAAACTGCGACACAGCTTTCTTTTCGCCTTCTGTACCACTCACGTTAATCGTATTGATAAGCGTCAGAGACCGTCGCTCAATAAAAAAGGATTGTTCGAACTTTTCCGTGCGTAAGGGTAGGTCTTGTCTCATATTCTGACGTACGAAATACAATCGGGATCGCACAGGGCAGAATATCAGATAATTAGCCAGTCAAGACGGTCATGAAATTGTGTTGCTTGGACGGAACAAAGTCCGAAAAGAATCATGATAGAGAGGATAGAGTGCACGTCTTGTCTAGCTGGAGGCTTGATTGAAAAAGAGCGTCCTCTCTAGGACCGACGCTCTAGCTTTACGGAAACGACGACCCTCTGTTGAGGCAACCAAGCGACCTCGCCCACAGGCTGTAATGAATTTTGCTGTAATATCAGAAGCGGAAATTTAAGTCGAAAAATTTAGAAATGACAAGAAAAATTCGTAATAACCCCCAGACTGGCGAGGTGACTTACGATCTTGTATAGACAGCAGTTACTTGGGATTATTCCAAAATAATTGTGTCTAGTATCGTACAAGAGGGACGTTATATTGCGAATCTCGATATTACTATACATCCCCAAATAAAAGAGGTTCCCACCTTCATTAACATGATTATACTGTATGGTTTTTGGGGGCTTGTATTCTTTAGTAGTGTCCATTGCCGGTCATCGCGACATTAACTCTTTCTATACATGACACAGATTTTGACCTGTCACTTAAAATTATCAGTCTTATCGTCGCTCACCGTGTATGGAATGTCCTTCGAAACCATTTTGAAATTTAGAGTTTAAGCACTGGCGATGTGGATGATCAACTGTATAGACGAGCAGCAGATTAACGCTATGGTCTTTGTGCGTCTACACAGTGGTAATCGATTCTTTGTGGATTTACAATTCATGTCGGGACTCATTATACCCTTTGGAAATCTTTATGACGGTAAGTCTCTAGGGATACAGGCTGCTATGATTACTCAACATAAATAGAATTTAAAGGAAAGCGGAGCGAGATTGATCAGATCAACTCAAGATCATATCTGACAAAGATGGACATAAATGAGGGTGTGCTCAGAAGTAATGCCGCCGAATGTTTTATATGAGAACTCTTAAAATTTTTTAAATGAAATTAATTTTGTTAACATTCTACATCTTTATTCCTCATATCCACATATTTATTTATCAACATAGTCACCCTGGTGACACACACATATCTCCCAACGATAGAACAGTTTGCTGATACCGTCACGGTAGAGTGTGGAACTTTGTTAACAGAGCCACAACCCCACCTCTGCTTCCGCGCCCTCATCACTACCAAATTGACGTCCCCGGAGGTGTCAATTAAGTTTTCGAAACAGATGAAAATCGGGTGGGGCCAAGTTGGGACTATGTGGTGGGTTATCGATAACAATGAACCCAACGCGACGGATTGTTGCAGACCTCGCACAGATCTCGTCTGGCATTGTTATGCAGAAGAAGAGGATGCTCCATGTATCGACAAACTCTTCGAATTCGTACTTTCAGTTTTCTGATGTTTTCTCATTCACCGACATAGTTGGGTTACAAACCGCCATGTTACACGCTACCATTCGGAACCTTCTGGCCGCAGAGGGTTGAAACATGAGATAACGAAGATGGAAAGCCTACCGAGTAATATGCATGACATTTAATACCTCAGCTGATATTGAGAACAAAATAAAAAATTCGGAGTCTTTACTTTGCAGCACGGCTTCGTATTACAACGGAATTCTATTATCACAGAGAACACAGTGGGTACATAGCGGACAAGTACTGATTCTGTTTCATCCCTCGTACATAAACAAAAAATTTAACACACTTTGTTCACCTAATCAACAGCACAAACCTCTCGGAAGGCTTTAGCATATGTCGTTTGGGAATTGTTGAGGAATGAATTTTTATGAACTGCACCGGATAATCAATCAAACAAGGGGGAGAAGAGAACAAAGCAAAACTTGAAAGGTGGCTACACTGAGCCACAGCGCCAGAGATCGCGCTAGAGAGTATTGTTCCGCCGCCTCCACTGGCAGTGATTATTGAGAACTCGTAGTGGGCAGTGCTTTGGGAGAACTCGTGGTAGTCAGTGCTGAGATGTCGTAGTGAGGAGTGTTTGTTGAGATGAGCTAGTAGGCAGTGCTTGCTGAGATGTGATACTGAAAAGTTCTTGTTGAGATGTGATAGTAGCGAGTCGGTGTGGAGAGATTGTAATGTCTAGAGTGCTTTTCATCAATATAAATTAAGGTAACAAACTACTTTTCTTTTCTTTCTCATTATTTCAATGTCCTGAATAATGCGTCATTACAGGTTCAGTCAACAAAGCATCTGGCTTGTGTTCTTGTATTAGAGAGTAATTCTGGTTTTCTTGAGTAATTATGGTATTTCTATTTTCTTTAATTAATTCAGTATAAATGATATTTAAAATTTCTTGTGTTGTTGAAGAAGAACCGTGCCAGATGCGTACGTTGAGTCATACTTCCACACACAGAACAGTTACACTTGAGTTTTGGTTTCGTAGGTTTTATAGTTGTTGGGGACTTAATTAATTAATTGTGTTAATGAAAATTTCCATTTCATTCTTTGTTGTTGTTCTATGCAGTCAGATTGCGTAATAATACTAGTCAGGGCCAACCGTTACGAGACTTCGTAACCGAACAGACAGCTACTGAAGCAAAAAATTAAAATTATTTGCGTTTTATATTTTAATTAAGCCCCCATGCACGTGGCGACCGCTGCTTCGGATTGTCCCTTGGAATTTTTCTGATTGTAAAAATAGTAGACAGTAGTATTGTTGTAGTAATTTGTAGTTTAGTAATTGTAGTCTAAATTGCATGTGTAGATTTGATAATTGGCATTCTTCTAATGGTATTTTGCAAAATTTATTTTTGTTGTTGTCTTGTCTACGGGTTTGATAATTTAGTGCAATTATTTCAATTGTTCGATTAATCGTGTTTGAGGGAAACATTTCGTGTGAATGGTATTGTTGGAGATAAAGAGTCATTGTGTGTAATTTTCGTACAGTGACGAGTTTTGTACATTTTGTAAATGATTACGCGATCAATGAAAAAGGCAAAAATAATGGATAGTCAGAATGACGAAATTGTTGACATGGCGAACTCGCCAACACAGGACAACAGGATGATGAATAATGAAGTTGAAAATAATTTAATAAGTCGGGAAAGTAGTCCGGAACCATTTCAAAATTTTTCTCAATCAGAAAATTCACAGAATCCGAGATTAACGACAGAAGATTCTGGAATAGTATCGAACACAGATAGCTTTACAGCTATGACGAATGAAACTGGTTTTGCGGGAAATGTTAGGGGCGAAAGGAATTTCGAACAAGTTAATACGGAGCAGTTGATGGGTGTAATATTAAATTTGGCATCTGAATTTAAAACACAGATGGGAACAATGGAGCAGTTACGATCTCAATTAAAAACAGAGAGGGGAACAATGGAGCAGTTTCGATCTGAATTTAAAACAGAGTTAGGAACAATTAAAACTGTGATCGGAACAATTAGAACTGAGATGAAAGCAATGACAACACGGTTATGCTCACAAATAGGAACAATTAAAACCGAGATGAAAGCAGTGGGATCACAGTTACGATCTGGATTAGAAACTGATATGGGAACAATGGAAACACAGTTAGGCTCACGAACAGGGACATGTTTCAAAATCACGAAAGATGAATTAAAGAAAGAAATCAGAGAAGAAGTACAACCGATTTTGAATTCTCACAATAATAGATTAATTGCAGTAGAGATTAGACAAAGGGAACAGGATCGAGAACAGGAAGAAAGAGATCGCGTGATAGTACAAAAATTTTCAGAGTTAAATTTACAACGTGCACACGATAACGAAGAAATATTTGAGAGAATCGAGGAATCCGTACCAAATGACTTAACGCAACAGTGTGAACAGTTAACTACTAAATGTGACAATACCGAAACCCGAGTTGCGACACTTACGGAAGACATAAACTTATCGGAAAGAGTTGAGGAGATTTCTGATAAATTGACAAATCTTAGTTTAAATGGGGACAGAGATTCGGATGATACAGCTTCATTACCATTTGCTGAAACCGAAGAGTACCAGAACATAAATAAGCATGTTGAAATTCAGGGAAAATTTAATGTTCGCGTTAAAAGGGAATTTGAGGCATTACGAAAGCAAGTCAAACATATTGAAGGCGAAATCGTAGGAAAAGACAGCAGAAGAAATTTGGAATCACAGATAGCAGAGGGCTTTGAAGAAAATAATTTATTTCATTTATGGGATGCAACAAGAGAACGCCAGGCGCGCGAACTTGACAATAATCGACATTGGGACTGGGACAGACGCGGTAGGTCTTTGTCGCCACGAGGCGAAAACTTTGACTATAAACACTTTTTGACTGTCCGGAAATTTCAGATCTTTCGTAATTCTAAGAATGACATACATCCATGTTCATGGCTTGATCAATTTACGTACGCACTTCCGCCAAATTTGCCACTAAGTCACAAACTGAAATTTATGTGCAGCTATTAATGTCCTCAGGGGATTCACTATACTAAGTGAATATGTGCCGTAGCATTCACAGGGCCCCGAGCTGTAGTGGTGCTATTTCCCTTTTAGTTTTCTGCCCCGCTGCCTACTCTTTCACTATTCTTTGCATCTATAAAAACAACTCTTCTACTATCAGTCTATCTAGACAGTAGGTAAAGAATAACCGAATATGACTCTTTTACCCAAAAGTGACTTTGGAAATTACCGTTTGGACTTACTATATTTTCTGCAGCATTTATTCGTAGTTTAAATGAAATGTTACCTGTTTATCTTCGTGACAATATTACTTCATATGTTGACGACATTCTTATTGCTATACGTTCCTGGAGTGAGCACAACAAAATTTTGGACTCATTATTACGTATCTTTGCAAGAGCTGGCATTACAGAGAACTTGGAAAAATCTGAATTTGGTCGTTCTCAGGTGAAATTTCTCGGTCACATTATTTCTACAGAAGGTATTCTTCCTGATCCAGAGAAACTAGACGCTATTCGTAATTATGCTTTTCCTTCCACAAAACATGATGTTCGTAGTTTCCTTGGTGTCTGTAATTTTCTTAGATGCTTGTTAGATTGGATGATTTGGCCACACCTCGTTTACACATTTCAGTTATGCGCACTTTGGTCCCAGAAAATGCTTTCATAAATTACGAGAAAATTGCTACTTCAGTAATATGGAAAAACGTATTCGATCTGTTCTTGCCAAATGCAAATTATTTCAACAGGCAACGTAAAAATTTTTGTGGAATGACATATTTTTGAGACATCAACAGTTATACGTAAACATGCGGAGAGTACAAGGATACCGCGCCGTGTTCCGGCGGCGGCAGATACTCAAAGCAACAGTGAAGTCTGCGCGCCGCACAAGGCAGTCGTTGACCGCAATCACTTCCTACGTCACGCGCCTACAGCTGATCGAGCGCTCAGTGCGAATGCACTGACAGCCGTAAACAAATACACAGTCTAATTTCTCCGATTAAATTCAGTATAAAGCGATAATGACTTGATGAATTATGTTATTAACGTTCAGTATTTTTCAGGATATGGTTGTATAAAATATTTAAGAACTTCAGGTAAATTCTGTGCGTGTCCGACGTTAAGACGACTTGCTATCGAGAAAATTTCAGGAAGAATGTAATTTCGAAGATGAAACTAATAAACTAAAAAGGTAATGATTAATTGAGTTTATTTTTCAGGTAACATATTTCCACTTAGGTACGTACTTTATAGACGTAATTTGCTGCTCGCGATTACGTGATTCAGACTTTGTGCTAAATTTCATGTTCCATGAATTTACTTGTGAAGCGACGTGCTTGTGTACATTTACTGATTTTGACAATTATTGATTAATGAACAGTGTTGTTACTTATGTATATTATGCATCGCTTGGCTGCACTGCTTTTTCACTGATGTCATATTTTTTTTATTATGTGCCTGCTGTGCTTATTTATTTAAATTATAATTGTCACCTGATGAATTGTGCTGACTGTGGTTATGTATGTAAGTTATACTTTGTGATTTATCTGCTTGCGCCTTCATGTTTACTTATTAAGATTACATATGAACATTTATTTGCTTATGCTGAATGATGCTAATGACTTGTTTATTACATAAGATATATGTTTGCTGCTGTGCGTATGGATTGCATATTTACACACTTCTGTTTTGTTGTCATAACTACTCTTCAATTTAGAATATAGAAATGCTGATATACTGTGTACGAACATAGAGTTTAGGTTACACTGTGGTATTAATTATAGATTGTTTGCTTGGCAGAGCCTCGTTGTAGGGATTGTGCTGCATCCACTTGTTGACATTCTGTTCTCTACTGGTATATTTACTCGCTATTGCATGTTTTGCTTACGCTCAGTGCTTTATATTTTTAAGATAAGAAAATGAACTGCTATAATTCGACGAACGACATTAGTACGAGAAACTTCATAGAAGTCACATGAGCTGGAGGTTTTATGGAAGCTGTATAAATTTATGCTAATAGGAAGGAAGATAACGACATGACATACCAACACTAGGTTTAGACCATCGACAGTTATTACACTGCATTTTTCGTGAGTAATTGAAATAGGAAGTGACACTTGACACAAGAAATACTCCACATGTTTGCTTCTACCATGATTCTTGAAGTGGTGTACACACTGTGAAATATTATGATCATTCACACTCCGTAATCGTAATTAATTACTGAGAGTTATTCGAACTAAGTCTGTTAGAGGTCATGTACGCATTTCTTTTATTTAATGATGGACAAGGTAAACAAAATGTATCTTATAATTTATAATGAGTAGCAGATTTGGATCAGATGGATTACACGAGAGGTTGTGTGTTGACATTGTGTCTTCGGATTGTATGAGATGATGAATTGAGGTTTGCATTAGGATTTTGTCTGCACTTGTTCGAGGAGACTGACTAGAGGAAAGAGTTGTTATGGAAGTGAAATGATATTGGCAATGAGGTTATATATATCGACGTATTGAAGAGGTATGATTGAGGTATTGAGATTATGTGAAGTTGATGATTATTGGAGTTTTCGTGGACAAGAGGTAAGGTAAATGATATTGATGATCGATGTATTGAAGAGGTATTATTGAAGTATTGAGATTATGTGATGCTGATGATTATTGGAGTTTTGGTGGATAAGAGGTGAAGTAAGTGAGGAGCATATTTTTGTTTTGTTGGTCTATATGGAACAAGGAGGATAAAGATGGCAGACTAGAACACTCAAGTAGAAGGAAAATTGTCTACACACACACTTTGTTAAATCACTCAGCAGTATATACTTTTTTTGAAGAGAGGAAGTATTTGCATATCTTGGCTCACTGACAGTTGTTCAGCAACCGTACATTTTGATCTGGCTTGGCAAACATTGGTCTTGACATGATGACTATGACGTTGACTAACTATTATTGACTGTTATACATTGCTGCCACTACTACTTGATACACATTATGAACATAAAATTTTGACAGAATTGCATTTACACAGTTAACACTATTCAGTTACACAGTAGCACTAATGTGGATGAAAGATGAGTGAGTGTGTTTTGTGTGTTTTCCTTTCCCTATCCCAAATTGGTACCAACCTATCTCCTAAATATTATTTTACTTGTTCGTTGTGGCTTGCACTGACACCCATAAATATTATAGGTTTACTGGTATTTGTGTATTGTAATAGTTAATAGGACAATTATCTGATATCATTTGTGTGTTTATTATGATTTGTATGTTTAGTGTAAAAGCATTGTATGTGTATTCAAACTATTGTTCATGCCTGAACTGTCTGATTAGTGATGGTGCTGCACTTTTCAACATGATGTGTGACATTTAGTCATGTTTAATTTCTGCTGATGAACAGTGTGATTAGTGAAAGTGAATATTATGGACTGCAGTCTGCACCTGTTCAACATTGCTGGTGCCACTAATGGAACTGCTTATACTGAAATGGTGTTACTTGTTGGTGTCTGCACCTATTCAACATTACTGGGTGCCGCTGATGGACTACTGCTACTCAAGAGATGTCACCTGTTGATATCTGCACCTGTTCAACATTGCTGGTGCCACTGATGGAACTGCTTATACTGAAATGGTGTTACTTGTTGGTGTCTGCACCTATTCAACATTACTGGGTGCCACTGATGGACTGCTTCTACCGAAATGATGTCACTTATTGGTGTCGGCACCTGCTCAACATTGCTGGGTGCCACTGGTGGACTGCTTCTACTGAAAAGATGTCACCTGTTGCTGTGTGCACCTGCTCAACATTGCTGGTGCAACTAATGGAACTGCTTATACTGAAATGGTGTTACTTGTTGGTGTCTGCACCTATTCAACATTACTGGGTGCCACTGACGGACTGTTTCTACTGAAAAAATGTCACTTGTTGGTTTTTGCACCTGTTGACCATTGCTGGGTGCTACTGCTGGAACTGTCAAATGCTTATTCTTGAGCTATGGAAAGCGTTTATGTGAATATTTGTATAAACTGATTTTTTTGTGTATTACTGTTTGTGAAAAGTTATGAGACTCTTACCTGCACATATTCGTCATTGCTGACGCTATTGATTGAACTGTTTAACCACATAATACTTGTGTAAACTGTTATGTAAAGTCACATGTATGAAGGAATTTGTATTGCTTACTGTATTTTATATATTAGGTTATTGAAAGGTCAGTGCAAAGCCAAAATTTTATCTAGTTATATGATATTTACGCATTAATATTATCTTTTATTTTTGTCTGTATTTTTTTTGACGAATTTGGTGGTATTTTCACCACCAATGCTGGCAAAAATACCATCAAATTCTAGCCTGTGGAGGAAGGGCATATGAAAGGTGGCTACACTGAGCCACAGCGCCAGAGATCGCGCTAGAGAGTATTGTTCCGCCGCCTCCACTGGCAGTGATTATTGAGAACTCGTAGTGGGCAGTGCTTTGGGAGAACTCGTGGTAGTCAGTGCTGAGATGTCGTAGTGAGGAGTGTTTGTTGAGATGAGCTAGTAGGCAGTGCTTGCTGAGATGTGATACTGAAAAGTTCTTGTTGAGATGTGATAGTAGCGAGTCGGTGTGGAGAGATTGTAATGTCTAGAGTGCTTTTCATCAATATAAATTAAGGTAACAAACTACTTTTCTTTTCTTTCTCATTATTTCAATGTCCTGAATAATGCGTCATTACAGGTTCAGTCAACAAAGCATCTGGCTTGTGTTCTTGTATTAGAGTGTAATTCTGGTTTTCTTGAGTAATTATGGTATTTCTATTTTCTTTAATTAATTCAGTATAAATGATATTTAAAATTTCTTGTGTTGTTGAAGAAGAACCGTGCCAGATGCGTACGTTGAGTCATACTTCCACACACAGAACAGTTACACTTGAGTTTTGGTTTCGTAGGTTTTATAGTTGTTGGGGACTTAATTAATTAATTGTGTTAATGAAAATTTCCATTTCATTCTTTGTTGTTGTTCTATGCAGTCAGATTGCATAATAATACTAGTCAGGGCCAACCGTTACGAGACTTCGTAACCGAACAGACAGCTACTGAAGCAAAAAATTAAAATTATTTGCATTTTGTATTTTAATTAAGCCCCCATGCAAACTGTTGCCTGCTATACCAATACAAGAAGAGTCATTTGATCAAAGGGCGAAAGGGCGTGGAAAAGGATGGAAATCCAAATACATTACACCAGAAAAAATCTTAATTACGTAACTAACTTGATAAATGTGACATAAGGAATTATTAACATAGATATAGGGGTTCGCCTAACTGAGTAAATTTAGCACAATGCGATTAGACAAGGAAGCTAGGACCAGGCAGTGGGATCAGAGCCAAATTGATAAAAAGACAACAATTTCGATAACATTCATTACATGAAATTGTTACCATCGACATACAGTTTGTTTGCTCAATATGTTTCGCTGTCTCGACTAGGAAGGATTCCTAACAGTCCGTCACACGTGATTATAGTACACGTGGTGATCGTTACCATACAAAGTGTAACAGTTGTGTTACTAAATGTGACACTTCTGTCACTAAATGTAACTGGGTTTTCTCTTTTGATGCAAGTCAATTGTCAGAATGAGCATTCCAAGGCATTCTGTCAGGGGGAAAATATTAAATAAATTAACTTTTGTCTCTTAACAACATGTGGGCAGGGTGGGTTCTTCCTTGGCTCGGGTATGAGGTCGAATGAAACATTATTTTTACATGAGATAACTTTTATTGAAGATTTGTACAACTGTATCTTACGGAATGTTCTGATTCGGAGAGCGGCAGCTGTGTCGTTTGTGAAGTCTTCTGCTGCGGCAGCGGCGGCGGCGGCGGCGGCGGCGGCGGCCAGTTGACTGGAGACGCGCAGCGCGAGGTGGCCCGTTTAATTATTGCGAGCGAAATCGTGCATCGGAAGATACGTTGGGTGTCGCGTCCCAGTGTTTCTCTTCTCTAAGCGGCCGCGTGTGTTCTGCGTCGGCCAGCGGAGCGGCGCGGCGGGGGAAGGCCAGTGTGGCGGACTCGAACCACGGACTCCCGCTTGCCAGTCTTCGGCTGTCAGGTCTTCATCTCAGCTCAAAGGTGACTACTGATGTGAGGCCGTCTCCTTCCCATCCTCACGAGCCACCCAGGTATTTAAAAACCAGACTTCAAATACCTTTTAACTTCTGTCTTCTGGCGCCGCAGCTGCTGCTTGCTATTCCAATACAGCGGCGGACTTGCTTCGTCTGTGCATGATGCAGACTCTTCTTGCATGACGGTCTTCAGCACCGAAACTGACTGAAAACTACTGCTACTCTTCTTTTCTTCCTTCTTCGTCTCTCGTCTCGTCTCCGTCCCCGTCTCCGTCTTCGTCTCCGTCTCCGTCTTCATCTGTCTGGACCACTGCGTCTCGCGTATATATTCACTTAAATTTACTGGAGGTGAACGACTTCACGGTCATTGCCTCTTCTGTCACGTTGAGAAGCTCCTCGAAGAATCTTCTTAACGTCGGTCATTGGCTCTTGGAATGTAGGCGAGGGCCTTTGATCACATGTGACGACTGAGAAACACGTGAGCCGGTCATTGCCTCTTCTGTCACGTTGAAAAGCTTCTCGAAGAATCTTCTTAACGTCGGTCAGAGGCTCTTGGGATGTAGGCGAGGGCCTTTGCTCACATGCGACAACTGAGAAACACGTGAGCCGGTCGGGCGATGCCCTGACGGCTGAATCGACAGCGCCCGCTTATGTGGAATTTGCTGACTTCACGGTCATTGTCCCTTCTGTTCTGCTGTTCTGCCCGCTGTTTGCGAGTATGTAACTCTCTAAACTAAACCAAGTTTTTCATTTATATTCTAATTTCTAGTTCACTTTGATTTCACTAATTTATTTACTTAAGTACCACTCAACAAAAGAACAAATTCGCCCTAACGCTTATACAGTGGTACAAACTCGACAAACCAATGGGATATTTAACGATACAGTGATTAGTGAAATTTAGGCTATTGGAAATCAACAGAAGGGCCAATCACTCAGGGAAGACAAAATCTGTTACACATCGTGAGACTCTTTAATGTTACACACTACGACAAATCAGCACTCCGCGAACCTGCATACATCAGCTGGTTAGGCGTGTGAGAGACACTAACTTAGCCAAAAAGGACTATGCTGAGGGCATACCGTCTGACTCGGACTAATAACAAAGCATAGGCATAGAATCAAGTACCATACGCTAGTTTAGTTATAAACAAAGCGCGATCGTCACTAATAACGTTATTGATTGGTAAGTCGATGTAAACGCTTTGAATCCTACATCTCTGTCTTCATTCTAGGCTACACAAAGCAATCGGAACTTTCAACAGACCATGATCCGAAAGACAGAGATGCAACTCCATGACCACAGCACGACTGCCTTAAGAGAACAGCCAACGGACGGCCTTTAGAGACGGCGCCTCTGTTTTACGTGGAGGGACAGAACTCTGTTACATGGGACTGGCCAATAGAACAGATGAAAAGTGTGGGAAGGCTATGAGTTTTTAGCATGCTACGTAACTGGGCATACATGGAAGGGGCTCAGTGAGGTTGATGCTGCTATGATCTGGGAGTAGGAAACTTCTCTGATACGACCAATGTTTGGAAACCCTGGCCCACATATTCGTACTGTACAGTAATTATGTAGGACGTGGCAAGAGAAAGGAAGACGTTGCCGATTTTAAAAGGAATAAAACAGCAGTGCTCTGTCGAATTCGTTTCCTACGTATCGGCAAATGCTCGATGAGACAGCGAAGTAACAACCTCGAGAAATTAGAAATGCGTGAAATTAGAAAAATATGAAATTGGGAAAAATACACATACGCCTTTCTATATGCCTTCCCAATAACTAGTCGACGTAGTCATATCATCTTAAATAGCTCTAAGCGGAAAATCTTCGATTCTTAACAGTTCTGTCCGATTACAGAGAATGGCTGCCGATCTTGTAATCAAACGACTCGAAATAGTAGTCAATTTATCCGAACTCCATTACACTTTATATGCCGTGTGTCAGCTGTGAGTCTATGCGCCAAACACTGTCCTATTCATGTCAGTCTGCTCTTGGCAATACGTCTCTAATGATGTCATACAAGTGTAACATTAACAGTAGCAGCACTGCCTCATTTGCAGGGGCTTTGCCGCAGTGGATACACCGGTTCCCGTCAGATCACCGAAGTTACGCGTTGTCTGGCGTGGCCGGTACTTGGATGGGTAACCAACCGGGCCACCATGTGTTGTTGCCATTTTTCGGGGTTCGCTCAGCCTCGTGATGCCAATTGAGGAGCTACTCGACCGAATAGTAGCGGCTCCAGTCAGAGAAAACCATCATAACGACCGGGAGAGCGGCATGCTGACCAAACGCCCTCCAACCCACATACTCAGCTGAGGATGACACGGCGGTCGGATGGTCCCGATGGGCCGATTGTGGCCTGCACCTGGAGTGCTTATTGTCTCATTGTCATGAGGTGTGAAGAATGCTATCTACGCTTCAGACGAAGCCCTTTATTAAAAAGGATGTACAGAGTCCTTTTTTCCAGAAATTTCTAAGTCGACCGCCACATTAGTACGAAATTCAGTTTTTTGTTCACTTGGCCTTCTATATGGTTGCCTACATCTTCAAAGTATATGGCCCTTAACGTAAGTTTCAGTGGGGGTGTAAACTCGATTTTCGTGTTGAAATATTAAAAATATTCTTGAATCCTGCCTTCATATCAAGTACGTGGAGTCTACGAAGCCAGCCTTCTCGGATAGCAGGCAACATTCAAACAAATCTTATTAATGAGTTTTATTACTAAATGAGCAATGACAATACTTCACTTTGACAATAACACAGATGTGTCGCAAGCGCCGGTCGACATGCGAGCAAGAAATCTCTTTAGTGTAAACAATTCTAAATGCAAGTGAACTAATACAGTTGACTCTTCTATTCAGTCCGCTAGTCGTGAAGCTTCTGTAGAACTGTCCCGAGAACAGTCAGCCGCGTTGCTTATATTATCTTCGCTTAGAAGCCGTTGCTGTCGCGTTGTCTTCCTGGAGAGGGGTCGATGAGCGTGCAGTTGGCTGAAGTCTTCTTCACAGCCCGTCCGCGCTGTCGTTCCCGACCGGCATTCCGGCACTTGACTATGCGCCGTAACAAATTACATTTCAGAAAGCTAAATTCAGTCTGTTTGTTTGTTGTTCATGTAAGTTTTACGGTAATCTCCAACATATTTTTGACAACCGCAGATATTTACAGACGTGAAGACAGTTTCAAGCCACAAAAGACCCAAGATATTGCTGTGAATGGCAACTTAAACCATCGTTGTGTGTGTTAGTATCAACCAGGAGACAAAAGACGGTGTATGCAGAAAGGCAGCACACGCTTTACACAACTAGTACTACCAGGCAACCCAAGTTAATCAGCGTCAGGGGCTATCGACAGCCAAATATTATTTAAAAGCGTGTCAGCAAGTAACCTCAAGTCATACTCTCCGTTGCTTGACCAGGATGTCAGCAGGAACCAAGGCGCTATGTGCACGTCTTTAATTCGACTACAACAACTACACAATTACATCACAAAGAAGCAGAGGTGTTATAATACCCGATCAATATTCCACACAATATGTGCGTCGGTTTGTATGCCCAGCTGAAGAAATACACTGAGGTAACAAAAGTCATGGGATAGTGATGTACACACATGCAGATGCCAGTTGCATCAAGTACACAGGGTATAAAAGGGCGGTGCATCGGCGAAGCTGTCATTTCTACTCAGGTGATTCTTGTGAAGAAGGTTCCGACGTAGTTATGTCCACACGACGGCGATAAACAGACTTCCAAAGCGAAACAGTAATTGGAACTAGGCGCATTGGGCTTTCCATTTTGGAAATCTTCAGGGAATTCAATATTCCGAGATACAGTGTCATCTCAGGCCTTACCTCTCACCACGACCAACGTAGTGACCGAAGGCCTTCACTTAACGGCCGCAAGCAGCTCCATTTCAATAGAGTTGTCAGTGATAAAAGACAAGAAACGCTGAATGAAATAACCACAGAAATCAATGAGGGACGTACGACGAACATAACTCTTAGGACAGTGAGGCGAAATATGGCGTTAATGGATTGTGGCAGCAGACGGCCGACGAGAGTGCTTTTCCAAATAGTATGACATCGCCTACAGCGTTTCTCCTGGTCTCGTGACCATGTCTGTTGGACCCTAGACGACTGGGAAAATGTGGCCTGATCGTATGAGTCCCGATTCCAGCAGGTAAGGGCTGATGGTCGGGTTTGAGTGTGGCGCAGACACTACGAAGCCATGCAGTCAAGTTCTCAAGAAGGCTCCTTGAAAGCTGGTAGTGGCTTCATAATACTGTGGGCTGTGTTTACGTGGAATGCACTGCGTCCTCTGGTGCAACTGATAGGATTTTTCACTGGGAATGTTTATTTTCGGCTACCATCTGTACCCATTCCCTCATGCTCCCAAACAACGCGCCTTGTATTCCCTAAACATGCGCTATGTCACTGGGCCACAATTGTTCGCGACTGCTTTGAAGAACGTTCTGCACATTTGGAGAAAATGATTTGGTCATGCAGATCGCCCGATGTAAATCCCATCGAATATTTATGGGACATAACCGAAAGGTCAGTTCGTCCACAAAATGCTGCACAGGAAACACTTCCGCAATTATGGACGGCTATAGAGGCACTAAGTTTCAGTATTTCTGCTGTGGACTTCAAATGACTTGAGTGCATAGCACGTCGAGTTTCTGCATTACACCGTGCAAAAAGAGAACCGACACGATATTAGGATGGATTCCAAAAGTTTTGCCACCTCAGTGTATGGCATGGATTTGACAGCTTTCTGAAAGAGTACCATACCTCATGTACTAACCATCACCTATAACAGAAGTTACCAGTTACTCTTTAGATCTATCTTCAAAACTGCTGCCCAAATTTCTCATAAGAGGCCGACATGTAAAGCTACCTAAACAATTCTTTGAATGATGAAGTGATTTGGTGTTAATATTCCCAAAGCATGCCTTCCCAAAAAGTAAAGTAGCAAGATGTTTCTTGCTACAGATATGACGTGAAAAGATCATTAATGTGAGATTCGAGCTACTAACACTCGTTCTTCTCGCGCACCAGCCGCGAACGGAACACGAAAGGTGGGAAGTGACGGTGGCCCGCGAAGTACACTCCGCCAAGCACGATTAGGCTGCCTGGTGCGGGCTTTCAAATAGCAAATGTGATGAGTGGTCCTCAACTACGTACCCTCTGACTCAGAGTTGAAATATTGAAAGTTTTGCTCGTTTTGTTGTCTCGGGGCTGGGATACGTAGTTGCCGCATTACAAGCCACATACTGCCTAGTGTACAGTATACAATATTAATATATACATGAATCGAATGCTCGAAGGTTCCTATCACTCAGCAATTGCGAATTTTCAATGTGACATAGAAATTCATAAATAAAAGATTGCAATTAAATAAAACCTGCAGATACTATTTTTAACATCTTTAAATGATGAGTGCGATAGCAGAAGCACTTTTAAAAATACCGTTTATTACTGCAAAACACTTATTGGTGTCGATGGTCCAGGAATTAAATAAAACATAAGTTGAATAATAGGGAAACAATAGACTCCTACATCACGTAATAAGTTATGAGCAACAACGCAGCTAGCGAGATATTAACTTCTAAACGCATACTACGTCTTCACTGCAGAAGCCACGGAAATCTCACGGAGCACAAGTCCGCTCTACGAAATATTTCTATCTCCCGCGATCACGCGCAAACTGCTCCACTCTCCAAGTCGTTCCCACGACCGCTTCGTCGCGCCTCCTCATCCAGCACTCCCTTGTCCTGCCCAGCACTCCTCCCCCACGTCCAACCAGTCTCCCCATTAACGAGCCCGGTGATTGGCTAGAGCGCTCTCACCATTTCTTCAAGCCAACGCACACTCACAAACATATTGAAACACTTACGAAATACGGGATTTACATTTAAATAACTCGAAAATAAATAAATATTCCTACAGCTGGACCAAAAACACGGTCTAACACACACTATTCAACACAGAAACAAATCAAATCAACTTATATCACAGGAATAGAAACAAAAGCTCGTGATTTCTAAAACACAGTAAATATTTAACCAATTTCTTCATGAATAGAATATATTGCATATAAACAAAGACACAGGCAAATAAATATATTTATAAGCATGCTGCTACCGCTTTTTTGTGTAACTGTGGAGTACTTATGGCGTGACGTGATCAATAGTAATCGGCCACTTTCAATTCCAATAACTCGTGTACCATTCAAGTTACATGCCTGTAGTCCATACCAATTTAGGTTTACACTAACAGCTTTCTAAAGACACGTCGATCGACAAAATAGGATGAACCGTTTAGATTTTGGGAATTCGTTGCTGCGTGTTACTTGGATAATTTACGATCAGATACTAAACTTTAAAATGAAGGGCTCGGAGAGATATAGTCATAAGCCACAACTTTCACGAAACTGAGTTTTTCATGTTGCGGCATTCTTAACGATGTCTTCTTCACAATGTGTTGAAAAAGTTCCATTTTACTGCAACAGATGGCAGGCTATGATGGAGTGCAGTTCTATGCTGTGCCATCTGGTAGTAGTTTCAGAAGATACATAGTCACAAGCCACGGCAAGATGGCAGGTGGGTCAGGAACGTCTGAAGCGTCTTCGGGTCTTCAACGCATATTTGACACAGACAGTAGTGGAAGTGAAGAGCTTTACCCTTTGGATCCTCTCAGTGATGAATCTTGGCATCCATCGACCGGCAGTTCCAGCTCAGATGATGTTTCGGTAAGTATATAATACGGTTTATTTCTGGCGATTAATTTTCTGTGGCTTGTGACTTTGTTTCTCTCAACATTGCCAACGCATTTGACAGCCATCCTGTGTGTTAATGATGAAACTTGATGTGCACATTTATATTACTGCTTAATGGTGCAATAATGTAGTTTCAAAGGCAAACGATGTGTAAAAAATATTTTCTCATTAATGTGATTTTAGCGAAATTTAATGTTATGTGTGGCTTATGACTATATCTCACACAATTTCTTAGACTATTTTGCTCTTCATATTATAGCTTGAAATAAGTAGAATAAATGAAAAATCACCCGATAAACCAAAGCCTTCACAGAAAAGAAAGCGAAATATTGATCAGTGGAAGAAAAATAAAGCAAAACGTCGACGAAATGCTGGTTAGCAGTATAAGTCTTTAAAAACCCACAATACTGTTCAGGCTGCTATTATAGGAAGTCCCTGTACTTGTTTAAATAAATGCTTCACAAAACTGCTTGGAGAGGAAGAAAACATTTTTCATTCATTTTGGGACATAGGAAACTTTAATCCCCAGAATACTTACCTGATGAGCTGTATGAAAATGGAACCGTAAAAGCGGAGGTTTGTTCACTATTTAAATAAAAATGGTTAAATATTTTGCCTATTTATTTCATTTTGTTATATTTGTAATAATTTCTTTCAGAACTATCCAAAAATGGCTTCCAAGAAAATATCATCCAGGGATGTTACATTTTCTTATAATGTGAGGGTATGCGGAATAGAAGTCATGATCTGCAAGGAAGCTTCCCTAAGGGTTCATAGCTTACAGATACAAGCATGAAAAGTGAGGAATTTGCAACATCAAATGAAGCAGGGATTTGCAGTGCCAAAAGAAGATGGAAGAGGTATGTATGTTACTCTGTGCTATAAGTTAGGGACGTACTCAAACTGAGTACTATACAAATATTTCTATTAGGAAGAGGATGTAAGCTCATCTTTTTTTTCTTTCAGGAAAACATGGAAACTACCCACATAAATTTCAAGACGAAGCGGTACAAAGTGTTAGAGAATTTCTCAACGCCATACCGAAATATGTCATTACAGTAGGCAACAGAACCCCAATAAAGTGTATTTGGATTGTGATCTCACAACTGCTTCCTTATTTCGAGATAAATACTCAGAATACTGCAAGGAAAAGCAGGTTCCTGCAGTATCTGAAAGTAAATTCAGAGAAATTTTCGTATCTGAATCTAACATAGGCTTCAAATTACCAAACAGAGACACCTCTTCAAAATGTGATGGATTTCTAATTGCAATAAATAACCCAGAATTATGTGCAGAAGAAGTCACAAAAAGAAACAACAATATGAACTGCATCTCAAAAAAGCTGACAGAGGACAAAATATGATTGCGTCTTTAACTGCTCTGGCTAAAGAAAATTCGAAAGAGCATCATGTGATAGCAATGGATATGCAGCAAACGTTCCCCACACCTAAACTAACCGTTGGTCCAGCATTTTACAAGAGGAAAATATGGACATATGGTATCCATGACTGTGGATCAAATAAGGGTTATATGTTTCTGTGGAGTGAGGAAGATGGAGGACGGGGTTCAGATGAGGTTGGGAGCTGCTTATTGAAGTACTTGGAGATAACTAATCCTCAGACAAAACATCTCCACATAATCACAGACAACTGCAAGGGTCAGACAAAGAATTGGACTATTATTGCTTTGGAAAGGTCCCTTGTAAAATACCAAAAGATTTGATTCAGTCCAGCATTACTTCCCTGTGGTAGGTCGCACCATGCTACCTTGCAATCGTGATTTTGGTCGCATTGAACGGTATGCAAGAAACAGACGTCCAATAGTGTACACTCCAGATGAATGGGCAGAAGTAATAAAATGTGCGAGTCCAAAACATTTCATTGTAACTAAAATGGAAAGAGAAGACTTCAGAAGTTTGGAAAGCCTGAAGACATTGATCTCAAAGCGTACAGAATCCACGTCTGGAGATCCCCACCATTTCAGTGAAGCTACTCAATTTACGTTTGAGTCTGAAGATACCTTCAAGCTAAGTGTAAAGCACTCTTATTCAGACATAGGAGCTTTCATGTCAGTGGATATTCATGTCAAAAAGAAAGGAAGGCTAGTCGAACCAAATCCATATCAGCTGCCAATAAAGTACAGAAAGCCACTACCAACTAACCAGAAAAAAATTGATGATGTACTGTCTCTTATGCCATACATACCTGAAGCAAATAAAGATTTCTTTCGGTCATGTACTGGAAATAATGTGTACAATGATGAGGTAGAGGAACTTCCTTGATGTAACTGTATCAATGAAAAAGTAATTTATACATCTCAGATACCTGATCTGTATATATTAATGTGTAAAAATTATATATTCTGCTTGCTGTGTAAGAGTAGTTAAAATAAATCCTTACAAATTCATACTTTATGTTTTAAACAATTTTTTGGGAGATATAGTCATAAGCCACCACTGACTACATCTTAATTAGAATCATTCTAAAATTAATATTTTATAGCATGCAGAGAGTTGACTATTTAACAACATGCCTCGCAAGTATTAAGCAAGTGTTTGCAGTAGAAATAAAGTTTCTATTTTGTATTAAACATTTTCAGACCTCCGTGGAACTTCAAACTCGCTGTATCTCAAAACTAGTTCGATGTGGCTTATGACTATATCCCTCCGACCCCTTCAAATAATAAAGATATTGAAAATCTGATTACACCATCAGAATCGTCATGCAAATAATGGTAAAGTACATGTTTCTTCTTGAGGTATCATGAATTCTCTACATGAACTGTGAAATGTCTTCCATTATGGTTTCACAAAGACCGCCATCTTTGGCACTCCCGGCATACAAATCTCCTTCATCGACACAAAGCACAGTCCTCGTCACAGCATCAACATGGAATTCCCATCCACGCGGTCCGACTGGACCACGCGCTGGGGCTACCCGTCTTGCTCCAGCCAGTGCTCTGCAACACGCGGCCGCTGACGGGCTACGGCCCGCCGACAAGCCCCCCGTACGGCCACGTCAACTCCGAACTTAGAATATTTTCAGGGCGCCACAACTCGCCCGTTACCTCACATTGGGGACTATAGATATAAACGCAGATGAATACACATCTGATGTAAACAGTCGCTTAGCTCTAGGGTACACAGCATATTACTTGTTTGTCTACATTCAACGCACGGCTGTCAAGTTGTGAGGTGACACAGCATTGTGGTGTAACACCTGTCCCGTCACTTATCTGGTTTTGCTGTGTGTTCACCCCAGGTAATTGTCTAACAGCTCAACAGAGAGTGCAAAAACTGCCGCAATGTCGGATAATGCAAAGAAAGTAATAAGGCCCTGTGACTCCTGATTGAACTTCGGTGGCAGTGTTGACATTAATTGATTCAGAATCGATCCCTTTTAATTAAAAATGGATGCACATTGATGTTATATTCAGCTATAGAAAACCAGATGCAAATTTTGAACATAAAATTAATTTAGAAAGTGACTTGGGATTTCAACTACTTGATTGAAAACAGATGCAGTCGATTAGCTCAGATTTATTTTAACTCACGACCTTCAATCATCACATTACATGAATCTCCTAACAGGCACTGGTAATAAATTCCGTTTGCGTGGAGTATAGCGCGATAAATCAAAAGTAATTCCTATCGACTGACCCAGGCGTAATGCGAAGTGCGAAAAGAACTCTACAATACACGGCCCATGAAACCCTCGTGGAAACTTTGCCGACGTGATCCAACAAATTAATCAGTGGCTGGAGCGGGCGCAATATCATTGAATTCAGCGTGGTGGGGCGACGTTGTTATGCGGACGTCGACCGACCTCGTGGTGCTGCAAGGCTGCACTCGTCTACTCACTTCTAGCTATCTTGCTCAGTACATATCTGAACAAAAACTTCCTATCTCCAAGCTCAATCGTTCCCTTTGATAAGTCCTAAACTGCAGAGATGCTTACTCTTCCTCAGGCAAGCTGAATAAAGAACGCCACGTCTGCACTCTAGGCAAGCTGGGAATGGAAGACCTCTACGGGGACTTCTCCCTGTCCGCTATTCACCTCGGTTTACCCTCCAGCAAAATCACTTACGCCAATTGCAGCGCAAGTCGCGTTAATTATGCATCGCTTCCCACCACCGACCAATGCCTGCTCTGGGAAGTGAATAAATTCCCACAAAATTTCCCTTCCTCTCAACTTCTGCTATTTAGCTCCTTCCAGGCCACCCATCAAGGTTAGTGTCTGCACAAAACACCAATTTTTACGGAATTCCGACTCCCAGGAGAGTACTTCAAATTCCTTGGCCCTATGTTCCCATCAGAGACCGGCGTATTCCATTCTGTCGCTCTTCACCTGATTTACTTCAGACTCTGCGGACCATGAATTCAGCGTGAAGTTGCTATAGTCATGAACACACATATTTTGGCCTTTGTTGACCGTTCCACTGTAGCTTTGCATGGCTTACTCGCATGTTTCACTGAATACGGGATGACGGACATTTATCAACTGGCGTGCAAGTTCTCCATCAGCTTCCCGGTACACCAGCATGGGGTACACCACCCACTCACTGTCACTCATCTTAAGGCAGCTGAAGGCCACGCCCCGTTACCGCTTTCTCAGAGCTTGAGCCGCCCTAAGCTGCCTATTGTCGCTTCCCTTCGCCGCTCCCCGGCCAGCCCCAGTCAACTCTGTATACTTCCCTGGGATAAACTAGCCTCCAGTAAATCGGCGTGTTTCCACAAAGTTCTCCATGTTGTGTGAATTACTTTAAAACCATCACCCAACATTAATTATTCCAATACGTCCATACTATACCCTCTGCAAGATGCATTGTGCCTTGTCAGTAATTTTCGTTCAGCCCTACCGTTCGCTCAACGTGAGTTAGGTGATCTCCAATGACCTCTTGTAAGGGGCATTGTTCCTTCCATCTTACAGTGGAACCCATCGTGATCACTGTTAGAAAATGATCGATTGGCCTTTAAAGACTACAAATTAAGACACTCACCTTTACGATCCCAAATAGCTTCTTATACAGTATCTTACCCAGTTACACAACAAAAACTTGTGTCAACAGAATATTGGTTGCAAGGTTCTTGAGTATATTGCCAGATACAATCGTCGAAGGTCAACGATATTTTGGCGAATATCAGTTCCGCTATCATCAGGCGGCACTACCTGATGGTAACGGAATAGTTATTCGCCGAAATATCGCGGACGTTCCACGATTGGATCCGATAGTACACCAGATAATCTTGGAAGTAGCGTATGTCCCGGAGAAGCCTCATGTCACATGCAATAAAATGTTGTTTAGCTACAAGGGGGTGTTAATCGACATGACTGCCTTTCTTGTAACTTTGTCCATTACGAAGATACGAATAGCAGTACGTATTTTTTGAAATAGCACTCTACAATTTTTATTCGATCATCCACTTCCTTTTCTTTCGTAAATGGTGTGTTGAACAGTTATTTTGTTTTAATTTACAGGTCTGAGGACGGTTCATATGAACTGAAACCGAAAATTTAAAAACATAAAGCAACAAAAATTGGTTTTCTTTTGTAATCTGCCAAACAACAAGAGTGCTAATTCTCTAAGATGTAATACTTTGAGTTGGGCTCCCATGGTTGACGACATAAGCATTTGATTATTCTACTACTTGTAACTGCTTGTGCTGCGTCTTGTCTCAAACTTTTATTTATTGCTTATAGGTTTCGTGTTCAGCCTTTTCGGCACATCTGATGGATATCACTGTCAGGTGCCAGTGGCTTCATGTCTAACGAATAGCAGACCCTGTGAGTACCTCTCTTCTAGTGAACTGAAATTGGGAGTAACTGTAATATTTCTTTGGATCTTCGAAAACGCCCTATACTAGTGCAAAATACAATAAATTGGTGAATGTTGGGAATTCTTCCACAGTTGTTTGAACTTTCATCTACATACACACTCCGATAGCTACCACACGTGACAGAGGCTATCTTTCTCTTTCCTGCACCATTCACAGTTGGATCGAGAGGAAAATAACTATCTTCATAGAACCACAGGAGTCCTGTTACCTCTGCCCGCATCTCGTGGTCGTGCGGTAGCGTTCTCGCTTCCCACGCCCGGGTTCCCGGGTTCGATTCCCGGCGGGGTCAGGGATTTTCTCTGCCTCGTGATGGCTGGGTGTTGTGTGCTGTCCTTAGGTTAGTTAGGTTTAAGTAGTTCTAAGTTCTAGGGGACTGATGACCATAGATGTTAAGTCCCATAGTGCTCAGAGCCATTTGAACCATTTTTGAACCTGTTACCTCTTATCTTGGATTCGCGGTCTCCACTCTAAATGTACATCGGCGTTGGTAGAATCGTACTGCAGTCAGCTGAAAATGCCAGTTACCAAAATTTTTTTTTTCAACGGTGTTTCGCCGAAAGAACCTCTTCTTTCCTCCCGAGCCGGGCCGTTGTGGCCGAGCGGTTCTAGGCGCTACAGTCTGGAACCGCACGACCACTACGATCGCAGGTTCGAATCCTGCCTGGGGCTTGGATGTGTGGAATGTCCTTAGGTTATTTAGGTTTAAGTAGTTCTAAGTTCTAGGTGACTGATGACCTCAGATGTTAAGTCCCATAGTGCTCAGAGCCATTTGAACCCATTTTTCCTCCAGAACACTATCACGTGTTGATAAAACCTCTAGGTAACAAATCTATCAGTACATCACATAATTTCTTCGATGTCTTCCTTTAATGCGATATGGTGGGGATGCTTAAAATTCGAACAGAACTGAATAATGGGTCGCCCACGACCTTTACACGTTGTCTCTATTATAGATTAACTACGTTTTTCTACTAGTCTCCCAACAGGCCGTGATCAACCACCCGACTACCGTTGCATCGACCTTACGTGCTCGTTCCGTTTCCTATCGTTTTATTCGCTTAGATAAACAATCGGCGTGATTGTTTCAACAGCACATTAATAGCAATGTTTTATAGCGTTATGTCATTCTTTTGCCACTCATCTGCATAAACTTACATTTTTCTACCCTGAGCGCATGCTGCCATTCATCGGCCGAAATAGAAATTCTGTCTACGTCATCCTGCATCCTTATAATGTCACTCAATGACACTTACCCCTGCACTAGAGCTTCATCAGCAAAGTCGTAGATTGCTTCTCATCCTACCCGACAGATCGTTTGCGTATCTAGTTGGTTACTCTTGAAAAAAATGCATTTACTGTTCAATATCAAATTTAACTGTGTCCAAGTATTTAGCTGAATCTTACTGAGAATACTACAGAATGAATACTAATTTTGATTTAGTGACTCTAATTTAGATCTATTTTTGCAGACGTCGCCTTTGGGGAGGTTTTTGTAAAGTTATTGTAGTTGGTTTGGTGTAACTCTCTATTCCTGTCACTTACTAGTTATTCTCTTCATTTCAGCATGAGTGTTACATCTCATGGACGACCTGCCCTATGTTTTTATACCTGTATTTTCCCTTGTTACTTCGATTCTTTCGGTCCACCATACTTATAACAATTGTTTTAGCCACGGCTCATATCGTAAAACGTTCTTCAGCCATCATCTCTCGTCGTTTCAACATATTGTTTACTAGACCTTTTTTGTATGAGTTATTGAGGAACATTTTCAATTTCACACCCGTGCTATTCGTCTGACTTCAAAGAAGAGTCTTCTGTAACACCACATTTTAAAGGTTCCCAGTAGTTTCACTTCTGCGTTCCGCTTTGCCTTTCGCAGACCTTAACGAGTTTCTAATTGTTTTTCTAGAGAAATGAAGACTGATTCATATTTTTCAGGAGCCGATAATTCTTCTCGGCTACCGTCATAAAATGGCAAATACGCAAGTCTCTTCCTCTTTTGTTCAGCAGTACTTCATTGCGCGTTTCATAGCCATGGCCCACGAAATATGACAGTGAAATCCGGCTGTGATTTCAGCCACCTCGGTCGACAAAGTTTAGTAGGTGGCTCAGTATTAGTCGATTTCCGACGTCGAACATGGCTTTCATGCTATGCACTATTCACTTCAGAACGCAACGCTTCTGTGACGGTTGGTGATGGCTGAGAGTATGAATATACAAGGAGGACTGTTTTTTTTTTTTTTTTACATATAATAACGGTAAGATCTCAGGTTTCAGAGCGGACGCCAGCGAAAGCAAGATACCATCTATCTCTACCTCCATCGTGAAGGTATAGTTATTAATGATGTTCAAATATTTCAAGAACTTTCTCAGTATTTCGCGTCCATCGCAAGAGACAATAAATATGTCATCTATATGGTGAAAAAAGACAAGCTATCGTAGGAGTGCTGTCCAAGTCGATATCGTCAGTTTTCTCTGTTAAACGGCTTCTATGGTTGGGTCTGACAGACTTATCAACACAAGGAGTGTGCTGCTTTAGTAACGTAAGCTGCTAAATGCGGTTTAGCATGGCTCGTCTATCGAAATTACTGTCGCAACTTGGACGAATAGACACTGCGTCGTAATATCACAGAGACCAGTGAAGCCAAGTGCGCCTGCACGCTCTAGAAACTAGTTCTTTTGTCTGACGACCCCCTTGTAACTGAAGGCAGACTAACCGCACTACCAGAAAGTATAGCACGACGTTAGCTTACAGGTGCTCTCTTAACATAACTAATTGTGGTACTATTGCAGCAACGACATTATTTCTGTGCTGAAGCTTCATTTGAAGTACTTCAGTCTTGATTATCTACTGAAAATGCGACATTGTCAGCAGCGCTGTCCACATTCCAACAGATACTATGCGATGCTGTTGCAGCACAAATTCTACTGTGGTTGCCGTAGTCGTCGATTGCCCGTTGACAGAAGTAATATGTTACTTTCACAGTCTGTCATACGAGACAAGTGTTTACGTCGTTCGGTGGTCATTTTCGTTGCCACAGACACCCTGCCGATTCAACGTGATACCGGAAGAGGGCGACGCGACCGCACCTCATATTGATGCTCACAGTTTGGCTTTTTCATGCACTCCTGTAGGATTTACGACTAACTACGAACAACGTACACTGTGCAGGAAAGTAACACAGTTTTATTATTAATCACATACGTACAAAGAAGGAATCCATATACAGCATGTCTTGGTAACCAGGCTTTCAATTTGCCAGCTTCAGCCGCACGATCACTGGATCCCACTCCGTGCTGAGCTGCAGGACACCGCCACTATTTAGGGTGTTATTGGTGATTTTTATTTCATTGGTTTTTTTTATCACTTACACAATCCCAGAAGCCGTGTGTACGATCCACGACGGATGTTTCCATTGTCCGTTTTCTAAGGCATGTTCACCTAAAGCAGATTTCACGGGGTAGCGTAGGCGATAAAACCGCTCATGCTCCTTCCTGCGTTGTTCCACAGATACTGATAACCTGTCCCATGAGCTGAGTCACCTACGCAATATCTTCAGCAACACCGGTGACGAGCAGGAAAAGAAACTTGCTTTCTTGCCGTTCTGTGACTCCGTGTCGGGCATGATAAGCCGCCTGCGGAGAAGTAACAAAATCAAAAGCGAGTTTCAAGCCTCTGTCTAAAATCCGTCAATTACTGATAACAGTTAAAGACGCAGAAGTCTCAAAACACCTTGAGTTTACAAGATACATTGGGAATGTTGCCAGTCTTGTGTTGGACAAAACGTACGCCATTGGATCAACACAGGAATATGCCTGACGTGTTTTATCGCCTACACTACCCCAAGAAATCTGCTTTAGCTGAGCATGCTTTAGAAAACGAACGCCGGATAAAACTTGACGGAACATCTGTAGAGGCTTGCACAAACGGTTTCTGGGATTGTGTAATTAAAGAAGGGACTGAAATAAAAATCACCAATAACACCCTACATACAGAGATACCTGCGGCTACCTGGCGATTGACCTTCTTGTGCGAACGCACACGCTGTGCCCCAGCTCGTACGGGACTTGGTCGATTAATCTGCCACGAGTAATGAATGAGATGGGCAAACATCTATTAGGCGCACTACGAATGCAGAGTTGTGGACATGTTGGGAATGTGGGTCTCACGGTGAGCGTTCAAGGGATAAGTCCCTGCAGGCGCACTATCCTCTGTGCCCTCGGTGGCTCAGATGGAAAGAGCGTCTGCCATGTAAGCAGGAGATCCCGGGTTCGAGTCCCGGTGGGGGCACACAGTTTCAACATGTCTCCAATGATGTATAGCAACGCCTATTTGCAGCTAGGGTGTCGATTTAATAATCATTTCATTCTAGAGAAGCCGCACGGTCATCAATCGTATCTACGTTCATATATAGTTGTCTGACTCGTTTTCCAGAGCCTGCAAGAACCATTACCAAAATGCAACAACAAGCACGAAATGGTTGGGACATTTTACCGCAGATTGATATTCGGCATCTTTAAGACCGTTTGCATATGAGAATACAGGCACTGCTGCCAGATGTGTGTACACTTTCTAAAGATGCGGTATGAGTTTCATTTGGTCTGAAATTGTTATGATATTTTCCTACAGTGATGAACTAATTGTCACCTCAGTTGTCAACAAACTGACGTTGTAATTGAAGTCCTCGACTCATCACAGACCTGGGACGTCGGAGGCTAGCCCTCTTTGTAAAGCAGGATAAGCATGATCCGTGGCAGAGCTAGTGACACGAATACAGTGCTGATGCAGGAATGACTGTTTCGAAGCACACCGTTCAGCACCCATCGTTGATCAACGAACTCTAAAGCAGATGACCGCTACGTGTTTCCATTTTGACCCAAGGACACCATCAGTTACCACTGCAGTGGGCACGGGATCAGCGCGATTGGGTCGTACATCATTGAAATCGTTTCATCTTGCAGGATGAATTACGTTTCTCTACATTTGGCCGTGTCTTGATAACCTGTCACCCTGGCGAACGGTATGCACCAAGCTATGGGTGCAGGTTGCTGTGGGCACCATGGCAACAGAAGACTGCATCCATTCCACCTAGGTAAGGCCCCGACGGCGATGCAGTCGTCCAGCGGGGTGTCTTTGTCACAACGCTAGAACTGTGTTATAGTGGTTTGAGGAGAGTAGCAGTGATCTCTCATTGATGTCTTGGCCACCACTTTCGCCTGATCTGAACGCGATGGAACACGTCTTGGGCTCTATCGAGTGCCAGCTCTGTGCCCACAAACCACCGGCCAATAATTTGCTGAAATA
This sequence comes from Schistocerca nitens, assembly GCF_023898315.1. NCBI lineage: Eukaryota > Metazoa > Arthropoda > Insecta > Orthoptera > Acrididae > Schistocerca > Schistocerca nitens. Next base: position 122,066,901 of record NC_064622.1, on the reverse strand, counting down.
GTGTGACCTCTGCATTGCCATCTGATCCGTTCACGTACGGAAATCTACCAAGCTCCTATAGAATCCGTGTCACCCAATATCACTTCTGCACTGCATTCCCAAAGTGTAACAACAGGCTGTTACGCAGATGGGCGTAATATTTCGGCTTATCAGCGTGTATATGAAATACGTAATCCTTCAAACTCTGTACGTGATTCACTGTTAACGACTGAATGAAAGTATTCATTGAAGGAATTATGGTGTGAAATAAAAGTAAATGCCACGACGGGCCTGCGCTGTAGCTCTCAGCCGCTCAATATAGTACCAGCTCAGCAGAACGAAAATAAGTGGAAGCAAATCGAGAAAACTATAGCAGCGACAATTAGACCGGGGCATGCCTGAATAGCTGGCTGGGAGTTAGAGCAAAATTATGGTCACTGCTTCTGTATGGAGACGGGTCCTTAATCCCGCCTACCCCTGCACCAGTAGAATACCTTTGCTGTCATATTAACTGAAACGATTGTGAAATTAAAACAAATGATCATGGGAGCTTTATTTTCTGCTAAGCCGGCCGCTGTGGCCGAGCGGTTTTAGGCGCTTCAGTACGGAATTGCGCTGCAGCTGCGGTCGCAGGTTCGAATCGTGCCTCGGGCATGGATGTGTGTAATGTCCTTAGGTTGGTAAGGTTTAAATAGTTCTAAGTCTAGGGGACTGATGACCTCAGATGTTAAGTCCAATAGTGCTCAGAGCCATCTGAACCATTTGAATTTTGTGCTAAACAGTGGCGTAGGGGCAAAGTTTTTCTATGTCAATGGTGTTTACGTATTCTGTTTACTTGTAAGGGAAGAATGTTTCGAGAATCCCATCTTGTTAGTGGTGCTATACATAGTTTCAATTTAAATAATAATGTATTCATTAATAGTATATTTAATTACCAGCAGAGTCAATTTATTCAGCCAAATTTTATTGTGAGATTTTGCTTCTTCTAAGAAGTAAAGATAAATAGCTGTACTTGGTATTAGCATACGTCCTTTGAGCTGCATAACAACAACAATAATGTGAAGAGAGGAAATGTAAGTCGATAGGAACAAGTACCACACGCCTACATCACAAATTAATTTTTCAGGTTACGCCTTCGTCGGCGAAATATCCATTTTCCGATTCCTCACCTGGATACTTTTCTCTTGTAGCCTAGTTACAATAAATTAGATAAACGCTTCAGTAGATAAACGCTTCGTGCCTCAGCGATCACGTTGATATGTGCTCCCTATTAGTTGGCATAGTACATGTGTCACAAGGAAGAAAAAAGAGAACAGCATTTGACTTCACATAGGACCACGCCCAATAAAACCCTTTGTTGTTATTATCAATATGTATTTCACACTGTCTTGTACTAACTTACATTTTTCCATTAGCAATTGTGTCAGGAAACCCTACAGTTGTTCAGTACCGAACGATTATCTTCCAGTTGCTCTCAGTTTTCGTTTAAGTTAACGGCATAAGTGTATCTCCCGTCTTCTCAAAGACACTGTCCACTCACATTACGGTGACCTCGTATAAAAAACCATATTAACGACCCACTGTAGCGGGGACAGCACCGAGACGGGCAGAAAGAGGGTCACTGAGTTTCTAGAAGGATGCATGACTATGCCGACTCCAGTGCCGTGGCCAGCTACTAGATTTCTCCGGTGATGATCCATGGCGTGTACAGCCCCATCGACGTGGTACCACAGATTCTCGATTGGGTTTAAATAAGGGGAGTTTGGCGGCCAGAGTACTGCGCTATACTGGTGATGTTCGAACCTCGCACGTACGCTGCGAGCTTTGTCACACGTTATATTGTCCTACTCGTAGATGCCACCTCGTCGAGAAAAGAAACAAACTACATATGAGGATGGACATGGTCCCCAAGGACCGTTGCATACATGTGTTGATCCACTGTGCTTTCCAGAACGACATCAGTCAGGGAATGCCCTCCAGCCTGGACCCTTCCAACAGTTGTTACAGGGTGAGAGACCTGGTGGTCAAGGAAGGCAGATTCCGTTACGATTGTGGACGGGGTCGTAATCAGTTACTATTGGTTGGCTTTTCTTTTAATCACACACAATTTATTTAAAATCAGCAACAAATTAAAATAATGGCAATAACTTAAGAATTGTTTCACGGCTGAAGCCCTTAATGGTAAAAAATTAAGAATTGATTCAACTTGCTGCAACTTACAGTTACAGCTATTAAAATATAAAAGACCAAGGTCTTATAGCTCGCTGCTAAAATACAATTGCCAAATAAAAATTTTAAGACAAGTAGTGACAGTCATGGATGAAGGCCTTTAACGCCAAGAATGAAAGTTATTAAAAAATTTAACAAACATACTGTCAAACAGCAAGGCAATAGCGAAAGTTAATTTAAAAGACAGGCAACAGATCAGCAAACAAGTGAGAGAAAATGATATTCAGCTTGGTAGCACAACTGTTTTACTTGCTGTAACGCCGAGAACGGCAATTATATTAAAAAAATTTAGAGACGTACAATAAAACAGCAAATATAATAACAAGGTTAATTCAAAAGGACATGCAACTGATCACCAAACAGGTGAGACAAATGATGGTAACTTGGTGGACTCCAGTTACCAGTCCACTCAGTGGCATCCAGTTACCGTAATGGTCTGCAAATACGAGCCTTTGTCGCCGAAGAACAGCTGTCATAACGGATTCATTCACAAGGCTCTGGAACGCCTAAGTGTGTCCTACTTTGTAATTATATCGATATTTTTATGTCAATTTGTAGTATTGCTTATTTATAATGTACCTGTCATGGAAATCCTTTGACTCTGTATATATCTTAGTTATGTGAAGTTTTGAACGATGTTGTTTAAATTACGTTTCTGAATTTAAATAACTACGGAAATGATTGTTATGTAATGTACTATAAATGACTTGTTCCATACTTAGGGAACTATACGGTTGAATGTAAAAGATGCAGGGAAGCCCTGCAGCTACGGAAGTAGCCTGACGGAGTGGAAAAGGCGCGCAAGTGGCAGCTCGTCGTTTGTGGCGGGGAAGGAGTCTGGACTGAGCAGTGCTGTGCTTAGCACCTCGATAGCAGCAGCGAATCATAGTGGCCCATATTACTGGAGTTTTGAGGCCAGAAGAGCTTAACCCTCCGTTACTCGCGCGAAAATTCGTGACATGGTCACTCGCATGGAAGACAGGTGTCATCCACAAAGCAAGCGGTCTATTTGTATACTTTGAACGAGAACAATATATTCAGCTGAATTACTGACACTACATGGTCGCATCTTGTTTCTTACTGACGTACGGTTCTAAACTCAGTGTAAGCTGTTTTTATATCAACCAAAGCAAACACTTTTAACCCATACTTCGCTTGTTTGCTAGAGATATATTGCCTGAATGGAATGGGCGGTTTCCTCTTAATGCCAAAAGCGGTTCGTCAACAGTAAGATATTCACTAGGTGAAAAATATTTTTGGCAATTGTCTGTGAATAGTTCTAGTACCTCTCCGATAGGAGCCAACTTGTCAGTCTCTCTGCGAACACCTCTCTCACGGATATTATCAAACCTAAGACATCTCAACAGAAATCTGAATCGGTTTTCACTTACGCGTAAATAACATGATTCAAGTCCGTTTCTTTTTGAGTTATTCCTCAATTTCGATATACTCTTCCAAGAACATCTCAAAGATCCACACAGATGTAACACACCAATCAAAGCTCTGATCTCGATCCCATCTGTTTCTTTAGCATCCCTTTCCCTAGAGAAGTTATCATGAACTCCGCTCATGGATATATTAGTGCTTGTTGCGATAATGCTTATTATGTTTTCATCCAAGAACAAATTCAGAATTTCTACTTCTGTCTTTTTTATACGAGGTTGATGTTTTGGCCCAGGCAAATGCGTAATAATATTACAAGATCTGCTTCTAACAATGGTAGGATATTTATTTTTCCTCCATTTAGTTATTCCATCTTTCCTTAAAAGAAATGTATCCTCTTTAGGTACTTCTTCCTGTGACTCATATTCATCATTCTCTGGCACTTCTTGTTCTGTTCCTGAATCATGACCGTTTTCATGAACACAGTCCTCAGTCTCTGAGTCAGCGCTATCACTGTGAGCATCTTCATCACTCAACTAATTGAATCATTCCAACCATGCATTAGGATCTCTACTAAACCCTGGTCGATGTTCTTTTTTTTTTTTTTTTTTTTTTTTGCTTTTGACGTTTCTTCCGCAATCTAAAAATAAAGAGAATACTAGGTAACATGGAAGGTAGCTGCTGTCAGTTCCAATTAGCCCAAATTTACGCACATGAAAGATCGATTGAATCTAGAAAAGCAGTAAAGTAATACAGACTTACTTTGTTTGAGATTGTGGCAGCAGAGCTCGCGCGGATGACTGGTGTCCTCCAGACTGTAATAATGTTTCATAAACAACGTATCTTTCGGCACTGAAAGCCAACAATGAGTGTAGCTAACTGCTGGAGAGGTAACAGAAAGGTACTGAAAATGGCGCGATGTCAATCTTGCCCCGTCAGACAAAATTGAGCAGGAAAGTCATGTGGATGACGAGTTTCATCCGCGCGAGCGACGGAGGGTTAAGGGCAGTATTTATGGGCCTCAGCTGCTGAATTGTTGATACCATTATCATGGCATGGTTTCTGTCCCTATAAAAATATTATTTCGACGCCGAGAAGATTAGTGATAGGGCGAGTCCAAGAGTATTGCCATGACTGCAATCGCCGCCAGGTTAGCAGCCACTACAAATTGTACCACCAGTGCCACCAGACTTCCATTAAATTGTTTTTTATTTGGTACTCTGTAAATGGACCACGTATTTGTGAAAATTGCTTGATTTTAATAATAATCATGGTGTTACTGAATACTCTATATTACACCCGTGATTATCCCAAATCACAAACCTGGACAGGATTCCTATCCTAGTGAATTTAATTCCGAGTTTCCTTATTTATTATGAGAAAATGACTGAACTTGAATATAACGTTGTGTTGCCATTTGCAGAGCCAATTATAATTTTGAGTAGGGCAAAAGACTGATTATGAAAGCACATTTGTTATTTAAAGATGTATAGTTTGTTGTGTTTTACTTAACTAATAATTAATGATAAGAATACTTACGTTTTCTAATACATACTGGAGTAGTTTTGTTAACGAGCATTATTCTTCAAACCATGCAAGTCTAAGAGAACTCGTGGACCAGCCTAGCTATCTAATGAAAAGGCTCCTTCAGAGCCAGTTTTTTTCGATTTGCATTCTGTTTAGTTGCTTCAAACCGAGTTTAAGGAAGAACTGTTTACTATGTTACCTATTCTAATGCAAGCTGGTTAATGTACAGGCATACAGACTCTGTATTAGGCAATGACGTTATAGATTATGAGCATTAGTAGACTCCCTGATTTAAAGTAAGAATCATATGAAGTACTATTCGGTTTAGATTATTAACTCAGTACCACTCCCATCCTATTACTAGAGTCACCAAAGGTGTATTACTACCTCAAAAGTACAGTTTTCTCGAGATAGTAAGCCATACGTGCGCTAAATTAGATCGCAATAGCAGAAGGCGCTGAAGATTTAGATATGCATGTCGTAACTCCCTCCCCCCTCCCACCCCCGCCACACACACACACACACACACACACACACACACACACACACACAAACACACAAAAGTTGAGATTCTACTTCTGTTTTCCCTTCAAGGTAATTGTCTGCTGTTTTGGAGTAATATACGTACCGAGGTTACCTCTAATTACTTCAGACGTTCCAGAGAAATGCTGGAAAATACACACTCACAACTATCGTTAACCTATATTAGGCACACTGGGCAACAGTTACGATTAGTAACTGAAAATTCAGACTTGAAATGGTACGGTAATGCCAATTTTCAGTGCGTCACATGCTGAGAACAGCAGACGCTGTGCGGATAACTCACCTTTCCATTTCAGCAACAGACAGGAGTTAAAGTTTTGTGGAACACGGAAGCTGCCAGATAGAATGGCACGAGGAGCTAGTGGGAAGGGCGCACCGCTTCAGTGGTGCCGTCTGCACGGGCAGGAGACGAAGAGCAGACACGAGGGAGCGCAGAATAGCCGGGCTGAGAGAGAGAGAGAGAGAGAAAGAGGGGGGGGGGAGGCCGAGACAGGAGAGGGAAGGGGTGGGTGAAGCGGTTTCGGGGAGCGACGAGATGGTCTCCCGCGGCCGTGGCGTGGTTTGCCAGAGGCTGCAGACTGCCGGCTCACTTAGCCACGCGCGGCTCCACATTAACAAATTAAACCGCCACTCGGCGGGCCCTCAAAACCCCGTGGGCCGCCCGAGAGCCTGCTCTTACCTGTGTTCCACACCGACTCTCTCGCTGGTCTGCCACCCAGGGGATGCACAGCCCGTCCTCTTGCTATCAGCAGGTAACCCTCGACTTCTGGTCCGAATACCTGTTCGGCACTTAATACGATTAACTGTTGCAGTGATTAGCTGCACTCTATCACAAGGAAAAGACCGTTTGTTATCAGACACTCTAAAATATAGATCCACGACTACACTCGTTAATCAATAAAAGGTCCGGACCGTGCCCTATATGAAAAAAATGTTAGTTTACGGTTTCAACATTTCCTAGGCAGCACAGGTTAACTCAATGATGATAACATTTTTTGAATTGCTAGGATGTGTCATACTGAAACTTCTTCAGCGATCAATGTTCCTATCCCTCTCCTAGGATAATCATAGGAATCCCTCTGTATGACAAAGCAAGAGTGTTTTATTATAAGATTTGTTCATTAACGACAACTGCCACGAAAGCCTGCAAAGTTATGTAGAGCTAAGCTACTCATTCTTAAGGACGTACCGAGCAAGGTGGCGCGGTGGTTAGCACATTGGACTCGCATTCGGGAGGACGACGGTTCAATCCCGCGTCCGGCCATGATGATTTAGGTTTTCCGTGATTTCCCTAAATCGCGTACCAATCGTTCGTCTTCCAGGGCAACAGCTCCTTGGCACCTGTACTGCGGGACGGAGACAAGCTCGCGGCGGCTTCATTATGCTCTGGGAAACGTTCGCGTGTGTTTCCACTGGTCCAGTGGACCTTGAGCAAGACACCATGACGGCCAAGGAATATCGTATACTGGTTGCTGGCACGTACACCCATTCACGACGATCATGTTTCCTCATGGTAGTGGCATATTTCAACAAGATAACGCGTCATGTCACAAGGCCAGGAATGTGATTGAATGATTCGAGAAACACAGTGGCGCATTCTAGTTGATGTGCTGGCCCCCCAGCTCGCCAGATCTGAACCCAATCGAAGACACCTGGGATGTAACTGAACGTGGCTTCAGAGCCCATCTTGTCTCTCCCCCTAATTTACAAGAATTAGATGTGTGTGCAGTTATGGTGCCAACTCCCTTCTACCAAGGCTTCATTGTTTTCATACTACGGTGCGTCGCTGCTGTTATCCGTGCCGAAGGTGGACATACCGGTCGTTAGATAGGTAGTCATAAGATTTTGGCTCACCAGTGTACGAGTACATTTAATGGCGAGAAGAAGCTGTTGAAAGCAAGTATCTTTCATAGTTTCTTAGACATGACGACATTTCATATACATTGCTGCAAATAAAACCACTCGTGAAGGTCGTTGTAACGCGCTTTAACGAAATCTTGTTTCTTCCGTGCGTCATTAACTTCACAGCAAGTGATCAGAACTTAGCGCGAGCTGCATATGGTATCAGCACTGCGGTTTATCTTCCCACAGCAACAATCCTCGCCACGCAGTGGCAGTAGTGGTCACATCTTCACTCCTGCGCTCACCACAAGCATGGATCAAGAAAAGTTGGGTAGACTGTGGTTCATCATACCAACAGATCGTAGTGTTGAATTACGCCCAGACTGTCGTTTCAGGACTAGACGGAGATTGTGGTATCTGTGCCACAGTAAGTGGGAGTGGCCTCCACTCAGCAACTGCTGTCGGTACTTACGGGCAAGTGGTTAGGTTATTCCATCGCCGTGGTGATAGCCGCAGCGCTTTACGTATTGTTACGACTACTTCCAGTTGCACTAAATGTACAGTACTCACGTCTTCCGGGGAGTGGAGACATTAAGTATAGTTCTATAGCACCATCCTGTGAGTAGCGGTAATACGGGCGATCTGAAAATCAAAATCTATGGGACTACTGTGTTTTGTGAGTACAGATTATTACTAAAGATACAGTGTGTTTAAAATAACTAATGCAATTAAAACTGCCTTAAAAATAAATCCAGTACAGCTTTTTACCCAGGGCTCTTGCTCTTAATACTACTAGTTGGTATCGTTTTGATCTGCGGTTAGATCCCTTTTGTGTTAATTTGTGTAAACATGGAAAAGAAACGGAAGATAGGTAATGACTGCAGAAGTTTTTCAGAGCAAGGGGGACATTTATATTTTGTGATTCAGTCAAGCAGTAAGGCAATATGTATAAATTGTAATGCAACAATATTAGTTCTCAGAGAATAAATTGTAAAATGTCATTACAAGACGAAACATTCTCAGAGTTATTCCAAATTTACTGGAAGCCAACGGTTAGAAGTATATACGTCTTTGAGAGGGTATTTTAAACCTCAACAAATGTTGATTAAGTAAGTAAATACAGACAAAAAAGCAAAAAGTCGTGCTTATTTCCGCGTGGGTCTCTCAATGACAAAACATGGAAAACCATTTACTGCGCTTGTAAGGGCTTCGCATTGGGGTAGTGGCCGTTATTAAACATGAATAAAATATATTATATGACAGTGTCGGCTAACTACCACTGATTACTGAATCAAAATCGATATTGTAAATAACTTGTATTTATTGTAAATTACCTCACGATAGAAATTAGATGATATTGAACAAATCATGAATGAAAACAAATTAAACAAATTGTACACTGTTCTTTGATATACTACACTGGTAAGACTGACTCTCAGCTCTTAATGTTAAGTTGATGCGAAGTTAAATTTAATTATGCCCCTGGATAAGCCAATGGTAAATGTGATCTGACTGCGTTCCTATAATCTCTTTTGTGTCTGAAATAATACGTACTTCGGACACCACCACCAAGAAACAGACCAAACAACATGCAAAAAGACAAACAACCAATAACGAATCGTAAGCATAACTGCACGGATGCTCAGTGGATGGCAAGAACACGATCCAACAACTATTTCTGAACTTTACTGCCGCTGCTGCAAGTTTTACTATACTGTCTACCAGCGTGCTGACTCCGTCGATACTGCTGGGGTGACGACTGCAGCTGTGTAGTCGTTGAATTAAGATGAGTCTCTCAAATATCTTGAGCAGAATAAACTACTCAGAAACTGCTAATACCACAAGCCCTATATTTCCTCTAAATGGTGTACAACGCTTTCAAGACTGGCTCAACGACCTTTAAGGTGCAGCCCAGTGTGTATTGTACTAACGTGCAATGCCACCAGTATGACAGCTCTGTGCACTGGTTGACTACGTTCAATGGTGACTGCCAGCCTATAAGGCGGAATCAACTGCAATTATACTAGTAGTCAATGCAATGCCTATCGTGGACGCTGATGTACTACTGTGGCTGCAGACTCTAGATCACAGACAGCACAGTCTTCAGAATCTTAAGTCCCTATCTCAGAGCTACCGAACTTTGCGACTGTCCGCTTTCACGGCACAAGACGCTCTCCATGCCGCGCTCTGCACGATGCTCTTGCGACAATCTTGCTGCCAATCTCTAATCAAACCGACGCTGCAAAGGCCTCCCACATCTCCCTCGCAGAGTGATACAATTTCTCCACCTATCCAAAAATTTCTCTGCTCAAACAGCAGGCGTTGACCCCCAGCGTTTCCCGCACTTTCTTATGAACTGCCCAATCAGAGCTCAGCTCATTTGCCGCTAAAACAGCGCGCGACCGGGCGGCGCCAGCGCGTACGTTGAATGCCGGACATTTGCCACACCGGACATTTGCCACACCGGACATTTGCCACACTTGCCCCTTCGCCAGGTAGCTTGAGTAGCGATCCCTCAGGTAAGGGACGCCCTACCCCGCACTACCTCTGTCCGCTTTCAAACCACCGTCTCCACATCTTACTCGATAAACCAGTACGTAAGGGACCTTCTTCTTCGACATCTTGGCCAAATACAGAGCTTCTTTTCCGAAATCGAAATATTTATAACTTTTGGGAAACGAAAGCAATACCGACGATTACGTCAGTATGTAATTAGTTCTGCCAAGTATAAATATAGATTCCTCTGTCTATACGGTAGCTTCCTTTCACGATGAAACGAGAATGCGAATGTACGCTAATCATTTCTTTCTGATCACTGCATTTGTGTCTACTTTAATTAGTACAACTGCACACCCAAAAGACAATAGGGAAAGAATAAATGGGTTTGTCAATGTTTGAAAAGAATATCGACGTACTCCATATTAATTTACTGTCTAAAAACATTAGTTAATGAAGTGTAGCGGGACAATGTTCAAAACGTAACTGAAAACACGTTCACTAAACAGAGATAAGAACACCTATGATTGACATGTCATCTAAAGTCGACTTACAATTTTAAAATGTTAGAAATAAGGAAATGAAGTAATACAGAATGCTACGCTTGTAACGTATGTTGTTGTTCTACATTGTTTAGCTCTGGTATTCACAGGGTCACAGAGAAAGCATCTTAGGTTCTGGAGGGAAAAGCTGTACTTGTAATTATCTGCACTACAACAGAAACAAGAAGGACAACTTAAGGAAAAATAATGTAAGCTTACAATCGATTTTGAAGCAGATAGTTCCTGTGACTTAGTATGGGCAGAGGTTATATTCGACAACCGGAATAAATTAATAACTGGCTCCTTTTACCGACCCAATGTCTCACATGAAACACTTGCTGAACAGATCAAACGAAGGAAAACTTGAGTCTCATCACAAATAGGTACCCTACTCATTCAATTATAGTTGACAGTTACTTCAATCTATTTTCCGCATGTTGACAAAAATACAAAATGGCTCTGAGCACTATGGGACTTAACATCTATGGTCATCAGTCCCCTAGAACTTAGAACTACTTAAACCTAACTAACCTAAGGACATTACACAACACCCAGTCATCACGAGGCAGAGAAAATCCCTGACCCCGCCGGGAATCGAACCCGGGAACCCGGGCGCGGGGAACGTGAAAGGGTACAGTACTGCCCGACATTGAAAATAGGTACAACATACTTCATTATTCTTGTCTGAACAACATACTTTTTCTAATAATAACTCAATTTGAATTAATACAGCGAAGCTGGATACCAGTGTGGGAAAGAATGACAATTTATTTATTTAATTGATCACATGTGCACTCCCACAAAATAAATCCGTACATCCAGTTTGGTGAGATCTGTGAAATGAATGAATGTATGGTCGTCTGCTAACTGCAGATAGTGAATGTGAATATATGATCTTCTTTGAGACGATCCTTTGGCCACCTTTGGTGGAACCAAAGAGATGAAACTTACCGGAGCTTTGAGCGCCTGAAAATAGGCTGACCAATACGGTAGCATGGTCTTCCTCCACCTCGACAGAGGTGCGAGATGACCTGAAGAACGGCCATGCTTAAACACTCTGCCGCTGGATCTTGTGCTGTTAAGACCTGTCTTAGTTGTGCTCCGTAAAGACAAAAGAGTGGAGACATGGTATGCATGTGGAATATTTAAGAGTAGTTTGAAATAATAATTTCTCTATTTCAGGAACTTTTGTGGGGAGAATTAAATGTCAAGCAAGTAATATTAATGAGATCGTAGTAATCTTCGGAAATGACCAACGGTCACAATGAAACCATGTGTAGCAATAAGTTGAAATACTTCCGTGTGCTTAAGTTAAGCTGAATTACTAGCGTGTGTACTATAAGTTGAAATATTTAAGAAATGGCGTGTGCAGGACTTGAAATTAGAGACGAGTACTTCCACGTGGTGAGTACTGTGTGAGTCTCAATCTGTGTATGAGACAAAGGATAAAGAGAAGTACTCGTTCATGGTATCAGTTGAGGGCTCGTGTGTGTGATGAATATGTTCTTAATATTACTTTGCGAGATATGTTTCCGTGTGACGCTTGATTCAAACTATAATACTCTGAGAGAGAAACAAGGTGAGTCAGCCGTCTATCCAGCAACGCCACTGGGCTTGCATTGTACAGGAAGACGTGCATATATCTCCAGAGATCATAGTAGGAAAGTAGAATTACGTAGTGGGACAGTGTCGTGTGAAACTGGGATAAATATTAATTGAAGTGGGAAAGCTGAACGTGATAATGTTGTGACTAATCCCTGTGTTGTATTTCATGTTGTAGTGTAGTGTATGTCATGTAATTTGAGTATGTGTGGTTTGCATGGGAGAGTAGCAAGGTAGTTTCAGAGGTAGTGGGTTATGCGTGTTCCTTTTGTACTGCGCGGTCTGGAGGAAAGTTTCGTGATGACGATTGTGAGAATCGACGTGTGAGAAAAAATAAAAGATCCACCATCCTATCCAGATAGTGCACTGTAGCGTTAAATAATTACGAGACCATAAGAGATTCACCAATGTAAAGCCATGCCCACTGGGCGGAATTTCTCATGTGTTATTGTTGTAGGTTATAGAATTTGTGTGTTTAGGTTATAGAATTTATCGGAATAAATAAGATAGTGAAAAGAAAAAGATTGGTGGCCTTTTCCTTCGAATTGTATGTTGTCATGATATCCACAATTTATAATGTGTGCGCCACTCATATTCAGTGCGATGGCCACGTGTTGATAAAAGCCGTTAAATAAAAAAAGAAAGAAAATGTGGTATTGCCAGTGCGTAGTGAACAGTCAGAGTTCTGTAAATTACTGATAGTCAGATGTGCGTTTCCGTTGGAGGAGGATAATTTGTAACATAATTGTGAGTACGAGAGTTCATGTTACTCGATAATTAAGAATGAATCCACTCGCTTGGCAGACCACTCATCTTGCAGGCCTGACTGCTTGATGCCACAGTATGAGCAAGGCATGTGGGTGCCTCTCAAACGAGAACGCTGCCGCACGACCACAAGCTGCGGACCGACCAAAATACATTGTCATAGCCTATTGTAAATAGAAAACAACTTCCGTAATTGTTCTAAATGCTTTTTTTAAAATTATTTTTGACTATTAGTTGACGAGACCATTCAAATTGTAAATGGTTACGCCGGCGGCGGTGGTCTCGCTGTTCTAGGCGCTCAGTCCGGAACCGCGCGACTGCTACGGTCGCAGGTTCGAATCCTGCCTCGGGCATGGATGTGTGTGATGTCCTTAGGTTAGTTAGGTTTAAGTAGTTCTAAGTTCTAGGGGACTGATGACCACAGATGTTAAGTCCCATAGTGCTCAGAGCCATTTGAACCAATTGTAAATGGTTACGGAAACACACTTGAACTCTTAGCCACAGATAATCCTGAGCATCACCTCGGATACAGGAATTAGTGAACACGCAGTCGTAGCGAGGCTCACTTCCGTAACAAAAAAATTCACCAAAACTAAAAGCGAAATATATCTATTTATAAAAGCAGCTAAACATTCGGGTGACGTCTTTCCAAGAGGTAGTCTCCAATCCTTCCAAACTATGTAAATGAAGACCATATGTGCTTTAAGTTCAAAGAAATAGTATCAACAGCACTCGGGATATTCATACCAAATAAATTAATAAGAGACGGAACTGATCCCCCATGGTACACAAAACATGACAGAAAGCTGTTGCAGGAGCACCGCAAAAGGCACGTATAATTTAAACGAACGCAAAATCCCCAAGATTGGTGAAGTTTTACTGAGGCTCGAAATTTGGTGCGGATTTCAATGCGAGATGCATTTAATAGCTTCCACAACGAAACTCGCTCTAGAAATGTGGCGGAAAATCCAAAGAGAGACTGGTCCCATGTTAAGTAAACCAGCGGAAAGGCTCAGTAAGTACCTTTACTGCGCGACAGCGATGGTAATGTTACTGTAGACAGTGCCACTAAAGTGGAGTTAGTAAATGCATTTTCCGAAATTCCTTCACCAAAGAAGACGAAGTAAATATTCCAGAATTCGAAATGAGAACAGCTGGAAACATAATTTAGGAGCAGATATCCCTGGTGTTGCAAAGCAACTGAAATTACACTGTCAGTGACAGAGGAAATGATGAAATATCTTTTCAAAAAGTCTGTAATGTATAAGAAAAGTAGGTCTAATACATTTGATTCTGATGTTCTTTAGTCACAATTTTCAGTAGTAAGCTCCTTACTTTTCTAACCTGTTTAAAGATAATCAACAATTTAGTAAGAAATTTTAATTTTTAAAGGACTATATTTAAATGTGCTTAAGTAGATTTACATCTACTATAAATGTTTGCAGCTAAACTTAAATAAAAAATATTTGAGATGCCAAAATTGTCAACCTTAGGATCAGATCAGTTTTGGGATGTAAATTTTAGGGGTAATTCAAAGGTTAAGTACCCATTTTCTTTCAAAAAAGAGTATACTATCAGTTTAACAAACCATGATATTGTAGGTGATAGTTGCGATTCTGAAGCTTCCGAAAATTATTTTAGAACTCAGAATTATTTAATAGTATGGCCATAATATTGGAAGGTAGAAAAAAGTTATCTTAACGTGACAACAATAGAGATACTTTTGTGAGGCTTGAAACACTTTTTAATTTTTACATTAAAGGCTGATTCGCATCACACTTTGCACAGGCTTTGGACCGTGAAAATGATAAATGACCATCTACCATTCTGGCGTGTGTAAAATCAGCCTAAACACGCTGAACTAATGTACACTCTATTTACAAATACAACTTAATATTAGCTCCGATAATGCTACTTCAGTGTTTTAATAATTTTATCTTAGTAATCTGCGAGGACTCAGTGGTCTTCATAGCTTTTAATACATTTTTAACGTATTTTAGTCCAGTTTCTGAATATGGGCAATGGCTTTCAAGCAAGGCCTAATGTTGCCAGTCTCTTCATAATTCTTTACGATTCTCTCTATCCTGTCGTCCAGCTCCAAGTACTTCTTCTTCCTCTTCTTACCTTCAAGATTCATTTCCAATTTCATGTACATGCAGTTTGTGAGCTCTCCTTCCTTTTTCAAGCACTGCACCAAATAGTTGATTCTAGGGTGAGGGTTTCCAATAATACTATTTATTTTGTTTTGCCGCCCTTCAACAGCATTCGTCGTTCGGTGCCTTTTTCCGTAACAGTCTCACATTCCTATTGCGATATCCTCATTCTCTAGCCAGTTATCCACAAAGTAGTCAAGAAAATGAGAGAACCTTCCGTTATCAGGAGCTTCTGTATGAATCTCAATCCATCCATTGCTTACGTCCTCCGGTTTTACAACTGCAAGCGCTGCACACATGCTGACGTGAAGTCTTAAATCCTCGTTCTAGTGGTACTCCTCAGTTAGACCGAGAACTTAAATACTTCTCCATAAACTCTTCTTCATATGGAAATAGAATCCATATATTTCAGTTGTGGGAAAAACTTGACGAGTGGTCGATATCGCAGCTGCCTCAAATTCCACCTTTACTTGTTTAGGACACCACTCAGACACTGCCTGTTTTATCAGACGAAACAGACGAACATATGTGTCTTTCTTCTTATTAGGGAGCAGTGCAAATACAACAGGAAGAATGTTTGTTTCTTTAATCGGGCCTCATAAGTCTACGTGTATGGTGAAGGTCTGTACAAACTGCTTGCTGCATCTCTTAAATGTTCCATCCATAAGAAATGGGCACATGTTTTTAAAGTTTCCTTTCCTTTGCTTCCACTAAAAATCATTATTCTCGCCTCTAATCGATCGTCTTCGAGAAGAAAACTACTGCCATCGCCCATTTTTAATAGATCTTCATGAAGATCAATTTCATAAGAGTTCTTAGGCTGTTGTTCGTTCCCCCGCTCTTGACTCCGTCGACGACTCATGGTTCTCTTCATAGATTCTGAATTAGGCATCACTGTAACAAAGTCACAAACTGTTTTATGTAGATTTCCCATTTCATCCGCGTATATCTCCGATAACTGTGTAGTTTCTTCTCGAGACCTTCTCTCCGCCCTTTCCACTTGCTTTCTCACTTTCAGAGCTGCATCGTCAGGTGGTCCACAGAGATGTTCTAATAGGCTCAACACTTCTGCGTCCCTCGAAAGCAGCTTTCCCTTGCAATGATCCGCTTTTCGGGGTAAACACATCCATGTAATAACACCTTCTTTAGATTCCCTCTGTTTAAGATATGCATAACCTTTGTAACGAGCAGGAGGCCTGCCCTTGTTTGTTGTAATGTCTTCCATACTGGTGTCACGTTAGGAACTTCGAAAGCAAACTGGGTGGCCGGGTGAGGAGGGGGGGGGGGGGGGCGGCACAAGGGACCCGACCCTTCGGAGCAGGTAAAACCGTGGCAAATGTCCGGAAATGTCCGGTGTGGCAAATGTCCGGACACCGCGTACGTTGGACGCTCTCTGTCTGCTCGACATTTCCCCTCTCTCTCTCTCACCTGGCACCCGGCGGTATTCCCTTTTGATGCTTGCTAGTCACTGGCCGCATCCCCTGGGACCCCCGGCCCCTGCACAATGCTCTTCCGGCGCTCACCGGCCTACGCCTCCCCGCCTCCACTGGCAAATCCACTTTGCTTACACCTACACCATGCAACTAAATATTATCATTACCAAAGCCAGTATTATTTCAGACATGTGTCTAATCATCACGTATCTCTCTTTCTAATCCACCTAATAAGACTAATTAACCATGATATGGGTTTATTTACTTCAAATATGCAGAATAAGCTGCGAAATGAATGTCACAAATGAAGGCTACCTTTCACGCTTTACGTATTGTTACGACTACTTCCGATTGCACTAAATGTACAGTACTGCTTACTGATGGGTTGCATGAGTGCAGCAGTTGAAGACATGTGCCCAGAGAAAGCTAATTTATGTAAAAACATCAGCTTGTCAGTAACACTGTGGCTCGAAGAGTAAATGATATTGTTGAAAATATGTTATATACGCTAAAGCTTCAGAAAATCTGTTATAATCACGTAATGTCAAAAGTGCAATTGCACTGTATATGTCACTTAACGTGCACTTTAACTGATCATAAAATAAAAAGACTGCTTACTCTACGGTTTTTGTATGATTGATTTGCATTGTAAATTTGGCACTGTACAGTATTATTTCGCTTTACGAGCATGATTCGTTCCTGAATCTAACTCGAAACTAACACTTATTAAATGAAACATTTTTTCCGTAGGAATCCATGTAGAACAGGTCATTGTATTCCATTCTGATAAAACAGGTACTCAAACAGATTTATAATAAATAATTGTGAAATTTCTATGTAGTACAGTAGATCCTATTTTAGATGAAAGCTGTCTAAACGTATTTGTTTATGCTGTGCTTTAAAATTTCTCGAAAAAGGCACATGGCATTTTCGATAGATACTAGCTACTGCATTATGGGCATCTTTAATGAATTCCTGTTAGTTAACGACGAGAAATCCTAATTTGGAATTCATAAGCTGATACATCAGGGGGAAGGATTACCATGTGCCAGCGAAGAAATCTCTTAGAACATCATTGTAAAGAATTTCCAGCAACGTGGCGGGAGCCAGAGCAGTGGTACGGGCGACAACAAATGCTGCGCCAGTCGCATTGTGATCATTACAGCTAAATGAACATAAAATCTTTGGAGCTTCTCTTTTACAGAGCGGTGGTTTATAGTAGGGCGCGTGACTTAATATTGATTTATAATGGCCCAAGAGAAAAAAAGGGGGTTTGTGAAAAAGAGACTGAATAAAATAACACAGAACAAACTCTTTAGATCTATGCAAAACATCGTTCGTTAAGCGAGATCGTTTCTTACATTATCTTCTTCTCGTTGTGTAAATCACTCGTTATTGGAGGTGCTCGATAAGAAACGTTCGACTGTAATAAAATTTATTGCCGTGGGCCGGATACCAGTTAACGCTGACCGAATTTATAGCGTCCGTATGTCGATAGTAGCTCGCGGGCTGTAATTTGGGGACCCCTGGTGTAGAACAAATATTAACCACTCAGTGCTATTATATGGCAAACGTGCCACAAAACTGAATTCTTCCACAAATATTTTGTATATGCCGATGTGTTGTCTGCGATTTCAGCTTCGATGAGTAAAACAGAAATGATTTCTGATAATGTTATGGCAATAGTGTTCAGGCGAAGATTCGCCTGAAGATGATGGAGGCGCATTCCATCGAAACGTTGCTACGAGACGACGACGCTACTCGCTGACAACCAGTGAAGACTTCATACATAGCACGTTTGGTATTATGGAGGAATACGGGAGAGAGAGTCACGGACACGATACAGGACTTTGGGTTGACATCACATCAGACAGTTCTCGTTGCGGCGGGGTCGTCTCACGAAATTTAGATCACCGACTTTTTCCTCCAAATGCGAAAATATTTTGTTGACGCCGAGCTACATAGGGAGAAACGATCATCATAATTAATTAAGGGAAATCAGAACTCGTTTTTCTCCGCGAGCTGTTGGAGATTGGAATAATAGGAAACACGCTACCACGCACTTATGCGTGATTTGCAGAATATCAGTGTAGATGTATATATCTTTTAAGCTAATACGAAAGCGATGGCTTGCGGAAGGAGGGTTTTGGAGCTTTGTGGCTCCACAAAAACTTGATGCGAAAAAAGATCAAAAGTAAGTTAATGGAAGTCGTCATAAATTTAACCAGGCAGCATAAGAAGAAAAAGTAGCAGTAGGCACGAGAAAAACGGCTATAGACAGTGCATATTTCAGAGTGCATAATTAAATATAATAAGAAGTTTGCATCGTTTCTATTAAATACTTTTTCTCTAGTTTTATATTATGATTATGAAAGAGCCCATTTCTAAAAAGCTAGTCCCTAGAATAATTGGATTAAATTTTGATGGTAGCTCCTAGTGATGTCAGCTACTATCCAATGATAAGACATATGAAGGTGGAAATAAGTAAAATTTATGTTTCTTAAGCCATTAAATTAAAAAAGCTGAAGAATAATGATTTGGTTTTATTGCATTAAATGCAATTACTACTAAGGTTTCAGTTAGGATATTTAATTCATCCATTTATGCTTGAGGAAGCCGAAAGAGTACATAACGACACATCCATCTACGAGATAATCAAGATTGTTTGCATTAATACTTAAAAATCACGTTTTAACATTATTACACAACAAAAAGAGACCTAACTTACTTTTTGTACAGAAGAGTACAGGTGCATCACCACAGCAGCTCGATGTGGTGACCATCAACAGCGTTGCAGAAAATTTATCTACCAGACATGTTCCTGTACACACTCTCTGTCCCAACTGGTGTCCCTTCAGTGTCTAGTGTAGAGGTGAGAACACGTTCCAACAGATCTTCCGTTGTCTCTACAGCAATCCAGACGTTAGGTGGCATAATACATATAATACTGTCTATCCTATTGCATACCAGGACAGGAAACACTGAGACTTTCCTCTTTCCCTTAGCAGACGTAAATGCGTTACACCTATCAACTGAAACCGTCGAAGAACGCTACTTTTCCAGACTTAGGGTCCTATTCAAAATCTTATGTTGTCACTGCCCTCTACAAGTCCTAGGAGTTTCTATCGGGACTTTTCGAACATCGTGTATAATTACTTATTTAAGGCAATCATGTATGTATAGTGTCTGGCGTTTTCCTGTGGGAGCAATAATATGTCATAATGATTCAAATAACGAAATTGGGAAGTCATTAGGACTGAGAAGCACCAAGCTTTTTTTCTTGTCATTTACTTGCTGGAACGCCTTATCTACAAGGAAGCCAAAAACCTTGCCGCAGTAGTAACACCGGTTCCCGTCAGATCACCGAAGTTATGCGCTGTCGGACTTTGCCACCATTTGGATGGGTCACCGTCCGAGTATGCCGATTGCTGCTGACAAGCGGTCTGCACACAGCTCTCGTGAGGCCATTTGAGGAGCTACTTGACTGAGAAGTAGCGACGCCTGTCACGAAAACTGACAATGGACGAGAGAGCAGTTTGTTGACCACATACTCCTCCAATCGCACATCCTGTGATGTTTAAGCACAGAGGATTACATGGCGGCTGGGCTGTTCTGTTGGGGTTACAGCGCCTGTTAGGACAGTGTTTGTTTTTTGCTTTCTATAAGGAAAGCTGGGTAGTGTACAATGATATTACTGGGTTGACATGTGAAACTGCCGTTCATTGACTTTTCTTTGGAACGAGATGTACCACAGACAGTCTGATGAGATGAGAAGAGGAAGCTTGCAGTGATTGAGTGAGATCACACCATGGAGCACTGTTCAAGACCTTAATATTCCGTGCTAACATTGCTGAAATTTATGGAGGAAGTTCGTAATTAGTTCTTCTGCAGTAATAAGTCGAGTCATGTAAACCGCAACCATGGAAGTATGAGATTTCCACTCAAAATAACGGTGTTGCAAAAATTGAAGTATCTTACCTCAAAAACAATTCCTAAAGGGATACATTAGGGCGTGTTGATATGTCCAAATAATATGAGACGTGAAGATCCTGTGGAAGCGATTTTGCACCATATTCTCAAGTGCAGTGCGTCTGACAAGGCAAGCTGCTGACCATTTATTTCATAATTACTATTGTACAGGAAAGCCCAACTTGTGTTATCATGAAAAGTGGTGATAGTGATTTTGGATTAATACAACAAAACTTAATTCTCAAAAGTGTTACCTTCTTATTTCAAGTACATCCTATTAACGTTGTAATAGTAGTTACTCAAATTCATTTGGTTAGTTTACCAAGACCAAAATAAATTTGCCAAATTTTGAACCTAAAATTAAGTTGCTGTTTTTTCCTGATGTTTTGTTCTAGTCATTACCTTCTGTTGTTAACAAATATTAGCCATTTTATTACTTAACTATTGTTTTTAGGTTAAAATACAGGTACCAGTTTTGGAAAATGTTCTGGAGATATGCTGCTTACGAATGGGTTTCTTAGTTGATGAGTGGGGGTCTGGCTTGGCAAGGGGGATGAATCTATGCTTTTAACTGAGTGTAGTTACTTTTCATAGATTTCGATTATTCACGCTTCTGCAGGATGATTGAGCTATGGTTCCTAACACATACTGTTAAACTGTTTTACGATTTATCTGCCATCTTATACTACGTGTCATGAGTAGCAATTTAGAATTTTGTATTGACATTGTGTTGTTATGGATGTGTCTTTACGTGTATGCGTGTGTGTGTGTGTTTTTTTTTATCTTCATATTCTAATAGTTTATTCATTCATTAATTCTTATCCTTCCATTACAGTTTTTCCTCCGTTATAAGTTCCTGAGGAATGCTGTAACTGCATTTAAGAGTTTTTAAGTTTGCGTTTGTTTCAGTTTGTCTGTGTTTAATCTCCATGAGGTAAAGAGCAAATGTGTCTATCATGTTTATTTTGCATCCACTGTCAACAGATATTTGTTTGATTATTTCTAGTTCATATTTTCTAGTTCTCCTGATTGATGGGAGTCTGTGTAGGGAGTGTTAGAAGGCCTCAACTTTGTGCGTAATAGGGTTGTTTCATGTCTGATGTACAGGTGTGCTGCTGCTTCTGAGTTTTCTGAATGTGGAAGATTGGACATGGAAACTGTGCCTGTGAACTGTGACGTCTGAGGCAATTAGCTTTTTGTCTTTTTCTGATTATCTGTTGAATTTCACCTGCGGGTGAACTGTGTTCATATTAATGTGAAGTGTTATACGGCCTGGTGTTTCATCTGTATATTATTCTGTATACCGTATCTATGTCATCGTGGAGTGGTTGTATGCAGTAGGGTGTTTCATCTCGAGTGCATCTAAAGTCATCTGCGTATCGATATCAGTGTATTATTCTGTATACAGAAAGAGACAGAAAGATAAACTGATAGATGGGACAGGTGAGACATTTTACATGACTGTGCAGTTTACTATTAAAAATCCGAGAATTGCACATTCCCTGAAGAGTCTTTCTATACATTGCTTTATTATATATATTCAGGGTATAATGGATATAATTGCTGATATTTCTATTGGTAATCGAGGACGTTGTACTGAACAACATAGTATCAGTCTTTATGTCATTTAAAGTCTAATAATTATTGATTTTACAAGACGTATATCCTTATGTTGGTTAGTACCCCCAAGTACCTGTGAGAAGAGCAAATCATTGATGCCTATTTTCCTCTGGGCAGCCAGTCAGGTGTTGAAGTGTGGACGTGTCGACGCAGAACAGTTAGTTTAAAGACAGAAGTAGCCCACTTAATGGCACGCAGAAAACGTCAGATCGCAATGTTTGTGACATATTTGTGGGAAGACTGTTCGACGTCGATAGAAAACGGCCAACACGCTGATGTGTTTACATTATCACATATAAAAATATCTGTACTTACACCCTTTGCACTCTGTAGGAGGCAATCGTTCTTCCCGAGGAGAATTCATCAGTGGAACATGAGAGGGATGTGACAATTGTACGTATAGTACCCTCCGCCTCACATCAGCAACTTGCTTGAAAACTGAAAATGTATATTCGGTTTAAACAGCTCACCCACAGCCACTGATCTGAGGTATTTCGATAAAACTTCTCTAGTTCGAAAATAATTTAGAATATCTTGTGAAGGTTCCACGTGTTATTTGCACGTATTTATTTTATTTACAGGGAGGCGCACGAAATGTGTTACCAATTGTTTCTTTCACAACTTACGACGCACGTTAGATATCCCGCTGTGATCTCTACAGCAGTACCAGCAGAGCTTGGAGAAACAAATGAGTTACGAAATGACGTGTAATTCACGATACTGCCGCTAAGAGACTAGTAAGCAGGAATGGCTGACAATGGAAGACTGACGACACAGGAACGATCGGCAATTGTTACATTTTCATGAAACGAAAAGCCTTGTTGTTACTCAGAGGCGTTTTGGACAACAGTTTAACACACGATGGGTCCCTTGCAAGAAGACCATCCACAGGCTGTACAATAAATTTGTACAGGATGGAACAGTATTGGAAGCGAAGCAACCTTGGCCTAAGCCTGTTTGTTCGCCGGAGAATATTGAAGCGCTACGAGTTGCTGTACAGGCAAGTCTCAGGAAATCATGTAGAAAGGAAGCAGTGCAACTGGGAATATCCAGACGCTCCGTTCAAGGCATTCTTAAAAGTGACCTCCATATGTATCCATACAAGATGACCTGTGTACAGAAGCTCACTGAAGAAGCAGCAGAGACTACTGTTTGCTCAGTGGGCGGAGGATAGGGAAGAAACTTTCAACAACGTTTGGTTATCAGACGAGGGTCATTTTCATTCAGCTTCATGAACGACAACATTATGCTACGAGGATTACAGCGTGGGCAGCAATTTCCAGTCACTGACTTATCGGACCCTTTTTCTTTGAAGAAACTGTGAACAGCGAGCGTTATTTGAACATGCTTCGTAATAGCTTCATTCCACAGCTTCTTGTTACTGCCTTGCCCTTCAACACGCAGTAGTTCATGCAAGATGGACCAAGGCCACATACTGCAAACACTGTGTTGGAGTTTTTACACGAGCATTTCGACATGCGGATCATTTCACTCAGGTTCCCAGGTAGCGTCCACGACGGACAAAATTGGCCCCCCAGTAATTCAGACCTCAATCCATGTGACTTTTTTTCTTTGGGGGTACCTAAAGGAAATAATTTTCCCGAAACGTCCACGTGATTTAATGGAGCTCAGAAGAGATATTCTTCAAGCTTGCAGTGAAATTACGGAAGACATGTGCCGTAGGGTAATCACTAACTTCAGTGTTCGTTTGAAGGAAGTTAGGAAACGAAATGGTGGACATATTGAGCATGTGCTGAGTTAGAACAAATCTCCATGGACGGCTCTTCATTGTAGTATATGTTCATTTCATATTGTATTGACAGAGTTTATATTCAAAAACAAAATGGTAACACATTTCGTGCGCTACCCTGTAATTACACGCAACCGGCAAATTTCGGCCATGAGGCCATTTGAGATCATTCTCAAGAGCTGTAGTTGTCGACATGGCATAATACATCCGATATCTAACAGCGGACATGGCATTTGTGTCCAGTAATTGGATATCTTACAATATTGTGCACCTATAGCACTTGAGAATGGCTTCGATGCCGAATATGACCAGTCATGCGTCGTTACAGAATGTGCGTGTCAACAACAGCCCGTCTCACACGACTTTGGTATACCACATGACGATAGCGAAAACAATTTGTTCATTATATTGCTCGATAACACACACATTGGGATTGTAGCATGAGTCTCCTATCGATTTGGAATCTGGTAATCAGCACTTCGTCCTGTTGGCGTCGTCCTGTTGCCCTACAGTGGAGCTCTAAGTGTTGTGGTAATTGGAGAGGCGCCCCCGCCAGCCTGCAGAGTGGGGCCGCCGCCTGAGACGCTGCCCCGCCTCGTCGGCCTGGTGCTGGTACGCATCGCAGGCGGCTACAGCCACTGTGCTCTCGGCGCTGATGACACGGCGCGTCTTTGTCATGCAGATGAGCGCGGCGCGGCTCCAGCAGGGGCAGAGTGGCGGAACGCGCCTGGCTGGAGTCCGAGACAGCGCGCAGGCTACCTGCGCTACCTAATGCAGATTACTGCAGCCCATCCCTTTCAAACTCGCACAGCGAATCACACAGCAACGTGAAAATAGCGTAACTGGCTACTCTGTAACTCAGATAAACTCCTTTATAGTATTACGTCTTTCTGTTGCAATGTGTTTTGACTCTCGTTCATTAGAACGTGGTAGAATTATCTACATGTATTATAAGTTCCACGAGCTACATGAAGAGTACAAAGTTTTCGATGGTGCTGACCCACAGTCAGAGTATTTTATGAATGAACACCGCGCCATTTGACTGTATATTTCTGTACATTTGCTGTACACAATCTAGATTCCGGTTTTCACGTGAAAGCTTAAATCTAGTTTGTACACAGGAAATATATAGAAATAAACAGTCAAATGGCGGCGTGTTCCTTCAAAAACACTTGTATCTTCCCATTCTCTACTCTGACACCACTAATGTCACCTCGCTTTTTTATCTACACAGCCGATCGGGGTGACCGAGCGGTTGTAGGTGGTACAGTCTGGAACCACGCAGCCGCTACGGTCGCAGGTTCGAATCCTCCGTCGGCCATGGATGTGTGTGATGTCCTTAGGTTAGTTAGGTTTCAGTAGTTCTAAGTTCTTGGGGACTTATGCCCTCAGAAGTCAAGTCCCATTGTGTTCAGAGCCATTTGAACCATTTTAGCGACACAGACATATTGCCGTAACCTAACGAAAGTAATTTCGTCAAGCCATAACATTGGATTCCTTGATTTCTGTGGGAGAAGGCTCATCAAATTGGATTACAAGGAGTATGAGTTTACGTTATTACGTAAATGAATGAAAGATTTAGTTAACTTTCACACAGTGCTTTGCTACAGGATTCTATGTTAATTTGTAATTGACACGGACTATTAAATCATCACTTTATGCGCTAATAAACGAACTGTTCTCGTGCAGTACAATGTTCGACATTTACGACAGTATATGTTCATCTAAAACTTTAACTGTCTGTGTCCTACATTATGATGCTGACTGCGTAGCTGAGGCCTCGAACTTGGCATAACACTCACATGCTCAGTTCTGTAATGACGTCCAGTGCGAAAGCGCTGCTATGATCAGAGCAGAGGTTTGGTCTTCAGGAACACCACCTATATTTCGTTGCGGAATGCAGCGACTCCTCGCTAACGCCTATGGTCTCAATTGGCGTTGCTGACATTGTGTAGCACTACGATCTCGCGACACACGTCATTAATTTTCAATACAAGGTCCGTTCGATAAATAACCGGAAATGTTGTATCGTAAACACATAACTTCTACAAAGTTTGTGCTGATTTTGGTGGTGCTGTATATGTATTATCAGATGGGGTTGGAAAGCCGGCCTCGCTAGCGGAATGCTGGAAATCAGTGAGAATAGATGGCACCCCGCTTTAGGTTTGCACCAATATGGAGGAGCGGAGTTGCGGAGTGGCCGCGGGGCTAGAGGCGCCATGTCCCGGATTGCGCGGCCCCTTCCACCGGAGATTCGAGTCCCCCCTCGGGCATGGGTGTGCTTGTTGTTCTTAGCATGAGTTAGTTTAAGTAGTGTGGAAGTCTAGGGAACGATGACCTGAGCAGGGTGCCCCAGGAATTAACACACATTTTGAGGAGTCGAGTGTCGTTAGATTTCTGTTAGCTGAAGGACTGAAATCAATCGAAATTAACCGTCGAATGGCAGTGCAATATGGCGAAAGTTGTTTGAGTCGAACACAAGTGTATGAGTCGGCAGGTAAGCCCAAATGAGGTGTAACAAGTGATGAACATTCTCCACATCCAGGACGCTCTCTCAGGACAGCCATGGAGAACAGTATCGCCAGAGCTGATGAGTTGATATGGGAAAACAGTTGTTTTACAGTGAGTTATATTGCAGAAATAATGAACTTTAGTTTCTGACCAGTCCAGGAGACTGTTCATGATGTATTGATGTTCAAGAATGTATGTGGTAGGTGGGTTCCAAAATATTTGACATAAAAAATCAAATAAAGGGTGTGTATCCGGAGACCCGAAGTTCGTGTGCTTGCGCCATCCTTCATATTCTCTGGATATGGCACCTTCATTTTTTAACAAACTGAAAGAAGTTTTTGGTGGCTCAATATTCACTTATCACGAATTCCAGGCAGTAGTGAAAAACTTGTTACACACATTCCCCAAAAACTTCTTAGCACGTGGAACTAACAGGCTTGTCCAGTGCTGGCATAAATCTGTGGAACTTCATAAAGATTACGTTGAGAAAGAAATGTCTTTTATTCACTTTTTGTGAAAGGTTCTTTAAAAAAATTCTGGTTCTTACTTCATGACCCTTGTATATATATACTAGTATCAGAATTATCCCCTACACTCATTGCGTTTTCATTTACATTGGTGTAAAACACTTAAATTTCGCTTGGTATCTCACTGCCAACTATCTTACCTCGATGAAACTGCGAATAAACATACAAAGGCCTGCTGGAGAGTAGTACAGAAGGTAACACATAAATACACTATGAGACCAACAGGATTGGCATTCTTATTCAAAGGCAGTAATTAATCTATAATGACCGCGATTCATGATAGACATTACAAAAGGCGGGACGTGGTTCTTAACAGGGAGTGTGATCGCCACAAACACCAAATCATTTTCTGCCGAATGCTCCCATGCTGCACACGAGCTTGGTAAGGAGTTCTTGTGTTAGTACATTTCATTCCTCCACCAGAATTTTTGCATCTGCTGGATGCTCCATAGCGCATGTGGACGTCCTGCAGTATGTCTCCCTAACACATCCTACATGTGATCGATAGGGTTTCAGTCGGTGGAATGGGCGGACCAGTCCATTCGCTAAATATCCTAGGGATGCGAATATCTAGCACAAGCGCTGTTCGGGGCGATTACGCTTTGTCATCCAGAAAAATGACGTCAGTGCCGAATAAACTCTTGAAAAGACGCAAATACTGGATTTATTGTTCTGCGTACTGTCAAAGAAGGTTACTGTGAGACAGTTTCCCAATGATATTTTTTTGCTCGTCCGTCATACTTCAGTTAATGATGTCAAAATTGTTCAAATGGCTCGCCAGCCGGTGTGGCCGAGCGGTTCTAGGCGCTTCAGTCCCGAAACACGCGACCGCTACGGTCGCAGGTTCGAATCCTGCCTCGGGCATGGATGTGTGTGATGTCATTATGTTAGTTAGATTGAAAGGTCTCTGTTGGATTCCTTTCATGTTAATTTCTTAAATCTGTTGTCATTTACGGCATAAATTCCTCTTCTAAATTTACTGTGGTATTTCTGACTATCTGGGAGGAGACTGAGCAGTGAAACGTGTTACTTTTACACATAAACAAGAACGATCTGTCACACTACTACACTTTAAAACACTGTTTATATATAATCCATGTCACACAGTCTCATACGGAACCTACATCCGCTTTCTTTTATATACTGTATATGATAGGATACTGTCATCCCCCTTCCCTTCTGTGTGAGAGGATGAATGAGCAACTTTATTTCTAGTTGTATGCTTGAGGGTAGCAGACACGCCTGTCTGCTAGAGAACAGTAGGACCAACGTCGGAACAGGTAGCTACGCTTTCTAAAAGCAGAGAGGTTTCCATTCTTAGCATGTTTCCGTCCGTACCTTGTCATGTTGGCATAGGAAGCTGTCTCTCTGGTCACTTCCGTTTGTATCTGGGAAGCACGCTCGGTAGGAGCGCAGGTCAGTCTGTCCGTGGCGAGCGTCTGAAGTGCTAAGATCTCCGGCTAAGCGCGTGTCTGCTAAGTCCGTAGGACAATGGATTTCTTTAAGTTCAGCCTAACTGGAAATTTAATCACTTTTATTTCAGGTTTAGCTCTAAAATATCTAATGTTATCTTAAATTGCAACGCAATGTGATTCGAGTGTGAAGTTGAGAATATATTCCGGCAGTTGCTTTGTCACTACTTAGTGAGTAAAGTGGAACCACGTGTTGATCAGTAACTCTAACTAAGTTCATCAATCTTAAATGCGAATGTGCGTGAGATTATAACGTCTCGTCTTGACAATATTCTTCAATATAGCAACTTTTCTTTATGTTCAATCCACGTGGGGTGTACTTTGTGAGACCAGTACCACAATTGTTTGACCCATCAGGTTAATAGTAAGACGATAGTAACCAGTTCGAGGTTTTTCTTTTGTAAATTGCTTTTAGATCTAATTTATTTTAATTATCAAAATTACTGTGAAGTTACACTCTTTGTGTAAACCAAGTTGACCACGTGAAGCATGTGGTGTAATTATCACAGCTATTCTTTTCGGGAAGATTTCACAGAGAGTTAGTATGAATTTAGTATACCAGTGTGTGGTAATTATATGACGGACAGGATTGTGCTATGAACGTAACTTATTTGGGTGAAAATTGAATCGGTTGGTTGTGGTTAATTTCCTCTTGCATATGTTTCAACGTTCTTCGTGTGTTATTTTGTGAATGCAGTGCTGTATGCAGTCTCCCAATCTTGGCTCCCTATTTGATGTGTTCCGTAAGATTACAAACTCACATTTTCACAGTCCTAAATAAGGCACCAGCTTAGTTGTGACTCAAGTTTAATATGCTGAAATTTCAATGATCAATGTTAAAATAAATTTCCAAATATAAACTGATTTATTTCTTTTTATTTAAATTCTCTTTTTTATATATATATATCACCGGTTGTCGTATGACGATTAAAAGATTATAAATAATGTTAGTCTGGTTGGGAATTTGGTAAGCTAGACTGGATACCTGGTGAAACAGTTGCTCAGTAATGCAAGGTTAACTTCCCAGTCAGCTCACAGATTTCAACCCGCTTTTATTGGCTATTAGCACCGATTTCAGAACAAATTAAAGCAACAACGTTACAAGGTTTAGGTAGTTCTAAGTTCTAGGGGACTGATGAGCTCAGACGTTAAGTCCCATATTCAACCATTTGAACAACAGGTTCAGATAGAATCTTCTTGGAAACGAATGATGAGGTACGAAAAATATGTAAGTGTAAGCACTGATTGAAGATATAAGTACAGACAGCATGCTTCGGTAAGATTTTTTGTGGAAACAAATGTTTAAGTAAGAAAGGTCTGCGAGAATTAAATGAAGTTTTGGTATGGAATGTAGTTTTGGTTGAAAGTAAAGGACGTATCAGCAGGAAGTATATTAGGTATAAAATGCACACCATCAATACTGCAGGATCAAATGTTACACTAAAACTTACACTGTGACACATCTACACTTGAAAACAGATCCTGTCGTTTCCTTTGTGTTATTACGATATGTTTATGCGTACCCTCGTGTCTCTGTGTTCTTCCTATCTCTTTGTGTATACCTGATAAAATAAATTTGGTAGAATTTTTTTCTCTTCTAATACTAGGCTGCATTCACTATGATGAATACTTTTACCCTCAAACCTAATCTGTTTTAGTACCATGTTCTTTACTTTAGAAAGATGTTCAGACATTATGTATTCTGATACGTTTCCTTTTAATATTCATGTGTCAATTTAATATCTCTACTGATGTTCTCATTTTTCATTTATTTATTTACGTCATAATTCCTGTAATACTGATGTATATGTTAATTATCATTCTTTTTGTAAAGACTGTGTTACTAAAAATGTTATTTTTATCATTATGTTTTTTTTACTATAATGATGTTTTCTTTACATTTGTAATTGTATTATTATGCTGGAAAGTTGAAATTGTATAGGCACTAGTTTTTCAAGTTCGGTAAAAAGTAGGGATTCTTTGTACTGCACACATTTGTCTGTTGGTCATTCTATATGTATCTAATCTCAGAGATTATATGACTGTGTTTGTGCTTGCATGTGTGTTGATAATTCACTAAGGGACTGGTTAAAAGCATTGCTGATCGTAAGGACATTGTAAAAAAAGAAATTGTGAGTGCACAAGTGGTGGCTCAGGGACTTGTAATATGCGTCAATACTGACTACACAATGGTGAATCTTGGACTTGCTACATTATCCTCAAGACTCTTCAATTATTAATGTGCATCTGCACAGTGGATGGCTGCTGGCCATATCTACAAAGACTACAGTGGATCTGCTCTGTGTATTCTTCAAAACTCCGATTGATACTACATTGGGTCTGCTCTGTGGTGACCCACCAATTCTACTAATGTTCATCAAGACTTCGACTGATACTGCTGCGGATCTGCTCTGTTGTGGCCCATTACCAATCTTACGATACCAACTGAAAACTTCATGTCAAGAGTCAGCAGTGTATTTCCCTGGGGAGGACAGAACTACTTCAAGACTGCATGGTTGTCAACTACTTACTTGTGCATTTTCATATACTGCTCAGCTTTTGTGCGTAAAACTGATGAATGATTAGGACTGTCTTTAGGAACTGTAAGGGGAATTTTTACTTCATTTACCCATAGCAAATTACTTAATCTTTGTGTGATATTGCTCTATTTGATATTGTTCATGATAAATTTTAACAATGTAGTCTTCGCCGCGGCCCAAACCACTTTGTAAAATTTTTTGAGGGGAGCAGTGATGCATTTTACAAGTCCCTGAGCCACCATTATGGAAGTTGCCTGTTTGTACATTGGCAGCGCTATAGATAGCGTTAATATCGCTGACAGCGCTCTGCGCACTCGGCAAGGGATTCTACCACTGGACGTACGAGCAGCTAGAGAGTGGATAGAGAAGTGTATGGAGATGTTTTTTTTTTTTTTTCTTCTTAGTGGAGACTCTGTGTTGGTAGGACACGCCATGTAAAGTGAGATGAAATTTCTTTTTTAGAAAAATGCAAGGAAACAAATGATAATGGATGTATGGTTGATAATGTTTGGGTCATAGTAATATTGACAATTATGTAATTATTGGAATTAGATGTCACATGAGTAAGGAAAAATGTTCTAAATACATACATCGAAAAAAGTTTTGCATCACATCGGTTCCGAGAGTTCCGGAACCTATACATAAAATTGGAATAGAGATCAACATCAACATCATTTCCGGCCTCTTTATCGCTCATGAAACCACAAATTGCATATTGTACCACAATAATGTGACACCTTCAGAGGTGGTGGTCCAGACTGCTGTGCACACCGGTAACTCTAGTACCCCGTACCATGTCCTCTGCCATTGATGCATGCCTGTATTCGTCGTGGCATACTTTCCACAAGTTCATCAATGCGCTTTTGGTTCAGATTGTCCCACTACCCAACGGTGATTCGGCGTAGATCCCTCAGACTGGTTGTTTAGTTACGTCGTCCATAAACAGCCCTTTTAAGTCTATCTCAGGCATGTTCGATAGGGTTCATCTCTGGGGAACATGCTGGCCACTCTAAGTCGAGCGATGCCGTTTCCCGAAAGAAATCATCCACTAGATGTGCACGATGGGGGCGCCAATTGTCTTCCATGAAGACAAATGCGTTGCCAATATGCTGACGATATGGTTGCACTAACTGTCGCAGAATGGCATTCACGTATCTTGAAGTAGTTACGGCGCCTTTCATGACCACCAGCGGCGTATGTCGGCCCCACACAATGCCAAAAGAGCAGGGAACCTCCACCTTCCTGCACTCACTGGACAGTGTGTCTAAGGCGTTCAGACTGACCGAGTTGCCTCCAAACAGGTCTCCGACTATAGTGTGGTTGAAGGCATATGCGACACTCATTGGTGAAGAGAATGTGATGCCAATCCTGCGCGGTCCATTCGGTATGTTGTTGGCCCATATGTACCTCGCTGCATGATGTCGTGGTTGGAAAGATGTATCTCGCCACGGACGTTGGGAGTGAAGATGTGCATCATGCAGCCTACTGCACACGTTTTGAGTCGTAACACGACGTAGTGCTCGTCCGCTACAGTAGTAGCCCTTTGGCAGCCTGAGCGAAGCATATCATGTACAGTTTCTGTCTCTCTGTATATCCTTCATGTCCGAACAACATCTCTTTGGTTCACTCTGAGACGCCTGGACACTTCTCTTATTGAGAGCCCTTTCTGGCACAAAATAACAATGCGGACGCAATTGAACCGCGGCAATGACCGTCGAAGCATCGTTGAACTACAGACAACACGAGCTGTTTACCTCCTTCCTAGTGGAATGACTGGAACTGATCGGCTGTCGGACCCCCTCCGTCTAAAGATCGCGGCTCATCCGAGGTTGTTTACATCTTTGGGCGGGTTTAGTGACATCTCCGAACAGTCAAAGGGATTATATCAGTGATAAAATATCTACAGTCATCTTCAAAGCTCTGGAAACTGGGGTGATTCAAAACTTTTTTTGATGTGTATACATTGTTTGCTCTACAACAAAATCTTTCTTGTGCTAACCATATGCCTTCTGGCAGTTAGTCTACAGTAGTTAGAATCTTTAATTTATCTGGCTGTTGTTGCTAACGTGAATAATTGCTGTAGGTTCATGTTATGATGATTTTCTGTAAGGTAAGTGATTTATGGAAAAAGAATGGAGTTTCCACTATTGAGCTGAGTTTAGGCAATTGACGGAAGTGGAAGTAGTTTCATATTTCTTTAGTTCCATATTTTTATGGATTTGTATTATTGTTAGGATTTCTTGCAATTGAGAGCCATTCTTTTGTGTTAATTATTGAAAGTCATGTTGTCAATGTATAGGAGTCAGATTGCGTTATGCTTACATGTTGTGGGTAGCAAACGAATAGGTTAAATTTGAGATATCTTTGTCAGGAAAAATTTTAGTGGTCAGTGCTTAGTAAAAAAGAAAAAAATAATTAAGGAGGTAGTTTCAACTTTCCTGAATGAGGCATGAACTGTGAACTTGCTGGTCGATCTGTGACATACTGGTATATAGAAAAGTACCGAAATGGGAGACTGGCAAGAATTGGTCCACGGCAAGCCAAGCAATGTAGCCTTCAAATAGAAGTTTCACTGCAAAATTTATGCCTGAGAGCCGTAACCACTGAGTCCTTACTTTTGTTTTCTCTGTCACTAATTGATTGTTTAGACAAATTATTTAAACCAATCCTGTGAAAACAATAATATTGAAATGGGATCAACTAAGTCTCGTTTGTCTGTTGCGGTGCGCATTGTTTCCTAGACCCTTGGTACCTTGTATTTCCTTACGAGCACAGTACATTCAGGCACTGAGGCCCTTTGCAAACTTGCCTCCATTGCATTGCGACTCGATCCGACTGGCGCCAGTGTCTCGTTTTGTTGCTACACCCACAGGGAGCTTGCATTATGCTCGCCTGTTGTAGCACGTCTCTGCGGGTTCAAAATTGTGCAGGACATTCGAAAGTACGCAGGGGGAATATTCCTTACCAACTTGAATTCATTATTTATTAATACCAAACAGTCAGACAATAGGTTATCTTACAAATATGTATCAAACTGGCCATCGGGATTAACTATCTAGAAATAAAACAGTTGCAAAAGTTATAGGTTTTTCTTAAGGCAGCTGTAATTGCGTACATTCTGAATCTGATGTAGGCCTGCTTGTAAAATAACACGAATCTATTTCGAACTTAAATAAATTACACCTGCCAAGTGGACATTTTGAACTTGATTCTCAGACTTAAAATGCGGATGTAGCAATAAGGAAGCCTGGCATTTAGCAGATTAAGGATTATCATCTGTTTCTATTAACTTACAGATACAATAGCTGACAAAACCGGTATTCCCCGGTGTTCATTTTGCAAATTTTGTACGGTGGTAGAAACGGAAACAAAACATTGAAATGTGTTTGTCGGGTAATGTAAAAAATTCATTTCAATATGCTCGTGAAAAATACTTTGGAATTATGAAAGATCGTACAAAGAGATATGTATGATGTACAAATGTATAAGAACAGTATCCAAATTGTCAAACACAGTATGCCAAACACAAATTCTCTGTAGTGATTGTTTAACTCAGAACTTGATTTTAAGCAATATTTCTAGTTACATGTCTAGGAGACACAGTGAATAGATTGTTGGGTGAGCCCATTCTTGAGTAAGTGATATACTTTCCTTGAGAAAAACGTGGATACGCTAAATCCCCTCCGCAGTATTTAGTAAACTGCCTCTGTGGCTCATTAACTGTGGTGACAAATGCAAGCCTCAACGGCAGCTGCAGTCTCTTAAGTGAGTGGTGCGTAACTGCTTCAAGTATGTACAATGTGAGTTTGTAAACGTCTCTAAGGTAACGCGTCTTCATAGCTCCTTCGAAAGCTATTGTTTCCGCCTACAGCCTCTTGCGCTTAGCAGTTGAAGCTATCAAAAGTGCTACCAGTGCCAGGGACTTATTTAAGTGGAGTCGACCTAGGAGTAGCTTAGCAGTAAGGAGTAAGCGTATTAAAGCTTCATTGAAGGTGCGGTATTTTACCTTGCAACTCACTTTTTATGAGGTCATATCTCTTGAACTGTGTGTCGTACAATAATATATTTGTGTAGATAAATTAAGCGGCATATTTGGATACTGTCTGCAAAATGTGTGGCGAATAGTTAGTATCAAAGAAATAAATTTAAACGTTGTGCCTGATGCGACAGTTTTTGACCTGTCTCATTGTTTATGACGTCATATCTGTTGAACTACGATAGACAGGTGGTTCCTATCCCCACAGCGATTGTCATCTGAAAATAAGCGATGTGTACACCAAGTTTGGCTGAAATGAGTAAGTGGCTTAGCAGGAGATGTGTAACAGTCACACAAACACACATAAAAATACCCATTTTTATAATATGTATGGATGTGAAAAGCGTGGAACATAGGTTAAACTTTTAAGTCCGTTTTCAATTTTTTAATTTCCAATTTTTCGTATTGTACGCATACGTGAAGACATGAGCAGTCTTCGCTATGATAATCTTTGCATATTGGGCAATATCTCTGGTGTATCTGCGGTGGTTTGTCTTAACGACGGTCCGTGAGGGAAACAGAGCCTGCCGCATGGCCCATATGTAGAAGTCGAACAAAAGGTGCGAATGAGTTCTATTCTATTCTTGTCCGTGCTGTGGTGTCGTTGTAAGGTGTAAATGTGCCTGTTCTGATGCATACGTAAGTGAACAGCGTGGTTGATGGTTGCAGCATGGAGAATTGCGACTTGAATATATCTTTATATGAGCAGTAGAAGCAAAATAATACGGGGTCCAGCGCCTTTAATGTGACAAAAGCCGGTATTCGATGTCAACGTGCGATAACCACTCACAGACGGCACGCGACAGTACTATCATTGAGTGGTACAATGAGGGGAACAGCGCCATCGTTGTCGTCATGCGAAAAATGAACAATTTATATGTCGTTCAAATCGGCATGATCAATGGCTTGCGCGCCAAGAGTGGGAGCATTTCCGAAATGGCTAAGATTGTAGACTGTTCACATGCTGCCGTTATTAAAATACGCTGTAGATATCAAAATGGTATTATCCAAAACTGGCTCTGGAAACTGTGGTGCACTATAGGCCATAGATGACACAGATGGATGACGATTGCGGAGATGTATACAGGTGTACAGGTGCAGCTGTTGAGCAGCTGACCCCCGGTGAACCAAGGGGTTACGGACAGTGTCTCCTCAAAGACCGTTCAGCGAATGTTGCTGCGGATGGCCATCAGCAGCAGGCGAATACTTCACGCGTCCTTATTGGCTGCTGATCATCTGTGACGAAAGCCAGAATTTACACGCCGATACTGCAACTGGACGTCCACTGAGTGCCGAAAGATTGTATTTTCAGACGAGTCACGTTTATGCACCTCTGGCAACTGACCGTTGGTGTGTACAGCATGAAATGTCTGAAAGAAAACACCCTGCAACAATTGTTGGAAGGGTCCTAGTTGGATGGCGTCCCCTGGGTGATTTCGTCATTTTGGAAGTCACAATGGATCAACACAGATATGCATCTACCCTTGCGGACCATGTCGGCTCTTACATGTAGTTTGTTTTACCCCAGCACAATGGCATCTGCTAGCAGGACGTGTCACACAGCACATACAGGCTGTATTCATCATGAACCCTCAATTGGGAAACCACTCTCGTAGCTGTGTGGTCAGCGTAGATGGCTGCAATGCGGAAGGGCCTGGTTCGATTCCTGGCATTGACAAGTACTTTGCTTGCTGCGAGGACTGGGATGGGACGTAATCAGCCATATCGATTGAGGAGCTGTTTCACGGAGTAGTAACGGCTGGTTGATCTGGAAAGAGCGCAAAACAGCCGCGAGAACAATGTTCTGACCTCATGTCCCTTCATATCGCATCCGCACGACACCACAAGAGAAACGATGCAACGGTGACCGATAGACGTTCCTTGGGCCTACACGTCCCAGTGAAAATCTTTTAAAAGAAGTCTATGTGGCATGATAATAATAAGAAATTAAATCTATTTCTCACGCCATTCTCAAAGCTCTACTTTGTAATATAGTTTTGCCGAATTCTGATATAAATCCTTATTTATTTATTTACATGTCAAGTTGCGTAGGACCAAATTGAGGAGCAAATCTCCAAGGTCATGGAACATGTCAGTACATGAAATTACAACATAAAAGTAATAACAGATAAAAATAAAATGCTTATGAATCCAAAAAAGTGAAGACATAAGTTTAAGTAAAAGCAATCAACAATACAGCAAGAAGCAGCTTAATTGTTGAAGGAAATCCTCGACACAAGAGAACGGGTGACCCATCAGGAAACTCATCAGTTTGGATTTGAAAGGGCGTGGATTACTACTAATATTTTTGAATTCTTGGGGTATCTTATTGAAAATGGCTGCAGCAGTATACTGGACACCTTTCTGCACAAGAGTTTTGGAAGTCCCATCCAAATGCAGGTTTGATTTATGGCGAGTATTAACTGAGTGAAAGGTGCTTGTTGTTGGGAATAAGCTAGCGTTGTTAACAAGAAAAGCCAGTAAGGAATAGGTGTCGACAAGAGATTCGTGAATCTACTACACCACTTGTTTCCTGAACTTCCCGTTTATGAGCCAAAAATATCCGTTTAGAATGGGTAGAGTTACCCCAAAATATGGGACCATACGACATAAGCGAATAAAAATAATCAAAGTAGATTAATTTTCGTGTCGAATGGTCACTTACTTCAGATGCCGTTCGAATAGAAAAAACTGCAGCACTACATCTTTGAATAACATCCTGAACGTGAGCTTTCCACGACAGTTTACTACCTGAACACCTAGAAATCTGAACTGTTCACTTTCACTAACCATATTCACATTCTGTGAAATTTAAACGTCAGGTTTTGTTGCATTGTGTGTCAGTGTGTCATAAACTGTAAAAAATGACTCTTACTGTGATTTAGCATTAGTTTATTTTCTACAAGCCATGAACTTACGTCATGAACTGCATTATTTGAAACAGAGCAAATGTTGCATAAAACATCCTTTCCTACGTAGCTAGTGTCATCAGCAAACAAAAATATTTTAGGGTTACCCATAATACTAAATGGAATATCATTTATATAAATAAGGAACAGGAGTGGCCGCAACACTGATCCATTTGACCGTACCCCACATCACAGCCATTCTCAACACTGAATAATGACCTTTTGCTGTCTGTTGAGAAAGTAAGAGATGAACCAATAATGAGCTACTCCACATATTCCCTAATGGTCTTACTTCCAGAGCAATATTTTGTGAACAACACAATCAAATGCTTTAGTTAAATCAAAAAATACGCCTAGCACTTGAAACCTTTTGTTCAACTCATCCAGTACCTGACAGAGAAAATGCAGTATAGCATTTTCAGTTGTTAAACGACTTCTAAAGCCGTGCGGTACATTTAACAGCAAATCGTGTGATATAAAATGATCAATTATCTTTAAATACACAGCCTTTTCAATAACATTAACAAACACAGAAGGCATAGAAATTGGTCCCAAAATTGTCTACATCATCCCTTTCTCCGTTTTTATAAAGTGGCTTTATTACTGAATACTTTAATCGTTCAGCAAACTGACCATTCCTAAAGGAAAAGTTACAAATATGGCTAAATACATAGCTACCTTGTGCTCCACAGAACTTTAATACACTCCTGGAAATGGAAAAAAGAACACATTGACACCGGTGTGTCAGACCCCCCATACTTGCTCCGGACACTGCGAGAGGGCTGTACAAGCAATGATCACACGCACGGCACAGCGGACACACCAGGAACCGCGGTGTTGGCCGTCGAATGGCGCTAGCTGCGCAGCATTTGTGCACCGCCGCCGTCAGTGTCAGCCAGTTTGCCGTGGCATACGGAGCTCCATCGCAGTCTTTAACACTGGTAGCATGCCGCGACAGCGTGGACGTGAACCGTATGTGCAGTTGACGGTCTTTGAGCGAGGGCGTATAGTGGGCATGCGGGAGGCCGGGTGGACGTACCGCCGAATTGCTCAACACGTTGGGCGTGAGGTCTCCACAGTACATCGATGTTGTCGCCAGTGGTCGGCGGAAGGTGCACGTGCCCGTCGACCTGGGACCGGACCGCAGCGACGCACGGATGCACGCCAAGACCGTAGGATCCTACGCAGTGCCGTAGGGGACCACACCGCCACTTCCGAGCAAATTAGGGACACTGTTGCTCCTGGGGTATCGGCGAGGACCATTCGCAACCGTCTCCATGAAGCTGGGCTACGGTCCCGCACACCGTTAGGCCGTCTTCCGCTCACGCCCCAACATCGTGCAGCCCGCCTCCAGTGGTGTCGCGACAGGCGTGAATGGAGGGACGAATGGAGACGTGTCGTCTTCAGCGATGAGAGTCGCTTCTGCCTTGGTGCCAATGATGGTCGTATGCGTGTTTGGCGCCGTGCAGGTGAGCGCCACAGTCAGGACTGCATACGACCGAGGCACACAGGGCCAACACCCGGCATCATGGTGTGGGGAGCGATCTCCTACACTGGCCGTACACCACTGGTGATCGTCGAGGGGACACTGAATAGTGCACGGTACATCCAAACCGTCATCGAACCCATCGTTCTACCATTCCTAGACCGGCAAGGGAACTTGCTGTTCCAACAGGACAATGCACGTCCGCATGTATCCCGTGCCACCCAACGTGCTCTAGAAGGTGTAAGTCAACTACCCTGGCCAGCAAGATCTCCGGATCTGTCCCCCATTGAGCATGTTTGGGACTGGATGAAGCGTCGTCTCACGTGGTCTGCACGTCCAGCACGAACGCTGGTCCAACTGAGGCGCCAGGTGGAAATGGCATGGCAAGCCGTTCCACAGGACTACATCCAGCATCTCTACGATCGTCTCCATGGGAGAATAGCAGCCTGCATTGCTGCGAAAGGTGGATATACACTGTACTAGTGCCGACATTGTGCATGCTCTGTGGCCTGTGTCTATGTGCCTGTGGTTCTGTCAGTGTGATCATGTGATGTATCTGACCCCAGGAATGTGTCAATAAAGTTTCCCCTTCTTGGGACAATGAATTCACGGTGTTCTTATTTCAATTTCCAGGAGTGTATTCTGCTAAGGACTCCATCATATACATGAGAGTCGTTAGTCTTCAGTTGTTTAGTTATTCCCTCAATCTCCCCTTGTCTGTATCACGGAGGAGTATTTAACACATCAGTCTTGGAAAGGCATTTGCCAAGAGAATTAAACAATTCCCTGTAGAAACTATAGTTTTATTTCATTCACCAGCAATGCTCACAAAATGATTGTTAAAAACCGTGCGTATGTCTCATTTATCAGGAACAGAAATGTTTTTACTACGAACTGACTTTATATCGTCGACCCTCTGCTGATGACTAGACATTTCCTTCACAATTGAACATGAGGTTTTTATTTTATCCTGTTCTGTTTGCTTACCACATACTCCTTGCGTTCCTAATAACATTTTAAGCACCTTACAGTACTGTTTGTAATGGGCTACTGTAACTTGATTGTGACTTCTAACAATTTTGATATAATACCCATTTATTCCACTAGTCAGCCACTCAGGCGGCCTTTTACTGCTAGTAGCCCATTTAGAACGTTCTAATGGGAAGTATCTCTCAAAGAGCACGAGAAATGTGTTAAGGAAAGCATTATATCTGTCATCTATGTTATCTTCGCTATGAACATCCTGCCACTCTTGTTCCTTGACAAGGCTTAAAAAACTCTCTATTGCTCTTGGATTAACTTTGCTATTTAGTTTGTAATTACATGTGACACTTAGTTGAGTACCAAAGCCTTCTTGTGTTAAAATTTGTGCATCATGGTCTAAAAGATAATTCACCCTTTCAGTAACAGAATTCCCATCTAGTAATGAAGAATGAATAATAATATTGTCTGCGGCAGTGCTACTGTTCCTCTGCACCCTAGTTGGCAAAAACGCGGTGTGCATCAGATTGTATGAATTTAGATCTACCAACATCCTTTTCCTTGCACCATCATTTACAAAATTAACATTGAAGTCACCACATATAACTAATTTCTGGTAGTTGCTACAAAGTGTGTCAAGAACCCTCTCTAGCTGAAGCAGAAATCTGAAGTCATAGTTAGGCGACCCACAAACAACAAAAATTAGAAGTTTAGTTTCATTAAATTCAACTGCCCCT
The DNA here is from genome assembly GCF_023898315.1 of Schistocerca nitens. Lineage (NCBI taxonomy): Eukaryota > Metazoa > Arthropoda > Insecta > Orthoptera > Acrididae > Schistocerca > Schistocerca nitens. The sequence continues at coordinate 122,025,869 of NC_064622.1, read as the reverse complement.
ACACAACATTCAAATATCCGATCAGTGCAGTGCCGCGATACGTCTATGGACTCAAGTGGAATACCAGTTTTTTACGTACATGGCCACTCCTCCATCCTGCAAGGATTTCCTTGAAACACAGCCAGCAATTTTTTATGCTGGTAAAGGAAGCCTCTGAATTGTCAAATTACTTTAGAGATTTTCACTCTGCAGCGGAGTGTGCGCTGATACGAAACTTCCTGGCAGATTAAAACTGTGTGCCCGACCGAGACTCGAAATCGGGACCTTTGCCTTTCGCGGGCAAGTGCTCTACCAACTGAGCTACCGAAGCACGACTCACGCCCGGTCTCACAGCTTCTGCCAGTATCTCGTCTCCTACCTTCCAAACTTTACAGAAGCTCTCCTGCGAACCTTGCAGAACTAGCACTCCTGAAAGAAAGGATATTGCAGAGACATGGCTTAGCCACAGCCTGGGAGATGTTTCCAGAATGAGATTTTTCACTCTGCAGCGGAGTGTGCGCTGATATGAAACTTCCTGGCAGATTAAAACTGTGTGTCCGACCGAGACTCGAACTCGGGACCTTTGCCTTTCGCGGGCAAGTGCTCTACCAACTGAGCTACCGAAGCACGACTCACGCCCGGTCTCACAGCTTTACTTCTGCCAGTATCTCGTCTCCTACCTTCCAAACTTTACAGAAGCTCTCCTGCGAACCTAGCAGAAGTAGCACTCCTGAAAGAAAGGATATTGCGGAGACATGGCTTAGCCACAGCCTGGGGGATGTTTCCAGAATGAGATTTTCACTCTGCAGCGGAGTGTGCGCTGATATGAAACTTCCTGGCAGATTAAAACTGGTAGAGCACTTGCCCGCGAACGGCAAAGGTCCCGAGTTCGAGTCTCGGTCGGGCACACAGTTTTAATCTACTTTAGTGGTGCTCCGATTTACCAATAATGTCAGAATCAACGTCTATAAGCAGTTCACTAGCTTTATCTCTAATACCTCTTATATTTTGATGAAATATGCTAATTCCTTCTCTACTTGGAAACATGACGTCCTCTGAAGGTGAGCCCACAGAGCGACTTCCTTTAATCAGGTGTAGCTATCAGATGACTTCAGTATAAAAAATGAGCGGCTCTAACACCAACTACTACAGGAATTTTTTCACGAGTGTTCCCACCACCACCCACTACACTGTCACCTACAAGTTTTGCCAGCCTCCCCTTCCCATACCTATTGAGGTGCAGTCCATGCCTAGTGAAACCCCGTCTACTGATAGACCCAACTGGCACCACTGAAATGTGACCCATGCCCTGTGCCATCAGCGCCCTCTCCAGCCCCATATTTACGCGCCTAACAGCCGCATTAAGATGAGGCCAATCATGACGCTGCAACAGTTGTACGAAATGCACGTTAGTGTCACCAGTTTCAGTAGCTATCTTCACCAGGTCACCACCTACATCATATTTCCCGTCCCTATCAAGACTGTTCCCTGCTCCACCCACTATCACTGCCTGATAGTCCTTCATAAAATTCCAACATAACTCTCCTGTGGTGTCAGTCAAATGGGGCAACCCTGCAGTAGGCTTCACAATGCTGGTGACCTGGTACCCACTCCCCAACACTGCGTGCAACTGCTGGCCCACATCTCTACCGTGCGATCTACCTAGCAGCAGAACCTTCTTCTTTCTGTTAGACATTGCAATTGACCTACGCCTCCTAACTGCCAAGGACGGCTGCAGGTTTCCTACACCTACAAGAGGCCCCTCTCCACTCAACTCAGGCACTTCGAATGCGATTTCAACATTGAAACTTTGGGAACTTATTGTCCTTGAGTTGTACTAACAAATAAAAAATAAATCGAAAATTTACATTTTTGGTCAATTTCATCAACGTCCTCCCTTAAATAATATTTAACGGCAGTCTGTCGTTCGTTTATCATGAGCGCACATTGTGCAAGAATGGTTCAAATGGCTCTGAGTACTATGGGACTCAACTGCTGAGGTCATTAGTCCCCTAGAACTTAGAACTAGTTAAACCTAACTAACCTAAGGACATCACAAACATCCATGCCCGAGGCAGGATTCGAACCTGCGACCGTAGCGGTCTTGCGGTTCCAGACTGCAGCGCCTTTAACCGCACGGCCACTTCGGCCGGCTTGTGCAAGAAACTGGCTAATTTACTTATGTCTAAATAACTCCTCCTCCAACCTGCCTTCTTGCAAACTGCAAGTTCCCATTCCCCATTACCCTTCATCCTCCTCAACCTATCTAGTTACTCTTCTGCGTGTTGTAACTGCACCTGAAGAGCACTGGTCTTACGATCCTTATCCTCTACAAACTTGTTTCTACTGCAGATTCTGCATTCCCAGGAGAGGGTCTCACTAGAATGTCCACTGGCTTCTCCACTGTTTTCTCCCCCCCCCCCCCCTTCCCCGCCCAAACATACACACACTGTACCCGCTACACACAAATCTTCGACAGCGCCCACACTTCTCACTCCTGGTAAAATTTTACAGTTACTGAAAAACCTATACGTCTACGTTACCTAAGTTTAGTTTATAGAACTAACAATAGCGGTCTCGAAATTCTCACCCTACTAAGAAAGCTACTACTTTTATTATTACTACTAAACCACAAATAAACCCATACCAACAAAAACTTCACAAATTTATTAGCTACTAAAGCCAAGAATTCAAGCGACTACTGAAACACTCAACAATGTCAAAACAGTGAATGGAAATTTTACTGAAATATTCTACAAGAAACAATAAGAAATGCCAGCACGAAATTTACCAAACGACTACAACGCACAGAAAACTTTAAAACACAGCGAGCGAACGTTTCCAAAAGTTTATTAAATCGTTATTTCGCCACAAACAGCACGATACACAGTTGGAAACTATTAGATTTAATAATTGTCTAACAGTGCAGAAGTAACTTTGTCAGTACTTAACTTTATAACCGCTACAGGTCCAAACGGCCATCGCGAAATTTAAACACACTACTGAGGCGTGAGGCTTCGATGAACGACGTAACCAAACTCACGAATAACAAACCACTCGAGTCAATAAAAATAATGGGCTGCACTGGAGAGAGATTAAATCTTTTGGTATGATTATAATCTTGTATTTTCTTACGTTTTGGTCTAATATTAACGGTATGGGTACAAGGTCATTATCTAGCTATGACTGTTTCCTTGGTACCACTAACCGCTTCCTTTCCCCTTGGAGTACCCACTCCCATTACTGGAGGGACCTTAATTTTTTTTTTTTTTGACAAAGATCTTCCTTAATCTTAAAATGTTTTTTTTTTCAGGAATGTAACAATACTCTAATATAGCTGCCTATCATGCATATTTACATCGACAGTCACATCTCTGGCAAAAGCAGAACGAAATTGTAGCCGAATCAAGCTCCCGTGGTGCTTGTACCATGCAGTGTCGACGCCGTGACTGCAGAGTCAAATGGTTCAAATGGCTCAAATGGTTCAAATGGCTCTGAGCACTATGGGACTTAACTTCTGAGGTTCATCAGTCCCTTGACCTTATAACTACTTAAACCTAACCAACCTAAGTACATCAAACCCATCCATGCCCGAGGCTGGATTTGAACCTGCGACCGCAGCGGTCGCGCGGCTCCAGACTGTAGCGCCTAGAACCGCTCGACCACTACGGCCAGCTCGAGTCAATAACACAGGAAGGAAGACTGAGATTAATGAAAATCCATTAATGAGTTACTTTTACGGCGAATATTAACACAAATAAACTCTAAAATAAGTAATTGAAGACAAAACTTTATAAAATATTGACTTGCAATTTCAACAGCAGTCCAGCACACGGGACGTCACACTAAAGATCGATGTCTTTAAGTTATTATAGTAACTTTGTATTATAACTTTTTTTATTTACTGCTAGCAACATTCGAATCCACCCCTCCCTCTCGTGGCTGATAAATATCAGAAAGAGGAGGTCCAACAGTTGAGTCAACAGCCTGCTGCAAATGACGAGTTTGTATGAATTAATAAAGGTTTAAACAATTTCCCTCAGTTTAGAATTTAAAATTCACATGGAATAAGGAAAAATCAGTAAAAGTAAATTCAGACGGCCAGAAAAAAATATTCTGTTAAGCCGGATGCGTTAATATTCAGAGGGCTACATTTATCTCATTCCTCTTAAAAGGATTTCGGTGGTTAAGTCCAGAAAATGGATTATCATGTGGAACCGTGTAACAGTGAGGGAGCAAAATATTTCCATTACGAGTAAACCTATGATATTAAAGAATTCTGAAAGTTGCACAGCAAGTTAAAAATGTGGAAGAAATTAACAAAGTGTCGTTTGATTTGGGGAGGTGTGTTAAATGAAATATACTCCTGGAAATGGAAAAAAGAACACATTGACACCGGTGTGTCAGACCCACCATACTTGCTCCGGACACTGCGAGAGGGCTGTACAAGCAATGATCACACGCACGGCACAGCGGACACACCAGGAACCGCGGTGTTGGCCGTCGAATGGCGCTAGCTGCGCAGCATTTGTGCACCGCCGCCGTCAGTGTCAGCCAGTTTGCCGTGGCATACGGAGCTCCATCGCAGTCTTTAACACTGGTAGCATGCCGCGACAGCGTGGACGTGAACCGTATGTGCAGTTGACGGTCTTTGAGCGAGGGCGTATAGTGGGCATGCGGGAGGCCGGGTGGACGTACCGCCTAATTGCTCAACACGTGGGGCGTGAGGTCTCCACAGTACATCGATGTTGTCGCCAGTGGTCGGCGGAAGGTGCACGTGCCCGTCGACCTGCGACCGGACCGCAGCGACGCACGGATGCACGCCAAGACCGTAGGATCCTACGCAGTGCCGTAGGGGACCGCACCGCCACTTCCCAGCAAATTAGGGACACTGTTGCTCCTGGGGTATCGGCGAGGACCATTCGCAACCGTCTCCATGAAGCTGGGCTACGGTCCCGCACACCGTTAGGCCGTCTTCCGCTCACGCCCCAACATCGTGCAGCCCGCCTCCAGTGGTGTCGCGACAGGCGTGAATGGAGGGACGAATGGAGACGTGTCGTCTTCAGCGATGAGAGTCGCTTCTGCCTTGGTGCCAATGATGGTCGTATGCTTGTTTGGCGCCGTGCAGGTGAGCGCCACAATCAGGACTGCATACGACCGAGGCACACAGGGCCAACACCCGGCATCATGGTGTGGGGAGCGATCTCCTACACTGGCCGTACACCACTGGTGATCGTCGAGGGGACACTGAATAGTGCACGGTACATCCAAACCGTCATCGGACCCATCGTTCTACCATTCCTAGACCGGCAAGGGAACTTGCTGTTCCAACAGGACAATGCACGTCCGCATGTATCCCGTGCCACCCAACGTGCTCTAGAAGGTGTAAGTCAACTACCCTGGCCAGCAAGATCTCCGGATCTGTCCCCCATTGAGCATGTTTGGGACTGGATGAAGCGTCGTCTCACGCGGTCTGCACGTCCAGAACGAACGCTGGTCCAACTGAGGCGCCAGGTGGAAATGGCATGGCAAGCCGTTCCACAGGACTACATCTAGCATCTCTACGATCGTCTCCATGGGAGAATAGCAGCCTGCATTGCTGCGAAAGGTGGATATACACCGTACTAGTGCCGACATTGTGCATGCTCTGTTGCCTGTGTCTATGTGCCTGTGGTTCTGTCAGTGTGATCATGTGATGTATCTGACCCCAGGAATGTGTCATTAAAGTTTCCCCTTCCTGGGACAATGAATTCACGGTGTTCTTATTTCAATTTCCAGGAGTGTAGAATACGCAGGTGAGTATAGGATATCGACTGTGTTGTAAGACGATACAAATTTTAACATCAACTGATTCTGGATTATGTATAAAAGAGTACTTTCTTAAGAATAATTGGCCGATTCCCATAGCTCCTCAATTTTCTTTACGTGTTGAGAGTTTCAATAAAAATGAGAAAACTTTGGGTAGGATGGATGGTAAGCTTCACTGTACGAAATAGCCTTGCTCACCATTAATACCGTATTCTACAAAACAGCGCTTTGCACATGCGAATTTTGTCCTCATTTCTTTTCTGTTCTGTAACGCTGCCCTTTAGAAGACGGAAACCTTACAGTTCCACCGACTGCTACGGATTTCTGACGGAATTTTTTATTAAAAGAATGGGAGCTGTTCAGTAACATCAGTGAGCTAAATGATCTCCCGTACTGCCGACATGCCACAAAAGCGACCAAGTTTTCTCGTAGCTAAGGTCATCCAATCGGCCACAAGCAGTGATAGGTTACACCCTTCACTGCTCCGTTATGGATCCCGGCAGGAGATACGCTCAGCCAATCTGAGGAACTCTGACAAGATCAAAACAGAACAATAGATTCACAGATGCCACCGACGTTTGCAAAGCACGTTAAACTCCGCTGTAGTGGATTTACAAACCTGTTAAATCTGAATGTCGAATAATTTTGTAGTTAATATGTCTTTTCTTACAACGTTCATCATGTGTACGAGATGTGAATTTATGATTCGTGTCAATGTAATAGAAGTAGTTTCGATTTATTGCCTCATCAGGGTGACCATAGAAATTTGATACTCGTGTTTTAGTCCTATTGTTTACTTATGTGATCTCAGTTTTACATTGAGTACGTAATGGAACATTCAGGGTTGACGCAGATGTCCTTCTGTCATGATTGCCAATCCTAACTGCACAACAGTGAAGACTTAATATTTCCTAACAGTTTTCTGTCGCCTTGTTGAGTGCATCTCTTGTTGAAAGCCAGATAATATTGCACAGTTTCGTAAACTTTGAAATCGCAGGTTGTGTAGAGTACCATACACATCAAAGTGTTTCGGTCACAGGTTGTTTATATACAAATGCGGAGATTTAGAATCACGACTGTTTTGTTCTTGTGTTTCTTTTGTCTCGGTAAATAGACAACTTTGTATATAAACATTCGTGTGGCTGAAATGCTTGTATGTGTGCACGTGTGGTGCTCTGCACTACCTGTGATTTCAGAGTTGGGGAAACTGTGAAATCTTCGTAGCTCTCATCTCACTCGTATAGTGAATGGGAGTCACACATATGATATTTTCGTAAGCACGCAGACTGACCAGGTCACACTTAAATTAGGAATATCACACGTAATCCCAACATACACTATGCAGAGCTATTGTAAGCATACCGTTCTACCTATGATCATACAATGGATATCTGAGTGGAGATTGTCTTGGAACGCTTTCTTTCTACCAGTCACAGCCAAGAGTGCGATGGGAACTTAACACTTTCGCTGCAGTTGACGCTTATAAGCGTCACAAGAAGCCATGATCCAGTGCGGCTGACGCTTATCAGCGTCCGCGCTCACTGTCGGATTACTCACAAGGGAACCTCCCCATCGCACCCCCCTCAGATTTAGTTATAAGTTGGCACAGTGGATAGGCCTTGAAAAACTGAACACAGATCAATCTAGAAAACAGGAAGAAGTTGTGTGGAACTATAAAAAAAATAAGCAAAATATACAAACTGAGTAGTCCATGTACAACATAAGCAACATCAAGGACAAGTTATTTGCAGGAGCGCCGTGGTCTCGTGGTTAGCGTGAGCAGTTGCAGAACAAAAGGTCCTTGGTTCAAATCCTCTCTCGAATGAGTAGTTTAATTTTTTATTTTCAGACAATTATGTGACGCACATGCCGTCACCAGTGTCGTATAGAATATATCAGACGTGTTTTCCTGTGGAGGAATCGGTTGACTTATGACCTTGCTATCAAATGTTATCAGTTCCCATTGGAGAGGCACGTCCTTTCGTCTACTAATCGCACGGTTTTGCGGTGCGGTCGCAAAACACAGACACTAAACTTATTACAGTGAACAGAGACGTCAATGAACGAAAGGACAGATCATAACTTTGCGAAAAAAAGAAGTAAATTTTCACTTAAGGGAAGACTTGATCCAAGGATCTCTCGTTCCGCAGTTGCTCACGCTAACCACGGGACCACGGCACTGCTGAGTCTACGCTGTACATGAAGTTGCTTATCTTGCCCATGGACTATTCAGTTTGTATATTTTTGCTTATGTTTTTCATAATTCCACACAACTTCTTCCTGTTTTCTCGATTGATCTGTGTTCAGTTTTTCAAGGCCTATCCACTGTGCCAACTTATAACTAAATCTGAGGGGGGTGCGATGGGGAGGTTCCCTTGTCAGTCTAGTAGCAGCGACTAAGCTAGTATGAAAGCGTGTAAACTTCCGTTTTGTGTGGGCAGTTATCGAACGTATTATTGTTTGTAATGGCGGCTAATGAACCGACACCTGGACCTTCCAATGCGAAAGGGAGCAGGAAAAGTGTTAAATTGACAGAGGAACAGTTACTTAATATACTAGACGATAGTGATTTTTTGCGTAGTGAGGACGAGGCATACCACGGAGATGGTCATTTAGATGCTGCAGAAGAATTGCAGAGCGATGATAGCGTGGTAGCACAGCTTTCGAATCTGTTTCGTGACAATTCCCAATCTGACGAAGCGGATCACGACGATTGTGTGGAAATAGACGACGAAAAAGAGCTCGACCTGTCACACGTAGTTAATCCAGGTGAGTCCTCGCATAAAGAACCACATAATATGCAGCATCATCCATTTACGAAGAAAGAAGTTTTGAAAATTCATCGTGCTGGCAATTATCCTATAGATTCCTTCACATTATTGGTAACAGACGAATTATTAGAACTTGTAGTTGACGAAACGAACGACAACACAGTCGACATATTGATGAGCGAAAATACAAAAGAGGGACCTGTAAATGGAAACCTCTGAGTATTGGGGAATTACTAGTTCTCCTGGATGTATCGCTACATATGGGTAACGATAAATATAAGATACGACCTATATAGGATTATTTTAACACGATAATGTCTCAAGTGTACTACCCGGGAAGAGATTTATCAATAGATGAATCAATGATTCTTTGGAGGGGAAGATTGTCATTTAGGCAATACATAAAAAGCAAACGTATTAATAAGGCATTTAGATGTACATGCTCAACAATCCAGACGGTTTCATAAATAAGTGCGCTGTAGTAGTGGAGACATGGGGGGAAAAGGTTATGCTGAAAAGGTCGTTTTGCATTTGATGATAGAAAAGCTGCATGTTGGTCATAACATTTACTTAGACAATTATTATAACACTTTTCATTTAGCTACAACTCTGTTGAACCTAAAATCACTTTCCACAGGTACTCTGAAATTAAATAGGAAATATACCCCCGAAGACGTTGTATCGGCAAAGCTTGGGAGAGGAGAGACAATTGCACGGTATTCTAATGGAGCTATGATTGGTAAATGGAAGGATTGACGACAGGATTCCCACATTTCCACAGAAAATCTAAAAGTTATGAAGCAAGTGACGAATACACGCCAGCAAACAGTCACGAAACCTTTGCCTATTATTAGTTACAATGCTTCTATGTCTGGAACTGATAAACAAGATCAGATGTTATCGTATCATTTATGGGAACGAAAGATTATCCGCTGGACGAAAAAACTATTCTTTCATGTCATTGACATGCTAGTATTCAATTCTCTATATCTGTACAACAACTACTCAGGAAATACAATGACGTTGTACGATTACAGAATGATCATTATAGAGGGTTTCCTTCCACGAATGGCCGTTCCAAGAAATGTGAGCAAGAAACATCAGATACAACCACACGTTGTGCAAAAGCGGTAAGCTACTGCAGGGAAGAAGCAACTTATGAGGAAGCAGTGTAAGAAATGCGCGAGACAAGGCAAGCACACTGAGACACCACACGAGTGTACAACCTGCCCAGACAAACCTGGACACTGTTTGAACTGCTGTGTGACTTCCCATAAGTATCAGTTTGGATTCCGTAGAAATATTGGAACACGTGAGGCAATACTGACCTTACAACTTATCTTAGAAGAAAGATTAAGGAAAGGCAAACCTAGGTTTCTAGCATTTGTAGACTTAGAGAAAGCTTTTGACAATGTTGACTGGAATACTCTCATCCAAATTCTAAAGGTGGCAGTGGTAAAATACAGGGAGCGAAAGGCTATTTACAATTTGTACAGAAACTAGATGGCAGTTATAAGAGTCGTGGGGCATGAAAGGGAAGCAGTGTTTGGGAAAGGAGTGAGACAGGGTTGTAGCCTCTCCCCAATGTTATTCAATCTGTATATTGAGCAAGCAGTACAGGAAACAAAAGAAAAATTCGGAGTAGGTATTAAAATGCATGGAGAATAAATAAAAACTTTGAGGTCGCCGATGACATTGTAATTCTGTCAGAGACAGCAAAGGACTTGGAAGAGCAGTTGAACGGAATGGACTGCGTCTTGAAAGGAGGATATATGATGAACATCAACAAAAGCAAAACGAGGATAATGGAATGTAGACGAATTAAGTCGGGTGATGCTGAGGGAATTAGATTAGGAAATCAGACACTTAAAGTAGTAAAGGAGTTTTGCTATTTGGGGAGTAAAATAACTGATGATGGTCGAAGTAGAGAGGATATAAAATGTAGATTGGCAATGGTAAGGAAAGCGTTTCTGAAGAAGAGAAATTTGTTAACATCGAGTATGGATTAAAGTGTTAGGAAGTCGTTTCTGAAATTATTTGTATGGAGTGTAGCAATGTATGGAAGTGGACGATAAATAGTTCGGACAGGAGGAGAATAGAAGCTTTCGAAATGTGGTGCTACAGAAGAATGCTGAAGATTAGATGGGTAGATCACATAACTAATGAGGAGGTATTGAAGAGAATTGGGGAGAAGAGGAGTCTGTGGCACAACTTGACGAGAAGAAGGGGCCGGTTGGTAGGACATGTTCTGAGGCATCAAGGGATCACAAATTTAGCATTGGAGGGCAGCGTGGAGGGTAAAAATCGTAGAGGGAGACCAAGAGATGAATACACTAAGCAAATTCCGAAGGATGTAGGTTGCAGTAGGTACTAGAAGATGAAGAAACTTGCACAGGATAGGGTAGCATTGAGAGCTGCATCAACCCAGTCTCAGGAATGAAGACCACAACAACAATAACAACAACATCAAAAACGCGATAATATCGGGGAAATTCTAATTATCAAAGATAACGTCTCTTATCTCTTTTGACATTGATTGGTTTATTCTTATGACGTGAAAGGTTAGAACTATTTTTCACGAGTACTCAGAAAATAAGATTTTCTTTTGTGTTAAGTCGACTTACTTCTTATTGCGTTGTAAAGCGTTCACTTCAGTTTCTTGAGAAAGAATTTGTTGTGCTAAATTTGTTTTAATAGCACCGCAGTTGAAGTGATGGTGGACACGAGAGAAGCCTCCACGTATGGTGTGTTTCCCTTACAAATTTCTACACATCCGGGTATCCCCTGGGGGTCTACGATAAATGTAGACGGCTAATTCTCTCATACCAGGAGCAAACACGCTACTAAATTGACGACCTCTATCAGAGTCAATCTTAAAAATGCGCATTTGAAGTAAATATAATTTCAAAGGTCTCCAGTTTTCTTTTTTCCTTCTTAAGAATTTGCGTTTTTGAATCCAAATTTTTCCTGAATGCAGTGGATTTGTTGCTCGTTTGAATTGTATTTTTTGTTACATTATCAACAAATCACGAACATTTGAATGGCTCCTGTGACCCCTATAGGCGTCAGACAGCAATCAGACTTTAAAGCATGACCACAATATAGTCGAAGCTTATTTGAAGTAATGCATCTAAGGTGTCATCATTAAGTCAGTAGAGAACATGATCCTACAGATCTTACAAGGTCTTGATGTCAGCCTGTACCTCAGATGTGCTTAGAAGCGTCGTCTTCGAGCGGTACCTGCCGTTTCAGTGTTACTGGCCCGCACTCGCACGTTGACGGGCCGCACTGGAGAGTTGCACGCCTGCTCCGAAGTCGCAGCGAAAGTGTTAAGCTATGCCTGCCCCTGAAACGCTAGCACCCTCCAATCACATGCCACCTTCTTTCTCTCTTCTCTTTAAATTACGGTATGTGTACCGGGTGTTTCATAACTCCTGTTACAGGATTCGTGTGGTTGCAGATGGGACTTAGTAGACTAACTTTTGATAAGGAATTCATTTTCAGAAATGTATCGTTTGGATGTAAAGTTAGTTTGAAGATTGGATCATTTACAAATCTCCCACTTCATAGTACTGTACGTATTGGTAGAGCTCGAGTAAGCATGTATCGAGAACGTTTGCCATTTCGCCTCAGTTCCAACTTGATCCGAGTAATACAATAACCACGAGAAACTGGTACATTCACATCTAGGCAGGTCGACGGCAGTGCTCCACGACTTTGCGCCAGGGTTTGTGGATTGTGTGTATGAAAGCATGCTTCAACAACGAACAGCATGATCGCCACGTAGATCAGTTCCTGTAGAGCAGCTACGGGTAAAGTTTGGCGACCCGAGGGCCTGATTGAAGTACTTACTTCAGGTCGCGGGCCGGATCGTCACCTGAAGTGACAGCATGAGTCCTAGTGCACAAAAGGGAAACCATGTGGTCCGTCACGTTAATGTGTAAGATGTAACGGCCCTATTAGGATGGCACCAATTTGCCGACATGTCGCGCCAACAAAGTGATAAGTGAGTGAAAAATGGGAAGAGCACGAGTAAGCGGCAGCAGGCGAGGCTACAGGGGCGCAGGCAGCGCGGGCGCCCGGTCTCCGACGGCGGGTGAGCCCCCGCTTCCCGACATCGGGGAGCTCGTCCGGTCCCAGGTGAGTGCGGCGCTGCACAGCAAAGACACGCTAGACGTAATCGTGCAATCCATCACGGACTCTGTGACGGCCGCGGTCATGGACAAACTGCAAGAGTCTGTCGGGCGCAACAGCACCGAAATCCAGTCTCTTAGAAAGTCCCTGGCCGCACAAGAGGAAAAAGCCGCCGACCTAGAAGCTAAGCTGTCTGCGGCCACCGATGAAATCGAGCAGTATCAGCGAAGGAACAGCTTGCGGTTGTTCGGGGTAGCTGAAAACGATCGCGAAAACACCGACGACCCGGCCATTAGCCTCGTGCGTGAAAAACTTGGCGTGCGGATCGACGTGGCCGATATTGACAGAAGCCACCGTGTTGGACGCAGGATACCAGGTGCCATGAAACCCAGGCCCATAATAATTAAATTTGTGTCATACCGGAAAAGAGCTGAAGTGTTTGCTCAGAAAAGAAAACTCGCCAAGAGTGGGGTTACCCTGAGGGAAGATCTGACGCGCGAAAGACTAAAAGTTTTGAACACGGCGATCACACAGTTCGACCTTCAAAATGTATGGACCCAGGATGGCAGGATCGTAGTCAAGACGGAAGGAGGGAGGGAAACGGTGACGAACATGTCCGAACTGAAAGACTGAGCGAAATCTCGCGAGACACAAAGTCTCATATTGTACTCTGTCTAATATAAGTTAATTAGTATTCTTTCTTTTCATTTTGTTACGTAAATATTGCTTCGTTATTTCTATAAGTACCATAAGTACTCTATTTAAAATCAGTCAATTGTTTCACATAAATATTGCTTCTTTATTTGTCTATTATAAGTGCTCATGTATATTCATATTGTCAGTCAAACGGGAATTAACATTCTCCATTAACAGGAATCTCCTTAGAACCGCCTTTCTATATATGTTATTTTCATCCTCGTCACAATCACTACTACTACTATTATCTTTTTCGTAACCACTACTGCCACTTTCCATCTTTCTTTTCGCTCCCTTCTCCGATACCTCCAGCTCGTCTTTCACCTTTAGCCCACAGACGCTTGAGTCAGTCACGACCTTGGACACACCTGTAAATATGTCTTCCCCCGCGAAATCCTGCTTTTGTCCCTCTACCGGCCAGCAGGTAAACGGAGCGCGCTCGGTCCTACATGCGGCCACAATGGGACGGACCGGTTCCGGCGGCGGGCTCTTTGTGGCCCACGCGAACGCTCGGTCGCTAACGGCTCACTTCGACGAGTTCTGTGACCTGTTCTGCCAATCGCTGTTCCATATTATCCTCGTCTCTGGAACTTGGTTGAAACCAAACATTTCTTCCGACGCTATTCGAATCACTGGTTACTTTCTCCTAAGGGCAGATCGTGAAACACGACGCGGAGGTGATGTTGGTGCCTATGTTCGCTCTGATCTGAGACCTACTATACTATGCACATCGGATGCAAAGGGCGAAGGAGAAGCAGAGTTCTTGTTTTTCGAAATAAATACATCAAATCAGAAACTGCTTATTGGAGTAATCTATAAACCTCCAAAAGTCGGTGCTATGCCCTCCTTTCAGTCTGCCCTGTCCTCGCTCGTGACACTGTATGAACACATAATCATTATGGGCAACACAAACATCGACTTACAGTTAAAATCTCCCTCTGCAGAAAAACTAAGGAGACTGTTCCACTCCAATGATATGATTTTAACACCGCTGGACCCTACTCATCACACGCCACACAGCCATACACTCATAGATATAATAGCAACAAAGCGACCAGATAAAATAATTCGCGCCAATCAGACATCCGCTCCGGGACCCTCTGCCCATGACGTGATATTCTTAAATTACTCAGTGCATACTACCAAAGAAAAATCTCACCTGGTAACCTACAGAAACCTAAAAAATGTTAACCATGACGCTCTTCAAAAGGATTGCTCAGATATCCCTTGGCATGATATAAGCAATGAACCGACTTTAGACGGAAAAATTCGGGAATTATGTCGCAAAATTATTGCACTGTATGATAAACATGCTCCTCAACGTACTGTCAAGGTAAAGAGAGCTCCCGCTCCGTGGCTCACCACTGCATTACGCCAGTTAATGAATAAACGTGATGCTGCACATAGGGCCTTCAAGCGTAACCCAACTCCCGAGGCGTACGAAGCTTATAGGAAACTCCGAAATAGAACCAAGCAAAGCGTGAGGAATGCCAAAATCAGACATGCCCGCTCTGTCGTATGCGGCATATCAAAACCTGCTGCACTGTGGAAAAAGCTGCGCAGTTTCGGTATAGGAAAGCGAAGATCTGACGCTGTTTATCAAGCGTCTGCAGAAGAATTAAACGATTTCTTCTCAACAGCTGTAAACTGCCACGCAGCGACAAATTACCAGCCCCAAGATATCAATCTCTCGAGAGACAAGTTTTTCCTAAAACATGTCACTACCGGCACAGTACACAAGGCAATTATGAGAATCTCTTCCGAGGCAGTAGGAAATGATGGAGTGAGCATTGGCATGATTAAGAACATCGTAGACACTATTACTCCAGTTATCACAGCCATCTTCAACCTGTCTCTTGTCAGTAGTACATATCCTACTGAGTGGAAGCAAAGTTTAATTCAACCTATACCCAAAACTGACAACCCTAAGTCGCCAGGTGACTACAGGCCGATCAGCATACTACCTGCAATATCTAAAGCACTAGAATACATTGTCCATCAACAGCTGACGGATTACCTCAAAACTCATAACATCCATGACAAATATCAGTCAGGCTTTCGAAAGCACCACAGTACAGCAACTGCATTAATCAAAGTAACTGATGACATTAAACATGCTATGGACAGACGTGAAGCTACCATCCTAACACTGCTTGACTTTAGCAAGGCTTTTGATACAGTTGAATTTGATATATTACTAATTAAAATGAAGCAGCTGAATTTCTCAAACAGCGCAATACACTGGTTCGACAGCTACCTCAAAAACAGAAGTCAACAAGTCATTTGTGGGTCGGAAAAGTCATCCTGTAACTACTATCTATATGCCGACGAAATCCAACTGTACATAAGTGCAAGCCCCAAGAACATTGCTGACGCAGTAGCGAGTATGAACGCAGATCTTTGCTCTGTTTCTCGATGGGCACAGAACCTAGGTCTGAAACTAAACCCCAAGAAATCCCAGGTCATACTTATATCTCATCCAAAGTTAATCAGTCGGTACTTTCGCGAAACAGTCCCTCAAATACTCCTCAATGGTACCCAACTACCATACCAAAAAACAGTAAAAGACCTTGGAATAATCTTGGATGAACACCTAAACTGGGAAGAACAAACAGTCACAGCTTGCCGGAAATCGCTCTCCTCCCTACATGCAATTCAAAAATTTAGAAAAATATTTCCAACCCATGTTGTTGTTGTTGTGCTCTTCAGTCCTGAGACTGATTTGATGCAGCTCTCCATGCTACTCAATTCTGTGCAAGCTTCTTCATCTCCCAGTACCTACTGCAACCTACATCCTTCTGAATCTGCTTAGTGTATTCATCTCTTGGTCTCCCTCTACGATTTTTACCCTCCACGCTGCCCTCCAATGCTAAATTTGGGGTCCCTTGATGCCTCAAAACATGTCCTACCAACCGATCCCTTCTTCTAGTCAAGTTGTGCCACAAACTTCTCTTCTCCACAATCCTATTCAATACCTCCTCATTAGTTCCGTCATCTACCCACCTTATCTTCAGCATTCTTCTGTAGCACCACATTTCGAAAGCCTCTATTCTCTTCTTGTCCAAACTAGTTATCGTCCATGTTTCACTTCCATACATGGCTACACTCCATACAAATACTTTCAGAAACGACTTCCTGACACTTAAATCTATACTCGATGTTAATAAATTTCTCTTCTTGAGAAACGCTTTCCTTGCCATTGCCAGTCTACATTTTATATCCTCTCTACTTCGACCATCATCAGTTATTTTACTCCCTAAATAGCAAAACTCCTTTACTACTTTAAGTGTCTCATTTCCTAATCTAATTCCCTCAGCATCACTCGATTTAATTTGACTACATTCCATTATCCTCGTTTTGCTTTTGTTGATGTTCATCTTATTTCCTCCTTTCAAGACACTGTCCATTCCGTTCAACTGCTCTTCCAAGTCCTTTGCTGTCTCTGACAGAATTACAATGTCATCGGCGATCCTCAAAGTTTTTACTCCTTCTCCATGAATTTCAATACCTACTCCAAATTTTTCTTTTGTTTCCTTTACTGCTTGCTCAATATACAGATTGAATAACATCGGGGAGAGGGTACAACCCTGTCTCACTCCTTTCCCAAGCACTGCTTCCCTTTCATGTCCCTCGACTCTTATAACTGCCATCTGGTTTCTGTACAAATTGTAAATAGCCTTTCGCTCCCTGAATTTTACCCCTGCCACCTACAGAATTTGAAAGAGAGTATTCCAGTTAACATTGTCAAAAGCTTTCTCTGAGTCTACAAATGCTAGAAACGTAGGTTTGCCTTTTCTTAATCTTTCTTCTAAGATAAGTCGTAAGGTTAGTATTGCCTCACGTGTTCCAACATTTATACGGAATCCAAACTGATCTTCCCCGAGGTCCGCTTCTACCAGTTTTTCCATTCGTCAGAATTCGCTTTAGTATTTTGCAGCCATGACTTATTAAACTGATAGTTCGGTAATTTTCACATCAGTGAGGATTGGAATTATTATATTCTTCTTGAAGCCTGAGGGTATTTCGCCTGTCTCATACATCGTGCTCACCAGATGGTAGAGTTTTGTCAGGACTGGCTCTCCCAAGGCTGTCAGTAGTTCTAATGGAATGTTGTCTACTCCGGAGGCCTTGTTTCGACTCATGTCTTTCAGTGCTCTGTCAAACTCTTCATGCAGTATATTATCTCCCATTTCGTCTTCATCTACATCCTCTTCCATTTCCATAATATTGTCTTCAAGTACATCGCCCTTGTATAGACCCTCTATATACTCCTTCCACCTTTCTGCCTTCCCTTCTTTGCTTAGAACTGGGTTGCCATCTGAGCTCTTGATATTCATGCAAGTGGTTCTCTTCTCTCCAAAGGTCTCTTTAATTATCCTGTAGGCAGTATCTATCTTACCCCTAGTGAGACAAGCCTCTACATCCTTACATTTGTCCTGTAGCCATCCCTGCTTAGCCATTTTGCACTTCCTGTCAATCTCATTTTTGAGACGTTTGTATTCCTTTTTGCCTGCTTCATTTACTGCATTTTTATATTTTCTCCTTTCATCAATTAAGTTCAATATTTCTTCTGTTACCCAAGGATTTCTACTAGCCCTCGTCTTTTTACCTACTTGATCGTCTGCTGCCATCATTACTTCATCCCTCAGAGCTAGCCATTCTTCTTCTACTGTATTTCTTTCCCCCATTCCTGTCAATTCTTCCATTATGCTCTCCCTGAAACTCTGTACAACCTCTGGTTCTTTCAGTTCATGCAAGTCCCATCTCCTTAAAATCCCACCTTTTTGCAGTTTCTTCAGTTTCAATCTGCAGTTCATAACCAATAGATTGTGTTCAGAGTCCACATCTGCCCCTGGAAATGTCTTACAATTTAAAACCTGGTTCCTAAAACTCTGTCTTACCATTATATAATCTATCTGATACCTTTTAGTATCTCCAGGATTCTTCCAGGTATACATCCTTCTTTCTTGATTGTTGAACCAAGTGTTAGCTATGATTAAGTCATGCTCTGTGCAAAATTCTACAAGTTGGCTTCCTCTTTCGTTTCTTCCCCCCACTCCATATTCACCTACTATGTTTCCTTCTCTCCCTTTTCCTACTGACGAATTCCAGTCACCCATGACTATTAAATTTTCGTCTCCCTTCATCCTTTCACCATCTGCAGAGCTAGTTGGCATATAAACTTGTACTACTGTAGTAGGCATGGGCTTTGTGTCTATCTTGGCCACAATAATGCGTTCACTATGCTGTTTGTAGTAGCTAACCCGCACTCCTATTTATTTATTCATTTTTAATCCTACTCCTGCATTACCCCTATTCGATTTTGTATTTATAACCCTGTATTCACCTGACCAAAAGTCTTGTTCCTCCAGCCACCGAACCTCACTAATTCCCACTATATCTAACTTTAACCTATCTATTTCGCTTTTTAAATTTTCTAACCTACCTGCCCGATTAAGGGATCTGACACTCCACGCTCCGATCCGTAGAACGCCAGTTTTCCTTCTCCTGATAACGACGTCCTCTTGAGTAGTCCCCGCCAGGAGTTCCGAATGGGGGACTAGTTTACTTGCGGAATATTTTAGCCAAGAGGACGCCATCATCATTTAATCATACAGTAAAGCTGCATGTCCTCGGGAAAAATTACGGCTGTAGTTTCCCCTTGCTTTCAGCCGTTCGCAGTACCAGCACAGCAAGGCCGTTTTGGTTAATGTTACAAGGCCAGATGAGTCAATCATCCAGGCTGTTGCCCCTGCAACTACTGGAAAGGCTGCTGCCCCTCTTCAGGAACCACATGTTTGTCTGGCCTCTCAACAGATACCCCTCCGTTGTGGTTGCACCTACGGTACGGCCATTTGTATCGCTGAGCCACGCAAGCCTCCCCACCAACGGCAAAGTCCATGGTTCATGGTTAAACAAAAATTAGTCCAAACACTAGTCTTGCCTAATATTTGCTACTGTGATGTAGTTCAACACGGCACAAATAGTGAAAATTCGAGATGCCTCGAGCTAGTGATGAGTGCTTGCGTTAGATACGTATGCAATATACGGTTGTATGATCATATCAGTCCTTCATACTCCCAGCAAGGTTGGATACGCCCACATAAGGCACGCGATCTCCACACGATGTGCTTACTTCATCGATTTCTTAGCCATTGGTGCCCCCAATACTTATCTTCTCACATTAAACACCTATCATCATTCCATAACCGCAATACCAGATCGGATATGTCTAGAATCTTGGTTGTACCTTTACATAACACAAAACCTTTCTCCGTGTCATTCTCCATCTCAGCCATACGACTATGGAACGCGCTCCCCTGTGATCTGCGTCTTATCCAGAACCACTCAACATTCAAGAGGGAACTCAAGACTTACATATTAGGGACGGTATAGCCACCACTGTTGTGCCCCTCTCATCTCTTTCTTCCTCCTCTCCATCATTGCTTCGAATTTTACCATTCTATTTCTCTTCCTCTAACCTATCTACCTCTTCAATATATCTTTCACCCCATTCTATCGTCTTATGTCTCTGCTTGATGAGAATAACTCACTAGCTGCAAGAATATAACGAGAAAATTCCCAACTAGCAATAGGACTGACATTCATAAAAGAAAAATATGTTTACTTTCATATACATAGTCATTATTATTATTATTATTATTATTATAATTATTATTATTATTATTCTTGATTGTTATAATTAATTTTTGATTGTTATAATTATAATTGTACTACGTTTATAATCTCTATTTTTTCTTTAACATTAATACTGTATAACATGTTATATGTCCTTAATGTTCTGTAGAAACTGAAATTTGTTGAATCTGAGTATGCCTGGTTAGGTGTAAGAGAGGGCCTGAAGGCGCTAATCTTGCCAGGTAAAATAAATGCACAAATAAATAAATTTTCAGGTGTTTACATTTATTTGCGCGTCATGAGATGTGTTTAAAGTATTACAGTAATACTCCTAAGAATTTTAGCTGTAACGCCAATAGTAAAGAAAGAATTTTCACGATACCTAAGTAACTGAGAACGTTTGAGAGTTTGATGCTAGGCATTCTGAAATGTCATCATGATAATGTTCAAATGGTTCAAATGGCTCTGAGCTCTATGGGACTTAAATTCTATGGTCATCAGTCCCCTAGAACTTAGAACTACTTAAACATAACTAACCTAAGGACATCACACACATCCATGCCCGAGGCAGGATTAGAACCTACGGCCGTAACTGTCGCGCGCTTCTAGACAGAACCGCTCGGGCACTGCGGCAGGGCAAGATAAAGTAAACTCATATAAAAGCATCTCATTGCAGCTACTACATTGTAAATTACTCTGAGTTTCTACAGTCTCAGAGTTCCAATATGTCCACAACGGACAAAAATCATTCACTAATTGGGTGTCAGACACTTGACATGTCATCATGGGAAAATAAAAGATTATAAATCACTTGCATGTTGCTAATACATAATAAATTATCTTCATTTTCTACAGATGAAGAGTTTTAATACGTCCGCAGGGGACAAAAGTTATATACAATTAATACGAGAAAGAATTTAAAAATAAAATACGCCAATGAGGTAATCCAAATCGACAAGCAATAAGGAGACAAGTATGCAATTTTTGGCCACATGCAGATTATTCGAGTGTTAAAAATTTAGTGTGTTAATGTCCACATATTATTAGCAAGCATTTGTTAACTTTTTGTCCAAAATAGTTTCGAAGCCTGATATCATAGGCATGGGTGTTTCCATAGCACTAAATAAATTCAGCGGCCATTCCTCTGTTTATTTTAAAATATTTGAACTTACCATGTATCAGTTGTGTTATACGGAATCCAAACTGAAAAAGTGCGAACATCAGAATGGTGAATTGTCAGACCAATAATAATTGTCTTCACACGCTCAGTATGTATTGGTAGTACTGAGAATATTTCGGTCGGCATCAGTACTGTCCAATACTACATTTATTAACAATATGACAGTTCCCACCCTCAAGGCAGTCATTATTTTAACGTATTGGTAATGATATTGAGTGGGTGACGGCTTCCTAACTTCCGTGTGACATTTCTACTATTACAGGTGATAGACACGAATCGTATGTTATCACTGCTCGAAATGGTCGAAACTGCTCAAATCCTTGACACCAGACTTAACCAAGACGTTTACAAACTGTACAGTCAGTACGGAAGCGCTAATCACATAGCGAGTCGAGCGTCGACGGAAATAACCGAAAAAGCGTCCCTGGCGGAGTGCAACGTGTGCTCCTCGCTCTCTGTCACGAATTTATTCCACGGGCCAGACTGAGGCCAATAGTGGGCCGTATCCAGTCAGCGGGCCGCCAATTGCGTGTCGTAGACCCTACTGGTCAGAGCTCATTGTATCTAATATGCGCCTACAGTGAAGTGGGATATCTGAAAGTGAAGTGACCTTCACGTTTATTTTACATCCAAACGATACACTCACGGGCATGTGCTCCTTATTAGAACTTTATCTGGTAAGTACCCACACGAGCCTGAAAACAACAACTGGGAAACACCCTTTATTGTCCATCTGATTTCACAGTCAGGACTCGTTGGTCATCCCATTTCTGACATCCAAAAAACAATTTCTTTTGAAGATCCAATTCTATTTCACTGTAAGGCCTTGCAGAGCGCATAGGCTCACGCGATTCCCCATTACTAATAAAATGATTTGGCTCGTACTGCCAGCCCGTCAAACTACATGAAACTCAGTACCAGTCTTTCCAACAAATTGCCAAATCAGTCAGCCCTATAGAACCTCATTTTGTAAGTATGGTGACCAACAACAAAACAAATCAATGCGAAAACTTATTTCTGCGAGCATATGGAAATATGCAGACGGTGTTCTGCAACTGAAATTAACTGAAAATGTTTTCAAGTTGACTTCAAATATAATCTACACCGGAAACAGGTTTTTGCACATTGAAATATTTTTGAATTAGGGTGAAATAAAGTTATTTCATTTAAGGCTCCATTGTATCCATAGTTGAGATAAGTAGTGTTTTATAGCGAATGGATATTAAGTTAACAAAATAATTTTCTTTTGTTAGGTTTTAAGTGCGTATTCTACCTTAAGTAAGATGAAAATTAGCTTTCCCTCGATTTCACAATTTGTCACCAAGGTAACACGCTAAACGAAACTCATTAGTGGTACAATGCAAACCTAAATGACGGCCGTAGAATATTTCGAAATAAAGTTAACGTCCTTTCACGTAGCCTATAAAACATTAAATATGCTGTATGGAAAATATACGTGTCGAAAACTCGGATAGGTATGTGTGACTGCACATTTATTTTCGATGAACTGCATTTTTCTGTCTTATGAAACAACAAATTGTCAGGGTAAAAACTGTACTTTAAATTTTCCAGAGACTGTAATTTACGAGCCAGACCGTTAAAAGCACCAAGAAGCCGTGCTATCAGTTTTTTTGGCAGATCAAACTACCTTCGTTTTCTTTCTTTCGCGTATCTGGGCATTTTCTCTATCTGATGTCGAGCTGTGAACATGTGTGTGGAATAGTCCGGTATTGAGTTGAAATATATTGTCTTGTAATCCTGAAAGAAATTGAATCTATTTCGAAACGCTTTACCTTCCTTGTTTCCTTTGTAACGGGTATAATTTTATATGTATTTCTCTATTGCATCAGTGGCCACATCGAATTGATTGAGGGCAGATTATTCGAAGGTATAGCGACCAGACACTTAACGTACTCTTTCTTTATCTATTCTTTTTTACAATCCAGTACCACTACTAGATTTATTTAGTACCGTACACAGCAGAAATTTCCTTTTTATTGCAGCAACCAGATTAATAATTTAACAATTAATAAATTTGTCCGCGGCCGCTTCGGTATACTCTCTGTGATGAAAACGGATGAGTAACACTCGTTTGACAACGATTCCTACAAACGCGGCATCATATTGGCGTCACGCGTAGTACTGACGACCGCAGGAACTGCTATGGGCTTTCGTAAGTTTTCAGTGTGGACCACTCTCGCATGGTTAACAGCTAGCACCAATCGGCACACAGAACAACTTCGCTAACGATGACGTGGCACTATGTGAGATTTGCGAAGTTACTTCCTGTATTTCGCATGGAGGAGCAATTTCGACACGTGAATCACAAAGTAGATCCTGCATATTTCGGCGACGTGTCATATAAAGTAGAACCAGTGGGAAGCAAGAACAACCCCTATGTTACAAGTAAGACACAGTGTTTTACTTGTCCTGTTCAGTTGTTGTTGTTGTTGTGGTGGTGGTGGTCTTCAGTCCTGAAACTGGTTTGATGCAGCTCTCCATGCTACTCTATCCTGTGCAAGCTTCTTCATCTCCCAGTACCTACTGCAGCCTACGTCCTTCTGCATCTACTTAGTGCATTCATTTCTTGGTCACCCTCTACGATTTTTACCCACCATGCTGCCCTCCACTGCGAAATTGGTGATCCCTTGATGCCCCAGAACATGTCCTACCAACCGATCCCTTCTTCTAGTGCCGGCCGCGGTGGCCGTGCGGTTCTAAGCGCTCCAGTCCGGAGCCGCGCTACTGCTGCGGTCGCAGGTTCGAATCCTGCCTCGGGCATGGGTGTGTGTGATGTCCATAGGTTAGTTAGGTTTAAGTAGTTCTAAGTGCTAGGGGACTGACGACCACAGCAGTTGAGTCCCATAGTGCTCAGAGCCATTTGAACCAGCCCTTCTTCTAGTCAAGCTGTGCCACAAACTCCTCTCCTCCCTAATTCTATTCAATACCTCCTCATTAGTTACGTGATTTACCCATCTCATGTTCAGTATACTTCTGTAGCACCACATTTCGAAAGCGTCTATTCTCTTCTTGTCTAAACTATTTATCGTCCATGTTTCACTTCCATACATGGCTACACTCCATACAAATACTTTCAGAAACGATACAGTTCAATAAGTCATAGCTGCAAAATACTAACGCGAATTCTTTACAGACCAACGGAAAAACTGATGGAAGCCGACCTCGGGGAAGATCAGTTCGGATTCCGTAGAAATGTTGGAACACGTGAGGCAATACTGACCCTACGACTTATCTTAGAAGAAAGATTAAGGAAAGGCAAACCTACGTTTCTAGCATTTGTAGACTTAGAGAAAGCTTTTGACAATGTTGACTGGTATACTCTCTTTCAAATCCTGAAGGTGGCAGGGGTAAAATACAGGAAGCGAAAGGCTATTCACAATTTGTACAGAAAGCAGATGACAGTTATAAGTGTCGAGGAATATGAAAGGTAAGCAGTGTTTGGGAAGGGAGTGAGACAGGGTCGTAGCTTATCCCCGATGTTATTCAATCTGTATATTGAGCAGGCAATAAAGGAAACAAAAGAAAAGTTCGGAGTAGGTATTAAAATTCATGGAGAAGAAATAAAAACTTTGAGGTTCGCCGATGTCATTGTCATTTAGTGAGAGACAGCAAGGGACTTGGAAGAGCAGTTGAACGGAATGGACATTGTCTTGAAAGGAGGCTATCAGATGAACATGAACAAAAGCAAAACTAAGATAATGGAATGTAGTCGAATTAAGTCGGGTGATTCTGAGGGAATTAGATTAATAAATGAGACACCTAAAGTAGTAAAGGACATTTGCTATTTGGGGAGCAAAATACCTGATGATGGTCGAAGTAGAGAGGATATAAAATGTAGACTGGCAATGGCAAGGAGAGCGTTTCTGAAAAAGTGAAATTTGTTAACATCGAGTATAGACTTAAATGTTAGGAAGTCGTTTCTGAAAGTATTTGTATGGAGTGTAGCCATGTATGGAAGTGAAACGTGGACGATAAACAGTTTAGACAAGAAGAGAATAGATGCTTACGAAATGTGGTGCTACAGAAGAATGCTGAAGATTAGATGGGTAGATCACATAACTAACGAGGAGGTATTGAATAGAATTGGGGAGAGGAGGAGCTCGTGGCACAACTTAACTAGAAGAAGGGATCGGTTGGTAGGACATGTTCTGAGACATCGAGGGATCACCAATTTAGTATTGGATGGCAGCGTGGAGGGTAAAAATCGTAGAGGGAGTCCAAGAGATGAATACGCTAAGCAGATTCAGAAGGATGTCGGCTGCAGTAGGTACTGGGAGATGAAGAAGCTTGCACAGGATAGTGTAGCATGGAGAGCTGCATCAAACCAGTCTCAGGACTGAAGACCACAACAACAGCAACATGCGGTTTGTAGAAGGTTACCCGTACTCCTAATTTCCTATTCATTATTAAAGCTACTACTACATTCCCCTATTTGATTTAGTATTTATAACCCTGTATTCACCTGACCAAAAGTCTTGTTCCTCCTGCCACCGAACTTCACTAATTCACACTATAACTTACTTTAACCTATCCATTTCCCTTTTCAAATTTTCTAACCTACCTTCCCGATTAAGGGATCTGACATTCCACGCTCCGATCCGTAGAACGCCAGTTTTCTTTCTCCTGATGACGACGTCCTCTTGAGTAGTCCCCGCCAGGAGTTCCGAATGGGGGACTAGTTTACTTGCGGAATATTTTAGCCAAGAG
This sequence comes from Schistocerca nitens, assembly GCF_023898315.1. NCBI lineage: Eukaryota > Metazoa > Arthropoda > Insecta > Orthoptera > Acrididae > Schistocerca > Schistocerca nitens. The sequence goes on along the minus strand of NC_064622.1, from coordinate 121,999,934 downwards.
GACGCCATCATCATTTAATCATACAGTAAAGCTGCATGCCCTCTTGAAAAATTACGGATGTTGTTTCCCCTAAGTTTCAGCCGTTCGTAGTACCAGCACAGCAAGGCCGTTTTGGTTAGTGTTACAAGGCCAGATCAGTCAATCATCCAGACTGTTGCCCCTGCAACTATTGAAAAGGCTGCTGCCCCTCTTCAGAAACCACACGTTTGTCTGGCCTCTCAACAGATACCCGTCTATTGTGGTTGCACCTACGGTACGGCTATCTGTATCGTTGAGGCACGCTAGCCTCCCGACCAACTGCAAGGTCCATTGTTTATTGGTCGGGTGGTGGGGGGCTGTTCAGTAGCTAGTGGTTTTTATGTTGTACTTTATACCCTATGAATCAATGCTGTTTCTAAGCACCAGCACGTTGAACGTCTCGGGAACCAATCGTTATTAGTACGGTTTTTTCCGGTAAAACTACGTAAGATGTCATAATGGTGTGTGAAGTATTTTCGTATTTTGTTATTGTCGCGTTACAACTTGCGTGTTATCAGAGTAAGCAGTTTCAAGGCAGCGGAACTGTAAAGATTCATGGAAAACGCGTCGCTTTTGTTAGGATTTGTTATAATGAAATACAAATTAATAACATACCCACGATTAAAGCCTACATTAGAATACAAATTTAAATCCAAAGTCACTTACATCGCAGCTACAGCCTATGGCAGTGTGTAGAGGCATCATGCATGTTACAGCTCATATGGTAGGTCAGTATATGGTTCGGGTCCTGTTGTATTAATTTTTCTTTCTTAACCGTCACATTTTCCTAAAGATTGTAGGACTTCCTTACGAGATTAGTAGAAATACTTTCTGTTATACTTAGTGTTAGATAAATATAAGTACGTTCTCTGTCAAGAGATTTGTTCAAAAATGTTCAAATGTGTGTGAAATCTTATGGGACTTAACGGCTAAGGTCATCAATACCTAAGCTTACACACTACTTAACCTAAATTATCCTAAGGACAAACACACACACCCATGCCCGAGGGAGGATTCGAAGCTCCACCGGGACCAGCAGCACAGTCCATGACTGCAGCGCCTTAGACCGCGAAATTTGTTCGATTTGGTGAAATTTTATTAGCTTATGTCCTCACTCACTCGGACATGAATCTTCCCTTTTTGTCTTTTTACATCATTTATTTACGTATAACACGGACACAACAACACGACTATCTTACGTTCAAGGGAGGAAATGGGCGTTTTAGTTGTTTTGACGTAGGAAATTTTCGTACGCCTCTTTTCGAGAGGCGTTGATTGCGAGCCGGACAAAGTCGACAACTCCGCTGGAGACCGCTGAGAGCAAAAAATCACGTTTACCAACTAGTCCCATGTGCCGACGGCTTAATTCCTCTTACAATGAGCTACACTCTTGCATATGTGATACCATTTGTCAGGCTGCAATACTCGTAGTTACGTCTACAGCTGTGTGACATGTGATAGAGTAGCGTAATTGTTAGGTTTCTGCTCAATTATACAAGTATAGGGAAGATGATTCCGACAGACATTTACACATGGTAAAACGTGACGTATAGAAGGTGATGTCACGCAGGTGCTTGAAAACGACACAGTGACGAAATTAGCTAACATCTTATTAACGAACATGATTTCATCTGTAAAAAATTTTACGCCGTTTGTAACAATATTATGTTTTAAAAATTTCGAAGATTGCAAAGGATAAAGTTCGGAGCCTTTTGATTACAGGAACCTATAGCCGAAAACCTAAAATAAAGATCCTACAGCACTATGCACTTTTCTATGAACACAGAACGCTAAATGAAACCCTATAGTTCTTTACTGCGGGAAACTTTTAATGGCAAAACAATAGAGTACATTCAACTACTGTAAATCGATTCAGTGGATTCAGGGCATTAGAATAAATGTTCTATGTAACGGCCACCGGCTTCGGTACATAACGTACACGATTCTTCTGATGCTCTGTAAGGTTTCACGCTCCACTCTGACTCTATCACATAATGCAAAGATATACTCAATACAAGTGTTGTATACACAAGGGATTTTACATAACCTCAGAGGAAAAAGTCATGAGGGGTCGCACTGTGCCGGAATTGCCACCTACGGGTGTTCACGTATCTAGCCGTGATGAAAAGTTCAGCTGTCACCCCAATCCAGTACAAGAGGAAATCGAGACAAAATAGGTATACGTGCAATAAATTGCTAATAGTTCGTGGACAGGCTAAATAGATCTCAGTCTAATCTCTCAGAAGGTAACAGGTTCTTTGAAACACAGTATAAGCAATTCTGAAAACAATCAGCACTCGTGTACCTCATGGAAATGGTAAATAACATTTCCAACACTATAATATAGAAACTTTCCCACGGATCTGTTTGAGTTAAGCTCATAAAATAATTGTAGATATCATCAATACTCCACAAACGAGTGTACCGTCGAAATTAGTATTAATCAAATTTATACTTGGCAGTCGTGGTATGCCACGTAATGTTGACTCCTCTCAACTCGTTACTCAGATAATGGCCACATTGCGCTTCGAATTAAATTATTTCTATTAATCCCAATTCTTCATTATACCATTTACGCTTACAAAGTGTAGAAAAGGACTCTTCATTTAATTATGTTTATAAAGCAACTGACATCTCTGTCCAAAGATGTATTTATTACTATGGAAATAAACAACAGTCATTTACATCCGGCGATTAGTGATAGCTCTGCTAATAAAGTTTGATTACAGTATTTTGTACTAAATCGGAATTCTTTCGTAGGTAAATATTTGCTTACTAGTTTATAATTGTCAACTACAATATTTTTAACCGTAACTCCAATGATACCTCTCAAGAACATAGTCAACTTTGCGTCGTTAAACTTTGATAATGTACTTCTTTACTTTCTTTTGAAAGACTCTTAATTTATTTACGAGTATATTATGTCGGTCACTTGAGCGTTCTTGCCCTACTTGCTGTAAGTCAGAGCACTAAACTTACACTCTATATATTTTTCTACTTCCCTTTCCAAAGTTCAGAATTGGATTATTATCTTTCACTTAATTTAGAGCAGTGGGCAAAATAATAATACGAGACCGTGGTTTTAATTTTAACAAAGCAGAGCTTGTTTTAACTCTAACTCCTTAAAATGAACCAGATCTTTACATAGGGAAATGGTGATGTGAGCGAATGCGCACAACTCTATAATCCCCACACTGAACGAGATAGAAATCTAAAAGAAAAAAAAACAACGGGAACACAACATAAAAGCTAGACCCTACCGCCACTTTTAAGCTCGACTTATAATCAGATTTTTAAAAACTCAAGCACTTCAGGTGTTGCTTTCTCATGTAAACACTACAAATGTAATCAAAATATCCACGGGTGTACTGCCGGTCTACAGTGTCCAACGGGCACAATATTTCGGGGATCATACATGTCGCCGTCATCAGGTGAACTGACGGACTGAGCTCCTGTGAACGTGCCGGCACGGAGATCCGTACGCTATGGATGCTCAGAGGGAACTGGGTTCGTTCGCGGCGGCGGCCGATTTAAATACCCTCCGCCCGCGGCGCGCTCCCTCTTCTGTCCGCGCCCCGCGCCACGGTCGCGCGGTGGAACAGATTGCGACGGCGTCTGAGATGACGTCGGTGTGATGGATCTGTCCGCCGTGGTCGTCACAACTATACGTTTGGTCGATTTACTCTTGATTAACCCAATCGCTGGTTCCCAAGCCTTGCTAAGATTATAGCCACAGTCACGGTTTATGAGGTCGTCTTTGATGCTGATTTCGATGGCCCCTCTAACAACGCTGTCCCAGTATCTCGACGTCTGTACCAGAATCCTCGTGCGTTCATACCCCATAGCGTGATTTTCCGACAAACAATGTTCAGCGATCGCCGACTAGCTCGGATACATCAGTCGAGTGTGCCCCTGGGGTTCACGGCACCGATCGTCGACGGTACGCAACGTCTCTTTTGTTATTCTTTTATTAATTGCCTTGCACCGTTGATTTAATGCCACTAACTCCGTTTTTAATTACTCGTTAACCTCTTTAATTCCCTCGTCTAAAACTTTCTTCAATCCACCTGTATCCTTGTTCTTTCTCTAAACCATCTAATTTTTTCTGTCCATCTTTTATTTCGTTCTGACTATATTTCATTATTTTCTTTAAATCTTTAGCGAATTGAGCTAGAAACTCGTTAATATCTTCTGATATTTTGAGTTTCCCTAGTTTGGTCTATATTACAAGTATTTTGTATCGAGAAATGTTACAATTTCCTCCTATAATTACTAAATAGTTCTTCCCTTCCGATTACACTCTGATCACTCTCAATAATACCCAGATTACCTTCTACACAATGTTAAAACACTGTCACAAAATTTCAACCTAATCCTCATGTTCTTTCACCACAACGACACAACTCAGAGTAATACCACATCAAACAGATAAAATAATGTGAAAAGCCTTTTGTTACTTAATGTTCTTCTGGTGTTGCCTCCTTCTTACTCTCGACCGTCTCGGTGAGATGTCGCTGCGGATGCTGAAGTTGAAGCTGAAGTTGATGCTGCAGACGCTGTTATCTGCAGCTCTCCTCGTTTGGTGTGTGAGCTGACATTAAGGTAAGCCAGTACCTGTACAAACCTTACAATTAATCTTAAACTAAGGGGTAAAAATGACTTTAAGGCTAATAAAATTTTACAATAGAACCTTTGTTCCCTACTCTGCACTACCTTTTCTTCTTAGTTCACCCTCCTTTCTTTGGAATAAGGTTACACAACTTGATCAAATACGCTAGTTTCTTGTGTAATGTTTCTAGCTCAGGATATACTTGTATTTGACATATGCTGAACTACAGGGTTGTCTCTCTTCCTCTCCCTGCAATGTGCTGGAGTTGCCGCCTACAAGTGAGCACCTATCTAGCCCTGATAAAGAGTTCAGGCATCACCCCAATCGAGTACAAGAGGAACATGAGAAAAAATTAGATGCAATAAACTGCTAATAAATTGTGGAGCGACGCAGTATATCTCAGTCTAATCTCTCATAAGATAATAGGTTCTTTGACACGCTGTACGAACAATTCTGAAAACAATCAGCACTTGTGTACATGACCAAATTGGTAAATAAGCTTTCCAAAACTATTACATTATAACGATCAAACGGATCTTTTTGAGTTCAGCTCTTAAGTAATTGTAGAGAACATCAATAAATCACAAACGAGTGAACCGTACACATTACTACTAATGAAATTTTTGCTTATAGTTGTACTCTACCACGTAATATTGACACCTCTTAACTTGTTACTCAGATAATAACAACATTACGCTTTGCATTAAATTATTTCAGCGAATTAATCCCAGTTCTTAATTACAGCACTTACACGTTACGAAATATATAAAAGGATTCTGCATTTAATTATTTTTATGAAACAGTTGACGTTTTGGGTCAAAGACGTACTTGTTACTACGGAAATAAACAACAGTCATTTACATCCTGTGATTAGCAATACCTCTGCTAATAAAGGTTGAATACGATATTTTCTTAAATTAAACTGAAGGTCAGCGTTGGCCGTAATATTGATGGTTTATCGATAGCAAAATTGATTTTCAATCACATAGTGATCATCTTCAGTGCTGGAAGTTAGAAATTTCACATAGCGATCAGTGAATAAATACAAAAAAACACAAATACACCTGAGTATAAACCAGCTGTTGGAAAGAACATACCTGTTCTTTCCAACAGTTGGTTTATACTCGGGTGTATATGTGGTTTTTTGGTTTTATTCCCTGATCACTAGGTGAAATTTGTAACTTCCAGCACTGACGATGATCACTATGTGATTGAAAATCGATTTTGCTATCAATAAACCATCAATATTACGGCCAACGCTGACCTTCAGTTTAATTTAACATATATGGTCGTTGTGCACACAGCACTCCATGGAGTTGCCAGTTAATGATATTTTGTGCTAAATCAGAATTATTTTGTAAGTAAATCTTTGTGTGTTGGTTCGTAATTGTCAACTACAATATTTTTTAACCGTAACTCCAACGTTACCTCTCAAGAAAATAGTGAACTTTGCGTCGTTTCACTTTGGTAAAATACTTCTTTGCTTTCTTTTTAAATACCGCCTAATCATTTACTTAAATTATTTCGATGACCTGAACGTTGTTGCTCTACTTGTTATAAATCCGATATCGATGACCTGAACGTTGTTGCTCTACTTATTATAAATCCGATCACTAACTTTCTACCGTTATTTTTTTTTTTACTTTCCCTTTCAGAGTTCAGAATTGGATTATTCCCTTTCACTTAATATAGAATAGCGTGTAAAATGATAATCCAGGGCTTTTAATTTTAGTGGTTTAATTCCACGACATTTTGCTGCTGATATAATAGATTGAAACGACCACATTATTTACCTAACTACACGAAACTGTTCAAAATTAGTTTTGACGCGTTACAGCGTGACATCAGGGAAGCACTCGGGCCGAGGGACTGGGCACCCCTTACAATTATACTCAGACTGAAGATGTATCTAAGATATGCCCTTGCATGACGAACATAGTTTTGAAGTGGCAAACTAAGAGCGCAGTTGCAAGGGAACGTCCTTCAGAAGTTCAGGCAAAGCATTCTCCACTAAGTTCAAATATTATGCACCGTTAAAACGATCTAATCCATGGCGTGGACCAATAAGGTAATCTCCAAAATTTATAGCTCAAATGTTCACTGAGAATCTCACCTGGTAACTTCCCGAAGAGGCAGTGTGTGGATTTTCAACAGCCCAGTGGCGGCTATGCAAACTCTATTTCACATACAAGGTTATAGGTTGTTGATTTCAAAACGTATCAGATTTCTCCTCTGCAACCTCCATTGTAAAAGTTTAAATAGATTTGTAGAGTTAACAGTCTATTCAGGGGATGGTGCCAGAGACACACGTACAAATGTGGAGAAAACTGTATGTAGCATATTGCCAACCAAAAACTGAAGAAGTCACTGGGATGGGTGAAACTGTAAGAGTCCGATAACTTACGTGGCCGTCGTGGACGCGGAGAAAAGTACTGAAGAATATTGAGGATATAGGCCCATGGTGCTCTAAGCAGCAGTGGCCGGTTGTCATAAAGCTATGGTGGTCAAGATACCTGCGAGATAGGCCGCACCGCAGGGCACTCTCTGGTGGACTGCTTATATTAGCCTTCTGACTTAACATGCATGCATTTTTGAATGTTTTGTGGCACCATTTCTCAATGATAGATCTACAATGAATTTCTAATTCTGATTTCGAAAACAACTTTCATTTTGTTCGAAATGCATTTTATTTTTCACAAGATAAGATCTTGTATTTTAAACATTTGGGTCACAGAAGCACATACATTGAAATAAAATTTCTGTCAAGGACTATTTTTAAATTATTTTTTTATACTAAAAAAAATACAAAAAGTTGTCTCTGATACAATCCGAGTACATTTAATTTTCAATATTTTTTGATTTTCATTTCCTCACATAACTTTCACTTTTCCTATCCCTCTTCGACATTAGGCAATGGACATCCATCATACTTTCAATTCCATTTTTCCCAGAAGCTCTTCTCCATCTCCCTAACGTTATGGTTGAAGCATTCTCCTTGCTTTTCACTAAAACTACCCAGATATTCATGGAATTAGTCACAATTTGAGGGACGGAATTGGACTGTTAGATTCAAGTTACAAATCCAGTTTTTGAAGGTTTCCAACATGCGGTTGACAATGTTATTGTAAGCTATATAAATTAATTCCTTAGAAATACTTCTGTAACACACCGGAAAGCACCCCATGATTATTTTGTCTAATATGCATTGTATTACTGATTGTTAATCAGTTTGTGGATTTGAGGACCAACAAATATTTCAACTTTGAATTTTTGTTTATTAATGAGGGGAAATTTTGTATAGCCGCATTTCAAGCAGAAGCCCCCTGGAAGACGAGTCCTTACTACTTGCTACGTCAAGCTTGTATACAGAGGTGGAACAAATACTTATTGTGGGCCACAAGCTGTCAAACAAGAATTTTTTAGTCCCAGGAACAACGCTTTTTAGTGCCAGGAACAATGTTTTTAATTTTCCCAACTATGTAACTTATTTATACATCACCTCATTTTAGTGTCTCAGGTTGCTGTCCTAGCAAAATTTCTCTAACAAAAAATAACATAAGCTTCATTTCATTGTGAAAGAGAGAAATGTACATAATAGAAGAAAACTAAAAGCAGTCTTTACCTCAACATGAAAAAGTTAATTAAGACCACATTAGCCGGCCGGAGTGGCCGTGCGGTTCTAGGCGCTACAGTCTGGAGCCAGGCGACCGCTACGGTCGCAGGTTCGAATCCTGCCTCGGGAATGGATGTGTGTGATGTCCTTAGGTTGGTTAGGTTCAGTTAGTTCTAAGTTCTAGGCGACTGATGACCTCAGAAGTTAAGTCGCATAGTGCTCAGAGCCAATTGAGCCATTTTCTTGAACCACATAATTTTTAGTCATGTGATACATTGCAGGTTAGTGGTATCGATATTGTAAATCTCAGATTTCAGCAGAGTAAGAAACAAATATATAAATGTGCACTTTTGTGAAATCTAGAACTAAGAAACGAGAGATTAAAAATGATGATTTTTTCACGTGTGAATAAGCCAATATCTGATGTAAGATAACTGTGTTTCTTGTTTGGTTTTTCCAATTTAATTTAGAAAGGTGGATACTTATAGCGACTGGTGACATTATTGGTGTATGTGTGTTCAACATTTTAGTATGTTACTGAAATATTACAGTAACGGCCTTCACGGCTAGTTCAGTTAAAAATTCCATGCTTTGAGGCTGTGGTCGAAATACAAAACTATTTACTGACGTATCGTCCCCAACTGTGGATGACTATTTCATGAAGGAAACAGACAAATGCATCCAAAGTTCAAGGAGCATCCGTTTCATAAACTCAGTGTTAGCTGTATATATAGATAGAATTAGCGTTCCTCGCTCGATGCTGAAAGTCTGGTGATTTCTGACCGATGTCATCATTTTAAATAAAACTAATGGATCGGTTACTCTCTTTCTGCATAATCGGCACGTATATTTTATTTGACGTAAGTGCCTCTTCCCTTCGGTTGAAATTACCACTGTGTTTATAAACTTGTATCGATAAGAATGCGTTTAAAAATGGTTCTAATGGCTCTGAGCACTATGGGACGTAACATCTGTGGTCATCAGTCCCCTAGAACTTAGAACTACTTAAACCTAACTAACCTAAGGACATCACACACATCCATGCCCGAGGCAGGATTCGAACCTGCGACCGTAGCAGTCACGCGGTTCCGGACTGAGCGCCTAGAACCGCTAGACCACCGCGTCCGGCAAGAATGCGTTTAACAAAATTATTTATTTAAGCTCGTCGGTACAGGAGGGTTTCCAAAGGAGGCCATATTGTATAAACGGGGGTCACTACTCAATGTATCTTCACATCAGTCTATTTGCTTGTCAATGAGCACGAGTGAGACAAATGGCTCTAAGCACTATGGGACTTAACATCTGAGGTCATCAGTCCCCTAGACTTAGGACTACTTAGACCTAACTAACCTAAGGACATCACACACAATCATGGTGAGCCAGGATTTGAACCCGCGACCGTAGCAGCGGCGTGGTTCCAGACTGAAGCGCCGAGAACCACTCGACCACAGCGGCCGACACGAGTGAGACTAGATGGTAACAAAGATTTGGATCTAACTGAATTTTATTCGGCTATAAATATCATTGACTTCGATTTTGTGTACAATGGAAGCATTCACTGCCAAACGTAGTCAAGAAAAGGATATTGCGTATGGAGGAATTTTATATGCATCGCAGTAATCAACTTATCAGCCATTCTAGCATTCGTTACAACATGGTAGATGCGGAGGAGTGTGAAGTTTTGATCCTTGCGATTTATTAATAAAAGATAATGGGGCAATAATCATGATAGTATACATTTATTATCTTTAGATACGAAGTATGGTCGTCAGTCCTTGGAATACAAGGCCTCTAAGAGCGGCTTCAGCGAGTGAAACATAGAGAGAAAGCATTGTGTTGAAATAACATGGTCCTATAAAGTAACTGATAATTCACGACAGTAACACAGAGATGCTACAGGAGACATAACTTATTTTTCATTTATGGTGAATAGGGAGAGCGGCATAAATCTGTAGGCAACGAAACTATTCAGCCGAACTCAAGAAAACTGTCATAAAATGACTTAGAGATGGTAACTTATACTAAGGACCTACAGTTGCTCAATTACTGCAAATTGACTAGAGTGAAAATAGACCGCGTGCAGGTAGATCGCTGGTGAGATACTGAACTGGTGAAAAAGCGCGCTATATTCTACAAGTGGCAAATGAGGAGAAATTAACTGCACACCCCAGTACTCGTTCAGTTCATAAACTTGCGTATGACAATATGTAGCACATCAGTGGTTGTCTGAAGCCAACTAAAGGACACACGATAGGTTCTGCCTACGACTCGTATGGGCAGCATCGAATGAAAATTCCTTTGCTCTGGTAAATATATTTCCTGATAGATGGACTCGAAATGACAAAATGCCGTCGCTTATGGCGATAACACATTCTCTTAGACACTTCAGGATGAACTTTCGTCTAATAATGTGCCAATTGGTGTGATCACCAATGTAGTATCAAGATTAAGAAACGAGCATACGTATTAAAATCAAAGGAATTTTGTTAGAAATGCGGACAAATACGCATCTGAGGCATGAAACACTAAGTTCCTGTATCTTTAATTGCACTTGAGAGCACAAATACAACTTCATTAATTCCTTCTGGATGCGAAAATTGATTAAAAGTGGGGGGAAATATAATGATATAAATTGTTATTGAGCTGTAGCTGGTAATACCCGGCTGAAAATTGTTGTGTCATATTGAAAGGCATCCACCAGAAAAGTGCCGGTTTCCACGTACATAGTGGCTGCTACGTCTTCGCTGAGGGCAATGGATAGCATCATTGCCTGCCTTCCAAAGTACAGAGCAGTGTACTTCCAAGCAACGGAATATCTCTGACACTTCCTGCTTTCTCCGTTAACCCTGCGATTAAAACTGTAGTGCCACGCTGTCACAGCCTATGCATGATGGAGCTGTCTCTCTCGTCCCCGCCAAATTTTTTAAATGAAGTAATTCTTACACCTACTTATTCAGGATCATTTACAGGATGAAATCAAATAGTGGCAGTGGGCAATAAATAAATGCATAATCCATCTTACTTTTCCTCCAGCAGCCCCACATAACAGAAAGAGAAGAGAATGAGATTCCGTGTTAGGTATTCATAGCTCGCTTACGGACGACAGACAACAGATCATATGATACGCAACTGATTGTAGTACGCTGTACAAGCTTACTGTTACTAATATTGCCAAGTCAGTGAAACATAGACTCTGAAAGCAAAATATATTCATAAACTGAAGACCTCACAGAGGCAATAGAGTAATTAGCAAAGACCGGCGACAACAAGAAACCGGAGTAGATAACAGACTGGAATGGAGGAAGCAGTTATGTATGCAAAGAAAATGAAATGGGTGCGAATAGGACATGAAGACAAGAAAATGGACAGCCGAAGGACCAGGGAAGTTTTTGCGGCATTCCAAGGGAGAGAAAATAAAGACCGGAACGACAACGTAATTCTGTGAAGGAGAAAACCTGCAAGTGCAACAAGAAAGCGTGCAACCTTTGAAGAGTCTAGAAGAATAGTTAATAATACATTATTTCTCTTGATATACGAAGGTTTGCTGAAAAGTAATGCTTCCGGATTTTCAGTGTGAAAACCCTTCAAGATTTTTAAATAAAACAAACTTCAATGATATTCTAAGCCTATGCTTGTTTTGTGAGACTGAACATGCACACGATCCTTACTGTAAACCTTAAGCTTGTGTATGTGTCTTTAAGGCCAATATATTCATGTTTAACAGTAGCCTATGTGTTGCACAATCATTTCTTCCTCTTGCCGACCCAACGTTAGACGACTAGTGAACAAAAAGCAAGTTATTCTCTATAAATTACGTAGTATGAATCCAAGTTGTAAACTGAGGATAGATATTGGTTCATTATCTCTGCATTTTACTCAGTCATTTTCAGCCATAAGTAATGTAAGGAAACGTGCGTTGCAGCTGGTGAACGTCAGACCGTTACGGGTGGTAACACTGCATCACGGCATCGTAACCGCTATACATATGATACAAGTGGCAATGACGCGGATTGTTTCTTTTTCCGACACTTGGGTATTGCATTTACTGTGGAAAGTAGAGTATATTCTTGAAACACGCTTGTTGCACTACTGACAGCTAAAATTGTGAATCTAACACAAATTACTAGCTTGTGTTGTTTCCATGGAGATGTGTACTTACGTATTCTATGCTACGCGAGATATGAAGACTATTACCTGTTGCACTGAATTATACGAAAGTGTGTACTGTGCAAGTCCAATTGAAGCATTTTTAGAATACAGTTAGTGTTAGCAATTCTTTCACGACCATTATAATACCTCTGACAGTGACTATTGCCTGAACACAAACTGACGCAATTTTTACTTTTGTTAACAAATTTTTATGGAGGTTTTAGCTTTGGAAATGTGGATCAGGTAGATTCCCTGACTTTTGTCAGACGAACACAGAAAACAGTGAATGGGAGCTGCACCAATTTTCCCCAGTCGAAACGACATGGGTGGTGAGGAGTTGCTGAACCAAACTGTGATGAGTCGATTCCAGAAACAAAGTGCCACTCAGTGAGATGGAAACGTTAAAGATGACCAATGAAACAGAAAAACTCAAACAAATTACGAGCACCGAAAAGGCTATGCCGACAGTGTTTTGAGATCAAAAGGATATCCAGCTCTTTGACTAAATGCTTAGAGGAGAGACAATAAATGCAGGGACCTAATATCAGGTCTCTCACCGACTACAGCGTGCCGTTCGAAACAAAAGGGGTGGACTGTAGTGAAGCGGTATTGTTCTTCTGCATGATAACATTCGCTCGCATTCTGCCTCGTTGATGAAAGAATTACTTCGGTAATTTAAATGGAAAGTTTTTGAACATCCACCTTATACTCCAAACGGATCCCACATTTTCCTTAAACGAAGAATTTTTTGGGGGCTGAAAGCACTATGAAAATGAAAACGAACGGAACGTTAGAAATTGGTTCCAACAAATTTGTGTCAGTAAACAGAAGACACAGAAAAGCAGCAAAAAAACTGGAGTGCGATAACACAGAAAAATAGCTAGGACATCAAAAATTGTGAAAAATGGGTTTTCTTTCATACCTTGAATAACAATATGTGGAGAAACAAACGTTATTTACTTTTACAATGAGTATGGTACAAAGAAAATCAAGAATATTCGCAGATAGGCGTTTCTGGCGTATTGACGTTGCAAGGAAAAGCGGAAGCCTTCCTGACGGTACGCTTATATCGACCGTCAATGCGCCGCTTTTACACCTTTCTGCTAAGTAGTAGGGCTGGGGCGATGAGAAAGAAAATGTTGCTGACAGCTATATTGAAGCTACAAATGTGGAATAAACCATGTATTAAGGTTTCGGAAAATTATTTTGGTAAAATAACACGCCGCCACGCAGTAATTCGATTGGCTAAGAATCGAAGAGCATGACCACATTACAATGAGACTGACTATTTAATGGACATTTGATTTTGACTGTTTATGTTTGCATTGTATCAGTACTGGAATGACGTCAGGATATCAGCTGCGCCGATACGAACTTATTATTAAAATTAACTGAAATAATTAAGACTTAGCCAGAGATTTCAAGGGACAGTGCCTTTAACGTACATCTTAAAGGCTACATGTGGGAGCCTGTTATTCAAGTACTTCGCCATTTTCATCGATATTTTGAGAAAGTGTGAGTGACTGTGTGGATCTCCAATGATTCGGTTCAGTAGAATATTTTAATTGAAGTGGACCTGATGTAAATTCCTTAGACCTTCACCCAGGGACCAGGTGCTTTATCTCTTTTGAAATTTTTTTTACACAGTCTCTCAGATGCATACTTAGTGCCACAGGAAGATAGATTAGCTAATTATTCGTTGCGAATATTAGCGAATTTTGGGTATTTCGCCCGTACGTGATGGGGTTTCAACGTCATCCACAAATTTACGCTGAGGTGACAGAAGTCTTACCTCCTAATATCGTACTGCAAATTCTTCTGATCGGCGCAGCGCAGCAGCTCGACCTGACATGGTCTCAACAAGTCGCTGGAAGTCCCTTCCGCAAATACTGAGTGATGCTCCCTCTATAGCTGCACATAACTGCGGAATTGGTGCCGGTGCGGGATGTTACGCACAAACTGACCTCTCGCTTACGTTCCATAAATGTTCATTGGGCTTTATTTAGGACAATCTGGGTGGCCAAATTAATCTCTCGAAGTTTCCAGAATGTTCTTCAAACCAGTCGCAAACAACTGTATCCCGATGACATGACATGGTTGATTGCGAACATGATGTCCATGATTGGCAGAAAATGGTCTGCAAACAGTCTGGACCAAGTCCATTCCACGTAAACGCAGCCCACACCATTATGGAGCCACCATCAGCTTCCACAGTGTCTTGTTGACAACTAGAGTCGATGACTTCGTGGGGTCTTCCCGTCAGCTCTTACCAACTGAAATCAGGACTCATCTGAGCAGATTACGGTTTTAACTTTGTCTAGAGTCCAACCGATATTGTCACAAGGCCAGGAAAGAATCTGTATCTGATGTTAGGCTGTCAACAGAGCCACACGCGCCGTTTTACTGCTACCATAGCCCATTTCGGCGCACTGCCCTAACAGCTGCGTTTGTAGTACGTTCCACATTGACTTCTGTGGTTATTTCACGCAGTATTGCTTATCTTTTAGCTCAGATAACTGTACACAAACACAACTACTCTACGTCGTTTAGTGAAGGCCGTCGGCTACTATGTTACATGTACTGAGAGGTAATGACTCAAATTTGGTATTCTCGGCACATTTTTGACACTGTGGACCTCAGGACATTGTATTCCCTAAAAGTTCACTGACGGGATTGTTCTTATCAGAATCGACAACATAACAACATCCACAAGGATAGTTTGTACAAGCCGACGTCGAAGGCTGAAGAAGAAGATGGTTGGTTGGTTGGTTTGGGGAAGGAGACCAGACAGCGAGGTCATCGGTCTCATCGGATTAGGGAAGGACGGGGAAGGAAGTCGGCCGTGCCCTTTGAAAGGAACCATCCCGGCATTTGCCTGGAGCGATTTAGGGAAATCACGGAAAACCTAAATCAGGATGGCCGGACGCGGGATTGAACCGTCGTCCTCCCGAATGCGAGTCCAGTGTCTAACCACTGCGCCACCTCGCTCGGTTGAAGAAGAAGAGATAAAGTATTTGAGTATATTGAAAGGGTAATACAGTACGTAAAGGAGATGAAAATCTGGTAGTCATGGGGGACTGGACTGCAGTTGTAGGACAAGGAGCAGACGGAAAGGTTACAGAAGAACATTGACTTGGGATAAGGAATGAGAGCGGAGAAAGGCTAATTGAGTTCTCCAATACATTTCGGCTATTAATATCGAACACTCTGTTCAAGAATCACAAGAAGAGGAGGTATACATCTTGGTCAGGCAGAGATTCAGAAATCAGGTATTGGATTGTAAGGCGCACCCAGGAGCAGATATAGACTCAGATCACAATGTGGTAGTGATGAAGAGTGGGTTGAAGTTTACGAGTTAGTCAGCAAAAATCAGTACACAAAGAAGTGGGACGTTGAAGTGCTAAGAAATTACGAGGTATGCTTCCAAATTCTCTAAGGCTATACATACAACATTAAGCACAGTAAGCAGTACAAGTGAAGAGGAATGGACATCTCGAAAAAGGTAATCACTGAAGTTAGAAGGAAACACATAGGTGCAAAGAAGGTAAGTGGGAAGAAGCCGTGGGTAACAGAAGAAATACTTCAGTTGATAGATGAAAGAAGGAAGTCCAAAAATGTTCAGCGAAATTCAGGAATATCGAAATACAAGTCGCATGGGAATTAAATAAATACGAAATGCAGATAAACTAAGATGTAATAGCTCCATGCAAAATGTGAATAAATCGAAAAAGAAATAAATTGTGGGAAGGATTGACTCGGAATATAGCCAAGCCAAAACAGACTTCGCTGACATTAAAAGCAAGGATGCAACGGGAATTCCCCTGTTAAGTGCAGAGAAGAGAGCGGATAGGTCGAAAGACTACATTGAAGGTCTCTATGAGGGGGAAGATTTGTAAGATGTGACAGAGGAAGAAACGAGAGTCGATTTAGAGGAGATAGGGGATCCAGTACTTGAATCAGAATTTAAGAGAGATTTGGAGGACTTAAGATCAAATAAGGCAGACGGTATAGATAACATTCCACTAGAATTTCTAGAATCATTGGGGGAAGTGGCAACGAAACGACTTTTGTCGTTGGTGTGTAGAACGGATGACTCTGGCGACATACCATCTGACTTTCGGAAAAATGTCATCCACACAATCCGAACACAGCAAGAGCTGACAACTGCGAGAATTATCGCACAATCAGCTTAACAGCCCAGGAATCAAGTGTCTGACAAGAATAATATACAGAAGAATAGAAAAGAAAACTGAGGATGTGTTAGATGAGAACTAGTTTGGCTTTAGGAAACGTAAAGGCACCAGTTAGGCAATTCCGACGTTGTGGTTGATAATGGAGGCAGGATTAAGGACAAATCAAGGCACGCTCATAGGATTTGTCGAACTGGAAAAAGTGTTCTACAATATGAAATGGTGCAAGGTGTTCGAATTTCTGAGAAAAATAGGGGCAAGCCGTAGCGAGAGACGGGTAATATACAATATGTACAACAGCCAAGAGGGAATAATAAGAATGGACAACCAAGAACGTAGTGCTCGAATTAAACAGGGCGTAAAACCGGGACTTAGTCTTTCAATCTGTACTTCGAAGAAGCAATAATGGAAATAAAAGAAAGGTTCAAGGTTTGGATTAAAATTCAGATTGAAAGGATGTCAGTGATAAGATTCACTGATGACATCACTGTACTCAGAAAAAGTGAAGGAAACCAGGACCAGCTGAATGGAGTGAACAGAATATGGACTGAGAGTAAATCGAAGAAAGAGGAAAGCAATCAGAAAAAGCAGAAATGAGAACAGCGAGAAACTGAACACCGGGATTAATGGTCATGAAGTAGATGAAATTAAGGAATTCTGATACCTAGGCAGCAAAATAACCAATGAAAAAAATGGTTCAAATTGCTCTGAGCACTATGGGACTTAACATCTGAGGTCATCAGTCCCCTAGAACTTAGAACTACTTGAACCTAACCAACCTAAGGACACCACACACATCCATGCCCGAGGCAGGATTCGAACCTGCGACCGTAGCGGTCGCGCGGTTCCAGACTCAAGCGCCTAGAGCCGCTCGGTCACAGCGGCCGGCAAAATAACCAATGACGGACGGAGCAAGGAGAACATTAAAAGCAGACTAGGACTGGCATAAAGGACATTTCTGGACAAGAGAAGTCTACTAGTATCAAACATATACCTTAATTTCAGAAAGAAATTTCTGCGAATGTGCGTCTGGAGCACAGCGTTATATGGTACTGAAACATGGACTGTGTGAAAACCGGAACAGAAGAGAATCGAAACTTTTAAGATATAGTACTACAGACGAATGTTGAAACTTAGGTAAGCTGATGAGGTAAGGAACGAGGAGGTTTGTGCAGAATCGGAGGGAAAAGATGTATGTGGAAAACACTGACAAGGAGAAGGAACAGATTGATAGGACATGTGTTAAGACATTAGGGAATGGCGTCAATAGTACTAGAGCGAGGTCTAGAGGGTAAAAACTGTAGAGGTAGAAGAAGACAGGGATAGCAATACGTGCAGCAAATAACTGAGAATGTAGATTGCAGGTGGTACTCTGTGATGAAGAGGTTGGCAGGTGGCAGGAATCCGTGGCGGGCTGCATCAAACCATGCGTCTAGCTCCAACCACCATTCCGCCTTCACAGTCTGCCAATTCCCGATGTGCTGCCATAATCAAGCCGGAAACCTTTTCACGCGAATCACGTGAGCAAAAATAAGAGCTACGCCAAAACACTGCATTTTTATAGCTGGTGTATGCAATACGACCACTATCTGAATATGTGCTTATCGCTATGCCATTACTTTCTCACCTCTGTATATATTATTATTTCAGTGCTCAGGAACACATGGGACCGATATCGGCCGACACAAGATTCCAACTAATCCCAGCAAATAAAAGAAACGGCACCCCCTGATGATGAAGATGTTACTTTGAAACATACTTTGACACAGAGAAAACTATATAGAGCGATGGTAGACGTATTTCATTATTAAGATTTGGGTTTATCCGACTGTGCTACGACGTAACCATGAGAAAGTCTCCATCCAGTAGTGGATGTCAAAAGTCTGATGTCATTAATCCTAAGAAGTTGTAATATACTATTTGCATGACATCCAAAACTGCTACAAATCTTTTATCCTTGATGAATAAAACCGCACCAGTTGTACGTGACTAATCCCTTACGTGGATAAAATCCTAAACATGGCCCGCGTTTCAGGATGTAAATCCCATCTTCAGTCGCTTTTTTGTGTACGAGAAACTCGTACTAGTCACGCAAAATATCCAGCAAATTATTAAACTAGCGTCCCTCAATCCCACGGGATTTGGCAAGCTACTTGACAAATGTACTGGATTTTTCCATGGCTGTTACAACTTTCTAGTACGCAGTCTAGGTCCTGAAGATGGAATACACATCCTGAAACCCAGGTCGTGTGAACGATTTTATAAAACGAAGAAATAGTGAGTACTACTGGAGCGGATTTATTCATCAATAAAAATCAGCTGTCGTGTAACGACGTTGTGAGGAGTCATAGTGGTTATCACAGCGCTGTACCGATGACTGTCGCAGAGTTTTGGTCAGCAACCCGCGAGCCGGCCGCTGGCGTTGCCTCCCAGCGGACTGCAGCCGCTTGACAAATGGCAGCAGACTGCGCCGGGCTTTTGCGACACTGCCGGCGCCGCGGCTCAGAAATAAATCAGCAGTGCGGCGCAGCGGGCCGCGTCCCTCGCTGGCTGATTGTTTAAATTAATCTGCCGCAGCCGGCGGCGCGTCAGGCCGACACACCGCTAATGTCTCCATCCGTCTGCTGTCTGGCTGATACCTGTCTCTCGTTAGCTGGTGAGCTGCCGGCACTGTCTGAGGTTCAGTGTCTGAGTTGATGCGAGCATCTCAGCAGTAAAGCAAACGGACGCTGACTGCGGTGCAACAATACGAGAGGGAGCGCTCTTTCTAAACTTATTAACTGTTGTAAGAGGATGGAAACAAGAGTCAGTGTTCAGTGCAACAAGCATCCTGCGTGTACCTGAATAAGCATCTTTTGCATTGCGCACATGCAGGAAGAGAGTCTGTAAGGATCTGGCAGTGGAGTGAAGTCGTTTTCAGTGGCGTGAAGTCGTTTTCAGTGGCGTGTCCAGTGATCTAGGTCTCACGGTTAAGGGTCCATGGTGCGAAGAGTCCGATCGAGGTGGTCCCAAAAATTTTCGACGGGGCTTAAACCCATGAGCTGGTGGCCAGAGGAGTACGATAAAAACTCATCCTGGAGCTCTTTGAACCATGCACGTCCATGCCAGCTGTGTGACTCGTTGCTTTGTCCTGCTGACAGGCGTCATTGTGCCAAGGGAAACCAAACTGCATGTAAGGGTGGATATCTTCAAGGATATGTAAAGACTATTGTTGACCATTTGCGCCTTGCACAGTGATGGGAAAACCCAGGGGACACCACAAAACATTCCTCACACAATAACACGCCCTTCTCTGTCCTGGAAACTTCCAGCGACTGTTGTGGGGCGGCACAAGCTAAAGGCCGTCTGTCTGACAGAGCCTAAAACGTGACTCATTTATCGACACTCTGTTGATGCGCAGTTGCGGCACTGGCGTGCATGTAAGGGTGGATATCTTCAAGGATATGTGAAGACTGTTGTTGACCTTTTGCGCCTTGCACAGTGATGGGATAACCCAGGGGACACCACAAAACATTCCTCACACAATAACACCCCCTTCTCTGTCCTGGAAACTTCCAGCGACTGTTGCGCGGCGGTACAAGCTAAAGGCCGTCTGTCTGACAGAGCCTAAAACGTGACTCATTTATCGACACTCTGTTGATGCGCAGTTGCGGCACTGGCGTGCATCGTCCAGCCTCCGTCGCTGACTAAAAGCAGTCACCATGACCGCATCGACCAGCTGCCTGCTGCAGGGAGCCACACACAGCAACATTCAGTTGAACAGTAGCTGGCGAGACACTGTTGGTAGCCCTTTGAATCTTCTGGGTGGTCAGTTGCTTAACAGCTCAAAGTCTATTCGCTGGTACACATGTCTACAGGCGTCAGTCACCCCTGTTATCTATAACCCGTGTTTCAGACCGTTGCCCTGGCGCCTCTTGCGAATACCGCCCTTCTTGGCATGCATGGTATATTTTAGCGGCACACGAACCGTTTACATACCGGTTCGGAAATGTTTCCACCCTTCGCTCGAAAGCGAATGATAATGTCTTTTCGTACCTGAAATAACTATCTCTGTTTCCGCATGATGACAACGACTAAATTGTTCTCCGCATCCCACGACTCGCTTTATATAGCCTCCACTACTAGAGCTGCCACCCTGTGAGTGATTATTGCACGTTGACTTTGAATATAGGTGATGGTCACATTCATGTGATTGGGTCGTGAAGCATTACGTATGAAAATAAGCTTCCTATTTACTCTCAACTTCATTTCACTTTAGAGAATTGCATTGTCTGTGAAAGGAAACGAAAAAAAAAATGGGTCAGTTGGCTCTGAGCATTATGGGGCTTACATCTGAGGTCATCAGTCCCCTAGAACTTACAACTACTCAAACCTAACTAACCTAAGGACATCACACACATCCATGCCCGAGACAGGATTTTAATCTGTGACCGTAGCAGTCACGCGGTTCCGGACTTTAGCGCCTAGAACCGCTCGTCCACCGCGGCCGGCGAAATGAAACGAAGTGAGCGTATGGCATTGTTGACCCGGAGACCCCATCCGGGGAAGTTCGGCCTCCAGTGCAAGTCTTAGTACAGCCGACACCACATTGGGCGACTTGCGCACCGGTGATGACAACACAACACAACACAACACCCAGTCCACGAGCGGATAAAATTTCCCACCCGGCCGGGAATCGAACACGGGCATAGAAAGCAAGCACGTTACCAGCCAGCTAAGCAGGCGGACGGATTGATAGTGTGCGACTGAGACGTTAAACGTGCGACCTTCCGCCTACAATCGTACCGCGCAACAACTCTATCGAAGCACACTCAATCCATCTTGACTTCTCCTTAACAACTAAACAGCCAGAAACAATTCGTGCAGTCATATTGTTGAGGCGAGCTGGAGTAGCACGAAGTGGCTCGACTACATTTCTCTATACAGGTCACGAAAGGAGTGTCATTATTGTGTATGACAGCTTCCTATTCGCGTTAACAGTGCTGTCAACTGTGTCTACATTTCATATTAAACAAATATTAATAAACTGAACTACGTCAGCGCCTCACTTCAGCTCTTACATCAGACACCAGCTAACATTTCCTCTCTCAATTATAAAGACTGGTTTAGGAGTGAATATTACTTCTTCCAGAGACAGAAATGTTACAAGGTTATGGTACTGCACCAGTCTTCAGGGTTATGAGGCAGACACAGTTGCCATAAACCAGGTCCATACGGCAAGAGAAGATCCCTGACCCAGTTGGCCTGGCACGCCTGCGCCAACCATAATCGCTCACGTAATGCGAGTTGCTCATTTTTCTCTAAAATTCTCAGTGTTGCCACTGTTGTAGGCAACAGCACTGCCAGTTGTCAGGATTGTCAGGGATTCTCTTCCGTCATACGATGAAGTGAGTAGAAATGATACCCTTCGAAGAAAATCCACAGATGAGCCACAACATTAGGACCACCTGCTTGCTAGCGAGTTGGTTCACATTCAGAAAACAGTCCAGAAGCAATGCTGCATGAAAAGTATCGACAAGTCCTTTGTAGGTTCCCGGAGGTGTGTTCTGCGAGCTAACATCCCAAAGATGTTCGGGCTCACATACGGTTCTCCTTAATCGAAATATCTTGGCTCAAACTCGTCTAGGGGTTGAACCGCAAGTGTCTCAATACACGCCCTAAATTAGACCCTTGTGACCCTTCGATTAAATTGTCTGGCTAATGGCAAGTTTGCGAAATACAAAGTTAATATAACATAATATAACATAATATATTAACAGTAATAATATTAACGGGAACTAAATTAACGACCCATAAATGATGTAGGCCACTCAGCTGCGATTTGCTTAGAATAATGTTTATTCAGAAAGCAAACTAAGAGCAAAAGTGATCGTATTTAGAGTTACTGTTACACTCGAGTGCATATCCATTTGACATATTTCGATCATTCACAATCTCTTCGGAAACGCATGTCTGACCCTCCACCTCGTCATTAACACGAAAAGTTTGAGTTCACACCAGGCGCGCGGCTTCCTAGCGGCCTAAAGACCGACCGACCGCTTTCGCGTCTCAATTTGAACTCTACCCTTTGGTGTCTCCAGCTGAACTGTCCCTCTGCCCGTCCCCGGATGCGTTTCTCGCGCGCTGAATATCGCTCAACTGAATAGGGCAGTTTCCTTTCCTGAAGCCGTCCATCTGATTGGCTACAGCTTACTCCGCATTATTTTACATTTTAACATATTTAAATACTCAAAGCTTGACCACTTTCACGTTCTAAATAAAGTATCAATAATATCCATAACAGAATAAACGTTAAAAAATGGCTCTGAGCACAATGGAACTTAACATCTGAGGTCATCAGTCCCCTAGAACTTAGAACTACTTAAACCTGACTAACCTAAGGACATCACACACATCCAGACCCGAGGCAGGATTCGAACCTGCGACCGTAGCGGTCGCAATAAACGTTAAACTCCTTTACATAAAAACAATACAATTTCCTTCGTATCTTTGAATGTCACGGCCAGTAGCCTTGCACCAGTGTGCTTTCTGATAAATAAATAAAGAACAAAAGTAACTATTATGCAGTTAACTGTACAAAAAATACTCCATTACTTAATGATTCAATAATGTGTCATGCTGTCATCGTTCAACGTGTTTTTCGTAGAGGAAATAATGATCTAATGCTTAACTATAAAGGCTGACAATTTAAATTTATTATTCTTTTAAGTAAACAAAGTTACACAGTTGATGTTCACAACATTTGCCATTTTAATGATGAGCTTCTATATGAAATACCGATCGTTAAGATCGACCAAAGCGTTCAGATTTTAGCATTCAGGTCACTGTTACAGAATCTGTTAATTTCATTGTAACAGTAAATCCTAAAGTATTATAGATATGATCAATATTCAAGTGTAGTTGGAATAACCATGAAAATTAATGAAGGATAGCAGATTAAAATTACTGTAGCTTGATTCCAAGCATTACTACAGAATTAAGTAGTTTAGATAAATGTTTCCCATTACGACCGATCTTAGGTCTGCCATATGTAACACTGCTACATCTCCTTGGCCAGAAACGGTTTCTACTGGGTTTCCCTATGACGTAGGTTCTCGTCTATCTCACGAACACACCACAGCGCTAAGGCCTGAATGGACAGGAGAGTTTCCCCATCTCGTGGGGTATCTGCGCCCTTTGTGGCACACGGTCCTCGACGACAGGTTTCCTTTCACAATTCCTGTAGGCTGACTCTTTTGGCTATATACCAGGTGATCAAAAAGTCAGTATAAATTTGACAACTGAATAAATCACGGAATAATGTAGATAGAGAGGAGTGACATGGGTTTTCAATAGAACAAAAAAAATTCAAAAGTTCAAAAAATGTCCGACAGATGGCGCTTCATCTGATCAGAATAGCAATAATTAGCATAACAAAGTAAGACAAAGCAAAGATGATGTTCTTTACAGGAAATGCTCAATATGTTCACCATCGTTCCTTAACAATAGCTGTAGTCGAGGAATAATGTTGTGAACAGCACTGCAAAGCATGTCCGGAGTTACGGTGAGGCATTGGCGTCGCATGTTGTCTTTCAGCATCCCTAGAGATGTCGGACGATCACGATACACTTACGACTTCAGGTAGCCCTAATAATCGCACGGACTGAGGTCTGGGGACCTGGGAGGCCAAGCATGACGAAAGTGGCGGCTGAGCACACGATCATCACCAAACGACGCTCGCAAGAGATCTTTCACGCCTCATCTGTGGGACATTTTGTGAACTTTGTTTTTTTTTTGGTTCTAATAAAACCCCATGTCATTCCAAGCACGTGTGTAAATTTTTACCTCTCTGTCTATATTATTCCGTGGTTTATTAAGTTTTCAAATTTATACTGACTTTTTGATCACCCCGTATTTAAACGAGAGCGCTATGCTGGTTAACTCAAAATTCCAACGGATGGCTCTGCTGAGGTCAAGTGATTCCTGTAAAAGAGGATTTTACTGTTTCCCCAATTCAGTCAAGATTCGAGTATAACGGTGTATGCACCTACTGTGGCGCTGGTTTTAGGATTAAGCGGTCAGGAGGGCAGCGGTAGGCGCCCCTGGTGCCGTGGGAGCGGCGGCGGACACGCGACCTGGAAGCAATCAGCGGCTGTGTTGTCCGGCCAATCAGAGGACACGGAGCCAATCGGCGTGACAGCCGAGGAGATCCAGCAGCAGACGGCGATCCCGCGAGCCGCCCCAGGGACACGTGCGTCCCCTGGGATGTGGGGGTGGAGGGGCGGGCGCGGCGGCGGCGGCGGCGGCGTGCTCAGCGTCTGCTAACAGCTGACCAGGCAGTCTCCAAGGAACCACTCCGCCTCCTGACGCGAACTGAGGCCCGTCTGCAGAGCGAGGAGTCCACTACCTACCATTCGTTCACCAATGCAGCCTCACTAAGTCGGCTCAATAAAATCAGGGAAATACGTAAGTAGACAAACTTTATGTGACAGGTCGTCTAAATAATACACAACCTCACATAGTTCATGTTTTACTCTATGTACTTGTTTATTACCGACACATAGGAACAACTGAAGCTCATCTGCGTGCTATAATAATGTAAGAAAAACACATAATTGCCTCTTGCACTAAGAAAATGCTATTGTATGATTTTAGAAATATACTATGTGATCAAAAGTATCCGGACACCTGGCTGAAAATGACTTACAAATTCGCGGCTCCCTCATCTGGAATGCTGGAATTCAATATAGTGTTGGCCCAACCTTAGCCTTGAAGATAGCTTCCACTCTCGCAGGCAAACTTTCAATCAGGTGCTGGAAGGTTTCTTGGGGAATGGCAGCCCATTCTTCACGGGTCGCAGCACTGAAGAGAGGTATCGATATCGGTCGGTGAGGCCTCGCACGAGGTCGGCGTTCCAAAACACGCCAAGGTGTTCTACAGGATTCAGGTCAGGACTCTGTGCAGGCCAGCCCAATACAGGAATGTTATCGTCGTGTTAACACTCAGCCACAGGCCGTGCATTATGGGTGCATGCCCCCTCCATGAAAAACACAACACCACAACACCACCGCCTCCGAATATTACTGTTGACACTACACACGCTGGAAGATGATGATCACCGGGCATTCGCCATACCCACACCCTGCCATCGGATCCCCCAATTGTGTTTCGCGATTCGTCACTCCACACAACGTTTTTCCACTGTTCATTCGTCCAATGTTTACTCTCCTTACACCAACCAAATGAGGCATCGTTTGGCATTTACCGGCGTGATGTGTAGCTTATTAGCAGCCGCTCGACCATGATATCCAAGTTTTCTCACCTCCCACCTGACTGTCGTAGTACTTGCACTGAATCGTGATGCAGTTTGGAATTCCTGTGTAATGGTCACACATTGCGACCCTCTTCAACTGTCGGCGGTCTCTGTCAGTCAACAAACGAGTTCGGCCTGTACGCTTTTGTGCTGTACGTGTCCCTTCATGTTTCCACTTCAATATCACGTCGGAAACAGTAGACCTAGGGATGTTTAGGAGTGTGGAAATCTCGCGTACAGACGTATGAACAAGTGACACCCAATCACCTTCATTAATGTCGTCAATATTGAAGTCGAACTCCTTGGGAGTTACAAACCGTGCTGGACGTTCAACTAGGTATTCACTCTTACAGAATGTATACAGAATCTTACTGGTATAAGAGGTGATGAGAACCAATGGAATGTGATGGCATGCAACCGAATATGAAACAAGCTATCGTGGAACTTATCGCGAAACTGGCTATCCTTTAAGGCGTAGCTGCAGATATTGCTAGAATATGTTTGATAAGCACTCCAGGTAGTATGAACTGCAAAGCTATACACTTTTCAGGATGGATACGTAGGCCAAGGATCAAGTAAAAGCAAGCAATTTTGACCCGCTATTGGCCAAACGCATTGATCATACCATAGTTGTAGTTGTTTACGTCCTTTTCCTTGCTTTCTGTGACGTAAATATTCCCCAATGCCTTTGCAAGATCATGCACGAAAGAATCGTAGTGGGCAGAGCACCTCCAACGTCTTGCAGTGCAATAAATAACATTCGAGCCAATTTAATACATTGATTAACGGTAGGCATAAGTGTACAAGAATGCGTAAAAACACTGATGTTCGTTTTCTTAATACAACTCTCTTGGTACCTTTTATTTCCCGGATTCCTTTACCTAGCGAGGTGGCGCAGTGGTTAGCACACTGGACTCGCATTCGGGAGGACGACGGTTCAATCCCGCGTCCCACCACACTGATTTAGGTTTTCCGTGATATCCCTAAATCACTCCAGGCAAATGCCGGGATGGTTCCTTTGAAAGGGCACGGCTGACCTCTGTTGTGTCGATTCCCTAAGGTCTCGACACAATGAGTGGCTAGGTGCACGCGAAACTAACGCAGACGGGCGTAAATTCTGAAACAGGAGACTGGATGAAAACTATAAAGAAAAGAAGAGAGATTTTAATATACTTAACTTTAATGTAGTCTTGTTCTTGTTGAAATACATCTCTTGCATAGTAGTAAGCAATTAGCAATGATACACATGGCGCCTTGCTAGGTAGTAGCGATGGACTAGCTGAAGGCTATTTAATCTGTCTCTCGGCAATTGAGAGGAATACTTGGTAGGTCTAGTCGCAAGCTATGTCGTCCGTACAACTGGGGCGAGGTCATGTCCGTGTCTTGTGACCTGCCATGTGGTGGCGCTAGGATTGCGAGTACACAGTGGCGACACGCGGGTCCGACATGTACTACAGGACCGCGGCCGATTTAAGTTACCACCTAGCAAGTGTGGTGTCTAGCGGTGACACCACAACCTCCTTCCCGATCTTTCCCTAATTCGCTGAGACCAATGACCTCGCTGTTTTGTCTCATCCTCCAAACAACCCAACCCAAGTGGGTTGCTTTCATATGCACTTCCTCTTCAAATCGCGACTGGTCGGAGTCAAAAATAAATTCCTTACTGAACGATAGGGTACGTTTGTTTATCTCATTACAAATTTTTCTACCGGTTTCGCAGTTTGCTGTGGATCGTCAGGTTGGCGCTTTCTTTGAAATTTCGTTACTTTACGTCTCGTAATTGTGCAGCCTTGTCTTAAGTTATGCAACTAGCCACTGCTTCCCTTGAAATGACTGTAATCTATGCCGTGCGCAAGTTCACGTGCGTAACGTAGCAGGTTCAAAGAGTCGACCGTATACGCACCACACATTCCACTGACTCATCTTGTAGAAACGCAAATATTTCATCTGTCACTTCTTCCTCATTCCAGAAATTCCTTCGGTTCCTCTCTGACGAAATGTTAACTTTGGAAACTGTTGTTGTAGATATAACGCAGTGTTTGCTTTGTTTATCATTGCCATTGCACTGCTTTGTATTAACACCACTAGCACTATAGCACTGTTATGGGTTACTCGTCGACTAAGCAGCTGAACTACGCTCCGTCGCCTCGTGCTGTGCTCACCAGTCCTGCCCCCTTATGCCGTTAGCAGCCGGTATTGTGGTTGCATAGTAGACAATAGGTGGGGCGTCGAATGCCGAAAGAATCACTGTACTTTGGCGATCTCGCGCTCAAGGAGTTCCTTGTGAGACAACTGATCGTGGAATATAAAAATAGGTACAAACTCATTGTAGTGGAAAATCAGGTCCATGTGAGATCCTGTTTTTCTGCAGAGATTATACGAAAGAACCTGCCCACCTTCTAGCAGCAGTTTAAGTCGGTGGAGCAAGGAAGGGTACCTAGCGACTGGAAAGAAACACAGGTCATTTCCGTTTCCAAGAAGGGTCGCCGCGCGGCGTCGCCGCGTGGTCACGGGTGACTTGCAAGGTTCGCACGGCTGCCCTCGTCGGAGGTTCGAGTCCTCCCTCGATCATGGGTGTGTGTGTTGTCCTTAGGGTACCTTAGTTTAAGGTAGCTTGATTTGTGTGTAAGCCTAGGGACCAATGATCTCAGCAGTTTGGTGCCATAGAACCTTACCACAAATTTCCAATAACGGTCGTACGACACATGCATATAATCATAGGTTTATATCGTTAACGTCAATCTGTTGTATAATTATGGTATATGTTTTATACTGGTGTATCGACACCCGGCCGCGATGGCCGAGCGGTTTTAGGCGCTTCAGTCCGGAACCGCGCTGCTGCTACGGTCGCAGGTTCGAAT
Organism: Schistocerca nitens; assembly: GCF_023898315.1. NCBI lineage: Eukaryota > Metazoa > Arthropoda > Insecta > Orthoptera > Acrididae > Schistocerca > Schistocerca nitens. Next base: position 121,971,202 of record NC_064622.1, on the reverse strand, counting down.
CCTGCCTCGGGCATGGGTGTGTGTGATGTATTTAAGTTAGTTAGGTTTACGTAGTTCTAAGTCGAGGGGACTCATGACCTCAGATGTAAAGTCCCATAGTGCTTAGAGCCACTTGAACCATTTTTGTGTGTATCTGCATGGGTTTCGCAAACACGGACATTACGAAACTCATCTCATTCCGTTCCTCAATGAGTTCCACAGCGCTGCAGGCTTCGGATCTCAGGGTGATGCCTTGTTTTTCGACTTCAGGAAAGCATTGGACACCATCCCACACTGCCATTTGGAGAAAAAAGGAAAAAAAAACAACTTACGGAGTATCGGACCAGATGTGGATGGATTCAAGATTTCCTAGCAGATAGAACTCAAGGCGTCACTATTAGCCGAACAAAATCAACAGATGTAAACGTAATTTCTTGGATACCCCGTAGAAGTATGACAGGACAGTTACTGTTTACAACGTACATACCAGTAAACGATGTAGCAGAATGCGTCGGACGCACTTCAAGACTTGTCTGTAAGAATAGTAGCAACACTAAAAGACAGTATCGATTTGCGGAATGATCTGTAGAAGATTGATGAATGGTGAAACTTCTAACTGTAGACGCTGAACGTCAATAAATATAACATATTGCGCATAGAAAGGAAACTGTTGATGACCACCTGGAAACAGCAACCACCGTAAAATATCCAGAAGTATTTATCCGGAACGATCTTTAGTGGAAAGACCATATAAAGGAAATACGAGGGTGAGTCAAATGAAAACCTTAAATATTTTTTTTAATTTCAATTATTGTGCAGAAGTGATGCAAAGCTGTATCACTTTTCAACATAGTCCCCCCGACACTCAATGAAAGTCCTCCAGCGCTTACGAAGTGCATAAATTCCTTTATAAAAAAATTCTTTTGGTAGTCCGCGCAACCACTCATGAATCCCGTGGCGTACCTCTTTATCAGAACGGAATTTCTTTCCTCACATTGCGTCTTTGAGTGGTCCAGACATATGGAAATTACTTGAGGAAAGGTCTGGTGAGTATGGTGGATGAGGAAGACACTCAAAAAGCAGGTCTGTGATTGTTGAAACTGTTGTATGGGCAGTGTGGGGCCTTGCATTGTCATGTTGCAAATGGACACCTGCTGACCGCAATCCACGTCTCTTTGATCTGATTGTAGGCCGCAGATGATATTTTGGGGATCTGTGTATGATGCACTAGTGACACTGGTCCCTCTAGGCACGTAATGCTCCAAAACGACCCCTTTTTCGTCCCAAAAGAGAGTCAGCATAACCTTCCCTGCTGATGGTTCTGTTCTAAACTTCTTTGGTTTTGGCGATGAGGAATGGCACCATTCCTTGCTCGCTCTCTTCGTTTTTCTTCGTTTCCGTTTGGTGGAAGTGAATCCAGGTTTCGTCCCCGGTAACGATTCTTGCAAGGAAGCCATCACCTTCTCGTTCAAAGCGCCGAAGAAATTATTCACAAGTATCAACACATTATACTCATTTCAGGAGTCAGTTGCCGCGGCATTCATCTTGCAGACACTTTGTGAAACTGGAGCACATCATGCACAATGTGGTGTGCTGGCCCATCAATAATGTGTAAACATGCTGCAATGTCATTCAGTGTCTCTCGGCGGTTTTCCTTCACTATGGCTTCAACTGCTGCAGTGTTGTGTGGAGTCACAACTCGTTGAGCCTGACCTGGACGAGGAGCATCTTCCACTGAAGTCATACCACTTGCGAACTTCCTACTCCATTCGTAGACTTGCTGCTGTGACAAACATGCATCACCGAACTGAACCTTCATTCGTCGATAAATTTCAATAGGTTTCACACCTTCACTACGCAAAAACCGAATAACAGAACGGTGTTATTCCTGGTGCAAGTCGCAAGTGGGGCGGCCGTTTTTATATTCATACTGCGACGGTATGTGTGCATCTGCACTATGCTGCCACCTACAGGCAATTCTGCACGCTGTTTGTAGCACGCTTACCAACTTACAGGATAATGGCACGAAATTTCGATTTGTTATTACAAATTTAAGGGTTTCAATTGACTCACCCTCGTATTAGGGAAAGTTGATGTCACACTGCGATTCATAGGTACAATCTATGATATAGATTCATTCACTAAAGAAGTGGCTTACAAGGCGCTTGTTCGATAGATTCTTGAGTGTCGATCTTCAGTCTTGGACCCTTATCAAGCAGGACTGATAGAAAACATCGAAGAGAACCAACGAAAAGCGACGCGTTTCGTCACGGGATCGTTCAGATGGCACGAGAACGTTACAGATAAGCTCAACAAATTGCAGTGGCAGACGCTATAAGACAGGCACTGTGCATGATACAGAGATTTCTTGTTGCTCTTTCCATACAGTGCTTTCCGGGAAGAGTCCAAACATATCACTTCCTCCCTCATACGTCTCGTCAAAGGACAAAAACGAGATAATTTGAAAAATTTGAGCTAATACAGAAGTTTCCCTAACATAATTCTTCCCACATGCCACTCGAAAGTGGAACAGGGAAGCAGGCATCAGTTAGTAATAGCACAAGTACCCTCCTCCACAAACCGTCACGTGGCTTGCGGAGTATTGATGTGGAATAAGTAGCTGTAGAGGTTTTTATTACATATATTCCACATGAAATAAATATTATAAATAAGTGTTATATTAAAGCAATATGTGTAGACTGTTCTCCATGTTGTTGTTGTTGTTGTTGTTGTTGTGGTCTTCAGTCCTGAGACTGGTTTGATGCAGCTCTTCATGCTAACCTATCCTGTTCAAGCTTCTTCATCACTCAGTACTTACTGCAACCTACATCCTTCTGAACCTGCTTAGTGTATTCGTCTCTTGGTCTCTTTCTACGATTTTTAACCTCCACGCTGCCCTCCAATGCTAAATGTGTGATACCTTGATGCCTCAGAACGTGTCCTACCAACCGGTAGGTTGTGCCACAAACTCCTCTTCTCCCCAGTTCTTTTCAGTACCTTCTCATTAGTTATGTGATCTACCCATATAATTTTCAGCATTATTCTGTAGCACCACATTTCGAAAGCTTCCATTTTCGTCTTATCAAACTATCTACCGTCCATGTTTCACTTCCATACATGGCTACACTCCATACAAATACTTTCAGAAACGACTTCCTGACACTTAAATTAATACTCGATGTTAACAAATGTCTCTTCTTCAGAAACGCTTTCCTTGCCATTGCCAGTCTACATTTTATGTCCTCTCTACTTCGACCATCATCAGTTATTTTGCTCCCCAAATAGCAAAACTCCTTTACTACTTTAAGTGTCTCATTTCCAAATCTAATTCCCTCAGCATCACCCGACTTAATTCGACTACATTCAATTATCCTCTTTTTCCTTTTGTTGATGTTCATCTTATATCCTCCTTTCAAGACACTGTCCATTCCGTTCAACTGCTCTTGCAAATCCTTTGCTGTCTCTGACAGAATTACAATGTCATCGGCGAGCTTCAAAGTTTTTATTTCTTCTCCATGGATTTTAATACCTATTCCGAATTTTTCTGTTGTTTCATTTACTGCTTGCTCAATATACATATCCATAGTACCTCCAAATGTAGATATTGCCCAAATAGGATTGGTTCCCACGAGGTATGTTACGCCACAGGTGTTAAGAAAAAAGAAACTATGTATCAAACAAACTTAAACAAGTCCCTGTTATATGCATTGCTGCATTAAGTTTAGTTATGTGTTACGTGTACAAAAAAGAGAAGTGAAAATAGAGGAGACCAAACTTAAAAATAAAACAAGAACACGCAAACTGCAGTATTTGGCGAAAACACTTGCCACAAAGGAGGCATACGAACTGTTATTGGAATAGGAACGGAAAGTCTCAGATGTGCAAACGAGACCTACAAATGAGTTTAAGTACGGTGTACGGAAACATTTTGATATGACTGGAGAATACAAGGTATCCGCATTTACTGTCAAAATCAACTTAATGAGACTAGGCATTAAGGGACTCACACAAAAGTATCGACCACAGGACATTTGTTTCTTTATAAGACGAGCGAAAAGCGTGTTTATAAAATTCCATTTCCGTTTGAAGCTGCTTTGAAGGATGGTTTTGTGGAATCTAAATATGACAACCTCGACATGCGTGTATTCTACTGTTATAGAACGAATGTTTACCTATTTTGGTAACTGATGCAAACGATTTTCGTTTTACGTAAATTGTTATTTTCCTTTGCTACAAAGACTGAACCACGGTCAGATTTCGGCGTCAAGGATGTACAGAGAACGAGATGGAGACTCTGGGGTGCACCCCGGTTGGCTGATTCTGTTTTAATAGTATCACAATATTTGGTTGGACTCTGGACTACTGGAAAACCGTGACCTGGTCAGATGAATCCAGATTTCAATTGGTAGGAGTTGGTGGTACAGTTTAAGTGTAGCGCAGATTCCACGAAGCCATGGACCCAAGTTGTCAACAAGGGACTGAGCAAGTTAGTGGTCGCTCTATAATGGTGTAGCCTGTGTTTACGTGGAATAGAATGGAACCTCTGGCCCAACTGAACCACCCATTATCTGGAAATGGTTATGTTCGGCTACTTGGAGCCAATCTGCCGCCATTCATGGATTTCACGTTCCCTGACAACGCTGGAATTTTTATGTGTAGCAATGCACCATGTCACCGCTTGGTTTGAAGAACATTCAGGACAATTCCAGCGAAATTTTTTGGCCACCCAGATCGTCTGATATGAATTACATGGAAAATTTACGATCATAATCTAGAGGTCAATTCCTAAACAACGTTCTGCAACGGCACACTTTTGCAATTAGAGGCAGAATGGCTCATTTTTTCTGCAGGTGAATTCCAACGACCTGTTTAGTCTATGCCCCATGGAGATGCTGCATTACGCCGGGAAAAAAGAGGTCCCCAACTTCATTAGGGGGTATCCCGTGACATTTGTTAGCTAAAAATGGTTCAAATGGTTCTGAGCACTATGAGACTTACCATCTGAGGTTATCAGTCCCCTAGAACTTAGAACTACTTAAACATAACTAACCTAAGGACATCACACACATCCGTGCCCGAGACAGGATTCGAACCTGCGACCGTAGCGGTTGCGCGGGTCCAGACTGAAGCGCCTAGAACCGCTCGGCCACACTGGCCGGCTTTTGTCAGCTCTGCGTGCAACTGCGTGCCCTGTCGACTACTGCTATTGCGTTCCTTGAAGAGGATGTTGATGTATGCCGGGGTCTAACACTTTTGCCGTTGTTAGGAGATGGCACATTTGATTTGTGAGACGTAGGTAGTCATTTATGGCTTTAGTCCGTTTAAACACTGAGTATATTTACACTCAAGGAAGCTTTACCGCCCAAGCACCTACCGTAAGCTGTGCTTATAGTGTATGAAATTGCTACTATAACCAATTAATACGCAGATACACAGAGAATGCTGTTTGTGGTACTGAAGACTAGGCAATTTATAATTTAATAGACTTTTATTTAAATGAACACAGATAGAAGTGAATCTCACTCCATTCGTATAATTTCACTAGTCTAGCTGAAATTTTATCACATTGGATGTAAGAGTTGAGTAACGTATTATTATGGTAACTTTTTTACATTTATCCTTCTGAATAGATGCTTCTTTTCGATTTGTTAGGTTCATTTTAGACGGCCGTTATTACTTCAAATGGGTACGAAGCTCTTCCAGTTCTTAATAAACAACCGAAACGTAGACAGTGTTGACGTTTTTAATTCTGAAAGAGTGCAAAGATCGATGCTATACAGTTCATCATTCGCATCCATGGGCAAAGGTTTTAATGTCTGGAGAACCGTTTTGATGCCACTTTCTTAACAGGCAGTTTATCAAGCAGTTTCCTATTTCTGCAGGAGCGTTCGAATATTGTCAAAAGGTTGTAACAACTGTGTAGATGACGAAACGAACATTGTCGATTAAATTCCATGTTGGCTGTGACATTTAGCAATGTAACTATATAAAAGAACTAAATGAAGAAAATAAAAACGTTTAGGTAATACATTTAATTTTATAAGACGCTTCTCGGACTTCACATAACATCCAACGTTGGCAGAAATGAACAGATGCGTTCGTAATGTCAATATTAACACAAATAAAAGTGGTGAATCTTAACGTACGGATTAGGTACCAAGTGGGCGTTACATGAACCGACGATTTCGTAGTTGATACATCTGTGTAGTATACTACCTTCGAATGACATAAATTCATGTAATCAGCTTCGCTGATACGTGTCACTATATTCACCGTTTTGAGAGCAACAAAAAATTTAGAAGCAGAATAGGCGACAATTCTGTCGCCACTGAGAGTTACTATGCAGTTTCCTGAAAGCCGGACCGAAAAAAGCTGCACTAAGTCTCTTCGACGAACTGCACGGGCAGCTATCAGAACTTTGTTACAGATTCCCCTCTAAAATGAAGTAAATAAAATTTTACTGCGCATTATATTCGACGTAAAATTGGTTTACGATTCAGCACCTGCGGCCAATGGAATACGGCGAATGAGCGAGGGGAAGGAGCTCCGGGAAGATTGCCCAGAAGTATCTGAGATAAAGAAGGGGGAGAGGGAGTTCCATAAAAGATGAGTCCCGTCCTCTGTAACGGGGGGATCGATTCACTTTGCTCCTTTTTACTCTTTGGTCGCTTCACGCTGTCAAACGGCAGAGCACTCAGTAGCTATAAAATAGTTTTTATTCTCCGTAAAGAGAATAATACCGCACTCTTTGCCAGATACTCCATAGCAAACAGGCGATACCGACTCCGACATACTGCCTTCACTTTTCTGTAACAAGGAAATCGTTGAACGGCTGATATTTTCATAGAGGTGTCTCTTCTTTACTAAGAATCATTCATTTCCTTCTGTATTACAGTGATCTTTCGCTGCTAGCCAAACTTTGATGCACTTGAAATCAGTGGTGTCGTCCGAATAATTATAAATCATTGAAATATTATTCCAGCAAGGCATTCGATTACTCTATAACTCGTGTTCGATCCGCTGCTAACATTTATTTAACTGTGGATCGGAGAAAATCCGGAGAAGAAAGAAACGAAATAATTTAAATACAGTGCCGCATGCAGCAGTTAATGCAAAAATAAGAGTGTGAGACGTCTTCTTCAAGTGCTTCGAATGACTCTAAGCACAATGGGACTTAACATCTGTGGCCATCAGTCCCATAGACTTAGAACTACTTAAACCTAACTAACCTAAGGACATCACAAACATCCATGCCCGAGGCAGGATTCGAACCTGCGATCGTAGCAGCCGCGTGGTTCCGGACGACGTCTTCTTATTCACTATAACTAAACCTCTTTACTACAACTTCACCTCTTAACTCCTGAGATAGAAAAATATAGATTTTTATTTTCATATTTTGCAGCAAAATACTAAACGTTTTTGAAAGTCTCTTCGGGTTTTCTGCCGGATCCTAAAATCAACTTGACTCGATATTTCGGCGATCCAACTGGTAGCCATCTTCAGGAAAATGCTGCTTCTGATAATGAGTCCCGCTGAGAACTTATTTTCAAGACTTATTACGCAGGGAATGTCTACGTAATCACGTAAAATACCAAACAACCTCGGTGCAAATGCAAATAAAATAATTTTTGATGATTCACTATGGCATAAATTAAGGTTCACATACACTTATCGTGAATATGTACTAGTCTCTGCTTTCTATTGTCTTTCCACATTCTTCAGTTTAAAAATAATGTATACACCTACACCAAGAGAGAGAGAGAGAGAGAGAGAGAGAGAGAGAGTAGAGACAAAGAAAGCTGAATGTGATAATGCACGCAGAAAATCTGTTTCTTTATGTCAATATTTGTGAGAGATGTGAATTCCAATAAAGGTTTTTCTTGATGCTCTAAAACAACTTGATGAATGTTATACAATGAAAATCGTACAACAATTTTTGTCAGCAAGTAGACCTTTGCGATATATTTTATGACAAGCTTCGAAACAGTAATTTTTCGCTATACATAAACATATTCCACATTTGACCCACAAGCCTCTTATCATTTTGAATCATCCTTCGGCTCAACAGATTTCGGCAGTTTGCCTTATTTTAAACGCTAACTTCCGAAATTGGTGGCAAACCAGTTCTTCTTGGCTATTTATTCACATATTATACATCATTTACAAGTTCAGTGCCAGAGGAATTCACTGTACAAGGAACGTTCTCTCTTCTAACTACTGACACGACATCTTAACGTTCTTGTTTTTTACCACTCAGTTCCATCAAGCTCAGCAGCACAATCTTCAATCAATAACGAGAATCCGTCATCTTCTCAATCAGAAAATTCTGCACTGGTGTGATTGAAAAGAGCTTCTAACTACTCCTGGATTGCTTTACGGTGTAGGAATATCAGTATTCCATTATTGAAGGCCATACTGAAATTAATAAATATTCATCATGAACTGAGATCCAAGGACTAGAACCAACAGGAAACGGGTTATTTCATAATTAACAACAACATTATAAAAATTTGATCTACTTCTCAACATAAACAATGGTTAGCGAGCGTTTGAAAAATAAACACATAATCTCAGTCTCGTACACTCCTGGAAATTGAAATAAGAACACCGTGAATTCATTGTCCCAGGAAGGGGAAACTTTATTGACACATTCCTGGGGTCAGATACATCACATGATCACACTGACAGAACCACAGGCACATAGACACAGGCAACAGAGCATGCACAACGTCGGCACTAGTACAGTGTATATCCACCTTTCGCAGCAATGCAGGCTGCTATTCTCCCATGGAGACGATCGTAGAGATGCTGGATGTAGTCCTGTGGAACGGCTTGCCATGCCATTTCCACCTGGCGCCTCAGTTGGACCAGCGTTCGTGCTGGACGTGCAGACCGCGTGAGACGACGCTTCATCCAGTCCCAAACATGCTCAATGGGGGACAGATCCGGAGATCGTGCTGGCCAGGGTAGTTGACTTACACCTTCTAGAGCACGTTGGGTGGCACGGGATACATGCGGACGTGCATTGTCCTGTTGGAACAGCAAGTTCCCTTGCCGGTCTAGGATTGGTAGAACGATGGGTTCGATGACGGTTTGGATGTACCGTGCACTATTCAGTGTCCCCTCGACGATCACCAGTGGTGTACGGCCAGTGTAGGAGATCGCTCCCCACACCATGATGCCGGGTGTTGGCCCTGTGTGCCTCGGTCGTATGCAGTCCTGATTGTGGCGCTCACCTGCACGGCGCCAAACACGCATACGACCATCATTGGCACCAAGGCAGAAGCGACTCTCATCGCTGAAGACGACACGTCTCCATTCGTCCCTCCATTCACGCCTGTCGCGACACCACTGGAGGCGGGCTGCACGATGTTGGGGCGTGAGCGGAAGACGGCCTAACGGTGTGCGGGACCGTAGCCCAGCTTCATGGAGACGGTTGCGAATGGTCCTCGCCGATACCCCAGGAGCAACAGTGTCCCTAATTTGCTGGGAAGTGGCGGTGCGGTCCCCTACGGCACTGCGTAGGATCCTACGGTCTTGGCGTGCATCCGTGCGTCGCTGCGGTCCGGTCCCAGGTCGACGGGCACGTGCACCTTCCGCCGACCACTGGCGACAACATCGATGTACTGTGGAGACCTCACGCCCCACGTGTTGAGCAATTCGGCGGTACGTCCACCCGGCCTCCCGCATGCCCACTATACGCCCTCGCTCAAAGTCCGTCAACTGCACATACGGTTCACGTCCACCCTGTCGCGGCATGCTACCAGTGTTAAAGACTGCGATGGAGCTCCGTATGCCACGGCAAACTGGCTGACACTGACGGCGGCGGTGCACAAATGCTGCACAGCTAGCGCCATTCGACGGCCAACACCGCGGTTCCTGGTGTGTCCGCTGTGCCGTGCGTGTGATCATTGCTTGTACAGCCCTCTCGCAGTGTCCGGAGCAAGTATGGTGGGTCTGACACACCGGTGTCAATGTGTTCTTTTTTCCATTTCCAGGAGTGTATTTAGGCACAATAATTATTTACATAGCTTTTCGGTTTGCAGGAGTAACAATTTTCTGCACACGACCAACTGTAAAATAAAACTCGAATTTTACCTAGTAAGATGCTGTGCCCTTGTTCTAAAACGTCAACTAGAAAGACCACACTAGCGTACCATCGGTCTATAAGCGGAAAACACGCCTATTTATAGGGAAGAAATTAATGAACGAAGCTTCACAAGTGTGGACCGAGGGAACGAAGAGGTTAAGCATAACAGTGCCTAGTGTTGTGTTGAGAGAGGCTGCCAATGGCTCGTAGCTACAGAGGCTCATTATTGTCTTTGGTAACACAAGGTGATAGTCCAAATATTTTTATGCACCATGATTATAAACATCGCGCTGTCTTACGTAATAAGAACACCGTATGAGTTTTCATTACACGAAGTGTTGTTTGCAATCGGAACTGTTTTATTTATTTATTGTGTGGGAGGAAGTATGGAGCCTCCGGTAAATTGACGATGACCCCCACATATTACAGAACAGGAAGTTTACGGTAAATCGTGGGGTCACAGAGACTCTTGCTGACGTCATTTGATTTTCAAACAGCTGAGCAGAACTGAACGTACTCAGACACTTCGCTCTTTACCTATTCTGATCAACACTAAACTGACACACAATATTTTTAGCGCAACGCAATCTAACTTTCAATAATCCTTACAAAAGAATGACTCTGACTAACATTAACCTATACTTTTCACAAATCACTTACCTCACAAAAATCTTAGTTACTCGAACTACTGCAATACAGCGAGCGCCACTACTGCCAGCTAAATAAAAGATTCAAACTACTGAAGGCACTAACTAATGATAGGCATAGTTAGCAAATGAAAGATTTAGATAGAGAACAAACAATGTATTTACCTTAATAGTGGTCAAAAGTCATAATATATATATCAGTTCATAACATACAGCCTTATAAATTTACTGTCTGTGATGGACACACGTCCAGATCATCCGCTCCCAAAATTCCGCCACCTCTCTCCTCACATCCACCACTGCTGGCTGCTCTCCTCCAACTGCGCAACGCTACGCTCTGTTAACAGCCAACTGCCCAACACTACAATAGCGAATATTACAATAATGCCAACCAGCCACAGACTGCACACAGCACATCCAGTGATTTTCATACAGAGCGCTACTTTGCGTTACCACTATAAAAACCTAAACAGCCTACTTACATAGCCCCCATGCTCCCCACAAAAAATTTTACAAATTGTTTTGGGCGGTTGCCAATACATATTTGAAAAATTTTTCATAATTATAATAACAAATAAATCAAATGCACACACTTATTGATACAATGTTGGTCAAAAGCTAAAATTTCTCACAGTCCATATAGACAGTCCTGATCATTCATCAGAGTAAAATTGCAGTGATCCTTTTTTTTTTTTTCAAAGTCTGAGCAAACGGAACTAGTGGATTTCCATGCAGTCTTGAAGAAGTAGTGTTGTCCTTCCAACGGAAAGACAGTGCTGACTCTTGACATGCAGACAGGTAATGGTCCGCAACAGAGCAACCCCACAGCAGAGTCAGTCGAAGTTTTGAAGAATATTGATAGGTAGGTCATCACAGAGCAGACCCACTGTAGTCCTGGTAGAGATTATGGTATTGGTGGGCCACCATAGGTGCAGACCCACTGCAGTCCTTGCAGAAATTATGGCATTGGTGGGCCATCAAAGGTGCAGACCCACTTCAGTCCTTGTAGAGACGGCCAGCTGCCATCTGTTGCGACTATGCAGGTGCACAATCACCATCGAAGAGTCTTGTACTATACAGCAAGTCCATAAACCATCAATTGTGCATTCACAAGGTTTTGGGAATTATCCTTAGAACCAGCAGTGCTGTTAACCAGTCGCTTGCTGAATTATCAACACATGTGCAAACACTCACAGTCCCAACTTCTCATCTATTGTGCATATACTATGACCAACAGAAACGTGTGCAGTGAAATGAAACTTAATTTGAAGAACTGGTGTCTATACAATTATAAATTCACAACATAATAATACAATTACAAAGGTACAAAATACATCATTAAGGAACATAAAAGTACACATAACATTTGTAGTAATACAGGCTTTACAAAAGAATAGAAATAAACATGTACATCAGTGTTACAGGAATTATGACATAAGTAAATAAATAAAATAATGAGAATAGTTTTCGAAACATTAATTTCACATATGAGCATTGAAACATAACAGAATTAATAATGTGTAAACATCTTCACAAAGTAAATAACATATTATTAATGCAAATTATATTTGAGAATAACGGTATTCCTCATCATAGTGAATGTAGCTGATTATTAGAAAAATTCTACAACATAAGTCTTATCAGATAAACACATAAAGACAGGAAGAACACAAATACACAAGGGCACACAAACACATATCAGACTAATACAAAAAGAAAAGACAGAGTTTGTTTTACTGCATTATTTTGCAAACAAAATTTTCTTTACTTCTTGGAGATCTACCTTCATTCATCATTATTCTGAAAAAGTCCTATCTATACCTCCTTTCTGTATTCTATTCATATTTCTTTCAAAATAATTATTTCTCATTTTATAATACTCATTTTGGCCCAAATTGGTTTCAAATAACTTCTCACTGCATTCTTACCCAATTCTCCATAGTCAGTTTTTTATATAGTCTACTGAGCTCAGGTATATATACTAAGGGACGAGGCAATGCAGCAGTACAAAACAATTAACACAAACAGCAATCACAAAAAAATGCAAATTGGCAAAGCAAGCAGCAGTATATCTAAATAAGCAAAGCAAATGCAATATTACAACTAATATGAGCCAATGTGCCGCAATAAGAAAAATTAATCAGTAGTAAAACTAGCTTAATACAATGTAAAATTCGGTAGAACTATGCCTGGCAAACAGCAGCAACAAATGCAATAACTTATACCTAAACATAATAAGGCTCAAGCAGAAAGAATATTTCAGTAAAGATATGAAATGTCTAATACCTATATCAGATCTTAACACTAGAGTGATGCATCACCTTAACTTACTCTACTAAAAACTTACGAGCCATTGACAAAAATTTTATTTTAACTAATGCTGCTGTGCAGCTAGAAACTAGATATTAAATGAAATGAGCAAATATATACAAAGCAATGTGTGAAACGTCATTCACTAGGCAAATGGCGTCTCCAAAGGCCGTAAAATATCTCTCAACTAGAAAGACAATAGATTTAAAAATGTTTCTCATCATTTCATTAGGCATTTTAGTAAATATCATAAATTAAGAGCTCCACAGTGTAATCCTATGTTTTCAAGTTTGAGCGTGTCGTATTTGCGATGCTTTCTACAAAGAAATGTCAATAGCGAGGATAATGGCCTCTTTTTTTTCTCCACCTAATGGCTTTCTTTTTTCATGCGGCTGGCACAGCTGGCCGCTCACAACGCATTACATCAAGGTCACTTGGCTTTCTTACCGAAATATTTACAACAGCAGCTTTCACTACACTAACAGTCTCATATAAAAAATGTCACAGGTCGAGAATTTTCGTTACAAATGTGTAGAAACAAAATCCTATAAATATAACAGTGTCCAAAAATTTTTCGGTGGCATTGTGATACATTCACAAATGTACAAACATTTCACAATTCTTAAAGTACGATTCTTGGTTTCCAACATCCTTTTCCACAAATCAGAGTCCCTAACCACTACTCATTATTCATATACATATAAACACGTAATCACAGTCCTCATATTCGGTAGCACCATCATATTGATCATAAACATACCTCAACAGCATAATACACATCGTCATTTTAATAATAACATCATAACAGATCAATCACATCTCAAAATCGTCGCAGCTTCTTTCAATAATTTCAAGACCTTCAATAGAGTCATATACCTCAAACGTACTTCAAAAATCATGCTCCCTTACCAAATACGACATTCAAAGCTCTCATAGTATCACAATGGTCCCAAAAAAGTATGAACAGTTCACACAGTGCAGACAAAATACAATTTCATAAGTATGAAATTATCCAACTTTGTAATTACGTAAACATGTGCCACTGACATAGTAAAAAAATTTTTTTGTTTCTCTGTTAAATAATCAGATAGCTGTGTAATTCTGTGTTAGAGAAATATGGTACCGATGTGTAAAGTTGTATAAACAAATACCATATTAGCTAGGGCTCCTTGTGCTTGCCAAACACATGGTACACAAAGCAAGCGTGTACCCCGTGAGGATTAATGTAATTATACCCCCAGGTGTTACAGATTACAGCAATGGAATGAAATGTATCACGGAAAACTTTCTTTGTAATTCAAAAATCTTTAAACATAAATGTTTTAAGTACAAAATTAATCACTCAAATACGTGTACTGCCGCGCTGAATTGTGTGTCTGGTGTAACATAATCTCTGTCATTACTTAACGGGAAAAATGTGCCAAGTGTCGTAATTATCGTCATCCATAAGCGAAGTTCTGTAGAAGACAATGTACTTACCTCGTAATAAACAAAAGTGAAATGCTATGCGTATAGATATCTTAGTTATTAGGCTTATTGCCGTGATGAAGTAAGTACTGTACTGTAACGTGTTGTTGTGCTATGTGTTGTGTCGATTCCCTAAGGTCTCGACACAATGAGTGGCTAGGTGCACGCGAAACTAACGCAGACGGGCGTAAATTCTGAAACAGGAGACTGGATGAAAAACTATAAAGAAAAGAAGAGAGATTGTCATCTACTTAACTTTTAATGATGTTCTTCTTGTTGAAATACATCTCTTGCATAGTAGTAAGCAATTAGCAATGATACACATGGCGCCTTGCTAGGTAGTAGCGATGGACTAGCTGAAGGCTATTTAATCTGTCTCTCGGCAATTGAGAGGAATACTTGGTAGGTCTAGTCGCAAGCTATGTCGTCCGTACAACTGGGGCGAGGTCAAGTCCGTGTCTTGTGACCTGCCCTGTGGTGGCGCTACGTTTGCGAATACACAGTGGCGACACGCGGGTCCGACATGTACTACAGGACCGCGGCCGATTTAAGTTACCACCTAGCAAGTGTGGTGTCTAGCGGTGACACCACACTATGGAAAAGGCTGTCTCATTGTAGCTATACCACAAAGTTACTGCTAAAACATGTTTTCCTTTCCAGAAGAATTCAGAAAAACTGTGCAGAGATAAAACAGATACACCGGAAAAGCAACAATGTAAATTGTGTTACACATTAGTAGCATCATGATATAATCGTGTAGCTCTCAAATAAACTAACCACTATGACATCTGGTATCTCTCAGAAAGTACTTTAAATCCAGAATGTATTTTCAAGCAAACAAAAACGTTGCATTAAAATCTCATTAGCAGTATATGTTCTAAGTGTGTAAGCCATATATTCGTTACGTAATCGTGCAACTAACAAGCAAGAATTTACACACACAATAACACTGTGTCCTCTGTTCACTATAACAATGCATTTGTAATTACTTGTCTAAATAAGTTCTCTAGGTTATTGACTGGATAGTTAACTTTAAAACATAGTTACATGTTAACAGTTTCTAACAAGGGAACCTCCCCATCGCACGAACCTCAGATTTAGTTATAAGTTGGCACAGTGGATAGGCCTTGAAAAACTGAGCACAGATCAATCGAGAAAACAGGAAGAAGTTGTGTGGAACCGTGATAAAAATTAGTGAAATATACAAACTGAGTAGTCCATGCACAAGATAGGCAACATCAAGGAGTATCTCAGCTCAGGAGCGCTGTGGTCTCGTGGTTAGCGTGAGTACCTGCAGAACGAAAGGTCCTTGGTTCAAGTCTTCCGTCAAGTGAAAATTTTACTTTCTTTATTTTCGCAAAGTTATGATTTGTCCGTTCGTTCATTGACGTCTCTGTTCACTGCAATAAGTTTAGTGTCTGTGTTTTGCGACCGCACCGCAAAACCGTGCGATTAGTAGACGAACGGACGAGGATCTCCAATGGGAACCGAAAACATTTGATCGCAAGGTCATAGGTCAACCAATTCCTCCACGGGAAAACATGTGTGATATATTCTATACGACACTGGTGACGGCATGTGCGTCACATGACAGGAATATGTTGTCGACCCACCTAACTTGTACACTTGGAGAATGGGTAAAAAGATTCTTCTACCTTGCCCGATTTAGGTTTTCTTGTGGATGTGATAATCACTCCCAAAAAGTGATGAAAACATAAGAGTTTGTCACATAAACAGAAAATGAAAAATTAAACTTTTCACTTGAGGGAAGACTTGAACCTAGGACCTCTCGTTCCGTAGCTGCTCTCAATAACCATTGGACTACAGCGCTCCTTAACTCCCAGCGTCCTTGATGTTGCATATGTTGGCATGGACTACTCAGTTTGTATATTTTACAAATTTTTTTTCATAGTTCCACACAACTTCTTCCTGTTTTCTCGATTGATCTGTGTTCAGTTTTTCAACACAACAACTTATAACTAAATCTGAGGGGGGTGCGATGGGGAGGTTCCCTTGTAAGTGTGACAAAGAGTACTAGTAACGTGAAGTGAAAAATTTTATACAAAAGACTACGTTAAAAAGCAGATTATCTCTCAATAAACGGTTTTACATGTGAAATGTGGTGCAATCCTTTACTCTTCATAGTACTCAGAGTTTCAACTAGAACACAATTATCATGCGGTATACGTCGGTAAAGAATACTGGAATTCTTCTCAAGGTTACCGTCTATGTTATTTTTCCCTGAGCCAGCCGGCGCACGTGGCTGCCTGAGTCATAACTGCGTGAAGGACCGTTTTGTCTGAAGTTATTCTGTCTCCCTTGATAGTAATTGTTTTGGTTCCCATACTGTCTGTTTCTATGGTTGTCTCTGTCACATTCATTACTATGGAAATGCGATTTTTCTCTGTAATTATTACTACTCTGCCAACGGTTGTCATACGGGTGGTGTCTGTTTTGGTCACGATTTGCGTTGTACGAATAGCCTTGTCGTGTCCAGTTATTATATCTTTCATCGCGGAATTGTGACGGATGTGACCTGTAATTGTTTTGTTCCTGTTTTCGCGTTCCGCGATTGTCAGTGTCAATTTCCAATTCTTGTAAGAGTCCCTGAAAAGCTTCAATGTCGTCTTTGCAACGTCCTGCCAAAATAATATGTCGTAAATGTTCAGGCAATTTGATTAAGCAAATGCGGATGAGTTCTGAGGGGCTGTATGGGTTTGAAAGATATTGATTCTGATGTAACATGTCTTCGAAATATTTGACAAGACTGGAAAATTCAGATTGTTCGAAATGTTTCATCATTATGATGCTATGTTTAACTCGGTCTTGTGTAGCTTGAGACCAATATGCTGAGAGGAAGGCATGATAAAATTCTCCTTCACTGTGACAATCGTGAATGACCAATCGCATTCTTACAGCTGGTTCATTCTCTAAGTAGCTACACATAAATTCTAATTTGTGCTCTAATGACCAGTTGGGCTGAAAACAATGAGAGAATTGATGAAGCCACGCTTGTGGATGAATGTCGTTGCCGGAATTCTTAAATGTTTTGAATTTATGTTAGTAATAAACAGCTTATAGTCAAAATCATCATGTCGGCGAGTCGCATGTCGGTCATTGTTACGTCGTTTCGGCGGTTCCATCCCAAAATTCGGTGTACCTTGCCAATTTCTATCATAATTTCCGAAGTGCCCTGTGTTATTATTTTGTGGCTGTTCCGTATTTCTATGTCCCTCTTCCCGTACTCGAGCGCGAGTGTCCTCTGAAATATGTAATTCTTGTATTACCTGCGTCAACTGATCTTGTACTTCCCCTTCGTAGATAAATTATTTAGCTGATCCGAAAGTTCGACTACTTTCTCTGATAATGAAGTAATTTCCTCCATGTGTCTTTCTGAACCAATTTTCAGAGTATCTACTGCGTCCTTTAAGTTTTCCTGAGTTTTTGCAAGTAGCGTAAACGAGTCGGTAGATGCTACTGAGTCAAATTTAGTCTGCAAGGTCTCGTGATTTTCATGAGCAATAGTTTGCAGGTCTTTTATGGCTGCTTCGTGATTCTGTAATGCATTTTCATGCCGCGAAAAAATAGGTTGAAAATGCTCACAAATTTGTGTTTTAACGTCATTACAGACTTTTTGACATTTAAATTCGATGTTATGTAACTCAGTAGTTAAATTTTCACGTGTTTGTTCAAGCGTGGTGTCTAACCTTTGAAGATTTTGTTCCATTGTGTCTAGCTTTTGAACATTTTGTTCCATTGTGTCTAACTTTTGAAGATTTTGTTCCAGTGCGACTAACTTTTGAAGCTTTTGTCCCATTTGTTGTATTAATTGTAATAACAATACACTGGTGTCTGAAACATGTTCCTCAGTGCTTTACGGCATGAATTTGCACCAGCAACATTCACATTTTGACAAGTAGAAACTGTGTCTTGACTTATTTGAGAAAACGGTGAGGACCCAAAACCTGAATCTACGGTATTTGCGAGATTGTGTCCTGTCATTTCGGATTCCTGAGGCGAGCTGTTACCGACCGATCGATCGATAATGCTTCCCCGTTCACTAATTGTTTCACTGTCTATGCCATTTTTTGCCGCTCGCTCCATTTCCCTATGCACAATTACCAAATTACCACTTTGAATGTCTGTTAATTCATTACAGTGGTGCTGATAAGCAACGCTCGTCGTCACTATTATTTCTCAGTTTTCTTTGGAGCCTAGTGTTACGTTTTTCACACGCCATTATTGTCACAATATTTCACACAATAACACAGAAAAGCACAATTTGAATAGCAAAATAACAAAACACATTAACATAGCACCCTAAATAATATCTAGTTAATTTGTAAGTGCAGCTGCGACATACTTGGTGCAAATCTACATGCATGCCAGAACTGTTTTACTGTACAACAATGAAAAACTACAACTACAAAGGAATTTCTATCTATAATTACGCGCTAGCAATAAACAATAGCTACACTAATTACACAGACTACAAGGAAAAATCAGAAGATTCCAGTGAGGTATCCTCGGCTAAGGGTCGACATATGAAACGTCCTCTTAAAAAAATTAATGAATTACTATGCAGATAAACCTCTTACATTATTTGATTTTCAAACAGTTGAGGAGAACTGAACGTACTCAGACGTTTCGCTCTTTACCTATTCTGATCAACGTGATCTGACTTTCAATAATCCCTCCAAAAGAATGCTTCTGACTAACATTAACCTATACCTTTCACAATTCACTTACCTCACAAAAATCTTAGTTACTCGAACTACTGCAATACAGCGAGCGCCACTACTACCAGGTAAATAAAATTTAAAACTACTGATAGGCATAGTTAGCAAATGTAAGATTTAGATAGAGAACAAACACTGTATCTACCTTAAGAATGTTCAAAAGTCATAATATATATAGCAGTTCATGACATCCATTCTTACAAATGTACTGTTTCTGATGGACACACGTCCAGATCATCTGCTCTCAAAACTCCGCCATTTCTGTCCCCACATCCACCACTGCTGGCGGCTCACCTCCAACTGCGCAACGCTACGCGCTGTTAACAGCCAACTGTCCAACACTGCAATGGCGAATATTACGCCAACAATGCAAACCAACCACTGCCTTCACACAGCACAGTCAGTGATTTTCATATAGAGCGCTACGTGGCGTTACCAACATAAAAACCTAAACAGCCTACTTACAATACGCCGAAGTACAAGTGTTGGAGAAACACATAGAAACACCTCTAAGAATACATACTGGATCATATATGCAGACTCCAGCTAATCATTCAGGTGGCGCTGTTCTATTTGACCACGAACTGTCCCTGTGGAATGTCCTCAATCCGTTGAAAGGGTCATTCGTGGACAGAACTGTGTTCTGGGTAGTTGTGAGTGCCTTATGTCGAAGTTGGCGAATTAGAACGTGGGAAAGTTGTTGGTCCTCGTATGGTGAGACCCCAGACAAGGTTGCCAAAGTGTTTCGTGCTACAAGTCTCACCGTTCCGAAACTTCATTTCTTGTAAGAAAAGCGGAAAAACGTCAGCCACTAAATCACAATGAAGACGAATGCGTTTTGATCGAGAATCACAGACGGTCATTCAAAAGCTTGTAACGAAAAATAACGGGACGACAGCTGCCAAAATAAGTCACTGTAGAACTGAATGTCGCACCCTCAAACAAAGTAAATCACAAAATAAGTCGAAGATATCTCCATAAGTAGGGAATTGCTGGGCGAGCCGATATTTCAAAACCACTAATCAGTGACGAAAATGTTCATAATTGGAAAACAGGTTGACGAAGTCATAAAAAATGGATTAAGGAGAAATGGAACAAAGTCTGAAATGGAATTTGAAGAAAATTCCGTTTTTTATGATTTCCTTTTATCTGATTGTGCTGATAAAATTTTGCAATATATGTATGCAGCCTGATATTAAATTCGGGACCTGAAGCTATTATTTGACAATCTTTACATCTAGTGTCCCAGTTTTAAAAATCTTTTCCATTTTTCAATGCACCTTTTTTTAAAGGCTCTGGCGGAAACACAGCAGAATTGTTACCATAATTGGTGAATCATCGTTAGATGTGTTTGTCCCCTGTTGATGTGTTCTTTCAACAACATGTAGTCAAATGGGATTAGTATCAAATTAATCTTTCCGCCACTATTTCGCTTTTGTAAGCAGGCTCTCTTAGCATCGCCGCAATAGTCTTCATGCTCAAAATAGACAAATTCTAAATTCTAAGAATAGTAATCACATAGAAACTACCAATCGTATTTTGAAGATTGAAGGGAAATGTCCTTGGATTCGTCTAGTTTACAGCCACAACACTAACAGCTGAAATTACGTGATTAACATTTCCAAAAGGTGAAGTGAATGCTGATGTATCTGTAATTCATGCAGCTGTGATAAGAGACTATGTAGCACTTAGTGAAGACTTTTTCAAAATTTCTTTGAATTACCATATATGAAACGTCCAGGGAATACTTGTGGTGAACAGGTTAGCTGAATATTTAGATATGAACCATGGACCTTGCCGTTGGTGGGGAGGCTTGCTTGCCTCGGCGATACAGATGGCCGTACCGTAGGTGCAACCATAACGGAGGGGTATCTGTTGAGAGGCCAGACAAACATGTGGTTCCTGAAGAGGGGCAGCAGCCTTTTCAGTAGTTGCAGGGGCGGCAGTCTGGATGATTGACTGATCTGGCCTTGTAACATTAACCAAAACGGTCTTGCTGTGCTGGTACTGCGAACGGCTGATAGCCAGGGGAAACTACAGACGTAATTTTTCCCGAGGACATGCAGCTTTACTGTATGATTAAATGATGATGGCGTCCTCTTGGGTAAAATATCCCGGAGGTAAAATAGTCCCCCATTCGGATCTCCGGGAGGGGCTACTCAAGAGGACGTCGTTATCAGGAGAAAGAAAACTGGCATTCTACGGATCGGAGCGTGGAATGTCAGATCTCTTAATCGGGCAGGTAGGTTAGAAAATTTAAAAAGGGAAATAGATAGGTTAAAGTTAGATATAGTGGGAATTAGTGAAGTTCGGTGGCAGGAGGAACAAGACTTTAGGTCAGGTGATTACAGGGTTATAAATACTAAATCAAATAGGGGTAATGCAGGAGTAGGTTTAATAATGAATAAAAAAATAGGAGTGCAGGTTAGCTACTACAAACAGCATAGTGAACGCATTATTGTGGCCACGATAGACACAAAGCCCATGCCTACTACAGTAGTACAAGTTTATATGCCAACTAGCTCTGCAGATGATGAAGAAATTGATGAAATGTATGACGAGATAAAAGAAATTATTCAGGTAGTGAAGGGAGACGAAAATTTAATAGTCATGGCCGACTGGAATTCGTCAGTAGGAAAAGGGAGAGAAGGAAACATAGTAGGTGAATATGGATTCGGGGGAAGAAATGAAAGAGGAAGCCGCCTTGTAGAATTTTGCACAGAGCATGACTTAATCATAGCTAACACTTGGTTCAAGAATCATAAAAGAAGGTTGTATTCCTGGAAGAATCCTGGAGATACTAAAAGGTATCAGATAGATTATATAATGGTAAGACAGAGATTTAGGAACCAGGTTTTAAATTGTAAGGCATTTCCAGGGGCAGATGTGGATTCTGACCACAATCTATTGGTTATGAACTGCAGATTGAAACTGAAGAAACTGCAAAAAGGTGGGAATTTAAGGAGATGAGACCTGGATAAACTGAAAGAACCAGAGGTTGTAGAGAGTTTCAAGGAGAGAATAAGGGAACAATTGACAGGAATGGGGGAAAGAAATACAGTAGAAGAAGAATGGGTAGCTCTGAGGGATGAAGTAGTGAAGGCAGCAGAGGATCAAGTAGGTAAAAAGACGAGGGCTAATAGAAATCCTTGGGTAACAGAAGAAATATTGAATTTAATTGATGAAAGGAGAAAATATAAAAATGCAGTAAATGAATCAGGCAAAAAGGAGTACAAACGTCTCAAAAATGAGATCGACAGGAAGTGCAAAATGGCTAAGCAGGGATGGCTACAGGACAAATGTAAGGATGTAGAGGCTTGTCTCACTAGGGGTAAGATAGATACTGCCTACAGGAAAATTAAAGAGACCTTTGGAGAGAAGAGAACCACTTGTATGAATATCAAGAGCTCAGATGGCAACCCAGTTCTAAGCAAAGAAGGGAAGGCAGAAAGGTGGAAGGAGTATATAGAGGGTTTATACAAGGGCGATGTACTTGAGGACAATATTATGGAAATGGAAGAGGATGTAGATGAAGATGAAATGGGAGATAAGATACTGTGTGAAGAGTTTGACAGAGCACTGAAAGACCTGAGTCGAAACAAGGCCCCAGGAGTAGACAACATTCCATTAGAACTACTGATGGCCTTGGGAGAGCTAGTCCTGACAAAACTCTACCATCTGGTGAGCAAGATGTATGAGACAGGCGAAATACCCACAGACGTCAAGAAGAATATAATAATTCCAATCCCAAAGAAAGCAGGTGTTGACAGATGTGAAAATTACCGAACTATCAGTTTAATAAGTCACAGCTGCAAAATACTAACGCGAATTCTTTACAGACGAATGGAAAAACTGGTAGAAGCGGACCTCGGGGAAGATCAGTTTGGATTCCATAGAAATGTTGGAACACGTGAGGCAATACTAACCTTACGACTTATCTTAGAAGAAAGATTAAGAAAAGGCAAACCTGCGTTTCTAGCATTTGTAGACTTAGAGAAAGCTTTTGACAACGTTAACTGGAATACTCTCTTTCAAGTTCTGAAGGTGGCAGGGGTAAAATACAGGGAGCGAAAGGCTATTTACAATTTGTACAGAAACCAGATGGCAGTTATAAAAGTCGAGGGGCATGAAAGGGAAGCAGTGGTTGGGAAAGGAGTGAGACAGGATTGTAGCCTCTCCCCGATGTTATTCAATCTGTATATTGAGCAAGCAGTAAAGGAAACAAAAGAAAAATTCGGAGTAGGTATTAAAATTCATGGAGAAGAAGTAAAAACTTTGAGGTTCGCTGATGACATTGTAATTCTGTCAGAAACAGCAAAGGACTTGGAAGAGCAGTTGAACGGAATGGACAGTGTCTTGAAAGGAGGATATAAAATGAACATCAACAAAAGCAAAACGAGGATAATGGAATGCAGTCAAATAAAATCGGGTGACGCTGAGGGGATTAGATTAGGAAATGAGACACTTAAAGTAGTAAAGGAGTTTTGCTATTTAGGGAGCAAAATAACTGATGATGGTCGAAGTAGAGAGGATATAAAATGTAGACTGGCAATGGCAAGGAAATCGTTTCTGAAGAAGAGAAATTTGTTAACATCGAGTATAGATTTAAGTGTCAGGAAGACGTTTCTGAAAGTATTTGTATGGAGTGTAGCCATGTATGGAAGTGAATCATGGACAATAACCAGTTTGGACAAGAAGAGAATAGAAGCTTTTGAAATGTGGTGCTACAGAAGAATGCTGAAGATAAGGTGGGTAGATCACGTAACTAATGAGGAGGTATTGAATAGGATTGGGGGGAAGAGATGTTTGTGGCAAAACTTGACTAGAAGAAGGGATCGGTTGGTAGGACATGTTTTGAGGCATCAAGGGATCACAAATTTAGCTTTGGAGGGCAGCGTGGAGGGTAAAAATCGTAGAGGGAGACGAAGAGATGAATACACTAAGCAGATTCAGAAGGATGTAGGTTGCAGTAGGTACTGGGAGATGAAGAAGCTTGCACAGGATAGAGTAGCATGGAGAGCTGCATCAAACCAGTCTCAGGACTGAAGACCACAACAACAACATACGGCCGAATGGCAACAGATGTGCTCTCCCAGTCAATAACGCTATACAATCGTCATCAGGAAGGTAGGTCAGTGGATAATATTATGTACTGATGTCGAATGCCTCTCATCCTATCAATGCTTTTCATCCTATCGTCCAGGCCCACAGATAACACTGCGTTGATGGGGTCGCGTTTCAAGGCATGCAGAAGTACATCGTGCCCATCCCACAATGACATTCCTCCTAGAGGTAGGCAGCAACCGAATGCAACTACCTGGGGTGCCTGGTGACGAAATCGAATGAACAGTTACGACTTCTGCACCACTTGTTAGCAGCAGACACTGAGGCTGCGACAAAGACTCAGACGGCGTGGAGTTTTACATTTATTTATTGAACTTTCTTTACAATTTCTCCCTCATCGTCGCTGCCCAGACCTGCAGTTCCCTCCGCCTGGTTGCCGCTGTTCGCACGCGGGAGCCTCAGGCCCCCAGTGCTCCGCTGAAGTCAGGATACCATATGGCTGAGATGAACTCGTTGCCGTGAAGTAAGCAGCCGACGCCTGCTGCACCAGCGGCTGGGAAGCCGTCAGTCACGATGTCCACGGGGTCCCGTCATGGACGGACAACGCGCCGTGGGCCGGGTTGTCATGTAGTCCAGGCGTCAGTCCGCAGTGGCGCCTGTGACCAAGACCGCGCTGCGGCGGGTCCTGCTGGAAGTTCTCGCTGTAGTTAGTCAGCCATGGTGCCGACCGAACTCGGACCAACCTCCAGAGCTGAAGTTGACATCTGGGGCGAACGGACGACTCCTGAGAGCTGGAACAGACTTCTGGAAACGTCACCTACGAAGATTGAACATTCGGACACGGACCACGTCCGTCCTCAGATCCGAACTGCTTCCTAGTGGCTTCTGTCTGTTGCTGCCTGCGCTCCACTATTTATATCCGGCAGGAGGACGTTTTTTACCCTCAGTGGTAGTTTTTTGTTATTACTCCCACAGTATATTGCAGCGTAACTTAGCGTGCTGGCCTCACTTCTCCTTACTCAGCACTCTCCAGGCTTCGCTCAGCGCTCGGTCTGTGTGCGTCCTAGCGTCAGTCTGTTGGTAGACTGCTGCTGTCAACAAGACTATCTGTGCGTGCTTACTTCGCAACGCATCGGTCGCAGGCGTGCCTCTGTTTTGCCACTCTCCACTGCGTGAAGCAACGCTTACTACATGGGGCCGCAACCGAGCATTCTTGAGACCAACTGGAACATGAAGTATTTTGCCGCAGACACTATTGTAACAGGCTACACGACCTCAAAGGTCCACTGTGGAGAATGAGACATACTTAAGCGGTAATGACTCGAATACCTTGTGGAGAACATTCGCAAAACAACTGAGCGTGTTACAGCAACAAACTTTTGAATGTCATCCAGCAGCAGATTCTGATTTCACAGATGCGCACTTTCGAAGACTGCCTTTTCTTGCTATTGCTTTATTAGTCCAGCGATACTGTCAGAAAGAAAGCCTATACCTTGCAAAAGGTGGGGTAGAAGATTTTATTTTTTATCTCGTTCATATTGTTGGAAAGGTTAGAAAACCAAGTTTTGCCAACAAAATTTCACTTGGGAAAACTTTCTGCAGTCAAAAAACTTCGAAAATTTCGGACTTATTTCTGTTTTTTCAAAATATCTCAGTTTCATTTGCTCCTATCGCTTTGACGTCTAGTTTCTTTTTTAAAGAGCACAAAATTCTCTGCAAATTTGATTCTTACCATTTTTTTTCTACTCCCAGTATCTAAGGCGCTACAGCGCGTAAAAAAATACCAATTTTTCAAATTTAGAGCAAAGTGGCAAATTACCTCATTTTTGAACACTGTTATTTCAGTTTCTATTTGTGTAGTATAAACATATTACTCATCATGTTATTCATTGGAATTTACCATCTCTGCTGCAGGGCCAGGTCAAACAGCACCATATTCTGTAACTACGAACACATTCACGTCAGATTGCGTGAAGTTTATTTGTGTTACAATATGTAATACGATTGCATGCAGGTGCCGTACATTTTCTACAGTTGATTGACGTTAATGATCAGTTATAAGAAAAAGTGGCCACTTCTACTTACAGGATATGTTGAGACTCGAGGAAAAAATGTATTTATCAGAATATGAGAAGTTCACATCGAAAGGACATTTTACAATCCGGCATCAGAAAAGTATTGGTCAGGGGTTCCTTCTGACATGACTATAGAACAAACATTGATGAGAGCCATGAAGAGTTCTGGAGGACTTACTTCTGGCCGAGGAATTACGGATAGTGTATTAACCAGATGGACATTGGGTATGATTCACATGAAGAACATTTGTGAAGAAATTGAGTCGTATTGCGAAGTGAGCGCAGTAACATCAGAACAGCATGTAGATGCAAGAAGTTGTCGCATCGAACGAGATGGCGTAGACTTGCGTAAGCTGCGTGATTGGTTTTCAGTGCACCCTCCCTTCCCTGAAAGTGATTTTATAATGTCTATCAGCAGTGGTGTTGTCGGTACGGAGGATGTTAATTGTCATATGTGTCACGAAGAGGGGGAAAAGGCATGAAAAGAATAGTTGGTGACAATTTCCTTTATGTAAACTTCCGTAGAAAAGATAAAGTTGTAATATTTTAGCTTTAATTTTGGTATGCTGATAGCGGTACTGATAGTAGAATAAAAGCGGGTTGAAAGCCGTGAGCTGTCTGGGGAAGTTAATCTTGCATTACTAAGCAACAGTTTCACGACTGGGTATCTAGTCTAGGTTTACCAAATTCCCAAACAGACTAACATTGATTATAATCTTTTACAGTCATACAACAACCGGTAATATATCTATATATAAAAAAGGAGAATTTAAATAAAAAGAAAGAAATCAGTTTATATTTGCAAATTTATTTTAAGATTGATCATTGAAATTTCAGCATATTATACGTGAGTTATACTGAGCTGGTGCCTTATTTACGATTGTGAAAATGTGAGATTGGAATCTTACGGAACTCATAAAATATGGAGCCAAGATTGGGAGACTGGATACAACACTGCATTCATAAAACAACACACAAAGAACATTGAAACACATGCAAGAGGAAGTTAACCACAACCAACAGATTCAAATTTTCAGTCAAAGAAATTACGTTCGTAGCACAATCCTGTCCGTCATGTAATTACCACACACTGGTATACTAAATTCATATTAACTCTTTGTGAAATCTTCCCAAGAAGAATAGCTGAGGGCTACTTTGATGATTCCACCACATGCTTCACGTGGTCAACTTGGTTTACAGAAAGCGTATAACTCCACAGTAATTTTGATAATAAAATAAATTCGATCGAAAAGCAATTGACAAAAGAAAAACCTTGAACTGGTTACTAACGTCTTACTATTAACCTGATGGGTCAAACAGTTATATAAGCACGTGGTACTGGTCTCGCAAAGTACACCCCACGTGGGTTGAACATAAAGAAAAGTTGCTATATTGAAAATATTGTTAAGTCGAGACGTTATAATCACACAAGCATTCGCATTTAAGATTGATCTTAGTTAGAGTTACTGACCAACACGTGGTTCCACTTTACTCATAGTGACAAAGCAACTACCTGAAAATAATATGAACTTCACACGAGAATTACACTACGCTGCAATTTAAGGTAACCTTAGATATTTTAGAGCTAACCCGAAATAAAAGTGATTAAATTCTCAGTTAGGCTGAACTTAACAAATCCATTGTCCTACGGACTTAGCAGACACGCGCTTAGCCGGAGATCTTACCATTTCAGACGCTCGCCACCGCCAGACTGCAACTGCCTACCGCCAGACTGCAACTCTGCTACTACCCGACTGCCACTGCCTACTACCCAGCGTGCTTCCTGAGAGTGGCTCACAAAGACAAACGGAAAGGGGCCAGAGGGGCAGCTTCCTATACCAACACGACAAGGGACGGACCGGACCATACTAAGAATAGAAACCTCTCTGCTTTAAGAAAGCGTAGCTACCTGTTCCGACGTTGGTCCTACTGTTCTCTAGCAGACAGCCTTGTCTGCTACCCTCAAGCATGCAACTACAAACACATTTGATCATTCATCCTCTCACACAGAAGGGAAGGGGGATGACAGTATCTTATCATATACAGTATATAACAGAAAGCGGATGTAGGTTCCGTATGAGACTGTGTGACATGAATTACATATAAACTGTGTTTTAAAGTGTAGTAGTGTGACAGATCGTTCTTGTTTACGTGTAAAAGTAACACGTTCCACTACTCAGTCTCCTCCCAGATAGTCAGAAACGCCACAGTAAATTTAGAAGAGGAATTTATTCCATAAAAGACAACAAATTTGAGAAATTAAACATGAAAGGAATCCAACAGAGACCTTTCATATGTCTGCTACCCTCAAGCATGCAACTACAAACACATTTGATCATTCATCCTCTCACACAGAAGGGAAGGGGGATGACAGTATCTTATCATATACAGTATATAACAGAAAGCGGATGTAGGTTCCGTATGAGACTGTGTGACATGAATTACATATTAACTGTGTTTTAAAGTGTAGTAGTGTGACAGATCGTTCTTGTTTACGTGTAAAAGTAACACGTTCCACTACTCAGTCTCCTCCCAGATAGTCAGAAACGCCACAGTAAATTTAGAAGAGGAATTTATTCCATAAAAGACAACAAATTTGAGAAATTAAACATGAAATGAATCCAACAGAGACCTTTCAAAGTTGCGACTCTCCTTTCTGCGTTCAATTCTGTAAGAGCTGGGAGCACTAAAATTTCTCCTGTTGATCCTTTAACTCTTTTCCAAAGGATTTGTTTAATGAAACAAAGTGAAGAAGAGTTAAAAGCCTTTCTGAAATATGAACTTGCTCCTTGCCCAATGTCCCTATTCTCAGAAAAAGGCATGCGAAAAGGAACAAAATCTTCATTGTATAATGCCTTCGTTCCAGTGGAAGATGAGAAGTCAGGTGGACCGAGTAAAGTTTTTGTCATTGATGGAGGGTACCTTATCCACAGAGTGACTTGGACTCGAAATGTTTAAGTCAATAGCCCAAAGCTATGTTTCTTAACTGCAACGTCATTTTGGATCTCAATTTGCTATTGTATTTGATGGGTATCCATGTGAAGGAGACAAATGTAGCACAAAGAGTGCTGAGAGGATTCGTAGGTCCAAAACACATTTTTCGGTTGACGTTGTGGTTGAATCAGAGATGGTGAACCAAGTCCCTCAGGACAAGTTCTTGTACAACGAACGAAACAAGATGCGTTTGATCACACTTCTTAAAAAGGAATTTCTGGAGTGTAGCATTGAAGTGCACCAGGCACAAGAATATGGTCACGTTATGATTGTAACATCTGCCATTTCAAGAACCAAATATTTTGGAAGTGTTGTCATTGTAGGAGAAGATGTTGACCTGCTTGTGCTCATAACCGGTTTGGTGCAAGGCATTGAAAACTTATTTTTCTTAAAGCCAGGAAGAGGAAATGCAGAAGACAAGTGGTTTTCCACTGCATCTTACAAGTTTGACAGTGAATATATTCTGTTCACTCACGCCTTTAGCGGATGTGATACATCCGCTTTTTTTGGTCAAGGAAGAATTAAGTGCTGCAATATTTTTGCGAAAAATGAACACCTAACTTCAGCGCTTTGCACGTTCAATAAACCACATGCTACCTGTGAAGAAATAATAAGAGCAGGAGAACAGGTTACTATCGCATTGTATAGTGGAGGTGTCAGCAGTTCCCACACACTAGACCATTTGCGGTACCAGCTATTCGCCAAATCTGCCACAAAAAGCAAACTGAATCTTGCACGGTTGCCACCTACACAAAATGCTGCACAACATCATTCGTTGTGGACTTACCAACAAGTCCAAAGTTGGATGGGAAACTAGAAACCTCCTGAAAAATGGAGCTGGAATCACAGTGACCACGGTCCAATACCCGTTATAATCAGCCAAGATCCAGCACCTGAAGCACTTCTTCACATTGTTTCATGCTCATGCAAGTTGAACTGTGGCGGAGCGTGCTCCTGCAGAAAAGTGAGTTTGCAATGTTCTTCAATTTGCAAGAAATGTATTGCGGTCAACTGCGAAAACGTGCCAAAATTTTTATATGAAGACAGTGAAGAAGATGTTACGGAGGATGTTGAGGAAACCGCTGACGAAATCAACTAACTTGCTGAGGCTGACTCGCTGTGTAAAGAAGAGGTCAATCTGGGATCAATTCTATGTACAGACCCTGAATCCGTAACTCAAGGTATTTCTGGTGACACTGAGGAACCTTACCCATCAAAACGTTGGAAGTGATGCTCATATTTGTCTCAAGTGCACTAAATTGCGATATTACAACTATTACACACCCAAAACTGTCAACATTTTTTAGTAACTGACAATGCATTTTAATTGTAATAAAACTAATTATTTTTAATGTCAACTGTGTGGCTTTTATACACAAGAATAATTACCTACCTAATTAAGTGCCCATTGCAGCTAATAATAGTTCAGTTTCCTGAGACAATTTATTTTGTGTGTGTGTGTATGTGTGTGTGTGTGTGTGTGTGTGTGTGTGTGTGTGTGTGTGTCTTAATGATGTATTTTTATATTTATAGTTTTACAAATACCAGGGCTGAGTTGGCCCACAGTGAACTTCAGGTAGTGATGTAAGAATCACAATAGTTGGGTGCCCAGCAATCCTCATGTCGCATACAGAGAAATTGAATACCTGAAAGTGAGGTGGTAAATTCCAACATATAACATGTGTATAATGTATTTATACTACACAAACAGAAACTGAAAAAATAGTGTTAAAAAATAAGATACCTTGCCACTGTACTCAAAATTTGAAAAATTGGTATTTTTTGAGGCGCTGTAGCGCCTTAGATATTGGGAGTAGGAAAAAATGGCAAGAATAAAATTTGTAGAGAATTCTGTGCTCTTTAAAAAAATAGACGTTAAAGAGATAGGAGCAAAAAAACAGATATTTTGAAGAAACTGAAAAAAGGCCGAAATATTCCAAGTTTTTTGACTGCAGAAAGTTTTCCCAAGCGAAATTTTGTTGGCAAAACTCGGTTTCTTTCCAACCATATGAACGATTGAAAAAATAAAATCTTCTACCCCACCTTTTGCAAGGTATATGTACTATTTGAATGGACTATATTGTTATTTCACACCAACGTTATTTTTGTTTTGTTTCATAAGAAATTTTTTTTTATTGCCTCCTACTTTTGAATGCAAGCCTTTACACGTTAATAGATAACCAGGTTTTGTGACAGTGTTTTTGAGAAGATTATATTGAAGACAGGTGTTCATTACAAGCTGTAAGTTTCTTGAGCTTTTATGCAAAAAACCTCGTAGGATAACATCGCTGTAATCAACTAAAGGAATTACAAACGTTCGTATAATTACCATTTTCAGGTCGAAATGGAAGAACTTTCTACTTTTTAATAGGGCTTGGAAAGACGCTACTACATTTTGAAAGTCTTAGGCTTGTGTTTGGCAAGGTTTTCATCTATTTTTGCTCCTAGACTCTTAAATTATTCCCATTTAAGATAATAGGTTATAGGGTTTCCTGAAATTTTGTATTAATGACCCTACAATGATCAACCTGAGCACTCTTGGTCTTGAATATAGTCCCAATTTGTGTCCAATATTATGCACACATTTCAGAACCGACATATTTGACTGGTGTTTTCAGTTAACTAATTTTTCAGTTAGGTATATATAATTGGAGTCCATCGTCATAGATATAGTATTAATAAATAACTTCGTAATAGCAAGTAGTACATCCTATCTTAATAGTGCCTTAACCTTTTCACGATTGGTTCAAACAGCCCAGTGCTCAGAATGCTCTTGTGCCTTACTTCAGATGTAAAACCTCTATCGGCGCCAATTCCTGATAGCTCGGCGTCTTTCCAGTGGCACCGTATTTCACTCACATTCTAAAATATGTAATAACATTAATTTCAGCTACTATATTATTCTGGAAATGTACAGTTGTAAGGATGTGATTGTCCCTATTCTGTGCTGTCGTCACCAGCCTCTTCTCTTGGCTTATTTATTCTATGAGGCATTAATGTGACTTCATAGCTGTACAAATCCATTGGTGTTTGCGATCATTTAATTATTTCATCATGTAGTAATAGCTCATATAGCTAGCTTCCTTTTCGTAGCACCTCTTGGCAAAACAGACTACTCTAGCATGGAACAGGATATACCGTTCCCGCATTACTCACTAAATTAACGTCGGTTTATTTAAAAAAAATTACTTTAAGATGCGCGAACAAAGTTCCGCTGCCTATAATGCATTCTAAGGAATAACACGTACAACGAGACCTAGCACTGGCTTTAAAATATTGTTGTAGTGACAAAAACGGCACTTGATTTAACTGTAATATGCATAATAAAACTAAAATTGGAACTCTGTGTGGAATGTGTGTAAACTGGCTTCATTTCGTTGTAGGATGATCAGTTTGCGTGTTTACGTACCTAATGCCGAATAGCCATAAGTGTAGACTGGTCGTTTAATAAATTAGCACATAAATTTAATTGTTTTGGAGGAAGAAGTAATCAGCAATAAAATACGAGGATTATTTCTACATTCTGTGTATACGTACGATACGTAAGAGCGATTTCCACATTATTGCTCACTTAAATTGCTTCCATGTATAGGTACTGCTGTGACGTCTTTCGCGCGATGAGTCGGTATGCCAGACATTACTCTGGTGCGCGCGCGGGCTTAATGACCGTAGGACTATCACGATCGCCAGTCTCAGAAATGTTCATTTCTGGCTGTCCACAGTTTCAGAGATATACTATCAACGAAGGCTTCCATAAATCATCACTACAGGGGCTCAGTTTAGGGGAAGTAATGGCAACAGATGTGTTAGTTCCTGACGTAAGAAGCCTTGGAGGCAACAGCACGCAAAACCTTGAATACCAGATGCACACTAAGATCCCAGTAATCGTTGGAGCGGAGTTCAAGCAAACTAAGAAACAGCTCATAAAATTGTAAGTTCCATGGTTGACTTTAGCAAACATCATAAAATCCTTATGCTAGTGTCAATTTTAGCTCGGAACATAAAATCAGAGGTGGCATGCATACTGACGTCAGAAGACGTGTGCAAGGAATATCACAGGTAGAATTTCATGAAGGAAATGTATAACATCTTTAACGGAAGAGGCTCTGCGCGATGGAAAACACACAGAATGATTAAGTCAGAGCTGTACTAAAGTGCTGGGGGTTGTAATTAAGGGAGATGCACCTATGATCGCATGATTTTTTTCGGTCGGTACTTCAGGGAGTGACTCGTTTTAAACCACATGAAGGAATACGCACTGCCGGCCGCGGTGGTCTCGCGGTTCTAGGCGCGCAGTCCGGAACCGCGCGACTGCTACGGTCGCAGGTTCGAATCCTGCCTCGGGCATGGATGTGTGTGATGTCCTTAGGTTAATTAGGTTTAAGTAGTTCTAAGTTCTAGGTGACTGATGACCACAGCTGTTAAGTCCCATAGTGCTCAGAGCCATTTTTTTTGAATGCGCACTAGAGAAAGCCATAAATACAGGGCTATTCAAAAAGAAGGAACAGATCTGAAACGTTTATTGCTTCCAACCTATATAAGATAAAAACACTATTCCTGCGTTCCTGGAAAGTAAAAAGTTCAAATGTTAATGCATTAAGTGTGAGCACTGCGATTTAGACGACAAATATCAAAACGGTGGCTCACTTCCTGCCACACGCAAAGCTGCTGTTCTCTCATTACCGAATTCACAGTGTCAACAAAGCGATGTCGCAATCTTTCAAGAGTGTCAGGCATAGAGAGGGGATAAAAACGCTGTCTTTTATGTAGCCCCCGTACAAGAGTCACAAGGTGTGAAGTCTGGAGACCTGGGAGGGCACCGACGATAAACTTCATTCTCTACTCCTTCTCTTCCAATCCAACGTCCAGGAAAGGTGTCATTCAGGTGAGGTCGGACGTGCTTAGTGAATTTCCCACCTGAAATTTTCTCTTTCCAGGCACGTTGCAATTGCGTTCCTTCTTTTCGAAGACTCATGTAGTTTCCGCCATTTATTAACTTCTCGTTGTTGTTAGATAAGAGGTTGCGTTCAGCGCTGTATTAGCAAATATTTCGGGTGCTGCACCTGCACATTATGGTGCCGCAATTAAAGGTATTTGAAATATATTGTTAGTTCTTCAGGTACAAAATTATGATAAATAAAATGCTGTACTCTTAGAACTCTTTACTTAACAGGTAAGCCATACTTCGAAGTATGGCTTCATGCACCATCTGGTACTCTGAAACAGAAGAAGGTTTTATACCGCGGAACAAGTGATATTTAGAAATGAACTCAGTTTTTTTAGTGTCTTAATAATTCAATTATCATAAAAATCTGAATTTGTTTTTGTTTGAAATACATTCTGTTTCAAAATGTATTTCACTCCTAACTGGTTTTTGATAATACTTGATTTCTCCTAGTGTTTATTGATGTGTAGTAGACTAATAATGTAACAATAGACAGTTAGGGCCTAAGTACGACAGTGAAAAGATTATCTCGATTGCACTGCTTTTAATTTTCAATCGAATATTTGTACGTAGATACATGAACATGTGGTATCTCGGACTTGTTGTCAGATTCGGAAAACTTCAATTTTCCGGGAATATTTCACTAACTTCAGAGAAAGACTATAGCACCTAGAAAGTGAATTTCGACATTTAAACATGAAATAGGAAATATATTACACTCCTGTTACAGAAAAGCGAAATTCTAAAACGTGTAGCCAGAGACAACACTTCCCCATAACGTAAAATTCGTGGTTCTCTTAAGACATATCTAAGACACTGCCCAATATGCTATGCTCTGAACCTCAGCCACGTCTCAAAGTTACTCAGCGTGACGGTGAAAACATAAGAACAAAAATTTTTTTGGTTTCTCACGATTATTAATATCAGTAGATCCCACCCAGTCCGAGACCATTACCCCTAACTTACTTCAGATATGCTAGTGCCTGCACCTCCTCCGTCCCCCCTTCCTTCCCCAGCCATCATCCTTAGTACCTAACTAAACTACAGAATGAAAAAAAAACTTTGGAAGCGTTGGTATTTTAAATGATGAAAGGTAAATAATATTTTGCTTTATGGGCGTTCTGTTAAACTATGAACTAATGAGTCACAGAGGCATTTCGTAGTGCCGATTTTTGACCCTTTTTGTAGTGTGGTGCAGCAATTCTATGTGCATCGTGAGTGCTACATACAAGTGCTCCTCAGAAAGGGAAGCTGTTTCTCCACACTGGGTGCAGACACTTGTTAATAAACATGCACGGTCTGTACCACTCTTCATCCAAGCCACACCTGCTTCAGTCTGACCCTACATTTCCCATGAAAATGAACAAAGCTAAACTGCTTACTCTGTACTTGCTCTGTATAAGTCACTTTGTAACCTCCCCACAATAATTTAAAACCATTAATATAAATAAATATCGTCATTCAGTGTAACCTGCCCACAAAATTCTTTCTGATTTAATCTAAGCTCAAAACAGAAAATATTAACATAAATAATATCCACGTTTAGTGTAAGCTCAAAACAGAAAAATTCCTAAACCTCTCAACAGTAAAAATTATAATTATGTCGTTCACATTCAGTCTAACGTCCCAATAAAAAAATGAATTCAGTAACTTGGTAATAAAACAATGTAACTAACCGCTCAATTAAATTGTCGCTCACTTATGACTTTTCAATAATTCACTGTGAATTTAACCTCGTAAATTTTGGACGACAGCAACGCTGCGTCATGGCCCTGAAAGATCATTCTGAATAAAAAAAGGAAAAATTCTTACCTCAATGAAGTCGCCGGATATATCTGCTCTTACAATAAATTTTTCTGGCACAGCTCTGTGCAATGCTGGCCGACCTATCTGTCATTTATGAAAGGAAGCAACTGATTTTTTTTTCTTTTGCAACAATCGGGATGATCATGGATGGGAGAAATTAGTAAATTGTTTAAATTGAAATCAATGGTTGTTAAAAGTTACTTTTTATGAGGAAGATTATTATTACGAGATTTTTAAAACATTTACCTGCGACTTGAGATAACATTACTACATATGCGCGAGGCTGCTTTTTACCTTATACAATAATACTCAGGCTCCGGCATCGCTGCACCACGACCGGGCCAGCCAACACGATACACCAGACCAGACCAGAGCAGACTGCAGACTAGCAACAACTTACTGCTACAGCTACACAGTTCCTACTGCAGTCAACACTGCTCTCTGGTCAGAGATTTTCTTATACCTTGCATATCACAGGCAGCGCATGAGCAATACATCGAAATTACATCTGCTCGGACCTCTTACAACTTGAATATAAGTCTCTTTATTTCAGAAATGACTGCAATTGTAAAGCTTTAGGTAGACACTGCTTTGCGTTTGACCACTGTCTGGCCACTGCCACCGGTAAAAGTAATAGAAATGATGACAGTAATACACTGCAGGTCCTATAGCAACTTAATAGCCTTAGTACAGTTGCCGATGTGTGTGCTGTAAAATAGTTCGTTTAATTTTGTGAAGTGAATAATAGGCAGTTTTTTGTCTATTGTGGGACCCATCTGCAAGTCGGAGAAGACATTCTCGTGAGATATTTAACCGTATGTGGTATACTACAATACTAGGAGAAAGGATGATCTTCACTATTCAAGATTAAATCTAACTTTGGCACAGAAAGGGGTGAATTATGCTGCCACTAAGGTCTTTGCTCACTTACCAAATAGTATCAAAAGTCTGACAGAAAACCAACAAGTATTTAAGAAGAAATTAAAAGTATTTCTGAATGACAATTCCTTCTGCTCCATAGAGGAATTTTTAGACATAAATTAAGAAAAAAAAGAAAAAACCAAACAAAAAAATTATATAAAAAATTAAAAAAAATAAAAGTAAAAAGTTGTTATATTAACTTAATTATGTTGTTAAATTAACTTAATTATGTGCTGTATTGGAAAATTTGACTCGTTCCACATCATTACGAAATATCGTATTCATGATCCATGGAGTATTAATCTAATCTAATCTTGGGAGGTTCTCCTGTGGGTTATCAGAAGCAAGAGTTGCGGAA
This sequence comes from Schistocerca nitens, assembly GCF_023898315.1. NCBI lineage: Eukaryota > Metazoa > Arthropoda > Insecta > Orthoptera > Acrididae > Schistocerca > Schistocerca nitens. The sequence continues at coordinate 121,933,807 of NC_064622.1, read as the reverse complement.
AAGTTTATGTAGGAATGACTGGACTATCAATCGACACCAGGATCAAAGAACATAAGCGACATTGCAGGTTGGGGTAGGTGGAGAAATCGGCCGTGGCAGAGCACACTCAGTGAGACGGACCACGTAATAAAATTCGCCGACACGGAAGTTCTGGCTGTAGAGAGAAGCAGTATTACACGCGCTTGTTCAGAGAAGCTGTAGAAATACAAAACCACGCGAACAGTTTCAACAAGAAAGAGGAAAGCCTTAAGGTAAACGGATCTTGGCTTCCCGTACTGCAGCGAACGACCGTCGCAGGTAGCAAGAGGAGAACCGCACCGGAAATGACCGCGGAGAGGCCCTCGGACGTTGGCGCGCCAGGTACATATAGTCTGCGGCGGCGAGCTCACAGTGCAACTCATACAAACAGGCGCTGAAGCGAAAGCAAGACAAAAGCAGGGTACTGTACGACATACCACGCCCAAGGCCAGCGCCGAACCCAGTAAGGAACGGCGTAACGTTTGCCACGGTTGCACGCCCTGGCGGAACGGTACAGGCTGCGGAACCTCAGCGCCCTACACACACACGTGAAACAACCGCTGCAACAGCCACACAACAGCCACAGACAACACATGAAACCCATCAAGCATCGGTACCAACACCTATACCCCCAAACAACACGACCCCACTCCCGGAAATCACGAGCTGCGAAGAAACGCACCATATACAGGAAAACACATCCACACAAGAACCCCCCGAACCCCAAGCCCAGAGGAGGAATAGACGTACTCGCAAACACAGGGCGGGGAACACGAAATCACCACAACAGGCCACGCAGCAACAACAGAACAGCAACACACAGGAAAACAGTCAACAAGACACCGAGACTGTAACTCACACTACCATCCCCCTCACCACAGAAGTAACACAGGCGCCACAACATCTGCCACAAAGCACAAATGCCGCCCCAAACAACACACCAATACCCGCACAAGCGGCCGCTAACCCCACAACAGCACCTCAGGCTGCCACACCCAACACCAACACATCACCTGGGGGAATACTGGAAACACTATTCCCCCGACACACGACCATTGAAATCCTTACCAAGGTGCTGATGGCCGTCACTACACTCATCACCCAGCTCATGAGCGCCGAACCCGGGCAATACTGGGCTGTCATACACACCGCCATCACAACACTCTTTCACACTCTTACGTGAATAATACGCCACACCCGGCCCATAACGCAGACCCGCACACACTATCACGGATCCTGTTCTGGAATGCAGACTCGATCCACAACAAAAGGGCAGAATTTGCCGCGTTCATGGAGCGCAAGGGAATCCTTGTCGCGCTACTGAGCGAGACTAAACTTAAACCGCACAAACAATTAAACTTTCCTGGCTACTGTGTCTATCGTACCGACCGACCGGGCGACGCCGTGGCAGGTGGAACTGCAATCGTCATACACAAAGACATTGAGCACACAAACATAGAGCTCCCTGAACTGGAAAAAATCGAGGCTACGGCCGTCAGAGTCAAGTTCAACGGAGCCTACACCACACTGATATCGGTATACAACAGCCCTGTAGGCATTTCAACACGCGATATCAGCACATTACTCAACATTTCACCGCGAGTAATAGTCGCTGGAGATCTGAACGCAAAACACCCAGAATGGAATTCACGCATACGAAATCCCAACGGCAAAAAACTGTACGAACATTCACTTGGCAGAAACTACATTATACTAGCGCCGACTGAACCGACGCACATTCCCTATCAGAGGGGACACAGGCCAGACGTGATAGACATGGCCCTCATCAAGGGCATTACAACGACACTCAACGTTGCCGTTGAAAACGATCTGCCCTCAAACCACCAACCTGTAATACTATACATTGAAGAAACACTGCAGCACATGGAACAACGCAAGATGTTGGACTACGGGCGCGCGAATTGGACAAGGTTCAAGCAAACGCTCGATAGCCACATCCCGCCTTTACACGAAATTAATGAAACAGCACAAATTGACGAGGCAGTAGAAACCCTCACTAACGCCGTCCAGGACGCAATGGCAGGCACCATACCTGATCGCACCTCACAACAACGCAGTGCGGCCCTGCCCCAGGAAATCCTGGGCCTAATCTCAATGAGGAACCGCCTCAGGAGACAATGGCAGCGCACCAGGCGTCCGTACTTCAAACGGCACATTAACAGACTACAGGGCATCATACACGATAAAATACAAACACATAGAACACAACAGTGGAACCAAAAACTCGAAGGGCTGGACACCACACGACCTGGCGTGTGGCAACTAGCCCGACACTTCACCAGGGAGAAAATATACACCCCAACGCTTCAGGGGCCCGACGGACCTGCATACTCAGCGGAAGAGAAAGCAGAACTAATGGCCCGAACACTTGCAGCGTCATTCACACCGAACCAGGTACCATCAGATCCAGTGTTCACACTTGCTTCTGACCAAGAGGTTACACGCATTCTAGCCCAATCATCGCGCGACGACATTCGACATGCTAGCACAGCCGAAGTCTCCTAGGCTATAATGCATTCCGCTGCTAGGAAAGCCCCTGGTCATGATGGCATTCAAAACCGTGTCCTCCAGGAGTTCACGGATAAAGCAACTGAGTACCTAACACACATAACGAATGCCATACTAAAACACCAACACTTCCCCACCTTTTGGAAGACGGCCAAGGTCCTGATGTTCAGGAAGCCGGGGAAAGACCACAGCCTCCCACAAAATTACCGACCCATCAGCCTTCTGAGCTCGCTCAGTAAGATTGTTGAGAAGGTGATTCTCAAACGCTTCACTAGGCACTGCATAACAAATGACATCCTGAGACCGGAGCAATTCGGCTTCAGGAATCACCACTCCACAACACAACAACTCCTACGGGTCGTTGAACATATAACACATGGCTTCAACATAAACAAAGCTACAGGGGCAGTGTTCCTGGACATCGAAAAGGCTTTCGACCGTCTATGGCACAACGGCCTCATCCGCAAACTCAGCGACGCGGGATTCCCCGACGGGCTGCTGCGTCTAATACACTCATACCTCACAGACAGGAGTTTCAACACTGACGTGCAGGGAAAACAATCAACACGACACGGTATACACGCGGGAGTACCCCAGGGAAGCATCCTAGGGCCCCTACTGTTTAACCTCTACATAAACGATCTCCCAACCACACACAACACAATGATGGCAATCTACGCGGATGACACAGCCATCCTTGCGCAAGATTGGAAACCATCAAACATTACGTCACGCCTACAGACTGCACTCAGAGTGGCCGAGCCTTGGTTGGAGAAATGGCGTGTTAGAGTGAACGTCGACAAGTGCGAAGCCGTTCTGTTCACTAGAAGACCGAAGCAACTGCGCAAACACCGCTACTGCAGACCAATAACCCTACATGCACGTCCAATACGTTTCCGCGAGAAAGTCAAATACCTCGGTGTCTGGCTGGACCGGAAATTACTCTGGGGGGACCACATACAACACATGACCAACCGAGCTAGCGCGAGGCTCAAACAGCTCTATCCTATGCTCAACAGGCGTAGCACACTGAACAGAAGGGTGTCGAGGTCCATGTACATGACACTTATCCGACCCCTGATGACGTACGCAGCTCCTGTCTGGGGATACGCTGCGCCTACACGCCTGCGCCGTCTGCAGCTCATACAAAACAAAGTACTCAAAATCATAAGCAATGCTCCACGATACACACGCATCGCGGACCTTCACCGGGAATACCGACTTGAGATTCTCACGGAGGTAATCCACAAACTCACCACAAGACTATACAGAAACTCCAGACATTCGCAGAACCCGTTTATTCTGAATCTGGGGAACTACGACCACAACCATAGATGGAAACATAAAAGACCAAAAGACATACTTGTAAGGGCATAACATCTATGGCCAAGCATACGCAAACATAACAGTACAGGCGAGCCCCTGTTAATCAGACGCCATTACTGGATATCCAGCTGAAATATACTGCCGAATAACTGGCACCACACAGGGAAGCCGTACCGTACACTGCATGCAAACAAGTTCCACACATCCCCCACACAGTGAGACGATCTATGGGCGATCTCCCACTACTGTATAACGATCTTGATTGTCCCAGGAATGTAGCAGCTGCAGCCACTGGGACACATCGCCATCGCTTGTCACGGTAATGATGCATGATACCCATACTAACAAATCCAACCTTGCATGAGCTATCGCAGCTAGTAAGCCACTACTGCTCTTACTACCCATCCCACTGTCGCAGAGGTTTTTTTCCCACGGCACGAGTCATGGCACTTTTTTTCCCTCTGCTCTTCAAATCGCTACCCTCACTCGCGTTTCGTCCACTATCTATCACCTGATGGACCGTGTTAATGCGTAGTCTTACCCAGACGCACGGACAACATCACAGCCCAGCATCCTGTGATCCACTTACTAGATAACTAACATGTTTACGGAGGTGACAGTAGAACTTTTGGTTTGGTCACCACGTTGGTGCGGGCGTGGAGGGGCCCCATCTCTTTCTTTTTAGCTCTGCTCCAGTTCACCACGGGCAATGGAGGGTGAAGCTTCGACAATGCCAGCCACTCGTGCTGGCGAAACGTCAGAAAAATCATCAGATGAACGTCGGCAGAAGAACCCAAACAGAAGCCAATAGGCAGTTTGACAACAATAATTGTTTTTGAGGTGTAATTTCTTGTGCCCATTCGACACTGTGGTCCAAAGTTAGTGTAGTGTGTTATTGGTTTTATCGATGCGTATTAACAGGAACAGTAAACACGGAGAATAGTCGCTACTTCAACAGCGATTGTGCGGCGCTTCTGCTTGGCGGTAGCGCAAAACAGGGAGGTGATATCGCTGCTGAATTGCGACTAATTCTTCGTGTTTTAGTGTCGCTGTTAATATATATCGGTAAAAGGAATATCGCGCTAGACTGTTTTCAGACCGCTGTGTCGAATGGGTACGTAAAAATGCATTTAAGAAATAATATTGTTGTTAATGCGAAACAGTCGGACTAATTCTATCGACGCTCAGTGTCACGTAAAAGACGTGATGAGCAGCATTTGTTTGGACTGACACCAACTACACACTGCAAAAAAGAAACTGCAAATATAGGTTGAGACACCAAAGAAAATGATCCTGACGATACTTAGGAGAGACACCTGTGTAGGCTGAGTGTCAGTTTTACTGTCACGGATGTATGGTACAAAGTTAGCATCCACCACATTATCTGTTGCATTATACTAATATTTGAGCCTCAGTGTAATTATTGTTATTCCACGTAATAAGTGTTACAGTCTTAGAAAATAGAGACTCCTTCTTCAACTAAATTTGTTAGGTGACTGAAACACAATCGAACGCTTTTGTTCTTATTCTTCAGAAAATTTAATTTACCCTCAGGAGGTAACACCCCCATTCTGGGAACCACTTCTTTAGATTTTGGTACCACATTACTGTCATCCTTCCACGTACGATTTTACACATACTTCACTTGAAATGAAGATGACCAACAATTTCACTTTTATACGGAATTCTTCGCGTCGTGGAAATCCGCGAAGTACAACGCGGCTGTTTTTGCGCCGTAGGCGGTGCGTTGGCGGCATCCGCGTTTATCCCCGCACAAAGAACACGGCTCGGTCCGACAGCAGGACGAATGGAAGCGCAATCGGATTTCTATTTCTGGTGCCGGTAGGTCGGCCCACGTGCCGCGCGCGTGTCCGCTGCCCACACAACATCACGCCCACCTCTCGCCACCGGTGCTGACGCACTGCGGGACACCGCCCAGTGCAGATGTCCGGCGGACGTACACGGCCACCGGAGCTGTTTCTGTCACAACGGCAGGAGGAGCGGCTGGCGGGGCACTCTCCCGCCCTCACTATAGCTATATTGGCACAGAGCGCAAAACCCAGCTTTCGGGCAGCAGTAGGGGGCGTAGAGGCACAGACCACAAAATTCTGCTCTCGGTTCCTGGAATGCCAACACGAATGCCCTTTATATCATCTTTTCGTCTCAGATAAGACATAACACGTTAATGGAATTTCTAAACCGTTTTCTTGTAGATGAAAAGTGGCCAGACGCACAATAACCAAAAATCAATGTCATCTCACAACTTCGTACACAGGGTGTAACGGATTTAAGTGTAGACACAGTCCGTGATGCGATTGATTGGTTATGACTGTTCAGGGGGCCATCGGCGGTATTGCCGAACACGGCTTACGGCACTCCGCGCCTGGTCGCTGATACACACGTTCTCTAACAGCAGAAACAAAAGCTTCGATGACCTGCAGGTCATATTTCTACTCGTGAATTTATTTACAGTTGCTACTTGCAATATGTAAACTCTAAAAATTTAAAGAGCCAGTTAGTATCTAAATCATAAATTTACTATTTCGGAAGTGCACATCAGTACACAATCCGCTGCAGAGTCAAAATCTCATTCTGGAAATATCCCCAGGCTATGGCTAAGCCATGCTTCTGCAATACTCTTTCTTTCAGGAGTGCTAGTTCTGCATGATTCGTAGAAGAGCTTCTGTGAAGTTTGGAAGGTAGGAGACGAGGTACTGCCTGAAGTAAAGCTCTGAGGGTGGATTTTGTGTAGTGCTTGGGTAGCTCTGTCGGTACAGCACTTGCCCACTAAGGCAAAGGTCTGGCACACAGTTTTAATCTTCCAGGAAGATTAATCTGCCAAGAAGTTATATAAATTTATTTGTTAAAATTCACAGTAAAAATGAAAACTATTTTCTCAAATCCTAGAACATCGACAGTTTTTGTATTCATTGTTAAATATTACCATCATTAATTAATTCTGCAACGATCGACATAGTAATCTATCAGCGTATTAACAGCTACAGTCTGATGATGCTGCTCGCAATATGATGGTAGGTCGATGGCACGCTTGCACCGTACATTCCTGAGTACGTTGTAATTACGCTAATGGGGAAACACGACTTACAGTTCTGTTGGAATCTGACTTAGAATAACTTTCTTTAGCTATGCTCGAACTGTCAATATTACCTCCCAGATTAATAATTAAGTTTTGAAAGCATTCATCCACAACGCCTTCTGTTTTGGCTGATTCTCTGGAGACACTTGCAGTGCTGTTCACTATTCTCGTCCAGATCTCGCTTTTCACTTGACTGACAGCTGCTACAAGGAGATTTTCAACTTCAGAGACGGTGAAATTTTTATTGTTTGCAGCAACGTAATTTTTTATTTGCGCCCATACCCCTTCAATGCCGCTGAATCGACAATGGTATCGAGGAAGCCGAACGATTTCATGTCCGTCCCCTTTAGCTATCTCATCAATTATGTGTGTTGGAAATTGTGCTTTATTTTGTGCCACAATTTCGAGCAATTCAGCCTTCTTCTAATATTCTCTCAAATTCACTTTTCTTCGTTTCAGATGTGATATAATATTGTCTTTTTTTGCTGCAGAAACCGGTGTCTTATTGTGGACACCGGAATAATCTGGGGAATTAACCTTAAAGATGACTGACGAAGTTGTCAGATTCGACGTAAGCGATGTCTCGAACCACTTTTGAAATACTACAATGTTCATCTTTTCTTGGTGATTACATGTCTTTCTTGAACGAAACACTGGCAAACAGTTTGGCACAAAACCACCATATATTGCGAGGTGCCGGGGCTAGCAGTGTATTTGACACTAAATTCTTCTTGAATCTACATATGTAAATGATGCTCTAAGCCCCCCCTATTCTAACTCCGACTTTTGCTGTTGCACAAGGATAAAAAAAAAACACGCGAACTGACCCTAATCAACCCTGCCAGTGGAGTAGAGGAGAGTTTGGCACCTGCAATAATTTAATTTGATAAATAAGTTAAATAAACGATGGTTTCATTAACATAGTGGGAAATGATGGGTTGCTCTACCGATTAACAGAATGAAAGTTCTGTCCAAAATAACAATATGATTTATTAAGACTAAACACAAAATAATAAAAATAACACATGAAATATTTATAATACACCAAATTGGCTCAAATTGGAGACTCATACAAACACTGTAAAGGTGAAGTTGTCCCTAAACTAGATCGTGAGATTTAGGACGAAGTGGTATGTGGAGCCAATTCCCTGCCATTCATATCTCAAGAGAGACACACAGCTAACCCAACAGTAATTGCTGCTACTCAAGACAGAACAAAGTTAGAAAAAGACGAACAGGCGCGCTCTGTTGAGCTCTGATTGACTAGGAAAATCCCTATCTGCCGGTGCTGCGGACATACATTACCAAACTGTCTTCTTGACTGCCAGAACACGATCTGGCGTATCGGCGGCGATGGCTGGTTGCTTCGACGTCCTCGACCGAAAGGCGAGAGCCGACTACCCACAAGAGCACCTGTACAGGGCGAACACAGAACATTCCCGCCCCCACGACAGTGGCCGTGGTTAAACGTTCCAATCAGCAACTCGAAAACCGGCGGAAAATTCCACTCCATTGCCGGAGCACTACCGTTCCACCAATGGAGATTCTTGGCGCCAATTTCTGCGTTGATTTTGCTACGTCACGGAGCTATGCCCTGAGCAAGCCAATCACAGTTACTATTTTGCAGAAAGCGCGGGAATCTTCCCGCCACAACTGCCTGGGTACACAAGTCATTCCCACGCCACGCTGGTAGCCCGCCAGAAAGTGTTTTCGCTAAGTTTCTGCGAAGTAACAGAACCTCTAGCCCAGCCGCTACTTCCCCGGTGGGCGTGTCTCTTGACAGTGTCGGCGTCTGGAAAGCATTCACTCGACTGCCTCACACACGTCGGCTTAACCCTCTCGAGATCAGTGGAGCCCGCCTGTCACCGGACCACCTGGGTGACGAGAGACGCTGCGTGGGAAGTCCGCGTGTGAAGGTATAGCAACTTTCCACCGCATGCAATTAGAGAGGAGAATCGTAAGATAGAAATATGAGAGGGGGCTCATGCCACCTCTCAATATTAGTGAACGTAAAATAATAATTCACCCTCCTTTTGCAACAGGCACAGCCATTGTCCCCTCGGGCGTTCCATCACTCCAGCCTCTACGTAATCAATTACTGGCAGTAATCCAAGCTTCACCTATCCACACTTTATTTTTGAATCTCACATCCATGACCCTGCGCAGATATCTCCACCGCCCTGCCACTACATCTGTCCTATCCGTTAATATTTTGCGTCCGTCAAACAATGAACAGCTCAAGCCTGTGCCTTTCAACACTCCACGCAATGAAAATCTGCTTCGTTTAACATAATGCCCCCACCAGCCTGTGTCCGTGGCACGCTGCACGTTTGGAGCATCAGTTCACCTTGATGACGGCGTTTGTGGAGATGACGAACGACCGAGTGTAGCAAAAATGTGATGCACACGAAGAGCTGATACTTTTCCATTGACAGACGCTCGAATCCCGAAGGTACCGTGCCGTCCGAAATCGTAACTGACAATCTCGTGGGGTCAAGATGTGAACAGGCAGGGATGGTTTGCTGCGGAGCTCCATGTTCAACAATATACGATGAACGGTGTGCTCCAAAGCGCTTGTGCGTGCACCAGCATTGCGCTCTTTCGGCACATGCCACAGATCACTACTTTACAGTGCAGGAAAGCCCCCGAAACCAAAATTCAGTGATGGGTGGACGTCCAACCATTTCGCTCCTAGCGGTAGCTTCACTATCCTACTTCTATCCGCAGATGCCCACGACAGTAGCACATGAACATTCAGCCAGCTACGCCGTTTTCAACATGCTCTTTCGCAGGCTCTGTGTAATAATAATCTGCCCTTTGTCGCGGACGCTCATCTCAATGGATTTCCCCATTTGTAGTGCACATCTTCGCTAAGGTGATCCCCCGTCTGTGTCTGCTCCGCTTACATACTATTGCTGCAGCGTCACTTGTGCGCAGTGCCACCTGGCGGCATCCAATTTCGTAGTAGGCAGTGGTCATAATGTTTTCGCTTATCAGTGTATTTAACCCTTGCTACCTTCTGAATTTCAAAGTGTGCTTTCCAGTCAACTTTGTTAATAAAATACGGTTGACATTATTTATTCTGGGAGCGATCTAAATTAACATAAAAATAGAAACAACAAACTAAAATTCCACTATCACTTTTGTAGAGCACTGATTAGCATAACCGGTTTCGGCAAACTTTGTTACCGTTTTCGAATTTTATGCACAACACTTCAACAAGTCAATAAAATCAAAAAATGATATTTGGTTATCCGAATAAATGCTATGCCAATCGCGACTATTTGACGTTTATTACTTGTGTTTACATTTCTTAGTAATGCTTTACAAATCGTGTCCTTTAGAAGTTCATTACTTCTATTTACAGTTACTAATAGTTCTTTCCTTTAGACATAATTTTATTTAGTCCATTTTATTTTTGTTATCGTGCATTCCACCTGTGAAGGAGATGGCGGGCTGTCGAAGAGCACTGCCCTTTTCAGCCAATAGTTGGTTGTAGTTTGTGCTGTTGTAACACCATTTATTTAGGACGATTGGGTGCTAGTTTAATTCTCTAGAGTTTTTAATTGCATGTAGATGGATAGATGAGAGGAAGATGTTGTTCATTAAGTCTCCTTCATTCCAAATCCCGGAATTTGTCTTACATTTGACGGAAAAACCTCTCGGTCAAAAAGAAAAAAAAAGTCTCTGGAATTGGTTACCCGTTGTTCTTCATATTATCTGAGTGGTCCTGGGAATGTTATATTGTGATCTTGGACTTTTCTTGATGTAGATAATTTCAGTCTAATTCTGTAGAAGATGAAAAAATTTAAAATGTTTTCAATCTAGAGAATAATGTTTTCTTCTATTATGTTTGATCGAAGTAGGTTGTTCTTTGCATATCACGCTGCTACATCATCCAAATCCTTGTCGGTGTTCTTGGTCTGTTGACAGTTTTACTGATTTCTTCGTTTTCTTGAGGATTCTGTAGAAATGAATTCTATACTGCTTCGATAATTATGTAGACACTAAATGCATATTTGAGTTTTAGAAAACCAGATGTTGTTGGATCATGGTGCAAGAATGATTTCCTAAGTCTATTGGTAGATTGTTTGTTCAGCCCGAATATGGTAATTTGTTCTTTTATTCTATCTAACATATTATTGGTTTAACTTTTTGTGAAGGGAATTTGTTGGGAAGTCATTGCGTAGATCTCCTATTAATAGCATCCTCCGGTCAGCAGACAGAATATTTTTCGTTTGGTTAGATGACATCATCCATGCTTGTGTTCCATATTCGAGAATGGGAGGACTAATATTTTGTGTGTAAGAATGGCAACTTGTTGCTCCACTCCTCGCGTTATGAGACGTACTAAGTTAAGTCGGCTTTCAGCTTGTTTAATCTTTTGAGTTCTGCCAATTTAAGAGTTCATCTAGATAGATTCCATGATATTTGACGTCCGGTTGTGGAGTAATTTCTTGTCCCCAGATCCGAATCTTGAGTTTGTGGGTGTCTTATTGTTGGTGATTAGTAAGATTTATACAGGGTGTTGCATTGATCGTGACCGGGCCATATATCTCACGAAATAAGTGTCAACCTCAATGCATTTGGTAATACGTGTAACGACATTCCTCTCAACAGCGAGTAGTTCGCCTTCCGTAATGTTCGCACATGCATTGATAATGCGCTGACGCATGTTGTCAGGCGTTGTCGATGGATCACGATAGCAAATATCTTTCAACTTTCCCCACAGAAAGAAATCCGGGGACGTCAGATCCGGTGAACGTGGGGGCATGCTGCGACGACCAATCCACCTGTCATGAAATATGCTATTCAATACCGCTTCAACTGCACGCGAGCTGTGTGCCGGACATCTATCATGTTGGAAGCACATCGCCATTCTGTAATGCAGTGAAACATCTTGTAGTAACATCGGTAGAACACTTCGTAGGAAATCAGCATACATTGCACCATTTAGATTGCCATCGATAAAATGGATGCCAATTAACCTTCCTCCCATAATGCCGCACCACACATTAACCCGCCAAGGTCACTGATGTTCCACTTGTCGCAGCCATCGTGGATTTCCCGATGCCAAATAGTGCATATTATGCCGGTTTACGTTACCGCTGTTGGTGAATGACGCTTCGTCGCTACATAGAACGCGTGCAAAAAAACTTTCATCGCCCCTTAATTTCTCTTGTGCCCACTGGCAGAACTGTACACGACGTTCAAAGTCGTCGCCATGCAATTCCTGGTGCATAGAAATATGGTACGGGTGCAATCGATGTTGATGTAGTAATCTCAACACCGACGTTTTTGAGATTCCCGATTCTAGCGCAATTTGTCTGCTACTGACATGCAGATTAGCCACCACAGCAGCTAAAACACCTACTTGGGCATCATCATTTGCTGCAAGCCATGGTAGACGTTTCACATGTGGCTGAACACTTCCTGTTTCCTTAAATAACGTAACTATCCGGCGAATGGTCCGGACACTTGGATGATGTCGTCCAGGATACCGAGCAGCATACATTTCACACTCCCGTTGGGCATTTTGATCACAATAGCCATACATCAACACGATATCGGCCTTTTCCGCAATTGCTAAACGGTCCATTTTAACACAGGTAATGTATCACGAAGGAAATACCGTCCTCACTGGCGGAATGTAACGTGATACCACGTACTTATACGTTTCTGACTATTACAGCGCCATCTATCACAAAGCGAAACAAGTGTTCCAACTAATCGTTCGTGTTTCTTTACGTACTACACGATTATGTAATAAAAATGAGGGTTTCCATTAAAAAAAAAAACGAAGTTGATATCCGTTTGACCTATTGCAGTGCCATCTGTTTTCCCGCTTCAAACTAAACGAGATTCGTTCTTTGTAGTTTTTTTCGTTTGGTGCTTATTCCGTGAGATATGTGGCCCGGTCACTATCAATGGACCATCCTGTATGTCTGAATAACGCAAGTTGGCTTTGGAGTTATTAGGTAAGATTCTCCATTCACTGCGCCAGGTTTCAAGTTTTCTGATGTAACTATTGTCTTGTTAACTGACTTCACTGTAGGTGGGTCCATGAATACAGTAAGTGGTTACAACCGCGTTCAGTGTTATGACTTCATTCCGCCACCTGGGTCTTGCGAAGTCAGCTGTACTTAGCAATCGGGAGATGACGCCACCCTGAGGGTCTTCCTCTCTGAGTGTGAATCAAGATGATATTTGATCCCCTGCTTGTACTTGTACTTTTCTATTTCCAATGAGGTTAGCCATTAATTGCGCAATTTCAGGTTGGAAGTGGTAGTTGCACGCTTTGTGAAGAAGTTCCGCTTACTATACATCATTGAAGATCAGAGAGGGGTGCAGTCACATCTGTTAGGTTGCAGGCTTCCGCTACTTTGCTAGTTAGTATTAATAATGGGTCAGCGGTACTATGTCTCCTGAAACCATCTCGTTCGTATAATAGAACGCTGTTGTTTACTGCAAACTTTTGTATTTTGTTGTTAAATCTTGCTTAATTTTTTTTTTGTCAGTAATGGGACAGGTCCGTAATGGTTGTTTCTCGAATTACTGGGTTTTGTAATATTTGCGTTATCCGCATTTGTCAAATTTAACGGCACAGTTTGCCGCGCTGAGGAAATCAACGGAAGCATTGTCTCCATCTTTAGACTGCGAGAGAAATCAAAACACTGCAAATGTAATTTGCACATTATGGAATACAAATAATAACGCTTAATACTCAATACCCATTCCAATAATCATAAATATTACAGCAATTAAAAAGACAAGAATGATGAGGAAGTATTTCCAAAATCCACACAGCTGTATAAAGTTAGTATTGTTTAGTTATGGCCTTAAGCAATGCTAAACAATGGTCTTCGAATTTGGCACACTTGAATGTAATATTCCTTACAGAAGTCTGTTTCTATATCTGTTGCTGTGTACGAGCACAAAAGCATGTGAACACCCTAGCTTTCGACACCTATCGTAGTTATTGATTTCTTTCTTTGAAAGCTGTTAAACGTAACACAGATGCTGCAATCTGAAAGACATCGCGCTACTGCTCCTCTAGGCTCAGTGAAACTTGGCATCAGGGTCTCGGCCCACTTCAGTAATGCACGTTTAAAGGAATTTTTGCGCAAGTGTTACTCGGCTGACGTAATTGTCTTATCGGCCAAGTACATACGGCCTTCATAAACAACGTGCACGTTTCACGTTGTGAACTTGAAGTTTACGTCAGTGCCACAGTGGTAGCACACTGCGGCACTTATATCCCTGTTCACTCAGCAGAAATCCTGCAAGATGACGGCATGGTACCCAGATATGCTAATTGACTCACTATATACCATAGTAAAATTAGATCAGACATCAGTATACGTTAAAGCTGTGATCACAGTTAACCTATTTTGTTACTTTCTGAATGAGTTATAGAGTATTAAGTTATGAATTTTATCACACCATTCAGGCGCTAAATACCATAAGGGACTAAAGCACATTACCATCGATTGTGAGATGGCAGCATTAATTCATACTTCTGAAATATGACGATCTTATGGAGAGTCAGGTTTGTCTGTGCAGTAGGCCCACAATGTATGTCTGAAAATTCACTAAAAGCTGCATCACTGGTTTCTGTGATATTAACTTAAATGTTGGATCGACGGCGGTGTGCTTTACGCCCTTATGGATACCAGCACCTCATTTGCTTTCTAGTCAGGTGACCATGTTTATATACATTACTATTTGAGTTTAACCATTTACACAAACGGCACTTTGTGTTTGTAGCTGGTTGTTCACTGTTCGGGAAACAGCATTCGCATGCAGTGTAAACATGAACTACGTTCAATCTACTTTATATGCTAACAAAAAAGTGAAGCTGTGAGGACGTGCCGTGAGTCGATCTTGGATAACTCTGCCGGTAGAGCTCTTACCCGCGAAAAAAAAAAAAAAAAAAAAAAAAGAAAAAGATCTTAATTTCAAGTCTCGGTGTGGCACAAAGCTTTGATCTGTCGGGAAGTTTCATATCAGCGCACACTCCTCTGCATAGTGAAAATGTCATTCGGGGAACAGAAATGTAAATTACCTGGAAAAGTTAGCCCCAAAGGAACTAGGGCCTCCGACAACAGATCCTTGATTAGGACTGTGACGAAATAAAATAAGCGTGTGTACAAGCGAACATTTAACAATAAAGTGTAGTTAGTGCATGTTGTTATGCTGATGCAGCATAAGAATATCTGATTTTCAGCCCAGAAGTAAATTCATGGAATAATTCATCTTTTTGGCATCCTGTACATTTGTCCGAAAACAAGGAAAAACGCGGAAACTCCCACTTACACAAAAATGCTAAATGAACAGTTGCGGAAGCTTACATATTATTTCGTTATTGCCCTAAACTGCACTTAATTACGTACAAAACAACAAAATTCCACAAAAATAATTCACTCTTTTGTCAGATAAATTATGCATATTATTATTAATGTTGTTATTATTACTGGCAGTGGCTGCAGTTGTATAAAATTGTTGATAAACATAACTGTTACGCTAGACGCAAACTGAGACGCGTATAGCGTGTGTGCCGTTGTAACTTCCCTGGTTCAAACACCTAAATCAACATTCGGCAAACCACCATGAAATACATGGTAGGGGGTGCGCCCATTGTACGAGCTATTAGGATTTTTTTTTAGTTCCATTCACGTATGGAGTGCTGGAACAAACATGGTATAAAAGCCTCCATCCCTGCTGTAATTAAGCTCGCGATCAACACGGGAGCGAGACTTATGGGGTTTTAATACACTCCTGGAAATGGAAAAAAGAACACATTGACACCGGTGTGTCAGACCCACCATACTTGCTCCGGACACTGCGAGAGGGCTGTACAAGCAATGATCACACGCACGGCACAGCGGACACACCAGGAACCGCGGTGTTGGCCGTCGAATGGCGCTAGCTGCGCAGCATTTGTGCACCGCCGCCGTCAGTGTCAGCCAGTTTGCCGTGGCATACGGAGCTCCATCGCAGTCTTTAACACTGGTAGCATGCCGCGACAGCGTGGACGTGAACCGTATGTGCAGTTGACGGACTTTGAGCGAGGGCGTATAGTGGGCATGCGGGAGGCCGGGTGGACGTACCGCCGAATTGCTCAACACGTGGGGCGTGAGGTCTCCACAGTACATCGATGTTGTCGCCAGTGTGTCGGCGGAAGGTGGACGTTCCGTCGACCTGGGACCGGACCGCAGCGACGCACGGATGCACGCCAAGACCGTAGGATCCTACGCAGTGCCGTAGGGGACCGCACCGCCACTTCCCAGCAAATTAGGGACACTGTTGCTCCTGGGGTATCGGCGAAGACAATTCGCAACCGTCTCCATGAAGCTGGGCTACGGTCCCGCACACCGTTAGGCCGTCTTCCGCTCACGCCCCAACATCGTGCAGCCCGCCTCCAGTGGCGTCGCTACAGGCGTGAATGGAGGGACGAATGGAGACGTGTCGTCTTCAGCGATGAGAGTCGCTTCTGCCTTGGTGCCAATGATGGTCGTATGCGTGTTTGGCGCCGTGCAGGTGAGCGCCACAATCAGGACTGCATACGACCGAGGCACACAGGGCCAACACCCGGCATCATGGTGTGGGGAGCGATCTCCTACACTGGCCGTACACCACTGGTGATCGTCGAGGGGACACTGAATAGTGCACGGTACATCCAAACCGTCATCGAACCCATCGTTCTACCATTCCTAGACTGGCAAGGGAACTTGCTGTTCCAACAGGACAATGCACGTCCCCATGTATCCCGTGCCACCCAACGTGCTCTAGAAGGTGTAAGTCAACTACCCTGGCCAGCAAGATCTCCGGATCTGTCCCCCATTGAGCATGTTTGGGACTGGATGAAGCGTCGTCTCACGCGGTCTGCACGTCCAGCACGAACGCTGGTCCAACTGAGGCGCCAGGTGGAAATGGCATGGCAAGCCGTTCCACAGGACTACATCCAGCATCTCTACGATCGTCTCCATGGGAGAATAGCAGCCTGCATTGCTGCGAAAGGTGGATATACACTGTACTAGTGCCGACATTGTGCATGCTCTGTTGCCTGTGTCTATGTGCCTGTGGTTCTGTCAGTGTGATCATGTGTTGTATCTGACCCCAGGAATGTGTCAATAAAGTTTCCCCTTCCTGGGACAATGAATTCACGGTGTTCTTATTTCAATTTCCAGGAGTGTATATTCCTAGAGTCATCATTTAAAAACAGTTACTGAATTTTTCTAAGCAGGCTTTCACAGGATAATTTACGTCTGTCTGCCAGCGTTTGCCAGTTCAGTTCTTCAATTCCTCTGTGACGCTCTCTCACGGGTCAAATTAAAGCGTGACTATTCATGCTGCCCACCCTTGTATACGTTTAATATCCCCTTTCAGTCCTACTTCGTACGGGTCCCACACACTTCAGCAATATCCTAGAATGGGTTGCAGTCTCCTTTGTAGACACATTACGTTTCCGCAGTATTCTACCAATAAACCGAAGTATGCTATGTGATTTACCAATGACTGTGCCTCAGTGATCATTCCGTTTCATATACCTGCAAAGTGATACATTGAGGTATTTGTATGAGCCAGCCGATTCCAACTGCGATTCACTGATAGTGTGGTCGTAGTGCACAATTTTACATTTCTGAAAGTTTAAAGCTCCACTTTTGATGTATTATCAGGCTCTGATGGATTAATTATGTAGCTTCTTTCAGACAGTTCTTCATTAGAGCTATCTGTATGATTTGCATAGTCTGACATGCGCAAGGTAGGGTTTAATTTCGGCCAGAACGCCCCGGAACGACTCCTCCCACGAATTTTTTTTAAGTCACTGGAACAAGTCGACTCTGGAGAATTAAAATAGTACACGTGTACTAAATCGCAACGTAATTGTAGTTTTCCGGCACCTGTGAATGTGACAATTGGTGACGAACGTGACCCGATGCACAGGAGCGTGCGTGCGTGTGCATGCGTGCTTGCGTGTGCATGTGTGTTTGTCTTTCGGTACAGTATATCCAAGATAAGCTGTGCTTCGTTGTGAAATCGTGACTGGTATACTTCGGTAAACTTAGCGTTCTAGCGCCAGGCGACGTCCGTTGATATGTGTGTAACTGAGTCATAAACAAGGAAAGTGCTTTCACGATATCTGGAGGGGGGGGGGGGTTTATGGTTGAAGAAGTGCGTCACAGCACCAATAGTTTTAAGAATCATGCACTGCCGCATCGTGAATAATACACGACATGAGCGGGAAGGGACCACAAATACATTTCCCTGGGGCACATTCGAATTTACTTTAATGTCTGTCAATAACTCTCCATTCAAAATGCTTTTAGAACCCTTCCAATAAAAAAAATCTTCAATCCAAAGACAAATATCAATTGGCACCTCATACTATGGTGGTTTCGATAATAAGCACAGATGTGGTACTGAGACAACTCCTTTTCGGAAATCGAGAAATTCCAAATCTACACGAGTGCCTTGATCCAAGGCTTCCATTTTATTAATAAAATACATCCTGTGTAATCTGTTATTTGAGCGAAGAGGGCACTTTGATGTCTATGTCATGTACCGATTTTTCCTCCATATGATTGTAAGCTGTAAGGTCAGTTAAAAATTTGTTCAGTAGCTGCTATATTCTTCTGTACTTACGCCACGTTGAAGTTGCAACATATATTTTTATTAAATGAGTTTTCGAGACTAATACCTGTAGTTTACTTAATATGACTGATATCTTTGTAATATAATATGGTCTTTATGTCTCACTGTAGTACTGAAGATGGCCACGCACTGACTGAAATCGATTTGCAGATATAAATGATTTTCAAAGCTCATACGATCGAGGCTGCCACTTTTGTTGTTTACAGTAGTAATATTGCGATTGTTCGGCACATGATTCCCAATGGAATTCAACCACAAGAATATTCTGCCTAGCTGGGCATACGCGGCGTACTACAAGTTTAAGAACCTTAAAGTCATACTAGCAGTTACGATTCAGCACATTAATTTTAATAAGTCTGCCTGGATAGGTGAGTGGTCAGCGCGACGGATTGTCATGCTGAGGGGCCCGGGATCGGTTCCCGGCTGGGACGGAAATTTTCTCCGCTCAGGGACTGCGTGCTGCGTTTTCTCTATAATCATCATCTCATCCCCATCGATACGCAAGACGCCGCAGTGGCGTCAACTCAAAAGACTTGCACCAGGCGATAGGTATGCCCGACGGAGGTCCTTGCTACACGACATTGCCATTCCCTATCAATAAGGAATGTTTAATAAATAAAGTTTTTCCTAGGTATGTACAAGCTCATTTCAACAATACGCTAAAAGAAGGAAGGTTGGTTTGGGGAAAACGCAAAGTTATTTAGATAAGGAGTGAAATTAGAAAGATGTATTCAAGAAAGGTAGTGATTATTGTAGAACCAAATAGGCACATTTTGAATTTGCTATTTTAATTACGGTGTTAGCCTTTAAACTAGTGTCCTAAGTTGCACTTAACGATGTAGCAAAAGTGGTAGATGATGAAAGGCAAAATTGCTACAAAAAGTTTTTAAGACTAATGGAAGATTAATGTACCTCCTGTACTGTTTGTCGATCAAGATTTGATATTTATTCAAAAGTTTAATTTTGACAAACATATAGTTAGATCAAAGGGTTGTTGTAACTGATAGGGATTATTATACTATTGGTAAGAGTACAGTTAAAAAAACTGTTAGAAATACTTTACATCACGCAAAATTTGCAATGGATACGATTAAGATTTCCATTGTTGATCAGATAATATTGCTGTTGTATTTGATAAAGTAATCAGTGGGGGCTATAATAACACTAATGGTGGAGTAAAAATGATGAGAAGGTTGTGAAAAGTACTAACAAGCAGCTAGCTGAAAATAATGCTAATATCATTAACCGTAATGTTCACATACATCTATAAAGGCTCCTGATAAGTTGTTTTCGACTGTTCCACAGAATGAGAAGACGCGTGAAATGTGGTCTTAACGGGAAAATTGGCAGCACGTCAGCGCCCCAAGTCACAAACTTAATTAGAAATGTGTTGCGCTCAGAGACTAGCCTTAAGTTATCTCCGTGATATGCTCTCCCACTGTTACAACGAAGATAGCGTCTTTCAACGAAATCGAACTACTAGTGAAAGTTGTCGTTTTACCCAACTCTATCCATTTATTCGGTAGGTCAGTTGTCAGAGCGTTACACCGACGAATTTTGTAAGATGCTGTCAATAGATCGCTGGTTCGCATCTGACCCGAAAAATATTTTTAACTTATTTGTAAAGCTACTCGACAGCATTCTCATATGAAAACCAAGCACAGTTACAAAACTTCACCACCCCGATCAGAAACAAAATATTATTGTATTACACATACTGTTTGGATGCGCTTAATTTGTAATCGCTGTTCACACACGTCACGTTCAAAATGATATTTTCTAGTTAGTGTGAACACATACATTTTACTTCATCAGAAATAAGGTTTTTGTATTCTTATTGTCCAGATGGGATCCTTTTTGTTTAATCTTTTGCAGTTTCATCATCTTACATAAAGATGAAGTAAGTCTGCTACACACGCGAACGTTAGTTTACACTTACAAACATCGTGCCTCTTATCTTAGTGTCACATGTATATTGCACACGCTTCGTCTCTCTCTGTACAACCTCACCGTCCTACACCTCGTTTGACTGTGGACGTGTGCTGATATCTCCACTAACAGCAATGTTTTCCTAAAAGCGAATTGTTTGTTAACAAAGTAGAAACATCTATCCTCAATTGCCTATATCTCAGACTAAGACAAATGTGAAGCTGTAAATAATATATCTATCAGTCGAAAATACTCCTACAATCAGTTCTTGCTATCGCTATTTTCGTATTTCGATCAAAAATTTTACAAATAATTTACCCTTCAACATGTGATCTCTTTATTCATAGCCGGATAGGAAATTGGTGGTAAGTTCCTTTGGGACAAAACTACTGAAGTCATCTGTCCCTAGCCTTACACACTTCTTAATCTAACTTAAACTAACTTACGCTACGGACAACACATACACCCATGCCCGAGGGAGGACTCGAACCTCCTACTGGGGGAGCCTCGTGAACCATGGCAACGCGCCCAAGACCACGCGGCCGTAGTGGGATGCGCTACCCATTGCTCTACCGAACTGCAGGCAGTATCTCTGCTGAGTGTCTTTCACAGATGAAATCACCACTAAGTTTTGTCAAGAATAATTTTATTGCGCTTTCCATCATAGCTCATGACTGATAGGCGACAATCTAGTTATAATACACGGACCATTTTGCTAAAGTTCTACAAGACCTTAAGGTGAGTACGTATGGCGGAATTGGTCAAAAAGTGACATTTTCGGATTATTATCTCTTATTAATATTTGATCTCTCCTGGATAATTTGATGCATTATTTGTCGAAAAATTCCAATTGGAAGTGTAGTTTTTATCATTTCAAAGTTAATAGTGGGTGTGTAAAATTATCCGGTCGTTCTGCACTGACTTGCCTAAGTATCTCTATCTCTTGAACTATTCAATCTAGAAGGCTCTGGTTTTCAGCTATTTATTCCTTGAAATCATGTTAATGTTCGTGTTAAGAGGTTGGATGCACTGTTAAACAGAAATGGCGGTATAGCACATGCATTTTGTTTATTGACTTTGTGGTTGTCGTGTTTCATAAGTTTTGAACTGAAAACATAGTGGTTTGGTGTGTTATTATACACTCTTATACCTCTTTTCAACATGACGAAAAGAAAGGGTTGTTTTAAGAAGTGACATTTCCATGGAAATCAGCATATCACAAAATCTGAATTCAGTGTTTATCCTGAAATAGATTTTTCACAGGCCCGTGATAAGGACACGCCTACTAGTGCTTCGAAGAGGAAACTTGGAGACCATGAGGATTTATTTATTTATTGGCAAAGATCAAAATAGATTAGGTTCTTTTAGATTTGAGTGTTTTAGGACAAGATGCTGTGTCATGTAAGGTTTGTGGTGGGAAAATTAGTATCTCTGAGGACTCATCTGTAAGGACTGGACTGGCTAACAAACTTGATTTTCAGTGCGAAGTTTGCAGGCTCTCGACATCATTTTGGACTTCTGAAAAGTGCAAGAATAACTTGTTTGAGAGCAAAATTAGATTCTTGTATGGAATTAGGTGCATTGGGAAAGGGTACACAGAAGTAACTGGTGAATGTGTCAAATCTGTTGCTGTTGCTTCTACGAAAGCTGCTGCTAAAGAAGCAGTAGAATTAAATAACACAACAGACTTGTCTGTGGCAGTTGATGGCACATGTCAGAAGAGATGTCACACATCACAAAATGCTGTTGCATCTGTCACTAATGTTGACACAGGTAAAGTTTTAGACACTGAAGTGTTAATTAAGTACTGTCATCAGTGTAAATCAGTTGATGAAACAAGTGAAAGCCATAAAACAAATTGTGCTAACAATTATGAGGGAACTAGTGGGGTATGGAGGCTTCTGCAGTTGTTTCTATGTTCAGAGGTTCACAACAGGAGAGAGGTGTGTGTTACACTGAGTACTTGGGGGATGGTGATTCAAAAGCTTACAAATCAGTAGTGGGAAGCCAACCTTATGGTAATAGGCTAACAAATGTGTGGGCCACTTTAAAAAAGGATGGGAACACTTGTAAGAGGTCCGAGCAGATGTAATTTCGATATATTGCTCATGCGCTGCCTGCGATATGCAAGGTATAAGAGAATCTCTGACCAGAGAGCAGTGTTGATTGCAGTAGGAACTGTGTAGCTGCAGCAGTAAGTTGTTGCTAGTGAGCAGTCTGTTCTGGCCTGCTCTGGTGTATCGTGTTGGCTGGGCCGGTCGTGGTGCAGCGATGCCGGAGCGTGAGCATTATTGTATAAGGTAAAAAGCAGCCTCGCGCATATTTAGTATTGTTATCTCAAGTCCCATGTAAATGTTGTAAAAATCTCATAATAATAATCTTTTTCATAAAAAAATAACTTTTAACAACCATTCATTTCAATTTAAAGAATTTACTAATTTCTTCAATCCATGATCATCCCGATTATTGCAAAAGAAAAATCAGTTGTTTCCTTTCATAAAATGACAAATCTATCGGCCAGCATTGCACAGGGCTGTGCCAGAAAAATTTATTGGAAGAGCAGATATATATGCGTTATCCAGCGACTTCATTGAGGTAAGAATATTTTTTTTTTGTTTTGTTCAGTATGATCTTTCAGGGCCATGATGCAACACCGCTGACGTCCAAAATTTACCAGGTTAAATTCATAGTCAATTATTGAAAAATTATAAGTGAGCGACAATTTAATGGAGAGGTTAGTTACATTGTATTATTACCGAGTTATTGAATTTATTTTTTGTTGGCACATTACACTGAATGTGAACGACATAATTGTAATTTTTACTGATGAGAGGTTTAGGAATTTTTCTGTTTTGATGTTACACTAAATGGGAATGAATTTTATGGGGAGGTTACACTTGCCGACCCTGCCAGGAGCGTATTTTCTTTTTGAATTTCTGAGAAGTAGTCATATATCTGCTCTTATTTACTTAAATGTAGTTTGCATCTGGCACAACGCATTTACTAATTTGTCACTCTTTCTTTCACAGATCATCGGCAATTTATTGCTCTTTGTTGTAATTGTGTTTGTTCCATTTTTGCTTCGTCTTTGTTTCATTTTGTGCTTAATTTTGATTTGTGAAAAATGCTGCAAAAATCTGTTAACAGTACATCGTGATGTGCAATGAGTGAAATAGCCGACTCCAATAATTTGATTGATAATACTTGCAACACTCAGTGTAATAGTGATAATCCTCTAATTACAGATAATCAGTGCCTGCCGATCGCTAGTAATGATTTTAATTCTAATGATAGGCAAATAAATTCAATTATGTCCACAGTAAATTTAACAATTGATGACGCGGCACGTTCCGATACAATGAACGCTGCCCAGTTTAACACACCCGGTTTGCAAAATTTGAATTTTTGATTCTGATGTAGTGACCAACAGTGCACGTCCGAATGGCAAAAAAGAATCAGAGAATGACCAAATGGTTACACAAAACGCGACAAATGCAGATACACCAACACACAGCATAGAAAATAGAGGCGCTAATTTTGGCATGGATCAAGTTATGGCAGTATTGCTACAACTTAATGAAAAACTAGACAACAATTCCAAACAACTGAATGAAAAATACGACAACCTTAACGAATCGAACAAACAACTTAATGAAAAAGTAGACAGCAATTCCAAACAACTAAATGATAAACAAGACAACAATTTCAAACAACTTAGTTAACAGATTACAGCCATTGCCGCGCAATGTCATGATACTAAAGAACAATTACGTGAGGAAATTAAGGCTTGTGCTAGGAGCAGTAGTGAAGAAATTAGATCTGTGGCTCAAGAATTAAGTAATACACATGCAGCCACAACTAAATTACATAGGGATGAAATTAGTGCAGTCGCTAAACAATGATCTGAAAACACAACACAGTGAGGCGACGAGTTTAAATTAATGTAATCAGAACTTTCACGCATACTGGATGCGAAAGTAGATACGAAATTTGAACAACAAAACAGCCAAATTGACAAACGTTTTAATCACTACCTACAAAACAGTGAAACACGTTACAGTAAATTTATACAGGAACAGAATAAAGTAAAGCAACAAGTCATAGAAACAATTGCCGCACAGAGACAGGAAGATAAGCGTAAATTGTTTACGAAAGCAAAAACATACGTAGACAACAATATTGCTACAGTATCAGACGAAATCAAACAGTTGAACACCGAATTGCATGATGAAATCTCCGATCTTAAAACAAAAACAGACACACACATATTAGACTTTCAGACAATGACCAACAGACTTGAAAAGTTGGAATTAATACAGGATCCCGATGCCATTAAAGCAGACGTTAAGAAATTGAACAAAACCACACGTAAAATACAAAAACAAATTAATGCTTGTGACACTAAAAACGACGATCACGTAAAAGCACTGACTGAAAAATATGATGAATTGGCCAGTAGCATTGACGTTATCGAAAGTAATAATGACACCAAATCAGACGATACGTCACCTGTTTCGTTTAATCGAACACCCGAATTCCAAATTTTACAGCAGACGATCAGTGAGATAGGTTCGTCCAATAATACATTACGTAGAAAATTGTCATCTTTACAGCAAGAAGTGAGGGAGATGAAAAATATTTCAGCCTTTAACACATCACAGCATACGCCACTTTCCGAACATTTGTCAGACTCTCACAGCCACTATAATTTAGGTAATTTACAGAGAGTACGTGAGTCACAGACAAACAGATTATCATACAATCCTGAACCTGTTCAGTCATTCAGAGACGACAATTTTGATTATAAGCACTTTCTAACCTTGAAAAAATTTAAGGTACTTAATAATGACAGAACACAGTCACGCTTTGGACTGAATACGACAATTTGCTTTCGTATTTTCACCAGCTTGGCCTGTAATGCAGAAACTAGCATTGGAGTGGATACAAAAATTTGCTTTTGAATTTTCACCGGCATTGCCTGTAATGCAGAAACTAAAATTTATTAGCAGCGCGTAAGTGACCTCAGGGGATTCATTACGCTTCGATGAATATGTGCCGTAGCGTGCACAGGGCCCCGAGGCGTAGTAGTGCTATTTCATCTTTAGTTTTCTGCACTGCTGCCTTCTCTTTTACTATCCTTTATATCTATCAAAACATCTCTTCAACTATCGATCTGTCTAGGATTAGAAACGAATAAAGAAAACCTGATATGACAAGATTTACCGAAGGTGACAGTTTTCATTAGACACTCCTGAAATGACAAGAACTATCAGCGTAATTTTAATATCAGATAAAATTTTAATCATCAGTATCATAAAAATTATCAGCAAGAGCAAACAAATTTTGCTAACAATAGAGGGTTTTCCCCACAACAACAACAAAACCAGCCCTTTAGCATACCTTACCAACAATGTAGTTTGCAAGGTCAACCAAGCTTTAGTGTTTCGCCGCCTGCACGTATAGCGTCGGCCACACCAAATAGTAATGCACAGCAGCAAGGAAATCACTACGAACAGAAAATACACCATTTCAACTCATATCGCAATGCGCCGTATAGCAGTGACTATCATGACAGACGTAAATGTAATGAGCACAAGTTTCAGCGTAACAGTCGGTCTTTCCAGCAGCATAATCAACCACAACAACAGATTATCATGAATGAACCAGACAGTGGTATCATCCTGAACTTAATACCTCAGGACGAAGTAACAGAACAGTGCAAATAGTTGAAATGCCACAGCATCCTCCCGCAAATAACAGCACGTCAGAAAGAATTTGACTAGTTACAGTGCAGAATGAATCTTCTAGCAACGCAAGCAATACTTTTGACACAGAGAATCTTGTTCACAAAAATGTTATTACTTTTGACGACATCCGAGACACTCTTCTGCAGGAAAAACTAGTTATTCAAAAAACCATTTCCCACCCTGTCATTGAAGTAAAGATTGGATCATCCAAATTTTCAGCTGTAATCGATTCTGGATCACCTATGTCAGTTATAAATGAAGAAACTTTCAATGAATGTAACAAAGAGAATACCTATCCTACGTTACCATTAGGCAAAACTAAAGTAAAAGGAGCAGTATCTGGTACAGGAGTAGATGTAAAGCTACAGACACACTTATCAATTTGTATTGCAGGTCATACGTTTCACTCAAATTTTTGGATTGTTCCCTTATTGACAACAGACGTTATTTTAGGTACGAATTTAAATTGAGACACATGGGCGCTGTAGATATTTTTGGTCCGATTACCAGAACTAATCGAGGTTTTTGTTACATCTTTGTCGCTGTTGAACTCACTTCGAAATTTGTACCTTCTCTCTGTTACGCAAAGCTACTACTAAATCTGTTTCGAAAGCATTTGTAAAACATTTTCTATTCCATGTAGGGCATGTATTGAAAGTAATTTCCGACAATGGACCACAGTTTCGATCTGCTATATGGACACGTATGTTACGAACAAGAAACATTTCTCCGATCTCTATATCCAAGTATCACGCTTCTTCGAACCCTTGTGAACGACTAATGAAAGAAATTGGTAAACTATGTAGAATATTCGCAATTATTGACTTTCAAAATTCCTATTTAATGTTAAAGGATGAAAATGTACAACTGACATTAGAATTTCAGCACTCTTTATCTGTAGAAGAACAAACAATTAATCGTACAGAGGTCATTTCTGCATCACGTAACATAGACTGTCATTCCACATTGTTCACAGATACGTACGTACACAACTATAATACTCCAGACGAAGCCGACTATGACGTTATGCAAAGGATTTCTGATAAAGTTAAACAGAGCAGTGCAAATACAGACGACGAACGCACGCCACCACAAAAAATTCTTTTACAGCAAGCTCCAGTTTTTGACAACATCCCTGGTACTATGTCCGGTTTTATGTATGAATTTCAAGTTAAAGAGCACGATACATTTAAAGCCAAACATTATCCTATTCCATACATTCACAGAGATCAAGTTAAGAAAGAAGTGCAAGGTATGCTTGACCAAGGAATTATTGAACCGGCAGTTAGTCCGTACATAAACCCGCTCCATATTGTTAAGAAAAAGGATGGTTCAATTCGCGTCACATCAATGACATTATTATTAATGAAAGAGATCGCCCACGGACACTAGAAGAACTTCTACAGAAATTTCATGGTACTGCTGGTTATTACACATTAGATTCATTAGATTTGAAATCGGGATTTTGGCGAATTCAGCTCCATCCGAACTGCAGAAAGTACACAGCATTTCTCTGTTTTGGTGACTGTTATCAATTTTGTAAATTACCGTTCGGTTTAACAATTTCTTCAACAGCATTTATTCCGGTTTCAATATTATACTTCCGACAGAACTTAAAGACAGAATCACAACGTATGTAGACGACATACTTATTGCAGAAGCTAACTGGTCTGAAAACAATTTGATTCTTGAACAACTGTTACAAACCTTTCGTGCACAAGGACTCACAGTTAATCTTAGCAAATCGCACTTTAGCTAAACTTCTATAAAATTTCTTGGACATGTAATTTCAGCACAAGGCATTGCGCCTGACACAGAAAAGCCTCATGCTTTACGTGACATTACTGTACCTACGACGAAGAAACAACTACGCAGCTTTCTGGGATTAATTAACTTTTTCCGTAAATTTATTCATTACTCTGCTTTAGTGCCAGTTGACGGGTAAAATCACTATTTTGTCCTGGGATAGCCAAGCACAGTCTGAATTTGTCAAACTGAAACAAGCTTTGTTGAACACACCACTTTTATCACACCCAGATCTTACTAGAAATTTTTCCATTGCCACCGACAGTTCTAACACAGCTTTAGGCGTACACATTTTTCAGGAAATTGAAAAAGACGGTAATACAGTAATTAAAAACATCGCTTTTGCAAGTCGCATTCTGTCACCTGCTGAACGCAATTATTCTGTCACAGAACTTGAAACATTATGTGTTCTATGGGCATTTACCAGATTTAAGCATTTTCTTTATGGAAGACATACGACCGTTTACACAGATCATAGAGCTATACAGTTTTTACTTTCAGCAAAATTTACACATGACAGGTTAAGCAGATGGAAACTTTATTTACAGGAATTTAATTTTACAATTGTTCACATTCCCGGTACACAAAATATTGTAGCAGACGCACTATCCCGTTCTCTCAGCAACAATCAGCAAAACATCGCAACCAACTTCTGCCAAGCAAATTTTAGCGTCATGTATATTCAACAAGTTGCATTTGAAAATTTCATTTCGTCGTCATTACGAGATATAGCACAAGAGCAGAATAAAGACAACGTATGGAAAGAAATTAAACACCTTTGGCAAGATAGGAATAATGTTACAATCAGAAACGATTACACTGTAGGCGATAGCATTCTGTTTCGCCGCTCTCACCCTGACAGCTACAACTGGTTACTATGCATTCCTGACGAGCTTGTTAACAAATTAATTTGGTATACTCATTTAAGTTACGCACATTACGGAGCCAGAAAATGTTTTCTTATACTGAGACAGAACTGTTATTTTCTCAACATGGAGAAACGTATTCGACATGTTTTAGCGTCATGTAAAATCTGCCAGTAAGCTAAGTCAGACACGACTTCACATATTCCTCCGTTACATCCCATTGTACCCGTTAAATTGAGACACATGGGCGCTGTAGATATTTTTGGTCCGATTACCAGAACTAATCGAGGTTTTTGTTACATCTTTGTCGCTGTTGAACTCAGTTCGAAATTTGTTACCTTCACTCCGTTACGCAAAGCTACTGCTAAATCTGTTTCGAAAGCATTTGTAAAACATTTTCTATTCCATGTAGGGCATGTATTGAAAGTAATTTCCGACAATGGACCACACTTTCAATCTGCTACATGGACACGTATGTTACGATCAAGAAACATTTCTCCGATCTATATATCCAAGTATCACGCTTCTTCGAACCCTTGTGAACGATTAATGAAAGAAATTGGTAAACTGTGTAGAATTTACTGCCATAAAAAACATTGATTGGGATACACACAAACTGTCATTCCAGGATGTAATTAACTCGATACCAAATGAATCTACTATGCTATCTCCGACTGTTATATTGAAAAATGTTGAACCATCTAACAAAATTAAAGAATTAGTATCCTTTCCTGCATCTCGTCGACTACGCCACCATGAAATAATTGACATTGCAATCAACAACATCAAACGTGCCGCAGAGCGCCGGAGAAGACAGCAAAAACAGGTTTGCACACGCCGTGACTTTCACATTCGACAGAAGATATTAGTACATACACACTATTTATCCAACAGAGGAAAGAGTAGATGCAGTAAATTTGAGCTTCTATACGCAGGTCCATATAGAATTCGCAGCATTCCTCACCCCAATGTAGTACACGTCGAACCTTTGAGAACCAGAAAAAGCAAGGGCAATCACCATGTCTCCAATATTAAACCCTTTATTGAATGAACATACTTTATGATTTATCACACTGTAATGCCATTTCCTGATTTTTATATCACCACTTATGCAATTATATTTATATGAACACTTACTGATTATCATATTTTTTCTTGGCAAGTGCCCGGCAAGGTAAGGTTAGCAGGTCGCTTTTCTTGTCGTTACACGTCAGACTGTGCACATTTTTCCAGATAAACTTACATATTTTATGACCAATTATGCAATTCTATCTATGTGACTACATACTGATGATTATCATATTTTTTCTTGGCAAGTGCCCGGCAAGGTAAGGTTAGCAGGTCGCTTTTCTTGTCGTTATATATCAGACCGTGCACATTTTCCATTTTTCGTGTATGTATGATTGTTTTCGTGTTTTGTTTGTATGCACTACGAAATCTTTAAGATATAACAAACACCAGTTGACTTTGACATTTTTCCTTATGATATCTCAATATCTTGACTATTTTACATTTTTTTGCTACTACATTATGATACTCTGTGTACTTTTCTTCTGCACTTGAAAACTGTCTATGTTTTTGAAATAATACGTTTTCTGTCATGCTATGCTGTACGCTTAATCTTATAACTAGAAACAAGTTTTTATTTATTGAGTATATGATTTAAATGCAAGATATTAATCCTTATTCATCATTTTCAGAAAGCAATAACGTGTAAAAAAATAAATTAAACAAACCACAGTGGATTACTATGAAATGGGAATTTCACCTTCGGAATTAACGAAAGAAAATGCAATACCTTGTCATCAAGAGTAAATGGATCAGAATTAACAAGCATTAACAAGAATATACTATACACATCATATGATAGCAGTCTTAACTAATTATTTTTCTTTCAGAATATGTGGTGATTGATGCAGGCTGTCAGACAGAACTACACATCTTAGTTTTAGTGATGAAATATGCTAGAAATAAGAAACCCTATACTATGAATAGTTATATGAAGTAAATGGTAATATGAATAGTGAATAATGAAGTGTCTTTTTTGCGGATGATAATGAATGATGATGAATAGTTATATGAAGAATATGCTAATATGAATAATGAAGTTTTTCTTTGCAGGTAATGATAGTAATGAAGGTATGGTAATATGAATAATGAAGTTTTCCTTTGCAGATGAGAATAATGATGAAGTTTATATATTTACTATTAGTTAAGAGATGCTATGTAGTTATTTAAGTATTTGTTGCAGTTCGTTTTGACAGTATGTCTTATGTCGCATGGTATAATGACTTTTCAGCGTAATATGCGTTTATTCTTTCAGCTCAGTAATCCATTTTGTATTTTTTGCAGGAGAAGCTATTCATGAAATTAATGTGCTATAAGCAGTTAGTCATTAAATCTGTTCAAGTACTTGCATTTTTTTTACCCATTTGTGTGTGCCATTCATGAATGTGATCACATATACTCTACTTGTTCGTAACCTTGCTACAGCTGACTCATGACTCATGACGCTATTAATCCTTATTTCCAGCAATAAGACAAAAGCAAATATTTTCATGCCCCAGCAATTAATTACCGATCTCAACGCAATGCATTGCTAGCACAAAAAAAAATTATTTTACCAGTCCCAGCTACTACTAGTATACAACCAAATAATGCTATTAGTTTAAGATGTATTTCTAGTTCTAAATATAATGCAGATTTCTCAGATGTATTGAATCCATTATATCTATGTATTATTGGACCACAGACCTTGAGTAATAGTTACAGTGTGTTACATTTTAAATATGTCCTATGTCACTTGAATTATGAGTTCTGAGTAATACTGAATGATGTTTTGTAATAATGCATAAATGCTTTGCCAATAATTTCTGTAAATAATATTTTTGTTATACTCTATAAATTCTATGCCAATAATTAACTCTCAATTTGAATGATGACTTCTGAATAATACTGAATAATGTTTTATAAAACTATCTGAATAGTTTGCAACTGGCCAATGAGTGTCAATAATTACTGCAATCAGATGAGTTATGAAAAATGTTTTGTAATATTCAATTCTTGCTATGTGTTTAGTAACTGGCCAATGAATGCCACTGTTTCTTATATTTAAAATTTGTCTTACGTTACTTACATGATATTATATATGAATACCAGTAGCTTGATGCTACGCTCATTAGCTCCTGTTTTGAATGATGACTTCTGAATTTTGCATAAAAATAGTTTGTAACTGGCCGATGAGTGCCAATAATTACCGCAATCAGATGAGTTATGAATAGTTTTTGTAATATTCAATACTTGCTACATGTTTAGTAACTGGCCAATGAAGCCAATGATTACTATAATTAGATGAATTATGTAAATGCTATGCCATTAATTAACTCTTGCTTTGAATGATCACTTCTGAATAATGCATCAAAATGGTTTATAACTGTCCAATGAGTGCCAATATTTACTGTAATTAGATGACTTATGAATAATGTTCTGTAATACTCCATACATGGTACAGAAATGTTTAGTAACTAGGCAATGAGTGCCAAAAATTACTCAAATCGGTTGATAGACTAGTGTACTTCTCAATGATGATTAGCATAAGACTTAATGTCCTTCACCTTCCGACCTAATTACCAGAAATTACTGCAATATCCGTTTGTCCTGTCCATCTTCATGATCATGGAGCACTATATTTGGATTTTGCACTAATTCTACGTTGGTGAAAGAGTATGGATTCTACAAGAATGTGGTGTTGACACATCATGTTGTCCACCACCTTGAACGATGGAGATGTTATTATGGTCCTACTGTTTGGTGTACCTAATGTACTACCAAAATGATAACATTGAATATTAATACAACATTTCAGTGTGTTGGCTACACTGATTAATACTTCAGGGAAGAGAACTTCAGATTGTCTCACTTGGTGTTGTGCTTCTGTAGAAAGATATGGACTTTCAGTGCAGCTGCGTGCAAACTAAAGTGCTACAACCATGACGCAATCCTTCCCATTCCTTTCCTAATTCTTGTAAAATGATAAAGACATATACAGTTCATGTGCATTTCATTTCATTTGTTAACAAGATCAGTTGTCCTATAAATACTAAAGACTTCTATAGTGCATGTGCACTTTATTTCACTCTTTGATATGTTTATTTGTTGTAAAAAAATGCTATAGAGTTTTACAGTACGTGTGCACTTTCAGTGCAGCTATGTGCAACATACTGTGCTACAACCATGATGCAATCCTTCCCATTCCTTTCCGAGTTCTTGTAAAATGGTAAAAATGTATACAGTGCGTGTGCACTTAATGTCATTTGTTAATATGTTTTGTAGTCATTGCGTATATATTTTGTCATTGTTTGATATGTTCTGTACTTACTGCATGTGCACTCTATTTCATTTCATGTTCTGCACTTATATATATATATATATATATATATATATATATATATATATACACTCCTGGAAATTGAAATAAGAACACCGTGAATTCATTGTCCCAGGAAGGGGAAACTTTATTGACACATTCCTGGGGTCAGATACATCACATGATCACACTGACAGAACCACAGGCACATAGACACAGGCAACAGAGCATGCACAATGTCGGCACTAGTACAGTGTATATCCACCTTTCGCAGCAATGCAGGCTGCTATTCTCCCATGGAGACGATCGTAGAGATGCTGGATGTAGTCCTGTGGAACGGCTTGCCATGCCATTTCCACCTGGCGCCTCAGTTGGACCAGCGTTCGTGCTGGATGTGCAGACCGCGTGAGACGACGCTTCATCCAGTCCCAAACATGCTCAATGGGGGACAGATCCGGAGATCTTGCTGGCCAGGGTAGTTGACTTACACCTTCTAGAGCACGTTGGGTGGCACGGGATACATGCGGACGTGCATTGTCCTGTTGGAACAGCGAGTTCCCTTGCCGGTCTAGGAATGGTAGAACGATGGGTTCGATGACGGTTTGGATGTACCGTGCACTATTCAGTGTCCCCTCGACGATCACCAGTGGTGTACGGCCAGTGTAGGAGATCGCTCCCCACACCATGATGCCGGGTGTTGGCCCTGTGTGCCTCGGTCGTATGCAGTCCTGATTGTGGCGCTCACCTGCACGGCGCCAAACACGCATACGACCATCATTGGCACCAAGGCAGAAGCGACTCTCATCGCTGAAGACGACACGTCTCCATTCGTCCCTCCATTCACGCCTGTCGCGACACCACTGGAGGCGGGCTGCACGATGTTGGGGCGTGAGCGGAAGACGGCCTAACGGTGTGCGGGACCGTAGCCCAGCTTCATGGAGACGGTTGCGAATGGTCCTCGCTGATACCCCAGGAGCAACAGTGTCCCTAATTTGCTGGGAAGTGGCGGTGCGGTCCCCTACGGCACTGCGTAGGATCCTACGGTCTTGGCGTGCATCCGTGCTTCGCTGCGGTCCGGTCCGAGGTCGACGGGCACGTGCACCTTCCGCCGACCACTGGCGATAACATCGATGCACTGTGGAGACCTCACGCCCCACGTGTTGAGCAATTCGGCGGTACGTCCACCCGGCCTACCGCATGCCCACTATACGCCCTCGCTCAAAGTCCGTCAACTGCACATACGGTTCACGTCCATGCTGTCGCGGCATGCTACCAGTGTTAAAGACTGCGATGGAGCTCCGTATGCCACGGCAAACTGGCTGACACTGACGGCGGCGGTGCACAAATGCAGCGCAGCTAGCGCCATTCGACGGCCAACACCGCGGGTCCTGGTGTGTCCGCTGTGCCGTGCGTGTGATCATTGCTTGTACAGCCCTCTCGCAGTGTCCGGAGCAAGTATGGTGGGTCTGACACACCGGTGTCAATGTGTTCTTTTTTCCATATCCTGGAGTATATATATACTCTGTGACTGTAAACTTAGTTAATTATGTAGATTATAGAAAAATTTGTTGCTCATGGCAAGTCCAATTGACTCACCATCGCTGCCAAATTTTTACCCCCCCCCCCCCCCCCAGTGGAGGGTTATGTAAGAGGTCCGAGCAGATGTAATTTCGATGTATTGCTCATGCACTGCCTGCGATATGCAAGGTATAAGAGAATCTCTGACCAGAGAGCAGTGTTGATTGCAGTAGGAACTGTGTAGCTGTAGCAGTAAGTTGTTGCTAGTGAGCAGTCTGTTCTGGCCTGCTCTGGTGTATCGTGTTGGCTGGGCCGGTCGTTGTGCAGCGATGCCGGAGCGTGAGCATTATTGTATAAGGTAAAAAGCAGCCTCGTGCATATTTAGTATTGTTATCTCAAGTTCCATGTAAATGTTGTAAAAATCTCATAATAATAATCTTTCTCATTAAAAATAACTTTTAACAACCATTCATTTCAATTTAAAGAATTTACTAATTTCTTCAATCCATGATCATCCCGATTATTGCAAAAGAAAAATCAGTTGTTTCCTTTCATAAAATGACAAATCTATCGGCCAGCATTGCACAGGGCTGTGCCAGAAAAATTTATTGGAAGAACAGATATATATGCGTTATTCGGCGACTTCATTGAGGTAGGAATTTTTCTTTGTTTTGTTCAGAATGATCTTTCAGGGCCATGATGCAGCACTCCTGACGTCCAAAATTTACCAGGTTAAATTCATAGTCAATTATTGAAAAATTATAAGTGAGCGACAATTTAATTGAGAGGTTTGTTACATTGTGTTATTACCTGGTTATTGAATTTATTTTTTGTTGGCACATTACACTGAATGTGAACGATATAATTATAATTTTTACTGCTGAAAAGTTTAGGAATTTTTCTGTTTTGAGGTTACACTAAATGGGAATGAATTTTGTGGGGAGGTTACACACGTCTCCGAAAATTGAAGCAGACAAAAGGAAAAGAGAAGTTATCAGTTGGAACGACTCTAAATGGTAATGGAAGACTTACTGACAAAAACATTGATGAACTCCTGCATTATTATGGAATGGCAATAAGAAACAATACACATGACCTACAAGGGATGAAACGAGCAGTGTGGGCTACATTCTTCCACAAATCTTCCACTGATGATTAACCTATACATGGTCTTTGTCCACCTGGTGCTGATTCATGGTGCAAGTACTGCAAAGCTCAGGCAGCGGGCAGTGAGGAACAAATTAGGCACAAAAATAGCATAACATCTGCAGTGATGGAAGCTATTAAACCAATACATAGAGAATTAGCTCATCCTGACCTTCTTTCCAAATGTCTCCATGGTCGAACACAAAACCCAAATGAGTCTTTCAATAATAATAATAATGTAATTTGGACCCGCATACCAAAAAATGTCTTTGTAGGGAGGAAAACACTATGCTTGAGTGAATGTGATGCTGTGATAACTTTTAATGATGGTATAAAGGGAAGAATTGGGGTACTAGAGGAACTTGGTATCACTCCAGGTGCCAACACACTGCAAACCTTTCAGAGAATGGATCGACTTAGGATCATGAAAGCCCAGCGTGCAGCAGAGGAAATGACTAAAGAAGCAAGAGGCAGGAAAAGAAGGAAGCTTCTAGGTTTGCAGGATGGTCAATGACAGGATCCACATAATGCTGATTATGGGTCTGGCTGTTTCTAGAAGTTGGCATGCCTCCATGTGTCAGTTAATATCAAATTAAATGTTTTAACATGATTTGCTGTAAATGACATTTTTAAAATTATTTGACCCATTATCTCAGGAACTGTTATAGATACATATTCTAATTTTACACAGAAACCTCCCAAATCATCTCTACCTCAAACGCTTTTTGACTTACGGAAGAAAAGTGGACTTTTAAAAGAAAATATTGAAAACATTAAAAAAAAAATTCATAACTAGCTAATTTATTTCTCTGTAAATTTTGATTCTGGCTCATTAATCAGGAAATAAGTGATACTATACATCCCAAAAATTTCGGATCTCTTTCTGTCACAGGTTCTGAGATAATGGGTCATCAATATTGCAAATTTAACACTGTGGGGTATAGGACGTACGTACCCTCCTTAATATTTGAGCGATGTAAACGATGATGCAGGGAGCAATCTATGGACTGTGTAAATTTCATTTATCATTTGACTATATCTTTACGTATTTGTCGTTGTACATTTCGCCGCTCTAAGTAGCTTGAGCATAAACGCTTTAACTTTCGTACGGCTTGCACTATCAGCGTTTACAACATCCCTTACTATTTTTACTTAAAAATTGTGACTTCGTTTTCTATCACGAAATAGCTGAACTGTTTGCAGAAAAATACGTAAAAACCTCATGACTTGGGCTAACGATCGTATAACACACGTAAAACTTTGTCTTACTCCTAGCCTGTGACGTCACTAGAGCATCAGCCCGTAACAATGTTTTCGATCATGTGACCAGATCTTGATACTTGACAACTTTTAAGCTTTAATTACATAACAACAAGTATTTAGTGACAGTATTGCTCATAAACGCGATTTAAATGTTATAAGCACTCAGAATAAAAACAATACAAATCATATTTTTAACATAGGAAAATAGCAGAACCGACATCGATGAGACTGTAGCAAAATGTAACACTCTGCATGAGAAAATTATTTTTACAACTCAATTGGGTACAGGAGCTTCCATTAACTTCCTTGACCTAGTCATAAAAATGAAACAGGTAAAAATGTCATTGGAGTTTTTAGAAAGAATACTTGCACAAATATTATTTTCGACTACAACGCCAACCAAGCCAACTCACATAAGAGTGCTTTTTTCAGTTTTAATGTTCACAGAATGTTTAACCTTCCAATATCAGAAACTGGCCAAATAACAGAGCTTCTAACGATACGATCAATAGCTAAAATGAATAGTCATCCTAATCTTACATTCTATTAGGCCCATAGCGTAGTATACGTCTGTGTAAATCATTATGGAAATGAATTCTCCAAACCAACTGCAATAAGGTACTAGTTTTTTAATATTTTACTCGACAGGCCTGTTTCGGCTCAATTACGTTATCAAGTGACCTGTGAAATAACATTAGTAAGATTATCTGTGTTTGTGGCTGTTGCATTTGCGCTCGTACTTACGTCTAGTTGGAAGTGGCGACTATATTTCTGTCATGTCCTAGTAAGTATAAAAGTTCTTGTAGCTATCGAAACGTAACAATAAGCTTTTGTCAGATATTTAGACAGTTCAGTTTTGACAACCTATGTTGTTATATTTTTAACGAAGTATTTACTGCTTACCAGAGATGATGTTAGCTATCGTTGTTTTTATTTTCCTTTAAACTTTATCTATGAGCCGTGTAAACTTTGTTTGCTAGTTGACTATGTCTTTTTGTGTTCTATTACGTCAATAAAGTTTTGTACATAGTATTTATGTTTAAAATCTGAGTGTTCGTTTACAGTTTCATGTGGATATTTCCTTGTATGAATATAAATTTCATGCTCTTGAGAAATGTTCATAGTAAGTCCTTCCGGTACTTGTGTAATATTTCTAACGCAGTTTCAGCTTTGTCCGCATTGCGGTGTTTAGGTTTCAGGTGTAAACAGAAGCTTGACAGATTACTATCATTGTTCCTAGTGTATTCTTTAAATAAAGTGTTAAAATTTCGTCCCGTTTGGCCTATGTATAAATCGTTGCAATCGTCACACTTGATTCTTTTATATTCCATAAGTGGAATATTACGAGATTTTGGTAATAAGATTATTGCTTGTACAGTAAGCCAATTTTATGTGTGTGCATTTGAATAACGTTTTCATCTTATTTGATATTCGTCCAGGTGAATTGTAGATACCTAGGTTGTTCCATGTCTTGTTAAAGTTTCTCTAATGAGATGTATGCCATTATATGTATATCTAAAGTGTTTTGGTTTTGTGTGTTTTTTATACAATTTTGTTACTATATCTGAATCAAAATCATTTTTGTAGGCTATGTAATAGAGTTTTTTCACTTGTTTCTGCGTAGCTGGTTGTTCTATACGTAGTTTGATTATCATATCAATCAGGGAGTGACAGAATGCATGAGTTTGTATTTCAGGATGGCAAGAGTTGGCATTTATTGTATTTTCTGTGGTGGTTGGTTATCTGTATATGTCAAATGTGTGGCGCTTGTTGCCTTTGCTAATTTTCAGGTTTATGTATTTTATAAAATTGTCTATTTCTAGTTCCATAGTACATTTGATAATGGGGTGGAAGCTGTTGAGTGTTTAATGGATATTATTGACGTCTGTATTGTTTCCATCAATCAGCGTTATCGTATAATAAACATATCTACAATAGTAGACTATCTTACTAAGTAACAGCAACTATGAGAGGAAAACATTCTCTCCTATGTGTTGAGAGAAATATCTGCACTTGTAACAGCTACACAGTTTCCCATAGCTACTCCATCTGCTTGGTGTAGATATTCCCATTGAGTTCAAAATAATTTTTTGATAAAGTCGTTTTAAAGAGATCTATGATTTCGTAAGTTCTTGCAATAGAAGTTTTCCTATGTTGTAATAGATTTTAATTTATTATTATTATTATTATTTGCTGTACTGGTATGTTATTATATAGGTTTGTTATGTTAAAAGAGGCAAATTACCCATTGGTGGAAATTGTATGCCTGTTATTGCTTTTGCTAACGTCCACGAATTTTTTGTGGTATATATCTTGTTGCATGTATATGGCTCTGTTAGCAGTTTGTTCTACGATTTTACTTGTCAGATATGCAGGGCTATTGATATAATGCACAATCGGACTGATCAGAGGCGGTACTTTATCTATCTTTGGTTGAGCAAGAAATGCTGGTGTGAGTGGGTTCTTTAAAATGCACATTTTTTTTCATATTCTGCTAGTACTAAATGACAATTATTTATTACTTCACTTTAGTTGTGCTGTAGATTTTTTTGTTTGGTTATGTGGCAGTTCTGAGGTGTTGTTAGCTTCAAAAATGTCCAAAATTTATTTCTGTAGTCAATGCAGGGTACCAGGATCAGTGTGCAGGAGGAAAACTAAGGGTTTGGTAGGGTCGAATTTATTGGTAATGTAGGATATTCAGAGGTGTTCTAGATGGAAGAATAGGGTGGAGACTTTTATACGTTGATTGAGGATATGGGTGGGGGAGAGTAAGTAAGTAGTTCCAAAAGGCTAAGTGGTGTGCATGGCGTCTGCAGATCAGTAGGGAGTGATAAGAGGAGAGAAGAGCGGAAGTCCACCCCATATTTGCATAACAGAGGATTGGTCGGATAAGGGATTTGTAGCTGTGGAGGATTGTGGAAGGGTACAATCTTCGGCCGCTTAGTAGTTTTAGTATCTGTAGTCTATTGTGGGCTTTCTTTTGAATGGTTTGTAGGTTGGGCTTCCATGTTAGCATGCGATAAGGTGCTAGCACGACTTATTTTAGTGTGTTCGTTAACCGGATAAGATGGTTCTAAATGGTAAGATAAGATTAGTAGGAGAGGAAGCTGCGAGTAGTTCGCCCTATAATTATTGCTTGGAGTTTGTTATGGTTGCTTTTGAGGAGCCACAGGTTGCACCAGCAGACGAACTGATTAAGATGGAGGTGGAGGGATCGTTGGGATTTCTGGAAGGTAGGGTAGAGGATGAAAAAGTAGGTGTCGTTGGTGTACTCGAGTAAATGGAGAGGAAGAGGGGGCTTTGGCATGTCGGCGTTGTAGATGACAGGAGAGGAGAGAGGACTGAAACTTAGGGCATACTTCCAGTCGGACGGAAGATACAGGACCAGGTGCTGTTTATGGGGACATAAGACGGGCGTTCTGAGAGATAGGATGACATGAGGCGGGCATAATTCTCGGTCGTGCATAGTTTAAAGAGGATTTTGGAACTCCGTACATGGTCATGTGGCTTTTCGAGATAGAGGGAGATAAAAGTGGATTTGCGAGTGTTAATTTGTGGGGAGACAAGATGAATGAGGTACAGGAGTTGGTCGTCAGAGAAGAAATTGCGACGGAAGCCATTTTGATAGACAGGAATGGTCAGGTGTTGCTGTAGGTGTTTGTGGATACGCCGGGACAGCTTGCACTTAGAAACCTTGCTGATAAAAATCTTAGTGTGAACTATTATACAGTGTCACACGATCATCACACGATCACCCAACGTACTAGTACACATGTTATAATCCACGATTTAAGCATGTCCTCTAATAACTTTCGTTTGTATATTGTTCTACGTGTTTCAAAACATTAGACTATGGTGTTAAACGTCCCACTTTTGGGTTTGATATGTATAATTATTAGCGTTTATGGTATTTTTCTGTAATCGTCCCATAGTCGCTCATTGCACTCGTTTGGTTTGGAAGTTAAGATTTGCTGGTGAAACAAATATAAATGTTAATATAAAATGGTGCTCAGCAAACTGTCATTATTAGATGTATTTCTTCAGTTATTAACTCAACTACAGTCATGTAAACATTGTTGATGTCTGTTGATGGTATGTCAGAGGGTAGAATATCTCTTATTGCCGTATTTACATTCTTGAATTCTCTGAGAGTGTTTTAAATTTAATTTATCTTTGCTGTTATTTTTAATTAATTGTGGTCCTCCTTATGTAATAAAATACATTCTTTTTAATGGCTTATTTGAATACAGAGGTCACTGGGATGCCTATGTCATGTACCGAGCTTTGCAGCATGTTATTGTAACTTGCAAGGTCAGTTCCATATTTGTTCCTTAGCTGCTATGTTCTTCTGTAGTGATGCCATGTTCAAGTTCTAATATGTGCTTTTATTACACGAGTCTTCACAACTTCAGAACTTTGGTATTTACTGTACATCATAATTGCAATGCACTCGATGTGCCTTACGCCTAAGTTATCTAATTTGGTTTTCGTGTCTGATTTTATGTCTTACTCTTTTTGAGCACTAAACATGATCACACAGTAACTCAAATAGATTTTCTGTACTAAATGATATCAAACCCCTAACAACCGAGACTTCCGAATACATACACACAAAAAAAGTTTTGCATCACCTCGGTTTCGAGAGTCCCGGAACCTGTACAGAAAATCGGAGTAGAGATCAAGATAACCATCATTTCCGCACTTTTTATTGCTCATGGAAACCACACAGTGCACGTTGTACCACCATACAGCGAGACCTTCAGAGGAGGTGGTCCAGATTCCTGTACACACAGTGGTCCAGATTACTGTACACACAGGAACCTCTGATACCCAGTAGCAGATCCTGTTGCATTGATGCATGCCTATATTCGTCGTGGCATACTATCCACAAGTTGATCAAGGCACTGTTGGTCCAGATTGTCCCACTCCTCAACGGCGATTCGACATAGAACCCTCAGAGTAGTTGGTGGGTCACTTCGTCCATAAACAGTCCTTTACTATCCATCCCAGGCATGATCAGTATGGTTCGTGTCTGGAGAACATGCTGGCCACTGTAGTCGAGCGATGTCGTTATTCTGAACGAAGTCATTCAAAAGATGTGCACGATGAGGGCACGAATTGTCGCCCATGAAGACGAATGCCTCGCAAATATGCTGCCGATATGGTTGCACTATCGGTTTGAGGATAGCATTCACGTATTGAACTGCCGTTATGGTGCCCTCCATGACCACCAGCGGCGTACGTCGATCCCACATAATGCCACCCCAAAACAGCAGGGAACCTCCACTTTGCTGCACTCGCTGGAAAGTGTGTCTTAGGCGTTCAGCCTGATCGGGTTGCCTCCAAACACGTCTCCGACGATACTGTGGTTTAAGGCATATATGACACCCATCGGTGAAGAGAACGAGATGCCAATCCTGAGCGGTCCATTCGGCATGTTGTTGAGCCCATCTGTACCGCACTGCATGGTGTCGTGGTCGCAAAGATGGACCTCGTCATAGACGTCGGGAGTGAAGATGCGCATCATGCAGTCTACTGCGCACAGTTTGAGTCATAACACGACGTCCAGCGGCCGCACGAAAAGCATTATTCAGTATAGTGGCGTTGCTGTCAGAGTTCCTCCGAGCGATAATCCGTAGGTAGCGGTCATCCACTGCAGTAGCAGCCCTTGGGCGGCCTCAGCGAGACATGTCATCGACAGTTCCTGTTTCTGTGTATCTCCACCATGTCTGAACAACATCGATTTTGTTCACTCCGAGACGCCTGGATACTTCCCTTGTTTAGAGCCCTTCCTGGCAAAAAGTGACAATGCACCAGCGATCGAACCGCGTTATTGACCGTCTAGACATGGTTGAACTATAGACAAGACGAGCCGTTTACCTTCTTCCTCTTGGAAAGACTGGAACCGATCGGCTGTCGGACCCCCTCCGTCTAATTGGCGCTGCTCATGCATGGTTGTTTACATCTTTGGGCGGGTTTACTGACATCTCTGAAAAGTGAAAGGGGCTGTATCTGTGATATAATATCCACAGTCAACGTGTGTCTTCAGGAGTTCTGAGAACTGGGGCTAATGGAAAACTTTTTTTGATGTGTGTAATAATATCAGTTTTCCGTTGCAAGTTAACAGACACATAAACAAAAAAATGTAACTAAAGTTACATGAAAGTAAACATATACTTGTAAAGTGTTTGCAATGTAACCCTTCAAGTGGTTGTTGCCAATTCTTCAGAGCGGCTAAAACACGTTCGTTACATAAATACAGGTAGGAAGCCTCTGTCTCGTATCCCATATAACTCGAGCAGTGTCACATTTAAAATTAAGTAGATCCCCTTCCGATTCCTCAACATCACCTTCCTGTTAGCTTTGTCTGTTATTAATTTCTTTGAGACTGTAACGCATCGCCAACTGGCAATCTAAATTCTATGAATACTATAGTGCTTTGTATCTTCACAGATATGAGACTGGATCTATGAATTTTTGTATACTAGACGGCAGCAACTCATCAGTAATGGAAAGTCAGGCTGCGCAAGTAAGCGTAATACGGCGTCCAATATACCCAACATATACGGACAATTTTGGAGCTTGGATTTGGAACATTATAAGATTATGGTTGCTCTGAGAAATTGCACAGTAAATTTCTAAAAAAATCTCATACATAGAACATGTGGAGCACATGAAATGTGATTCTTTTATTCGGATGAGTCATTATTTTCAAATATGTCTGCAACATGTTATAAAAATAGTAAATTCTAATCAAAAATTTTATTCTTAGAAGTTCGTCAATAATGTTAGTAATGTTTGCTGGTAAATGAAGGTCGATTAAGATGGTTTAGCATGACTTACCACTGTTAACATTCTGAGAGAATTAGTGATGCTTCACTGCGAAACCTGTGAAAAATACAAATTTAAGAGCTCCGAATTGTTTCCGTTTTTGATACCAAGATTTATATTAATACTTTTTGTGATAATATAGCACGACTTAAAAGTTAGTCTATGATTCAGTCCACCACAAAATTAATTTGAACAAGCACATTCCTATAGCACGTAAACAGTGTTTAAGGTGGCCCTCAACATTTCTTCCGCTACTTGAGCGTGTGAGTTCACGTAAACTGCAGTAACATAGAGAACTGTCTTTACTTGCTTAAATAAATTTCACATTTATCTGGTTAGCAACGACTTTCCAAGGGCATTTACCTACAGGAATATATTCAGAATCCTTATCTGAGTCTTAGTTCTCGAAGTCATACTCATATTTGTGTAAGTCATCCATCAAAAGCATTTTCTTGGCTGGAATACCGCATACTTTACCACTACTGGTTGCCACCTGTTTGGTACGTAGCACTGGTAATGAGCACACATCCCGACAAAGTCGGAATAAGTGGGGACCATAAATGTGAGATGAAACTGCCATTTCATATGGAAGTGCAGATCAGAGTTCAATCCAGGGACTTTTTAGGTAAGAAAACCCGGCACGCTACACAGAAATGTTCACGCAGTCGGTGATTTACAAAATCACCTTGAGTGCATGTTACTATTTCTACATCGGATAGACGGGCAGATCATTTAGCACGAGATTGAGGAACTACATTCTTTCTAGCGATAGCAACACTTCTTATTTTAAGTCTCACCTGCGTAGTAAGAGCAATGTCACTGAAGATACCGAGGACG
This sequence comes from Schistocerca nitens, assembly GCF_023898315.1. NCBI lineage: Eukaryota > Metazoa > Arthropoda > Insecta > Orthoptera > Acrididae > Schistocerca > Schistocerca nitens. The sequence goes on along the minus strand of NC_064622.1, from coordinate 121,888,873 downwards.
CTCTGCATATATTACGTGTAGTAAACAAAGGATGTCTCATGAATGTTTTAGAAGGGATTGAAATTCTTAATCATTTTAATAAGCATCCAGATGAGATTTTAATTGAACAGAGGTAGTGAAAAAATTGTCGGTTCTTAGACAATTTTTATATAGCTTTCTAACAGTTATAATTTTCTGCCGTTTTTCCCTTGCGCTTGATATGGACCATCCTAACAATTGCTCAAAATCGTTATTGAGCTTCACACGTCGCTAATACCAGTATATTTCACGTACAGGAGTTTGTGTATAACACTGAGTTTGGGAATCTGATGTACAACCTTTGACCAAATGTTTATTTTTTTAAAGTCAAAGCTATTTTCTATATCTCTGACGGTACAGTCACGCAGTTAAATTTCCCGACATGTGTCCCATTTGAATTTTAGACGTTGATCATGACACGTGCAGTTTTATTTGAAATGTGTACTAACGGATTATGATTTGATTTATGCTGACACAGTGACCAGGAACCGCATAAGGGTTGCATTTAATTATTTTTCATAAGGAATTCACATCTTCGTGATCATATGTAAGGTCATTTGACGGTAACACCAAATTTAGTACATATTTTTACGCTTTTTATGTTAATTGTGCTAACTAGTAATGCATACGCAGGTTCCGCCCGTTACAAGAAATTTCACAAGTAACCTTTATTAGAGATACCGTTAGGAGGCGCTTCCTCCATACTAACGTGCGGAAAACAAGTAAGAGATTGAAGTTTTTTACTGTGACGGAAATGTATCAAAAGTGTTTATGTATACATCTATTGTGTCACTCTGCTCTTGAAGGTACTGTAACTGGAGTGATTCGTTTCTCTACCAGGTAGCTTCAACAATGCCCAAGGGAAGATATAAACTGATAGCGAAAAAGCGTGAAAGAAAGTGTGCTGTGTCCTTATCCTTTTTATAAGTCAATTGTCGCTGTGCATAACGATTCCTTATGGAATCAAAGTTGGGGCAGTATTCACATAGCCACTTAATTTACAAGAAAAATTATGTCATCGTACAACATATAGTTCTGGAGATGTTGTTGATGTTGTGATCTTCAGTCCAGAAACTGGTTTGATGCAGCTCTCCACGTTACTCCATCTGTGTAAGCTTCTTCATTGCCGAGTAAGTACTGCCACCTACAGCTTTCTGAATCTGTTTAGTGTATTCATCTTTTGGTCTCCCTCGATGATTTTTACCTTCGAGTCTTCCCTTCAATACTAAATTGGTGATCCCTTCACGCCGCAGAATGTGTCCTACCATCCGATCCCTCCTTTTAGTCAAGTGGTGCCACAAATTCCTCTCCTCCCCAATTCTGTCCAGTACCTCCTCATTAGTTACGTGGTCCATTGACATAATTTTCAGCAGTCTTCGGTAGCACCACATTTCACATGCTTCAATTGTCTTCCTGTCTAAACTATTTATCGTCCATGTTCCACTTCCATACATAGCTACATGCCATACAAATACTTCCAGAAACGATTTCCTGGCTCTTAAATCTTTATTCGATTTAACAAGTTTCTCTTCTTCAGAGACGCTTGCCTTGCCATTGCTAGGCTACCTTTTATATCCTCTTTACTTCAACTGCCATCAGTAATTTTTTTCTCCAAAATCAAAGCTTATCCACCACTTTAAGTGTCTCATTTCTTAATCTAATTCCTTCAGAATCACCTGATTTAATGCGACTATATTCGATTATCCTACTTTTGCTTTTGTTGATGTTCATCCTTTATAGTGCTTTCAAGACACTGTCCATTCCGTTCAACTGCCCTTCCAGGTCCTTTGCTGTCTCCGACAGAATTACAATGTCGTCGGAAAACTTCAGAGTTTTTATTTCTTCACCGTCGATTTTAATTCCTACTCCATTTTTTTCCTTTATTGCTTGCTCAAAGGCAGACTAAATAACGTAGTGGTTAGGCTACAACCCTGCCTCACTCCCTACATCTACATCTATATCTACATCTATACTCCGCGAGCCACCTTACGGTGTGTGGCGGAGGGTACTTATTGTACCACTATCTGATCCCCCCTTCCCTGTTCCATTCACGAATTGTGCGTGGGAAGAACGACTGCTTGTAAGTCTCCGTATTTGCTCTAATTTCTCGGATCTTTTCGTTGTGATCATTACGCGAGATATATGTGGGCGGTAGTAATATGTTGCCCATCTCTTCCCGGAATGTGCTCTCTCGTAATTTCGATAATAAACCTCTCCGTATTGCGTAACGCCTTTCTTGAAGTGTCCGCCACTGGAGCTTGTTCAGCATCTCCGTAACGCTCTCGCGCTGACTAAATGTCCCCATGACGAATCGCGCTGCTTTTCGCTGGATCATGTCTATCTCTTCTATCAATCCAACCTGGTAAGGGTCCCATACTGATGAGCAATACTCAAGAATCGGACGAACAAGCGTTTTGTAAGCTACTTCTTTCGTCGATGAGTCACATTTTCTTAGAATTCTGCCTATGAATCTCAACCTGGCGCCTGCTTTTCCCACTATTTGTTTTATGTGATCATTCCACTTCAGATCGCTCCGGATAGTAACTCCTAAGTATTTTACGGTCGTTACCGCTTCCAATGATTTACCACCTATGGCATAATCGTACTGGAATGGATTTCTGCCCCTATGTATGCGCATTATATTACATTTATCTAAGTTTAGGGAAAGCTGCCAGCTGTCGCACCATTCATTAATCCTCTGCAGGTCTTCCTGGAGTACGTACGAGTCTTCTGATGTTGCTACTTTCTTGTAGACAACCGTGTCATCTGCAAATAGCCTCACGGAGCTACCGATGTTGTCAACTAAGTCATTTATGTATATCGTAAACAATAAAGGTCCTATCACGCTTCCTTGCGGTACTCCCGAAATTACCTCTACATCTGCAGATTTTGAACCGTTAAGAATGACATGTTGTGTTCTTTCTTCTAGGAAATCCTGAATCCAATCACAAACCTGGTCCGATATTCCGTAAGCTCGTATTTTTTTCACTAAACGTAAGTGCGGAACCGTATCAAATGCCTTCCTGAAGTCCAGGAATACGGCATCAATCTGCTCGCCAGTGTCTACGGCACTGTGAATTTCTTGGACAAATAGGGCGAGCTCAGTTTCACATGATCTCTGTTTGCGGAATCCATGTTGGTTATGATGAAGGAGATTTGTATTATCTAAGAACGTCATAATACGAGAACATACAACATGTTCCATTATTCTACAACAGATTGACGTAAGCGAAATAGGCCTATAATTATTCGCATCTGATTTATGACCCTTCTTGAAAATGGGAACGACCTGCGCTTTCTTCCAGTCGCTAGGTACTTTACGTTCTTCCAGAGATCTACGATAAATTGCTGATAGAAAGGGGGCAAGTTCTTTAGCGTAATCACTGTAGAATCTTAAGGGTATCTCGTCTGGTCCGGATGCTTTTCCGCTACTAAGTGATAGCAGTTGTTTTTCAATTCCGATATCGTTTATTTCAATATTTTCCATTTTGGCGTCCGTGCGATGGCTGAAGTCAGGGACCGTGTTACGATTTTCCGCAGTGAAACAGTTTCGGAACACTGAATTCAGTATTTCTGCCTTTCTTCGGTCGTCCTCTGTTTCGGTGCCATCGTGGTCAACGAGTGACTGAATAGGGGATTTAGATCCGCTTACCGATTTTACATATGACCAAAACTTTTTAGGGTTCTTGTTTAGATTGTTTGCCAATGTTTTATGTTCGAATTCGTTGAATGCTTCTCTCATTGCTCTCTTTACGCTCTTTTTCGCTTCGTTCAGCTTTTCCTTATCAGCTATGATTCGACTACTCTTAAACCTATGATGAAGCTTTCTTTGTTTCCGTAGCACCTTTCGTACATGATTGTTATACCACGGTGGATCTTTCCCCTCGCTTTGGACCTTAGTCGGCACGAACTTATCCAAGGCGTACTGGACGATGTTTCTGAATTTTTTTCATTTTTGTTCCACATCCTCTTCCTCAGAAATGAACGTTTGATGGTGGTCACTCAGATATTCTGCGATTTGTGCCCTATCACTCTTGTTAAGCAAATATATTTTCCTTCCTTTCTTGGCATTTCTTATTACACTTGTAGTCATTGATGCAACCACTGACTTATGATCACTGATACCCTCTTCTACATTCACGGAGTTGAAAAGTTCCGGTCTATTTGTTGCTATGAGGTCTAAAACGTTAGCTTCACGAGTTGGTTCTCTAACTATCTGCTCGAAGTAATTCTCGGACAAGGCAGTCAGGATAATGTCACAAGAGTCTCTGTCCCTGGCTCCAGTTCTGATTGTGTGACTATCCCATTCTATACCTGGTAGATTGAAGTCTCCCCCTATTACAATAGTATGATCACGAAACTTCTTCACGACGTTCTGCAGGTTCTCTCTGAGGCGCTCAACTACTAAGGTTGCTGATGCAGGTGGTCTATAGAAGCATCCGACTATCATATCTGACCCACCTTTGATACTTAACTTAACCCAGATTATTTCACATTCGCATTCGCTAATAACTTCACTGGATATTATTGAATTCTTTACTGCTATAAATACTCCTCCACCATTGGCGTTTATCCTATCCTTGCGGTATATATTCCATTCTGTGTCTAGGATTTCGTTACTGTTCACTTCCGGTTTTAACCAACTTTCCGTTCCTAATACTATATGCGCACTATTTCCTTCAATAAGAGATACTAATTCAGGAACCTTGCCCTGGATACTCCTGCAGTTTACCAATATTACGTTAACTTTTCCTGTTTTTGGTCTCTGAGGACGGACGTTCTTTATCAACGATGATGATGTTCTCTCTGGTAAGCCGTCAGGTATTTTATCGTTTCGCCCAAGGGGGGGTCCCTCTAACCTAAAAAACCCCCGTGTGCACGCCACACGTACTCTGCTACCCTAGTAGCTGCTTCCGGTGTGTAGTGCACGCCTGACCTGTCTAGGGGGGCCCTACAGTTCTCCACCCAATAACGGAGGTCGATGAATTTGCAACCATTATGGTCGCAGAGTCGTCTGAGCCTCTGGTTTAGACCCTCCACACGGCTCCAAACCAGAGGACCGCGATCGACTCTGGGCACTATGCTGCAGATATTAAGCTCAGCTTGCACTCCGCGTGCGATGCTGGTTGTCTTCACCAAATCAGCCAGCCGCCGGAAGGAACCAAGGATGGCCTCAGAACCCAAGCGGCTGGCGTCATTCGTTCCGACATGTGCTACTATCTGCAGCCGGTCACACCCAGTGCGTTCAGTAGCTGCCGGAAGGGCCTCCTCCACATTACGGACGAGACCCCCCGGCAAGCACACCGAGTGCACACTGGCATTCTTCCCCGACCTACCCGCTATTTTCCTGAGGGGCTCCATAACCCGCCTAACGTTGGAGCTCCCTATAACTAATAGGCCCGCCCTCTGTGACTGTCGGGACCTTGCCGGAGAATCGGCCACTGGCCCAACAGGCGAGGCATCCTGTGGTGGCTCGGAGACGATGTCATCACCACTAGGAAGCACTCCGTACCTGTTGGAAAGGGGTAAGGCAGCTGCCACGCGGCCAGATCCCACCTTCGCCTTTCGGCCAGGCACGCGCGAGCCCACCACTGCCCGCCATTCACCCTGGAGTGATGGCTGACCGGTAAGATGCTCACTGCCGGAAGACGCAGCGACATCAGGGGTTCCATGTGATTCCAAGGCCACCGAAGTAGGCATAGGTCTCACCACAGTTGCCCCAACGCCACTACGAGCCGACGCCTGCGCCTCGAGCTCGATGAGCCTAACAGACAAAGCCTCCACCTGCCCCCGAAGAGTGGCCAATTCTCCTTGCGTCCGCTCACAACAACCACAGTCCCTACACATGACTATGTTTACCCTACTCTATACGGTGACAAATTCCCAAGATAATCTTCTGATGAGCTACTCTGATAATCAAGAGACACTCACTGAAATACGAGACGCGAAAACTACGCTAGGTTTTCCCAGAAAAACTATTTAAAAGCTAAGCGCAGCAAATAAGTACAAAATAAATTTCTCTCCTAACGATCAAGAACTGTTAGTTTCTATGCAGAGCAGATAAACACAAATAGAATCCCTTCCTTAGTGGAAGGTCGTAAACAAAATGCAAAATAAACGCTTTATACAAACAGTACTCGCTGCTGCTGGTGCTCTCGCTCTGGCTGTCACAAGACAACTGCTGATTCAAATGACTAGTGGCTAACGGCCGCGAAACAAACAAAAGACGGTTTTAGGGCGCTTTCTGTTCTAAACGATCAAGAAAACACTAAGAAATCTAACACGAAAACTACGTAAAGTTTTATCAAGAACTGTTAGTTACTATGCAGAGCAGATAACCACTAATAGAATCCCTTCCTTAGTGGAAGGTCGTAAACAAAATGCAAAATAAACGCTTTATACAAACAGTACTCGCTGCTGCTGGTGCTCTCGCTCTGGCTGTCACAAGACAACTGCTGATTCAAGTGACTAGTGGCTAACGGCCGCGAAACAAACAAAAGACGGTTTTAGGGCGCTTTCTGTTCTAAACGATCAAGAAAACACTAAGAAATCTAACACGAAAACTACGTAAAGTTTTATCAAGAACTGTTAGTTACTATGCAGAGCAGATAACCACTAATAGAATCCCTTCCTTAGTGGAAGGTCGTAAACAAAATGCAAAATAAACGCTTTATACAAACAGTACTCGCTGCTGCTGGTGCTCTCGCTCTGGCTGTCACAAGACAACTGCTGATTCAAGTGACTAGTGGCTAACGGCCGCGAAACAAACAAAAGACGGTTTTAGGGCGCTTTCTGTTCTAAACGATCAAGAAAACACTAAGAAATCTAACACGAAAACTACGTAAAGTTTTATCAAGAACTGTTAGTTACTATGCAGAGCAGATAACCACTAATAGAATCCCTTCCTTAGTGGAAGGTCGTAAACAAAATGCAAAATAAACGCTTTATACAAACAGTACTCGCTGCTGCTGGTGCTCTCGCTCTGGCTGTCACAAGACAACTGCTGATTCAAGTGACTAGTGGCTAACGGCCGCGAAACAAACAAAAGACGGTTTTAGGGCGCTTTCTGTTCTAAACGATCAAGAAAACACTAAGAAATCTAACACGAAAACTACGTAAAGTTTTATCAAGAACTGTTAGTTACTATGCAGAGCAGATAACCACTAATAGAATCCCTTCCTTAGTGGAAGGTCGTAAACAAAATGCAAAATAAACGCTTTATACAAACAGTACTCGCTGCTGCTGGTGCTCTCGCTCTGGCTGTCACAAGACAACTGCTGATTCAAGTGACTAGTGGCTAACGGCCGCGAAACAAACAAAAGACGGTTTTAGGGCGCTTTCTGTTCTAAACGATCAAGAAAACACTAAGAAATCTAACACGAAAACTACGTAAAGTTTTATCAAGAACTGTTAGTTACTATGCAGAGCAGATAAACACTAATAGAATCCCTTCCTTAGTGGAAGGTCGTAAACAAAATGCAAAATAAACGCTTTATACAAACAGTACTCGCTGCTGCTGGTGCTCTCGCTCTGGCTGTCACAAGACAACTCAACCACTACTTCCGTTTCATGCCCCTCCACTTTTATAACTGCCATATGGTTTCTGTATAGACTGCAAATAGTTTTCGGTAATTTTATTTGATCCCCGCCACCTTCAGAACCTAGAATAGAGTATTCCAGGAAACATTGTCAAAAGCTTTCTCCAAATCTACAAATGCTAGAAACGTAGGTTTGCGTTTTCTTAATCTATATTCTGAGGTGAGTTGTAAGGTCAATATTGTCTTCCGTGTTCCAACATATCTACGGAATCCAAATTCTTCTTCCTCGAGGACGTCTGTAAAGAATTCGTTTTAGTATATTGCAGACGTGACTTATTAAACTGAAAGTTCGGCAATTTTCGCAATTGTCAACACCTCCTTTCTTTGGGATTAGAATTACTATAATTTTCTTCAGGTCTGAGGGTTTTTTCCCTGTCTCATACAGCTTGCTCACCAGATGGTAGGGTTTGGTCAGGGTTGGCTCTCCCAAGGCTATCGTTAGTTCTAATGAAATTTTGTCTATTCCCGTGACCTTGTTTCGACTTATGTTTTTCAGTGCTCCGTCGAACTCTTCACGCAGTAACATATCTCCCATCTCATTTTCATCTACGTCATTTTCCATTGCAATAATATTGCCCTCAAGTACATCGCCCCTGTATAGACCCTCTATTTATACCTTCCACCCTTGTTTCCCGTTTTTTGCTGAGGACTGGATTTCCAACCGACCACTTGATATCCTTACATGTTGTTCTCTTTTCTGCAAAGGTCTCTTCAATTTTCCTGTAGGAAGTATCTATCTTTCCCCTATTGATATATTCCTCTAAATCCTTACATTTCTCCTCTAGCCATCCCCGCTTAGACACTTTGCTCTTCCTGTCCATCTCATTTTTGAGACGTTCTTATTCCTTTTCGCCTGCTTCATTTATTGTAGTTTCGTATTTCCTCCTTTCAACAATTAAATTCTATATCTCTTCTGTTACCCACGGATTCCTATTACCTCTCGCCTTTTTACCCACTTGATCCTCTGCTTCCACCAGTATTTCGTCTCTCAAAGCTACCTATTCTTATTCTATGGTCGTTCTTTTCGCCGTTCTTGTCAGTCGTTCCCTAATATTCCCTCTACAACATCTGGTTCTTACAGTTTATCCTGGTTCCGTCTCCTTCAATTCCTAATTTTTTGCAGTTTGTTCAGTTTTAATCTACAGTTCATAACAAATAAGTTTTAGTCAGCGCCCACATAAGCCCCTGGAAATGTCTTAAATTTAAAACCTGGTTACTAAATCTCTATCTTACCATTATATAATCTATCTGAAACCTTCCTGAGTCTCCTGGCTTCTTCATATAACCTTCTTTCATGATTCGTAAAAAATGTGTTATCTATGACTTAGTTATGTTCTGCGCAAAATTCTACCAGGCGGCTTCTTTTATTTCTCACCCCCAGTCCATATTCACGTACGACTTTTCCTAGTATCGAATTCCAGTCCCCCACGACTATTATATTATATATTATAATATTTATAACCCTGTATTTACCTGACCAGAACTTCATAAATTCCCACTATATCTAACTTTAACCTGTCCAATTCCCTTTTTGAATTTTCTTACCTACCTGCCCGATTAAGCGATCTGATATTCCACACTCCGAACCGTAGAACGCCAGTTTTCTTTCTAGTGATAGCGACGTCCTCCTGAGTTGTCTCTGCCCGGAAATCCGAGTGCGGGACTATTTTACCTCCGGAATATTTTACTCCAACGGACGCCATCCTCATTTAACCATCAGTAAAGTGGCATGCCCTCGGTAAAAATTACGGCTGTAGTTTCCCCTTGCCTTCAGCCGTCGCAGTACCATCACAGCAAGGTAGTTTTGATTGATGTTGCAAGGCCAATTTAGTCAATCATCCAGACTGTTGCCCCTGTAACTATTGAAAAGGCTGCTGCCCCTCTTCACGAACCACACATTTGTCTGACCTTTCAACAGAGACCCCTCCGCTGTGGTTGCACCTTATGGTACGGCTATCCGCCTCGCTGAGGCACGCAAGCCTGCCGTCAACTACAAGGTCCAAATGAGTGTAGAATTGCGGCATCATGCATGACATTCTAATTTGTTTCTTCGCTATTACTAACTCTCTTCACAAGACATTCTGCAGACAGTAGCCAGATATACCGTTCGAAGTACATGCAAAATTACGCCACTGTCGAGCGTAAATTTCAGAAACACTAAGCTGTGTGAAAATGAAATTGGAGGGCGAAAGTCGATACAGATATCGGTGAAATATATGTACAAATACATGTGAACTATGTTAAATATATGTGAAACGTATCTGATACGTGCATACGGGGGCAAAGGTGAGCGTTAGGGGCGATTTCACCCAAATGTAGTACAGTAATTTTTTAAACATTACAATAAATTCTTAAACATTACCCGTGGTACACAGAATAGCTACGATCTGGAAAGATGTACTGTGGGAGTAAGAACCACCAGCTTCCTATTCCGATGCACGAGATAATGCGGAGAGAGAGATGCAGAGGGAAAGAGGGGCATGGAAGAGATGAACAGAGAAGGGAGAGAGGAAGAGATGCACAAGGAGAGAGGAAGAGTGAGGTGGACAGGGAGAGTGGTAGCAGCAGATGGACGGAGGGAGGAGGAGATAGAAAAAGAAATGGGAATAAGGAAATTGAATTATTGGGGGGGAAGAGCATATGGACAGGAGGAGAGGGAGGAGATGGATGTAGGTGGAAGGAACATATGTGGGCAGAGGCGGAAGGAGAGGATGGACAGAGGGGAAGGAGCCGATTGAGAGAGAGAGGGTGGACGGAGGAAATAGACAGAAAGACAAGAGGAGATCGTCAGAGCGTGGGGTGGAGGAAGTGGACGGAGAGTAGCAAATTGTGGAAATGGACAGAGATGAGGTAAAAGAGGAGATGGACTAACAGAAGACCTTGTTTCTCTGTTTCTTTCAAAAATAAAACCCGTCTACAAAGGACAATTACTTCACTGAAGTTCTAATGGAACTATCAACTAATATCAATAAAACACACCACTTATCATGTTTTAATTGTATTGACACTTTCCCATCCACTGCACCTTACCACTGTCTGCAGTCAAGGCCTTCACATGAAAGGTGTTCTGGGGAAGTGCAGAGTAGACGAAAATGAAAACGCTGACAACACCCTAGTGTGACCAGTTGTGAAGTAACATTAAATAGTTTGAGGTCACTGTCTGCTGGACACAATATCAGATGTCGAATGTTGAGAAGTGCTACTGAAATCGAGCGTATAAGAGAGGGAGAGATTGTGGAGAACTGGGAATCTCGGAAAGAGACGCGATGTTGATCTCCAAAATATACTAGCTTAAATTTAGAGAACCAATATTCAAAGAACGCTAAGAAATAGTCATGGTCTATGGTCGTATATATCGCATAGAGGTCGTAAGAAAAAGATAAGAAGGATTAGGACACACTAATTTTCCATCGTTCAGTACACGTATGGAATGAGGAAGATATTCGCTACTTTTTGTATAAACTACTGTGTAACGCAATTTTCGTTGGTTTCTGGAGTTTCTATGCCGATGTAGATTTAAGTGAAGGTGTTACACAGTAAAGCCTTAACGACGCTTGTAAGGCGTATGCTTCGCCGGCGATGGGCAAAGCATGACAGAATCTCTGACCAGAGAGTAGTTTATTGTTAGTTGTTGCTTGTCGCGAGTCTGCGCTAGTCTGCGCGAGTCGACTGTAGTAGTCAGACGGATACAGTAGTAGTCAGTCGGCTTTAGTAGCGAGTGGACAGTAGTAGTCTTCGAGAGTCGGCATGCGTCGGCTGTGTGCTCTGCTCGCGACTCTGGTCAGGACTCTGGAGGATGAGTGTTGTGGTAGAAGGTAAAGAAGCAGCCTTGCGCATAATTAATAATGTACGTTAATTGTAATTTAATTTGTTCAAAAAAATGCCCCAATAATAATTTTTATAATATAAAGTAACTCTTTTAAAGAAAACCATTCATTTCAATTTCCAATGAATTATCATTGCTTCCAAGAATAAAAAAAAATATACGCCAGCATCGCACGAAGCTGTGTCGAAGAATGTATAATTAAGAGCAAATATAATTGCAGTTTTTATTGAGGTAAGAATTTTTGTTTTTTTATTCAGAATACAGGGCCAAAGGTCAGCGCTGCTGTCCTCATAAAATTTACCAGATATTATTATTTCTGTTAGGAGGTTACATTTCGTTCATGGTTCAATATTTAATTAATATTATTGTGTGGTTCATGGTCAATTACCATGCCTTAATTTTTGTGGGGAGGTTACGCTTGGCTCCATTTTGCATTATTATTTAACTTATTTTGCGGGGAGGTTACACTTGGCGACATCCGGCCAGGATCGTATTTCTTTGTGAATCTTCTGATAAGTAGTCATATATCTGCTCTTATTTACTTAAACGTAGTTTGCATCTGGCGCAACGCATTTACTAATTTGTCGCTCTTCCTTTCACAGATCATCGGCAATTTGTTGCTCTTTGTTGTATTTGCGTTTGTTGCATTTTGCATTGTCCTTGTTTACTTTGTGCTTATTTGTGATTAGTGAAAAATGCCGCGAAAAACTGTTAACAGTACATCGCGATGTGTAATGAGCGAAATAACCGACTCTAATAATTTGACCAATAATATTTGCGATACTCAGTGTAATGATGACAATACTCCATTTACAGACAATCAGTGCGTACCGATCACTAATATTGATTTTGATCTTAGTGATGAGCAAACAAATTCAATTGTGTCCTCTGTTAATTTAACGACAACTGATGACGCGGGACGTTCTGTTGCAATGAACGCTGCACAGCTTGAAACACCGGGATTGCAAAATATACGTAATGAACAGACAACTTTTTCTAACGAAAATGAACAGTGTAATCAGAGTACAACAGATTTATTTAATTCCGAGGTAGTGACTAACAGTGCACATTCGATTAGCAAACATTTTCAAGAATCACAGAATATCGAAATGGATACACAAAACGTGACAATTGCACATACACCATCACACAGCACAGAGAATACAGTAGGTAGTATTGGCATGGATCAAGCTATGGCATAATTGCTACAAATTAATGAATCGTACAAACAACGTAATGAAAATTTCAAACAATTCAGTGAAAAACAAGACAACCATTACAAACAGCTTAATGAAAAATACGACAAACTTATTGAAATGTTCAAACAGTTGTATGAAAGTTGCAAACAGTCGAACGAAAAACACGACAACCTTAACGAACAGAACAAACAACTTAGTGAACAGGTTACAGCTGTTACCGTGCAACGTCATGATACTAAAGAACAATTACGTGACGAAATTAAGACTTGTGCTACGAACAATAGTGAAGAAACTAAATCCGTTGCACAAGAATTAGGTAATAGACATGCAGGCACAACAGAATCATTTAGAGATGAAATTAATGCAGTCACTGAACAATGTTCAGAAAACGCAACGAGTTTAATTTAAACTCACCAGAACTTTTACACACTCTGGATACAGAACTCGATGAGAAATTTGAACAACAGATCAGCCAAATTGACGAATGTTTTAAAGTAACAGAGATGAAAAATGTTTCAGCGTTTAATACATCACAGCAGACGCCACTTTGCGAACATTTGTCAGACTCACACAGCCAGTATAACTTAAGTAATTTACAGAGACTACGCAACTTAAAATCCGAAGTGACACAGACAAACAGATTCTTATGCAATCGTGAATCTGTTCACACATTCAGTGACGAGAACGTTGATTATAAGCAATTTGTATGTGTAAAAAAAACTAAGGTATTTGAAAATGACAGAACACAGGTACACGCATTGAACTGATTACGTCGATTTATTTTTGTACTTTCACTGCCATTACCTGTAATGCAGAAACTAGAATTAGCATGAATACTACAATTTACTTTTGATTTTTCACTGGCATTGCCTGTAACGCAAAAACTAAACTGTATTAACAGCGCGTAATAGACCTCAGGAGATTCATTACGCTTTAATGAATATGTGCCGTAGCATGCACAGGGCCCTGAGCCGTAGTACTGTAGTGAAGCAGCCTACTCACGCAGTAGTAAATTCACAGCAGTCTTTCCATTGTGTGCCAGCCAGTCCGCTGTAACTAGCTCTGACGTCATAAATGTTGCGCAATACTTTAAAAATCAAGCAAATAACCTAAAATATTTCTAGCATGTCAGGAGTAATACTATAACAACATGTGTTGAATATCAGTTCGATAACTTTAGCCATTTTCGAAATTTTGACGTTTTTCTGTAAAAATCATTGGCGCAACAGAAAAGAGCTAGAGAATTAAAAATTGATAATTAGATTCATTTTTCATAATTATTTAATAAAAGCAGTCTTCTGGATCTCACAATTTAAGATTATAGTGGAAATTCATGATTTTCTGGTTTTTGTCTTAAAACTTAAGGAAGCAAGATAGATTAAGTAGGCTAATAAATAAGGCTAGGATGTTTATATTTAAGTAGGTTGGAGATCCGCTATAACTATGAAGATGTGAGAAGTTTCATTTGAATACCTATAAAACTATAGCGATAGCGTATCTCCAGGCCAGTTCAGAGCTCGTCTACTGCGTGCAGTGTAATTAAATTAATTCTCTCACCCAAAATATTTAACCTAGCCACATCAAAATTTTACTATCAATACTTACCTGGGTGTTGAATGCTCATTTAAATTAAGAGCTTCATCGGCCATCAGCAAAAGAAGCTATGATTTATTCAATGACTTAAAGTGGTGCATTACTAGCCCAGCGGCTAGTCGGGGGAGCCGATTTGATCAGGCGTTCCCTTAGCCGTCCGCACCGCGGCTTTATATATAAGAACGCTGAGCGAGGAAGCAAGGCCCCAGTTCTCTCCAGACGCTGAATAGCACATCATCTGTGTCGGGAAGCGTGTCGCGTCGGTATCATTGCTATAAACGGTCTCGGATGCCGTAGTAAGTTACTCGGGATACGCGTAACCATGAAATCATTTTCGAGTGAAGTGTTAATTCTGGGATGATTTTAATTATCCATCTTCCGTTTGCGTATTGTCGTATTTTCACGTGCCGCCGCGGGACAAATATTCTACCTTTATTTAGCATGGCGTTTGATGAACCTTATCATCAAATTATGGCGAGCATTCATTTAAACATTTAATTTGGACAGTTATAGAGGCATCAGCGCATTAGACTCTGAACTGCTCTGTTAGTTAGATTGTGTGGAGTCTTTTGTTTTCATCTGTGACTCTCAGAATATACTGAACTATTTTAATCAAAATCGTTTTTGATTATGAATCCTAGACAATCTCCTAATTTCTCAGAGCTATAAGCTGCAGCTGTAAGTGTGTTTCTCAGATGAAGTGGGCACTAGGAATTCTAATTGCAGGCATCACATTTTGCTAATCACTTTCTGGTTGCCAATATTGTAGTTAGAAAGCCAGTGTTGAGAATGGCGAAAGACAGCATAAATGACATTCTAAATAATAGGAACATTTTAACAACAATAATTCCACCCGCCGCCGCACATATGGTTAATCGGCCGGGAAATGCAGTGTTTCTACATGCAAACAAACTTATATAACAATTAATTTCCTACCCGCCGCCCCACATGTGGTGCATCGGCCGGGAATGGGAAAAAAACTGAGTAAAGTGAAAGTGATTTTTAAATATTCGGATTCGCGAGTGAAATGCGACACGCAGCTGAGTAATAGAACAGTGAAAGTGTTACGTGTGCATGTGGACGACGCAATTGGATGAACAACGTATCTGGATTGACGGAGCTGGCACTGAGTCTAGCGGCGCTGCTGGCATCGCGAGAAGCCAGTTTCGCCTCACCGCAGTCGTCCGCCGGAGCAGCCAGAACCGCGCCTGCAGTTGCGGGCCACGCAAACACATAACAGCCATACGTCGCCATACGTCGTGCAGAAGGAACTAAGTTAAGTGAAAAGCTGTTAAACATTTTATTAACCTGCACTAAAAGACTGTCGGCAATGGAACCGCCAAAAGACACTGAGGTTAGACTTAAATCAGAACCTATGTCTGTTGAGGGGACTGTAAGTCCAGACAACTGTTAAAGTGTAAATATGCATGAAAGTAGTAATGTTAAAGTGAAATATGAAGTATTGTCTCCTGACAGTAATGTGGGAAGGGGCAATTATTCAATAATAGAGACCCCTGTAGTAAAGCAGAA
Organism: Schistocerca nitens; assembly: GCF_023898315.1. Taxonomy (NCBI): domain Eukaryota; kingdom Metazoa; phylum Arthropoda; class Insecta; order Orthoptera; family Acrididae; genus Schistocerca; species Schistocerca nitens. Next base: position 121,873,109 of record NC_064622.1, on the reverse strand, counting down.
AGCAGAAATTGTTAATTTATTGGATGATAGTTTATCTGATGAGTTAAAACCGAAACAGTCATCAGAGATGATAGAGATTAAACAGGTGAAGTTAGGTATGACTGATCAATCAGAAGTTTCATTTAGTTTTGCCGATTCTTGTGTTGGAGCTAGTTTTTCGTCACCTGAGTGTGATAAAAAGCCAGCTAGTGAGCAACCCAAAGATTCTGGGGCTATTGATTTAAATGTTATATTACAAGCAATAGCTACCAGCAATGCTGAATTAAAATCTAATATAATTGAGGTAAATAACAGGATTGTGGCCAGTCAAACCAATTTTAATAAACTGTTTGAGGTAATGGACAATAAATTAGAATCCAATAAAGGTGAATTAGAAACTTTCTTCAAAGCTGGTTGCAGTAAGTTGAAAGAGGATCTGGACAGTTTGAATTATAAAATTGATACATATCATGAGGATATTAAGAAAAAGGTTGCTCAACGATATTCTGAAATGTATAAAACAGTAAAATCCGAAGTTGCTGAGGTTCGCAAAGACTTCCAAATGGAAGATGCGAAGCTGGAGCACAAGTTAACAGAAAAGATCGAGGCGGAATCTGAACTGTGCTCAGATAGGTTTAAAGATGTTAATATAAAAGTAAACATATGTCAAGCAGAAGTAGACACAATCAAAACTGGTACTACTCATATTGTGCAAAGAGTAGATAATGTTGAAATGAAAGTAGAAAATATTAGTAATAACATTGCTAACATTGAGAGTAAAGTAGCTTCAGTAACTTCTGGTAATGGTAGTATACAACAAGTTGTAGCTGCAAACGCCGTTTTATCGGGTGTCGGCAGTTCTTGCGGTTCGATCCAGATAAAAATATCCACCCGTTAGATTTCTGGAACGATTTTGAAGATGTGATTCCACCAACTTGGTCTGAACGAGAGAAAATCTCATTTATTAGAATCCATTTAGCAGGTGACGCAATGCGTTGGTCAGCTGATGTTATGTTGAAGTGTAAAACATTAGCGGAGTTTAAAACAGCTTTCATTAATGAGTATTGGTCTAGCAATAAGCAAAATGAAGTGTTGAGAGAATTTTGGAGTGGAAAACGCTTCAATGCAGGCAAGGAATCAATTAAAGAGTTTGCTAGGTCATGGATCTCACGTTTGTCACATTTGGACGAAAAGCTAAAACCGGAAATGATTATACTAGGTCTTGAAGCCAAACTGCCATGGTATTGGCAAACTAGAGTTATATCTGCCCCTAGAGACAATCTGGATCGTTTCATTGAATATTTGGAACGTGTAAAACGTGTTGCTGCCAATGAGGAGCAAGCACGTAATAACAGAAATGCTAATAACAATAGTAGTAATTTTAAGATCGAGCAGAAGGGCAATGTAAACATCAGAACCGTAGGTGTTCGCCATCCTAAGAGAGGTAGGAATTGGAGAAATAATTATCAGAACCAACAATGGCATCCAAGTGATAATAATTTTGTTCCAAACAAAATTATGCATGTAAACAACAGTACAGAAAGCAATGCTATGTCAGTTAACTATAATGAAAATAAAGGAAACAGCAGTAGGCCGAGGCAGGAAAACTAGTTCCTGTCTATGAGGACACTGGGGCTCACCAGGCGGTTACTTTTCCTAAGCCAGTAGTTACAGTAATTCGTAAGTCAGATCAGAATACTCAAACTGAACAGGTGGATGAAGTGTCGGTAGCATCTAAGGATACAACAGAAATATTAGATCACTCGCAGTATTTGATAGATACCGTGTTAGAGACGCTTTCTAAGTGGGAAGAGAAAGAGAAGGCGCAGCAGAGTAACAGTAGGGAAGAGCTACAAAATACTGAATTGTCAGGTGATGAAGCAGAAGAAATTCATGCTTATATTTACGATGAGGATGATGTGCTCTTATCTTAAGTGCCTGTGCAGGATGTTGATAATGTACTAATAGATTTAGGACAGGAGATAAGTGAGAATGTAGAGGGTAGCCTGTTGGGGGTCGATGAACCCAGTAGCTGTGACCAGTTGTCACTTGAGAAGGAACCCGACGATAATAGTGAAAGTGGTTTAGCTGTAACTAGTGTTATGCCCGGTCTGGAGGCGCAGAATCGCCCAGACTACAGTAATTTGGGTTATGTTCAGCAAACTAAATGTAATGAAGTCGTGCGGTGTTTCGATTTGAAATTAATAGACCGACTGGAAAAGGCAGCTGAAAATGTAATTCAGGAAACCCCTACACACTGTGACCTAAATGTAATGGAGACAGATGTCGATCACTTTAGTTGGAGACAAATCCAAAAGGAACTATTGGATGAGTTTGAGGAACCACCTGTACAACCTAGAATAAGCCACCCTATAATAATAGTGAATATGTTGGGTATCAATGTACGTTGTCTCTTAGACAGTGGAAGTGAGGTGAGTGCAATATCTCAGTCCTTCTTTGATGCATTACCTGGTAAAGACAAGCTTACAGTAATGAGGGTATCAGGACTAAGAATAATTGGTGCCACTGGCAAGGTGTCAAAAACGGTATAGCAAGAAGCTTTGCTGCCCTTTAACATTAATGGTAATTTAATTGATCATCCATTCTTAATTGTAAACAATCTCAGTATTGAGGTTTTAATTGGCATAGATTTCTTGTCAAAATATCAGAGTGTTGTTGACTTTGAAAGAAGGCAGTTAAAAATGGTCTTGCCAATAACCAGAGTAATTACAGTTCCTTTTAGTGATAAACATGTAGTAATTAATGATAACAATTGGGAGCTGCCTATACGAGTTCTGAAAAATAGGAGATATTGGGACGAAGGTGTTAATCTTAGTACAAGTAAGCTAAACACAGAAGAAGAAGAAGCAATTATTTTGGACAAAATAGAAGCTAAATTGCAGGAAATCGATAAAATTTCAGCTAATCAGAAGGAAGAACTGAGGCAGGTTCTAAAAAGGCATCATAAGGTATTTTCAGATCGACATGGCGTGGTCAAAGGTTATGAATGAATGCTGTAGGGAGGAGGTTGTTCTATAACCTCTACACAGTGTGGCAGCTGTGCAGTCCCAGCTGTGTGAGATCTTCTTTCCATTTCAGGTTTCACTCATTCTTCATCTTTCCTGTCCACAAAAATTTCGACCCCTTCTTTCCAATATGATAATTTTCTGAAACCAATGAATTCTACAGCGAGGAGGTTGTTCTGTAACCTCTACACAGTGTGGCAGCTGTGCAGTCCCAGCTGTGTGAGATCTTCTTTCCTTTTCAGGTCTCACTCATTCCTCATCTTTCCTATCCACCTAAAATTTTCGACCCCTTCTCTCAAATACTAAAATTTTCCGTCATGGCTATCAAGCCATGAGTTCTGGTACCATTCTATCAACCGATTAGTGAAGAAAAATACCTAATATTACAAGCCTAACAGTGACATAAACAATAGAGAAGTATGACGTAATTAAGATACAAATGTATTTGAGTAACAAGTATGTATAGAACCCTGGTAATATTATATGTGAAAAGTTGTTGTTTTATTGGAAATGGTCCCCCAACAGTAATTTAAAAAGATATACAAGTTCGTTTTCAAGTAGGATCTGAAGTGGCAGTGAAACCTATTGTATGCTGTAGAGCTAACTAATTAATAGTAAGAGAGAGTGCTTAGTGTTATGAAAAATATGCAGACAAGTTGTAAGAATAAACTCACCTTGTGTAGCAAGGAATGGCAGTGTAATAGAATTGAACAGTGTTTGTGGTTGAGACGTGAAGGACACGTCCCTGAAGTATTTATAAGGTTGGAGCTGGCCTTTATTTAGTGTAGTGTGTGACAGGATACACCTACACGTATTGAGGTTATGAGTTGGAGGCGTGAATGCGACCATAGGTACCCTTATGTTAGATGAGACAGAGCAGCTCATGGTGTCCTATAGGTTTAAGGAATTTAGCATTACGCTCGTCCATAATTACTTGATGCACTTTAGTGGTAGGTCGAGAGAGACTACCTGTGGTTTCAGCGTCTGATTGAGTGGAAATGGATTGCCACGTGAGCAAACTGATCAGCTGCAATACACTATGGATATGAATTAAATGTGCTATCCTACGCTTTAAATGTTAATAGAGTGAGTGTTAAATAAGTACATACACTAGCAACATATTTGAGTAACCTAATGGCAGATGTGAAACATTATTTATAGCTCAGCGTAAATACACTTCGATGAAGTAAGTACACAATTGCAGATGTGGAACTGACACAACAGCAGAGGACCAATAAGTGGATTTAATAGTCAACTAAACGTAGTGTGTTTTGAACACTCAGAATTCTACTGTTACCAAAAGTTACTCACATGTACAAAGAAACTAATAAAATATACTCATACTATCTCTAAGAATAAGGTAATCGAAGATGAGTCAGCTAAGTGAATAAAATACAAATGTATCAAGAATGTACCGAGCATTGGTTCAGTGTTCCTGCCCAGAAATAATAAATTGAAATTAAGTAGGATTCATGATTGTATGCCTTGAGCATAGATTTTCTCTAGTACGTGACTAACGGCGTTTTGAGCCATTTGTTTACCGATTTTATGACAATTAAGTAACCATGAGAGTAATATTGAAAAAGTTCTGTTAATTTTGTTCCAGAAAAATATTGAAGGATAAAATGTATATATCCCCATTTCATTGTGACTCACCCTTAGATATTAAGTGAACAGAGTCTGAGGCACTCTTTTTGTTTGTTCTACAGGACAAACCAGATAATGGCAGCCTGGTAGCTGCGTGAAAGCGTGGAGTGACTTGGACACAACTCACAGTGACCCCTCCCCTTTCCCCATGTAATTTAGAGTGAACGTGAAGGACGCACACCATAGCAACTTCCCCTCCTCTACCCTTGTGAATGGATGTGTAGGACGCCAGCCAAAGCAGCTACAACCACGGGTGTAAAAATTATTTGTGAAATTTTCTTTCAGGTTTAGAAAAGACTGCTAAGAGATAATCATCTGTTTATGTATCTTGAATAACTTTTATTTTATTTTTTTGAGTTTGTGTATGTAAAAATGTATTTAATGGATTTAAGATTTTCATAATTTTACATATTTTTATGTGTTTGTTTGTCTAAGGCAATATGTATACCAAAGTGTTTCATTGACTTTGCTTATATTTTGAGGGATAATGTTGCTTAAGAGGCAGTGAACATGCCCAAAATTTAAATAATTAATATAGGTAATCAGTTTTCTTTTAATGTTTCTACATGTTTACATTTCAATTTTAAATTTTCATAGGAAATTAAGCTGTACTCTTGCTTCCCTTTTTGTAATTAAAATTTTTTTTATTCATTAACATTCAAAAACAAAAAAATTAAGTAGAGGGTGATCTAGTTAAGCAGCCAACTCACGCTGTAGTAAATTCACAGCAGTCTTTCCACTGTGTGCCAGCCAGTCCGCTGTAACTAGCTCAGACGTCATAATTGTTGCGTAATATTTTAAAAATCAAGCAAATAACCTAAAACCTTTCTAGCATGTCAGGAGTAATACTATAACAACATGTGTTGAATATCAGTTCGATAACTTTAGCCATTTTCGAAATTTTGACGTTTTTCTGTAAAAATCATTGGCGCAACAGAAAAGAGCTAGAGAATTAAAAATTGATAATTAGATTCATTTTTCATAATTATTTAATAAAAACAGTCTTCTGGATCTCACAATTTAAGATTATAGTGGAAATTCATGATTTTCTGGTTTTTGTCTCAAAACTTAAGGAAGCAAGATAGATTAAGTAGGCTAATAAATAAGGCTAGGATGTTTATATTTAAGTAGGTTGGAGATCCGCTATAACTATGAAGATGTGAGAAGTTTCATTTGAATACCTATAAAACTATAGCGATAGCGTATCTCCAAAGGGCCAGTTCAGAGCCCTTCTACTGCGTACAGTGTAATTAAATTAATTCTCTCGCCCAAAATATTTAACTTAGCCACGTCAAAATTTTATTATCAATACTTACTTGGGTGTTGAATGCTCATTTAAATTAAGAGCTTCATCGGCCATCAGCAAAAGAAGCTATGATTTATTCAATGACTTAAAGTGGTGCATTACTAGCCCAGCGGCTAGTTGGGAGAGCCGATTTGATCAGGCGTTCCCTTAGCCGTCCGCACCGCGGCTTTATATATAAGGCCCCAGTTCTCTCCAGACGCTGAATAGCACACCATCTGTGTCGGGAATCGCGTCGCGTCGCTATCATTGCTATAAACGGCCTCGGATGCCGTAGTAAGTTACTCGGGATACGCGTAACCATGAAATCATTTTCGAGTGAAGTGTTAATTCTGGGATGATTTTAATTATCCATCTTCCGTTTGCGTATTGTCGTATTTTCACGTGCCGCTGCGGGACAAATATTCTACCATTATTTAGCATGGCGTTTGATGAACCTTATCATCAAATTATGGCGAGCATTCATTTAAACATTTAATTTGGACAGTTATAGTGGCATCAGCGCATTAGACTCTGAATTGCTCTGTTAGTTAGATTGTGTGGATTCTTTTGTTTTCATCTGTGACTTTCAGAATATACTGAACTATTTTAATCAAAATCGTTTTTGATTATGAATCCTAGACAATCTCCTAATTTCTCAGAGCTATAAGCTGCAGCTGTAAGTGTGTTTCTCAGATGAAGTGGGCACCAGGAATAATTATTGAAGGCATCACGTTTTGCTAATCACTTTCTGGTTGCCAATATTGTAGTTAGAAAGCCAGTGTTGAGAACGGCGAAAGATAGCATAAATAACATTCTAAATAATAGGATCATTTTAACAACAATAATTCCACCCGCCGCCGCACATATGGTTAATCGGCCGGGAAATGCAGTGTTTCTACATGCAAATAAACTTATATAACAATTAATTTCCTACCAGCCGCCCCACAGTACTGCTGTTTCATCTTTAGTTTTCTGCACTGCTGCCTTCTCTTCTACTATCCTTTATATCTGTCAAAACAGCTCTTTAACTATTGCTCTATCTAGGATTAAGAAATGACTAAAGAAAACCCGATATGACAAATTTTACCGAAAGTGACAGTTCTCTTTAGACACTCCCGAAATGACAACTATCGCCGTAAATTTAATAACAGATAAAATTGTAATCATCAGTATGTGCAACGTTTTCAGCAGTCGCAAACACATTTTGGTAACAATAGACGTTTTTCCCAACAACAGCAAGAAAACCAACCGGTTAGCATACCTAACCAACAATGCAGTCTACAAGGTCAACCAAGCTTTAGTGTTTCGCCGCGTACACGTATAACATCAGCTCCAACAAATAGTAACGCACGGCAACAAGGGAATCAGTATGTACAGAAAACACACTATTTCAATACCTGTCGCAATGCACCGTATAGAAATGATTATCACGACAGACGTAAAAGTAATGAGCACAATTTTCAGCGTACATTTAATAACAGTCGATCTTATCAGCAGCAAAACATCCGCAACAACATATTATCATGAATGAACCAGACAGTAGATATCATCCCGAACGTAATACGTCAGGAAGAAATAACAGAACAGTTCAAATAGTCGAAATGCCACAGAATCCTCCTGAAAATAATAACACATCAGATGGAATTTGGCTAGATACAGTACAGGTTGCATATTCCAGTAACGCAAGCAATAATTTTGACACGCAGAATATTGTTCACGACAATGTTATTTGAAACATGCTTTGTTGAATGCACCACTTATATCGCATCCAGATCTTACCAGAAATTTTTCCATTGTCACCGACAGTTCTAACACCGCTTTAGACAAACATATTTTTGAGGAAATTGAAGAAAATGGTTGTACAGTAATTAAAAACATCGCTTTTGCAAGTCACATTCTGTCACCTGCTGAACGTAATTATTCTGTTACAGAACTTGAAACATTATGTGTTGTATGGGCTTTTACCAGATTTAGGCATTTTATTTATGGAAGACATACCACCGTTTACACAGACCACAGAGCGATACAATTTTTACTTTCGGCAAAATTTACACACGACAGACTAAGCAGATGGAAACTTTATCTACAGGAATTTAATTTTACAATTGTTCACATTCCCGGCACACAAAATATTGTAGCAGATGCACTATCCCGTTCTCTCAGCAATAATCAGCAAGACATCGCAACCAACTTCTGCAAAGCAAATTTCAGCGTCATGTATATTCAACAAGTTGCATTTGAAAATTTCATTTCGTCGTCATTACAAGATATAGCATAAGAGCAAAGTAAAGACAATGTGTGGAAAGAAATTAAACACGTTTGGCAAGATAGGAACAACGTTACCATTAGAAACCATTACACTGTACGCGATAACATTCTGTTTCGCCGCTCTCACCCTGACAGCTACAACTGGTTACTATGCATTCCTGACGAACTTGTTAACAAATTAATTTGGTATACTTATTTAAGTTACGCACATTACGGAGTCAGAAAATGTTTTCATATACTGAGACAGAACTGTTATTTTACGAACATGGGGAAACGGATTCGACGTGTTTTAGCGTCATGTAAAATCTGCCAGAAAGCTAAATCAGATACGACTTCAAATATTCCTCCATTACATCCCATTGTACCTGTTAAATTAAGACACATGGCCGCTGTAGACATTTTTGGTCCGATTCCCAGAGCTAAAAGAGGTTTTTGCTACATCTTTGTCGCTGTTGAACTCACTTCAAAATTTGCTACCTTCACTCCGTCACGCAAAGCTACTGCTAAAACTGTTTCGAAAGCATTTGTAAAACATTTTCTATTTCATGTAGGGCATGTGTTGAAAGTAATTTCCGACAATGGATCACAGTTTCGATCTGCTATATGGACACGTATGTTACGAGCTAGAAACATTTCTCCGGTCTATATATCCAGGTACCATGCTTCTTCGAACCCTTGTGAACGATTAATGAAAGAAATTGGTAAACTGTGTATAATTTACTGCCATAAAAACATATTGATTGGGACACACACATACTCTCATTCCAAGATGTAATTAATTCCATACCAAATGAATCTACTATGCTATCTCCGTCTGTTATACTGAAAAATGTTGAACCACCTAACAAAATTAAAGAATTAGTAACATTTCCTACATCTCGTCGACTACGACACAATGAAATAATTGACATTGCGCTGAACAACATCAAACGTGCCGCAGAGCGCCGGAGAAGACAGCAAAAACAGGTTTGTACACGCCGTGACTTTCACGTTGGACAGAAGATATTAGTACGTACACACTATTTATCCAACAGAGGAAAGAGTAGATGCAGTAAATCTGAGCTTCTATACGCAGGTCCATATAGAATTCGCAGCATTCCTCACCCCAATGTAGTACACGCCGAAATTTTGAGAACCAGAAAAACCAAAGGGAACCACCACGTCTCCAACGTCAAACCTTTTATTGAATGAACATACTTTATGATTTATCACACTGTAATGCCATTTCCTAATTTTTTTATGACCACTTATGCAATTATATTCACATGAACACTTACTGATGATTGTCGTATTTTTTCTTGGCAAGAGCCCGGCAAGGTAAGGTTAGCAGGTCGCTCTTCTTGTCGTTACACATCGAACCGTACATATTTTTCCAGATGAACTTAGACATTTTATGACCACTTATGCAATTATATTTATGTGACTACTTACTGATGATTGTCGTATTTTTTCCTGGCAAGAACCCGGCATGCAAAGGTTAGCAGGTCACATTTCTTGTCGTTATATATCAGACCGTGCATATTTTCCATTTTTTATGTATGTATGATTGTTTTCCTGTTTTGTTTGTATGCACTATGAAATATTTAAGATATAACAAACACCAGTTGACTTTAACATTTTGCCTTATGATATCTCAACATCGTGACTACTTTACCTTTTTTTTTTTTTTTTTTGCTGCCAAATTGTGATACACTGTGTACATTTTTGCTTCTGAACACTGTCGATGTTTTTGACATATTACGTTTTCTGTCATGCTATGCTGTATGGTCAATTATGTTACTATAAACCAGTTTTTATCTAGTGGGTATATGAATTAAACGCAAAACATTAATCTTTGTTCATCATTTTCAGAAAGAAATAACGTGTAAACGAAATAAATTAAACAGAAATGGGAATTACATCTTCGGAATGAACGAAAGAGGATGCAATACCTCGTGATGAAGAGTAAATGGATCAGAATTAACAAGCATTAACAAGAATATACTATACACATCGTATGATAGCAGTCTTAACTAATTTTTTCTTTCAGAATACGAGGCGATTGATGCAGGGTGTCAGACAGAACTACACATCTTAGTTTTAGTGATGATATATGCTAGAAATAAGGAATAGTTGTATAATGAATAATGAAGTGACTTTTTTGCAGATGATAATGAATGGTGATGAATAATGAAGAAGAATGTGCTACTATGGATAATGAAGTTTTTCCTTACAGGTGATGATGATAATGGAGTTATGGTGATATGGACAATGAAGTTTTTCTTTGCAGATGAAAATAATGATGAAGTTTATATATTTGCTTTTAGTCAAGAGATGCTATGTAGTTATTTAAGAATCTGTTGCAGTTCGTTTTGACAGTATGTCTTATATCGCATGGTATGATGACTGAAGGTTTTGGAAAGGACAGCTAGAGAACTTATATATTTTTATACACATTTCACTACCTGTTAATTCGAAGTTCACTACTTTTCAGCATAATATGCGTTTCTTCTTTCAGTTTCATAATCCATTTTGTATATTTTGCAGGAGAAATTATTCATGAAATTAATGTGCTATATGCAGTTGTTTATTAAAGCTATGTCGTTTATGAATGTGATCACATATACTCTACTTGTTTCATAACCTTGCTACAGCTGACTCATGACTAATGATGTTACACATCTTGATTTGCAGCAATAACTTAAAAACAAACAAAGGAATTACCAGTCCCAAATAATGCTACTAGTTTAAGAGAGTTCTGAGTAATACTGATCAGCTATGCATAGTATGTCACTTCAATAATAACTTCTGAATAATGCATAAAAAAATGCTTTGCCGCTGGCCAATGAATGCCACTGATTATTGTAATAAGATGACCTATGATGCCAATGATTAGTATAATTAGATTAATTATGTATAAATGCTATGCCAATAATTAACTCATTTTGAGTAATGACTTCTGAATAATACAAAAAAAAAATTCGTTCTAACTGGCCAATGAATGCCACTGAATACTTTAATAAGATGACCTATGATGCCAATGATTACTATAATTAGATTAATTATGTATAAATGCTATGTCAATAATTAACTCATTTTGAATAAGACTTCTGAAAAATGCAAAAAAAAATGCTTTGTAGGTGGCCAATGAATGCCACTGATTACTGTAATAAGATGACCTATGATGCCAATGATTACTATAATTAAGTGAATTATGTTAATACTATGCCATTCATTGGCTTCTGTTTTGAATGATGACCTCTGATGGTTCGTAACCGGGCAATGAGTGCCAATACTTACTATATTCAGATAATTTATGAACATTATTCTGTAATACTACATACATGGTACAGAAATGTTCAGTAACTGGGCGATGAGTGCCACCAATACTCAAATCAGTTGTTAGACTAGTGCAGTTCTCAATGAAGACTACTATGTGACTTAATGTCCTTCACCTTCTGACCTAAATACCCTGAATTACTGCAATATCCAGTTGTCCTGTATATCCTCTAGATCATGGAGCACTATATTTGGCTTTTCCACTAATTCTACGTTGGTGTGCCTTGTAAGAGCGTGGTGTTGACACAACATGCTGTCCACCACCGTGAGCGATGGAGACGTTATTATGGTCCCACTGTTTGGTGTACCTGATGTACTACCAAAATGATAGAATGGAATATTATTACGACATTTCAGTGTCTTGGCTACACTGATTAATACTTCAAGGAAAAGAGCTTCAGATTGTCTCACTTGGTGTTGTGCTTCTGTAGAAAGATATGGACTTTCAGTGCAGCTGCGTGCAAACTAAAGTGCTACAACCATGACGCAATCCTTCCCATTCCTTTCCTAATTCTTGTAAAATGATAAAGACATATACAGTTCATGTGCATTTCATTTCATTTGTTAACAAGATCAGTTGTCCTATAAATACTAAAGACTTCTATAGTGCATGTGCACTTTATTTCACTCTTTGATATGTTTATTTGTTGTAAAAAAATGCTATAGAGTTTTACAGTACGTGTGCACTCTATGCCATTTGTTAATATGATTTGTACTCATTACGTATACATTTTGTGATTCCCAGATATGTTCTGTATTACAGTGCGTGTGCACTTTCGTCATTTTGTTAACATGATTTATATTCATTGCTTATACATTTTGTGATTTGCTGATATGTTCTGAACCACAGTGTGTGCACTTTTGCCATTTGTTAATATGTTTTGTACTCATTGTGTATACATTTTGTCTTTACTTGATATGTTCTGAACTCCAGTGCATGCGCAGTTTTGTCATTTGTCAATATGATTTGTACTCATTATGTTTATTTGTTGTAAAAATATTAGAGAGTTTTACAGTGCATGTGCACTTTATGCCATTTGTCCTCATTACGTATATATATATATATATATATATATATATATATATATATATATATATATATATATATATATATATATTGTGATTCCCAGATATGTTCTGTATTACAGTGCGTGTGCATTTTCGTTATTTTGTTAACATGTTTGTATTCATTGCATATACATTTTGTGATTTGCTGATATGTTCTGTACTCAGTGCATGTGCACTATATTTTATTTCATGTTCTGCACCTATATACATGTATATATTCTGTGATTGTAAAGTTAGTTAATTAAGAAAAATTTGTTGCTCATGGCAAGTCCAATTGACTCACCATCGCTGCCAAATTTTTGCCCCCCCCCCCCCCCCCCAGTGGAGGGTTATGTAAGGCGTATGCTTCGCCGGCGATGGGCGAAGCATGACAGAATCTCTGACCAGAGAGTAGTTTATTGTTAGTTGTTGCTTGTCGCGAGTCTGCGCTAGTCTGCGCGTGTCGACTGCGGTAGTCAGTCGGATACAGTAGTAGTCGGTCGGCTTTAGTAGCGAGTGGACAGTAGTAGTCTGCGGGAGTCGGCATGCGTCGGCTGTGTGCTCTGCTCGCGACTCTGGTCAGGACTCTGGAGGATGAGTATTGTTGTGGAAGGTAAAGAAGCAGCCTTGCGCATAATTAATAGTGTACGTTAATTGTAATTTAATTTGTTCAAAAAAATGCCCCAATAATAATTTTTATAATATAAAGTAACTCTTTTAAAGAAAAGCATTCATTTCAATTTCCAACGCATTATCATTGCTTCCAAGAATAAAAATAAAAAATATACGCCAGCATTGCACGAAGCTGTGCCGAAGAATGTATAATTAAGAGCAGATATAGTTGCAGTTTTTATTGAGGTAAGAATTTTTGGTTTTTTGTTCAGAATACAGGGCCGAAGGTCAGCGTTGCTGTCATAAAATTTACCAGATATTATTATTTCTGTTAGGAGGTTACATTTCGTTCATGGTTCATTATTTAATTAATATTATTGTGTGGTTCATTGTCAATTACCATTCCTTAATTTTTGTGGGGAGGTTACGCTTGGCTCCATTTCACAAATTTTCATTTAATTAATTTTTGCGGGGAGGCAAAATTCTGCATATGAATTGCCCTGCCTAGACCAGCGCTCCTCCAAAAGGAATCGCAAACACCATGTTTGGGATACTCACAGAGGACGATTTGCTATCTCTGCTCTTCTTTCTCCGGTATTTCCACGGAAAAAATAACTCAGCAGGAACAAACTGATTCACTTGATACAATATCAACTGACATACTTAATATCTCCTTTTAATATGCCTATGCTGCTGTATTGTATCACTGGTAGTAATAATCACAGTATGACTGGCGCTACTGATGCTTCGCCCACATTGATTGACACATTTTAGTTCTATGTGCCAATAAATATTCTTTGTGTGGGGTTTCGTATTTTATTTTTGGTATGTACAGGAAGCTGAGCTAAGCGTATTTAAATTTGCCACTTAACTAACGATATAGTGGTATATTTGTAAATATCCGCGAATTTTTTAAAATGGTATTAGAAATACTTGGACACCTTTCGAATGGTAGTTCCTTATTCTCAGAATATCTTCATTTTCTTAAGTGCAGAAATACTTACAGTATTAAACATTAAACTTACTTTGTGCTCCTGATTTCTCGCGTTTTAATGACAGATGCAGTTCAGTAACATGCTCAAACATCATTAAATTCAGTTTAGGAATAGCAAGGGCATCTGCAGTTTGTGTGTATGGGAATGGTTTGACAACCACAACTTTTTCTTCAACTACCGCCCAATAATTCAGTATATGGGCGCTTGCCTCCACACATACACAACGTACACACTTGCACACACACACATACACACAAACATAGAAATAACATTATTAATCAGCTGGACATTAAAACTTTGGCAGATAGAGGTGCTATTATAAGTTTCTTATAAGTTTGTTCGAACATATAGATAATCAATAAAAATATTACAAAACGTAAAAAGAACTTTTATGTTACCAGATTTTTGCTGTCAGACTGACTAATTGTGCATCCAGAGAAAACTCGAGAAATCAAATACTTCGCAGAGGTTTATGATGTATGGAAAACGGAACGTTAGCAACAGTGCTGTACTAAAGACCACAGTCGAAGAGCCGATCTACTTTCTCGAAGGAAACTCCTATCTTGTTTAAAAATGGGTTCTCAAGCTATCACAAGTGTCTTCCCCATAACTTCGGAAATACTTTATGTTTTCCAAGTTTTTCGATGAGACTTTGCTTTCAGCAATTTTCGTGTGGAATATTCATGCAGCAACTTCGCGAGCTTGTTAGGTAGCCTCTTACGACAGGAAAGTGATGACTACCTCCCTTGAAAAATGCGTTTTATCAAAAGTATATTAATGAACCTTCTGAAGAATAATTAAATCATGTTGTAATCGTTTCTTTCTGACGAAGAAAAACGCAGCATTTTATATTTTTGTTGTAAAGAGTAATGGTAGTTTATGAATAAGAAGTAACAACAGAAGAGGGTAATATCTCTCACGCATTGTAATTCTTAACGTTTCAGTCATGCATATAGCTATAGTAAATGTAGTTAAATAAGGCAATATTTTATTCAGCATTCAATAACAATTAAAGAAGAATCATAAAATTGGGGTATGGGTGTATTTCTTGGATTAGGGGCAAGAGGCGCTTGTGGCACCACAGCACAGTTATCCGTAATGAAATACTACTTAGCTTTCCTTTCTTTTCACATATGAACTAATGTTTATCTTGCATTGTGCCTGAAGAAGTATTATGTTGTATAAATATTGTGAAACAAATATTATGGTTGTAACCGAACTATTTTATAAATGATTTTCTACAACGATGTAGGAGATACACGGGCAATGTCGGGAAATTATTGGAACGTGGACTGGGAACACTTTAATGAATAACATTACAAAGTGACAACATACATAAATTGAAAGTGTAAACCTGTAAGTTTGTTTTAACAACAACCATCCCAAGTTCCAGCCTCAGTCCGGCACACAGTTTTAATCTGCCACGCCGGCGCGGTGGCCGAGCGGTTCTAGGCGCTTCAGTCCGGAACCGCGCGACTCTTACGGTCGCAGGTTCGAATCCTGCCTCGGGCATGGATGTTCGTGATGTCCTTAGGTTAGTTATGTTTAAGTAGTTCTAAGTTCTAGGGGACTGCTGACGTCAGATGTTAAGTCCCATAGGGCTCAGAGCCATTTGAACGATTTAATCTGCCACGAAGTTTCATATCAGCGTACACTAACGCTACAGAGTAAAAATCTCATTCTGGGAACATTCAATTCACATACACTTCATGTGGGAACCATGCATGATCCTACAAAAGTCGACGCAATAATCGAACTCTTGCTACACAGGAGCCAACATGTCTTGCGATACTGTAGCTGTTACTTGTTCAGTTCTTCTTTCCGATTCCACCACATCATCTGGAAGAGGACGGACATAAACAAGGTGTTTTACACAAAGCAACGAAAAAAAGTCACAAGTGATAACATTCGGAGACCTAGGAGGCAATTTTAGGACTCATTGGCCTGTTGCTCCACCAAGATCAGTCCAGCGATTGGAGAGAACTGTGTTCAGATATGCCCTAAAATCACGGTGAAAGTGTGGGTTACACCGTCTAAGTTAAGGACAAAGTTCTCTGATTCTGTCTGCACAAATAGGATTGAGCTATTCTGAAACATATGAAAGAAAGACTCTCTTGTAAAAGATTGTTCTTCAAAGAAGAAAGGCCCATGAAGTATATTGAGAGACATGGCACCATAAAAATTGGCCGTCGGAGAATCGCATTCGTGTTCATCAGTGTTATGCGGTTTTTCCTTTCCCCAAATCCTACAATTGTGCCAGTTTACTTTCCCATTAGCATAAAATTTTGCCTCTTCCGAAAAAGTTATCGATTTCACAGAATCATCACATTCGACCTGCAATGCACAGCAAAACTGAAATCGCTATGCTCTGTCTTTAGGATATAACTTTTGCTCTAACTATAGTCTGCATGTTTCCATATTTAATGTTTTCGAAATACACGCCACACAATCGTAGTTGACATTTCCAACTCACGCAGAGCTTTACGTAGAAATTTTGCCGGACTGTTTATGAAAGTTTCTCTCACTCGTTCAATGTTATTCGCATTCACACCTGGCCTGCCATTTCTCTTCTTGCCACAAAAAGTCTCAGTCTGATCGAACTTTACATACCTACTGTATTGCCTTTCTGGTTAGTGGTGCATTCCCGTATTTCAACCTCAATTTTCGTTGGACATATATTGCACTCTTTGTTTGGGAAAAATACAACACGCTGAAAGCCTTATCAGCTCCAGAAAGCGGCATGTTGATAATGATACCACCTAGCGAGTATACATGGTACTACACGTCACACCTACAATGAGAAAACATTGCAAGTTTACTCTTTCAAATTATGCATATTGTTTCTGTGTAATGCTATTCATTCAGCTACAATACGTTTTTGAAAATGTACCTAGATTTATGACACACATTTTATTGTATAAAATCTTGAAATAGGTTATGGGAGCTCAAAGCAGAGCGTTTCACAGTGTAAAAAAATCTTTGGAGATAACAAGTGGCAGGCTGTAGAAGCAGCTATGGCGGAAATGCAAAGAGAATGCACGCGAGATTCGGCGGCTGTTGCGGCAGTGACGTGAGTAGCAAGGTTTCATAGCTCCGAATTCAGCAAGATACAAGAGTCACGGTATATTTGCCGCTAGGTGTGAGATCTCGATATCCGTAGAAGGAAGAATATGGATGACCATCAACATTCAGTAGGCCGTTGTAAGAGCTGAGAACATCAGGGTCTGGAAGCAAGGTATCACACTGTGAAAAGATAGAGCGTTCTTGCGTTCCAGCTACTAAAGTCCGCGCTGGACATGGTGGCTGATGCTTGGTGACTGTTTTCGTCCAAAGCACTGGCTAAGTTCATTCGTTTGTTCGGAAGGGGAGGCTAAAACTGAATGCCCGCTTTCGGTCTGTCAGCGATGAGCTGCCGTGACAGAATCGAGGCACACTCCCTGCTGTTTTTCTCTAAATACACTCCTGGAAATGGAAAAAAGAACACATTGACACCGGTGTGTCAGACCCACCATACTTGCTCCGGACACTGCGAGAGGGCTGTACAAGCAATGATCACACGCACGGCACAGCGGACACACCAGGAACCGGGGTGTTGGCCGTCGAATGGCGCTAGCTGCGCAGCATTTGTGCACCGCCGCCGTCAGTGTCAGCCAGTTTGCCGTGGCATACGGAGCTCCATCGCAGTCTTTAACACTGGTAGCATGCCGCGACAGCGTGGACGTGAACCGTATGTGCAGTTGACGGACTTTGAGCGAGGGCGTATAGTGGGCATGCGGGAGGCCGGGTGGACGTAACGCCGAATTGCTCAACACGTGGGGCGTGAGGTCTCCACAGTACATCGATGTTGTCGCCAGTGGTCGGCGGAAGGTGCACGTGCTCGTCGACCTGGGACCGGACCACAGCGACGCACGGATGCACGCCAAGACCGTAGGATCCTACGCAGTGCCGTAGGGGACCGCACCGCCACTTCCCAGCAAATTAGGGACACTGTTGCTCCTGGGGTATCGGCGAGGACCATTCGCAACCGTCTCCATGAAGCTGGGCTACGGTCCCGCACACCGTTAGGCCGTCTTCCGCTCACGCCCCAACATCGTGCAGCCCGCCTCCAGTGGTGTCGCGACAGGCGTGAATGGAGGGACGAATGGAGACGTGTCGTCTTCAGCGATGAGAGTCGCTTCTGCCTTGGTGCCAATGATGGTCGTATGCGTGTTTGGCGCCGTGCAGGTGAGCGCCACAATCAGGACTGCATACGACCGAGGCACACAGGGCCAACACCCGGCATCATGGTGTGGGGAGCGATCTCCTACACTGGCCGTACACCACTGGTGATCGTCGAGGGGACACTGAATAGTGCACGGTACATCCAAACCGTCATCGAACCCATCGTTCTACCATTCCTAGACCGGCAAGGGAACTTGCTGTTCCAACAGGACAATGCACGTCCGCATGTATCCCGTGCCACCCAACGTGCTCTAGAAGGTGTAAGTCAACTACCCTGGCCAGCAAGATCTCCGGATCTGTCCCCCATTGAGCATGTTTGGGGCTGGATGAAGCGTCGTCTCACGCGGTCTGCACGCCAGCACGAACGCTGGTCCAACTGAGGCGCCAGGTGGAAATGGCATGGCAAGCCGTTCCACAGGACTATACCCAGCATCTCTACGATCGTCTCCATGGGAGAATAGCAGCCTGCGTTGCTGCGAAAGGTGGATATACACTGTACTAGTGCCGACATTGTGCATGCTCTGTTGCCTGTGTCTATGTGCCTGTGGTTCTGTCAGTGTGATCATGTGATGTATCTGACCCCAGGAATGTGTCAATAAAGTTTCCCCTTCCTGGGACAATGAATTCACGGTGTTCTTATTTCAATTTCCAGGAATATATTTTATAGAAACTACTCGATAGAAAAATTTCACTTTGCCTTGCTTATATAGCTTTAAGTGCCAGCTTCGTGGTGACATGCCCATCATTTCGTTAAAGGCCATTATTATTGTGATATTTACATTTAAGTAGGGCACTCCAAAAAACTCGAAAAAGTATGCTACGAAGAACATGGGGCTCTACGAATTTGCGTCTGGTGCACGTTACATAATTAGTTGTTGCGAATGAAACTTAGCTAACAAATTTAAGTTTTCTTCAAACTTGGGTGGAGACCTCTATGTAACACCAATCTCGAGTAAATTGATCTGTGTAGCACACTCATTTGCAATCACATGCGTCAGCGATAAAGCCAGGATGAAATATCCACAACACCTCTCTTATTTCATAGACAGTTTGAATATGAAACTCATATTTTAACAAATAATAGCATGCAATCAGGAGAGTATTTTGTTGTATGGCTATAACTCAAAACTTCATTATCTACGGTATTATTCCACGAACTACAGCCTTTTTCGATGAAAGAAAGTAACTTTTAAGAGTGAGCTGGTGAAACGAGAAATGCTGTGGATTTTGGAAAAACGTAAGCAAATACTTAATACGTCTATTTTTGTACCGAGGATGTGTTTTAAAAAAATGGTTCAAATGGCTCTGAGCACTATGGGACTCAACTGCTGAGGTTATTAGTCCCCTAGAACTTAGAACTAGTTAAACCTAACTAACCTAAGGACATCACAAACATCCATGCCCGAGGCAGGATTCGAACCTGCGACCGTAGCGGTCTTGCGGTTCCAGACTGCAGCGCCTTTAACCGCACGGCCACTTCGGCCGGCGAGGATGTGTTTTCTCACAAGCTGCTGGTCTTAATTTGCCTCAGTTCCACACTTAACAAACCACTGTTTCAGAATTTTCTCATAACTCCGTCTACACAGCATGCTAACAAGGTGACATTATGTAAACTCCATGGCAACAGGGGGAATGCAGGTTTGACCCGAAATTCGTCAATAGTGACACTTCCCTGAAAGTAACAAATGGTTAACAGACCAACCAAAAATAATTCACTGCTTTTGTTGCACTTTCAGCGGAATTCTTTTTTGATACCAACCAATGCAGAGGTGGCAGAAGATCTTTTTGAACCTGCTCGATGCAAGTATGGAAGTCGAAGGGTTTCACTTAATATTTGCAAAAATTGTGAGCGTAGGCTTCAGTTTAGAATGGGACTTCTCTCCGGCGCTTAGTATTTACCCTACAGCACCTACACTTCCACATCTCTGCCCACATGTGGCCTCTCCATTTCACATCTACTGATCACGTTATTCTACAGGCGCTCTACATTGAGCTTGCAGCAGTAAAACCCGTAAGATCTCTACAGATATTTAGTTGTGTAAAAGACTTGTCAGTATATATTTTACAGTAGCAACATAATTTTTGTATTATTTCGTACAGTGCTGAGTGTTCAGCATTTCTGTTTAACAAATGTTGATCCCAGGTTCAATTCCCAGCAGTGCCAGAGATCTTTCGTTGGTGGTAAGATCGGAACAGGCTCAACGCAGACTTCTGATGCTGTATTCTGAGTGCGATGATATAAAGGAATACCTCGCCAACGATAGTGATACAAAATAAAACTCCCGCAAGTAAGAGTTACAGTGGGATCTCAAAGGATCATTCTTACCAAGCTGAGTATGAGAGTCAGTCACTTTTCAGTCTATTAATTACCAAATTAAGTAAGTAAAAATTTTATGATTCTGAATTTTCATATAGCTAAATTTTACGGTCCTCTAAGTAAAAAATTGATTCCGCTTGAGTTATGACTGAGTTCTACAGAACAACTATAAGTTATTATTACAGTAATATAACTTCATACATAACACTGGTCAACACTCATTTTCTTGCCAAGGATATTTGAGTGGCTTTAGGATGGGTTAGTGGTGCTAAGGACGAATATAGCAACCATTTATGCAGTTTGGCTCTAGTTTTTGGGATAATGCATGATTTATTCAAAAAATTAGAAAAAATTGCTAATACTGAACTCGAGCGCTACAAACTACAATGAAAAAAGAAAATAATCTTTATAAATAGCTTCTATGAAAACCTGATAGGCATTTGTCCACGTATAAAACATAATTGAAAAGTTTCTCTATAAGTATATCATTTTCCGTCCATGACGAACCGCTTCCTGCACGCTTTCCTTTTATAGGTCTCTTCAGAACAGTCACGTTGCAGATTCCAGCAATAATCTGCCATCATATGCCTGTCCCATCTTCCTTTATATCTTTCCTCTATTCCTTTCATATCTTGATGGAACCGCTCTCCTTGTTCCTCACTGAAATCACCTAGATTACGAGGAAATCGATCCAAGTGGCTGTGAAGGAAGTGCAATTTTATGCTCACGTTAGCTCCTAAGTTTTGAAAGTTAGTAAGCATGTTTTTGACCAGTTCCTCGTAATTGGGAGCTTTATGATTGCCCAAAAAACATTTTACAACAGCGACAAAACTGTTCCAGGCCGATGCTTCAGTGACAGTCATGACACTTGTAAAATTGGTATCGTTGATGAGCCTGCGAATTTGAGGACCATCAAATATTCCTGCCTTAAGTTTTTCACTACTGAGTCCAGGGAACGTATTGCAGATGTATGTGAAGCAATTACCATTTCTGTCTAAAGCTTTGGTGAATTGCTTCATTAGTCCTAACTTAATATGTAATGGTGGAAGAACAATATTGTCCCTACTAACCAGAGGTTCATTAATGATGTTTGCTTCACCAACAGCCATATGTTCCCTTGGAGGCCATGTTTTCTGCTTCCAATTTTCGTGCTTTGCCCTACTATCCCACATGCAGATAAAACATGGGTGCTTTGTGTATCCACTTTGTTGTCCAAGCAAGGAGTTCACCATTTTCAAATCAACACAAATCAACCACTGGTGCTGCATATACTGAATTTTCTGCAGAACCATCTTGATGTTAGCATATGCTTCACAAAGTTTTGTTGAGTGGGCAATTGGAATAGATGCGTAACGATTGCCATTGTGTAGGAGAACACATTTTAAACTTCTAGTGGAACTGTCTATGAAGAGACGCCAGTCCTCTGGTCTATATTCCGGCAGCCCCAATTCAAGTAAAAGTCCAGGTATATTGCTGCAATACACTATAACCTCTTCTTGGTGGAAGTATGGAAGAAGCTTTTCTTCTCTCGTCCGGTAAGCTGTTATTTTAACACTTGGATGAAGACAGTTCTTTTCCTTAAGCCTGGATGCTAAGAGTTCTGATGCTTGCTTTGAAAGATTGAGTTCTCGTATCAAGTCACTGAGCTCCTTCTGGTCGAACTGCTGGGGTTGTGTCTCACGTTCTTCGTATTCCGAACCACTACTTGTACATTCCTCGCCGTGCACATCGTCATCTGCTGATGTTAGCGTGGGTAATGTTGTGAAGGTTGGTACAGGAACATCGTTGCTGTGCACCACCGGTCTTCTTGCTGACTCCAAATCGGGATATTCCCATTTTCGTTTTTTGAACCTATTAAAACCTTTCACATTAACAATGCAAAAATAGCAATCATCTGTATGGTTCTTCTGCTCTCACCATACCATAGGCACTCCGAAGTTTAAGCTTTTCCTTTTTCGTTTTGTCCACTGCCGTATGCACTCCACACAGCATTTACAAACTTTATGGGGTGCCCACGCCTTGTCTTGATCTCCAAGTTTAATTCCAAAATATGCCAGATACGCTTCCTTCACAAAAGGAGTGATATTCTTCCTGTTCTTTTGAAGAACGTATTCACCACAAATGTAGCAGAACTCATCTGGATGGTTCACGCAAAGACGGCGTGAAGAACTCATGTTTTCCTAAAACCAAATTGCACAAATACTACATATTATGCAGAACTTTCTTGTATTTGCATGTCAATCACATCCAACAAACATCATTAATTGTTTTGTGTGAAATGAATACTCACCTCTTATTTGCTACGTCACGATGAAAAGGTTCTATCTCCTTGAAGCTGCACTGCACATGTGTGTGACTTTCGACCATCGCCATTTTTCTTGTTTACACTGAACGCTACCTATCGGCTGTTGCGGGGATTACCTCGCCCAACAAATGAATGTCGAGTACCGCCGAATTCAAATCTGCACAACCCTCAATATCTTCAACACACGCACCGCACAACAGGACTGAACACATGCTGACAGTGTGATGTTTGCATGATGTAATCCTCAACCACGCAGATGCACTCCCTGAGCACAATTGTTTAATAAAGATAGTACAATATCACTAATTAAAAAACAGGTAGCAAATACATTACACCACATATGGACCCTGCAGTCGATATTATCCACATGAAACTCTCATTTCCACAAATAACCTATATCTCAAAAACCAGAGCCAATTTGGAAAAAGTACAAATATACTCGGAATGAGTATCATAACAATATCCCATTTTCGTTCAAACTTCCCTGGCAACGAAAAAAAAAAATTATTTTGTAGAGCTGTGTAATCAATAGGTTCAAAGTCAAATTTTTCACATTAGGATGGACGACTGTATTCTACCATTAATTACATAGAGTTTCGCTGAAGTACGAATAATATTCAACAATGTAGTCTAAACTAAACATTGTAATTATGATTGTTTCATTTAGGTCTTTAGTAAGGCAATACAATAAATTAACATTCTGGGGATTATTTTCATACTTCCCCATATGGTTTGGCCCAAACGCTTCGAAAATGATACCTTACCGGTGAAATTAATTAATCACAGCAAAGTTGCATAGTTACAGTGGATAAAAACTAAAGAGAAAACGTGTCTTCACTTTCATCAACTAATATGGCAAGTCATCGAAATATTTTTGCAGAATTTGCTCTTCACCCAGAAGGAATTAGCTGATAGCAGATCACACAGTGTGAAAATAATACGAAGGATTTACGCCTACAGTATTTCATATTTAACTTTGCAATTATTATGATCCAGAGTTTACAGTAAAGGATCACCTTACTAAATGGAGACGATATCATGAAATCATGGAGAAACAAAGGAAGTGAAGTTATTAAGGTTTTTAATATGGCTGTCAATCAGCGACTGTTGTATAATACAAAATTTTGAAAAACACAGCCCTCAGTCGCGATCACAATTAATCTGTGACCTAGGATTCGGTGTCACAAGGGACACCTTCTTCGGACAAAATTAAACTAAATATTACAGCGTAACGTACCAAAAAACACGAAAGCTACGGTCATACCTGACAGCGTGAGATAGTCAAAATTAAAATAAAATGCAACAGAGGTGCAAGCCACTAGAGGCTGCCATTTGTCCTCTGCTACAGTCAACACAAAGCTGAAATATCATGGGACTTGTGCGCCACGGCAACTTCAAGACAATACCGCCATCTGGTGGATAATTGGTAAAACAAACTATTTTGTAAACAAAATAGCTTGTTTACAAAATAGCTTAAGTTTCTCTTGTCTTCGAGGTCCTTACGTGAAACATACGTGGATGGCAGCAGCATCGCTCCGCAGTCAGCTTCCAATGCCGGTTCTCTAAATTTTCTCAGTAGTGTTTCACAAAAAGAATGCCGTCTTTCCTCCACGGATCACCATTTGTGTTCACGAAGCATCTCTGTAGTCCTTGCATGTTGATGGAAGTTACCGTTAATAAATCTAACACGACCCCTCGGAAACCGCTTTTATCTATTCCTTAAATCCCAAACACTAGATCAGTACTTAAGAAGGGGTTGCACTACTGCTCTATGGGCGATCTCCTCCATACATGAGATAGACTGCTCCAGTATCCTCCTAGTAAACCGAAATCTGTCAGTCGCGTTTCCTACTGCTGTCCTTAGATGCTCGTTCCATTTCGTATCGCTTTGAAATATTATCACTAGATATTTAATAGACGTGGTTGTGTTCTGCACAGAACACGATTTAACCATATCAGACACTTGGTTTACGGTTCCTGAAAGAAAGTTATCCGATACGAAGAAACCTAGAGACACTGGACGGATTCAGAATGATACGACAGAAGTTACAGAACTCGTTTTCAGTTGAAAAAGGGTTATGACCATAATTTTTTAGGTGTGAGCAGTAAAATGAAATTGCAAAAGTGGTAGATTACTAAGGAGATGGAACCTGGACACTTTGAAACAACCGGAGACTCTTTATAGTTTAAAGAGAGCACGAGAGACAAAAGAAATGTACTGAGGCAGCCTGTAGAGAAAGATAGTGTTGGCGCCCAGACGCTGACAGCTGAACAGAGTACATGTACCTGCAATTAGCAATGTAGCTGCAAAATTGCACAGAAATCTAACTTACCCTTTATCGTGATGTCAGCAAGAGTCACAGGCCCTTGCAGAAGGCAGCAGAACAGAACCAAAAACATATTTCTGTTAAAACAGCCTTACCACCGTCACGCAAAACCAAGATGGAGACAAAACCCAGTACGCCAAAATAGTCCTATCCAAAGCCATCATAGCATGCGACCTTGGTCGTGTGTGATGGATCAAACGTCGGCCGTACTATCGATAATATTGACATCGACGACGTCTGCCTGCAGGAAACAGTAAGTCCCTAAAGTAAGCCCTATGGTGCACTCTTCCCACCGTGAAGGGACGACAAAGCGAAAGGGAGAAGAGAACCACACAGGTAAGATGGTTTCCATACTTCAGTGGAACTTGGATGGGCTTAGGGCACTTGTGGAGGAACTAAGTTCATTATCTCGGGGTAGACCAATGGATCTCTGTCTTCAAGACACAAATTTTAAATTCTCTGACACAACTGTGTTGCGTGGCTAGGCTCTTCATAAAAAGAACGATGTTAGCAGAGAGAGAGCTACCACTCTTCTTTTCCTCCCTCACAACCAACCTACAAGCAGTCGCTCTTACATCGCATGTGCGTCGTCAGTTGAGAATCTGTTCGCTTTACTAGCCTCCACATGAGATGGTAGATGAAGACCTCTCCATGACCTCCTTATTCAATTACCACGTCCCCCCCCCTGTAATTACAGATCCTGTAATTCTTCTTCCCTTTCAATGAGGATAGCAACATCTTCAGCGAATCTCATCATTGATATCTTTTCTTCTTAAATTTTAATCCCACCTTTGAACCTTTGCTTTATTTCCGTCATTGCTTATTCGACGTATAAACTGAACACCAGGAGTGAATGACAACACTCCTGGTGTCCTCTTTTCATTATTTTCATTTGCTATTTTCCTTATTACTGTGTGTTACATCTGGCGATGTCATGCTCGTTGTTTCGTATGTGTGTGTAAGATTTTTTTCTGATTTGTTTGTGATTTGATGCACTGGTTTATAAGTACCTTCAACTTTGCTTGGTGTTCTGACAGGTCAGTAACAAAATCGTATCGCTGATTGTGCAGCCCACGTAAGTCTCTTGAATATACTTTATAAACTGAAATACATTCCTTAGGTACCCTATTCTTTGCCTGATTCAGAGTCTTATGTACTTCTGAGAGAGCGTTATCAGGAACTCCACACTGATATACATTTGAACAAAGCACCTTGACGTCTTTGATCTTGGGGATTCCTCGGCAATGCCTTGATTTCCGTTTCGAATAGCGTAATATAACAGCCCCGTCTATGTCGTGTCTGTGTGTGTGTGTGTGTATGTGTGTGTTTATTTGCAGTTATTTTAATACATGTCTTACCGACCTTTATCCACATTCTTCTCATTAAATTTTAGTAAGGGCGCCAAAGAAGTTGCTGTCATCATCACCACGTAAAGCGTAACTTTCACTAGGACAACTAGAAAAGCGGTCTGTTCATCTTGAGCTAATTTCGTGCAAGGCTCACCGGTGCTATGCCGAAGTCCCTTGTCGACCTCAGACGGTCGTTAACCAGCCACCCCTATTTGAGGGAGAGGAACAGCTCTGCCCCACAGTAAGCAGAATGACTCTTTTGTAGGAATGCTACAAGTTTGACCGATGCCAGCCACAGGTCTGGACCTGCTTGGTTTGGTTGGGCGTTGCGCGCAGTTTGAAGCACAAAAGGAATTCCACTCGATCTGGGCAGCACGACAGACTAGAAGTGGTGTACACTCATATCTGTTTCATATGGACAAACTCGACCAACACCTTTCAACAGAGTGGTGTGATCGTAGCAAGCTGCGAGCTTTCAGATGCGTTCACATGATCGGGAACCGCTAGAGCGTAGAAAATAGGGTAGAATCGTGTTTCTTTTCCGTTGCATTTCCCATGTGATCTTGCCCTGCATAATGCTTTGTTTTTGTCACAGGTTTCATTTGTTTCAGAAGACTTGGTGTCTGCCTCCGAGTTAACATTCTGCGACTGCAAGAGAAGTACAGCTTCTCTGCCTCACCAATCTCTCTAAAGAATTTGAAAAATAATTTTTACGAAATTTTCTGCAAATATGTTCGGAAAGGATGTTAGGATGTTTTGATTCCAATTTGCTCTTTGTATGACAGAGCTTTTCACGTATTTTACTAGATTTTCATACATTATGGTTTCACTATATCCAAATGCGTATCTTTTCAGAGCATTCACACAAGGTTGACGCCGGTGGCGACACCTACAACGTGCTGACATGAGCAAAGTTTCCAACTGATTTCTCACATACAAACAGAGGTTGACCGGCGTTGCCTGGTGAAACGTTGTTGTGATGCCTCGTGTAAGGAGGAGATATGTGTAGCATCAGGTTTCCGACTTTGATAAAGGTCGGATTGTAGCCTATCGCGATTGCGGTTTATCGTATCACGACATTGCTGCTCGCTTTGGTCGAGATCCAATAACTGTTAGCAGAATATGGAATCGGTGGGTTCAGGAGGGTAATACGGAACGCCATGCTGGATCCCAACGGCCAGGTATCACTAGCAGTCGAGATGACAGGCACCTTATCCACATGGTTGTAACGGATCGTGCAGCCACGTCTCGATCCCGGAGTCAACAGATGGGGACATTTGCAAGACAACAACCATCTGCATGAACAGTTCGACGACTTTTGGAGCAGCATGGTCTATCAGCTTGGAGACCATGGCTGCGGTTACTCTTGACGCTGCATCACAGACAGGAGTGCCAACGATGTTGTACTCAACGACGAACCTGGATGCACGAATGGTAAAACGTCATTTTTTCGGATGAATCCAGGTTCTGTTTACAGCATCATAATGGTCGCATCCGTGTTTGGCGACATCGCGGTGAACGCACATTGGAAACGTGTATTCCTCATCGCCATACTGGCGTATCACCGGCGTGATGGTATGGGGTGCCACTGGTTACACGTATTGGTCACCTCTTGTTCCCATTGACGGCACTTTAAACAGTTGCCGTTACATTTCAGATGCGTTACGACCCGTGGCTCCATCCTTCATCCGATCCCTGCGAAACCCTACATTTCAGCAGCATAATGCACGACCGCATGTTGCAGGTCCTCTTTTTTTTGTTTTTTTTTTTGTTTTACGGCGCAAAACTGCTATGGTCATTAGCGCCCGGTCCGTGACTTAGGAAACAGTAAAAACCGAAAATGGAAACCAGCAGCAATGGGAACGAAACTCAAAAAATTGGAGAAACTAAAAGCAGAAGGAAGGCTTAAAAATCCACTACAGAAAGGGGTTGGTTGTCCCCAAAAAAAAGCTTCAAATGACTGACGTCATTTCACTGGCACTAATAAACTCGAGAACGCGATCGGCCGAGCGCGTGTCATCTGGTAAAATTGACGATATATCAGGCGACAGCTGTAGACGGGCGCGTAACGGAGTAAAATAGGGGAACTCAATTAAAAGTTGTCTTACCGTCCACAGCTGAGAGCAGTGGGGACAGAGTGGGGGAGGATCGCCGCTTAAAAGATGTCGATGGCTAAAAAGACAGTGCCCTATCCGGAGTCTAGTTAAAATTACCTCCTCCCGACGACGCGTTCGGGAGGAAGAGGTCGAAGCACAAGGAAGAGCTTTCACGTCCCGCAATTTATTATGGGGAAGTGTCGACCAATGTGCCTGCCATAAAAGAACAACACGACGACATAAAAAGCTCCGTAGATCGGCGAAGGGAATCGATTGAATAGCTGGCCGAAGAAGAGAGACTGCAGCCTTGGCCGCTATATCGGCCGCCTCATTTCCACAGATACCAACGTGTCCCGGGAGCCAGAGGAACGCCACCGAGACGCCCCCCAGGTGGAGCAAGCGCAGACAGTCCTGAATCCGGTGGACCAGAGGGTGCACAGGGTAAAGAGCTTGGAGACTGAGGAGAGAGCTGAGAGAATCTGAACAGATAACATAATGTATCCGCTGATGGCGGCGGATGTAGTGGACACCCTGGAGAACAGCGTAAATCTCCGCAGCATAAACCGAACACTGGTCGGGAAGCCGAAATTGATTTGGGGTGTCGCCAACAATATAGGCACTCCCTACACCTAACGATGTTTTCGAGCCATCAGTGTAAATAAATGTGGCTTCCTTCATTTGTGCACATAGAGCAGCAAATTCACGACGATAAACAAGTGAAGGGGTACCATCCTTGGGAAATTGACAAAGGTCACGGAGCAGGCAGATCCAAGGAGCCAAGGCGGTGCTGTACCCCAAGTTGTCAAGAAGGTTTTAGGAAAGCGGAAGGAAAGAGAATGGAGCAGTTGACGGAAGCGGACTCCCGGTGGTAGTAGGGAGGAGGTGCGGCCTGCATACCATACATCAAAGGAGGCGTCGAAAAAAATGTAATGGGCTGGATTACCAGGCATGGAAGACAGTTGGCTAGCATAACGGCTCAGAAGGACTGCTCGCCGATTGGACAGCGGAGGTTCAGCAGTCTCAGCATAAAGACTTTCCACAGGGCTGGTGTAAAAAGCTCCAGACACTAAACGTAATCCACGGTGGTGGATAGAGTCGAGACGACGAAGAATAGACAGCCGAGCAGAGGAGTAAACTATGCTTCCATAGTCCAATTTCGAGCGCACTAAGGCGCGATAGAGGCGGAGAAGGACCACTCGGTCCGTCCCCAGGAGGTATACCATTCAGGACACGGAGGGTGTTGAGGGATCGCAGACAACGAGCCGAAAGATAGGAAACGTGGGAGGACCAGCACAGTTTTCTGTCAAACATAAGACCCAAGAATTTAGCGACGTCCGAAAACGGAAGGTTGACAGGTCCTAGATGTAAGGAGGGTGGAAGAAACTCCTCACGTCGCCAAAAATTAACACATACGGTCTTGCTGGGAGAAAAACGGAAGCCGGTTTCGATGCTCCAAGATTGGAGGCTATCGAGACATCCTTGAAGACGTCGTTTAAGAAGGCTGGTCTGTTGAGAGCTGTTGTAGATCGTAAAATCGTCCACAAAGAGGGAGCCCGAGACATCAGGAATGAGACAATCCATAATTGGATTTATGGCAATTGCAAACAGTACAACACTCAGCACGGAGCCCTGGGGTACCCCGTTTTCTTGGGAGAAAGTACGGGAGAGAGTAGTGTTCACCCGCACTCTAAATATGCGCTCTGCCATAATTCGCGAAGAAAAAGGGGCAGCCGACCTCGAAAGCCCCAAGAGAACAGTGTGCGGAGGTAGCCTGTCCTCCAACAGGTATCGTATGCTCTCTCCAGATCAAAAAATATTACTACTGTTTGGCGTTTCCGGAGAAAATTGTTCATGATATAAATGGAGAGAGCAACAAGATGGTCAACTGCAGAACGATGCTTTCGGAATCTGCATTGGGCAGGTGTTAATGAATGCGGGACTCCAGCCACCAAGCTAAACGGCAATTCACCATACGCTCCAAAACCTTACATACACTACTCGTGAGAGAAATGGGGCGATAGCTAGAGGGGAGATGTTTGTCCTTTCCAGGTTTCGGAACAGGAACGACGATAGCTTCCCGCCATTGTCTGGGAAAAGTACTGTCGGTCCAAATTCGGTTATAAAGGCGAAGGAGGTAACGCAGACTATGGGTTGATAAATGCAGCAACATTTTGACGTGAATACCATCCGGTCCTGGGCCGGAGGAGCGAGAAGAAGAAAGTACATGTTGGAGTTGCCGCATGGAGAAAACAGTATTATAGCTTTCGCGATTTTGAGAGAAGAAAGCAAGAGGCTGCACTTCCGCGGCACGTTTCTTCGGGAGAAACGTTGGCGGGTAATTTGAAGAGCTCGAAATCCAAGCAAAGTGTTGACCCAATGAGTTAGAAAGATGGTTCAAATGGCTCTGAGCACTATGGGACTCAACTTCTGAGGTCATTAGTCTCCTAGAACTTAGAACTAGTTAAACCTAACTAACCTAAGGACATCACATACATCCATGCCCGAGGCAGGATTCGAACCTGCGACTGTAGCAGTAGCGCGGTTCCGGACTGAGCGCCTAGAACCGCTAGACCACCGCGGCCGGCAATGAGTTAGAAATTGCGACGGGGTCCACTAATGTATCATGCGCGACAGTGAGCCCAGAGACTGGGGAGAAACTAGGCGCGCCTGATAACCGTCGAATCCGACTCGAAACTTCCGAGGAGGGAGTGAAGGTGTTAAATGAGCTAATAAAGAATTTCCAGCTTGCCTTCTTACTATCGCGGATGACGCGACGGCATCGCGCACGGAACTGCTTATAGCGGATACAGTTGGCCAAAGTAGGATGGTGGCGGAAAACACGAAGAGCACGTCGCCGCTCACGTATTGCGTCACGGCATGCCTCGTTCCACCAAGGAACTGGGGGGCGCCGGGGCAATTCGGAGGTGCGTGGTATTGAACGTTCTGCAGCTGTAAGAATAACGTCTGTAATATGTGTGACCTCATCGTCGGCGCTAGGAAAGTGACGGTCATCGAATGTCGCTAGAGACGAAAAAAGTGTCCAATCGGCTTGGGCAAACTTCCAGCGTCGCGGGCGCATATATGGCAATTCAGGCTGCAGTCTAAGGACACATGGAATGTGGTCACTTGAGTGTGTATCATTAAGGGCGAACCATTCGAAGCGCCGAGCTAGCGGAACAGTACTGACCGAAAGGTCCAAATGAGAGAAAATTGTCGTGTGAGGCAGACAAAAATATAGGGACCCCAGTGTTGAGGTAAACTAGATCCGCTTGGTGGAAGACGTCTAGCAATAGTGAGCAACGTGGACAAGGATGTGGAGATCCCCAAAGCGGGTGGTGGGCATTGAAGTCCCCAACCAACAAATAAGGGGGGGGGGTGGAAGCTGACCAAGAAGATGAAGAAGATCAGCTCGTGCCATTGGTGTGGACGATGGAATGTATACAGTACAAAGAGAAAAGGTATATCCAGAAAGGGAAAGACGGACAGCGACAGCTTGGAAGGAAGTGTTTATGGGGATTGGGTGATAATGGAGAGTATAATGGAGAAGAATCATGAGTCCTCCATGGGCTGGAGTGCCTTCAACAGAGGGGAGATCAAATCAGACGGACTGAAAATGGGGGAGAGCAAAGCGGTCAAGGGGACACAGCTTTGTTTCCTGAAGGCAGAAGATGACCAGTGAGTAGGATCGTAAGAGGATCGACAATTCATCCCGATTAGCTCGAATGCCGCGGATATTGCAGTGGATAATGGACATAGGGTGAACAGAAAATGGAGGAATGTGGCCAAGGTTGCTGTCAACTCAACGACTGCTCAGAGCTTGCGACCGACAGCATGGAATGGCATTCAGCCGAAGGCAGAAGATCATGATCCATAGGTTGTTCAGGAGCAGCTCCTGCCACCAGCGATCGGCCAGTTGATCGGCCGCCAGCAGTGCGCCTGGGCGACACAGAAGACGGCCGAGGGCGATTTCCGCCAGGTGGTGCTGTAGATGAGACACGCCTTGGCGGAGAAGGAGATGAACTGGGTTTCTTATTAGCCTTCTTGGAAATAGGATGTTTAGATGAAGGAGGAGCCGATGGTTGTGAAGTTGGGGTACGTAAAAAATCTTCACGAGTATGCTCTTTTTTCGAAGTCTTGGTGTCTGACTTTTGGGCTCGAGATTTAGCAGAACCTGACGAAGGGTGAGCCATAGAGTGGGCAGGCGAAAGTGGTGAGGTTGAATGGGCGATCTTTGCCCTGGCCAATCTGACGACCGTGGCACTAAAAGTGAGGTCCCAAGTCTGCGTGGCCGCCTCCTTTGTTGGCTGAGGAGAAGCAAGGACAGTGCTGTATTTTCCTGTCTGAGGCACGGTGGGCTGTCGACTGGCGAATAATTTTCGAGCAGCAAAGGTCGACACCATTTCCTTCACTCTGATTTCCTGAATGAGCTTTTCGTCTTTGAAAATGGGGCAATCTCGAGAGGAAGCAGCGTGGTCACCCATACAGTTGATGCAACGAGGGGATGGAGGTGGACAAGCACCCTCATGGGCATCGTTGCCAGACGTAACACATTTGGCCGCATTGGAACAGGACTGGCTGGTGTGATTGAACCGCTGACACCAATAGCAACGCGTAGGGTTTGGGACGTAAGGGCGAACGGATTGATTTTCGATGGGAGTTGAACTTTGTCAAATGTCAAGAAGACAGTGCGAGTTGGAATGATGTTCGTGTCAACCCTTTTTATAACTCTATGAACAGCCATTACGCCCTGGTCAGACAGGTAGTGCTGAATTTCCTCATCAGACAATCCGTCCAGGGAGCGTGTGTAAACGACTCCACGTGAGGAATTTAAAGTGCGGTGCGCTTCAACCTGGACAGGGAAGGTGTGGACCAGTGAAGTACGCAGCAATTTTTGTGCCTGGAGGGCACTGACTGTTTCTAACAACAAGGTGCCATTCCGTAATCTGGAACAAGACTTTACAGGACCTGCAATTGCGTCGACACCTTTCTGAATAATGAAAGGGTTGACCATGGAGAAGTCGTGACCTTCGTCAGACCGAGAAACAACAAGGAACTGTGGCAACGATGGGAGAACTGTCTGTGGCTGAGACTCAGTGAACTTACGCTTGTGAGCAGACGTAGTGGAAGATGAGGAAACCATTGCGGAAGAATCCCCCATGAATACTGGCGTCGCCGATGGCGCGCTCCTCCCTTGTGGGGGCTCTCTCTGAGGGCACTCCCGCCTTAGGTGGTTGTTCACACCTCAGGTCACACCCCCCAACAAATGGACATAGGGACCAATCGACACTTTCGGAAGGTATCAGCTCGGGTAGTCACCCCTCCCTGGGCCTGGTCATTACCAGGGGCTACGTACGTGTCCTACCTGTCTACCCGGGGCGGGGAATTACGCGTTACCCCGTCACCGGCTACGCACGAAAATGCGTGGGTCGGCCTTCAGACACGCACAGGGAGGAAGAAAGAGAAAGGGAAAAACAAAGAAAGGGAAAGGAAAGAAGAGAGGTCTCAAACGCCGCAGCGGATAAAAGGGTAAAGAGAAGAGGTAACGAAAAGAGAAGGACAAAGGAAGGATGAAGACATACAAGCAGAGAAGGTGAAGAATGCGTTACATTTACGAGCGTCCGTCTCCGGACGTAGGCACAAACCATACTCCCAGAGGGGGAGAAAGGGAAGGAAAGAGCCAGAGGTGAGGGGAGGGGGGGGGGGCGAAGAAGGGGGATAGGGAAGGATTCGGAAAAGGAAGGTATGCAGCCCGGAAAGGAAGGAAGGCCACATTAGCTCGGGGTCCCGTGCTCGCTACACACGTATCCACAAAAGAGTTGTGGACCCCCTGGGGTGTTTGCAGGTCCTGTACGGTCCTTTCTGGGTACAGAAGATGTTCGACTGCTGCCCTGGCCAGCACATTCTCCAGATCTTTCACCAGTTGAAAACGTCTGGTCAATGGTGGCCGAGCAACTGGCTCGTCACAATACACCAGTCACTACTCTTGATGAACTGTGGTATCGTATAGAAGCTGCATGGGCAGCTGTAGCTGTACACGCCATCCAAGCTCTGTTGGACCCAATGCCCAGGCGTATCAAGGCTGTTATTACGGCCAGAGGTGGTTGTTCTCGGTACTGATTTCTCAGGATGTATGCACCTAAATTGCGTGAAAATGTAATCACATGTCAGTTCTAGTGTAATATATTTGTCCAATGAATATCCGTTTGTCATCTGCATTTCTTCTTGGTGTAGCAATTTTAATGGCCAGTAGTGTATAAGGTTCCTTACTTCACAAATTACAGCACCTTTGTCTGTCTGCTTAGCTCGGTGGTAACGTGCTTTCTTCCCATGCACTGTGCCCGGGTTTGATTTCAGGCTGGCTTGGAGATTTTTTTCCACTCGGGGCTGGGTGTTGTGTTGTTCTCGTCATCATTTCATCGTCATCATCGACCGCAAGTCGCCCAATGTGACAATGTGGCGCCGATTGAAATAAGAGTTGCACTTGGCGGCTGAACCCGAATTGAACAACCCGTCCGATTTCATTTTTTTGTCGCACGGTTACCTTGCGTATAGTTATTCCGGAGTTAACTCGAGGGGTCCACTACTTATGATAGGTATGAATTTATTTATCTTTCCTAAGAAATTTTCTGCAATACACGTAACGCATTGGTATCACACTTTTTCAAGTTAAACGACGTCATACTTTCACCATACAAGTTCCCTTGTTTGACTTCATTAGGTAGTGTATGCAACAGACGAAAAAGAAATGAGGTTCGATTATACTTTGAGGCCGTGTACTATGAGGTTTGCAATCAAATTTTATAGTTAAATACTCAGTTGGGTTACTTCTGAGTAACTCTCCTTTTCGTAGAACTTTACATAAGGTTTACCATCTCTGACTCAATTTTAGAAGTCTGATTCTCTTATTAATGCGTCATATTAAGTGTCTGGGAGAATATTTCAGAACGTAAACTCAGTTCGTAGTCTTACATGAACACTTAGAGATAATTATAGTAATATATACAACTTCTGTAATTCTATCGTCCTTGATAAGGATAAGGAAGGGTGGGTTGGGTTGTTTGGGGGAAGAGACCAAACAGTGAGGTCATCGGCCTCATCGAATTAGGTAAGGATGGGGAAGGAAGTCGGCCGTGCCCTTTCAAAGGAACCATCCCGGCATTTGCCTGAGCGATTAACGGAAATCACTGAAAACCTAAATCAGGATGGCCGGACGCGGGATTGAACTGTCGTCCTCCCGAAGGCGAGTCCAGTGTGCTAACCACTGCGCCACCTCCCTCCGTTTTATAAGGAAGGATAGGAACACGACATTCAGTAGCAATCCCAATGGTTGTTTATTACTCTTGCACATCCAGATTTCAGTTATACGTCTTCATCGTATTTGAGTGAGCTATAATCTAAAAAACTCCAGCAGTACTTGTCGCCATATGACGTTACTGGTGTATAGGCAGAGCGGTTGCCCAATGGGTGTGAGCCCCTTGCGGGGATGCAGGTCTCGCTGTGAGCAAGTAGGTGGACGGAAGGTGGACACTACAAGTGTGTGACAGGTGGAGGATTTGGGTCACATGGGAAGCATGTTTCCGGATGACCGCAGGCAAACGTTCCTGTTAAGCAGGAGAACCGGGTACGAGTCCCAGTCTGATACAAATTTTGGCTTTCACCATCGACATGTTTCGATGCCCCACTGCGGCTTCAGCAAAGAAATTACAGTCTTGTCGTCAATGTGTAACAGTAAATGCCTCGCAGCTACTTACTACTCTAGTATACATTTTGTCATTGAATATGATATCATATATTGGGAATTTAGTCCATACAGTATTATTGCAATACTTAACAGAAAAATTATACCATAACAATAAGAAATATAACGGTGAGTTATTAATTTTTTTTATGAGTTGGGGACCATAGCTCCGCTTTTAAGCCACATCTACCAGTACGATATGTGCACCAACAAACTTGTTCATACCCACGAAACAAGAGGCAGATTAAACATATACGTCCATAGGAAAAGGAAACAAGATACTAAAGACATTAATATCTACCACAGAATCGAACTGTACAACATACTCTCTAAGGAACTGAAAAAAATCTGAAACCAGTATATCTGAAAATATATTTAATGGTTACCTCCACACATCAGTAGGGAACATGAAAACGGACGGTGTATTAAGATTATTCACCTGTTTCGGTTAATTTTAGTTTTGCCGAAGGTAATTTGCGATTGCTCTTTTCTATAATGTAACCGTGTAAGTGGCTACAATAATTTTATGTTGTGTGTTGATCACCGTTTCGATCTAAATTTGTAATGAATAAAGGCTAATTTGTCAGCAGCTCTTGAGAGTACACAAATACCACTTCACTTATATACGACCAACTCATAAGGTCAACTGATTTCGAAACGAAGATTCAGTGGAAAACACAGCACAGAGACCAGCTCCTCGTACAGTTTTCCCAACGACAGATAGTTCAGTTTCACTGACATGAATTTCGCTTTATATGTTTTACTTACCTATTGTTGTACTACCTATCAAATTACACTCGCACAACTTAATAATTACCAGTATGGTTACAGCTTTCTATCAAAATATGCCAGAAGTACCGGAGAAATAGCTGAATATTAGTGTCAAATTTTTGGCTAGGAACGAAGAAAGACTCGAGTTTAGCTTAGCCATACATGTCGCTCAAAACAAAGTAATACCTCAGCTGCGGAAAGATCAAAGAGAATTTTGGCAGTGTTGTTACTGAAGAAACTAGTAAAAAATTCTCGTGAAGTTATTGCTGGAAACCACAAATTTCTAAGTGATGAGTCAAAGATAATTATCAACTTCTCGTGTTACTGATGTTGAAATAAGTAGGCCGTTTTAGAGACACGAAATTACTACAGTACTTCGAGACCATTTTATAATAATTTGTTTCTTCTTCAAAATCAAACTGGTTTCTGTGTCGTCAAGTATTAGATCTCTTTATGTACTGTACTTTAATGTTTCGGCTGAGTTGGATTGCCACAAACTTATTCGAAATCGTTCATGTAAATTAAATATCAGCAACAAATCAGCTGAAAGGATGATCCAATAGCAGTAAATACAAAGGAACATCAAGATTCCGAAACTTTTGATGTGAATGACGATCTAGTACCGGAATTTTTCAAGTACAAATATATCAGAATTATGTACGAGAAAATGCATATCTCGTTTATCAAGTAAACAACTCAATGCCTCACTATTTACCAGAGAAGATCAGCAACAATCTCCATTACATTCTGTGCAGAATAGTGTTTTGATAAGCAGATCGTTCTTTAATGTTGCAAAAGTAACTTGTTTCGTTTACTACAAAGACTGTGGTATTTTTAAGACCAGCGTTTAATATTTAGGCCGCACAGTAGCTTAGCGGTCCTTATTGAATACTAAAAATGCGGAGGGTTGATACGAGTTCCCATTTAATCTTGTGCCGCATAGAATTTAAGAAGCACAACGAGGAAGAGTTGGAGGGACCAGCGATGCATATTTTATAAAGTGTGCCAAGTGGCGTGAAACTATTTGGAGGCCTGAGTGCGAGGTGCGTACTTCATCCAAAAAACATGAGACGAGTCCACAACTTCACGAGAAAAGTGGCCGTACGGAATAATGTAATTTATGGGCGCCGAGCTGCAGCTCCCTGAGGCATATAAGAGGCCTCCTGCAGCAGTTTTGTGTCTCTTAGCGCCATTGGAACGTCTTTCTAAATGAGTACTGGGATTGTTAAATGATTGCTCCTTTACTTCTGCCTTGTAATAACGGAAGTATAAATACGATATAGAAAGAGACGTCTTGAGAACTTAGCGACAGATTCACGCCCTAATCTGAAAGATACGAATGCCTAGGTTGAAACACTTTCCGAGGGAGAAGAGTACTATCTGTGTACCCAGAATGTGCCTGAATTTCCTGTTCGTTTAATGTTTTTAGCTCTTCACATGTGTGCCAAAACGTTATTACAACCTGCTTAACACAGGGCAGCCCACCATATTCGACAAGTTCTTGATGGATTTCCCGTGGTGTTGCACCAGCTACGAACTCAGAGGTTACGAAATTCCCTAAATTGTGGACGGGTAGATCGTGGGTGCGGAGCAGGTGCTCAATAATA
This sequence comes from Schistocerca nitens, assembly GCF_023898315.1. Lineage (NCBI taxonomy): Eukaryota > Metazoa > Arthropoda > Insecta > Orthoptera > Acrididae > Schistocerca > Schistocerca nitens. The sequence continues at coordinate 121,834,201 of NC_064622.1, read as the reverse complement.
TCCCAGATGTGATGTGTGAGGTTGAGATCGGGCAAATTTTGAGGCAAAGAATGCAACCTGAATTTATTATCATGCTCCTTAAACCACTGTGGCACTTATCGTGCTGGAAGATGCATTATCAGTCAGGGAAGACATCAAACATGAGGCGGTACAGGTGTACTCTAAATCTGTCATGATGGTTTGGATTCCAAGTGAAGGTCTTACGGAAGCCCTAGAGAGGTCTTCCAGTAAATCCCGGCGTATAGCTGTAGCTTTAGTAGTAACCAGCGCTCTAGAGTAATTTATCACTAAAGAATAAGAACAGAATGACATCCTTTGCTTAATAGATGAACCACAAACAAAAATTGAAAAACTACATACTGACATCAACAAGATACATAAAAATATAAAATTCACAATTGAAAGAGAACAGAACAGCCAAATTAACTTTCTGGAAATAACAATCAAAAAGCAAAACAATAAGCATATGTTTGAAATTAAGGGTAACCTCACAGCAGCGGACATTATCATTCCCCAATCCTCGAACCACCCACACGCAGAAAAGCAAGCAGCACTTTGACACATGCTCCATAGACTCAACACAGTACCACTCACCAAAGAAAGCTACCAAAAAGAACGGGAAACAATAATGCAGGTAGCACAAAATAATGGTTACAATAATAACACATCACAAAGCTAAACAACAAAATTAAAACTAAAATAAAAGCAAAAAGCTCCAAATTACAGACAACAGCACAACAGAACCAAACACAGACACGCAGTCCCATAACAACTTCACAGGATAAGTAGAAAAAGATGAAAGAAAACACAAGATGGCACACAATGGCAAACAAACACAAACTCACCCATAAATCACCAACATTTTCAAACGACAGTGAATAAACATAAAATACACAACAGACAATTCTATACAAAAATACACCCCAAAACTGACAAAAAACAGAGACATATACCTGAAAGTAGGTATATATCAGCTACAGTGTAACACTTGTGGAGGTACATCCACAGAGCAAACAGGGAGAACATTTGATGTCAGATACAAGGAACACATGAGAGCCGGGAAATATGGGACGAACCAGTCCACATTTGCAGAACACCTAAGAGAAAATGACCACAAACCAACCACTAGAGAAGATAACATCAAAGTAATTAGAATCAACAATAAAAAACACCTCCTGACCATTGAAGAAAATTACCACATACATAAAACGAAAGCAGAGGGGAAAATCCTGTTGAATGACCAAGTACACATGCCAAGCAATTCATTATTTACACTAATAGATAAAATAAATAGAATAACGTTCGCAAACAAGTGTTAATAAAATAATACTGTCCACTGTAATAACAATCGAATAATAGAACCCATCCATGAACCTCTCCACAGAATACTGAAACAAAAAGTCTAAACAGCTGTCACCAAAGTTTTCAGCCACTCGCTAACAGCTAGTACACCCGCCAACCACCACCCTCAAAAAAAAAAAAAAAAAAAAAAAAAAAAAAAAAAAAAAAAAAAAAAACACTACAACAAAGAGCATTTGTTCGTTGTTTTTAACGCAACATAGTGACACAACTTCATAGATATGCACCCGTCAGTAATAAGCAGCAAAGATAAGTATAGCAAATGTGCACATAAAACAACCAACAAGGTGCTCGTTCCTTTGGACCAGCTTAAACATTAAAACATGTACGTTTTTAATAACCTAACTGACAATAGTCTTAAACACGTACATTTGTAATTAGAACCTAACAGTGAACGTATATTTTATCTCGTCGCTTATACACTTTGCCCTGTACTGGGCTTTTCTGACTGCGAGAGTGTAACTGTCAATAATTTTAAACCAAACCAAAACTGCACGAATTTACATAACACAAAACTGAATTTGATGCAACACTATTGATTTGAAATTGGCAGTTGTAATAAAACAAAATTTGATCAATTTGAAAATAGTTGTTCCTGTGCTTAATGAATACTATCCCTGAAGTAATAAAATTTCTTACCTTTATCTGTGCAATGGTAACCTCCTTTGCACTGCTCTCTGTTAGTACTTTAAATTGTATAGTTAGTGTACAGCTATTGGCTCTGAGCACTATGGGACTCAACATCTTAGGTCATAAGTCTCCCTAGAACTTAGAATTACTTAAACCTAACTAACCTAAGGACATCACACACGCCCATGCCCGAGGCAGGATTCGAACCTGCGACCGTAGCAGTCCTGCGGTTCCGGACTGCAGCGCCAGAACCGCTAGACCACCGCGGCCGGCTGTACAGCTATTGTACAAAGCTTTGCTTAGCATACATTTTATTTAAATGGAATTTGACTAAGTCAATAACTTCTCCAACAAAAGGTCTAATCAAAAACGACAAGGATCTCGGAATTGGTAATGACTTGTGGTAAGTAACAACATGGCATTAACTGGCAGAAGTAAACCTGTGAGTACCGGGCGTGAGTCGTGCTTCGGTAGCTCAGTTGGTAGAGCACTTGCCCGCGAAAGGCAAGGGTCCCGAGTTCGAGTCTCGGTCGGGCACACAGTTTTAATCTGCCAGGAAGTTTCATATCAGCTCACACTCCGCTGCAGAGTGAAAATCTCATTCTTAAAACTTGTAATTTGACTCCTTGAAAATTAACAGTTCTCACAATTAACACATGACAAACTGATTATAGACTAACAATTAGCTTCACAAAATCGTTGGATCTTTTTGTTATACGTTGTCTCAATCATCACTTATGAATACGCGCATTACTTTGATAGCAAAACAATTTTCTTTACCTTAATGATTTCCAGTATGGTACCTTGCAAATAAAAAATCATTACTGTCCATAGCGATTAGTGTAAGTAGGCTGTTTGTTTTCTTATTGGTAACGTCACGTAGCGCTCTGTATGAAAATCACTGGCTGTGCTGTGTGCGGTCTGTGGCTAGTTTGCATTGTTGTCTGCCATTGTAGTGTTGGGCAGCGGCAGCTGGATGTTAACAGCGCGTAGCGTTGCGTAGTTGGAGGTGAGCCGCCAGTAGTGGTGGATGTGGGGAGAGAGATGGCGGAGTTTTGAAATTTGTAAGACTGGATGTCAATTATGACTATTAAGGTAAATACATTGTTTGTTCTCTATTAAAATCTTTCATTTGCTAACTATGCCTATCAGTAGTTAGTGCCTTCCGTAGTTTGAATCTTTTATTTAGCTGGAAGTAGTGGCGCTCGCTGTATTGCAGTAGTTCGAGTAACCAAGATTTTTGTGAGGTAAGTGATTTGTGAAACGTATAGGTTAATGTTAGTCAGGGCCATTCTTTTGTAGGGATTCTTGAAAGTCAGACTGCGTTGCGCTAAAAATATTGTGTGTCAGGATAAGCACAGTCTTGTATAATTTTTCTAAGGGGACGTTTCATATGTAGACCTATAGCCGAGTATACCTCACTGGAATCTTCTGATTTTTTCTTGTAGTTTCTGTAATTAGTGCAGCCTTTGTTTATTGCTAGCTCGTAAATGTAGAGAGAATCTCCTTTGTAGTTGTAGGTTTTCATTCTTGTACAGTAAAACAGTTGTGGCATGCATGTACATATGCACCACGTATTTCGCTTGCAATTAACGAGATATTATTTTCAATGCTATGTTAATGTGTTTTCTTATTTTGCTCTTCAAATTGTGGTTTTCTGTGTTGTCGTGTGAAATATTGTGACAATAATGGCGTGTGAAAAACGTAATACTAGGCTCCAAAGTAAACTGAGAAATAATAGTGACGACGAGCGTAGCTTATCAGCACTACTGTGTAACGAATTAACAGACATTCAAAGTGGTAATTTGGTGATTGTGCATAGGGAAATGGAGCGGGCGGCAAATAATGGCGTAGACAGTAGAACAATTAGTGAACAGGGAAGCATTATCGATCGATCGGTCGGCAACAGCTCGCCTCAGGAATCCGAAATGACAGATCACAATATTGCAAATACTGTGGACTCAGGTTTTGGGTCCCCACCGTTTTCTCAAATAAGTCAAGACACATTTTCTGCTCGTCAAAATGTAAATTTTGCCGGTGCAAATGCACAGCCGAAAAGCATAGAGGAACAGATTCCAGACACTAATACATTATTATTGCAATTAATGCAGCAAATGAAACAAAATCAGAGACAAACACAGCAACAGTTAGACACAATGGAGCAAAATCTTCAAAAGTTAGACACAATGGAACAACACCAGAGACAAACACAGCAACAGCTTCAAAAGTTAGACTCATTGGAACAAACTCTTGAACAAACACGTGAAGATTTAACTACTGAGTTACATAACATTGAATCGAAATGTCAAAAAGCCTGTAATGACGTAAAAACACAAATTTGTGAGCATTTTCAACCTATTTTTTCGCGGCATGAAAATGCATTACAGAATCACGAAGCAGCCATAAAAGAACTGCAAATTATTGTTCATGAAAATCATGAGACCTTGCAAGCTAAAACTGACTCAGTTGCATCTACCGATACGGTTACGCAACTTGCAAAAACTCAGGAAAACTTAAAGGACACAGTAGATACGATTTCAACACAAATGGACACTCTGAAACTTGTTTCAGAATAACATACAGAGGAAATAATTTCACTATCGGATAAAGTAGCCGAACTTTCAGATCAGTTCACTAACTTATCTACAAAGGTAGATGATGATCTGAATGACACAACACCTGAAGCCTTCACTGACACTGAAGAGTATGAAGAAATTAGAAAATTCAAACAAAGTCAAAATCAAATCAATACACAGTACAAAAGAGAAATCCGGGAAGTGCAAGATCAGTTGGCACAAGTAATACAAGAATTACGTATTTCAGAGGACACTCGCGCCCCAATACGGGAAGAGGGACATAGAAATACGGAACAGCCACAAAATAATAACACAGCTCATTTCGGAAATTATGAAAGAAATTGGCAAGGTGCACCGAATTTTGAAATGGAACCGCCGAAACGGCGTAACAAAGACCGATATGCGACTCGCCGACATGATGACTTTGACTATAAGCTGTTCATTACTACACGTAAATTCAAAACATTTAAAGAATTCTGGCAACGACATTCATCGACAAGCATGGTTCCATCAATTCTCTCATTGTTTTCCTCCCAATCGGTCGTTAGAACACAGATTAGAATTTATGTGTGGCTATTTAGAGAATGAACCAGCTGTAAGAATGCGATCGGTCATTCACGATTGTCACAGTGAAGGAGAATTTTACCATGCCTTCCTCTCAGCATATTGGTCTCAAGCTACACAAGACCGAGTAAAACATAGCATCATGGTGATGAAACACTTTGAACAATCCGAATTTTCCAGTCTTGTCAAATATTTTGAAGACATGTTGCATAAGAATCAGTATCTTTCAAACCCATACAGCCCCTCAGAACTCATCCGCATTTGCTTAATCAAATTGCCTGAACATTTACGACATATTATTTTAGCAGGACGTTGCAAAGACGACATTGAAGCTTTTCAGGGACTGTTACAAGAACTGGAAATTGACACTGACAATCGCGGAACGCGAAAACAGGAGCACAACAATTACAGGTCACATCTGTCACAATTCCGCGATGAAAGAAATAATAACTGGACACGACAAGGCTATTCTCACAACACATATCGTGACCAAAACAGATACCACCCGTATGATAACCGTTGGCAGAGTAGTAATAATTACAGAGAAAGATTGCATTTCTGTAGTAATGAATACGACGGAGACAATCATAGAAACAGACAATATGGCAACCAGAACTATTATTATCACGGGAGACAGAATAACTTCAGACGCAACAGTTCAGCGCGCAGTTACGATTCAGGGAGAAATTCTCCACCACGTGACCGACAAGAAATAAACTGTGAAATCTACCGACATGACGACAGATGATATGATCGTAACGACAGACCTCAATTGCATCAGAGCTGGCGGGATTCAAACAGAGCAGGGCCCTCTCGACAAGGTGAATTTGTAGAAGTTAGGTCTCCAAATCCCAATAACGACGCGCGCCAACAAAGAGACAATAGGCAATGACTCATACCGCTGGCAGCCACGAAACGTATGTATGAAACTGACGACGCAGCTGCCGTAGCTAGTAATTACGTAAAAATGGAAGACATTAGGGACATCTTACTCCAGGAACACGACGTAAAACAGAACAACATTGCATATCCTGTGATTCACATTACAGTAAATGACGTAAAATTTACGGCAGTACTTGACTCTGGCAGTCCCATTTCAGTAATTAGTGAAACAGCCTTTAGCAAATGTAACAAATCGAACGATTGCCCCACACTTCCGTTACGTAAGATTAAATTACAAGGTGCAATCTTTGGAAAAAGTGTAGATGTACGCCAACAAACAGAATTCTTTTGTCAAAGCCACAGCTTCTCTATGAACTTTCTCATTGTTCCTTTATTGTCGACGGAAATTATATTGGGAGTAGACTTTTTGAATGAATGCAAAGCAATCTTAAACTTTCACGATGCTGAAATAAGTTTAGAGAAAGAAGGTAAGTCAATAGCTTTGAAATTTGAAGATTGGCTCTCAAACTATGACGAGGAAATTAATCGGCTTTACCTTCTGTTAGACAACAGTTCGGAATTTTCTACGGAACTAGACACTAACAATCACTCTGCAAGTACTGACAGAGATGATATCGACGACATATTTAATACTAATGAGTTAATTCAGAATAAAATTCGAACAACTGAGAATTGTAATGACACTGATAGGCAAGACCTTTCTGACATTTTACATGCACATTCCACAGTTTTTACTCACAAAACAGGAACAATCAAGGGCTTTCAATACCAATTTAGTGTTCGTGAGCATACTAAATTTTTTGTTAGACCACACGTAATTCCAGCACATTATAGGGACCGTGTTAGAACAGAAATACAATCTATGCTTAATGAGGGCATTATTGAGCCTGCAGTAAGCTCATACAACAATCCATTACATGTTGTTGAGAAGAAAAATGGATCGATCAGACTTGTCTTAGATTCGAGACAAATCAATACTATCATCATTCCTGAAACAGACAGGCCGCAAACGATGGAAGAACTTCTTCAAAATTTTAATGGCGTAAAAGTGTTGTCTTCTATTGATCTCAGATCCAGCTTTTATCACATCGAACTTCATACAGAATGTAGAAAGTACACAGCTTTCCTTTGTTTCGGCGTTTGTTATCAGTTTCGGAAACTTCCTTTTGGTTTGAACATTTCTTCGGCAGCATTCATTTGCGGGCTAAATTCCATATTACCTGAGTTCTTAAAACGTCACATCACCTTATATGTGGACGATATTCTGATAGCAGAAGCCTCATGGGAACAACACAATCGCATCCTCAACAGCGTGTTACATATTTTTGTAGAATCTGGAATTACAGTTAACTTGGAAAAGTCTGAATTTGGTAGGACAAAGGTGAAGTTTTTGGGACATATTATTTCTTCTGAAGGTATTCAGCCGGATCCTGAAAAGTTAGAAGCAGTAAGAGCCATTCCAGTTCCATCCACAAAAAAAACAATTCCGCAGTTTTCTAGGTCTTGTAAATTTTTACCGTCGTTTTCTGAATATGCAAATTCTAGTTACACCAAAACTTTGTTCTCTCACTGGAAAAAATACTGTTTGGAACTGGGACGAACAAGCACAGTTGGAATTCAATTCTTTGAAAGAACCGCTACTTAATGCGCCAATACTAGCTCATCCAGATCTGTCACAAGATTTCTGCCTTAGCACAGATTCCTCTAAAGTCAGTCTTGGTGCCCATTTATTTCAAGAAGCCATAGAAAATGACACTACTGTTCAGAAAACCATTGCTTTTGCTAGCCGAGTGCTAACAAAATCTGAAAAAATTATTCCGTTACTGAATTAGAAGCTTTAGCTATCGTTTGGGCATTTAACAAATTCCGTTTCTTTCTTTCTGGTAAGCACGTAAATGTATACTGTGATCATCGTGCATTACAATTTCTCATGTCTTCAAAATAAAATGGTTCAAATGGCTCTGAGCACTATGGGACTCAACTGCTGTGGTCATAAGTCCCCTAGAACTTAGAACTACTTAAACCTAACTAACCTAAGGACAGCACACAACACCCAGCCATCACGAGGCAGAGAAAATCCCTGACCCCGCCGGGAATCGAACCCGGGAACCCGGGCGTGGGAAGCGAGAACCAAAATAAAATCATGACAGGTTAAAACGTTGGGCATTGTTTCTGCAAAAATTCCACTTCACAATAGTCTACATTCCCGGCAAGGAGAACATTGTTGCGGACGCACTGTCACACGCACCGGCTGGGCTTGAGAAAAGTAACACAGAGGGCAACCTCGAGAAAAATTTCAGTATTCTTTACATTCAGAAAGTCGCCTTTGAAAACTTCATCACCACATCTTTAAAGGACATTGCTCATGAACAAGATAAAGATCCGATTTGGAAAGACATCAAGAGCAAATGGCATGAAAAGACACACACACAGATTCGGCATTATTACGTGGTTAGAAACAACATACTCTTCAAGCGCTGCACTGTTGATGACAAGCTATGGGTACTTTGCATTCCAGACGATTTTGTTAATAAGCTCATTTGGTACAGTCATTTCAGCTACGCACATTTTGGTCCACGAAAATGTTATCATATTCTTCGAACGACTTGTTATTTTAACAATATGGAAAAGAGAATTCGAAGAGGCTTGTCTATTTGTAAACTTTGTCAAAAGGCGAAACCATCTACTGTCTCACATCGTGCTCCGTTGTTTCCTATTATTCCTTCTATATTAAAAGAATTTGCTGCTGTTGATCTCTTGGGACCGCTTGTCAGAACATCTAATGGATTTTCGTACGTTCTAGTCGCTGTTGAACTTACTTCAAAATTTATTTCTTTCACTCCGTTACGTAAAGCCACTGGACAGTCTGTATCCAACACCTTTGTTAAAAATTTCTTACGTGATGTTGGACACGTTAGTAAAGTCATTTCAGATAACGGACCGCAATTCAGATCTGCTGTTTGGTCACGCATGCTTCAGAATCATAAAATCAAACCTGTATTTATTTCATTGTACTCACCACATTGTAACCCGACTGAACGGATTATGAAAGAAATTAATAAGCTTTGCAGACTTTATTGTCACAGAAAGCATCAGCATTGGGACAGATATTTACACTTATTTCAAAACGTGCTGAATGAAATGCCTCACAACTCCACTGCTTTACCACCTACTCTTGTACTAAAGAATGAAGAACCACCGAACAGAATCAGAGAGCTTGTACCTTTCCCGAATATACGTAAACTTCGACACAAAGACATAATTGATTTGGCTATTATAAATATAAAATCTGCAGCAGACAAAAGGAAAAAACTACACGGTAAAGCAAATGCAAAGAAATTATATATTGATCAGAAAGTTCTCATTAAAGCTCATTCATTGTCACATAAGAAGAAACACTTGAGTCACAAATTCTTTCTAGTTTACAATGGACCTTACAGAATCCGACGTATACCACATGATAATTGCGTTGAAGTTGAAACTCTGCGTACTAGGAAGAGTAAAGGTTTACACCACATTTCACATGTAAAACCGTTTATTGAAAGATAATCTGCTTTTTAACTTTGTCTTTGCCATAAAACTTTTCACTTCACATTTCTAGTATCCTATGTCAGACTTAAGAAACTGTTAACATGCAACAATGTTTGAAGTTAAATATCCAGTCTAGAACCTAGGGAACATTTTTAAACAGAAATTACGAATGCATTGTTATTGTGAAAAGACGACACAGTGTTATTGTGTGTGTACATTCTTGCTTGTTAGTTGCTCGATTACGTAACGACTATAAGGCTTACATACTTAGAAAATATACTGCTAATGAGATTTTAATGCAACATTTTGGTTTACTTGAAAAGACATTCCTTATTTGAAGTAGTTTGTGTGAGATTAAAGATAACTTAGTATTTGGTTTCTGTGACAGCTACACGATTTTATCACGACGCTACTAATGAGTGACAATTTACAATGTTGCTTTTGCGGTGTATCTGTTTTATATCTGCACAGTTTTTTCTGAATTATTCTGGAAAGTAAAATATGTTTTAGTAGTAACTTTTGTGGTATAGCTACAATGAGACAGCCTTTTCCGTAGCACAACAATACGTTATAGCACAGTACTTTCTTCATCATGGCAATAAGCGTAATAACTAAGATATCTATACGCAAAGCATTTCACTTTTGTTTATCATGAGGTAAGTACACTGACTTCTGCAGAACTTAGCTTTCGGTGGACGATAAGTACGACACTTCCACAGAGATTATGTTGCAACAAGACGCACATTTAGCGCTACTGGACACGTATTTGAGTGATTAATTTTACACTTAAATCATTTATTTTTAAAGATGTTTGAAGTACAATGATACAAAGGTTTTCTGTGATACATTTCATTCCACTGCTGCAATCTGTAACACTTGATGGTATAATTGCATTAATCCTCAGGGGGGTACATGCTTACTTTGTGTACCATGTGTTTGGCAAGCACAAGGAGCGCTAGCTAATATGGTATTTGCTTATACAACTTTACACATCGGTACCATATTTCTCTAACACATAAATTACACAGCTATCTGATCATTTAACTGAGAGACAAACATTTTTTTTTACTACATCAGTGACAGATGTTTACGTAATTACACAGCTGGTTAACTTCACACTTATGAAACTGTATTTAGTCTGTACTTTGTGAACTGTTCATATTTTTTCAGAATCATTGTGATACTATGAGAGCTTTGAATGATGTATTTGGTATGAGATCACGATTTTTAGAGTACGTTTGAGGCAGATGACACTTTTGACATGAGCAGAGAATTTTTTTTAGGTTTTGAAATTATTAGAGGAAGCTGCGACGATTTTGAGAGTTGACTGAGGTGTTATGATGTTATTATTATGGTGACTATGTGTATTATGCTGTTGCGGTATGTTTATGATCAATAAGCTGATGCTATATGAGTTATTTGAGTATGCTACGTATCTGTTATGATGAAATATTGAAGAAGTGTGGACGAATAAGGTAAGGAATAATGAGTAGTGGTTAGGGACTCTGGTTTGTGAAACAGGTTGTTGGAAACCAAGAATCGTACTTTAAGAGTTATGAAATGTATGTAAATGCGTGAATGTACTACAATGCCGACGAAAATTTTTTGGACTCTGTTATATCAATAGGATTTTGATTCTACACACTTGTAACGCAAATTCTTGACCTGTGAAATATTTTTATATCAGACTGTCACTGTAGCGGAAACTGCTGTCGTAAATATTTCCGTAAGAAAGTTAAGTGACCACCTGCACATAATGTGTCGTGGGCACCCAGATGGGCGACAGTCACCTGGAAAGAAGTCATTAGTGAGTGCCTTTCAGAGGCACAGGTGAAAAAAAAAGAGGCCATTATCCTCGCTATTGACATTCCTTTGTAGAAAGCACCGCAAAAAACGACACGGTCGAACTTGAAAACATATGATTATACTGCGGAGCTCTTAATTTATGATATTTACTAAAATGCCTAATGAAACGATGAGAAACATTTCACGGCTATTGTCTTGCTAATTGAGAGAAATGCCATATGGCTTGCTTTATGTATTTATTTACTCATTTTGTTTAATATCTAGTTTCTAGCTGCATCGCAGCATTGGTTAAAATAAAATTTTATAGATTTACTAATATAAATAGTTTCTGTCTACAGATAGAGTAAATAATAACTTTTTTCAAAAAAATGAGGGAGCACAAAAAGACATATACCTTCACAGGAACTGCATTCATAATTTTCTTTTCAAGTGCTTGGTAATTTATTTTGTAGAATAAGTTGTGGTGCACAACTTTAATGACATAGATATTAAGATATGAATAGACATTTCCCTTATCTGCATTGTTGTCTTTACTGTAATATTTTTCTGCTTGAGCTTTGTCATGTTTAGATATAATTTATTGCATTTGCTTCTGCTGTTTGCCAGGTGTAGTGCTACTAAATTTCACTTTGCATTACTCTGTTAAGCCAGTTTTACTACTGATATATTTTTCTTGTTTGCTGCTCATTGCCTTATATTAGTTGTAATACTGATACTTGCTTTGCCAATTTGAATATTTTGTCATTGCTGTTTGTGTTAACTGTTTTGTGCTGCTGCATTGCCTCGTCCCTTAGTTTAGCATCTGAGCTCAGTAGATTTAAGTTAGCTTAAGATGGGGTAGGCTATATAAGAGAACGAGCTGCGATGAATTGGAAGAAATGCATTGAGAAGTTATATGACAAAGATTTGGACCAGAGTGAGTATTGTAGAATGAGAAATAATTATTTTGAAAGAAATATGAATAGAATACAGAAAGGAGGTATAGGTAGGACTTTTTGGGAATAATGAAGAACGAAGGGAGATCTCCAAGAAGTAAAGAATGTTTTTTTGCAAAATACTGCAGTAAAACAATCCCTGTCCTTTCCCCTTGTGTTATTACACTTTGTGAATTTGTGTTTTTCTTGTCTTTATGTGTTTAGCTAATAAGATTTACGTCGTACAATTTTTCTGATGATGTGTTATTTACTTTGTAAAGATGCTTAGACATTATTTATTCTGTTTTGTTTTAATGCTCATGTGTGAAGTTGATGTTTCAAAAGTTATTCTGATCTTTTATGTATGAACTTATGTCATAATTCCTGTAACACTAATGTATATGTTATTTCGATTCTTTTGTAAAGCCTGTACTACAAATGTTATCTGTATTGTTATGTTCTTTAATGATGTATTTTGTACCTTTGTTATTGTATTCTTACGTTATAAAATTGTGATTGACACCAGGTCATCAAATTAAGTAACTTGTAAGTTACATTTCACTGCACACGTTTCTGTTGGTCATAGTATATGGACAATATGTGAGAAGTAGGGACTGATAGTGTTTGCACGTGTGTTAATAATTCAGCAAGGGACTGGATAACAGCATTGCTGGTTCTAAGGACATTTCAAACAAATTTTTGGTGAGTGGACATATGGTGGTTTATGGACTTGCTATATTCTCCGCAAGACTCTTCGATGGTGATTGTGCACCTGCACAGTCGCAACAGATGGCTGCTAGCCGTCTCTACAAGGACTACAGTGGGTCTGCATCTTTGATGGCCCACCAGTACCATTATTTCTACCAGGAGTACAGTGGGTCTGCACGTTTGATGGCCCACCAATCCCATACTCTCTACCAAGACTATAGTGGGTCTGCTCTGTGATGACCTACCTACCAATATTCTTCAAAACGTCGAATGACTCTGCTGTGGGTTTCCTCTGTTGTGGCCCATTACCTGTCTGCATGTCAAGACTCAGCATTGTCTTTCCGTTGGAAGGACAACACCACTTCTTCAAGACTGCATGGAAATCCACTACTTCTGTGTGCATTTTCTTTTACTGCTCAGACTTTGAGAAAAGAAACGGCAGTCTTTATGCACTGTGAGAAAATTTTAGCTTTTGACCGACATTGTATCAATAAGTGTGTGCATTTGATATCTTTGTTATTGTAATTATGAAAAATTTTATAAAATCATTATTGGCCACTGGCCAAAACAATTTGTAAAATTTTTTGTGGGGAGCATGGGGGCTATGTAAGTAGGCTGTTTGTTTTCTTATTGGTAACGTCACGTAGCGCTCTGTATGAAAATCACTGGCTGTGCTGTGTGCGGTCTGTGGCTAGTTTGCATTGTTGTCTGCCATTGTAGTGTTGGGCAGCGGCAGCTGGATGTTAACAGCGCGTAGCGTTGCGTAGTTGGAGGTGAGCCGCCAGTAGTGGTGGATGTGGGGAGAGAGATGGCGGAGTTTTGAAATTTGTAAGACTGGATGTCAATTATGACTATTAAGGTAAATACATTGTTTGTTCTCTATTAAAATCTTTCATTTGCTAACTATGCCTATCAGTAGTTAGTGCCTTCCGTAGTTTGAATATTTTATTTAGCTGGCAGTAGTGGCGCTCGCTGTATGGCAGTAGTTCGAGTAACCAAGATTTTTGTGAGGTAAGTGATTTGTGAAACGTATAGGTTAATGTTGGTCAGGGCCATTCTTTTGTGGGGATTCTTGAAAGTAAGATTGCGTTGCGCTAAAAATATTGTGTGTCAGGATAAGCACAGTCTTGTATAATTTCTCTAAGGGGACGTTTCATTAGGTATATATGTCCTCCATATAGCAGTCCATCTGAAGTTACTGTAACACATTACCCACAACATCATGAGCCAGCGATAGCTGTTAACCAGCGACGCTACTACACAATCGATATTACATTCGACCATCTCTGGTTCAATATAAGATTTATTTACAAAATTTTACCATGTGTGTATACCTTTCAATACGATGGCAACCCTCAAGCCATACGTTGATCGGGACACATCGCAGATTTGATATAAATTCTAGAACAAATATACAAGGCTGAGGTAATATTAAAAGCTCGACGAGAATACTAAAAGTAAACACAGAGGAACAAAAGGCGCCGACGCAACTAAGCACGCCCACGTTCGTCCAACAGCTGAACAATCAGTAAGATCATGACTAATTAATAAAACACCGCCTTTTAAATTTAATACTCTGTGGAACACGGCTGTCGAAACCACGCCTCATCTAACACCACAGGATGCTCATCAAACACACAATTGTGCCTTCAGTCTTAATTTAGTAGGTCAAGGTTTGACACAAAACACGAGACATTCTAGTCGTTCCTATCAAATGATTTGCAAAGCTTATTTTCTTGTCATTAAAATCACTACCTGTATTGTATCACTATCAAAACAACAGCTAATAAAAGACACCAGACAGGCACACTGGAAGTCACCAGTCTTCCGCGTAGTTGGTCTTCCAAAACAAGTACGACACATGTTTGTCTAATCGCCAATCTTTCGTCGTAAAGGAACCACAACGATACATGATAGACCAGCAAAATACACCCCAACGAAATACGCTATAGACCCACGCTGACAACAGGTTGTGGGTGCCTCCTCCTGGAAACAAACTCTAACGTGGAGCTGATAGAACATGGCCGTAGCTAGCCAATACCTTTGCTGTACAAAACAAACGGAGAGAAGCCATTCAAACAACACTTCCATTTCCAGGCGCATAGTACAAATTAGGATTTAAGTTCAATTAAAGCAGAAGGGATTCATAAGATCCCATCACAATTGTTAAAATCATTGGGGGAAGTGGCAACAAAACGACTATTCACGTTGGTATGTAAAATGTATGAGTCTGGCTACATAATATCTGACTTTCGTAAAAATATCGTTCACGAAATTCCGAAGAGTGTAAGAGACAAAAAGTGCAAGAAATACCGCACAATCAGCTTAACAGCTCATGCATCTAAGTTTCTGACAAAAATAATACACATAAGAACGGCAAAGAAAATTGAGGATGTGGTGGATGACGATCAGTTTGGCTTTTAAAAACGTAAAGGCACCGGAGAGGCAATTATGACGTTGCGGTTGATAATGAAAGCAAAATCAAAGAAAATCCCGAGATATTCTTAGGATTTATCGACCTGGAGAAAGCGTTTGACGTAGTGATAAGCTATAGAAAGAGACGGGTAATATAGATAAGTAGAAGAGCCAAGAGTGGTCGACCAA
Organism: Schistocerca nitens; assembly: GCF_023898315.1. Classification (NCBI taxonomy): domain Eukaryota; kingdom Metazoa; phylum Arthropoda; class Insecta; order Orthoptera; family Acrididae; genus Schistocerca; species Schistocerca nitens. Next base: position 121,818,606 of record NC_064622.1, on the reverse strand, counting down.
GAACGAAGTTCTAGGATTAAAAAGGGTCTAAGACAGGGATGTAGTCTTTCACCCCTACTGTTTAATCTGTACATCGAAGAAGCAATGAGTGGACTAAATTCAAGGTGAAAGGATATAATGATAATATACGCTGATGACATTTGTATCCTGAATGAAAGTGAAGAAGAATTACATGATCTGCTGAATGGAATGAACAGTCTTATTAGTACAGATATGGATTGAGAGTAAATCGAACAAAGACGAAACTGATGAGAAGTAGCAGAAATGTGAACAGCAAGAAACTTAACATCAGGATTGATGGTCACGAAGTAGATAAAGTTAACTAATTCTGCTACCCAGGCAGCAAAGTAACCAATGATGGACGGAGCAAGGTGGACTTCAAAAGCAAACTAGCGCTGGCAAAAAGGGCGTTCCTGGCCTAGAGAAGTCTTCTAGTACCAAACATATTCCTTAACTTGAGGAAGACATTTCTGAGAATGTACTTTTGGAGCACAGAGTTGTATGGTAGAAAACACAGACTGTGGGAAAATCAGAACAGAAGAGAATTGGTTCTGCGCAGAATCGGAATGGAAAGGAATATGTGGAAAACACTGACAAGGAGAAGGGACAAGATGATAGGACATCTGTCAAGAAATCGGGCAATGACTTCTATGGTACCAGAGGTAGCCGTAGAGGGCAAAACCTGTAGAGAAAGACAGATATTGGAATACATCCTATTAAGGACGTAGGTTGCAAGTGCTACTCTGGGATGAAGAGGTTGGCACAGGGGAGGAATTCGTGCCAAACCGCATCAAACCTGTCAGAAGGATGATGTCTCAAAAAACCAAAAAAAAAAAAGAGCGTAGGATCGAACACCGCCTGTACTTCGTTGCACATGATCGAACTCATTACGCGAATATTGCTGTCACCATTGATGAGATCGAATACAGTATTTAAATTGTACTGCGCAACTCAGATCTCACGTACAACCGACAGCACTATGCATCGGGGATACACAACCGAGGACTAAGCTCAAAACGTTTCGCACACATGACAAACGTTAGTACTCCACTAGGAATGGCACCTCCCGCTGAAAACTTCGCCTGTTGATCACAACAATTTCACTAGACCCTGCCGCCAAAACATACGCTCTCTAGTGTAAAACTGGAGACCGACAAAAAGTTAAAACTATTCCCACATGCGGTTCGTACACGAAACAAACACAACACGCATTTCTTATCACTAACCAAGCGTATTTTGCTAAGCCATTCCCAGTGGAGCCAACGCATTTCAAAACACGTAATTCATGATAGACTGGAACACAAACACACATTGCAAACGACGGGGACTTGAGCTTGCCAATCTCTACAAGAGACAACTCTTACTATAGATAGCAGAGAGTATGAATTCAAAGCCACGCTTCCAAAATTCGACGAATGTGTTTTATGAGCTAACTATAGGACAGAAGTACTTGAATCACTTCAGATACAATGGAGACCAGTAAACAATACGCATCTCCACTCTACTGCTCATGACGGCTCGATGGAAAGTATGTCTCAACAATCTCCTAATACACTGAGGAGAAAAAAATCGAACACCAAAAACTAATTAATGCAGAGTAATGACATTTCGGGAATACATTTCCCTAGGTAACATATTTAAGTGATTAAAATTGAATGATGATAAGTTAACGTAAGGGCGAGATAAGCCATTATAAATGTTAAATGCTGGCATATTAATGACAGGTGTAACCACTAGAATGTTGAATGCAAGCATTCATTGTATTGTGCAGGTGCAGGATGTCGGTTTGTCGGATTTAGTTCCAACTCCTATTGCACTTCATTGCTCCATATGGGGATGGTTAATGGGGTTTGTGGATGACCCTAGAGTTGTTGTCCCCTGGTGTTCCATATGTGCTGGACTGGAGACAGATATGGTGATCGTGCAGGCGAATGCGACATATTGACGCTCTGTAGAGCATGTCGGGCTACAACAGTGTTATATGGGCAAGCGTTATCCTGTTGGAAAATAGCCCCTAGAACGTTGTGTATGAATGGCAGCACTACAAGTCGAATCACCAGGTCGGCCTACAAATTTGCCGTAAAGGTGCGTGGGGTAATCACGAGAGTGCTCCTGCTGTCATATGAAATTGCACCCCTCATCATAACTCCATGTGTACGTCTAGTGTGTCTAGCACGCAGACAGGTTTGTTGCAGGCCGTCAACTGGCACCCTTCTAACCAACAGACGGCCGTCACTGAGGCCGAGGCAGATCCACCTTTTATCAGAAAACACAACAGATCTCCACCATTCCCTCCAATGAGCTCTCACTTGACCCACAGACGTCGCTGTTCGCTGTGGTTTGGGGTGTGCAGAAAACACTCTAGAGGCCTTCTGGCTCGGAGCTGACCTTGAAGTAACGGATTTGTAAGAGTTCGTTGTGTCACTGTAGAGCCAAATGCTGTTCAAACTGCTGCTGTAGATGCAGTTTGATGCACCGGAGCCTTACACTGAGCACGACTGTCTTTCCTCTCGGCAGAGCCAAGTGACCGTCCAGAGCGCTTTTTTCTTGCGTCGTACATTCTAATGACCACCGCTGCCAGCAGTCATGTACAGTGGCTACATTCCTGCCAAGTCTTCGTGCAGTCCCGCAGAAGGAATATACAACTTCTCGTAGCCCTATTACGCGACCGACCTCGTTCAAACTCAGTGAGGTGCTGATAGTGGCGTCTTTGTCGCCTTAAAGGCATTCTTTTCTACCTTCAGCTAACCACGTCCAGTCTGAAAGGTGACGAACGCTCACGACAGTTACAGCGACTATTTAGAGCAAACGTCATTTGCTTACCCATAGTGGAGCTACTAGCCCCACGCTTATGCGATTGGTGCGAAATTAGAATAGACACCATTCTTCTGATGTAGAAACCGGTCTACCAACTTTCTTTCATGTCGCACAACTCCTTCTTGGTGCTGCGATTTGTTTTCCGTCAATGTACACGACTTCACGCCTCGGCAATAGAACGAAGGAAAGGTCACCACAACTGCTAGAGTCGGCCCATATTACTAGCTAGTTCAGCACTACTGGGTTGGGTTGTTTCTGGGAGGAGACCAGACAGCGACATCATCGGTCTCATCGGATTAGGAAAGGACAGGGAAGGAAGTTGGCCATGCCCTTTCAAAGGAACCATTCCGGCATTTGCCTGGAGCGATTTAGGGATATCACGGTAAACCTAAATCAGGATGGCCGGACGCGGGATTGAACCGTCGTCCTCCAGAATGCGAGTCCAGTGTGCTAGCCACCTCGTTCGGTGTCGCACTACTCCAGGGGAGTAAAGAGGAGAATGATCTCTCGCCACTGGTCGCGAAAACAGCCGCCAGAGAGCGTCACTTCGACAGTAGCACCATACTCACCAAGAGGCGGTATTTCCAAAAAATCGGAAAGCGAGACCAGACGACTCACGCTCATGCTGTGTGACGTAGCTGCAAGAGCGTAAACGCCAGAAGGACACGCTTTCTGCCCTGTCAGGTGCTTTTCACTTGGATTCTTTAATATAAAAAGTTTGTTTAGACATAAACGCAAATAACGAAACCCATGCCCGCCAGCCGTCAAGTTTGTGTACTAGGCTAGCTGCAGTTCTCGGCCGACGGGAAACAAATAAGGTATTATGGCAGGCGTGCCGGCACTCACATAAAAAGTTCATACAGCGTCTCGTACAATAACTTTAGAAATATTTCCTTCGCGGCAAATCATAATCTGACAGTTTTGGATATCAAACTAAATCATTATTACCGCCTGTGAGCAACGTTATAAAATTGTTAGATAACAGAAATTAATGACTGGGAAAGACTATTTTACTATGATACCGGCCAAAAAACGTGGAGCACCTTCAAGGGGAGAAGGAAATGGAATGATAGAAAGAGCATGTTACGTTCTTTCAGTAATTACAAAATTGAGTCCTATTTGCAAAGAATTTGGCAATTGTAGCCCACTTGCGGTACAACGTTGCACCCCCTCTGGAGTTGATGCGCACGATGCGTTTGGAAAAGGTGAATGGTTCAAATGGCTCTAAGAACTGTGGAACTTAACATCTGAGATCATCAGTCCCCTACACTTAGAACTACTTAAATCTAACTAACCTAAGGACATCACACACATCCATGCCCGAGACAGGATTCGAACCTGCAACTGTAGTAGCAGAGCGGTTCCGATCTGAAGCGCCTAGAATCGCTCGGCCACAGCGGCCGGCAAAAAAGTTGTGATAAAGTCGATGCGTCCCCTCTTTAAGTTAACATTTCCCGTAATTTGCCTAACTCATACCTTATATCCCTGACATCTTGGGTACTGCGGATGGGACGGAGTTAACGTTAGAGCTGGTCCCACACATGTTTTGTTGGGGCATGCCTGGGGACCTTGCAGGCAATGGGAGTATTTCAATATCACGCAGACAGTTCACCGAGACACATAATATGTGTGGACGGACATTATCCTGGTGAAAAGCGCTATGATGAAACTGTCGCATGGAGAGTAACACATGAGGACGCTGAATGTCCGCGATGTACCCTTTGTGCCGTCAGAGATAGTCATCTCCAGCTGTGCCCTCAAGTGAAATACTGTGGCTTCGCACTCTATGACGACTCGTGTAACAGCGGTGTGCCTCTTCGAAACATTGATGCCTCTACCCATGTCACCGTTATACTCGCCGACGTTGGTCATCTGGGTTAGTTCAGAATTGTGATTCATCGCTAAATACAGTGCCATTCGTCATCAGGTTCCAAATGATTGGAAAAGAGCACAGGCAGTTCCAGTTTTCAAGAAGGGTCGTCGAGCAGATGCGCAAAACTATAAGCCTATATCTCTGACATCGATCTGTTGTACAATTTTAGAGCATCTTTTTTGCTCGAGTATCATGTCATTTCTGGAAACCCAGAATCTACTCTGTAGGAAACAACATGGATTCCGGAAACAGCGATCGTGTGAGACCCAACTCGCTTCATTTGTTCCTGAGACCCAGAAAATATTATATACAGGCTCCCAGGTAGATGCTATTTTTCTTGACTTCCAGAAGGCGTTCGATACAGTTCCGCACTGTCGCCTGATAAACAAAGTAAGAGCCTACGGAATATCACTCCAGCTGTGTGGCTGGATTGAAGAGTTTTTAGCAAACAGAACACAGCATGTTGTTCTCAATGGAGAGACGTCTACAGACGTTAAAGTAACCTCTGGCGTGCCACAGGCGAGTGTTATGGGACCATTGCTTTTCACAATATATATAAATGACCTAGTAGACAGTGTCAGAAGTTCCATGCGGCTTTTCGCGGATGATGCTGTAGTATACAGAGAAGTTGCAGCATTAGAAAATTGCAGTGAAATGCAGAAAGATCTGCAGTGGATAGGCACTTGGTGCAGGGAGTGGCAACTGACCCTTAACATAGACAAATGTAATGCATAGCGAGATCACGAATGTAAAATTAGGGAGATTCGAGCTCGCACGGAGGCCTTCCGGCAGTCGTTCATCCCGCGAGCCATACGCGACTGGAACAGGAAACGGAGGTAATGACAATGGCACGTAAAGTGCCCTCCGCCACACACCGTTTGGTGGCTTGCGGAGTATAAATGTAGATGCAGATGTAGATTCTCGACCGTAACACTTCAAATGCAACCTTTGTGTACTGATGTTAACCATATCCTATACACTGGGCAGTAGTTTCCTAGTTTGGCTGTTGGTAGTGTTCGACCAATGGTGCTCACAATGTTACAAGGAATCCACTGTTTGTTCTCGGTTGCCAGGAGCAGATGTGAAGATGTTTCGATGTACTTGGCGCACAATATGGCATTTGTTCCTTGTGATAGTAGAGCACAACCACAACAACGAATATGCCTGCCATTATGTTGTCACGTAGTCCAACACCAGTATTGTATCCAAATGCCACAGTAGTCTAGATGTTAAAATTCAAGCTAATGGCCGAATGGAGACTCACAATAAGGACTCTTTCGAAGTTCATCAGTTGCTGATATGAGTAAGCTTTATCTCCGTGTCCTTCACTCTAACAGGCTTTATAACCGTTACAGAGAATTGCAACTCTAGTCTCCTGCATACGCGCATACAGAGGTCTTTTCAGGTCTGGCAGGACATCTAAGGCGGATGAATAGTGTCAGATGTTAAGTCTGATATTTGTGATATGGTCCAATTGTTGGTTGCGGAATCTCGTTCTTCTTCCGTTAACAACAGCGATCGCTCTCAACAACCACGAAAGGTTTACGTTGATTCCCTGTAATAATAACCCAGAATACCACTCAACTACCACTTGGTTGAACATGTGGGACATAATTTTGGAGGCATTCGATATTACCGGTTTGTTTCAGACATGTTGTCTGCAGCTATCAGGATACAAACGGTAACGAGTTTTGACCGTAAACAACATCCGACGCCAATCCTTTGGCGCCCCATTCTTCAGGGTTTCTTGTCCATCTGCAACGGAGTTGAATCTTCCTGGCAGATTAAAACTTTGTGCCGGACCGAGACTCGAACTCGGGACCTTTGCCTTTCGCAGGCAAGTCCTCTACCGACTGAGCTACCCAAGCACGACTCACGCCCCATCCTCACAGCTTTACTTATGCCAGTACCTCGTCTCCTACCTTCCAAACTTCACAGAAGTTCTCCTGCGAACCTTGCAGAACTAGCACTCCTGGAAGAAAGGATATTGCGGACACATGGCATAGCCACAGCCTGGGGGATGTTTCTAGAATGAAATAGTCACTCTACAGCGGAGTGTGCGCTGGTATGAAACTTCCTGGCAGATTAAAACTGTGTGCCGGACCGAGACTCGAACTCGGGACCTTTGCTTATCGCGGACAAGTGCTTTATTGGAGGTAGGAGACGAGGTACTGGCGGAATTAAAGCTGTGAGGACGGGGCGTGAGTCGTGCTTGGATAGCTCAGCCGGTAGAGCACTTGCCCGCGAGAGGCAAAGGTCCCGAGCCCGAGTCTCGGTCCGGTACACAGTTTTAATCTGCCAGGAAGTTTCATATCAGCGCACACTCCGCTGTAGAGTTAATATTTCATTCTAGAAACATCCCATAGGCTGTGGCTAAGCCATGTCTCCGCAATATCCTTTCTTCCAGGAGTGCTAGTTCTGCAAGGTTCGCAGGAGAGCTTCTGTAAAATTTGGAAGGTAGGAGACGAGGTACTGGCGGTATTAAAGCTCTGAGGACGGGGCGTGAGTCGTGCCTGGGTAGCTCAGCCGGTAGAGCACTTGCCCGCGAATGGCAAAGATCCCGAGCTCGAGTCTCGGTCCGGTACACAGATTTAATCTGCCAGGAAGTTTCATATCAGCGCACACTCCGCTGTAGAGTGAATATTTCATTCTTGCAACGGAGTTCATAGTGTCGTGGTGTTCGACATGGTGCTCGCCTAGATTGTCGGGAATGGAGACTGGTACTTTTTAGTCTTCTCCTAATAGTTTGAAGCGACGCGTGACGTCTTGTAGCCTCTTCGAACACCGAGTTGACTCAATAACCGTAGCTATAAATCATCCTATGCACCTGTCGAGTGCAGACGGCATATGCGATGAAAGTCCCCAACAATATCTGTCAATTAGAACCGATTCCATGTCTGCACCATAACACTTTCACTCCTGCTCGTAACGTGTTGATGGCGACCCGATCCTTGGTCGCTATTGCCCTTCGTGGCATGATGTATGTTCAGTCTAGTCAAGATCGTATCGGGGTGATTCAAAACTTTTGTTGATGTGTGTATTCTGGAAACAAGACCTCTACATAGATTAGGAAGTTATGGATTTGACCATCCTTCTTCATCCTCTCGACTCTGTGGAGTCACCTTCGGTTTTAATTAGAGACCCTTGGGACTCTTCGTAATTTTCTAATTTTTGAAACGTAGCCCTTTTGCTTTCTTCCAATCCGTGTGATCGGGTGACTCAGCATGTTTCCGTGCAATTACGTTTCACAGTTCAGTCACAGCTAAAGGCGGGATGGGTTCCTCCCTTTTCTTCGCCGGACTAATATCTGAATCAATTTTCCGGTCCGCGATGTCTTCCCCGCCGCTCGTCGGCGGTTTCCAGCCCGCCGTATCGTTTTCCGATAATCCGACGAGCGCGGCGCTATTTACACAGCGCAAACCACACCATTCAGTTAATTGGCGGTGCAGACGCCGTTAATAGATCCCGAAATTTACTCGATTCCAATTAATTTCTCCTCGCGGCTGAATTACTGGGCCAATCTCAAACAGGGCGGAGCACCCGTTTCCAGCGCCAGTGTAAATGTTTCCACGTCCACTGCCGCAGCGGCGATTAATCTCGAACAGTTTGGAATAGCGCTTCATTCATTAAGATACGGTGCACCACCGGGAGGTCTGTTCAACCGGAAACTGTTTAGTTCTCTGCCAACTCAGCACCCATCTATATAGAGTGAACGCTGCAGATATCTCCAGCTTCAGCATCAATGCTATCAGTTAAGAAGCTATCCAAAGAATCCTACAGACTTCTTTGAGATATTGTATAGTAAGGTCTTGTAAGCCTGTGAAGCATAAGATTTACCACCAAGACAAATCTTCATCAATCATCAACGTACTTCAAATACTCTTTTACTATTCATATATTTATACTTACACGTCACAATTTCCAAATTTCCAAAATCGGTGAAAAGGAGAATTACGGTATTTCAGGAAATTCAGAGAATGTGTCGAACACGACAGTAACAATTTATAAGAGGTCACTGCATAGTGCCTAGCAATAGTGATAGGCAATTACGTGATAAGTTTCACAATAAAGAAGTATTATTTAAGGTTTATGTGAGCAATTCTCTCCTCAGTGAAGAGAGAGAAATTTAGCCACAGAGGTTCACTGACAGATTCTACCTTAACAGCTTATTTTCGCACTGATAGTGCTCAGCAAGTTGTACCCGGCACCATTGCTTCAAAATGTTCAAATTTATGTGGATTCCTAAGGAACGAAACTGCTTAGGTCATCGGTACCTAGACGCACACACTACTTAACATATGCTAAGAACAACATACATACCCATTCCCGAGAAAGGACTCGAACCTCCGGCGCAAGGGGCCGCGCGATCCGTGACATAGCGCTATAAACCACTTTTCCAATCCGCGCGGCCAATTAATGCTTTAGTAAAAATCAAAATAAATAGTATTTATTTACATCCAGTGTTTCTCTGTTAAACGTGTGACTAAAATAGTCACGAAACACTAGTTGATGTGAATTCACACTTCGTCTGGAAACGACGTTCGCCATCACGCTGCATCCGTGCATCAGAATTATCGTGTTCTGTAAGTGTCTGCTCTACGTTCTTCGCCTCATCAATTAAGGTACATGTAAGTATCATTTGTTTGACATTTCTCATCAGTGCGACAGACTTAGGAAATAAAGTTGCTACGAAGGGCATTAACCAGTTGCCGTGAAGCGGTACATCTGCGCAAAACTAAAATTGGCAGCCAGGGAATTTACTCGCTGAGAACAGTTTTTCGTGGAGCCGACTTGAACGAGCAAATCTGCGAAAAGGACTGATGTATAATACATCGAAGAGCCAGAGAAATTGGTACACCTGCCTAACATCGTGTACCCCCCCCCCCCCCCCCCCCCACAAGCCCGAGCACGCAGAAGCGCTGCAACACAACATGCCATGGACTCAGTTAACGTCTGTAGTGGCTGTAGTGGTACTGGAGGGACCTGACACCATGAATCGTGAAGGGATGTCCCTAAATCCGTAAGAGTACGAGGGGGCGGAGTTCTCTTCCGAACAGCACGTTGAAAACGAATCCCAGAAATGCTAATTAATGTTCCTGTCAGGTAGATGGTTGCCAGCGGATGTGTTTAAACTCAGAAGAGTGTTCCTGTAGCCATTTTATACCTACTATGCAGGTGTCGGATGGCGCATTGTCCAGCTGGAATTACCCAAGTCCGTCGGAATGCACAATGGACATGAATAGATGCAGGTGATGAGACAGGATGCTTACGTACGTGTTACCTGTTAGAGTCGTTCTAGACGTATCAGGGGTCCCATACCAGTCCAACTGCACACGCTCCACACCATTACAGAACCTCTACCAGCGTGAACAGTCCCTGCTGACGTGCAGAAGTCCATGGATACATAAGGATTTCTCCATACCAGTACACGTCCATCCACTCGATGCAATTTGAAACGACACTAGTTCGACCAGGAAACATGTTTCCCGTCATCAACAGTCAATTTCTGTGTTGATGGGCTCAAGCGCGGCGTAAATCTTTGTGTCTTACAGTCATCAAGGGTACAGAAGTTGGCCTTCGGCTCTAAATGCCCCTATCGATGATGTTACATTGAGTGGTTTGCACGCTGACACTTACTGATGGCCCAGCACTGATATATGCAACAATGTTTGGAAGGGTTGCACTTCTGTCACGTTGAACGATCCTCTTCAGTCGTCGTTCGTCCTGTTCTTGCAGGATCTTTTCACGACTGCAGCATTGTCGGAGATTTGATGTTTTACCAGATTCCTGATATTCACGTTACACTCGTGAAATGGTCGTACGGAAAAATTCCAGTCACTACCTCGGAGATGCTGTGTCCGATCGCTCATGCACCGATCACAGCACCACGTTCAAACGGACATATATCTTGATAAGTTGCCACTGTAGCGGTAGTAACCGATCTAACAATTGCGGCACACATTGGTCTTACATAGGCGTTGCCGACTGCTGCAGCGTATTCTGTCTGTTCACATACCTCTGTATTTAAATATGCATGCCTATACCAGTTTCTTTGGTGCTTCAGTGTACTTTCTAGTTAATAACCATTTGGATGGTATTACCTGTTGTTTACAAATACATTTATATCTTGTCTCTTTTGAACTTCCACTTCGTGTAACATGAAACGTAGGTAAAGTCATATGCGTTCCTCAAACCAATATGGAAACTATAACAAAAAGAAACAATATCGGTGGAAGGAAGTACCTCGATCTGTTGAAAGTATAGTAATATAGGGAAAAAGTATGAGGACATTAAATAACATAAAATATTACAAATAAGTTCAACATAGAACAGGCTCTAGAGGCGATATTGTAGCAATACTATGATATACAAGATCAGAATGGTGCAATACATCAAAATTCTTTAAAATATGACCGTTCTCGATCAACAGGTTTTTGCCACAGAGGTTTCCTAGCGTTCTCGGCGTTTTGGAAGGCCATGGTTGCAGTATCTTCTAGGATACATGTAACAGCAACTTCCACAATGCCTACTGTTGTGAACAGTGTATTTCAAGGGGGCTTTGAGATGCGTCACCAAAAAAGTCTGCCGGAGGGAGAGGGACTGTCGGGGAGCTAGGGCAGCTTTGTCATGTCGGTTTAGATGGCATAACCCTTGACTATGAAAGAGGTGTGGCTAGGCACATTGCCTTGCTGGAGTTTCTAGAATCCGGAATTGTCTGGTCTTATTTGCGTCACCATTCCATTCTGCTTTTTGAGCAATTTCACGAAGACATCATTCGCGATCTGTCTTCCTGGTACAAACTCATGGTGGATGATACAGCCAGCGTCGAAAAGGACAGCTAACATTTCCTTTACCTTGAATCTCCTCTTGTGTGTCTTCCAGAGGAGTGGTCACTGCAAGTAATGCTACTTGCAGCTCTGTCTCAGGATCGTATTCGAAAAACCCACGACTCATCTGCTGTTACTACACTGTACGAAAATGTAGAATCGTTTCGACACATTTCCAGAAGTTCTTCATTAACTATCACTCGAGTGCACTTCCGGTCATCGGTTAAAATTTTAGGCACCAATTTTGACTTTTTTTCAATAAGCATAATGGTGAACAGTTCCTGGATATGATATGTAGTGCTTCTGTGATTTTGGGTGTCAAGAGAGTTTGCAACCAACAAAGTGGGGTGTAGCGGAGCCAAAATCAACTGGATTCCGTAACTGACGATCAGTGGGCTTGTTAGTAGAATTTAAGGTTCAAAAAAGGGCTCTGAGCACTATGGGACTTAACTGCGGTGGTCATCAGTCCCCTAGAACTTAGAGCTACTTAAACCTAACTAACCTAAGAACAATCCACACATCCATGCCCGTAGCAGCATTCGAACCTGCGACCGTAGCGGTCGCGCGGCTCCAGACTGTAGCGCCTAGAACCGCTCGGCCACTCTGGCCGGCAGAAATTAAGGAATCCAGTTGACTGTGGATCCGCTACACTCCACTTTGTTGGTTGAAAACGCTGGTGTAATATACGTAATAACTTGTAGTGTTTCCCCTTGAAGACTCCGTTGGTCTTTCTCCTTGTGGTTCATAGACTGATGGCAGATTACGCTTTGGTCCTGAAGATGAAGCTCTTTCGCGTCGAAACTGGTAGCATGTTTTGAAAAAACGACGTTTGAGGTGCAATAGAGCTGTTGGTTTCAGTTTTCAGTATTGAAGCACTTAATGTACGTCTGCTGACCCACCGTCTTCGATGAATTACCAGAGACTTGCATAAATGGTGTCGTTCGTTTGGTACATTTTACTGTCTATCTACTATGAAAGTCTCCAACCATGGTCTCTGTCAATGTGTTTAATCACAGTTATGTATAATAGAAAGACTTATGGGATTAAGTGATACTTCCTTAGCGAATAACAGCTGTAAATCATCCAGCAAACCTCTGGCAGAAATCTTTGTCAAAGTTAAGCAAACTTTATTCTTTTACGTAACAAAAGTGACCTAATATTTCACGTGTTCTGATTTGATGAGCCTTCTCGCACAGCAATGAAAGAAGCCACAGCCATGATCAGACTAAATTGTTTTCGTTTGGTCACAACAGTTTGTGTATGTAATTAAAAATATTTCAAGCAAATTAGCTGAATTATGATGAACTTAAGTGCTTTGCCACTCTGACAACGATGCCACAGCCATTCAGATGGTTCAAATGGCTCTGAGCACTATGGGACTTAACATTTGCCGGCCGGAGTGACCATGCGGTTCTAGGCGCTACAGTCTGGAACCGAGCGACCGCTACGGTCGCAGGTTCGAATCCTGCCTCGGGCATGGATGTGTGTGATGTCCTTAGGTTAGTTAGTTTTAATTAGTTCTAAATTCTAGGCGACTAATGACCTCAGAAGTAAAGTCGCATAGCGCTCAGGGACATTTGAACCATTTGAACTTAACATTTGAGGTCATCAGTCCCCTAGAACTTAGAACTACTTAAGCCTAATTAACCTAAGGACATCACACAAGTCCATGCCCGAGGCAGGATTCGAACCTGCGACCGTTGCGATCGAGTAGTTCTAGACTGCATCACCTAGAACCACTCGGCCATTGCGGTCGACCCACTGCCATTCAGCAGTGAACCCGGAGCTGCTCAGAATGAAGAACTATGAAGAACTTAAGTGCTTTGAACACTCTGACAACGATGCCACTGCCATTCAAATGGTTCAAATGGCTCTGAGCACTATGGGACTTAACATTTGAGGTCATCAGTCCCCTAGAACTTAGAACTACTTAAACCTAATCAACCAAAGGCCATCACACACGTCCTTGCCCGGGGCAGGATTCGAACCAGCGATCGTAGCGGTCGCGCGGTTCTAGATTGAAGCGCCTAGACACCCGCCATGATTGGTTGGTCCTCTCCAGCAGGCTGAGTCCAGCTGCGGACTGGGTGTGATCGATAAGAAGCGCATCCACAGCGGCAACAAACAGTGGGACATTTGGCCTGGAGTACTGTGTGTGGACATCTGGGCATGAGTGCAGGGTATGTGGCAGTGTTTAATTGACCTCCAATATCTAACAATTACAACTATTACTATGGAAAGCAATGTGGTTTAAGTGTGTGGTCTTTACTACTTCTCAATGTAGTCCAGTGGACTCTGCCTTGAGGCAGAAAGGTGGGAATAGTATTCGTTGTTACTGTCCAGTCACATGGTAGACACTTCGTTCCAGCTCCTCCTCTTCTTCCTTATTTTTCATCCTGATGTATCAGAGAGAAGCCATTCAGGGATAACATTCCTGATTGATCCATTTATTGTTCCCGATAGCGGTATTGTGAGCCAACACACTAGTCCACCCCCTATGCAGAATGTTTAAGAACATAACATACAACTGAACTGATATTAGAATTTTTCAACTACCTCCAGCGTAATGGACTTCCTACCAAATAATGTAACTGTGTCAGTATCCACGATCAGGAGGCAAGAGAAAAAAATCCAGAAGGGTTTGGATACTGGGTATTTTCAGGACTGAATCCCGCCAAATATGCCAGTTCTAGTATCCACCAATAGTATACAAGGAAAACCTGTCTGCACACAAAGTCTATCGATTTAATTATTTAGGCAATCAATCTGATGAAGCGAGGGGATATTTCCGAGACATCTACAGTTGAGGATTTATCAGGTATCCACTACTTTGTTCAAGACAAATGAGGGGTTAGTATGGTACATGACAGATTGTACCTACTTCTCAAATTTCTTTGTTCTATCCACTAAAGATTTCCATATCAGTGGAACTGTGAAAACAAAGGGATACACCGACTACCAGAGCCACATCTGCATGAGTGGGGAGGAGGCAAGGGAGGGAATCGAAGGGAGGAGGGGTGGGGAGGACATCTTGGTCTGAGCGACTTGTGTACACTGGTTCACTCAAACAGGAAGAAACGGTAGGGAAGTGCTATGCAGCGCAATCAAATTAAAGGCTCACTCTTTCGAGGACCCATAATTTTCTCGCATTCCGACGCCTAAGCTTGAAATCTGGCTGAAAGGTGCCCACCGCTTCTCTCTGTAGTGGTGCAAAAGTGATGTGCGCTGTGACATCTGCCTTGATGTCGGCGACAGCAAGGTGTTGACATAAGCAGAAAAAGATCAGACCTCAGGAGTTCATATAAGCTGTAAGGTGGGTTAATGATCGCACATTTCCATCATACTTGAAACGTCCCTTTAGGAAAATTATACATGACTGTGCTTCAACTGACACACAATATTTTTTGGCGCAACGCAATTTGGCTTTCAATAATCCCTAAACAAGAATGGCCCTGACTAACATTAACCTATACCTTTCACAAATCACTTACCTCACAAAAATCTTCGTTACTCGAACTACTAAAATACAGCGAGCGCCACTACTGCCACCTAAATAAAAGATTCAAACTACGGAAGGCACTAACTACTAATAAGCATAGTTAGCAAATGAAAGATTTTAATAAAGAACACACAATGTATTTACCTTAATAGTTATAATATATATAGCAGTTCATGACATTCATTCTTAAAATGTACTGTTTCTGATGGACACACCTCCAGATTATCCATTCTCAAAAATCCGCCATCTCACTTCCCCACATCCACCACTGCTGGCGGCTCGCCTCCAACTGCGCAACGCTACGTGCTGTTAACATCCAGCTGCCCAACACTACAATGGCAGACAACAATGCAAACTAGCCACAGACTGCACACAGCACAGCCAGTGATTTTCATACAGAGTGCTACGTGGCGTTACCAATAAGAAAACCTAAATAGCCTACTTACATAGCCCCCATGCTCCCCAAAAATAATTTTACATATTGTTTTGGGCACTGGCCAATACATATTTGTTAAAATTTTTTCACAATTACAATAACAAAGAAATCAAATGCACATACTTATTGATACAATGTTGGTCAAAAGCTAAAATTTTCTCACAGTCCATAATACAGTCCTGATCGTTCATCTCAGTAAAATAGCAGTGTTTTCTCAAAGTCTGAGCAGTAAAAGAAAATGCACACGGAAGTAGTGGATTTCCATGCAGTCTTGAAGAAGTAGTGTTGTCCTTCCAACGGAAAGACAGTGCTGACTCTCGACATGCAGACAGGTAATGGGCCACAACAGAGCAAACCCACAGCGGAGTCAGTCGAAGTTTTGAAGAATATTGATAGGTAGGTCATCACAGAGCAGACCCACTGTAGTCCTGGTAGATAGTATGGTATTGCTGGGCCACCAGAGGTAGAGACCCACTGCAGTCCTTGTAGAAATAATGGTATTGGTGAGTCATCAAAGGTGTAGACCCACTGTAGTCCTTGTAGAGATGGCCAGCAGCCATCTGCTGCGACTGTGCAGGTGCACAATCACCATCGAAGAGTCTTGCGGACAATATAGAAAGTCCATAAACCACAAGTTGTGCACTCACAAAGTTTTTGGAATTGTCCTTAGAACCAGCAATGCTGTTAATCAGTCCCTTGCTGAATTATTAATCCACGTCCAAACTCTCACAGTCCCAACTTCTCACATATTTTGCATGTACTATGACCATCAGAAATTTGATGAACTGGTGTCAATTACAATTTTATAACATGAGAATACAATAACAAAGGTACAAAATACATTATTAAAGAACATAACTATACAGATAAATTTGTAGTAATACAGGCTTTACAAAAGAATAGAAATAAACAGATACATCAGTGTTACAGGAATTATGACATAAGTGAATATATAAAATAATGAGAATAGTTTTCGAAACATTAATTTCACACATGAGCATTAAAACAGAACAGGATAAATAATGTCTAAATATCTTTACAAAGAAAATAACATAGTATTTGAAAAATTCTACAAAATAAATCTTATTAACTAAACACATAAAGACAGGAAAAAGAGAAATACACAAGGATACGTAAACACATAGCGGAATAATACAAAAGGAAAGACAGGGTTCGTTTTCAGGGTAACATTTGGTACTGCAGTCCAACCCAAAACTTCATTCGATAGATGTTTCGTCTTATTTCAACATTTGTTTCCACCAAAAAAATCCAATCCAAGATTGCTTTCTGTATTTATATGTTCACATATTTCTTACCTCATTATTTATTTTCCATTATCTTACCTCATCATTTATTTCCAAGAAAATCCTACCTAAACCTGTTGTCCCTAAACCCTACTTTTTTGTTCATATCCTCTTTCAAAATACTTTTTGGGCAAACCATTTTCTAATAGCTTCTCAATGCATTTCTTCCAATTCATCACAACTCGTTCTCTTATATAGCCTACCCCATCTTAAGCTAACTTAAATCTACTGAGCTCAGATGCTAAACTAAGGGTCGAGGTAATGCAGCAGCGCAAAACAATTAACACAAACAGCAATGACAAAAAATGCAAATTGGCAAAGCAAGCAGCATAAATTAGCAAAGCAAATGCAATATTACAACTAATATAAGGCAATGCACAGCAAACAATAAAAATAAATCATTAGTAAAACTGGCTTAATAGAGGAATACAAAGTCAAATTCAGTAACACTATGCCTGGCAAACAGCAGCAGCAAATGCAGTAACTTATACCTAAACATGACATAGCTCAAGCAGAAAAAAATATTACACTAAAGACAACAATGCAGATAAGGGAAATGTCTATTCACATCTTAATGTTTATGTAATGAAAGTGGTGCACCACAACTTATTCTACGAGAAACATTACCAAGTAGTGGAAAAGAAAATTATGTATGCAAGTCCTGTGAAGGGAAATGTCTTTTTGTGCTACTTCGTAGATCATAAAGTTATTATTTACTGGATCTGTAGGCATAAAATACACTCCTGGAAATTGAAATAAGAACACCGTGAATTCATTGTCCCAGGAAGGGGAAACTTTATTGACACATTCCTGGGGTCAGATACATCACATGATCACACTGACAGAACCACAGGCACATAGACACAGGCAACAGAGCATGCACAATGTCGGCACTAGTACAGTGTATATCCACCTATCGCAGCAATGCAGGCTGCTATTCTCCCATGGAGACGATCGTAGAGATGCTGGATGTAGTCCTGTGGAACGGCTTGCCATGCCATTTCCACCTGGCGCCTCAGTTGGACCAGCGTTCGTGCTGGACGTGCAGACCGCGTGAGACGACGCTTCATCCAGTCCCAAACAGGCTCAATGGGGGACAGATCCGGAGATCTTGCTGGCCAGGGTAGTTGACTTACACCTTCTAGAGCACGTTGGGTGGCACGGGATACATGTGGACGTGCATTGTCCTGTTGGAACAGCAAGTTCCCTTGCCGGTCTAGGAATGGTAGAACGATGGGTTCGATGACGGTTTGGATGTACCGTGCACTATTCAGTGTCCCCTCGACGATCACCAGTGGTGTACGGCCAGTGTAGGAGATCGCTCCCCACACCATGATGCCGGGTGTTGGCCCTGTGTGCCTCGGTCGTATGCAGTCCTGATTGTGGCGCTCACCTGCACGGCGCCAAACACGCATACGACCATCATTGGCACCAAGGCAGAAGCGACTCTCATCGCTGAAGACGACACGTCTCCATTCTTCCCTCCATTCACGCCTGTCGCGACACCACTGGAGGCGGGCTGCACGATGTTGGGGCGTGAGCGGAAGACGGCCTAACGGTGTGCGGGACCGTAGCCCAGCTTCATGGAGACGGTTGCGAATGGTCCTCGCCGATACCCCAGGAGCAACAGTGTCCCTAATTTGCTGGGAAGTGGCGGTGCGGTCCCCTACGGCACTGCGTAGGATCCTACGGTCTTGGCGTGCATCCGTGCGTCGCTGCCGTCCGGTCCCAGGTCGACGGGCACGTGCACGTTCCGCCGACCACTGGCGACAACATCGATGTACTGTGGAGACCTCACGCCCCACGTGTTGAGCAATTCGGCGGTACGTCCACCCGGCCTCCCGCATGCCCACTATACGCCCTTGCTCAAAGTCCGTCAACTGCACACACGGTTCACGTCCACGCTGTCGCGGCATGCTACCAGTGTTAAAGACTGCGATGGAGCTCCGTATGCCACGGCAAACTGGCTGACACTGACGGCGGCGGTGCACAAATGCTGCGCAGCTAGCGCCATTCGACGGCCAACACCGCGGTTCCTGGTGTGTCCGCTGTGCCGTGCGTGTGATCATTGCTTGTACAGCCCTCTCGCAGTGTCCGGAGCAAGTATGGTGGGTCTGACACACCGGTGTCAATGTGTTCTTTTTTCCATTTCCAGGAGTGTATCTACACTCCTGGAAATTGAAATAAGAACACCGTTAATTCATTGTCCAAGGAAGGGGAAACTTTATTGACACATTCCTGGGGTCAGATACATCACATGATCACACTGACAGAACCACAGGCACATAGACACAGGCAACAGAGCATGCACAATGTCGGCACTAGTACAGTGTATATCCACCTTTCGCAGCAATGCAGGCTGCTATTCTCCCATGGAGACGATCGTAGAGATGCTGGATGTCGTCCTGTGGAATGGCTTGCCATGCCATTTCCACCTGGCGCCTCAGTTGGACAAGCATTCGTGCTGGACGTGCAGACTGCGTGAGACGACGCTTCATCCAGTCCCAAACATGCTCAATGGGGGACAGATCCGGAGATCTTGCTGGCCAGGGTAGTTGACGTACACCTTCTAGAGCACGTTGGGTGGCACGGGATACATGCGGACGTGCATTGTCCTGTTGGAACAGCAAGTTCCCTTGCCGGTCTAGGAATGGTAGAACGATGGGTTCGATGACGGTTTGGATGTACCGTGCACTATTCAGTGTCCCCTCGACGATCACCAGTGGTGTACGGCCAGTGTAGGAGATCGCTCCCCACACCATGATGCCGGGTGTTGGCCCTGTGTGCCTCGGTCGTATGCAGTCCTGATTGTGGCGCTCACCTGCACGGCGCCAAACACGCATACGACCATCATTGGCACCAAGGCAGAAGCGACTCTCATCGCTGAAGACGACACGTCTCCATTCGTCCCTCCATTCACGCCTGTCGCGACACCACTGGAGGCGGGCTGCACGATGTTGGGGCGTGAGCGGAAGACGGCCTAACGGTGTGCGGGACCGTAGCCCCGCTCCATGGAGACGGTTGCGAATGGTCCTCGCCGATACCCCAGGGGCAACAGTGTCCCTAATTTGCTGGGAAGTGGCGGTGCGGTCCCCTACGGCACTGCGTAGGATCCTACGGTCTTGGCGTGCATCCGTGCGTCACTGTGGTCCGGTCCCAGGTCGACGGGCACGTGCACCTTCCGCCAACCACTGGCGACAACATCGATGTACTGTGGAGACCTCACGCCCCACGTGTTGAGCAATTCGGCGGTACGTCCACCCGGCCTCCCGCATGCCCACTATACGCCCTCACTCAAAGTCCGTCAACTGCACATACGGTTCACGTCCACGCTGTCACGGCATGCTACCAGTGTTAAAGACTGCGATGGAGCTCCGTATGCCACAGCAAACTGGCTGACACTGACGGCGGCGGTGCACAAATGCTGCGCAGCTAGCGCCATTCGACGGCCAACACCGCGGTTCCTGGTGTGTCCGCTGTGCCGTGTGTGTGATCATTGCTTGTACAGCCCTCTCGCAGTGTCCGGAGCAAGTATGGTGGGTCTGACACACCGGTGTCAATGTGTTCTTTTTTCCATTTCCAGGAGTGTATATTAGTACATCCATTAAATTTTATTGTAACCAATGCTGCAGTGCAGCTAGAAACTAGATATTAAACAAAATAGGCAAAGCAAGGCTTGAAACGTAATTCACTAGCTATATGTCATTTCATAATGCAGTAAACAATCTTTCAACTAGCAAGACAATAGATGTGAAATGTTTCTCATCATTTCATTTCAATAAATATTATAAATTAAGAGCTCCACAGTGTAATCATATGTTTTCAAGTTTGGGCGTGTCGTATTTGCGATGCTTTCTACAAAGAAATGTCAATAGCTAGGATAATGGCCTCTTTTTTTTTCACCTGTGCCTCTGAAAGGCACACACTAATGGCTTTTTTCCAGGCGACTGTCATGCAGCTGGGTGCTTACAGTGACCTACCTTACTTACCGAAATATTTATGACACCAGATTGCACTACAGTGACAGTCTCATACAAAAAATTTCACAGGTCGAGAATTTGAGTTGCAAATGTGTAGAAACAAAATCCTATCAATATAACAGTGTGCAAAAAATTTTCGCCTGCATTGTGATACATTCACGCATTTACACACATTTCATAACTCTCAAAGTACGATTCTCAGCTTATTGATCATGAACATACCTCAACAGAATAATATACATCGCCATCGTAATCAAAACATGATAACAGATCAATCACATCTCAGAATCGTTGCAGCTTCTTTCTATAATTTAAAGACATTCAATAAAGTCATCTACCTCAAATGTACTTCAAAAATCATGATCCCTTACCAAATACATCATTCAAAGCTCTCATAGTATCACAATGGTTCTGAAAAAATATGAACAGTTCACAAAGTACAGACAAAATACAGTTTCATAAGTGTGAAGTTATCCAACTGTGTAAATATGTAAACATCTGTCACTGATGTAGTAAAATAAATGTTTGTCTCTCCCAGTTAAATGATCAGATAGCTGTGTAATTTATGTGTTAGAGAAATATGGTACCGATGTGTAAAGTTTTATGCGCAAATACCATATTAGCTAGGGCTCTTTGTGCTTGCCAAACACATGGTACACAAAGTAAGCGTGTACCCCCCTGAGGATTAATGGAGTTATACCCTCAGGTGTTACAGATTACAGCAATGGAATGAAATGTATCATGGAAAACCTATGTGTCTTTGTAATTCAAAAATCTTTAAAAATAAATGTTTTAAGTACAAAATTAATCACTCAAATACGTGTACTGTAGCGCTAAACTGTGCGTCTTGTTGTAAGATAATCTCTGTGGAAGTGTCGTAGTTATCGTCCTCTGTAAGCAAAGTTCTGCTGAAATCATTGTACTAACCTCATCAGAAACGGAAGTGAAATGCTTTGCGTATAGATATCGTAGTTATTACGAATCTTACCATGATCAATGAAGTCCTATAATGTAACGTATTGTTGTGCTACGAAAAAGGCTGTCTCATTGTAGCTATACCGCATAAGTTACTACTAAAACATGTTTTACTTTCCAGAAGAATTCAGAAAAACTGTGCAGATATAAAACAGAAACACCTCAAAAGTAACATTGTAAATGGTCACTCATTAGTAGCGTCGTGATAAAATCGTGTAGCTGTCACATACACTAACCACTGTGTCATCTGGTATCTCACAGAAAGTACTTTAAATCCAGACTGTATTTCAAGTAAACCAAAATGTTGCATTAAAATCTCATTAGCAGTACCGGTATATGTCCTAAGTATGTGATCCTTATAGTCGTTACGTAATCGTGCAACTAACAAGCAAGAATGTACAAATAACAACACTGTGTCGTCTTTTCACTATAACAATGCATTCGTAATTTCTGTTAGAAAATGTTCCATAGGTTCTAGACTGGAGAGTTAACTTCAAAACATTGTTGCATGTTAACAGTTTCTCAGTGTGACAAACTGTACTAGTAGCTTGAAGTGAAATATTTTATGGCAAAGACTAAGTTAAAAAGCAAATTATCTCTCAATAAACGGTTTTACATGTGGAATGTGGTGTAATCCTTTACCTTTCCTCAGTATGCAGTAAATCAACTTGAACGCAATTATGCGGTATACGTCGGTAAAGAATGCTAAAATTTTTCTCAAGGTTAGCGTCTATGTTATTTTTCACTGAGCCAGCTGGCACACGTAGCTGCCTGCAGTGCGAGTCATTGTCTATCTCTTTGTTGGTGCGCGTCATTATTAGGATTAGGAGACCTAACTTCTACAAATTCATCTTGTCGAGAGTGCCCTGCTCTGTTTGAATCTCGCCAGTTCTGATGCAATTCAAGTCTGTCGTTACGACTATATCGTCTGTCGTCATGTCGGTAGTTCCTGTAGTTTCTTTCTTGTCGGTTAAGTGGTGGAAAATTTCTTCCTGAATTATCACTGCACGGTGGACCGTTGCGTCTGAAGTTATTCTGTCTCCTGTGATAATAATAGCTGTGGTTGCCATATTGTCTGTTTCTATGGTTGTCTCTGTCATATTCATTACTACGGAAATGCGATCTTTCTCTGTATCTATTACTCTGCCAGTGGTTGTCATATGGGTGGTGTCTGTTTTGTTCACGATTTGCGTTGTAAGAATAGACTTGTCGTGACCAGTTATTGTTTCTGTCGTCACGGAATTTTGACGAATGTGACCTGTAGTGATTGTTTTCCTGTTTTCGCATCCCGCGACTGTCTGTGTCAATTTCTAATTCTTGTAAGAGTCCCTGAAAAGCTTCAATATTGTCTTTGCAACGCCCTGCCAAAATAATATTTCTTAAATGTTCAGGAAATTTGATTAAGCAAATGCGGATGAGTTCTGAAGGGCTGTATGGTTTTGAAAGGTACTGATTCTTGTGCAACAAGCTTGAGACCAATACGCTGAGAGGAAGGCATGATAAAATTCTCCTTCACTGTGACAATAGTGAATGACCGATCGCCTTCTTTCAGCTTATTCTTTCTCTAAGTAGCCACACATAAATTCTAATCTGTGCTCTAATGACCAGTTGGGAGGAAAACAATGAGAGAATTGATGGAGCCACGCTTGTCGATGAATGTCGTTGCCAGATTTCTTCAATGTTTTGAATTTACGTGTAGTAATGAACAGCTTATAGTCAAAATCATCGTGTCGGCGAGTAGCATATCGGTCATTGTTACGTCGTGTCGGCGGTTCCATCTCAAAATTCGGTGCACCTTGCCAATTTCTTTCATAATTTCCGAAATGCCTTGTGTTATTATTTTGTGGCTGTTCCGTATTTCTAAGTCCCTCTTCCCGTGTTGGAGCGCGAGTGTCCTCCGAAATATGTAATTTTTGTATTACTTGTGCCAACTGATCTTGTACTTCCCGGATTTCTCTTTTGTGTTGCGTATTAATTTGATTCTGATTTTGTTTGAATTTGTTAATTTGTTCATACTCTTCTGTGTCAGTTATGGCTACAGGCCTTGTGTCATTCAGATCTTCATCTACCTTTGTAGATAAGTTAGTGAACTGATCCGAAAGTTCGGCTACTTTCTCCGATAGTGTACTTATTTCCTCAGTGTGTTTTTCTGAACCAAGTTTCAGAGTGTCCATTTGTGTTGAAATCGTATCTACTGTGTCCTTTAAGTTTTCCTGAGTTTTAGCAAGTAGCGTAACCGAATCGGTAGATGCAACTGAGTCAATTTTAGCCCACAAGGTCTCATGATTTTCATGAACTATGGTCTGCAGTTCTTTTATGGCTGCTTCGTGATTCTGTAATGCATTTTCATGCCGCGAAAAAATGGGTTGAAAATGCTCACAAATTTGTGTTTTTACGTCATTACAGACTTTTTGGCATTTCGATTCGATTTTATGTAACTCAGTAGTTAAATCTTCACGTGTTTGTTCAAGTGTATGTTCCACTGAGTCAAACTTTTGAAGCTTTTGTTCCATTGTGTCTAACTTTTGAAGCGTTTGCTGTGTTTGTCTCTGATTTTGTTCCATTGTGTCTAACTGTTGCTGTGTTTGTCTCTGATTTTGTTTCATTTGTTGCATTAATTGCAATAATAATATATTAGTGTCTGGAATCTGTTCCTCTATGCTTTTCGGCAGTGCATTTGCACCGGCAACATTCACATTTTGACAAGCAGAAAATGTGTCTTGACTTATTTGAGAAAACGGTGAGGACGCAAAACCTGAATCTACAGTATTTGCAAGATTGTGTCCTGTCATTTCGGATTCCTGAGGCGAGCTGCTGCCAACCGATCAATCTATAATGCTTCCCTGTTCAGTAATTGTTTCACTGCCTACACCATTATTTGCAGCCCTCTCCATTTCCCTATGCAAAATTACCAAATTACTACTTTGAACATTAGTTAATACATTACTCGGCGGCGCTAACACACTGCTTTCGTCTTCACTGTCATTTCTCAGTTTACTTTGGAGCCTAGTATTACGTTTTTCACACGCCATTATTGTCACAATATTTCACACGACAACACAGAAAACCACAATTTGAAGAGCAAAATAAGAAAACACATTAACATAGCATTGAAAATAATATCTCGTTAATTGCAAGCGAAATACTTGGTGCATATCTACATGCATGCCACAACTGTTTTACTGTACAAGAATGAAAACCTACAACTACAAAGGAAATTCTCTCTACAATTACGAGCTAGCAATAAACAAAGGCTGCACTAACTACAGAAACTACTAGAAAAAATCAGAAGATTCCAGTGAGGTATACTCGGCTATAGGTCTACATATGAAACGTCCCCTTAGAAAAATTATACATGACTGTGCTTCAACTGACACACAATATTTTTTTAGCGCAACGCAATCTGACTTTCAATAACCCCTACGAAAGAATGGCCCTGACTAACATTAACCTATACCTTTCACAAATCACTTACCTCACAAAAATCTTCGTTACTCGAACTACTGAAATACAGCGAGCGCCACTACTGCCAGCTAAATAAAAGATTCAAACTACGGAAGGCACTGACTACTGATAGGCATACTAAGCAAATGAAAGATTTTAATAGAGAACACACAATGTTTTTACCTTAATAGTTATAATATATATAGCAGTTCATGACATCCATTCTTACAAATGTACTGTTTCTGATGGACACACCTCCAGATTATCCATTCTCAAAAATCCGCCATCTCACTTCCCCACATCCACCACTGCTGGCGGCTCGCCTCCAACTGCGCAACGCTACGCGCTGTTAACATCCAGCTGCCCAACACTACAATGGCAGACAACAATGCAAACTAGCCACAGACTGCGCACAGCACAGCCAGTGATTTTCATACAGAGCGCTACGTGGCGTTAAAAATAAGAAAACCTAAATAGCCTACGTACATACTTTCCCACAATTCTGTTCAACAGCACCGTGAAGGTATCATACTATGGTAAGGACGTAAGATCCCTTGAACACACACTTCACGTGTTCATTTGACGCCTGTCCGATTGATATCACAACCAAGACAGAAATAGTTAAAACGACATGGTTTTGTAATAGGTAGACGAGGAAAGTGTTCCAGACATAACACCGCTAAGGATCAATACGAAAACGTCTCCGGGTGTGTCACGAAGGGCATCACTGAAACCATCCCCTCCCATTGACGATGATTCCCACACATTTCGCACTAGACATCTCGCAGTGGGATGAGAAACCGGGCGACGTTCTTCACAAAGTTCGACACTGTTAACAACTACTGGGCCTTTAAACCAGACAATGAGGACGTCGTGGGATTGAAACGTCATTGAACGTTGACTGAATCCTTTGGAGTGCAGTGCGACCGCAATTTTTGCTTCTGTATGCATGTGGAAAGATTAGAGAGTGTTCAATACGATTCGGTGGAATTTGAGCACGATGCAAAACCACCAAGGGTGCAACGTTAACATTTTAGTGAGTAAAACGTCAAAGAGTCCCTCTACGAGTCACAGTTCGGCAACACTTTTGGTGCCAGCCACGCACTTTTCCTGAACATATGAAAATGTACCTGTCAGAAATTTCGACACACAATCAGCCTGTCTGCTGTTATAGTACCTGCGGGCTATGTAATCCCTTAGACACTGCTTAGGTGGGTTTTGCCTGTCTTCAGGCGTTCGAGCAGGTGAGGATGAATGTGTATCTAAGTTACTGACAGGTACATTTGTATGTGATCAAAAAAGTTGATTGGATGAAATCGAGCGTGTTGCCAAACTGGGGGGAGGGGGCGTAGTCTTAGAGGACCCTTTGCCATTTTACTCGTGCACATGTTAATGGTGAATCATCCCCTCCGCGGGTGACCACGCTGAAGAGGGGAGCGAAACAGGTGAGCTGAAAAAGCATGAGCACCCTTTGCTTCTTAGGATCACGTTCACATTTCATCGAATAGTTTAGAACGGTCCATAGTAATTCCATCCTGTATACCAGAGCAAAAATGCCGCCGCAGTACACTCCAACGGCGTCAGATCACGTTCGTTGTGGTTGCATCCCCACGGTGTCCTTAGAGAACGCAGTCCTATAGCCAATCGTACTGCAAACTGTAGTTTTCGATCGCGAATCGTGTAGGAATCAGGGCCTCATTGAAAGGGGTGGTGTCATAAAACGGTTTTTACGCCATCCACTTTTCGTGTCGATTCTGAGTTGTTGTGTGTCTGAAATGGGTTCCCAGGCTATGTGTAACAAAACCGTGTGATTACAAAGCTGGGTCTCGCGGTTCTGACTTCCACCGCCGAGGCGTCAAACGAGTGGGTGAAATGTGGGAAGAAAATGGTGTGACGACCTTTCTATCGTATGTCACTTGCACAGTGGCGTTCGCAGAATTGTGGTGAAATTTGGTCCCAAAGTGACAACTTACAGCTCACATTAATGTCTTACCTATAGCCTTTGTTTTTGCGTACGTCGACACCCTGATGTTCCTAGCTTGGCCGAGCTATGTGGTGACGTTGCAGAGCGGTGCAATTTTTCACCATTACAGACAAAACCTGTGGACACTTTTGCGCCAAATTTCGAACTTATGTGTCGGAGTGGTGGAAAGCTGTGGGATTTCGAAAGAGTTATCCTTTAATTTTGTTGCGCAGTGTAATATTGTGTATGCTATGTACCGAAGGTAGTGGTTGTAGAGATAATCGTTGTGGAAATACTTCAGCATGCACCCACTAATGTTAGGGATATAATACTGAGCAACGCGTTGAGTCACGCTCCTATCATCTGACTACTTAAATTAATTCGGTGTAAACAGGTACTTACAGAAGCACACAAGGTCAAACTATGTAAATAAATAACGTCATTTGAATGTGACGTCTTCGTCTTACTTTAGAAAACAACGCCAGATTCTCTACTCCGTTTCTCCATATTACCACCCATCCAACAAAGTGTTCTTTCCTCAAAGTGGCAAGCGTCGGTCATATCAGCTGTCTCTTGGCGCACCACTAGTTCGAGAATATGTGCACAGCTATCAATGACTGCAGTGAGCCTTCTTACGTTGCACAAAATTCCAAGGATGTTACTACAGACATGGAAAAACCAGTGGTTATGTATGCAGACACAATTAGAGTACTAACGCCGTTTTGAAAAAGATCCAAGGAACCCATTTTGTATAATAAGTTCATTATCAAATTTAACCCGATTTTTTGCCATTTGGTTCCTCGGGTAGGTAGTTTATTTCTGATCTACATATATCACTTCTAAATCATCTCCTATGATCTTCAGGGGTTGACTAGCCTTATGCGTACGTTTATCAACCACCGATCTGCCCCAGTTGCCCAGTCTGAAGGTGTTTGCATGTCTCCTACATCTTGTAGAAAACTTACTACCCGTTGGTCCTATACTTTTCGCTTCACACGCTGCACACTGTATTTACACTGCGCAGCTACGGCTGACTGGAGAGACTAATCTTCCCCTGAAAAGCATAGAACAGTATTTAGAGGTGGTAAATGTGGATAAGAAAGGAAAGGAACTCGATTTGCTTGAGGAATTTGAAACAGTAATCCACCGGGTTAAATAAGATAATATACTTAGCATAATAACTGTACAAACTAAAGGAAATGTGTATACTGTGCAAAACAGGCGATCAGCGCTTTTTAGCAGCCGCAACAAGTGTGCGACCATTCACTATGCGGCCATTCCATGTGGCAACATCAAGCACAAAGACCGACCCCAGGTATTCGGTTCGCTTGTCCATGTCTGTTCGCTACTTTCCACTTCTGAGCCAGCATTCACACCATTTACAATAGCAACCACAAAAGCTGATATTATAACTCGGGGTCTACTTTGCACTGAACCATTCCTTTAAAAATATCGGTTGGAGAGGACCAGTGCTGTTTTAATAGAAGCTAGAGCACTCGAAGCACCATTTTAGCTCTACTGTTAAGTGAATTTATCTTTTGAATTCTGACATGATTCCACTAGGCTGTGTTTTAAATTACTTAGGGACACAAAAAAATTAGCTTCTAGTGGGCATTTACTTGAATCAATAGAGGAAAATTGAAAATGTGTGCCAACCCTTAATTCAGGTATCCTGCTAAATAGGCGCATGCGCTGACAACTGCCGAGTCGAGACACATTGGTCATCGCCACTGCACGCCTCCCGCCAGACCCAAATTCTGAACTTATCCACACACTACTCATGTAGTCTCCATTGCCTGTTATCCTCATTACTCGCAGCATTTCGCCGATTCCCATAAGAGTTCGATCGTCGTGTGCATATGCACCAAATTGATCAGTCGGTCGCCCTCACCTTAATTACATATGTGGTGCCTGTTCTTTCGGACATGCCCAAAATAACAGGAACCACGTACGTTAAATTACTTGTTCTGCGCTACGAGTTCCTGGTACTGACCATTCTCAAGTGCATCTGTAGCAACAGATGTGGACATATGGTAGTCATTTGTTTAAAAAATTATGTGCTATGTATATTTGTGCATAAATTCGCCTTCTATGCATTGCACATGATTTTTTAACGAACTGACAACGATATGCCCACATCGGTAACTATATATGCACTTGAAATCATCAGTATCTGAAACTAGTACTGCACAGAAAGTAGTTTAAAACACACCTTGCTGAAATCATGTCGTCTTTCAAAATTACTTTGGCTGTGGGAACCACACAGAAGAAAATAATAGTTGATTGTACTTTCTGTTGACGCAGATAAATACGTATAATAAGATCAGTATTCTGTGTCCATTCTACTCAGTATTGTCCACACCTTGAATTTTTCCTAGTCGCTGCTGATTCCATTTTGTATGCTTAAACCGGTAAGGTGGATGTATCCGATATGGAACAGAGTGCAGATGTCGTTAAAGGTGGGAACTGATTGTGTTTATGGGGCATAAATCAGGGTACGTTACGCTGCTTATCGCAGGTCACAAAATCCAAATGTACTGCCGCGATGTGATACGCTAGACTTCACACCAGCACTTACATTTTTTCCTGTAGTTCGATCGAGTAGTTGTGGTTCACGTGAAGCGAGATTACCTGCATGTCGAGGAACAATAAATTTAAAACAAAATACGTGACCACCAGTTACATATGTTTTTATTGGTTGGTGAGTCATGGTAGAAGAGCGACCGATGAGAAAAATTTCATTAATTAATAGTTGGGGCAAAATTCGTTACACGTTGTGTAAGTAGGCTGTTTAGGTTTTTTTATTGGTAACGCCACGTAGCGCTCTGTATGAAATTCACTGGCTGTGCTGTGTGCAGTCTGTGGCTGGTTTGCATTGTTGTTTGCTATTGTAGTGTTGGGCAGCTGGATGTTAACAGCGCGTAGCGTTGCGCAGTTGGAGGTCAGCCGCCTGCAGTGCTTGATGTGGGGAGAGAAATGGCGGAGATTTGAGAGCGGATGATCTGGACGTGTGTCCATCAGAGACAGTAAATTTGTAAGACTGGATGTCATGAACTGCTACATGTATTTTGACTTTCGAACACTATTAAGGTAAATACATTGTTTGTTCTCTATCAAAATCTTTCATTTGCTTAGTATGCCTATCAGTAGTTAGTGCCTTCAGTAGTTTGAATCTTTTATTTTGCTGGCAGTAGTGGCGCTCGCTGTATTGCAGTAGTTCGAGTAACGAAGATTTTTGTGAAATAAGTGATTTGTGAAAGGTATAGGCTAATGTTAGTCAGGGCCATTCTTTTGTAGGGAATATTGAAAGTCAGATTGCGTTGCGCTAAAAAAAATATTGTGTGTCAGTTTAAGCACAGTCATGTATAATTTTTCTAAGGGGACGTTTCATATATCGATCCTTAGCCGAGGATACCTCACTGGAATCTTCTGATTTTTTCTTGTAGTTTGTGTAATTAGTGTAGCTATTGTTTATTGATAGCGCGTAACTGTAGAGGGAATCTTCTTTGTAGTTGTAGTTTTTCATTGTTGTACAGTAAAACAGTTGTGGCATGCATGTAGATTTGCACCAAGTATTTCGCAGCTGCGCTTGCAATTAACTATATATTGTTTTCAGTGTTATGTTAATGTGTTTTCTTATTTTTGCTCTTCAAATTGTGATTTTCTTGTTATCGTGTGAAATACGTGATAATTATGGCGAGTGAAAAACGTAACACTAGGCTCCAAAGTAAACTGAGAAATGACAGTGAAGACGAAAACAGTGTGTCAGCGCCACCGTGTAGTGAATTAACTAATTTTCAAAGTAGGAATTTGGTAATTGTGCATAGGGAAATGGAGCAGGCTGCAAATTATGGTGTAGGCAGTAAAACAATTAGTGAACAGGGAAGCATTATCGATTGATCGGTCAGCAACAGCTCGCCTCAGGAATCCGAAATGACAGGACACAATCTTGCAAATACTGTAGATTCAGGTTTTGCGTCCTCATAGTTTTCTCAAATAAGTAAAGACACATTTTCTGCTTTACAAAATACGAATATTGCCGGTTCAAATGCACTGCCGAATAGCACTGAGGAACATGTTTCAGACACCAGTGCATTGTTATTACAATTAATGCCACAAATGAAACAAAAGCTTCAAAAGTTAGACACAATGGAACAAAATCAGAGACAAACACAGCACAGCCAGTGAATTTCATACAGAGCACTACGTGGCGTTACCAATAAAAAAAACCTTAACAGCCTACTTACAGTTGTCGATTAACAACCTCCGAGACGCCATTCAGCTTTAGGCACCACTGGATGTAGTATCCGGAAGAGTGAAGACTGATAAATGTTTAAACAGCGTGGAAACCACAAATCGCTGTTACAGTGACGAAACAGGGGCAATCTTACAAAATGTAGATTGACATGTATTCCTATTGCAGTTAACACTGAAGGTGACATTAGTACCAGGCATTGGGCCTATAATTATCTTTAAAACAGTTTCATTTTATTTGTTCCAAGTATTTCGTCGTTTTCTTTACAAACTACCGAGCGAGGTGAAATAGTAGTTAACACACTAGCCTCGCAATGGTAAGGAAGAGTTTGAAATTGTCGTCCAGCTATAGTATTTATGTTTTCCGTGAGTTCTCCAAATCGCTTCATAGAAATTCCGGTCTAATTCCCTTGAAAAGTCACGACCGATTATGTCCTTCCCAGTATTTGAAAAAATATGAGCTTCCCCTCCGTTCCTAATGATCTCGTGTCCACAGGACGTAAAACTTCATCTTCCATTATCACATTTCCTCTACAAACTAAATGAAGTGAAAGTGAGACTATTTTATTTCCAATTAATTGTAGATTGGCAGCTTTTCTAATCAATTACTATGGGAAATTTAGGCAAATGATTATTGTTAGTTTACCATTCAGTATTCTTATGAGTTAAATCACGTCGACATCGGCAGGACATTATTATCCGAGTCAGATGCGTCTTCTAGGACTCCAGTCTTGATTTTTGTGCTAGTAAATTAATACACCATGTGATCAAAAGCATCCGGACACCTAGCGGAAAATGACTTAAAAGTTCGTGGCGCCCTCCATCGGTTACACTGGAATTCAGTATAGTGTTGGCCCACCCTTAGTCTTGATGACAGCTTCCACTCTTGAAGAGATACGTTCAATCGGGTGCTGGATGGTTTCTTGGGGAATGGCAGCCCATTATTAACGGAGTGCTGCACTGAGGAGAGGTATCGACGTCGGTTGGTGAGGCCTGGCACGAAGTCGGCGTTCCAAAACATCCCAAACGTATTCTACTGGATTCAGGTAAGGACTCTGTACAGGCCAGTCCATTACAGGGATGTTATTGTCGTGTAACCACTCCACCACAGGCTATGCATTATGAAAAGGTGCTCGATAGTGTTGATAGGTGCAGTCACCATCCTCGAATTGCTCTTCAGCAGTGGGAACATGGAAGGTGCTTAAAACGTCAATGTAGGCCTGTGCTGTGTTAGTGCCATGCAAAACAACATGGGGTGCAAATCCCCTCCATGAAAAACGCGACCACACCATAACACCACCGCATCCAGATTTTACTGTTGGCACTACATATGCTGGCAGATGACGTTCACCGGGCATTCGACACACCCACACTCAGCCATCGGATCGCCACATTACGTACTGTGATTCGTCACTCCACACAACGTTTTCCCACTGTTCAATCGTTCAATGTTTATGTTCCGTGCATCAAGCGAGGCATCGTTTGGCATTTACCGGAGTGATGCGTGGCTTATGAGCAGCCACTCGACCATGAAATCCAAGTTTTCTCACCTCCCACCTAACTACCATAGTAGTTGCAGTGGATCCTGACGCAGTTGGCAATTCCTGTGTAATGGTCTGGATAGATGTCTGCCTATTACACATTACGACCTTCTTCAACTTTCGGCGGTCTCTGTCAGTCAACAGACTACATCTACATCTACATCTATACTCCGCGAGCCACCTTACGGTGTGTGGCGGAGGGTACTTATTGTACCACTATCTGATCCCCCCTTCCCTGTTCCATTCACGAATTGTGCGTGGGAAGAACGACTGCTTGTAAGTCTCCGTATTTGCTCTAATTTCTCGGATCTTTTCGTTGTGATCATTACGCGAGATATATGTGGGCGGTAGTAATATGTTGCCCATCTCTTCCCGGAATGTGCTCTCTCGTAATTTCGATAATAAACCTCTCCGTATTGCGTAACGCCTTTCTTGAAGTGTCTGCCACTGGAGCTTGTTCAGCATCTCCGTAACGCTCTCGCGCTGACTAAATGTCCCCATGACGAATCGCGCTGCTTTTCGCTGGATCATTTCTATCTCTTCTATTAATCCAACCTGGTAAGGGTCCCATACTGATGAGCAATACTCAAGAATCGGACGAACAAGCGTTTTGTAAGCTACTTCTTTAGTCGATGAGTCACATTTTCTTAGAATTCTTCCTATGAATCTCAACCTGGCGCCTGCTTTTCCCACTATTTGTTTTATGTGATCATTCCACTTCAGATCGCTCCGGATAGTAACTCCTAAGTATTTTACGGTCGTTACCGCTTCCAATGATTTACCACCTATGGCATAATCGTACTGGAATGGATTTCTGCCCCTATGTATGCGCATTATATTACATTTATCTACATTTAGGGAAAGCTGCCAGCTGTCGCACCATTCATTAATCCTCTGCAGGTCTTCCTGGAGTACGTACGAGTCTTCTGATGTTGCTACTTTCTTGTAGACAACCGTGTCATCTGCAAATAGCCTCACGGAGCTACCGATGTTGTCAACTAAGTCATTTATGTATATTGTAAACAATAAAGGTCCTATCACGCTTCCTTGCGGTACTCCCGAAATTACCTCTACATCTGCAGATTTTGAACCGTTAAGAATGACATGTTGTGTTCTTTCTTCTAGGAAATCCTGAATCCAATCACAAACCTGGTCCGATATTCCGTAAGCACGTATTTTTTTCACTAAACGTAAGTGCGGAACCGTATCAAATGCCTTCCTGAAGTCCAGGAATACGGCATCAATCTGCTCGCCAGTGTCTACGGCACTGTGAATTTCTTGGGCAAATAGGGCGAGCTGGGTTTCACATGATCTCTGTTTGCGGAATCCATGTTGGTTATGATGAAGGAGATTTGTATTATCTAAGAACGTCATAATACGAGAACACAAAACATGTTCCATTATTCTACAACAGATTGACGTAAGTGAAATAGGCCTATAATTATTCGCATCTGATTTATGACCCTTCTTGAAAATGGGAACGACCTGTGCTTTCTTCCAGTCGCTAGGTACTTTACGTTCTTCCAGAGATCTACGATAAATTGCTGATAGAAAGGGGGCAAGTTCTTTAGCATAATCACTGTAGAATCTTAAGGGTATCTCGTCTGGTCCGGATGCTTTTCCGCTACTAAGTGATAGCAGTTGTTTTTCAATTCCGATATCGTTTATTTCAATATTTTCCATTTTGGCGTCCGTGCGACGGCTGAAGTCAGGGACCGTGTTACGATTTTCCGCAGTGAAACAGTTTCGGAACACTGAATTCAGTATTTCTGCCTTTCTTCGGTCGTCCTCTGTTTCGGTGCCATCGTGGTCAACGAGTGACTGAATAGGGGATTTAGATCCGCTTACCGATTTTACATATGACCAAAACTTTTTAGGGTTCTTGTTTAGATTGTTTGCCAATGTTTTATGTTCGAATTCGTTGAATGCTTCTCTCATTGCTCTCTTTACGCTCTTTTTCGCTTCGTTCAGCTTTTCCTTATCAGCTATGATTCGACTACTCTTAAACCTATGGTGAAGCTTTCTTTGTTTCCGTAGTACCTTTCGTACATGATTGTTATACCACGGTGGATCTTTCCCCTCGCTTTGGACCTTAGTCGGTACGAACTTATCTAAGGCGTACTGGACGATGTTTCTGAATTTTTTCCATTTTTGTTCCACATCCTCTTCCTCAGAAATGAACGTTTGATGGTGGTCACTCAGATATTCTGCGATTTGTGCCCTATCACTCTTGTTAAGCAAATATATTTTCCTTCCTTTCTTGGCATTTCTTATTACACTTGTAGTCATTGATGCAACCACTGACTTATGATCACTGATACCCTCTTCTACATTCACGGAGTCGAAAAGTTCCGGTCTATTTGTTGCTATGAGGTCTAAAACGTTAGCTTCACGAGTTGGTTCTCTAACTATCTGCTCGAAGTAATTCTCGGACAAGGCAGTCAGGATAATGTCACAAGAGTCTCTGTCCCTGGCTCCAGTTCTGATTGTGTGACTATCCCATTCTATACCTGGTAGATTGAAGTCTCCCCCTATTACAATAGTATGATCACGAAACTTCTTCACGACGTTCTGCAGGTTCTCTCTGAGGCGCTCAACTACTACGGTTGCTGATGCAGGTGGCCTATAGAAGCATCCGACTATCATATCTGACCCACCTTTGATACTTAACTTAACCCAGATTATTTCACATTCGCATTCGCTAATAACTTCACTGGATATTATTGAATTCTTTACTGCTATAAATACTCCTCCACCATTGGCGTTTATCCTATCCTTGCGGTATATATTCCATTCTGTGTCTAGGATTTCGTTACTGTTCACTTCCGGTTTTAACCAACTTTCCGTTCCTAATACTATATGCGCACTATTTCCTTCAATAAGAGATACTAATTCAGGAACCTTGCCCTGGATACTCCTGCAGTTTACCAATATTACGTTAACTTTTCCTGTTTTTGGTCTCTGAGGACGGACGTTCTTTATCAACGATGATAATGTTCTCTCTGGTAAGCCGTCAGGTATTTTATCGTTTCGCCCAAGGGGGGGTCCCTCTAACCTAAAAAACCCCCGTGTGCACGCCACACGTACTCTGCTACCCTAGTAGCTGCTTCCGGTGTGTAGTGCACGCCTGACCTGTCTAGGGGGGCCCTACAGTTCTCCACCCAATAACGGAGGTCGATGAATTTGCAACCATTATAGTCGCAGAGTCGTCTGAGCCTCTGGTTTAGACCCTCCACACGGCTCCAAACCAGAGGACCGCGATCGACTCTGGGCACTATGCTGCAGATATTAAGCTCAGCTTGCACTCCGCGTGCGATGCTGGTTGTCTTCACCAAATCAGCCAGCCGCCGGAAGGAACCAAGGATGGCCTCAGAACCCAAGCGGCAGGCGTCATTCGTTCCGACATGTGCTACTATCTGCAGCCGGTCACACCCAGTGCGTTCAATAGCTGCCGGAAGGGCCTCCTCCACATTACGGACGAGACCCCCCGGCAAGCACACCGAGTGCACACTGGCATTCTTCCCCGACCTACCCGCTATTTTCCTGAGGGGCTCCATAACCCGCCTAACGTTGGAGCTCCCTATAACTAATAGGCCCGCCCTCTGTGACTGTCGGCTTGTACGCTGTACGTGTCCCTCCACGTTTCCATTTCACTATCACATCGGAAACAATGGACCTAGGGCTGTTTAGGAATGTGGAAATCTCGCGCACAGACATATAATACAAGCGACACCCAAGCTCCTGACCACGTTCGAAGTCCGTGAGTTCCGCGGAGCGCCTTGATGAGGATCTGCCCTGTGTTTTAGCTAATGATGAGACGTGTGTGTCTAGGGTTTTAAGGTTTTGTGATGTGTCTGGACTCTGGCCTAAACTTTTAGTTTGGAGGTTTTAGTGTATAGCACAGTGGCTGGCTCCTCCCTTTTTTCCTTGCGGTCAGCCAGCCACTTCCATCTTGCATATTGTTTTAGCTCCCTCTACCACTTTCTTCTTGTGTTGTCCATGTTTTACTGCTGACGGCATGCTGCTTCCCACGTTTCGGTGTGGATAGCCAAATATTTTTCCATTCTTGTTACCTGTGTTTTACGTTCTGTTTTATCTTAATGTTCTGAGTCTTTCCTTGACACCCGACTCAATGTGTTACTGAGCGGGCGCTGAAGACCTTGCCGTCGTGCGCCCATACAACCCTCTCCATCCATCATCCATACATCCATTCTGCCCTACTGAGGTCGCTGACATGGAGTACCTGGCAGTAGGTGGCAGCATTATGCACCTAATATGAAAAACGTCTGGGTGTCCGGGTACTTTTAATTACATAGTGTATTTACATGAGGATTTAATACTTCCGTGAGATTTTTATTTTATGCCCCTAACAGTAGCGGCTCACAGGGTACAACTATATAAACATCTGAGACCCTTACTTTAATAACTTAATCAGTGGCGTTGATTTATAGTAGATCAGAAAGTACTGCAGCAAGCAAATGTCAGCCGCCACCGGAGGCGCCATAGCACGGTCACGGGAGTGACGCCGATATCATCTCGGACCCAGGCAAGAAAACGCGATACAGTAATTTAATAGCTGCATGAACTCAATTAAATGTCTCCTAGCCACTATTCGGATATCGAACCTGTTTTGAACATTAGGTGACTTACTTTCTCGGTGTTTATATATTTCGCTGCTCACGAAAATTTCACATTTTTGAGGGATACGTGTTCGTGTCAGGTGCTGACACTTTATACAGGGTGAACATCAAAGAAACCAACGAATTGCATGGACATAGTCCTGACTGGAAATGGAGGAAAAAAGGTCCTATGAACATTTGTCAGGAAGTGCATCGTAGTCACGGTAGATGGCGCTGACGAAAGAAAGTGTCTCTGACTACGTGCCGTGTGTTCCTCGTGTGTTTCCATGCTGTTTGACTGATGGAGCGTACTGTAAGCAGCAGAACGGTCCGGTGTTCATGTGGGAAACAAGTCGACTCGTGTTTGTGTACCGCCACGCAGATGGAAACAGTCTAGAGGCAGCACGGCTGTACCAAAACAAGTACCTTCACAGACACCGACCATATCACACAACATTTCAAGCCCATTTCTTGACGTTTGTGCGATTCAAACAGGCTAACGTACAGTAAGACGGGCTGTGCGTACACCGGATTTGGACGACCTGGTTCCGAGGATATTGAGACCAACCCCAATACGAGCTCCAGGCAAGCGGCCCGCCAACATGGTGTAAACCAAAATACGATTATGTGTAACCTGCAAGACAACCGCTACTATCCCTGTCACCTACCGCGAATGCAATGATTATCAGCAGCGGATTTCCGTGTAGGGGGAGGATTTTGTGGATGGTTTTTGCACCAGATCATCACAGATATGTGTTTTCTGTCATAAGTCTTCTTTGCCGGGCAATAACCTTTACCAGAAATGGTGTCAACAACCTGCAGAATCGTCATATGTAAGCCACAGACAGTCCTCGGGGAATGGGCGAGGCACCTCATCAACATCGGTTGAGCATTAACATGTAAGCAGGAATTATTGGCGTCCACATACATGGACAGGTTATTATTCCTAAATGCCTCGACGAAGGAATGTACCTGTACGCTCTACGTAATACTCTGCCCAGGCTGGTTGAGAATTTACGTTTGGCAGTACTTCTGGCTAAGTGGTTTCTTCATGACGGAGCGCCACCTCACCTCAACATTAAAGTTCGCCGACACCTCAACAACATGTTACCCAAACGTTGCATAGGGCCCGAAAGCCCTGTAGCATTGCCTGGTAGATAAATAGACTGGATTTTTACCTCTGGGGAATCTGAAAAGCGTTTCGTACGCTGATCCAGTTCGTGATGAACAGAGCCTCCAACAGCGTAGTGACGACGCCTGTGACGCTATGTGGAGAAAGACTGGAACGTGTGAAAAACTGGGGCAACCCATGATGCGACTTATGAACGCGTACACTGCATCACACGGAGGCCATTTTGGACATCTTTTGTGACGTGGTTGCTATGCGGCTCTGTACTGTGTTCCGATGCGATTTGTTGTCGTTGAACGCACACCGTCCATATCCGTATCTTTTTCCTCCTTTGTTAGTTAGTTAGTTACGTGTTCCATTGATCAATAGCACGGAAAACCGTTATGATAGGGAACGTGTCAAATACACAAGAAATGCGCACAGGAAACAAGTTTTTTTTTCTTTTTTTCCTTTTCTTTGTTTACATTATCTTTCCCATTCCATTAAATGGCACAAAAAGCATATATTATATCTCCATATTTATTTACTCGTATTCAAAAATTCATCTATGGCATGGAAGGAGTTGTCAAAGAGGTACGATTTCAATTTGTTTTTGAAACTATTACTATTATCTGTCAAACATTTTATTTCATCTGGTAATTTATCAAAAAGTTTTAGAGCAGCATAGTTTACCCCTTTCTGTGCCAAAGATAGGTTAAGTGAAGGATAGTGTAGGTTTTTCTTTTTTCTGGTATTGTAATCATGAATGTCGCTGTTGATTTTAATCTGATCCATGTTGTTGAGAAAAAATTTCATTACTGAGTAAATGTATTGTGAAGCAGTTGTAAGAATTAATTCCTAATCTTTTAAACAGATGCCTACAAAATGAGCGAGTATGAACCCCACACATTATTCTAACTACTTTCTTTGGAGCAATGAATACCTTTTGCCTAAGTGTTGAGTTTCCCCAGAATATTATTCCATATGACATCAGAGAGTCGAAGTATGCAAAGTATGTTATTTTAGTAATTTCTGCAACCTCAAAATTGGCAATTATTCTGATTGCAAAAGTTGCTGAACCTAGTCGCTTTAGTAGATCCAAAATATGAATTTTCAAAGTAAGATTCTCATCTATATGTACACCCAAAAACTTACCGGGCTACTGTCTTCTTTTGATGTGTTATGTTTATTTGAAGGAATTATACTTTTTGCAGCAGAAAATTAGATGTACTGTGTTTTTTCAAAGTTCAGAGCACGCTCATTCGCAGAAAACCAACTAATAACTTTTCCTAAGACCTTATTTGTATTATTTTCTATCGGACTTTCTTTTACTGGATTAATAAATATGCTTGTATCATCAGAAAACAGTGTCAGTTCAGCATATTGTTTCACATAAGAAGGGAGGTCATTCACATATATTAAGAACAGGAGGTGGACCCATGATCGAACCTTGTGGAACACCTAATGTAATTTTACCCCAGTTAGATCAAGTGGTAAACTCCTTTGAATCACTTGAAGCACATAAAGTGACTTTTTGCTTCCTGTTCTGTAGATATGACTTAAACCACTCATATGCTGTTCCATTTATACCATAGAATTGTAATTTCTCTAACATAATGTCATGGTTCACACAATAAAATGCTTTGGATAATCATTATCATCATCATCATCATCATCATCATCATCATTTAAGACTGATTATGCCTTTCAGCGTTCAGTCTGGAGCATAGTCCCCCTTATAAAATTCCTCCATGATCCCCTATTCAGTGCTAACATTGGTGCCTCTTCTGATGTTAAGCCTATTACTTCAAAATCATTCTTAACCGAATCCAGGTACCTTCTCCTTGGTCTGCCCCGACTCCTCCTACCCTCTACTGCTGAACCTATAAGTCTCTTGGGTAACCTTGCTTCTCCCATGCGTGTAACATGACCCCACCATCTAAGCCTGTTCGCCCTGACTGCTACATCTATAGAGTTCATTCCCAGATTTTCTTTGATTTCCTCATTGTGGACACCCTCCTGCCATTGTTCCCATCTACTAGTACCTGCAATCATCCTAGCTACTTTCATATCCGTAACCTCAACCGTATTGATAAGGTAACCTGAATCCACCCAGCTTTCGCTCCCATACAACAAAGTTGGTCGAATGATTGAACGGTGCACAGATAACTTAATCTTGGTACTGACTTCCTTCTTGCAGAAGAGAGTAGTCGTAGCTGAAAACTCACTGCATTAGCTTTGCTACACCTCGCTTCCAGTTCTTTCACTATGTTGCCATCCTGTGAGGATATGCATCCTAAGTACTTGAAACTGTCCACCTGTTCTAACTTTGTTCCTCCTATTTGGCACTCAATCCGTTTATATATCTTTCCCACTGACATTGCTTTCGTTTTGGAGATGCTATCTTCATACCATAGTCCTTACATTTCTGATCTAGCTCTGAAATATTACTTTGCAAACTTTCAATCGAATCTGCCATCACAACTAAGTCATCCGCATATGCAAGACTGCTTATTTTGTGTTCACATATCTTAATCTCACCCAGCCAGTCTACTGTTTTCAACATATGATCCATAAATAATATGAACAATAGTGGAGACAGGTTGCAGCCTTGTCTCACCCCTGAAACTACTCTAAACCATGAACTCAATTTACCATCAACTCTAACTGCTGCCTGACTATCCATGTAAATATCTTTAATTGCTTGCAAAAATTTACCTCCTATTCCATAATCTCGTAGAACGGACAATAACATCCTCCTAGGAACACGGTCATATGCCTTTTCTAGATCTATAAAGCGTAGATACAATTCCCTGTTTCACTCATAACACTTCTCCATTATTTGCCGTAAGATAAAGATCTGGTCCTGACAATCTCTAAGAGGCCTAAACCCACACTGATTTTCATCCAATTGGTCCTCAACTAATACTCGCACTTTCCTTTCAACAATACCTGAGAAGATTTTACCCACAACGCTGATTAAAGAGATACCTCTGTAGTTGTTACAATCTTTTCTATTTCCATGTTTAAAGATTGTTGTGATTACTGCTTTTGTCCATTCTGATGGAACCTGTCCCGACTCCCACGCCATTTCAGTTATCCTGCGTAGCCATTTAAGACCTGACATTCCACTGTGTTTGATGAGTTCCGACTTAATTTCATCCACCCCAGCTGCTTTATAGCACTGCAACCTATTGACCATTTTCTCCACTTCCTCAAATGTGATCCTATTTCCATCATCATTCCTATCCCATTGTACATCGAAATCTGAGACATTACTGATCGTATTTTCACCTACATTGAGCAAGTTATGATGA
This sequence comes from Schistocerca nitens, assembly GCF_023898315.1. Classification (NCBI taxonomy): domain Eukaryota; kingdom Metazoa; phylum Arthropoda; class Insecta; order Orthoptera; family Acrididae; genus Schistocerca; species Schistocerca nitens. Next base: position 121,776,649 of record NC_064622.1, on the reverse strand, counting down.
AGAAAGAAACAAAGCCAAACAGATAATTGCAGCATCCAAGAAGAAATCTTGGGAAGACTTTGGAAACAGGTTGGAGACTTTGGGTCAAGCTGCTGGAAAACCATTCTGGAGTGTAATTAGCAGTCTTCGTAAGGGAGGTAAGAAGGAGATGAGAAGTATTTGGGACAGGTCAGGAAAACTGCTAGTGAATCCTGTGGATTCCCTGGGCAGATGGAGGGAATATTTTGAAGAGTTGCTTTGGACAAGTCACAGAAAATTTCTACTGGTGACATTTTACTATTTAAAGACTCTATTATGTGGACAGTGAAATTTGCCATCTAGGTATCCGTCCCTGCACTTCAATTGTTTTATTAACGTTCAAACTGTATATCATTCAAGGTAGATGCTGTAAACAGCAGTAAATAAGACCTGACAGAAGAGTAGTGAGCATTGTACAACTATCATTTTCTATCGCATCGATTTTGTTAACTTGATTATGTTCAGAACGCCTCGACGCGAGTGTCAAAAGTATCAAGGTTTAGCAGAAATAGAAAACGGTTAGCAGCATACAGCTGTAGATTGTGAGAAGCAGAGACGGAAGGAATCCCTTCAAGACGTGGCGCCGCCCCTTCCGTGCCTGAATTTGCCTAAAAGCCGCTTGCGCCCGCTGTTTGACCTACTTCGGTGCCTATTGTCTCTCGCGAGGGTGGGCGGAGGAAACGGACTAAGCGACAAGACGGAGAGCAGTGGCTGATCTGTGGCGTTGGCGGCCCTGTAGGAAATTCAATTTCCTGCCCTCGCTCTTCACTCTCAGCGTCTTGCACATCAGCCCTCCTCAGGACGTTAGCCGTACAGGGGGCCGGTCTCTCTGCCGAGACAGAAGCAAGAGAGAGTAATGTTTCGTAACAGGAAGACGTACAAAAGCAGCCGTACAGACGAATCCTTGCGATGAGTCGAAATATAGAAATTGTTTCTAGTTTTTGCTACTGTAATTCTCATAACATGGACTATCTGATCAAATATATCTGGACACCTGTCACTGGATATGAATCAGGTTGTGTCCACCATTCGCATTATGAGGGCGTCATCTCCGCTGAGGGCACATCCAGTGAGGTTTCTTAATGTCTATGGAGGAATGGCAGCTCAGTCTCACTCATGAGACGGAACTAGAGATTGTAGTCATTTTGGACGCTGGGGTCTGGATCGAAGTCGACGTTGTAAGTCATTGTCCAGCAGTACCAATGGGTTCAGAGCCTGATTGGGTCAGCCCAGTTCCAAATACTGTTGTCCACAAACCATTTGTGTCAACTACCATGTTTTATGATATGGTACACCGTCATGTTCACACAGTTATGGTCTACTGTAGACAGTACAGAATTCTGTAAGATGGCATTTGGTGTTTTCTCAGGAGCAGCAATGGAGCCACATCCTAAACACGAGAAACACTCTCAAATCGTAACACCACCTCCTCCGTACTAGAGTGTTGCCATTAAATATCATGGCAGGTAATGATCTCTAGGCATTCCCCACAGCCAAACCCTTCCATCGTGTTTCCACAGGTTACAGCGTAATGTTTCACTCCAAATAACTACCTTCCATCCATCCGCCATCCAGTGGCGACGCTCTTCACATCACCTCAAACTACAAAAATGTGTGGCTCATGAGGAGCTATTTGACCACTGTACCCAATTCTTTATAACTAGCAGTTTTTATGCTACCCAGACTGCTGGTAGCAGCTTCAGGCTAAGAACTGGTAACTTCCCCTGTTTTTCTTCCGACATTTTGGAGCCACCCTTCTCAATGCTAGTCGGTGCCTGTACGCCATTATCTGAGATCTACCTTGTCTTGTGGGTGCTCCTTTACGTTAATACTTAACAACCATGTCACCAACAGTCGACTTGAGCAGCTGAAAATTACTTCATGGATTTGTTACGCGGGTGAAATCCAATGAATAGTTCAACTTCGAAGTCACTCAGCTCTCCTCGCCCACCGTTTCTGCAGTCACTGTGTAACACGCCCGGGAGTACGAATGGGATGGGGTAACTTAAACTGGTTGCCGTTTCTGCTTTTCTTGACCGTGCGCCCTGTCCACACCACGTACCTGATAATCCCGCGGCGGTCGTAGTGTTCTGGTCCACACTGCAGCTGGCTTGCCTGAAATTATCGATCGAAATATGGAAGCGGGTTTAGGGGAGCCACTCAACGTTAAAAGCCGGCCGGTGTGGCCGTGCGGTTCTAAGCGCTTCAGTCTGGAACCACGTGACCGCTACGGTCGCAGGTTCGAATCCTGCCTCGGGCATGAATGTGTGTGATGTCCTTAGGTTACTTAGGTTTAAGTAGTTCTAAGTTCTAGGGGACTCATGACCACAGGTGTTAAGTCCCATAGTGCTCAGAGCCATTTGAACCAACGTTAAAACACAACACTGTTCGACGTCTAGTATGAACAACTATATTCTGAGACTATTAAAGGAAATCGCAGGTTGCACTGTTTACATTCTAATTCTTAAGTGTTTATCCAAATTAATGGGTGATTATCTGTCCACAAAAATCACTAGGACGAGCGCACGCGTAACCGAAGACGGCACGGATGATTGTTGATGATGCGAAAGCCGAATGAGCGCACGAAAGTTCTTACGCTCGTCACATATACACAGATATTTGGTACCAGTACTCCTTGATACTAGTAATAATACAGCAATGTTCGTAAGGTTAATATTTCAATTCTCAGTTCTCACTTGTACGAGCGTGCGCGTAACAGTCGCGGTGCGGATGATTGTTGATGATGCGGAAACGCGATGACCGAACGCACGTTCTCACGCTCGCTTCAAGTCACTGGCACTTGGTTGCACTCTCTTATGGTAACTAGTTTTTGCTGATTCACATTAGTTCATTCTGAGAGACCGAACACGGCGCGGATGATTGATACTGTACGGTACGACACACAACGAGAGGATACACAAATACGTTATCAGCAGCACTGCTCATTTTTAAATTACTTCTTGACGCACTTTCCTCGGAATCATTTGCATATTTCATCACATTACTGTAATAGCACTTGTAGCAACACTTCAACTTCCATACTAACAATGCAGAGCTACACACTACACAACATAACAGTTCCGTGTCCCGCGCTCGACTCTACAGGCGCGGCTGCCCGCAAAGATACTCCGCAACCAAGCCAGCGATATGACAGTACGCTTACAACTGGTACTTTGGTGACAACACCACACTGCCGCCTCTTCTTATACTGGCAGCAACATTCTGTTGCCAATTCCCCATTAAACTTCAATAACAGTCTCGTTGCCAATTACCTCAATTGTTTGAGGAATTCCAATCGATTGAAATCTATTCCTTATGCCTTATTTGATATTAAGTCCTCCCACGCATTTTTAAATTCTGATTCAAATTATGGATCCCCTCGGGCATGGGTGCGTGTGTTTGTCCTTAAGATAATTTAGGTTAAGTAGTGTGTAAGCTTAGGGACTGATGACCTTAACAGTTAAGTCCCATAAGATTTCATACACATTTTTTTCTGTGATATCATCAGACATTACTTCCCCTGATAGAGGTCTTCAGTATATTCTTTCCACGTGTCCACTCTCTCCTCTGAGTTTATCAGTGGAATTCCCATTGCGCTCTTAATTTTGCCTACCTAGCTTTTAATGTCACCGAAGGGCGTTTTGACTTACCTACGTGCTGAGTGAGTGATGATCGTTTCTTTTTCGATTTCTTCACACTTTTCCTGCAGTCATTTCCCCTTGGCTTCCATACACTTCCTCCTTATTTCATTCCTAAGTAATTTACATTCCTGTATCACTGTCTTTTCCTGGACATTTTTGTGGTTCCTTGTTTCGTCGATTAATTGAAGTATTTCCTCTGTTACCCACAGTTTCTTCTCATATAATGTCTTAGTACATATGTTTTTCTTTAGCACCTCTGCGATTTCTCATTTTAGAGATGGCCACTCGTCTTCACGTACACTGCCTACTATGATTTTGCTTATAGCAGTATCCAAACCTTTAGTCAACGTCAAATGTGTCTCATCATCCTTCAGTACATGAATATTCCACTTCCTTCCACAATGATTGCTCCGTACAATTCTTCCAAACTTCAGTCCACTCTTCATCACTAGTAAATTGTGATCTGAGTCAGTTTCTGCTCCAGGGTACGCCTTAAAATCCAACATCAGATTTCATAACCTCTCTCGAACCATGAAGTATTCCAGTTGGAAACTTCCCGTGTCTGTGGGCCTTTGCCATGTACACGTCATCCTCTTGTGGTTACTAAACAGAGTATTTGGTATTACTAGCTGAACTTAATTGCATAGCTTAATTAGCCTTTCTCATTTTTCATTCCTGCTGTTCCTTCTACCGAGCCCATATTTTCCCGTAACCATTTCTTCCACTTCCTCCCCTACAACAGCATTCCATTCTCCCATGATGACTAGATTTTCATTTCCCTTGCGTACTGAATTACCCGGACAATATCCTCATATACTTCCCTATCTTCACCTTCGGCATACGACGTCGGCTTGTATATTTGTTGGTGTTGGTTTGCTGTCGATTCTGATGAGGGCAATACCACTGAACTGTTCACAGTAACTCAGTCTCTCTTATCTTCCTGTTCATAACAAATTCTGCACCCATTACACCATTTCTGGTGCTGTTAATTTAACCCTGTATTTTCAGCCATATTGTTGTCTAGGAATAGTGTCTTTGATTAGTAATCAATTAGCCCTGCAACCGCTTAAATTCTGAATAAAAATCATCAGCAATGGCAGCCGAATACTTCTGAAATAAGAGGTTGTGCCAACGGCCTAACGAAGAGGGTGGAGGAGCGGACGGGGCGAGAAACTGCCCCTAAAGCGCGGGACGATCACCAGTGATCAAAGACGTGACGATTCACGAAACAACGGAAGCTACTGCATTAAAGGCACGTAACGTGTACCACAGAACATGTCATCTGTAACAAAACGTATCGTGATGATCTGTCCATTGGCAAAAGATTTCGGACTTGTCCCACCATCGGATCTTTGGGAGGGGACTGCCGACGGGGAGACGATCATCAGAAAAAAACTGCTCCAACGATATCGTTCTACGAGACGAGGCCTTGAATGTCTGCCGTCTGAACGTCATAGTGAAGCTAGAATATCTGAAAAGGGAAGTGCTAAGGGTCAATCTATATATAATGGGCGTTAGTGAAGTGAAATTCAAAGAAGTCAAGGATGTCTGGTCAGATGAATGTAGTGTAGTATCGACAGCTGATGAAATAGGCTTAACACGCGTAGGATTAGTTGTGAACAAGAAGAAACGACGGAGAGAGAGTTACTGTTAACAGTTGAGTGATAAGGATTTTCTTATCAGAATCGACAGCAAACCAAAGTGGACGACACTAATTCAAGTATACATGCCGACGTCTCAAGCAGAATATGAAGAGAGAGAGAGAGAAAATGTATAAAGACACTGAAAGCGTAATTCCGTGGTAAAAGGGGGATGAAACTGTAACGGTAATGGGGGACTGAAATACGGTTGTAGGAGAAGCAGTGGAAGAAAGGGGTTACAGGAGAATATAGGCTTCGCAGTAGGAATGAGGGAAGTGAAGGACTAACTGAATTGTGCAACAAATTTCGGATATTAATAGTGAATATTCTGTTCAAGGATTGCCGGAGGAAGTAGTATACTTGGAAAATTACAGGAAGATTTCAGTTAGCCCTTAACTCACGAGGTGTGGTCCCTCAGACTGCGGGAAAATTTTCGAACCCTTTCCCCAAGGCCAGTTATGATGGAAAGCTTCTGCACTTCCCCTGCCCTCCTTAAATTGCCAAGCCTACGATATTTTGCTGTCGGTTTCTTTATCGCCTTCTGTGTTCATTGTTGGCGCGTGTTATTGGTAGGTGTTGCAGTCTCCTAGACCGAACCTCGTGAATTACGTACCTGTTTTCTTCAGTACGACACCTTATAGCTCAAAATGTTTTCACACGAATGTGTCGGTTTTAATTTTCCCGAGTATGATGAAATTGTTAGTCGGTCTGTGGACGAAGGAGTCAGTGATATGGATGAAGAAATATACGAAAAAGACGGCGATTTTACATTAGCCAGTGATCACAGTTCTGCTATCGAGCAAGAGTATCATTCAGAGAAAGAACTTCCGAAAGCTGTGATGGGGGTGTGGCTGTTGCTTCAATGAAATACTTAAAATGTATGTTAAAATCCGATGTGTTCTGAGTGGTGATAAGAAAAATATAGTTCCCAGCAGTCAATGTCAATTTGACGGACTTTATTTCTGTACCTATCGGGTGAAATTTTTATGCGAAAATTTAAGTCCTGGGATTTAAATGTATTTGGAAATTTGTTTGAAACAGAGATTAAATAATTTTTCAGACTGTAAAATTCAGTATTCTAACAGCCAATTTACGTGTACAATTTTTTTGTGATAAATAGTAAAATGCTGCAGGCTTTGTTTATTGCAATAAAATAAACTAGGAGCATTTAGCCAACATTTAAATAATTGTAAAAATATATGTTATATAGTATAAATTAAAAATTCATATGATGTAATCATAAGGGTCCCAGAGACCCCATCTCGTGGTATACGTTAAAGAAAAGTCACCTCGCGAGTTAAGGGTTAGAATACATCACAGTCAGGCTGAGAATCCGCAATTAGATATTGTAACGTAAGACATACACAGGAGGAGATATAGACTCAGACCACAATTTGGCAAAAATGTGGGATACGGAATTACTAAGGAATGGAGAGAAGTAGATGAGGTTCTCTGACGCTGTAGATGATGTAATAGTGAATAGCTCTATAGACAGTTCAGTTGAAGAGGAATGAACATATCTAAAAAGGGCAATAACAGAAGTTGAAGCGCAAAACATAGGTGCAAGGAAGGTAAGTGCGAAGAAACCGTGGGTGACAGAAGGAAGTACAGCAATGTTCAGGGAAGTTCAGGAATACAGGTATAGGCCTACAAGCCACTCAGCAAAGAAACAAATAGTAAGTGCAGGGAAGCTAAGGGAAAATAGCTATACGAAAATGTGAAGAAATCTGAAAAGACATGATTATTGAAAGGGCAGATTCAGCATATAGAAAAGTCAGAACGACCTTCGGTAAATTACAACAAAGGACGGTAGCATTTAGAGTGAAACGGGAATTCCACTGTTAAACGCAGAGAGAGAGCGGATAGGTGGAAACAGTACGCTGAGGGCCTCTGTGAGGGTAGGACTTGTTGAATGACGTGATAGAAGAAGAAACATGAATCGATACGGAAGTATCAGAATTCAGAAGAACTTTGGAAGACTTAAAATAAAATAAGGTACAAGTGATAGATAACGTTCAGTAAGAATTTCTAAAACCATTGGGGGAAGTGGAGACCTAACGATTACTCATATTGCTTTGTGGAACGTACAGAGTGCAAACTGCTGATCTACTGTATATGAAATAAACATCTGAACGCTTTGCGTTAGGACGTTCAAAGTGCACATTTGGCCGCTGATCTTGATAGAAATTTTTATGTGCATTATAGTCGGCTTAGTGACGAAGCCCATTATCATTTTGGTGGGTTCGTCAGTAACAAAAATTGTCGCATTTGGGGGACTGAGAATCCGCATTTCGCGATCGAGGAGTCTCTTCAACCTCAACGGGTGACTCTGTGGTGTGTAATGTCCAGTCACTGAATAATCGGTGCGATATTCATTGATAGTACGGTGACTTCACGGAACGCGAATGTTTTAGAATATGATTCCATCCTCATTATCCAAAGTGGGCTTGATTTCGACAATATGTGGTTCATGCAAGACGGAGCTCGAACCCATTGATGCAGGAGAGTGTTTGATGTCTTGCAGTACCTCTTTGGGGACAGCATTCTGGCTCTGGGGTACCCAGACGCGTACCCAGAGGCGTACCCAGAGGCCTATGGCATGGGCCTGGATTGATCACCATATTCTCCGGATATGAGCACATGCGATTCTTTTCTGTGGGACTATATTGAAGACAAGGTGTACAGCAATATCCCCAAAACCATAGCTTAGCTGAAAGCAGCCAGTCAGTGGATCATCTACGGGCGTCTATATTTCGACACTTTATGGAGCAGTTGGGATATGTCGGCGTTCTAGCATCACGGTCTAGATTTTTCCTCAGGATTCCCCGTTCTTCACAGAGGGATGGTTTGCCAGTTCATTCTTCATCATTCAGACTTGTCCGACCACACTGAAGCGTATGCGAGACCTAACGTAATGGTACGATGGGGTATTGTTGACGTACACATCCGCCACTACACAATGGATTATTAAATCATTATTCCTTTTCAAGTACTGAAAACGAATTAGAGTATGGTATAGTACTTTGTGTGTGGGCTACGCCATTCTCGTTTGTTCCCCTTCGTGGTGTGTACGATACCGTGGCGCAGGGATATCAGTGTGTACCACGATTGCAGGCATTTATCTGGCATCATACAGAAAAACTAATTTTATGCTCTGATAATAAAAGAATTGTAAGTTGTGCGTTATATTGTCAACTTATATGCAGTATGTTTCTACACATTCACTTCTTGCGAGCAATCTTTGCTGTCGTATGTTGCCCATTGATCAATCTTCGTCATTTGACTGCTAGGTCTGCTACGTTAGTTTATCTGTTTAAGATCTTAAAGGCGAGAGCTGTGGCGACCATTGAGAAGCAAGGCAGCTGAGATACACCACACGGTTTGCGAGTGTTGAATGGAGCAGCGCTATCTTCCTCGTGTATATTCTGTTCGAGACTGTTCTTGAGTGAAGGTATGCTTTTGTCTGTGTGTCTATCATGGTACGATGATGAGCGTGGGTACACTGAATGACACTGAGAAGAAGAGAGAGAGCTGTGTATGGAAACAGTTGTGCGATTTTATAGACCAAGATATAATTCGGATTGTATACAACCCTTCTCCATGCCTTTACTCTGCTACGCAAGGTATTGTTTTTATACAATATGCTTGAAATAGTGAGATTGCTACGGCATTCATGCCGATTGGATACCAAGGTGATACTCGCTGTTAAGATAAACATGAGACGGGACTGTGGTCTGTTTACGTGCTGCATTTGAGTCGTGATCAGGTTTAAAATCTGGTATTCCATTCACCAATAGGATTTTGTATTTTTTTATGGTTTTCAGATCTACATTATGGAATACGTCTCTGGCGACATTACGATTATTTATCGTCTCTCACTGTACAAATCAATATCGCTGCCGAACAGGAAGCAACTGTAAATTCTTTGACTCGGATTTCAGTGCGCTCTGTACCTCTGACTTGAGTGTCGCGGTGTATATTATTCCGTATACGCACCTAATAGTACTACAATCCCAACTGGTCTTTGTACGACTGTACTGAGGGCACCAAGTCTGTACCTTATCGTGAATGCTATGGTTCTGCGTAAAACCTTTGTGTTCTTGAGCTCGAATAATAACTGCTAATTTAAAGAGAATCCCGTATGTTTATTTATTTTACAGTTCCTCATTAATTTAATTGATATTTATGTATACGATGCCGGCGCTGAGCAACTATGAGACCATGCAGCAATGCTTCTTGCAGAGGTAACGAAAGAAATTGTCTCACACCTTTAATTCAGTCAATAGTTCCATCAGTGCCACCTTTCTGTCACAGAAGTTATTCATATAGCAAAGAATTCTTTGACTTTAGCAAATTATTTTCAGATCACAGAAGGTAAGTCTGCCTATTTTGTCATCTCAGTACTATGATCTCTGATAACGTTACAATACCAGCTCACAGTGAGCACTAGATCCATGTTTGAACGCATGATTTTGGTATATATCCTGCCGATTAAGTAGAATCTAGATGTTGAATGCGGCATCCAATCCAGTAGCGGGAAAATTAATCAATGATCAACAGTAATATCTATCAGCCTTGAAAATTTATCCGTCGTGCTTAATATGTGCGTCTGTGACTTATCATACCAAAGGACAGTAAATTCGCAAAATGAAATTATTCCTTTTGATGCTTTATTCACTTTATAAAGAAGAAATTGTTAATCTGGGCTGTATGAAGTGGAACTTTAACGGTCACTGGTAGAAGTAAAGGCTCTCGCATTTTCATTTTACATTTTTTCACAGACATCACAGATACTTCGTACCCCTGATTCTCTTTTCGTTACATTGTCTTACCCTTCGACGTATTCCATTAATCTGTCAGGCTTGCCTTCTTCCTTAAGTACTTGCAAGTCATCAGAGCTCTTGATACACAATGCTTCTTTCTCGGGAAAAAGCACGTGCTTTAGAGTTGAGGAGAATTTTGCAAACTCTGAAATCAACGCGACGTGCGAACCTCTGCAAGCTCATCGATTCGGAAAGCCGGCTTCCCCTATCGCTGGTGGCTGAATTCTCGAGTCTGGCCGCAGAACACCCCCCCGCGTTCTGCGGCTTCGCAAGTCCGCTCACGTCCCTACTCACTCCGCTTCTCGTGTGACAGCGCTTTTAACGTTTCACACAGAACCCTGCTTGTACGTGCGCGTGGGTGCGTGCTTGTATATATGTACGTACGTGTGTGTAAGTATGTATGTACGTGCCTGATTTCGTGTTCGTGTGGACCTGGCAAGGGGAACGGTGTATGTCATTCAGAGAATAATAATAGTACCATATTTTCTTTCCGAACAATGTTTCTTTCAACTCAGCCGCCAGCTCTGAAGTGTCAAAAATGATTTTCCTCTCTTTCCTGTTCATCATGGAACTTTTCCGCAGTGAATTCTTACCAGAGGGATTGGTTGTGCTAAATGTATGCTATCATCAGTAAAAGTGAGGAGCAATAACAGGATCTTTAGATTGGAATTAACGATCAAATGAGAACGTAGTATCGACGGGGAGAAAAACCAAGGAAAGAAGAAAGTAATCAGGTCTTACAGAAATGAGATAGCGAGACATTTAACAACAAAACTGGGTAGAATAAAATACACGAAAAAAGGGAGTTGTACTACGCTGCAAGCAATATTACGCATCACAAAGAAAGCTATGAGGGTATAAGGCGCGGACTACCACAGGAAGGAGGACATTCTTCGCAAAACAGGTTTACTACTATCGATGACAGGCCTTAATTAGAGGAAGAAATTACGAAAATGCGCATTTTTAGTACCATGTCAGGTGTGAGAAACAGGAAAAGAAAAGAATCGAAGGGTTTGCGATGTGGTACTGTAGAAGATCGTTGAAAATTAGGTCAACTGATAGGAAAAGATGCTAGGAATTTATCTCGACAATGACAGGACAAGGAATTCACGGAAAACCCTGACAAGAATAAGGGACAGAATGTTACTAACTGTGATGAGGAAGAAGGAAAAAATTACTATTGCACTAGAGGGAGCTGTAGGAGGGGTTCCAAACCGTAGTGTGGACGGAGTTTGGATCAGGCCCAACAAATAAGTTGGTGTAAGTTTTACTCTGAGATATGGAGCTTGGCACTGGACAGGTTGGTTCAACCCGACGGCAGAATGATAACTACGGCTCCCTCTCCTAAAAAAGAAAAATGTCGTTACCAAACGAAAGTGTTTCATAGTACAAACGGGCATGTGAGACTGTGAAAATACTGTCAACAATACGGATGTGATTTGTTGGAGGAAAACTCTGAATCCTATATCCATCTTATTTTTAACACTCTCCAATAATGCAATAATATAGCCTACTGAAGAAGGGTACTAGGAAATAATATTTATTTTGTGGGCGGGTTGCTGATTATTTCAGTAAATAGAAGTGCAATTGTTGATGATAGATAAAATACTAAACTTTGGAAACAATTACTACAGGCGGACATTTTACGTAAGTTTCATGTTAACACAGCCATTAAACGTATACAGTATCGATTATCTTTTATTTGTTCTCGGACAAGACGCCAAGTAAAAATATTTGCAAAGAATTTAAATTGGATATAAGGTCACTCATCACTTCAATTAATGAAAAATGTTAGATTAAACTGAGCCAGCGATACAATTACTTAATAAATTTTAAGTATTACTTGAAAATATCTCCAAACCGCCAGAGTATCTTAGTGCAACAAATAACGATAAAAAATCACGGGGCAGAGGATAAGGCTCTGGCAGGAAAACATAGTGTATATTCACAATAATTGCTTCATTGGACGTATGGAAACTGACTAACAGCTTAAGCAGATTACTAATCAGATAAACAATCTGCCTCCAGGATCAGCATCAAAAAATCAGTCTGCCACTTAATAAATAAAATAATTGGGCCTGTATTCATTTATGCAAAGGAAAACGGCGTAGTAAGTTCCCTAGGAAACATAAACAGGCTTGTGTGGGATAATTTACTAGCAATAAGGGTGAGGCTCGATCAGAGCTGGTCTGACCACTTATTAATACCAGAATTTTTAAGGGAAAACACGAAACACTTATGTAAGAATACAATGGGTTTCTGTCGCGCGATTTACTGAGCAAGTGAGCACAGAGATTAACAAAATATTTTGTCTCATGGACACATGAATTACAGGTAACTTGTAAAATAGGGACAGTTTGATGGATGGATATCACACACTCACTTCCACATTTACAGTAGCACCACACAGAGGAAAATAAAGAAACGAGAAGAGCTGAAACAGACAATTTAATCACCCATAGCTGGAAATAAGGTAAGTTATGGCTAGTGGCCTAGTGCTTCAATAATGAACAGAAGCACGGATTCATCCAAATGTCCAGAAAATCAACCACGCGCCCGAACACGCAGAATAATCCGCGAAAATTCCACAATTTCAAAAGTAATAAAAAAAGAACAGACAAAAAATCGCAGACGTGAAAGAACACTGCAAAGTTCAAGCATGGGCTAGCCACATATGGTGGTACAGTCACACAAAGCACCAACACAAGGAAAAAAATCACGGGAAGTTGCGAACGGTCAGAAATAAAATCAGGAACAACATACACACGAATTAAATTTCATTTCAAGTCTACGGGTAAAGAAATGAACTGAAAGGCGAAGAGCTGAAAGTTCATTCGTTTTTCAGGCAGGTGTTAGATGGTAAAACACGAACGTCCCGAAAGATTAAATATTCCGGAGAAAGATATACACACATAAGAAAATTACGGCTAAGTAAGTGAAGGCTCCCTAACCATGAACGAACACATGGAATCGAGCAAAGACATTAGTACGAAACAGAGAGAAATTGCAGAATAAATTGAAACTAATGAAAAAGGAAAAATTACAACGTAAGAAGCACAAACAGGCACACATTCACGCTGAGAAAACAAGAGTACTAGCGGAAACCAAGCATAGTGCGGCAACCATGCACCATGCTTCCACATTCTTAAGTTCTTCTCGAACAAAGCAATTAACTACAAAAATCGAATAGTAGCAAAAATCGTAGCATTCCCTCCGTTGAATAAACTATTCCATATGAATAGCAAGAATTAAGAAGGTAAAAACAGAAACAGATCAATACTTCAGCTAGGTTGAAACACCATATAATGCTACAGTAGAAACGCTCTCAAGAACAATCTAACTTAGGAAGATCCCAGGAAGCCGGCCGGGGTGGCCGAAGGTTCTAGGCGCTACAGCCTGGAACCGCGCGACCGCTACGGTCGCAGGTTCGAATCCTGCCTCAGGCATGGATGTGTGTGACGTCCTCAGGTTAGTTAGGTTTAAGTAGTTCTAAGTTCTAGGGGACTGATGACCTCAGAAGAAGTTAAGTCCCATAGTGCTCAGAGCCATTTGAACCATTTTGATCCCAGGGAGGAGTATTTAGCAAACTAACAAAATCTGGTTGTACACAGGTAGAGGAAGTGCCCAGAGAGACTCTTTCCGCACTGTGCCAACACAGTAGCGAGTCGACCAGAGAGGGACTAACCTCTTTGCCTGACTCAAAGCCTACATAAAAGCTGGCCAAACTGCCACAGCAGCAGACGGAAACCACACCCACTTTGCAACCTCAGTAAACAGCCTTATTCACTCAACCAGTCATGCAAAGAGAAGAGGGAAAGAAAAATAGGGACATAACATTAAAATATGACAAATAAGTGTGTGGAGAAAACACAGATACTTAATGAATCTATATAGATATAAGAGTAAATCAGTTACATACCAGACGTAGTTGCAGAAAATGTTTTGAGGCTGTGGCTGATAAAGACACACTCAGCTACTGGTTCTTCATCCCGGGATGATTTCCTAAGTGTCCCGAAAGTATGAGGTGTTAACGATTTGTAAAATTTAGATAATTTGAGTAAAAAATTATGATACAGCTCATATCCGGTACCTTTCAATCTGTAGCGCCACCAGAATTGTTACACGTTTGTAGCCGTGATTATTAATGATTATCCTAGGTCAACTCATCAGGAAACCAACGCATAATGTGTTTTGACGGACGTAAGAAAGCTATCGAACGATGAAATGTATAAACTCCAAATCGGTAACGGTACGTTTATGTTGGCTGGTTGCTGTACACCTTCAACATTTTCTTTCACTTAACAGCTGCTGTCTCCAACCATGTCTTCATATAGCAGATAGCAGCAAAATAAATTGATACGAATAGCGCTCATCTATAAAATTAATTTGGAACACTTAACAAATCAACAACATTCCGTTTATAACAAGAAATTTGAAGGTTCATATGTAGTACAAATTCTGTACAAGCGTTTCGATGTACACTTCGTTTCAAAAATTTGTTTTTGCGTAGGTATATTGCGTGCGGAAATAAAAACATAGAACCAGTCGAGACATTCATACAAACGGACGGAGTATGTTGCCGTTCATAATATGGTATCATACACGAGCTAAACTACGCGTGAAGAGTGTAACTGAGTGAATAAACGCTAGCCTATCAATATTTAGTTTCTGTATTTCTGTTAAACTGGTTTTACGTTCCAGATTCTTTTTGCAAGAATTGAAGAAAGCGGGAACGCGTACGTCGCTTCACTGAAGCCACACCAAAGAGAGAATTTAACTAGTAGTTGCGAAAATATGAATGCACTCCGTACATTTCGCAATGTGGCGAAAATGACTGCTACAGCTTAGATGAACTTAAGAGGTGATATTAATCACACAACAACGGCCATTTCCGGCCGCAAGTAGAACATATCTGAATTGCGATGAAAAGTTCTCTTAAGCTGATGACAAAATGGCCACCGTTCGTACTACATTAATGAATATAATGTTAAAAGGGTTGTGCATACTCGTATGTTGGCATTACAATTTCCAGCATTACTGAAAGTAGGTGAAGTCCATTCTCATAGTCATGTTCGAAGCAAGTTACATCCAGCTCGTCTTATTATGGAACAAACAGACAAAGAAAATGGAGAATCTTTTAACATATACCAAGTAAGGCGCTGTCAGAGTACAAATTTTGATTACATTTCAAAGAGGCAATCAGAAAATTCCGAAAATGTAGGCTGTTGTATTCTTTCTTGGTACATGAAGACATGGAGTCCGACAAACGTAAGTCAGTTAGCTGTGCTTTTGTAAGAAGAAATAGTACTTGAAAGAGATTTTTCGGGGCACTACTGATGGCTCTAGCCTTACATAAAATAGCTCAAGGTACTACAAGTTCCTAAACAGTTACTCTTTGAGCAGGAACTGCTGAAAGGCTAAGCAGTTAAAACAAACTGAATATCTTAATTTATGCCTTTAAGTAAGACCTCAATGCCATGCCACTGATTAATAACGAAACCACCTTTCAGATGATCGATGCATTTAGAAATTGGATACAATGATGTTGAAAAGTATTTAATTGTTCTGTAAAAGATAATACGCGTGGAATTTGCGGGGTTTCTCTCACATTTTACACTGGTTATGTTACGAAATTATCTCGTTTGTAGTTTATCACGTAACCATCGACAGAAAAAAAATAAAACACTCCAGGTGAAGGAGATCTTTAAGATACCAAATAAACTAACAGAACGATAGTGTTAAAATCCATTTCTCAGAGTAGTCGCATTTCGAATCTATTTCATTATACCTTCCTTTGTTGGGGTACATGACCGACAGAATATTGTATGTGAGGGAAAGTGTTTACTCAGTACACTTGACATAAAAATCATGTTTTCCTCAGTAGCTTTGATAAGAAATTTTTGAATGTACCACAAAACAGTCCGCAGCTCTTGGTCTTGCGGTGGCGTTTTCGCTTCCCGCGCACGGGTTACCGGGTTCGATTCCCGGCTGCGTCAGGGATTTTTCCCTGCTCGTGCTCATCATCATCATTCATCCCCATTACGGTCGGAGGAAGGCAATGGGAAATCACCTCCGCTAGGACCTTGCCTAGTACGGCGGTGCGGGTCTCCCACATCGTCACCTACGCTCCTCGGAGTATGGGACCTCATCATCACCACCAAAGAGATGGCTTAAAATTTAATTCCACTTCACATAATTCCAACTATGTGGTCACACTGTCAGACATTACGGCCCAAATTTGTATACGTCAAGTGTCCCTAATTTCTGGAAACCTTAAACAATATTAACTATATACCGATATATACGATGGAGCCAACGGCCCTGCCGCTGTGATAACACTGGTTCCCGGCAGATCACTGAAGTTAAGCGCTGACGGATTTGGTTAGCCTTTGGATGGTTCACTGTCCAGGTAAGCGGGGTGCTGTTGGCAAGCGGGGTGCACTCAGCCCGAGTGAGGCCAATTGAGGAGCTACCTGACTGGGAAGCAGCGGCACCGGTCATGAAAACACAACCACCGGGAGAGCGGTGTGCTGACTACACGCCCCTCCGTAACCGTATCGAGGTCTACTTCTACTAGAGAAACAGACCGTGACGCGTACGTCACAGCAGGTGGTACTACACGTCTTACGAGTGCCAGCAGCCACCTAAGGCGGTGAACGAGCACCTATTTCAGGGGAGTTTAACAATTCTTGACTGCCTGTTTAAATGCATGCAAGTTCTCGATAGCGTACGACAGAATTAAAATCTTTAGAAGGTACCCTTCCTATGAAATGTTGAATTCCCTTGGGCCTTGCACGCAGCCGAGCGTTCGCGAAGTGTGGCGGGCAAGGTGACTAGTGCGACGAGTTCGTTGCAGGGCCCATATATCTGGCTGGCCCCGGTCCGTACCCAGTGACGCCTAAGGACTAAGGATGACACGGCGGCCTGTAGTTACCGGTGGTCCTTTAAGGCCTGCCCGGGTGGTGGTTTCTTTATATACATTTAGTATACTTTGCAATAATGAACACGTGATGTTTATGACTTTGAGCTTTAAAGTCTACCAGATTATGACGAAATAATCGAAATTTGTTAGTATCATCCAGTTTCACAATGCAAAATTTTACATTTTCCGATACCCCAAGATTACAAGGCAACATTGATTTTTCATCCTCCAATTTTCTTTATTTGTCCATAAATTATCGTCAGTATTTCTCCTTCTGATAGAGGTGTCGATCCCTTGAATGTATGTGGTCTCTCCCTCGTTTCTTTCTTCAGGATGGCTTCTATTCCATAATTCTCTGTGGTAATCTCTCCTTTGACATCCTTCTTCTATGTCCACACCATTGCAGTTGTTTTTCTCTTACAAAATCTGCAACTGAATTTGTAACGTCTATTTTCTTCCTGATGTCTTCATTTCTGAGTCTTCCTTGCGTAGATATCTCTGCGGACAGCCTCCAGAAATCCATCTCTTTTACCATCAGTCTTGGTACTACTTGCAATTTAAATGCCCATACTTCTGATCCGTAAGCCATAATGCTTTTGATAATTGTGTTTCCTTTTGTTTCCTTTCTAATCTGTTGGTCCTATAAAATACCATTTACGTTCCAATAGTAAACTTACCAGCATTTTTGAGTATCTGTTTCACTTCTTAGCTCTCTATTATATTGCCCTGACGATTAGTACTTTTCTAGGACGAAAAGCTTCTGTTAGGGAACTTTCTTAAAAGATGTACTTTTTGCTCTATTTAATGAAGTTATTGCCGAAATGGTACATAAAAAAGATCGACGAAGAGAAAAGTGTTCCACCGCAAATAAAATCGTATGTTGAAAGTAACAGAGTGAACTGCGTAATTGTGCATACGAAAACGTGCGAATTATATCTCGCTGTCACAGTTTGTCTCATGTAAATATATTGACGCTGTGCGTATTTTATTTCTCCTACAGCTACTTTCGACGAATTTACTGTAAATCAACGATTTACACCGCTGTCCATGCGTGATTCAGCAGCCGTCTCCACGTCGCTTCCTCTTCTATATCCGTCGCTTCATCTTTCGGCCTCCCTGCGTACGAGACCAGCCTACCTATCCTGCCGTCACAATACGTCCCGGCGCGTGCAACGCATGCTGCCGCCTCTCTAGTTTCCGTTTTGAATAGCTTGCCCTGCGTTCATTAGATCATTGCCTCCCCTCCCTCGTCACTTCTTCCCTTTGCCTCTCTCTGACTTTATCCACGTCTGCTGTTTGTCTTTCTGACCCTTATTGCTAAGTTCTGCTCCCATGAAGGCAATAAACGTCCCCGCACTCCAATGTGCGTGGCGCTGACGTCAGTGGAAAAAGAACTGTCTGCTGGGACTGAGCACGCTCAAGAATTACGAGATGAGGATACTCTCAATAAGCAATGCGAATGCCACAATAACTTCCTTGTTCGTGAAGGTGTTTATCTCGCTATGTATTGCGGAAAACAGATTGCAAGTTTTACACTTCATTTGCGACAATAAATGTTGCATATTGCTTTATTGTCAATACTGGACATAATAAGAAACAAAACTGATTTTGTCCTGTTAGGTACGGTAAAAACAAAACAGAAATTAAGAAGCTAAACACATATCCATTTGGTAAACACAAAAAATAGACAAAAACAAAAACGGAGCGAGGTGGCGCAGTGGTCAGCACACTTGACTCGCATTCGGGTGGACGATGGTTCAAAACGTGCGTGCGGCCATGCTGGTTTCGGTTTCCCGGGATTTCCCTAAATCGCTTCAAGCAAATGTCGGAATGGTTCTTTTCAAAGGACACGGTAAACTTCCTTTCCCATCATTTCCTAATCCGATGGGACCGATGACCTCGCTGTTTGGTCCTCTCCCCCAAATCAACCAACCAACAAAAAAAAAAAAATAAATAAATAAATAAATAAATAAAATAAAATAAAATAAAATAAAAAAATAAAAATAAAACTCAGAAAAGATTCCAGTGCAAGCACTACAGTGTCTTCTCACTGCCATCTCGCATAACACACTGTTTGTTATGACGTCATAAGCGCGTGGCTGCGTGTGAGATCGCTCTCTAAGTTTTTATATTTTTTTAGGTTTCAGCTACATATGTTACCGGTTTTTGTGATAATATTCACTATATAAGTGACATATTAGTGGTCTCTTCATTACCTCCGCCTTTCTTGTGTTGTGATCTGATATTTGTGAGTGTTGCGTATCGAGTAACTTAACCTCTTACCTGTGTTTACATTCCGCTCTGACCATTTGCAGCTGTAGTGGCGCATCGAAAGCTAAGTTCTAATTAATTGTTTTTGTATAGTGGTTTATTTAGGAACTTTAGTAGTCTTCAACCGGTGTTCTTGGTGTTTTCTGGTGAAATAATTTCAGAAGAACTTTTTGGTAACTGTTTTCAGTTTCGTTACTATGTCATTAGACGTTTGATTTTCTTTCTGTGCTACTCTTTTGTTATATTCTCATTTGATGTTGATTTATACTGTCAATGAGTAAGTTTGTAATTATTGTAGTCAGTTTTTTAACGTCTTCTTATTGTAGTAGCGGAACTTAGATAAAGTAGTATTCTTGTTTCAATAACTGTAAAATTTTACCATGAGTGAAAAGTGTGGGCTTTGCCGCAGCTTCGTGAGTAGTGGATTGCGGTGTGTGACTTGTTGAAGTATTTTCACTAGGGGGAATGCAGTGGGGAAGCCAGTGGGCATTCTGGTGAGATCCTCTCCTGGAACTGCGGGTTATATAACACGAGTAAGTTGACAGAGGAGCAGGAGCGTAAGATCTGTGCCCCTTCAGGTGCAGTTGAAAAACACACAGGAGGGGCTAGATAGGATGAGAAGGGAGAAGGGGGTTGGGGAATGGGAGCTGGCTGTTGGCAAGAGATCTACTAGGAGAAGGAGATTTTCAGATAGTTTTACTATTGGTGTTTGCAATAGATATGACCAGCTGCCATAGTGGAGAGGAATCTCTAGTAGCTGTAGATGTAGGAAGTATGCAGCACACCTCAGCAGTTACGGTGGCTAGGACAGTTGCAGAGTCAAAGAGAAAGAAGAAGGTTCTGCTGTTAGGTAGTTCTCATGGCAGAGGTGTAGGCCAGCAGTTGCAGGAAGTGTTGGGGAGTGAGTACCAGGTCACCATCATTGTGATGCCTAATGCAGGATTGGCTCAGGTGACTGTTAATATATGGAAGTTATGTAGGGATTTTACTAAAGAGGATCAGGTAGTGGTTGTGGGTGGGACTGGTAACAGTATTGATAGGGATGGGGAGTATGACATAGATGGTGACCTGGAAAAGAAAGCCACTCACACTGGCAACACGAATGTGTATTTCGTGGAACTGTTTCAGCGTCACGATCGGCCTCATCTTAATACAGCCGTTAGGTGTAATAACATGAGACTTGGGGGTACGCTGATGACAGAAGGACGGGTTTCACTAGACATGACCTGCACCTCAACAGGTATGGGAAGGGGACGTTGGCAAAGCTTATAGGTCACAGCATAGATGGGGATGGTGGGATCACTCATGGGAAAACTCCTGTAGTAGTGGGTGTTATAGCTGCACCTTTTGTAGATTGAAGTTAGCTGCTTAAGGGAAGTCTCTCTAACAAAGGAACCACTTTAGATGAAGCTTAGGTATCCGAGTAATGAGGGAATTAATATATTTCATCAAAATATACAAGGTATTAGACATAGTGAACTGCTTATAGATGTTGACTCTGAAGTTATTGGTATATCTGAACACTTCTTAAATAAGGAGATAGTTCAGAGGCTTCCTTTACCAGGATACAGGTTGGCTGGCGGCTTTTCTAGGAGCTCTTTGCGGTGTGGGGGAGTAGCAATGTATGTGATAAACAGCATCCCATTTGAGTCAATTGATATTTCAAAGCACTGCACTGAAAAGGTGTTTGAATGTTGTGCAGGTGTGGTAAAATTTAGTGGAGCTAAACTTCTAACTGTTGTTATTTATATATCCCCAGACTCCGATCTCACAACATTTTTGCTAAAGCTAGAGGAGGTTCTTGGTTCACTTTATAGGAAATACAAGAAGTTAGTTATATGTGATGACTTCAATATTAATTGTATAAGTGACTGTGTAAGGAAAAGGATGCTGGTAGACCTCCTTAATTCATATAATTTTATGCAAACCATATTCATTCCAACGAGAGTGCAAGGGAACAGTAGAACAACCATAGACAACATTTTTGTTCATTCCTCATTACTAGAAGGGCATTCTGTTAGCAAAAAGGTGAATGGCCTTTCAGATCATGATGCATAAATTTTAACTGTAAAAGATTTTTGTGCTGCAACACATGTTAAATATAGATATCAACTTTTTAGGAAAGCAGATCCAGTTGCTGTAGAGACCTTTGTAAACCTTATCAAGGAAGAAGAGTGGCAAGATGTTTATAGTGCTGATACAGTAGATGATAAATATAATGCTTTCCTCAAGACTTTTCTCGTTCTCTTTGAAAGCTGCTTTCCGTTAGAAAGTTCAAAACAGGGTACTAGCACAAACAGGCAACCTGGGTGGCTGACTAGAGGGATAAGAATATCTTATAGAAAAAAGTGGCAATTATATCAAAACGTTAGAAACAGTCAAAATCTAAATGCAATAGCCGATTACAAACAGTATTGTAAGGTGCTTAAAAATGTTATTAGGAAGGCAAAAAGTATGTGGTATGCAGATAGAATAGCCAAGTCTCAGGATAAAATTAAAACCATAAGGTCAGTTGTAAAGGAAGTGGCTGGTCTGCAGAGTCAGGTCGAGGATATAGAATCAGTGCGTAGTGGGAATGTCCGTGTTACTGATAAGTCGTATATATGTACAGTATTTAATAATCACTTTCTGAATATAGCAGGTGAACTAAATAGAAACCTAGTCCCAACAGGGAATCATATAGCGCTCGTAGAAAAAAGTGTTCCGAGACTGTTACCTGGAATGCTCCTCCATGATACGGACAAGAGGGAGATTGAGTTAATAATTAAATGACTAAAGACCAAGAACTCTCATGGGTATGACGGGGTATCTAGCAGAATACTGAAGTATTGTTCTATATATGTTAGCCCAGTACTTAGCAATATCTGTAACTTTTTCCTTTAGGAGTGGTCGGTTTCCTGACCGATTAAAGTACTCGGTAGTGAAGCCCTTTTATAATAAGGGAGACAGGGATAACGTTGACAATTTTAGAACTATTTCTATGCCATCGGTGTTTGCTAAAGTTATCGAGAAGGTTTTATATACTAGGTTACTGGAGCATTTAAATTCACATAATTTGCTGTCAAATGTACAGTTTGGTTTTAGAAATGGTTTAACAACTGAAAATGCTATATTCTCTTTTCTCTGTGAGGTTTTGGACGGATTAAATAAAAGGTTGCGAACGCTAGGTGTTTTCTTTAACGAAGGCTTTTTACTGTGTTGACCACAAAATATTACTGCAGAAGTTGGACCATTATGGAGTAAGGGTAGCAGCTTACAATTGGTTCGCCTCTTACTTTAAGAACAGAAAGCAGAAGGTAATTCTCCGCAATATGGAGAGTGGTAGTGATGTTCAGGCCCAATGGGGCACTGTTAAGTGGGGCGTTCTAGTATTACAGGTGATTCAAAAATATTTCTGTTTGCTGATGACACCAGCTTCTTTGTGAAGGATCTTGTGTGTAATATTGAAACAGTATCAAATCATGTAGTTCATGAAATAAGTTCGTGGCCCGTGGAAAATAATTTGATGCTAAATCACAGTAAGACTCAGTTTTTTACAGTTTCTAACTCACAATTCAACTGATATTTTGATCAGTCACAATGGACATATTATAAGCGAGACGAAACAGTTCAAGTTCCTAGGCGTTCGGATAGATAGTAAGCTGTTGTGGAAAGCCAATGTTCAGGATCTTGTTTAGAAACTAAATGCTGCTTTATTTACCATTAGAACAGTATCTGAAATAAGTGACAGTCCAATACGAAAGGTAGCCTACTTCGCAGATTTTCATACGCTTATGTCGTATGGTATTATTTTAGGGGTAATTCTGATTTAAAAAGGGTATTTTTGGCTCAAAAACGGGCTGTTCGAGCTATATGTGGTGTAAGTTCGAGAACCTCTTGTCGACCCCTATTCAATAGTCTGGGAATTCTGACATTGCCCTCACAGTATATATTTTCTTTAATGTCGTTTGTTGTTAGCAATATTAGCTTATTCCCAAGAGTTAGCAGCTTTCACTCAGTTCGTACTAGGCAGAAATCAAATCTGCATGTGGAATACAGTTCCTTGACTCTTGTGCAGAAAGGAGTGCAGTATTCTGCTGCATCCATTTTCAATAAGCTACCACAAGAACACAAAAATCTTAGTAGTAGCCCAAACACTTTTAAGTCTAAACTGAAGAGTTTCCTCACGGCTCACTCCTTTTATTCTGTCGAGGAGCTTGTGGAAGAGCTGAAAAATTAAGCAAATTCCAGTGTTACATTGTTGATTTTCTTTATTTAAATTTACGACTTGTCGCCTGGATATGTTTCTTATATTTCATTTTATCTGTTTCTACTATCGTGTTATAATTTCATGTATTGACTCGTTCCATGACCATGGAGTCTTCTCCTTAATATTGTTTAGGAGCCAACTCCTCGTAACTGAGGACACTTTTGAATGCGGTAAGGCATGCTCTTTACATATTCTACAGATAATTCTGTGGGATGTTGTCCCATTCCTCCACAACGTGATGTGATGCCCTGTAAGGTCTCTGGAGGGACAGGACGATTGCAAACCGCTCGTTTTACCATTGTTCTTGCTTTCTTATGCTTTCTTAATGCAGCTGAGATCTGGAGGCCATTCCCGATTCTGTGCTCCACTTGGAAACTGTCCACAATGTTATGATGGTGGGGGCGTCCATTGGGTGAATCCCACTCTAATATTTTCACTAAATGGAGTCGCAAGTATTGCCAGAAGGGATCTCGTAAGTAGACTGTTTAGGTTTTCATGTTGGTAATGAGACGTAGTGCTCCGTATGAAAATCGCTGACTGCGCTGTGTGCAGTCTGTGGCTAATTGGACTCACTGTTCGAATATTTGCTTGTCTTGTGTTGGGCAGTTGGATGTGAACAGCGCGTAGCGTTGTGCAGTTGGAGGTGAGCCGCCAGCAGTGGTGGATGTGGGGAGAGAGATGCCAGAGTTTTGAGAGGTTACCATAAGCGGACGATCTGGGCATGTGTCCCCCAGAAAAACTGATAGATATATATGTGATGAATTTTGAGCATTATTAAGGTAAATACATTGTTTGTTCTCTATCAAAATCTTTCATTTGATAGCTATGCCTATCAGTAGTTGGTGCCTTCAGTAGTTGGAATCTTTTAATTAGCTGGCAGTATTGGCGCTCGCTGTATTGCAGTAGTTCGAGTAACGAAAATTTTTGTAAGGTAAGTGATTCATGAAAGGTATAGGTTATTGTTAGCCAGGGCCATTCTTTTGTAGAGGTTATTGAAAGTCAGATTGCGTTGCGCTAAAAATATTGTGTGTCAGTTTAGTGATGATCAGAATAAGTAACGAGAAAACTGTCTGAGTACGTTAAGTTCTGCTTAGCTGTTTGAAACTCAAATAAAGTAAGAGTTTTTCCAGCACTGTCATTCATAATTTTTCTAATGGGACGTTTCAATCTAATGCGGCCATACGTGATTCCAACCCAAAACATGACTGGAGGGGCTTAACAAGGGCGGTGGTCTACGATACAGTCATGGCGCAAATGTTTTCCTCGTTGCCTCCTTATACGAATGTCAGTAATGTCAGGGTGGAGACCAAAAAATATTTTGTCTCACTGCTGCCTAGTCAGCAGACAGCAGATTCGTGCCAATGCTACAGGAGGACCTCTCGAAGGCGATTTAGAGAAGGAGCATGGCAAGAAGGGCAGCGTGGAGGGTAAAAATCGTAAAGGGAGACCAAGAGATGAATACACTAAGCAGATTCAGAAGGATGTAGGCTGCAGTAGGTACTGGGAGATAAAGAAGCTTGCACAGGACAGAGTAGCATGGAGAGCTGCATCAAACCAGTCTCAGGACTGAAGACCACAACAACAACACCATGGCACGGAATCTGTTTCACATAGGCTGTTTCATATCATTTGTTATGATCATAGTGTTGGCACATGCACTGCTGTGGAAGTTTGGAATTGCCGCCTTAACGTGTGGCATTGTGTGGAAGGTTTCTACGTGCCGTTATACAGACATATGCTATTTACCTCCTGTGCCGATCCTCAACTGATCCCGTCACTAGAGTCTTGTTCAAGAGTCTAGAGACATTCCTTTGAATCACATCGTCATTCGCTGAGGCATCCATATTTTCATACCTTGTTCCACTGGAGTGATTATTTAGAGCCGCTGATTGTATTTCATTTTTTCCCAAACCACCCAGAAGCGGCAGAACTATCGTAAAGATACACAATACAAGTACTGCAATGTTTGCAGGGGTCACGGTTGCCATAGACTGCACATACCGCACCCTCACGGTAGAGATTGTTTTAGTTTCAATTACTATACAACCGACTCAATGTACTGATATCATAACGTACTTCTAGATCACAATATTTAATATTAAAGTTTCGCCTATATGCCACATTTATTTTTACTTCTGTAATTATGCGTCAGTCTTGCATGGTGCCTGTAGGAAGATACTTCTGTTCCTGGCGCGTCGACAGTTAAATAGATGAATATTTTGAAACTGTTTTCATACAAATATGAAAATGTTCTTGAAAATTTCTCAGCAGAAATCACGACAAGGTTGATGTTTGACAAGGTTTTTTATGTATGTACTGCAACGCTTGTGGCCATCTGTCGAAAGGTAGGAAAATTAGTGTTTTACGTCGTGTCGACAACGAGGCCTTTAGAGACCGAGCATTAGGTTGGATCGGTGAAGGATACGGAAAGTAATCGGCGAACCATTTCAAAGGAACGATCCCGGCATTTGATTATTCGATTTAGGGACATCATGATAAACTTAAGTCTTATAGACGGACCAGGATTTGAACAGTCATCCTCCTTCCAGAATGAGATTTTCACTCTGCAGAGGAGTGTGCGCTGATATGAAACTTCCTGGCAGATTAAAACTGTGTGCCCGACCGAGACTCGAACTCGGGACCGTTGCCTTTCGCGGGCGAGTGCTCTACGGCTGAGCTATCCAAGCACGACTCACGCCCGATCTCACAGCTTTACTTCTGCCAGTATTTCGTCTCCTACCTTCCAAAGCTCAGATGGTAGAGCACTTGCCCGCGAAAGGCAAAGGTCCCGAGTTCGAGTCTCGGTCGGGCACACAGTTTTAATCTGCTAGGAAGTTTCAGTCATCCTCCTTAATGCGAGCCCAGTGTGCTGATCACTGCGCCACCTCGTTCAGCTGTCTGTCGTTCATATTCCGGTAACGGACCATAGGCCCCTTCTCTCCATGTGATATTTCTAATGTTACTGGAGTAATTGGTTCATAAATTGACAGAATTTGGATTTGGTAATTTGAAAGTTATGAACTCCAATGAAGGTAGTAGTAACCGTTGTCGGTGTACTTGTCGCATCATTCTTTATCAAAATCGTAACGAAAAAATGGTGTCTACTGTTAAAGCTCGTGTTGTGATAGAGACTAACGCGAAAAGCACACCGAGAACAGTTTATATAACAAATCCGTTTCGAAAGACTTTGTGGTTATGTAACTGGCAGTCAAATGAAAACGAAACACAATGAAAAAAGTATGTAAACTATTTATTTTTTCAAAAGTAATCGCCGTAACTGTTAAAACATTAATACCTCTGTGAGAAGTGACGGTAAATGCCTACACGGAAAAATGTTTGCGATTACCTAGGGATCCGTGATTCTACCCAGACGTCCAACTCTTCGTCAGAAGCAAATCGACGACCCCGAATACCTTTCTTCAGGTCCCCAAAAATTTAGAAATCGCATGGGGAGAGCTCGGGATTGTATAGAGGATATGTAAGGGCTTACCAGCGGAACTATTGCAGTGTGGCGAAACTGACACGCACACCAGCTCCGGGAAAGTTTTGACGACCTTACCTTTTGACTCAAGGGTCAGCTGCTCATTGGCTTTTTGGAAAGCGGCGCCTCAGTTAACGCAAAGCAGTACGTGGACAGTTTGAAGTGCTCTACCGAGTCCAGACTCCCTAGAATGTCAGGGGCCTGATGACCTCAGATGTTAAGTCCCATAGTGCTCAGAGCCATTTGAATCCTAGAATGTCGACGGACGGCATCATTCCCCTACAGCATAATTCTCATTAAGGCCGCTGGGCCTCTGATTTTGTTAAGATGACTGTCTCGCAAATCTCATTGTAACTGTACTCACATTACAATTCATGTTCAATGACGAAAGGGTCACAACTGAATTATAATGATGTTACGTGTATTATGATAATATTATAGATGTGTGTAAGTACGCTGTTCAGGTTTTTATGTTGGTAACGCCACGTAGCGCTCTATGTGAAAATCACTGACTGTTCTGTGTGCAGTCTGTTACTGGTTGGCATTGTTGGAATATTCACTATTGTAGTGTTGGGCAGTTGGAAGGGAACAGCGCGTAGCGTTGCGCAGTTGGAGGTGAGCCGCCAGCAGTGGTGGATGAGGGGAGAGATATGGCAGAGTTGTAAGAGCGGACGATCTGGACGTGTGTCCATCAGAAAAAAGGAAATTTGTAAGACTGGATGACTTTTGAACACTATAAGGTATATACATTGTTTGTTCTCTATCAACATCTTTCATTTGCTAACCGTGCCTATCAGTAGTTAGTGCCTTCAGTAGTTAGAATCTTTTATTTAGCTGGCAGTATTGGCGCTCGATGTATTGCAGTAGTTCGAGTCACGAAGATTTTTGTGAGGTAAGTGATTCATGTAAGGTATATGTTGTTGTTAGTCAGGGCCATTCTTTTGTAGGAATTATTGAAAGATTACGTTGCGCTAAAAAATATTGTATGCCAGGTTAGTGATGATCAGAAAGAGTAAAGAGAGAAATGTCTGAGTACGTTGAGTTTTGCTCAGCTGTTCGGAAATCAAATAACGTAGAGGTTTTCCAGCACTGTCATTTACAATTTTTTCTAAGGTATGTTTCATACGCTCCCAATTTCTGTCTGTAGCATTGCATCGTTCGAAGTCTCTGTACAGGGTATGATCGGTATATGTACACACACTTTTACGTATGGTATCTTACTATGTACAAACATCAATGTGTGAGTCCTTTCTTCTTTACATCAAACAGTCTTCCAACAAACACGTCACAAACCTTATTACTTGATTTTTTTTGCACGGTCACACTGCATCACTATGTGGACTATGCCTGTCAATATAGACAAACCGTTTTGCGTCTACTCATCCACACTTAAACATCTGACTTACTACCCAGGGCAATAGAAGCATTAATGGACCGCTCTTCCCACATACACGTGGAGGTACCAAACAACCTAAAATATATGATTTGTAATGGTTGTAATTATTAGTCTACAAATGACGTAAATACTGCTGTAATGTTACTCAGTACACTGTCCTCAGGCACCAACAGAAATATCTGCACTTATAGCCGTTATATCCTGTGTATTCTGCTTTAAATCTGGCGCTCCAGGTTGGACAGGTCAGCAAGTGAAATCTTTAAACTGTAGTACTGGGCAATTAATCGGAAGCGCAATTGCACGGCTATTGTGAGGACAAATCCCTGTAATTAAAATAATTATTACTATGAGCATTTATGAATTAGTTCCAGAAATTTTATTCTAATAAACCAATGTGTACATGCAGTCAGTCAGTTCTATCCGTACTTTAGTCAAACTGCTTCCTTAAAGTTCATTGCAGAAGAAGTTTTGGCTTTATAATTTTTTTGGTTTTGCACTAATCGCCACCTTGTTGTCATGCCTAATAATGTGCCGAATGCACTGGTAGATGAATCCCAGATTTATTTCACAGTCTGATGTATTCTCACAAATGTGTTCTTAGATCCAAGAATTCACTGATTAGTGTAGACTGCAGTTATAACGAGACTTCTTATTTGTGGTGCTACAGTAAAATGGTAAAGATTGCAAGAGTAACTAACGGGTACGTACTGAATACAACAAGAGACCAAAAGAATTGTTGGCACAACTTCGCTAAAAGAATAGATCAGTTGATGGGATATACACTATGTGATCAAAAGTATCCGGACACCCCCAAAAACATACGTTTTTCATATTAGGTGCATTGCGGTACCACCTACTATCAGGTACTCTATATAAGCGATGTCAGTAGTCATCAGACATCGTGAGAGAGCAAAATGGGACGCTCCGCGGAATTCACGGACTTCGAACGTGATCAGGAGATGTGTTATACGTGTGTACGCGAGATTTACACACTGCTAAACATCCCTAAGTCCGCTGTTTCCGATGTGGTAGTGAAGTGGAAACGTGAAGGGACACGTGCAGCACAAAAGCGTACGGGCCCACCTCGTAGTGCTGACGGACAGAGACCGCCGATAGGTGAAGAAGGACGTAATTTGTAATAGGCACACATCTATCCAGACCATCACACAGGAATTCAAAACTGCTTTAGGATCCACTGCAAGTATTATGGCAGTTAGGTGGAGGGTGAGAAAACTTGGATTTCATGGTCGAGCGGCTGCTCGTAAGCCACACATCACACCGGTAAATTCCAAGCGACGCCTCGCTTGGTGTAAGGAGCATAAAATTTGGAGCATTGAACAGTGGAAAAACGTTTTTTGGAGTGACAAATCACGGTACGCAGTGATGAGATCCGATGGCGGTGTGCTGCTATGGTGAATGCCCAGTGAAGGCCATCAGTCAGCGTGTATAGTGCCAACAGTAAAATACGAAGGCGGTGGTGTTAAGGTGTTGTCGGGGATTTTATTGAGTGGGCTAGCACCTCTTGTTATTTTGCGTGGCACTATCACGGCACAGGCCTACATTGATGTTTTAAGCACCATCTTGCTTCCCACTGTTAAAGAGCAATTCGAGGATGGCGATTGCTGCTTTCAATACGATCGACCACCTGTTCATAATGCACGGCTTGTGGCGGAGTGGTCACACGACAATAACGTATCTGTAACAGACTGGCCTGCACACAGTCCTGAGCTGAATCCTATAGAACATTTCTGGGATGTTTTGGAACGCCGACTTCGTGCAGGGTCACCGACCGATGTCGACACCTTTCCTCAGTGCAACACTGCGTGAAAAATGGGCTGCCATTCCCCGCGAAATCTTCCAGTACCTGATTGAACGTAAGCTAGCGAAAGTGGAATTTGTCATCAAGGCTAAAGTCCAACACCATATTGATTTCCAACGTTACCGATGGAGGGCGCCACGAGCTTTTAAGTCTTTTTCAGCCAGATGTCCAGATACTTTTGATCACAAAGTGCACACAGCGGCATCAAGGAATTGTCAACTTTGTAACTGTGCCGGCCGCGGTGGCCGAGCGGTTCTGGGCGCTTCAGTCTGGAACCGCGCGACTGCTACGGTCGCAGGTTCGAATCCTGCCTCGGGTATGGATGTGTGTGATGTCCTTGGGTTAGTAAGGTTTAAGTAGTTCTAAGTTCTAGGGGACTGATGACCTCAGATGTTAAGTCCCATAGTGCTCAGAGCCATTTGAACCATTTTGTAACTGTGACGAAATATGTGGGGGGGGGGGGGGGGAGGGGGGGAATTGGGGGAGAGGTCTAAATTGTGAGAGGGACCGAAAGATGTATAAAGCAAGCAGTCTGAAATTGATGAAGTGAGAAATAAAGAGGCTTGCTGGCTGGACTAGCGTACAGGGTTGCATGAGATGAGTCTCCACAATGAAGACCACATCATCAACAACAATAGCAACAACAAAATACTTGCGTTGAAATACATTGTAAAGCCGTTTACAGTTACAAGTTGATACTGAGGTTTGTGCTATTCTTTTTTCTTGACGTAAGTAGCTTTAGTGTTCTTGTGGTAGGTTATTTCTCTGTGCCATAGATAGGAAGGGAAAATAGGGCTTCCAGACTGACGGGCAGATAACACCGAGTATGTCAAGCAACACAAAAAAAATACATTAAATAAGATTGAAGAATTTTTAGAAATGATCACGATTCGTCAGGTGTTTTTCACGTGCGTCTGTAAGTTTCTGTGTGTGATTCTTTGACATTAACTGCCGTCATCAGTTCTCCGCCTGTTACTGCCGAATTCTATTTTGTCGCCGCAGGGCAATTATTAAAAAAGTTTCTGTGACACCCGCGGTGTGCGGAGCTGGGGGGAGTTTGTCCGCCCCTCCCTTCCCCTCCTCCTCCACCCCCTCCCCCCACATCATATTCCCGCTGCGACGACCGCTTATTGCGGGTGTTGGCCTCTCCCTCTCCACAGATCTGCGAGCGGCAGCTGCCGGAATTTGTCCACATCTCCCAGCAGCGGATCACAAAACTGCCTTAATTAATAACGAGTAAACTTCCGCACGTGTCGGACTGAGCGACAACTACTCATACATTTTTTTGTATCAAAATATACCAATTTCTCTCTCTCTGGTCTTCTGCAATTTTGATATCGTAAAGAGCACACAGAATTCGAGTGTCAAGTCAAAACCGACTGGAGACTTTACGCTAGCACTGTGTACCACCGCCTCTATCAGCGATAATGACATCCGTTAGGCAAAAGAGTTATGAAACTTCCTCAATTACGCCATTGAAGCCATTCTATGATGACTGGATCCCCTGTCGTTGTTGTTGTTGTGATCATGTTTTCACGTAGCTCTGTAAGTTATTCTCCCTTCTCGGAAGTTATTCAATACTTTTTTCGTAGTTACCTCTCTTTTCGCAGTGCTCTCTCTAAGATCCTGATGGGAGGCTAATCAGTAATCGTTTGCCAAGGCATAGGTCATCAAGAAAATTTTTCAGTTCCTGGCTACACGTCCTGTGGATATAAATTACATCCTTAATAATCCGAGATTTTCGTTCTTAGTCTTCAAATGTTATTGCTCCGTTAGGTTCTTATCCATAGTGTACATTACACGCCTTGCCCTATAGTTCACCATGTATTTCTGAAAAGCTCAACCATCTTGCACGATTTTACACTGTCGAAAACTTTTTATGGGTCAGAAAATCGTATAATCGCATGAACGTGTCTTGGCTTCCCAGAAGCCTCGCTTTTATCACCAAGTGTCATGACAGAACTGTCTGTCTGGTGCCCTTGCCTTTCGGAAAGCGAACTGACGGTCTCCTCACTCTGCTGTTCTCCTATATATTACCCTTGTCATCAGCTTGGATGCATGAGAAAGAAACTACTCTCTGACCTGCCCTGCTACTCACTACAAATCCTTTTCCAGCTGTACTATTTTCAGCTTCTAACATTAAGTTATATTCGTCTGACCCGAAATCATTATCTTGTTTCAGTTTCGCTTTATTGTCCCCCAATACATCTAGACTGAGCCTTTGCATTTATCTTTACAGATTTTGTAGCGTCCCGATCACATTCAGACTTCTAACAGTCCAAGCTCCACCTCATAAAATTTTAAACTTCCCCTTCATTATTCATTCAATTTCTCACGGCTATTGTCCCCCCCCCCCCCCCGCCTGCAGTCAGTTCCCCCACCACAGATACGAATGGTGATTAATCCTAGTAATACAAACACATTTTCGTTGTCCTTTATTAACAGCACACTATTTAAAGAGATACTTATGCGTAAGTAACGTCAACATCCAGAAAACATCTTGTAGCGCTGTCCATAACCTGAAAATATCTTTTAATGCTATTATTTGCCGGATAAGACATTCATTGTAAAAGTTCAGTGGGAGACACTGCATTAAAAATAAGAAATACTTTTTTCAAAATTTTAAAATATTGATTACGTGAAATAATTACACCATTTACAAAAAGGTGGGCATAAAGCAAGCCCCTAAACTCCCCCCTCCCATGTTGGTACTGTTTGGGCTAATCCTGAATCTTTTCGCCAATAGACAGATCATCATCACAATTTATTCCATTTACAGGGCGCGTAACATTATGTAAATTTCATGCAGTGGTTTAGACGGCCATCTGCATCCTCATGCCTATGATGCCTTTCTTTGGCAAGGTCTTTGGCTCAACGAGGATGACTGTTTATGCAAGAAGCCTTCGACCACCATTACTGATGATTCTTGTTCGAAACTTAAGAAGCTCGTGACGCAGGCGTTTGGATGCTCCACCAGCTACAGCGCTCCGTAGTAGCAAGTGTCCTATTCTATAGGAGTGACTAACATTCTATCGCGTGCACTTCCCTTGTTTGATTTTAGGATTGACGCTGGTTTAGATCACTCAGTGGCTCTCGGTCTCATCATGACTTGCAGTTACAAATATTACTTTGTAGCATACGCATCCCGTACGTCACTTTTCTGCTTGCATTACACTGATGAGCAAGGCAGGCTGGTCCTCTTTTCTCTTGATTTCTTTTCCAGCCTGTATTGTAAGTATTTCCACTGGTATTTTTAAGTAAAAACACTGGTACGTTGTTTCAGCACCTTTACAACTAGGTAATCACTGTTAGAATATTCATTAAATGTTCAATACTGTAATATCATGAGGGTCGAAGTCACGTCACACAGGAAAAGTTGTTCCAATATCTTGGAGAAGTGGGCCCTTATGATGTATTGTTTAATTTAGTTATGACGCTGGATATTTAACGGAAAATGTATCATTATATGTAAATATAAAGGGATCACTGTTGTCAGCTGCAGTGGCATATCACGCTGAATCAGCGGCGACGGACGAAAATATGTACCGTACGGAATTCGAACCCGGGATCTCCTGCTGAAGCTCCAGTTCAATTTACAAAGAATGTTTCACAGCTGCTGATTCTGCGTGGTGTCTGTTCCTTCGGACATGTCCGAAAGAGCAGACGCCACACATTCATGCTACTGAAAATCTACCGTCTTTAATATTCACAGTTTTTCAAATACAAACTGCTGCAGATTTACGACAAAAGTGTTATTATTGTTATAATTAAAGTTTTACAAAGATGTATGTCCAAAATTTTTATCAGTCTTCGTCCGGTTGATCGAAAGGATCAACATAGTTCACGTCATTTTTGCTACCTAAAACATGTGGCGACCACTTACAAGATATGAATTGAATCTGTTTATCACCAGCATCGCTGTGAGAAAATGGTTTGAAATCGTCGTTCTTATTTTCTTCCTCTCGATGAACGTTCTCAGGAATGCTAATTTTCTTTTGCTCTTTGTTTGAGCAGTTTTACCATGTGATTTAGCTCGATCACGACCACTTTTTACAGAAAAAAAGGCTTTCAAGCGGAACATCCATCTTCTCTGTAAAGTGTTTTGTTTCCTATCTGTGATGCCAAGTTGTTCGCTCTCTATCACCGGTAATCTGTTAGTTACTTCAGAAATATTGCTTTTTCAGTTCTCTTTTTATAATTTCGAGGCAGCCGAAAAACAAAACCGTAGAACGCAGATGAGTAAAAATCTGATTAATTTCGAAGGGTTTAACTTGAAGTCGACGAGGAGGTCATAAAGGACTACATTATAAGCTACTTGATATTATGTGTCTTTCAAATTCCCGTAAGTACTAATTTGATCTTTGTATTACAAGCATTTTAATTGAATACTCGAACACAAGTTACGGTTTTTGAAGAAGAAATTAAAAACAACAATCAAACATCACATAGGCTTTACCGGTTTAAACATCAGTACAGGACACGATTTTCATCTGTAAGATATGGATTGTTTAACATCTTCACGTTGATTACTTTGTACCTATTAAAGTTAATTAGATTACCTACTTAGAAAAAGACAGCCGGGTAGGTTGGCCATGTAGAGCGACGTGCCCTTAGTTAAGTGGGCCATTGTGCCCAACACCATGCTGGAGTCATTGTAGTTCATTTGTGATAAACGTTTGAACATTTATCGCCGCATACAATACCAAAATAGTCCTTAATCTAAGAACTGTACTCGCTGTACTTACGGATTTCGTAAGAGAGTGGTTTTGGTGTATATAAAAAATATTCCTAGCAAGCAAAATTTACTTCTACTCCACACGCACTAACGATTTTGTGAAAAGACGATGCGATTCCAGCCACAATGATACATACCAGATGCCACTTTCATTAGCAATTTAAGGAAACCATACCGACTACCCATCGTGCCCCTACGGCCGTTGTGCCCTAATATCCGCTACATAACTACAGAAATAAATACGTCGCAACTACGTGGCATAATGCCCAGTGACGCTCAACAGAAAGTCCGAATTCGTGGAAAAATGTTTCGATATGCTAATTTTGGAACCATGTCAAAGTCATTCCCTGCATTCCCTGATGTGTTAACATCAGTGCGTTTTTTTCTAAAAAGAAAGTTTGAGTGTACTCCAGCATTGGATATAATAGAGCGAAAATTACTTATAACTGAAGCATGAGATACCACCCGTCTGCTTTTATCCATGACGTCATCAACATGTCTTAACTACAAAAAAATGGTATCGGACTCTTCAGTTGACTTTACTACAGCTCAAATAAAGGTTTACAGTCTCACTTTTGTCATCCACTGATGTTGAACTTCTTGGCTTTTAACTCGCACACGAATTATTGACAGTTTTTTGTTTTTTAGATGCAGGAGAACAAGTAAAATAGTTTGTCAGTTTTCTGCTCATCTCTTACCTCCAACTTAACTTACAGGTTGCGACGAAAGGCAGGACACACTGTAAAACTTCGCACAACCGATAAGAACGGAACAGCAAACGCAAACGAATAAAGAACAACAAAACAAAGTTGGCAATGAATCGCGAAGAATAGTGGTAGCGGGACCTTAGAGACATCTACCGGTAGCTCGGCGTTTGAGCGTACGCATATCCGTTTAGCACTACCATCGCCCACTATGAGCGGGCGAGGGCACTACATGCTTGTCGAACTGGGTGCCAGCGATTCAGTTGTCGAGAACGGTTGCCGCAGCTTCGAAATGCTAGAAACAGTTAATGACATAGCTTTTCCCACCAAAAACTGCAGTGTTATCGTTCGTGTGGCAATTACCAACACGAAGAAATGGAATAAAAATTTACGTCAGTAAAATAAATCTTTGGCACTCTTCCAAGTTCTCAACATCGTAAAAAAATTACTTTGTCGAAGAAAAAGTTTAGGGTACGCATCTCCCAGCGTTCCCCCAGAAAAACAGCACTGGTTAACTCAGATCTAACCATGCTGTTGCTTCTTCTAGTAATTGTTTACCACAATTTCCTTGCTTTCACCCGCCAGGGTAGCCGAGAGATTGCCTGCACGGTAGCTCAGCGTGTTCGGTCAGAGGACTAGCTGCTCTCTGTAATTAAAAAAAACTGAGTTAATGGATCAACAACGAACTGAAACGGGTGTCCTTCGACGTCCGCCCAGAGCAGATACAACGAACAAAAACGAACAAAATGAAATTAAAAAGGAAAAAAAAGGAGTGCTTATGCACTGCTTTCTGAACTCGGGTAGGTGTGCAGGCCCCGGATCGAATCCGCCCGGCGATTAAACGACGAGGGCCGGTATGCAGCCAGCCTGCATGTAGTTTTTAGGCGGTTTTCCACATCCTACTAGGTGAATACCAGGCTGGTCCCCACGTTCCGCCTGAGTTACACGACTCGCAGACATCTGAAAACGTTTGCACTACTTCATGGCTTACAATTGATGCAGACATATGGGGTACACTAATGAAATTACAATGAAATCCAGACCTTTAGCTGCTTACATGCGTTGATAAATATCAACGTGGAAGTGGAAAATATGTGACCCGAATGGTACTCGAACCTGGGATGTCCTGATTACATGGCAGACACTATTCGTCTGAGCCACTGAGGTGCAGAGGATAGTGTGACTGTAGGGACTTTTAAATGACTCGCTCCCCTTGAGATGCACATTCCCAACGTATTATCCACACACTACATTTGTAGTGCCCCTGCCCTGTATACTCATTACTCGCGGCAGTCAATCTACTGATTCCCGTAAGAGTTCGGGGAATGTGAGTGCATCCGCACTGAAGAAGATCATTGGCCTGTAAGCCTTATCTATATGAAGATAGTATCTGTTCTTTCGGAAATGTCCATCTTCGTATAGGGGTACACTAATTCCGTCCCGAGGGGTTTGGGGTGGCGACAGGAAGGGCATCCAGCCACCCTCTGCAACTAACACCGCCGAATCCATAGTAGCATGGCCAACCTCGCGTTGAAGCGGGACAGAGGCCCAAAGAAAATTTTTCTTTTCGTTTCTTACCAGCTAACTTAATTTTAATAACCCTCTTTAATACACCTTGAACGCTGGTGTTCTCCTCTTTTCCAGCCTTACTACAGCCTGTGATTCGCATTTATACATTCGTACATTGCTGTGCTCTAGCTGCTACGTGTACATTCTCTGAAATATCTCTCTTAAATTATATGATACAAGTAGACCAAGAATACTCTTTTGGCATGTGTCAGGATGCTTCTCATATTCTCCTTGCTTCGTTACGTGTTATTTTTCTTCAAGAGCAGAAGAACTTCTTCATTTCATCCACAAGTATATTACGGTATTCCAAATTCTGATGCTAAAAGTGTGTCACTGGTCTCATTTCTGCTTCTCCTTATTATTTTCGCCTTTCTTTCGTTCATTTTTAGTGCTTATTCTGTGTTCAGTAAGCTGTTATTGATTCTTGTATCTTCTACATATTAGTCATCTTCCCTTAGGGTGAACAAACTTTTTTCTGAGGATTTCAACCTTCTTGTATCACATTACATTGTCGTATATATTTTCTAGCTCAACAAATAGTATGAACGTCTCTTGATTCCATTCTAGCTATCATTATCAAGAGCACGTCAGAATTGCTCTCTGGTATCCTTATCTTTTCCAAAGTCAGACTGGTTATCAACTAATGGTCCACTTCTCGTTCTTCTACATCTTATTCTGATCAGCAACTTCGATAAATGAACTTTCAAGCTGATTGTCCGAAAGTAACTTTTGCTACCAACCTGCCTGAATGGAAGATGTTCTTCCGAAAGATCGATGATATATTTTCAGTCTTACAGACCTTACAGACTAAACTGAATGCTGGCTTCGTCGTCATTTGCCGCCATGGGTTTCTATATATCAAAGGAATGTCATCCGTCATTTCTACGTTATCTGACGGCAAGTCTTTGAAAGCTGTATCACAACCGTAATGTGCTCCAAAAGCTAGAGAAAATTTTTGAAGCCGATTTTGCGATTTTATCTCTGTAGGTCCTTATAATGTGTAAATAGAGCACTGATTCCTCGGTTTTAGTGTATCAGTTACTATTGTGTTGTTCTGCGGTCTGCGTGGCACGTGACGTGATGTGGCGTTTCAACTGGTGCCAAATACAACACAAAACAAGTGAACGCCTGCTGTTCATAGCGCTTTTCCACTTCTATTTCGGCAAAACGGCACTTCAATGGGGTAAACGTGGCGTAATATTTTAATTTCCCTTTCACATAACACACAGAAAAAGGAAACTACTTTGTCAGCACCGGTCCTTCCCGCTGTGATCTCCGGTTTCCATGAAAGCGTGGTAAAATGCAGCGTGACATTTTAATTGCAAGGGCGGTGCGCTGTGTCACTGCCTGCTGTCATCGGCTGAAATATGACGCCGCCGCGGCAAACAATACGCTAGGTTTTCCCTTTGACTCCTTTCAAATACGGAACGTAAAAGAGTGTTCCGCCACGAAGGGGATAGCGCTGCATTTCAGAGAGCGGCATTTTTGTGACTTTACATTGTGGGGTATGAAAAGTAATGCCGGTCGTTGGTCTTTTTTTTAAACTAGTGAGTCCTATAAATATTTTGAGAATGCTTGGGTTGCCAGGATACCTGTTGTTGCCTGAAATACGGTTTAGGTGATTATCTGAAGACCAAATCCGCCGTTCTATCGACTGCACTAGTTGCAATATATGAAACATGAGAACAAAGGAATTTGGTCATTGTGAACCAAGCTTTCAACATCATGTTATTAAAGATAAGAGGCTTTGCAACTGTAGCCTCTAATTTCAGTCTAACATTATATTTTCATCGGTAGATAGCTGTAACACTCCCAAGAAAGTTTTCTTTCTTCATGTTATGAAATTTGTATTTATCAGAACTGTTTGCAACTATTCGTGAAGAAAATGCAGAAGTTCTGACGTGGAGCTCGTCCGCCATTTGCGTGATCCACATACTGATTAGCAAATTATCAGCTCATATAGGCCTACCGTGCATCTGCAGTTTCTCAGATACCAAGTCTGACACTCAGTTAACGATACAATATACATGATTGACCGATTGCGTTATGCACTCGATTTATCAAAGTTACGTTTGGCCATGTCTCCAACTTTTCATTTTCCTCCGACATCATTCTGCAGTAGTAGGAAATCAAAATTGGAATAAAGAAACACTGCTCGGCTGATTTGATTTGACTATCTGCTGCGAAGTGGTAGGTGACTACCACTGTATTCCTTACGTTGCCTATTTTCCTTCCACCTTCTCAGGTTGGCGAGGTAGTATTTCCAACTTGCAATGGCGACTATTAAGGACCATTGTTAAAAAATAATAAAAAAAAATTCTAAAAATTGCATTTCTTGCCATGTACTAATTGCCGGTATTTCTTTTCATGATCGAGGAACTGTTGAAAGCACTGTTACGTGGACGTTATATACAAATGAAACTGGAGAATGAAGATGAATGGAAAAATTAATATACTATCAAGTAATGAAGAAAAATTGTAAAGATCAGTGCAATTCGAAACAGTATGAAATTAATCCAGATAATAGAAGATTTACTGTGGCCTTTCACTGCTTAAGGTATTGAGTGCTAGGCTGTTTTCCTTACGCTTTTATTTACAGACTCAGGAGTACACTATTATTTCTGCCGCCCGAGTGGCCGTGCGGTTCTAGGCGCTACAGTCTGGAACCGAGCGACCACTACGGTCGCAGGTTCGAGTCCTGCCTCGGGCATGGATGTGTGTGCTGTCCTTAGGTTAGTTAGGTTTAATTAGTTCTGAGTTCTAGGCGACTGATGACCTCAGAAGTTAAGTCGCATAGTGCTCAGAGCCATTTGAACCAACTATTATTTTTGCGGTACATACTTCCACATTATACAGTTTACAGGTAACAGTAGCGAACACAATACTAATCATTTTAGCTGACCTAAGATGGATGATTTTCGTATTAATATTTTCCGCAGTGAGTTGACATTATTAAAGAAAAAGCTACACTGCGATTTGTTAGTGTCTAAAAATCATGGTGAAGTTCTGAAAGAAACAAATAATGGACGAAACAAATATTAGTAACATAGTTTCGAAGGAGGAAAACAGTGAAGTGGAAAGCAATAGCATTGTGGAAGATATTAATGCTGCAGCGTTTGAAATGAGTACGCCAGCTGAAAATAGCATAATTCAGCCACATATTCAGCCAAATATTAGAAAAGTACAGACTGCAAATGAAACAGTTCAACCTTCAGCTAAGTTGTCGTTTTCGCCAGCACAAAAATCCTGGTGAACTAACTATGTAGGCAATGACGCAAGAAAAAGCTTTCTGCAATTGTTACTCTAAGTACTAATGTATCACAAGAAATCACCAATACACCATCAGCCATAATGACATGTTATTGATTGGAATACTGGTTATATGATCATCTGAAGACTCTCATTCTACCTACTGCATTAGATATAAGAAGATAGGAATTCAGTTAAGTCTGAACAAACACTTCATCATCATATAGAGGATAAGATGCTTTGTGACCACAACCACTAATTTCAATCTAACCTGTTTTTCATATCTTGATAGCTTTTCCATATGACGCTTCGTTGAACCTCTGTCTTGTTTAATCTACGAGGGCGTGCGGAAAAGTTATGTCTCTGAAATTTTTGTTTTACAACTCTTAGAGATTTCAAAATAAAACAAATATCTTTAGCATTTTGTATCCTTAGTCTTTATATCTACATATCTGCAGCCCTTTACCGCTACAGGGCTCCGAATTTATTGTGTGTACCATGGCGATGTTTAACGTAACTACATCGGTGAGCGAGAAACATCGTGCTGTAATGTAGATTCGAATTCGGACAGCTCGTGAGCATACGGAGCTCCCTCTCTTTCAGCATCGCAACGCCAAAACACACGAGTGCTGCGGCACCTATAACAGTCCGACTCATTCGGTTCACTGTCATCGATTATCTTCCATAGAGTCCACACTTGGCGCCATTCGATTTTCATCCGTTTCCAAAACTTAAAGAGCACTTTCGAGGACTTCACTTTCATAATAATGAAGCAGTGCAAGCAGAGGTGAGGCTGTGGTTCCGTCAACTAAAGCAATCGCTCTATAGAGGCGGTATCAACAGATTGTGTCTCTTTTGGAGAAATGGTTTCGTCGCCAGGGTAACTCGACGATAAATAAAGTTATATACATAAAGAATAAATATGCAGAATGTTAATAACTTTTGTTTCATTTAACAATATTGAAGAGTTTTCACATAAAAAATTTGCTTTCCGTCATTTAATTTGCTAAGGACCACCTGATTTGTTTTTTCTCTGAGTGCAACTCGTTCTCAAAGCTGTCGTCGATGTATATGTTTCCATCATTTCATACTAGTGTTAATCTTTTCTGTCCATTGTCCAGATTTCACATTCTTAGTGTGGACCATTCCAGTCGAAAGATTTAGCAAAGGAATTAAATTCAGCAGCTCTAGGTTCATGAATTTTCTAACTGTAAGATCTTTCTTGCACTGGGGCAGCACACTTTCCATGTTCCGGAGTGCATTTACTACCTTCCCGAAATACTAGACAGTAATAACACTAGCAAAATTCTACTGTTAGTATTGCAATGATTTTCGGTCGATTCTGTTCTGCTATCCTCATCTTCAACTGTTTACCCTTTAGTACTATTTGAGCACAGTTGGTGAATAAATGACTTCCTTGTTCTGATTCGTTACAGAATGGTATCACAAACGGAAAATCATTGAGCAGAAGAGAAAGAAATATGATCTTATATAATAAATTCAGAACATTACACCTGTTATCCCCCTCATAAAAGTGAGGGGGATGAAAGAAACGGATGTTTTCTTACAGAAGTGTCAGTCCATTCTGTGATTTGACGGGGAAACTTAGGGAAACATTTTTAGCGTTCACGACGGTGCTGTAGACAGTACTGAAAGGGAACAGAAAAACCGTAGACGGTTCCTAATTTGGCAACTACGTTGTAGATGACAAATCGAAAACAAATGAATCGCTCTATGTGGAGAGTGGGAATTTTCTGTCAAGCTAAGCCGTTAAATTGGAAACTATATGGGAAGCTATTCACGTTTATTTGTGAAGTGCAAAATCAGTTAAATTCCTGGAACAACCTACTATTTGAACGTTTTCTGAATGCCAAACTATTATCTTACGTGAAATACTATCAAGGGAATTACAAATACTGTAGAAGAGAAAATTAACTGTATCTTTAAGCAAGCTAGAGTAGGGATTAGCTACCACGACAAAAATCCTTTACAACAGAACGTTCTGCATAACAAAATTAGAGCTACGCCGCTGTCCAGCTCTGAAGTATGTCGAGTAGGTAGGAAGATATGATCACTGTGCTTTACTTGTCCAAAGGTGTGAGAATTTGCTGTCAGATTACAAAAACATGTGACGCTAACGTAGCAGTACCTCGACTTCTCAGCCCATTTGAACGAAATAGCACACAAAGTATCAGATATCGAAAACTTTCCTACTGCTATGCGCAAATCGAATAAAGGAGAAACTATGAATACTTTCTGGAAAACAGAAATTTACGACCAGTTGGAGCAGCAGACAAAATCCTTTTAAGCTAACAAATACATTAATTGACAAAACGTCCTTAAATGATTTCAGTTGCATTGTTAAAGAAGATAGACATTCCAGTGAAACCTAATATTTTAATT
Source organism: Schistocerca nitens (assembly GCF_023898315.1). Taxonomy (NCBI): domain Eukaryota; kingdom Metazoa; phylum Arthropoda; class Insecta; order Orthoptera; family Acrididae; genus Schistocerca; species Schistocerca nitens. The sequence continues at coordinate 121,733,729 of NC_064622.1, read as the reverse complement.
TACGCACTGCCATCCATATATATGGACTCGTTTAATTAAGCTATCAGACAACTCAGACTGTAGACAACGTAGGAACATAAATCTTGTACGTTATATTATGCTAGTGTTTTGAGGAAGATATTTACTGCTATATAAGGTTTCATTTGGTAGCTAATCATCTGTATGTCAAATAGATAGTTTCCAACACTGACGCTGTTCCAGAGATGTGATGCCACAAACAAGATGCGAAATCATAGGGGTCATACGATAAGATACACAGACGTTTGTACAGGGTGCGGTAGCGTTCATAGTAGGATATTAAAAACACACCATCAAGCAGTAACTGTAATTTATTTATTAACTCTTATGTCAATTAATAGTTAAAGGTATGTCATTTACTAATGTGTAAGTCATTGTTCATTGCATGGATTACTTTTTGAATATGACTCTTGTCAAATGTTGCCCCCTCTGCACAATACATTCATCTAGGCGGCGATGGAAGGTTTCCGTAACTCGTCGTAACGTATTCCCTGGGACATTGCCGACGGTAGTCCTGATGCGATCCTTCAACTCAGGAATGGTGGCCAGAATTTCCATGGACTTTCTGCGACAGACATTTCCTGGTAGAGTAATTTCTCGTTTTGGTGACATTTCCTTGCCGCCTCGCCCAACTGACCTTTCATGTGCAGACTTTTTCCTTTGGGGCTACCTGAAGCATGAAGTGTTTCGAACACGTTGTGCCACCATTCCTGAGTTGAAGGATCGCATCAGAACTGCCGTCGGCAATGTCCCAGGGAATACGTTACGACGAGTTATGGAAACCTTCCAAAGCCGCCTAGGTGAATGTGTTGTGCAGAGGGGCATCATTTGACAGGAATCACATTCAAAAAGTAATCCACGCAATGGACAATGACTTACACATTATACAGGGTGATTCAAAAAGAATACCACAACTTTAGGAATTTAAAACTCTGCAACGACAAAAGGCAGAGCTAAGCACTATCTGTCGGCGAATTAAGGGAGCTATAAAGTTTCATTTAGTGGTACATTTGTTCGCTTGAGGCGCTGTTGACTAGGCGTCAGCGTCAGTTGATGCTAAGATGGCGACCGCTCAACAGAAAGCTTTTTGTGTTATTGAGTACGGCAGAAGTGAATCGACGACAGTTGTTCAGCGTGCATTTCGAACGAAGTATGGCGTTAAACCTCCTGATAGGTGGTGTATTAAACGTTGGTATAAACAGTTTACAGAGGATGGGTGTTTGTGCAAAGGGAAAAGTTCTGGACGGCCGAGAACGAGTGATGAAAATGTAGCACGCATCCAGCAAGCATTTGTTCGCAGCCCAGGAAAATCGACTCGCAGAGCTAGCAGAGAGCTGCAAATTCCACAATCAACTGTATGGAGAGTCCTACGAAAAAGGTTAGTTATGAAACCTTATCGTCTGAAATTGGTTCAAGCACTGTCTGCAGCTGATAAGATTAAAAGAATCGATTTCTGTGATTTTATCCTTGCTCAAATGGAAACAGATGAATCTTTCGTTTCAAAGATTGTGTTTAGTGATGAAGCAACTTTCCACACTAACGGGAAAGTCAACCGTCACAATGTCTGTATATGGGACACTGAGAATCCGCGGGAAACAACTCAGTATGAACGTGACTCGCCTAAGGTGAACGTTTTCTGTGCCATTTCAGCCAATATTTTGGTCCCTTTTTCTTCGAAGGTGCTACTGTAACTGGACTACAGTATCTGGAGATGTTAGAGAATTGGCTGTTCCCTCAGCTCGAACAAGAAGCACAACAATTCATATTTCAGCAGGATGGAGCGCCACCACATTGGCACTTATCTGTCCGTAACTACCTGAACGTCAACTACCCGAGGCGATGGATCGGCCGCCAGGCAGCCCGTGACAGAGCACTTCATTACTGGCCTCCAAGAAGCCCTGATCTTACCCCCTGCGATTTTTTCTTATGGGGGTATGTTATGGATATGGTGTTTCGGCCACCTCTTCCAGCCACCATTGATGATTTGAAACGAGAAATAACAGCAGCTATCCAAACTGTTACGCCTGATATGCTACAGAGAGTGTGGAACGAGTTGGAGTATTGGGTTGATATTGCTCGAGTGTCTGGAGGGGGCCATATTGAACATCTCTGAACTTGTTTTTGAATGAAAAAAAAACTTTTTAAATACTCTTTGTAATGATGCATAACAGAAGGTTATATTATGTTTCTTTCATTAAATACACATTTTGAAAGTTGTGGTATTCTTTTTGAATCACCCTGTATATGACATACTTCTAACTATTAATTGACATAAGAGGTAATAAATAAATTACAGTTACTGCCTGATGGTGTGTTTTTAATATCCTACTATGAACGCTGCCACACCCTGTATTAGCATGAGTCTGTCATTATTGCTGCTAATTTCTTGGTAATTAAACTGCTTTAAAGAAAATTGCTAATCAAATTAAACTACGTGATTTCAGAGACATTTTCCAGTTTCAAGAATCTATGACGTACATATAGACGCTGAAGCGACGAATGAAATTTTGTACCCATTTTTAAGTTTTTAACTACCTAACCTAATACATAACAAATAAAGTATGTAAAACTACACACTGAGATGGCGAAAGTGATGAGATACTTTCAGATACCGTGTCGGACAATCTTTTGCACAGCACAGTGCGGCAACTCGACGTGGCTTCGACTCAACAAGTCGCCGGAAGTCCCCTGCAGAAATACTGAACCATGCTACCTCTATAGCTGCCCATAATTGCGAAAGTGTACACGAACTGGCCTGTCGGCTGTGTTGCATAAATTTTCGATGGACGACCAAATCATTCTCTCGAATTTTTGTGAATGTTGTTCAAACCATTCGCGAACAACTGTGGCCTGGTGACATGGGGCATTGTCATTCATGAAAACTCCATCGTTGTTTGGGAACGTGAAGTCCGTGAATGTCTGCAAGTAGTTTCAAAGTAGCCGAAAATAGTCATTTCCAGTGAATGATCGATTCAGTTGGGCAATGGACATAGTCCACTTGACATAAACACAGCCCACATCATTACGGAGCCATCAACAGTTTGCACGATGCCTCGTTGACAACTGGGGTCCATGGCTTTATGAGGTCTGCACCACACTCCAACCGTACCATCAGCTCTTACAACTGCAATCGGAAACTACCTGACCAAGCCACGATTTTACATTCTTTTAGGGTCCAATTAGCCAAGTCACGAGCCCATGAGAGGCGCTGCAGGCGATGTCGTGCTGTCAGCAAAAGCACTCGCCTCGGTCGTCTGCTGTTATAGCCCGTTAAATCCAAATTCCGCCGCACTGTCCAGACGGATACGTTCGTCGTACGTCTCACATTAATTTTCGCTGTCATTTCACGCCGGCCGCTGTGGCCGGGCGGCTCTAGGCGCTTCAGTCCGAAACCGCGCTGCTTCTACGATCGCAGGTTCGATTCCTGCCTCGAGCATGGGAGTGTGTGTGTTCTCCTTAGGTTAGTTAGGTTTAAGTAGTTCTAGGTCTAGGGGACAGATGTCCTCAGATGTTAAGTCCCATAGTGCTTGGAGCCATTTGAATCATTTTAATTTGTCATTTCACGCAGTGTTCCATGACTGTTACTACTGACAACTCAACACAAACGCCGCTTTTCTCCGACGTCAAGTGAAGGCCGCCTGCCACTCCATTGTGTGTACTCTCGGTACACTCTTGACACTGTGAATCTCGGAATACTGAATTCCCTAACGATTTCCTAAATTGAACGTCCCTTTCCTCTTGCTCCAACTACCATTCCTCACTCAGCATCTGTTATATCCCGTTTAATCCCGTACTCACTTCGCCTTTCACGTGAATGACCTGAGTACATATGACAGCACCGGCAATGAAATACTTGGCAGGTTTCCAAGCTACGGGCTATGAGAGCAGCAGCTCTTGGCCTGACCGCTCAATTTCCCCTCCACCTCGCCAACGAATTGGCTCCTCGGACCGATTTCGCCAGTGTGAGACAGGAGGGTGTACAGAGGGTGAATCACCTAAAACTTTCACCGTAAATATTGCGGAAATGGAAAGTGCTATTGATGTGCGGATTTCAAGAGTGAATTACCAGTCGTATTGTTCGCCAATCAACAAATTGTAATAACACTCAGAAGGTGTGTATTGAACAATCTGAGGATCGGGTAAACTAGAATGTCAGAGGCGTTTGTTGCATGATTCTAGTTCCGGTAGTTGACGAGATACCGTATATTGAGAAGTTCCTACATCGACTCTTGAACAATACTTGTGGTAGCACGTATTAAAGAACAACACAAGTCCATACACTAGTTACGTTGTTTGTGTCCACTGAAGATACAATTAACCATAATAGATTTTGTTGAAGATGACCACAGGCAGCGGCAGTAGACTCTTCCAGCCTCGTATGGAACGACTGCTGAGGTACCGGTAACTTTTCAGCGCAGATGTCCGAGCAGGTTGCAGTAATACGTCGTTGCATATCATTGGGTGTAGTTGCTGTGTCCTTGTAGACAGTGTCTTTCAGCTTTCCTCACAGAAAAAAGTCTATAGGCGTCAAATCCGAGGAACGAGCCGGCCAAGGTACAGGTCCTCTGCGTCCAATCCGACGATTTGGAAATAATTTTTGAAGACATTTTATAGTACTTCGTGCCCTGAGGGCTGGCTAACCACCATGTTGGTACCACAGGTTCCATCTAGTCTGCAGAGAAACGTCTTCTAGCACCTGTGGAAGATGGGCTGTTAGGAGACTGCGATACTTGCGCGTTCATTGTTGCGTCTAGGAAGAACGGGCAGCCGGCCGAAGTGGCCGTGCGGTTAAAGGCGCTGCAGTCTGGAACCGCAGGACCGCTACGGTCGCAGGTTCGAATCCTGCCTCGGGCATGGATGTTTGTGATGTCCTTAGGTTAGTTATGTTTAACTAGTTCTAAGTTCTAGGGGACTAATGACCTCAGCAGTTGAGTCCCATAGTGCTCAGAGCCATTTGAACCATTTTGAAGAACGGGCCTGTGACGTTATGGTTCACTGTCCCACACTTTACGATCCATAGACACTGACGTTCCATCTAAAGAAGAAAAGGGGGATTGTCAGGACACCAACTGTGGACGTTTCGACGGTTCATCTGTCCATGATTGGTAAATGTGGCTTTATCACTAAACAAGATACATGATGCCTCTGGAGTATCCTGTCTTAATGCCCGTGAACAGATGTTAAAAGATTCTTGTATTCGTTTCCGTGCAGTTCCTAATGGAGACAGATGTGATAGAGGTGGAACATATGTCAATGGATAATGCGTAGGACACTTCCCTTACTCACGGTTGTACCTCGTGCGATTGTTCGCAAGTTAACCAGTGGATCAGCCGCCACAACAGCAAGAACATTAATTTCTACCTCTTCTGTCGTCACTTGTTTCCCTCTGTTACGCTGCCTAGGTGTTACAGTTTCCCTTTCACCACTTTGAGGAAGTTGATAAATAATTACTGAAATGGTTGCCGTCTCCTGGGACATCTTGGCACATACACCTTACAATAACGATCTGCATTGTTGCTACAGTGTCCATACACTATGAATAAGAATGTCTGCTTTTCCTGTATTGGTAACTCCCACCGTCCAGTCACGATCTACTACTTGGACTGTCACACACTACCTGACTAGGAAATCGCAATGCACTCAAGGAAGAAACGAGCACAGTATAAACATACATAAGAACATCGTACGTAGCAATTACGTAGGTTGAGTGGCATAAACAAGTGTTGATAAAAAAGCACTCCGTCTTCAGGCCACGAGTGGCCTACCGGGACCATCCGACCGCCGTGTCATCCTCAGTGGAGGATGCGGATAGGAGGGGCATGGGGTCAGCACACCGCTCTGCCGGTCGTTATGATGATATTCTTGACCGAAGCCGCTACTATTCGGTCTAGTAGCTCCTGAATTGGCATCAGGAAGCTGAGTGCACCGCGAAAAATGGCAACAGCGCATGGCAGCTGGATGGTCACCCATCCAAGTGCTGGCCACGCCCAACAGCGCTTAACTTTGGTGATATCACGTGAAGCAGTGTATCCACTGCGGCAAGGCCGTTGCCGCATAAATAAGTGTTGATGTGGAAACTTTTCAAAATATGATTTCTCGTAAACAACTCGCACTAGGACTCGGTAAGAAACACCACAGACATTCCAGTTTACCCCAATTTTGGTTTGTTGCAGTGTATAAGCATTGAGCCATTTAAAAAAGTGTCTCATAGCACAAACAGTTCACTTTCTAAGTATTATTACAATCAGTTTATTGGCTAACAGTACGAGCCCCCGAATATCAATCTATTATGTGAAAACCGCTAATCAACAGCACTTTCCATTTCTCCAACATTTTCGGTGCAAGTTTTAGGTGATTCACCCTGTATATGAGAGCGTCCGCTGGAAGGTAATAATTGAAAGGAACAGTGTCCTTCCAAACAAGACTTGTCCACCTAAGATCACGATAACGGAGACAGTTATTAAATTAAAACTCAGCTCGCGGTGTCGGTGGAGTACAAGAGAGAAGAAACCTACCATATTTTATATTCTACAGACTCCATGCTTTGTATTTTAATTTACATTACGTTCATTCTACAACGTTTGTGCTCATAGATTTTATCCTATCGTATGTCGATTGTCATGTACTGACAGTGCTCATCTTTCGACGGTGTTTTGGAGATGTATTAGTGATCATGCATGGTTCCGATAGGATACACATCTGCCGTTTCATCCAAAGTTTAACCTGGGAGTGACATGTTTTACGCGCAGTTGTCGCTTGGAATTCGTTGCACATGAAGTATTAGTTTTGTGTGTACATCGCTTTATTGTCTCCTTTGTTCGGTAGGTTATGTTGACTACTAGCGCTTTTAGAATTATGTTAATACCTTTAGCTGCTGACGGGCATTGATATATATCAACGGGGACAGGTGGAAATGTGTGCTCCGACCGGGACTTGAATCGGGATCTCCTGCTTACAAGGCAGACGCTCTATCCATCTGAGCCACCGAGGGCATAGAGGATAGTGCGACTGCAGGGACTATCTCGCGCACGCCTCCCGCGAAACCCTCATTCTCACCTTGTATATCTCCAGACTACATTCATAGTGTTCCACCCCAACACACTCATTACTCGTGGAAGATATTCTTACCAAGTCCCGTAAGATTTCGGGGAATATGTGTGCATCCGCACAGGAGAAGAAGATCATGGCCGGTATTGCTAGAACTATTTAGTTATATGGAAATGGTGCATGTTCTTTCGAATGCTTTTAGTTTTATCGTTTTATTCTATATGCAGATATGACATGAAGATTAACCTCCAGTGTATGCAACAGGTCTTCGTGCAGTCAAAACACGATAAACAGCTATTGCGTGTTTGGACATTCGCTGAATTTTAATATAGACTATCTTACCGTCTCTGATTTTAAATTGATTGTCCTTCACATTATGTACAAGTACAAAACGTTTTGTCTTACACCCTATACTGACAATACTAGATCGGCGGGAACCACGAATTGATATAAACTGAACTCGTAATATGAGGGTTTAATAATCTAGGGTTAACACAGGACCTAAGCTAAACAAATTATTGTATCTGTTGGTTATTTTCGTTTTCAGTGTTTCGGAGTGAGCAAATATTTGTATCAGATTCAGGAAACATTTATATCAGATTGTACAGCAAGTATGGATTAATAGATATTAATCTTAATATTTCGTTTACGAAAATGCAAAGATGAAGAAATATCAGAAACAAAATAAGATGAATTCACAAAAACGGCACCGTTAAGAAAAATACCATGATAAAACAGCTATTTATCAGGGAGAGTCGGGCGCTGTGGCCGAGCGGTTCTAGGCGCTTTAGTCCCGAACCGCGCTGCTGCTACGGTCGCAGGTTCAAATCCTGCCTCGGGCATGGGTGAACGTGATGTCCTTAGGTTAGTTAGATTTAAGTAGTTCTAAGTGTACGGGACTGATGACAGTTATTTAAGGCCCGTAGTGCTTAGAGCTATTTGAACCACTTGTCAGGAAGAAGACAAAAGATTATAGCCAGCAGAGATTATATTCAGCAAAATATCAACAGGATACAATAGACATGAAAGGATAAGACATAGACGTGCAGGCTACGTGTATAAACTATAAATAATCTTATTCAGCATTACAGAAAAACGGCTAAAACTCTCAGACAGAGTGTACTGTAATCGTCTTCCCAAAGAGAGATATATACAGAAGAGCCAAAATTTATGTCGACCTGTTTTATAGCGTGTTGGCCCACTATTCAAATACAATACAGTAGCAGTTCTGCTTGCTACGGTTTCTAAAAGTCCTTGATGGGATTCCAGAATTATGTGGCCCCAGCTGTCTACGCACAGGTCGAGTAATTCCCGCAAACTATGTGATGGTGGTTTACGGTCACGTAGCGGGCGCCTGACATGTGTTCCTTTGGATACAGATAGGCATATCTGCTGGTCAATATATCAATGTGAGTTCACTATAACACCCCTCAAACCACTGTAGCACGACTCTGACCATACTAAACGGACAGTTATCCTGCTAGAAGATGTCGTCGCTGTAGGGGGGTCTTCAAGCATGGTGCGATGCAGGTGGTCCCTAAGAATGTTCACGTTGTTCACTTGTCATGATGTCTTCGATTACCACCACAGATCATAAGGAAGGCCAACTCAGTGTACTCCATAGCATAATTCTACCCTCACTGGTCTGCATCTTTGGAGCGGTGCATGTTTCGTGCAGCCATTCGTATGGGTGGTGGCATATAAATACCCATCCACCAACGTGCCGGAACAAGAACTTTGACTCATTCGACAGGCGACACGTTTCTATTGATCCACGGCGAAAACTCATTGATGCTGTGCCCACTGAAATCACAACTGACAATATCGTTGGGTCAACAAGGAACACGCAGGGGTCGCGTAATGTGGAACTCCGTGTTCCACAATCGTCTTTGAACGGTGTGCTGCGGAACACTTGTGCCTGCACGAACATTGCATTCTGTCGTCACATCTGCCACAGATCGCTGCGTGTCCTCAATTACACAGTGGCGGATCTTACAATATACACGTTTTCTGATGAGACGTGGTGGTCGAAAACCAAACGACTTATTCGTTATTTCACCGTCCTTCAACCACTTTCCATAGGTACTCATGACAGTAGAACGCCAAAAGGCGACCAGCTATGCCGTTTCATAGGTTCCAGTTTGCAGGAGCAGCGCCACAACAATGTCAAAACCGCTTCTATCAGTGGATTTCCGCATTTGCGGCCCGTATTTTCCCTATAATGACTGCCCATTCGTCTACCTTCCGCTTACATTCTTCCCTTATTGCGTCACGTGACGGCTACGCTACCTGGAGACACTGAATCTCCCGGTGGGCAATCGTAATAATGTTCTGGCTCATCAGTGTACTGCACGTACAGAAAAAGTTGCGAATGCCACTGAAATATCCAAGAAATAAGTGAAACAGAAACAATACGATAATAAAAAGAAACGACGTGAGAGATTATACAACCTGATGCGTGATGACAGAATTAAATTTCTTTATCTGGGAAAATCTGTTAGATTATAGGTACCTTCCGTAGTCAAAATATGAAAATAAAACTCGCATAGAAGAACACTGGGAACAAGCAGAATTGGTATGTATAAAAATATTTGGCTTACCAAATACTACGCATTTTCTGCCTTCATTTCATTTTATTCTGTACATGTAATCATAAAAATAAACTGACGCTCTGGAAATAAATTAGAAGTGGAATTCAGTAACAGTAGGCGTGTATGAGAGAGATGCAAACATTTTTTATTGGACACGTCTTCATCAATTCCTCGAAATTTTAGCAGCCTTTCATAACCAGGGATGTATTATCCAGAATCGCTGCTATGTCTGACGGGAATTTTTAATGCTAATATTTTCTCTTTCGACTGAGGAAGCCAATATTTTACCCATCCCTGCAGCGCACTGAATAAACAGTTTCGTCGGACGAGGGATGTGTTAAAGGTAACCATCTATTCTTTTTCAAATACATATTTGCAGTGAATGACCGACAGAGAGAATACCGCAGTACAAATCTATTTTGCTCCTCTGGTCCTATGCTTCAGGCCGTCATAAATGTACGGAACGGGTTTTTGTACTGCCTAGCATATCTTCCCTTCTTTTCTTCTATTGTTCTCTTTTGTGCAGTTTTTCTCTTAATCATATCATACCTGACGACATCGTCTCTCAGGTATTCTCGGCATGACTGGTTAATCACCTGCTTTTAGGTGTTCATCTTGCGTGTTCATTCTGTTTCTTTCTGCACAGTGTTCCAACAGCAGACGCATTCGTTTTCTTCTGGTGCTCCTTGGTCACAGTGCATACAGATAACACGCACACAGCGAGCCCTACCTCCACTCCATGAGCCATTACCGTTCGTTAAAAATAAGCTTTCTGCTAAAGAGTGTGGTTCACGAGGCTCGAAAACCTCGCCGGAGAATAACATTCACGAACAGTGTTTCGAAAGAATAGGAACTCGTATCGACAAATAGAATGGGCCATGAAGTCAGTATCAATAACTTCTGCAGGCCAGGTCGAGACAGAGTAAAAAGAAGAAGAGCGAAGGGTTATTTAACTGTCTCATGCCCGCCGGCCGTGGTGCCTGAGCGGTTCTAGGCGCTTCAGTCCGGAACCGCGCGATTTCTACGGTCGCGGGTTCCAATCCGGCCTCGACTTGGATGTGTGTGATGTTCTTAGGTTAGTTAGGTTTAAGTTGGTCTAAGTTCTACGGGACTGATGACCACAGATGTTAAGTCCCATGGTGCTCAGAGCCATTTTTGCCTCATGCCGGCCCAATCTCTCAAAAAGTAGGTAGACTTTTACGGAAACAAAGCCACCAGCTGCTTACCTTTCCGTCAACAACGGTAACAGGTCTTCTATGTAACATAAGGGACCGAATGTATCAGACTACCAGAGAGAGGCAGACTATTAAAACAGACGAGGAAAGGTGCAGGAAATATCAGTGACATATCCGATTAAAGTATCCAAACAAATCAACTCTCATCAAAACATGAAATAAAATGCAGTGATATCAGTATCGTGGGAAAGCGTGGGACAGCGTAATTACGGAGTCTATAGAAATAAATCTGTCAGTAAATCTAATAACGCCAGTAAAAGATATCCCCTTATGTTAGTATCATGCGACATACGATTTATTACGATATCGTCGGCATAGAGGCAACATGTTTACTCTGGTGCCAGTTGTAAGTTGTCGGTTTGTGTTCTTGCCGGTAAGAGTACATCCAGTAACGGTAGCTTATTAGCTCGTTCATTACACAACTTGCGTCCTGTCGAGGCAAGAAAATTGTTTCACTCTGGAGTAGTTTCGTAGGCTAACACTAAGAAATCGTTGAGAAAAGCCGCCTGTGTCAACTACCGGAAAATTGCCAGTTACGAGGATAAGCTGGGCATGCCGAGGAGAACATTCAAGGATTGCGATACGCGGGAGCCACCGAGCGGCCCATTCCGCAAGTGAAGCGCAGTGATCTCACGCCAACAGAAAGATTCATCATTTTGCTGACAGAGCACAGTGTCACAAGGAATCCAGGTATGACGCCCCACTACCGATTCAGTTACTGGTATAGCAGAAAAGTGCGTCCGAAATAAAAAGTTACGAAAGTCTAGCCCACTAGGAGAGCTGACCACACGACAAAACTAGTACAGATGAAGTCAATGTTAACCCCACTGCAGCAGAGCACATGGAAAGAGGCAGCGCAAATATGACTCCTTTTTTTAGATCTTACTCTCAGCTGCAGCAGTCCCTTGGGGATGGGAAGGCTATGACAGTCGACCCTGTGTGCGCCTAATCGTCTTGAATCATCTACGGGGTCTCGCTGGAGAGAATCTGCCACTGCAAGCTGCAGCGCCCACTTCCGACTCAACAGTGGTGGGGTGCAGAGACTGCGATCAGTCTTCCGGCGTACTGGAGGCATGACTAGCAGGGTCTGGATGCTGTACAACATCCGCCATCGTGAGAGAGAGCCAGTGCTCCTGTTCGCATTGTTCCTGCAGCCGACACTGATGCTGCCGACCTCTGTCTCCCAAGTGGAGGCTGCAGATTGAAATCTGGTGGACGAGGCTCCTCATCCTCAATGAGTCGCAGGTTCGAATCCTGCCTCGGGCATGGGTGTGTGTGATGTCCTTAGGTTAGTTAGGTTTAAGTAGTTCTAAGTTCTAGGGGACTTATGACCTAAGATGTTGAGTCCCATAGTGCTCAGAGCCAATTCCATCCTCAATGAAACCGCTTTTCAGACCGGCCCGCAGAGGCTGCTGTCCACCGCTGTCCAGCGAAGGCCGCGCCTGCCGGCACCTGGTAGCCATCGACCGAACCGTTACGTAACAGCCACGAAACGAGTCGCCTGTGACTCAGCAGAAGTGTCAGCGATGCGCGTTCGCACCTACTGACTGGTTCCGCACTCTGATAGCCAGACGGAGCTGCCAGCGACTGGGGAGTACAGTCCTGTAATTCTGATTAATTACTGATTTGTTGTAAATAATGTTTTCTTAAGGGGCTCCGGAAAGGCTCAAAATAATGAAAAGTTCAATTTTTACCTTTTTGCGTTTTCTGAATCTGCAGACTATTACCTTTTAGTAGATATATAATTTATTCAATTCCGAAGACTACAACTATTTTTAAATTTATTTTGAAATGTGTTCTACATGGGCGTGACCCACTGTGGCGCTGTTAAACTGCTGTCAAATGGTGTTATTATTAACGTCCGTGTTCATCAGGTACATTTTAGTGATGTGAGATAAAGTATGTGTTGTGGCTAACCTGTGATGGTTCAATATATATCGCTGGTGTGATTGTCGATTGTTTCATGTTTATTTACTCTGTCGTTATCTCGAAAATATTCGTAATTAATTCTGTTTCTTGGGTCTCTGTTTTGTTGAAGTATAATAATGAGTAAAAGTAAAGTTATTAGAAATCCTCTGAAGGCTTTTAAGAAAAGGAGAAATGTTGGAAAGCCAAAGGTATGTGTTATTACTGTAAACAATAAAGACGATGAAAATCCCCAACATAGCTTGTGTCCCAAAGATGAAGACAGTTGGTGTAAATATAACAAAGGATTGCTAACTGGTGAAGTGTACACTCATAAGCATAGTGTGCCTCATGTAATAATGGAGGTGATAAAACCTATTTTCAGAGACTTAGCAGCACCTGAACTGTTGAAAAAGTGTATTCACAGAAAAACTCAAAACCCCAATGAAAATGTAAATAGTGTTATATGGTCGAGAATCCCCAAGACTGTATTTGTTGGAATAGAAACACTTCACTTTGGTGTGTATGATGCTGTTGCGACTTTCAATGAAGGCAACATTGTAAGGTGCAAGGTATTTACAGATATGGGAATGAAGATAGGTTCTAACATGGTACGAGCGATGCTTGCTTTAGACAAGGAACGCCTTCGGGCTGCAGAAAGGGCTGTAAAGAGTCTAGAAATATAAGCAAAAATAAACAGGAGGAGGAACAAGAGGAAGCTGGAGGAGGAGTTTGCAGAGGATGAAGATAATCCATCCTATGGACCTGGAATGCACTAAAAAGTTAATCCAATCTTTGTCGCTCGATTCCCAAAACTTTTATTTTCTCATACTAATTACATGTTTTCTAAGGATCTTCCAAACATATTTGTTCAAACTTTCAGTAAATGTTACACAGTACCTTCTGCATAATTTAACACAGCCTTTTTCCAAAAAACTGTATATTTTTGAATATATAAATAAAAAATTGCAAAAAAATGTTGTGAATTTTCATTACAATTGAAAAAAATCATCTTTAATAACTGAACTAAAATTTTGTAAAATCCATGTGTTAAGTTGTAGCCCATATTCCAATAAATAATCTGTAAAAAGTTCAACTTCCTACCTCAAATACTTTGTGAGGAAAGATGTAATTTATAAGCGTTATTTTAACATTGCAAGTATAGGGCGTTCCGGAGCCCCTTAACGCTCTCTGGCGTGAGCAGATACTTCTCAACACATCGTGAATCGTGCAATCCTGACAACCATAGCGTACACTGACTCCTATAGTTGGTGTCAGAAGGGGTCGATAACGCTGTGTCCGGAATCAGCGAGTGACTGCCACCGGTGAGGATATCTTCGCTAGTCCCACACCCACACTTCTACAACAGCAGCAGCCGACATTATCTGTGCAGCTCCGCTGTGAGGTCAATGGCTACGAGTAACAGTTCGCTACGAAACTGTGCCGCAAATGCCTGTTTGTTGACCTTCTTCTTGAATTTTTGGTAGTGACCTTGGTAACCCGTAAAGACCCCCACATCACATAAAAAGTGGTGTCATTTGTTAGGCCGCAAGAACCTGCGGATTTGTCTCGGTTTCGTGGGAATAAAGTGTACCTGTAGCCAGTAAGATATCAGTACTGCAGTTTATCCGAAGAGGTAAATAGCCACGTAGTTAGAGACTACAGCCGTGCAGAAACAGAATAACAACGCACTGCGTTAAAATGTAGAGGAATGGAAATTCGCTGGTGGGCAAGTAAATTCTGATTAGGGAATATCAAAACTGTTTTGAGGCTACCCCTCTCTTTTGTTGGTACTGCAGCATGTAATCTTATTGCCCCATCTTTGGGAAAAGCAACCGAAGACTGCCTTTATAGCTTTTAATAGCTGGGTCGAATTCCGCCGTGGAAATTGGAAAATAGAGAAAACGAGGTTAAATATGGCTAACTTGTGGTTAGAAGGCAACGCGAAAAGTACCGGTATGTCATATACCATGAGAACCCTTAGTAACGCCTCGACGCTTGATTAGTTGGCTATTCTAAGTACAACAGCGCAAGGTTTTTGAGAAAGGGACTGAGTTGTCCTGTCACAGAAACACGGCGAATCACTGGAGCCTTTTACGACCAAATAAAGAAATTCAATGCAGAAACGTAAGAGTTAATGCACAAAGTAGAGATCAACAGAGACATCATTTGTGAGGCAGAGAATAGGGCTCTGGATGTGATTGTAAGGGGGATTTCTGGTGATACGTCAAGGATGGTGCTATCCCTGCCGCCACTAGGGTTGGCACGTGAACAAAGGAAATCAACATTGCTACATGGAGCCAGAGTGACCGCTGTGCTTTTTCCTCTAAGGTAAAGTGTTATACACTGAAGGGCCAGAAAAACTGGTACATGTGCCTAATATGGTGTAGGGGCCCCGCTAACATGCAGAGGTACCGCAATATGACGTGGCATGCTCTCGACTAATGTCTGACGTAGTGCTGGAGGGAACTGACTCCACGAATCCTGCAGGGGTTTGCATAAATCCGTAAGAATACAAGGGTGTGGAGGTCTCTTCTGACCAGCATGCTGCAAGGCAGCCAAGATATGCTCAATAATGTTCATGTCTGGGAAGTTTGGTGACAAGCGTAAGTGTTTGAACTCAGAAGTCCGTCGGAATGTGCAATGGACATTACTGGATGTAGGTGATGAGACAGGATGGTTACGTACGTGTTGAAACGTCCCCTTTGAACAATTTATACAAGACTGTGCTTAACCTGACACACAATATTTTTAGCGCAACGCAATCTGACTTTCAGAAATCCCTACAAAGAATGGCCCTGACTAACATTAACCTATGCATTTCACAAATCGCTTACCTCACAAAAATCTTGGTTACTCGAACTACTGCAATACAGCGAGCGCCACTACTGCCAGCTAAATAAAAGATTCAAACTACTGAAGGCACTAACTACTGATAGGCATAGTTAGCAAATGAAAGATTTTAATAGAGAACAAACAATGTATTTACCTTAATAATCATAATATATATAGCAGTACATGACAAATTTCAAAACTCCGCCATTTCTCTCCCCACATCCACCACTGCTGGCGGCTCACCTCCAGCTGCGCAACGCTACGCGCTGTTCACATCCAGCTGCCGCTGCCCAACACTACAATGGCAGACAACAATGCAAACTACCCACAGACTGCACACAGCACAGCCAGTGATTTTTCACGGCTCACCTCCAACTGCGCAACGCTACGCGCTGTTCACATCCGGCTGCCGCTGCCCAACACTACAATGGCAGATAACAATGCAAACTACCCACAGACTGCACACAGCACAGCCAGTGATTTTTCATATAGAGCGCTACGTGGCGTTACCAATAAGAAAACATAAACAGCCTACTTACAGTGTCGCCTGTCAGAGTCGTATCTAGACGTATCAGGGATCCCCTATCACTCCAACTGCACACTCCCCACACCATTACAGAGCCTCCACCAGCCTGAACAGTCCCCTGCTGACATGCAGGGTCCATGGATTCATGACGTTGTCTCCATACCCGTACACGTCCATCCGCAAGATACAATATGAAATGAGACTCGTCGGAGTAGGCAACATGTGTCCAATCATCAGCAGTCCGATCTTGGTGTTGACCTAGGCGAGTCGTAAAGCTTTGTGTCGTGCAATCATCAAGGGTACACGAGTGGGCCTTCGACTCCGAAAACCCATATCGAAAATGCTTCGTTGAATGGTTCGCACGCTGACACTTATTGATGCTCCAGCACTGAAATGTGCCACAATTTTCGGAAGGGTTGCACTTCATTCACGTTGAACGATTCTCTTCAGTCGGAGTGGGTGCAGTTCTCGCAGTATCTTTTTCCGCCCGCTGCGATGTCGGAAATTTGATGTTTTACCGTATTCCTGATATATACTCGTTAAATGGTCGTAAGGTAAAAACCCCACTTCATCGCTACCTCTGAGATGCTGTGTCACATCGCTCTTGTGCCGACTATAACACCACATTCAAACTCACTTAAATATTGATAACCTGCCATTGTAGCAGCAGTAACTGAAGTAACAACTGTGCCAGACACTTGTTCTCTTATATAGGCATAACCGACCCCAGAGCCGTGTTCTGCCTGTTTACGTATCTGTGTATTTCATTACGCATGCCGTTTTCTTAGGCGCTTCACTATATGTGTGGGCGTTAAAGCATCATCACGTAGAAGTGTCATAAACCGGAACGTTATGAATGTGGCGAGATTGGCATCAAGGCTCGTGATTGCCGGCAGTTAGCACAGGACATGCAATGCCAAAATAATCGGTTGTTAACTGGGAACGGGGCTGCCTCATCCGTTGGACAGCATCCCCAGTGGAACACGAGTCTGCAGAAACGTACGCAGAGGTAGAATGCTGTTTGCTAGGCAATGAGGACGAGAAGAAACGTAAATTATTAGTGGACACATGTTTCGGTCGTCATTCTGGATGTCTTGAGAAGGAAGAGATGGAGGTCTTCGCAGTATAAGTTACGTGGAGTGGATAATAATGACATAAGGTCGTTGTGGGCAAGATTTCTCAGTTGTAAATTGGTAACTAAGCTCTTTTTGGAGCATGCGGAAGTGTTGCTGCCTCTTGGGGAAGTATATTATGCGATACTGTGGCTCGACTTTCTTGTTAAACGTCATTCAGAAATTGCCATTTCGCAGCGTACAGTTGAACTTGGGGGCATGTTTCCTGTAGAGACGACAGCTGCAAGTGTTATGATGTCACAAGGTTCACCAGTCATTAACGTGGTACCAAACAAACTGCCAACACAAGCACTAAACATTCGCTTGATATGATACTGCAAGGTACAAGGAAGTTGATGTGGGTTAGCACATAGACACAGACTTACATAAGGGTTTACTATTGGTTTTTTAGACATCGGAAGCTAACGAGGAATTGGGCGAGTCATACACAGAATGACAGTACTGTTCACTGATGTGGATGGAGATTTTATGATTCCTGTCAGTATCTGTAATTTTAGAATGAACGAAGTGAGTCTTCCAAGTGGTCTATTGATTGCTAATTTGAAAGTGTTAGGGAAAGACGACATAGATGTCTCAGGTGAAGACCTCTGCTACAGACAAACCGTCAACATATCTGCATTACGTGAAAAAGTAAAATATTTACAAGGGAATTATAAGAAAGTGAACGAAAACTTGGTACTGCAGTTCAAAGTTTTATTTAGTCGGAGAGGCCCATTGGAAGCAACATCAATCATGCAACACAAGATACAAAACAGTAAATAATGCTCCAATTTATAAGAAACCATACAGAATTCCGAAATGTATGAAACCAATAATACAAAAGTTTTTCGACCAACGACTATCAGACAGGATTACTAAATGTAACAATAGTCCTTCGGGACCACCTATAATTTTGGTCTCAAAGAAATCTACAGGTGCCACTATAAAAAGCAGATTTTCCGGTGACTAACTATACCTTAATCCACGAACCATCAGAGATCATAATCTATACCGAACATAACGCTGTCCCTTGACAACTTGGGTCAGTACAAATATTTCTCCATCATGAATTTGGAGAATGAGTAACATCAGCTACAGGTAAGGGTGCAAAATCGGCTGAAGACAGCTTTTACAATCCCCTAGGACCATTTTCAGTACCATCGAATGTCATTCGCACTCAAGAATGCACACGCCACATTCCAAAGGTTATTGAAAAGGGTACTTAGAGGACTGAAGCCAAGGAAATTTATGTTGTATCTTGATTGCATTATCATCTCTTCAAAGGACATGAAAGAACATGGACGAGAGCTGGAAGAAGTGATCAAAAGAACAAGGACAGTACGACTACCACTCAGTATTGATATATGTAATTTTACAACAATGTGAGTAAATTACGTTGTGCATGTAACAAGTCAGGAAAGAGTGAGAACAGATCCATACCTAATTTGAGCAGGTGAGAACTTCTCGCCACCATGTACCATTAAACAATTGTATTCTTATATGCATCTCTGCAATGCCAAAACCATGAATCGTTTGCTACTAAAAGGAGAAAAATTTTAATTGTATGCTGAATGCGTGTTCGATACTTTGAAACAAGCTTTGACGTCAGGTCCTGTTTTAATAATTTCAAACTTCGAAATGGAATTTATTTTGTCTTATGATGTGAGCAATATGGCAGTTGGTTGTGTCCTTAGCCGGAGTATAAATACCGGAAAACGTCCTGTAGCATACGTGTTCCGACAGCAGAACAAAGCTCAGTGGACTTGTTCCACGACTGAGAAGGGAATATTGGCAGTTTTCTTTGCCATCTGTCACATTCGATGCTATTTATACAGCTGAAAACTGAAAACAGTGGCTGATCATGTCGGGTTAAAATCGTTACTAGGGACTATAGGACCCTTCCAGTATACTGACGAGGTGGGAGCATTTGATTCTGAAGTAGAGTACACCCCGGGAAAGAGGCACACCGACGCAGATTGTTTGAGAAGAAAAATATCGGTTCTACAAGTGGTGGGCAAAAATCAATGCTCAGTGGAGAAAGTCTCAGGCAGCTGACAGAGACAAGATACTCAAGTCACAATTGCAGTTCGTCACACATGACAGCTTGCTGTGCCGAATGACAAACTGCTGACTAACAGTGGTGGTATCCTTGAAATGCCAGGATGGAAAACAACTGACAGACGGGTTTCCGAGAAATTTTTGTGGGGGACCAGGAAAAAGATTTCAAGCAATATGTCAGGAACTGTGTTCCACGTGTACAACGGGCATATCTCAACCATCCAGTGATTCCATTACAAACACTGGAAGAAGCATCTCAACCTTTAAAAATATGAGTTGCAGATATTTTAGGTCGTTTTAAAGTGACATCAGCAGGAACTAAGTACACCATAAAAATAACAGACCATTCCTTACGATGTATCACGATTATTGCAATCCCTGATCAACAAGCGAATACTGTTACCCAAGCAACTGTGAACAACAGGGAGCAACTCGGAGGTTACATTTGCCGTTCTAAATACTATAACAACAGATCAGGGCATTAATTGTATGTCGCATTTGATGAAGCAGTTGTGTAGACTTCTCCACATTCGCAAGTTGTAGACAAGTCGTTTTCAACCTCAAGCCAATGCGACAACAGAATAAATGCGCTACACGATTTCGAAGATGTTCAGCTATTTTGACAGCAAAAATCTCGCAGCACAAAAAATTATTAATTCAGAGGAATGAAATTTCGGCACAACCTTTTTCTAGGCGACCTAATTTAAGTGATTGAAATAGTATGATCATAGGTTAACGTAAGAGCAAGATAAGCCATTGCTAATATGAAATGATGGTATATTAATAACTAGTTTAATCGCCATAATGTTGAATGCAAGCATGCAAACGTGCTTGCATTGTGTTGCAGAGGTGTCGGATGTCAGTCCGTTGGATGGAGTTACATGCTTGTTGCGATTGGTCGGTCAATACACAGACGGTTAGTACTGTTTATGGATGACGCTGGAGTTGTCATTCGATCATGTCTCATATGTGTCCAATTGGAGACCTATCTATCGACTGCGCAAGCCAAGGCAGCATGTCGACACTCTGTAGAGCGCGTTGGGTTATAAAAGCTGTATGTGGGCGAGTATTATCCTGTTGGAAAACGCCCTTCAGGAGCCTGTTCATGAATGGCAGCACGACAGCTTGGACCACCAGGCTGACATACAAATTTCCACTCCAGAGCATGGGGTAACCACAAGGATGCTCCTGCTGTCACAGGAAACCGCACCCCTGACTATAAATCCAGGTGTAGGTCCAGTGTGTCTAGCACGAGACAGGTTATTTTAGGTCCAGTGTGTCTATCATGCAGACAGGTTAGTGCTGACTCTACACTGGCTTCCTAATCAGCACACAGTCATCACTGACACCGACACAGAATCAGTGTTTATCAGAAAACGCAACAGCCCTCCACGCTATTCCCCAATGAGCTCTCGCCTCTCGCCTGAATACACTGAAGTAGCGTTTGCTCGGAGTTATGGAATAGGCGCCACATGGAGTCTGGCTACGAGGTGTCCTTTAAGTAAACTATTTGTGTCAGTTCATTGTGCCACTGTGGTGCCAACTGGCACTCAATTTGCTTCTGCAGATGCAGTACGATGCGCCAGAGCCGTACACTTAACAGGATGGTCTCCCCTTTCTATAGAGCTTCGCGGTCGTCCGTGGCCCGGTCTTTAGACGACGTTCCGGCTCTGCCATTTGCAGTACGACCTAAAGAGAGCCTTCACACACACCAGGACAAAACACAGAAGACGGATAAATCAGTAAGAGAAGTCGCTCCTGCCACGAGACTTTTGCTGCATCAGCCAGCGCCACGTGTGGCCAAAAATGTTCAAATGTTTGTGAAATCTTATGGGACTTAACTGCTAAGGTCATCAGTCCCTAAGCTTACACTCTGCTTAACCTAAATTATCCTAAGGACAAACACACACACCCATGCCCGGGGGAGGACTCGAACCTCCGCCGGGATCAGCCGCACAGCACGCGTAGCCAGTCGGGAGGAAATTTACTTCCGCCTTGTAGGTAATTAGGACCGAGACCGCGCCGATCACGGCAGTTACGACTCAACCGACAAGAGAAAAAGTCTGCTCCGGATCCAGCGCCGCCTCGCCACCAACGTTCTCAGTAACCTGTTGGTATTCTGTCAGAGTCATTTGGTAAGGTTGTAGGAACTGTGAACTCACACATATTGTGACTTACGTGCTTATCGGTTTCAATGAGCTCTGCTCATGGAGAGTGAGGACGTGAAGATTTGGTAGTCAAACCAGTGGAAAACGAACTTTGACTGTAGAAGCTTTCATTGTGTTGTTTCCTCAACAGGAATTGTACTCCAATTACTTGCATTTAGTTGTGAACTCATTTCCCTGTTGCATTTAGATGTGAACTCATTTCCCTGTTAGGAACTAGGTACAAAATTTGTTACTTGTTTGTGATGCTCAACGAAATCCATTTGTGTTGATGTCATTGTGTTCAGAAATAGGGAGGATGAAATAAATTTTCGTGTGTTTCTTGCAGGATTGTTCAAAGTCCAGGATACTTCAGTTGGCGATGAGGATTTAAACAATCTTTCTGCGGAACTGTTGCAGACTGCGCCTGTTTTCTTACAGTTTCATCCACGACAGCTGCCACGAAGCCAGTGGACTTACTCCAGCCAGTGAGCATTCTGCTGCAGAAGATGCTGCACGCCAACGAATTCCAGGTGGAGCGGTCGCACAGACGATGCCAGAGCTCGCTTTACAGTCAGTGCAACTGGACGCCTCTATTCGCAACATCCCGCCGCCGCCACCACCGCCTTTAAACGAATTCGAGCTTTGAACGTGGTACATGGCTCGGATGGAACAGCATTTTCTGGTTCATGACATTACGTGCGAGACCAACAATCAGCATTCCTCCTGGCAGACGCCTGTCCGTCAATTTATCAACTGATAAAGCACTTTCAAATAGAGGTAGAAACCTACACGCTCCCTTACGCTATATGACGATCTAGTCTGCTTGATTACTTAGATTCCCTGATATTCGTAGCTGCAGCACGCCACAAATTTTTTAGTTGCCATAAACCGTCTTCTGACTCATACAGGGAATGGGCAACTGGCATCAAAGGCCTGTCTAGGGAATGCCGTTTCCATTTTGCCGATCCAAACTGTAAGTGCACTTACACCTCTTCACTTGTGAGAAACATGATTTTTGTAGAATGAGATTTTCACTCTGCAGCGGAGCGTGCGCTGATATGAAACTTCCTGGCAGATTAAAACTGTGTGCCAGACCGAGACTGGGACTCGGGACCTTTGCCTTTCGCAGGCAAGTGCTCTACCAACTGAGCTATATCCTTTCTTTCAGGAGTGCTAGTTCTGCAAGGTTCGCAGGATAGCGTCTGTAAAGTCTGGAAGGTAGGAGGCGAGGTACTAGCAGAAGTAGAGCTGTGAGGACAGTACTTGGGTAGCTCAGATGGTAGGGCTCTTGCCCGAGTTCGAGTTTCGGTCCCGCACACAGTTTTAATATGCCAGGAAGTTTCATGATTTTTGTACATTCCCCAGACGGAAAGCTACGTCACGATCTCTTGAGACTAAAACACCCAGTGCAGGTAGTCTGTCTTCCTATGAGCCACCTTTGTGCTCCTCTGCAACTTTGTAAGATCTACCCTTGGTACTGGCCTCTCGCCTTGCTACTGGCGCTCCTTCTCACCCTTGCCAGAAGTCGGGTACAGATGCTTGTTTTCTGCAGCTACTCATCTGTCCGTACTGGCGCCAGCAGTGTCGCTACCATGGGTCAAAATGCACTGCCTGAGGAAAATCTTGCCACAAAATGGAAGTTTGATAATCTTCCAAGGTGAAGGAAGTGGATTGAATGCAGGTTCAGTCTCCTGACTCGGAGTGAAGATGCTGCAGACCCCATTGACGTCCCCTTGGTATATTTCATTATAATGCCTTCCAAGAACCTGAATTCTGTTTCTGTCCTCGTTAACAGAGTACTGGTGGGCCTGCAGATAGACGCTGGCTCCACTATTACAATTATCGACTGGCCTACATATCGGAAGTTGGGAGCAACCGTCTTCCACTATTTTAGTACCCCCTCCTTAGTTTTAGTAACGATCTTGTCTCCATCACGGGAGCATTTTCAGCCAAGATCCAGTAAGAATCGAAAACACTTCTGGCTTAAACGTTGGTTGTAGCCCACCATGAGAATTGCAACCCCCTGGGCTTGTACCTCTTTCATGCCTTGGTGGCCCTTACATAGAGGAGCTTTTTGGCAAATATCCATTGGTTTTCTCAGGACTTTCTTCCAAGATAAACAGTTTCGAAGCACACGTCTCGCTTTGGCCCTCGACGGTTCCAAAGTTCTGCAAAGGCTATTCCATACCGTCTGCTGCCGGCCGGTGTGGCAGTGCGGTTCTATGCGCTTCAGTCCGGAACCGCGTGACCGCTACGGTCGCAGGTTCGAATCCTGCCTCGGGCATAGATGTGTGTGATGTCCTTAGGTTAGTTAGGTTTAAGTAGTTCTAAATTCAAGGGGACTGATGACCACAGATGTTAAGTCCCATAGTACTCAGAGCCGTTTGAACCATACCGTCTGCTCTACGAGACAGTCTCCACTGGCAATTGCAATGGCTTCAAGATGAGGTATTTCTAACGCCAGTTTCCAACAGCAGATAGGCTACTCCCTTAGCGATTGTGTGAACTGTTCTCTCAGGGTCTGTGTTGCTTTAAGTGCTACAGTTATTTCCCTAGCAGTGATATATCCCATCCCCAAATTGGACGACATCCTCACTAAACTCGATGATGGTAAGATGTTTGCCAATACTGATGTACAGGAGATCTACCTACAGCTGCCACTGGCCGCAGCATCTTGGGACGTGCTTGTGATCCACACGCTTTGTGGGTTATTTCAGTAAAATCAGCAGCCATTGGTCATCGCGAGCGCGACCGCCATTTTTCAAAGATATTTTGAACAGTTAATCCATGATGTCCCATTTGCCGCTAATTATCTGGATGAATCCCGGTTGCTGGCACACCTATTGAGGACCTTGCACGCATCTTAGATGCTCTTTTTTCCTTTTTTGATAAATTTCAGCTATGGTGTAACAACGAAACATGCACGCTCTTTGTTCGACGAGTGGAATACTTAATGTTTCCCGAATTCGTCCTTCCCTCAGTATGTCGGGTGTCCTATTCCAAGTACTCCTCCAGCCCATCTGCCTAATCGTGTATGACCTAGCCAAGTCTTTCATCTTGGCTACTGATGCATCGGATTACAGTGGTAGGGGCAGTCCTCTCACGTATGATGGATGGCACAGAAAGAACAATCGCTTTTGTTTCGAAGAGCTTGAATGCTACATAGAACAACTACAGTTAGATCGAGACAGAGGCTCTACATATCATCTTTGGAATTAAGAAGTTTCATGAGTATATCTGAGGCTGACAGTTCACCCTTCACAGTGATCATAAGCCGCTGCTTCCACTGCCGCTACCCCACCAAAACAGCTCGATGATTACAACACGGGACCTTCTCTATATGGAACTAAACATATGAAAGCGATTTCTGTTCCATTACACTGGATGCTAATGCAGACTTACTTTCAAGGTTTCCCATTGCACAAGACCTGGGATTTGATGGAGATCCTAGGTGCATTTCAATATGGATGCAACAGCAGAGGAATTGTCACCCAGCTTCCACATGGACATAGGCCTCATCAGACAGCACACAGACAGCAGTCGAGTCTTACAGGAAGCTCTACACTACATCCACGAGGGCTAGCCTTACAACTGTAAGATGCTACTGCATCCCAAACTCCAGGCATGCTTACAGCTCTGCCAGGAACTGTCTATTCTGCAAGGTGTCATCCTAATCCCGGGAGATAATAGCTGGACGTGTGTGGTTGTTCCACTGTTCCACATGCCCTCCACAAGCTAGTCCTCGACCTTCTCCGTGAGTGACACTCGGGGTTGATACCAAGTGGCTAGTGCAGAACATGCCTACTGGTGGGGCGTGGACACTGCAATAACCAAAATTGTCACTGCCTGCTCCATATGCCGAATCAACCTAGCTGCCAAAACTTGGCAATACTTGCACAAGCTCACTACAACCATACCTTAGTCCTGCATCCATCCCGACTCTGCAGGTCCCCTTCTTGGTGCATTTGGGCTCATCATCATTTATGCTGACAGGGGGTTTCCATTTGGAATTAAGATGACCTCTACCCCTACAACACAAACAATCAAAGTCGTCACACATACTTTTGTGTTAGAAGGTCTCCCTAAAACCGTTGTCAGAGACAATGGGCCTCAGTTGACCTCCACTTAATTCTCCTTCTTTTGTGCCAAGAATGGAATATCCCTCATTCATACAGCACCATTCTATCCAGCATCCACTGGCCAAGCAGTTTGTCCACACATTCAAGATCCAAACTGCAAAACTAAGTCGTCATCACTTATTGGATGACACACTCATTTGCTTTTTGACCTTATAACAGGCCACTCCACAGGAGGCGACCTCCCACGCAGACTGCTTGCATAGTTGACCACATCACTCCTCTCTTCCCATTCTTCACTCCAAGGAACAGCAGGGCTATCCACCCCGCTTCACACAGCACTGCCTCTCCTTGCAGGACCCAGTGTGGGCAACCCCTCTGGTTTCCTGCTATCGTGTCCCGCATCCTTGGCCGCGCAGTTCTGGAAGTTATACTTCAGGATGGCACCCACAGCAGCGAAAAAATCGGTCATGTCCGACCACGGCATAGCTCCATTCCACCGACAGACAGTTTATCTCAACTTTCAGTTCCAGACACCTGGCTTGATGACGGACTTACTGGGAATACCAGCATAGACACATCTCTCCAGTCTGGCGGGAGACATCCGATGTCACAACCAGACACTCCAGTGGGAGTTGTTCCTAGTCCACCTTCACCTCCCTGAGTGAGTCCAGAGGGTAGCAGTGATCTCGTCAATGACCCTAACACCTGTCTTCACCATGTCTCTGCCACTTTGGGAGAGGAAAGAGGAATCGTCTGTCAAAAATGCCGTCAAGTCCGGCACCAGACTTTTACACACCGCCGTAGAGTTGGTTGCCAGTTCAGCCAATGCGACCACACGACGCTCCGGCTCCGCCATTTGCAGCGCGACCTGCATAGTGCCTTCAGACACACTGGAACAAAGCACAGAGAGCGTTAAAATCAGCAAGAGAAGTCGCTCCTGCAACGAATTTTTTCGTACATCCACCCACATCACGTTTAGCCAATCGGGAGGAAGTCTACTTCCGCCGTGTGGGTAATTAGGACCGAGACCGCGCCGATAACGGCAGTTACGACTCAACCGCCAAGAGAAGCAGTCTGCTTCGGATCCAGGGCTTCCTCGCCCCGAACTGGCTCGCTGGCCTGTTGGCATTCTGTCAGACTCATTTGGCAAGGCTGTAGGAACTGTGAACTCACACATATCGTAACTTACGTGATTGTATGTTCCAATGTACTCTGCTCAAGGACAGCCAGGACTTAAAGATTCGGTAGTCAAAATAGTGGCCAACGAAATCTAACTGTAGAAGCTTTCATTGTGTTCTTTCCTTAATAAAGACTTGAATCCCAATTACTCAAGTTTAATTGTAAACTCATTTTACTATTAGGAACTAGTTAGAAAGATTGTTACTTCATCAGCTTACCTTCCATTCAGAAAGCTGTTGCACAGTAAAAGAATTAAAAAGAACGACTGATTGCTGCAGTCTATAATTTACAAGTCTGTTACTTGTTTGTGACGATCAGTAAAGTAAATTTGTGTTTTTAAATACAGAGGATGAGCTCCATACTAGTGTGCTTCTTGTGGAAGCGTTTCCAGTTCAGGATACTTCAGTGATCGTACATTCTCGTTAGCACCGCTGCCAGCATTCATGTACGTACAATTGCTACATTCCTACCAAGCCTTTCTGCAGTATCGCTTAAGGAACATCCAGCTTCTTGTAGCCCTGTTACACAACCTTCTTCAGGCTCAGTGAGAAGCCAATAATGGCGTCTTTCTCACCTTAAAGGCATTCTTGGCTAACTTCAGATCACCATGTATAATCTCAAAGGGCACAGCTGAAGCAAGTGCTGGATCTAGTACCATGAGTCCTAGTATGTGAAACGAGGCATTGGTTAGAAGCTAGTTGGAAGCTACTGATAAACCGTGTATGGTACATCTGATAATGAGGACATCTGGTAATGTGAAAGGTACGATAGATACAGGGAACAGCGGATGCTACTGGATCCACGGTAGAATGACATACCACACAGTTATCAAACATTCTTACGAGAATTAACTGCCTATATAGTGCAAAGTATGCGAGGCACAGGCATTGTACAGCGTGTCACAAGCACTACAAAATCGAATGAACGCACTGGATGGAAAAACGGCCTTGGCCAGGTTGCTGCAAGCTGTAACACATAATCTGAATGACGCAAGGATGACTGACCACACTACAAGGATCAATGCACCGGGCGATGCATTGGCGACTAAGCTCTGCGCTGTTGCCACCTTAGCAGTTCTTAACCGGACTACGTGAAGCAAAACAGGAATTCACAGCAGAATTACGATCGATAATTGAATGTACTGAAGAAAACCTGAAACTGTTGGACCCTATGTCCACAGGGGAAGTGGGTACTGATTTTGGAGGATTACACGTATTAATTCCGTTCCTAGTTGCATGCTTCAACGCGGGGTAACTAGGCTTTACGGTAAGCGCCATTCCAATAAAGTGGGATATTGCGGGGAAGTGGATAAATGTAAAAACCAAGAAGGTACTAATAGTTTTGGAACATAGGAAGGTCAATCCTGTGATGACGCTGGAAGACTTAAAGGGTTGTCAGAAGGAAAGAATTACGATCTGCCCGAATAAGGTGATACAGACTGGGGTATGGCATGAGGGATACAGCTATTCCTGGGACAGGTTAAAGAGAGTGAATGTCAAAGCAAAGTGTTAACGCTGTGTTAACACTCCCAGAGATGGCTATATACTGGGTCTACTCAATTTTGTTGCTGGAAATTATAAATCAAAATTGTTATGAAAACACTATTTTAAACATGACTGGTAGCAGCGCAACCGTAAATAAACTTTCAATAAATACTTTTTTTGTTCTTACGAAAACGGAAAACCAATGGACATGGACAGAATGGAGTTACGGATCAGCAGAATACTTGTACTGGCGTAAGCTGTCGCCAGCACGCCGTTGTTCAAAGAGGTTGCAAGAAGATCGCTGAATCAAGCTCGCCTCTCGGGAGAGAGGCCAACGACAGACTTCCCAGCAGCGCGTCGACATCGTTCACTCGACCGCCAGTATTTAGATCGCCTCTGCGGACCAGAGGCCCCAGTAAGTGCAATCGCAGACGGAACGTAATCGCAGTCATTCTGAGTCACAGTCTCTAGCCCAGAGTCACTCAGTACATAACGACTAGAGTAGTGTACATAGCGAGACCTGCCTACTCCTCGCAATGTGTCGGAACTGCAGCCAATACTAGGCAACATGACGTACTACATTCTGTTCATACAGAATGCCGCTCATATCGCGGTTCCATTGCATCGCTTACGTTGCAAAAATATACCAATTGTGTGGACTAAAGACTGTCAAGACGCATTTCAGAAACACAAAAATGCTTTGTTTAGTGACAGATGTTTAGTGCATTTTGACACTGCCAAGGCAGTACTTTTTTAAGTCGATGCTTCTTCCTACGGAATCGGCGCTGTGCTTTTGCACAGAATTCGTGCCCAAGACAGACGCATCGCTTTTGCCCCAAAGTTGTTAACTCACACGCAGTGCAATTATTCACAAATTGAAAAGGAAACTCTAGCTATTGTGTATGTTGTGTATGGTGTGACCAACTTCCATCACTATTTGCACGGTTGCAAGTTCTATTTAGTGGCAGATCACAAGCCTTTGCAGTCCTTCTTTAATCCGTCAAACCCGGTTCCTACAAGCACTGCTCATAAATTGCAACCTTGGGCTTTGATGCTTTCGCAGTATCAGTACGAAATTGTGTATAGACATACGGCAAAGCATAGAAATGAAGACACCCTATAACACCAACCGATTGGCCAAGACTCTGATCTACACTCCTGGAAATGGAAAAAAGAACACATTGACACCGGTGTGTCAGACCCACCATACTTGCTCCGGACACTGCGAGAGGGCTGTACAAGCAATGATCACACGCACGGCACAGCGGACACACCAGGAACCGCGGTGTTGGCCGTCGAATGGCGCTAGCTGCGCAGCATTTGTGCACCGCCGCCGTCAGTGTCAGCCAGTTTGCCGTGGCATACGAAGCTCCATCGCAGTCTTTAACACTGGTAGCATGCCGCGACAGCGTGGACGTGAACCGTATGTGCAGTTGACGGACTTTGACCGAGGACGTATAGTGGGCATGCGGGAGGCCGGGTGGACGTACCGCCGAATTGCTCAACACGTGGGGCGTGAGGTCTCCACAGTACATCGATGTTGTCGCCAGTGGTCGGCGGAAGGTGCACGTGCCCGTCGACCTGGGACCGGACCGCAGCGACGCACGGATGCACGCCAAGACCGTAGGATCCTACGCAGTGCCGTAGGGGACCGCACCGCCACTTCCCAGCAAATTAGGGACGCTGTTGCTCCTGGGGTATCGGCGAGGACCATTCGCAACCGTCTCCATGAAGCTGGGCTACGGTCCCGCACACCGTTAGGCCGTCTTCCGCTCACGCCCCAACATCGTGCAGCCCGCCTCCAGTGGTGTCGCGACAGGCGTGAATGGAGGGACGAATGGAGACGTGTCGTCTTCAGCGATGAGAGTCGCTTCTGCCTTGGTGCCAATGATGGTCGTATGCGTGTTTGGCGCCGTGCAGGTGAGCGCCACAATCAGGACTGCATACGACCGAGGCACACAGGGCCAACACCCGGCATCATGGTGTGGGGAGCGATCTCCTACACTGGCCACACACCACTGGTGATCGTCGAGGGGACACTGAATAGTGCACGGTACATCCAAACCGTCATCGAACCCATCGTTCTACCATTCCTAGACCGGCAAGGGAACTTGCTGTTCCAACAGGACAATGCACGTCCGCATGTATCCCGTGCCACCCAACGTGCTCTAGAAGGTGTAAGTCAACTACCCTGGCCAGCAAGATCTCCGGATCTGTCCCCCATTGAGCATGTTTGGGACTGGATGAAGCGTCGTCTCACGCGGTCTGCACGTCCAGCACGAACGCTGGTCCAACTGAGGCGCCAGGTGGAAATGGCATGGCAAGCCGTTCCACAGGACTACATCCAGCATCTCTACGATCGTCTCCATGGGAGAATAGCAGCCTGCATTGCTGCGAAAGGTGGATATACACTGTACTAGTGCCGACATTGTGCATGCTCTGTTGCCTGTGTCTATGTGCCTGTGGTTCTGTCAGTGTGATCATGTGATGTATCTGACCCCAGGAATGTGTCAATAAAGTTTCCCCTTCCTGGGACAATGAATTCACGGTGTTCTTATTTCAATTTCCGGGAGTGTAGATGCAGTGCCGCATCTTGTTGCCAAATCGATGAGCAAGACTCTGAATTGCTGGAATCTTTTCCCTTGCACTACAGAAAATTTGCACAGGCCACGGAAGCAGACCCAGATCTCAAGATTTTGTTGCATTACATTCACAAGTCTTGGCCTCGCTCATTGAACAGTACACAGAAATCAGCTGTGCACCAATACCTTGCTCGTCAGCTTAGCCTTTCCGTACAACAGCGTGTTTTTGTAGTTCAAAATGACAGTGGACAATGGCGTGTGCTTGGTCCCAAAGTGCTGCAGGAGGTTGTGTTCCGATTACTCCACCAAGTACATTGGGAATTGTTCACACTAAACAGTAAGCGCGACGGCACTGTACTTGGCAAGGCATGGACGGCCACATTGAACAGATGACGTCACAGTGTCACGCATGGGCGGGGAACCAATCCGCTCCGCCACAGATATTCTAAGCTTGGCCTAAAACTCAAACGCCATGAGGACGAGTGCACATAGAGTTTGTAGGACCATTTTGAAACACTCTTTGGCTCATAGCGGTAGACTTAGCAAGTTTCCATTTGTTGTGCTCATTAACTATTAACACGTCACGTAGCATCATTCAAGCGTTATCCTCCATATTTTGCTAGCAGGTTTGCCACAAGTACTTGTGTCGGACAACGGACCACAGTTGATTTCACGTGAATTTGAACAGTTTTGTGAACGAAATGGCATTCATCATCTAACAAGTGCCCCGTTTCACCCGCATTCCAACGGAGAAGCAGAAGCTTCGTACGCATTTTCAAGAAACAGATGGCCAGGCTTTTCACCATCCATACTTGGGAACAGAGTTGCAACTCTTTCTCGCCTTCTATCGCTCCCACCCGTGAAACGTACCGCCGTCGGTGTAACTTCTGCAAAGCCGCCCCCATCAGACACAGCTACACTTCCACAGAAGCATCCGCCGCCACCAATGGTCTTCAAGTATCGCTTTGCGCTGCGCGATCTTGTTCTTTTATGGGTTTGTAGCAACCTTGGGCGCTGGGAAAGAGGCGTGATCCAGAAACGCATAGGATTTTTTATGTATTTAATTGCAGGACACTATGGTTTGAAGCGCAGCCGCCAGAACCAAATACGGGCATGTCACTTGCCTTGCATTCTGCTGATTTTCGTTCCCCAGATTCATGACCTTACAGGATAGCTCGGCCTTCACAGCCGCCCTCTGGTGCCCTAGGGCACCCCAGGAGGAGCGGATCGACGATTCGCCAACGCCATCACCCTCGCAGTCATCGCCCCACCACACGCCATCAGGCCTGGACGTGTGACCCGGCAGCGGTTTTCCGGAGGATGTTCCTGTTTCCTCGCAAGGCAGATGGCGGGATACGATAGGAAATACGATATTCTTCAGTCACACCTCGCTGCTCATCTCTGCGTCTAGTGTCGTAGACGAATTTTCAGTCGTAGTTGTCGGATTCACAGTCTCTAGCTCAGAGTTAATCAGTACCAGTAGTGTACATAGCGAGACTTGTACTTCGTCAGTAGTGAGGCTAACATGGACTATTACGCAAGAGCTTGTACCACAACACCTGGAGTAGCTTAAAGATAAGTAGCTCATTGTTCTTATGAATACAGAATCCTGTTAATACATGTGTGCAGTTGTGTTGTGGAAAGAGGATACTGGCCACCAACCACATCCTCTTCTTGCTTCCCATGGTACAAGACTCTACAGTGGCATCGACAGTACAAAAATGCTAATAAACGGTAACGCATGTGACGTAGCAGCACGTCATTTGGTCTGTCAGCCACGGCCACTGGTTCAGCCACACGTCACGTAAGTCTATGGTGAACTGGTCCACGAAGCTGACAAAGGTGCTGCCAACCCACAACAATACGTCTCTGAATAATGTTTAAGAAGTAAGGGTCTGAAAAACCCGCCTTAACCCGCAGGACATGACAGTCAGTTTAAATTGTCGAAAGGGGCAAAATAAGCGGCTGTCAGTTACACTCGAACATACAACTTTATTTACTCGATCGAACATTGCAAGAACCAAAAATTTATGTTTTTTTTATTTTTATTCTTTTTTTAAACAAAACAGCCTTCATCTTTGGAACTTGATCACCGGCTGAATGTTCCGTACAACCTAATGCCTTAGGTCAAGATCACTACAATTTAAAAGCATAATCAGAAATTAGAAGGCAGTCTTATCTCACAACAGTTCTTTAGTTAGACTGAAGGCCCAAAGAATCAAACACCTTATGAGCAAACAACTTAAATTCAAAATCAGCTGAAGGCCCAACACTTAAAACTGCATAGCATTAAATTTTTTTAAAAAATACCAAGGACCTTACGTGAAACAGGTCTTTAAATTAGCATGAAGGCCTAAAGAATCTTACGCCTTAAGAGAAGAACAACCTTAATTTAAAAATCGGCTGGAAGCCATACAAGAACAAAAAACAAGAACAAAATTCATTAACCACAAGAGCGCTCAGATGTTCGAGGGTAGGCCTGGAATTCAAACACTAACGCTCGCTTAGGTGAGACAGGCAGTCGGCCCAACCATTTTCAATCCGCTGGGAACCCAACCGACAGACAGTCAACAGACCAATGATCAAGATCAGTTCCGCTCCACACTTGCACCAATACTCAAACGATGCTAACAGTGGAGACTGGAATAACAACCAGAACGGATCACAGACAACCCATAAGCGGTGGACGACCCAAATACACGTCGTCTAATCAGACGACCGACCGAACACCCAAGCAAGGTCGTTGCCACTCAAACCTGTCCGTCGGCAATGGTAGGGCGGGTGACGGCTCTCCGAAATAAGAATTATATTAATACCTTCAGCTGCTGAAGGGCGTAGATATATATCAACGGGGACATGTGAAAGAGTGTCCCCGACAGGGACTCGAACCCGCGATCTCCTGCTCACATGGCAGACGCTATATCCGTCTGAGCCACCGAGGGCACAGAGGCTAGTGCGACTGCAGGGACTATCTCGTACACGCCTCCCGCGATACCCGCATTATCATCTTGTATGTCCACACACTATATTCGTAGTGTCCCACCCCAACACACTCGTTACTCGTGGAAGACATTCTTACCAAGACCCGTAAGAGTTCGGGGAATATGTGTGCATCCGCACAGAAGAAGAAGGTCGTGGCCGGTATTGCCGGCACTATATACTTATTTGGATATGGTGTTTGTTCTTTCTGACATGTCCGAAAGAACAGACACCATATCCAAGTAAGTATGTGATGGCTATTCTGTCCTTCCTCGCTAATCCACGCCAACCGACCAATTCAGAGCCAGTACGCCGACAGCCTTTAAATAATTTGTCAGTCAAAACCACATAAACTACACAGTTTCACGAACACTTACACGAAGAACTAGACACTGCTAACGGCAGTGACTGAGCAAAACAAGGACAAATCACGAGTTGGCACACACAGCCAACTCATAAGCGATCGCCGGCCAAATACACGTCGTCCGACAAGTCGACCGACCGACGACAGCCAAAGTTGTGCCCACTCAAATCACGCGTGTCGGCAATCATCGGCGAGTGACGGCTATCCTCGCCTCCCTGGCGCTGCATGCCCCGCTGGTGCTACGACGCGACTGCGCCAACCGACCAACTGCTACACATCAGCACGGAGACAGCACTAAAATAACTGGGCAGTGAACATTACAGGCTACACACAATTTCACAAACACTTGGACGAAGAACGCGACCAATGCTAAGAGCTTCTCTCTTCGTACATCCGTATTTAAATTGCATGAAGGTGGGACACAGCTGGT
The DNA here is from genome assembly GCF_023898315.1 of Schistocerca nitens. Classification (NCBI taxonomy): domain Eukaryota; kingdom Metazoa; phylum Arthropoda; class Insecta; order Orthoptera; family Acrididae; genus Schistocerca; species Schistocerca nitens. Next base: position 121,699,158 of record NC_064622.1, on the reverse strand, counting down.
GTAATTTTTATGAAGAATGAAACTCCTGTAGCTGTACTTCAGATTTTATATTTACTTGGCTACTAGTTTCGACGTTGCGTCAACGTCATCTTCAGGCCCGTACACTTTGATGAAATCAGTTGTGTGTGGCTAAGTCTGGAAGTCAGCGGTGAGACCAAAACGTGCTCCGCATGGGTCCATATGGATCACCAGGACGAACCACGAGTTGAGGCACACACCGCCAACCCATAAGCGATCGGCGAACAATTACAGGTCGTCCGGTAAGACGACCAACCGACGATCAACCAAAACCGTCCTCACCCATGTGTGCCGGCAACAGTCGGGCGAGTCATGGCTATCCGAACCTCACTGTTCCTCCAACCCGACAGAAACTGCTGGCGCGTTCCAACTGGCTTCATTGCCCGATCCGAACAGCACTGCTGGATCGTTTCAACGACGACCAAGAGATAATACCAGACCAGCAAAGATAATACCTAAGGGCCTATATCGATAAGTGCTACTGCCGCTCACGTGCAGGCAAGGCAGCAACTCAGTAACACCAGTAATTGAAATTAACATTACGAGGTGGTAGTACAGTAAAAACAGAGTGTTAAATAAGAGATGGCACGAACACAAGCCACGCACGGGTCAGGGTCAATCCAAGAAATCATGTGCTTTAATTTCGTGGGTGTAAACAGAACAATGTATAAATGTTACTGTGAAATGTAGATGGTCAGATTGTATTTGAGATACTCCAAGCCGAGAAATTTGAGGGGCGAACCCGGAATAGTGTCACAGGCTAACCCAAAAGATACGTTAAACCTCTTCAGCGGTGACACTAGAAGTCCAGGCACCTGAGTCAATGACCATAAAACTGCCATCTGGGAGAGAATGCTGAGCAGGCTGAGACGAACGGAGAAGCGATTGCGACATCCAGGACCTACCCAGCGCCTCAGTCCACAAGTGAAGCTCACTGACATCATGGTAACCGACAGATATCGTCATTCTGCTGACAGAGCAGAGTGTAACGAGGGATCCCAGCTATAATGCAACAGGAACTATTCAGCGCTCGATTTTGGAGACCTTACTGCCCTGAAGGAGGAATTTATAGTCTGAAGCCACTAAGAGAGCTGAGCACACGAGAAGACTAGTACACATGATGTCAGTACTACCCCATCACAGCAGAGCGCACAAAAGCAACAGCATAAACACTACACTTTTCTTAATGCCACTCTCACTTGCAGCAGACCTATGGTGAAAGGGAGGCAATGTTAGTCGACCCTTTGCACGCCTAATCGCCTACAATCATCTATGGAGTCGCAAGCCTCACTGGAGAGACTCTACCACTGCAAGCTGCTGCACCAGCTTCCGAGTCATCACTTATGGGGCGCAGAGAGCCCCATGAGTCTGCTCGCCTACAGGAGCCTTGACCAGCAGGGTCAGGAAGCTGTGCGCCATCCGCCATCCGAGGAGGAGCCACTGTTGCTCTCCCCCCATTGCTACAGACGACACTTGTGCCGTTGGCCTCTAACTGGAGACTGCAGGTCAGATTCTGCTCAACAACAAGTACTTTAGGCTGGACTGAAGGGCGAGACTCCTGGTAGCACGTCTTCAGCAATAACGCTTCGGAGATCGGCCTGCAGACGCTGCTGTGCACCTCTGTCCATTGAGGACTGCGCCTCCCAGCCATAGAGCGAGTCGTGACGTAATGCCCGCTACACGAGTCTTCCGTAAAGCAACAGAACTCCCGATGATGTGGGCCCGTTTCTGCTGACTGCATCCATACTCTGCTGGCGTTGCTGAGCTGCTAGTCCTTTGGGAAGGCATTCCAGTACTTTTGATTAATAAATTTTTGGTTGTGGTTAATGTTTTTCTGGGGCTCTCTGGAGTGAACAGATCCTTCTCATCTCACCCTGCACTGTTCGGTTCTTTCAACCGTTGCGGTGTAGGTCTGGACCCCTATAAAACCTACAAAGACGTTTTGTATTCTCAGTTTCCGCAATTGCAATTCCCTCGGAAGTGTGCGGAGAGATTTCCGATAAGAGCATGACACTACAGCTTCCACAGCACAACGGGGATATGCATCTTACATATTATCAGTGCCGTTCAGAGTCTCCTGTTCTCAAAGTACGTGGTATTTTTCTGGGCGGACGGTCTCTCAATATGCGCTTCCCATTCGAACAACTTCACGTGAACAGTGACGCCGACTGTCAACAGCAGTGAATGAAGAAATGTCGGCGAAATTGTGGGATGAGTTGTACGTCGTCTAGATGTTTGTTGTGCGTCTGTTGGAGGGCACATTCAACTTTTGTGAAAGGTAAACTGTAACTCTGATCAGAAAGTGATTGTAAAATACACCCCAAACCACAAGGCATGTGCACGCATGGGAAAGCTATAACATCGTACAATAAGATAGTTCTTTCCAAAATAAATACCTTGTAGCGTTACACGTGCTTTTAAATCCACCCCAAGTTTCTGTGTCCATTCGTGTATAAGGTAAAGCCTTGTGAAATACTCTGTATCATTTTCGGAAAACGGTTGTATCTTTTTTAATAATTTTGTATACTCCAAGTTCGTGTGTTCATTCTTTTATAAGCAGTCTTGTGGAGTCGGAGAAATCTTTTTGAAATACCCTGTACTTTCTCACATGACAGTCTGTTTCCCGTAGTTTCTCGTGGACTATTTGAGATGACTCACCTGGCGTGTATTTCTCACATATGTTGAACAGATGTTGTTCTGTTATCTTCTGCAGACTTCTACTTTAAGCAACTAAAATTCTTGCCCCATTTATCATAATAAAAATGGTGCATACGTCTCGTAGTGAGCACCTAGTAAATCGTCGTATACTGAAACAGAAGATTTATTTCAATACTAATTTTTGTAATTCCATTTAGAATATTTCCAGCTAATAATCTGGAATTGGATTTTGAGATATCAAAATCATAGTATTTACCTAGTCATGTCGAGATCGTGCCCTCCTATCGAACAACGCTAGTACTAGAAGCAGAAGGAGGAGCACAGAATAATTGTTATTAAACACGAGAAAAACTAGCAACTAACGACGCCCATATCGTACGAAGTGATAAACGTCAGTTTTCCCGGTTTCTAAGTGAGTTCGCTGGGAAGGATGGTTTTGGATTTCCTCATTTATACATACTGTATGATTGCGTAATTCTTTATAGTCTTCAGGAAACTACATAGGGCTAAATTTATGAAGCGCAAGTAAGGGACCTTGGTCCGGAAACGACCTAGTCGAAAATTGTAAGCGAAAATCATTCTGACATCACCGACTTGTCGTTGCTAAAATCGGAGGGCAGGCAACCTTCAGAGGTCGTACAATACAGTTACAAGAAAAAAAGTCTGGTAAACATTGACTCTAAAATGGGCACCCTTTTTAAGTGGAAGAAATGAGTTTCAAAGTAGGTAAAATAAAGTATACATAACCCTTAAGGTATGCGGTACAGATCCTCGCTTTACTGGACTAATTTTTTTGTTCTTGTTTTAGTCCATACCACCTCCTTCGAAGACATGGAAGCCAAAGAGCTCGCAATAGATTAGATGAGGTTACATGTGTTTCACAGCATCAAAGATGGACAACTGCTCATATCCCTAAGGCGTTCATATCAGAGCCCATTTTTATTAGACCTTTTTTCTTGCTTTGGTCTATACTACCAACGATGCATCCAGGATTTAGTCAAACAGGGAGTCCCATTTTTTAAAAAGGACTTTAAAAAGACTCATGTTTCTCATTTATTCTGAAAATTTCCGTAAATAACAATAAACCATTTTATTCGACAATGATCTCTGAGTTTTCACCAACGGGAAATATAAAATTGTTACTTAGGAGTGCGGTATTTTGGGAAACCCCTAAGAAATAGTCATGCACCAATCTCCTTTCACTCTCCAAGGTCATTTTACAGTTCCTCTTCTTTCAGTATGGATTTGAGCTGAAGAAGTAATCAGGAACGGACGAGGGTAAATTGTTTGGAACAGCGCAATTGTTAACAACAGAGCTATTGCAATAAAGAGACCTCTGTTCGACATAGAAGCTGGAAGAGTTTTTGGTGGTGAAAGTACTCAGGATCTGAAATTATTCAACCTTACACTTTCCCAAATTTCCTCGTTTTATTATGCATCTGTCACTTCTTGAGTGTAAGAAAGAAGATTTTCTATATTGAGGAATGTCCTAGCAGACAAATTCATGACCCTAATTGAGAAGAATTTGAATTATTAATTATTTATTATATGGCTTATAGTGCCAGGCATATCCAAAGAAATGCTCGGCCCGTTTTTGATGCAGCTCTTTTCATTTAAGCAGACGGGTTGCATCTTTAAGGGAACTGGAAGATGTGAGGAAAGAAAGATATTCGGAAGGAATTGATTGTGGCCTATAGTAAGGGACCAACCACGAAATTTTCCTGAATTGAAAAAGGGAAACCACAGAAAACCCTTGCCACCACATGAATTCAAAGCATCTCACCTCCCGAGTCCAGGGATTGCTACCTCAGCGTTTCAACACTCCAAACTAACCCAAGACGGTGGCGAATTTGGTAAAACTGGTTGTTGTACATTCATTTCACTTTTTAACATGTTCCATTACAATATATTGTATTACTACATGCTACCTCTACCAGCATATACACTCCTGGAAATGGAAAAAAGAACACATTGACACCGGTGTGTCAGACCCACCATACTTGCTCCGGACACTGCGAGAGGGCTGTACAAGCAATGATCACACGCACGGCACAGCGGACACACCAGGAACCGCGGTGTTGGCCGTCAAATGGCGCTAGCTGCGCAGCATTTGTGCACCGCCGCCGTCAGTGTCAGCCAGTTTGCCGTGGCATACGGAGCTCCATCGCAGTCTTTAACACTGGTAGCATGCCGCGACAGCGTGGACGTGAACCGTATGTGCAGTTGACGGACTTTGAGCGAGGGCGTATAGTGGGCATGCGGGAGGCCGGGTGGACGTACCGCCGAATTGCTCAACACGTGGGGCGTGAGGTCTCCACAGTACATCGATGTTGTCGCCAGTGGTCGGCGGAAGGTGCACGTGCCCGTCGACCTGGGACCGGACCGCAGCGACGCACGGATGCACACCAAGACCGTAGGATCCTACGCAGTGCCGTAGGGGACCGCACCGCCACTTCCCAGCAAATTAGGGACACTGTTGCTCCTGGGGTATCGGCGAGGACCATTCGCAACCGTCTCCATGAAGCTGGGCTACGGTCCCGCACACCGTTAGGCCGTCTTCCGCTCACGCCCCAACATCGTGCAGCCCGCCTCCAGTGGTGTCGCGACAGGCGTGAATGGAGGGACGAATGGAGACGTGTCGTCTTCAGCGATGAGAGTCGCTTCTGCCTTGGTGCCAATGATGGTCGTATGCGTGTTTGGCGCCGTGCAGGTGAGCGCCACAATCAGGACTGCATACGACCGAGGCACACAGGGCCAACACCCGGCATCATGGTGTGGGGAGCGATCTCCTACACTGGCCACACACCACTGGTGATCGTCGAGGGGACACTGAATAGTGCACGGTACATCCAAACCGTCATCGAACCCATCGTTCTACCATTCCTAGACCGGCAAGGGAACTTGCTGTTCCAACAGGACAATGCACGTCCGCATGTATCCCGTGCCACCCAACGTGCTCTAGAAGGTGTAAGTCAACTACCCTGGCCAGCAAGATCTCCGGATCTGTCCCCCATTGAGCATGTTTGGGACTGGATGAAGCGTCGTCTCACGCGGTCTGCACGTCCAGCACGAACGCTGGTCCAACTGAGGCGCCAGGTGGAAATGGCATGGCAAGCCGTTCCACAGGACTACATCCAGCATCTCTACGATCGTCTCCATGGGAGAATAGCAGCCTGCATTGCTGCGAAAGGTGGATATACACTGTACTAGTGCCGACATTGTGCATGCTCTGTTGCCTGTGTCTATGTGCCTGTGGTTCTGTCAGTGTGATCATGTGATGTATCTGACCCCAGGAATGTGTCAATAAAGTTTCCCCTTCCTGGGACAATGAATTCACGGTGTTCTTATTTCAATTTCTAGGAGTGTATAAAGAAGAGGTCTAATTATAACGAGTTGTAATAGTATGGATGTAAAGAATCTATATGATGGGTATAAGGTTTCCAGGTAGACCACAACAAAAGTGTATTAATAATTATATTCGCAACAGTAAAGTTCTGTATGATCGATGTAAGGTTTACAAACAGAACATCGTTTTCTTTTTTATGTTTTAGTAATATAAATATTCTTATGCTGTGAAACGTTATTAAACTGCCAAATTTGTGACATTAATTCTTGTACAGCTTTACTGAAACTGGTCTACCGACGGGACAGCTGCCTCCCTTTTGAGTAATGTTCTTCCTCAGCGCGTCCCTCTCTGCATTAAGTTCGCGACACGCCCGACACTTCCGTAACAGTTGATCTACTGTTCGATCATCCTCTCCCCACATACAAGCAGCACTTGTGCTAGCCTGAACCGATGTAGCGAGACATTAATTTTTCATGCCGGGCTATGACAACATTAATAGCAGATTAGATGATTGTGATAACTTCATAGAAAAACGATTTTGAACAACCGGAAAGATGTCTTTTGTGATCACACATTCTTTAGTTTAAGCCCATACTCTTTCCCATTTTTCTTTTGAAGTGCACCTTAAAATTTTTCTGATCACAGATGAAGGTATTCTGTTGTAGCTTTCTGCTGTGTTTTCTCAAGCTGTTTGTTTCGGAAACTCGTCTGCCAGTTCAGTCCGATAAGTTCCTACATGTACCATCGTCCATTCGAAGTCAATGTCCCATTTCCTCCGATGCAGTTCCCTAACTTTGCTTCTGATCTCCTTTATCAAATATTTATGAGTCCTGGATTTTCTTTACGAATTCAGCGTAATTCGTTTGTCCGTGCGTATTGCAGCTGCAATTTTAACATTTTTTTCTCGTGAGTTCTCTAGTTTCTCTAAGGCTCGCAAGGTTACTAATTTGTCTGCTTAGTTGATGGCGCACTCATTCTTTAGTATGTACTCTTAACTTAGACAGGTGTGCCATCAATGATTGTTACCACCCGTGAACCTGTTCCGTTCTCTGAATAACTCCGATCGGTATAAACCACTATAGGATCTTCCTTGAGTTTGTAATTTTTTTCTAAACTTACTGCATTTGCTGAACGCGGCTACTGTGTGTTTTCTAAATCAGTGTCTATAGAACGCAGCACGTGTTCAATTTTTTTAACTTTATGTTCTTCAACTATTCCCTGTGGTTTAAAAACTATTGGTACAAGGCCTGTTAGAATGTACACCGCTTCAGTAGATATCGTACTGTAAGCCTTGGCAATCTTTACCTTTATCAAGCGCTGGATTCTTCGAATATTCATACAGTGCAAGAATCCAAACAGGCCAATAGTGCTAGTATAGACCCTTTGATAACTGTTTTCATTGCTCCTGAGCCAAGTCTCCAGTTGAGCTTTGCTGATTTAGATAAAGAATGAGTAGGTTTCGTGCAAATTTCAGTCACATACTATAAATGTTCATTACTCATAAATTTTGAATCAGTACTTATACGCAAGTATCTTAATCATTAAACTTGTTGCAAAACATTATTGTTTAGAGCGAGACTAACTACTGTATTATCTAGAAGCCTTCTCCTTATTATTAGCATTACTTTCGATTTTTGTTCATTAAAATAGGTTTTGTTGTTTTGCGCCCAAACAGGTTTTTCTATTTCTCTATTGTAGAGCTCCTTAACAATGATGACAGTATCTGCTTTGGTCAACACGATTACGTCATCTAGAAGTTCTGCCGTTTTGGTGTTAACTGTGTAATCCTAATTAAGCACAGAATTATGTTTTATGTTCCATAACCTGAGGCCACAGCAGAACCCCTGTGGACACTCTTTTGTTACCTTCTTTTCTAGTTTCATGATGTTGAACGACAGCGCAGCTGCTCCGTCACTGAAATAGTTCTTTGCTACGTTATGTAGTTTCCTAGAACTAGTAGCGCTTTAAGGATACTGAACCACCGAGCTGCATCAAAAGCTCCCTGAACATCAAGCCTCACGATTATTACATACTGTCATTGAGATATACTTTCCTCTGCGAAGGTCTTAACAGCCAACAATGCATCAATGGCCCCTGTATGTGGAGTAAATCCACACTGATTGTTGCCTAAGAGTTCCTTGCAAAGGAAGTGAAACATAATTCTGTTCATTAATAACTTTTCCATCCGTATACAGATGGTGGAAGAGATGAAATTTGGACACTTGTATGCTGTTTGCTTTACTAGGTTTGAGAATGGGTAGTATTTTGGCTCTGTTTCACAGTCTCAGAAAGGGAGTATTCCTCTGGCAACTGTTATACAAAGAGGTAAGCTAGCTGTGAAAAAGGCTGTATAATCGACGAGGAACACCATTTCCACCAGGAGTATTGTTTACAAGCAAATTCGTTGTCATTTTCTCTATTCCTTATGTAAAAACTACGTCATCCAACGTTCTGTTGGGTCGTAGGATTTGAGATCCAGCTAGTTTATGGTATTCCATGTTTTGTGTTTCATCGCCTTCAGACACAAAATGTTCGAACATTTAGATGACAGTTTCGCTTAAATTTGTTTTTGTCGTGTTGTTACTTTCCTTAGCGTTGGGAGTATTATTTCAGATTTTTCCTGATGCAGTTCGATAGATTGCGATCCAAGGATTGTTTGTTGGGGACAAGCTGCAGTATTACTTTCAGAACTGTGTTCTTGCTTTCTGTCTAGCTGTGATGTATAGCTCCTTCTCATTACAATATTGTTGCCCTCGTAGCTCCATCAACTGTTCGCTGTCCTTTGTTCTTTGATAAGTTCGCCTAAATGTGTTCTTTCCTTTTCGCACTGCATTTAGTACAGATATCCATCAGGGGACAGATTTACTCCGAGTTCTGTACTGTCGCTGGTTTTGTATCTGGAACGACTTGTTGCATGAGATGTCTAGAACTTCTTCAGATTCTGTGATAAGAATTACAGTATTTTTTCTGCTTAGATTTTTAGTGTTTCTTTTAAGTTGTGTAAGTCCGTGTTGGTAATTCTTCCAACAAGTACCTGTCTAAGTCTCTCAGGTTTTATTCTCTAACAACATTTTCTTCAGTTTGAATTATTCTTCCAGCATATATTGTTGGGAACGTTCCTATACTATAAGGAATAATCTTCTAGTCAGAATAACTCTCTTCTTCACCACACGTCCATCGGCTTTGCATTGGAAGCAGATGAGAGACGGGCGCAGTTAAATCAGTATTGTTCTTTCCTTTACTGTTTTCAGAAGTTGGTCCGTGATTCCCCTCGTTCAGTGGGTCCAGATTGGTGGAAGCTACAGATTCTTCCATCTCCTTTCCTCAGGCGTTTGATACTGTACCATGCCACAAGTTTGATCTTGCATATCTGTCCATAGCAACTCCATTATTGTAGGCTACCATGTCGTCAAATTTTTCACGTTACCTTGATGAGTTTTTTTATATCCAAGTACGAGTCAGATATGAAAAATCCGCTACTTCCGATTACAAAAGAGTGCACTAAGGACTTTGTAGCTTTGCTAAATTTAATTGATAAGCAATTTACAAAAACTAAAGAAATCGAATACGTCGTCACCTGAAGTGGTTGTTAAGTGAGATTAAAAAAAAGGCCATTAAAAGAGATACGTGTTCGTCATCTCTATGTTCGAGCAAGAACGATGCAGTAGCGTAGATACGCCCGAAGTAAATAATGCGCAACACAAACGCCACACTGATTATCACTAGTGGCAACAGCAGATACAGCCAAACAACTTGATCTCTTAAAAACAAATCAAAAACATAGAAATAAATCTGCTGGCACCAGGGTTGCTCTGAAAGATTCTTGACCAACAATCTTAGCAACAGCCGTACGGGTACATGTATTCCCCGATTAGAGGAATCAGAACAATATTCGCTTATTACTTCCTACACGGTCGTTTCCAGACCATGGTTTTTACATCAGACTGATACATTTTCCCTTCCCCGTCATCCCTGAAAGTTCGTAACGTACCACGGACTCATCCCGTATGTTACCGTCATTCACACAACGGCAAATTTCACGTCGCATTCCTATCCACACACTGTGAAAAAAAATGACACTGGAGCCGCTAATTTCATAGCAAACAGAGTGAACTGAATTTAGAGAGAACGCCAGTATCATATTTAGAGCAAGTACAGAGCCCAGTACGACAGTAGTGGTCGTACACCGCTCATTCAGCGATTTGCAATGCTAACCGAACAAAGGAGCTCTTTAATTATACTCGTCGCAGCTTCACCCCTGCGTTAATTGGATTAATCTGCGGACGCGTTTTGCGGTGTTCTCTTACGGCGGTCTGTGTTAGGTTTCCTCCATTGAAATATTCAAATGTAAATCACAAACGCTAAATATCAATTTTTTTTCTTTTTTTTTGTGTGGGAAAAGCCATTATAAATTTTTTCATTACGATAGTATTTCGTATGATAATTTTGTGTTTTGCCATTGTAGGAAACGATTATGCTTACTATCTAACAGCAGCTCGTCCACTCTGTAAAGAAGCAAAACAGTGCCCACCTATAATCTTTTTCCTGCTCTATTAAATATATATATATATATATATATATATATATATATATATATATATATATGTGTGTGTGTGTGTGTGTGTGTGTGTGTGTGTGTGTGTGTGTGTGTGTTTTAATAATTTTAATAATTTCTTAGTTGCAAAATAAGCAGTGAAATAGAATCTAAAGAATTGTAGTAGACCACTGGTAAACTCAGGGAATAACGTTATGTGAACCAAAGAGGTTATCGTATTGTCGAAAACGTCGGAGGTTCGAGTCCTCCCTCGGCCATGGGTGTGTGTGTTGTTCTTCTGATAGATTAGTTTAAGTTAGTGTAAGTAGTGTGTCAGCCGGGGACCAAACATCTCTGCAGTTTGGTCCCTTACGAACTCACACACATTTTTTTTGTTATTGTCTTACTGTTGCTGGGTGCGGGAGCGCGGACAGTGTCTGTCAGGTGGTAATGAGTGGTTCGGGTCAAAGGAGATTTTCTTGCTGCGAGAGGACGCAAGACTTGTTTCAAGGCAAGATCCCATGTACGGTATGGCCAGACGTAATGTGGAAAAATAATTGGGCACAGCACAAAGCATCAACGTTAGCCAGTGTGTAAGAAGAGCGCTGGGGTCAAACGTTAACTGTGGGTGAAGAGTGTGTGGCCGTACATTGTCGTGATGTAATGGACCCAACCGCGCCGACCGCACCGCTGTGAAGTAAGACCCGACCAGTTTATCATTTAGAACTGTAAAAGGCTGGAAAGTGTTAGCTGTGAATCGTTCATCAATAAATACTATAGCATCTTATGTGTGTTAACGTGTGTAATCCTCAGTAACAACTACCTGATAGGATCCCCTCTGTATCCATAACTTACCGAGTGAGTCATTAACGAACTGGAAGTAAATGATTCGATGAGTGAAGTTATCGAATTAATTAATAGTTTAAATAAAAGTGAACAAAAAATCAGTTTTTGGACTTTTCATAGCAGTATAGTTAAGAGCATTTCCTGTTCAGACAATTTTGTATGAGAAGTTTTTTACGTAACAACAAATCAAAGTAACGAACTTTGTAATCATTTCAAAACTCAATTATTATTGTAGAACAGTCAATTTAAATACTAAAATTGTTTTCGAAAATTGTTTTGCAAAACAGCTTAATAACACTTAGCATTACAGAGAGAAACACTGTTCAGTTCTTACGTAACTGATAGTGTAAAGAACTAGTAATTAATTTCATGAAGAAGTTGGTAGTTTGCTTTTCTCCATGACTGAAAATTTTCTGGGTTATCATTGTAATTTGATAATGATTGCGAGTCAGTGCCTTTGCGGCTGTCAATGTCTACCAACATGCTACAATAGTAAAGTTATTTAATTTCAGAGTCAAGAGTCTTAATCGATTGTGCTCAAACTAAGTGAGCTGGCGATCCTTCCCTTACAGTAATTTCCAAACAGAGTCAGAATTAATTCATAATTTCGGGCCAAAATTTCACTAGCTAGTGTCTGCATTATTTTTCACATTGTTTTATTTCTACCGATCGTTATTGCGCGAAGTAAATCGTACAATAACGATCAAGTTATGACAGCACGTTACTTCTTCCGGGTGATACTTTCACTTCGGATTCGATGCCTTATCTCAAACTGATATCGAACCATTAGCAACGCAGTAATTCCAACCTTGTGACTGTTCAGTTGCCCGGACATTGCAAATTTGATTCTAGAATTAACAGTGGCTAGTGGCATATTTGGTGAAACAACAGGAAAGAAAAAATGTTGAACTCAACAGTGCAGGCAGGGCGGCAGCCACAAAGTCATTGGTCGATCTCGGAATTGTTGAACGGTGAGCTGAGTAACGATAGTGGTTTGGGTGTATCAGTAAATGTGGAAGACGTAAACGGTGTGACTATAAAACAAGATTTTGATGAATCCTATAGGGAAAATTCGGAATAAATGTTCACGGAGGATGAAAACTATGTACAGGAGACTGAGACAGAAACAAACGGGGAACAAGTATTAAATTAGGCATGCGGTTAGAATTGGGTCATTTGGAGTAAGTTATTTCAAACGATAGGTTCCATGAAAACTGATATAGGCTCAATGAACGACAGGATGAGTTCGATGGAGAGTAGATTAACAACTGCTATGCGTTTCTTAAAAGATGAAATATCTTCTTCAGTACACTAAGATTTGAGCGATAAAGTAACAGAGAAAGCACGTGAGTAAGGTGAGAAGCTTTATGATAAAATAGAGATGTCAATAAAATCTGTAAGCAGTGAAATAAAAAAGCAAAAGAGGATTTGCACGATGCAGTGAGTAGCAAATTAATCGAAGACATCGATTCGATCCGTAGGGATTTAGAGACCCACGTAAACCAGGAAATTAAAACAGTGAATGATGAGCAAACGAAAATCCATAGTGAACTAGATCGATCTGTAAATACTTTGAAGAGTCAGTTCGGTGAGGCTCAAAGCAAAATAGAAATGTAAATAAAATAAACAGTAGAGACGATTACTACTGATGTCCAGAACAAAACTCGTTCGTTAGAAGCTTACATAAGTTTCAAACTTGTGGAGTTCAAAAACAAGGAAGCAGAGAGTTTGAGATAACAGTAAGTAAAAAATCTAGAAAATGTAAAAAAAAAAAGTACGCTACTATGTTCACGTTAGTAGGGGCATATCCCAGTCATGCAAACTTCGAAATTGAAAAGTTCGATCCAAAGGGACGAGTCCACCCAGTCATTTTCATGGACACATGCAGAACGATAACGGCTTTGGCATTGCTTGAAGAGGACTGCATCAGAATACCGAGGACGAAGTTAGAAGGCAGTGTAGTGCATGCCAATGGCGACTACGGAACTTTAGATGATGATGATGATGATGATGATGTTTTGTTTGTGGAAAGCTCAACTGCGTGGTCATGAGCACCCGAACAAAGTCCCATTTTATACACAGTCTATTCTTCACAAAGTGCAATCTAGCCATAGTCACAAAGGATAATGATGATGCAATGATCAGGACAACACAAACATCCAGTCCACGGCCGGGAATCGAACCCATGATCCCGTGATCCAGAGGCAGCAACGCTAACCACTAAACCACGGGCTATGGACATCGAACTTCAGAGGAGCTTTTGAGCAAATCTTAAGAAAAATAATGGTCTATTGATAAACAGGACGAGGTTTTGCAGGAAGTTATACAAGCTTCTTCATACCGACCGAGTAAAGAGATAAATATCAAATTGTATTGCATAGAGCCACGTATTTAGAAAAGGGGAATATATGAAGTGTCAGATTATGTTAACGGTACTCCGCGGAAAATTACCGTGGGGAGTCCGGGGCTATCTTCTGGGCGAAAACGATAAAATATCTTTTCGAATTCAGTTGTTTAGGAAACAATGCAAGGGCAGCGAACTTTGTGCACAGGATGAATCAGAAGCGATAGTAAACGAAATTGTTTACGATGTCGAAGCGACAGCAAGTATGGCGCGTGCAATTGGTGCAGTGGCGCCGATAAAGAAGCAGCGTCCGGTTCTGGAGACACGTTTATTGCAGCTGATGCAGTCGGAACAGTAGGCGATAATAGGGAATGGCTAAGGCAATTAGGCGAAATGTATGATAGGATAGAGGAGTGGGAAAGAAATAGGAAATTAAGTTTTGGTGGGAAAAAGAGTCAGAGTGTAGAGGATGCTAATAATTATGAAGTGGGGGAGAGCGATCTGAAGGAGACGCTGGGCGAAACGAAGTTTATAACAACGTGTTGAGTAATGTTGATAAGATTAATGAATATAGCTGAAATGAGGGGGCACATGAGGTGCAGAAGAGTAGATGTTTGGTAAATGCCTTTCCCTATTCATCCGAATTCGGCGCACTTGTTCGACCGACCGTAGACTGTGGTCTACAGCCAGATTATATAATTGCCGACAGTAGAATAAAATTAATGAACGAAACAGATTGTTGTAATGGATACGAAGTCAAAGAGATGAGATTCGCGAAGGCGATGATAACGATGAAAGCGAACCTGCCGATCAGTTAAGTAAAAATGAATTAAGGTATATTCTGTGCCAGAAGGAAGAAGGGAACGGGAGAAGGAGGAAGAAACACCCGGATACGTTATTTCGGCGGAATGACGCATTGTGGAGTGATTTGGTAGTGGAACAAGACTTGTTATGGGAAGGGAAGTGTAATAAAGCTAAGCGATGTGATGAACTTACGACAAATATTTGTGAACATCGAATGGAAACTCAGGCGTTAACTGACAGCAGAAGTCAGATTAGTGTTATGTCACAGTCATTTTACGAGTGAATTAAAACCGTAACGGGTGTAGTCGAAATGCCTGTTGTGGGAGTAAAAGTAGAAGATGCTACTGGCACCTGTGGTAAACCTATTGAGACTTAAATTTTGTATTAGGGCTGTTGTGTTTGAACATGATTTTCCAGTAGTGTGTCAGTTTAGCACAGATACAATTATGAGCATGGATTGGATGATACAGAATAAAGCAATAATTGATTGTCACAGAAGAATGGTGATATGTGCTGTAGAAGAAAGCAAATTAGATATGGGATTTGATGACGCCGATCAGGGAGTCACTGATCACAACACCAGACTGAATATAATGACGTTACCTATGAACGAAGGGTTAAGTGAAGGGTCCGAGTGTTACTGTGTCAGAAACGTAAATACATTACTTTCCAATGATGAGCTTAGAACAGTAGTGGAGAATGTGTTGGGCGTAATTTCCAACCAAAAGGAGGAGCTCTATGATATTTTAATTAATAACAAGGAGGTATATTCAGAGAAACCTGGTCGTGTATCTGATTTTGAGTATAAAATTAAGACGATACCCTATGAACCATTTTGTGGACGAGTTTGTCAAGTACGAATAGCTGGGATGAAAGAGGTACAAACAGAAATAAACGGCATGGAGGAGTGAAGCATCATAGAACGTTCTAAAAGCCAATATAAAAATGGTTAAAATGGCTCTAAGCACTATGGGACTTAACATCTGAGGTCATCAGTCCCATACACTTAGAACTACTTAAACCTAACTAACCTAAGAACACCACACATCCATGCCGGAGGCAGGATTCGAACCTACGACAGTTCCAGCAGCGCAGTTCCATACTAAAGCGCCTAGAACCACTAGACCAACTGACCGGACAATATAACAACCCACTTGTTTTGGTGATACATAACGGTGTTAGGATCATGATGGATGCGTGCAGTTTTAGCAAGGTTGTGAAGCGTAAGACGGATCGTCCTGAGTGTTTAGACGATGTTTCGCAAAAGTTTCACGACAAGTGTTATATGATAAGACTCGATCTGACCGTTGGCTACTGGCAGATATCCATCGAAGAAGAATCACGTAATCTGATAGCATTCCTCTTTGCTTGGAAATGCTATCAGTATAAAGTCTTTCCTTTCTGATAGAACATGTCAGTGTCGGTGTTCATCCAAGGGCCTAATAGTGTATTGGGTAAAGAACTTGGCGCCAAAATGACGATCTATGTTCACGATTTGTTGATAGAAATGTCATCATGAGAAGAGCATTGTGAACTATTAACTGAAGCTTTTCAAGCCCTGAGATACGGGGGAACGACACAGAAGTTAAAGAAATGTAATTTGTGAGAAAGGACATAAGCTTTCTAGGCCATATCATAACAACTTCTGGAATAATAAAAGTCCCATGATAAGTAGAGGTGATTAGAAGCTGTTTATCGCCAAGAACCAAAAAACAATTGCTTGCCTACCTTGGTCTTTGTAATTTTCGTAGTAAATATGCAGAAAGCCAAGTTTTTAATGTCCTAGATTTGTGTGATTTATTAAAGAAAATCAGTGCATCTGTGTGGACAGAGCAATGTCAAATAGCGTTAAATGAACTAAAGGATGAACTTATAAAAGACGTACTATTACATCACCTAGATTTGACAGTACCATTTCACATGGGAACCGTCTAGTGCGATTACTGTATTGTGGTGCACAAATTTCAAGATATGGAACAAGGGGAAAACAAAAAGCGCCAGTCCATTGCTTTTTCTGATAGAACTCTGACAAAATGCGAGAGAAATTATACAGTCTCAGAAAGCTGTTTCACAGAGGAAGACCGCACTGCAGTTCCTTCTCTAAATCCCCGCAGAAACGAAATAAGTGTCCAAGGAATAGAAAAGCAACTGTAATCACTCAACAGAGGAAAGCCCACAGGACCTGACGGGATACCAATTCGATTCTACACAGAGTACGCGAAAGAACTTGCCCCCCTTCTAATTTCTAATAGCCGTGTACAGCAAGTCTCTAGAGGAACGGAAGGTTCCAAATGATTGGAAAAGAGCACAGGTAGCCCCAGTCTTCAAGAAGGGTCGTCGAGCAGATGCGCAAAACTATAGACCTATATCTCTGACGTCGATCTGTTGTAGAATTTTAGAACATGTTTTTTGCTCACGTATCATGTCGTTTTTGGAAACCCAGAATCTACTCTTTAGGAATCAACATGGATTCCGGAAACAGCGATCGTGTGAGACCCAACTCGCTTTATTTGTTCATGAGACCCAGAAAATATTAGATACAGGCTCCCAGGTAGATGCTATTTCTCTTGACTTCCGGAAGGCGTTCGATACAGTTCCGCACTGTCGCCTGATAAACAAAGTAAGAGCCTACGGAATATCAGACCAGCTGTGTGGCTGGATTGAAGAGTTTTTAGAAAACAGAACACAGCATGTTGTTATCAATGGAGAGACGTCTACAGGCGTTAAAGTAACCGCTGGCGTGCCACAGGGGAGTGTTATGGGACCATTCTTTTCACAATATATATAAATGACCTAGTAGATAGTGTCGGAAGTTCCATGCGGCTTTTCGCGGATGATGCTGTAGTATACAGAGAAGTTGCAGCATCAGAAAATTGTAGCGAAATGCAGGAAGATCTGCAGCGGATAGGCACTTGGTGCAGGGAGTGGCAACTGACCCTTAACATAGACAAATGTAATGTATTGCGAATACATAGAAAAAAGAATCCTTTATTGTATGATTATATGATAGCGGAACAAACACTGGTAGCAGTTACTTCTGTAAAATATCTGGGAGTATGCGTGCAGAACGATTTGAAGTGGAATGATCATATAAAATTAATTGTTGATAAGGCGGGTACCATGTTGAGATTCATTGGGAGAGTCCTTAGAAAATGTAGTCCATCAACAAAGGAGGTGGCTTACAAAACACTCGTTCGACCTGTACTTGAGAATTGAAGGGCTCGGAGAGATATAGTCATAAGCCACAACTTTCACGAAATTGAGTTTTTCATGCTGCGACATTCTTAACAATGCCTTCCTCACAATGTTTTGAAAAAGTTCCGTGTAACTGCAACAGACGGCAGGCTATGATGGAGTGCAGTTCTATGCTGTGCTATCTGGTGGTAGTTTCAGAAGATACATAGTCACAAGCCACGGCAAAATGGCAGGTGCGTCAGGAACGTCTGCAGCGTCTTCGGGTCTTCAACGCATATTTGACACAGACGGTAGTGGAAGTGAAGAGCTTTACCCTTTGGATCCTGAAAATGATGAATCTTGGCATCCATCGACCAGCATTTCCAGCTCATATGATGTTTCGTTAACTATTTAAAACGGTTTATTTCTGGTGATTAATTTCCTGTGGCTTCTGACTTTGTTTCTCTCAACATTGCCAACGCATTTCACAGCCATCCTGTGTGTTAATGATGAAACTTGATGGGCACATTTATGTTACTGCATAAGGGTACAATAATGTAGTTTCAAAGGCAAAAGATGTGTAAAAAATATTTTCTCATTAATGTGATTTTAGCGAAATTTAATGTTTTTTGTGGCTTATGACTATATCTCACGAAAATTCTTAGACTATTTTGCTCTTCATATTATAGCTTGAAATAAGTAGAATAATGAAGAATCACCCGAAAAACCAAAGCCCTCACGGAAAAGAAAGCGAAATATTGATCAGTGGAAGAAAAATAAAGTAAAACGTCGACGAAATGCTGGTCAGCAGTATAAGTCTTTAAATACCCACAAGACCGTTCAGGCTGATACTACAGGAAGTCCCTGTATTTGTTTAAATAAATGCATCACAAAACTGCTTGGAGAGGAAGAAAACATTTTTCATTCATTTTGGGACATAGGAAACTTTAATGCCCAGAATACTTACCTGAAAATGGAAACGAAAAACAAGAGGTTTGTTCACTATTTAAATACAAATGGTTTAATATTTTGTATATTTATTTCATTTTGTTATATTTGTCATAATGTCTTTCAAAGCTATCCAAAAAAGACTTCCAAGAAAATATCATCCAGGGATGTTACATTTTCTTATAATGTGATGGTATGCAGAATAGAAGTCTTGATCTGCAAGGAAGCTTTCCTAAGAGTTCATAGCTTACAGATACATACATGAAGAGTGAGGAATTTGCAACATATAATGAAGCAGGGATTTGCAGTGCCAAAAGAAGATGGAAGAGGTTTGTATGTTACTCTGTGCTGTAAGTTAGAGAAGTACTCAAACTGAGTACTATACAAATATTTCTATTAGGAAGAGGATATAAGCTCATCTTTTTTTTTCTTTCAGGAAAACATGGAAACTACCCACACAAATTTCAAGATGAAGGTGTACAAAGTGTGAGAGAATTTCTCAACGCCATACCGAAATGTAACAGTCATTACAGTAGGCAACAGAATGTCAATCAAGTGTATTTGGATTGTGATCTCACAATTGCTTCCTTATTTCGAGATAAATACTCAGAATACTGCAAGGAAAAGCAAGTTCCTGCAGTATCTGAAAGTAAATTCAGAGAAATTTTCGTATCTGAATTTGACATAGGCTTCAAACTACCAAAAAGTGGCACCTGTTCACAATGTGATGGGTTTCTAATTGCAATAAATAACCCAGAATTATGCGCAGAAGAAGTCACAAAAAAGAAACAACAATGTGAACTGCATCTCAAATAGGCTGACAGAGGACAAAATATGATTGCGTCTTTAACTGCTCTGGCTAAAGAACATTCGGAAGAGCATCATGTGATAGCAATGGACATGCAGCAAACGTTCCCCACCCCTAAACTTACAGTTGGTCCAGCATTTTACAAGAGGAAAATATGGACATACAACTATGGTATCCACGACTTTGGATCAAATAAGGGCTATATGTTTCTGTGTAGCGAGAAAGATGGAGGACGGGGTTCAGATGAGGTTGGGAGCTGCTAATTGAAGTTCTTGGAGATAAGTAATCCTCAGGCAAAACGTCTCCACATAATCACAGACAACTGCAAGGGTCAAGCAAAGAAGTGGACTATTATTTCTTTGGAAAGGTCCCTTGTCGCTATCAAAAGATTTGATTGTCCAGCATTACTTCCCTGTGGTAGGTCACACCATGCTACCTTGCGATCGTGAATCTGGCCGCGATCGTGATTTTGGTCGCATTGACCGGTATGCAAGAAACAGACGTCCAATAGCGTACACTCCAGATGAATGGGCAGAAGTAATAAAATCTGCGAGTACAAAACATTTAACCGTAACTAAACTGGAAAGAGAAGACTTCAGAAATTTGGAAATCCTGAAGACATTGATCTCTCAACATACAGAATCCACATCTGGAGATCCCCACCATTTCAATGAAGCTACTCAATTTAAGTTTGAGTCTGAAGATCCCTTCAAGCTAAGTTTAAAGCACTCTTATTCAGACAGGAGCTTTCATGTTGACATTTGTATCAAAAAGAAAGGAAGGCTAGTTGAACCAAATCCATATCAGCTGCCAATAAAGTACAGAAAGCCACTACCAATTAACCAGAAAAAATTGATATACTGTCTCTTATACCATACATACCTCCAGAAAATCAAGATTTCTTTCGGTCATGTGCTGGAAATAACGTGTACAATGATGATGTAGAGGAACTTCCTTGATGTAACTGTATCAATGAAAAAGTAATCCATACATCTCAGATACCTGATATGTATATATTAATGTGTAAAAAATATATATTGTGCTTGCTGTGTAAGAGTAGTTAAAATAAATCCTTACAAATTCATACTTTATGTTTTAAACAATTTTTTGGGAGATATAGTCATAAGCCACCATAGACTACATTTGAATTAGAATCATTCAAAAATTAATATTTTGTAGCATGCAGAGAGTTGACTATTTAACAACATGCTTCACAAGTATTAGGCAAGTATTTGCAGTAGAAATAAGGTTTCTATTTTGTATTAAACATTTTCAGACCTCCGTGGAACTTTAAACTCGCTGTATCTCAAAACTAGTTCGATGTGGCTTATGACTACATCTCTCCGACCCCTTCAATTGCTCGTCAGTGTGGGATCCGTACCAGGTCGGGTTGACAGAGGAGATAGAGAAGATCCAAAAAAGAGCGGCGCTTTTCGTCATAGGGTTATTTGGTAAGCGTGATAGCGTTACGGAGATGTTTAGCAAACTCAAGTGGCAGACTCTGCAAGAGAGGCGCACTGCATCGCGGTGTAGCTTGCTCGCCAGGTTTCAAGAGGGTGCGTTTCTGGATGAGGTATCGAATATATTGCTTCCCCCAACTTATACCTCCCGAGGAGATCACGAATGTAAAATAAGAGAGATTCGAGCGCGCACGGAGGCTATCAGACAGTCGTTCTTCCCGCGAACCATACGCGACTGGAACAGAAAAGGCAGGGAATGACAGTGGCACGTAAAGTGCCCTCCGCCACACACCGTTGGGTGGCTTGCGGAGTAAAGATGTAGATGTAGATGTAAAAATTAGCTACAGATATAGTATGTGGTTTTTAAAATTCTGAGCACTGTTCCAAAAATGTTTATTAAAATTGTTTATAGTATGTGAATTTAAAAAACTTAAGGTTATATTATGGTGGTACAAAGGCACAGTGCATACCGATCACAAGGCCGTGGCGTTTTTGAAGAATTGTTGGTTATTGCGTGATAGGCCTGAAAAGATGGGCATTATATACATAAGAATATGATTTCAAGATATGTCATGTGAGGGGTGCAGACAACGTGTAGCCAATGCGTTGTCTAGACTGCTTTATGATACTGATGAAATAATAAGGAGGGCGCAGACGTAGGTTTAAAATAATGTACTTCAATGTACAACAATAATGTTGACGGAAAGAGGAAAACACAAAACGTGTTATAAACATGCGTCGTTACCGGAATGGCGACGAATGCTTGAGGTTGGTTAAAACTGAGCTTTATACCAAGAAAGAGGGGCAAAGGCCATTCATAACTCAGCTTACCATCCATCCATCCATCCATCCATCCATCCATCGAGCAACCCTTCACAACGCTACATGCGCAGGTAGGGTAGATATTTCAGACTGTACTGCCATAACAACCACAGGGTGGAGGGTAGATGTGTAGCTGATACTGAAAGGATCATGAACTCGTTGTCTCACGAAAGTACAGGCTTCATACCAGAGGAAATCATGTTGGTTGTTAAGTCGAAAAGCATAATAGAGGAGATAATCGATTTCCCACCACGACAAGATTCAGATATCTGTCAGAAGAAAGAGATGTTGAGGGAGAAGATGAGGAAACGTGCTCAAGCACCAATTAAGAGGCACGATGCCAATTTAAAACCAGTAAATTTAATGACAGAGGACTGTGTCCTCGTCAAAGCAAAGGAGAAATCCAGTGAAATGTATAATGAAATTTTCAAGCTAAACTTTATTTATAATGGACAATGCTAAATCGAAAGCGTTCCTCATCCTAATGCTTACTGTCTTATATACCACAAATCAGGCAAAATTGTGGTGTCACCGCTAGACACCACACTTGCTAGGTGGTAGCTTTAAATCGGCCGCGGTCCATTAGTACATGTCGGACCCGCGTGTCGCCACTGTGTGATCGTAGACCGAGCGCCACCACACGGCAGGTCTCGAGAGACTGACTAGCACTCGCCCCAGTTGTACGGACGACATTGCTAGCGACTACACGTACGAAGCCTTTCTCTCATTTGCCGAGAGACCGTTAGAATAACCTTCAGCTAAGTCCATGGCTACGACCTAGCAAGGCGCCATTAACCATATCTGGAGAGAGTCTCACTTGTATTATCAAGAGAAATGTACCACAAAGAATTAAAGTTAAGTATACGAGAAGCTCCGTTCTTTTCTTTATAGCTTTCATCACGTATTCTGTTTCAGACTTAACGCAAGACGGCTTGAGTTGACGCGTGCCCTTTCGGCTACCTCCCTTGTGTCTAGACTGTCTTGTCTAGACACAGCATAAGTGGCGACGAGTGTAAACGTGTTCTTTCTACTTGCTTAAATTAATTGTCATGGCTTCGCCACATTCTCCAGATGTACTGTCCGAATTTTATCGCTTGCAGAATCAGCAGACGCAGGCGTTATTGGATGCCCTTGGACAGCTCGTCCAGGGTCAACGTGCGCTGCAAACCGATGCGGCCGCCGCTGCTTCATCGCTACCACAGCCACAACCCGGAGTTGCACCACCGTTCCGTGCTTTTCGTCCCGACGACGAAAGCTGGACAGAATGGTCCCGACAATTTGGATTTCATCTCGCCGCCTACAGAATACAAGGTAATGAGCGGCAGCCGTTTTTGCTTTCGTGTGTAGGTGTGTCCACCTACCGTGTGATAGTGAAATTGTTTCCCCGACGCGACGTAGCGACTCTATCCTACGAAGAAATTTTGTCTGCTTTAGATGCCTATTTCAAGGAAACAGTCAATGTCGTTGCAAAAAGGTATGCGTTCTTTTGTACAAAACGTACGGCCGGTCAGACTAATAGGGAGTGGGTTGCAACTTTGCAAGGACTTACTAGGGATTGTGCATTTGAATGTGACTGTGGACTCTCTTATTCAGATACTATGGTGCGTGATGCAATAGCACACAACGTTTCTGATGTTCGCATACGGGAACAGATTTTGAAACTCGTCAATCCCTCCCTTCAACAAGTGATAGACATTTTAGATAGGCAAGACACACTTGACTTTGCTCAGGACTCATTTGCAACTTCGCCAGCAGTGTGTCACATTAACCCGCCCGCCGGGCGCGCAGCACGGGACGCTAACCGGCCCTCGCGCATGTCCGCGCAGCTGCAGCCTAGCTCGCAAACACGTGTGCCGCGTAAGCATGCCAATGCAGTTCTAAAATCATGCCCGCGGTGTGCAACTAGACATTCGCGTGAGAATTGCCCGTCACGCCAGGCTATTTGCTTTTTCTGTAACAAGAAAGGACATGTTCAAAGTGTTTGCCAGAAAAAGCTCAGATCAGACGATCGCAACCATTCCAGGCCCTTTGCTTCACGCCGGAATCGAACCAAGGACACTCGGGCTCGGGAACCTTCGCCCATGGACATTCATGTAGTTACTGCCACTTCGCCCAGTGTTCCTCTCGCAAACAGTGACTGTGTTCGTCCCACAAAAAGTGTGCGTCGACGTCGCCGGAAATCTCGTCAGGTCGCAAGTGCTTCTGTACCAGTATCAGTTCCAATTGCACGAGACAGTCGCTCTTGTCGTCAGCAGGACAATAAACTTTTTGTGGACTTAGACTTTAAAGGCAAAGGGATACCATTCCAGCTCGATACCGGAGCTGCAGTTTCATTGATCAATCACGACACGTACAAACAACTGGGCAAACGTCCGTTGCGTGCCGCAAATGTTAAGTTAAATAGTTATTCCGGACAAGCTATCCCTGTGTTAGGACAGTGCACTCTTCTTGCTACATACAAGGAACAAACAAAACTTGTGTCTTTTTACGTCCTTCGTTCTTCTTCTGCAGGGAACTTGTTTGGTTTAGATTTATTTCAATTGTTTAACTTGTCTATCGTCAATCAGGTCTTATCAGTGAATCAGACTGTGCCTTCAGCCAGTGTTTCTAGTCTATGTGACGAATTTGCAGACATTTTTGCACTGGGCCTTGGTTGCGCTAAGAACTATGAAGCACATTTGGAACTGAAAGTGAACGCGCAACCGAAATTTTTCAGAGCGCGCAATGTTCCCCACGCATTGCGTGATGAGGTCGCCAGAACATTAAACGATTTAGAATCTCAAGGTGTAATTGAACGTGTGCAGGCTTCTCTCTGGGCATCACCCTTAGTTATTTTGCAAAAACCTTCCGGAAAATTGAGACTTTGCATGGACTTCAAGGCAGCTGTGAATCCACAACTTGTGACTGCTACTTTTCCTTTGCCCCGCCCGGAAGATCTTTTTGACAAACTGTGCCCGGGAACGTATTTTTCAAAGTTGGACCTAGCAGATGCGTACTTGCAAATACCGGTGGACGACGAATCCCAGCGAGTATTGGTGGTTAACACGCATCTTGGTTTGTACCGATTCAAAAGACTGCCATTCGGTTGTGCATCCGCCCCTGCATTGTTTCAGCAGTATCTACAAACTGTTTGTGCGTCGGTCCCTACTGCTGCGAACTATCTGGACGATATTGTGATCTCCGGAAGGACAGCAGCCGAACATTTAGAAAATCTACGAACATTATTTCAGGTATTGCGACACAATGGTCTTCGCTTGCGGAAGGACAAATGTGTGTCTTTTGCTCGTGACTTACCCTATTTGGGACATGTCATCAATGCCCAAGGCATACATCCGAGTCCAGAGCACCTCTGTGCCATACAGGACTTGCCTTCGCCACAGAATGTGAAGCAGCTACAGCGTGTGTTGGGAAAAATAAACTATTATCATCGCTTTCTGCGCAATGCCTCTTCCATTTCAGCTCCGCTTCATCGCTTACGGCGTAAAGGTGTTCCGTTTGTCTGGTCGACGGACTGCGAACGCGCCTTTCGCCAGTTGAAATCGGCGTTGCTTTCAAATACTTGCCATATGCCATTCGATCCCCAGAAACCCCTTTTGTTGATGGTAGATGCATCGGATTTCGGGATCGGTGCTGTGCTTGCGCACAAAGATGGATCGCATGATCGCCCTATCGCCTTTGCGTCCAAATTGCTCTCACCTGCGCAAAGAAATTATTCGCAGATAGAGAAAGAAGCTTTGGCTCTCGTATTTGGTGTTACTAAGTTCCATGATTTCTTGTATGGTCGTCACTTTACCATCATCACAGACCACAAACCTTTGACTTCGCTTTTTCATCCGAACAAGCCTGTACCTCCACGTACAGCGTCGAAATTCCTTCGCTGGTCTATTTTCCTCTCGCAGTACCATTACGATATCTTGTATCGGTCCACTGCTAAGCACAGAAACGCTGATGCGTTGTCCTGTTTGCCTGTTGCTGAGGATAAAGCATTCGATTCTTCCGAACTTGCTTGCATGTTCATTGATTCGGAAACCGATGACATGGTCGAATCGCTTCCGATTGATTTTCGTCGTGTAGCTACAGCCACAGCTGCTGACCCTGTCCTTGCTACTGTTTTGCGTTTTGTTGCTACGCAATGGCCCTTGTCGAAGTCACGGATCGAGGATCCGTTGGTTCGCCGATTTTTTGCTCACAAGGAGAGACTTTTTGTACGACGTGGTGTTTTGTTGTTGCGTTCTGATAATGATCAGTCCAGAGTAGTGGTCCCGCATTCGTTACAGTCCTCTGTCTTACGGCTCCTTCACCAAGGACATTGGGGTATAGTGCGCACGAAACAACTTGCTCGTCAGCACTGTACTTGGTTCGGAATCGATGCGGCGATTACGAATATGTGCTCTTCTTGCATGGCGTGTGCCGAACAACAATCCGCAACGCCACGAAAATTCTTTGCATGGCCGAAAGCCACTTCCCCTTGGCAACGCTTGCACATAGATTTTGCCGGTCCATTCTGGAATGCTCGATGGTTGGTTGTGGTCGATTCTTTCAGTAATTTTCCTTTTGTTGTCCGGATGTCTTCCACAACGTCTTCTGCCACCATCCAAGCGTTATCCGCTATTTTTTGCATTGAAGGTCTTCCGCAGAGTATTGTTTCCGACAATGGCCCACAATTCATGTCCGCAGAATTTCAGTCATTCTGCAAGGCCAATGGTATTCAACATCTGACATCCGCGCCGTTTTCGCCTCAGTCAAACGGTGCCGCTGAACGGTTGGTCCGGACTTTCAAGTCACAGATGTTGAAGTTGAGAGAGTCGCATTCTCGGGAGGACGCGTTATTGCTCTTTTTGTCCTCGTATCGCTCTCAGCCCCGCGATGGTCGCTCGCCAGCTGAGTTGCTCCACGGTCGTCCTCATCGAACCTTGATGTCTTTGCTGCATCCGCCGCATCAGGTTCCTGGGCTGCGGCAGACTCCTGCTTTTGCTCCTGGCGACGTTGTCTATTATCGCCACAATCGCGGTTCATGGTGTTGGCTCGCAGGGCGCATTCTTCGCTGTCTCGGCCGCGCTATGTATTTGGTTTTGGGGGCCTCTGGTGAGGTGCGTCGGCATCTCAATCAGCTGCGCCTCTGTCGTCGCACGGGTTCTGCCACTCCCCGTCTGCTTTCAGCGACGGTGCCGTCCGGTCAGCGCCCTGGGGACCCATCTACTGGCTCGCCTCATCCCCAGGTGTTACCGACGATGCCTTCCATTTTGCTCCATGGCGTTGCGCCGCAGCCGCCGCCGCCGCAGCCGCCGCCGGCGCCGCCCGCAGTGGACGCTTCGCTGCAGCCGCCAAGCGCCTCCCTGGGTCACGTGCCGCCGATCGCTTCCCGTGCCCAGCTGTCCTCCGCCATGGAACTCTTGCCCGCTCCGGACCAGATGGCGTCATCGCGCGTCGGATACCCCGACGCAATGGAGGTCGACCCTTCGGCCCCTTCTGTCTCATTACGGGCGCATACGCCGCATGTTGACGTGCACCCTGGACTAGGTTTTCAGGCGTTTCCTAGCTCCCCTCAGACCGAATGGCCGGGTGCGGGTGGCACAGCCTCGCCTGTTGTTAGGCTCCCCACCTCATCGCATACGTCAACATGGGGTCCTCCCCACGGCGGGCGGAAGCCTTATCACACGACCGTTCGCCGATTTGCGGGGGAGGAATATGGTGTCACCGCTAGACACCATACTTGCTAGGTGGTAGCTTTAAATCGGCCGCGGTCCAGTAGTACATGTCGGACCCGCGTGTCGCCACTGTGTGATCGTAGACCGAGCGCCACCACACAGCAGGTCTCGAGAGACTGACTAGCACTCGCCCCAGTTGTACGGACGACATTGCTAGCGACTACACGTACGAAGCCTTTCTCTCATTTGCCGAGAGACCGTTAGAATAGCCTTCAGCTAAGTCCATGGCTACGACCTAGCAAGGCGCCATTAACCATATCTGGAGAGAGTCTCACTTGTATTATCAAGAGAAATGTACCACAAAGAATTAAAGTTAAGTATACGAGAAGCTCCGTTCTTTTCTTTATAGCTTTCATCACGTATCCTGTTTCAGACTTAACGCAAGACGGCTTGAGTTGACGCGTGCCCTTTAGGCTACCTCCCTTGTGTCTAGACTGTCTTGTCTAGACACAGCAAAAATATCGGGTGCACAGAATGTAGAAGAATTAAAGCTCTCTCAGAGAAGACAAATAGTGTTATTCTACATGTAAATAAATGTAATTAATTGAGAACTAAAGAACTACTTACATTTATATTAATAATCACACAATGTGGATGTCATGTTGAAATAATGAATATAATGTTTGTGTTTAGTTAAATAAGTGTTAAATTTCTTATTTAACATGTAATCAGAATATTAATTGAATGCAATTAGTTTTAGTACATGTAAAGTGTATGTAACTGGGCATTCTACCGAGATCCTTTCCTGGGAATGCAGAATCTGCAGTAGAACTTAATTGATAGAGGAGCAGGAGCGTAAGATCTGTACTATTCAGGTGCAGTTACAATACGCAGAGGAGGAACTAGATACGTTGAGGAGGCTGAAGGGTGGCAGGGAAATGGGAACTGGCAGTTGGTAGGAAGACAGCTAGAAGGAGGGGGTATTCAGACAGTTGTAGTTTGCATATATACAATAGATTTAACTAATTGTCAGAGTAGAGTGGAGAGGAGCCTGTTGTAAGTGTAGGTGTAGAAGATATGCAGCAGTACTCAGCAGTTAGAAGTCCTGGGTCTGTTGTAAAGTTTAACAGAAAAAAGAAGATTCTGTTGATAGGTGATTCGTATGGTAGAGGTGTCCGCCAGTATTTGCGGGAAGTGTTGGGGAGTGACTACCTTGTTAACAGCATTGTGAAGCATAGCGTAGGGTTGGACCAGGTGACTAACAACATAGAGGAGCTATGTAACAATTTCACGAAAGAGGATCATGTAGAGATTGTGGGTGATCAGGGAATAGTCTTGATAGGGACGGGAAATATGATTTATATTATGTTATCAAAAGTATCCGGACACATGGCTGAAAATGGCTTACAAGTTCGTGGCACCCTCCACCGCTAATGCTGGAATTCAGCATGGTGTTTGGCCACCCTTAGTCTTGATGACTGCTTCCGCTCTCGCAGGCATACGTTCAATCAGGTGCTGGAAGGGGAATGACAGCCCATTCTTCACGGAGAGCTGCACTGAAGAGAGATATCGATGTCGGTCGGTGAGATCTGGCACGAAGTCAGCGTTTCAAAACATCCCAAAGGTGTTCTATAAGATTCAGGTCAGGACTCTGTGCAGGCTAGTCCACTACAGGGATGTTAATGTCGTGCAACCACTTCGTCATACGCCGTGCATTATGAACAGGTGCTCAATCGGATTAAAGATGCAATCGCCATCCCCGAATTTCTCTTCAACAGTGGGAAGCAAGAAAGTGCTTAAACCATCATTGTAGGCCTGTGCCGTGATAGTGTCATGCAAAACAACAAGGGGTGCAAGCCCCACCATGGAAAACACGACCTCACCATAACACCTCCAAATTTTACTGTTGGCACTACACACGCTTTTAGATGACGTTCACTGGGCATTTGCCACACCCACACCATGCCGTTGGATCGCCACATTGTGTGTCGTGATTCGTCACTCCACACAACGTTTTTACACTGTTCAATCGTCCAATGTTCACGCTCCTTACACCAAGCGAGGCGTCGGTTGGCATTCACCAGCGTGATGTGTGGCTTATGTACAGCCACTCGACCCCTCCCGCCTAACTGTCATAGTACTTGCAGTGGATCCTGATGCATTTTGAAATTCCTCTGTCATGGTCTGGATAGACGTCTGCCTATTACACATTACGACCCTCTTCAACTGTCGGCGGTCTCTGTCAGTCCACAGACGAGGTCGGCCTGTATGCCTTTGTGCTGTACGCGTCCCTTCACGTTTCCTCTTCACTATCACATTGAAAACAGTAGACCAAGGGATGTTTTGCAGTGTGGAAACCTCGCGTTCAGGCGTATGACACAAGGACGGAGTTCTGCAGGGCGCCCCATTCCGCTCTCTCACGATGCCTAATGTCTACCGATGTCGCTGATGTGGAGTACCTGGCAGTAAGTGGCAGCACAGTGCACATAATATGAAAAACGTATGTTTTTGGGGATGTCCGGATACTTTTGATCACATAGTGTAGGTGGTGACCTGGTAAAGATAGCTACTCAAACTGATTTCACTAATATGCTTGTCGTGCAACTTTTTCAGCTTCATGATCGGCCTCGTCTTAAAGCGGCTGTTAGCAGCGTTAACATTGGGCTGGAGAAGGCACTGACGACAGAGGGCATTCTTCACTTGCAGTGGTGCCAGCTGAATCTATCAGTAGATGTGGTTCCACTAGCCGTGGCCTGCACCTCAATAGGTATTGGAAGGGGAGTTTAGCGAAGACTTCGGACCGCAAAATCGATTCCCGCTTTGTCCAGGGTGAGAGTGGCCGTCGTATTCCGAGAGCATCACATTCCCTGAAGTCCTATCCGAAATTCCTCCACCCGTGGAAATGTTTTCACTGCTTTTGTGCGTCGCGACTGTAGGTCCAGTGGTTTACCAGTTTCTTATTTAGCACGGTTGTATCGCGGTAAATGTCATTAGGTGATGCAATACATATGTTATTCCACTTCACATGTACAGTTCCACCGCCCTCACAGTTTATCTGGCGATGTACAAAGAATGTTTGTTAATAACTTTTTTAAAAAAATGTTTCATCGCGATCATTCTCATAGCAATATATGAAGAATAATTTCAAGAACTTTGCTAACATATTTAATCGCCGTTACAGGCGTTGCGATGTATGTGGAATGTCTGTAAAGCAGTCTCTTTCACATAGATCTCGTGGTTTGACACATTTTGATACATATCACAAATTCTTATCACATTTACATACCAAAATATAACTTTTTGCTTTACATCAATATAGATGATTACATATAAATGTATTACATTTTGGCTTTATGTGGAACACAAGCATTTAAATAATCTTCCAAACATTACAGATTTTTGAACCAAATTTTTCTTTCACGAATGATGCCACCTGAAATTGGAAAGATTAGACACAACATCTGGATACATCAGAAAACAAGCCCATACGCACGTAAACTAATGGACAAACGTTTGAAGTAACACAGTAATATCAAACTACAGAATTCTCGCATTACGTGTGTGGTAAGGGTGTATATGGCCTTGGCTTCGCATAAACATGTGTTATACAGTATGAAGTGCATCTAATCCGTTCCTAGGTGATAGTGTTTGCTTGTCGTTAGGTTTGGTGTACGTGTCAATCAGTCTTGAATAGTCCTTGACCGACGCTACAGATAGTTCATTATGTTGTCTCAAAAATATTTTCATCACACTTGCGTAAATGTCATCATAAAATTTGCGTTAAAATTTAGGCCCATGTTATTTACGTCCGTTCGGTGAAGTCGAAATCCCTTCTTTCTGTTCTGCTCTTGGCTGGATTAGCTGAAATAAAATTTCTTATGCTACCTAATTTCCTTGCAGTAGTACTGAGAGGTACGTGTGTTTTATGAATATACAGTTTACTTACTCTTTACTTACAGATATACGTTTACTGTTTAGAATGAAATACTTTTAAGTCTCAATGAGCGTAAAGCCCAATTATTTTAATATTTTTGAATTCTGCAACAGGTATGCATCAGGATGCGGTATGTTGACAATTACATATGGGTCGACGTACAGCAGACGCCACTTTAGTGCAGAAGATTTGTGTTGAGTACGCTATAATACCTGCATGCCCACCTTGAATTTCTGCTTTCCCTTAACAGTACTAAAGTACTATTTATTTCTTGCATTAGCATGATGCGTCAGCGTGGCTAATAGTTCTCTTACCTTTTCATCATGCGACAGTTCCGCTCATTTGATTATTTGTGGTCGAACATAAGCTCTTTAGGTATACAGGTTGTGTCATATATATTCAGGTTGTGAACTTCTTCAAATAATGACAAATTACTTACCCAATTAGAATGCTGTGTAGGTGTATATGTCCTCATGAATCAGTTCAATTCCCTGGGAATTCGTGGAGTAGGATTATATTGTGGGTTAAACTTCGAGATAAAGATGCTCTTAATACTATTGCTATTTAAGAATTCTCAGCATTTTTACCCTATGTAGTAAGTGGCGTTGTCAGATAAAATTGCCTTAGCTTTTCCCACGTGAGGAATGTAGTCACGTGAGAATCGTGTGTCGATTTCGTTAGCAGTTGCAGATTTTATAGCTTACAGCTTAATATGTTTAGAAAATATTTCATTAAATGCTAAAATATACTTCACACCACCACTACTTGTTGGATGTGGACCACTTATGGCCGTACTCACCATCTCCAGAGGTTTGCTGTGTGGTATGGAATGTAGATCTGTCTTTGGAGAAGGTTCAGATGTTTAGATTTCTGAGAAGATATGCATGTTTTAAGTACATTGTGAATTTTTCGTCTCATATTAGTGAAATAACAATAAGTGCTAAGTTTTGCAAGGCACTTCATTGTTCTACAATGTCCCCGAACTAACTGTGTGTGTCAGATTAAGTGGCGTTCAGAGTCCTTGGGAATGCGTAGACACCAGTTAGAACCATCAGGATGACGACGATAGAATAACACATCATTATATAACAGATAATGGCTAGACAGTGGACGGTCAGGTTGATCTATGACTAAAATTCTTAATTTTTTCCAGTGCGGATCAGATTTTTGTAAAGCTGCCATATTTCTACACAAATCAATGATACATTGGTAATACTATTTATCTTGCATTAGGGGTATTCCCTAGTCGTTCACCTTATCAATATCAGTGTTACAATCGTTCAAACCTTGTGAAAGACGAGACAAAGCATCAGCAATGATGTTGTCTCTACCTTTAATGTATACAATCCCAAATGAGTAATTCAGCAGAGATAAAGCCCAGCGTGATAACCATGACGGA
Organism: Schistocerca nitens; assembly: GCF_023898315.1. Lineage (NCBI taxonomy): Eukaryota > Metazoa > Arthropoda > Insecta > Orthoptera > Acrididae > Schistocerca > Schistocerca nitens. The sequence goes on along the minus strand of NC_064622.1, from coordinate 121,666,415 downwards.
ATAGCTTAAATGTTAACAAAAATGTCATAGCTTTGTGATCTGTATAAATTTTCGTGTGTTTACCATACAAATAATAGTTAAACTTTTTGAAAGCACAGACAACAGAGATATTTTCAACTTCAGTGGTTGAATAAGTTCATTCACATTCAGTTAAAGTAAGGCCTGAAAAAGCAATGATTTTTACCTGTTCCACTTTTCAGACAACTCAAGCAACTGCATGACTCGTCACACGCCATACAAAAATCGAAACTAAAATCTAGATGGTCTAGAATGTTTGCATTCACCAATACGTGCTTAATATTATTAAAATTTTGCTGGTACTGCTCAGACCAGATCCATACCTTATTCTTCTTAAGTGGATCTAGGAGATGGTTACTGTTCAATAGCTGTTGTGGCAGGAAATGCCGAAAGAAAGAACAGGGTCCTAGAAATGACCTCAGTAGATTTTTAGTGCGAGGACTAGGAAAATTTCTAGTAGCGTCCAGCTAACCCGGATCAGGGTGTATACCTTATGCATTAATTACGTGTCCAAGATACCTAATCTCACAACAAGCATATTCTGACTTCTTAATGTTAGCTGTTACACGATCTTGTGAAAATTTATCCAGATTATTTCCAACGGTGTCAAGATGTTCATTCCAAGTATTAGTAGCTATCAAAGGATCATCGACATACTAACAGTCTGAAATAAGTCGTTACCAAGCACAGTATCCAAACCAGTAATACATACGCCTCAACTGAAGCTCGATCCGAAAGGAAGAACACAGAGTTCATATGTTCGCATCCCAAATACGAAAGCAGTATATTTTCTGGAATCACGACTGATTACCATTTGCCAAAACGAATTTGTCAAGTAGACTGTAGAAAAGTACTTATCATGTAAAAATTTCTGTAATCGTTCCTCAGAATTTTCTGGTTTAGTGTGTACAGGTACTAAAATTTCATTTATGGCAGGTGCATCCAACACCACTCTAATATTTCTGTTAGGTTTCTTGACAACATGTAATGGACTACAGTAGGAAGATGTGGAAGGTTCGATAATCTTACACTCTAACATCTGTTTAAGTTCTTGCCACACCAGGTGGTCTCTGAGATAGTGGTTCATTATAGGTTTTGTGATAGAAAATCTGGCGAGGCTTGACTTCAGTTTCATAAACATATGTCTTAATAACACCTAGTCGTTTAGTAAAGGCCTGTATGAACTTAGATAGTATTTGATAAAGCTCATTGCGTACATCAGCAGTAATAGCAGTAATTTCACTAAACCTATGGCTAATCAGTGTTTTCAGATCATCATATTCTGTATCAGGTGCGAGTGTCTGTATGTTTGTTTCGTCACTTTCTTGCCAAAATTGAGTTTTGTACCCAGTACAATGTATTTCATGTCTGAGAGTCCTGGTATCCAAATCAATCGTGATTTCACTGTCCTTATGTCTAAGGAAATGTTTAAGTTTCGAGAAGCCAATAATACTGTCTGTAAGGGTACAGTAGCCTTACATAGCTGTACCTTTACATAGCGTCGATCACACGATCTATGCTGCGATCGTAAACCAAAGCAAAGACTGCAGTGCAATCAACAATATACGAGTGGGTGAGCGAGAGTCGAGTGTTAAGAGTCCGTGAGTGGAAGTCTGGTGTGCGAGAGGCTAGAGACGGTTGGTCGTTAATGAGGCTGGAGATTAGTGGCAGAATATATGGGTAATGACACACAGTATTTGACTTCTGTTGATGTATTTATAAGTGTTGGTTTACAAAATGGTGCTTCAATTAATAAAATCCAGTATTTGAGAAAGATATATTATCATTTAGTAGTTTTCATTAAATTTCACCATAAAAGAAGGGCACGACAATGAGTTTGATGCAGAGGAGCTCTAACTGATCATGCTAAATTAATTAAATATAACTTCATCTTCAGCATATGTGAATAATAAAGTTCGGTGCGAAAGTACAGGGAGGTTATATGTCCTTCTCACATACCTAAAATCATAATACAATTAGTAACTAGATTCTGGACCACGAGTAATAGTCATTGTACAGTTCCATTACCTACCTTAACGGTCACAAAAACTTGTTTCGTAGCTCTACTGGACTTATTACCCACGACAGCTGAAATCTTACACTTTTTAACAGGAAACTCTGGCACTGGGTGAAATTCAGTAATTTTTTTATAGAAATTATACGACAAAACGCTCACAGCCGCTCCTGTGTCCAAAACAATATTGGTTGGAATACCTCCTACAATACCAGTAGTTGCAGCTAAAACAATTTCATTGTTAGATGAACGACATTGTGTATTTTCCTGCAATATATCATCAGATAAGCTCTCATCATGATAGTAGCCTATACAGAACAGTGGTTGCTGCTTAGAACTATTTGCTATATGATCATTGTGTTGTTCATCAGTGGATGTATCAAACAATGATTTGATATTGAAGTCGTCCCCCCCCCCCCCCCCAAACCTTGTGCAGCCACGACCTGGGGCACAGTAGTGATTGTTGAAATGGCTCTGAGCACTATGGGACTTAACTTCTGAGGTCATCAGTCCCCTATAACTTAGAACTACGTAAACCTAACTAACCTAAGGACACCACACACATCCATGCCCGAGGGAGGATTCGAACCCGCGACCCCAGCGGTAGCGCGGTTCCAGACTGTAGCGCGTAGAACCGCTCGGCCACTCCGGCCGGCAGTAGTGATTGTATTTATTTTAACGTCGTCGTAATTGGTGCAGGTGATGATGCAGACGGAGTTCGAGTTTCACTTTAAACTGCTATTATGATTGCATTAGGGTATTGTGTATTCCACTCTCCAATCTGCTGTGGCTTTTGTGGTTGAGCACCTTCACCTACCTGCTGCTTGGTGGCTAAAGTCCAATTTTGATTCTGTGCAGCCCGTGGCGGCATTTGCCACGGACCTGTGTTGATGCTGCACTGAGGTAGTGGTCCTGTATGTTGGTATGTATTACCGTAGTTACTATTCCAGTTTTGCTGTTGATTTTGTACAGGCTAATAATTGCTTTCGTCTTTGTTCCAGATTTTATTGTATCCGTGTCTGTTTATTGTTGTTCCAGCGCCTCTTGTGTGAGTTGTCACTTGTTGTGTATGATATGTCATGATTATTGTTCATAATGGGGTGTGACTGGTTCGTGTATTGGTTTGCAGAAGGGAGGTGTTGATTCTGCTGCGCTACGTAACCGACAACGGCGGGCGCACCAGGATTAAGTTGGCTAATTTGCGCGTTTTGCATGCCACTGACGTAAACATTGTGGAAGCTGTTTTGCCGTGCGGAACGTTGATCCTCATCTAACATATCAATAGAATCAAGCACAGTCAGAAAATATCCGGCATCATTGTCTGGAATGTGCAGTACTTTTCTTTAATGTTAAAACGCAATCTGGCTTTCAGTGAGCAGAGTATATCGCACATAGCTACAGGATCATGAAGAAAGTATCCCATATTCAAATATTTCTCAAAATATCGGCGCAAATTGTCATGTTTAGCATTTAAAGGCTATGGTTCCACAATCTGTTTCCTAAGACGTTCTCGTACCGATAGCGATCAAAATTTGGCCAAGAAAGCTCTTTCAAATTGTTCGTATGACACGCATGTGTCGGATTAATTGTATGACCAGACAGCTGCGTCGCCCTTGATGTAACCTACAAGATAAGAATATCTCTTTCGGTCACTCCATGCTCTTGGGAACGCTTTCAGAAAAATTTCAGGAAGTACAGCACGTTTTTCTGGATGAAAATTTGAAATTGCCGATGTTTAATCAGACTTTTTTCTTCTTTGGCACTATAATGCCGATTGCTTTCATTGTAATTATTGTAGTGATCGGCTGGTGGATGGAAATGAATGTACTGCTCATAAATGTCACGATTGTAATTAGGTATCATGTGTACGGGTATACTGTTGTTGCTGTGAGGTGTGTGTTGTGTACGGAGGATACGTGTCATACATGTTTTCATTACCAAAGCGAGCATTTTGATTATTAGCATTACTACAATCCGGTCGTATGTCATCGTTTAGTTGTTTGTGTTGTGTTGCGTTGGACTGAGCTGCCTCAGCTATAATATGTTTATTATATTTGACAAATTCCGTTACGGTGTCGTGCACAGCCGTCGCTAATTTTTCTTCTATACATTTGTCAAAACATTTATTTTTCTAATCAATCCAGTCATGAAATTCTTTATTTATGTTGGAAAAATGGTTGTCCGTGTGTAATTGCAGTTTTTCTGTAAGTTGTTTATCCATGATGTTAACTTGGCCTTCAATTACAGTAATGCGTGTTTTTACTGAGTCATGAACTGACAGATAAGATTTGACTTGAGAGGCAACAGCTTCGCACGTAGCGTTTAAATGTTTGACTTAAGTCTGATCACCTTTTAGGTGTTTTGTGATTTTTTCCTGCTGTAAGTTCAATTCGGAAAATTTTGAGTCAAGTTCGGGCACTTTACCGGTCAGTCTCGTGTTAATCGCATCTACTCTTTCACAAAAAGTGCCATTACAAATTTTTAGTGCTCTTAATTCAGCCTTAATCATGTCGCGTTTTTAAAACTGTCATGTGTCCGTCAGTGTCTTTCTTCTTTCCAATCATCTGATTTTGTATTGGAGTCATGTGTTTTCTTTTTTCAGTCGTTTGCTTCATAATAGCATCAAACATGCTAGCAATATTTGCCATCTGAAACTGCTCTGCCCCCGTCACATCGTTTGACATGACATCACGGACGAAAATAGTGTCTGAGCTGGATTTAGCTATTTGACTGTTGGTCGGTTTGTTTACGAAATTTCCGTCACTATGTATCTGACAGATCTTTGCTATTGGAGTCAACTCTGGAGTCATTATTTTGTTCAATGTTCAAGTTGAATTCGGTTTGCGCCTGTTGTCTGTCGTGTTCCATTTTTGCTAATTGTTTACGTGTTTCCACCATGCTACACGTAATGTAAAAAATTCTTTAAACACGTTTCAGAATGAATTCATGAAATTAGTTCCGTACGGCAACAATGTTGGGTTAAGTGAGCAAGAATTGTAATTAATGGTGAAAAAATTAACATTAATGGTTGCTGGCCATTTTGCATACCACATGGCACAATTCGGCCATTTTGTGGAATGGTATGACTGTATTGTTGCTAGAAACTGTATGATAAGAATAATTTAGAATAAGTTATCTTGCGAAAAAATGACTGCTACGGTTACGGAAAATTTTCACTAAGCTAGGAAGCAAGCTACAGTTACTGAAAGCGCTTGGACTAGCGTGCTAATATAAAAATGCTGTGTCTTACCTCGGATGGAAGTATGCAGTGTAGATTCCAAGTTTCATCAACAATTACAATGGCTCGTCTTGTTGTTTGATCTTTACAAATATTCGATAGCAATGGCTCGCCCCATCATCCATGCAACGAAGAAAAACTATGTAAGAAGCACAATAAAAGATCCAAACACAAACTCGCCAGTTTCATTTAAGGTGCCTTTTCCTGTCTGGTTTGAGAATATCAGAGAACATACGAATAACAACAGATAATGATAATAGTATGTGATCAGTTTATTCAAACTTTGGGCGCTTGACAATGGTTTCTTTCTTAAGGTCCGTTTATTGTAAGTTTGACAGTGCGTGATTTTTCTAAAATATTTCTTTATTGGACTTAATAGATTGAAAAATTCCAAAGTTTGGGTTCGTGCTGGACCTTTGTAAAGTTTGTAACACAGAACCTATACCATGTCAAGACGCCGTTTAATTGGACCAAAATCTTGCAACATAAATGAAACACAAGATTAAATAATATCACTGCACTGACAGAATATTGTACTGTTTTAAATTACATACACATTACATTAATTCTGCTGCTGTGTGCAATTATGAGTAGGCCTAGTGAGATTGCGTCTCAATAAAATAGAATAATGGCGGTGTGCCAAATAATTATCTGCAGCGATGGCAGATATGCGTCCGATGTGGACGGCTTCAAGAACAAAAACGTGTCGCCTTGCCTGCAAGAAACTTAACTCCGTAATTATTCTAATGTTTCAGCGGTTGCACGCCACAATCATTATAACCGTTTATACTAATTAATATTCTAAGTAATTTTTTATTTATATTCTACGTTTTTCCGATATATCCACTCCCATCCCGCAATTGTGCGTTTAAACTTTTCAGACCATGAGGCACAAATCTTAACACTAAAAGGCTTTTGTACTCAAACAATTGTCACATATAATTACAGACTATGTAGGAAAATTAATCCAATGGCAATAGAGAGTTTTTGATCCTTGTCAAGGAAGAAGAGTGACAGAATGTTTATAGTGCCGATAACATAGATGACAAATATAATGCTTTCCTTAGCACATTTCTCGTGCTCTTAGAGAGTTGTTTTTCATTAGAACGCTCTAAACTGGGTACTAGCAGTAAAAGGCAGTCTGGGTGGCTGACTACTAAGATAAGGATATCAAGTAGAATAAAGCGGGAATTATATCAAAATGTTAGAAGTAGTCACAAGCAAGCTACAGTAGTCCATTACAAACAGTACTTTAAGGAGCTCAAAAATGTTATTAGGAACTCAAAGAGTATGTGGTACCCAAACAGAACAGGATCAAATTAAAACCATATGGTCAGTTGTGGAGGAAGTGTCTGGTCAACAGCACAAGGTAACGATATAAAGTCAGTTCGTAGTAAAAATATATCTGCTACTGATAAATCAGATATATGTAGAGTATTTAACAATCATTTTCTGAGAATTGCTGGTCATTTGAGTAAAAATTTAATTTGTACAGAGAATCATATAACTCTCTTGGCAAATGCCTTTCAGAGATTTATGTCTGAAATACTCATCTGTGATACAAAAATGGCTCTGAGCATTATGAGACTTAACTTCTGAGGTCATCAGTCCCCTAGAACTTACAACCACTTAAACCTAACTAACCTAAGGACATCACACACATCCATTACCGAGGCAAGATTCGAACCTGCGACCGCAGCGGTCGCGCGGTTCCAGACTGTAGCGCCTAGAACCGTTCGGCCACTCCGGCCGGCTCCTTTGTGATACAGACAAGGGGGAGATTCAATAATTAAATCACTGAAGGCTATGGACTCTGATGGATATGATGAAGTGCCTACCAGAGTATTAAAGTACTGTGCTGCACATGTTATCCCTGTATTTAGCCATATCTGTAATTTTTCCTTTAGGAATGGTCAGTTTCCTCGATGATTAACGTACTCATTTGTAAAGGCGCTTTCTAAAAAGTGAGAAAGTGCTAATGTAGAAAATTCTAGACCTATTTCTATGTCATCAGTGTTTGCTAAAGTTATTGGGAAGGCTGTGTACATAAGGATATTTGATCATTTTATGTCACACAATTTGCTGTCAAATGTACAGTTCGGCTTTAGAAGTCGTTTAACAACTGAAACTGCTATAGTCTCTTTTCTCTGTGAGGTACTGGATGGGTTAAACAGAATCTTTCGAACGCTAGGCAGATTTTTTGATTTAACTATGGCGTTCGATTGTGTTGATTACAAAATATTGCTCTAAAAGTTCAACGATTACGGAATACGGGGAGTAGCCCACAATTGGTTCATCTCTTACTTCAGTAACAGGCACCAATAGGTGATTATTCCCAGGGTTGAGAATGGCTGTGAGTGGGGTACAGTCAAGCGGGGGTGCCCCAGGGATCAGTGTTGGGGGAACTCTTGTTCTTTATTTATATAAATGATATCCCCTATAATATTACAGGAAACTCTAAATTATTTATGTTTGCTGATGGCACTAGCTTGGTAGTAAAGGACGTTGTGTTCAGCGTTGTCTCGGTTTCAAATAGTGCAGTCTATGACATATGTTCATGGCTTGTAAAAAATGAACTAACACTAAATCAAAGTAAGTTTCCAACACACAATTCAACAAAAACCGAAGTTTTAATTTCACACAATGTCCATATGATTCGTGAAACTGAACAGTTCAATTTTCTAGGTATTCTGATAGATAGTAAACTGTCATGGAAAGCCCACTTACAGGATCTTGTTCAAACTATTCGAACGGTATCTGAAGTAAGTGATCTGTCGACACGATAATTAGTCTTTTCTGCTTATTTTCATTCGATTATGTCGTATGGTATTATATTTTGGGCTAAATCCTCCCATTCTAAAAGGATATTTTTGACTCATATAAGGGCAGTTCGTGTAATTAGTGGTGTAAGTTCGAGGACATCTCGTCGACCTCTATTAACTTGTCTTGGTATTTTGACATTGGCTTCTCAATATGTATATTCTTTACTGTAATTTCTTGTTAACAACATTAGCTTATTCCCAAAAGTAAGCAGCTTTCACTCAGTTAATACTAGGCAGAAATCAAACCTGTATTTGGATCGGACTTCCTTAACTCTTATGCAGAAAGATGTGCAGTTGTGACGTGGGTGCTTATTCAAGAACGGAAAACTACTGTGTAAGTTGAAATGACTAGTTTAATGTCGCAAATTTTTGCACAAAAATTACAGATGTAATACAGTTTTCAACTTGAGAACATAAAATCAGCCCAATGGATAACGCATCTCGCCAGCATAAAAAAGTGACATAATCCTTTACACAACACTATTAAATATTAACTCTCTGAAGGAAAATTAATCCTAAGCACAATAATATGACAGTTTAATTGGAAGTTTCTTTACAAAATTGCTCCTACACATACGTTATGACGTTGATCAGTACTACAAAAAGCGTCCGATTCCGGTTCAAAGTCCGGTGCTATTTAGGATGACTAGTCTACGGTGGATGATGGTTAGTTATGTGACAAATTTGAGCCCAAATTCGGTACTACACTCCTGGAAATTGAAATAAGAACACCGTGAATTCATTGTCCCAGGAAGGGGAAACTTTATTGACACATTCCTGGGGTCAGATACATCACATGATCACACTGACAGAACCACAGGCACATAGACACAGGCAACAGAGCATGCACAATGTCGGCACTAGTACAGTGTATATCCACCTTTCGCAGCAATGCAGGCTGCTATTCTCCCATGGAGACGATCGTAGAGATGCTGGATGTAGTCCTGTGGAACGGCTTGCCATGCCATTTCCACCTGGCGCCTCAGTTGGACCAGCGTTCGTGCTGGACGTGCACACCGCGTGAGACGACGCTTCATCCAGTCCCAAACATGCTCAATGGGGGACAGATCCGGAGATCTTGCTGGCCAGGGTAGTTGACTTACACCTTCTAGAGAACGTTGGGTGGCACGGGATACATGCGGACGTGCATTGTCCTGTTGGAACAGCAAGTTCCCTTGCCGGTCTAGGAATGGTAGATCGATGGGTTCGATGACGGTTTGGATGTACCGTGCACTATTCAGTGTCCCCTCGACGATCACCAGTGGTGTACGGCCAGTGTAGGAGATCGCTCCCCACACCATGATGCCGGGTGTTGGCCCTGTGTGCCTCGGTCGTATGCAGTCCTGATTGTGGCGCTCACCTGCACGGCGCCAAACACGCATACGACCATCATTGGCACCAAGGCAGAAGCGACTCTCATCGCTGAAGACGACACGTCTCCATTCGTCCCTCCATTCACGCCTGTCGCGACACCACTGGAGGCGGGCTGCACGATGTTGGGGCGTGAGCGGAAGACGGCCTAACGGTGTGCGGGACCGTAGCCCAGCTTCATGGAGACGGTTGCGAATGGTCCTCGCCGATACCCCAGGAGCAACAGTGTCCCTAATTTGCTGGGAAGTGGCGGTGCGGTCCCCTACGGCACTGCGTAGGATCCTACGGTCTTGGCGTGCATCCGTGCGTCTCTGCGGTTCGGTCCCAGGTCGTCGGGCACGTGCACCCTCCGCCGACCACTGGCGACAACATCGATGTACTGTGGAGACCTCACGCCCCACGTGTTGAGCAATTCGGCGGTACGTCCACCCGGCCTCCCGCATGCCCACTATACGCCCTCGCTCAAAGTCCGTCAACTGCACATACGGTTCACGTCCACGCTGTCGCGGCATGCTACCAGTGTTAAAGACTGCGATGGAGCTCCGTATGCCACGGCAAACTGGCTGACACTGACGGCGGCGGTGCACAAATGCTGCGCAGCTAGCGCCATTCGACGGCCAACACCGCAGTTCCTGGTGTGTCCGCTGTGCCGTGCGTGTGATCATTGCTTGTACAGCCCTCTCGCAGTGTCCGGAGCAAGTATGGTGGGTCTGACACACCGGTGTCAATGTGTTCTTTTTTCCATTTCCAGGAGTGTATTTAGTATGACAATCAAGTCTTCGGTGGATGGTTAGTTATGTGACAAATTTAAGCGCAAGATTGCCCAAGGCCACTCGAGTTTTCAGTGGACACATGCTGGTGAACCAACAAAGTTTACACCTCTGCATGCGGTATTTACGTTAAGCTGCGACGAGCTGCCAACTGCAAGGCCGCTCTCTTCCACCGAAATTCCTACAAAACTAATCAGGCCTTTGCTAAACTTTCCTGCAGAAACTTTCCCTATGTTTCTTGTTATGCAAGAAAACATGTGCTCAGCCCTGGCGATATACACATTCATGGTTGGAGCAGCGTGCATGTTATAGTGCCCTCTCAGTTCTCACAACAACAATAAACTAATTTGGCTGATTTGTTTCTCCACAGTTGGAGCTAAATGTTGCTACAGCTAATCTCTAGCTGGACTGCAGCTGCTGTGAATGCCGCGTCCACACAAATTTCTTCTCTGCGTAGTACAGAGCGTTAAGCGTTCCGTTCTGCCTTCGCTCGCCGTTGTCCACCTGGCTTTTCAAACTCGCGTCGCCTGTTCCATCTTCCGCTGAAAGACATGCACTGTATAGGAGTGGTGTGTTAATTACCGTAGATTGCCTGTCATCCCTTTTTGCATTATATACTGACAGGCAAATGTTCTCATAACCGCAGAATTACATTAGGTGCCATTTTCCCCTTCTCATTGTGATGTATAAAGCTCTCACGTAAGGTGAAAATCTGACCATTTGTTCTGACATCTTACACAGTAAATTGCTGCATCCATTTTCGAAAATGAAGAGTTCCCTCATGGGTCACTCTCTGCATATTGTCGAGGAGTTTGTTGTGAGCCTTGAGCAGCCGCTAGTGAAGTATCGGTGCAGCAGCAGTGCAGTAGCGAGTCGCATATTTAGCTTTCATATTTGTTTTGTAGTGTGATTCTTAATTTCTTTCCGAGGGTTTGTGCGCTTGCATATTTAACTACATAAAATCCTTGCGTATTCTCGTATTTTAGAGGAGTAATATTGCTCATTGATAGCCGTAGAGTATTAATTCGCATTGTCGTTAGGTATTAGGAGTAGGATTGATAGGGTGTGTGCGTGCTGTGTGCGGGAGCAGGAGGAACTGGCCGCGGTTCGCGAGCAGCTGAGCGTGCTGTTGGCCAAACCTCATCGACGGTGTCAGTGTTGAGACAGGGATTAGTGATCATGATGTTGTCATTACGACTATGGTTACGGAAGTTAAAAAGTCGGTCAGGAATGCTAGGAGGGTATTCTTACTAGAAAGAGCAGATAAGCAGTTGTTAGCATCCCACTTAATTTACTTCCGGTACGATGGACGTGGAAGAATTATGGGCATATTTTAAACACATTCTAAATCACGCATTGGAGAAGTATGTGCCGGAAAAGTGGGTACGGACGGGAAAGACCCACCGTGGTTTAACAGCGCAATTCGGAGAATGCTCAGGAAGCAAAGGCAGTCGCACTCGCAGTACAAGAAAGATCGGGAGCATGAGGACAGGCAAAAGTTAGTAGAGATTCGTGCTGCTGTAAAAAGAGCGATGCACGAAGCATTCAACCACTACCACCGTCATACCTTAGCAAAAGATCTTGCTGAAAACCCAAGGAAATTCTGGTCTTACGTAAAATCGATAAGCGGGTCGAAGGCTTCCATCCAATCACTCACTGATCAGCCTGGCCTGGCAACGGAAGACAGCAAAACGGAAGCTGAAACTTTAAATTTAGCATTTGAGAAATCTTTCACGTAGGAGGATCGTACAAACATACCGCCGTTTGAGTCTCGTACAGATTCCCGTATGGAGGACATAGTGATAGACATCCCTGGGGTTGTGAAGCCGCTAAATGGGTTGAAAATAAATAACTCGCCAGGTCCTGAAGGGATTCCAATAAGGTTTTACAGAGAGTACTCTACTGCATTGGCTCCTTACTTAGCTTGCATTTATCGCGAACCTCTTGCCCAACGTAAAGTCCCGAGCGACTGGAAAAAAGCGCAGGTGACGCCCGTATATAAGAAGGGTAGAAGGACGGATCCTCAAAATTACAGACCAATATCCTTAACATCGGTTTCTTGCAGGATTCTCGAACATATTCTCAGTTCGAATATAATGAATTTCCTTGAGACAGAGAAGTTGCTGTCCATGCATCAGGACGCTTTAGAAAGCATCGCTCCTGCGAAACACAACTCGCCCGTTTTTCACATGATATCTTGCGAACCATGGATGAATGGTATCAGACGGATGCCATATTCCTTGACTTCCGGAAAGCATTTGACTCGGTGCCCCACTGCAGACTCCTAACTAAGGTACGAGCATATGGTATTGGTTCCCAAGTATGTGAGTGGCTCGAAGACTTCTTAAGTAATAGAACCCAGTACTCTGTCCTCGATGGTGAGTGTTCATCGGAGGTGAGGGTATCATCTGGAGTGCCTCAGGGAAGTGTGGTAGATCCGCTGTTCTTTTCTATCTACATAAATGATCTTTTGGATAGGGTGGATAGCAATGTGCGGCTGTTTGCTGGTGATGCTGTGGTGTGCGGGAAGGTGTCGTCGTTGAGTGACTGTAGGAGGATACAAGATGACTTGGACAGGATTTGTGATTGGTGTAAAGAATGGCAGCTAACTTTAAATATAGATAAATGTAAATTAATGCAGATGAATAGGAAAAAGAATCCTGTAATGTTTGAATACCCGATTAGTAGTGTAGCGCTTGACACAGTCACGTCGATTAAATATTTGGGCGTAACATTGCAGCGCGATATGAAGTGGGACAAGCATGTAATGGCAGTTGTGGGGAAGGCGGATAATTGTCTTCGGTTCATTGGCAGAATTCTGGGAAGATGTGGTTCATCTGTAAAGGAGACCACTTACAAAAACTAATACGACCTAATCTTGAGTACTGCTCGAGCGTTTGGGATCCCTATCAGTTCGGATTGAGGGAGGACATAGAAGCAATTCAGAGGCGGGCTGCTAGATTTGTTACTGGTAGGTTTGATCATCACGCGAGAGTTACGGAAATGCCTCAGGAACTCGGGTGGCAGTCTCTAGAGGAAAGGAGGCATTCTTTTCGTAAATCGCTACTGAGGAAATTTAGAGAACCAGCATTTGAGGCTGACTGCAGAACAATTTTACTGCCACCAACTTACATTTCGCGGAATGACCACAACGAAAAGATAAGAGAGATAAGGGCTCGTACAGAGGCATATAGGCAGTCAGTTTTCCCTCGTTCTGTTTGGGAGTGGAATAGGGAGAGAAGATGCTAGTTGTAGTATGAGGTACCCTCCGCCACGCACCGTATGGTGGATTGCGGAGTATGTATGTAGAAGTAGATGTAGAAAAATTAAGCTGATTCTTGTTGCGTTGTTGACTGCGTATTAAGGAGTAGGAAGGCTCCCGGTCGTGACGAAATGAGCTTCCACTACTGAAGGTACTCAAGAACGAACTTTGTCGTCCCTTTCTCTTTGTTTGTTCAGAATTATCTGTCGAACCGTAATCGTGACTACCTCAAATCAACGTTGTACCACGTCCGCAAAATTCCAATGCAAACCGCTAAAATAATTATAGAATAATGAGTTTGAAGAGTCATGGCCTCAGGTTCATTCTTAAAATTATGCACTTGAGAATGTAAAGTAAGTGTAAGGACAGCATCGGACACTCTTAATCTGGATTCAGGAATGGTTTTCAGACTCGGAGAAGGTTATTTGTTGTATTGATTCAACGATGTCATTGTGCTTGTGTCGATATTTATTTTCGTGTACCATCAACTAGCAAAAGCTCTTTGAGACAGTGTAGCATGACAAACCGATGAATATCTTAGGTGAACTGCGGTTGGATTGTGGTGGTATTCGGGTGATAGGAAATCCGTGTGAGAACCAAAGTGCTGGATTTTCTGTGGACGGTCAGCTGTCAGAACAACTATCGTTTACGAAAGAAGTTTGCGTGGTCTGCATTCTCTTCCCATTATTTTTCAACATCTCTTGTGGAAAGACTGTGCGAGTTACTAGTCACTAAAAGTATCAAGGAGTAATTGTTAATAGATTTATAGTTAATAGCACGTGATATCCTAATCACACTGATTACTGGCAACCAGGCTGAAAGTTCTGCAAGTACTACTAAACATTGTTACTGAAGAGAACAATATCATGGGGTTGCGCTTAAACGTCAGTAGGACAAAATGGATGATCAGCTGCAGAAACCGAGAAGTACGCTCTAGGAGGAGCAGAAAGACGTATCAAGACGCACCACGGTGGAATTTTCTGAATAGGGTGTAAATCGACTGATATGATGTACATGTACAGACAAACAAACAATTAGAATATTCGAAATATTTGTTGATTTATTCGAGAGAAAGAGCTTCAGAGATTGAATAAGTCAATAACACATTGGTCCAACTCTGGCCCTTATACAAGCAGTTATTGGGCTTGGTGTCGAATGATGGAATTTCTGGGAGTTCACCTGAGAGATATCATACCAAATACCGAGTTGGATTGACAAAATCTCGAGCTTCTTGAAGCCATAGAATCTCACTGACTTGACCGGAATTGGCTTCAATTATGGATATCGCTTCGAACTGTCCTGATCAACAGCAACGACGAATCTGGAGACGCCCCGGGCAACGGTGGAATATCAATCTGGCTGTCATCCGCCACACCGTCCGCCGACCAGAGGTGATGCTCTGGGCAGTCATTTCTTTCCATAGCAAGGACCGCTTTGGTTGTCATCCGCGGCACCCTAAGGCACATCGGTACGTTTATAGTGTTCTGCACCTTGTTTTGTTGCCCTTGTTGGCAGTCATCCTGGACTTCAATTTCAGCACAATAACACCCGCCCGCACACGCTGACAGTTTCTACTGCTTGACTTGGTGTTCCCAAACTCTACCTTGGCCAGCAATCTCGCCGGTTGTCTCCATTCTGAGCATTCTGGGCAGGTTCTCCAACCAGCTCCGGACTTCGACACTTTATAGCGCCAATTGTCCAGAATTTGTCACGAGGTCCCTCAGGAGGACATCAGACAACTCTGTCAACCAATTCCAATGGATTGGTTAGGGATCAGAGGTAGACCAACGCGTCATTGACTTGCTCAGATTGTGAAGATCTTTTTCTTGAATAAATAATCCATTTTTCCTGAAATTATGATCAATGGTTTGTCTGTACATCTAAATCACATGCACCGATTTCTGCCCAATTCGAATAATTCGTTCGTGAGGTGTCGGTTTTCTTTTAAGAGTGTAATTCGCATTCGTGAATGATACGAGCGGAATGATTTCAAAATGGCTCTGAGCACTATGGGACTTAACTTCTCAGGTCTTCAGTCCCTTAGAACTTAGAACTACTTAAACCTAACTAACCTAAGGACACCACACACATCCATGACCGTAGCGGTCGCGCGGTTCCAGGCTGTAGCGCCTAGAACCGCTCGACCACTCCGACCGGCAATGATTTCATAACATAAATATTCTAGGTACTAAACCAAGAAACATCTCAATAAATTAGCTGAGGAACAAAACAGCGCAGAAGTTATTCCGAGAAAATAAAGAATGTTTTGAGTAGCAGTGACGTAAGTATGACATATCGCACCCAACTACTCCAGTGCGACGTATTCGGCAGTGCAATCTTGGCACTTACCTCAGTATTCATTAAGAATTGGGAGGAATTTGAAATCTGGGTGTATCGAAGGATATTAAGCATCTTATGGAAAGATAAAATTTCAAAATTGGCGGTTATGCGGTGTGCGAAAAAGATGCAGAACTTCTCAACATCATGAAGAGAAGTATACGAATACTTCAGCTATATAATGCTCCACAACAAATACAACGCTTTAAGAAAAGATTGTTGACAGACGTAGTCAGAGCATAAGAGATTATCCTGGCCAAAGAACATCACCCAGTGATTGAGTTGAGCATAGAATCGCTGATCGGAAAAGCCATGGCAAACCGCGGATCATGCTACTGATCGCCAATGTGCTTGGAAGACAATGCGCTTGAAAGAAGAATAACTTCCTAGTCTTTATCGTGAGCATTCCTGTTCCTGCATTCGGCGCTGCTTTGTTGTTTGTCTATAAGGACTATGAAATGAATATTGAACTCTGGGTCATATCTCATTTTCCTGGATTCAGAGACATTCGCACAACCAACGAAGAAACTTGTTTGGGCTGCCTTTAGCACAGGCGTGGGGCGTGGCAACATGGAGCACACATCACGTTCATCTATCAGGGTAGTGGCATATCATTCCTTTAAGACTCGCTTACGTCGTATACGTCCGAAGGCGTTGCTCCGTTAACCTGAGTATGTACGATCTGAGGTTGCAAGTCAGATGCAGGCCTCCTCCTACACAACAGGCCAGATCACTTTTCCCGTCACTTTGATGGGCGCTCTGCTTTACAGATCTTTACATCAGGACTGACTACGTCAGTGCACACTTCATCACATATACAATTCATTATAGGAGTTCCCTGTTTCCAGACATCATGTCATTTTCTATAGCTAGGTCGGATTCGTCAGACCTACAACGTCAGCAAATAGGTACGTAATAATTCACTGCATTAATTCGTGCAAACAACGAATCGTAGGTTCTCGCATTCCGCTTGTAGAGCTTCACCACGGCAGGTTCAAATGGTTCTGAGCACTATGGGACTCAACTGCTGAGGTCTTTAGTCCCCTAGAACTTATAACTAGTTAAAGCTAACTAACCTAATGACATCACAAACATCCATGCCCGAGGCAGGATTCGAACCTGCGACCGTAGCGGTCTCGCGGTTCCAGGCTGCAGCGCCTTTAACCGCACGGCCACTTCGGCCGGCTCACCACGGCAGGTTTAGCGCCTTAAGTTTCCACTCTCCATCTTCGTAACTAAGATAAAAAGATCTCGTTTCATAGGTTCACCTTACTCTATCGGGGCGGAAAGTTGCGTCATCAGGGAAATACTCTTTACCAGCGAGAGCAGGACACGCTCTACACCACATATTACCGTTACTGCCATTGGTCCATGACAACAAATGTCACCAGATAAACGAACACCGCATATATGATTAAAGCGTTCACAAGAGAACCCAACTAAGTGGTTCACCTATTCATATTAATAATCTCATCTCGTTTATTACTTACTTATGCACCTTGCTACTTGCTTCACGCCTTTCTGGCTGATTCTACTTTGACCTCGAAAAAGTATACATGTGAATGTAAACAAGTTTTGGATGTTAACTCTAGGATAAAGTTTCCCATTACGGGTTCGCAACCGTTCATCGTACGGTGCAATCAAAATGCAATGGTTGTAAGAGTTGCAGCTTAGCGCGATAGTGTCATTCTTTTAAGTTTTCTAAATATGAATTTTCAATATCAGTTACAGACGTCTGTTAACTACGTGAGGATGTATAACTGTCCAGAGTGAGTGCTGGAGTCACTCAAAGCTCAGTGGAGAATTGGTGTGTGTTGTAAAACAGCTTAGGTTATACATACAACAATCAAAATATTTCCTACATTGTTACTATTGTGAATTACGTTCTCCCTCTCCCCCCCCCCCCCCTTTTAGGTAAATGACTTATCTGCTGTTGCTTATTCTGTATCGTAAAGTTCAAAACTAACCTGTGGGATGAGAATGGTAGTCGCTATTCGTTTGAATAACAGCCCGAGTTCGTTCACTATTTCTGAAGCAGGTCCCTAAACGCCGTAGAAGTTCAGTCATACTCACGCTCTGCAGTGACCCTTTTTTTCGACAGCAATATGAATGAATTTATACTAGATCACCGAAGTTGTAATTACTTCCACTGTGTCCAAAGGCTGGGGTACGACGCACTGCTTCGTACCAGAAAACCAGAATCTCTGCTTCGGCTGAAAAGGTACACAAGAAGAAGTCGCTACATTGCTCAGAGTCAGTTTGCTTCTGGTACGAGTTATCAATCGGAGTTATTTCCACATGTTTTTCGGACGAAACTGTTAGTGAACTATGTATACAAATGCCAGTGTTGATCACATATGTCATACAACTCACGTTACTGGTTTCGGCTTACTGCCTCCATCAGACAACTAAAATTATTTGGATACGTTATCATCGTCGAATAATTTGTACAGATGGGTACATTTTGTATGCACCCAGGTGTCCAAGTTATTCGATGATGATATATCTGTCTGAAACCTTTTAATTACCTGATGATGGCAGTGAGCCGAAACCGGCAATGTGATTTGCATAACATATATGATAAAGCTGTTTGCTGCCATAATCAGATCGTTCAAATTATTCAGGTGCTAATATCATTGTCGAATAATCTGTACACATTGGTACACATCGTATGCACCCACGTGTACAAATCAATCGACGGTGATATTCAGCACTTTTAATGCCTTGATGATGGCAGCGAGCCGATACCGGTAATGTGAGTTACATAACACATGTGATGAAGATGGACGTTTATAAAAGAAGTGTCAAATACGATCGCAGACATTTTTAGAGAGTTCAGAGGATAAATTGTAAGTGAACGTCTCTATAAAAATGAAATCACAATTATCGCATTCGGTTAACGTTTGGTTTGATGGGTAAACGTCTCAGAATGTAAAAGTTCTACACATAACTTCTAATGTCGAAAGTATTAAGCTTGAGCTGGTACCGTGGTAGCTAAATGTAGCGAGTGAAAAATATCCTTGTGGCTTAAACTACTGGCCGCATTGTCGACCGCAGCTGGGTTTCAATTTAATCGGCGGTTTCACAACACGACCAGTGTGTATTTATCAGCCGCATGTTGCTTACATTAGGACATTATGTTGCTGCGGTAATAATAATCTGGCATCCGTCACCGTACAAACCGCACACTGGCGGCGGACACGAACCTAATGATTGCATTTGTATTCCCGTCACCATCACTCGTTCTGCAAATGCAATGCTGTCACAGCGTAGTGGAGGAGATACAAAACACAACTCACAGAACGCCGTGAAACATGTATAGCATTACAGTGCTTTAGAACGATCCTCACAAGATTAACGCAATATGATGAACTTTGCAGTTCTGTTTGCTGATCCCTTTAATCAACTTTAATGGTAAGCGAAAAATGTAAACAGAAAATATGCATAAAGGAGACTTGTCATGATTCAGTAATACAGACAAACAAAATCTGTGTATCTCGTTGATGTCCGCCTGCCAAACATCGGAACGTTCACATATGAAGAGTCCACGGAAGAAAGGATGAGTGTCCACTTCTGATGAAAAATGAGCTTGCAGTGAATTTGTATAGTTTAACCCCAACATAATATGTTGAACTACTCCCAGGAGGCTAACAAGATGAATGTCTGTGGATACAGAGACAACAAAAATATGTGGTTTAGGCAAGAAAGATGAGGGTGCCATTGTATGTGTGCTACAAGGATGAGGGTCCACTTATTAAGCTGTGCTGACTGCAGAGTGCTCTGCTTTCAGTTCACCCAGCTGTTGGTGGTTTAATGTTATGTTAACCGTTGAAACGTATTACCTCAGTGTTGTTTTATTGGTTGTTGTGCCTTGTTTGGTCTATAACATATTAATGAAAATATGTGAAAACGAAGAGGATACCACCTTTGAAAATTGTTCAAACAAAAGAAAATCCTTTGGCCACATACAAGACGTAATGAAAAAGTTGAGGTTAAGTAGCCATAAAACAGGACGAGACTTTAAGTGCTTGAAACTAGAGTGTTTTAATTACATAAATTCAAGTGAAAGAAGTTTCAAAGTTTAATCAGATTTAATCACATGAAAAACAGTTGATCCTTTTTTATGGATTAATACAGTGTTTTCCTGTCACTCGTCATCGGTCTAGGAAACAAGAATCCGAGACTGACTTTCACACAGATTCATATTCTCATAAGGTGAGATTAATAAGTAATGAACAGGTTTGTGAAATCCCTGTGTGTTATAAATCATTTTTATCTCTTCATGGCATTACAGCTAAAAGGCTGCAAAATCTGCAACATAATCTCAAAACAAAAGGGTTTACCACCATTGGATATGCGAGGAAAACAGCTCCAGGCCTAAAAATCTTCCTGATGATATTGTAAATTCTGTAACTGAACCATTAAGTCCTTTAATACAGAAAGTCGCACTATGATTTAGCTAAGTCTGAAAAACGATACTTACCAGAGGAACTTAACGTGATTAAAACGTTTATTCTCTACAAAAAGGCTTTCCCAGACAATAACATATCACTGGAAAAGTAGAGAGAAATATTTAACACCAAATTTAATTTGACCTTTGGCTATCCAAGGTGTGGCACCTGTAGCACATGTGAAGATTTTACTGTGAAAATAGAATCTGTTCATTCGAAACTAAGCCTGTCTACTACTACTAAGAATGAAGCTTTATAACTTAACTATGAACTAAAGAACCCACTACCAAAAATAAATTACATTTAAAGCCAGCTGATTCTTTTTATAAACTAAAGAAAATGCTAGGCTTGCAGCACAGAAAGACAAGACCAAAGAAGCAATCGTCAAGGACTTTCAGAAAAACCTGCCCCTTCCAAATATCAGCACAAATGATGTTTGCTATTGACGGCAACTATCATTCTACATATGTAACATACACCAATTATCAGATTCTGAAGCTATTTTCTACATGTATCCCCAAACCTCCGGCAAAAAATGAGGAGATGAGATGTTTTGTTTCATGCTGTGAGATTTCATTTTTTTGTGACGAAGTTCTCCAAAACTCGAGAAACAAAGCAAGACCATTTAAATTCATTTCTGGTGACAATCAGGAAATATTCAGATAGTGGACCACCTTTCCTTCCCCTCTACATGTAAAACAACATCCCTTTAAAACACGTCCATTGAGGAAACTGAAGATCGTCTGTCACCATCCTAGAATGATCTTACATCGGCAAACCAACAACGGTATGGATGATAAAAGTGTTGTCACCAAACCGAAGAGGAAAATCTTATCTCTACCTGACGGCTGCTTTCGACTTCCTGAATTAGTATATGATAGACCTATACCAGTTCTAAAAGCAAAGTTTGATGACCTTCAACACCTGAAAAAAAAAGTTTTCTCTCAAAGACCAAAAATTTTATCCATGACTTCCTCATTTGTGAAGTGTACTGTGTATTTAAGAAGCCTAGTATTCGTTTTAGGTAATGATGTAGGCCAATTTATATCAAGTTACATTTTAAGTGTTTCAAAAACTACCACACAAACAATATATTCATAGATTTCACAACAAATGAATGGACAGTCATCCTTTTTGCCCACGTTTTTGTGACATGAAGCAATAATAATATTATTTTGATATACGACTAGGCCATACTACATTAATGCAGAAAGTCTATCACATAATAAAAATGAGCTACATTTGTTATTTATCAGTGTAACATCAAAATAATTATCGTTTCTTTGTTTAGAAATTAGTTATTTCGTTTCAAAATGAAAATCACTGTTTTCTCATAACTTTGTTTACTGGCCCCTCAAGTTTTCTTTCCCTGGGCTCTTCATATGTCAGACGAAATATTGGAGATCTTTCAAGTTCTCATACATTTACTTTGTTCTGAGTGGAGAACCACAATAGAAATTCATCTCAGCATTAGCTGTAAACATGAACAGCGTTCACAGGCTCTGATGGACTCATCGGAACCGACCGACCGCCACGTCACCCTCTGCAAGTGGCGTCATTGTATGCAACACGTAGGGCTTGTAGTCAGCATAGCGCTCTCAGTTTCCGTGACCTGGAGCTGCTACTTCTTGTGGAGCCCTGCCCACTCGTCTCTTACAGGGTGCCTAGGAAGCTGTTTTCACGGATAACTAGACAACGTACAAGCAAATCATATTAATGTAGGTTATTACAGTATTGAATTGACAATACTTAATTTTGTATTTACAACGAGTTGTCGCGAGCTATTGGCTATACGCAAATGATCAGTGTCCTTCGCAATATACAATGGCGATGCAAATTAATCACACAAATTCATATGGATCACAAGTTACTGCTCTTCTATTGCTATCTTCTAGTCCGGATCTACTAGTGTCCACCGAGGCTGGCACAATAGGTGCTTATATTCTCTTCGGATAGAGGCAGCCCCTGTCGTGGTGCGGTTCTAGTCAGCATACTATTGACTGATGTCGTCTCACAGCCTTCTCTGCGTTTACGTTCTTGATCGTGCTGGCGCTTGCTGTTTTGCCGGAACACTTCTCGGTCAAATGGCTTCTCAATTGGCATCACGAGGCTAAGTGCACCCCCTTACACTCCTCCCACAAAGGAAAAATCGCTGACAGTATCGGGAATCGAAGCGGGTTGTCCGCATAACCATCAGACGCACTGATCACTCGGTTGCAAAGGCGAACAGTTTTAGCAGTGCCTCCGCAAAATAACAGATTGCAGTTCAATACAGTAAGCAAATCTTATTGAAGAACGTCGTTAACCCGTTATGTTAGAGATCTCCGCTGCTGTCTTACATTCTTCAGCTGTCAGTCTAGAAAAAGTTTTAGGAAAAAGAACCTGAAGTCATATTCCAGCCACTGTTGTGTTGTTATTGCATCTAGACTAGAACAATAATCTGCGTAACTATTACAACTGCATATACATGAGTACTCTGCAATTCACACTTAAGTGCCTGGCAGAGGGTTCACCCAAACACTTTCAGATTACTTCTCTGCCGCGCGGAGTTGCCACGCGGTTTGAGGTACAATGCCACGGATTGCGCGGCCCCTCGAGCTCTCCCTCGTACATGTGTGTGTGTGTGTGTGTGTGTGTGTGTGTTGTTCTCACGATAAGTTAATTTAAGTTAGTTTCAGTAGTGTGTATATTTTGGGACCGATGCTGTCAACAGTTTGGTCCCTTAGGAATTTAGAAACATTTGAACATTTTAACTACTTCTCTACCGTTCGACTCTCGATTTAATGTGTAGATTTAAAGAGTGCCTATTCAACAGTACAGGCCAACGGCCTTGCTGCAGTGGTACCACCGGTTCCCGTCAGATCACTGAAGTTAAGCATTGTCGGGCTTGGCTAGCACTGGGATGGCTGACCACACGGTCTGCCGAGCGCTGTTGGCAAGCTGGGTACACTCAGCCCTTGTGAGGCATATTGAGGAGCTACTTGACTGAGAAGTATCGGCTCCCGTCTCGTGAACCGACATACGACCGGGAGAGCGGTATGCTGACCACACGCCCCTCCATATCCGCATCCAGTGCCGCCTGTGGGCTGAGGAAGACACGACTGCCGGTCGATACCGTTGGACCTTGCAAGGCCTGTTCGGACGAAGGAGTTTATTCCTCGGTACATATGGGTAAGTCAAATTCAAATACTAGCAATAGACTTTCGTTGGACGAAGAACTGCTGACTAAATGTTGTCGGAATTCCACTATCTCTGCAGACGATTACAAGTATTTCGGTATGTGCGTGCACGATACGGTACGTAGCTGGAATATCCTTCTTATTTCTAGGCGTCGAGGGAAGTAATATGGAACCAGAATGCTGTTTTCCTAAGATTGAATGCAAATAATGCGCAAATTTGAGAAAAATCGCAAAAACATTCTCATACATGTACCCACCGGCCTCCGTAGGCGAGGTCGCTAACGCATGCTAGTGCCGTGGTGCTCGACTCGGGGGTAAGCTGGTTCAAATTCGGGAGGTGGATTTGGCCGGCAAATGGAGGAGAGGTGGTACCGCAAAATTCCTGATCACCAGTCTTTGCGCAAAAGTCCTGGGTTCAGTTCGAAATCTCTCCACAGTGCCTCACGAAGTGAGCGCATGTGACACTGTTGATGATACGGGGAAGTTAAGTTCGGCGGCCCCTTTGGTCTAACGCGAGGTGTCACCTACTCCCTTCCTTTCACACATAATAACACGAACCTGGCATTACACTGTCAAAACCACTCACCACAGTCACGTGCATGATACACGCCTAATAGTTCATACCAGGAGGGAGGTAGGCAATGCAAATAATATCGACTACCATCTTGCCATCAGCGACGGAGCAGCGTTCCAGTATGGGAATTAGCATTTGCATATACATCTACGAATTCAAAGACTATGCTGATACATAAAAATTTCACTTTTGAGATTACATGATGACCAGTCGTAACCCCAAAGAATACAGAATACAGTTAAATTTAGTAGTTTTTAAATTCTTAATACAAATATCTACAACAAGCCATGAGCTGCATTAAAAGAAAAGTTACGCCTGAAACAAGTACTTATTTTAATGTCCGTGTTTGAGGCACTGTCTAGAAACCCTCTGACTGTGCTATTGACACGATACCTAGTTACTGATACTCAGATTTTAGTCATTAATTGTGCCACATACGATATCACTGTACTAGTTTTAGTGGCCGCAACGATGTTTCATTTGACATACTTACCAGTAAATCTGCACTACGACTTCCTTTAATTTGGACAGTACGTAGTACAATGTCATACGACAGTTTATAGTGCCTTTATTTATATTAAAATTCGTATAGGTATCTTAAACTGTCTAGTGGATGAGGTTCGACTCAGATACTGGTCTCCTGTTCGATGGGTCGTAAGACATACTATTATTCGTGAACGTTTCATCTTAATTCTAGATCTGTTTTCTCACTAAAACGTCCTTTGACTCTGTTGTTGGCGTGTGACATCAAACGACACACTATGGTATCCGTGTAATCGATATTGCTTTGTTATCCTGTATAATATTTTCTTTTAGGCAAAAGTTGTACTTTTATGATATTTAAATTATTCCCGTTATACCTTTGTTAGCTGCTACAATTTCGAAACTTTCTCGTATTTTCCCCATGCTGTGTGATTTGTTTTTTTCTGATCACACTGCACCAGGCTTCTTCTTATTCTTGCGTGATTTCTTTTTGAAGTTAAATATTCAGAAAATATTTACTACCAGTTATATCTAATTCTAGAACATTCATTCGTTTTCTGCGATTTATTTTACATCCGTAATCAAAATGAGTTTTGGTTGGTTTTAAAAGTACTTTCAGTACTTATTTGATACATTTGTTTCCTCGTGTTCTGTAACTGGTTTCAACACCCTTATGATTGTCTGCATTGCAATCATTACTTTTTCTTGCATATTTACTTTCTTTAGTGGTTGCAATTATTATTAATTCTGTTTGAGTGAATATCGCGTAACAACTACGGGCTACTTATTTTGCGTTTGAAGCAGTAAACTGTCTGCTGGAAAAGACCAATATGGAGAAATACAAAGAAAATTACTATGGAAACATAACTAATTTAGGCTCGGGTGTGGTGCTGATGATTCACCTGTTCTTTTAAGAGAAATACTTCCATCAAGTGAATAGAAATTCACGATAATAGTTCTAAATTGGCAGGCGTGGCCCCAAAACGCAGCCGTGCATTATGTACAGACGCCATTGATGCCTACTGATCCTTTATTTAGATCACAATCCAATCGGAAAGAGTGAATGACGGTCTACATTACCTAGTCTCATCAGTAATGCTTTACACTCCCTAAGCAGCCCGTTACGTCAATCATCGTTAGACGAAGCCCACTGCCAATCTGTGGGCGCACAACATTACTGGTGCTTTTTTCACGAATTGCCGTAATAAAATCCATAAAATTGCAATTGAAAAGAAACCAGAATACTATAGATTTTAGATGAAACACTGTAAAGACTAAAAATTATCATCGTCACATACTTAACTGGAAAGATAACCGATATTTCAGAACATAAAATGGCGGTATGGTTTGTTTCTAGAATTGTGTCAATACATCATGAAATGGTATTGTAATGTTGATACGCAGAGAACGCAATGGATGCGGTTAAGATATACAGAGCAGTTAGAAAAAAAAAAAAGAAAGAACGGAACCTTCCCGTTGATTGCACCAAGAGAACAATTAAATTCATTACTGTCTGGAGCTATTTACTTACAAAAACAGTTGGTGAAGAACATACAGATGCATTTTCTAAGCTTAAAGTTATAGCTTTAGACGGAGTCATCAAATCAATCATAATAATTTGAGAAAATTTTAGTGCCAAAGTACAAACTTCTCATTGCCATCGAGCCGTTTGGTCCAGTGGATTAAGTGAAAGAAAGGAGCTAGATGATCGCATAACTCTAACAAGTTAATTATCTCGTTGTCTCCAACACCTACTGTCAAACTGACATAAGGAAACTCTATATGAGGACTTCTTTTGAAGATCTGTTCTGTGATGTGAATTATTGTCTAATCGGCAAGCGATGGTGATCGCCAATGTGTGATGGTATGTTACTGGGCCAGTATAAAATCAAGGTATAGAATAGAACGTCAAGGGACTTTATAGACTGCCTAGAACTTTTTGGTAATGTGGTTAATTGAGTTTTAATTTAATAGTTTTCCAAAGAAATGTATAAAATTGAATACTGATTGCTTAAAATACGTTTATTCATAAACGGTGACCAGTTTCAAACCGATATGGATCATTTTAGGACCACACTCAAGTGATGACTGGTGGAGACATTGGCATGGAGCAGGAACTATGCCTACCACTCACTGACGTGTAGGCACAAAGTAGCTTTCCAATATGAAAATGAAATAAAGACAATGCTTCAAAAGAATCTAGGACAAAATCAATATATAAGCCACCTGGTGTGTACAAATAAATTGTCAACAGTGTGAGAAATTTTATATGGGCTAGACAGTTAGAAAACTAAGGCAGAGATTCCAGGAACATACACAAGAGTCCAACTTCCAACATTATGTAGTCACCTCAATTTTCAGATCACTCTGTAGGTACCACTGATGATAATATGAAATTAATATGCAAAAGTAGTAAATGTTTACATATGAATAATGTCGAAGAAACTTATATCTTTGCAGCTTCAAACAATATCTAGGGATATATTAAATGAACAAAAATATTTAAAATATAAAGCGTCCTTAGAGTACCTCAATAACATTTTGAAATTATCTACCTAGCTCACAACCTCCAAAAACACCTACCCTAATTTTGTATTTATATGTGGCATGTCATCCAGATAATTACTCTTTCACCCCGATCATTTTCTATTTTTCGTAATTTTACTGAGTGCTATTTTAAGCGTTCTGTATACAGGGTGTTTCACGAAGATATCCAAATGTTTTAATATTTTATTCTACAAGTAAATCTAAAGAAAAAAATTCATACAATCGTAGGTATGGAGTTATGGGTAATAAAAATTGAGCATGAAATTTAGCAGCTTCACTAACATGAAGCCATCACAAAACTCTACGAGGTTAATTTAAAGCATGCCTTTTTTTGTTATTGATGTGGTGAATCTAAAAAAGACATGTCCCATACGTGTAGCTGCAGTACATTTCCAGAACATCCAAAGAAGAAAATACATAATTTATTAAAACTTCTAATTTATTAACTACTTGGCCCAATTTGTTTTTTTAAATCCCCGACAGTTGCACTAAGTTTTCAACAGACATTGTAGAGAATTTAGTTTTGGAAAAATGTTGTTAATAACATTAACTCAAGCTGTATGAATGTGCCAGATAATCTGCTTTTTGTAATACTGTAACACGCCTGAATTCACGTTAAACCGGAAAAAACAGTGCTCAGTGTTAAGGAAGTAGTACAGTGTACATAAAATGTCACAAAACATTCACAATAAATGTTCAAAGATGTCCCGCCGAGTACGATGCATTTAGCTACACATGTATGAACAGATTTTGTTGCTCGTTTCAGTTTCAAAGGGTAGTTCTTAATTTCGTCTATTCCATTCATAGTGCGAGCAAATAATGCCTCACGTATTGACTTTCTCCTCATAAACGATGTCTTTCATCCCTCCAAATACACAAAAATCCATTGGTGTTAAATCGGGTGATCTGGATGGCTACAGACCTGCAGCACCACGATCAACCCATTTGTGGGGAAAATGTTCATTTAATGTGTAGTAACAGAATTGGTGAAATTTGGAGTCGTGCCATCATGTTGAAAATACATTTGCAATCGCATAGCTAGTGAAACGGCTTCGAGCAGGCTGGGCATTCTTCTTGAAGTTACTGTAAGTACGTCTCACCAGTTAGACGTCCTGGGAAAATGAATGGTCCGATAAAGTGTGTGCTGATTATCCCACACCACACATTGTGCTAGATCCCTGCTGGAAGTTGCACTGTAGCATGTGGATTTGCTTCAGACCATACGTTCTCGTTATGTAAGTTGTTTATACCATCTCGAGTAAACTGTGCCTTATCAGTAAATAAAATGCATTTATGTAACCGCTAATTACTATTTAACAAGTTGCACAGCTCCAAGCGGAGAGCAGGATCTCCTGGCTGAAAATGATGCACTTTTTGTTTATGGTAAGAATACAGATTATTATACTTCCGTGTACGCCATACGTTAGATTGTGAAATGCCTAATCGCTGAGAGGTACGTCGTGTATTGGTACCCAGGCTATGTTGAACAACATCCATAGTATCCTCATCATCGTCTTCACATAATGAGCGCTTGTACTGATTATGAAAGCTAAGCAGAGAACCTGTCTCCCTTGACATTCGAAATACATTAAATTCACTAGATCAATAATGACAAAATAAATGGAAATCATACCTTACTTTAACCTTGTACAGTTTTGCGATTGCTTCATATTATCCAAGTTGCCAAATTTCAGACAAAATCTGTTATTAGCCATAACTCGTAAGTAAACATCTGTGGACCTATGTTTATATGAACTTTTTTCTTTAGTTTTACTTTCAGAATAACATATTAAAATATTTGTATATCTTCGTGAATCACCCTGTATATGTAGTAATTAATGTGTGTAATTACTTTATACTATAGCTTTATTTTTGTTATGGATCGAGTGCATGTTATATACCTGTTGATTTGTACAAACCGTCCCTTTTCTTAAATAAACTTTTAAAAATTATGACAGAACTAGGTTTCTGTTATTTGCACTGTTTTAACAATTTGTAGTTCGTCATTTTTTTCATTTTGTTTCCCACCAAGGATATCGCCGGTTACAGTATGTCTGTGTCTGTTCGTACTCATGTCTGTCTATTCTGGTCCTCTTATAATCACAGTAATCAACACAGATTAAGGAATATTATGATTGTACGAAATATTTTGCACATTACATTTAGTTTTCAGTTAAGAGTGAAGGTAATTGTGATACCTCTTTGTTGGAGTTTTAATTAGACTGTTATTCATGTTTTTATACATGATGAGCCTTGTTAACGAATATTTCAAAACTGTTACTTCATGTATTTCATTATTATATGTCTCTCACCTTTGCATGATTTAAGACATGATGTGGTTTGTCACTGAACATGTCAGGCCTGTTACTATATGAAATTTATTGCTGTATGCCTCTCATCTATGTGCTGAGCTTAGAAGTTGCACTGTTTTTTTAGTGTACAGGATGTTGTACTCAATACACGGACCTGATACATAGTTCCAAGTTTCCATATAATCTATTTTGGCGTGTTGAGATTATAATGCATTATACATTAATGATGCCCATGGTCCACTCTCATTATACATAAACTGAATGTGTTCATATTAGTAACCCACTGCTCTGAAGTAAATTTTAGCATGTTTGTATTGCATAGACATTACTTATGTCTTATTGTCCACAATATTCCAGTGACATGATATATAATGGTAATGCTACAATGGCAACCTATGACGGCCATGGACAGCATGTCATAAGCACTACAGCTTCATATCCTTCAAATTTGATAAGGATGAGATGTAGCTTAATGTCTAGGTGGTGTTTAACAGTGTAGATTTACCACATTAGGCAACTCGTTTCTTTTATCTACTAGTCTGTGTTAATATAGCAACTATATCTTGTATATATTTCAATAGCTCCCAAGAACCCGCTTTTGTTCACTACTCACATGTTTCCCCTTTGTATTCTGTATTTTATCGCCAGACCACAATAACTCTAAGGCATAATATGTACAATTTGAGTTAGATGTGATTTTTATATCCTCACTAAAATTCACATGTTGAAGATTATTTGTAGTTGCATTACTTTGGAATGTACAGTTTGTTCACTTTATAATATCACATAATTGTTTGGAACTGACTCTCCTAATATTTTTAGGTGTTTCAGTTTTGTAAGATTTCTTTTTCTTATATAATAAACTATATACTTCTATATTTATACCCTGTCTCATCCACTTATTTCTCACTGTATAAATGGTACCGTCATAGGTTAGGGACCACCGGACACACAACGTTTCATTTTAATGACAGGACATTTTCTACCACTTAAATGTTCTTGATTTGTGTATTTGTTTTTTTTTAAACATATCTGGTTTCACTCTTATGTGTACTTCACTTTTATTTTGTTATTGTGTACACTGTAACTTTCATTGTCACTGTTCCCTACGTTTTCCGCCTATTAGAGATGTTTGGTAAGGACATTCCGTCCTTTCCTTTGCTAATAATATAAAAGTTCCTTGTTATGTTAGCTATGTATTACAAATGTACTATCTTTGACCCTTCCCCGCTAATGTAGAATTTTTCCAGTGTTATACTCGTTTCTTTCCTCTGTGGTACATTGCCTGTTTATTGCGGGATTTATTCGATAGTATTTCGAGAACGGGTTATGATAGTTGTTCGAGTGGTTTCTCTGTGACAACATTGGTATTGTATCAGCTTAACAGGAAAATGGGGCACGTTTTCAATTAATCTGTTTTATGGTTCAAATGGCTCTGAGCACTATGGGACTTAACATCGGAGGTCATCAGCCCCTAGAACTTAGAACTACTTAAACCTAACTAACCTAAAGACATCACACACATCCATGCCCGAGGCAGGATTCGAACCTGCGACCGTAGCGGTTGCGTGGTTCCGGACTGTAGCGCCCAGAACCGCTCGGCCATCCCGGCCGGCTAAACTGTATCATCTTTTAGATACACATACGTAATTTTGCGCCCATACTTTCTTTGAGTAATGTCAGTTTCTTGTACATTGTGCTATTTCTCAATTTATTTTCAGCTTCAGTGTTGGCAGACATAGAGCGACGATAGTCTATGACAAAAACCAGAAAATGATATGTAGGTTAAATGAAACAGCTGATGGTTAATATGCATTTCTCAAGTACTGAACGCCTGTTGGTTCACCTGATGAAAACGATAAATGAACTCACAATGTCTGGCATGTGTTTACTACCATGCTGCTTCACTACAGAAATTTTTGATTGGCCCAAGCTCAGCTCCCGTTGGCAACGTGCTTATTGACTTTGTGAGTCCCTGCTGGAGTTCCCGTTTTCTTATTGTGGTACACGCTTTTAGCAAGTTTGCGTCTGTGGTTCCTCTGTAATCCACAACAACAGCTAGCTAGCTAGATCTATCACGAGTGTAGGCTTTGGACAGTGGATCCCATTTCGCATCGTCATGATTTCAGCAGTTTTGTGACACAAACGGTATCCGCCAATGGTTCACCTTCACTCTAACGGTGAAGCAGACGGGTTCGTCAGAATTTTCAGGCAACGCATGAAGAAACTACACTCTTCCCATTCGTATGAGCATGCTTCAGTGCTCTTCCTCCCGTCATACAGTTTCCAGCCACGAAACGTCAAATCACTGGCGGAATTTTGTCATGGACGCCATCACAGAACACTGACTTAGGAGCTGCATCCACTGCAAATCAATTCTGAGCAGCGCTCTAAGTTTAATGTTAATGATTTGGTCTTTTGAAGCGTTTTTGGTAGACACAGACGTTGAGAGTGGGGCATTATCACCGATAGCTTTGGCCGCTCTTTTTATGTCTTACAGGTCCCCATCGGGCTGCAGGAGGCGCCATCAGAATCACGTGAGTTTGTGTAGTCTGCGTGATCCGCAGCGGCTCCTTCATTTGGATGTTCGGTGACCAGCAGGACGCCACAGCGACAGTTACCGTAGCGTGCCTTGGTTCCTGCGTCGTCGGCAGATGATGGTAAGCCTTTTGACGTCGACTCAACTCCGTTGCTGCCACCGCAGCGGCAACCGCCTCAGCAGCGGGAGCTGGACCAATCACCTTGTCTTCCGGTGGGCCGCCGAGGGCCCTCCAATCGCCTTTCCTGAAATCGGGTGTACACCCTATGTTGCTGTGTTCTTCAGTCCAGAGAGTGGCTTGCTGCAGCACTCGGTGTTACTTTATCCTGTGCAAGCTGCTTCATCTCCGAGTAACTACTGCAACTTATATCCTCCTGGATCTGCTTAGTGCATTCACGTCTTGGTCTCCATCTTCGATGTTTTCCCTCCACGCTTTCTCCAATACTAAACTGGTACTCCCTTGCTGGCTCATAACGTGTCGTACCCACCGATCCCTTCCTTTAGGCAGGTTGTGTCACAAATTCCTCTTCTCCCCAATTCTATTCAGTGCCTCCACATTAGTTACTTCATCTAGCCATATAATCCTCAGTATTCTTCCGTAGCACCACATTTCGAAGGCTTCTATTCTCTTCTTGTCTAAACTATTTATCGTCAATGTTTCTTCCGTACATAGCTACACTCCAACAGTTTTCAAAAAAGAATTCCTGTCACCTAAATCTATATTCAATGCTAAAAAATTTCTCTTCATATCCTCTCTATTTCGAATATCATGAGTTATTTTGATCCCCAAATAGCAAAACTCATCTAATACTTTAAGTGTCTCATTTCCTGATGTAACTGCCTCAGCATCACCTGATTTAATTCGACTACATTCCATTACCCTCGGTTTGGTTTTGTTGATGTTCATCTTATATCCTCTTTTCAAGACTCCGTCCACTCCGTTCGACTACTCTTCCTCGTCCTTTCCTGTCACTGACAAAATGACAATGTCATCGGCAAACCTCAAAGTTTTTACTTATTCTCTATGGATTTTAATTCCTACTCAAAATTATTCTTTTCTTTCCTGCTTGGTTATTATACAGATTGAATAACATCGGAAATAAGCTACAACCCTGTCTTATTTCCATCTCAATCACTGATTCCCTTTCATGCCCCTCAACTCTTACAACGGCCATCTGGTTACTGTACAAACAGTAAATAGCCTTTCGCTCCCTCTATTTGACCGCTGCCGTCTGCAGAATTTGAAACAGTGTACTCTAGTCAACATTGTCAAAAGCTTTTAGCAAGTTTACAAATGCTAGAAACGTAGGTTTAACTTCCCTTAATCTATCTTCTAAGATGAGTCGTAGGGTCAGTATTTCCTCCCGCGTTCCTACATCTCTACGGAATCCAAATTGATCTTCCCCGAGGTCGGCTTCTACCAGTTTTTCCATTCGTGTGCAAAGAATTCGTGTCAGTATTTTGCAACCACGGCTTATTAAACTGATAGTTCGGTAATATTCACATCTGTCAACACCTTCTTTCTTTGGGATTGGTATTATTATATTCTTCTGGAAGTCCTAGGGTATTTCGCCCGTCTCGTACATCCTGGTCACCAGATGGTAGAGTTTTGCCATGGCTAGCTCTCCCAAGGCTATCAATAGTTCTAATGGAATGTTGTCTACTCCAGGGGCCTTGTTTCGACTTAGGTCTTTCAGTGCTCTGTCAAATTCTTCATGCAGTATCATATCTCCCATTTCATCTTCATCTACGTTCTCTTCCATTTCTATAATATTGCCCTCAAGTACATCGCCATTGCATAGACCCTCTATATACTCCTTCCACCTTTCTGTCTTCTTTGCTTAGAACTGGTTTTCCATTTGAGTTGTTGATATTCATACAACTTGTTTTCTTCTCTCCAAAACTATCTTAAAGTTCCCTATAGGCTGTATCTATCGTACCCCTAGTGACATATTCCTGTACATCGTTGTTCTCTAGCCTTCCTTGCTAAGCCATTTTGCATTTCCCGACGATCTCATTTTTGAGACTTTACTCCTTTTCGCCTGCCTCATTTACTGCGTTTTTATATCTTCTCCTTTCGTCAGTTAAATTCAATAACTATTCTGCAACCTAGGGATGTCTACTGGCCGTCGTCTTTTTACCTATTTGATCCTCCGCTGCCTTCGTTATTGCATCTCTTAAAGCTGTCTATTCTTCTGCTACTGTATTTCTTTCCCCTGCATTTGTCAATCGTCCCCTAATGCTCTGCCTGAAACTTGGCACCCTATGGCTGGTTTTTGAGCCGATGTATTCAGTTATGCCCAAGGCGAATGTTTGGATGTGAGCAGGAGATTGTCATTGACTGTAGTTCCGGGTCCTGCCTCCTCAGTGTCCTCCCACCATCTTTTTTCCAGCAGCACCAGTACAGGGTGTTTGTTGTGGAAGAAGGGGGGGGGGTGGAGAAATGGTACATTGTGGACTATCACGTTCTACAGTCCACGTGTAGAAGCCGGCGTTAACACGTGGGAATGCATTGCTAACCAGCGCCGACGGCTCGGTTGATGTCGGCCCCGTGTTGGGACTTAGCTTTCACGTGGTAGAAGTGAATTTCAACAACTGGTGTTTGTTCTCACAAGTGCCCGGAAGTGAAATTCGTAGCGGTGCGCGATATTTGAAAGCGAAATCAGGTGCGAATTAGACAGTCGGAGCGATAAAAGTTTTGAATGGCTACCGATAACGCCAGTGCACCCCGCTGTGCTTGGCGCGAGCTGTCTTGCGCTGTGTCGCGCGTCGTCAGCCGAACCTGAGGGAGCAGCATCCCACGCCGACTTCAGCGCTGCATCAGACGTTCCAGGCTGTTAGCTGCCCAGCCGTTTCTGACAGCCGCGGGCGATTCAGCTGACGACGTTGAGGCGTAGCGCAGGAAAGCTGGATGCAAGCATTCTCACCCAGCGAATGACTGTTTAAGGACTGTGCTTGTGCAGCACGGCAGCAAGTGTCATAATGTGGCTGTTGCTCAACCATTTCTGATTGGTGTGAGCTGTCTCTTTGTTACAGGTGAGGTACTAGGGACATAAGCATTAGATTCTCCATAAGTTTAGCTCCACGTCCGCGTTAATAAGCAGACACTGGAGCAAGTAACTTTGTTTAAACCGGGGGCAACCGCTGCAAATAGTGGTGGCGCGAGCCGATCCCCGGGTATGAACAAAACGGATACGTCAGGCGGCGTGAACAACACACCGACCGGAGTGACTAGATCGAGGGAAGGGCAATGTCACAACGATCAAGCATGGACAGAAAGCTGATAGAAACTTTGATCATATTCGCGCAGACTTCCAAAACAAAAAGGGGTATCCTCAACAATCACAGCATTTTTAGACAAAAGATTTGGTCACTTGCTATTGGTCAGGCCAAACACGCAGGTAACAATGAAGGATTAAGAGTGGAATATTAAGGACTAGGAAAGGAACTTACCGTCGCCAATATTCCTGATGCATCATTCAGAATTGTCGAACGAGAAGCGGAAATTAAGACACTCAATGGAGAGAATTGCGAACTTCGAACGGAAACGCCAAATGTCCCATCGAATGCTGCTGCAGCTTCTGATCCTAGTGCCACGAAATCGGAAAACCAAATGGTTAGAAAAACTGACAATGTAAATGCAAACAAAATAAGTGTTCTGTTTTTTAAGCGAACAAACAACTAGGACACAAAGGCGGTACGAAATACATTGGCTAAAACGATCAATCCACATCAGGGCAAAATCAAAATAAAGCCGGCCGCGGTGGTCTAGCGGTTCTAGGCGCTCAGTTCGGAACCGCGCGACTGCTACGGTCGCAGGTTCGAATCCTGCCTCGGGCATGGATGTGTGTGATGTCCTTAGGTTAGTTAAGTTTAAGTAATTCTAAGTTCTAGGGGACTCATGACCACAGATGTTAAGTCCCATAGTGCTTAGAGCCATTTCAACCATTCAAAATAAAGGGGATCAAATCAACAACGACCACAGTCATGATCAAAACCGAGACGAAGACGGATGTCATGAAATCGTATACAAAGAATCGCAGCTAAAAGGCATCACACGCAAGGACGCCCAAGTCAACAGATTACTAATGGCCATATACAACGTATCTATCCATTTTGGATATGGATTTCATGCGAGAACTGTGCGAAATTAATCTCAGTGTGGACGTCACCCGAGAAGCGTTTGACGAAGAAGTGAAACTTAAGTTTAAAATAGGACTACAACGTAAGCATACGGTGAACGACTTAATTGAGGTTAGCCCTCGAATACGGTATGTGCTTAGGCAAAGAGAACGGGTATACATCGATTTCTAAGCACTTAAAATAAAAAAACTTCATAGCGGTGCACCAGTGCTACACTTGCCATGACTTAGGACACCTAGTTCAGCACGTTAGGCGAGATGTGGCAGTCTGCTACAAATGCGCCAAACAATGACACATCCAGATCTGTTGCACTGGAAAGGTGCTTCGTTGCATACCATGTATGTACAGTAACCGTTTTTGCAAAAAAACAGGCGGTCCGGAATGCCCCACATACAAACAGTTATGTGAGAAAATGATCGCTAACACAGACTACAATTATCAAAATTATATCTACCAAGACCACAACATGTCAAGAGGACCTTCATTACACTTATATCGACAGCGCGTATGAAGACATTCGTCGCCAAAAACACAACTCTCCAGCTAACGCTACGAGATCATGGCGCCGCGGAATTGGGTGGCGACAACAAATGGGCTTCTCCCGGGAGACGTTCGATGATACTGAAACCGTCCCGTCATTAGTTGCTAGCGGCGCGGTTCAGCATCGTTACTTATAGCCAGCGGAATATGTTGACCTGTTGTGCATGCAAGGTGCCATGGACTGTGAGGTAGCCAGGCACCTAAATCGTGAAATGTAGCAATGGGCCAACATGCAGAAATGCTTACTGTTAGGAATAGAAGAATTATAAATAGAATTACTTAGTAATGATTGTGGAAAGCGTGGACATCACAAACAACACCAATACTAAATTAATGATGGCATGTGCATCAACAACTACACAATTCACGAAACTTGCACGGATACCCAAGGATGAACCCAAAACACAGACACCTTGACAGAACACAAACAGTGGACACTGAAACACCGAAGGCGCAAAATTCACATAAAATCGATGACGTTCGTCTCAGGGGGTTTACAACTACAAATAACATAGCACAGAGTATCACGAATGATGATGACCAGATTGGAAGGAAAAAAAGTGAAAACATGACGATTCGAAAAGAATCCAAGCAAACAGACAACCCAACACAACTTCAATAACATAAGCTCGAACGTAAACAAGATAAAGACACAAAACAGAAATACAGACACCCAAAACACACTCGCAGCCCGAGCAGACAGTAAGAGAACGATCAGACCCAGACAGAGAAAACAGAACTTTGGGAACAGACGACTTTTTGAAGCTGGTAGGAAATACACGCCTGTCGAGGCTAGAGAACAGAGATACCATCCACACAGCATTGCGACTTGTGACGAGAATTGGCAGTTCAAAAGGTGCCACAATCGGCTATGCAACGATCACGCAGACAGACAGACTTTTGCTGAAATTTGCTAATGTATTGACAGATGACAGACATTAAGGAACTCACTGCGCTACTACACAAAGCCTGCACTAGAAGGGGTGAAAATCTCACTGTATAAAACGTATACAAAGACGTTGTGAGGTCCCACGGACAAGAATACTTCGATTACAGTGAAGAGGGATCTAAATATTTCGTATATAGCCGACATAAATTAAACTCTTGCAACTGAATGCAAACAAGCAGACTCCAGTTAGTACAGAGCTATCTAAACTAGCGTATGAAGTGCAAGCAGCCGTGGTCTGCTTGCAGGAACCCTACACAAGGAACGGCAAACTAGTAGGTTTTGACCAAAAAGGAATCATCGTAAAAGGTACATAGACTGCAAAGGCTGCGATCGTTGTCACAAATCGAAATTTTACAGTTACATAGGTAGCTAATCTAAGTAGCGAAGACCTCGCAACAGTACAAATAGTGGACGAAGACAAGAAGGAGTCATTGCATTGTTATAAGCGCAATACTCGCGTAACATTGAACCATATCTCAGTTAAGTCAGAGACGTTGTCGAATATGCCAATAACAAAATAGCTGCAGACACAAGTGAGAGGTCGACTTTTTGGTACGTCCATAAGATGCTAAATGAACACAACCTCTACGTCGTCAACAGTCTGAATCAGTCATCCACCTACACAGCGTTATCGGGAGCCAACAGCAAGGTTGACATAACAATTGCAAATGCCACTTATAATGGGGTGGGAAGTCATCGATGGTGCTACTCACAGCGACCAGAACGCTATCATCATGAACACAGACACACAGATATATACAGCTACACAAGACAGACATCAGCGATTGTTATTTCATAAGCCGGTCAGCGGCTTCCCCCTACACACAGTTGAGGGGTCGGAGCACGTATTTTGACTGACTTACTACTAAACACACAAAGGGCTGTAATTCCGACCGCTGACACAGGACGAAAGCTAAACACACCATGAACTAGAAGACTAACAAAGCTGCGAAAAGGAACAAGAAACAAACGGAAATGGTATCAAACAGCGACAACGACAAGAGACGGAGAAGTCAGACTCACCCAGCTGAGCAAAGCAAAATAACGCTACAAACAAAAGTTACAAAAACACGAAAAGAACATTAGAAGACACACTTGCAGAAACAGCTCCAGCCAACATTTGTGGGGAGCTCCTCAAAACATAAATGGAACGTCTGAAGATGATATTATTCTTAGCAATGCTGAGACGAGGAGACTGTACCACGACAGAGGGATGGAGAAGTACTGCGGAATTCCTGCTGCACAAACTCCTCCCCGATGACGAGCAACAGTGGGGTGAACAGATGCAGTACAGGGAACCTTAGCGAACCCTTGCTATGAAAATGGTACCGTCATTATTCCTTTTGCATATGAGGAAGTCGCGCTTGCTATTGCCAAACTAAAGAACAAAAAATCCCCCGGGCCAGATGGTATCCATTTCGAGACACTGAAAATTGTCGTTTCACAGACTGTTCCGCACCTGACAGATTTATTCAACGGAGCGCGGTGGCTGGGACTGGCACCTGCTGTCTGGAAAACAGCAAATGGCGTCATAACTAAGAAATTGGAGGATAAGGATCCCTCAGATCCAAAAACGTATAGGCCTATATGCCGTATAGCCTGGTCAAGGTCCAGGAACGACTTCTGTGCGATCGCTTGCAATCGCACAGCGGGCTTCTTAGCCTTAGTCCACACCAGTTCGGTTTCGTGGCAGGAAAATCTATAGATGACTCTCTATTACCAACATAGAACGCAAATACACAGTTATTCTTTTAGACATTTCGTGAGTCTTCGAAAATCTCTGGTGGCCCACAATGTATGGAAGACTCAGAGAGATGCCGGTACCTAAGGCCCTCTACGATAGCATCTCGGACTACTGCAGAAACCGGTTGGTTGAATGGTGCGCGGGAAGTCAGAAAGTAATTACAAGAATCACTAAAGCTTGCCTGCAAGGATCATGTGACCCCTTCTTTTTAGGATATCGCCTTTGAACCATCTCTACATCAAGAGTCCACTTGGAATAGATAATGGGAATAGCCGTGCAAACGTGCTGGTAGTCACCGAGGACTCAAGGGCACAACTCGAACAGCGGTGCACACAGCTACTCACAAGCATCAACCAGTGGTGCAAACTTCAGACGGCTCTACAGAAAAACAGTTTATATGCAGGTACATTACAAAGAAATGCAACCATAAAGCTACAAGTGGCTCTGAGCAGTATGGGACTTAACTTCTGAGGTTATCAGTCCCCTAGAACTTAGAACTACTTAAACCTAAATAACCTAAGGACATCACACACATCCATGCCCGAGGCAGGATTCGAACCTGCATCCGTAGCGGTCGCGCTGTTCCAGACTGTAGTGCCTAGAACCGCTCGGCCACCCCGGATGGCCATAATGCTACACGACGTTAGCATACGCAGACAATGGAAAACACGACATCTTGGTGTGGAACTCGACGAACTACTATGCTTTGACGAACACATCAGAACAACGACTGACAGGGCAGCTAAGATAATGTACAAGCTGGCCAGATTCAACACAACACATTTCAGAGTATCACTACACTAAACAATGAGATGATACCATTGCACGCTCTTTGAGTCTGTAGTCTGTTTTGCAGCCAGTGCGTGTGACCACCAAGATCCTCTGGCGACAAATAGGAACATCCTGCGGCGAGAGGAAGTACCGTGGTAAGGCCGTTAGGCTGCAATATACTGGCTGAGGAGGGGTAGACAGGATAAGGTAATAGACGTTTTCGGACAGGATATCACCGAGAAGCGCCAACTCGTTAAATGGCGGGTGGGTACCTGGCAAAGGGAATCGGATAAGGGCCATAGGGTATACTACATCTTCCCGGACATAAGAGAACTATGGTTCACTTTCTGACTGGCCCCTACCCTGCGCACTTACACCGCCTAGGCCGCAGCCAGCGAGCTACTTGTGCATGTGGGAAACCTGGATCCCCAGAAACATACTTTTTCACTGCCACCATTACAGAGCAGCACGCCAGACACCAACACAGTACGACAATGGCATGAAACGGGCGATAAAAGACAAAGGCGTGTGCGAGATAATAAATAAATCGCTGATGATGTCTCGAGGACGAATACAGAGAGACACAGCCGTGTAACAGAGCTCTGCAACACGCGAAGGACGTAAGACGGCACTTCCAGTTCGTAGACGAACAGAGACAGCAGTCCCGAAAAACACACGGTCTCAGACAGCGAATACTTTCACCAATACGTACCGCAGACAAACTTACACAACATCTGCAGTAATTAAACCGCGTTTGAATAAAAAAAATGTAATGCAATCAACCCTGTAAACGTGTTCTAGCTTAAGAGTAAATAGCAGGCATATCCATCCCACAGTCATTATACCGCTGTTGGCATGTAGCACTTATAACTGATCACTTATTACATAAGCAACATAATAGGTAAAATTCTAGACACATAATATACGAACTGAAGGTTAATTAATACCGCCAAGAAATGACATATTTTTCACTGACACACTGCTGCGCTTTCCACAATGTATATAATACTTACAATGCTTTTGTAACTAGTGTTTAAAAATATTAATCCGTAAATGAAACTCTAGCGAACCGGGACTGCAAGGCTTGAAGTAGATCCAGGCTTTCAGAATATGCTGGCTCAGATTGGGTAACATTTCTCTCTGTCTTTCTATCCAAGTCTTTCAAATTACCTACCAGCGTATCTCCTTAAAACCTGAATTGCTTTTGTGGTTATTTTCTCTTTCAGTTTCTAATGTAATTTTAATTTATTATTACTTAGATTGTAAATGCAAAAAACAGTAACTCCTGTTTCTAATATGGAATACGTTTTGTAATCTACATGAAAAGCTGTAAAATGAAAGACCTGTTACAAGATATAAGGCAACAGGTCTCCAAATGGGCAATAAATCAAATAAATCATCAGCTGGCTCCGAGACACACGCCTTTCCAGCCAGCACGGCCAGCGCTGCCACGAAGTCGAAGTAAAGGACGTGAACGATCTAGACCAGGGATTCCCAATCTTTTCAGTTGGCGGACCCCTTCTTCAGTCGAAAATCCATGGAGGACCCCTAGTCAGTCAAGAGCACAGCAACTTTAAATTTCAGAGCGAAACCCATGGGAACTGAAAGCTTCCTAATGCAAGTGCCATGTTCCCAATGACCCCCCTTCCCCCCCCCCCCCATCCCCCGAAGTGTCAATAGTCTTTGATTTAGAGATGAATGAAAATAACTTGAAATTAACGATCCAATTTGAATTCCCACTGTATCCAGACACTTACTAGTGGATGTACTCCCTTTGTAAGAAGCGCGCATATTTCGTAACAGTCGAGTGTGTGTGTGTGTGTGTGTGTGTGTGTGTGTGTGTGTATGGTTTACGTGAAATCCGAAGAAAAATTTTCAAATGTATGTAAAGTCTTCCTTTGGTTGTCCTCCCTCCTCATTCATTTCAACTGGAAACGTCCCTTGTTGTGAAAGCGATGGAGAAACTGCACCCTTCTTCAATGATCCTGACTTCAGCCACCGATCCATGTTAGAAGTAATAAACTGGTAAAGAATCGACTTATGAAATGGGTAGTGCACTCACAAAGCAAGTTTGACATTTAATGATGCCTGGGGCCGCATACGTGCCAGCGAGCGCTGTGATTGGTTAACAAAACTCGCTCCGCGCATGCGTAAAAGGTCTCAGTGCATCTAGCGCCGTGAGCCGGCGCACAAACGACACCAGTATTGTTGCGAAACAGTCGATCAGAGAAGCCGCATTCTCCGGCACTAAACTGTGTATGCGTTCTCACTTACGAACTACGAAGGCTGCTTGGCAATACGACCTGAAGTAAAAGTACACATGTTTTTCACACGAAAAAAAAATAGTGATGCATTTGATTTCCACATTTTATTCAATAATTTTACTCGTTATTTTACACGATTTGGTGAAAGGTGACAGCGGACACCCTAGAAAGAGACGGCGTACCCCTAAGGGGTCCTCGGACCACACGTTGGGAAGCCCTGATCTGGACTATACTCTCCGTTACTTAAAGTCTGCCTCTGTACTCGTAGCGTTACCGTTACCCTCACTTGTTATTGTCTATAGCGAACATGTTTGCGTGAAGGCCACTCACCGGATTTTACTCCGAACTTGCTGTTACACAAGTAAAAGGACGTTACTCAAACACTACATGCGCATCTCATTATTTTTGCTCTCTGCCTTAGAACTCACGATCTCTTTGGCATCCATCACTCTACGGACAAAACGCAGTCCACAAATCCTTGTCTATAATACGTTCATAATAAGAATAAACCTGACGTAAACAAACACAACCGCGATGATTGGTAAGTAGCCGTAGCACACGTTCACTGGCGTCGTTACGCTATTGGTAGTAGGTCCAACTTATTTATTAGGTATCTTATTACTAAGTTACGTTGAATGGAACTTTAAGATATTCAAATGTATTAACAGCCGCCGCGCGGGATTAGCCGAGCGGTCTGAGGCGCAGCAGTCATGGACTGTGCGGCTGGTCCCGGCGGAAGT
Source organism: Schistocerca nitens (assembly GCF_023898315.1). NCBI lineage: Eukaryota > Metazoa > Arthropoda > Insecta > Orthoptera > Acrididae > Schistocerca > Schistocerca nitens. Next base: position 121,623,347 of record NC_064622.1, on the reverse strand, counting down.
TCGAGTCCTCCCTCGGGCATGCTTGTGTGTGTTTGTCCTTAGGATAATTTAGGTTACGTAGTGTGTAAGCTTAGGGACTGATGCCCTTAGCAGTTAAGTCCCATAAGATTTCACACACATCTGAACGTTATTAACAGCCATCAACGTTTTTCTTAATCACCCTTTAGCTATGTAGTTTTTATTTCAAAAGTCGTGTACAGTCACAGCCTCTGTAGCGTTGTGCTCTGATTGTCGCGCTGTTAATGCGCAGTATGAAAATGGCTGAGGTTGCTTTCTGTTACGTACTGAAACACGCGCGTGGAACACGTTTAAAACTTGACGATAGACAGGCTATTCTTAAGGTTTTTCATAAATTTACGGAGATAATCGCCTTCGAAGTTCTCCTACAGCTGAATACAATGAAGTTATTAATAAACGAAAATTGAATGTGTAACGCAGTCGGTAGCGTATTGGCATGCGAATCAATTGTGGTTATACCTGCGTTGGCTCAAATTTCCCCGGTATCCCTTTTTTCCTGTTCAATTTCAGATACTTAAATCTCCTAATTATAAAACCCATCATTTTTTAAGAGTAATGCACGTCTTCATGTTTCTAATTACATATACGACGCGAAATTCCTGTTTCCATTTCAAATACAAATTCTTAACTATCGATGTTTCATGAAAGACTTAATAAAAGTTGCTTAAATTGATAAAATATAACGATTCAATTTTTAAGGCGAAAATGAAAAACCAAATAGTCTTTATTTGGACTATGTCCATCGCTTTATACCACAGAGGTAAACAAGTATCGTAGAAACATGAAAAACAAGCATTTTCACAGCATCGAGCACGTCATACAATTGCTGCATTTTTACGTTTGCTACTGCACCATTACAATATGAATCCAAGAGAACTTATCTGGAGCCGAGCTGCGGGATTTGGCCCGAGAAGTAACAAGACTGTAAAGCTGCCAGTCGTACTGGAATTAACGCACGCAGCTTTTTCACACGTCACTGTCTTCGCTGGCGGGATATAGAACGGCTCGTCATAAAAGAAGAGAAAATGCTGCGCCTGATTGGCTTCGTGGATTCCGTTGTTGATGGGCTCGTTATCAACGTAGCAGATGACACTTCCGAAACTGAAATGTATGACTCGGATTCGGAAAACGAAGGAGCTAAGAAATTACCAGACGGCTGACTCTTAAGTAATACCTCCAGTGGCTTCAATATTTAACTGTACAGTGAAATCCTTCAATACTCTCTTACGTTACGCACAGCTTATGCAGGAAAATTACCCTGTGGTTAAGTCAGGAATTTTCATTATTCTTGTTTTTAATTATAATGGTAAGTTAGGTAAAAACGATAAAGAGTTGCCGTTTTCGTCTAGCCCTCTAAGGAGCGTATGGTGAAAGATTTGTAGTATATTATTTCATTCTGCTTAAAAATTAAACGACATTGGAGGCCGCGTTGCGCCTCTGATCGTCTCCTTTTACGTGTGCACTGCAGCTGGCCAGGTCACTGCAGACTTGCTTTACCGGCTGACCGGCCAGTACTGTCCAAGCTAAATGCGCCGATAAAGCTGTTGTCCTGTATTGTCGCTAAGTCGATGTGCGCGTAACGCACAGCACAAAACGTACCCTTATTATCGCACTTGACAATACTCGAGACAGCTTGGCTGCAGTCCCACGTGTAATGAAAATCCAACGAGGTTCCAGTAAACGCGGAAGAATACGTAGTGCAATGTTTACATGAGAATTATTCTTAACATGAACGGATTATAGCCCTGGTATGTTTCTGAGTTACAGTTGACCTCGGAGATAGTTGTTTGCTCACTGCATCAACTTTGAGCTTCAGGAGGGCTGCTGTGAACTATAACCCTGCTTTAAGGAATCCTTCTTTGGTATCCTATTTTTAAACCATAATTCTTCACAACAATTGTAACAGCCAAGATGTTCCTGAAACGATAACTGTCTGTGCATTTTGAAATTTCAAAATATTAAAATTTCCTTTCGTTCATGCTTTGTCTCAGGTGTAACCAATATTCTACTAAATGTCTAAATAAGATGCATTTCATACGCTCCTTAGTGATATTTTATATTTCCTAGGCATTTAATAAAATTCCTGGTTTCACGGTTTGCCAATAAGATGTACACATCGCCTTCCCCCCTCCCTAGCCCCCCACCTACCCATAACAATTGGAAGCCAAAGATGATGACGCCACATTGTGTGGCACTTGAAGATCCTGCCACAACGTTACCTTTGGGCGTTAGCAAGCAGTCAGATTAACCTTCCGTTATTCCGAGCTTAATATAAAGATCTAGGTGAACAGACATTAGTCAGGAAGAATCATTACGCAAAGAAGTGGGATGCGGAAGTATTGAGGAACGACGAGATACGCTTGAACTTGTCTAAGGCTATAGATACAGCAATAAGGAATATCCCGGTGGGTAGAACAGTTGAAGAGGGATTGATATCTCTAAAAAGGGCCATCACAGATGTTGGAAAAAAAAGGAAAAAACATGGATGACAAAGAAGGTAACTGCGAAGAAATCGTGGGTAACTGAAGAAATACTTCAATTGATCGATGAATGGAGAAAGTACAAAAATACAGCAATACAGAGGTACACGTCGCTGACGTATGAAATAAACAGGAAGTGCAGGGAAGCTAAGACGAAAAGGCTGCATGAAAAATATGAAGAAATCGAAATAGAAATAATTGCCGGAAAGACAGACTCAGAACACCAAAAAGTCAAAACAACCTCCGGTGAAATTAAAAGCAAGGGTGGTAACATTAAGAGCGCAACGGGTATTCCGCAGAGAAGAAGCGGATAGGTGGAAAGAAAACACTGAAAATCTCTATGAGGTGGAAAATTTATCAGATGTGATAGAAGGAGAAATGCGAATCCATTTATGGAGATAGCAGACCCAGTATTAGAATCGAATTTAAGAGAGCTTTGGAGGACTTAAAATCAAATAAGGCAGAAGCGATAGATAACATTACATTAGAATTTCTAAAATCATTGCGGGAAGTCGCTACAAATCAATTTTTCACTTTAATGTGTAGAATGTATGTGTCTAGTGACATGTGTCTGACTTCAGAAAAAATATCATCTACAAAATTCTGAAAAACACAAGAGCTGACAGGTGCGAGAATTATCACACAATCAGCTTAACAACTCACGCTTCCAAGTTACTGACAAGAATAATGTGAAGAATAATGGAAAAGAAAATTGAAGATGTGTTAGATAGCGACCAGTTTGGCTTTAGGAATATTAAAGGCACCAGAGAGGCAGTTGTGATGGTGCGTTTGATAACGGAAGCAAGACTAAAGAATAATCAAGACAGTTTCGTAGCACTTTTCGACCTAGAAAAAGCTTTCTACAATGTGAAATGGTCGAAGATGTACGAAAATCTGAGAAAAATTGGGGAAAGCTATAGGGGGAAACGGGTAATATACAATACGTACAAGGGTCAAGAGGGAATAATAAGAGTGGACGAGCAAGAACGAAGTGGTCGGATTAAAAAGATTTTAAGAAAGGAATGTAGTCTTTCAGCCCTAGTGTTCAATCCGTACAGCGAAGAAGCTATTATGGAAATAAAAGAAAAGTTCAGTAGTGAAATTAAAATTGAAGGTGAAACGATATCAATGATACGATTAGCTGATGACATTGCTACCCTGAAAAGAAGAATTACGTGATCTGCTGAATGGAATGAACAATCTAATGAGTAAAGAATATGGACTGAGAGCAAATCGAAGAAAGACGAAAGTAACGAGAAGGAGCACAAGTGAGGACAGCAAGAAACTTAACATCAGGATTGATGGTCACGAAGTAGTTGAAATTAAGGAATTCTGCTACCTAGGCAGCTAAATAACCAATGACAGACGGAGCAAGGAGAACATCAATAGCAGACTAGCACCGGCAAAAAGGTCATTCCTGGCCAAGATAAGTCTACTAGTATCAAACATAGGACTTAATTTGAGGAAGAAATTTCTGAGAATGTATATCTGGAGTACAGCATTGTGTGGAAGTGAAACATGGACTGTGGGAAAGTCGGAACAGAAGCAGAAGAGAATCGAAACGTTTGAGGTGTGGTGCTACAGACGAATGTTGAAAATTAGGTAGACTTATAAGGTAAGGAATGAGGAGGTTCTGCACAGAATGGGAGAGGAAAAGATATATGTGGAAAACACTGACAAGGAGAAGTTACAGGATGATAGGACGTTAAGACATTAGAGAGTGAATTCTACGGTACTAGAGGGAGCTGTAGAGGGAAAAACCTTTAGAGAAAGAAGGGTAGGAATACATACAGCAAACAATTGTGGTTGTTGGCTGCAAGTGTTACTCTGAGATGAAGATGTTGACAGAGGAGAGGAATTCCTGGCGGTCCACATCGAACCAGTCAAGAGACTGATGACCCAAAAAATAAAAGTGAACAGGAATGGCCGAACAACAGTCTTAACGATGGAAGGAACCCAAATTTGACTCATAGACTGAAATTTATTGCGCATTTGAGATCTACAAAGAAACAGGAAGACGAATATTTCACACTGAAACCTGGAGGAAATAAAAGTTACGAAATGACATGACGGAAACTACCACAGGGTTGAGAGAGGTGAAAGAGAGAGATAATATCAGTGATGAACAACAGTGGAGCAGTTACCTAGACTGTAGACTATAGCATCTTGCTGTGTATGCTCTAACATCAGCCAGTGTATGTCTTCCAGCTGCGTGAATTTATGTCTCACTATTAGCACATGTCATATCCAACGTTGAAACACTCTCACTAGTCACACTTATGTCTGGCTTCACAGCGAAACGTTCGCCGATATGGCGGCTACCACGAGGTCCTCTCTCTCCCCCCCCCCCCCCTCTCTCTCTCTCCCACCCCTAACCCCTCTGTCACTGACTACCGATAAAACAAGTGTTGGCTGCTCCAGAACATTGACAAATGGTGGTTTGAATGAACATGAAACAACAGACTGGCAGGGTAGGCTCTGTTTTGCTGTTGATTCGATCCCTGCAAAAAGCTATGCCCGTCTAACAAGTGATTTCCGTTACGTACGGGTACAAAGAGCTAGGTGTGTTTAGTCAGGCACCAGGCAACGCAGGGGAAGCACTCAGAAAGTGCTTAATACTCTGCATTAATGCGTCTTTTCACAACCCAGTACAGGATGGCAGCGACTTGGCTGAGAAATTATGCTCCATTAGGTCATACTAACGTACGGGATTACCGACAGTGGGCCGCAGTGTCGGCCGGCCGTGGCTTTCGTGGCGCAGCCTTCTCTGCCAGTGGGGTTTCTTTGTGTTGCAGCAGCCTCTGCGAGGCCCGTCATGTTGGTGGGAGTGTCGGAAGGTTGCAGACCGATGACTTAGGAGGCAATGACCGACTGCCCCCATGCTGGTAGTCAAGGCAGTTGCTCTGGACCGACGTTGGCCCGTTGTGGTAGTGGCTTGAGGTTCCGCGACCTATCCTGGTGCAGATATCAATTGTGGTTCTTGAACCGCATCACACACAGTGGCACAGCGACACGGTCGCCATGGTGTTAAGAGTTGTGGCACTGACAGAAGTAATCGTAGTACAAATGCCTTGTACATACACAGAAGCGCCAAAGAAACTGGTGTAGGCATCCGTATTCAAATACAGAGATATTTAAACAGGCAGAATATGGCGCTGCTGTCGGCAACGCCTATATAAGACAACAAGTGTCTGGCGCAGTTCTTAGATCGGTTACTGCTGCTACAGTTAGATCGGTTACTGCTGCTACAATGGCAGGTTATCAAGATTTAAGTGGATGGGAACGTAGTGTTGGCGCACGAGCGATGGGACACAGCGTCTCCGAGGTAGTGATGAAATGGAGATTTTCCCATACGACCATTTCACGATCGTACTGTGAATATTAGGAACCCGCTAACACATCAACTCCCCGACACCACTGCCGCCAGAATAAGATCTTGTAAGAACGGGACCAACGACGACTGAAGACAAACGTTCAAGGGGACAGAAGTGCAATCCTTCCGCAAATTGCTGCAGATTTCGATACTGGGCCATCAACACGTGTCAGCTTGCGAACCATTCAGCGAAACAACATCGATATGGGCTTTCGGTGCAGAAGGCCCACTCGTGTACCCTTGATGACTGCAGAGCACAAATCTTCTCCTCTCGCCTGGGCCCGTCAACACCGACATTGGATTGCTGATGACTGAAAACATGTTTCCTGGTCGGACGAAACTCGTTTCAAATTGTATCGACTGTATGGATGTATACGGGTATGGAGACAACCTGACCAATCCACGAGCGCTGCATGTCAGCGGAGGACTCTTTCAGCTGGCGGAGACCTTGTAATGGTGTGGGGCGTGTGCAGCGGGAGTGACATGTGACCCCTGATACGTCTAGATACAATTCTGACAGGTGACACATACTTAAGCATCCTGTCTGATCAGCTGCGTCAATTCATGTCCATTGTGCACTCAGACGGAATTGCACAATTCCAGTAGGACAATACGACATCGCACATGTCTAGAACTGCTACTGAGTGCCTCGAGGAACACTCTTTTGAGTTTAAACATTTCCGCTGGCCGCCAAACTCCCCAGGCGTGAACATTATTGAGCGTATATGGGATGCCTTGCAATGTGCTGTTCAGAAGAGATCCACACCGCCTCGTACTCTTACGAATTTATGGACAGCCCTGCAGGATTCATGGTGTCAGTTCCCTCCTACTTCAGACAATATTCGAGCACATGCCACGTCATGTTGCGGCGCTTCTGCGAGCTTGATGGGGCCTTACACGATACTATGTAGGTGTACCACTTTCTTCGGCGTTGAATATATATACAGGGTGGTCCATTGATGTGACCGGGGCAAATATCTCACGAAATAAGCGTCAAACGAAAAAACTACAAAGAACGAAACTCGTCTAGCTTGAAGGGGGAAACCAGCTGTCGCTATGGTTGGCCCGCTAGATGGCGCTGCCATAGATCAAACGGATATCAACTGCGTTTTTTAAAAATAGGAACCCCCATTTTTTATTACATAATCGTGTAGTACGTAAAGAAATATGAATGATTTAGTTGGACCACATTTTTCGCTTTGTGATAGATGGCGCTGAAATAGTCACATACAAATGGCTCACAATTTTAGACGAATAGTTGGTAACAGGTAGGTTTTCTAAATTAAATTACAGAACGTAGATACGTTTCAACATTTTATTTCGGTTGTTCCAATGTGATACATGTACCTTTGTGAACTTATCATTTCTGAGAACGCATGCTGTTACAGCGTGATTACCTGTAAAAACCGCATTAATGGAACAAATGCTCAGAATGATGTCCGTCAACCTCAATACATTTGGCAATACGTGTAACTACATTCTGATCAACAGCGAGTAGTTCGCCTTCCGTAATGTTGGCACATGTATTGTCGTGCGCTGACGCATGTTGTCAGGCGTTGTCGGTGGATCACTATAGCAAATATCCTTCAACTTTCCCCACAGAAAGAAATCCGGGGAGGTCATATCCAGTGAACGTGCGGGCCATGGTATGGTGCCTCGACGGGCAATCCACCTGTCATGAAATATGCTATTCAATACCGCTTCAACCGCACGCGAGCTATGTGCCGGACAACCATCACATTGGAAGTATATCGCCATTCTGTCATGCAGTGAAACATCTTGTAGTAACATCGGTAGAACATTACGTAGGAAATCAGCATACATTGCACCATTTAGATTGCCATCGTTAAAATGGGGGCCAGTAATCCTTCCTCCCATAATGCAGCACCATACATTAACCCGCCATGGCCGCTGATGTGCCGCTCCTCGCTGCCATCGTGGATTTTTCGTTGCCCAATAGTGCATATTATGCCGATTTACGTTACCGCTGTTGGTGAATGACGCTTCGTCGCCAAACAGAACGCGTGCAATAATTTCTCTTGTGCCCAGTGGCAGAACTGTACACGACTTTCAAAGTCGTCGCCATGCAATTCCTGGTGCATAGAAATATGGAACGGGTGCAATCGATGTTGACGTAGCATTCTCAACACCGACGTTTTTGAGATTCCCGATTCTCGAGCAATTTGTCTGCTACTGATGTGAGGATTAGCCGCGACGGCAGCTAAAACACCTACTTGGGCATCATGATTTGTTGCAGTTCGTGGTTGACGTTTCACATGTGTCTGAACACTTCCTGTTTCCTTAAATAACGTAACTATCCGGCTAACTGTCCGGACACTTGGATGATGCCGTCCAGGATACCGAGCAGCATACATAGCACACCCCCGTTGGGCATTTTGATCACAATAACCATACATCAACACGATATCGACCTTTTCCACAATTGGTAAACGGTCCATTTTAACACGGGTAATGTATCACGAAGCAAATACCGTCCGCACTGGCGGAATGTTATCTGGTACCACGAACTTATACGTTTGTGACTATTACAGCGCCATCTGTCACAAAGCGAAAAAAGTGGTCCAACTAAAACATTCATATTTCTTTACTTATTACACGAATATGTAATAGAAAATGGGGGTTCATATTTCAAAAAACGCAGTTGATATCCGTTTGACCTATGACAGCGCCATCTAGCGGGCCAATCGTTGTGCAATTTGGTTTCCCCCTTCAAGCTAGACGAGTTTCGTTCTTTGTAGTTTCTTCGTTTGATGCTTATTTCGTGAGACATTTTGTCACTACCAATGGACCACCCTATGTGTGTGTGTGTGTGTGTATGTGTGAGGGAGGTTAGAGTGCAATGTCTGGCCAAGGTCTTCTAGCAGACCGTGAAACATGGCAGCTCCATTGTCGACCTGCAGCATGGCGGAAATGAGGGCAGTGATACATCAAACGCATGCGCAGTATGATGATAGCTGTTCACCGCTACGCAAGATCTACAAATGGATAGAGCGGTTCGTACATGAAAGAACTTCTCGATGTGAGGAGGAAAGTTCGGGCAGGCCATTGACTTCAACAACAAAGGACAATTTCCAAGTCATTGATGGTATGGTAATAGAAAACAGGCTAATTCCAATAGACACAATGATCAATACTTTACCTATCGGTCATGGTTCAGCGTATTCCATCTTACAAGTCAGGCTAAATTTTCAAAAACATCTGCAAGGAGGGTACCTAAAGAATTGTCAGAATGGCATAAGGAGCAAACAATGGGGATCGTTATCACCGCGAGGGAGATGGATTTTTAAAGCAAACCGTTAATGTAGACGAAACGTGGCTGCATCATCGCGTCACAGAAAGTAAGGCTGGGAACATGGTTTGGGAACTCCCAACATGACAAAATGTTTTGAAACTTGAACGTCAACCATTAACTGGTAAGATTACGCTAAGACTATTCCAGGCCATGGAAAGTGTGGTAGCCGTTCATTTTACCCCAAGAGGAGAAACTGTGAACAATGAGAACTATTCTGATACGTTACAAACTAAACTGGGACGTGTAATCAGATCCAAACGTCACGGAAAACTGCGAAAAAGTGTCATCCTCCAGGAAGAAAATCCTCGGCCCCATTCTGCCAAATGGGCAGCCGTGACAAGAAAGGAGTTGGTATTTGAATTGCTGAAACACCCGCCATACAGTCCAGATCTGGCAGCAAGCGATTTCCGTATGTTTGGACCATTGAATGAAGCGCTCAGCGGAAGAAGATTTGCAACCGACACAGAAGTCAATGACGCGGAGCAGAATTGATTACAGATGAAACCAAAAAACTTTATTTGGCAACGGACTGAAAACATTTGTGAAACATTGCGCAACATGCTTTGAAATACAGGGAGGTTACATACCCACATCAAAAAACGTTTTGCATCACACCGGTTCCCAGAACTCCTGAAGATGGTCGTTGACTGTTGTATCACAGACACAGTCCCTCTGACTGTTGATAGATGTCACTAAACCCGTCCAAAGATGCTAACAAGTATGCATGAGCAGCGCCTATTAAACGGAGGCGGCCCGACAGCCTATCAGTTCCACTCATTCCATCAGGAAGGAGGTACACGGCTCGTGTTGCCTGTAGTTAAACCATGCCTAGACGGTCAATACCGCTGTTCGATCGCGTCCGCATTGTTACTTACTGCCAGGAAGGGATCTCAACAAGGGAAGTATCTAGGCATCTTGGAGTGAAGCAACGCGTTGTTGTTCGGACATGAAGAAGATACTGAGAGACAGGAACTGTCTATGACATGCCTCTCTCCGGCCGCCCAAGGGCTACTACTGCCGTGGATGAGCGCTACCTGTGGATTATGGCTCGGAGGAACCCTGACAGCAACGCCACCGTGATGAATGATGCTTTTCGTGCAGCTTTTCGTGCACGGCTCAAACTGTGCACAATAGGCTGCATGATGCGTAACTTCACTCCCGACGACCACGGCGAGGTCCATCTTTGCAACCACGACACCATGCAACCCGGTAGACATGGGCCCAATAACATGCCGAATTCACCGCTCGAGATTGGCATCACGTTCTCTTCACCGATGAGTGTCGCATATGCCTTCAACCAGACAATCGTCGGAGACGTGTTTGGAGGCAACCCGGTCAGGTTGCACGCTTTAGATACACTGTCCAGCGAGTGCAGCAAAGTGAAGGTTCCCTGCTGTTTTGGGGTGGCATTATGGGGGGGCCGTAGTACGCCGATGGTGTTCATGGAAGGCGTCGTAACGGCTGTACGATACGTGAATGCCAGCCTACCACAGATAGTGCAACCATATCGACCGCATATTGGCGAGGCATTCATCTTCATGGATTACAATTTTCGCCGCCATCGCGCATGTCTTGTGAACGACTCCCTTCAGAATAACGACATCAATCGGCCAGAGTGGCCAACATGTTTTTCAGACATGAACCCTATCGAATATGCATATAGAAAAGGGCTGTTTAAGGAGAAGGTGACCCACCAACCACTCTGAAGGATCTACGCCCAATCACCGTTGAAGAGTGGGACAATCTGGACCAGCAGTGCCTTGATGAACTTGTGGATAGTATGCCACGACGAATACAGGCATGCATCAGTGCAAGAGGACGTGCAACTGGGTGTTAGAGATACTGGTGTGTACAGCAATCTGGACCACCACCTGTGAAGGTCTCACTGTATGGTGGTACAACATGCAATATGTGGTTTTCATGAGCAATAAAAAGGACGGAAATGATGTTTATGTTGATGTCTATTCTAATTTTCTGTACAGGTTCCGGAGCTCTCGGAACCGAGGCGATGAAAAACTTTTTTTGATGTGTGTTGAAAAATTTATGCCTCACCTTTCTATGACTAAAGTAAATATTCCTTTTCCCAAAAGACCCGTACTTTTTTTATTTCCTGTCGTACATCTGTCCGCGTAGTGCTTATATGGACTGTACACCATATTTGGCACATACATGAAACGCACGCCGATGTGGAAAGGCTTGTGACACTTGTTTCACGAGCAGTGCTGCGTTAACTATTTCCACAGAGTACCAAGCTGGCTTTCCTCACAACGTTGCGATGGCTACGTTGTGTTTATTAAAGAATAACACTCACGCTTGCCAGTGACGCGCTGCTGCAGCCCTCTTTCAAATTTTGCACGCTTATGACCAAATACGTTTGGTGCACTAAATTGCAGTACAAAAAAACAACATAAACCATCACCTAGGTCTTGGCGCGTATGAGATTCCTCGCCTCTGCTCGTTCCCATCTTCCTGCTCACTCCTCCGCATCTTCCTTTTCATTTTCTTCTGTCGTCCCAGTTCCGCTACTTTTGGAATAGCTTCTGGACTCTCTCGAAAAGGTTTCAAAACGCTCAACATGTGCAGTTGTCGTCCTTGTAAGTAATTGCATTTTCACATTTACTGGCCAAAACTTAGAATTAAAGAGCCAACCGGTTGCACAGTAATGGCAGGTACATTGACCTACGTTTCAGCACCTACTAGATGTGTCTTCATCAGAATGAAATGTTGCTAAAACTTGAAATTACTTTGCTAAAAAGCAATAGTCAGAATTTGGAGCAGCTACGCTGAAGTTTTAGCTCTTGCTACGTGTGCCCAGCTGGGAAAAGCATCCGCGATCACGCCTCAAAAATGGTTCAAATGGCTCTGAGCACTATGGGACTCAACTGCTGAGGTCATTAGTCCCCTAGAACGTAGAACTAGTTAAACCCAACTAACCTAAGGACGTCACAAACATCCATGCCCGAGGCAGGATTCGAACCTGCGACCGTAGCGGTCTTGCGGTTCCAGACTGCAGCGCCTTTAACCGCACGGCCACTTCGGCCGGCCGATCACGCCTCTTAAAAAGTATTTCCCATGTAAATGTAGACTAAATGGAAACAAAAATTCTCAAGTTCTACGGAATATAATACGTCACACAACACATTTCCTTTGAAATGAACTGGTGGGGCTGAAGTGATATCTACGTAGCCTCTACAGAATCACCGTCCTGAATGTAAAATAGCCTAAGTCTTAACGATGTCAGAGGAACAACTTCAGTTAAATGAATCTGATTGACAAAAATGGTGACCCGTCACGAAATATCTTTACAAATTTCTTTTCAATAACAATATTCTTTCTCAATTGAACCTACTGATGTAGTGTTAGACTGGTTTTTCTTTTCAGTCTGGAATAAGCATCTCCATAAAATCAGTAAGATGATAAAAACTTGCCGCACTTAAGAACGACACGGACAACAAGCAGTGCAACGGAAACAGTCTGCAAACACTTAATACTCCCTATTAATGCACTTTGCCACAGCACCCTACAGGATGGCTGTGACTTCTCTAAGGAATTCTGTTGCGTCTCGTCTTGCTGACTCTCGCGATTGCCGACAGAACGTGGTATCAACGAGCCGTGGCCATCGTGACGCAACTTTCTTCACCAGTGGCGTTTCTTCATGCTTAGAAGCCCTTCGTAGCGTTCATCATGCTGGTGGAGGCTCGATCCTCGCACTGCCTTTCAAAGGTGGCGGATGGTGGGTGACCCGTGAGCTGTCGCGCAGTCACTTGCTGTTCCCTTGCCACTGCAACCCTAGGCCGTCGTCGACCCACTGTGGCAGTCGCTCTGGGATCTAACAGCTTCAGGGCAGGCTGCTCTCGCGTAGGTGCGAAGTGTGGTCGTCGGTGACCATCCCATGTAGAGACCCGGCGACACAGGCACCTGGTGGTAGAGCTGTGGTACCGAAAGCTTTTAGCTGCACGTGCTTGGCCTGTGCTATGCCTTTTCGCACATACGTGAAACACTTCGACGGCCTCCGGCATGGAAAGGTTTCTGAAACCATGCTGTCTGAGTACTGCTGCGCTAGCAGTTTCCACAAAGCACCAGGCTAGCCCGCTTTCCAACATGCTGATGGCTGTGTTATACTTCGTTACACTCGCGTTCATCTGCGGCTGATGCTAATGCAATCTTCTTTCCAACTTTGCTCATGTGTGACCCAAATATGGATAGTGCACTACGGTTAGGTTTCCACTACCCTTTTGGTGATAATAGCCAAGTATCTCCTTGCAGTTTGATACACCAGTGCTACATGTGTCTTTCTCCAGACCAAGGATTCTACAGTCGCCTCATATCTTGTTACAACTAAAAATTATAATTTGAAAGCCGTTGTATTTAAATTAACCTGTCCCCAAATTACTGCTGCACAGAGAAAAATATATTATGTAATTCCCCTACTAACCCCATCTTGGGGTTGGAGAGAAATCTAGAGGCAGTTATTTTTATTTTTATTAGTAACATTATTCCGTAACAAATTTCTCGCAGTACAAAAAGTGCCGACAGCAATTTGGAAGAAAAGTAAACTTTAATCTTAAAACTCTCGACTTTATATAGTTACAGCCACATCGCAACGGATGGGTTATCGACCAAAGCCGTGTGACAAATATTGTCCAAAGCCACAGCCAGAAAATGGAAGGCCTTCCGAAATCGATCGTCTTTAATAAGGAAAAGTGTGGCAGAGACCATTTTTAATAAATGTTCTTTATATACTGCCATGTAATCGTCATATGCATTGGAGTATAATTTGGACGCATGTATTTACCACTGATCAAGCACAATCCAAAGGGAAATTTAGGTGTATGACCAGCAAGCAGACATTATGGAGATGTTAATTTCAGACTGAAAAGAAAAGTCAGTCTAACAGCAATAGGTTCAATTGAGGAAGAAGTTTGTATTGAAAAGAAATCAGTAAACATACTTCGTGACGGGTCATCAATTTTTGTCACTCATACGAAATCAAATTCATTTCAACCCAGTTATTGCTCTACCATCGTAAAGGGTTAGGCTGTTTTATAACCGGGATGGTGATTCTGCAGAGGTTACGTAGATATCACTTCATCACCAACATTTCATCTCAAAGAAAATGTGTCATGTGAGATATTATGTTCCGTAGAAATTGAATTTTTTAACCATTTACACTACATTTACATGGGAAATACTTTTTGAGAAGTGTGATCGCTCTAACATAGATAACTCCCTTAGATCTGCGAAGAAGAAACTATATAGTTTATTTAGGTACACTGTATCTAGCTGAAGCTACTCATGGATTATTAGATCCTGTAGAGTTACAAAATTACCGATGATGCTGATTCCAACACTATACACGCTTTTGCCAGGAGTCCCAGATAGCTGGTGTGGGACTAACATCACGAAAAGTAGCGGGCCACTGGAGGTGTTATATGGTGCCTGAATGCAGATCTGTGAACAAGGCTGTCGTCTTCTAGGAAGACGGGAATTATCACAGCATACTCTTTACGAAGATGTAGGTTAAGGGGCAACACAGTGTAGCCGAAAATGATGAAATAAAAATCATGCTTAATTCTCACGAGGGGTGTAAGGCATGATACGAAAGACATTCCCAAAACTTCACAAAATCACCTCCGGCCTCCTCAAGTTGCAGATAAATGCCCTCACAGAGATTTTCGTAACCCCAAGGTCTTGTATCATTTGAAAAGAGTTTAAATCATGAGATGGCGAACTACGGTACACATCTACTGACCAGTCCCTGTGTTATTTGAACCTCTGAAGACGTACATTTTTCTCTGCAACTGTGCGTGGCAATCATTTGCAAACACATGAATTCCAAACCTCCGCTGCATGCAGTTACCTTCGCAATGACCGCTCGAAAACACGCTGGGAGGGACCAGCATGCAGTGAAAGCAGTACATCCTGTCGTATTTGAAACCTCTTATCACTCACATGGTGTCCATCTCCGTACACTTACAGTCAGGATTTTTATCGACCACTGTTCTCACACCATGTCACATGAACGCGTGTGGTACCCCATTCCTTGCAGAAACTTATTTGTGTATGTCTGCACCCAGTCACGTTTGATTACATTATGTTTAATATGACAAACTGCAATGCGTTTCAAGCATGTGTTGCTCATCATTGGGCGCTTATACCTGCTGGTAATTTTTACTTAGAGATAAAATGACTTAATCTAAATAAAAATGGAACAATGTTGAGTTCACTGATCTGTTGCTACAGTGCCTAATGCTGTATGGGGAGGGGGGGGGGGAGTTGTGGCATTGGGTGGACATTACTTAATGTCTTGTGGTATCTCCGGCTGACGTGGTGGAATTGAGCTTCGTTGTTTGTTGTGACTAGCGCCTTAGTATGTGTGGGATGCAGATAGTTTTGCGAAGCTGTTATAGTGCGATATTCTTATGACACATTTGTAATGTCTCTGCTCACTAACGACTTTTGCGTTCCGAAGCTTCATTTGCGTCGTTGATTCATCTTTATCTACATTTACATGATTGCTCTGATATTAATTGCCTGGCAGTGGCTTTATCAAACCACCTTTAAGCTATTTCTCTACCGTTCCAATCGCGAATAGTGGGCGGGAGAGACCAACACCTACAACTTCTCGCGCGAGCTCTGATTTTTCTTATTTTGTTGTTATCACTTCTCCCTGTGTAATTGGGAGCCAACAAAGTAGTTTCACCCTCTGAGGAGACATTTGGTGATTGAAAGTTCATGACAAGATCCTGCCGCGACGGAAAAACGTTTCTTTTAACGATTGCCACCGCAATTCGAGTGGCACTCTCTCTCACTATTTGAGATGATACAAAATGTGCTGACCTTCTTTGAATTTTTTCGACATCCATATTGAATCTTATTTGACGCGGATCCCACACCGCACAGCAATTATACAGAAGAGGGCAGTGTAAACTGTCTCTTTAGTAGATCTGCTGCATTTTCTAAATGTTCTGCCAATAAATCACAGTCTTTGGTTTGCTTTCCCCATAACGTTACCTACATGATCGTTCCTGTTTAAGTTATTCGTAACTGTAATCCTCAAATATTTAATTAATTTAAAACCTACGTGATTTTTCGTGTAATCGAAGTTTAGCAAATGCCTATTACTTCTCAAGAGGATAAGTTTACACTTCCCTTTGAGCCAATTTCCACTTTTCATACGATACGGATATCTTGTCAAAATCATTTTACGATTGCATAAAAAGTTCTCGGTTTACTTGCCGCGTCAAATTTGGTTAAAATCCCAAGCTTTCGATGTCTACCTCCGTCATCTTCGTCAGGGGTAAAACTGATTGTCGTGGACCGGTGAGGCTTCCGCTTTTATAAGCAATGGACGGCTTCTCATTGGCTGGATGACGTCACGGTGAACTGGCGCGTACTGAGGTGGCGGCCTCTAATGTCCATAGATTTTATTTGCGCGCTTTATCCAGCGTTGCTTGCAGCGCCATCCATCGCAACAGGCGGAGAACTGCGAGGAATGTAAGAAGTCTCCCTCTGCGCTCTTTCTTTGTCAATTGCGCGCTTCCATGCATTGCTGACTGCATAACCGGAGTCTCTGTTGAAATTATTTTCACAGGGTCTAATTTCAACTGCTTCCTGATGACAGAGTCCCAATAGTTTGAAGCGTGAGCAAGTAGTCTTGTTTGATCTAATAAAATCCTATGTTTATTTAACAAACTGTGCTCAGCCACCACTGATTTTTCTAGATACCTGTATTTCAGGTGACGCTGATGTTCCACACAGCGATCGGCTACAGTTCTTATAGACTGGCCCACATAATTTTTGCCACACTCGCAAGGAATGCTGTAAATTCCCGGTACTCTCAGGCCAAGATTATCTTTCACGGGTCGCAGCATTTCCTTAATCTTCCTGGGTGGTCGGAAGACTGGTCTGATTCCCTGCCGGCTCAGGACTCTGCCGATCTTGCTGGTCGTTGCACCGCAGAATGGTAGCCGCGCGATGTGTTTGTACTCTTGATTTGTTCGAACAGCGTCCTTTCTTGGTTTCTTCGCGAGATTAGATCTGATATCACCATCGGAATATCAATTTTTTATGAATACCGTCGTCAGATGGTTAATCTCGGAGCCGAGATGATCCTTGTCCGAAATAGTCCTTGCTCTGTGTACCAAGGTGTTCAGCATAGCTCTCTTCTGAGCTGGGTGGTGAAAACTACGCGCGTTTAGATATTAATCTGTATGCGTCGGTTTTCTGTACACAGAATGTCCGAGACGTCCATCTGATTTTCGCTCCACCAGCACATCTAGGAAGGGTAACTTTCCATCCTTCTCCACCTCCACTGTAAATCTTATGTTCTGATGTATACCATTCAAATGACGAACAAACTGCTGAAGTGCCTCATTGCCATGTGGCCAGATTAAAAATGTATCGTCAACATACCTGAAGAAGCAGGATGGACGTAAGGGAGCACTGTTCAACGCTCGTTCTTCGAAATCCTCCATGAAGAAGTTAGCTATGGATGGTGACAGTGGCGAACCTATGGCTGTTCCGTCAGTCATTTCATAATATTTTTCACCATACAAAAATTTGGTGGTCGTCAAAGTGTGTCGAAATAACTTCAGTATTTCAGGAGTGAAATGAGCAGCCAACAGTTTTAACGTATCTTCCACTGGAACCTTTGTAAACAAAGAGACCACATCTAGGCTGATCATGATGTCATTCGGACCTAACCTCTTCTGCTTTATAATGTCAACAAACATTTTTGAGTTATTAATATGATGGCTACAGTGGCCGACTATAGGTGCTAATAATTTGGTTAAGTATTTTGCCAACCGATATGTAGGAGACCCAATAGCACTAACAATTGGTCTCAACGGAACCCCATCCTTATGGGCTTTGGGTAGACCTTATAACCTGGGTGGCCTTGGTGCTCTTGGTCGTAGATTTTTGACTAGCTCTTCTGGGAGGCCACAGTTCTTCAGTAGCTCCCTGTCTTCCTACTAAGTGCTGCTGTGGGATCCCGTTTAAGAATACGGTACGTGGCATCTTCCAATAATACGGCCACTTTATTATTATAATCGGTAGCATTGAGGATAACTGTGGCTGTCCCTTTGTCGGCTGGTAGTACAACTAACTCTTCATCCTTCCCCAACGATTTCAATGCCAGTTTCTCCACTCTGCTCACATTGGACTTAGGAGGCTTGGCTGTTGCTAAAATCCGACTAGTTGAAAGCCTTACCTCATCTGCTGCCTCTTCAGTAAGGTGCCGAACCGCTTGTTCTGCTCCACTGATAATCTCGGCCACTGGTAGCTTTTGTGGAGCTGGAGAAAAGTTCAGTCCCTTACTGAGAACCGAGATGGTGGCGTCGTCAATTTCCTTGTCGGAGAAGTTGATAACAGTGCGATGTGCGTCGCTGGACCCAGAAATTCCTTTTCCCCGGTTTAGGCGCACAAATTTATCAGCCTGTTTTGCTGTAGTCTTGCTTAAATTAGCTCGCTGATGTGCAGCCAAGGTCGTGTCTACCCATTCCCAGTCCCAAGGTGACAAAACTGCAGACAAAAACAGATGGCAACTATATATAAGGAGCGAGCGTTGGCATCCAGTTCATACCTCGTATGATGTATGCTCTCCCTGACGATCGCATGACTTGTCTTCCGCAAAATTCTATTCACTGCAGCAGTTCGGATGTGATGTTTGACAACTGCGAAATTTGGTACAACCTCCTTGTCAGGACAACGTTGTAGAAAAGCCAGATTACTCAGCAGCTGTGTCTGTTTCAAACGCTGCTTCTCCAGCCGACGAACGCTGCGCGCTACATCCTCCCCGTAGAGGAAACTAATCTATGGACATAGAGGCCGCCACCTCAGTACGCGCCAGTTTCACCGTGACGTCATCCAGCGAATGAGAAGCCGTCCACTGCTTATAAAAACGGAAGCCTCACCGGTCCACGAATATGCTGATGGCACCGCGTTCCTCGCCCTCGCTCCTACCCTTCAACGGTCCCAACGCCTTCTCCAGAATCACCTTGACCTTATTGCTGCATGGTGTAACCAGTGGCTCCTGAAACTCAACCCTTCCAAGACCCAGGCAATCATCGTAGGTCGTACCACTCGCTCCTTCCGGCCTCTGGATTTCTCCCTTACTGTCTGCGCCCATCCTGTCCGCCTCACCCCCACCCTCACCTACCTTGGCCTCACCATTAACCGTCACCTCACCTGGATCCCTCATCTCCGCTCCATCCAATCCAAAGCCCACCACCGCCTCCGACTTTTCAAACTCCTCTCCGGCCGGACTTGGGGGTTGCAACCCTCTACCATCCTCCACACCTACAAATCCTTAATCCGACCCATCCTCTGTTATGCCAGTCCTGCCTGGATATCTGCCCCCCCCCCTCCCGAACTCTATAAGTCCCTCCAGATCCTTGAGCGTCATGCACTCTGTCTCGCCTTCCGTATACGCCTCCCGTCCCCCACGCGGATCCTCTATGATCTCATTCCTTTCCCCCGTCTGCTCCTATTCCTCGAACATATCCGCATCCTCTACACCTCCCGCCATCTTGAACCCCCTCACCCCTGGTTGCTCCTCTCCTCTCCGATTCCCAACCCCTGCCACGTCTTCACCGTTGTGTCCCCCCTACCCTCCATCTCTACACCCTACATCTCCTTTCCCAAGGTGGCTTCCATCAACTCCCCCTCCGGGATGATGCTCTCTCTCCCTCCATTTATCCCTCCTATCAACTCTGATCCTCACTCCCCCTCCTTTCTTCTGTCCTTTCCCTGGGCTCCCTCCTCCCCCCTTCCGTCCTGTTTTTTCCCCACTAAACCTCTCCCTACCTCCCTTGTCCCCCCCCCCCCCCCCGAGTCCTTTTGTATTCCCCTCCTCTGCCTACCCCACTCCCTGTCGCGTCTGCCCAGCGCCCCCCACCCCTCTTATGGGTCCTCATCCTCCATCAGCTCCTTTCCCGGCTCCCCCCCCCCTTTTTTATTTTCCCATCATCTGTCCAGTTTCCCCCCACCTGCTCTCGGCTGTGGTCTGTCACATTTGACAACTTTTTAGTGCAGTGTTCCAGTGACTGTTCAGTGTCGTTCGTCTTTCTCGTGTTGCGAAAAGAAACCATGCTGTCGCTGGGTGTGAATTTTATGTCTTTTGCGAACAGAAACCAGACTGTCGCCGTGTTTTTTTAATTATCTGTCTATTGTTTTACCTGTCTGCTTTGTATGTATTTTCTTAGCGTCATCATCCCTCTGTTCTTTGTTTTAAGTTCCACGATTTCTTTTCGCCATGTTACTCTCTAAGTCTCCGATTTTATCGCCTGTTTTTATTATTTATTCTCTTCATCTTTCTAACAAAGTCTGTCGGCTGAAGAGCGGCATACTAAGCTGCTGCCAGCCCGCCCCCTTCGGGGGGAATTGAAATTCAATAAAGGAAAAAAAAAACGGTCCACGACAGTCAGTTTTATCCCTGACGAAGATGACGAAGGTAGTCATCGAAAGCTTGAGATTTTATCCAAATTTGACGCAGCAAATAAACCGAGAACTTTTTATGCAAGGACTCCGTCGCGAAAGACTTCGTAGTCATTTTACGATTGTTTATGGTCATCTTATGACTTTGCAAGACGGTAAATGACAGCACTATATGCAAACAGTCTGAAAGAGCTGCTCAGTCTCCTTAATCGTCTATGTAGATCAGGAACCTTCCTTGGAGAACGCCAGATATTACTTTTGTGTTACTCGGTGATTTTCCATCAGTTATTATGATTATGACTTTTCTCACAGGAAATCATGAATTCATTCGCAAAACTGAAGCAAAAGTACACAGGCATGCAATTTGATTAGAAGTCGCTTGTGACAAACGTGAAAAGCCTCTGGAAATCTAAAAATATGGAATCAATTAGACATACCATGTGTATAGCACTTATTACTTCGTGTGAGTGAAGAGATAGTTATGTTTTACGAGAACGATATTATCTGAAAACATGTTGACTATTTGTCAATAAATCGTTTTTCTCCCGAGGTAATTCATAACGTTCGAATACAGTATATGTTACAAAATCCTACGGCAAATCTATGTTACTGAAATTGCTCTATAGTTCAGGGAATTACTTCAGATTCCTTGATGGTGGTTGGAGTAACTAGCGCAAATCGCCAGTCTTTAGGTACGGATCTTCCTAAGAACGAGTGGTTGTATACGAATGCTAAGCATGAAACTACTGTGTAAGCGTACTCGGAAAGGAACCTTACTAGTATACAATCTGGACCGGAGACCTTGCCTTTATTAAGTGATTCAGGCTGCTTCGCTATACCGAGGATATCTACTTCGAAGTAATTATGTTGGTAGTTTTTCATGAGTCGAATTCTGGAATATGTACTTCGTCTTCTTTCGTGAAAGAATTTCAGAACACCGTGTTTAGTAACTCTGCTTTAGTGGCACTGTCAGCAGTAGCGTCACCATTGCTATCGTGCAGTGAAATCATTGATTGAGTTTTGCCGCTGGTGATCTTTACTTATGAACAGTATCACTGGTGGAGCTCATGTGTAACATTGACACTAGCTTAGACGTATTTCATTGATCCCAACGTTTATACATAGATGTAAACAGTATACAATTAATTCAACATGACAGCGTTGCAATATGAGGATCAGTACCGACTATCTCTTCTTTACAGCGATATTTGCGATACTGACATTTTAGTAGTCATTTGTCTCACACTGGACCGTCTTATATCCATTGCATGACGGTTTACGGTGGCCCATAGCAACCATTGTGTTCGTTTTAGGGGAGGACAAGTACTTTGTTCTGTGAGTTTACCTACGTATTGCCTTACGATAGAGAATACATAAATAACATTGGAATCGACGTAGCTCTAACATGTGGGGTGCGTTGGCCACCCTTCGACCAAGCCTGTGGAATCTCCTCCGTGGAGATAAGCTGTATTCTATCTGGCAGCCGCGCCTGCCCACAAGCACACGAGTGAATTATTTAGAGGAGCTGTTGATCCCGCCTGATTCATTATTTAAGTCGGACCCTAAACGGACGTTGGCGGGAACGCATCCATTTGAGACCAGCTGCTGTGGTTTCGCTTCCCCTGTGGTCGATGTGGGCGCGCTAGGACTGGCGGTTTGTAGGCATCTGGGAAGACCACACACTCGGCAATTCCGTGCACCCTGTCGGACCCACATAGCACCAAGCAATAGAAGGCGTCCTCTCTCTGATTTGTATCATTTTATCAAGGGACTGCATTCAGCCACGGCCAGGAAAGCTGTTGGTAGTTACAGTAACAAGGGTCAATTTTTCAAAAAGGTGCTTACGTACCCAAAAAGCATTCGATTTACGGTACAGTGTGCTGGGAAAATTGATTTACTAACAGCTTTTCGCTATGGAGATCCTTATTCCTGCACTGAAATGTGTATCCGTTCGTTGCGTTTATCTTTTATTACTTATCGCATATTCATGTGACAATATCTCTACCACTGCAACTATTACTCTTTTATTTTTTAGACTCTGAGTATGTTAAAGGAAAAAAAAATACTTTTGTCATATTATCAAGCCACTGCACTGGTTATCCAACTATCTGTTCATTTCATTACAGTTAAAACTGTTCCCCCATTTGCTTTACCCTTTATACACCTGAAGCACGTCTGAGAGACTTCGATCACATCGCTTCAGTAGATATTTCATAATATACTATGACGAAGCTGTCCTTGTAACTACATAAGGGAAAAACCAAGTCTGAAACTTATTATTATTATCATTACAGTTTTAATCTGGCAGGAAGTTTCATATCAGCGCATACCCTGCTGCTGAGTGAAAATCTCATTCTGGATTATTATTATTGTTATTATTCATGTATTATTACTGTTATTTTTGGTCTGTTATCATTATCCTTATATTGATGTATTGTAATCTGAAAGTGTACCGGGACAAGGAAAAAACATATAAATTACTTATACATTTTCCAAATTGTTCTTACGTGTCACATAGTTGTCCAGTATCGTAGGAAAGATGAAGTTTTGTATTTTACAAGAGTACGGCAACTCTATCGTCTACGACACACCTATGAATTTTATCAGGATCGTTCAAAACTTCAATTCTTGTTTCACGTTGTGAGTAGTTAGATAACCCAAAAGGTTGTGCTTTTAGGTGTGCTCTCTGTAACCCTTACTATTACGTGGGGACTCAAATAAAAATCTTAAATATTTTATAATAATAGTGTATCACTTTTCGACATTGTCTCTCTGTCATTGAACATCTTCTTCCAGCGTGTAGGAAGTGTACAGATTCCTGTGGGGCAAAAATATGTTGGTTGTGTACGCAGCTACTCGATCACCGCCTTATGCATCGGAACGAAATTTCTCTCCTCCCATCGTCTCTTTGTGTGGTCCAAACATGTGACAGTCGCTCGTAGCGAGGTCTGGTGAGTTATTCACAGACGTCGGCGTGTCGCTCTTTCGATTCTGGAGCAAGCTGCCGTGGGACCCTCTAGCAAACAATTTGTGAAACTTCAGCACTTCATGAATGCAATGATGTGCTCAGCCATTACTAATGTTCAGATCTGCAGCTGTTTTATCCACCGTCAGACGGCAATTTTCCATCACAATTGCGTCAACTACTGCCGTAGACTCCGGTGTCACAACGCGTTGTGTCTAACACGGGCGCTGAGTGTCTGTCAAGAAAATCAAGTCAGTTCCAAACTTTCTGCTCCATTCATACACTTGCCGCAGTGACAGACATGCATCAACGTACTGGACTTTCAATCGCCGACGGATTTCAATTGGGTTCACGCCTTCACTGCTCAGAGAACGTATCATTGAATGCTGTTCTTCTTTGGTACATGTCGCAAGAAGGGCAAGCATTTTGAACTAGTATTGTCCTCTCGTTTCACTTGTCTGTAGTACGCTTCGGTCTTTAGGGTATTTCTTACGTCTTTGGTAACAGTACTGCCAACTTACAGAACTATGGCGTGAAATGTCTATTTTTAAATACACTTTTAAGGTTTTCATTTGCCTTCCCTTCGTACATTCCATCGTCGACTTCTATGTTTATTACATGTTTTGTACTTCGGAAGTAGATAGTAAACTGAGCTGTAAGGAAAAAGCTATAGTAAATAAATACAATGGAGACAGTGTATAACGCATTACATGCAATAATTTCCCTATGAAATACATGGTGCAACTCGGTAAGCTATTTCGCAAAAGATTTAAAACCGGCCGGTTCGGCCGAGCGGTTTTAGGAGCTTCAGTCTGGAACCGCGCGACCGCTACCGCCATGCCTCACGCGTAGATTTCAAGAACACCTTAAATAATCCCCGATCTGCATTAATAGGTCTCTTACGTAACGCGGGGCACAGAATCACAAGCCCTTTAGAAGATTTAAACACACTTCATCAAAAATCAAAAAGAAATAGCGATATGTTGAATATACAAGAGGAAGTAGAAATTTTTAGGTATAAAAAAGAAAGTGCACAGTTCACTGTGAATAATCAATTAGAGTTAAAGCACCATAGCATTCTGGCCAATTTTGGTTGTTTATACGATTAACTATTAGTACATAATAAAATTCACCAATAAACTCTGCTGTAAAGGGAGCGACGTAGCTTTCCTAGTCATGTAGGTTACAGTACACTTGTTCGCCCACTGCTTGAATATTGTTCACCAGTGTGGGATCCGTACCAGATAGTGTAGATAGAAGAGATAGAGAAGATCCAACGGAGAGCAGCTCGCTTCATTACAGGATCATTTAGTAATTGCGAAAGCGTTACGGAGATGACAGATAAACTCCAGTGGAAGACTTTGCAGGAGAGACGCTCAGTAGCATTGTACGGGATTTTGTTGAAGTTTCGAGAACATACCTTCATCGAGGGGTCAAGCAGTATATTGCTCCCTCCTACGTATAGCTCGCGAAGAGACCCTGAGGATAAAATCAGAGAGATTAGAGCCCACACAGAGGCATACCGACAATCATTCTTTCCACGAACAATACGAGACTTGAATAGAAGGGAGAGCCGATAGATGTACTCAAAGTACCCTCCGCCACACACCGTCAGGTGCCTTGCCGAGTATGGATGTAGATGCAGATGTAGATGTGTACATTACGTCACACGGTATACAAGATATATTCCGTTCCACCAGCTTCTGAATCCTTTTAAGTTGCTTGTGCTGTCCGCTTCTACTCTTCCCAACACCGCGTTCCCCTGACATCGGAATGAAAAGAGGCTGCTGCCTTACACCTGTCCACAGTGATTTTCAGTCTGCCCTGACTGATCACATCAGTAGTGACTATTTTCTAGCTAATCCGGCTCTTTAAAAAGAAACTCTCTTGTGTCCTGTCAATATACAACATGATTTTCTCCACCGTGTACAAACTCTAGGGATTGATCGATGAGAGAATACCTCTTATGTTCGAAAAGACATGGTTTCCGAGCTGGAGACCATTTATTCAGTCGTAATTTGTTATAGAGATTGCGGTTCGAACGCACTCTACCATGCAGCCACATTCACAGTATGCATGGTTTCCTCCAAGAGGGTGGTACTGTTCCTCATAAGTTATTCCCTAGCGCTCTCTCCTGCCATAGTAATTGGTAATGTTGTGTTCTGTCCCTTCTTCTGTTCTCACCTTGCAGTGGATGTGATACAGCATTGGACACAACGGTTCCGTATTCAAATCGAGAGTTTGCCGACTTGATGTTTATTTACGGAAAGGCAAATGGTAACTGGCGAGGGACAGAAAGTTTTTATCAGGAGAGCCGTAAAGTGTCAGCCAGGATAATTACCGAGCTATTTTGGGACTAGTCTTCCTTCCACGTCGTCTAACAGGTCGGAACTATCAGCGTTTCCTGCGAGTGACTTGCCTCCCCTGCTGGAAGAAGTGCATAGATGATTCGGAGGGTTATGTGGCTGCCACATAATGGTGCTCCAGCTCACTTCGCCATAAACGTCCTGGTGCCCCTCAATCGTTTCTTCAATGGTCGATGGATCGGAGGAACAGGCCCAGTTGCATGGCCTGCTCGTTCACTGGATCTCAACCCCAGCGATTTCTGGTTATGACACCATCTCAAAAGTATCGTGAATGCATAGTGGAGTCGCTGGAGCAGCGTATTCGTGCTGCCTTTGACACTGTTCGGATGTAGCCTGGCCGACGTGAACGTGTGAGACAGAACATGCTACTGCACGTACACGCATGCGTTGAGGCACATGGACTCATTTTCAACACATACTGTAACAGTGGCGGCATGACACAGCGCGTATTAGACCACAGCCTCTGTAACAATGTATGAATGAATAAATGGTCTCTAGCATGGAAATAATACATTTCCGGACATGAGTTCTTAGACCTTTTTTTGTTCCGTAACCTTTCATCGATCAATCCCCAGAGTTTGTATATTGTGGAAAAAAATCACCCTGTACAATTGTGGTCTATGACCACAGGATGGAACCACCAGCAATTTAATGAAACTAGTCGGTGCAAGCTTTGCCACCCATCGTTCGCCAATGTAATGTGATGAACCCACCAGTAATTTTAACGAAATTGATGGTTCATTGCCATCCTTCGTTCGCCAATGTAATGTAGGTAATAATCACAGAATAATGTGTATTATCTTGGAGCGATGGTTACACCGACGGCCTTTTAACATTGTATGTTTCAGATCATACCTTCATTAATTTTAATAATCCATAAAGTTGACACGTTAGATATTTCTCTTTACCATGTAGGTTCCACCTGATGATGACACTGTGTATCAACAAAACACCCATTTTACGAACTGTCTGAGAATTCTTATTAACATCATTACATGGAGGAGCTTTATGTGCAGAGTCAATTGAACATGATCAGTGTCAAGCCTTGTGCAGTCCTACAATAGGACATTGGGTTGTAAGTGTCAAAATCGAGAAAAATTGGTACCGTAGCATGCGATGTTGATACCTAAGTGCGGAGGAGAAATCGTGTAAAGAAAATCAGTACAGTAAAATGATATCTAGCATAGACTTTGCTCTGCAAGAGATGGAGCGAAATTGATTGGATGTTGGTATTATATCGTTAAAGCCCTTGTTCACATAGGCTTTGGTAGGTGCTCTATCCCTTCTCAATTTGTTGTTGCACAGTCTGACTGTATATCCGAGGGCATAAATGGATGAAAACTGTTGCAGATTTCATTAACTTTCTGTCCGGTATACAACATTTATTTGAATCATCAACACATTAACTAACCGATGTTGGCACTGATTTTTACACTGTGTATTAGGTACAAACAAAGTACGAGTGACCGCATCACACACATCGGCGAATTTTCAAGGGCATATGGCATCAGCGTTTTGATCAGTTGTAAGAGAAACTTTCACCGACATCCCTGAACGAAATAATAAAACGTTAAAACAAATGTGGCAGCATAGTAATCGATAGTGAAAGACATGCACATCTTAAATCACCTATCGACAAACACGAATTTAGGTCAGAAGTGGAGTATAGGTTTCCATAAACTGTAAGACACATAGCCCTCTGATCGAAGCAGTCGTCAAAGTTTACCTGGAACTTATAATTATGTAAAAGGTGTCGCCCACGTGAGGGAATTTTAGGGGCATAAGTGCAGATATTTTTATTGGTGAAAGGACAGTGTACTGAGCAATATTACATCAGTAATTACATCAGTACAGACTAAAAATTATAGCTGTTAAGAATAGCATGTTCTAGGTCGGCTGGGATCTCCAACTACACTTGACGAGAGGAAGCCGTTAATACTTATTTTCCACTGGACAACAGGCCACGTGTTGAAGTGTGCACACGTGGACGCCAAGCGATTAGTCTATACTGACCGGTGTTTTCAACTTAGTGTTGCAGTATGACCGTGCAGAAAACATCAGGTAGTAAATAATGCGACCAAAAATGGTTCAAATGGTTCTGAGCACTATGGGACTTAACATATCAGTCCCCTAGAACTTAGAACCACTTAAACCTAACTAACCTAAGGACATCACACACATCCATGCCCGAGGCAGGATTCGAACCTGCGACCGTAGCAGTCGCGCGGTTCCGGACTGAGCGCCTAGAACCGCTAGACCACCGCGGCAATTATGCGACGTGTTACACTGTTAGATAGCAAGAAAAAACCATTAACACAGTGAAGTGGGTTCATCTTAAGGTAATAATGATCAGAATACCTGCAGTTATACCCCTAAGAAACTGTCTACTGATGCACCAAGGCTTTATAACCAAAATTGTGTTTGGTCCAGTTTTGTAACACAATACAGCAGCGGTTCTGTCTGACATGGATTCAAGTCCTTGGTAGGTGTCCAGAGATAGAGGTATGTGGCAGCATCTGTTTATGGACAGGTTATTCAGTTCCTGTAGACTGAGAGGCGGTAGTTTCTGGACGAGGAGCTGGCGCCAAATAGCTTCCCAAATGCTCTCAATCGGGTTCAGATCATACGAAGATAGTGGCGAAGAGATAAACGTCAGTTCGCTATCTAGCTTCACAGACTACTGTAGGACGGTTTTGGTTTTATGACATAGACAGCTCTCTTGCTGCAAAATGGCATTGCCGTTAGAGAAGTCATCAAGCATGCAGGGATGCAAATAGTCCGCGATAATGTTCACGCAGCCCACAGCTGTCATTGTGATTTGGATAACAACCACAGGTCCCACGAATAAGAAAGTGAGTGTAGCCCGTAGCACATTACTGTCCAAACAGGCCTGTGACTGCCGTGCGTCTCCTGAATCAAGGAGTCGTTCGCTTGGATGACGGCGTATCCCAAAACGACAGTCGAACTGGTGTAACAAAAGATGTGACTCGTCCGACCAGAGGAACATTTACACCTATCCACAGTCCAACTTCGATGATCTCGCGCCGACTGCAGCAGTGATTGACGATATCGTTGAGTCAACATGGAAAATGTAGCGGTCTTCTGCTACGGCGCCCCACGTTCAACAATGTGTCTGCACCTGTGATGTTGTCAGATCATCCACAGACCGCCATCTGCCTTGATTACCTCAATGGGACCTTCCTGAACTGTGATGAGGCGTGGTAGTCCAACACCTTGCCGTATACTCGCGGTTTCACAGCCAGTCAACCACTTTCCACGAAGGTGGCACATGAACAGCAGACCAGCGTCAATGATTCCGAGATGCCCGTACCCAGACGCGCAGCCATAACTAAATGCTCTTTGTCGGAGTTATCAGGGCTAGTAGATTTTCTGATTTGCAGCCCATACCGTCGCTAGAAAGATTCGCCATTCCACTGTACCCCGTTTATTCACTTCCCATACTGAGCGATGCGGATGGCTGCAACGCCACCAGTACGTATTCAGTGACGGAGAAGGAGACAGTAGACATGATGTTTTGTTTCATCAGCGTACGTATTTTTAGTTACTTTCTCAGAACACAAATATTTAGTGTTAGCGTAGAACAGAGTATAGTGATCAGATAGGACCAATACATATTAGACAATGTTTCAACATTGGATTAAAAAACCAGCGGTTGCACCTAAATAGCAGGTGCACTGACCTAGGTTTCGACAACTACTAGGGGCGTCTTCATCAGAATAAATATTGCCAGATTGTGAAATTGCATTCCTAAAAAAGAATAGTTAGAATTTGGAGCAGCTGGGCACGCGTGGTAAAGGCTAGAACGTTATATTTTACTTCTGACAGGAGCATAGTTGCTCTAAACTCTGACCATTGCTTTTTAGCAATGTAATTTTACGATTTCGCAATATTTAGTAGGTATGGAAACCTAGGTCAATGTACCTCCCGTTTACGTGCAACAGGTTGGCCCTTTAATCCTATGTTGCTGAATAACAGGCAAATAATTAGACAACGGTCAGTGTTGTTACTTACGTAAGATTAGACAATAGAAAAAAAAATGATAAAAGGAACACAGGAAGATCAATGTAGAACGTCTTGTACGCCTAATTTTTTAAGATCGAAAGGCGAATTGAACTACTCTGCTCCAGAATGTGAGCCCAGTGCTGTAAACACTGCACTGTCGAGTTTCAGAAGAGGCTTAAAATGTCCACCTCCGCAAAAAGAGAATTATGATTTAAATCTGGCATCATTCTTAGAAAATTCTTGCATGAAGAGTAGTTTGAAAGAATAATACAAGCAATATGAAATGTACAAATCGATGTGATATGTAATAGATATTAAATAACACCGACTACGCTGCAGTGCATCACACCTGTTAAAGTGTCTGTATCACAAGAAGAAGAAGAAGTTCAGAAATTGCGACTATGTGCATACAGTCAGTGACGTGCGCCTTCATCAAGCTGTAGTATGAAAGGCTACAGCTCACCTATTTCCGTAAATTATCAATTTCTTTGCAATTTTCTTGTATGCAGCCTGTCACAGGAGAAATGGTCGCCGGCCGAAGTGGCCGTGCGGTTAAAGGCGCAGCAGTCTGGAACCGCAAGACCGCTACGGTCGCAGGTTCGAATACTGCCTCGGGCATGGATGTTTGTGATGTCCTTAGGTTAGTTAGGTTTAACTAGTTCTAAGTTCTAGGGGACTAATGACCTCAGCAGTTGAGTCCCATAGTGCTCAGAGCCATTTGAACCATTTTGAGAAATGGTCAATATTCAGGGACACGAGAGGAACGGTAGCTTAAGAGGCATGAGCACTTGTTCATCTCCGCTGCTGTGAAACACATGTCTTCTACTAAACAAGTGCTCGTAGATCTCAAGATATGCTTCTACAGCCCATGTTTATTTGAAAATTTGTTCTTTTCTCGGTCCTTATACATCCTCATAAATATGGACAGCAAAGAGCTGCCATTAGAAGAGATTTGTTTCACAATATCGAAGATGTAGAAGTACTCATAGATTTAAAGGAATGTTACTGAAAGCCCATGGCCGCCCGAAGTGGCCGTGTGGTTCTAGGCGCTGCAGTCTGGAACCGCGAGACCGCTA
Organism: Schistocerca nitens; assembly: GCF_023898315.1. NCBI lineage: Eukaryota > Metazoa > Arthropoda > Insecta > Orthoptera > Acrididae > Schistocerca > Schistocerca nitens. Next base: position 121,592,294 of record NC_064622.1, on the reverse strand, counting down.
TGGTCGCAGGTTCGAATCCTGCCTCGGGCATGGATGCGTGTGATGTCCTTAGGTTAGTTATGTTTAACTAGTTCTAGGTTCTAGGGGACTAATGACCTCAGAAGTTGAGTCCCATAGTGCTCAAAGCCATTTTTTTGAAAGCCCATGTTTACAAGAAGTTTGGTTCGAATGATCGTTCCTGCCATATCGCTGAATAACGATCATTCCTGCCGAGACCCCTGTCATTATGCCAATGTATTTGTTTTAGGTCAGTAATTTTGATGTTGAATGTCATTTCAGACTGCATTTATTTATGTTTACTGGATAATGCTTTATTCTGTATCACGTAAATAAACATGTTAGCACTGACGTGTAATTTTTCTGTTTGGAATAGGCTTGTATTCTGAAGTACTTTGAGTGGGAAATACAATGCGCATGCGCGGTGCTGTTGTTCCGTAGTGCGTTTGTCATATTCTTAGGTAGAACGCTGCGCTTGCGAATGGATGCGGGAGGCAAAATAAGAGGATTGGAACTTAAATAGTGGCAACTATTTATTCACAACCGATACAAAAGTGTTACATGTTCGTTCCTGTTACTGTGCTTCGAAGTAGTCAGCACCGTTGTGTAGAACCCGTTGCCAGCGCTGTTGAAGGCGTAGTATACCGTCAGCAGAGCCTGTTCTGTTGATGGTGCGAATGGAGCGATCTGTTGCCCGTCGAATCCCTGGAACAGGCCTGAAGCGAGTGCCACGAAGTGGTTCCTTTATCTTCGGAATCAAATCAAAGTCACAAGGACTTAAGTCCGGGGGGTATGGTGGGTGGTGCAGTACTTGCCAGTCAGCAGTCAGCTGTATGCGCCCGCCCATTGTCGTGCTGAATGATGGTTGGATTGCGCAGAACGTGTCTCCGTTTCTTTCGCAAAGCTGGTCACAGGTGATGGTGACTTTGATTTGATTCCGAAGATGAGGGAACCACTTCGTGACATTCGCTTCACAACTTTTCAAGAGAATCGACAGGCAGTAGACCGCTCCATTCACACCGCATCGGTAACAGCATCGGCTACGCGTAAAAGACGACCGTAAAGTGCAGCTCTAGAGATGAATTATCGTCTTTTTAGGGCTCCATACCTGAATCGGTAAAAACAGAACCATAGTGGGATAACTTTGTAGTCTGACTGTCTGCCTGTCCGACTGTTAAAATCCCTTCTCTAATCCCTTTTCTCAGCAACAGGTAGATGCATCAAATTGAAGTTCATGTAGCATACTTAAGTCTATAGTCTGCTAGAGGTGTAATAAATGTAAGCTTCTAAGTCAATGCATTCAAAAGATACAGCCATTTTTGTCACACATTTTGATACTCGCCAGCTCACGAATCTAAATGCATAACGTACTTTCCGTTGACTTAGAATCTTGAAATTTGGTGAGAAGCAATGTTTCACAGTACAACTAAAGCGAAACTAAATCCTAAAATTGTTTATTTGTGATTATAACACACGAAAAATAGTTTTTCGTCATTTGTTATCTAATTATCTGTCCGTCCGTCCGTCCGTTACGCAACCTTTTCCTCAAGAGCAGATACACGTGTTAAGTTGAAATATTTGGCGCGTACTGAAATCTATAGTGCCTTGGTGGAGAAGAAACTTCAAGCTTCTTAGTAAACACAATCAAAACGTAAGGCCATTTATGTCATAGTTTAGAGTCGCAAATTCACTCATCAAAACCTAAATGGTAGTTTCCTTTGACCTAGAATCACGATGTTTGGCAAGAAGCAAGGATTCAAAGTATAAGAAAAGGGAGAAACACCCGGAAATGGTTGATTTGTAATTCCATCGCATGGAAAAGTATTTTTTTCTGACTGTATATCTGTGCATCTAATACAATCTCTTTTTATTGCCTATTACGATATTTGTAACAGGCAAAAATCATGATTCTCGATTCCGTGGATGGATGAACTATTTGTGTACATAACAACATTTTTACGGAACCTCATGTGCGCGACTAGAACCCGCAATTACGCGCATTTCTTCTTTTATATCAGCTTAGCTCGCTCCTGTTCCATATTGTGAGTGAATATTGTTACTCATTGTTAGTTTTCGCTAGGCCAGATATGCTTCCCTTTTGAAAGTGAACCTTCCATGTATCCATGTTCATAAAATTTTGAGACATTACTTACCGTAGAAACCAACTGTTGCCTAAGTTATATTTTCGAATATTATTGTAAGTGAAATTCTATAATCAGATATTGCCTCACATGAAATGAAATTTCCTGTCTTACGAATTCTAAAGAAAATGCTGCCATTAAGTATTTGAAATAATTATGGTACTGCTCGTATTTTGAAAATTATATACGAGGCCCGTTCAGAAAGTAAGCTCCGATTGATTGCCAAATTGAAACCACAGTGAACATCAGAAATGTTTTAATTGTAACGATTAGCTACACCTTTCAGCTACGTCTCTACGTAGTCGCCGTTCTGACTTAGACTTTTGTCATAGCGTTGTACCAACTTTTCAATAGCCTCATCATAGAAGGCAGCCGCCAGTGCTTTCCGCCAATTCTCCACGCGGGCCTACACCTCGTTGTCTGTGTCAAAATGTTGTCTTCAAAGACAGCGGTTCATGTGACCAGAGATGAAACTCAGGGGGAGACAATTGCGGACTGTATTGTGGGTAATCTCACATTTCCATTTGAAAACGATGCAGGAGCATCTTCATTGCCCCTGCAGAATGCGGCTGAGAATTGTCTTGAAGAAGAAACAGCACGACAGTTATGTAATGTTAGCTGCATAGCTTCAGGCGAAATTTCTCACCAGGCCCTCGTACTTGGCGGCAGACACTATTTTCTAGACATCTTTACGCACTCACTGCGAGCTCAGAAATGAGAAGAGCGACGTGATGCTAACTGGGGTTATACTAGAGACACTACCCAACACATCTGTGCAAAGCTTTATCGGATTTTCATAGTCGTTTCCATTTCGCGACCGATCGGAGCTTACTTTCTGAACGCCCCTCGTAGATCTCTTCTTGTAGTTTTCTACTAGAACCGTCCAGTGTTAGATTGTCCTATTCCAGAGTGGTTGCACCGCGTTAAATGAGGCGACTTCTTACCAGTATGGTAATTTTTTGGGTCAGTCATTTCATCATAATTGATATTTATAATTTCTATTTCCTAATCTAGAGAACAAATTATAAAATGATATACATAAATATGCATTCTTAATTCTGATGAAAAGAGTGTTTATCAGTTCTGGAATATATGAACATATACTGATGGGAGCCACAGTTCGCCGTGCGGGATAGCCGTGAGGTCTAGGGCGCCTTGCCACGGTTCGCGCGGCTTCCTCCGTCGGAGGTTCGAGTCCTCCCTTGGACATTGGTGTTTGTGCTGTCCTTAGCGTAAGTTAGTTCAAGTTAGATTAAGTAGTGTGTAAGCCTTGGGACCGATGACCTCAGCAGTTTGCCCCATGGAACTTACCACAAATTTCCAAATTTCCAGCAACAGTTAAAGAATTTGTCCCAAACAAATCGACCAGACGTTACGTAAAAATTATTGGAAATATTGTAGCTAGAACAAGTGTTACAGGTAACATTTAATTACATTCCCAGCAAAGATTATAAAGTGCTCTTAGATTTTCGATTGTATTTTAGCCACAAAAAGTGACTTATTCCTAATCAAACTATTGTACCGAGTCCAGTATTAGAGATGATAAAACTAAAAGATTTAGCGTTGACTGGGAGTTCGTACGAGTTTGAAGAGAATAATTTTAAATAAAAACTTGAAAACATACAAGAATTTCTAAAGAAGTAGTTCGTAATTTGTTAATATAAGAAATATTTGGTTCCTTCAATCATACACAATTCACGTCAGTCTAGGATCACAACCAGAAATATATAGAGCAAACTTTCAAAGATATGGTTAGATCATAGACTAAACTTACTGATCATTACTGATTTGAAGGCTTTTCCTTGTCGTGGATACCAAAGTACAACGTAGACAGATAGTAAGAACCTGAACCCATCCCTAAACAAACTGTACTTTATCATATACAAAGCGTTGCAACAAAGGTTAAATCGATTTTAGATTAAAATACGCTTCCGCGATAACTGAATGACTATGACTGAATGGCATACTGTCATGTGAATCACAGGGAAATCTGTTATAGTCGTATGTTGCATAGTAACAGTACTTTAGTTACCGATAATATGACGGAATTTTCTAGTCTTTGGTGTGGTTTGCAATACGTTATCAAAATTCAATTTTTTTTTATTTTGAACGATCTATGCCTTAAATAATGAACTAAATTATTTTTGCGCTGCATATTACAAGGTATGTACCTTTCTGATCTCCAGTTTTCCTCACAACAGACATCACACGCAATATCTACTATATTCAGTACTCTTGCTCAAAAATTGATAACCTTTTTAAACTCAGTTATTATTATTTGAAATGAAAAGATATGTCAGTTAATCTCCTAGGAAGTAGCACAGTTTCCTTTTCAAAGCCACCACCTAACGATAGTTCTGAATACAGAGTAATATGCTTCAGCAATAGAGTAAAATACTTCATACATAATCCCCTGTCAGTTAATTATTCTTCCAGTGAAAACGCAGTGATTCGCTAGCTTATAGTTAGAAGGATATATAGCTTCGATAACAAGTCATCTCTTTATTCCGATTTAAAGTAACTGGAAAATTGTGTACCACAGCTAAAACAACAAGAATATCACCGAAATAAACAAAAAATCATTTCATGTTGTACTTGTAATTAAGTTTAGTTCTTAGAGAGACGATTCAGAGAATATCGTCAGTATTTTATATGTTGGTGTCAACTGAAAACGACGGCTCACTGGAAGTACAGACCGCCATCTTTCGCAGAAAACAGATAAACTGGAAAACTAATCTACTTGTAAGTCCGATTGTGTGCTTTGGAAGTGTGCAGCAAGTTGCTTCAAGCATAGCTGTTTGTTCTTGTGAATCAGCGTCTCCACGCCCGAGAGATTTTCCGATCATAAATTACATTCGAACCTGTGTCGTTCAATTTCTTCTTAATTGGTTTTCAGCGGTTTTCGATTGCTACAGTGAAACCGCAGAACATTCATTTCTCAGACGACTTGTGACAGTAATGTCCTCTGATAGAAGCAGAGGGCATCGGGACGAATGTTATAAAAGTTTCCAATTTACATTGCGGCGGCGAAAATTACGATGCGAAATTTCAGAACACAAAGAATTACGTTGTTACGTGGAGTTCAAATAAACAAACATCATTGTTCAAGGTCTTTAATGGATCGCTACAGTCAGCATTTATTGCTTGAAAAGGGTTTTATTAGTGTATTAACGATTTATTACGTATTTGAAGCCATTTTGACAATTTTTCGACCGCCACTGTCTCAAGAAATATGTAAAGGTTTTCTTTAAATTACCGCTACCAGTCACAAACTTTGTCAACTACTGTATTACTTATTTATTTGGCGACATGTTTCGAGGGTTATATCTCATCTTCAGGCTAAATAGCATTACAAAACAACTTTACAATAAGGTCATACTGATGTTACATTGTCTTTTCGTAAATGCTGTGGTCATCCTGCGGAAGAAGAGAAAACTCAGTAAGAGGCAATGTCTTTTTGGAAGCTGGACTGATGTTTGCAGGAAAAACGTTAATAAGAGAGGAAGTTCGAGCTCAGTGGGAAATTTATCTATCGTCTACTGGAAGTGACTCCATAAGAGCTGATAATAATATCCTTGTGCAACAGGATCCACAGAAATTATATGCTCAAATACCCAAATGTTTCATCTAAATTTTTATTAATATCGCCTAGCGATTTCAGGACCAAATAGAAGCACACACTAACCAGATGAATAACTTTTTGGTATGGTTTCCTTCCAGTGTGTTAACCAGTAAGATATGGTACTAAAGTGTCAAAAATGACATTGGTTATGTTGATAATAATAAAAGAATATAGTAGAAGTGGAAGCACAATTAAGGTTCTTTGAATGTAGTTATATATAGTTTAGTATGTTCTATACAGCATGTATAACTTTATTAATCTAACGAGAAACAGTTTACGTAGGGAGAATTAAAACAACAAATATAACACATTGTGACAAACGTCTAAAGAATGAGATTGAGAGAAACTAGATAATGGCCAGGCAGGAATCGCTACAGGACAAATGCAAGGCTATAGAAGGAGGCTATAGAAGGAAAATAGACAACTTCTCTAAGGCAATTACACAGACATTTGTAGAAAAGAGAAGAAACAGTATGAATATCAAGATCTGAGAAGCAAGTGCTAAGTAGATAAGGTGAAGTTGAAACATGGTTGGAGGACACAGAATTACTCTACAAGGGAAATGAATTTGAACGCCATATTATAAAAAGGAAAGAGGTGCGAAGCAGGTAAGGCAAAGCTGAAGTATGGAAAGAGTATATAGAAGGACTCTACAAGGGAATTGAAGGCAATATCATAAAAAGGGAAAAGGAAGTATAATAAAATATATATAATTAAAAACAGTCTTGAACGCAAATTTCTTTCAATTGTAGTAACTGAAGGTGAAATAGGAGGTAAAATTCTGCGAGGTTAATTTGACAAACACTGAAAAACCTAAGTCGAAATAAGGCGCAGGAGCAGTCAGTAATCACAACGATTTATACTTTTGGGAGAGCCAGGCGTGATAAAACTATTCCATATGGCGTGCAAGATGTATGAGACAGGCGGAGTACCCTCAGAATTGAAGAAGAGTGAAATAATTCCGAGAAAAGTAGGTGATGTCTTGTCAAAATATTACCTAACTTGCAAAATACTATCACGAATTGTTTACAGAATAACGGAAAAACTGACAGAAGGCGACTCTGAGTTGACTCTGAGTTCAGACAAAATGTGGGAACACGTGAGGCAATACTGACCCTACAACTTCTCTTAGAAGGTGGTTTGGAATAAGGTAATCATATAATTATAGAGTAGCAGACACAGATACAACTTTTAACAATATTGAATTCAATACACTCTTTAAAATTCTAAAGGTTGCCTAGAAAAAGCACAGGAAGCGAAAAGTTATTTAAAACTTAAGTAGACACCAGACGGCAGTTTTACGAGTCGACGGGCATGGGCGGTTGATGAGAAGGGAGTGGAACAGAGTTGTAGCCTATCCCAGAAGTTATTTAGTATGTGCAATGAGCAAACTGTAAAGGGAACAAAAGAAAATAATGTACATAGTTTACACAAAACTGCAAGCAGTCACTTTTTGAGTAATTAGGTTTTATTCCATGAACCAGTTTTCGATCATTGTCTGGCTTATCTTCAGATGGTTTCCGGAAGTTACATCGTTATTTATCATCTGGGGAGAAGCCTTATATGGAATTGAATGAATGTCGTGTGACTAGGACCTCCCGTCGGGTAGACCTTTCGCCGGGTGCAAGTCTTTCGATTTGACGCCACCTCGGCGATTTGCGCGTTGATAGAGATGAAATGATGATGATTAGGAAAACACAACACCCAATCTCTGAGCTGAGAAATTCTCCGACCCAGCCGGGAATCGAACCCGGGCCTTTATGATTGACATTCCGTCGCGCTGACCGCTCAGCTACCGGGGCAGACTGTATGGAATTGATACATGGACTCTAAGCAGTTCAGAAAAAAGGAAATAAAATCTTTTGAAATGTGATGCTACAGAAAACCGGTTCATGGAATAAAACATGCTTATTAAAAAGAGTGACTGGTAGCAGTTTTATGTAACTTATTTACATTCAATTAACAGTCACGGGTTCTAAAATTTGCGTAGCGGATAAGCATAACAAAAGAAAAATTTGAGGAAGGAATGCCGGCCGAAGTGGCCGTGCGGTTAAAGGCGCTGCAGTCTGGAACCGCAAGACCGCTACGGTCGCAGGTTCGAATCCTGCCTCGGGCATGGATGTTTGTGATGTCCCTAGGTTAGTTAGGTTTAACTAGTTCTAAGTTCTAGGGGACTAATGACCTCAGAAGTTGAGTCCCATAGTGCTCAGAGCCATTTTTTTGAGGAAGGAATGGAAGGTCTGGGAGAAGAAGGTTTGCCGAAGATATTGTAAGTAAGTCAGAAACAGCAAAGGACTTGGAAGAATATACGAATGGAATGGACAATGTCTTGATAGGACATAAAATGAATGTCAACTAGAGAAAAAGAATTGTAAAGTAATCTAGTGGAATCAAATCAGGTGATGTGGGGAGAAATGAGTTAGAAAATGAGGCACTAAAATTAGTAGATGAGTTTTGCAATTTCTGCAGGAAAATAACTGATGGTGATTGCAGAATACTGAATATAAAATGAAGTTCTAGCTATAGCAAAGAAGTCGTTTCTGATAACGTCGACTTTGTTACCACTGTATATAAATTTAGGAAGGTATTTGTCTGGGGAGAAGCCTTGTACGGATGTTATACGTGGGCTGTAAGCGTTCAGAAAAAAAGAAATACAATCTTTTGAAATGTGGAGCTACAGAAGAATGCTGAACGTTAGATGAACAGATCGTCTAACGAATAAAGAAATGCTGAATCAAACCGGGAAAAATGAAATGTGTGTCAAAACTTGACTAAGGGAAGGGATCGGTTAATAGGACACATTGTGAGACATCAAGAAACCGTCAATGTCGTATTGGAGGAAAGTGGGCCAAGGACGAGGGGGGGGGGGTACAAAAATTGTAGAGTGTGCAAGTTCAAATAGATGTGTGGTGCAGTAGTTATTGGGAGACGAAAAGGCTTGCAGAGGATAGAGTAGCATGGAGAACTACATCAAAGCAGTCTTCAGACTGAAGACCTCAACAGCATGTAAGGTCTCATGACTCGACAACGCACATTGTTCAACGATCTGTCTTTCACATTCAAATGCTCTATGTCATATTTAATTTTATTTTCGCACCGTACTCGTCCGAATCCAACCGCTTCTCGTACTGGCCGGTCGCGGTGGCCAAGCGGTTCTAGGCGCTTCAGTCCGGAAGCGCGCGACCGCTACGGTCGCAGGTTTGAATCCTGCCTCGGGCATGGATGTGTATGATGTCCTTAGGTTAGTTAGGTTTAAGTAGTTCTAAGTTCTAGGGGACTGATGGTCTCAGATGTTAAGTCCCATAGTGCTCAGAGCCATTTGAGCCATTTTCTCGTACTGAATGAATTTTGTAATTAAATTCCGAGATGCGCTATGTGAGGGAGAAGAGCCTGTTCAGTTAACAGACATTTCCTTGAGTATAGGTTTATCTGCCCACCCGACTAGCCACGCGATCTAACGCGCTGCTTCCCGAGCGGGAAAGTGTGCCGCTTCCGGCACGAATTCGCCTGCCGGATTAATGTGGGGATCCGGTGTGCCAGCCAGCCTATGGATGGTTTATAAGGCGGTTTTCCATCTGCCTCGGAGAATGTGGGCTGGATCCTCTTATTCCACCTCCGTTTCACTATGTCGGCGATTGCTGTGCAAACACTGTTTCTATGTATGCGCACACCATTATTACTCTACCACGCAAACATTTGGGGTTACACTCGTCTGGTAAGAGACGTTCCCGACGGTGTGGGGAGGGGGCTGGGTGGGGGGAATGCCGGACATTTGCCACACCGGACATTTGCCACACCGGACATTTGCCACACTTGCCCCTTCGCCAGGTAGCTTGAGTAGCGATCCCTCAGGTAAGGGACGCCCTTCCCCGCACTACCTCTGTCCGCTTTCAAACCGCCGTCTCCACATCTTACTCGATACAACCAGTACGTAAGGGACCTTCTTCTTCGACATCTTAGCCAAATACAGAGCTTCTTTTCCGAAATCGAAATATTTATAACTTTTGGGAAACGAAAGCAATACCGACGATTATGTCAGTATGTAATTAGTTCTGCCAAGTATAAATATTGATTCCTCTGTCTTTACGGTAGCTTCCTTTCACGATGAAACGAGAATGCGAATGTAGGCTAATCATTTCTTTCTGACCACTGCATTTGTGCCTACTTTAATTAGAACAACTGCATACCCAAAAGACAATAGGGAAAGAAAAAATGGGTTTGTGAATGTTTGAAAAGAAGAACGACGTACTCCATATTAATTTACTCTCTAAAAACATTAGTTAATGAAGTGCAGCGGGACAATGTTCAAAACTTAACTGAAAACACGTTCACTAAATAGAGATAAGAACATCTATGATAGACATGTCATCTAAAGTCGACTTACAATTTTAAAATGTTAGAAATAAGGAAATGAAGTAATACAGAATGCTACGCTTGTAACATATATTGGTGTTCTACATTGTTTAGCTCTGGTATTCACATGGTCACAGAGAAAGCATCTTAGGTTCTGGAGGGAAAAGCCGTAATTGTAATTATCTGCACTACAACAGAAACAAGAAGGACAACTTAAGGGAAAATAATGTAAGCTCACAATCGATTTTGAAGCAGATAGTTCCTGTGAATTAGTATGGGCAGAGGTTATATTCGACAACCGGAATAAATTAATAACTGGCTCCTTTTACCGACCCACTGTCTCACATGAAACACTTGCTGAACAGTTCAAAGAAAGGAAAACTTGAGTCTCATCACAAATAGGTACCCTACTCATACAATTATAGTTGACAGTTACTTCAATCTACCTTCCGCATGTTGACAAAAATACAAAATGGCTCTGAGCACTATGGGACTTAACATCTATGGTCATCAGTCCCCTAGAACTTAGAACTACTTAAACCTAACCAACCTAAGGACATCACACAACACCCAGTCATCACGAGGCAGAGAAAATCCCTGACCCCGCCGGGAATCGAACCCGGGAACCCGGGCGCGGGAAGTGAGAACGCTACCGCACGACCACGAGCTGCGGACCGACAAGTATACATTTTCATACCCTACTGTAAATAGAAAACAATTTCCGTAATTGTTCTAAATGCTTTTTTAAAAATTATTTTTAACAATTAGTTGACGAGGCCATTCAAATTGTAAATGGTTACGCCGGCGGCGGTGGTCTCGCGGTTCTAGGCGCTCATTCCGGAACCGCGCGACTGCTACGGTCGCAGGTTCGAATCCTGCCTCGGGCATGGATGTGTGTGATGTCCTTAAGTTAGTTAGGTTTAAGTAGTTCTACGTTCTAGGGGACTGATGACCACAGATGTTAAGTCCCATAGTGCTCAGAGCCATTTGACCATTTGTAAATGGTTACGAAAACACACTTGAACTCTTAGCCGCAAATAATCCTGAGCATCACGACGGATACAGGAATTAGTGAACACGCAGTCGTAGCGAGGCTCACTTCCGTAACAAAAAAATTCACCAAAACTAAACGCGAAATATATCTATTTACAAAAGCAGCTAAACATTCGGGTGACGTCTTTCCAAGAGGTAGTCTCCAATCCTTCAAACTATGTAAATTAAGACCATATGTGGCTTACATTCAAAGAAATAGTATCAACAGCACTCGAGATATTCATACCAAATAAATTAATAAGAGACGGAACTGATCCCCCATGGTACACATAACACGACAGAAAGCTGTTGCAGGAGCACCGCAAAAGGCACGTATAATTTAGACGAATGCAAAATTTCCAAGATTGGTGAAGTTTTACTGAGGCTCGAAATTTGGTGCGGATTACAATGCGAGACGCATTTAATAGCTTCCACAACGAAACTCGCTCTAGAAATGTGGCGGAAAATCCAAAGAGATACTGGTCCCATGTTAAGTAAACCAGCGGAAAGGCTCAGTAAGTACCTTTACTGCGCGACAGCGATGGTAATGTTACTGTAGACAGTGCCACTAAAGTGGAGTTAGTAAATGCATTTTCCGAAATTCCTTCACCAAAGAAGACGAAGTAAATATTCCAGAATTCGAAATGAGAACAGCTGGAAACATAATTTAGGAGTAGATATCCCTGGTGTTGCAAAGCAACTGAAATTACACTGTCAGTGTCAGAGGAAATGATCAAATATCTTTTCAAGAAGTCTGTAATGTATAAGAAAAGTAGGTCTAATACATTTGATTCTGATGTTCTTTAGTAACAATTAATTTTCAGTAGTAAGCTCCTTACTTTTCTGGCCTGTTTAAAGATAATCAACAATTTAGTAAGAAATTTTAATTTTTAAAGGACTATATTTAAATGTACTTAAGTAGATTTACATCTACTATAAATGTTTGCAGCTAAACTTAAATAAAAAATATTTGAGATGCCAAAATTGTCAACCTTAGGATCAGATCAGTTTTGGGATGTCAATTTTAGGTGCAATTCCAGGGTTAGGTTCCCATTTTCTTTCACAAAAGCGTATACTATCAGTTTAACAGACCATGATAGTTTAGGTGATAGTAGCGATTCTGAAGCTTCTGAAAATTATTTTAGAACTCAGAATTATTTAATAGTATGGCCATAATATTGGAAGGTAGAAAAAAGTTATCTTAACGTGACAACAATAGAGATACCTTTGTGAGGCTTGAAACACTTTTTAATTTTTACATTAAATGCTGATTCGCATCACACTTTGCACAGGCTTTGGACCGTGAAAATGATAAATGACCATCTACCATTCTGCCGTGTGTAAAATCAGCCTAAACACGCTGAACTAACGTACACTCTATTTACAATTACAACTTAATATTAGCTCCGATAATGCTGCTTCAATGTTTTAATAATTTTATCTTAGTAATCTGCGAGGATTCAGTGGTCTTCATACCTTTTAATACATTTTTAACGTTTTTTACTCCAGTTTCTGAATACGGGCAATGGCTTTCAAGCAAGGCCTAATGTTGCCAGTCTCTTCATAATTCTTTACGATTCTCTCTATCCTGTCGTCCAGCTCCAAGTACTTCTTCTTCCTCTTCTTACCTTCAAGATTCATTTCCAATTTCATGTACATGCAGTTTGTGAGCTCTGCTTCCTTTTTCAAGCACTCCACCAAATAGTTGATTCTAGGGTGAGGGTTTCCAATAATACTATTTATTTTGTTTTGCCACCCTTCAACAGCATTCGTCGTTCGGTGCCTTTTTCCGTAACAGTCCCACATTTCTATTGCGATATCCTCATTCTATAGCCAGTTATCCACAAAGTAGTCAAGAAAATGAGAGAACCTTCCGTTGTCAGGAGCTTCTGAATGAATCTCAATCCATCCGTTGCTTACGTCCTCCGGTTTTACAACTGCCAGCGCTGCACACATGCTGACGTGAAGTCTTAAATCATCGTTCTAGCGGTACTCCTCAGTTAGACCGAGAACTTTAATTCTTCTCCATAAACTCTTCTTCATATGGAAATAGAATCCATATATTTCAATTGTGGGAAAAACTTGACGAATGGTCGATATCGCAGCTACCTCAAAGTCCACCTTTACTTGTTTAGGACACCACTCAGACACAGCCTGTTTTATCAGACGAAACAGACGAACATATGTGTCTTTCTTCTTATTATGGAGCACTGCAAATACAATAGGAAGACTGTTTCTTTAATCGGGCCTCCTAAGTCTAAGTGTATGGTGAAGATCTGTACAAACTGCTTGCTGCATCTCTTAAGTGTTCCATCCATAAAAAAATGGGCACATGTTTTTAAAATTTCTTTTCCTTTGCTTCCACTAAAAATAATTATTCTCGCCTGTAATCGATCGTCTTCCAGAAGAAAACCACTGCCATCACCCATTTTCAACAGATCTTCATGAAGATCAATTTCATAAGAGTTCTTAGGCTGTTCTTGGTTCCCCCGCTCTTGACTGCGTCGACGACGCATGATTCTCTTCATAGATTCTGAATTAGGCATCACTGTAACAAAGTCACAAACTGTATTATGTAGATTTCCCATTTCATCCGCGTATATCTCCGATAACTGTGTAGTTTCTTCTCGAGACCTTCTCTCCGCCCTTTCCACTTGCTTTCTCACTTTCAGAGCTGCATCGTCAGGTGGCCCACAGAGATGTTCTAATACGTTCAACCCTTCTGCGTTCCTCGAAAGCAGTTTTCCCGTGCAATGATCCGCTTTTCGGGGTAAACACATCCATGTAACAACACCCCCTTTAGATTCCCTCTGTTTAAGATACGCATAACCTTTGTAATGAGCAGGAGGCCTGCCCTTGTTTGTTGTAATATCTTCCATACTGATGTCACGTTCGGAACTTCGAAAGCAAACTGGGCAGCCAAGTGAGGAGGAGGAGGAGGAGGAGGAGGGGGGGGGGACAAGGGACCCAACCCTTCGGAGCAGGTAAAACCGTGGCAAATGTCCGGTGTGGCAAATGTCCGGACGCCGGTGTGGGGGGGAGTGGTGTTAGAGGGGGGAGGGAGGTGTTTAAACTGGGGACCGAACTGCAAAGTAACCCTGTGTTCGGGCGGCAGTGGGGTGAGTGGACTGCTGTAGCCTGTTTTGGGGTTTTGAACCACTGAGGGCTGTGGCAGCGACGAAGCCTCTCTGTCGTTTCTACGTCCCTGGTTCAATACATACTACACAAGGATTTACCTGTTATATTTCCTTACGGTTATCGACGTGAAGAGAACTATTTTTATATTTGCTCATCCGAAAAAGTATCTCAGTTCCAGCGTCTTATTGAACACCAGCTAATCAAGTCATTGTACAATCACATAAAAAGAAAGGTTCTCTTGTGAACATGTGCAAATTCTTGTTATGTGTGGACAGTCAACCATTGCGCAGAAAGGTCTAAAAGGAATTTTATTATCATCCATTGTCTTCGTAAATGTCTGATTACGTCCCTAATTTGGTATTCCTTAGCTCAATTTGTCATGAAAATACGTGCTCTTCATTAGTTTAAAGATGCTAGACATATGGTGTCATACTGGACAGCAGTCAGTCATCTACGTACACATTATTCTCAAAGGACCTAGGTGGATACGAGGCTGACGAACCTAGACCCCAGAGGGTCGTACAAATCAACGTTCTATTCGTCGCCCAAGGCTCAATATGCACGTGTCGCTGTCGTAGTTTCCAATCCCCTCCAAAGTGCATTTCGGATACTGTATACAGCCCATATATGGGTTCGAGGACACGCGCGGAAGAAAATATTTAATTCTGGAATTCAATCATGTAACTGCCGTCGGTAAGCGGCCCTTACCTACCACATCTTCAATGACTACGACCCGTTTACGTTGCATTGGTGTGTCGAGTGTAATACTGCCTGCTGACAATAAACAGTGCATCCAGTTTGTTGTGTTTTAAGAAGAACTTCCCCTGTGACTAGCTATCTAGGTTCTGAGAAATGGAAAGCAAAGAAAAGAAAAGCGGAGTGGAGGAGATATAGATAAATACCAGAATCTCGTGAAAATATAGAAATTAGTGCCACCAATCAATCACGATTCTTACTTACATCCTGCTCATGGCGAAAAATGTGAATAATTGGAAATGAATAGGGATTGATTTACACCATGAAAAAAGGAAATTAAGACTATTTCTCCTTCCTTGGTGTAGGGTTTTACTACCAAACACACAAAATGAAAGAAATCGTTAACTGGAATCATTCAAGATTCTACAGACAAACTACAGAAAGCAATATGTAAAGGACTCATAATGTAAAATATATCTCAAATATAATATGTACTTCAGCACCAATAAAATGAACTCGTGTGACATCCTCCTATTGTAGACACGTTCAAAGAATCTATTTCAACAGAGAGTTAAGGGTCGCAAGAGAAAATTCTCTGCCCTAGAGTTAATACGTACACAGTTACACAACATCGAGTAATTGTTGTTTCCCCTTCACTCTTTTGATGGTATTTTGGTAATACATGACTTTAGTCGTGGTCTCACTATGTATGTAACTGAGAAAGTTTAGAGCGGTATATTAGGAACGATTCCATTAGAATACCAATGTCCACTATATTGACGATGGCTTCAGACATAATAATACATGTGTGATTATTTTCCATTTTTCTGTTGGTACTTTACATTGCCATGTTACTGTAGCGTTAACAAATACTTCTTGAAGCGAAGAAATTCTAAGAGTTTCACATGTCAGCAAACATTTTGATTAACATCTCAGTCCTTTAAAATGATTACTCTAACAAGCGGTGAATCATTTTCTACTCCACCTGTAAGCCGTACACCAAAGTATAGCAATTTTTCAACAACTGACTTATCACAGTAGCTTTACACTTTACTACTCAATACAAGTCAATATGTCTGTTATTCTATAATGACAGTAGAAATCCTATCAAAAGTTGATGAGTCTGGTCCATGTTTAGCTATATATGGTGTCTCCAAATTTCAGAATAAAACATATACAGCATAGTTGGCGGCATTTTTAGTTTATACTTATTGAAACAGACATGTAGGAAATCACGTAACAGGCTCAAAACGGGAAACATAAACTCTCTGTCATCTTGTTTATACTATAAATGAATGAGCAGCAATTTTAGTACAATAACGTATTGTGTCATGATCACTGAAATATATAAAAAATATTCACATAACCGGTTTCAGCCAGTAGTGGTCATCTTCATATGCTTAATCTAGGACGAGGCTTTGTATTTTGTTTTAAATTGACATACTGCCAATATGTGACATTAGTAAAAGTTTGTACAATAATTTATTTCTACACTATCGCTTAAATATATATAAAATATTCGGGTTACCGGTTTAGGTAAGTAGTTGCCATCTTCAGATGCGGTTAATCCACTAAGAAGTTTCATACGGATGTAGTCCTATTACAGATACAGTTAGGCACTTTGAACATCATAAAGTCATCTAAAATATTTGAATGAATGTACATCATATCGTCACATGGTAGAACAGCTGTTAATTTTTTAATGCAACCACATAGAGACAATAAAACTGCCTTATGGTCGTGTCATTCTCTAATGCATGGACCGGAGACGTTTTGAGTCAGTTGCTAAGTTTGATTAGAATATTTGCCGAGAAATTGATTTAATCGGAGCTTTTGCTGTAGGATACTTTCTATGTCCATATGCTAGTCACTACATGTCAATGGAAACGTGAATGGGGAAAGGTTAATGTTAAGAAAGTTATTCAAATATTCATGAACTGTTTATTATCGAATTAAATGCTCATTTTTATGTCCTCAGTAAGAAACGGTTATTGATAACAAACGAAACTGTTCATAAAGTACGACATGTTTCGGAACAGTAATTCGGTGAGGCCTTCACCATAGTAAATTCATTTTTTTAGTGTGTGACATGTATCTTCAAAGTAGTTTTTCACAAAAAGGACTCTCATGATGTCAGGTGATTGCACTGTGACATATCATCTTCTTCTCGCTGCAAAACCTATAACGAACGTGCTGCAGCTTTATCAACATCTTTCGTTGGATGTATGTGATCAGGAGGGAACCTTCTTTACTCGCTGGGGAAGACTGGTGGTAGCGGTTGTTAGTTACTCCGGATTAAGATTAGTTCGAAGACGTGTCTGAGAACTTTCATGCAGCTTAATGAATAAAATTTAATTAATTAATCTAGAAAGTTTCATCTGCTCTCTAAGCTTGCTGCGAAGTCAAAGAAAAGTGAGAAGCCGATCCAAGATCTTGGGCAGTTACTTTATATTGTTATCTCCTTTGACGCCTATGGAACTGAACGCCTTTATTATCATATTGGTAATTTCTAGGTAGGTAGTTATCTCTGCAGCGCCAGTTTCCTGATCCCTGTATTTAAAAACTAAGGAGAAGTATATGTCTACGGAACACACCTAATCGTGGCATTTTATGGAAAGTGCTGATTACTTGTAATGCGGATATATTTCAGGACGAATGGGACAATAGAGTACATCTAGTAAGTGTGCAAGTAGACCCTAAAACTACCTGATATACTGTAAGGTCTTAAAAAAATGTGACTAAGATAAGGAAAGAAAACAGAACAAATCCAGCCAGGAAACAGTTAATCAGTTTTTGTATTAAATGAAACTGAAAACAACAATTATATGAAACACAACTGAAAGAAACAGAAGAACAGAAATGTCCCAAAGTGCTTTTGGGAAGATAAATACGGCTTCCACAATTATAATTCCGATGCAGTTGACAATGAAACTTTACCACCAGCTTGCATTACCACTTTTGTGTGAAGGCATTGGCACATAGCTTTTTGTTGCTAAAAACATTGAAAATCTGATTGCTTCCCAATGACTAGTGCAGAGATGCGTCTTGGGCTTCATTAGAAGAAACAGGAAAGCAAATCAACATAACCGGAATAAGACTGGGGAGAAAGACTATTTTCAAAGATTCGTAACTTTGAAACTACCATCATAATTAGTCAAATTATGAAAGAGGCTACTTACCTGGTAAAATTAGGCCTGTAATTTAATTGAAAGGTAGCATCGACAGATTCACAAAATCTCCAAGGAATTCTTAAGGCAAACTAATCAAACACAGATATCATTGTCATTTTACTGTTAGATTTCTGAGTCTCACATGCTAGCTATAGTTCAAATCCGAGACCAAGCTATCATAGCATGATGTTTAACATACAAGCTTCTGACGATGACTAATAATGGGCTAAACCAGTCAGTGGCGACTGACTGACTGTGATTAGAAATAAACTCCTGGAAGAATTTTATAAATCGTTAAGCGAAAGCGATAGGCGCGAGTATATGTGCAGCTCGTCAGGCAAGGCTTGTTACCATTGTGCGCCACACGGCCTTAGTCTGTTTAATTGTTAAATAATGAAACGGATATGTCGACTAATAATTTATACTGTGAAACATGTGGAGAAGATAAAGTTTTATTGTACAAGCCGAGAAGAAGGTATAACATGACTACATTGTCATTGCATAAGGCTGTCGAATAGGGGACAGTTTTGCATCTCGGTACACCTTTCAGAATTTCGCCTCAAACAGAAGTTTAATATATTTCCTTATTTCATTTTTAAATGATGAATTTTCTTTTTATCTGCTACAGTCTTTTTCTGAAATAACAAAAATTACTTCCGAGAAATAAGGTTCCTCAAATGTGAAAATCTGTTTCAAGGTACATCATGGGCATCTACCTGGGAACTATTCTAATGGAATTTAAGAAGAAAAAGGAATGACGATTAGGGTTTAACGCCCCGCCAACGTCTAGGTTTGTAGAGATGGAGTACACTCTGGAAATGATTCAGGGATGGGAAAGGAAATCAGCTGTACCACTTGAAAGGAACCAACGCGGAATTTTCCTGGAGCGATTTACGGAAATCACAGAAAAACTAAAGCTAGATGGCTGGATGCAGATTGGAACCGTCATCCTGCCGAATGTGACTCCAGTGAATTTAATCGCGTTACAGTCGAGTAGAATCTTGTCACTACTGTATTTAATCTGTCTACTACATTTTTAATCTACTTTACTTGCTTACTTACCTTAGTTAATTCCTGTCGTTTCCTCTGGTACATAGGGCCATGGCGAATGACAATTTTTAGCAAATCTCTTCACTCCAGGTTTCCCCAACCTCTGCAGCTTCTCTCTCCATCGCCCTTTTCCAGGTCTGTTTGGGACGACCACGTTTTTTAACTCCTTGAGGGTTCCAATCCAATGCCTCCGTTTCAAAAGCTCCATCTGCTTTCCTCAATGTATCCCCAATCCAGTTCCATTTTATTTCCTTCATTTGTATATTGATTGGTTGCTCATATACTCCCTCCAAAGATCTTCATTTATCATTACATCCGGCCATCTCACCTTTAAAACACGCCGGAGACAGCGGTTGATAAAACTTGGAGCTGGTTTTTGATGTGGTTCGTAACCTTCCAAGTTTCGCAACCATACAACACAACAGCTTCATATTGCTATTGAAAAGCCGGAATTTGGTCTTCTTTGAGGTCTTCCTATTTTTCCAAGCAGGGTACAGTTGTACAAACGAGCCATTTGCTTTGCGGATGCGACTACGCACGTCCTCCTCAGCGCCTCCTGTGGTCGTGACCATACTACCGAGATAGAGGAAAGATTGGACCTGTTCCACGTCCTCTGCATTAATGGCCAGCCTATTCGTGATGGTCGAATTTATCCGCATTTCTTTTGTTTTGCGAACATTTATCTTGAGGCCTGCAACTTCCGCCACTCTCTGTAACCTGGCCAGTTTCTCTTTCACGTCTAGATGTCGTTGTGGCATTAAGCATATGTCGTCTGCGAAATCTAGAACTTCGAGCCTATCCTGCATCCCGCATTGAGCACTTCTCTTCCGTCCTTCCATCATCTCTACATCACATGTTCCAGCACCAAAAGAGTGTTGGTGAAAGAATACACCCTTGTCGTACTCCCGAATTAACTTGGAAAGGCGCGGTTAGTTCTACATTATGTAGTACTTGGCATTCATAGTCTTCATACATGCCGGCCACTGTGACCGAGCGGTTCTGGGTGCTTCAGTCCGGAACCGCGCTGTTACTACGGTCGCAGGTACGAATCCTGCCTCGGGCATGGGTGTGTGTGATGCCCTTACGTTAGTTAGGTTTAAGAAGTTATAAGTCTGGGGGACTGATGACCTCAGATGTTGTCCCATCGCGCTTAGAGCCACTTCTTCACACATTTCCTTGATGATGTTAATAATCTTCGTTGGAATGCAATATTTTGCAAGTTTATCCCACATGACTCTTCGATTGACAGAGTCAAAAGCCTTTTCAAAGACAATGAAGCTAAGGAAGAGTGTCTGTTGCCACTCCGCACTTTGTTCCAGAATAATTCTGAGAGTATTGATAAGGTCCACACAGCTTCAATGTTTTCTAAAACCCGCCTGCTCTCTCCTTAGGTGTGCTCCTACAGAACCCTTAATGTGGTTTAAAATGATCCTCGAAACTACGTTACCCGGTACTGACAATACGGTAGTGCCCCATCAGTTTTTGCAGTTAGTTATATCTCTTTTCTCAGGTATTTTCACGATAATACCTCGTTTCCAATCTGTTAACAGTTTCTCCTCTCTCCGTACCTTCTCTAAGAGGAGGCTCAATAACTCGATAGTGGTTTCCAAGTCTGTTTTCAGCATATCAGAAGTTATATTATCTAGTCCTGGTGGCTCCCATTCTTGACCTGCTTCAGTGCTATCCGAATTTCTGCTTTCGTGAGTGCATTTATACCAATGCTGGGACTAGGATTATTGTTTGTTCTTGTTCTTCTACCTCACCACCAATGTCTCTATTTAGAACTTCGTCAAAGTGTTCCTTCCACCTACGTGATTGTTCTTCATGTCTAGTTAGTATCTCCCCTTCCTTACTGCTTACTCGTCGGTTCCTCTGGAAGCATTTCTTTGAAAGCATCTTAGTGATAACATATTGTTCTTTCACATCCCTCCTCCGCGCTGCCTGTTCTGCTCAATTATCCATCTATCCATCTTCTGTGGTGTCTTCTCACCCTCCTTTTAACTTCCTTATCTGCTACTCTATAATCAGCTTGACCCTGTGCTTTTTGTTGCCTTGTCCTGCTCTGATTTAATTTTCCCTTGGCCTCCTTTCTGTAGGTGACCTTCCTCGAAGTGTGTTCGGACATCCAGTCTCTCCGCAGGCGATTTTTAAAGCCAAGTTGTCTCTCACCCACTTGCACAAAAGTATTCTAAACTTCTGTCCACATTTCCTCCATGTCCTCATCATCAGCCATCTTCCGTTCCAGCGCCTAGAATCTACTCCTTGGCTCGAATTTCTTTCTGGAAGCCACAATCTTCATTCGGAAACTGGAAGTAACACGATCGTGGTCGCTACCTGCGTCTGCTCCACTTCTATTCCGCACATCTTCCAGGCTGCTCCTGAACTTTCTAGATACTGCAATGTGGTCAGTTTGATTTTCTGTAATATGATATGGGGTTTACCATGTTATCTTATGACATCTCCTATGAGGAAACAAGGTCCCTCCTGTTACAAGGCCATGGCTTGCGCAGAAATCACTAAATCTTTCCACATTAACATTCATTTCACCCAAGCCCTGTACCCACATTATCTGTTTCAAACCCTCATTGTTATCTCCCACCTTGGTATTTATGTCTCCAATAACAGTGAGGATATCTGTTTTGCTCAATTTCTTTACAGTCTCTCGTAGTAGGTAATAGAAGTCCTCCTTCTTCTCAATTCTGATGTCTCTGTGGGGCCATAGTATTGATTTTTACTCTACTACACACCAGTCATTACTAGGTAAAATCAAATTGAGCACAAGTATAAACAAAAACCAACTACCAGTTAAAGTGGTTTTGAAACAGAAGGTATTTTGGAACCAAAACAAATTTCCAGTTTCAGTGATGGGCAAAACTGATGTTACATAAAAGAAATTCACTTGGTTAGCAAGTATCCCATGTTCCATTGTAGAATCGCCTTCTCTACTTCAAGGTACAAAGTAGTGCACAGCCGACGAAGTTTGGCATAACTGTCCACAAGTTCTATTATAAGTTTTGAAAACGTGTTACATATTACACACCACAAAATACTGTTACTGAAGAATTAACACTATATTCCAAATAGCATAACTATATTATACAGCACTTAAAATTGTACACAAGATATTTACAAGTGCTGCACAAACAAAACAAAAACAGTAGAAAACTGGAGGAAACTGCTTACGCCTATTTTAGCGCACATTTATCGATGTGATTGTAAAATCAAACACTGCACTATTGTATCGATAGAAAAGGTCATGTGTTCCTCGGAACACAATCCCCTAAGTATAACACTTTCCCCTACGTCAAATTATACTCAGGGCCGATTCCATGAAACACATTTGAACAAGAAAACTTTGAAATATGAGATCCCAGAACTAAAATGAAAGTAATGACAGTAGAAAGCTAATAAAAGTAGAAAACTCAGGCTGTTGTCTGATTTTGATTACTCAAAATAACTCAAAAATAGTGTTGTCGGTCACAAGACTGGATAAAGCAGGAAATATATAGAGAGGAAGACATAATGCCGAAGTCTAACCCAAAGCCATTCAGGGGTAAGTACCGTACGTGGTAGTTGTGTTGCAAGCAGAACTAGTGAAGTTATTACCCAATATAGGAAGTTTTTTCAGGAACTCACAGTAGTCAAATCGTGACGTAAGCATCCCACTGGATTCTGCGGTTTGTGGCACGTAACATTATGCTAAAACCGAATCGAAATGTACTGGAAATGCTAAAGAGTCTCTGTGGTTAGTGGGCATGTGACATTATGCTAAAACTGTGTCGAAATGTGCTGGAAATGCTAAACAGTCTCAAAAAGTCTAAGTCGAAAATAATTTTGTCATCCTAAGTATAACCACATTAATGCACTTTTCCAGGATGAAGAAACTGATTAGAGCTCAAAATGAATCAAAAGTCGAGTAATGGCACTGTAGCAAACTCACTTTGGAGACGACAAACATCAAATCCTAAAACAGTACTGAGGAACCTTCCTGATGGAAAAACATCCTTTACAGTGAACCAAAATCATGTGCGTCTCAAACGCTCAGTTCATGAGTGATAAATCGATCTTCGTTAGTCGGCATCGGGCAAAAAAAAAAAAAAAAAAAAAAAAAAAAAAAAAAAAAAAAAAAAAAAAAACTTAGTGACAACAGTGCATCCCAATTTAAGTTATACAATATAGCACTGAAGATGGTCACTCAGTGACAGAAAATCGATTTTGCAATAGTAAAAAAATATACGACCAATGATGTCTCTTTTTTCAAGTATACCTGTTATCTGGTCGTAGTGCACAAGGCAACATGGAGTCGCCAATCAAAAAAATGTTTGTTTGTTGTAACAGAAACGATGTAATACAGGCATCTCAAACTACGGATAAATTCTGGAGCACCGTGGATATCAAAGCAACAAAGATTCCGTAACCATCCGGCCTACGAAACGACTAACAAAAGTTGAAAAGGCGTCGTTGAATTATTCGAGAAACACAATATTCGGTTCTTTCACAGAACCCAGAAAAAGGGGGATCAAAAAATGTGCAAATAGTTGTATGTTAAAGGCATAATCCGGAAATATAGAAGTTAGGCTAAGGGCAAAGTCTTGACGTCATGGAGAGCTCGGTGCTCATTATCCAGACGAGTAACGCGGGACTGAAACGGTATAATAAAAGATCAGTATCGTTTCAGAAAAAAATTAGATACTGCGCAACAGTAATTAAACCGGAACCACATTACACATCTGAATGTCTAACACTGAATAAAAGAGCTGAACGAGTAGAACTGGAAAAGAAAGAAAGGAAAATACTTAGAAAAAATGTGGGACCACATAAGGACAAAGACAACAACTGGACAAAGAGGAGAAATGAAGATCTATACAAAAACATAGAAACAATCACAGACACGATAAAAATGAGGAGATTAAAGTTTTACGGGCATGCTCACAGAATAAATGACCATAGGGTTACGAATAAAAATTTTAATTTCGTTTGCAAATTAAAGAACACCACGGTATGGATGGAAGAAGCAATGAAGGACTTCAGGAAACTTAACGTCACAGAGTACACCATATGGAACAGAGAAAGTTTTAGGCTGCTGATCAAGACTGGAAAATTTCCTGTTCAACAGCGAAGTTCACTACCTAGGAGGGTGATGTCAAATGAACGGAGACAGGCCATCAGCCAACGTTTGAAGCTCTGGAAAGGAAAAAAAAAAAAAAAAGAAAGAGGCCTTTGTCTTGGGTTCCTAGCAGTCTATAACTGGCCATATTCTGTATTTAAAAAAGAGTTAAACAAAAAAGAAGATAAATACAATAATACAGACTTCAAAACTCATCTTTTTACATACAAACTATTTTTTTCCTGTTCGTACACCTTTTGCACACACGTTTCGAAATTGACGTGTTACCTTCAGAAAGTTTCGTTTTATTTATGTAAACGTTTGTGCAAATATATGGATGCTTTTCCATCTGTAGGCCTAAAAACCATAAAATATGATTTTGATTTTGCTGTGTCTGGTCACCTAAATTTGTATTAATTTTAAAATTGTGGTTGTGAAGGTTGACATACTTTTGACAGTCGGTAATCTGCAAGGTAGACTGATGGATACATATCTTTGTTCAGAGCATTTTTTTGCCCCAGCTTTTCGAGAGTATCAGTAGCAGATGGTTTAAACTTACCTTTTCTGTGGTCTTGTACGCCTTCGATGTGTTCCTTTGTGGATTCAAAACCCTGTTTTCAAAACCCTTATTACTTAACTATTCCCGTGTATCATAAATTTTCATACACAAAAACGAGATTTAGGACAAGCTAGGTAGCAACGATCACCATGAGATACTATGCTACTGCAGATACTTACTTGTTAATCGTATTGTTTTTGTCTGTTACTTTCAGAAAAGAAAGGCACGTGCGAGATTAACGCGTCACTGGCTGGCCCTAAGTTCCCTGCCACTTATTTGTACTGAAGTCCTGGCGGGACGTCCGGAGTTTCACACATCATAATGTTGACTTATGAGATCAGCAGCGCAAGAAACATATGGCTCTCTAAGGAAAATTTCAGGAGCAGACACAAGCCGGAGTGCCCTATGAGGACACTGAGTACGTTACTGATGTGTATAGTGCTTTTAGGGTGGAGTAACGCAGCAGTGACTTCATTCTGAGGAAGAAGGCAAAAGAAAGTGCCCCCATCACTCAGACCGCACTTCCGTTTCATTCACTTTCAGCTGTTATTTTTTTGTCACATTAAAGTAATCCCATAAATATTTGAGTGGACAGATTATGTGCTACGTCCAGTGTGGCGAACGTATAGCTGTAAATTTCTTAAAACAGAACTTTCTTAAGTCATACTTTTTCATTCATTCATCTTCGCACTTGGTTTTCGTGCATACTAAAAGGGACTTATATTTTCACTGATGCGTTCGCTTATTAGAAAGAAGGTTTGCAATATGTGTACACATTTTTAGTGTCATATTCCGCAATTGAACCACCATTCCAGCAGTTCAAGTTAATATGCACTTGTTTCTCTTAATGTGCCAACTATGGCGCTAGAAATGTCTCAGTAGTTACTAATTTACCCCTTAATACCATCGCCTAGTGTTACAGAACAAAAATAATGAAAAAAGCTTAAGGGGCAACAGTACAGGCAATGGAGAAGGAATGGAGAAATACAATGAAATCAGTTTACTACGATGAGAAAGAGTGATTCCCCGTGTCAGCAATACTACAAATACATTTTCCGTCTCGTCTGGGCTTCAGTTACATGATGAATGGAGCTGCAGGGAATGTCGCAGTGGTGCTGTGGCTGATTCTCTATTCTTTTCACTTAGGCAATGGAAAATTGAAGACTCCAAGACGTTGCCTCAAAGAATGTAGAATGAGTAAGTGAGGAGAGACAACAGTCGGTAGAAAAAGAAAATAATTACTGAAGCTAAGATGTTTTGGTATTTGTAGCGGGGTAATATATCACATTATGAAAAAAGGAACACATAAAACATCATTGTGAAAGTTGTGTACTGCGTCATGCACAACGGTTTGGAGAGGTGGGCTACAGAGAGGTGCAGCAGCCGTCGTCATAGGAAAGTTAGACATGAGCAGAAATGATTAGCGGACACGTAACATTAAGAATAAACAGAAAGTATAGGAAAATAAGTCACTTAGGACAGAAAGAAAGAGGAAGCGCGGAACAGTCAGGGCAAAAAGCCTACAGGAAGATGCAGTGACATTGAAAAGAAATGGCTGCCGATATGGTCTTCAATGACATTAAAAGCAAATTCATCAACATTGAGGAATCAAGAGTAATGCCCGTGTTGAACGCATATGTGAAAGTGGATACGTGCAACGAGGTCTCTATGAAGGGAATGAACTACGTGATGACGTAATAGAAGAATAACTGGGAGTCAAAATCAAGACATATCTACATTACAGTCAGAGCTTTGGAAGATTGCAATAAAATGCAGGGGAGTTTCTAAAGTCATTTATGGAAGTGAGAACCAACCGACTACTCAAGTTGGTCTGTAGAGTCCTTAAGCCTAACCATCAAACTTTCGGGAAAATATCATCCCACATATTTCTAAA
The DNA here is from genome assembly GCF_023898315.1 of Schistocerca nitens. NCBI lineage: Eukaryota > Metazoa > Arthropoda > Insecta > Orthoptera > Acrididae > Schistocerca > Schistocerca nitens. Next base: position 121,565,535 of record NC_064622.1, on the reverse strand, counting down.
AAGAGTGCCAGGACTATCACACAATCAGCTAAATAATTGACGATTCCAAGCTGTCGGCAAAATTAATATACAAAATAACGGGAAAGAAACTTGAGGCTCTATTACATTACGATCAGTACGGCGTTAGGGAATGTAAAGGTGCCAGGGAGCAATTCTGATGTAGCGTGTTATACTGAATACAAGGTTGAAAAATGAAATCAGGAGCCGTTCATGTGGTTTGTCAAACTAGAAAATGGTCTGACTATGTAAAATGGGGCAAGATTTTCAAAATTCTGGGGAAAATTGGTGCAGTCTACACGTAAGCACGGGAAACGTAAAACACATACTACAACAAAGAAAGAAAAATTGTTGGAATACCAAGAACGAAATGCTACGCTTAAAAATGTATAAATCTGTGATATAGCCTTTCGCTGTCACTGGCAATCTATACGTTACACAAAATGTGACGGAAATAAAATAAAAATTTAGTGGAATGAAATACCAATAATACGTTTTGGTGGTGACATCGCCGTTATCAGTGAAATTACATATGAATTACAGAGCATGTTCAGTAGAATGAACACTCCAATCAACAAAATCAAATGGCTCTGCGCACTATGGGACTTAACATCTGAGGTTATCAGTCCCCTAGAACTTAGAACTACTTAAACCTAACTAACCTAAGGACATCACACACATCCATGCCCGAGGCAGGATTCGAACCTGCGACCATAGCGGTCGCGCGGTTCCGGACTGAAGCGCCTAAACCGCGTGGTCACAACGGCCGGCTCCAATCAACACACAACATGGTTTGAGAGTAAACCGTTGAAAGACTTAACAGATGAAGATTAGCAGAAGTGAGATTAGAATTAAACTTAACTTAAGAGTAAAATGACTGCCCCAAACAGACGAAATGAAGGAACTCTACAGGAAGCAAAATAAAACATGGCAGCCGAAACAAGGTAGACATCAGAGGGAGACCAACACAGACACAGAAGGCATCACAGAGCAAAATAAATAGAATCAAGCATCAGTAGTAATTTTCTGAGAATTTAAGTTTTGGACACAGCACTGCACAGAAGCAAATCATGGTGTGTGTGAAAACTTCAGAAGGATGTTGAAAAGATGGGTGAACAGTTAAGAAATGAGGTTCTCAGCAGAATCGGTGAGGAGAGGACCGTGCGGACACTTTGACAAGAAGCAGGGCTAGGACGATGATGTATGTGCTAAGACATCACGGAACAACTCCGATGATTCTAGATGGACTTATGGAGGGTAATACCTTTAGTGTAAGAGGGAGTCTGGAATATATACAACAAATAATGATTGATGGTGAGTGTAAGTGTTACTCTGAGATGAAGAGGCTAGCGCAGCAGGGTAATTCGTGGTGGACATCAAAGGAGGCAGAAGCCTCATTCACAAAACAAATGAAATAAAATGTAAATGAAAGATTTCATCTCAGAGTAGGTCTAATTAACCAAATAGCGTTCCATCGTTGCCAATGACAGCACGACACAGCATCGCAATTAGGAATAATAGTTACTTACACGCTAACAACGATATAGCATCTGAAAGTTTGTTGTTTGAACAATGTGAAACACATTTGGTACTGGGCGAGTTTAAGACTTGAAAGGACTCAATTCATGTAAATTAACTACGAGGCTGTGTTTGACCAATGTTTACCCCTAATATTTTCAATGTATAGTGAGGAGGGACAGCTTCAGAAGTATGTAGATACCTATAGTAACCAGAGCATGAGTTAGGCGTTCGCCTCAATTTGTGAAAACTTTACTTAAAAACTGAAATTATTTATGCACAGTGAGTGAAAGCAATTTTCCCTGGTACTTGATAGAAAGCATTGAAATAATATATTGAAGATGCTGTAACATCAGCGAACATAGCCGCATAAAAAGAAAGAAAAAAATTTACTTTTTCAATGAGGAACCCATCAATAAGTTTATTTGTGAAGGGCAGTGGAGAATCTTATCACAGAAAGTGAATTCACAATGAAACAACTATACGGAAACGATAACTTCAATACAGAACTGACAAGAGAGCTAATTGCAGAGGAACTTAGATGTGTAACAAAGAAAAACGAATATAATATTCTGCTAGTAACAAAACGTGAAGAAGGAAACACTTCCAGAAGAAAGACCTGAGTAACAGTTTGTTGTACACACAACGGTCACAAGAAGTGGATTTGAGTGTCTGCATATCTTCTTTGGCCCACTTGAATGCGATTCAGAGCGGTCCAAACTGCTCGAGGCAGGCCAAATCCAAACGGATTCTCCTGGACGCTTTGCAGTTTCAGGCATTGTGGAGGACAGCTTTGTTGCCAACTGCTTTTCCATTCATCGATGGTACTAAATCCATTTTCAGTAATAGTCGTGGCTGTGATAAGAGTGAGACGGCTTGATATTTATCTTTTCCGCACCATACGGGACACATCTTTCAATACTGGAAAGTCGGGCTTATCAGTCATCTTCTGGAATTGACACGGAAGTGCACTCTTCCGTCTGATATCAAGATGTTGAACGTAACTGAAGATAGGTAACCTGTGTGTGGGAGTAGATCGTACTGAACCACTAAGAATGCGCACTGATTCGTTGCACTACAAGCTTTTTCACGCGTGTACTGTCAAGCCAAACAGACTCACCTTACTGTGCTGTCGAGTATACCAATCCGATTGCCAAAACTCGAAGAGTGTCTGCTGATGATCCTCAAACAGTGTGGCATAGCTTGTGAAGAATGATATTTCTCCTTCTGAACTTAGCAGTTGTATTCCTTAAAAGGAAGTGTCCTGTTTAAGGTAATATATAGGTTTTTTTGGATGCTTATTATGAGAAAATTTATTCTTCTCAAAATGGGCATCAAGGGGCCTGTGTGACAATCTATTGGACAGATGAAAACGTGGAAGTTCCGTTTGACTTGAGTTCGGTTGTAACCTCAATAGGTCAAGCCGAGAAGAGAGACATTTAAATAATCTTAAATATCTCCTAGCTAAAATGAACTTGTCACAAGGCATGGACCCACACGGTTCTTTTCAGGACTCTACAGCTATAAACTTTTGACCTTTTATCAAGATCGGTTAAATCAGTATTGAAGTTGAATGTAAAACAAAGTGTAAGTCCTATGGAAGTATTACATATAGAATATACCTGTTTGTTTTACAAGGAGTGTTAACAAAGGTAGGAGGATGTGTTTTCTTAGCAAGAGTCATAGGATACAAATTGAAGAACATCAGTGTAGTGGGCGTTAAATATTCAGTGATGAGGACGAACATGTGGAGCACAATTGGAAAAAAAAATCAAGAGCATCGTTCAGTAAGCCTTAGACAAGTACGTTCCAAACAAGGTCTGAAGGGATGGGAAGGACCCACAATGTTGTCTAGGTGACAAACAAAAGCGGAACGAAGCGAAAATGATAGCAATGAGAGAAACGTTGCAATAGGGATTTTTCTTTTATTTTTTTCTGATTTGCTGTAGTTTCATATGGGGTTCATTTTTGCTGGCTGTCGATCACTTGTTTCATCATTGCGCTGTTGAAATAACGAGCAAAAACGCCAGAAATAAACTTTTAGTCCACGCATTTTGATTGGAAAAAATGTAACTTCCCCTTACATTAATTGAACCCCCAACAGAATAAAAGAAATAACATATAATTTGAATAAAACAGAAATAAAGAAAAAAGAAACAATAAATCCTAAAGGAAAAATATTTTATCACAGAAAAAATAAGATTAATTATTAATTGTTAGCTTTTCTCGAAGAACGTCATAGATATTCTTTGCTTGAGAAAAGTAATTATAACGAAATAATTGCACTTAATACTTAACTTCCATCGTTAATAGAAGGACGTAATTGTACTATCACTCTAGGTCAAGCGACTGATATTAGTAGTCTTATATACGTAATTATCTGATGTAAAGGAAAGTGGGTAGGAATCTAGGTAGCCTCAGAGACGACGGATACATCGCTGGCTTATCAATAAAATATGTCTCTGTCTATTGACGGGATTTCTAACTGAGGAATTGGAAACCTTTCGTGTTACATCGTGAGAAAAAAATAAGTTAATAATTGTCAGGTTGCTATTTACTGATTAGCGGCTTCCATGCGCTCTACAAAAGGAAATCCAAAGATGGATAGTTTCAGACTATTACCAGGATTATTTTGTCTAGCCTGCGAAGTATTTATAATCTCTTGTGGCTTTCGAATGTGTTTGCAGCCTAAATTTATGATTCAATTCTCCAAGAAATTTGATTTAGTGGCGAACATTAAGATTTAGCTTACGTAGTACCGAGACGTAAAAAAAGACTTTAACGTGTTACTTTATGGTTTACTTCGATGTATGATTCAGTATATTTATTAAAACATTAGTTAATCAGGGATAAATCAACATTCCTTACATTTTATCACTTCCTACCACCTGAGGACACACTGTGTTCCGTCCGGGCATCCTGATTTAGGTTTCCTGTAATTTCCCTAAGTCACCTCAGGAAAATACCGGGATGGTTCCTTTGAAAAAGACATGGCCGACATCCTTCCCCATCCTTCCCTAATCCGATAGGACCGATGACTTCGCTGGTTGGTCCCCTCCCCCAAATCAACCAACTTAATATGTTAACCGTGAATACTTTTATGGTCATGTGCATTGGCACGTGTGGTTGTCTGTACGTTATCTGACTAGAAAAGTGTATTGGAAAAGCATAATATGTTGTTGTATATACAGGTCACACCATTAGCAGACACTCACTCGCTGCATAAGTGAGATAACTTTGCCAAATGTGCGGGTAGTGGTTGTCTCTCATTTCAGAGCACATTAGTAACATAACAGTAATCACATATTATCCCGGAGCAATGCATCCTTTGAGATCAGCTGCCCTTGTAGCAGTTTACTGGTGTGACTGCGTATGAGACTGAAATATACCAAACTATCAGCTAACTGTACTTGTTGCTCGTAATGCCTAGAGAGAAAGCAATCGGAAAAATTGTGTGATTACCTTTATAAATTTATAAGAATTGCTTCATTAAGGTCCTCCATTTCTAGGAAATCTAAACTGATTTTCAGCGAAGCAATACTCTTCCAGTATTTTCAATCATCTGTCAATAGCTCTAGTAATCATTTTACTCTGTTTCTGTTGTATTCACTGTAACAAATGGATTCTTTGGGACTAGGATTACTACATACTTCCTTAAGCAGATGCGCTTTTAGCTAACTCATATGTCTTACACCCCAAACGCAATAGTTGGGTCATAGCTGGTTCTCCTAAGGATCTACAGGGTGTTACAGAAGGGTACGGCCAAACTTTCAGGAAACATTCCAAACACACAAAGAAAGAAAATATGTTATGAGGACATGTGTCCGGAAACGCTTACTTTCCATGTTAGAGCTCATTTTATTACTTCTCTTCAAATCACATTAATCATGGAATGGAACCACACAGAAACAGAACGTACCAGCGTTACTTCAAACACTTTGTTACAGGAAATCTTCAAAATGTCCTCCGTTAGCGAGGATACATACATCCACCCTCCGTCGCATGGAATCCCTGAGGCGCTGCTGCAGCCCTGGAGAACGGCGTATTGTATCACAGCCGTCCGCAATACGAGCACGAAGAGTCTCTACATTTGGTACCGGGGTTGCGTAGACAAGAGCTTTCAAATGCCCCCATAAATGAAAGTCCAGGTGGTTGAGGTCAGGAGAGCGTGGAGGCCATGGAATTGGTCCGCCTCTACCAATCCATCGGTCACCGAATCTGTTGTTGAGAAGCGTACGAACACATCGACTGAAATGTGCAGGAGCTACATCGTGCATGAACCAAATGTTGTGTCGTACTTGTAAAGGCACATGTTGTAGCAGCACAGGTAGAGTATCCCGTATGAAATCATGGCGGTGAATCGAGGAAGTACAGTACATACTGACGAAACTAAAATGAGCTCTAACATGGAAACTAAGCGTTTCCGGACACATGTCCACATAACATCTTTTCTTTATTTGTGTGTGAGGAATGTTTCCTCAATGTTTGGCCGTACCTTTTTGTAACACACTGTATATCTCAGAAGCAAAGTCGAGCACTCCAGGCACGTTTTTCCAGTTTGATCTGTCAGTGTTCTATCAAATTGTTCTGGTGGCACCATATCCCCACCTCACCTTCATCCACTTCCTTTTCCCTTTCCGTCGTATCGCTTTTAATTTAATTTACTTTCCATATGGCTTCCTCATTTCAGCCATACATTCATGATATTCATCCAGGTGCTTCTCGTTTCTTCAATGGTGTCTTTAATTTTTCTATTGACATTATCCATTTTTCTCACGATCAAGTAGACTTCTATAGCTTCTCGTCTGCTACACCCATTGCAACTTTGACAGTTCGTACTTTCTGTCAGTATTGTTTTAGACTTCGGTATTTCTTCTTGCCTGCTTCTTTTGCTGCATTTTATATTTTGTCCTCTCATTAATTAAATTCGATATTTCGATTGTTATGCAAATACCCCTACTGGGTCTTATCGTTTAGCATTGTTCTTCCTCTCTTGTCTTCATGTGTGTTATCCTTGTATAATCTGTTATAATCTTCGCAGTGAGTACTGTATTAAATCCATGGGGCTGATAACTATCCTGATGACAGGTTACTACAGAGCACGTTGGCAGCTTATCTTGTAAGACCAGAAATTAAAAACAAAAGTATGCAATTTAAGTGGAGTATTAGTAGCGTTGCAATCATTTTACGTGCAAGGCTAGACGGACAATACGAACTTTTAGATGAAAGAATAGAAGACAATGAAGATCAGTGGCAAAATTTATAGAAATTTACCCACTAGTGAGACATATCGTAGTGCATTTATGATTCAGCAACTTTTCTGGTAAAGAAAACAACGGAGTAGCATTGCTCTGGAATGTAAAGATTAGACGTTAGTAGATTTAGTGTTCTACGTTCACTGGTACGATTAATCATAATGGCGTGGAAAGAGTTATTCACATTCGTATGCAAGTATGGCTACAAACTTGGATTTTATAATTGCTTTTCTCCTTTTTGAAATACTGATGTGAATTAGTAAATCCTACTCAACACCTCTAACGTATTACATGAATAGAAATTATTCTGTACAATAGTAGGCCAAGGAGAAATTTGTTCATTTTGTTTTAAAATTGAGCTTCGCTGTTTGCAGACAGTTTATATCATCAGGAACCGAGGAAAAATAGTGATGGCTGTACTGTGCAGCGTTTTTGTGCAAAATTCAACCTTAATGTGGAATAATTAATGGCATTTTACCTTCTGGTATTCGAATGATGAACGTGATTGTTTCGTTTTAACGCTAGTGGATTACTTAAAAACACTCTTTATGAGGGAATGCACGGTAGTGTGAGGCAACCTAAACTCATTATACACATATCTACAAGATGGCGAGCACCCCATATTATTCTCACATCACGTTTTTGAGCAATGAAAACTTCCTTTCGTAAGAAAGAATCACCACACAAAATTATTCCTTACGAAGTTATTGAATTAAAATATGCGAAATATGTTAACTTACAGATTTTTCTTCCCCGAATATTTGCAATATAATTCGAATTTCAAATTTAGCCGAACTGAGGTGTTTCAGGAGCTCAAAAATGTGTATTCTCGAGGATCAATTCTCATAATTATTGACATTGAAAAAATGTTGAGGTTCCCACCCTAGTGTTCATTTCCTCTCCACGTGTCACGTGACTATTAATACTGTAGTACCTCTAGATTCTCAGGAACTGAATAAGTGGCTTTGTGAAATGAGGTATGCCACCGTTGTAGCAAAGTGCTTAGTAATACTTCTTCCGTTGTTGGACGTATATTTGAAATGATTAGAATACCAGCGCCATCTGAAAAAAAATTATGTTTTAGATTAAATATAACTGTAATATTTGCGAAATAATAAGGCTGGAGGAAAATATAGAAAAAAAAAAAACACTGCAGGCGTTGCCAATGACTTGCGAAATTTCGATTCATCTACCTTTGTACAAGAAAATAATATTTATAAATATTATAGTTCGACATTTGTTTATGATATTTTAGTGCATTATCCACTAATACTTGTACTGTACAATCATCTGTGAGCGAAACAGTTCATAGAGTAAAAAGTAATTATACAGCAGCTTTGTGTGTAACGTAGTTTCATTTCTAAGACAAATTAATGGCAGCAAAATTGTCGAGAGATTATTGCGTTTCTGAGAATGACTCGTCTCGCATAATACTGTGCGTTACAAAATGTTACTGAAGCATCACTGAGTTTGTACGTCCTGCTGTAATGTATGGTTGGTTTAGTTTCTTACAAAAATTATCTTCAAAGTATTCATATCACATAACGCTTTGTTAAGTTCTTGAATAAGGAAGTTTAAAAACCATGTCTTCGTAGTACCAGGACAATAAATACAGAAAAAGACCCACAAAGAAACTTTGGTGAACAGCTCTCGTATAAATTACGATGAAAGTTATCGCACCTTTATAGCACAGTGATGATTCCAGAAACGCTTATTCCATTCAAAAACAACCACTGGTGACTCCCTAAGAAATGTGGTGGAACACTGAGATAGCGCGAATCAACGTGATTTATATGTGGACGATGCCAGCTGGGCAACCCGAGAGGACGCTGTGAATATTGATGCGGAGGAAACCGAAATAATTTTTCACCGGTTTGGTTGTAAGTTATTCTAAGAATGCTGTTGTTGGAGAAAGTTAACACGAAGAAATGCAGCGTGTTGACCTTCAGGTAATGACCACACAGGGCATCCAACTACAAATTGATGAGAGTTGCTGGCTCGTGTCTCTCACACTTCAGTCGTTTTCGTAATAGTGTGCAGAGAGACGAGAAGAGGTTATTACACAGCTTTAGTAGACTTGTGCTTGGACTCGGTAGCGAGCACAAAAAGCCAAAGATGGAACATTATTGCCAGCCATAGAAATGTCATCTGCAACAACGATAATTAGTTTATTAGTACTGCGGACCTCCTTTTTTATTTATGTGGCTTTCTTAAGTCAAGTTCTGTGTTACGTGACCGTAGTGTTCATAGCTGCTTTATTGTTATTGAAGATGTTTCAAACCGTCTGTACAGGAAACAGGGAATTGTCTATTTTTGTTCTCAATTCGGCTTCTTTTTATTGGTGTAAATATCATCAGCGGTCTGTAAAGAAACATTTATGTAGATGGGCTGGCCTTCCAAATCTAAAACCATTTCCTTACAAACGATATTGAGGTGTGATTTTACTTACGATATTTTGCGCCTGATTATCGCTCTCGTCCTGAAATGTCGCCTTCCCGAAAATTTTTTACGTATTCCCTAACGTGGCCTTGCTTTTTTTGCCTAGTCTCACGTCGATTTGCAGCATAACATATTATTTCACATGAAATACGACGCAATGTAGCACCACTACTGTGTGTTTGCGTACTTGGGCGTGGCTCGCGCAAAACGTATAAAATAAAATACACTCCGTCACATTGTTTTATGGGACAGATTTTCTCCAATGAAATTTAATTCGTAATTCGCAAACTTTTAGTTATGAAGTAGCCATTCAAACGTTCAGTTCTTCGGAAATGAGTGGAACTGCCGACGGGAAATGTAAAACTTAATTCAGAGAGGGTTAGAAAAGTGAACACATAGGGATGTCGAGCTTTTGAAAAACTTGTCAAAAAGTTTCACAATGATGAAGCGTATCACGCAGTGTTTAGATCAGGTTAATATTTTGGTGAAGGAATCAAAACAGGAGCGTTATATGCTCAACGAAAAAAAATAGTCATCCCTAGATAAATCATTACAAGCGTACTTTAATACCATATAATTCCTCATCTGGACTTGATAACCACCTACATTCCGATAGGAAATGAGTCCACAGTTTTGTGCAGATGCGTCGCGTCCAGGTTAAGCCTCTCGATGAGGATTTGATACCGCAATTTCACCAAATTGTAGGAATGTTGATGTCGGTGTTTCACTCGCTGTTCCAACACCCACAGATTTTCTCTGGGGTTAACTAACAAGATTTTGAAGGCCATTAGTGATTTAATATGGTGGTGGATTGCTCTGAAACAAGTCACGTAGTCTTCCAATCTGATGAAATATGACTGATCTACTTGAAAGATGGGAGTATCAGTAGCATATTCATCAAGGAGATGTTGACTGGAAGACAACACCTGATTATTCAGAATGTTTAAACATATTTGATGGCTCATGTTAGTGGTCACCTCACTGAGCGGGCGCAATTCGGGATAAGGAAAACACCCTCAAAGCATCACAGACAAAACTGCGGCCGGAGTTGGCCTTGCACACATTCGGAATGAAATGTTTCGTTTGGCCTTCGGTGCACTCGATGGCGTGCGTTAAGTGAAAATAGGCGAAAACGATATTCGCTAGACCACGTTACATTCTGCCGATCACCTACTGTTCATGTTCGATGTTTTCTAGCCGATCAGGACGCATATCTTTATGTGTCCGTGTGAGCAATGGCCTCTTGCGACTGACCGATTCCCAATGTTCATTACATGCAGTTACTGTTACAATGTTCTCTCGCCAACAAGTGGGTATAGACCTTCATTCACTGCCTGCAATAATTCCTGTCGGGTTTCGAAGCGATTTTGTGCTACGCTTCTCCAGTCCCTATCAGTCAGGATTTTTTCAGACCACAGTTCACGGTCACATGTGTTACACAGCTGCTTGCAGACACGTTGAACAATCCGCGAAACACCAACAAACCCAGCAACTTCACACACAGTATAGGCACGGGCACGACCAAACACGATTGCCCCTTTTTGCCACTCTGTCACGTCCTCACATTTATCATGTTTACGTACAATGTTCCACAGATCCCTATTTCCTTTACGCTAGTGTTCAGGCACTGCGTGACTCTATCACCACGGCACCTGTAAAGGCTTAATGATTTATCTCCACGTGCGCACGGAAGAGCATAACCTTTTGTCCGTTCTGCTTTTGGTGTTTGAGAATAATTATTACTGTAATATAAAATAATGACAAGGTTGGCGGAAGATATTAAGAATCTAGAGGAACAGCTATCAGCTAGATTATCTCCTTTTATCATGTTACAACAAAAATCACAAAAACACTGTTATGTTGTGAACACAACAGAAACTTTACGTGACCTCATGCAACACGCGCGTTTAGACAGTTTGATAACGAGCACTGGAAGGTGCATGGTGACGACTGTTGTCACAAGAAGGCACAAGTATTCAGTACTTCTATAGACAATCTGCATGGAAGTTGTGATTAGGGGAGACTGTGACAGGTTGTCACGATTGTGATTGTAATTTTAAAGAGGCAGTTCTCACAGGTTTATCTTATGTCCTTAGGATATCTCGTAATATGTAACCTCGGCAATTTTTTTTTACAAATCTGAGGACGTAGTAGCTCCTTGTGTTCCAGAGAAAATGTTGTGCAGGAATAAATAATTATAACAACCTGCCACCAGGTTTTACATATTATAGAAAAATTTTGATTTAGTTTAGCTACGTTAGAGCTCACTCTTACGTTTTTCACATGTATAAAATTTGTCTGACCTTGGGATTCATAATTCGTTTTTCCTTAGTTTTACTGTTAGCAACATTTCTGTCTGCAGTGAAATGGGGCCCGTTATATTCATGTTCGAAATTTCATGAACTTCAAAATTATGTCTTCCGAGAAATGTTATCAAAGTATCGAAAAAGATTCAACAGATATTCGCATGGAGCCAGCAGCTCATCCTAAACTGGTCACTCCTAGCTATCGTAACGAAAGAGATTGGTGACTTTTACACAAAAATGTTAGCAAACCACCCATCTCCGGCCCTTCCATTACCTTCCCAGGATTTAAGAGACGTACTATAATTTGCCACACAGATATCATAACCAACGTTTTCATTCTGTTTCGCGAGAAAGCGTAGTAAACATCGGCAGCTCGGAGGCCATATTGCTTTAATTCCTTTCACTGCCGTCATAAAGGAAATTTCCTCTGCTTGGAAAGTATCCACCATTTTTGGAGGGTCGAACTGCCATTTCATCGTATACATCTACCTGGAGAACCAACGCGAGATGAAGAAATTCCACAGGCTGGCCCAGTGAACTGGACGTGATCAAGAGACAGACAGTGCTTAAGACTTTGTGACATTCGTTCTTAGTAATATGAGCGCGCATGGCAACGTGTTACTGATGTAGGCATACAGAATTGTCACCATCTATTTGAACATGATGGGCTCCTATGTTAAACTTCGGTTGCTAAGTGATATGTGATGAGCAGCATATGTTGACTTTTCCCTGTTCCAAGAGCTATGGACAGAGACTTGGCCCAATTTTTTATAGTTGTACTGCGTATGTAGCCCTACCAACCAATACAGTCAGAGGAGCAGTGATTATAGTGTGCAATGTCAGTGCAGTAAAAGACGTCGTTTCCTTGCAGTCAGCACAAACTGAACCATCCCGTCTCCAGCCAACCTGATTTAGGTTTTCCGTGATTTCCCTAAATCGTCTCAGGCAAATGCCGGGATGGTTCCTTTGAAAGGGCACGGCCGATTTCCTTCCCAATCCTTTCCTAACCCGAGCTTGCGCTCCGTCTCTAATGACGTCGTTGTCGACGGGACGTTAAACACTAACCACCACCACCACCACCACAAACTGAACCAGACGAGGCTGACTGTCTTCAACAGCAACCAGACCCTAAACCGGAGATCACAGAGCGAGATGAAGATGGTGTCAGAAGAAAAGGTAATATGGATCTCGAAGACATGGTTGTACCTACAGCCACCTACGTTACTAAACGTCACATCTCCATCCCGTCATCTGTACTAACAGTACATGGGTTCAGACTAGTACATGGGATCTGTAAGTTGGCTGGCGCAGACCAACAACGAGAGCGCTCACAGTCTCATTCTGAGACAATCATGCCGTTCTTTCTGGATAGATATGAGCACATCACTGCAGTGTAGATTTCAACGGTGTTCTTGTGAGGGAGGACCAATATTCAAATTATACCACCTCTCCTGAACCACATGACTTAGTACGTTCACTCAACCTCGTAGTCATCAGGTAAGTGTTGTACCGTTGATCACCTGGAATATACACTATGTGATAAAAAGTATCCGGACACCCCCAAAAACTTACGTTGGTCATGTTGGGTGCAATGTGCTGCCACCTACTGCCAGGTACTCCATATCAGCGACCTCAGTAGTCATTAGACATCGTGAGAAAGCAGAATGGGGTGCTCCGCGGAACTCACGGAATTTGAACGTTGTCACTTGTGTCATATGTCTGTACGCCAGATTTCCACTCTCCTAAACATCCCTAGATGCACTGTTTACGATGTGATAGTGAAGTGGAAACTTGAAGTGACACGTACAGCACAGAAGCCCACAGGCCGTCCTCGTCTGTTGACTGTCAGAGACACTGCCGACAGTTAAAGAGGGTCGTAATGTGTAATAGGCAGACATCTATCCAGACCATCACACAGGAATTCCGCAGCATCAGGATCCACTGAAAGTACTACGACAGTTAAGCGGGAGCTGAGAAAACGTGGATTTCATGGTCGAGTGGCTGAACAGAAGCCACACACGACGCCGGTAAATGCCAAACGATTCCCCGCTTGGTGTGAGGAGTGTAAACATTGGATGATTGAACAGTGAAAAAATATCGCCGATGGCAGGGTGTGGGCATGGCGAAAGCCCAGTGAACGTCATATGCCAGCGCGTGTATTGCCAACAGTAAAATTCGAAGGCGGTGGTGTTATGGTGTGGTCGAGTTTTTCATGCAGGGGGCTTGCACCACTTGTTGTTTTGCGTGGCACTATCAGAGCACAGTACCTTCTTGCTTCCCACTGTTGCAGAGAAATTTGGGGATGGCGATTACATCTTTCAACGCGATCAAACACCTGTTCATAATGCACGGCCTGAGGCGGACTGGTTACAATACAATAACATCCCTGTAATCGAGTGGCCTGCACGGAGTCCTGAACTGAATCCTATAGAAAACCTTAGAGATGTTTTGGAACGCCGACTTCATGCCAGCCCTTACCGACCGACAAGGAAACCTCTCCTCAATGCAATGCTTGTCTTGAAACCACTCCGCCACAGGCTGTGCATTATGAACAGGTGCTCGATCGCGATTGGTATGTTGTTTGAGTTCAGACCTCTAGAAAGCAGCAGCATCTGTGAACTGAGACTAGTCACAGCCAGCCCATGTGAATACCTGTCCCATGCTTTCCTATGGATTGTTATAATAGGCGAAGTTAGTTCGTACTCTGGTATCTCAGATGCATTCCGTCACATAAAATTAAATTTATCATTTATACTTTAATCCGTTGAGTTCGGTGGGCTGCCTTAAAACAGACTTTGTTCTTCCCTAAATCGCTCCAGGCAAATGCCGCGATGGTTTCTGTGAAAGAGCACAGCCGACTTCCTTCTCTGTCCTTCCCTAATCCGATGAGACCGAAGACCTCGTTGTCTGGACTCCTCCCGCAAACAAGCCAACCCAACCCACAAAGTCGTCTCTGTAAATTTGGGAGATGTCTAATTACAGCGTCCATCAGACGACGAAGTGCAACCTCCCGAGAAAGCTTGATCGGGACTGGGAAAAGAACCTAATTAAACTTTTTTGGGGACAACTGTGTCTATTATCTTAGTTGGAAAATTAGTTCTCCTGGAAATACGACATCGATTTTGATCCGATGGTGGCATGTACCGCCTGGTGGGATGGTTGGTGGACTGATAATGGTTTCAACGTAGTCCGCCAAGAGATAGCTAATGGCAGAGTGCTTCCTACATCAAATTGAGAGAGTTTGAATGGGGTCAAATTGTAGCCTCCCGAGGGGCGGGACGGTGCTTTCGGAGAACTGCCACACAAATAGGATGAACTGCGCCAGTTGTACAACGATGATGGTACCAGTGGTCACGTGAACATTCTCAGACTCATAGATGAGGTTATGAACATCCATGCAGTACAGACGCCCCCGGGATCGTCATATCGTAAGGGAAGCGTGCTGGATCGTGCAGCTATCACCGAGGAGGGCTTGTGAGAGGATACGTGTCAACACCAAGTGTTACGAACGGATTATTAGCAATGGGATTTTGGGCACGCACAACTATAGTCCATTTCCCACTCACGCCAAAGCATTGACGTGCACGCGTCTGAATTACGTCCCATAATTGTTCGATAGGTTCCTGTAGAGCGATCTGAGTGGCCAAATCATTGGCTCGAATTACCCAGAAGGTTCTTCGAATCAATAGCGAGCAGTCCAGTCCCAGTGACATAGCGCATTGTCATCCATAAAAATTCCATCGTTGTTTGGCAACATGATGTTAATGGATGGCTGCAAATGGCCTCCAAGTAGCCAACATTACCATTTTCAGTCAATGATCGGTCCAGGTCGTCCAGAGAACACAGTCGATTCCATGGAGACACAGCTCATACCATTATGGAGCCACCACGAGCTTGCTGACAACTTGAGTCCATGGCTAAGTGTGCTCTGCGCCACACTCGAACTGTACCATCGGTTCTTACCAACTGAAATAGGTACTCATCTGACCAGGCTACGGTTTACCAGTCGTCTAGGGTCCAATCAATACGCTCACGTCAGAGGTTCACTAGGAAGACGGAATGGCGCGCCGTGGTCTTCAGCGATGAAAGAAAATTCTGTGCACACATAAATAATGATCATTAGCATATACGACGCAGACCTGGTGAGCGCCGTCTCGTAGTGTACGTTCGTCCAAAGCTCACTGTCCCCACCCCAAGCCTTGTGGTCTGGGGTGCGATAAACCGAAACAGTCTTTCACCTTTGATATTTCTGGAGGGGAAGCAAGCCAGCGCTTGATATGGGTAGAAAGTTGTTAGACCAGTTCTTGCAACAGAAGGGTAGTGCAATGTTCCAGCAGGATAATGCTCGTCCATTGCACGTGAAACTGAACTTGTTCTGCAAGAAGTACAGCAACTTCCTGACCTGCAGCTCTCATTACTTGTCTCCCATCGAGCACGTGTGGGGTACGATGGGACTCGTGTGACACATCAGCCAAACACTCGTACAGAGCTACGTGAACAGGTCGAACAAGTGTGGCATAGCGTATCCCAGGACAGTATTCACCATCTGTACGGTCGACTCCATTGGGCTCCAATATGGGTGCTTCAGCGTGGGTCTGTGCCTGCTACCGCAGAACCGATTGTCCAGTTGATCTTGTGAGTTAACGAGCATTTCGCTCTCATTTAGGTATATGGCCAATAGAGTCAGCCTTCAGGAATTGTGAAACAAACCCTGTCGTCCAGGACCGGAAGCACAAAGAGCGCAGATACCCCACGAGATGGGAAAACTCACAGGCGTCTATTGTCTATTGAGGCCTAAGTGCTGTAGTGTTTGTGTGACACAGACGAGAACCTACGTCATATCGAAACCCAGTAGAAGTCTTTTGTGGCCAAGGAGACGTAGCAATGTTAAATATTGTGGACTTAAGATGCGCCATAAAGGGGAACATGTATGGAAACTATTTAATTCTGTAGCAGTGCAAGGAATGAAGCCACAGTAATTTTAATCTGCCATCCTCCATAAATTTTCATGGTGATAACAATAAAACTTGAATATTGATTATATCTATAATAGTTTAGAATTTACTGTTAAAATGGAATTAACAAGCTTTGTAACAAAGACCTGAATACTAAAATCTGAAGGCTTTGGTCGACCTTAACGATCGACATTTCATATAGAAGCGCATCATTAAAATGATAAACGTTGTAAATATCAACTCTCTTACTTTATTTCTTGAAAATGTATAGTAAATTTAAATTATCAGTATTTCAATTAAGCATCAGATCATCATTTCCTCCACACAAAACACATTGAAAGATGACAGCATGACACCTTATTGAATCATTAGGTAATAGAATAGTTGTTGCAAAGTTTAGTGCATAATATTTACTTATAGACCGGCAGTCCGGAACCGCGCGACCGCTACGGTCGCAGGTTCGACTCCTGCCTTCGGGCATGGATGTGTGTGATGTCTTTAGGTTAGTTAGGTTTAAGTAGTTCTAGGGGACTGATGAGCACAGATGTTAAGTCCCATAGTGCTCAGAGCCATTTTAACCATTTGAATAGTTACTTGCGTTCTTTATTTATTTATCAGAAAGTACATTGGTGCAAGGCTACTGGCCTTTACATTCAAACTTAAGAAGGAAGTTGTATTGGTTTTATGTAAACAACTTCAACATTTATTATGTAATGGATATTTTTGTTATTTTATTTAGAAAGTGAAAGTGGTCAAGCTTTGATTATTTAAATGTGTTAAAATGTAAAGTAATGTAGAATAAGCTATAGCCAATCAGATCGACTGCTTTAGGAAAGGGAACTGCGCTAGTCAGTTGAGCGAAGATGTTCGGAGCGTGGGAAACATGGCCGACGACGGGCAGAGGGCAGTGCTGGGGCAGACGGGAAAGCGGACAGTTCAGTTCGGCTGGAGACACGGAAGGGTACAGTTCGGATTGAGACGCGAAAGCGGACAATCGGTCTTTGAGCAGCTGGGAGGTGAGACGACAAAATATTTCGCGTTGTGTGGTATCGCGGGACTTTGTCTCTCAGCGGAGAGCAGCCGCGCACCTGGTGTGAACTCTAACTTTTCGCGTAGTTAACTAGGTGGATTATTGGACTTGTAATTTCGCGATGAGATTCTGAATGGTCGAACTGTGCCAAATGGTAATGCGCTGGAGTGTAATCGTAATTCTAAACACGACCACTTTCGATATTTGTTTGCTTTCTGAATAAACATTATTGTAAACAAATCGCAACTGTATGGCGTACACCATTTATGGGTCGTTAATTTAGTTTCCGATATTATTATTAATGTTATTATACGTAATATTAACTATGTATTTCGCAAACTTGCCATCACTTTTTGACATGTTGTGTAAATTTTGCTCTCTTTCTTTGTGCTCTGTTATTATTGACTGAATAAGATTCTTCAAGAGTTTTGAAGAACTTTTTGTTGAGCCGGAATGTCGGGCTCTTCCTTTAGTTCACTGTACACCAGATTGGAGTCCCCTTTTTGTGTATCTTTGTATGTGACCTAAGACAAAGTGCTTATGGTTCAAAAATGGTTCAAATGGCTCTGAGTACTATGGGACTTAACATCTATGGTCATCAGTCCCCTTGAGCTTAGAACTACTTAAACCAAACTAACCTAAGGACATCACACAACACCCAGTCATCACAAGGCAGAGAAAAAAGTGCTTATGGACTCAATACTAAAATCTTGGTTTTAGGAAAGCGAGTAAGAAGTTTATCTTACTTGAGATGAGTTGAATCTCTTTTTGTATTACGCTTGTTGGATCATTAGGTAATTTTGTCTTGTTGTAAGCTTGGAAGAAGTTTTAAGTTTTCAGTGTATATGTGTGAACATACGTCTTTCCTGCACCAGATTAACCGTATCTGTGAGAGTACATGACGTTGACAAAATGGTGACATATGGAAGTTTGGGTCTGTCAGCGGAGCATGATCGGTTACGCGGTTAAGGCGACCACTTGTGTACAGCAGGATATTCGAGTTCGAGTTCCGATTCAGCACAAATTTTCATTGTCACGGAAACGTTGAGTAGATGGAGTTTCCCCATATTCTAAATGCATATATTATTCTTGTATTTCGTACAGCTGACAATAACAGCTGTGCCTGTTCTTTCAGACGTGCATGCAAGTCTGAAAGACATTTCGGAGTACATCGTAACAACACAGGCACTGCAATACGGTATTTCATGCCCTATAAACGAGTCCACCACTTTAGTCATACGTCTCCCCCTGTGCGAGATTCACAGTGTCTATGAGAGTATAGGATGCAGACGAAACGGTGACGTATGGAAGCTTCGATCTCTTCAGGGTGCGTGTTCAGATAGCGAAAGCGGTTAAGGTGACCGCTCTCGTAAAGCGGGAAATGCGGATTCGAGGCCCACTCCAACACAAATTTTCATTGTCACTAGTACATTGTGCAGCTGGAATTCCACCATATTATAAAACGTTAATATGATTCTTGGTTTCCGTACATCCGACGATTGCAGCAGAGTAAATAGAAACAACAAAGGTGCTGAAACAAGTTGGTATGATATATATATGTTACCTTGCAGTTGTGGTTGTTCCCAGAACAGACTGCTGAAAACCAAGAAATTCATCTTCTAAAACGATGGAGCACCGATTCATTGGAGCACTAATGTTCAGCGCTACCTGAGTGACGAACGTTCACATCGATGGACTGGGTGTATTGATGAAGATGATGTGACTCACCTCCCTTGGCTCCTTGAGGATACCTCAAGAAATGTGTTTACGTACCCGCACTGTCAGAAACAGTTGAGGGAACCCATCAGTGCTGCTGTGATATTAATTAACAAAATCTTGCTAAATAAGATAGGGAACGAACTTGACAGACACTCGGACAAGATACTATCTTCGTGAGATTACGTTTTATTCATGGATCACTCATATTTGCACATGTAATAACTTGAAAAATATATAGCTTTGCGAACGTTTTAATCTTTTATAGTAACCCAACTTCGAGCACGTTTCAAAAATAGTTTTACGAACTTGGCGAATAATTTTTTTACCACAAAAGAATAAAAAAAGTTAACAAAAAGTATATACCAGAAGCGTTCGTGTTCGAGTTATTAATAAAAGTTTTCAATTTAGGTCATTGGAGCTCTTCAATACGAATCGTAAAAAGTGCTCCAAATGTCCTCCCCCTACTTGTAACAAGTACCCACTCGCCGTACCTTGCAGTGTCACACCCTTACAAATTGTTGAGTGGTACTTAAGTAAATAAATCAGTGAAATCAAAGTGAACTAGAAATTAGAATATAAATGAAAAACTTGGTTTAGTTTAGAGAGTTACATACTCGCAAGCAGCGGGCCGAACAGCAGAACAGAAGAAACAATGACCGTGAAGTCAGCAACTTCCACATAAGCGGGCGCTGTCGATTCAGCCGTCAGGGCATCGCCCGACCGGCTCACGTGTTTCTCAGTTGTCGTATGTGAGCAAAGGCCCTCGCCTACATCCCAAGAGCCAATGACCGACGTTAAGAAGATTCTTCGAGAAGCTTTTCAACGTGACAGAAGAGGCAATGACCGGCTCACGTGTTTTTTAAGTCGTCACATGTGATCAAAGGCCCTCACCTACATTCCAAGAGCCAACGACCGACGTTAAGAAGATTCTTCGAGAAGCTTTTCAACGTGACAGGCGAGGCAATGACCGTGAAGTCGTTCACCTCCAGTAAACTGAAGTGAATAAATACGCGAGACGCAGTGGGCCAGACAGATGAAGTCAGATGAAGACGGAGACGGAGACGAAGACGGAGACGGAGAGAAGAGACGAAGAAGACGAAGAAGTTTTCAGTCAGTTTCGGTGCTGAAGACCGTCATGCAAGAAGAGACTGCATCATGCACAGACGCACCAAGTCCGCCGCTGTAATGGAATAGCAAGCAGCAGCCGCGGCGCCAGAAGACAGAAGTTAAAAGGTATTTGAAGTCTGGTTTTTACATACCCGGGTGACTCGTGAGGACGGGAAGGAGACGGCCTCACATCAGTAGTCACCTGTGAGCTGGGATGAAGACCTGACAGCCGAAGACTGGCAAGCGGGAGTCCGTGGTTCGAGTCCGCCACACTGGCCTTCCCCCGCCGCACCGCTCCGCTGGCCGACGCAGAACACACGCGGCCGCTTAGAGAAGAGAAACACTGGGACGCGACACCCAAGATATCATCCGATGCACGATTTCGCTCGCAATAATTAAACGGGCCACCTCGCGCTGCGCGTCTCCAGTCAACTGGGCGAGACAGCGACACGAGATACACACCGCTACGCGTAATCAGACGCCGCCGCCGCCGCCGCCGCCGCCGCTGCCGCAGCAGAAGACTTCACAAACGACACAGCTGCCGCTCTCCGAACCAGAACATCCCGTAAGATACAGTTGTACAAATCTTCAATAAAAGTTATCTTATGTAAAATGATGTTTCATTCGACCTCATACCCGAGCCAAGGAAGAACCCACCCTGCCCACATGTTGTTAAGAGAGAAAAGTTAATTTATTTAATATTTTCACCCTGACAGAATGCTTTAGAATGCTCAACCTGACAATTGACTTGCATCAAAAGAGAAAACTCAGTTGCATTTAGTAACACAGAAGTGCCACATTTAGTATCACAACTGTTACAAAATACACCCTAACGATTTCGCAGGTCTCCATGAACCATCGATGAAATCTTACTGCATATACTTATTGCTTAAAGTGACCCAGAGATAATAATTCAAAGAACTGAGGTTGGGGCTATGTGCAGGTAATGGCCATGGTTTCCCTGCACCTATCCACCTGTCACGATAAATGATCGGCAGTTTGTGTAACAAACCATCGTCAAAAGTTTTCCTGTGGTGGGCGATTGGCAGGCATAATATCCTACACAAGTCGAAGATGATACGGCTACGTAAGTTGCTCGTGAAGTATCCTCCATGCTGAATTTTGAGGGGTACGACATACCAGGGTCACTTGTCATGCACTGATACTTGCTTCTCTTCGACAACCAGTAGAACGTGCTCTTCCTTGTTAGGCGTACAAGCGATACGCAGTCCTCCTCAGTCAACAGTCTGCCGTGCTACGGATCCCGTCTCGGCAATGCGACTATACACAGCACTAAAGTTTGGTCGACTCGTACAGCAAACGACGTTTGATATAGAAGTGTAGCCCTGTCTCCGTTGCCATTCGTGCCACCGTACATAAAAACTGTGTCTGCCCGCTGGCGACATGACTGTCCTCTCATTTTTGAACGGAGAACTTTTAGCTAACTCACTACCTGTAGTACACATACGCAATAGATACGCTGGATAGAGACAAATGACGGATGCAAACAAGTGTGCATCTACATACATACTCCACAACTCACTGCGCGGCTCTTGGCTGAGAGTACCCCGTAACACTATTAGCCATTTCCTTTCCTGTCCCGCTCCCAAATAGAGTGAAGGAAAAACGACTATGTATATACCTCTATATGAGATCTGATCTCTCGTATCTCATCTTCGTGGTCCTTATGAGCAGTGTATCTTGGAAGCAGTAGAGGTTGTTCTGCAATGAGCTTGAAATGACGGTTCTGTTAAATGTTCTCAGTAGTATTCCTCGAAAACAATATCACCTCCTCTCCAGATATCCCCATCTGTGTTCGCGAAGAATTTCCGTAAATCTAGCATGTTTTCAGAAACTACCAGCAGCCCCCCTTTGAACTGCTTCGATGTCTTCGTTTAATCCGACCTGGTACTGATCCCAAACACTCAGGTATTACTCAAGCATAGGTCGCACTGGCGTCCTATGTGCGGTCTCCTTTACAGGTGAATCACACTTTCCTAGAATTCTAATAAACCGAAGTCGACCGTTCACCTTCCCTCCCACATCCCTCGTATGCCCGTTCCATTTCCTATCGCTTGCATTGCTACGCCATGATATTTAATTGATTTGACTGTGTCAAGGAGGATACTACTAATGCTGTATCCGAATATTACTTGTTTGATTTTCCTGTTCATCCGCATTAAGTTACATTGTGCTACATTCAGATCTAGCTGATATTCACCAAACCAACTAGACACTTTTTCTAAGTCATCTTGTGTCCTCCTACAGTCAATCTATTTCGACATATTACCGTGCACCACAGCATCATCATCAAACAGCCGAAGATTGGTGCTACCTTGTTGGCCAAATCACTTATGTTTACAGAGAATAACAGCGATTCTCTCATACATCCCTGGGCACTTCTTACGACATTCTTGCCTGTAATTCACACTCGTTATCGAGGACAACATACTGGGTTCTATAACTTAAGAAGTCTTCGAGCCTTTCACGTATCGGTGAATCTATTCCATATGCACGGACTTTAACTGCAAGCAATGGGGCACCATGTCAGTTCTTTCCGGCGATCTAGACATATGTTATCTGCCTGTTGCCCTTCCTCCATCGTTCGCAGTATATCATGTGAGGAAGAGCAAGCTGAGCTTCGAACGAGCGACGCTTTCTACATCCAGGATAGTTTGTGGATGTAAGTTTCTCGGTCTCTAGAACATTTATTATATTCGAACCGAGAGTGTTCAAGGATTCTACAGTAAAACGATGTTAGGGATATTGGTCTGGAATTTTGCAAGTTTGTACTTTTGCCCTTCTTATATACAGGGTGTTACAAAAAGGTACGGCCAAACTTTCAGGAAACAATCCTCACACACAAAGAAAGAAAATGTGTTATGTGGACATGTGTCCGGAAACGCTTACTTTCCATGTTAGAGCTCATTTTATTACTTCTCTTCAAATCACATTAATCACGGAATGGAAACACACAGCAACAGAACGCACCAGCGTGACTTCAAACACTTTGTTACAGGAAATATTCAAACTGTCCTCCGTTAGCGAGGATACATGCATCCACCCTCCGCCGCTTTGAATCCCTGATGCGCTGATGCAGCCCTGGAGAATGGCGTATTGTATCACAGCCGTCCACAATACGAGCACGAAGAGCCTAGAGGTACCGGGGTTGCGTAGACAAGAGCTTTCAAATGCCCCCGTAAATGAAAGTCAAGAGGGTTGAGATCAGGAGAGCGTGGAGGCCATGGAATTGGTCCGCCTCTACCAATCCATCGGTCACCGAATCTGTTGTTCAGAAGCGTACGAACACTTCCACTAAAATGTGCAGGAGCTCCATCGTACGTGAACCACATGTTGTGTCGTACTTGTAAAGGCACATGTTCTAGCAGCACAGGTAGATTATCCCGTATGAAATCATGATAACGTGCTCCATTCAGCGTAGGTGGAAGAATATGGGGCCCAATCAAGACATCACCAACAATGCCTGCCCAAACGTTCATAGAAAATCTGTGTTGATGACGTGATTGCACAATTGTGTGCGGATTCTCGTCAGCCCACACATGTTGATTGTGAAAATTTACAATTTGATCACGTTGGAATGAAGCCTCATCCGTAAAGAGAACATTTGCGCTGAAATGAGGTTTGACACATTGTTGGATGAAACATTCGCATAAGTGTACCCTTGGAGGCCAATCAGCTGCTGATAGTGCCTGCACACGCTGTACATGGTACGGAAACAACTGATTCTCCCGTAGCACTCTCCATACAGTGACGTGGTCAACGTTACCTTGTACAGCAGCAAATTCTCTGACGCTGACATCAGGGTTACCGTCAATTGCACGAAGAATTACCTCGTCCATTGCAGGTGTCCTCGTCGTTCTAGGTCTTCCCCAGTCGCGAGTCATAGGCTGGAATGTTCCGTGCTCCCTAAGACGCCGCTAAATTGCTTCGAACGTCTTCCTGTCGGGACACCTTTGTTCTGGAAATCTGTCTCGATACAAACGTCCCGCGCCACGGCTATTGCCCCGTGCTAAACCATACATCAAATGGGCATCTGCCAACTCCGCATTTGTAAACATTGCACTGACTGAAAACCGCGTTGAACACTAACCTGTTGATGCTACGTACTGATGTGCTTGATGCTAGTACTGTAGAGCAATGAGTCGCATGTCAACACAAGCACCGAAGTCAACATTACCTTCCTTCAATTGGGCCAACTGGCGGTGAATCGAGGAAGTATAGTACATACTGACGAAACTAAAATGAGCTCTAACATGGAAATTAAGCGTTTCCGGACACATGTCGACATAACATCTTTTCTTTATTTGTGTGTGAGGTATGTTTCCTGAAAGTTTGGCCGTACCTCTTTGTAACACCTTGTATAGGAGTCACCTGCGCTTTTTTCCAGTCGCTTGGAACTTTGCGCTGGGCGAGGCATTAGTGAGAAATGTAAACTAGGTACGGGCTAGTACTGTTGAGCACTCTTTGAAATCCGAACTGAGATTCTATCCGGATGTGCTGACTTAGTTGTTTTCAACTCTTTCAGGTGATACTTTACGCCAGGGATATTTATTACTATGTCATCCACACGCGGGTCTGATCGTCGGTCAAACGACGGTATGTTTGTACGGTTCGCATATGTGAAAGATTTTTTGAACGTGAAATTTAAAACTTCTGCTTTCATTTTACTATCTTCATCTGCCACACCAGACTGGTTAACAAGTGGTTGGATGGAAGCCTTAGACCCACTTAGAGACTTTGTATAGGATCAGAATTTTCTCGGTTTCTCTGCCTGATCCTTTGCTAAGGTATGACGGTGGTAGTAGTTGTGTGCTTCGCGTGTAGATTTTTTCAGAGAAACACGAAGTTCTACTAATCTCTGCTTGTCGTCCTTTTCCCGCTCTTTTTTGGACCGAGAAGGCAACAATCACTGCTTTCTCAATATTTTCCGAATTTAACTGCTGATTCATGGCGGGACTTTTCTGTCCTTCACCCACTTACTAGTCACATAATTCTTCAGACCACGATTTAAAATCTGCTTCAACTTTGCCCATAGCTTCTCTAATTTCATCTTATGGTAACTAAGTGTTATCAGTTCACTGTCTAATTGAGATGCTAACGACTGCTCATCTGCTCTTTCTAGCAGAAACAATATCCTAGCCTTCTTAATTTATTTCCTAACTTTCGTAACCATAGCTGCTATAATGACACCATGTTCGCTAATCCCCGCTTTTTATACTGGCGTTGTCGACAAGGTCTGTCGTAATTGTAGCTACAAGGTGTAAGACATTTGCATTGCGTGTGCGATACCGCACAAGATGCTCGAGACAGTTTTCAGAAAACGTGTTCAAAAGTACTTCGCATGACTGTGTGTCTGTAACCCTGCCATTAATTCATTGACATTCCAGTCTGTACTCTGTAGGTTAAAGTCACCTACAGCTAGTATTGCATGATCTGGATACTTACGCGCCACTAACTGTAGACTTTCTTTGAATGATTCTAGAACTGTCACTGCAGAATCGGGTGGCTAGTAAAAAGATGAAACAATTAACTTGGTTTCACTTAGAGCTGTTATAAACGACCAGATAACTGCACTGTTCCACCCAACTTCGACCTCAATAGAGAAAATACTCCGTCTTCTATGGTCTCTAATGTGTCTTCCCGATATACGTTCCATGACTCGTTAAACGTTTCAGAGCTTTCAACTCGAGTCTGAGCCAGCTCTCAATCTCGAGAATAATTTGAGCACGTGAACTGTCATAAAGGGCAGTAAATTCGGGAGTTTCGTTACGAATACTTTGACAGTTTACTGAGTTTCACAGTCGATGTGTCTTCACTCTGAACGCTTTCTGTCTTCCCATGCTCTGCACTGACTAGTGAGTGTTCGTCAAAGTACGTCAAACTACCGCCTAGGCTAGAAACCACTGTATGCACACCACAAGTACACTCCTGCCCGAGTAGCTGCTGTCTTTGTGTAGTGCACTCCTGACCTAAGAAGGAGTGCCATACATATCCCCAACCGATAATGCAGGTTTAGAAATCTGCAGCCAAGACCGTCACAGAGGAACGGTGTGGAACGGGTCAGATGGACAGAGGGGAGAGTAGCAGCGTAACACAGAGAGGAGGAGGAACAAATGGACTGGAGGGGAAAACGAGGAGAGGGGCAGAGAGAGAGGGAAAGGAGGAAGGGGACAAATAGAAGAATGGAATAAATACACACCAGGGCAACGATGGACTCAGCTAGTAATTGTGTAATTCCAGTGTAGTAAAAAGGTATGTCCATATTTATACGTCAATAAAGCCTATGTACGTGTGAAAAAACTATGTTAATTTTTAAGTCTGCCTTCGCAACTGAGTGGGTAGTGTGGCTGCTATGTGAGGGACCCGGGTTCTCTCTGCGGAACTGGTGCAGGTTTTTCCTTCGTGGTAGGAGTGGTACTGGGTACACTCAGCCTCGTGAGATCAACTGAAGAGCTAGGCGACGGATTAGTAGAGGTTTCAAGCACAAGAAGCCAAATGTTGACCCGTGGAGTGGTTTGCTGACCACATACCCCTCCATACTCCACCTGATGATGCCATTGGTGGAGGATGGTACGGCGTTCGGACGGGCCCTGTTGGCCCGTCTAGGGACAGGATACTTTACTTTCGACTTCATATTAGTACCTTTCATACTCATTGTATGAGTTTTGTGAAATTTTTGGTTTCTGACGGATTTACATTTCACAGAAGGATGGAGAAAGTAAAAACTAAGGTCAGATGCGAATGCAATGTCTAAAATCTAGGAGTTTAAGTTATTATCAAGTAGTATTAATAAAGAAATTTTTTTCGGTAGTCTGCATTTTTGACGGAATTAAATAGAGAGCCACGACATTCCGCTGATTCCGAAAAGGATTGGAAAGTAAGAAAGTCTACCTTGGCAGTTCCCTCTCTGTTCGAAAAATAAAGCTGCGGATATTTGAAGCTGACTCTTATTAACATTACTGAGTTCATCAGGAGTGTTTGCAACAATGATAAGTTGCGCTCCTCAAAACCATACAGGTTTTTACCGAGCTAAAAGTTGTTTTTTTCCCAATTACTGCTTGGACTTTCTGAGCCTTGTGACAGGACCCGCGCTGTAACGTTATTAGATGCGAACACTGCGGACGCCTTAGGCTGGTGACGCGAGCTACTGGGCTACGCCGCCCGCGGCTGACCCGCCATTGTGCCGGGATTGACGTCTGTTTGCGGTCGCCTTCCCCCTAAGCCGACAGATTACAGCCTCCGAGCCACCTGCGCCTGTTCCTCACTCAATACCCCTGCGGATGGCCGTCCGCATCTCAAGCGTAGCTGGCTGCAGTATTACGGGCTGACTACAGCAAAAGTGCGTACTCGGTCGTTAACAGATTTTTTTGTCGGTACTTATTATAAGGGGCATTCAAATCAAACGTGGTCACTAAAGTAACGCGAACGATTTTAGTAACTCAAAAGTGTAGTTATACACAGCACACATACTAAGAAATAGTCGCCAAAACTGTCGGCACATCTATCCCATTGCAACACTAGTCGGTCGATTCCATCCTTGAAGAGGCTAGTAGGCTTCTAACGGATACAGGCCTGGACCCAGTCACACACTTCGTCGTCCGTAGCGAATCAATGTCCTCTAATAGGTTGTTTTAGAGGTCGAAACACATGAAAGCCACACGGTGAAAGGACGGAACTGTACGGTGGCTGAGCCTATCCAGGACGAACATCGTCTTCCAGTGACTCGCGCCACTCAAGGATTCGTTAGCGCCATTCCACAACACTTGAACGACTCAGACATTACTCACCGTACACAGCCTTCATCCGTCGATACATTTCACGTCCTTCAACTCCCTCCGCCGCCAATTCTCGAATCACTCCTGGTTGTTCCTGTTTACTCGCCTGTATGTTGGTTAGTGGATTATACACTAATGGCCATTGAAATTGCTACACCAAGAAGAAATGCAGATGATAAACTGGTATTCATTGGACAGATATATTATATTATAGCTGACATGTGATTACATTTTCACGCAATTTGGGTGCAAAGATGCTGAGAAATCAACACCCAGAACAACCACATTTGGCCGTAATAACGACCTTCATACGCCTGGGCATTGAGTCAAACAGAGCTCGGATGGCGTGTACAGGTAGAGCTGCCATGGAGCTTAAACATGGTACCACAGTTCATCAAGAGTAGTGACTGGCGTATTGTGACGAGCCACTTTCTCGGCCACCATTGACCAGACGTTTTCAATTGGTGAGAAATCTGGAGAATGTGCTGGCCAGGGCACCAGTCGAAAATTTTCTGTATCCAGAAAGGCCCGTACAGGACCTGCAACATGCGGTCGGGCATTATCCTTCAAAAATGTAGCGTTTCACAGGCATCGAATGAAGGGTAGAGTCACGGATCGTAACACATCTGAAATGTAACGTCCACTGTTCAAAGTGCCGTCAGTGCGAACAAGAGATGACCGAGACGTGTAACCAACGGCACCCCATACCATCACGCCGGCTGGTACGCCAGTATGGCGATGACGAATACATGCTTCCAACGTGCATTCACCACGATGTCGCCAAACACGGATGCGACCATCATGATGCTGTAAACAGAACCTCGATTCATCCGAAAAAAATGACATTTTGCCATTCGTGCATCCAGGTTCGTCGTTGAGTACAACATCGCAGGCGTCCCTGTCTGTGATGCAGCCTCAAGCGTAACCGCAGCCACGGTCTCCGAACTGATAGTCCATGCTGCTGTAAACGTGGCCGAAGTGTTCGTGCAGATGGTTGTTGTCTTGGAAACGTCCCCATCTGTTGACTCAGGGATCGAGACGTGGCTGCACGATCCGTTACAGCCATGCGGATAAGATGCCTGTCATCTCGTCTGCTAGTGATACGAGGCCGTTGGGATCCAGCACGGTGTTCCGTGTTACCCTCCTGAACCCACCGATTCCATACTCTGCTGACAGTCGTTGGATCTCGACCAACGCGAGCAGCAATGTCGCGATACGATAAACCGCAATCGCGAAAGGCTACAATCCGACCTTTATCAAAGTCGGAAACGTGATGGTACGCATTTCTCTTCCTTACACGAGTCAACACAACAACGTTTCACGAAGGAAAGCCGCTCAACTGCTGTTTTTGTATGAGAAATCGGTTGGAAACTTTCCTCATGTCAGCACGTTGTAGGTGTCGCCACCGTCGCCAACGTTGTGTGAATGCTCTGAAAAGCTAATCATTTGCATATCACAGCATCTTCTTCCTGTCGGTTAAACTTCGCGTCTGTAGCACCTCATCTTCGTGGTGTAGCAATTTTAATGGCCAGTAGTGTATCTTGTGTGACCATCGTTTGTTTCGGTGTGAAACCACACTGGCGCTATGCAACATCAGACTGTGCTCACGCTTCAGTCTCTCTATTAATAGACGGAGACACCATGCCCGCAGTTACGTGGTGCCACCTTGAGTGTAAGGCAAAGGTAGACTCCGTGACCACGTTTCATTTGAATGAACCTCATGTGTTAAAGAGCAAGATGTTGACAACAGTAAGGTCTTCTCCATCACCGCAAAGAAAAGACTTCTGCATTGTTGTATATTATACATGGGTCAGTGATAATGTGATCACCGTCTACGTTCGACGTCAAACCTCAGTAGCCACTCACAGACGGTAGGTGGCAGCAATGCAATGGTGAGTATGTAAAGGGTGCCAGGGGACGATAAACAGTGGAGTGTTTGTCGTATTATGTGAAGGAAACGATTTATCTGACGTCCAAAAGGGTATGATCATTGGCTTTCTGGCCAACGATGGAAGGATTTCCTAAACGACTAAGTGCTGCTGTGGTTAGAGTATAAAGTGGATAACAAAATGGGGCTATCCGAAACCGGCGTCGACGCAACTGTCATGCACCACGGGTCATAGATGAACAACTACTGAGCAACTAACCGCCCAAAGGAATCAAGGGGCTACCAACAGCACCTCCTCAACAACCGTTCGGCGAAAGTTGCTGCTTATGCTTCTGGTTCAGGCATCCATGCTGACTGCTGTTCATGAGCGACAAAGGCTGGAATTTCCACACCAGTACCGCACCTGAACGTCCACAGACCGGCGAGAGATGATCTTTTCAGATGACTCACGTTTTATTCTCCATCGGACAGATGACTTTTGTCGTGTAAGGCCCTGCAACAATCCCCGAAAGGGTCCAAATTGCAGGAGGTAGCGTAATTGACTGGGTAATGTTTCCGTGGCATTCTCCATGCTATCTCGTTATTCAGGAAGGCACCATGGATTGTCGTAAGTGTGCATCTATCTTCGGGGACAACGTCCATCGTACATGCAGTATTTTTTTCCGCGACAGATGGCATCATTCAGCAGGACAACACAACAATCACACACATCGCAGATTATTTATTTATTTATTTATTCGTATGCCTAGGGCCCCCTGTCAGGCAGACCGTTCACCGGATGCCAGTCTTTCAATTTGACCCCACTTCGGCGACCTGCAGTCGATGAGGATGATACGAGTAGGATGATGATGAGGACAGCACAACACCCTGTACCTGGGCGGAGAAAATTCCCCGACCAAGATTGGAATCGAACCCGGGCCCAGAGGTCTGGCAATCCGTCACGCTGACCATTCTGCTACCGGGGGCGGACAACAGATCGCAGAGTACGTGCATGGTTGGAGGGGCACCAGAATGAGTTTGCTGTACTCCTCTGATCACCAGACTCCCCGGCTTTAAATCCAATCGAATATCAATGGCACTACCTCGACTGGTTTGTCTGCGCCATACATCCTCAACCGAGGAACGTAGCGCAATTCGCCATGGCACTGGAGTCTGCATGACTTCACATCCCTGTTGGTACCTTCCAGAACCCGAATGCTCCCCCTGCCCGCATCTCGTGGTCGTGCGGTAGCGTTCTCCCTTCCCACGCCCGGTTTCCCGGGTTCGATTCCCGGCGGGGTCAGGGATTTTCTCTGCCTCGTGGTGGCTGGGTGTTGTGTGCTGTCCTTAGGTTAGTTAGGTTTAAGTAGTTCTAAGTTCTAGGGGACTTATGACCACAGCAGTTGAGTCCCATAGTGCTCAGAGCCATTTGAACCGAATGCTCCCTTCCTGCATATCTCGCAGCGGTCCGCGCTCTAAAATGTTATTTAGGTTTTTGAAAAGTGGTCAATTTAATGTGACTCTACATTGTATTTGTACAGTATGTACCTAAAATATTCTGTAAATTTAATTTGTTTTTTTTTTTTACTTAACAAAGCCGAACCACATCAAACTACGTTTTTATAAAAACAGTGTATTTTACATTACTGTTAAAGACAGAATGGACACCAACAACCTCAACGGAAGGTTACACAATATTAAGAATTCACAAAGGACAAAGCGCTGAAAAGAAACTAGAGAAAATTAGAGAGACATGAACATCAGAGAAGAAATGACAATATTATGATATGTAGCTGGTATCTGTACAGATACCATTTTCGAAGAGTGAAATTATAATGAAATCGAGACCCTTTTAGCTGCTTACAGGCATTGATAAATATGAACGGTGACAGTTGAAAAATCTGTGCCTCGGCCTGGACACTAACCCCGGATCCCTGCTTACATGGCAGATGCTCTATCCGTCTTTTTTTTCTTCTATTTTGATATAGTTCGTTGCGTTTGGTCTGGGCGGACGTCACAAGACATCTATTCAAGTTGATCGTTGATTCCTTGACTCAGTTTTTTTTTATGACAGAGAGCACGCAGTCCTCTGACCGAACACGCTGAGCTACCGTGCCGGCTCGAGAACACACATGAGAGTGCGACTCCAGGGACTTATCTCTGGCACACTCCCCGTGAGACCCACAGTTCCTACGTAGATTGACTGCCGCGAGTAAAGAGTATAGTGGGCAGGGGCGTTACAAATGTAGTGTGTGGACAGACAGTTGGAAAGTGTGGTTCTCACGGGGAATTTCTTATCGAGTAAACACGTTCGAACACATACACTTCCTTTAACTTATTTTGCAGAAAACCAGTTTGACAGTAAGAATTTACTGAATGATCAGTGTTGTATGAAAAGTTCCAGATTCCTTGAAGGTTTTCAGCCCGTATTGGGCATAGCAGATACGCACTAGTAGTTACTCGTTTGGGCCACGTGATTGTATGATTATCTATTGAGAGAAACTAATGTTTCAGGACAATGCTCCAGTAGAAATTTGCTATAAAGGATCATGAGCTGCTTCTATGCTAGCAGTGGTTTATACTGAGACAGATATGTTAATGTGCCCTTTGTCATCTTGTACCGTGTTACCGCACTCATGCACTAGGGTGTTAGTCGTAGAGATAATGTCAATCATTGGTAGTGTGGTTATGTACAACGACTACGGTCGGCTTTTAGAATTAGCCCTATAAGCTATTAGAGCGTATTATGTAAGCTGAAGTTATATTTGCATATGATAGTCTCGTTTCTGCATCATGCATTAAATAGTGATACGACAGACTTTGTTTTTATGAAATTGTTTATGTTCTACCACTCTAATGATAGTATGCAACAGTATTTCATCTGTTGGTCATTCATATTAATAGTATATGGTTCCTCATTTGCACATATAGGCTTGTTACTCATTTATGGTCCTACATATTGACTAGTTGCCTGATAAACGGTGCGACGTAGCTCACTGCGGTGAGCTTCACCTATGCTGACCGGGGTGCAGCACATTTGACGATGGTGCGCCCAGTATAAGAGAGGTAATGGCGGACGACATACGTTGCCATATGTAATTTTATTTATGTTCGAAACAGGCTTATGTCTGTTGAAGTTATTTTATTGGTTTTGTCGCAGCCGCTGGGCTAAGACACTTTTCATTTATTTGTGTGTATGTAAGTAGTATGTTGTCACTTACCTAATTTTGAAGTTTACGTGTAGATTGTATCAATGTTCTAGATGTTATTTTGATCATTTTTTAAGACTCCTGAAAAAGGCTATTTTATTATAGCAGAAACCATGGTCAAGGTTTAAAATAAACAGAATGTAGTGGAACTGTGGGCTGTTTCCCATTCGAGACATTATCCGGAATCCCTATCGTCTTTAACTCTAAGTGGGGCAAATATGAACTTTTCTTCTTCAAGAAAGAGCGTAAGATCTGCAGTCGATGAAAATCTAAATTGGACTGAGCATGACGCATCACTGCACAAGAAGTTATCAGTATCTCTCCATGGCCTTCTAAAATGTAAAAAGCTCTTCCCTCTTGATCTCAAAAAAAAAAAAAAAAAAAAAAAAAAAAAAAAAAAAAAAACTTACGATTATTGATTACAGTGATATTTTCCTCCAAAGTTTTTTCTCGGGAAATGACCCGGTTCCTGGCACTTGTTATGAATGGCTGAGTTCATTATACCTGTGATGTTCGACTATTTGATTATATTTCACCATCATATGTACAGCTATCCCAGCTGCATGCAGCCAGGCACAGAGATTGCTATACCCTCTGCTTCCCTAGAGTCGTACCACCGTACGCTGTCACTCATATTTTTCCTCGGTCGTAACTTTCTTGTCTGAGCAACATGATACAAGCGTCCGTTCCCATCAGAGCAAAGTCCTTTGTGTCCCACTCCACGGTTCAGTCACATTCTCGTAGTCCTTCTCAGTAGCAGGAACGCGACTCAGGAAGAAGCTCCCGCGTTGTATTAGAAAACTGAATAACAACCCTAGCTTCAGGAGACAGATAATGACGTAACTACTGAAACAACAGTAGTGATTACTATTATCCCTGCATGCACTCGTTGCCCGGTACATGCCTCTTTCCAACCAGTTCTTTCTCACATCCCGCTATTCTTAGCTGGTGGGTGAAGCCTCCTTAAGCTTCCTTTTCTCAGAACGGAATATATTAGAAAACATCTATTTCCTTCACCTATAAATTCTCTTTTATATCTGTAACGGTCATTATTGCTATTACTGTCGTTATTAGTGTCATAGTTGTTAATTTTATTAGTATTATAATTAGGAGTTTTAGAGGCAGCAGCAGCAGCAGCAGCAGAAATAGAAGTAGCAGTAGTAGTAGTAGTAGTAGTAGTAGTAGTAATAGTAGTAGTAGTACTAGTAGAAGTACTGCCAACATTTACTTTATTTGTTCATGGTTAGTGTTATTTACTCCCATTGCCACTTCACTCAGATCACTTTAATACTTACATTTCCTTTATTTGTTCATGGATAGTGTTATTTACTCCCATTGCCACTTCACTCAGATAACTTTAATACTTCCAGAATGAGATTTTCACTCTGCAGCGGAGTGTGCGGTGATATGAAACTTCCTGGCTCTACCAACTGAGCTACCCAAGCACGACTCACTCAGTTTTAATATGCCAGGAAGTTTCATATCAGCGCACACTCCGCTGCAGAGTTAAAATCTCATTCTGGAAACATCCCCCAGGCTGTTCTTTCAGGAGTGCTAGTTCTGCAAGGTTCGCAGGAGAGCTTCTGTTCAGTGTGGAAGGTAGGGGACGAGGTACTGTCAGAAGTAAAGGTGTGAGGAGGGGGCGGAGTCGTGCTTGGGTAGCTCAGTTGGTAGAGCACTTGCCCGCGAAAGGCAAAGGTCCCGAGTTCGAATCTCGGTTCGGCACACAGTTTTAATCTACCAGGAAGTTTCACTTTAATACTATTTGCCACATTCAAATTGTTCTTTCTTTAGAGACTATTTGTTACTGCGTAAAGTCAAGCATCGGCACGCCAGTCTGGAACGAGAATCAGAGAGGGCTGTGAAGAATACGTCAGCGAATTGCACCGACCCCTCCCCAGGACGACTACCCTATGGCAACGGCCTCTATGCGAAGAGAACAGAAGCTCCCCGCGCGACTGGTGGCTTCCCAGTTCTACAGAAGCTTCACGACTAGCGACCTGAATAGAAAGTCAACTGTATTCCTTTACTTCTATTATGAACAGTGTACACTCAAAAGATTTCTTATTTGCAAATCGCCCTTTGCTTGGGACACTTCTTTGTTATTGTCGAAGTTAAGTATTTTCATTGTTCATTTCGTAATAAAACTCATTAATACGATTTGCTTGATACGACCGCTACGGTCGCAGGTTCAAATCCTGCCTAGGGCATGGATGTTTGTGATGTCCTTAGGTTAGTTAGGTTTAACTAGTTCTAAGTTCTAGGGGACTAGTGACCTCCGCAGTTGAGTCCCATAGTGCTCAGAGCCATTTGAACCATTTTTTTTTTTTGCTTGATACTGTTGTCTAGCGATCTGAGAACGTAGGTTTCCTGGACACCCCATATTCGACGACTAGGCAGGATTCAGTACTATGATGTAGAGAAGATACCGTATGTGTGAAAGCCTAGTCCGATGTGAGACGGGTGCTGATGACCCTAATTAGATCAGATTGAATAAATAAATATAATACGTGAATTAATAATCACCAAAGCCCTTGCCGGCCTGAGTGGCCGTGCGGTTCTAGGCGCTACAGTCTGCAACCGGGTGACCGCTACGGTCGCAGGTTCGAATCCTGCCTCGGGCATGGATGTGTGTGATGTCCTTAGGTTAGTTAGGTTTAATTAGTTCTAAGTTCTAGGCGACTGATGACCTCAGAAGTTAAGTCGCATAGTACTCAGAGCCATTTGAACCATTTGAACCGATGCCCTTAAACATGTTTGCAGTCTACTCCCATTACTTTTGAACATGGTAGGCTGACAATGTGCTGGATGTATGGCACAAAATTTATTGAGGAATGGATACATCAGTTTAACAGGGCAAAATGCGGTCAGTACTTCTCGCAGGTCACCAAATAATTTTCATAAACAGCAGACAATGTTTAGAACTCATATTTAATAAATTGCAGACTCAGTCAAAATATGGTGCCTAGAAATTAATCTGGGAAATACAGGGTGAAAATGTATTCGTAAACAAGAAATGAGTTTGATTCTCCAAGATGAAAAACTTAAAAAATGTGCATATTTCAGTTATTAAAATTCCTGGACACCCCATATTCGACGACTAGGCAGGATTCAACACTATGATGTAGAGAAGATACCGTATGTGTGAAAGCCTAGTCCGGTGTGAGACGGGTAGACCTAGTAGAGGCATCTGTGACAAATATATTGAGACCAACGTAGCAGCTTTCCAATGAGCGACGAAGTCTCTACGTAGACTTATTTGGAACAATAGTATTAGTCAACACACCAAAAACAGGATATTCAATAGCATAGCCGAGATTATAGTTACTTATATTGTAGAAGTGTGGCCAGTTACGAATAAAAGAAGGAACACGGTCAGGAATGTGAATTTAGATTTAATAAGAAGACGCCTGCATGCGAGCCGTGAAGACAGAACCAAAATATCTTAAATATGTGACAAAGTGGTAGACTAGAAAAGTAGGTGAGTAATGACAGGCACCCAAAGAAGCTGGTAAGGTGGCCCCGAAAAGCGGTGAATGACCACGCCTTTCAAGGGTATTACACATTGACGGAGTAGTGGATGAGAAAGGGTTAACATGAATAATTGGGGTGAAAGCAATGGAAAGGAAACGGGACGAGAAAGAGATAGGAAGAAAATAACGACTTCTAGCCGTACGTGGCATTACGGCAACGCAGTGGCGATAGTTGAAAATTTGTGCTGGACAGGGGCTCGAATCCAGGTGCTCCGCTTCACTAGACCGTTTGACTTGACCGCCATTTTTACTATTTGTTTTTTTTATTGTTGGTTTTCTACGTGTCGGACCGGCACTCGAACCAGTTATTACCGTTACCGCCTCATCCATCCGAAAACGAATTCTGACTGACCCAAATTCCCAACTTCCCGCTCGCCGTAACGCATCAACCCACAACTGACAGATTTTTTATTCCTGTAGGACGTCGGACATTGAGTGTGCATCCGCACTGAAACATTTTAATTTAACAGCCGTTGCGAACACAGATATGTGTGGTACCTGTTCTGTCGGACAAGTCTGCTAGCAGGTGCTTGCTATGAAGCAACTGGGACATACTCGTGAATAACAGGGGTGAAAGTAATGGAAAAGAAACGGGATGGGGAAGTGATAGGAAGGAAATAAATACTTCCAGTCGCACAGCAGCAATGCAATGGCAAAAGTGCCGGGTCAGGACTCGAACCCGGATGCTCCGCCTCATTAGACCGTTTGCCTTGACCGCCTTTTTTAATATTTCTTTTTTTTATTGTTCTTTTTCTATTTGCCGGACCGGCACTCGAACCAGTTCTTACCGTTTCTGATGAGAGGTTGCTTTATGGTGTTCTTCATTTTCTTTTTAAAGTCTGGATTTACCGCTTCAAGCAAGCAGTTTGCCCTAACTTTTTTTACTTGTCTCCTTAACCAGTTTTTTAATTTTTTACAGTAAAACTTTATATTATTTATTACGAAAAATGAATGAAAAGTGAAAACATCAATAATAATCAAAACAGAAATAGAAATAAGAATACACTCCCAACGAAACATGCCCTCAGATTCTGAAGAGATGCACTCAGAATCCCAAATCTCTCCTACATCTTCTTAAAGATTATTACTTTTTGTTTGTACACTGGTCCAAGTCCTGGTGTCAGACACTCGCATTGAAATCACTTTCTCATACGCAGGACACCCAAGCAGCTAGGGGCAGGGCAGGATGGGGGAGGGTTCCAAAAGACACTACTCAAAACGTTAGCATTGTATTTAATGTATATTGAATTGTGCGTAATACAGATAAAGCGATCCTTCAAGAACGCCCAAAACTGGAGATAATTCCTACTTCCTTCGTGAAACAAATAAGAGATCGATAGGCCTTTTATCTAGTTCAGTATGTTGGTTTTCGTACACGGGAAACAGGTCTCATCCGGGAACGGAAGTGACTTCGGTGCAGTGGCATGGGGTGCCGTACTCAGAAAAACTACAATCGTTTTCCACATCAGCTGCGATATCTCTGCAGTAGGTCCACATATCATTCGATATTCTTTCGCGTCCAGTGTGTGGCACTGAGGGAAAAGCGGCGAACCCGTCATGCTAATTACATGCAATAAAAACTGACTACCAGGCCGCACGAGAGTTCGTGTTGAGGAGGACATGGTGGACAGAACGCCAGACCACTGGCCATGTGACAGTAGGATATCGGCTTCCCACTACTTTCTGGGTATGGTCTCTCCTCATCAGGTGGTAAATATCACATGCCGTAGGTTTTTGTTAGGAGTTACGTCGACAAGAACATAACTGCTTTCGATGAAGAAGGTCCTGACAAATGACCAAGAGGTCGATATATGTGCTACGGCAACAGGCGACACACGGCAGGGAGAGGCCAGTTCATCAATCAGAGATCCCATTTATAAGGTTCGGTGGCAGATCCGGGATTACACCATCGTACTCACATAAAGGTCATCCGTTTTTTCATGGACGTTGACAAGACCAAAACCGTCGTCTTGAGGAGGAAAAGGCAGTGTACCGTAGATGATTTTGATGGTAAACCACGCGTCGGTAAAGTAAGCAAACGTCACCTACAGTCTGGCTTGTTGCCTTCGTTGCTGGTAAAATATACGAAAAATGGGGTAGTCGCGGCGATAGATGAGTATTAATAAAATCTACCAACCCACCGTTGTATCACGTATAATGTTTTCGAGAGGTTGCCATGAATGTTCGTGCAGAACATTTGAAGGAGGCGTTTATTTGTAGGTGAGGCCGTCCGCTGTGTGTTGGGAGTGAAGGTGAGCCCCAGACTTTTTAACTTGTCCAATCACGGCAACAGAGCCACAGTCCATGTGGGACATCTTCGACAGTAGACATACATGGCGGACTGACCATTTATAGTTATGGGCCCCGCCACATGATGTGCTGGGAAGGCCATCCGCTGCATCGCAGTCTCGAAAAAGTCATGACTCACTCCATCAAACGTGAAGTCCAAGTCCACCTTCACTAAGGCATGGTGAACGCTGCAGGGCGCCGCCAGGGCTATGGTATGATAATCGCTGAGCGCCATCTGTACATTATTGTCACCACCTAAGCACGTTTGATCCATAGAGATGACTTCACGGAGGACACGCCGAAGGCGTGTGGAAAGAACCCGGTTAAGAGTTTTGAAGTCACCAATTAACATGGATAGTGCCTGCATTTCCGATCCTGGAGATGTGCAACATTCAGCTTCTATACGCCTCGACTGGGCCACATCCTCGGTCACTGTGGGAGAAGTTTGTAGACCATAACTCATTGTCAAGCATGGCAGTCGCAAGTTCTTGGGAAAGATAGACACGGTCAAGACGACTCGCTGAATGATTGGCGACATACGCATATTCAGGCCAGTCACACTGCACATGGTCCAAGGTACCAGCATGGTTCAATCCGTGCACTAGCAACTTGGGCTCCTAGCATGTGTTATAGTGGAGGGGGGGGGGGGGCTGGTCTCTTTGGGATAACACACAATTGTTGTAGCCACCAAGAACAATATGCTCTTAACGACCAACAAACAAGGGAACGACCACTTCTGAATAGAATCGCAATGTCCACCTTTGTTTACAAAATATGACAGTTTACATGCGACGTATTACGACAGTGAAAGGAACCTGTGACCAGAGGAGACAGTGCCACAAGCTCCTCCAAAAAACTCAACACAACACACACATATTTCATAGTACGAAATGTGAATCCACATGATAATGGAGATTCAAACCTTTGAAACGCGTCGTGGAGATAAATAAACAGTGTGTGATAACAGTAAAAGTGTAGTTTCATTCAGTATTTTGCATTCACTTCATTCCCTTATTAACATTAGTAAATAAATCGTGTCTACCGTAGAACGCTGCAACTGTTGAGAAAATGAAGACAATTTATTTTGATTTAGCTGCAATCACTTACTTTTATATATCTTTTTTATCTCGTGAGATTTCATAATGCCCACCATCACATCTCTGAATGTTTTTGTTTATTTGCGTTAGGTGAACATAGTTTCCTTAACTTGCAAAATTTTGCAACGATAGATTTTTAAGACAGCTATTGTACAACATCTTAATCAAAGAAACAATATTCGTGACGTGTAAATAAATTAAGATGATGCAAAAATAAAAAGAATTAGCTCTCGGGAATGAACGTTTTGAGGCGTAATTTGCTGGCTTGGCGTGTCGGGAAAGGAGTGCCATTCATATCGGTACGTTACCCCCTAAACATTAACGTCACAGACGGTACTTTGACTTTATGTACTAGGAGTGCGGCTTTAAAGCCACGTGGCGAGACGGCTCGTGAGCTTAAGTATGTGAATCAAGCTTGCGGGTCAGCAAAGGTTGGCCATGCCTGTTATGGATTAGTATCTGTTGTTCTTGCGGACTAGCCATCACTCAAATATACCGATCACATGATCAGTTACACAAATGCTCTAGGACGAAGTTTCGTTTGACTCATCGTCTATCTAAACGTGTACATCTATACATATCTTGCACTTACATTGAGGAGGAAAGTCCTTTTCTGCTTTCTTCTTTATGTAAATCCTAATCGCAGGAATTACTGTAATGAGTGTGATACGATTTTCAGTAAGAGACTGAATGACAGGAAATGTTGCTCTACAAAACTCAAAAATATCTAGAGCAAATGGGATGAATTTAGATGAATTAAAGTCTTCCAACGTTTCTTCCTGTCTGTATGAGAAGACTAATCTCATAAAGTACTGTAGGGATTTCGATACGGTTGTCAATGGTACGTGAACTGATCTATCCCGAGGGTTTTTGTATATAATTTATTATCTCGATCCCAGATACGTCGACAGGCCGTATATGATTGTTGCTAGCGGTGGGAAGTCCGGGTAGGTCGCTAACACATTCTATATTCAAGTGCCGAGTACGTTAGGAAACCATAGAACAATTATTAGTCAGGTTTATGCAAACATTACAGTACCACAATGTGTCTGTAGTGGTAAAAGGTGTGAAACTCAGTAAAACGCAATTCAATATATACTTTTTGATTTCAGAAATACAATAACATTATCCTTGTCGACAGTGAGAAATATAGATCGATTATCATTTACAGTGCTGAAATAGACAGAATCCTACATTTATAAATATCTAATAACAAATGTAAAGGAAACAAACACACACTAGAGAGACCTGAAAAGTAGTAGTACCACCGCTACTTTCTTTGTTTGTAAAATATATTTGTTCTGTATCCATTTATTGGAAATGCAGTCTTTATGCATCAGGAATTTGAATGAATCTGATGTCCAGAGAACGAAACTAAAAGTGGGAATGAAGTCATTGACACTGTATTTCAGCTGAACTACAAAAAATGAGAGACCGTCCTTAAATATCATCAGAATACCATCAGGTTACATTTGCGTGTGTGTATTCCTCTCATCGTTCTGACTGACATGTAAATGTTGTTGAGTGTCTTAGTTTAAAGTATTGGTTTAGTATCAAAAAAATAAACCACGTAGACAGGTCTGCACTTCCAGCATTGGGGGACACTGCAGGAGCCTCCACGAAGATTGCGTTCACCACTCGAACAACAAGCAATCGGGCGTCCCCTGGAAACGACCTAGTCGGCCAATCCTGCAAACACCGGAGCACCAAAACCAAAGATGACAAAACTCTCCGAAGAGACTCAAAAAAGGCCTTTATCAAGACCATCACTATTGACAACTTCCTGCAATATCGAAGGCTTATCTGTAAATAAAGAAATTTTACTATCTGACATGTGGAAACGAAACAACTGTGATGTTTTAGTGTTACAAGAAACACACAGAGCACCAACTATCCATAGACCAAAAATACAGGGCATGAAATTAGTCCTCGAGAGACCACACGAAAGGTACGGAAGTGCTATATTTGTGAAACCGAACTTAGACGTATGCTCCTGTGCTCTGACCTGCGAAAAAAATATAGAAATTTTAACTATTGAGCTACATTCATGTACTGTAACATCCGTGTACAAACCACCTAGTGCGAGGTTCAAATTTACGGAGCCTAGAAATTTTCATTCAAAAAACATTAAAGTTGTACTAGGAGATTTTAACTGTCACGGTTTCGCATGGGGTTATAAAGAGACAAATGACGATGGCGAAATGCTGGAGACCTGGGCAGACCAGGCTAAACTGAAATTGATACATGACCCAAAGTTGCCTGCATCATTTAACAGCGGAAGATGGAAACGAGGATTTAATCCATATAACATCTTTGTCTCCGAAAAGGTATCCCTGCAAACTGTAAAGCAAGTCGAGGACCCAATTCCAAGATCGCAACACAGAGCAATAACTTTCTGCATTACTGCAGTAATCAAATCAGATGTAATGCCCTTTAAGAGACGCTTCAATTTCAAAAAAAGCTCATTGGGAACTTTTTACAGAGGACTTTGATAAGGAGATCTTGGAAATTAAACCAGAGATACAATCATATGAAACTTTTATAGACCTCGTCAAGAAAATTTCTCGACGGCGCATACCTAGAGGGTGCCGCACCCAGTATATCGCTGGACTAAATGGTAGCAGCAAGGAAGCTCTGAAAAAGTATGAAGAACTATACAATAAGGACCCCTTCTCAGAGGAAACGATCCAGGCAGGTGAGGCACTGATGTCTGGTATCTCCGAAGCGAGAAAGGAAAAGTGGTGCAACCTCCTTCAAGAGACGGACATGAAGCACAGCAGTAGGAAGGCATGGAAACTGGTCAAAAGTCTCAACAACGACCCAACAGAACCACAACCAAATTACAGTGAAGTTACACCCGATCAGATAGCTCACCAACTACTCATGAACGGAAAAACTAAAAGGAAGATCAGGAATGGCAAAATTAAAAGAAAATTGAACGAGGAGATTAGCTTCCTAGCTCGCCCGTTCTTCATTCAGGAGCTACAAGATGCCATCAATGATTTGAAAAACAATAAGGCCGCTGGCCTCGACGATCTGAGATCTGAGCAAATTAAACATTTTGGACCGGGAGTACAAGCATGGATCCTAGAGCTAATGAATAACTGTATTACAACAATGCAAATTCCTAAACTGTGGAGGAAAGCTCGGGTTATTGCGTTACTAAAACCAGGGAAAGACC
This sequence comes from Schistocerca nitens, assembly GCF_023898315.1. Classification (NCBI taxonomy): domain Eukaryota; kingdom Metazoa; phylum Arthropoda; class Insecta; order Orthoptera; family Acrididae; genus Schistocerca; species Schistocerca nitens. The sequence goes on along the minus strand of NC_064622.1, from coordinate 121,522,237 downwards.
CAGCTGAAGCTAAAAATTTCCGGCCTGTATCACTGCTTTGTCATTTATTTAAAGTGCTAGAGCGAATGGTCCTCAAACGCATAGCTGATTATGTGGACAAAGCCCTCATTAACGAACAAGCTGGATTCCGACCAGGAAAATCATGCTGTGGCCAAATTCTTAATCTCACACAGTACATCGAAGACGGCTATCAGAGAGGAGAAGTAACTGGGGTCGCATTCCTGGATCTCAGTGCTGCATATGACACAGTTAACCATAAGTTGCTTACGCAGAAAGTGTATAATGTCACTAAGGACTACACCCTTTCTATGTTCGTGCAATGTCTGCTACAAAACAGACGCAACTATGTAACCTTACAATCTAAAAACAGCCGTTGGAGGACACAGAAAAATGGACTTGCACAGGGTAGTGTGCAAGCCAAACGGAAACTCCGAGTCATGTGGCAAGGGGAAGAGCTGAAACATACAAACAGCCCAAAATACCTGGGAGTAACATTGGACAGAGCACTTACTTTTAAGCAGCACTGTCACAACACTAAAAAAAAAGGTCTGTGCCAGGAACAACATACTGCGGAAGCTGACAGGTTCATCATGGGGAGCTCAACCACATGTTTTGCGCACCACGGGTCTGGTGCTGAGCATCTCAGCAGCGGAATATGCGGCGCCAGTTTGGAGGAACTCTGCTCACACTAAGCAAGTTGACGTCGCCGTAAACGAAACTGTACGTATTGCCACAGGATGCCTCAAACCAACTCCCACAGACATCATTTACCCCACTATAGGCATAGCACCACCCACTATCCGCAGACAAGTAGCCGCCGAGATCGAAAGATCAAAACAAAAGAATGATCCTCGACACCCGATGCATATGCACCGAAAACAACGTGTCCGGCTGAAATCCCGCAGGAGTTTCATTGAAACTACTGAAGAGCTCGCCACCAAGCCCGCCGCAAGGCGGCTATCTCTTTGGGAAGAAATGGTGCCACACTCCACAATGGAACTACTTGAGGAGGGATCTGCAGGATTTCAACTACCCTTTACAACTTGGAGGTCATTAAACCGGCTGCGCACTGGAGTAACTGGGTGCAAATCAAACCTATTTAAATGGGGTTACAGTGATGGCGACAGGTGTGAATGCGGAGCAATACAGGACTTGGACCACCTACGGATCTGCCCAGATATGTCTATGACATGCACTAAAGATGATATTTTGAAAGTCAATGACAAAGCAATCTACGTTGCTAATTTCTGGGAAGGGAAGATATAATTGGTGCATCCGGACACGGAAGAAGAAGAAGAAACTTCCAGCAGATTAAATGGACATTATGTTACATAAATACAGTCAATGTCAATGTTGGAAAAATGTACCATTTATAATTGTCATACTAATTACACAAATGTAGAGTTGAGATGGGTTTTGGACCCGATGATCGTCTAATCCTAGACCGTAATCAACTGTCTCTAGTAAAATGTATAGTTATAGCTCTGTATTGCATAATGCAAACAGTTATTAATACTGCCTTTTGGGTCATTATTTTACAACATGAATAGCAAGGGCCTTAACACACTTCCCTGGGGCCCACTTGATATAATATCTACATATGTCAGTGGCTTTCCACCCAAGATGATGCGCACCCTCTAAAAACGTCCTACACGGTTGTACTTTTGATGACACTGAGTCAAATGCTTTTTAGAATTCTAGGAATACCACATCTAGGTGATTGCCTTGATCCTAGACTCTCAAGATGTCATTGAGGCCACTGTGAGTTGCGTTTCACACAATTGATACTAACGGAATCCATGCTGGTTGGCGTGGACTAAGTCTTTCTGTTCGATGTATTTCATAGTGTTTGAGCTCCGAATATGTTCTAAGATTCTACAACAAATGGGTGTGAGTGATATTGGACGGTAGGTTTGTGGATCGTTTCTTCTACCCTTCAGTAAATACGTATTATCAGTCTGTTTGAAAGTTCAATGTTAAACTTCCAAACTCGTGTTTGTAAGTGTCTGATTGGCATCTGAGAAACGTATAAAACTTATTTTGATATCCAAATTCGTAAATTTTGAACGGACGTACGAGAAGCTCACGATGCGAAATCCAGACTAGCCAATAGATCAACCATTTTGCCTGCGAGAAAGAAATACAGTTTCAATGAAACTTGCGTATGATATCTGACTGCAAGATTATAGGATTTAAAATGTTGGCCATGAATATTACTAATCTTTATCTTAGTCTTGTAAACAGTCACTGTATTAGAACTGTTAATGTATTCACAGATCAAATGAACATAAAACATAAGGCATCTGATTTTCTGATAAAACTGCTTGAAAACTCACAAGATAGCACTTTCCTGAAATCTTTTACTGATATTAAACCTCTGAACTGCTATACTATTTTCACAAATAACACTCTGACAATCACTGTGTCTTACGATGGACATGAATCTTGATGGTAATTCAATTTGTTGGAATACCTGTGCGCACGGAGCGCTCGTCTGTTCTGCAGCCTGTTGCTAGTAAGATAGTGACGAGACTGTCAGAAATCAAATTTCATTTATCGTACTTGCGATGTGCAATGCACAACGGTATCTTATCACTTTTCATAAAAATGTTTCTGCAGCAAGTCTGGATGTGCAATACGAGTATACAAACACACTTACGAAGATATGGAATGAAAAATGAGGATCTAAAGTTAACGACTGATACATGAAAACTAAAACTCGTTAAACTATGCTTTATTAAGCCATGAAAACAGTAAACATGTTCATAAAATTCACACACCTAGACAAGTTAACAAAGTACTTCTTAATAATATTCCTGTGTAAGATTACTTTCCTTGATACTTGTTTCAAGTATAAGATAAAACCATATGTTGCATTGTAATATATACTAAGTAAACTTCAACCATGTGAAATGTTCCAACAAGAAATTACACAGTTGGAAATCGATATATAAAAAAATGATTTCGGTTAAAATTTGTCCCTTCAACATTCTTCCACAAATACAGTCTCGTTTTCTTTACTCAAAACATATTAGTAGAAAGTCCTTCTAAAATAATGCTGCCTCCACTACACTGAAAGCTAGCTTCCGTCTTTTTCAAACCGAGAATATAGCCAGACTAACACACACTGACTTCTCCTGTCTTCATAAGAAGTAACCTCTCTGACCAACGTCTATGGTCTCATCAACAGACTTCCAAAGAATATTGTTAAATCGACACTACGGAAATTGACTACGTTTATCAGATTCGCTTCATTTACAAATGTGACCAAAAAAGTCTTGAAAATCTACATGGCAAATCGGACAGTCCCGTATCGTGTTTCGCAACGAAAACATTACTTGATCAGCCCGACTACGTAAGTACTGTATATATATATATATATATATATATATATATATATATATATATATATATATATATATATGTGTGTGTGTGTGTGTGTGTAAATATTATTATTTATATTATTTTAATTTTTGTTGAACTGAATTGAGATACATGGAAATATTTAAAAAATCTGTGAATAAACCATGATAAGGTAGCATTGGACATATACTTTGAGAATTTCGTCGCCGTAAGAAGAAGGTTCGTGGGCCACGTTATTTCTGAGCTAAAATGAGATAAATACTGAAAATACAGTTTACATATAATGTTGAAATTTTGGGATCATGGATTAAACAAATAATGAAATCACAATTAATCATATGTATACTTACTGAAGTGCACTATGCTACTTACATTGGGAATACAATATTAATCACTAGTGATATGTTGATTATCCACACGTCGGTATCTCGTCCGTGGGCAGTGGAAATTTCCTTATGTAATTACTAGTATGCGCGAGTATGCGCCCTGAAGTACGTACTGACTTTTTATAGAATTAAATAGTTTAAATTAGAGCGGCCAGTCTAACGCGCGAGGCTCTCCGTCGACTCCATTCCGGAACAGATAATAGAAGAAGTAATTAACAAAAGACTAGACACCCTTTCTGTGTCTCACCAGCGATCACATGCGACCGCGCACAAGACAACTTGCATTGGCTTTCATGCTTTATTAAACAGGGTTCTCTGATTAAAAAAAAATAGATTTACATGCTATGGGTAGCGTCTTTGATTCATAATCAAAACGTGTTCGGTCCCGGGTTCGTACCCCGCCACTGCCTAAATTTTGATAAATAATCAGCATTGGCGGCCGAAGACTTCCGGCGTAAGAAGTCAGCCTCATTGTGCCAATGGCCTTGTCAAAGAGGACGGAGGAGCGGATAAAGGTTCAGGGCACTCTCTTGTCCTAGGGGTGGGAAATTGCCCCTAAAGGCGGAAGAATCAGCCATGATCAACGACATGAGGATGCAGAAGGCAATGGAAACCACTGCATTAAAGACACGTAACGTGTGTCCACAAGACATGTGGCCTGTAATTGAAGAAGTGTCATGATGATCTCTCCATTGGCAAAAGATTCCGGAATAGTCCCCCATTCGGATCTCCGGGAGGGGACTGCCAAGGGGGAGGTTACCATGAGAAAAAGATTGAATAATCAACGAAAAGATAACGTTCTACGAGTCGGGGCGTGGAATGTCAGAAGCTTGAACGTGGTAGGAAAACTAGAAAATCTGAAAAGGGAAATGCAAAGGCTCAATCTAGATATAGTAGAGGTCAGTGAAGTGAATTGAAGGAAGACAAGGATTTCTGGTCAGATGAGTATCGGGTAATATCAACAGCAGCAGAAAATGGTATAACAGGTGTAGGATTCGTTATGAATAGGAAGGTAGGGCAGAGGGTGTGTTACTGTGAACAGTTCAGTCACCGGGTTGTTCTAATCAGAATCGACAGCAGACCAACACCGAGAACGATAGTTCAGGTAAGCATGCCGACGTCGTAAGCTGAAGATGAATAGATAGAGAAAGTGTATGAGGATATTGAAAGGGTAATGCAGTATGTAAAGGGGGAACGAAAATCTCATAGTCATGGGCGACTGGAATGCAGTTGTAGGGGAAGGAGTAGAAGAAAAGGTTACAGGAGAATATGCGCATGGGACAAGGAATGAAAGAGGAGAAAGACTAATTGAGTTCTGTAACAAGTTTCAGCTAGCAATAGCGAATACCCTGTTCAAGAATCACAAGAGGAGGAGGTATGAAAAGGCCGGGAGATACGGGAAGATATCAATTAGATTACATCATGGTCAGACAGAGATTCCGAAATCAGATACTGGACTGTAAGGCGTACCCAGGAGCAGATATAGACTCAGAGCACAATATAGTAGTGATGAAGAGTAGGCTGAAGTTCAAGACATTATTCAGGAAGAATCAATACGCAAAGAAGTGGGATACGGAAGTACTAAGGAATGACGAGATACGTTTGAAGTTCTCTAACGCTATAGATACAGCAATAAGGAATAGCGCAGTAGGCAGTACAGTTGAAGAGGAATGGACATCTCTAAAAAGGGCCATCACAGAAGTTGGGAAGGAAAACATAGGTACAAAGAAGATAGCTGCGAAGAAACCATGGGTAACAGAAGAAATACTTCAGTTGATTGATGAAAGGAGGAAGTACAAACATGTTCCGGGAAAATCAGGAATACAGAAATACAAGTCGCTGAGGAATGAAATAAATAGGAAGTGCAGGGAAGCTAAGACGAAATGGCTGCAGGAAAAATGTGAAGACATCGAAAAAGGTATGATTGTCGGAAGGACATACTCAGCATACAGGAAAGTCAAAACAACCTTTGGTGACATTAAAAGCAACTTATTGATTGGCGACTCCATGTTGTCTTGTGCACAACGACCAGATAACAGGTATACTTGAAAAAAGAGACAGCATTGGTCGTATATTTTTACTATTGCAGAATCGATTTTCTGTCACTGAGTGACCATCTTCAGTGCTATATTGTATAACTTAAATTGGGATGCACTGTTGACACTATGCATTACGGCGATCACATAGACTCTATGTGATCGCCGTAATGCATAGTGTCAACAGTGCATCCCAATTTAAGTTATACAATATAGCACTGAAGATGGTCACTCAGTGACAGAAAATCGATTCTGCAATAGTAAAAATATACGACCAATGCTGTCTCTTTTTTCAAGTATTAAAAGCAACGGTGGTAACATTAAGAGTGCAACGGGAATTCCACTGTTAAATGCAGAGGAGAGAGCAGATAGGTGGAAAGAATACATTGAAAGCCTCTATGAGGGTGAAGATTTGTCTGATTTGATAGAAGAAGAAACAGGAGTCGATTTAGAAGAGATAGGGGATCCAGTATTAGAATCGGAATTTAAAAGAGCTTTGGAGAACTTACGGTCAAATAAGGCAGAAGGGATAGATAACATTCCATCAGAATTTCTAAAATCATTGGGGGAAGTGGCTACAAAACGACTATTCACGTTGGTGTGTAGAATATATGAGTCTGGCGACATACCATCTGACTTTCGGAAAAGCATCATCCACACATTTCCGAAGACGGCAAGAGATGACAAGTGCGAGAATTACCGCACAATCAGCTTAACAGCTCATGCATCGAAGCTGCTTACAAGAATAATATACAGAAGAATGGAAAAGAAAATTGAGAATGCGCTAGGTGACGATCAGTTTGGCTTTAGGAAAAGTAAAGGGACGAGAGAGGCAATTCTGACGTTACGGCTAATAATGGAAGCAAGGCTAAAGAAAAATCAAGACACTTTCATAGGATTTGTCGACCTGGAAAAAGCGTTCGACAATATAAAATGGTGCAAGCTGTTCGAGATTCTGAAAAAAGTAGGGGTAAGCTATAGGGAGAGACGGGTCATATACAATATGTACAACAACCAAGAGGGAATAATTAGAGTGGACGATCAAGAACGAAGTGCTCGTATTAAGAAGGGTGTAAGACAAGACTGTAGCCTTTCACCCCTACTCTTCAATCTGTACATCGAGGAAGCAATGATAGAAACAAAAGAAAGGTTCAGGAGTGGAATTAAAATACAAGGTGAAAGGATATCAATGATACGATTCGCTGATGACATTGCTATCCTGAGTGAAAGTGACGAAGAATTAAATGATCTGCTGAACGGAATGAACAGTCTAATGAGTACACAGTATGGTTTGAGAGTAAATCGGAGAAAGACGAAGGTAATGAGAAGTAGTAGAAATGAGAACAGCGAGAAACTTAACATCAGGATTGATGTTCACGAAGTCAACGAAGTTAAGGAATTCTGCTACCTAGGCAGTAAAATAACCAATGACGGACGGAGCAAGGAGGACATCAAAAGCAGACTCGCTATGGCAAAAAAGGCATTTCTGGCCAAGAGAAGTCTACTAATATCAAATACCGGCCTCAATTTGAGGAAGAAATTTCTGAGGTTGTACGTCTGGAGTACAGCATTGTATGGTAGTGAAACATGGACTGTGGGAAAACCGGAACAGAAGAGAATCGAAGCATTTGAGATGTGGTGCTATAGACGAATGATGAAAATTCAGTGGACTGATAAGGTAAGGAATGAGGAGGTTCTATGCAGAATCGGAGAGGAAAGGAATATGTGGAAAACACTGATAAGGAGGAGGGACAGGATGATAGGACATCTGCTAATACATGAAGGAATGACTTCCATGGTACTAGAGGGAGCTGTAGGGGGCAAAAACTCTAGAGGAAGACAAGAGATTGGAATACGTCAAGAAAATAATTGAGGACGTAGGTTGCAAGTGCTACTTTGAGATGAAGAGGTTAGCACAGGAAAGGAATTCGTGGCGGGCCGCATCAAACCAGTCAGTAGACTGATGACCGTACAAAATGCCAGTACAAGTTTCAAAATATAATACAGCAACGTGAGCCCTTCAAAGCTATTATAAACGACTGCGAGCAGAAAGACTGCGAGCAGTCCATCTCGGGACACCTGACATTTACCACTGGATAATGGCCTTGACCCCCCCATGAACCATGGACCTTGCCGTTGGTGGGGAGGCTTTTTTGCCTCAGCGATACAGATAGCCGTACCGTAGGTACAACCACAACGGAGGGGTATCTGTTGAGAGGCCAGACAAACGTGTGGTTCCTGAAGAGGGGCAGCAGCCTTTTCAGTAGTTGCAAGGGCAACAGTCTGGATGATTGACTGATCTGGCCTTGTAACAATAACCAAAACGGCCTTGCTGTGTTGGTACTGCGAACGGCTGAAAGCAAGGGGAAACTACGGCCGTAATTTTTCCCGAGGGCATGCAGCTTTACTGTATGATTAAATGATGATGGCGTCCTCTTGGGTAAAATATTCCGGAGGTAAAATAGTCCCCCATTCGGATGTCCGGGCGGGGACTACTCAAGAGGATGTCGTTATCAGGAGAAAGAAAACTGGCGTTCTACGGATCGGAGCGTGGAATGTCAGATCCCTTAATCGGGCAGGTAGGTTAGAAAATTTAAAAAGGGAAATGGATAGGTTAAAGTTAGATATAGTGGGAATTAGTGAAGTTCGGTGGCAGAAGGAACAAGACTTCTGGTCAGGTGACTACAGGGTTATCAACACAAAGTCAAATAGGGGTAATGCAGGAGTAGGTTTAATAATGAATAGGAAAATAGGAATGCGCGTAAGCTACTACAAACAGCATAGTGAACGCATTATTGTGGCCAAGATAGATACGAAGCCCACACCTACTACAGTAGTACAAGTTTATATGCCAACTAGCTCTGCAGATGACGAAGAAATTGAAGAAATGTATGATGAAATAAAAGAAATTATTCAGATAGTGATGGGAGACGAAAATTTAATAGTCATGGGTGACTGGAATTCGAGTGTAGGAAAAGGGAGAGAAGGAAACGTAGTAGGTGAATATGGATTGGGGCTAAGAAATGAAAGAGGAAGCCGCCTGGTAGAATTTTGCACAGAGCACAACTTAATCATAGCTAACACTTGGTTTAAGAATCATGATAGAAGGTTGTATACATGGAAGAACCCTGGAGATACTAAAAGGTATCAGATAGATTATATAATAGTTAGACAGAGATTTAGGAACCAGGTTTTAAATTGTAAGACATTTCCAGGGGCAGATGTGGACTCTGACCACAATCTATTGGTTATGACCTGTAGATTAAAACTGAAGAAACTGCAAAAAGGTGGGAATTTAAGGAGATGGGACCTGGATAAACTGAAAGAACCAGAGGTTGTACAGAGTTTCAGGGAGAGCGTAAGGGAACAATTGACAGGAATGGGGGAAAGAAATACAGTAGAAGAGGAATGGGTAGCTTTGAGGGATGAAGTAGTGAAGGCAGCAGAGGATCAACTAGGTAAAAAGACGAGGGCTAGTAGAAATCCTTGGGTAACGGAAGAAATATTGAATTTAATTGATGAAAGGAGAAAATATAAAAATGCAGTAAATGAAGCAGGCAAAAAGGAATACAAACGTCTCAAAAATGAGATCGACAGGAAGTGCAAAATGGCTAAGCAGGGATGGCTAGAGGACAAATGTAAGGACGTAGAGGCTTGTCTCACTAGGGGTAAGATAGATACTGCCTACAGGAAAGTTAAAGAGACCTTTGGAGAGAAGTGAACCACTTGTATGAATATCAAGAGCTCAGATGGCAACCCAGTTCTAAGCAAAGAAGGGAAGGCAGAAAGGTGGAAGGAGTATATACAGGGTCTATACAAGGGCGATGTACTTGAGGGCAATATTATGGAAATGGAAGAGGATGTAGATAAAGATGAAATGGGAGATACGATACTGCGTGAAGAGTTTGACAGAGCACTGAAAGACCTGAGTCGAAACAAGGCCCCCGGAGTAGACAACATTCCATTGGAACTACTGACGGCCTTGAGAGAGCCAGTCCTGACAAAACTCTACCATCTGGTGAGCAAGATGTATAAAAAAGGTGAAATACCCTCAGACTTCAAGAAGAATATAATAATTCCAATCCCAAAGAAAGCAGGTGTTGACAGATGTGAAAATTACCGGACAATCAGTTTAATAAGTCACAGCTGCAAAATACTAACGCGAATTCTTTACAGACGAATGGAAAAACTAGTAGAAGCCGACCTCGGGGAAGATCAGTTTGGATTCCGTAGAAATACTGGAACACGTGAGGCAATACTGACCTTACGACTTATCTTAGAAGAAAGATTAAGGAAAGGCAAACCTACGTTTCTAGCATTTGTGGACTTAGAGAAAGCTTTTGACAATGTTGACTGGAATACTCTCTTTCAAATTCTAAAGGTGGCAGGGGTAAAATACAGGGAGCGAAAGGCTATTTACAATTTGTACAGAAACCAGATCGCAGTTATTAGAGTCGAGGGACATGAAAGGGAAGCAGCGGTTGGGAAGGGAGTAAGACAGGGTTGTAGCCTCTCCCCGATATTATTCAATCCTTATATTGAGCAAGCAGTAAAGGAAACAAAAGAAAAATTCGGAGTAGGTATTAAAATCCATGGAGAAGAAATAAAAACTTTGAGGTTCGCCGATGACATTGTAATTCTGTCAGAGACAGCAAAGGACTTGGAAGAGCAGTTGAACGGAATGGATGGTGTCTTGAAGGGAGGATATAAGATGAACATCAACAAAAGCAAAACGAGGATAATTGAATGTTGTCAAATTAAATCGGGTGATGTTGAGGGTATTAGATTAGGAAATGAGACACTTAAAGGAGTAAAGGAGTTTTGCTATTTGGGGAGCAAAATAACTGATGATGGTCGAAGTAGAGAGGATATAAAATGTAGACTGGCAATGGCAAGGAAAGCGTTTCTGAAGAAGAGAAATTTGTTAACATCGAGTATAGATTTAAGTGTCAGGAAGTCATTTCTGAAAGTATTTGTATGGAGTGTAGCCATGTATGGAAGTGAAACATGGACGGTAAATAGTTTGGACAAGAAGAGAATAGAATCTTTCGAAATGTGGTGCTACAGAAGAATGCTGAAGATTAGATGGGTAGATCACATAACTAATGAGGAAGTATTGAATAGGATTGGGGAGAAGAGAAGTTTGTGGCACAACTTGACCAGAAGAAGGGATCGATTGGTAGGACATGTTCTGAGGCATCAAGGGATCACCAATTTAGTGTTGGAGGGCAGCGTGGAGGGTAAAAATCGTAGGGGGAGACCAAGAGATGAATACACTAAGCAGATTCAGAAGGATGTAGGTTCCAGTAGGTACTGGGAGATGAAGAAGCTTGCACAGGATAGAGTAGCATGGAGAGCTGCATCAAACCAGTCTCAGGACTCAAGACCACAACAACAACAATGGCCTTGGGGGCCGAAAACGGTAGTGGTATTTGAAATTAAAAAAATGTGCAACTGGCGCTGGCATTTTATTCAGGATTTAAAGTTGTTCAATTTCGGACGGGTGTACTGCGACATAGACATCTGATTCAATTTACGATCTTAACTGCAATCTTTTCGGATGCAGGTCTAAACCAACTGATTACGGTCTGTACTGTATTTGATATCTGCTTACATGCCAACAATTTTTAAAAATCGCCAAAAGTCCAAACTCCACTCACGTAACTGAAGGTCGACCCTCGTCATCTGGTAAGTGCTACGACTAACACAACATTATTTCGCTATGGACGATCACCATTTAGGCGCTTCATTACAACAGTATGGAGAGCTTAGCTTCAGCATACTATAATATAAATACTGTTTGAATGTTTGAGACTTTCAAGATATACATTTCCGGCAAAAAGCAACCAAATTTGCGTAAGGAGGGCTCTGACGAGGCGTTCAATGAATACAAAAGTAAAACTATCTACCAAGCTGAGCGTATATCCTAAGACGTTCTGGTCTGTTACATCAGTAAAAGGATCGAAGCCATCTGTCCAGGCATCTTTGACCATGGTAGCATTGAAACAGAGAATAGCACATAAAAGGCTAAAATACTGGACGTCGCTTTGAAAAACTGTTTCACAGAAGAAGATAGTACTGAGGTTTCTCACACAAATGTTTTCTTAAGAACGACAAAACGACATATCGAAATAAACGAGCAAGTGATAGAAAAGCAAATTAAATCGTTCAACTTTGGGAAGGCCACTAGAACTGACAGGATACCAGTTCGATTTTGTACAGAGAATGCGAAAGAACGTGTCCCTCTTCAAGCAGGAGTGTACCGTAGTCCTCTAGAGCAGCGAGGTATTCCTTATGATTAGCAAAGAACGCAAGTCATTCCCGTTTCCAAACAGTGGTGTCGAACTGACACACAAAACCAGAGACACATAACTCTGATGTCGGTCTATTGTCGAATTCTGGAACATCTTTTATTTTGTATCCCGCCTGGGAAGCGGCACTTGGGTAGGAACGGGAAAAGGGAGATCGTGTCGGTACTGCCAATACAGTTAAAGTACCTTTACTAGTGGATAAACATAAGCAAACAAATTACGTAGCTTTAGGTGAGTTGCGAAGAGTCCCGGCCGTCTGCATTTGATGAAATGGGCTGAGGCAGTCGCGGAGCTCGTAGACCTCGGCAGCACCGGCTAGAGGGTGCTGTCGTCGGTGTCTCTTGTAGTGCCAACCTAGCAGAGCGGACCAACGTTGTGGCATCGTAGCTATCGATACCACATTTTATGCTTTTGTATTACGTCATTTCTGGATGCGGAAAAATTTAATCTGTGGGAACCAACATGCCTTCCGAAAAAGACGATCGTATCACACCATGCTCGTTCTGTTCGTCCACGAGACCCAAAAAGCTGTTAGAGGCAGACGCCAAGGAACATGCCATGTCAATTAACTTCTGAAAGGCACTTGGCACTTTTCCGGGCTTCCACCTGATGTACAAAATATGAGCGTACGGATTATCAGATCATCTGTGAAATTGGACTGATGAGTCTGTGACAAACGTAACACAGCATGTCGTTTTGAACGCGTAGGAGTCTTCGGACATAAAAGTAACTTCGGTTGTGCCCCAGGTCAGTCTCCTAGGGCCGTTACGTTTCACAATACATGTCAGTCACCTGGGAGGTAACGTTGAAGGTTCCATAATGGTTTTCGTAGATGATACTGTTGTATACAGAGAAGCCACAGCACTAGAAAATCATAGCTAAATGTAGGAGGACCTGCAGAGAATCGACGCTTGGTGCGGGGAGCGGCAACTGACCCTCAAAATAAACAAATGTAACGTACTGGGAATAGTAGGACGAACCACACCCTTTATCGTACTGTTACACAATTGCAGAACAGTCACTGGGAGCAGGTATTTCCATAAAACATTTAGGAGTGTACAGATGGACGGATATCAAGAGGAACGATTACATAAAATTAATCACGAGTAAGTCAGATGATATTCAATGGAAGAATCGCCAGAAAATGTAGTTCGTCAGCAAAAGAAGTAGCTTATGAAACCCTCGTTCGACCGATACTTGAATGTTGCTCATCAGTCTTGGATCCGTGCCAGATGGGATACATAGAGTAAACGGAGAAGATCCAAAGAAGAGCAGCACGTTTCGTTACTGGTTCGTACAGTAAACGCAGAAGCGTCAGGAAGATGTTCAGCTAACTCCAGTCGAACAGATTGCAAGGGAGAAGTTTCGCGGCACTGTATTATCTCCTGCTGATCTTCCGAGAGGGTACGTTCCTCGAAGTGGCAAACTATAGATTACTTCGTCCTACGTATATCTCACGAAAATATCAAAAATAATACTCGAAAGATTCGATCACAAACGGAGGCTTACTAGCAATTGTTCTTCCCGCGAACCATACGCAATTGGGACAGGGTGAAGTGACACTGTAACATCAAATACTGTCTGCTACGAACCGATGATGGCTGGCGGACTATAGAGGTAAATGTAGAATCATTTAAGTCCACTGAATTACGAAAACATGTATATCAGTTTTAGCATAACTGACAAAAGAGGGAAAAATTTTCAAATCTAATACGAGCATAAAAGTCCAGCACATGTTGCTTCCCATCGCTGTCATTTTTATATCCAGTAATTTTGCAGTGATAAACGCTACAGAGACTAATTTTTGAAAGTGGAACCATTCCGGCCCAGATATGGCGATATAAAGATTAATTTTTCGTATTTTACAGTCCAATATTTGCAATCGCATTATTACGCGTATAGCACAATCCCGAGGGAGCACCTTTCCGAAAGAAAGTTCTTATTAGAAAAAACTGACAATGGAATTTAAACGCTATAATTTGCTTATCTGTGCAAGGGTGGTATGATTACGAATTAGAGGTAATTAATGGAAATGAACAACGCTGTGCCATTACAAAGCGATATTAAAACATGATTTTCTCTTGTGCGCGATTATATTAGCTGCAAAAACGAGAGTTTGGTTACGTCTGCGGAGTTCATAATTAATATGAAATTTGCATTCGGCAAATGCAAAAGCATATGGGACTCGGAAAAATTAGTTTTGATGCAATGACAAAGAGTTAGTTTCAAAGTCTTCATCAGCAACAAGCAGAAGCACCGCAGTTATTTCAGTTATTCGAAAAGCATCTACATATTGCATTACACAACTGGCAGATTTTTGGCTTTGTGAAGGAGGCCCTTTCATTTTACTACGTCATTATAGTTTACGGCACATCATGCCATTGTTTTAAAGTACGTTATAACAGCAGGGCTCAATCATGTTCACAATAGCTGTCGAAAATAAACGATCTCTCGCTCGAGCTTCTACTTCTTCGCTCGAAGCAAGACTGTTACTGTTGACTAAGAGGGGGTTTACGGGAGAACAGCGGTTAAGGTTTTTTAGCTATACATAATGAAATGTTCGTTGATATTGTGATATTCGCTATTTTTTACTTCATTAAAACAGCAAATACGAGTAGTTAATACTTTCAGCCAGAAGGCAAATACTTGTTTATAAATAATGATTAATGTATAATGAGGCGTCGCATGGCGACGGTGGAATTTTCTAAATAATGTAATTCGTCGTCTTTGGGTAGCAATATAAACAGAAAAACACGGATAGATATGCGATCCTTCACTATTTTGTTCGCTGGAGAACAAATGAAGCCTTGAGCGCTAAAGACTTGTACTGTTTTTCTCAAGTAAGACGGGCGCAGATTTGTGGCAGTCTGATCTAATTTTTACTAAATGTATAAAAACGTGTTATGTCTAAGTTTGAGTGAAGTGTAAAGAACTGTTATAACTTACCGTGACGACGCACGAGCGACTCAAAGAAGACAATGGCTATATAAATGAGCGCTCAATGGACATGATACGGACATAAAAATCTACCGTCGTTGTAGTACTAAGCTTAAGGTACGATATATGTTTTAGTTGTAATAAATATTTGTTCTGGGAATACTGAATGATTTAGCAGTGCTCATTCCTATTATCTCCTCAGTATTATTTTCATATTAATTATGCATTTTGCTAAAATTACAGACACCAAGATCAGCAGTTCAATGTGCGTGTTACATTGATAAAAAGAAACCTGTTTTATCGTCTTCTTGCATCAGCTTTAATATTGATTTCCCTTTTGTGTGATGTTACAGTTGTTTTTGCGCCCTTAAGAACTTTCTGGTCCCTTAGGAAATTGTTTTGTCATAACAATAACTTCACAACCGGGTATGATCGTATCTACGATCATGAAGCAATTAGAAAGACGATAACGCAATTTCTTAATCAATAGCACGCTGGTTGTGACTGCCTCAAGCCACGCGAAACTGCAAGTAAAAACTATTCACATCTCATAATGCAATATTTTATGACAATGGTCAATCCATGATTCTTACGCCAATTGTGATTGATAAAACAGTAAGCTAAATCTCAATTTCCAACTTTCCATTGAATAACAACATGACTTTTATTTTGTAACATCACAATGCCCTGGAGCGTTCTTGCGATAATAGTCCTTACTGTCAGTACTCACACCAGGGCTTTTGCCTTCGTGAGCAGATGTTGACGCCGTTTCGTATATCTACGGCTATTTACTCTTTCTTGAAGTGATAAAAATACACTACTAAACAATTTCTTTGCCATATTTCGTAAATCAAAAAGACTGATTAGCGAAAAAGTGACGATATGTACGTACGAACAATAACGAATGTGTCATGCTTAAAACAAAATAAACTGCATATATCAAATTGGATCAAAACGGGCGGTGTAACGTTAGTGTAAAATGGATGTAAAGTTGTGTATATTAAACATTCCCTGCGTGGTAAATTGGAAAACCAAATGTATAAACACATACTGACCACAATTAAAAGTCTAAACATTGTGAAACTATACCCCTAAATAGACTATGTGATCAAAAGTATCCGGACACCCCCAAAAACATACGTTTTTCATATTAGGTGCAGTGCGCTGCTACCTACTGCCAGGTAATCCATATCAGCGACCTCAGTAGTCATTACACATCGTGACAGAGCAGAATGGGGCACTCCGACTTCAGGTGATTGGGTGTCGCTTGTGTAATACGTCTGTATGCAAGATTTCGTGAAGGGACATGTACAGCACAAAAGCGTACAGGCCGAACTGACAGAGACCACCGGCCGTTGAAGAGGGTCATAGTATGTAACAGGCAGACATCTATAAAGACCATCACACAGAAATTCCAAACTGCTTCAGGATTCACTGCAAGTAATATGACAGTTAGGCGGGAGGTAAGAAAACTTGGATTTCATGTTCGAATGGCTGCTCATAAGCCACACATGACTCCGGTAAATGCCAAACGACGCCTCGCTTGGTGTAAGGAGCGTAAACATTGGACGATTGAAGAGTGGAAAAACGTTGTGTGGAGTGACGCATCACGGTACACAATATGGTGATCCGATGGCACGGTGTGGGTATGCCGAATGCCCGGTGAACGTCATCTGTCAGTGTGTGTAGTGCCAACCGTAAAATTCGGAGGCGGTGGTTTTATGGTGTGGTCTTGGCATTCATGGAGAGGGCTTGCTCCCGTGGTTGTTTTGTGTGGCACTATCACAGCACAGGCCTACATTGATGTTTTAAGTACATTTTTGCTTCCACCTGTTGTAAAGAAATTGTGGTATGGCAAATGAATCTTTCAATACGATCGAGCACCTGTTCATAATGCACAGCCTGTGGCGGAGTGGTCACACAAAAATAACATCCCTGTAATGCACTGGCCTGCACATAGTCCTGATCTGAATCCTATAGAACACCTTTGGGATGTTTTGGAACGCCGACTTTGTGTCTGGCCTCACCGACCGACTTCGATACCTCTTCTCAGAGACGCACTCCGTGAAGAATGGTCTGCCAGTCCCCAAGAAACATTTCAGCACCTGACTGAACATGTGCCTGGGAGAGTGGAAGCTGTCATTAAGGTTAAGGGTAGACCAAAACCGTATTGAATTCTAGCATTATCGATGGAGGGCGCCACGAACTTATAAGTTATTTTCACTCAAGTATCCGGATACTTTTGATCAGATAGTGTAACTGTACTATATCACCTATGGCAACATGACGGCTTTAGACAAAACAGTGAGTTCCATTTTATTCGTAAATGTTGTTACAAGCAAGAGAACGAAGTGGCCTTGCTAGAGACTCGGTCTAGCACACACCACCAGCTTTACACAAGTGATCACAAAAGGGTGTACACCCAACCACTTACTTCGTCTCTTGTGTTGGATATTTTCTACTCCTAAAGAGGTCATAACTAATTTTATACGCGTTTGTATTTTTGGTAATGAATTATAGGAACATGTAATGTTTTTCGAGTTGTTTTTCCGGTATTTGGTATCGCATTTTGCGTTCCCTTTGTGCCGAAACAAGGGCACAGTACATGCCGTTCAGTCTCGCGTTCGGCGGTAATTGACGAATAATCGGCTCTGCAGCTTGCCATCTGCCTAATTAAGTGGAATTAGTGACCTCTTGCGCGGCAGCATCCGCGCCTGCCAATTCCCCACGCGGCAGCCATCAGTTCGACACCAAACTGAATTGACGTTCAACGTGAGCGGCTTCTGCGAGGCATTTTAATTCTGTAGGCGTTACCCATCCACCGGCCGGAAATTCAATAATTAAGAGCATAATTAATTCGAGTAAATGAGTTACTAATTTTATGGCTTATAGACGATAATAACAAAGTGGCGTTAGCGAAGGTCTACTCTTTCCGCGAAAGGAAGGAAATGCTTGAATAATGACTGAGCCAGAATTATCCAGACGCTTCCTGTCTTTTCACGCAGACGGCGTATGTCTTCTGTAGCCTAAGCACGCAGAAAGGTTACCTCCTTCTTCTGATGTCATTTGTGGTACACAGCCGCCATGCGTCACCGTTATTTCCACTGAGCATGAAGCAAATAACTATAAGATCCGTGTGTACTGTGAAATATACTGTTCTGCACCACTTAATGGTCATTATTGCTAGCACATAAAGGTACATCCTAGCAGCGCGAACCTGATGGATAGGCTTGCCTTACATCATTTTATAAAGGAGCTCGATGTGACGGTTTTTCTTGCTAGCAAATTTATTGGCCACTTAGTCTTTAAACTTATGATGACTTATTAAGTTGCCTAACAATTTTTTTCTATGGTAGCTGGAAATTATGAAGGCAGTTTTTAATTCTTGTAAGGCGGCTCATCCTTGTTTCAGATGAAGCTGTAGTGACAGGCAACGTAAGAAACAATTTCATAAACTTTGTTTCTTCGTTATAAATGTTTTGAAGATCATTCTTCATTATGAATTTACGGACTGCTGTGGGTAAATATTTATGTTAATCAATATAATTTTTTCCTAACTCATTTTCCACTCGTTCTCTGTGGAACTATAGGTAAGATGTGAGAAGGCCGTTCAGTTTCTTTGTTGGGAAATTTGATTTATAATTTCCAAACTGATTCCTACTAAGCAACTCTATAAACTGAATATTCTGAAGATCTCCAAAACGCATTTCCATTTGCACTAATATGTTACCTGAGATATCATTACATCTTCACGGACTAGTAATCACTACCACTAACACTTATTTCACTGAGAAATTTCTTGCTGCAGCTTTCAAAAGATCAGGGCACAGTTTCTTCTGATCTCATAACCTTTTAATAAACTGATGGTCATCCTGACTTCAGCGTTGCACATTCTAATATCACATGCAGTTTAGTGCTGAAGACATGCATACGCAATTACGTCTTTTTAATGGCAAAGCAGGAAAACGAGTTTTATTAACTACGCTAAGCGAGCCATAAGTAATGTCGAACGATTCGACATCTCAGTCTTTGCTACCTATCGTGATATTTAGGAAAATGTCTTTCAACTCATGATATTTAAGATATATTGTCTGAACAGTTGGTGGCTTGAAATTCCAGCGTGTAGTACAAGCTTGAGGCAATCTGAGGCCTATATTTTGTGAGTTGTGTCCTCTCTGAGGAGTTGTTAAAAATTTACGGAATGCTACAAAATTGTAAATGAATAACCTAGCAACTATTATATTTTTAGAACAATGTAACATCACTAGATTAATTTTATGAACGTAACAGTAGAAAAGGCAGCTAGTGAACATTTTTTAGCAAAGTATTTCGCCCCTACATGTTTATGTGCCATTTCTGAGTTTGGCTCACTAGTTTGTCAGTAACTCCCCAGACACCAAGTGTGCTGAAAACAGTTTCCGATAAACCCTGAGTAGTTTTGTCATTTAGAGAACTGTAAAAGCTGATAAATGTTACTCTCGGACCGTCTCATGTACAAAACATAACAATAATACTCATTTCTGACTTACAAGAAACAATCAGAATTTCATCTCCTTGAACTCTAACACACTGAATGTAACTCCTCTTTAATGTCATCATTAATTAGAGCCGTAACAGATTCGTTTTGAATTGTATTTGATATTTCTTTGAAGCCAGACGTGCTCTGAAAGTGATCACGAAGAATCTCTTCCTGTCTAGACCAAATTTCCAATAACTAAAGGTAATTACCTGTTGCGACTTCCATCTTCAAAGTGACAACTGGATGGAAGAACTTGCTTCATTCGACCATGACGGAACGACTAAAAACTTCGCAGCTGTATTTTAATACAGTCCTCTTCAAAGGTACCGGTGTTGAAGACACTTTATTACCTGCAATACTTGCTCAGACGAGAAAGAAATCAGATACGAGTCAGAATAGTAACAGTAGTAATATAAGAAGTAGTTTTTTCGCACTTTTTCGCATATACAGGGTGGTCCATTGATCGTGACCGAGCCAAATATCTCATGAAATAAACGTCAAACGAAAAAAACTGCAAAGAACGGAACTTGCCTAGCTTGAAGGGGGAAACCAGATGGCGCTATGGTTGGCTGGCTATATGGCGCTGCCATAGGTCAAACGGATATCAACTGCGTGTTTCTTAAATGGGAACCCCCATTTTGTATTACATATTCGTGTAGTTCATAAAGAAATCTGAATGTTATAGTTGACCACTTTTTTCGCTTTGTGATAGATGGCGCTGTAATAGTTACAAACATATGGCTCACAATTTTAGACGAACAGTTGGTAACAGGTAGTTTTTTTAAACTAAAATACAGAACGTAGGTACGTTTGAACACTTTATTTCGGCCGTTCCAATGTGATACATGTACCTTTGTGAACTTATCATTTCTGAGAGCACATGCTGTTACAGCGTGATTACCTGTAAATACCACATTAATGTAATAAATGCTCAAAATGATGTCATTTCTGAGAGCACATGCTGTTACAGCGTGATTACCTGTAAATACCACATTAATTCAATAAATGCTAAAAATGATGTCCGTCAACCTCAATGCATTTGGCAATACGTTAACGACATTCCTCTCAACAGCTAGAATTTCGCCTTCCGTAATGTCCACACATGCTTTGAAAATGCTCTGACGCGTTGTCGGTGGATCACGATAGGAAATATCCTTCAACATTCCCCACAGAAAGAAATCTGGGGACATCAGATCCGGTGAACGTGCGGGCCATGGTATAGTGCTTCGACGACCAATCCACCTGTCATGAAATACGCTATTGAATACCGCTTCAACCGCACGCGAGCTATGTGACGGACATCCATCATGTTGGAAGTACATCGCCATTCTGTCATGCAGTGAAACATCATGTAGTAACATCGGTAAAACATTACGTAGGAAATCAGCATACACTGCACCATTTAGATTGCCATCGATAAAATGGGAGCCAATTATCCTTCCTCTCATAATGCCGCACTATACATTAACCCGCAAAGGTCGCTGATGTTCCACGTGTCGCAGTCATCGTGGATTTTCCGTTGCTCAATAGTGCATATTATGCCGGTTTACGTTACCCGTGTTGGTGAATGACGCTTCGACGCTAAATAGAACGCGTGCAAAAATCTGTCATCGTCCAGTAATTTTTCTTGTGCCCAGGGGCAGAACTGTACACGACGTTCAAAATCGTCGCCATGCAATTCCTGGTGCATAGAAATATGGTACGGGTACAATCGATGTTGATGTAGCATTCTCAACACCAACGTTTTAGAGATTCCCGATTCTCGGGCAATTTGTCTGCTACTGATGTGCGGATTAGCCGCCACACCAGCTAAAACACCTACTTGGGCATCATGATTTGTTGCAGTTCGTGGTTGACGTTTCACATGTGGCTGAACACTTCCTGTTTCCTTAAATAACGTAACTATCCGGCGAACGGTCTGGACACTTGGATGATGTCGTCCAGGATATCGAGCAGCATACATAGCACACGCCCGTTGGGCATTTTCATCACAATAGCCATACATCAAGACGATATCGACCTTTTCCGCAATTAGTGAAAGATCCATTTTAACACGGGTAATGTATCACGAAGCAAATGCCGTCCGCACTGGCGGAATGTTACGTGATACCACGTACTTATACGTTTGTAACTATTACAGCGGCATCTATCAAAAAGCAAAAAAAGTGGTCCAACTAAAACATATGTATATGTTTACGTACTACACGAATGTTTAATAAAAATGAGGTTTGCTATTTAAGAAAACGAAGTGGATATCCGTTTGATCTATGGCAGCGCCATCTAGCGGGCCAACCATAACGCCATCTGGTTTCCCCCTTCAAGCTAGACGAGTTCCGTTCTTTGTAGTTTTTTCGTTTGATGCTTATTTCGTGAGATATTTGGCCCGGTCACTATCAACGGACCACCCTGTATATTATATCTCATGAATCTGCTCGTGAGTTCATTTCATTTTTATGCTTTTATTCTGTCTGGTTGTTAATACTATGGAATGTGTCCTGTATTTATCGGCTCCTCATCAGATTATTTTTGCCATTTAATTTATAAGAGGTAATAACTCTAATTTACTGTAACAATTAATGTCTCTCGTTAACAAAATTACTATTATCACTAAACGTATGACACACTCAGACTAGAAGAAGGGATCGGATTAGCATGGAAAGGTATACTGTGCTTCCTCTGACCTGTCTCTGCGTATATGGGCTGCACTCTTTACAGTATACTAGAGGGTCACAAGGCTATCGTCATGTCCGCAGAACGTTTCTCAAATTATTCTGTCACATTCTGAGAACGACGTGGACATGCATTGTCTGGAGGAAAACACATATAACCTGCAGGGCGCTGTTGCCGGACAAATTATGAGCGAATGTGTTCCCGTATCGTTCGCTTGTAAGAGACTATACAGATTCATCGATTAAGATATTTCCTTACATACTAGTATAAACATGACCCGGATGCGCGTACCTTCACCAGATATCCGTCGGCGAGTTGTCTTTGGCGTATCTGTGTTCTGCCATCGTCGCGAACCAAAATTTACAATTATCCATCAGTCTCATCGAAATAATTTAATGCGTAAGACGTCCAGCAGACGTTTTCTGGTGACCATGCTGATCTCTGTGTACTTTGTGGTGTGTAGCTAAACGCAAATGAACATTTTAAGAAGTCGGTGCTGGTAAATGGGCAAACGTAACTAATGATACCGTATGTGAATAACAAATGCTCAAACTATTATTTTTCCGTCGCGTGGCAATGTAATTTGAAAAATGCTGACTAGGACGCCACCCTCTATGATTGAAGTGAATCAGGCAAACACAGGATTTTGTGTGCTGGAATTTGCTCGTCGCCAATTGCTAGCAAGTTCAAAGAGCCTTCGGTGACAATTTTCGAAGGACAGCACGAGTTTACAACAGTATAAAAAAGTGGCACAAGAAATTTGAGGAGGACTATTATCCGTGCGATGCAAAACTTTCGGCTGACCGGGCATGTCAGAACAGACAGTGGAGTGGGTAAGAGACGTGATGTTGCTAAATCGCACCGAGTCTCCCTACAAAGTCAGTGCAGAATTGAATATCTCTCCGCAGTGTTCAATGTCATTCGTAAACAATTAAGAGTGAAGCTATACAAATTGCAGTTTTTGCAAGCCATAAACCACGGCGCCAAATTATACCAATTGTAGTTGTGCGCTGATTTGCAGAACCATCCAGAAAATTACACCTACTCACGAAAGGTAATCTTCACTGTCGAAACCGCTTTTCATCTTTCCTGAAATGGTTGGTTCAAATGGCTCTGAGCACAGTGGGACTTAACATCTGAGGTCATCAGTCCCCTAGAACTTAGAACTACTTAAACCTAACTAAACTAAGGACATTATACACATCCATGCCCGAGGCAGGATTCGAAGCTGCGACCGTAGCGGTCTCGCGGTTCCGGATTGAAGCGCCTAGAACCGCTCGGCCACAACGACCGGCATCTTTCCTGAAAGGTGAATTGAAACAGCATATGCACTGGGGAGCTAAGAGATGGGGTGGAGGATGTTGGTGAGGGGGGGGGGGGGGGAGAGAGAGAGACACAGAATCCACATACAACTGTCGAACACGTCCAGGATTCTGAGAACGTTAGCGTGTTCTATACCATGTCCCACAACACAGTCTATGGACACATATTCTATGCTGCAAAATATATTGGTTGAACCACCTATTTCGACACGGAGCATTGTGGCTTACGCCACTGCTTGAAACTGAAAGCAAAGGTATCATATTTTAAGAAATGGCGCCTCTCTACATTCTACGCGGCTTCCTGACTGAGACGTTGCCACCTCGCTTGATGAACCGCTTAAGCCCACTGAGATGGTGTTACTCGAGTATCCACCATGGTAACAGGAGTTGACGCATTACCACCTTTTCTAACGTTACATCAAGGACAGTATTGCTATTCCATCTTTGACACAGAGTCTCGAAGACTTGCGCTACTGCATCGCAGCAGCTGATCATACAATCACCACTGACATGCTGCGTTGGGTATGGGCAGAATTGAACAACCGAGTGGATTTGTAATATATGACGAAAGAGGGACACCTACAACAATTACCAACATTGTAACAAAAAATTTGTGGGGTTAGGTTGTTTGGGGGGGGGGGGGGCAGACAGCGAGGTATTTGGCCTCATCGGATTAGGGAAGGACGGGGAGGAAATCGGCCTTGCCCTTTCAAATGAACCATCCCGGCATTTGCCTGGAGCGACTTGGGGAAATCACGGAAAACCTAAATCAGGATGTCTGGACGCGGGATTGAACCGTTGTCTTACCGAATGCGACTGCAGTGTGGTAGCCACTGCACCACCTCGCTCTGTAAAGTAGTGTTGCTATTCTGATACTGCTTAATTTGTTACATTGTTTTGGCCATTTACCTGTACCGATGATTTGCAATGTTTCAGTGTGTTTGTAATTATCATGTACTTCAACCATTGGCTTGTTTCTCTCTCCCATTATAAATATGTAGTTTTGAATGATATGGCAGCTCACCGGGTGTTGTGAAGCATGCAGGAAGCTGACTTCAGTGGAGTTGTCAAGTAGAAGTAGTCGCAGCGTTTTCTTGAAGGAGTAGGCCGTGAATAGACTGTTGCCTAGTCGGTCTCGGAGATGTATGTTGCCATCTGTCTTTCCACAGTGAAATATGTTGATATTGGGTTTCTTACATACTAGAGGTGTATGTTTTTAATGTTACGGTTAATAGAAAGTGCCGTGAAGTACCAACCACGCGATTTGACAAGCTATTCTACTTACCTTTCATTTTCGACCTCTTTCACCAACATCACTAATTCTATTGTTGGTGAATGAATTTACTATCACTGGAGTTATGTTTTTATTTTGGAACACATAATGATGTTGTGTTCCTCATATGGCATGTGTGTATCACTTGCAAATCTCTCCTGATTTATATTTCTATATGTCTTTCAACACTGAGACTCCAGGCTTAAGACATATCATTTCATTCACTACAGAGGCATACAATACCGCCACAGTGAAGGGTCGTAACCTGACCACAGACACTGCTACCGGCTGCAGACGAAGATTTGTCGACAAAGCAGCCATTCAGTATTTGTCCAATTCACATCAACTTCTTTCAGCCTCACGATAGCCCCATCTAGAGATGTTTCCACGAGACTCAGAAACACGATTTGTTCTGCACAGTCAGCGCCCAACAGCTGCATTTAAAGACACTCGTGCCACCCTGTCATGATTGATGGAGTTGGGTCATGTATTGACGCTCAGCTTGTACCAGTGAACGCCGTATTCTTGACACAGCCCCCACCACCACCACCACCACCATCACCATCACCACCACCTCCATCATCGGGACGCGAACTGCCGAGGCCCATGAAAGCTAGCAGCCGCTCTCCAGTCTTCGGTTCCATGTTCATCATCCTGCCATCCTGACTGGGCGAACCTGCCTAGCCCAGCTACCGGTCAATGCATTGCTGCCCCACGGTTCTGACTAGGTTATGGGGTAAACCGCTACCTCGCTGCTGGTAATTCGATGCCCACTACGAGTACTGGCACATCACACCTCGCTGCTAGCCGGTAGCACGCTGTAGCCTCACTGCTCACTCCGCGCGTCTCGAGTAAATATGGTGCAGCTGTTCACATACACTATGTGATCAAAACTATCAGGAATCCTGGCTGAAAATAACTTACAAGTTCGTGGCGCCCTACATCGGTAATGCTGGAATTCAATAAGGTGTTGAACCATCCTTAGCCTTGATGACAGCTTCCACTCTCGCAGGCTTACATTCAATCAGGTGCTTAAAGGTTTCTTGGGGAATGGCAGCCCATTCTTCACGGAGTGCTGCACTGAGGAGAGGTATCGAAGACGGTCGGTAAGGCCTGGCATGAAGTCGGCGTTCCAAAACATCCCAAGGGTGTTCTGTAGGATTCAGGCCAGGAATATGTGCAAGCCAGTCGATTACAGGGAAGTTATTGTGGTGTAACCACGTCGCCGCAGGCCATGCATTATAAACAGGGACTCGATAGTGTTGAAAGATGCAGTCACCATCCCCGAATTGCTCTTCAGCAGTGGGAAGGAAGAAGGTGCTTAAAACATCAAAGTATGCCTGCGCTGTGATAGTGCCACGCAAAACAACAAGGGGTACAAGCCCCTTCCATGAAAAACACGACCACAACAAAAAACCACCGCCTCCGATCTTTACTGTTGGCACTACACATGCTGGCACATGACGTTCACCGGGATTCGCCATATCCACACCCTGCCACATTGTGTAACGTGATTCCTCACTCCACACGGCGTTTTTCCACCGTTCAATCGTCCAATGTTTACGCTCCTTACATCAAGCGAGGCGTCGTTTGGGATTTACCGGCGTGATGTGTGGCTTATGAGCAGCCGCACGACCATGAAATGCAAATTTTCTCACCTCCCGCCTAACTGTCATAGTACTTGCAGTGAAGCCTGAAGCAATTTGGAATTCCTGTGTGATGGTCTGGATAGATGTCTGCCTATTACACAGTCCTCCCTCGGGCATGGGTGTGTGTGTTGGTTGTACGTAGCGTAAGTTAGCTTAAGTTAGATTAAATAGTGCATAAGCTTATTGACCGATGACTTCAGCAGTTTGGTCCCATAAGACCTTACCACAAACTTCCAATTTTTTTTCTGGCAGTCAACAGACGAGGTTGGCCTGTACGCTTTTGTGGTGTACGTCATCCTGTCACCTGACCACGTTCGTGAGTTCTGCGGAGTGCATCATTCTACTCTCTCGCCACATCTAATGACTACTGAGGTCGCTGATATGGAGTACCTGGCAGTAGGTGGCAGCACAATGCACCTAATATTATAAACGTAGGCTTTTTTTTGGGGGGGGGGGAGGGGAGGGGGTTCCGGATACTTTTGATCACTTATTGTAGCTAACGGAGGGCTAGCAGAATCAGATGTTGCAGCTCTGGAGTGATTTTCAAGCAGCCAATCACAGTTCAAATTTCAGAACATACAGTGATGGTTACAACGTGAAATACAAACCAGCTTGACATCATCGCTTGGCCAGGATCGTAGCTAGTTGCTCGGCGAGCAGCGATGGTGGCGGTTAATTGGCAAGATGCAGTGGGTTTCGTTATTCATCCCCGCATGATGCCAGTGAGCAGCAAGCAGAGAGGTGGCAGTACAAATGTAGCCAGCTGCCGCCCTCTGCAGTGTAGAGACAGGAAAGGCCGTATTCTCCTACCTACGAATAGAGCCTGCGATAGCGCATACACTGTCCACCCCTATCTGTCCGCCAACTGCAAACACATCCCTCTAGGTCTGATTGTTTATGGTTGTTAATAAAGGATTTTAGCACCCAACTGGCTGTCCACATAGTATGCATTTTCACCCACCTCTGGCAGAGAGCAGCTCACCGACAGCCTTCTGTCAACACCCATTACATTTGGTGTCATATGAACTGCTGGTTACTGGAATGGTGGATCAGTGGAGGGAAGAAGTGAAAAGGATGAAGGAGCAGCGGCAGTCAGCGCAAGAAAAGTCGACATTGATTTTTTGGGGTCTGTCCGGTAGTGTTTATTTTTCCTTACTTTCTTTGCTCTTTTCGTATATTGTACACTTGTGATGATAACAGTGAGCAAAAATGTCTGTTTAAAAAAGGACGACAGCGACCACGTACGAGACGTCCCAGCAATTGCTGGAACAGGTAGCTAGTATTTCAAGCAAACAAAGTTGCTTTTCATAAGGAAATCACGACACTACTGTTGCAGGTTCCAATCCTGTCTCGGGCACGGATGTGTGTGATATCCTTAGGTTAGTTAGGTTTAAGTAGTTTTAAGTTCTAGGGGACTGATGACCTCAGATGCTCAGTGCTCAGAGCCATTTGAACCATAAGGAAATATTTCATTTAAAGGTGAAACTGATGATCGGACTGTGTCTACCGCCCTTACGCTAAGTAGTGCCTCACTGGGAGCCCCATTGGCTGGCAGATGTGAGGTATATGTTTTTGTCTGTTTTGATTGTTTGCATACAGCCCTGAATCAGGAAAACGGAACAGCGTTCAATTTTTAACGGCAGCTCGATTAACATTAGAACGTTAGCAAGTGGTTGGTTGGTTGGTTGGTTTCGGGGAAGGAGACCAGACAGCGAGGTCATCGGTCTCATCGAATTAGGGAAGGATGAGGAAGGAATTCGGCCGTGCCCTTTCAGAGGAACCATCCCGGCATTTGCCTGGAGTGATTTAGGGAAATCACGGAAAACCTAAATCAGGATGGCCGGACGCGGGATTGAACCGTCGTCCTCCCGAATGCGAGTCCAGTGTCTAACCACGTTAGCAAGTGTTACTAGAACTTGATGATGTAATGTGCAATGAGAAGTTGCGAGATGCTAAGTCCTTCGCAGACCTACAAGAATGGTTAGTGGATTGGGAGTCGGTAGAAGGTTTTGGAGACTGTATCTGGAAAAACAGTATGAATTCGCATGAACTGACGGACGATGAGCGTGACGATAAGACCATTTGAAGCAAACATAGTTACGCGAAGTCTGCTTGACGTCACAATGTCACACTTCTGTAATGGCAAACGTCCTGTCACTACGACTCATATGGATTTTGTGTTCTGGCGTATGGTGGGAATCGCAAGAAAACTACAACCAGGCAGTCTATGGTCGTCTGTTCGACCGTGGTTGTACTTACCTACATTTTTAACAACGTTCAACATGTTGCCGTACACCGACATCTACACCTACTCTTTATTTAAAATATAAACATTTTATTCAGTTCAGGAATTTAGAAACTGAAACTCAGGTCCCCCCAAGTTGGGCGCCAAATATATAGTGAAATTGAGATGAAAATGAGATCGCCCACCTTTGTGCACCAATGCGTAAGGAAATTCAAGGAATTGTTGTGCAAGATACGTCGTCCCACGTTGGGTAGGTACCAGAACTGAAATAACGAAAATTTAAATTAATCATAAAGCAAGGAAACGTTAAGTTCCTTATTTCTATTATTTACAAATCGACAAGACAAATATAAACTCAGAGCCGATTTGACTGGGCTCAAACATGGTTCAGGAGCTGGGAATTCATGGGAGTCGTAATGACATGTTGTACCCCAACACTTTACAGAGTCGTTGCTACGTGCAACTATGGACGGCTGGTGTGAAATTTGTGAGTGTGTCGATCTCCCACCAAATGGGTTTTGGTGTCATGCAGCTTCGTCTCCATCATATTGAGCTGACGCTCTGGGCAGCTTACCAAGTTCCTCCTCCTGTGTTCCTTGTCTAGCCCCCAACCAGAGAGAATGCCATAAGTTGGCAGAAATAATATGAATGTCTTTGCAAATGGCGTCTCTTACCAGCCTTGATTAACTCACAGAAGCGACACATATCTGAATGTTTAAAGATTCAAGCTTCGGTTTCTAAAAATCTAACACACAATGCATAAAAAGGACGTTATCAAATGCCAGTAGCCGTCAGAATGTCTTGAGGGATCCGTCTTTGAAAACAGAGTTGCATTAATGTGAGATACCTCTAGAAAGTGAGGTGAGTACCGTTTATGTGAAGCAGCATGCAAATCACTTAGCATGGCAGATGCGACTCTTCTGTTGAAACTCTTGAGCTTAATCAGAATCAGAGGCCCATAGTGTGAGCTCCAAACGATATCAAAAAGATTTCCGAAAGTTAGAATCCCCTAAGAACTCTCTATGCTGCAAAACTTCGATTAGAAAGTCCCACTAACTGATCTCAATATACTCTAATCGAATTCTCATCGATCTAGGGGCTGCGCCTTTTCAGCGGTTTTGTTTATTTTTACCAGTTCTGTCCTTCAGGGAACCGAACTTTCTGAGCTATTTTCTATGTCATTGAAGACTCAATTCACAATGTTATCCAAAGAATGATAGACATTGAGTAGCTACCCTTCCCATCATTCGTACAGTGTGCCAAACCCTCCGCTTTTTGAAGTCGAAATATCCTTTGGCAGGCGGATAGCGAGCAAAAATGGAAAGTCCTATATTGTTCTCATGCTGGCCCATGCTGCGGTGCTTCTCACGGTGGGTCTCCAGTGGCATACTTGCCGGATTTTCTTGTGAACATCGCTGACACTTCCTCTAGGTTCATCCATTCATTCATAAACTGTCAAGAACGGTACAGCCCAACTATAATCCTGCCTGTTAATAATAAGAATGCCTGTTAACCTTCCCTCAAGTGTCTCAGAGCCAACCCTCTGAAATCAGTCAGCTTTTAAATGTAGCAACTTTTTCAGAGTGAAGCAACCACTTCAATTAAACCAGAGGCGGCTAAGCTTTCGTTTCACAGACCGTGCCCTGGAACGAGTGCTATGGCTCTCAGCCTTACTGGACATTTCCCCCACCACCACTCCATACTGTGTCAAAGAGAGGAGGTGGGAGAGGGAGGAACCACGAACGCACTGCATTTAAATGGCTGTGCAGTCACACTGCGTACCACTTGATTCTAGATTTCAAATTTCTCAACAACATAGATTACAAACAAAACTTATTTTCCGTATCACTTCATTATTTTCAGCGCGCTGATTACATGATATAATTTTTATCTTATACAAACCGTCACCATGCGGGCCGACGCAATTTCACAGACCTTCACCCTGAGGTTGCCATGTAATAGTGACTTATTTAGTTTCAAAGCCCAAAAAACGTCTTTCAGAGACATATACTTTTGCATCCTTATTAAACAGATGTGGAAACTATCCGAGAAAGGCAATATAGGCGTCTTGGAGAGTTTTAGCGTAAAAGGATTCGTCGTTAAAACGGGAATTATCTAGCAGATCAATCAGTTACATGTACAATTGCAAAGTGGTGTCTTCAACTGAAACGGCAAACTGGTTCGAAAAAAGCTCCAAAACTGATGTAAGACTGACAGTATCCTCAAAACGTTTCAGAAACTACCCTTGTAATTCTTTTAAGACAACGATGAATGCTTCAGTCCTCTCGTTTTCTATAACGGCAGTGACCTTGGGAAATTGGACTGACTTTGTTAGAATAGGTTCCTTCTTTACCACGATTTTGTAAATGCATGTCCACTAAATCAGAAATTGCGAAGTCCTGCTGTGGGCAGTGTGCAGTCAAGTCCACTTAAAATGAGACTTCTGCGATCCATTCCATGCGTTATAATTTTCATTTCTGAGCACCTTTGGCCTTTATTGATTCAGTAACGGCGATTTTTGAATCGAACAATCGTCCGAGGCATGCCCCTTGTCGTAACCAACTTACTTCGCAACAATATGTAATGTCTCAATACTCTTCAGTCATTTCCATCGAAAACTAATGATACTGACGGTGGAATAATGTGTGAAACGTTGGAAATTTTACCATTCGTAGCGTAAAAGTTTTTCATGTCGTGCAAGCCTGCAATTTTAGGATAAAGTGTTTATTGATGAACAGAACAGTGAATACTGTTTGTCGATCGTTGTCATTTGTGTCTCTGTCATTGTAAACAAAATCTCTAACTTTTTCCTGAATTGTCATCTAATATCGTTTCATAGAAAATTTCCAGTACCCATCGCTCTTGCGACTGCATAATATACATTGAGGATCATCATCCTTCTCTTTTGTCATTCCCATTCATTTTGAAAGGGTTATGACAATTGATCGCTAGACAGCACTTGTTAACGTCCTTCATACGACGAACAAATAGCGAAGGGCAAACCATGCTGACACCACGATTCGGCCGACCTGAAGAGAGCTGTGCCTACCGAACAATGCTGCACCAGAATACTAAGTGAGGTATCGCTCTGTGCCGGGTACTTTCGGAAGGAACGAACAAAGGCCAAAGTGACCGAGCCGTGGTCTGCACGCAGCCCGCACAACCGGCTCGCCTGAAGTTCGCCATGCCGTTCCTGGCCCTGTATTAACCCTTTGTTGCCTGACGGTACTTAAAAGTACCAGTAAGTTTTGACTCTCATTATTTTCTCATGGTGCAGTTTCGTGATCTGAGAGCCTGTCGGTACGTAACAGTAACTCTGATCTACTGTTTCATACATGTTATTGTGCAATACATAGACCTCTCTGGCGGTCAGAGCTTGAAATTGTTTTTTGCGCGCTGCTGTGAAAACAGAAGATTGTATGTACTTGTTTCCATGGTGTTGCCTGAATTTGTGCGCAGTTTATTGAAACTTCCGTTGAGTTTTCCATTGTACGTACTTACCTTCTTCGTTTTTTTATAATAGTTTGAAGCATTACGTTACAAGTGAATGAGATAAAGTGGAAAATATAAGGCGGACTTATTAGTACCGTCAGGTTATGCGAACACTTTATTGTAGCAACAATGCGTTACCTCTCACTAGTTGTTCTGTTCACTTTTTCTCACACAGAAATCGGTAAATACATTTGCCTGTGGAACAATTAGAACAAACAGGAAAGGTTTGCCAGGGAATTTACCTAAAGAAAAATGTCTAAATCAAATCACAGAGAGTCATCTTTAGACCTAACAGTATTTCAATGGAAGGAAAATAAAGTAGTGTATTTTGCGTCAAATTTCCATGGCACTGAATAGAGCACAGTGACAAGAAAACAGAAAGATGGAACTAGTATGACTATACCATGCCCAGTTATTGTATGTGATTACAATAAAAACATGGGTGGTGTGGATCATGCAGACAGATTACGTTCAACTTATGGTCTTGACAAGCGATCAAAGAAATGGTGATACCGTCTCTTCTGGGGAGCAATACAAATTGTTTTTGTCAATGTTTACGTCATTTTCAGTGATCTATATGGGGCACTGCCACTGCTGGAATTCAGGCGTGCTGTGGCACTAGGGCTAATGAATGAACAGCAAGTGCCAAATCTCAAAAAGAGAAACTCTGGTAAAGATGAAATAACTCTCCCAAAGAGAAGGAAGGATAACTTTTCTGTTCCGAAGGATGTACGTCTTGGCAACCGAGGAAACCATTTTGTAGTGTTCAGTTGTAAAAGAGGACGATGCGAAAAGTGTGTGAAAAATAAAATTCAGTCGAGACCACATTCACAATGTAGTACATGTAAAGTGTATTTGTGCTGCAATGAGAAAAAGAACTGTTTCCTACAATTTCATGAGGTATCACTAAATATGTGATATGTATATACTGTCAAAAATGTATAGCTAAGTTACTATGTATTGTGAAGTTGCTCTAGAATAAATTTATGCGAAATTTAAAAAAAAATTCAGAAATATCATATTTCTGTTAATTGATTTTCTAAAGTAAAAATATTTAATATTTATGTGGAATAAAGTAGAAGTTATAAAAATTGGAGCATTTTTCTGCGCATGTTGTGATTCTGTCCATGGAGTCTGACGGTACTTCTGAGTACCAGGAGAGAAAAACGTTGTGAAAAATAAACCACAATAGCATAAATTCTGCAAAGAAAATGTTAAAAAGTAATTTTTTTCTTATGTCAGGAAACAAAGGGTTAAACAGTACCTTTCAGCCCTGTGTGACTTTCTGGAATGTCTCAGCATGTCCAGGTGTGGCTTAAATAGTGCCATTTATCGGAACAGTACGCTAGTGTGCAAAACTTATTGACGAAACCAAATTTCGCACAATTTGTCACTGTCAAGAAGCTCGACGAAACTTGGACCATACACAGAAATAGCTGATACAGTAGCTGGTACAGTAACTGAAAGAAATACGCAGTGACAGTAATCGAAGTGACACTTTGAACAAATGACAATAATTACAGCGAAGACATCGCGATTCATTACGGCCTTTTGCGTGTAATACGAAGTGGGAAATGGTTCTTCGTAGGGTGTTTGAACACCACGGAATGCAATGCATGATGTACAATGTGCTCCCATGCTGACAACGAGGTTGGTGAGTAGTTGATGAGATAGGGAGTTCCATTGGTGTGTGTGGACGTGCTGCGATATGTCCCCTCACCGTACTCGTTGGAAGTGAAGGTGGGGCAACGGGAAGCCACTGCATTCGCCGAATATGCTCTCGTTCCAAGAGCTTCCCCACCAGTAATATTCAATGCGGTCGCTCGTTATCCTCCACAAAAATGAAGTCAGGGCAGAATGCATCCCTGAAAAGATGCACATGGGAAAGAAGTACACTGTCACAGTAACTTTTCGCCCGACTTAAGTCCCATTGACCACATCTGAGATGCGCTGAGGACACCTATTGCGGCAGGTTCACATGCGCTGACGACCGTCCAGCAGTTGTCAACCATGCTGTTGGACGACAGATCAATACAGTTACAAGAGCAGTGCCCAACGAGAGAATAACATCATACAGAAAGGTTCAAATGGCTCTGAGCACTATGGGACTCAACTTCTGAGGTCATTAGTCCCCTAGAACTTAGAACTAGTTAAACCTAACTAACCTAAGGACATCACAAACATCCATGCCCGAGGCAGGATTCGAACCTGCGACCGTAGCGGTCTTGCGGTTCCAGACTGCAGCGCCTTTAACCGCACGGCCACTTCGGCAGGCTCATACAGAAAGGACTAAAATGAAAATAATAAATATGTTTTTAAAAAAATTGTACAATAGAATTGTAACACAAGTGTACTTTCTTCCGATATGATCTTCCTGTGGTTCATCACACATCCGCCGCCGCGCAGGAGGCGCGCGGCTTCTCTAGAAAACGATACCTTTGGCCGAGTGCGCAGTCACTCGTCCATCGCTTGCTGCACCTCTTCATTGGAACGAAATACCTTTCCTCTTTTCACGTCTTTTTGTAGTCCAAACATGCGGTAATAACTCAGTACGTGGTCTGGTGAGTCTACATCTACATCTACATAATCTGCAATTAACACTTAAGGGCCTGGCAGAGGGTTCATCGAACCATTTTCATGCTACTTCTCTACCATTCCACTCTCGAATGGCGCGTGGGAAAAAGGATCACCTAAATCTTTCCGTTCGAGCTCTGATTTCTCCGTACGTTGATGGGTGTCAACTAAATATCTTCGCATTCGGAAGAAAAAGTTGGTGATTGAAATTTCGTAAATAGATCTATCCGCAAAGAAAACCGCCTTTGTTTCAGTGACAGCCACTCCAACTCGGGTATCATATCAGTGACACTCTTACCCCTATTGCGCTATAACACGAAACGAGCTGCCCTTCTTTGCACTTTTCGATGTCCTCCGTCAATCCTACCTGGTAAGGATCCCACACGGCGCCGCAATACTCTAGCAGAGGACCGACAAGTGTAATGTAGGCTGTCTCTTTAGTGGGTTTGTCGCATCTTCTAAGTGGTCTGCAAACAAAGTGCAGTCTTTGTTTCGCCTTCCCCACAATATTATCTACACTCCTGGAAATGGAAAAAAGAACACATTGACACCGGTGTGTCAGACCCATCATACTTGCTCCGGACACTGCGAGAGGGCTGTACAAGCAATGATCACACGCACGGCACAGCGGACACACCAGGAACCGCGGTGTTGGCCGTCGAATGGCGCTAGCTGCGCAGCATTTGTGCACCGCCGCCGTCAGTGTCAGCCAGTTTTCCGTGGCATACGGAGCTCCATCGCAGTCTTTAACACTGGTAGCAAGCCGCGACAGCGTGGACGTGAACCGTATGTGCAGTTGACGGACTTTGAGCGAGGGCGCATAGTGGGCATGCGGGAGGCCGGGTGGACGTACCGCCGAATTGCTCAACACGTGGGGCGTGAGGTCTCCACAGTACATGGATGTTGTCGCCAGTGGTCGGCGGAAGGTGCACGTGCCCGTCGACCTGGGACCGGACCGCAGCGACGCACGGATGCACGCCAAGACCGTAGGATCCTACGCAGTGCCGTAGGGGACCGCACCGCCACTTCCCAGCAAATTAGGGACACTGTTGCTCCTCGAGTATCGGCGAGGACCATTCGCAACCGTCTCCATGAAGCTGGGTTACGGTCCCGCACACCGTTAGGCCGTCTTCCGCTCACGCCCCAACATCGTGCAGCCCGCCTCCAGTGGTGTCGCGACAGGCGTGAATGGAGGGACGAATGGAGACGTGTCGTCTTCAGCGATGAGAGTCGCTTCTGCCTTGGTGCCAATGATGGTCGTATGCGTGTTTGGCGCCGTGCAGGTGAGCGCCACAATCAGGACTGCATACGACCGAGGCACACAGGGCCAACACCCGGCATCATGGTGTGGGGAGCGATCTCCTACACTGGCCGTACACCACTGGTGATCGTCGAGGGGACACTGAATAGTGCACGGTACATCCAAACCGTCATCGAACCCATCGTTCTACCATTCCTAGACCGGCAAGGGAACTTGCTGTTCCAACAGGACAATGCACGTCCGCATGTATCCCGTGCCACCCAACGTGCTCTAGAAGGTGTAAGTCAACTACCCTGGCCAGCAAGACCTCCAGATCTGTCCCCCATTGAGCATGTTTGGGACTGGATGAAGCGTAGTCTCACGCGGTCTGCACGTCCAGCGCGAACGCTGGTCCAACTGAGGCGCCAGGTGGAAATGGCATGGCAAGCCGTTCCACAGGACTACATCCAGCATCTCTACGATCGTCTCCATGGGAGAATAGCAGCCTGCATTGCTGCGAAAGGTGGATATACACTGTACTAGTGCCGACATTGTGCATGCTCTGTTGCCTGTGTCTATGTGCCTGTGGTTCTGTCAGTGTGATCATGTGATGTATCTGACCCCAGGAATGTGTCAATAAAGTTTCCCCTTTCTGGGACAATGAATTCACGGTGTTCTTATTTCAATTTCCAGGAGTGTATGTGGCCTTTCCAATTTAAGTTACTCTTAGTTGTAATTCCTAGGTATTTGGTCGAAGTGACCCCCCTTGTATTTGTCCGATTTATCATATACCCAAAATTTATCGGATTTCTTTTAGTACCCATGTGGACGACCTCTCACTTTTCTTTGTTTAGTGCCAATTTCCACTTTTCGCACCATACAGAAATTCTCTGCAGATCAGTTTGTAATTGGAAATGATCGTCTGATGATTTCACTACACGGTAAATTACAGAGTCATCTGCAAACAATGTAAGCGGGCTGCTCAGATTATCACCTAGATCATTTACGTAAATCAGGTACAGCAGAGGGCCTATGACACTACCTTGCGGAACGCCAGATATCACTTCTATTGTACTCGATGATTCACCGTCTGTCACTACGAACTGTGACCTCTCTGAGATGAAATCACGAATCTAGTCATACAACTGAGACGATACTCCATATGCACATAATCTGATTAATCATCGCTTGTCAGGAAGGATATCGAAAGCCTTCTGGAACTCTAGAAATATGGAATCGATCTGAGATCCCTTGTAGACAACACTCATTACTTCATGGGAATCAAGAGCTAGCTGTGTTGCACAAGGACGGTATTTTCTGATTCCGTGTTGGTTATGCATCAATAAGTAATTTCCTTCAAGGTGATTCATAATGTTCTAGTACAGTATATGTTCTAAATTCATACTGCAAATTGAGGTCAGTGGTACGGGACTGTAATTCAATGGGTTACTCCTATTTCCTTTCTTGAATATTGGTGTGACCTGTGCTAATTTCCAGCGTTTGGGAACAGACCTTTCATCAAGTGAGCGGTTGTATATGATTGCTAAGACAGGCGCTATTGTGTCTGCATACTCTGAAAGAAACCTCATTGTTATACCATCTTGACCGGAAGACTTGCCTTTCTTAAGTGATTTGAGTTGTTTCGCAACACCTAAGTTGTCTATTTTTACGTCACTCATGCTAATAGCTGTTCTGGTTTCGAATTCTGGAATATTTACTTCGTCTTCTTTCGTGAAGGAATTACGGAAAACTGTATTTAGTAACTCCGCTTTAGTGGCACCATCATCGGTAACATTTCCAGCGCTATCGCGCAGTGACAGTATTGAGTACGGCGGATGTGACGAGGTGTCACGTGCAGGTCAACAATGGTTGCAAGTGATGAACGGGCAATGAGGTCGAGCATCGTCATGTTGCAAAATGACACCTACAGTCAGAAGTCATCGTCGCTTTGATCTTATTGTGGGACGAAGCTGACTTTTAATTATAATGCAACATGAAGCACTGAAATTCGGTTTCTCCTAGTCGTGTGGTTGTCAAAGAAAAGAACCAGCAAAACCCTCTCTGTAGATGACTATGTCAGGAACGTCTTGGGTTTTCACCCCATTCTTTCCATGCTCCCTTTGTTCCGTTTGGTTGATGGTAGTGTTTCGTCCCCTGCAATGATTGCCACGAAGAAGCCTACTGCTTCAAAACGCCGCAAATGTAATTCACGGACGTCAACACATCGCCCTTTCAGTTCTGGAGTGAGCTGCGTGGCACCCATCTTGCAGGCACTTGCAAAACTTAAGCACTGCATGAATGATTTTCGGCATTTCATACACCGTCACACAGCGATTTTCCATCACGGTGGCTTCTACTACTGCAGTAGACTCTGGTGAAACAACACTGTGTGCCTGACCAGAGTGTTATGTGTCTGTCACAGAGGTGACGCATTTTCTGCATTGATAGATATGCATCGCCATACCGGACATTTATTCGCCGATGGATTTCGGTATCATACCTTCACTGCTCAGAAGACGTATGCCGGAACGCACACTTCTTCCTTGGTTTATGTTCCAAGCGGGGTAGCCATATTTAATTGGCTGCATTTGCCTGGAATCTGCTGCCTCCAATAGAGCATTACATCATTACT
Organism: Schistocerca nitens; assembly: GCF_023898315.1. Taxonomy (NCBI): domain Eukaryota; kingdom Metazoa; phylum Arthropoda; class Insecta; order Orthoptera; family Acrididae; genus Schistocerca; species Schistocerca nitens. Next base: position 121,483,588 of record NC_064622.1, on the reverse strand, counting down.
AACAGAACTGTCGCTTACCAAACAATGGCGCGAAATGTTGATTTTTAGTTACATTTTGAATTATGTCGTTTGGCACAGCCTCGAAAAATACCTGAGACATATACAAAATTCAGAAGTTGTAAGAATTGCTTTTTTGCCGTCATCAGTGCAAATTTATTCTTCATCTAAATAAGAAAAAAAAATGGAGCTACTGGCAAACGTGCAGTTCTTCAAATAACCGACACTTGGAACGATTCAACTCATTACACTGTTAAAAGTCGAAAGACTTCACCCCAGCAGATTTAATCAAACCAACAGCAATATTAGTTACTATAAATGGAATAAATGGTCCCGGATCACAACTAGAAGAAAATTACCTTTTACAGTTAACATCAAGGTTAGAAACTAGACAAACCATGTCTGACTTAATTAAGGCTGCTTGCATTAGCACTCAATTAAATACTAGTTCAGGACCATCTCCATCACTAACAAGTTATAAAGCAAAGCAGCTGTCAACGATTCATAGGACTACACACTCAAATTTATCAATACCATTTCCTGTAGAGTATGACACACTACGCAGGTCACCCTACATAGTAAAATAGCAATATAGTTTTCGGTAACATGACATTAACAATCGAATAATAACACGCATAATAATAACAATATCGCCTACACAGCAGCAGATACAAAACCAATCACGCTCATGGCGTGTAAATAACTAGGTCATTGTGGCTCTCTTTTATAAAGAGAAATCAGCGCACCTAGTGTGCCACCACATAACAGTCATGAAACGCCGCACTGCACCCAGGGACATTCCATGTGTAATATTACTGATCATCCGACACTATCAATGCACATTCTGTACGGTTGGCTGTCCATCTGGTTCCATTATTCTACCAACAAAAACAATGCTGCTGGTCACGAAGGCACTCAGTGATTTCCTTGTAACCTGGAAGCCCGTGTCCACATCATCACTGGAACCACTGTCCACACACCCAGGAAAAAACGCCAGCTATTTCAATGGGTTGTTTGTGTCCACACAATGGCAAAGCTCCACACTGATTTTTAGTGACATCCCATAGACAGTTTAAAAAATGGCTTTGAGCCCTATGGGACTTAACTACTGAGGTCATCAGTCCCCTAGAACTTAGAACCACTTAAACCTAACTAACCTAAGGACATCACTCACATCCATGCCCGAGGCAGGATTCGAACCTGCGACCGTAGCGGTCGCGCGGTTCCAGACTGTAGCGCGTAGAACCACTCAGCTACCCCGGCCGGCTCATAGATAGTTCCTTGGCGTACCAGCTTGGAGGAGGCTACTCGTTCTAGACTCTCTACTAACTGTTTCCAAATGCTCTGCGGGTAACCAACGGACTGCAAGGGCGGCCCTGCTTATGATACGCCCATCATTGGGAATAGACACTGTTGTCTGCAGCGCAACCCCCGGTTGCTGTTCGTTGCTACCACCGGAATAAGGTCCACCGCGCGCTGCCGCTCACAGTCAACGCCCGATTGTTTTATCTAGCTCTCCCACTGGTCTATCCAGCTTGAGTACTCTTCAGCTCCAAACTCTCTGCTCCCGTCTCTCGCTGCAGGATATCGGATTGGAGCTGCGCCAGCACCACCATAAACGACGCTGCCCCTCACGTCCTATCCAAGCGCTGACGTGAGAGAAGTGCTAACACGGCTCGGTGGGCAGGCCAGGAAACAAGATGCCCAAATAATTACAAATTCACTGGACTAAATTCGAACGTTCTCCTTTAAACGAAAGTCAGGATATGTCGGATCTGATTAAGATGTAGGTATTGGAAACCTCATTGTTCAAAGCCCTCCCCTTCTCCTTAGAAACTTCCCCTTTGAGCCGGGCGACCCCTAAATGGTTCTGATCGAAGGCCACCCTAAAACCTTGCTTCATGTCAGTGCTTATATAGCCACACCACAGTCGCACTGAGCTTCGTACACGCTGCAGAAGTGTCCTCAAACGGATCATTTTTGATCGCTTCTGATAAACAGGGTGTTAGGTACTTTGATATGGCACTGTGACATGTATTCTCTTCAGAGCTTTTCTTGTTTTTTCTCTGCATCTAACTGTCTTCCAACAAACACATTGCTTCGTTTACTATCTATTGTTTCCTGCACTGTCGTTAACTGCACCAAAAAAGTGAACTACGCCTGTCAGTACAGACTTCCCGTTTAGCGTCCCTGCGTTCACACTTCAGTACCTGACATGCTGTCTGGAGGAAAATGAACATTAATGGCTTGCTTGTGCCATGCGTACTTGGAGGCATTAACCTATGAACATACTACTCGCAATAACTTTTATTAGTAGTCTGCAAATGAAGCAAATATTGGTGTAACGTTGCTAAGTACACTGTCCACAGTCATCATCTGAAATATCGGCTCATCTAATCATGACGCACTGCAAACAGGTTGAACATAATTAAAGCCGACAAACTACAGGGACAGATTCCTGACTGGAAACAGAGGAAAGAAGCACTCACTCCGTCTTAAAGCCACGAGTGGCCTGCCGGGACCATCCGACCACCGTGTCATCCTCAGTGGAGGATGCAGATAGGAGGGCGTGGGGTCAGCACACCGCTCTCTCGGTCGTTATGATGGTATTCTTGACCGAAGCCGCTACTATTCGGTCGAGTAGCTCCGCAATTGGCATCACGAGGCTGAGTGCACCCCGAAAAATGGCAACAGCACATGGCGGCATGCATGGCCACCCATCCAAGTGCCGACCACGTCCGATAGCACTTAACTTCGGTGATCTCAGGGGAACCGGTGTATCCACTGCGGCAAGGCCGTTGCCGGAGGAAAGAAGACCTTATGAAAACGTGTCAGGGAATGCAGTGTATCCACGGTAGATAGCGCTGACGAATCGAAGTTCCTCTGACCACGTGCCGTAAGTTCCTTGTGTGTGCAGGCTGTGTGATAGAGGCAGCGTACTGTAAACAGATGAATGGTTCGTCGTGAAAGAGGACTGATAATGAGATACCTTTAATAGTGATGGTCTGGTGCAAAAACCGTCGACAAAATCCTTCCCGTAGAGCAAAATCCGCTACTGATACTCCATGCACTCGCTGCAGGCGACAGGGATAGTAGCGTTTGTCTCGCAGGATACACATAATCGTACTTTGGCTTACATCATGTTGGTGGACCGCTTACCTGGAGCTTGTACTAGGGTTCTTCTCAACATCCCGTAGGACCCGATCCTCCAAATCTGATGTACACAATGTCCGCCGCCTTTCTGAAAGTTCGTGTGTTTGAAATGACCCATGGTGACACAAAGGCCCAAAGAAAGGGCTTGAAATGTTGTGTGAAGTGGCAGGTGTCTGTGAGGGTAGTGGTTTTGGAATAGCCGTGCTACCCCTCGGCCGTTTACATCTGCTTGGCCGTACACACATACCGATCCCAGCTTGTTCCCGACATGAGTACCGGACCATTCTGCTGCTTACAGTTCACTGTGTCAACCACGTAGCCTACAACACATAAGGGTCACACGGCACGTGATCACAGGAACTTCCATTCGTTAGCCCTATCTGCGGTGGCAACGATGCGTTCCTGGAAACATGTTCACAGGACATTTTTTCTTCCATTACTTGTTGGGGCTCTGTAAATGCAGTTTCTCGGTTTTATTAATACTCATCCAGTTTAAAGCTATCCAGTAAAATTTCTTCCCTATCCTATCAGCAACAGATGTCTCTCGATATAAATTGGCAACTGCATCGAATGCTCAGTGTGGGGCCTGAATTTATAGAACTATATAGATGAAACCACCATTTTTCACATGATTTCGAATGCATGATTATCTCTAGCAGGTAACATTTTTTTAAATAAAGTGGATACGTGATAACTTTTTACTGTAGAGATATAATCTACATTTTATTTAACTTTCTCCTCTTTCCGCTTGAAATAATCATGGTATCTATAAATTTCGTGCTCTCAGTTGAGATAAGAACCGCTGCTGCTGCTTTATCGATTTTTGCTACGCCAAAGCTCCATTTCCTTTCAGCTCATTTACTTGGAAGAAATGCTCGACATTTGCTGCATTAGGGTGCTGAAATAACTCATGGCGACAAATGAAAATTTGTGGCGGGCCGGTAATCGAAGCCGGATTTCTCGCTTTATGTGAGCTGTCGCCTCATCCACTTCATTTATTTGACCAAGTCCCTCGTGCGAACCAAATCTCCATATGCTGCTCAGTACACATTAGTGGTTCCAATCCATTATTCCTTTTCGTTCGCGGCACTAATGTATTCCCACGAGGGATCGAATGCCGTCAGCAGTGCATATTATATAGTAGTTCTGTTGTCTGTTCCTTGGGACATGCATGTCCCAAAGGAATAACCATATATCCACATAATTCATATTTCTTTTCGTCATTCCAATGTACAAACAGCCGCAACTATCCGTAATTTTGTATTAGTGGTTGACATACCTATATTACAATTGTTGGACATCCATTTATTATTGTGATAGTCTTACAAATGCTTGATGAAAACTTTTCCGATGCGATAAAAAAAGATAGGAGATCTTCTCTCCATACCGACCGTAGTTCCTCATTTCTTTTGCAATTACCTCTTGTTGGACGCATACTCTTTCCACCGCGTTATTGGACTATCTGGTTTTCTTAAAACCAAACCGTAAGTAACTGAGCCTTCTGATAAGCAAACCGAGTCCCATATTTTGTTAGTACTCTCTTCTACGAATTTAATTAGTCATCTTTTTGTACTGGATGGTGATTAGATTCCTTATAGAATATAGCGATCTATTTTTTGTTTTTTCCTGTGTACGTTATAGGCCAAAGTCCTCTTTATTACTGAAACATATGGAATACTAAGTTGCCAGTACTCTCTTTCTGCAACTCAAATTGAATTTTTGTTTTGACACTAGCGAGCGTCTGTGGTAACGATGTCTTTCTTTCAACTTATCGAGATTCATGAGAAGCTGGTCGCAGAGGGTGTAAGTGGTACAATGGAATGAAGTGGACGGCACATGAGAGTAAATCTCAGCGGATCGCATCGAACAAGGCAAAAAACTGACTAAAAAACTGTTTCATTTAATTATCGCGTCAGCACACGCCTTTAATGACCGATTATCTATTACCACCCAGAGTCTTATTTTGATACTTTCATCTTTAGCTCCAATATTTGAAGTTCCTTTACTTGAAGAAAATTTTCACCATGCTCCAGTTCAGTTTCAGAATTCTCAGCTGTTGGTGCAGATTGCTTAGAGCCCTTCACCACCTTTCGATGATTTGACGTCTGCGATGAGTCCTTCAAATCAAACCAAAGTTTCTATTGATACAGTGAGCTACCCGTATTTTATGCAATGCAGAAATAAACGACTGGTTTACAGGATCTGCCTGAACTAAAACTATTCTCGAGATCAAGTTGAGACATGTGGTAGAAGGCAATGATTAGCAATAAAATAAAAGAATCGTATAGCATGCTATCGTATACAGGCTACTGTGTAATTCAGTAAAATAATGTTACTAGTCAGTTTGAGAAAATCAGTCAACCAGTTGCAACTTTTTGAATTTTTCAACGTCTTCAGGTGTAGACAGTTACTGTTTCGCTGCCATGTTTACGATTTTGATGTTACTAATATTTCTCTAACTCTTGGCTGAGAAGCAAACATATTACTTCTAAAAATTAAACTTTTTGGTGAAACAGTAGCAATTTGTTCAACGCTGCCAGTTATTACGGCAAAAACATAACAACCGTTAGCTCACATCTGTAATGGATAATATTAAATTTGTAGTAAGAAATTAACTTAATTCAAAAGGAACAGTGTAAAAAAAAACTGTGCAATCTCGCCGGTTGTCACCATAACTTTAACGACTTCTTAAATAGCATATCCATACTTAAATTATAAATGTAAAAATAATTATGTCCCTTATTTTTACAAATAAACCATTGGATCAATTTTGATGTAATCTTTTATGGAGGTAGCTTATAACTTTGAGGAAGGACATAGACTAATTTAGAAACTAAAGTAATATTAAAAAATCGGCTCTTAATAGGATAAATTGTGGAATGGAGTATCTTTCAGTTTTACACCACGCCAGCGACTTGGAATGTTTATTGATTACTCAGTGACATTGCGAATCCATCGCGAATCGTCCATGAGGATTTTGAAATTTTAAAAAGAATTCGTACACCGCACAACGAAGGAAGCTAGGCAGTTTTTACGGCAAAATGTTTTGAATTTATAAAACCAAAAGGTAGGCCAGAGAGCGTATCTAAAATGATAACGTCCGAAAAGTATTAAAACACAAATTATTCATACTTTTTCTTACGGTATGCCTCGCAAAGCTAAGTCAGATTTAGCGCACATTTATAAGAGAGCTCAAGCTGCGAGTGTTAATGGAACCGAACAGCCTCGGACCGGGACTTAAATGCAGATCGCCATGCGACCATAAGAGCTAGGGGGACTTTAGGACGATCACAAACCCGTCGCACTTTAGTCGCTGAGTGCTATACGTCTCTTACGGCTTTTGAAACGCTTGAAGATTCACAACAAAGGCGTCATTTAAATGCTATAAAGCAAAGAGAATGACGCTGTGCCTTTTGAGTTTAAAATACTGCAATTCCCATCAGTTACTTTTGGAACTATTATAGATAAAGCGCAGAGTTACCGCAGCGTATTAAAACAACCGTGTTCCTTCTCCTCGACAATTCTATGTGGTGTGCTCGCGTGTATCTACCATACAAAATCTTTCCATCCTTGAAGAACAAGGTAAGAGCAACAAAGTTATTTATAGAACGGTATTAATATCATGCAATAAATAATTTATTGGAAAATTTTTTAATTTTTAAGACAGAGCAACTAAAAACGATGCATTTGTGTTCATTGTTTTATATTTTCCAAAGTATTACGTGTAAAGTATGACTAATGCATGAATAGAACAATAAAATCACAAGGTTTTATTTTGCCGACCTGTTACGAGTCCAGTGCCGGCCGGTGTGGCTGAGCGGTTCTAGGCGCTTCAGTCCGGAACCGCGCTGCTGCTACGGTGGCAGGTTCAAATACTGCCTCGGGCATCGATGTGTGTGATGTCCTTAGGTTAGTTAGGTTTCAGTAATTCTAAGCCCAGGGGACTGATGACCTCAGATGTTAAGTCCCATAGTGCTCAGAGCCATTTGAACCATTTACGAGTCCAGTGCCTTGACAACAAGCAGGAAACAACTGACAATTGACATTTCGACTCAAAGCTGATATTCAGCGACTAGGAAACTTTTATTTCATCTAGAAAAGTTAATCGTCACAAAGTGAGACTATGTGGCATTGAGCATCCTTAAATCACGAATGAGTTTCACAAAAGGTTAATGTTTTCTGTGTAGCGTAATAGACGAAGCTGTATGGGCCCTTTTTATTCTGTGAGAGGGCTGTGACAGGACACCACGTACCTTGATTTTTTACCGTTGTATTTGTTTTCACAACTGACTGCTCATTCCGAGAAATTCATCTTCCATCATCTTCCTCATTGGAGCATCGATGTTGGGTGCTATGTAAACGACGAACTTCCGCATCGCTGGATTGGGCGTAGTGGTGTATTCAGTATTCCTTTTGCCACTCACCCCCCCCCCCCCCCCAAGTCACATGACCTAATACCTTGTTACGTTTGGGGGCACATAAAGGACCGTTATAGGTAGCTCCACTGCCTGACAAGAGCATAGCAACAGCTCAGAGAACGCGTCAGTATTGCTGTAATGAATCCTGGGAGCATGTCGCTACATAATGTATAAAACGAACTTCACTACCGCTCGGACGCGTGTCGTGTGACCAAATGGACACTCAAAGACCGTTTGTAGAATGCAAAATACAAACATGGTAAGTATATGGTTCTATTCATGCATGCGTAAAATTTGTACTAGCAATCCTTGAAAATCATAGAGGTCTTAATGCGAATGAATCATTGGAAGTAGCCCCGTATTTTTAACTGAGGCTCGCATCCCGGAAAAATTATAAAACATGCCGACACTAAATAGCTTTATATACAGGGTGTTACAAAAAAGTACTGCCAAACTTACAGGAAACATTCCTCACACACAAAGAAAGAAAATATGTTATGTGGACATGTGTCCGGAAACGCTTACTGTTCCTACAGTCAATCAATTTCGACACCTTGCCGTGCACCACAGCATCATCATCAAACAGCCGAAGATTGGTGCTACTTTGTCGGCCACATCACTTATGTTTACAGAGAATAACAGCGATTCTCTCACACTTCCCTGGGGCACTTCTTAGGATATTCTCGCCTCTAATTCACACTCGTTATCGAGGACAACATACTGGGTTCTATAACTTAAGAAGTCTTCGAGCCATTCACGTATCGGTGAATCTATTCCATATGCTCGGACTTTCTTTAACTGCCAGCAATTGGGCACCATGTCAGTCCTTTCCGGCGATCTAGACATATGTTATCTGCCTGTTGCCCTTCCTCCATCGTTCGCAATATATCATGTGAGGAAGAGCAAGCTGAGCTTCGAACGAGCGACGCTTTCTACATCCAGGATAGTTTGTGGATGTAAGTTTCTCGGTCTCTAGAACATTTATTATATTCGAACTGAGAGTGTTCAAGGACTCTACAGTAAACCGATGTAGGAATATTGGTCTGGAATTTTGCAAGTTTGTTGGTTGGTTGGTTGTTTTGGGGAAGGAGACCAGACAGCGAGGTCATCGGTCTCATCGGATTAGGGAAGGACGGGGAAGGAAGTCGGCCGTGCCCTTTGAAAGGAACCATCCCGGCATTTGCCTGGAGCGATTTAGGGAAATCACGGAAAACCTAAATCAGGAAGGCCGGACGCGGGATTTAACCGTCGTCCTCCCGAATGCGATGCAAGTTTGTTCTTTTGCCCTTCTTATATACAGGGTGTTACAAAAAGGTACGGCCAAACTTTCAGGAAACATTCCTCACACACAAAGAAAGAAAATATTTTATGTGGACATGTGTCCGGAAACGCTTACTTTCCATGTTAGAGCTCATTTTATTACTTCTCTTCAAATCACATTAATCACGGAATGGAAACACACAGCAACAGAACGTACCAGCGTGCCTTCAAACACTTTGTTACAGGAAATGTCCAAAATGTCCTCCGTTAGCGAGGATACATGCATCCACCCTCCGTCTTATGGAATCCCTGATGCGCTGATGCAGCCCTGGAGAATGGCGTATTGTATCACAGCCGTCCACAATACGAGAACCAAGAGTCTCCTCTACATTTGGTACCGGGGTTGCGTAAACAAGAGCTAGTACTGTAGAGCAATGAGTCGCAAGTCAACACAAGCACCGAAGTCAACATTACCTTCCTTCAATTGGGCCAACTGGCGGTGAATCGAGGAAGTACAGTACATACTGACGTAACTAACATGAGCTCTAACATGGAAATTAAGCATTTCCGGACCCATGTCCACATAACATCTTTTCTTTATTTGTGTGTGAGGAATGTTTCCTGAAAGTTTGGCAGTACCTTTTTGTAACACCCTGTATTCACACGTAATTATCTACAGTACTACCTACCCAGATATTCGTAAATTACTGGCTTACTTACTTACCATCATTCTTCGTGATTTATCTACTGATGCGCGAACAGAGCACCTGGTAGCAGCTAGCCAGAATGCATACATTGCTATGCTATGTAGCTGTCTCAGGTTATGGAAAGACAATTTCCATCGGGAAAATAAAGTCTAATACGACATTCTGAAGACTGTCCAACAGTTTTAGAGCTTATTATGGAGTGCGACAGATGTAATATATGATAAGTCAGTCGATAATTGGGTGAGAGACACACGATGAAGTTCAGAGACGATATGACGAACATTTTTAATTTTGCCTTTCCACAGCCGCTCTGTGTCTCTTCTCCCTCGTATGTTGAGTTTTCCGTCTGTGTGAACCTATTCTACGCTGCAAAAGCTTCTTACAAAATTTTATTTTTCCTCCACTCTCCTCACAATTTCAGATACAAAATCTTTCAAAAGTCTTTTTTCACACTCCCCTCTAACATTGATTTTCTGCACACTACCTATTTTTACTAATACATGGCAGTAGGAGACATAAACTGTTGTGTATCATCGATTCATACCGTTTTCCAACACAGAAATCTGTTCTCAGAATATAGTACCAAAGCACTTTGGTTATAGGCTGTCGAAAAAAAACCGTGTCCTAAAAATTCAATTTTTAAACGAAATAAGAGGGATACAGAGAAAATTGTTTTCTGTTTTCATATCGGCAGTTAACTAAGTTTGTGTTTTATGGGTCGTTGAATTACAACGATCGCGTGTTACCCTTTTTATGGGCTAGTCTCTAAAATAATAGCGAGTAATCCGTTTGGTTAAGAGCTTTCGGCAGTTCCGTTAATACTGATTCATGGGTGGTAGAAAATCCCTTTCTGATTTCGCCGGTGTAGCTGCGAGGGTTCAACTTGTAGAGAGGGAGTTTTCCATTACAATATTTTCATTTGCTAACCGTGAAACTGGAAATATATCAACTGTTGTAGAACGCACTGATTATCAAAAACGTCACTTAGCTAATGTAGGACTCGCCTCAGAAAAAGCGCAAATTACTCAAGACTGATACAAATAACTTTTAGAACCTCTCTTTCAGGATTAATGGCTCCGTTTTCATACATGTATAACTTTTGCATTTGTCCACAAATCCAATAAAGATCTGGCTAAGCTGTTAACAGAACTCATATTACTTACATAAGAAAAGCGTGTCCCCTATTTTCGGTAAACATTACCGAACTTAGTACGCTGCTGTATGAAATTAAGGCAACAAACGAAAATTTTGCAAGGTTGCGTTCATTTTGCCAGAAAACAGTATAAACAGATGACAGTAAAGTCGATACAATGTAAAGAATACAGAACGTTAACGACAGCAACATGCATGACGGTAGACAAAAATATTCTGCGTTTTTTTCCAACTTAACGGATTTGCACACACTTGCACACAACTAGTTAATGCGCACAGTATGGGGTGTACCACATCTGGCAGCAGTACAGGCCTGACACCAACGGAGCATGCTGTGAATGATGTCATCAGTCGCATGTTTAGGCAATTGCGCCCATCCTTCCTGCAGAGCTGCTCGCAGCTTGGAGAGTACTTGGTGGCTGTCGACGTGATCAAGGTGTATCCGTAGTGCATTCCAGACATGCTCTAAGGGATTCAAATCGGGAGAACAAGTAGGCCACGCCATGCTTGCGGTATCTTCCGCTTCCAAGAAAACATCAACCACCCGTGCTCTAAAAGGCCGAGCATTACCGTCCATCAGTACGAAGTCTGTGCCCACAGCACCTCGCAACAATCGCTAATGAGGTCGCAAGACCTCGTCACGATACCTGACAGCAGTAAAAGCTTGTCGATTCACCCACACAATTTCGTGAAGAGGGGTCCGGGTGGTTAACATAATCCCTGCCCACATTATTAGGGATCCTTCTCGATATCGGCCGCTTTCCACAACGTCTGTTGTTTTCACAACTGACTACTCATTCCGAGAACTTCATCTTCCTCATTGGAGCATCGATGTTGGCTGCTACGTAAACGACTAAATTCCGCATCGCTGGATCTATCTATCGCGAATCGCTATCCTGACTAAATAGGCACTCATCTGTGAAAACAACATTGGGCCACTGTTCGACCGCCCAGGTGGCATGTTGACGAGTCGTCAACACTCTAGACGTTCCTTCTGTGGAAACGCATCAGAAGTAGACATACATCAGGTCTCCGACAGTAAAGGCCACTCTGCAGAAGCCTTCTGCACACCGTTTACTTCGATACAACGCGTCCAGTGGATGCAGCAAGCTCACGTGCCAGTTGCCGTGCAGTACTCAGGCGGCACCGTCGTGCCCTTGAAACCAAATAACGGTCCTCTCTTCTGAAGTTACATGTGGTCGACCCTGCTCTGGTGTTCGTGATGCAGTTTCGGTCCGATACACTGCCGCCACATCTGAAAAACAACAGGATGATTCACAAGTCATCGGGCCTGTCAATTTGCGACTGTTTTGCTTCCTTTCTTTCCCTCACCCTCCACCGCAGAGAGTCTGGTAGGCATCTTCTCTGTGCCATACTGCACCGTCTGTGAGCGTGTACACACCGACTGTGGATGTGAGGCAACCCGGCAATCACTACCTCGTTTCAGAGGTGCCCTGACGTCATCGCTGGCACGGTTGTCCGTTGACTGGAATGCCATCTTCCGTGCTGAACACGACCGTACCGATATCAAGTTGATAGTTTGTATCATTATACTGTGAATTAGACACAGGATGATTATATAGCAGTTTGTTGCTTTAATTTTGCATACCATTGTATTTATTGCAATAGATTCGTGAGAGTTTCATTATACCTCTGTCTAAACCGATGTCATGCGCTCGGAAGTGGAGAAAGCAGCAGTGATAATCCTTATTCAGGATTCGGTAAGCTGTGAATTCAGAGTGCGTATCTCCGAAAAAAACCACAGTAGTTTTCTTACGACAGTTCTCTTCAAGAAAATTAGTACTGAGAATCTGCCGACGTGTTAGTTACTAAGGCGCATTCAACTCTCTTAATTATTTGTTAAATCCCATTCATTGCGAAAAAAATTCTTGGCATTTCACGAAACGAGTGGAATAAATGCACGCAGAGACAGCCGTTGAGACATCGGTCCGTGCATGTGGTGGTATCCGCGGCACCCTCTTTTGTAGTATTTCTCAGTAGATTTTTTATCCAGCAACAAGGGAAACTTGGTAAGGTGCGTTAAATCACATTAGGCGACCATAGTCATGAAATTATACAAACACTGCTCGAAGACTGGAACCTTCCTGAGAGAAAATGACTCCTTCTCCGTCGTTTAAAACTTCCAGGGTTGTTGTGATGAGGCTCAAATGGAAACAAAACACCATCGTTGATCGGCACACCGCTCTGACTTCGACGTTATTGATGCATTATAGTTTGTGATGGGAACCGAACTAGGTCGTCTTCCCCGGTCCAGCAGCTGTCAGGGAAGTGAAGTGGATTGTTAAAAGTGGTGGGAAATCCCACACAGCAACATAAGGATTACATATGTGTCAACGGTGCGAGACAGCAAGAAGAAGAAGAGAAGTTTTAGTTTTCAAGTGTGTAATTAAAAAAAAAGGTCTAAAGACGACATACCGTTCAGGAAGACTGCGATTCGAAACCGGATCCGGCCAGATTTAGTTTTTCTGTGGTTTCCCTAAATCGCTTTAAGCAACCTATGGAAGTCTCCTTTGAAAACCGAAAGATGATTCAGACAAGAAATCTCCATATTTGCAAATCTACCTTTATTGTCCTTGGGAGGAAGGAAGGAAGGACGAGACAGAGTACGGACTCGGGTTAGGAAGAGTGGGGAAGGAAGTTGGCCTTGCCTTTTCGAAGGAACCATCCCAGCATTTGCTTTAAGTGATTTCGAGAATGCTACATATTGTCGCAGAAGAAACTGAGTAGTAAAGTCGCCGTGGTGTAGTGGTTATGATATTAGACTGTTCCTTGGAGGGTCGTGAGTTCAAAAGTCATGTGAACTTCTTGACGTGACAATGTGACAATATGGATGGCCGGAGGAGAACTAGAACTGTGGTCCTCACGAATGCTGCGGCCATAGAAGTTTTTAGATGTCATAATAGGGAGATTGGAGAAGAATTCGGGTTAACGGAATTTAGTGGAACTCGGAAAACATTCTAATAATTTAAGAATTAATTTATAAATTTATAAAGATTTGCTTTCCTACTACTGCTAGATATGCTGTACTACATTTTACGTGAAGATAACTTTGTCCCACAAGACTTTAACATACCAGAGATTATGAAAATATACGGCGTAAAGGTTGCTGTAAAACTGAAATATCAAAATATTGGTACCGCTAGAATTCAAGTCCATGTGACAGGTATAAAATGTAACGTACAACATGTTATTAGGTACTACAGTTACAAGTATTTTTCTGTGAAGTTAGTAGAATAATGACAGCAGTATTAAAGATGAACATAGAAAACCATCTGTTATCGTACTGCCTCCTGGAAGCTTTCTTTCTTAAAAAAATTGTCTCTCTGTAGATAAAATTCTGTAGCAGCAAATTTAAGACGACATTCATGCACACTGGAGATTCCTTGCGCTGACTACTTTTGCAATGTTGCAGGGTTTCAGTACTTTACCCAACATAAATAAAAAGTTTCATTCAGGAACAAGGCACAACGGTTTAAATATTTGGTAACAGCAAGAAGTCTTTAGAAACATCATCTCATCTTTTTAGTTACATGATCAAACAGCCTTGTTACTAAATTTAATTTGTTTATTACTTACGTGTGACATTTTATAGTACTGTGGCAACCGTTATATGTGCTAGGATTTCGGTTTCATCAAGACCACTACTCATAAAATAGTACCACAACCTATTGGAAGGGCACTGACGACCACCTGTTTAATATCCAACAATTTTAAATTCATGTATCATCCAGAAACAATCCATTACAGGTCTGGAGCGAACATAGGAACAATCATTTTTAGCAAAATAACGATCTTCTTCTTCCGGCATTTCTCAGACTTTATGTCTTATAACCCTTCACATATTTTTTCCACAAATCTGGCTGTAGGACCTTTTAAGTCTCATAATAAATCGCTTGAAGTGGAAAGTGCACGGTCTGCGCTTAAGTGTCTCATCTGTTACAGCAGACTATTTTTAAGGACCAATTTGATGCAGCGGGAGATGGGGATAAGTACTCTTACTGCTCCACTTTATTCTTTGGCGTAACTAAGGAATGTAAAACAGAGAAAACTTAATTAGTAAACTCAGTATGAACCAGCGAAATGGCTATAAGAAGGGAAAGAGGGGTAAATCACCAGAGAAGGAACGCTCGTTGTTGTGAAAGAGCTGTGGGGTTGCTGCAAACTTGGGCAGAAGAGGGAAGGGAATGGGGCACGTAAAATTTTATAGGCTGCTGCAGGTCAGAATGGTTTACGACACAACACCTGCGAAGGGAAAATAAAGTAAGCGTGTATGCGATTATACAGAAGGCTGCGAGATCGATAGAGTGACTGACCTGACAGAAACTGAAATATTTAAGGAAACAGCACGTTACTCTCGAGCGACCACACACATACGTAATTTTTTACAGATCACGCACAAAGATAACAACTTGCCGTCTGATGCTGGTGATCAGATGGACCACTCAAGTACGCCAAGTTCACTTTCTATGCGTCAGCAAGCTCGAGAAGAATAGCGCAAAATATTATTTTGGGAGAGACTACGTCACGTCTCTAATTAGTTTCGGGGTTTGGCTGCATGCTGAAAGAAAAGACAAGTTTGTTAATTGATATACATTATACACATTTAATTGACTATGTCGATTTCCTTTTTCTGTTGTAATTTTTCGTTCAATTAATTCTCTTCAGGTTTCTATTTTCATTGTGACATGTGTGTTAGTGTTGTAAATCGTACTATGGGGGAATTATAATCAGCGAACATTTATGGCTTCAGGCCTTCTAGAGGAACCACAGCTATGATATTCACAGCTCGTCAGCTTCAGGAAATATGCAGAGAACAAAGCAGACGCCGGCCGGTGTGGCCGTGCGGTTAGAGGCGCTTCAGTCTAGAACCGCGTGACCGCTACGGTCGCAGGTTCGAATCCTGCCTCGGGCATGGATGTGTGTGATGTCCTTAGGTTTAATTAGTTCTAAGTTCTAGGCGACTGATGACCTCGGAAGTTAAGTCGCATACTGCTCAGAGCCATTTGAACCATTTTTGAACAAAGCAGACGCCGTTTCATTTCCTTTACTGACGTAACTAAGGCATTTGACAAGGTAAACTGTCAAGTGTTGTGGAAGATTTTAGCTCAGCATGGTATACCACATAAATTTCTTGCCAACTTGAAATTTCTTCATACAGATATGACAGTTGTTCTCATTGTAAACGACTTTGTAGGAGAGCCGTTTCATAATAGTGTTGATATTGAGGATGTGTAATTGTATGCACGTTATTTTGTTGTATGTTGCCACTGACATGCCGGTAGTCAAACACGATATTCCGCGAATACAGTTAATTAACAGAACGGATGGAAATTTTTTAAATTTGAGCCGTCTAAAAACAGGGACTCGATCATTTTCTGTAACAAGTGCTATCTTAAAACGTGTCCCTCTACTGTAGATCCTTTCGTAAAATGGCTACTTTTTAATTGTAAATAAGACGCGTACAACTTTGAATATGGCTGACGTTTGCAGCAACCGTATACACAAATTTGAAAACTATGTAAAAATCAGCCAACCGGTTGCATAGGTTTTCTATGTACCTTGACTAGGTTTCGTCACCTCTAAGGGTGACATCATCGGAAGATAAGGTAATTACATGAAGAACATATCGTCAAAGATGTACAGTGATTTAAGAGCTGAGTTTCTCAAGTCATATACTAAAATATAAAACATAAAGTTCTTCAAAACATAAGTAACACCACACCGGTGTTACTTATGTTTTAATGTTTGACCTTTTGAAGAACATTATGCTTTATATTTTAATGTATGACTTGAGCAACTCAGCTCTTAAATCACTGTACATCTTTGACGATATGTTCTTCATGTAATTACCTTATCTTCTGATCATGTCACCCTTAGAGGTGACGAAACCTGGTCAAGGTATATAGAAAACATATGCAACCGGTTGGCTGATTTTTTCATATTTTTCAAAATTGTAACTAAGAGTGATTTGAAAATGACATGAAATACAGATGTTAAAAATATTCTCGACAATTACGCTTTGTTGAAATGAACTTATCGCACGATTAAATAAACATCACATTACATCCTACTACGGACCTCGTTTGCGTTTATTAAGGATCTGGGAGCTATGGATCCCCATAAATACAAGATTTCCTGTAACATCAGATGATTTGCAATACGTTATTAATAACGTTAATGAAGTTATAGCGCAGGCAGACGAAGAAGTGTAGCTAATCCTAAAAGCCTTTTCTACATCGTACAAAAATATTGGTCTAAAACTGAATACCAATAAAAGACAGATCCTTCACCAAACAGCACATCGTTATCACTGTTCCCATCGGTTGAGTGAATCTTCAAGTTATTTTTATGTCCCCATACTTTGAAAGTATCTTGTGTTAAACATCAAATATAGATCCGGAAATTCACAACACAATTAAACGTTTAGAGCATCTGTTGCAAGAGACTGGGTATTTGATAATTATGATGTCTATGTTGCAACAGAGATCCTCGTGTACAATTCAGATGTTGTTCCCACCCTGCTTCATTGATCTGAATCCTGAATAAGTCACACACGGCTTCCTCAAAACGTGGAAAAATAACATCACGAATGTCCTTGAAAAAGCACATAAAACCGGTGCAGAAGCGAGTTCAAAACGCCAGTTACAATTGGTAGGTCATGTAGTTCGTATGCCCAGTAACTGCATTACCAACAAGTGTATTCTTCACAGTAGGCAGTGGGCAGAAGCTGTGCGGGCAGGAAAGCAGACAATTTAAGAATTTAATTAAAGCTAACAGGAATTAGTGTTTAGACCCGAGAAACCTCAGCACTCAACCGTTCATCCTGTACGTGACAACTCAATCGTGCCGCTCTTCTTTTAAAAGAAAACAACCGATGAATAGTGTCTGATAAACAAATGAAAGACAGAAGGTGAACTACCTTGGACCACAAGTCATTACTGCGGCAAACTCTTTACCTCTTGCGTCGGACTGTATAGTCACATACATACCCACAGTTGATTGGTAGACAATCCTACGCGACTACAGGAACAATTTACGGTACCTGATAAGGTAATATTGCCTAAGAAACAGTTTGGAAAAAATGTTACATGTAATTTATTTTTCTGTAAATTGGCACTTCAGTATTTTGTGCTTGCATCTAAACCCTTCTAGATATATGAACCGTCACCACGCAGCGCATGGCGAAGGATAATTGTACCAATTTTAGAAATTTTTGCCTATCACAAATGTAGCGGGGAATAATATATGGGGAGTGTTCAAATTCGCTATTCCTAAGGCTTTGGAGGCCAATTGTTGACCAACTGTCTGTTGCTTGCTGTCTCGGGTTTTATGGCCGATGTTCCTTTGGCGATTTTTCTGACGTTTCGCGAGCACAACTGGCTGGCATTGTCAAAGCTTCACCCTCCGTTGCGCAACCAGTGTATGAAAATACGGAGTCTATTAAGCCCAATAACTACAGAGATACAAAATGCTGCCGAATGGTATTGTAGGTACGTGACGCGAAAGGGAATGCATATTAGTTGGACAGAAACGAACGGGAAATAGTTCTCGCAACGAAAAGGGAAGTAAATTCGGAAATCCTTGGACATAAGATACTTTGACAACGGCATGTTCACCCAACGACATTGTTAATAATAGCTATTGCTGTATATATGGGATCGTCCAGATTTGACCGTAGATCAATGAAAATACGTCATGTGTACAGAAGGCAGATGGTCGTCTCCGAATATGCCGTCATGCGGGCGAACGACTGTTCCAGACATGCATTTCGCCGCGGTCGCAGACTTCTGAGGACAGTATTATGGTGTGGCAGACGTTCATCTGCACTATTATGGATCCGCGGCAGTAGCTGAGAGCACCGTGGCAGCAGTGGACGACGTGACCATTCTTACGGACCACCTGGATCCTTTCATACTTGTTTGTCTTTCCCGACGGCGATGGCATTTTCCACCAAGATAACTGTCCTTTTAACAAACCCAGATTCGTGCTACATTGGTTTGAGGAACATGATAATGAACTCAATGTCTTAGCCACGAAATCCGCTTCATTTGAACCGTGTGGAACACAACTGGAACGGTATTAAGCTTCAGCTGTGCGCCCACGGAGCACCAGAATGCTATTTACGGAAATTTCGTAATGTGGACACCAGGCACCACGTAGCTTAGTAGGGAATCTCCACCTACGCCACTCATAATCACTGCTTTCTTGCTTGCCAAAGATGTACCAACACACTTTTACACACGCACTTATGTTTCGTCTCCTCATTTTAATCTTCATATTTAAAATTTCAGCATGAGTATTTTTGGGCCGTAAACCTTGAAAAGTAGTAGGTTGCTTAACTCGAATTATGACAAAATGGTACATGCGAATATGCACATATTAGTATATTTATATAAATAGGGATGTTACGAAAAATATCAAAAAGTTCTTGACCGATTCTAACATTCTGCGTGGTGTCTGTTGTTCTATATCGTTTCTCCCTACCACTTTCGCGAAACGACGCTCTGAGCGTGTTTTTTAGGGAATTGACTAGTTTGAACCTGGGACCTGTTGCTGGTAAGGAGACGTCAGACCACACATGACATGTAGAGTTCTGAAGAGTTCAGTGAGACTAGCGATGATATAACCAAATACTTAATGATGTCAGCTCCACTGCACTCCCTGTAAAAGAATCTTAATACTAACTAAATTTAGTGGAAGGGGTTCAAGGCTTTTCTATTTTTAGTTAGCTGGTAAAATAACGTCGAAAAACCAGTTAAGTTTACCATTGGAAATTTTATTCTACTCACAAAACATTGTTTATAAATTGCACTATTGATAAAAGAAAATCTTTTAATACAGGATGGTAAAAACCAACTGCGTTCAACAAAAATGTGAACGAATATTCCCCGAATGGGTTTCCAAGTTCTACAATGGATCGAAGGATGACCTATGCCATATCACATCTATAATCTAGGTTTAAATTAAGTTTCACAAAAGAGAAAACTATCAAAATGGTCTACAGTGACCCTCAATTATCTTTAATTACTTATGTAACTTGTCGTAAATTACAGTGGCTGATGTGGCTTCTCAATAACTATACAACAGAAAAATCATCGCGTTTCAGATTTTTACTTCAAGTGGCAAATGTGAACACCATAAGCTTTAATTGACGATCGACACTAGTATTACGCAAAAAGGGGGTGTAACAGATGAGACTTCTGCAGTTCTGAGTGAAGCTTTATGCGCTGTTATGCGGCATCGCGTGCGTTCATTACCTTGTCGGTGTTCGTCAGGGGGCGGCGCGCAGCACAGCTCCGCTCACCTCGTCGTCTCGGAAGCCACTCTCTCCTAACTTCTCCTTACTACAATTTACCGAAGTTTGTTTAAAAACACTATCTGGCTGTGTTTTCATCTGACCAATCAGGGTCTCAATGTTAACCTTAAGCTCCGCCTACAAAAATTCTGTCTATCCAATGAGAAACGTTATACTTTTCGTGGTGGGGCAATGTTTTTAAAGTTTGCAACGTAACAGAGACGCGAAAAAGTCTCACGCTAAACCTTGCAGCTGGTGTTGTCCTTTTTGTGTTATAGTAAGATCTATACTGTTCTTCTGGAGGGCTCTAGCTTTTAACATGGGCTGGGGGTGGTCCTAGCGGTTAGCTGGCAACGTGGGTGTCCGTCCCTTATCGTAGGGCCTTCTAACTTAACACGGTTCTGCTCTCGGCTTCTGTTCTCGTTTATCCCCTCGGAACTGCGTCTGTCTCACGGTGAGAAGGTATGACATGCATTTAGGCATTCTTGTGTTAGTCTGTGGTATTCCATTTGCTCACTCGTTACTCGTATTACTTTGGTTAATTTAATGTCACGATTTATTCGGAGCTATGTGACATACTACTGGATTTGCTTACCATGTCAGGGTTTTCATGGAAGGTGTTGGATTTGCCTGACACCTTACACGATTTACTTCACATTTTTAGACTTTGGTTTAATAAGTGTTTGGACGTATTTGTTGGAGGCCACGGTTTTCGAGTTATTCCAGAATATTTCATTTCAAGGTCACTTTTGTATGTTTCTCTTGAATAATTCGAAAACTACGGCCTCTAACGAAAACGTATCACAGTATAAAAGTTAATTAGATCAAATATCCTACAAAAAGGTCCCAGTCATTTTTTCTGGAGAGTCAACAATTTTCACATTGCAAGTGAGAGTATATCAAAATCTTGGGCATTGTATTAGAAGACATTTAGGGTTTCATAAAACCCAGAGGTAGGGACAAGTGAATCATCCATCGCCTGGCTCTCTCTCTCTCTCTCTCTCTCTATATCTCTATCTCTCTCTCTGTCTCTACTCGAAAAGTACTTGGTCGATAGTTTTCAGATTTTAAAGGATACTCTGTTTAACAATCAGGCTACAGAATGTGAATTTGCAATAAGAATAAACTAGGCTCACAGTCAAAGACAGTGGGGAAGTGGAGATGGATAGCAGGGTGGAAGACAATTGACTTCTCTAAGTCAAAGCAGGAGATGGAGAGAGAGGGGGAAGAGATGGACAGAGAGAGTGGAAGGAGAAGGTGGATAAAGAGAGGGGAGGAGGATATCGACAGAGTCAGTGGGAGAAAAGGAGAGTAGGACGTGTTTTCTCTTTCCTTTCTTTCCCACAGAAACGCATAACTGCCTACGGCTATATATATGTATATAGTATCCCCGGTCGGCTTCAAAAAACATTAAAGTCACGTGACCCAATTCCAGAGCAAGCCACTGAACTTTAAATACTGGCTTCTTATATATTTCAAGAAGCCAGTATTTAAAGTTCAGTGTATTGCTCTGGAATTGGGTCGCGTAGCTTTAAAGTGTTTTGAAGCCGACAGGGGATACAACTCGTGGCGGTACCCTAGACAAAACGTGTGTTCCCTGCAGACCCGCAGCTCCGCCTCAAAGAAATTGAAGAATGGAGCCTGTCTGTGATGCGGCCGCCTCGTTGACTCCTGCCCTCTCCGAACTTTTGTCATCTACCAACTTCCGCCGCCTCCACTTGCGCAACTGGGAGCTCTGATTTCGAGAGTTTTTGTCGTATGCTTCGCCCTTTCAACAAGTTAGCGGAAATAAATGACGTTTGCCTGGCAGTCTCCCAACGTCTGTGCGCTCTTCTTTCCGAAACTCTTGTCTGGGATCCTCTCGGCTCGTTTACTTTAGGTACGTCCGCATTAGTCTCCCGCGGAGGAAGCGGCAGTCGCAGTTAATACTCGAAAAGCACGGAGAGGTGTTTTACTGCACACAGTAGCGAAACTAGCTATATACCGTCAAAAGTTTTCGATTCACGAGCTAACTGATAACTTTTAAAATTACTCCTCTTTTGACATCACAATTGTAGCGGTACAGCAGTTAATAGCAGGATAAGTAACTACAGAAAATAAAGGAAGATTCATCCGACACTGATTTTCTATGACTACTATCTTTTCTCTGGAGCAACTCAAGAATAATAATGCGCTGCTTCTGCTTCTAGGAAATAATTTGCTTGATAAGTTATATGTTAAATTCACTTACCATTTTAATATCGAATCTACATCTACATCTACATTTATACTCCGCAAGCCACCCAACGGTGTGTGGCGGAGGGCACTTTACGTGCCACTGTCATTACCTCCCTTTTCTGTTCCGTAGTGTTTACCTCCTCATGGCGGCACACGAAGAAGGCACTTTAATCATGTTAATTAATTAAAAAGTCCTCTTGGGCTTGATAACAACAGTTAAATACAAAAGTGCAATTATGTGCACTAACTGCGAGAACAATGAATGATTTTAAACGGTCCAGCCACATAATGTGAGCGGTGCCAACGTTCGACGTCAACGTGCAATAGCTACTCACAGATGATGGGCAGTAGCAATATCAGTCCAGGGTATATAAAGCATGTCGGGGGAACGCAGAATGTCATTGTCGTAATGCGGAAACGGAATGATTTACCTGATATTCAAAAGGGCATGAATATTAACTTTCAGGTCAAGGGTGGAAGCACTACCGAAACAGCTAAGTTTTTTTAAGTCCTAAGCTTGTTAACTAATTATTAAAACTGATCAATCAACCGAGAAGAAAAAAAAATGCTTCATGGGGTATGGGGCTTTGAATGTTGCGGAAACGTGCTGGGCAAGGAAGGCTAATGAAAACCAAATCCTTGGCCTTTTAGATACGTATATTTTGGAGAACTGGAATCACTTGGACAGAAAAAGTTAAAAATAAAATATTAAGAAAAGTCAGTGAAGAAAGACGAATGTTACAGAAGATTAGATAGAGAATAACAATAGAATGCTTTTTGAAGTGTGCATACGAGGGGATGGTGAAAGGAAAAACGAGAACGAAAGGACAACAATTGAAGAGCGAAAGTCGGAAAATATTCTAAGGGCCACTTTTCTCCAAAATACCTTTTCAGTGCTTTTGTGTACTCCTTTCCATTTTCCTACATTTGACCTTGGTGTC
The DNA here is from genome assembly GCF_023898315.1 of Schistocerca nitens. Lineage (NCBI taxonomy): Eukaryota > Metazoa > Arthropoda > Insecta > Orthoptera > Acrididae > Schistocerca > Schistocerca nitens. Next base: position 121,460,427 of record NC_064622.1, on the reverse strand, counting down.
AAAATACGGAGAAATTGTTTCAAACGTTAGTTAGTAAATGGCACGTGGCCTTCGTACCAAACTGTGCTTCCCTCATGAGTTCCAGAATGAAAAAGATGTTAGAAGTGCTTTTGATGTTGGCTGCAGCTCTACTAATTCTAAACGTAATGCGGTATTTCTGTAGTATTATCACAAATAAAACTTAGTGCCTTGGTAATAATGGCACTTGGAACCAAAACTTTCTTTTTGCTATTTTGTAGGAAACTGTTATTTTTGATGCGGTTGCTGTGTACAAGACACAAGCTGATTCTTGCAAAGACCAGACACTGTTAAAAATGTTACTTATTTACTAGTACTGTTATCGGTTTCGAACCGACAGATTCATTTTCTGACAGCTGTTCAGGTTTAACTTACATTAGTTGTTGCTTACGTTACAAAACAGCCAACAACTAATCTGACCAACGACGAATGTATCTTAGAATCAACTTGTGTGTTCGAAACGGGTAACGGCGCTATTTCTGTACATAAATAGAAATATTAAGAGTTTCTCGTTGATGCTTTCTTCTTTGCTGGCATGGATTTGTGAAATACTTTTATTGTTAGTCTCTTTCCTGGTATTGTATTTAGAACGTTCTTGTTTAATTTTATTTTATAACTTGTCTCACGACCTGTTTTAGCAGTAATACGGCGAGCAGCGTCATTTAATAGTAGATGAATACCATCTCAGTTTTTAGAACGCAAATTAGTTATACTCAGCAACAGCAACACTCCAAGTTCAGTTGAGAAAGTAGGAGATTGAGGAGTAAAACCTCATTACCAAACATTGATTGATCTGCCCCGGGTGATAGTACGTCTTGGATGTCCCTCGCCAGCATGACGGTGAAGACCACAATTGTCCAAGAGGCACTTCTTACAACTACTTGAAGAGCAAAAGCAGGGAGAATGGTTTTAATTAACAGCGTACATCATAGAGGTTCTAGACGTTGCTGTTGGTAAATGGGCTGAGCAGTACACGATCCTAAAAAGTGGTGAAGGTAGGCGTTCTAGGAAGAGCTCTGAAAACAAACCCTATCCTTAAAGTAGGCAGTTGCTTGGAGTGTTGGTGTCTCCCTCATGTAAAACACATTTCACTCAGCCGCTTCACAGTGCATTGTCGGATCTAATGTAAACTGACCTGGATATGTCAAAAAGGACTAGATCTGGACCGGGAATAAAAGTTATTTCGTTACATGGAAACTGAGGGTTATAAATACGAAAGAGATAGAGTTTGAAGAATTAAAAAGGAAATATATAAAAATAGCTACTCAAACTGAATCAGAAAAGAAATGAAAAGGAACGAAAGATCTGAACCAGTGCACAACGATATGTGGTGGAGTAGATCGGAAACGAAGTACTCGGTGTGGAATATCCATATTAGTAGGTCAAAAGCGGAAGAAGAAAACTACTACTACATAAATTTAGAAGTGGTAACATCATGATTTAAAATAGCACGAAACATATGGCAGTGATAGCGGTGTACGGTCCTAAGGAAGGGAAGAAAGACGAAACAAAGTAATACAATCTGTAGTAGATAAATATATCAAGTGTCCAACTGATAAATGGTAGAGATCTAAACGCTCGAGTGAGAAAAATACCTATTCCAAATGTTGTGGGGAGTCTTGGCGAACTAACAATAAACAAAACTGGCAATTAACTTAGGTTCAAATGGTTCAAATGGCTCTGAGGACTATGGGACTTAACATCTGACGTCATCAGCCCCATAGACTTAGAACTACTTAAACCTAACTAACCTAACGACATCACACACATCCATGCCCAAGGCAGGATTCGAACCTGCGACCGTAGTGCTCACACGGTTCCAGACTGTAGCGCCTAGAACTGCTCGGCCACTCCGGCCGGCAATTAACTTAGGCCATTTTCAACTGTCAACCAGCTGAAATTAACAAATACTTATTTTTCCAAGAAAGATATTCATAAATTACCATGGAGCACTCGATGTTATAGATCATTAATCGATTACATAATAGTAAAAAATAAGTTCTATTGTACAGAACGTTAGAGTACACAGTGGAAGTGATAGAAGTTATTGGCACTACTTGCAATTTCAAAGATTAGTATATACGCAAAATCGGAGAAAAGTAACACAAAAAACAAGATAATGTAGAATTGTATAAGGTGTGTCTCCCAGTGTGCGATTTGCAGGGGGGATGGGGGGGATTCCCCCCCCCCCCCCCCTCTGCATCAGACCATCTCTTGCTCTGGTTTTAGTTTATGCATCCCAAGCTGGGGTGTTTATTTCCCACGCATTGGAGCAAAACTTTACATATAATTTAAATTTGTGGAGCCGAACTCTGAAAGTTTTTAATACAGTCTTACTATTAATACTATTAATGTGTTTGCTTATTAATTTTGAAAAAGTGTTGTGTAGTAATTAAGCATTTCAAAAAATTTAGAACTAAATTATCATTCTCATGTTGTCATTGTTGCTTTCGTCTAAGGTGCGTCATCCGTTTACTTGCGAGCTTGCAGGGGAGGAGTGTGTCAGTCATACCGCAGCAGTCGTACCGCAGAGTTGGGTGGGCTGGGGGCTGAAATTCCCACCCCGGGCCCTGACACAGGTTGGTGACCGGCCCGTTCTGTGCGAACATTTACCGTTAGGCCACCTTTTGACAACGGTATGGCGCGGAGTAACGCGCCTGGGACGAAAGCACATATTACTAAATAACGCACCATCGTCTGCTTCTAGTTCCTAGGATACTACTTCGTGGACCTTCTTTAAATAATCTTCTCTTCTACCATCGTTTTCTTTTCCTTTGCTTTTCATTTCCGTTGTTAGCTGTATGTGCAAGTACCAAGTAGGCCGCCGCTGCGATACTTTACGATCCTTTATACTGCAAGACCGACACACGTGTGGTACAAATCCTGTTGCTTTGGTATAAATTAACCTGCCGCATGAAACATACGCCGCAAGATGTTGCCTGTTGTAGCATGCTACAAGATGACGCACACCACATTTCCGTAGCATGCCACAATGTTGCAAGACGTCGCCCCAGCGTAAACGTGGCTTTAGAGCCAGGTCTGTATTGTATGGTGTATGTGATGTGTTGCATACGAAACTAAAACCTGCCATCAGATCCAAACGTCGTGGAAAACTGTGAAGAGGTGTCATCCTGCAACAAGATAACGCTCGCCCACATTCTGCAAAACGGACAACCGACGCAATAAAGGAGTTGACATTCGAGGTGCTGGCTCCAAGCGATTTTCACATGTTTGGACCCTTAACGGAAGGACTATAGGGAAGAAGATTTGAATGTGATGAAGACGTCATTGTTGCGGTGCCAAATTGGTTACAGATTTAACCGAGAAACGTATTTTCTGATGAAAGAAAAAAAAAACTCGTAAAACATCGGGAAAACTGCATTGAAGTCCAGGGAGGTTACGTAGAAAAATAACGCACGTTTCAGTTTTCTATCATCAGAATAATTACAGCTTTTCACAAATGTGCCTTTACTTTTTGAATTCCCGTCGTATACCTGTACGTAGATGATTTTGTAAATAAGCTTTACCTATAATGCACTTTTAAAGATATAACAAGGGATGGCTTTTCTGATAGTGCATACGCGTGAATAGTGAGTTTCGGCATTAACATCTATTTATAAATAACTGTTTAACCATGGATAACGCCACGGTCCAAGCTAGTAACATATGTAATTATACTAACCCCCTAAGACATCCCCCCCCCCCCCCCCCCCCCGCCACTGGTAAAAGCACAAATCGCACACTGGTGTCTCCTATAGGCTTACAAAGCGTGTAGCGGATATACACACTGATGAAAATGTAAACTGAGTGATTGTGGTACTCATAGAATGTAGTGGTTTAAAATGCAAATTAACAATTTTAAATCCTCTTGGATATCAATAACCGCTTCGGCTGTGTTTAGTCCTTTATTATTGGATCATTACCAGCACTAAAAGCCACATCTTCAGTTGAACAAATGACTGAAACATAAGAGCGGGAAAGCTCTAATGATGTAGTCATATGTTCACCTGAAGATGTGGCTTTAGTGCCACGAAACGTGTACTGATATAGTAACAAAAGACTAAACACAGCTGAAGCGGTTATTTATGGCCAAGATGATTACTTATAACTGTGGTGGCTCTACCTAGAAAGTCGTCTGCAATTTTACATCTGCTCAACATATTCTGGAATAACTGCCATATACCTCTCTCTTAGTCAACAGCTCCAGTTAAACATATACATAATAAGAGGAGAACCTAAATATTGTGAAAAGTATAGAGAAAGTAGTTTCGTGAATGGAGGATACAAGATCTACACTAAAATAATAAATTAGAAATTAAAAACTGTTTTAGATCGTCTATTAGCAGAAAAGTCAAGTGGATTTAGGAATGGGAGATTGTGCATGGATAATGTCCTCACCAATTGACAAATAACTGAACAAAGAAGAGAAAAAAAATTTGAAAACACATCCCGCTCTTATAGCTAATGAGGAGTGGTTTGGTAGCGTAAATGGAATTAAGTTCAGCCAAATACTAAAAAATTACACCTACTTTTGTTAGTAAAGAGTGTGTATAGAGGTACACAGACGTGCTGAAAAGCAATGCCTCCGAATTCTGTATGTTAAAACTCTGTTTAAATAAAACAAACCTTATTATCTCTCTTCTCCATGTCTACATATTTGCAGCAGCGTGCCGCTAGAGGGATACGAATTTTATGTTATATGGTGCTGTGTAACGTAACCTCGAGAGTGCATCAGGAACAGAATGCTGTTAATCGAGTCCGGAGTTCAAAGGTTCGGCCATTCATGGAGCATCCTCTCCTTCAGTGTGACAATGCCAGACCTCACACTAGCGCTGCGACATCTACAAGAATCTGACGCCTTGGATTCACTATCATCGATCATCCTCTATACAATCCAGTCTTGGCCCCATCTGATTTTCGCATGTTTCCGAAACTTAAAGAACTCATTTGAGCATATCATTTTGGTAGTGATGAAGTGATGCAAGCAGAGGTGAGGTTGTTGCTCATCAGCAAAGTCAAACAATAAGCTGGTCTGTCATTTGGAGAAAAATGTTTATCGCTAGGGTGACTATTTGAGAAATAAATACGTTGACTTGAGCAATAAATATGTATAGTGTCAATAACGATTGTTATATTTAAAAACCTTTAAGAGTTTTCACATGAAGATTCGGAGGTTTGGCTTTTCAGCGCACCCTATTTTACCATAGACACAGGAATTGAAAGAAGCGAACGGCTTCTGTCAAGTATAGGACTTAGGCAAGAGTGTAGTTTATCACACTCTCTTTATATATATTGACGATATGTTAAAGAAATGAAAATAACTGGTAGATCCAGGAATTCAGTTACCAAACAGTCATCTGGTTGCAGATGATCAAATAATGATTGAATTTGTTACGTGACCATTTTTGACAAAACTGTCATATACCATGGTCAAATTCCAATCTAAATTAATCCCATGCTATAAATGAGAATAAAAGTATGGCTAAAGTTAATGTAAGTGATTGGCATAGCTAATTGCTACATGTATGTCTAAAATTCTTTTTCTGGAAGTGAGATTAAATGTAGTTAGAAGCCAGTACAGAAAGGAGGTCAGCGTCAGTCGTAATGTTATCTGACTTTTAGACTGAATTGTAGATACAGATTTCAACTGACAGAGCAACTATCATCAGTGCTATAAACACAAATAATACAAGAATCAGACATAGAAACAGCACATTGATGAAATAATAATACATAATAACAACTTTAGAATTACATACCGTTTTAAGTAGTCATGTGGACTGAAAGTAATTATAACGACACATATTCCAACCTAACTCGTCACATGATGTCTATACGTGTACAGCGGTGATTATGATGTACATTTAGACTATGTACTGAAGATAAAAATGATAAATTATAATTTTGCACCAGTTTCTTAATCATTATCCACAGTTTCATGAAAACAAAGTTCAGTATTTTGCTGTACTTCAAGATAAGTGATTATGTGAAAGGTAACTCTTGTGATGACTGCAAAGTTATGAGTTTCCTGGCAAAATTGTGTTTTATGATCTTTGTTATTTGAATTCACTGTATTTTTATGAACATAAATTTATGTTAACCCATTCTTTTACATACGGACAGTGAAAATAGTGAGTGAGCCGTGGTAAAAATTGCTGTTTTGAAGAGCATGCCGCAGCGCGTAGTGTGAAGCAGTCGCCCTCCGTTTCTGGCGGTGGTGCCGCTGTGGCAATCGCAGCTTTGGTTTCTCCCTCTGGTGGGATAGGTTGCCTGTTCATGTGCATTTAAGGGGAGCTAGGAGCTCGCCAGTCGGTCAGTGTGGGTCAGTCTCCCGTCCCCAGCTGGCTACTCTGTCTCTCGTCCGCATTTGTTAGGCAGTTAGTGTATGTCTGTCGTTCGGAGTGCTAGTATGTCTGTCGTTCGGATCAACCATTAAAGCAGGCATAATGAGAGTCTTTCCACTCCGCCATTAAGAGAACTCAGCGAGTGGTCGCGCGGTCGGGGCTTAGTTCCTGAGTCTGAGTCTGCGCGTTAGGCCGCCAGTCTGCTCGAGTTTGCTCAGGCAGTGGTCATTGGCGGTTGGATCGATTCGATTGGTTGGTCGTTCGCGCACTGAGACACAAGATGACTTGTCCGTCTTGAGCGTCGGCGCATGTGAGGTCGCCAGTGGGCGGCGGCGCATAGCGAGGGGTAGTGGCTTTGCGGTCGACACGAGAGCAACAGGAGTCAACCTACGACATCAGTCTGGCCGGTGCGAGCAGCGACTCCCTGAGAGGGGAGATCGGCGCCCCACCCTGCGTCCGTTGAAGCGGCTGGCAGCGGACGGTTCGAGAGAGCGATTTGGGCGTGCTGCGCCAGGTCTTCTCGAGAAATCGCAGTTTATTAGAAGTTAAGTGATTGGTGAAATGTTGTTTCATTTACTCTTGTTAAATTCTACTTGTTTTCTTGGTGAGGTCACCAGCCGTTTTGCTTTGGGGTCGTCCCACCATTCTTCTCCGTTTGCCCACCCGCTAGAAGGTGGTTGTTTATAAATTGGGTGGTCCGTTTTCCCCTTGTGGAGTAGGGGCGGGTTAAAGCAACCTGCAGTTCGGGTTGTTCGGTAATCTCCCTATCAATCTACCGCACGTTAGAAGCTGCCTCTGTCATGTTTGTCGGATTTGGTGTGTTAACGAATTTATTGTTTGGAGTGCTACGGCCTAATACCTGAAATATGTTTTGATCTTTGGAAACTTTGACATTATTGCCTATGATCTTGAGAGGTGGTATCTGTGTACTGTAGAGCATCTTAACTATTGTTTGGCCAACCTTGTAGAATTTTATATAAGATTGCCTTTCATGGGTTTTTATTTAAATGATAATTTTAGTATATAAAGTTGCCACCCTTTCACTGTGAGACTTTTCTTAGAAGTTAAAATCAAGTTGCACCTTCGGTGGCAAGCTTAATATTTTAATTGTCAGTGTTTTACCCCATTTCCATCCCTCGTACGGGAGTGCTAGTTTGTGTGCTTGTGCAAATTGTTAAAACTCTTAGTTTAAAGTTATCTGGTGTGTTGCAGATTTGCACCAGTGTAGTCTTACAGAGGCTGGTGTGAGCGTTCGTAACTACGGCCGTGTCAAAAGGGAGCAGCAAGCTTCTCTGCCCGAAAGCTCTTACAGTCAAAATTTGTTTCTTTCTGCCTCTGAATAAATTTTAACTTTGATATTAAGAGGGTGTTTTCTGATTATAATTTTAAATCTGTTTCTTCAAAAAAAGCTTTCAGGCACTATTAAAGTGAATAACATTCCCACTTGTTAAAAGGAATTTTGTTATGATTTCATCAGTTACTCCCTGGCAGCTACTTCCATGCTTACATAGTGTGATTAGATGTGTTAATGTTATTGATGAATTGCTAGTAAATAAAATAAATTCTTAAGAATATTCGTTGAAAGTAAATCACGATTCAGTGGGCATTAGCTGTCCAATAAGATGTAAATTAACACTTATCATAATGATTTTTTTGAATTTACATGCCTCCAGATAACACTGGATATTATTATACGTAGTAGCTGAATTAACGGTACTTTCATTTTTAGGCATATATAAAAATGATTTAGTCTAACCCTTTATTTTACGCATGGCCAATAAAAGTGGAGGGCGTCTGCTACCCGGTGTGATGCAGTGTATTACTGTCACAACGAATTTTGAACTGTGTACCTCCAGTCAAAATTGTATTTTATTATAATTACTATTTGAATTTCTTATGTTTTTCTGTATAAAAGTTGCTTTAACTTAACCCATTCCATAATATATGGACAATAAACAAAGGATGATCGCTATCCAGTGCGACGTAAACTGAGGTTAGATGTGTGGATGTGTAACCAGTGACCTCAGTTGCACTAATACTTGTACGTGCCCGAAATAAATTACGTTCATCTACATGACTACTGATAATGGTATTGAAACACGTATGTTGTGTGGCGGCGATGGCGAGGCATTGCAGAGTCTCTGACCAGAGAGCTATTTGTCGTTCCTAGTCTGCGCTTGACTGCGCGAGAGTTCAGTTCAGTTGCGAGGCAGTTGCGGTCGAGTCGCAGTAGTGGCTGTTGCGGTCTAGTTGCGAGAGAGTTCAGTCGCGAGTTTGCAGTCTGTGGTAGTAGCGCGCGAGAGATAGTCGCAGTTGTGTGTGAGGAGTCGGCGGGCGTCGACATGGCACTCTGGTCAAGATTCAGGACAAGATATATTATTCAATAAGGTAATGAAGCAGCATTGCGCACATCTGATAATGTAATGTAAATTAACTGTAACTAATTTGTTCAAGAATCGCCCCAATAATAATTTTTGTTTTCAAACCAAGCACTTTAACAAAACAAACATTTTATTGAAAGAATATTTGCCTTCCATTACCTTTAAAGAAAAATTTACTTAAGATCAAACAATGTTTGCGATGCATTGCCTCCAAGCTATGACGAAAAATAAGAGCAGATGCAGTTTTACTGAGGTAAGAATTTCAGTTTAATTAGTGAACAGGGCTTAAGATCGACATTTCGGTCAATTTGCGTTTTCATTGTCACTGAGATTTTATTATCACTGAATTGACTTTCATTTTGTCGGGAGCTTACATTTTGGTCAGATTGCTATTTCACATTTAATTGTCATTGTCATTAAATTTATTTGCTGGGACGTTACATTTGGCTCTATTCACATTAACATTTTTTAAATATTGTCCTTCGAAATTTTGCGGGTAGGTTACACTAGTGTAACCTACCCACAAATTTTTGAAATAATATTTTTAATGAGAATAGACATAGAGCTAAGTGTAACCTCCCCAGAGAAATTTAATGACAATGACAATTAAATGTGAAATAGCAATCTGACCAAAATGTAAGCTCCGGACAAAATGAAAGTCAATTCAGTGATAATAAAATCTCAGTGACAATGAAAACGCAAATAGACCGAAATGTCGATCTTAGGCCCTGTTCACTAATTAAACTGAAATTCTTACCTCAGTAAAACTGCATCTGCTCTTATTTTTCGTCATAGCTTGGAGGCAATGCATCGCAAACATTGTTTGATCTTAAGTAAATTTTTCTGTAAAGGAAATGGAAGGCAAATATTCTTTCAATAAAATGTTTGTTTTGTTAAAGTGCTTGGTTTGAAAACAAAAATTATTATTGGGGCGATTCTTGAACAAATTAGTTACAGTTAATTTACATTACATTATCAGATGTGCGCAATGCTGCTTCATTACCTTATTGAATAATATACCTTGTCCTGAATCTTGACCAGAGTGCCATGTCGACGCCCGCCGACTCCTCACACACAACTGCGACTATCTCTCGCGCGCTACTACCACAGACTGCAAACTCGCGACTGAACTCTCTCGCAACTAGACCGCTACAGCCACTACTGCGACTCGACCGCAACTGCCTCGCAACTGAACTGAACTCTCGCGCAGTCAAGCGCAGACTAGGAACGACAAATAGCTCTCTGGTCAGAGACTCTGCAATGCCTCGCCATCGCCGCCACACAACATACGTGTTTCAGTATGTAGTTGTGGAATTGTAATTGTGTACAATTGTAAATGTGCTGCTTCTGTGTCTGTTTCTTGTATTATTAGTATTTATAGCACTGAGGAAAACCGCTCTGTCAGTTGAAATACAGCACTGCAACGCAATAAAACAGATCGATGAAATTAATGCCATTGCTAATCTTCCTTCTGTCCTGGAATACATTATGGCTGTGGGGCACAATCATTCTCATACAATCGAACATGATGTAGTTAGAAGCCCTATTCAGTACATATGCATCAAAGGAAAGCTGAGCAGGAAACAAATTCTGCATCCAGCCATGAAGAGGGGCCACAGGATTTTTCAAAGGACAAAAACCGCAAGTGAAGGTGGAAAGCAGTAGAAATTTGGGAACAAATTGACCCTATCTTTTTTGTGTCCTACAAAATTAAAATTCGTTGCTTATTCTTTGAATGTGGGCAGTTTGCTGCACCGAGGACGCTCACAGCGAACGTAAAGTACCAGGGGGCACCGTATCGCCGTACCCTGCCATCTGCAGGAAGCCATTATTCTTGGAAACGTGAGACCCAGGGCAGTGCAAAGATAAGATCGTTGTAGTGAAGTAAGACGAGAACACATCCGGTACTTTTGTACTCAAAACTTAGCACCACAGGCGTCATGCCGGTGCCACGTTAACTGCCTTGTTGACTCTGCTAAGGACCAGTAAGAGCAGCTGTCATTGGGTAACATAAATAAATTCAAGAGTAGGAGAACTGAAATACCTTTGTCTATGTGGAGAAGATCTGTTTGGCTAAAACACGGAATAGGACAGACGGTGGGAGTCACAAGCAGCTTGTTTCTGAACTAATGCATTAAAAACCCACATGACTGGTTAATTATGCTTAAACTGAATATAAAAGGGAAATTGTTGCATTTTTAGAATGGTTCTGATTGGTCGGCGCTAAGAAGAGACACTGTCATTTGGGAATCAGAGTAAAAATTCTGCTTCTTGCAGGGAGAGCTCTGTGGAGCTTACACCTGTAAGGGGGTCTGCTCCAACACAACTACAGTCGTCAGTTCTGCGCCGAGGAAAATTCACTAATGAGGATCTATTTACTACAAGAGCGTAAAGAAAACATTATTCACAGTGACATATTTATTGTTCATAAATATAGAATTGCTTCCCAGGATGTTGACAGTTCAGTCTGGATCGTGGTGTCGGCACTCCATCGGCAAAAGCAGGCATGAACTGGCCTGGCAGTACTGACGTGAAGCGGACAGCTCGTGTGACAGTCAATACGTCACAGCTGGTCGTCGCACACAGTGTTGAACCATGGCAGACAGCAGCTCTACGTTCTAGTATCTGAAGTGCTATCATTGGTGTCGAAGATATGTGCCCAAGGGACTCGCCCTCCAATCATGCCTGAAGTTCTCATTGCCATACAGATGTCTACCCGCAGCATCGAGTTAGGATGCAAAAACCAGCAGCATCAGAGTTGACTGCAGGAAAGAGATGAGCAGCAACATAGGCTCCACCTCACGATGGGAGCTGACGAAAAGTTCCTTGGCCACACTGGTCAAGACTCTTGTTGGGTCTTTGTACTCATCAGCGATGACCTAGATGTTGGTGCTACAGTGTTCATTGGCAAGTCTCTCCAGTGAGACATGTGCCGTTGTAGAAGATTAAGCACGCAAGGAATCGACATGACTGATCAACAAAGGGATAGTGGCTTTTCCCAAGCGCTCTGGTGCCGTCAGAATAGCAATTACATCATGTGTAATCATGTGTAATATTTTTTCCCATTTGGTCAGCTCTCCTAGTGGTTTCAGACTTTCTAACTTCATCTTTCAGATGCTTTTTCTATGGCAGAATATTTTCTGTCGCTTTGTATCTGTGCCTTCTTGTAGCAGACGGTTTGATCACCTGTATGGTGGCATCTTCCTGTTGCTATGATGTAATTATGCTTCGTTCGTGGACTTACGTCCTTGACTGCTGCCGGATATCGCAGTCGCATACACTGTAACGTATATGCAACAAATGTAACGTAGATTCAAGAAATGTAAAGCAAATGTGCGTATGTTGGTCTGTGAAAATGGATTCATTAAGCAACCTGAGCTATCGGTAATCGGAATACAACCTGCGGAATAGAACGACACTGTGTGTGTGTTGTAAGAGTGTGATTTTCACTGTCATTGAAGCCATCAACAGATCGTTACATGAAAAACTTAAAACTAACGTTTGCATAATCTATCTGACTGCGTATCTGAATATCAAAAACTACAGGAACAAATGGACCTGTAACAATGAATGCCTAAGCTATCAGACCGCATTTCTGAATAAGAATTTACAAGTGATACAAATTCTGGCTTGTGCAACGGAATGTACTGCATTAGAATACATAATATGTTGTGGTGTGTCAGTGTCTCTGTTTCGGTTCTTATTTCTGCACTCACCTCTTTAGATGACTGCCTTTTTCATCTACATCTACATGACTACTCTGCAATTCACATTTAAGTGCTTGGCAGAGGGTTCGTCGAACCACAATCATACTATCTTTCTACCATTCCACTCCCGAACAGCGCGCGGGAAAAACGAACACCTAAACCTTTCTGTTCGAGCTCTGATTTCTCTTATTTTATTTTGATGATCATTCCTACCTATGTAGGTTGGGCTCAACAAAATATTTTCGCATTCGGAAGAGAAAGTTGGCGACTGAAATTTCGTAAATAGATCTCGCCGCGACGAAAAACGTCTTTGCTGCAATGACTTCCATCCCAATTCGCGTATCATATCCCCCACACTCTCTCCCCTACTACGTGATAATACAAAACGAGATGCCCTTTTCTGCACCCTTTCGATGTCCTCCGTCAATCCCACACCGCGCAGCAATATTCTAACAGAGGACGAACGAGTGTAGTGTAAGCTGTCTCTTTAGTGGACTTGTTGCATCTTCTAAGTGTCCTGCCAATGAAACACAAACCTTTGGCTCGCCTTCCTCACAATATTATCTATGTGGTCTTTCCAACTGAAGTTGTTCGTAATTTTAACACCCAGGTACTTAGTTGAATTGACAGCCTTGAGAATTGTACTATTTATCGAGTAATCGAATTCCAACGGATTTCTTTTGGAACTCATGTGGATCACCTCACACTTTTCGTTATTTAGCGTCAACTGCCGCCTGCCACACCATACAGCAATCTTTTCTAAATCGCTTTCTAACTGATACTGGTCTTCGGATGACCTTACTAGACGGTAAATTACAGCATCATCTGCGAACAAGCTAAGAGAACTTGAAAGGTGGCTACACTGAGCCACAGCGCCAGAGATCGCGCTAGAGAGTATTGTTCCGCCGCCTCCACTGGCAGTGATTATTGAGATGTCGTAGTGGGCAGTGCTTTGGGAGAACTCGTGGTAGTCATTGCTGAGATGTCGTAGTGAGGAGTGTTTGTTGAGATGAGCTAGTAGGCAGTGCTTGCTGAGATGTGATACTGAAAGGTTCTTGTTGAGATGTGATAGTAGCGAGTCGGTGTGGAGAGATTGTAATGTCTAGAGTGCTTTTCATCAATATAAATTAAGGTAACAAACTACTTTTCTTTTCTTTCTCATTACTTCAATGTCCTGAATAATGCGTCATTACAGGTTCAGTCAACAAAGCATCTGGCTTGTGTTCTTGTATTAGAGTGTAATTCTGGTTTTCTTGAGTAATTATGGTATTTCTATTTTCTTTAATTAATTCAGTATAAATGATATTTAAAATTTCTTGTGTTGTTGAAGAAGAACCTTGCCAGATGTGTACGTTGAGTCATACTTCCACACACAGAACAGTTACACTTGTGCTTTGGTTTAGTAGGTTTTATAGTTGCTGGGGACTTAATTAATTAATTGTGTTAATGAAAATTTCCGTTTCATTCTTTGTTGTTGTTCTATGCAGTCAGATTGCGTAATAATACTAGTGAGGGCCAACTGTTACGAGACTTCGTAACCGAACAGACAGCTACTAAATCAAAAAATTAAAATTATTTGCATTTTCATTTAATTACGCCCCCATGCACGTGGCGACCCTGCCAGGATCGTCCCTTGGAATTCTTCTGATTGTAAAAAATAGTAGACAGTAGTTTTGTTGTAGTAATTTGTAATTTAGTAATTGTAGTCTATATTGCATGTGTAGATTTGGTAATTGGCATTTTTCTAATGGTATTTTTTAAAAATTTAATTTTTGTTGTCTTTTCTATGGGTTTGATAATTTAGTGCAATTATTTCAATTGTTCGATGATCGTGATTGAGGGAAGCATTTCGTGTGAATGATATTGTTGGAGACATAGTGTCATTGTGTGTAATTTTTTTATAGTGACGAGTTTTGTATATTTTGTAAATGATCACGCGATCAATTAAAAAGGCAAAAATGATGGATAGTGAGAATGACGAAATTGTTAACATGGCGAACTCGCCAACAGAGGAAAACAGTGTGATGAATAATGAAGTGGAAAACAATGTAATAAGTCGGGAAAATAGTCCGGAACAATTTCAAAATTTTTCTCGATCAGAAAATTTACAGAATACGAGATTAACGATAGAAGATTCTGAAATAGTATCGAACACAGATAGCTTTACAGCTATGACGAATGAAACTGGTTTTTCAGGAAATGTTAGGGGCGAAAAGAGTTTCGAACCAGTTACTATGGAGCAGTTGATGAGTGCTATATTAAATTTGGGAGCACGAATGGAAACACGGTTAGACTCACAACAATCTGAATTTAAAACAGAGATGGGAACTTTGGCAACACGGTTAGACTCACAAATGGAAACACGGATGGGAACAATGGAAACACGGTTAGGATCTGAATTAAAAACAGGAGATGGGAACTTTGGAAACACGGTTAGATTCACGAATAGGGACATGTTTCAAAAATATGAAAGATGAATTGAAGAAAGAAATCAGAGAAGAAGTACAACCGATTTTGAATTCTCACAATAATAGATTAATTGCAGTAGAGATTAGACAAAGGGAACAAGATAGAGAACAGGAAGAAAGAGATCGCGTGATAGTACAAAAATTTTCAGAGTTAAATTTACAACGTGCACATGATAAGGAAGAAATATTTGAGAGAATCGAGGAATCCGTACCAAATGACAGAATAAATAATCTAACACAACAATATGAACAGTTAACTACCAAATGTGTCAATATTGAAACCCGAGTCGCGACACTTGCGGAAGACGTAAGTAAACAGAAAGAAAAAATAGGTGACTTATCGGAAAGAGTTGAGGAGATTTCAGATAAACTGACAAAACTTAGTTTACATGGGGACAGAGATTCTGATGATACAGCTCCATTACCATTTGCAGAAACCGGAGAGTACCAGAACGTAAATAAGTATGTTGAAAATCAGGAAAAATTTAATGATCGCGTTAATAGGGAATTTGAGGCACTACAAAAGCAAGATAAACATATTGAAAGCGAAATCGTAGGAAAAGACAGCAAAAGAAATTTAGAATCACAGATATCAGAGGGGTTTGAAGAAAATAATTTGTTTCATTTACGAGAAGCAACAAGAGAGCGCCAGGCGCGTGAACTTGACAATAATCGACATTGGGACTGGAACAGACGCGGTAGGTCTTTGTCGCCGCGAGGCGGAAGCTTTGACTGTAAACACTTCTTGACTGTTCGGAAATTTAAGATCTTTTGCAATTCTAGGAATGACATACGTCCATGTTCATGGTTGGATCGATTTACGTGCGCACTTCCGCCAAATTTGCCACTAAGTCACAAACTGAAATTTATGTGCAGCTATTAAAGTCCTCAGGGGATTCACTATACTAAGTGAATATGTGCCGTAGCGCTCACAGGGCCCCGAGCTGTGGTGGTGCTATTTCCCTTTTAGTTTTCTGCACCGCTGCCTACTCTTTCACTATTCTTTGCATCTATAAAAATAACTCTTCTACTATCCATCTATCTACACAGTAGGTAAAGAATAACCGGATTTGACTGTTTTACCCAAAAGTGACTTTGGAAATTACCGTTTGGACTTACTGTATCTTCTGCAGAATTCATTCGTAGTTTAAATGAAATTTTGCCTGTTTATCTTCGTGACAATATTACTTCATATGTTGACGACATTCTTATTGCTAAACGTTCCTGGAGTGAGTACAACAAAATTTTGGATTCATTATTACGTATTTTTGCAAGAGTTGGCATTACTGAGAACTTGGAAAAATCTGAATTTGGTCGTTCTCAGGTGAAATTTATCGGTCACATCATTTCTACAGAAGGTATTCTTCCTGATCCAGAGAAATTAGATGCTATTCGTAATTATGCTGTTCCTACTACAAAACGTGATGTTCGTAGTTTCCTTGGTGTTTGTAATTTTCTTAGACGCTTTGTTAGATTGGATGATTTGGCCACACCTCGTTTACACATTTCAGTTATGCACATTTTGGTCCCAGAAAATGCTTTCATAAATTACGAGAAAATTGCTACTTCAGTAATATGGAAAAACGTATTCGATCTGTTCTTGCCAAATGCAGATTATATCAAAAGGCTAAGCCGCCAACTGTTTCTCACAGAGCACCGTTGTTTCCTATCATTCCAGCGAAATTAAAGAACATGGCTGCAATCGATTTGTTCGGTCCAGTAGTTCGTTCTACTAATGGTTTTGTGTACATTTTCGTAGCAGTGGAATTGACATCAAAATATGTGTGTTTTGCACCTTTACGCAAAGCAACAGCTCGTTCAGTATCTAATGCTTTCATCAAACATTTTCTTAAAGAAGTTGGTCATGTTGATAAGGTTATATCAGATAATGGATCACAGTTTCGCTCTAAAATTTGGCTTCGTACTCTACGGCGTCGTAAGATTAAACCAATTTTTATTTCACTTTTTCACCCTCAATCTAATGCTTCAGAGAGATGGATGAAGGAAATCAATAAATTGTGCCGTCTTTATTGTCATCAGAATCACAGAACTTGGGATCAGTATCTTCATATTTTTCAAAACATTCTGAATGAACTTCATAATGACTCAACTTCTTTATCGCCTCTATTGATATTAAAAAATAAAGTACCAACAAATCGCATTTCTGAAATCGTTCCTTTTCCGCCTTCACGGAAACTGCGGCATTCTGAAGTTGTCAACCTGGCTCTACGAAATATTGCGTCTGCGGCTGCAAGAAGAGAGAAATCATCTAAACGTCCTGGTCGTTTAAAAATTTTGTCAGTTGGTCAAAATGTGTTAATTAATCTCACCGTTTGTCTCATAAAGGAAAAGGCTTATGTCGCAAATTTTTTCTGCTTTATAACGGTCCATATAGAATTCGCAAAATTATCCATGATAACACTGTTGAAGTAGAAACTCTTAAATCTCGACGCTCTAAGGGAATACATCATATATCGAACGTTACAATTTTTGTGGAATGACATATTTTTGAGACATCAACAGTTATACGTAAACATGCGGAGAGTACAAGGATACCGCGCCGTGTTCCGGCGGCGGCAGATACTCAAAGCAACAGTGAAGTCTGCGCGCCGCACAAGGCAGTCGTTGACCGCAAACAATCACTTCCTACATCACGCGCCTACAGCTGATCGAGCGCTCAGTGCGAATGCACTGACAGCCGTAAACAAATACACAGTCTAAATTCTCCGAATAAATTCTGTATAAAGCTATGGTGACTTTATAAATTATGTTATTAACGTTCAGTATTTTTCAGGATAGGGTTGTGTAAAATATTTAAGACCTTTAGGTAAATTCTGTGCGTGTCCGACGTTAAGACGACTTGCTATGGAGAAAATTTCGGAAGAATGTAATTTCGAAGAAAAAAGTAATAAACTAAAAAGGGTAACTATTAATTGAGTTTATTTTTCAGGTAACATATTTCCACTTAGGTACGTACTTTAGACGTAATTTGCTGCTTGCGATTACGTGACTCATACTTTGTGCTAAATTTCATGTTCTATGAATTTACTTGTGAAGCGACGTGCTTACGCACATTAACTGATTTTGACGATGATTGATTAATGAACAGGCTTGTTATTTGTATATATTATGCATCGCTTGGCTGCACTGCTTTTTCACTGATGTCATATTTTTCTATTATGTGCCTGCTGTGCTTATTTATTTAAATTATAATTGTCACCTGATTAATTGTGCTGACTGTAGTTAGGTATGTAGGTTACACTTTGTGATTTATCTGCTTGCGCCTTCATGTTTACTTATTAAGATTACATATGAACATTTATTTGCTTATGCTGAATGATGCTAATGACTTGTTTATTACGTAAGATATATGTTTGCTGCTGTGCGTATGGATTGCATATTTACACACTTCTCTTTTGTTGTCATAACTATAAGTTGGTATATAGAAATGCTGATATACTGTGTACAAACATAGAGTTTAGGTCACACTATGGTATTAATTATAGATTGTTCGCTTGGCAGAGCCTCGTTGTAGGGATTGTGCTGCATCCACTTGTTGACATTCTGTTCTCTACTGGTATATTTACGCGCTATTGCATGTTTTGCTTACGCTCAGTGCCTTATATTTTTAAGATAAGAAAATGAACTGCTATAATTCTACGAACGACATTGGTACAAGAAACTGCATAGAAGTCACATGAGCTGGAGGTTTTTAGGAAGCTGTATAAATTTATGCTAATAGGAAGGAAGCTAACGACGTGACATACCAACACTAGGTTTAGACCATTGACAGTTATTACACTGCATTCTTCGTGAGCAATTGAAATACGAAGTGACACTTGACACAAGAAATACTCCACATGTTTGCTTCTGCCATGATTCTTGAAGTGGTGTACACACTGTGAAATATTATGATCATTCACACTCCGTAATCGTAATTAATTACTGAGAGTTATTCGAACTAAGTCTGTTAGAGGTCATCTACGCATTTCTTTTATTTAATGATGGACAAGGTAAACAAAATGTATCTTATAATTTATAATGAGTAGCAGATTTGGATCAGATGGATTACATGAGAGGTTGTGTGTTGACATTGTGTCTTCGGATTGTATGGGATGATGAATTGAAGTTGCACTAGGATTTTGTCTGTACTTGTTCGAGGAGACTGACTGGAGGAAAGAGTTGTTATGGAAGTGAAATGATATTGGTGCTGAGGTTTATATGTCGACGTATTGAAGAGGTATTATTGAGGTATTGAGATTGTGTGAAGTTGATGATTATTGGAGTTTTCGTGGACAAGAGGTAAGGTAAATGAGGTTTATATGTATCGACGTATTGAAGATGTATTATTGATGATATTGATGATAAGGTTTATATGTAGACGTAAAAGGTATTATTGAAGTATTGAGATTATGCGATGCTGATGATTATTGGAGTTTTGGTGGATAAGAGGTAAAGTAAGTGAGGAGCATATTTTTTTTCTGTTGGTCCATATGAAACAAGGAGGATGAAGATGGCAGATTAGAACACTCAAGTAGAAGGAAGATTGTCTACACACACACTTTGTTAAATCACTAAGCAGTATATACTTTTTTTTTTTTTTGGAGAGAGGAAGCATTTGCAGTATCTTGGTTCACTGACAGTTGTTCAGTAACCGTACATTTTGATCTGGCTTGGCAAACATTGGTCTTGACATGATGACTATGACGTTGACTAACTATTATTGACTGTTATACATTGCTGCCACTACTACTTGATATACATGATGAACATAAAATTTTGACAGAATTGCATTTACACAGTTAACACTATTCAATTACACAGTCGCACTAAATGTGGATGAAAGATGAGTGAGTGTGTTTTGTGTGTTTTCCTTTTATAATCCCAGAGAAGTGATCCCAACCTATCTCCTAAATATTATTTTACTTGTTTGTTGTGGCTTGCACTGACACCCATAAATATTATAGGTTTACTGGTATTTGTGTATTGTAATAGTTAACAGGACAATTATCTGATATCATTTGTGTGTTTGTTATGATTTGTATGTTTAGTGTAAAAGCATTGTATGTGTATTCAAACTATTGTTCATGCCTGAACTGTCTGATTAGTGATGGTGCTGCACTTTTCAACATGATGTGTGACATTTAGTCATGTTTAATTTCTGCTGATGAACAGTGTGATTAGTGAAAGTGAATATTATGGACTGCGGTCTGCAGCTGTTCAACATTGCTGGTGCCACTAATGGAACTGCTTATACTGAAATGGTGTTACTTGTTGGTGTCAGCACCTATTCAACATTACTGGGTGCCACTGATGGACTACTGCTACTGAAAAGATGTCACCTGTTGATATCTGCACCTGTTCAACATTGCTGGTGCCACTGATGGAACTGCTTATACTGAAACGGTGTTACTTGTTGATGTCTGCACCAGCTCAACATTGCTGGGTGCCACTGATGGACTGCTTCTACCGAAATGATGTCACTTGTTGGTGTCGGCACCTGCTCAACATTGCTGGGTGCCACTGGTGGACTGCTTCTACTGAAAAGATGTCACCTGTTGCTGTGTGCACCTGCTCAACATTGCTGGTGCAACTAATGGAACTGCTTATACTGAAATGGTGTTACTTGTTGGTGTCTGCACCTATTCAACATTACTGGGTGCCACTGATGGACTGTTTCTACTGAAAAAATGTCACTTGTTGGTTTTTGCACCTGTTGACCATTGCTGGGTGCTACTGCTGGAACTGTCAACTGCTTATTCTTGAGCTATGGAAAGCGTTTATGTGAATATTTGTATAAACTGACTTTTTGTGTATTACTGTTTGTGAAAAGTAATGAGACTCTTACCTGCACATACTCGTCATTGCTGACGCTATTGATTGAACTGTTTAACCACATAATACTTGTGTAAACTGTTATGTAAAGTCACATGTATGAAAGAATTTGTATTGCTTACTGTATTCTATATATTAGGTTATTGAAAGGTCAGTGCAAAGCCAAAATTTTATCTAGTTATATGATATTTACGCATTAATATTATCTTTTATTTTTGTCTGTATTTTTTTGACGAATTTGGTGGTATTTTCACCACCAATGCTGGCAAAAATACCATCAAATTCTAGCCCGTGGAGGAAGGGCATATGAAAGGTGGCTACACTGAGCCACAGCGCCAGAGATCGCGCTAGAGTGTATTGTTCCGCCGCCTCCACTGGCAGTGATTATTGAGACGTCGTAGTGGGCAGTGTTTTGGGAGAACTCGTGGTAGTCATTGCTGAGATGTCGTAGTGAGGAGTGTTTGTTGAGATGAGCTAGTAGGCAGTGCTTGCTGAGATGTGATACTGAAAGGTTCTTGTTGAGATGTGATAGTAGCGAGTCGGTGTGGAGAGATTGTAATGTCTAGAGTGCTTTTCATCAATATAAATTAAGGTAACAAACTACTTTTCTTTTCTTTCTCATTATTTCAATGTCCTGAATTATGCGTCATTACAGGTTCAGTCAACAAAGCATCTGGCTTGTGTTCTTGTATTAGAGTGTAATTCTGGTTTTCTTGAGTAATTATGGTATTTCTATTTTCTTTAATTAATTCAGTATAAATGATATTTAAAATTTCTTGTGTTGTTGAGGAAGAACCGTGCCAGATGCGTACGTTGAGTCATACTTCCACACACAGAACAGTTACACTTGTGCTTTGGTTTCGTAGGTTTTATAGTTGCTGGGGACTTAATTATTTAATTGTGTTAATGAAAATTTCCGTTTCATTCTTTGTTGTTGTTCTATGCAGTCAGATAGCGTAATAATACTAGTGAGGGCCAACCGTTACGAGACTTCGTAACCGAACAGACAGCTACTAAATCAAAAAATTAAAATTATTTGCATTTTCATTTAATTAAGCCCCCATGCAAACTTCACAGATTGTCACCTAGGTCATTTATATAGATCAGTAACAGCAGAGGTCCCAGGACGCTTCCCTGGGGAACACCTGATATCACTTCAGTTTTACTCGATGATTTGTCGTCCATTATAACGAAATGCGACCTTCCTGACAGGAAATCACGAATCCAGTCGCACAACTGAGACGATACCCCATAGGCCCGCAGCTTGATTATAAGTCGCTTGTGAGGAACGGTGTCAAAAGCTTTCCGGAAACCTAGAAATACGGAATAAACTTGAGATCCCCTGTCGATAGCGGCCATTACTTCGTGCGAATAAAGAGCTAACTGCGTTGCACAAGAACGATGTTTTCTGAAACCATGCTGATTACGTATCAATAGATCGTTCTCTTCGAGGTGATTCGTAATGATTGAATACAGTATATGCTCCAAAACCCTACTGCAAACCGACGTCAATGATATAGGTCTGTAGTTAGATGGATTACTCCTACTACCCTTCTTAAACACTGGTGCGACCTGCGCAATTTTCCAGTCTGTAGGTACAGATCTATCGGTGAGCGAGCGGTTGTATATGAGTGCTAAGTAGGGAGCTATTGTATCAGCGTAATCTGTGGTTCACAGAAATTCACAGCAGAATACAGCAGCAGTAGCTAAAGCTTATTGTTACTAAGAATGAATTTAATAAAAAGAAGTTACTAAGAATGAATTTAATAAAAAGGAGTTTGCTTGGGTCCTGTTAGCTACTAAATAACTTGTGAGAAGTTATTTCCTAAATTAAGTCTGTTTAAAGCGTCAGAAATCATCATGACCAATAATAGACAATGACAATGACATAGGTATCAATAATGGCTTCGTGACATATTAACAAATTATTTCAGTTTCAAAGTTACATTTACATTTAATAACCACAGCATATTATTTACATGTGGAGAATAATTTTTATTATTTGGAGGATAAGGAGGCTCCTTTAACTGACAAGCAGAACATGGGATTATAGGAAACTCGGCCTAACAATCACGAGATTAACTCTGCAATTGCTTTCTGTCTATTGTTGTGAATTTTACCTTGAAATCCATCTTCAAGCGTAGTTAAGCCATCTAAATCTCTCCTGGATATATAAATGAAATCGGGCTATGAATGTGGTAAGATCTGCCATCAGGCCAGCGTGACACGCCTTCTCTCTCCGATCTCACGATCGACACTACTACTTCCACTCTCGCAGACAGACCTCGTCTCACAACCAGGCTTAGAATCGCACTCCCGTGTTTCGCCCTCAGATTGTTACTATCGCTATCTGAATGCTTATTTATTCCCAGTTTTACACAATGCAAAGAATAGCGTTAAGTTAGCTATATTGTTTTCAATGTAGTGGAGAGTTTTGACACACTCCTTACAACAGATTCCCCTCGATCTGTTCAGCATTTCCACGCAGGTGGCAGTCTGCCTATCATTAAACGGGGCACCTTGACTTCTGGCATCACCAGTTAAGGCTTTTAACAATTTTTTTTTTGTTCGCCTGGAATACTATTCTCGGGACCAATGCGTCGAGACAGGACTTTCCAGCGGGCGCTTCTGGTGAGAAAGGGACTTTAATTTCGGGCTCTGAGGGCTAGCAGCCTTCAGTGCAGGCCAAATGACGTAGAAGTCCCAGCCGCCACAGCAGCCAATCACAAACGCCGGAAGCACTAAGAATACTGTGCAATCGCAGAGTTCTTAAAACAAATGATAGGATGAACCGGAATTTTCTGACTTACGTTGTTTCATTCAGTTATTTGATGAATCTCTTTATTTATTTATTAATTTTTTTTATTGTTTGGTAAGTTACAGCACCCAAGTTTCAAGTATGCTAGGGCCGACCCCATTTCGTAAACTAAATTCAGTATGTTACCAATTGTGTACAATTAAATTCATGTGATTCCATGGGGAGCGATCTGGCAATCGATGAGGTCATCTGGTACAGATCTCTGCGACTCCCACAGGGGTATGACGATGGCTCAGACGTAATGTCACTTAGTGAATGACACTCAGTTACAAAAACCCTTATACCTTTCCAGTAATCTACGTACAGCTTACAATTTAAAATCTCGGTTAATAAGACGAAAATCATAGCTTTCAGTTGGGAAGGATTCAGTGATGCCAAAGACGGCGATAGAAAACAATATTCTAGAGCAAAGATCGAATTTTAAACATCTTGTTTTAGACATAAGTTTATAAAATGAGCAAAAAATTAGCAAATTTCAAGTTATATGTTGAGCTATTCTCAGAATATATTATAAGTACAGTTCGGAGAGAAATTAGGAGTAATCTTCTCACGATATTCCAATCACCAACTTTCTCCTCCGAATGCGGAAATATTTTGTTGACGCCGACCTACATAGGGAGAAACGATGATAAAGTAAGGGAAATCAGAGCTCGCACAGATAGATATGGGTCTTCGTTCTTTCCGCGCCCTATACGAGACAACAATAATGGAGTATTGTGAAGGTGTTTCGATGAACCCTCTGCCAGGCACTTAAATCTGATTTTTAGAGTATCCATGTAAATGTAGACGAAAATAAAGTTTTGAAAATTAATTGCCTTGTCTGCGGTCTGGGTGCCGATCAAAATCAACTGGGTAAAATACAATCGGTAAAAATCAGATTCTTAAGGAATGCTTAAGAATGTATGAGAATGGATACAATATGAATTGAAGGTATGAAGGTATGAAGGAATGAACGAAACATGGAATCCGTACATAATGGAATATTAAAAAATAGACAGAATTGGACCGATCACTTAGAAAAAAAAAAACGGAAAATACCAAACTTCCAAGGCAGCATTGGATTGGGAGCCCAGTTGAAGAAGAAATAGAGGACGACCCTGGACACGCTGCAGACTATTGTCAGGACGAAATGGGTAGAATGCCTGATCAATAAAGTGCAGAAGAACAAGTGGGAGCCAAAACAGTTATGTACAAACAAAGATGTGTTGTCTTTTCATGCTTGTAACAAATGTCAGATCTGGTTCGGGTAATATTTTCCTTTTCCAGTCTTCAATTGATAGATAACGTTAATGTGCAAAACCAGAAGAGAAAAAGAGATGGAGGGGCAATTTTATTTAAAGATCTTTGTAATGGGAAGAACAGAAAAATAGAACAATGAAAAACCATTAGCCAGGTGCGGGTAGGGATCGCACTCGGAGGGTTCTCTAAGGACTTAATTATATGGATAGGCAGTTTATCCATCCCACGAACCGAGAATTACCTGCCTGTTATCGGCGTTGATACTGGCCAGGTGTGGCTCCCGGGGGCAGTTTTTTTCGTGTAATATAATCACAAATTGACAGTTTTCGGAATCTTTTCCTTTACTTGCATTGTGAAACCTTTGCTTCCTACCAAATCTCATGAGCCTAGCTAACGGGGAGTACCCTATGGGTTTACTAGAATCAAAATATGTGACATAAATGGTCGTATATTTTGACAGCATTACCTTGAAACTTAACTTTTTTGAACGACCAAGCAACCCTAGAACTTAGTATGTGACTTAGACGTCAGTGTAATGCATCTACCAGTTCCTAAGAAGAGGGGTGCCAACAGACGGAGTTTCAAACAGACAGTCGAGTAGCAAATGGCAAAACAAAATCTTTCCATGAGATATAATAACAAATTATGGAAGCCGGGCTGTGATTAAGAAATGAGTGGGTCAGGGTTGTAGCCTATCCCCGACATTATTCAATACGCACATTTGGCAAGCAGTAAAGGAAAGCAAGGAAACCTTTGGGAGTAGGAATTTAGGTTCAGGGACAAGTAATAAAGACTTTGAGATTTGCCGATAACGTTGCAGTACTGTCGGAGGCAGCAAAGGATTTGGAATAGCAGTTGAAAGGAATGAACAGTGTCTTTAAAGGAGAATATACGATGAACAACAAAAGCAAAACAAGGATAATGGAATGTAGTCTAATTAAATTACGTGACGGCTGAGGGAATCAGATTAGGAAACGGGACGCTTAAAGTAGTAGCTGACGTCTACAATATTCTGGCTGAAAAACAATTGATGATGGACAAAGTAGGGGCGATATAAATTAATATACACTTGCAATGATAAGAAAAGCATTTATCTAGAAGAGTTAACATTGAATGCAGATATAGGTGTTAGAATTTTTTTTCTAGATGTAGTTGTTTAGAGAGTAGCCGTGCATGGAAGTGAAACATGGACAGTAAAAAGTTTGTACAAGAAGAGAAGAGGACCTTTTGAAATGTAGAGCTACAGAAAAATGCTGTAGATTAGATGAGTAGAATGTGTAAGTAATGAGCGGGGAATGAACAGAATTGAGGAGAAAAGAAATTTGTGGTATAACATTACTGGATGAAGGGATCCGTTGATAGCATTTGGGGGAAGTGTGTGTGCGTGGGGGGAGGGGGAGCTTACAAATCGTAGAGGGAGACTCAGAGATGAATACAGTGAAAGATGCAGACAGACGTTAGTTGCAGTAGTTATTAGGAGATGAAGTGTCTTGCAGAGGATGGAGTAGCGTGGAGACCTTCATCAAACCAGTCTTTGAACTGAAGACCACAAGAACAACAAAAAATTACAAAAAGGTTTAAATGTTGGAGAGACACACAAACAGATATACAGGCGGACCTCAAAATTATCCTATAAGATGGTCATACAATGCAGGCTTTTACGACCGGTGTTGTCTTCACTTAAAACTTCCCGGCTGATAGGCCGTAGTCGATGTACAAAACTCTCCCCTGACGTTCCGTCTCCGACAGCGGGAGACACCCTCGAGGTAAAGTGGCGAACTGCAAAAAGAACTCGAGGAAGCGCTGATTATATAGGCGGTACAGAGGGCGCCTCTGTCCGTCACGTGGCATCGGCTATGAGACTGTCTCTTAATGCAGACAAGGTAATGCGACCACCATACTGAACAGCGAGGACTATCATGGAAAGATCACGGACATTTTGGTTCCCACCAATTACAGAAACCTTCAGAAGGATCCGACTGTGAACATTTAAAAAATGACGAATCGGCTCGTGAAAGCGTCTTCATTCTCCTCCGACATTAAGAAGCTGCTTTGTAAAACAGAAGCGTACCCACCTAGACTTTATGGATTAACCAAAGTGCTTGAACCTGAGGTTCCGTTGAGGCCAATTGTCAGCGCTATAGGCGGACCCACCCACAAGTTAGGTAGTCACCTTACCTCAGTCATATTAAAAATTTAGTCATTTCATTGAGAAGTTGAAGGAAATGAGAGTGGGCCGGAATGATAACTCGTCAGTTTTTATATTGTTTCGTTATTTACCATGATTCCGGTAAACGAAGCCATCCTATGCACAGCGGATATTTTTCCTACCGATATTGTGGCATTGTTCCGACACAGCCTCACCACAACTTACTTTCAATACAATAGTGACCTTTATGAACAGATTGACGGAGTGGTTATGGGCAGTCCTCTTTGTGGCTAACTTGTTTATGGAGACTTTTGAACAACGGGCGTTGTAGACTGCCAGTAAGAGACCAGCCAGCTGTTATCGCTATGTCGATGACACGTACGTAGTATGGACACCCGGAGCAGAGGAGTTGGATGCCTTCCTGATACTTATAAACAGCAATAATCCGCAAATCAAATTTACTATGGATGTGTCTATGATTAAACGACGGGACGGAACGTTGGTCCATAAGGCGTATAGAAAGGCCACACACACTGATCGTTATCTGCATAAAGATTCAAACCATCACCCTAGACAAAAAGTGTGTAATAAAAACTATGGTAGACGGGGTGCACAAAATTTGTGAACCTGTTTATTTAAAAGATGAGATTGAACATCTACGGTCAGCTTTCGTGAAGAATGGCTATTGTAGCAAGGATACAGATCGAGCACTTCGCTCTTGGCAGAGAATCATGAGCAACGACGAACAACAGTCGCCCAACGGCAAGGTTTTTCTTTCATTAATTAATGAGGTCACAGATACACTGGACTCGCATTCGGGAGGACGACGGTTCAATCCCGCGTCCGGCCATACTGGTTCAGGTTTTCCGTGATTTCCCTATATCGCTCCAGGCAAATGACGGGATGGTTCCTTTGAAAGGGCACGGCCGACTTCCTTCCCCGTCCTTCCCTAATCCGATGAGACCGATGACGTCGCTGTCTGGTTTTCTCCCCCACAACAACCCAACCCAAGGTCACAGATCGCACAGGGGAAGTGTTAAGTAAGTATGTGGTGGAAACTATTTTCAGACCAACCAGGAAAATAAAAGAATACTTAAGATCTGCAATACATGCACGACACCATTTGGCTCCACCGGGGGTATATAAGATTCCTTGTAGTTGCGGACAGGTCTATATCGGTACGACAAAGAGAAGCGTGAACACCCGTCTTGTTGAACATAAGAGGAACTACCTCCTGCGTCACACGGATAAAGAGGGTGCAGCAGAACATGTTTACTGGGAAGGTAATCATGAAATAAAATTCAGTGAGACGAGCGTCATATCTAAAACCTCGCATTATTATGTGCGCATGTATATAGAGGCTATCGAGACTGAACAGCGTAATAATTTCAACAGGAAAGACAAAGG
Source organism: Schistocerca nitens (assembly GCF_023898315.1). Classification (NCBI taxonomy): domain Eukaryota; kingdom Metazoa; phylum Arthropoda; class Insecta; order Orthoptera; family Acrididae; genus Schistocerca; species Schistocerca nitens. Next base: position 121,432,061 of record NC_064622.1, on the reverse strand, counting down.
TGTTAAACTGGATAAAATTTGGATGTCAGCGTTGCACCGGAAGCGTGATGATAAATTTTTTTCAAACGAGAATGTTGGCATTACTAGAGACAGTCTCATACCCGACGCCACGTGATGGACATTGGCGCTCTCTGTGCTGGCTATATACTCAGCGCTTCCACGAGTTCTCTTTGCAAAAAATGGTTCAAATAGCTCTAAGCACTGTGGGAGGTCATCAGTCCCCTAGACTTAGAACTACTTAAACCTAACTAACCTAAGGACATCACACATGCACGCCCGAGGCAGGATTCTAACCTGCGACCGCAGCAACAGCGCGGTTCCGGACTGAAGCACCTAGAACCGCACGGCCACATCGGCCGGCTTGTCTTTGCAGTTCGCCGCTTTACCTCGGAGGATGTCTCCCGCAGTTGAAACGTCAGGGAAGAGTTTTATACATCGACCACGGCTTATCAGCCCGGAAGTTTAAACTGAAGGTCGTTTGAGAGTTAGGTGTTTACCGACTGAGATACGGAACCTTATAAATAAAGTTCGTAGACAAATGGTTCAAATGGCTCTGAGCACTATGGGACTCAACATCTTAGGTCATAAGTCCTCTAGAACTTAGAACTACTTAAACCTAACTAACCTAAGGACATCACACACACCCATGCCCGAGGCAGGATTCGAACCCGCGACCGTAGCAGTCCCGCGGTTCCGGACTGCAGCACCAGAACCGCTAGACCACCGCGGCCGGCCGTTCGTATGACATGTTTTATTCTATTCGCAGCAGATCTATCACCACGAGGTAACTATGACGGCATGGTGTGAGGAGAGCAAGTCAGAAGGGATTCTGCACAAGGTGTCGCAGGTGAGTGAGCTGACGACAGCAAACAGCAACCGATGCTTGCCTCGACAAAGGCAGGCAGGGTCTCCGCGGATCGCCCTGAGCTGGGCACGGCGCTGCGGCACGGCCGGCGAACAGAGACCTGGCCGGAGCCATCCCCGTAATTAGCGATCCGTGGTCGGCGCTCTGGTAATGACAGGCTCTGCACGGGGCGAGGCGGGGTGGTGGGGGTAGGGGGAGGGCGGGAGGGGGCGGCAGCCGGCGTGTGATCTGTCACGCGGAACGGCGCCGCAATGGATCACCGCGCGCAGCCAGTCTTGCGGGTCACTCAATACTGGCGCCAGAGCGCGCGCCCGCCCTCAGATGGTACGGCCGCGCCGGCGGCCGTTTGCGTTGCGGTCCGCTGTTGTGAAGTGCGCTGGCCGAGCGCCAAACGGCCATTAGGCGCCGCAGTTTTTGTTGCTGTGATCTCGGCTATCCACGGTCGCGAGTGGAGCGCGGGATCGCTCGGCCGATGTCAAACATACATCGAATGGGCCAGAGGAAACCGGTACTGCGCATGAAGTCGCTGGTATTGACTGAGAGCACAGGAGCCATTAGAGTGCTGGAAATAAACCAAACGTGCCCAATAAGTACACAGAATATACGCTACTGGCCATTAAAATTGCTACACCACGAAGATGGCGTGCTACAGATGCGAAATTTAACCGACAGGAAGAAGATGCTGCGATATGCAAATGATTAATTTTCAGAGGCGCCGGTGGCGACACCTACAACGTGCTGATATGAGGAAAGTTTCCGACTTAATTCTCATACACAAACAGCAGTTGACCGGCTTTGCCTAGTGAAACGTTGTTGTGAAGTCTCGTGTAAGGAAGAGAAATACGTACCATGACGTTTCCGACTTTGATAACGGTCGGATTGTAGCCTATCGCGATTGCGGTTTATCGTATCGCGACATTGCTGCTAGCGTTGGTCGAGATCCGCAGGATAATGCACGACCGCATGTTGCAGGTCCTGTACTGGCCTTTCTGGATACAGAAAATTTTCGACTGCTGCCCTGGCCAGTACATTCTCCAGATCTCTCACCAACTGAAAACGTCTTGTCAATGGTGGCCGAGCAACTGGCTCGTCACAATACGCGTCACTACTCTTGATGAACTGTGGTATCGTGTTGAAGTTGCAAGGGTAGCTGTACCTGTACACGCCATCCAAGCCCTGTTTGACTCAATGTCCAGGCGTATCAAGGCCGTTATTACGGCCAGAGGTGGTTGTTCTCGGTACTGATTTCTCATAATCTATGCATCCAATTTGCGTGAAAATGTAATCACATGCCAGTTCTAATATAATATATTTGTCCAATGAATACGCGATTATCATCTGCATTTCTTCTTGGTGTAGCAATTTTAATGGCCAGTAGTGCAGTTCCGTTTGCAGGCATAAACTGTCGGATATAAATTAGTACAGCCCTTTTCAGTTTTCCAGTACACTCAGGATTATTGTTGCAACAGTGCGTGTGGAGTATATGAAATTATTACATTTACAGATCAGTAGCACAAACGGTTTCGAGATACCAGGTACGGGTCCAAGCTGAAACACCATTATTAGTACGTGGTGTAGCTTCCACGGACGACAATGCAGCTGCTGTTCATGGTGTCCAGCCTATTGCACACATGGTGAATATTGTCCTCGCATACGTTATCCCACGCCTGCTCCATCTGTTCACGTAGTTCTGTAAGAATTGTTGGCAGACGAGTCGCTCGAGGGAGTTCTCGTTTCGAGGTGCTCGGACATTTGGCCAGGTGAGTTTCTGCAGGTCTTGTAAGGCATGTGTGGGCGAGCATTATCCTCTTGGAACAACACATCACTTTCCCGTCGCAAGAACGGCAAAAGAACGGGGCTGACAACATTATGCTTGTACCGAACGCTGGCCAGCGTCCCCACCGGAAACACCTAAGCGGAACGACAGTTGTAGCTTATTCCAGTGTGTCTTCGACGAATGCATTCCATGAGAGAGCTTTCAACAGGTCTACGTCGCACACGCAAACGACCATCACTTAGGTGCAGGCAGAGACTGCTTTCATCGCTCAAGACCACGGCTGCCAGTCCATCGTCTGACGGCATCAGTCGAACCGAGCACGTCGATGCTGGGAAGTCAGTAGAAGACCTGATAGAGGTGTGCGTGCCTGTAATCCCACAGCTAATAACCAGTCCGCAAATGTTCGTGTTGACACGTCTGGCCTCAAAAGCCCTCTTATCTGTGCTGTGGTAGCTGTACGGTCTACTGCCCTCGAAATTTGACGATCCTAACGGCCATGTGTACTGTGTGGACTACGAAGACTTCGTCTACGGCCTGAGAATGTTCACGTGACCATTGATACCAGCATCGTTGCACAACTGACGCAGCACGGTCAACATGTGTTTCAATTTTCCGAAAGGACCAACCCGCTACTCGGAAGGCCACAATATGGCCCCTTTCAAACTCGCTAGTTGGCTGTAGGAAGCACGAGTGCGTCTCCTTGCAGTGGTTGACTGCATTCTTCACACGTCTGCACAACACTTGGCCTTCTGGCTGAGGCAATTCAATGTTGAAAGGGAAACACAGATGGTGCCCTGACAGCAAAGGCGCTACGCTATCTGCCGGCGGTGACGTTAAAATTACTAGTTATACGTCTACTATGCACCAGGTTGCGTATGACCTCATCGGATCAAAATCGACGTCGCCTTTCAAGATGGACAAATTTTTTCCAGTATCGTAGTACAATGCTGCCTACCTTTGATACCATTATTAATCGCAGGCTCGTGTCCATTGTGTAGGAGAGCTCAGGTAGTCCATGACCTCTCCAGAAAAATGTTCAGTGACAGCGTTCGTGGTTTCTTTGCTGTAGGGGACAGCTAATGCTGTGAATTTGTGATGGAAGTCGTTTTCCTGTGTAGACTATTGTTTTATTTTCAAACTTACTTCCTTCAAGGGAGAAATAACGATTAGGCACTGCCTGAGGAAAGAGGTGAAGCAGCCAGGAAGCGTAATCGGTTCTCAATGCAATTTTATTCATATGTACACCATCAGCGGTTGCGTAAATGATTAGAGCTTGTTTCCGAGATCGATCAAGTATACAAGGAGAGTGAGCAACGTCACATGTTGACATGATTGTGAAGGGCACGAAGATGCCGCGTACTGGTGCAAGACAGTGAAATCAGCACCTGAAGGAGGTATGACAGCAGGTAACACTGTCTGTGGCTGAGGGTACTTTTACGGCACCACAGAATGTCATGGACATCCTGCGTCCCACTGTATTCTCATGCGACACTACTGTGGTGCCTATTTTCAACAGGATAGCGCTCGCTCACACGTAGCACGTGTATCTGTGAACTGTCTCCGTGATGGTGCGATACTCCTGTTGCCAGCAATATCATCCGACATGTCCCCGACACAAGATGTGTAGGAGCAACTCAGACATCAACCCCGTTCCAGTCTACTATTCAGGCTATTAAGGACCAGTTACATACTTGGAGGCCGACTTCCCTCAGAACAGAATACGGCACCTTTACAGAACCCTTCCACATCCCAGGCCAGAGGGAGCGTAACGTCATCGTCATAAGTGAGCTAATACTGCTACGTGAGTTTTAAACTGGACTCGATTTTCTAATCACTGAAATAATGTCACTTACCTCACAAACCTAGAAATTTCATTGATTTTTCTCTTCTCCTGCTAGGTGCTACAGTTTCTTTGTCAGAAAATAATTTTTGTATGTAAGAGACGATCAGAAAGTTTCCATTCGATAATCGTACAGTCCGGAACCAGAATGCCAATAAGGCAAAGTCACCCTGAGCACTGAGGCAATCGTTCCATCGACGCACCAGGTTGCAGATGCCCGTCTGGTAAAACATCGTGTCCTTCTGCACGACGTCGTCGATCCTTCGAGGCCTTTTTTAAGGAACTGAGGGTGTGATTATTGTACGGGGAGAGATCAGGTCTGTGGGGCGGGTAATCACGTGTCTCGTTGTTGCCTGTAATCAATGAGGCTAGCTAGCCTCCCAAATCGACCGGCGTCTTGTGTCGAACCACGACCATCATGGAACTTCGAGCACCATTCCACAACAGTGGTTTTCGACAGACATGTTGGCAATACATGATTTTCACACGTTTGATGGGTGTCTACCAGCGTTCGTCTTTCGGCAGCCAAGAAAAGAATAAAAACTCCTTGGTCTAGTTTCAATGCATTTGTTAGTAGCGTCGCCATAGTTCACCTTTCCACATTTACCGAAGGCTCACCACAAACAGACGAATGCGACATGAACCCCTTGCCTACATGTCAGTGGGTCTAAATCCGAATGGACGTCGCATTACGTTGCCTCTGCAGAAGCGCTCTCAAAAGGGAACTTCTTGATCTTCCGTTATATGTTGTTGTTGTGGTCTTCAGTGTGAAGTCTGGTTTCACACAGATCTTCCTACACATCTATCCCTTGCAAACGCCTTCGAATAAATACTGCAACCGACATTCTCCTGAATCTGCTTACTGAATTCGTCTCTGGGACTCCTCTCTACGATTTTTAAACCCTCCCCCCCCCTTGACGTCTCAGAATGTGTCCTACCAACCGATCCCTTCTTCTGCTCAGCTTGCAACACTAATTTTTCTCTCCAGTTCTGTTGAGTACTTCCTCATTAGTTACATTATCTACCCACCCAATCTCAACATTATTCTGGAGAACCACAATTCAAAAGCTTCTATTCTCTTCTTCTCTAGACTGTAAATCGTCCACGTTTCACTTTTATACATGGCTAGACTTCATTCAAATACTTCCAGCACTGACTTCCTGACAGTTAAATCTACATTCGATTATAACATATTTCTCTTCTTCAGAAACGCTTTTCTTGTCTTTGCCAATCTACATATTTTTTCCTCTCTACTTAGCCAACATCAGTTATTTTGCTGCCCAAATAGCAAAAGTATCTAATTCCCTCAGCGCAATCTGATTTCATTAGACTACATTTCATTATACTTGTTTTGCTGTTGTTGATGTTCATCATATATCCTACTTCGAAGACATTATCCATTCCGATCAGCTATTATTCCAAACCCCTTGCTGTCTCTGAAAGAATTACAATGCCTTCAGCAAACCTCAAGGCTTTAATTTCTTTTCGCTGAATTTTAATTTCTACTCCCAATTTTTCTTTGGTTTCCTGTACTATTTTCTTAGTGTGGAGATTGGATAACATCAATAGAAAATGGTATAACGGCAGTAGGATTAGTTGTGAACAGGAACGTATGGCAGATAGTGTGTTACTGCGAACAGTTAAGTGGTAGGGTTATTCTTATCAGAGTCGACAGCAAACCAACACCAACGACGATACTTTTTGTATACATGACGACGTCGTAAGCTCCAGATGAATAGATAGAAAAACATGAGGATATTGAAAGGGTAATACAATACGCAAAGGGAGAGAAAATCTAAAAGCCGTGGGGGGCTAGAATGCAGTTGTAAGTGAAGGAGTAGAAGAAAAGGTTACGGAGAATATGGGCAGGGACAAGGAATGAAAGAGGAGAAAGACTAATTGAGTTCTGTAATAAATGTCACTTCCCCCATGAACCATGGACCTTGCCGTTGGTGGGGAGGCTTGCGTGCCTCAGCGATACAGATGGCCGTACTGTAGGTGCAACCACAACAGAGGGGTATCTGTTGAGAGGCCAGACAAACATGTGGTTCCTGAAGAGAGGCAGCAGCCTTTTCAGTAGTTGCAGGGGCAACAGTCTGGATGATTGACTGATCTGGCCTTGTAACATTAACCAAAACGGCCTTGCTGTGCTGGTACTGCGAACGGCTGAAAGCAAGGGGAAACTACAGCCGTAATTTTTCCCGAGGACATGCAGCTTTACTGTATGATTAAATGATGATGGCTTCCTCTTGGGTAAAATATTCCGGAGGTAAAATAGTCCCCCATTCGGATCTCCGGGTGGGGACTACTCAAGAGGACGTCATTATCAGGAGAAAGAAAACTGGCATTCTACGGATCGGAGCGTGGAATGTCAGAACCCTTAATCGGGCAGGTAGGTTAGAAAATTTAAAAAGGGAAATGGATAGGTTAAAGTTAGATATAGTGGGAATTAGTGAAGTTCGGTGGCAGGAGGAACAAGACCTTTGGTCAGGTGATTACAGGGTTGTAAATACAAAATCAAATAGGGGTAATGCAGGAGTAGGTTTAATAATGAATAAAAAAATAGGATTGCGGGTTAGCTACAACAAACAGCATAGTGAACGCATTATTGTGGCCAAGATAGACACAAACCCCATGCCTACTACAGTAGTACAAGTTTATATGCCAACTAGCTCTGCAGATGATGAAGAAATTGATGAAATGTATGACGAGATAAAAGAAATTATTCAGGTAGTGAAGGGAGACGAAAATTTAATAGTCATGGGTGACTGGAATTCGTCAGTAGGAAAAGGGAGAGAAGGAAACATAGTAGGTGAATATGGATTGGGGGGAAGAAATGAAAGAGGAAGCCGCCTTGTAGAATTTTGCACAGACCATAACTTAATCATAGCCAAGACTTGGTCCAAGAATCATAAAAGAAGGTTGTATACCTGGAAGAATCCTGGAGATACTAATAGGTATCAGATAGATTATATAATGGTAAGACAGAGATTTAGGAACCAGGTTTTAAATTGTAAGACATTTCCAGGGGCAGATGTGGATTCTGACCACAATCAATTGGTTATGGACTGCAGATTGAAACTGAAGAAACTGCAAAAAGGTGGGAATTTAAGGAGATGGGACCTGGATAAACTGAAAGAACCAGAGGTTGTAGAGAGTTTCAGGGAGAGCATAAGGGAACAACTGACAGGAATGGGGGAAAGAAATACAGTAGAAGAAGAATGGGTAGCTCTGAGGGATGAAGTAGTGAAGGCAGCAGAGGATCAAGTAGGTAAAAAGACGAGGGCTAATAGAAATCCTTGGGTAACAGAAGAAATATTGAATTTAATTGATGAAAGGAGAAAATATAAAAATGCAGTAAATGAAGCAGGCAAAAGGGAATACAAACGTCTCAAAAATGAGATCGACAGGAAGTGCAAAATGGCTAAGCAAGGATGGCTAGAGGATAAATGTAAGGATGCAGAGGCTTGTCTCACTAGGGGTAAGATAGATACTGCCTACAGGAAAATTAATGAGACCTTTGGAGAGAAGAGAACCACTTGTATGAATATCAAGAGCTCAGATGGCTACCCAGTTCTAAGCACAGAAGGGAAGGCAGAAAGGTGGAAGGAGTATATAGAGGGTTTATACAAGGGCGATGTGTTCCAAAAATGAGCAGCATAGAGACAGAAGTGATGACACTTTCTGCAGGACCTGACCATCATTTTTCAGGATAGTGCTCAAACACGTACAGTGCAAGCTGTTACTGAATTGTTTGACTGATGGGGCTGCTCCAAGTGCTACACCACCTACTGCACTCCCCTGACTTAAGCCCTCGCAAGTTCAACTCGATTTCTAAACTGAAGGAAACACTTCACGGCATTCGCTTCAGAGCTGCTACAAATTCGTCGGGCAGTAGACCGCGCCGCTCGAACTGTCTACACAACTGGCTCTGCTAAGGGTATCCTACGACTTCCACATCGCTGGCAACGGGTTATACACAATGCTGGTGACTACTTGGAGGGTCAGTAAAACTTTGAAACACATATCTATTTTGTACGTGCTGTAAATAAATAGTTTCCACTATTACAGTTCCAACCCTCGTATACTGAGGACTGCAGATTGAAGAGGCCAAATATAAGCCATCCTTCAGTGGCAGTGGAAGATATTGCCTAACGTGTACTGAAATAGCAACCCTCGGAATGTCCTGTCTTAAAAAGAAAATGTTCTAACTTGTTAGGTCATGTCATGTTCCACTTCAGCTTCTTCTCGTACCATGACATTTACACACCTATTCTGCGACCAGATTCAAGATCTTCTGGTGCTCCCAGTTAGTCGATATATTTAAGCCAGCTGTGTAAATTTCTATCAGTTTTAGTTCAAAGTTTTATGGGTGGATGACACATGCTGTGTATATAATTGGCTGTGTTCAGACGGATGTTCTCGTGGCGGAATGTTCATTCAATTGAGGTGTTTAAAATATTGCCCTTTTTCCTGGACGCACATCTCAGTGGCCTCTAACTGAGCTGCAGACGAAATGTAAAATTACCGACAATCATTAACGTGGCCATAATTATAACTATATACTGTATATACACGTCAGCTCTCCATTGCAGTATTTTTAGTAACGTAAAATATTATTTATGCCAATTATCATTATTTATTGCCCCTATATTCCAGACTCGTTTTTAATTAGGTAAGCGTAAAAGGGAATAGTTAATTCGTGCTTCTTTATTTACTGTCCTTATGTCCCTTGTAGAACAAGAAAAAGTCACTGACGGTCTTCGAACTTTCTGGAAGTTGAATAAGGCTGCTGAAATGTAAGAAGCATAATTAAAGTAGCACAACAGACCATCGACTTTGAGATCCTTAGAGATGGAGGATTAATCTGTATCATAGCAAGATTGCTCTGGGTACAGGTATCGTCTTTTCATTCGAACTGTGGTGCCGTGCGAAGAGCAAGGTCCCTTGTCAGAGTTGATACCTCACGACGAATTCACCAGTAAGGGCAAGCGCTGCCTGACGAAGCAACAAATGGTATACGTGGGTACGGATTTTTCACCAAGGCGTTCCATACGCTATCCCTGTTGGCAATCTACGTAAGACTACAGCCCCGACCACCCCACTCGTCAATCACCGCTTACGCCGAGCGGCATCAAATGGTTCAAATGGCTCTGAGCACTATGGGACTTAACATCTGAGGTCATCAGTCCCCTAGACTTAGAACCATTTAAACCTAACTAACCTAAGGACATCACACACATCCATGCCCGAGGCAGGATTCGAACCTGCGACCGTAGCAGCAGCGCGGTTCGGAACTGAAGCGCCTAGAGCCGCTCGGCCACAGCGGTCTTCCGATCGGCATCTACTCACCTCATTTCCAGCAGTGCGATCTGTATTAGAAACCAATACTGTCCATCGAAGTTTATAGTCAGCTTCACATTGATATACAATGGTGTTTCTGTATCGAACCAAGTGATACGTTTTACTGTTCAGCTACGTAACTTATAAATGATTTTTTCGAAGTTAATTAGTGCATTTTCTTCAATTTTTAATAAAGGTATGTAATATTTTGCGCATGTTCTAAGATCTGTTCGACCTCCTCCAAAACCAAAACATAGAATTTCTTCAACGCCAATTCATCTTCCACGAGGACGTGTGCACGTTACTCCCGTGCGTATACCACTCTCGCTTCCATAGGCCAACATAATCACTGTTTATTCTACTTGTTATTGTGTCTACTATAAAATGTTTACCCACGTCTGAGCCCCAACGAGAAATATCTCTAAACAAAGTTTTTCGGTTTCAGGCGCAGTAGATTGATTGACTGCTGGTCAGTGTTAAACAAATGACAACCTTAGTGTCCGAACAAGCAGCTCCACAACCGATTGCCGTTCCCAAGTTTCACCAGTTTAACAATAAAAAAGATAACAGGTCGAACACTGCGATAAACTCGAAGCATGTTTCACAGCATTGCTTTCAGTTCGTTAACAGTCAGATCTGACATTTACCGTCTGTGTTTAAAACCGTGCCGCGACTCTCGTCCTGAAGATATTCCGCATAAAGCACTCTTTCGTACGCAGGTGGCATGGCGAATATTTTGAAGCAGAGACTTAAGTCGCAATGTCTAGATTTTAGTTTTTGTATTATGAAGCACCATGAACATTCATGAAAACGGTGGTTTACTCAACTTAGGGGTCTAAAAAGATACAGCATTTTCAGACTTTCTTGTAGCTTAACATTGACTGCCACGTGAGCCAATGGTAGATCACAGTTACACGGGTTGTGACGCTACGTGAGCCATATTTGGTTAACGTATACATTGTACTGTGGGCCGTGTGAGCCATAATTGGCTCACATGCAGAGTTGTGTTTAGAGGCCTCGAGAGCCTCATAGGGCTCACAGATAATGCGTTTCAACTATGGGTTTAAAAGTGGTGGATCCACTGAACACTCTCATGTTCGTAGCACTCAATATGTTTACAATTGGTAGCCATGGTGACTCCTAACTTCGGCGTACGGTTAAATGGTACAGAAAGATCGTTTTTGAAATTCTGTTCGGAACATGTTTGTGAATGCACAAGTGCTGTACAACTTGGCAAACAAAGGATCAAAGTCTCGCATACAAATAATTCCTTTCAGGAGGCGGGGTGCTTGACTCTACGGCTATTGAATTCCAAAGATCCACAACCACGAGCAACACTACAACCGTTCCACGAAGATAACAGCCATCGCCTTGTGACAGTAGAGGGACTAAGCAGGGCAGTCAAAGATGATGTTCGGGTTGTTATAAACGCCTGCGGAGAACAGAATAAAGAAAGGATGCTGCTAAGAAAGTGAAGAGAGTGTGCACTAAATGCAATAAATGTGACAGTCTTATAAGCAACGAGTGTTTTAGTGACATTGACAATGCTGTGTTGAAGAAGCAGAATATTCTAAGATCTTTATTCATGAACACCGTCAGACCAAGTCAAAAAACTGTAAATAATACTATATATAGCTAATATAATCAAAGAAACTAAGTGTTTGTATCATTTCGTGAAAAACGATTTTTATACCTACGTGGTTTTAAATCATATGAGCCACATGTAGGTCATGTGGCCACAGATTATAGCAGTGTTGAAATGTTATTGTTGGACCACAGGAATCATATATGGCTCACGCCTGTTATTAGTCCAGATCAGTCATAAATTGACATTTTATCAAATAACTTAATTCTACATGTTCAAAAGAAGACATCTGATGCAAAAAATCAATTTGGCCTCAGAAGTAATATTCGTGATTTCGATATGTCATAGCAACGCATGTTCCAAATCTTATCATGGCCGTCAATGTGTTGAGCTATTATGACATTATATTACGTGATACCATCACGCAAAATGTGTCAGACACACCCACGTGCTGCTAGCCTGAATTTACCAGATTACGATCTGAAAACAGCTTAGTCAGTTTTAGTGTCTCGGGGTATTGAGGGTTGGATGGTCTTTCATTGGTGCCGCCAGGAATTCATGACAGGCACAAGCCCCAGGTTCCACATCACTTGTGGCTGAGTTGGGTTGGGGTTGATTTAGGGGAAGAGACCAAATAGCAAGGTCATCGGACCAATCAGATTAGGGAAGGATGGGGTGGGAAGTCGGCCGTGCCCTATCAAAGGAACCAGCCCAGCATTTGCGTGAAGAGATTTAGGGAAATCATGGGAAACCTAAATCAGAATGGCCGGACGCGGGATAGAACCATCGTCCTCCCGAATCCTATTCCAGTATACTAACCATTGGGGCGCCTCGCTCGGTCTTGTGTTTGACAACATCTAGATGTATTTCGTGAAACGTTTAAAATTTTCTTTTACAATTGAATGAAGTGAAAAGCCAGTTAACAACAATCAAAAATCACAGAGCTCCAGAATGGTTTGAAAATCTGCTTCGAAATTTATCCATTTTTCTTTTAAAAAAATTACAGCAAGATGAACATAAAATATCACAGAGCGCCAGGAGGCTTAGAATTTACTTTAAATTCGCTCTAAAAAAACAGGATACAAAATATCAATCACTAAGCCCCAGGCCGCGCGGGATTAGCTGAGCGGTCTGGGGCGCTGCAGTCATGGACTGTGTGGCTCGTCCCGGCGGAGGTTCGAGTCCTCCCTCGGGCATGGGTGTGTGTGTTTGTCCTTAGGATAATTTAGTTTAAGTAGTGTGTAAGCCCCAGAAGGCTTACAAATAATTCCTTTTAAAAAGATTAAAACAAGTAAACCTTAACAGAATGAGATCAAGGTGTTTTGCAATTCTTCCAAAACAGTTTAAGGGAGTAAATATTCCACTTTAAAACAACTAGGCCATGTTTCAGGCTACCAGGAATACAACAAACGTGATAATAGTGACAGCAAGCAAGCCTGTAGGGGCATAAAGTTAGATAATTTGGCAATAATTTCAAATATTATTCAGGATATTACCAAAGTCCACCAATATTTGTGAGCCGTGTTGCGGCTCGTGTTGGTGCCGTTTGTAGGTTTCCGCCCTCTGTTGGAGGCCAGACTGTATCGTTTAGTTAGCATGGTTGCGGTTGTTTGTCTTCTTCTCGTGCTGATTGGCGCCACTCGGTTTCGCAAGCCTACCCTGTCCGCTAGTGGCAGCAGCGGCGGTTATTGATATGTAATAACTCTTGCCCTATCTTTGGGGCGACGTCGTTGTTTTTCCGGGTCGTGTGAGTGGGCAGTTCGGTTGGGGACTCAGAAGGAGCCAGGTCCGCGCAGTGCCAGAAGACTCCGGGACCGCTGGCGGCACGCATGGACTGCTGGATGGAAGGGGCTGTGGTCACGAGGGTGCACGAGCTCGTTGTAAACCAGATCCAGCAAGCTTTAAGATGAGTGCATTTCAATCCAAGTAGAGAAACCTCCACCATTGTAATATCTCGGGATTCTCCAGTGACTTGGGCTCGTGTTACTGCTCGTACTGTCGCCAAGGCGAAGAGCAGCGATTCGAGTGCTTGGGGAAGGCGGATCTGATTAGACTTCCTAGACTTATTATTACTATTTACTGCGTTCAACTTGTTACATTTTGTTAAGTTCAACCAGCGGTAATTTTTCTTGCCTGGTGGCCGCTAACGCCCCAGTTACCTGCCCTGGGGGCTGGTGTATGTAACCGCGGTGTACGTTTCCTCCACTTGCCGCTGCTGTCCGGTAAGGCGTGTAGTTTTGACAGATTTCTTGATTATAGACTGGTTGGTGATCCTTCTTCTCTGGTGGTAGCGATTACTTTCTCGTTCCGGGCACTCTAAGCACAGTATTCTGGGGACGTAGTGCAGACCGTCGGTTCCGGCTTTGGCGTATTGTTCCATTGTGGCATTTGGTTTATCAGATGTCAGGTAGCTTAAGCAAGATTGTCATTAGTCATTCGTTAGACTGCCACTAGTCTGAGTTACCATCTTGTGAAGTGAATGCAACTCTTGGCTTCCCATCTCATTGCTCGTGAAAGTGTTTGTTGCCGGACCTTCTCAGAGGTTGATTCCTGGAGCACCGTCAGTGGCCCCTGGGTTCTTGTAAGACATGTGTGTTCTAAAAGGAGGTCTGATGGCCAGTAGTTCAGTGCAACGCTCTTTCAGTCCACGCCTTCTGCGGCTATAATCTGCCTCAGTACCCTTTAAGGAACTTATGTTTTATTATTGTATTATTTATTACAATACCTTGTAACTTGTAATGCCTACATTAAAGGATAAATGTGTCTAATTAATACTTCTGGTCGCCTTCTGGAATAAATCTAGCAGTGTATTGTTCAGTGGATGTTAAGGGTTGTGTTACCAAGTTTACCATCATCTTATTTCACTCGTTTGGTGATCAGTTGCTTGCTTTTTAATGAACTTTTGCTATTGTATTAGCTGTTTTACAGTAGGTTTCCAAAGTTTTTTATATTATTGACGTTCCTGGCGTGTTAGGCCTTCAGCCGTGATTGTGGTCATTTGCCTTAAAATTCTAATTTGGTATTTGTATTTTAGCAGTAGGCCTTAAAACCTTATTTACTGACATTCCTGGCGTCTGATGCCTTCTGTTGTGTTCGTGGCGACCAGCCTTTAATATTTCAATACCTGTCATTTGTAAGTTGCAGCGAGTTTTAAGCAATCCTTAATTTATTGTCATTCTTGGCCTGTAAGGCGTTCTGCCCCGATCACAGTGGCTTGCTTTTAAAACATTATCTGCTGTATCTGTATTTAATGGTCATTTGCTAAATTGTAACTCACTGAAAACACTGCCGGCCGGTGTGGCCGTGCCGTTCTAGGCGCTTCTGTCTGGAACCGCGTGACCGTTACGGTCGCAGGTTCGCATCCTGCCTCGGGCATGGATGTGTGTTATGCTCTTAGGTTAGTTAGGTTTAAGTAGTTCTACGTTCTAGGGGACTGATGACCACAGATGTTAAGTCCCATAGTGCTCAGAGCCATTTGAACCATTTGAACTGAAAACACTATTATTTACACAGTTGTTTATTCCTTCATTAATAACGTGTGGTATTTTTATTAATTGTTGAGTATGGAATTCCTGGTTAAAAATGAATTGTGTTTAAGTGTAAAAGGCAACCTATAGTAACTAAGTACGGCCCCGTTCACCATCGTAAGTGAATGCTGCCTTCCCCTGACTACCAGGTTTCAATTTGTACAGCCAGAAGTTCTATCTGACTACTGATCAGTAACCTTTAACAGCTTTGTTCAATCCTGCCAAGACAGTCCCGCAAATTTGCAGATTTGAGCTTTGTTATTGTCTGGAGCAACTGCTTCCTATCCAGCACTTTAGGGTAATTTTGGAATACGTACCACGGTTGGCCAAGTAGTTTGAAAGAAATCCCCATCTCTACATACTTACACATCGTTACTTTTTATTATTTCATCAACGTCCTTAGGATATAGTTCACAGAAAGCAACTGGTCAGCCGTCATTGTATTTGGCAAGGCATGAACGTTAAGATTCAGCAAATGACCTCTCATTGTAATGTGTGTACAAATCATCAGTCCAATCCACCACGATGGGTTTTATCAGTGACCACATTCATCTGGACCAAAGCAAAATAGATATTCTGGATCCATTCTATAACACACGGTGGTTATTGGTGGTAGATACATAAAGTAATTTTCCTTTCCTAATCCCCTGGACTTTCACCAATACTGTATGGCCTTGTCTTCTACTTTTTATTTGGAAGTTCTGACGAGGTCCTTGTCTCAACAGCGACCCATAATGCACATCAGCCAATTTCCAGGAGTATTGGGCCAACAGTGGCATACACTGTGTAAGTACTACATCCTTCCACACTCTGTGTGATAGTATAGCTGAGCAGTTTGTTCGATCATTCAAAGTCACACGAAGAGCATCTGTTCCTCCAACATAGGGGAGCGAGCCTTAAGAATTTCTCTTTCCTTCTAGCGTTGCTTACCAAATGCAGAAATGTTACACAGTTATCATCGCCATATCCTGTTCCATCTTCTGCAACTGCTACTGATGCGGTTGTTTCCACCAGGTCAGACAAGGTTTCAGCCAAAGTAGTAAGTATCACCATACAAGTGTAGGGGCGTCCATTGTATGTTGTTCAAGGTTTTCCCAAGTTGCATTTTCATCTGTAGTAACAGTTTCAGCAGTCTCCTATCAGTGATTGTACCATAGAACATTAGCCCACAAGCTCATAACGCCACAGGGATCCCCAAGAGCAGTCATCACCGCCTCTCTGCCCGTCGCAGTCAGTTCTGTCCAATGTGGTGCCGTCGCCGCCATTGCCGCCATCGTGGAAGGTCCTGCTGCCACTGCCGACGTCCGTGAAGACGCCGCTCCTGTGCAGCTATCGTGACGCCGTTGGAGTTCCATTTGCAGTCAACCCAGCCGTAGCATCTGCTTCACTGAATGCGAGCATACAGTCTGTGGCTGGTTTGTCGACTGGTGTTCCTGGTCACTCACAAGGTGGATAACGGGGTGTGGACAGGGAGCTGCAATCGCCTACTGGTCTTGTTATCTACGTCCTTACTCAAGCCTAACCCCCACCCCCATCCGTCCTTACGTGACAGCACTACACGACGATGGCGTGGACATTTGGAAGGGAGGGAGGGATGTGACTCTCCTCGAACAATGAGATCTCATGTCTAATTTGGTACCTCATGATGGAACAACTAGTGAGAAGAGTCGCTACCTAACGCAGCGACGAGTGAGAGACGTCGACGATGACACGCCCTCAGTAGGTTCTGTAAGCCACCGCTGCTATATGCTTACTTATGTTACCGCTTACGCTAACTGCATCGATTCATTTTCGATGCGGCAGCGTGAATTGTATTACAAGTCATGACTGTCTGCCAATGTTTATAGTCAATTGTAGATTGACATACACTGAACAGCGAATGAAACTGTCACATCTACCTAATATCGTCTAGGTCCCCACCGAGCACGCAGAAGTGTCGTAATACAACGTGACATCGACTCGAGCAACGTCTGAAGTAGTGCTGGAAGGAAATGACATCATCAACTCTGCAGAACCGTCCATAAATCCGTAAGAGTACAAGGGGGTGGAGATCTCTTCTGAGCATCAAGTTGCAAGACATCACAAATATGCTCAGTAATGTTCCTGTCTGGGGAGTATGGTGGACAGCGGAAGTATTTAAACTCGGAAGAGTGTTCCTGGAACCACTCTCTAGCAATTCTGGACGTGTGGGTTGTCGCATTGTCCTGCTGGAATTGCCCAAGGCCGTCGTAACCCTCGATGTACACTCTTTGACATAAAACTCGACCGGCGGCCGGCCGCTTCAGAGGCTAAGTCCGCACCGATCGCGACATGGGACAAAAAAACTGGCCAACTCGCTAATTCTCTAAGTCCGGTTATCTGCACAATCTGGCAACACTGTAGACTGCGGCACTTCCTGGAGAAAAACTTGTCCCATGATAGAGAAACTCTAGGCTGATTACGCCTGTGGTCTAGCGGTAGCGTGCGTTGTTTCTGTTCATAATGTCAGTGGATCGAGAGCAGCTGGCATAAAATATTTTCATAGCCTCTTCTGTCTGAATGCTGAAGACGTGAATGTAATGGTAGCGCAGATTCAATCTATTTCGCTTTGTGACACACCGATATCAAAATTTTATCCAGTAACGATTTTGCGGCAGATTTCCTGCAGACTGTCCTCCTCTGGACGCCGTATGCGGCAAAGCTCCGGGATCCATTTGCTGGCTACTGGCAGCGGCCGTGGCGACAGCAGCGGCGCTGCACTCCCCCGTTCTTTATCGAAAGCGCCTGCTACCGCTCATCGCTTTTGATGATTTAAAACGCCTTATTATTAAATGTTGCTCCACAGAAAATTTCTACAATTTCCATTCACGCTCAAAAGCAACGGAGACAGACGTCCTGATTAGTAGGCGGGTATTATATTACAATTATCGGCAAGAGCTGAGTATGGCCCGAAATTAATTTTATAGACTGGGACGAAATTAAACCACCTCACTAAATTCGATGAATTTATAAATGCTTCATACCTCGTTTCTTTTCCTTTCAAACTCAATTATTTGTGCAACTTTTGGTCAATGTTTGGATGTTTTCTTCAAGCCAGAGTGAGCGTCTGTGGTGTAAAGTGTATTACAGTTCTTGTTTCATTCCTTATGGTAAGTCTATGCGATAAACTGTGTGAATATCTTGCAATGCATGCTCTGTAGCAGTGCAGGAACACTGCACATTTGGAGTTCCATGTATGGGTTCATGAAGAATTTATTGTTGATCGGAAGTGATAGTTAAGGTCATCAGATTTAAACCAGAAAAATTTGTCGTTTTGAAGGTTTCAGAGAACGGAAAGGAATTGCTAACGCCCGTGTTAGAAAACATCTACAGTTAAATGCTATTGCAAAAATTTAGAAGAAGGGAACTATATTAATGAACATGTGCACTTCATAAACAACCTTCTGACATGTTAGACCTATATGACGAACAAAGCTCAAATTTATATCGTTGACAGTCGGTTTGAATCTTTTCAGGGTCTATTTTACAGTGAAGCACCTTGGAATTTGCAAAGCAGAAATCCATGATATTAACTTAATTTACTAAGTCGAAATCGGACGAAGATTGATGTTTAAAGGCATTCTTCAGATTTCGCATAAGAAATTTTTACTAGCAGTTTGCAACTCCATTAATTAAAATGGAAAATAAAAGGTTGTAGTTAGCGGCTTCTACCGTGATTCGAACTGCTATGTCTTATAGTACAAGCACTGCAACGCACAAGGGAACCTCTGAGCTAACGACACACTGGCGGCCAGAGGCGGAATATAGTCACTGCGATGTTGCCTGAGCCTCAAAACGCAACCTTAAACACACGAACAGAGGAGGTGGAGATTACTGTTTTAACGTCCCGTCGACAACGATGTCATTAGAGACGGAGCACAAGCTCGGGTTAGGGAAGGATGGGGAAGGAAATCGGCCGTGCCCTTCCTAAGGAACCATCCCGGCATTTGCCTGAAGCGATTTAGGGAAATCATTGAAAACCTAAATCAGGATGGCCGGGCGCGGGATTGCACCGTCGTCCTCCCGAATGCACACACAAACAGGTGTTACTTATGTGAAGAACGCCGTTCTTGGAGTCCAGAAATTAAATATACTTTCTAATTGTGTCATCTTGCAGTGGATTATATCGTACGAGACTTCGATGTGGAAAACGAATGTCAAGTGAATTTAGCGAGGTAACGCCGACCTACACCCGGAAGTAAATGCACTATCAGAGTGTTGACAAATACTTGCTACGACGCTGCCATTTCTAGGCTCTCTGACGAGGCAGCTCTTCAGCGAAATGCTTGCCGTGATTCTCCGATACGGTTCTTCAGAGTGGAGACGCGCGCGCACGTTTGGTTTTTATGCGGCGTTCTCCCCTGATGGTTTCTGACGTCGCCTTGTGGGCTATGTATACATATGAGACATTCAATTATCATTAATCCAGAATCATACAAGTTTCAGCTTCCGGCGTGGAAGAAGGCTGTTGACGCCGGCATTATATCATTTCAACGTAGGGAAAGCAAAACGGATCATTCAATGTTTCTCATTCAGCATAAAGCATGTGAGATAATTTTCCGTAACGTTCATAATCATCTAAAAATACAAACGAAGTAAAAATACACCGGAAGCTTATTCGAACTGAATATAACGCTTTGCACCTCGATGTCGAATTTGTCCACTTGCAATCTTTTGCAGCATACACATAGAATGTCATGATTACCACGAGAATGAAGAAATATGTTGGTAAGGATGGAAGCAAGAAGAGTCGCAGTCAACAAATATTCTATTCCTCGTGGCATTCATTTCATTTGACACGTAAGAAGAGGTAAAGCGGGAATTTACTTTCGTTAACACGAAAGATATGCCGCACATATTGATAACGAGGAAGTCTGCGTCTTCATACGTTTCCTCCTTGAAATCTGTATGTTCTATTATATACTAAGTAGCCCGATCATTGTTTCGGTAATGTTACACTCTTGTTTGACCCCGAAACGATGAACAGATTCCAAATGCATGTCTCCCTTCCTGGGTTGTTTTTTGTGTTTTATTGCTTGGAATTCCTGAAGCAGACCACTGTGCCTTCCCCCCTCGTGGGTTAGGTCTCAAAACTAAACCGCTTTGTATCCAATGGCATAATTTATTCAGACAGCATCAGCATAAGACTATCAAACAAAGCCTTCCATTTACAGTTGCAGCACTCTAACCAGCACTGACCAAAGTGTAATCCACGGTCATGGTCCTAAATTACCAGCTGTCTGCTACTGTGGCAAAGTCCGTACTACACTTTCGATTCCGCAGCACCATTTTATCTGGTAACACTGTGTAGTTGCACAGTTGTGCTACCAGGTCTGTCCTCACACTGTCAACTTTATGTATCTCACTTCTCCTGTAGCGTAGATCACGAGGAGCCGAAGTAAATGAGTGTATTCTGCATGACGTAACATTCAGTATTCCCTTCTTTCATAGCCACTCTTCATGTGCATCGATACCAAATAGGAATGCGAAAACTCTTGCGAGTGAGAGAATGACAATAACAATCGTAACAAGAACAAGCAAATAATGAATGATGTTTATTCCAACGCAGAACGAGAATGGCTTTAAATATAAAAATCTGTATCTGCACTCCTGTAAATTGAAATAAGAACACCGTGAATTCATTGTCCCAGGAAGGGGAAACTTTATTGGCACATTCCTGGGGTCAGATACATCACATGATCACACTGACAGAACCACAGGCACAGGCAACAGAGCATGCACAATGTCGGCACTAGTATAGTGTATATCCACCTTTCGCAGCAATGCAGGCTGCTATTCTCCCATGGAGACGATCGTAGAGATGCTGCATGTAGTCCTGTGGAACGGCTTGCCATGCCATTTCCACCTGGCGCCTCAGTTGGACCAGCGTTCGTGCTGGACGTGCAGACCGCGTGAGACGACGCATCATCCAGTCCCAAACATGCTCAATGGGGGACAGATCCGGAGATCGTGCTGGCCAGGGTAGTTGACTTACACCTTCTAGAGCACGTTGGGTGGCACGGGATACATGCGGACGTGCATTGTCCTGTTGGAACAGCAAGTTCCCTGGCCGGTCTAGGAATGGTAGAACGATGGGTTCGATGACGGTTTGGATGTACCGTGCACTATTCAGTGTCCCCTCGACGATCACCAGTGTTGTACGGCCATTGCAGGAGATCGCTCCCCACACCATGATGCCGGGTGTTGGCCCTGTGTGCCTCGGTCGTATGCAGTCCTGATTGTGGCGCTCACCTGCACGGCGCCAAACACGCATACGACCATCATTGGCACCAAGGCAGAAGCGACTCTCATCGCTGAAGACGACACGTCTCCATTCGTCCCTCCATTCAAGCCTGTCGCGACACCACTGGAGGCGGGCTGCACGATGTTGGGGCGTGAGCGGAAGACGGCCTAACGGTGTGCGGCACCGTAGCCCAGCTTCATGGAGACGGTTGCGAATGGTCCTCGCCGTTACCCCAGGAGCAACAGTGTCCCTAATTTGCTGGGAAGTGGCGGTGCGGTCCCCTACGGCACTGCGTAGGATCCTATGGTCTTGGCGTGCATCCGTGCGTCACTGCGGTCCGGTCCCAGGTCGACGGGCACGTGCACCTTCCGCCGACAACTGGCGACAACATCGATGTACTGTGGAGACCTCACGCCCCACGTGTTGAGCAATTCGGCGGTACGTCCACCCGGCCTCCCGCATGCCCACTATACGCCCTCGCTCAAAGTCCGTCAACTGCACGTACGGTTCACGTCCACGCTGTCGCGGCATGCTACCAGTGTTAAAGACTGCGATGGAGCTCCGTATGCCACGGCAAACTGGCTGACACTGACGGCGGCGGTGCACAAATGCTGCGCAGCTAGCGCCATTCGACGGCCAACACCGCGGTTCCTGGTGTGTCCGCTGTGCCGTGCGTGTGATCATTGCTTGTACAGCCCTCTCGCAGTGTCCGGAGCAAGTATGGTGGGTCTGACACACCGGTGTCAATGTGTTCTTTTTTCCATTTCCAGGAGTGTATATCTATATCCATATCTATTGATCTTTGAGTTGGCACAATGCAAATATATTCTTAGCATTTAGTTACTGAATTTAGTTCTGGATGTTTTCAGAGAAAAGGAAAAGTCGGTACTTCTCGCTAGTGTAATATAATGTGAACCAGCAACTACCCTTTCCTTAGAACACGACTCAAGTAGGTCCTCAAGTAGGTAGCAAGGCACTGCTGCATTCTGTTCCCTGACATTGCTCTGATGACGGTTAATGCAGATAGTTCCGATTATGAAATACAAAACGTATTGCAGGTTAGTTCCTAGGATAGTAACATTAAATTTGCGTTGTAGACGGCACATGAACGTGACGACTATCCATATTACTCATCAATATAAAAAGACAATATTTTGGGAATTTAGCAGGATTACTCAAAATTAATTCTGAAACTGGGTGACTGACTGCACAGGTGCTAAACGTCGTCAAGAGTATACGATGTCCTAATCGCATTAGGATTATGAAGATCGTCTTCGACAGCTCGCAACTTTCACATTGCTATCTCCACCCTACTCCAGACAGCCCTCGGTGGCGTTGCACTACGTTGCCGATGTTATGGAAGGCCTTCAAACCGACAACAGACCACATATTGAAAAATACAAGCGAATTCTCTTGCAGCGTAAGCTTATTATAACTAATCTAAAAATTATTGGAGAGGAACATTGTCCTATTCAAAAAAAATAAAATGTTACACACTGTTGACGTCAAAAGGACATTATTTATGTCCTGTCTTGTGTCCTACTCATCTATAATATCAAGTGTACTATGAAAATGATTATATATAATGGATGATAGGGTAATGCATTGATACCAGATGGTGGGGGCCGGCCGGTGTGGCCGTGCGGTTCTAGGCGCTTCAGTCTGGAACCGCGTGACCGCTACGGTCGCAGGTTCGAATCCTGCCTCGGGCATGGATGTGAGTGATGTCCTTTGGTTAGTTAGGTTTAAGTAGTTCTAAGTTCTATGGGACTGATGACCTTAGAAGTTAAGTCCCATAGTGCTCAGAGCCATTTGAACCATTTGAACTATTTAACACAAAATTACATTAAAAATTAAAGTTATTCACGAGCAGCTAGTTGAGAATATGTATGAACATTAAATGACACGACGAACTGAAATAATATGACGAAGAGTTCAGCGCTCACTGGGAATAGAGCCCCACACATATCGTTGTTGACTACACACAAAGAGACGTCAGCTACCGAATTTTTCTCCACCAGCTGCTCAGAATAGCATCTTGAACTTACAGTCATCTCGCAAATAGTTCTGTGTCTCACTTGGAGTTAAAAACGTCAGATATCGTTAGTGTTGACAACGAATGAAAATACATTAAAAATCAAAATTATTACCCACCAGCAGATAGGTGTTCTCATGATAGAGCTTGATAATACATAATTAAATCTTTAGTGCCGGGCCAGGATTCGATCCCATTCACGCGTAATATGTGAAGGTGTTGAGGAATCTGCAGTTTTGAACAAACAACAAATTGTAGCCGAGCTGTATTGCCACGAAGGGATCAAATTCCGCGTTAATGGCGGTCTGAGTTGCATTCCCAGTTTAGAACCAATTTTATCGACATACAGAAGCTCAAATAAAAGATGGAATAAGTGTCGTCACTTGAAATAAATAACTAGTATAAAAAAGGTTAGTGGTGATAGAGTTTCTACATGTCGCCACTCCAGACTTTATTGTGGTTCAACCTACCGTCTACTTGGTAAAGAAGGAATATCATCTTTAATGTGAATTTTCAGACCACGCAGCCATTATATCTCCTTCACTTGGTGTAGCCAGGAGAGAATGGAATTTGTCTCTCCCTATCTAAAATCATTGACGGAAGTGGGAATCGAACCCAGACCATAGGTATAACAACCTACCATCCGTCCAACAGACAACGAAATCCTCTTCTCTGCGAGTCATTTTTCTATCGTAACGCAGTTACGCCACACTGGATGACAATTCTGACACACAGGCTCCCTGTAGTAATTTGCAGCATGTTCAGTAAATTCATTTACTTGGTTGACCGAATCACCATGAACTAGCTGTCTCGGCTACACAGTGCGTACATTCGACTATTTTGTAATCACAGAAATAAAATCACGTAACTGCCACCTACACACAACTGCCAACAGTGTAGGATGCAGAAGTTTAAATAGGAAGTTTGGGGTGGCGGGTTTGATTTTTGAAAATTAATCGTTTGCTGTACAAATGTTTGTTTGTTGAATCAGTTTCTGGCTATTAGAATGTTGTTAATGCTGTCTTTCGCCATTCTCAACACTGGCTCTCTAT
Organism: Schistocerca nitens; assembly: GCF_023898315.1. NCBI lineage: Eukaryota > Metazoa > Arthropoda > Insecta > Orthoptera > Acrididae > Schistocerca > Schistocerca nitens. The sequence goes on along the minus strand of NC_064622.1, from coordinate 121,407,775 downwards.
TTACTTTTTAGGCACCCAGAAAGTGATTTAACCAAACGTGAAGCCTGTAATTAGAGTTCCTAGTGCCCACTTCATCTGAGAATCCCATTATAGCTGCAGCTTATAGCTCTGAGGAATTAGGAGATTGTCCGGGATTTCTAATCAAAAACGATTTTCCAAAATAGGTGAGTATATTCTCAAAGTCACAAATAAAAAAAAAACACAAGTATCCCTACAACCTATTTAACAGAGCAGTTCAGCGTGTAATGCGCAGATGCAACTATAAATGTCCAATTTAAATGTTAAAAAAGAATGCTCGCCATAATTTGATGAAAATATTTCATCAAACGCCACGCTAAATAATTGGTAGAATGTCTGTCCCGCGACGGCACGTGAAAATACGACAATACGCACAGTGAAGCTCGATAATGAAAATCATTCCAGAATTAACACTTCACTTGAAATGATTTCATGGTTACGCGCATCTCGAGTAACTGAATACGGCATCCGAGGCTGTTAGTAGCAGTGATACCGACGCGACGCGACTGCCGACACAGATGGAGTGTTATTCAGCGTCTGGAGAGAACTGGGGCCTTCCTTCCTCGCGCAGCGTTCTTATATATAAAGCCGCCGTGCGGACGGCTAAGGGAACGCCTGATCAAATCGGCTCTCCCGACTAGTCGCTGGGCTAGTAACGCAACACTTCAAGTTAACGTAATAAATTATAGCTTCTCTTTCTGATGGCCGATTAAGCTCTGAATTTAAATGTGCATTCAGCACGCAGGTTAGTATTGATAATAAAATTTTGACGTGGCTAAGTTAAATATTTTGGGCGAGAGAATTAATTTAATTACACTGCACGCAGCAGATGAGCTCTGAACTGTCCCTTTTGAGATCCGTTATCGCTATAATTTTATAGGTATTCAAAAGAAACTTGTCACATCTTCATAGTCATAGCGGACCTCCAACCTATTTAAATCTAAACATCCTAGCCTTATTTCTTAGCCCACTTAATCTATCTTGCTTCCTTCAGTTTTGAGACGAAAACCAGAAAATCATGAATTTCCACTAAAATCTTAATTTGTGAAATCCAAAGTACAGTTTTTATTAAATCATTATGAAAGATGAATCTAAATATAAATTTTGAAGTCTCTAGCTCTTTTCTGTTGCGCCAATGATTTTTACAGAAAAACGTCCAAATTTCGGAAATGACTTAAGTTATCGAGCTGATATTTAACACACATTAATTTAGTATTATTACTGACATGCTAGAAAAGTTTTAGGTAATTTGCTTGATTTTTAAGGTATTGCGCAACATTTATTACGTCAGAGCTAGTTACAGCAGACTGGCTGGCACACAATGGAAACTGATGTGAATTTACTACAGCGTGAGTAGGCTGCGTCCCTACAAAGTGTTCCTTTCCACTTGAGCTATTCTATTGCGCTATCTGTTACTAGAAAACGTCGTTCAGTCCACAAGACAAGCTGTAACTGTTTGTCTCTCAGAAGTCAAGACCTGGCCATATGCATAATCTCACAGTGCTGTGGAATCCAAAAGTTCTGGAGGAATAGTTGCCGAGCTCTGGAGCTGCTGTAGCTACGTGTCAGCTTGTAGCATAGATAAGATGTCGCGAGTTCGAATACATTCAGTGCTACATTTTTTAAAACGCAATTCTGCTCTCTGCTGAAGGTATCAATCTAATGGAACTTTGAACATAATTCCCTTCACTTCTCAACCCAAAGTAGTCGCATGTGGAAAAAGGGCTAACTACTGTGACATTTTGTTCTATTCAGGTTTAATAGACAGCAGGCAGCAGATGCATATCGAAGATGTGCAGGGAGAGCGCATCGTGCCATAATATGTCAGAAAAGTATTTTCTACATTAGCCGTCGTGTGGTAGTGATATTTTATTCTTCTTCAAACTTTGTTTGACAGCTTTAACTCAGAACAAGTTTTCTACATGCATGTAATCAATAAACTGCATGTGCATTGTCAGACTGTCATAGGTAAGATCAGAGAATTCGCATATATCGTTGATGATTAATTTCTCTCTCATGTTTACTATTGTTTTAACAACACTAAAGGAAACCTTACGAAAATTGTACACTGTATTATAAGAAATGAAATAAAACTAACCATGATAACCTTACGACGAAAGTATCTGTACACAACCATGCCTCTATCGACACGAATTAGTAAATACTACTCACTTAGATTTTGATTGGGTCTGTGTTTAATTGGTATGCTGTGTCATACTCAAGAGGTATGCAAATGTGGCATTTCATAGATATAGTTACGTATTCCTAGAAACCCAAAATTCGCTTGGCAGCAGCGGAAAGAGGCCTTACCTGTTGTGCAGCATTGTAAGTTTTTCAACATTGCACTATGAGCTGAAAGCATTTTCTTGCGATTTCCTTATTGATGTTTGATCTGACTGCTTGTAGCTATTTCACAGAAGGGATAAAAATGTTACAGTCAGTGAGACTGGAACTGCGAACCGTAACAGATGCTTTTTCACAGGTCAGGACGTTACCACAGAGCTGGCGGGGAGGTATGGGTCTTAGCTTCCTATTACGATGGCAATAATAACTAGAACTCGTAAACCGCTATTTGAAGGTCGAGATTAGTTGCGGTTTCCACCTGCAACGACTTTCCTGGGCTGAAAACCGTAAATTTTCAATATTTTGATACCCTTCAAGCGATAATAACTCAGATTATTCAATGGAAATGACAGGTAAAATCAAGTGACCTTTGAGGCTTAATTCCGTGCACACCAGGAAGTAACTCGTCGATCACAGAGTTGCCAAACATACGTTGCCTTGTTGCCAAATCCCAGTTACAGTCCCAGCAGGAAGAAGACGAACCGATGTGATCCTACAGCGGTCTGGGAAGTGACCATAGCTGGTGTCTCCCAGTCGCGGCTGCTGCGGCCTGGAATACGTAATGCGTCTGATTCGCTTTCTGTAACTAGGTTTAGGGACTGGAGCGTAGTTACTAATAATACTCAGAACTGACTGCAAACTGAGCATCATAAATCAGTAACTCTCATTGTTGTTTTTATATTTCTTTCGTAAGTGTACTCAAAACTAAGAAAGTCATTCACAGGCGTTTTCGTGCCTCGCCGATAGTCGAGCACAACATACAAATAAAAATAAAAAAGAATGTGTGTGTGTGTGTGTGTGTGTGTGTGTGTGTTTGTGTGTGAGAGAGAGAGAGATAAATAAAAAGCAATGAGAGAGAGTGTAAAAAATTGTTGTAAAGAAATTTAATCATGGTATTTAAAGAAATCTTTCATTAAAATGACACGTTCCACATCATTACGAAATGTCGTATTCATGATCTATGGAACAAGAGTTAATCTAATGTAATCTAATCTAATCTAATCACATCATATTGATGATTAGCCATGAAGAGTCATGAATTACCGAAATTTTGGCCAGTACCAGTAACCAAATCTAAACTTGAAAATAAAAGACGACAATTTTTGTAATAAACCGTTACTCCTATCAAGACCCTTTCGTCCCTGTTATCTAACCACGGAAGATGTCTGATGTACCTCCATTCTGAAGTAACAAAGTGTGCATGCATTTAAAGATGAAGTGCATGATGTGAAATTCTGTGACGGAGATACGAACCCAACACGTAATCCGATTGTTAACTAAGAAAAATCAAATGTTACGTATCGGTTTTTCTTACGAGCCGCTAGGTGTCTGAATCTAAAATAAGGATACAAACTTTTGTGCCTAAGCGACAATCGAACTGCACACCTACCGTGCATCCACGAATATAGCTTAAGTATCAGTTGCTTACTCATGAACAGAAAGATGTGTGCGTGTTTGACCAGAAATAACGACACCTGTTGCGATTGTTGGAAACACATGAACAGACATTGAAATTGCGCGTTAATTTTCAGTAGCAGGTGGGTGTGCACTTGATAAAGCTAGAAATGAAATTATGAATATTTTTGTACTGGATCAGGTTTCAGACCCGCATACTTACCTTTGGAGGAGACCTAGAGAAGATTGCAGTCTTGGGAAAAGGAACGAAATGACTGAACTATACTGTTCCGAGAGATTCAGGTCCTCGAAAGAGGAGATACAAATTCGAATCACAGTCCAGCACCAAATTTTTAAACGTCTCTAGTTCAATCAAGTACAAGTAAAATAAGAGCCCTGTCCCTTTAAATGGCTATCGGTTCATCAAATAAAATAAAATTTTCTAATGTAAGTAAGCTTACTGGCGACTGTATTTCTGTTTACCATGACTTCCGCTGTGTCATTTCCCAACGTAAACCGGCTCTGCCCAGTTGGTAATGAAGGAACGTGATGTTTAATGCGGATTCTGGATTATAACGTCTTTCTCTTGAGGTTACTAGAGGTAAAATAAATCTGTTTGTGCCTCTTAAAAGTAAATGCCTGAACCCACGCATTGCACCTGTGATAGCTCGTTCCACCATACCATTGTGGCCACATTACCCAGCCCCAAGAGTGTGCTGTAACGGATGATGTGCTTAGCTTACAAAATTAGTCACGGTGGGAAAAATGCGAGTCTATTAAATGGTCAAGTAGAAGCAAGCTTCTGACGCAGAGATTATGCTATTCTCATGTCAGCAGGATGTAAAGACTCTTCTAGGCATCATAGGCTGGATGTGAAGCCATTTTGATTTTTCACAAATTCAGCAAATTTCTTAGTTCGAGAAAATCCACTGTGAAGTGTGAAGTTGCCGGATAATTCGATTATTACTGTTATTATTACTATCATTTTTTTCATACCCCTGCTGTAACACAAGTGCTTGAACATCATTTAATGCCTTTTGGTCACTATAGATGTAGTTTCCCAAGAACAGGTTCTTTCCCTGTCTACGGAATCCTTTTCATGTTAATATCAAACACCAGCAATTACTCGTAGATTACTTTAAAACTAAAGTAATTGACGAAGACGTTGCTTGGTAACAAAAACGCACTGCCTTTCTTCATTTACTTTCGCCTAGAAATGGCTATCGAGTACTGACAAACCAAAAGGCAAGAGATCTTATTGCCTTCCGATACACGTTGCTGTTAGTTCTTCCACATGATTTGGTCGACATGACCTGTTTCAAGTTGTGTATGACAGTGTTTTAGAAAATCTATTGTTTCCCTTTGAAATAAACAGGAGTATTTTCATTCTAAGCTGTCCAAGTACAAAATTTTCGCAACATTAGTTCAAATTTAATATTCGCTTCTATAATGTAGGAAAGTATTTCACAGTCGCAAAACTCGCTTCCGAAACGTTGACCTTACACTTAGTCGCTGACCATAAATTCTAGCTCAGAGTGACACCAGTTTAAATAACCTAATGTAGCGAAGACTGTTTGCCAGTGCTCTTTCTCACCGGAAAATACGCAATTCACTCATTTGGCTCCATAAGTACACTGTAACAGTAATTTCTGTGTGAAATTTGTCAGTAAGCTTTTGCCTTCCAACTGGCAAAATACGGCAGAGTACGGCCGGTAAACAATTCACAAACCACGATTTAGTGCCAATAAGACGATTTCTTTAAACATTGTCGAAGCTGAGGGAATTTAGTTTCTGCTTAAATCGTCTTAAGCAGCAACGTTCACAGATATCTCATATAGGAAAAAGCTGAATATCCAGGTACGAAGGTTGTAAAACAAACTTCCCACAGTTTGTGTAAGGTTGATCTATCGTCTGATAACACTGCTCAAGTATTTTGTCTAAGAGGTATCACAAGTAGTATCCCTGTAGCTGTGGGAATCATTGGTTGAAAACGAGTTAAACACCAACGGCTACAGTGCTGCTAAATTTTCACAATTATTATCAACCTAAGTCTGAGTTCATCCACAAACTGAGGCGTATTTATAATATTGGAGCTAGACTGTGTATCCTTGTCTTTCTTGAGTGGTCATTGGAAGGCGTTTACACACACGTATACAATACTATGAATACTTCGAACGCTATGGTTAACGTTGCTCTCATAAACTACTTCTTTTTTAAATTCTTCTGGGTCTTCAGCGTGCAATATGTGTTGTAGATACAGTCTCAGACGAAAAAATTGACCGCCGAGTCGTTCACGTAAGGTGGACAATACAGTCGTGCTCCTCTCAGAATTCTATGTCCGGCAATATGCTCGATCTAGCAACATGTAGACTGCGGCACGTCCCAGAGGAAGTCTTGACTCCAGTCTTAGTACATTACTCTTGACTACGACCGTAGTCTTGAGGTAAAACGCGAGACCAGCTAATATGATATTGTAGATTCGCTTGAATTACACTCATAGCTTCAGCACCGAGAGGAAAGGGGCGATAAAAATTTTGTCGATATGTGCTTTCGGTCGCCAGACGTCATATTAGCTGGTCTCGCGTTTTACCTGAAGACTACGGTCGTGTTCCAGCAGCGGTATGAATAAAATTATATTAATAATAACAGTAATAATCGAATTATCCGGCAATTTCACACTTCACAGTGGATTATCTCGAACTAAGAAATTTGCTGAATTTGTAAAAATTCAAAATGGCTTCACATCCAGCCTACGATGCCTAGATGAGTCTTTACATCCTGCTGACATGAGAATAGCATAATCTCTGCGTCAGAAGCTTGCTTCTACTTGACCATTTAATAGACTCGCATTTTTTCCACCGTGACTAATTTTGTAAGCTAAGCACATCATCCGTTACAGCACACTCTTGGGGCTGGGTAATGTGGCCACAATGGTATGGTGGAACGAGCTATCACAGGTGCAATGCGTGGGTTCAGGCATTTACTTTTAAGAGGCACAAACAGATTTATTTTACCTCTGGTAACCTCAAGAGAAAGACGTTATAATCCAGAATCCGCATTAAACATCACGTTCCTTCATTACCAACTGGGCAGAGCCGGTTTACGTTGGGAAATGACACAGCGGAAGTCATGGTAAACAGAAATACAGACGCCAGTAAGCTTACTTACATTAGAAAATTTTATTTTATTTGATGAACCGATAGCCATTTAAAGGGACAGGGCTCTTATTTTACTTGTACTTGATTGAACTAGAGACGTTTAAAAATTTGGTGCTGGACTGTGATTCGAATTCGTATCTCCTCTTTCGAGGACCTGAATCTCTCGGAACAGTATAGTTCAGTCATTTCGTTCCTTTTCCCAAGACTGCAATCTTCTCTAGGTCTCCTCCAAAGGTAAGTATGCGGGTCTGAAACCTGATCCAGTACAAAAATATTCATAATTTCATTTCTAGCTTTATCAAGTGCACACCCACCTGCTACTGAAAATTAACGCGCAATTTCAATGTCTGTTCATGTGTTTCCAACAATCGCAACAGGTGTCGTTATTTCTGGTCAAACACGCACACATCTTTCTGTTCATGAGTAAGCAACTGATACTTAAGCTATATTCGTGGATGCACGGTAGGTGTGCAGTTCGATTGTCGCTTAGGCACAAAAGTTTGTATCCTTATTTTAGATTCAGACACCTAGCGGCTCGTAAGAAAAACCGATACGTAACATTTGACTTTTCTTAGTTAACAATCGGATTACGTGTTGGGTTCGTATCTCCGTCACAGAACTTCACATCATGCACTTCATCTTTAAATGCATGCACACTTTGTTACTTCAGAATGGAGGTATATCAGACATCTTCCGTGGTTAGATAACAGGGACGAAAGGGTCTTGATAGGAGTAACGGTTTATTACAAAAATTGTCGTCTTTTATTTTCAAGTTTAGATTTGGTTACTGGTATTGGCCAAAATTTCGGTAATTCATGACTCTTCATGGCTAATCATCAATATGATGTGATTAGATTAGATTAGATTACATTAGATTAACTCTTGTTCCATAGATCATGAATACGACATTTCGTAATGATGTGGAACGTGTCATTTTAATGAAAGATTTCTTTAAATACCATGATTCAATTTCTTTACAACAATTTTTTACACTCTCTCTCATTGCTTTTTATTTATCTCTCTCTCTCTCTCACACACACACACACACACAAACACACACACACACACACACACACACACATTCTTTTTTATTTTTATTTGTATGTTGTGCTCGACTATCGGCGAGGCACGAAAACGCCTGTGAATGACTTTCTTAGTTTTGAGTACACTTACGAAAGAAATATAAAAACAACAATGAGAGTTACTGATTTATGATGCTCAGTTTGCAGTCAGTTCTGAGTATTATTAGTAACTACGCTCCAGTCCCTAAACCTAGTTACAGAAAGCGAATCAGACGCATTACGTATTCCAGGCCGCAGCAGCCGCGACTGGGAGACACCAGACCGCTGTAGGATCACATCGGTTCGTCTTCTTCCTGCTGGGACTGTAACTGGGATTTGGCAACAAGGCAACGTATGTTTGGCAACTCTGTGATCGACGAGTTTCTTCCTGGTGTGCACGGAATTAAGCCTCAAAGGTCACTTGATTTTACCTGTCATTTCCATTGAATAATCTGAGTTATTATCGCTTGAAGGGTAACAAAATATTGAAAATTTACGGTTTTCAGCCCAGGAAAGTCGTTGCAGGTGGAAACCGCAACTAATCTCGACCTTCAAATAGCGGTTTACGAGTTCTAGTTACTATTGCCGTCGTAATAGGAAGCTAAGACCCATACCTCCTCGCCAGCTCTGTGGTAACGTGCTGACTTTTGAAAAAGCGTCTGTTACGGTTCGCAGTTCCAGTCTCACTGACTATAACGTTTTTATCCCTTCTGTGAAAGAGCTACAAGCAGTCAGATCAAACATCAATAAGGAAATCGCAAGAAAATGCTTTCAGCTCATAGTGCAATGTTAAAAAACTTACAATGCTGCACAACAGGTAAGGCCTCTTTCCGCTGCTGCCAAGCGAATTTTGGGTTTCTAGGAATACGTAACTATATCTATGAAATGCCACATTTGCATACCTCTTGAGTATGACACAGCATACCAATTAAACACAGACCCAATCAAATTCTAAGTGAGTAGTATTTTACTAATTCGTGTCGATAGAGGCATGCTTGTGTACAGATACTTTCGTCGTAAGGTTATCATGGTCAGTTTTATTTCATTTCTTATAATACAGTGTACAATTTTCGTAAGGTTTCCTTTAGTGTTGTTAAAACAATAGTAAACATGAGAGAGAAATTAATCATCAACGATATATGCGAATTCTCTGATCTTACCTATGACAGTCTGACAATGCACATGCAGTTTATTGATTACATGCATGTAGAAAACTTGTTCTGAGTTAAAGCTGTCAAACAAAGTTTGAAGAAGTATAAAATATCACTACCACACGACGGCTAATGTAGAAAATACTTTTCTGACATATTATGGCACGATGCGCTCTCCCTGCACATCTTCGAGATGCATCTGCTGCCTGCTGTCTATTAAACCTGAATAGAACAAAATGTCACAGTAGTTAGCCCTTTTTCCACATGCGACTACTTTGGGTTGAGAAGTGAAGGGAATTATGTTCAAAGTTCCATTAGATTGATACCTTCAGCAGAGAGCAGAATTGCGTTTTAAAAAATGTAGCACTGAATGTATTCGAACTCGCGACATCTTATCTATGCTACAAGCTGACAAGTAGCTACAGCAGCTCCAGAGCTCGGCAACTATTTCTCCAGAACTTTTGGGTTCCACAGCACTGTGAGATTATGCATATGGCCAGGTCTTGACTTCTGAGAGACAAACAGTTACAGCTTGTCTTTTGGACTGAACGACGTTTTCTAGTAACAGATGGCGCAATAGAATAGCTCAAGTGGAAAGGAACACTTCCTATTTAAACTTCTGCATCCTACACTGTTGGCAGTTGTGTGTAGGTGGCAGTTACGTGATTTTATTTCTGTGATTACAAAATAGTCGAATGTATGCACTGGGTAGCCGAGGCAGCTAGTTCATGGTGATTCGGTCAACCAAGTAAATGAATTTACTGAACATGCTGCAAATTACTACAGGGAGCCTGCGTGTCAGAATTGTCATCCAGTGTGGCGCAACTGCGTTACGATAGAAAAATGACTCGCGGAGAAGAGGAATTCGTGGTCTGTTGGACGGATGGTAGGTTGGTATACCTATGGTCTGGGTTCGATTCCCACTTCCGTCAATGATTTTAGATAGGGAGAGACAAATTCCATTCTCTCCTAGCTACACCAAGTGAAGGAGATATAATGGCTGTGTGGTCTGAAAATTCACATTAAAGATGATATTCCTTCTTTACCAAGTAGACGGTAGGTTGAACCACAATAAAGTTTGGAGTGGCGACATGTAGAAACTCTATCACCAGTAACCTTTCTTATACTAGTTATTTATTTCAAGTGACGACACAAACGCTATGTATGGTCACAGGACACTTATTCCATCTTTTATTTGAGCTTCTGCATGTCGATAAAATTGGTTCTAAACTGGGAATGCAACTCAGACCGCCATTAACGCGGAATTTGATCCCTTCGTGGCAATACAGCTCGGCTACAATTTGTTGTTTGTTCAAAACTGCAGATTCCTCAACACCTTCACATATTACGCGTGAATGGGATCGAATCCTGGCCCGGCACTAAAGATTTAATTATGTATTATCAAGCTCTATCATGAGAACACCTATCTGCTGGTGGGTAATAATTTTGATTTTTAATGTATTTTCATTCGTTGTCAACACTAACGATATCTGACGTTTTTAACTCCCAGTGAGACACAGAACTATTTGCGAGATGACTGTAAGTTCAAGATGCTATTCTGAGCAGCTGGTGGAGAAAAATTCGGTAGCTGACGTCTCTTTGTGTGTAGTCAACAACGATATGTGTGGGGCTCTATTCCCAGTGAGCGCTGAACTCTTCGTCATATTATTTCAGTTCGTCGTGTCATTTAATGTTCATACATATTCTCAACTAGCTGCTCGTGAATAACTTTAATTTTTAATGTAATTTTGTGTTAAATAGTTCAAATGGTTCAAATGGCTCTGAGCACTATGGGACTTAACTTCTAAGGTCATCAGTCCCATAGAACTTAGAACTACTTAAACCTAACTAACCAAAGGACATCACTCACATCCATGCCCGAGGCAGGATTCGAACCTGCGACCGTAGCGGTCACGCGGTTCCAGACTGAAGCGCCTAGAACCGCACGGCCACACCGGCCGGCCCCCACCATCTGGTATCAATGCATTACCCTATCATCCATTATGTATAATCATTTTCATAGTACACTTGATATTATAGATGAGTAGGGCACAAGACAGGACATAGATAATGTCCGTTTGACGTCAACAGTGTGTAACATTTTACTTGTTTTGAATAGGACAATGTTCCTCTCCAATAATTTTTAGATTAGTTACAATAAGCTTACGCTGCAAGAGGATTCGCTTGTATTTTTCAATATGTGGTCTGTTGTCGGTTTGAAGGCCTTCCATAACATCGGCAACGTAGTGCAACTCCACCGAGGGCTGTCTGGAGTAGGGTGGAGATAGCAATGTGAAAGTTGCGAGCTGTCGAAGACGATCTTCATATTCCTAATGCGATTAGGACATCGTATACTCTTGACGACGTTTAGCACCTGTGCAGTCAGTCACCCAATTTCAGAATTAATTTTGAGTAATCCTGCTAAATTCCCAAAATATTGTCTTTTTATATTGATGAGTAATATGGATAGTCGTCACGTTCATGTGCCGTCTACAACGCAAATTTAATGTTACTATCCTAGGAACTAACCTGCAATACGTTTTGTATTTCATAATCGGAACTATCTGCATTAACCGTCATCAGAGCAATGTCAGGGAACAGAATGCAGCAGTGCCTTGCTACCTACTTGAGGACCTGCTTGAGTCGTGTTCTAAGGAAAGGGTAGTTGCTGGTTCACATTATATTACACTAGCGAGAAGTACCGACTTTTCCTTTTCTCTGAAAACATCCAGAACTAAATTCAGTAACTAAATGCTAAGAATATATTTGCATTGTGCCAACTCAAAGATCAATAGATATGGATATAGATATAGATACAGATTTTTATATTTGAAAGCCATTCTCGTTCTGCGTTGGAATAAACATCATTCATTATTTGCTTGTTCTTGTTACGATTGTTATTGTCATTCTCTCACTCGCAAGAGTTTTCGCATTCCTTTTTTGGTATCGATGCACATGAAGAGTGGCTATGAAAGAAGGGAATACTGAATGTTACGTCATGCAGAATACACTCATTTACTTCGGCTCCTCGTGATCTACGCTACAGGAGAAGTGAGATACATAAAGTTGACAGTGTGAGGACAGACCTGGTAGCACAACTGTGCAACTACACAGTGTTACCAGATAAAATGGTGCTGCGGAATCGAAAGTGTAGTACGGACTTTGCCACAGTAGCAGACAGCTGGTAATTTAGGACCATGACCGTGGATTACACTTTGGTCAGTGCTGGTTAGAGTGCTGCAACTGTAAATGGAAGGCTTTGTTTGATAGTCTTATGCTGATGCTGTCTGAATAAATTATGCCATTGGATACAAAGCGGTTTAGTTTTGAGACCTAACCCACGAGGGGGGAAGGCACAGTGGTCTGCTTCAGGAATTCCAAGCTATAAAACACAAAAAACAACTCAGGAAGGGAGACATGCATTTGGAATCTGTTCATCGTTTCGGGGTCAAACAAGAGGGTAGCATTACTGAAACAATGATCGGGCTACTTAGTATACAATAGAGCATACAGATTTCAAGGAGGAAACGTATGAAGACGCAGACTTCCTCGTTATCAATATGTGCGGCATATCTTTCGTGTTAACGAAAGTAAATTCCCGCTTTACCTCTTCTTACGTGTCAAATGAAATGAATGCCATGAGGAATAGAATATTTGTTGACTGCGTCTCTTCTTGCTTCCATCCTTACCAACATATTTCTTCATTCTCGTGGTAATCATGACATTCTATGTGTATGCTGCAAAAGATTGCAAGTGGACAAATTCGACATCGAGGTGCAAAGCGTTATATTCAGTTCGAATAAGCTTCCGGTGTATTTTTACTTCGTTTGTATTTTTAGATGATTATGAACGTTACGGAAAATTATCTCACATGCTTTATGCTGAATGAGAAACATTGAATGATCCGTTTTGCTTTCCCTACGTGGAAATGATATAATGTCGGCGTCAACAGCCTTCTTCCACGCCGGAAGCTGAAACTTGTATGATTCTGGATTAATGATAATTGAATGTCTCATATGTATACATAGCCCACAAGGCGACGTCAGAAACCATCAGGGGAGAACGCCGCATAAAAACCAAACGTGCGCGCGCGTCTCCACTCTGAAGAACCGTATCGGAGAATCACGGCAAGCATTTCGCTGAAGAGCTGCCTCGTCAGAGAGCCTAGAAATGGCAGCGTCGTAGCAAGTATTTGTCAACACTCTGATAGTGCATTTACTTCCGAGTGTAGGTCGGCGTTACCTCGCTAAATTCACTTGACATTCGTTTTCCACATCGAAGACTCGTACGATATAATCCACTGCAAGATGACACAATTAGAAAGTATATTTAATTTCTGGACTCCAAGAACGGCGTTCTTCACATAAGTAACACCTGTTTGTGTGTGCATTCGGGAGGACGACGGTGCAATCCCGCGCCCGGCCATCCTGATTTAGGTTTTCAATGATTTCCCTAAATCGCTTCAGGCAAATGCCGGGATGGTTCCTTAGGAAGGGCACGGCCTATTTCCTTCCCCATCCTTCCCTAACCCGAGCTTGTGCTCCGTCTCTAATGACATCGTTGTCGACGGGACGTTAAAACAGTAATCTCCACCTCCTCTGTTCGTGTGTTTAAGGTTGCGTTTTGAGGCTCAGGCAACATCGCAGTGACTATATTCCGCCTCTGGCCGCCAGTGTGTCGTTAGCTCAGAGGTTCCCTTGTGCGTTGCAGTGCTTGTACTATAAGACATAGCAGTTCGAATCACGGTAGAAGCCGCTAACTATAACATTTTACTTTCCATTTTAATTAATGGAGTTGCAAACTGCTAGTAAAAATTTCTTATGCGAAATCTGAAGAATGCCTTTAAACATCAATCTTCGTCCGATTTCGACTTAGTAAATTAAGTTATATCATGGATTTCTGCTTTGCAAATTCCAAGGTGCTTCACTGTAAAATAGACCCTGAAAAGATTCAAACCGACTGTCAACGATATAAATTTGAGCTTTGTTCGTCATATAGGTCTAACATGTCAGAAGGTTGTTTATGAAGTGCACATGTTCATTAATATAGTTCCCTTCTTCTGAATTTTTGCAATAGCATTTAACTGTAGACGTTTTCTAACACCGGCGTTAGCAATTCCTTTCCGTTCTCTGAAACCTTCAAAACGACAAGTTTTTCTGTTTTAAATCTGATGACCTTAACTATCACTTCCGATCAACAATAAATACTTCATGAACCCATACATGGAACTCCAAATGTGCAGTGTTCCTGCACTGCTACAGAGCATGCATTGCAAGATATTCACACAGTTTATCGCATAGACTTACCATAAGGAATGAAACAAGAACTGTAATACACTTTACACCACAGACGCTCACTCTGGCTTGACGAAAACATCCAAACATTGACCAAAAGTTGCACAAATAATTGAGTTTGAAAGGAAAAGAAACGAGGTATGAAGCATTTATAAATTCATCGAATTTAGTGAGGTGGTTTAATTTCGTCCCAGTCTACACTCCTGGAAATTGAAATAAGAACACCGTGAATTCATTGTCCCAGGAAGGGGAAACTTTATTGACACATTCCTGGGGTCAGATACATCACATGATCACACTGACAGAACCACAGGCACATAGACACAGGCAACAGAGCATGCACAATGTCGACACTAGTACAGTGTATTCCACCTTTCGCAGCAATGCAGGCTGCTATTCTCCCATGGAGACGATCGTAGAGATGCTGGATGTAGTCCTGTGGAACGGCTTGCCATGCCATTTCCACCTGGCGCCTCAGTTGGACCAGCGTTCGTGCTGGACGTGCAGACCGCGTGAGACGACGCTTCATCCAGTCCCAAACATGCTCAATGGGGGACAGATCCGGAGATCTTGCTGGCCAGGGTAGTTGACTTACACCTTCTAGAGCACGTTGGGTGGCACGGGATACATGCGGACGTGCATTGTCCTGTTGGAACAGCAAGTTCCCTTGCCGGTCTAGGAATGGTAGAACGATGGGTTCGATGACGGTTTGGATGTACCGTGCACTATTCAGTGTCCCCTCGACGATCACCAGTGGTGTACGGCCAGTGTAGGAGATCGCTCCCCACACCATGATGCCGGGTGTTGGCCCTGTGTGCCTCGGTCGTATGCAGTCCTGATTGTGGCGCTCACCTGCACGGCGCCAAACACGCATACGACCATCATTGGCACCAAGGCAGAAGCGACTCTCATCGCTGAAGACGACACGTCTCCATTCGTCCCTCCATTCACGCCTGTCGCGACACCACTGGAGGCGGGCTGCACGATGTTGGGGCGTGAGCGGAAGACGGCCTAACGGTGTGCGGGACCGTAGCCCAGCTTCATGGAGACGGTTGCGAATGGTCCTCGCCGATACCCCAGGAGCAACAGTGTCCCTAATTTGCTGGGAAGTGGCGGTGCGGTCCCCTACGGCACTGCGTAGGATCCTATGGTCTTGGCGTGCATCCGTGCGTCGCTGCGGTCCGGTCCCAGGTCGACGGGCACGTGCACCTTCCGCCGACCACTGGCGACAACATCGATGTACTGTGGAGACCTCACGCCCCACGTGTTGAGCAATTTGGCGGTACGTCCACCCGGCCTCCCGCATGCCCACTATACGCCCTCGCTCAAAGTCCGTCAACTGCACATACGGTTCACGTCCACGCTGTCGCGGCATGCTACCAGTGTTAAAGACTGCGATGGAGCTCCGTATGCCACGGCAAACTGGCTGACACTGACGGCGGCGGTGCACAAATGCTGCGCAGCTAGCGCCATTCGACGGCCAACACCGCGGTTCCTGGTGTGTCCGCTGTGCCGTGCGTGTGATCATTGCTTGTACAGCCCTCTCGCAGTGTCCGGAGCAAGTATGGTGGGTCTGACACACCGGTGTCAATGCGTTCTTTTTTCCATTTCCAGGAGTGTATAAAATTAATTTCGGGCCATACTCAGCTCTTGCCGATAATTGTAATATAATACCCGCCTACTAATCAGAGCGTCTGTCTCCGTTGCTTTTGAGCGTGAATGGAAATTGTAGAAATTTTCTGTGGAGCAACATTTAATAATAAGGCGTTTTAAATTATCAAAAGCGATGAGCGGTAGCAGGCGCTTTCGATAAAGAACGGGGGAGTGCAGCGCCGCTGCTGTCGCCACGGCCGCTGCCAGTAGCCAGCAAATGGATCCCGGAGCTTTGCCGCATACGGCGTCCAGAGGAGGACAGTCTGCAGGAAATCTGCCGCAAAATCGTTACTGGATAAAATTTTGATATCGGTGTGTCACAAAGCGAAATAGATTGAATCTGCGCTACCATTACATTCACGTCTTCAGCATTCAGACAGAAGAGGCTATGAAAATATTTTATGCCAGCTGCTCTCGATCCACTGACATTATGAACAGAAACAACGCACGCTACCGCTAGACCACAGGCATAATCAGCGTAGAGCTTCTCTATCTTGGGACAAGTTTTCCTCCAGGAAGTGCCGCAGTCTACAGTGTTGCCAGATTGTGCAGATAACCGGACTTAGAGAATTAGCGAGTTGGCCAGTTTTTTTGTCCCATGTCGCGATCGGCGCGGACTTAGCCTCTGAAGCGGCCGGCCGCCGGTCATGTTTGATGTCAGAGTGTACATGAATGGATGCAGGTGAACAGACAGGATGCTTACACAAGTGTCATCTGTCAGAGTATATCTAGACGTATCATGAATCCTATACCACTCCAACTGTACACGCCCCATACCATTACAGAGCCTCCATCAGTTTTAACAGGTCCCTGCTGACATGGAGGGTCCGTGCATCCATGTGGTTGTCTCCATACCTGTAAACGTCCATCCACTCGATACAATTGGAAACGAGACTCATCCGACCAGAAAACATGTATCCCGTCCTCAAGAGTCGAATGGCAATTGGCCCAGGCGAGGCCTAAAGCTTTGTGTCGTGCAGTCATCAAGGGCACACGAGTAAGCCTTCGGCTCCGAAAGCCCATATCGATGAAATTTTCTTGAATGATTCGTTCGCTGACACTTGTTGATTGCCCTTCACCGTGATCTGCAGCAATTTGTGGAAGGGTTTGCACTTCTACCACGCTGAAGTGTTATCTTCAGTCTTCGTTGGTCCCGTTGCTGCAGGTTCTTTTTCCGGCCCCAGTGATGTCGGAGATTTGATGTTTTACCGGATTCCTGATATTCACGGTACACTTGTGAAATGGTCGTGCGGGAAAATTCCCGTTTCGTCGCTACCTCGTAGATGCTGTCTCCCACCTCTAGTGCGCCGACCATAATACCACGTCGAAACTCACTTAAATATTGATAACCTGCCATTCTAATAGCAGTAACCGATCTAAGAACTTCACCAGACACTTGTTGTCTTATATAGGCGTTGCCGACCGCAGCGCCGTATTCTGCCTGTTTACATATCTCTGTAAAAATATGTTCAAACGTGTATGAAATCTTATCGGACTTAACTGATAAGGTCATCAGTCCCTAAGCTTACACACTATTTAGCCTAAATTATCCTAAGGACAAATAAACACACCCATGCCCCAGGGAGGACTCGAACCTCCGCCGGGACCAGCCGCATATCTCTGTATTTGAACACCCATACCTATACCAGTTTCTTTGGCGTTTCACTTTATAGCTGTCATCCTATATAGAGTCAAGTGATACGCTTCACTGTTAAGCGACAGTAGTCTATGTCTGACTTTATTCTGACCTGGATTTTTTTGCAAGTTAACTACTCTATCTTGTTCAAATTTTAATAAACTAATGTAATACTGAAACTTCCTGGCACATGAAAACTGTGTGCCGGTCCGGCACACAGTTTTAATCTGCCAGGAAGTTTCATATCAGCACACACTCCACTGCAGCGTGAAAATCTCATTGTGTAATCTAATATCGTTTTTGTGTTGTATGGACTCTGCCCTGTGCAGAAAGAAATCTAGAACTTACATAGTGGCGCTACGAAAACCATACCAGCATTCACCCACAGCAAAACACAACTCCATAAGGGTGCAGTGTATTCCCAACAACGTGTTCACTGAAAGCGACTTGAGTGCTTTAAGCTCGGTGTCACTTCAGTCAGTAATGAAACATTTCTTCCCTTCAAAAGTAAATTGTCTGACAACAGTGAGATGATTACAGGCAGATCATAAACTCGGGTTTGGGTGAGAATTTGATAATGGAATCGAGCCTGTGCCATTTTAAATGTAACTTCCTCCTCCCCCCTATTCGCTTTAACTGTCTTTGTGCAGATGCGGGTGCGAAACCCATTTTGGACGATCGAATTTCTAATAAAAATTGACTGTTCGTCGTAGGCCCGCGTCACACACCAGCGAGTAAATTATCCTGCAACCGTGTATCGCATCGCTCTACATCTACATCTAGTGGGTTGCTATAATTAAAGAACGGGTACACACAGATATCCGGTGTGGGCTGTAATTATCTTATGGCAGCGAGACTTGGTAGGAATTATAAAGCCTTAATATGGAAACGATGGACGATGGAAAAAATTAGTTCCAGTTTTGGCCACTAGGTGAAGATCTGGTGCTGTTAATACAAAAAAGACGTATAGGGATGTTTCCTTACGTAATGAATTGGAAACGGGATGCGAGCAAAAAAGGTGAAACAAGTGAGAAAGGTGTGACTCCTTTTTATTATTATCAACCGCCTCTCACACAATTTGCTCAATATGAGCGCCAGAGACGTCGACTAGATGCTGTACAGCACCTGATTAGCACCTGGTGACCAAAGTTGCAACACGTAAATAAGTTCCGCATTAATACATTAACATATGTACCAAGTTTCGCTGCGATACGAAAATCACAGCCCACACTGGAACTCCAGGAGTAGCTGCACTTCAACTGTAACCGCCTGGTACACCTACATCAGTGTTCTAGCAGTAGAGGACACCAAAAGACCATGAGAAAGATCCCAGCAGAGGGGTCTAAACGTCGAACATTTTAGAAGAAACATGACGCGGCCTAATAACCCAGAAGATTTTTACTTCACCTACATCACTACTCTGCAATTCACAATGAAATGCCTGACAGACAGTTCTTCAAACCACCTTCAAACTCTTCCTACAGCGTTCCACTATCTAACAGCGCATGTGAAAAATGTACGAGACTGGTACTATACACGCTGTATAAACATGAGTGTCGGAAACTTTAGATATTTATTCGTGGCACCAAAACATTACATAAAGTTCAGGACACTGGTCTAAAAATCTTCGTTAGGGAGATATGATGGGAGTAGCGATTCCTCGTTGTGTAACCTTCAACGGGTAGTTTTACTTACTTTTTGTTTACTGTTGGTCTTGCCATTTATTTTGTTTTGTACGAGTACCGTTTCTTCTCTAAAAGTAATTTTCATCACAGCACATCACCGTGAGGTATTTCACGTCTAAAATTATCGACATGCACTACATATACTGCCTAGGAGGTCAGAACAAGGATGCCACAGGTCGATTTTATCCTAAATGGTATCGTTCGAGGCGGCTGTGCAAGGATGTTAGTACGACTTCACCAAAGGTTGCAAGTGATGGGCTCATTTTTGACATGAAAGTAGCAGGTGGGAGACCTTGCGATGCACGAACACCTAACTTTGAAGAAAGGCTTTTTCGTCGTGTGTAAGTAGCTCCATCAACTAGTACAAAGAGATCTGTGTGAAGGGAAGGCGCCGGCCAGAGTGGCCGTGCGGTTCTAGGCTTTACAGTCTGGAACCGAGCGACTGCTACGGTCGCAGGTTCGAATCCTGCCTCGGGCATGGATGTGTGTGATGCCCTTAGGTTAGTTAGGTTTAATTAGTTCTAAGTTCTAGGCGACTGATGACCTCAGAAGTTGAGTCGCATAGTGCTCAGAGCCATTTGAACCATTTTTTGAAGGGAAGGCGTTACTCACATATGAAGCCAACAGTGAATTTCTGTCGATACATGTTAGAGCAGAGTGCATGTACCATATTCACTGATAGAGGATATGGAAACCCCGATTAAGTGAGACAAGACAGACATCATCAGAGGTTTATGATTTTTCATTACCATCTCATTGGCTCTTGCTTCTTTTTGTAATGTCTTACTGTACAAACATATCTGCAGTTTCTCAGACTCCGGTTTCTTCATTTACTCGATGATTTACCTCTAGACGCCATCCTACGGTTGTGATTTAGGCACTATGGCGCCCCACCTTCGTTGACATGTGTAGGTCATCAATAGCTCAATAACCAATTTCCGAACAATTGGATTGTTAGAAGGGGTCCGTTGCATCGCCTGCAGCCAAATTTGAATCCAATGATTTTTCCGCTGGGGACATTTAAAATCCTTGATGTGCTCAACTCCCATACCCACATGTCGAGGTTCTGCTGGAGAATACCCGAAATGGATGTGACCAAATACCGAAAGCACCAGGAGGTTTTCGACGGTGTATGGTCTAGTATGGAAGTCAGACTCAGGAGAGGCGTGATAGAAAAAGTTGTTCACTTAGAGCGGTAAATAACAATGTGTTTGGCGAACGCATAATTTTTGTGTCATAAGTAATAAATACTTTCACCGATGTAAATGTGTTGTGAATAATAAATCCATTCATACCGCCTTAACAAGGGATTTGTGGTCCGATGTTCTTATGAACTTTCTGTAATGCTTTGAAATCAAGAGTCAATTTGTAAAACTTATGACACATATTGTTATGCACTCTGTATTCATACTGTAAGTAGGACAATTTCTAGAAACCTCACTTTCAACACCCATGTGGTGAACTGCACAGCCGATAGGTCCCACAATATCGACACTTTTGGTGTAGGTGTCTAAACAAAAAAGAAGAAGAAATCACCATTTCAAGCGCGTATCGATGCAGAAACAGTACATGTGAGGCAGTACACTCACTTTTCACTATTAGTCGATCTAGGCAAGGAAATCGTTTTGGCAAAGGGACGTAACTTTCGACAGACGAAAGGGGTATCCTACACCGTTCATCCCGTGTGGAAGTCCAGTAACTTAAGTACTGCAACTTGTTCGTGAAGAAAAAATGGCTCTGAGCACTATGGGACTTAACATCTGAGGTCATCAGTCCCCTAGAACTTAGAACTACTTAAACCTAACTAACCTAAGGACATCACACGCATCCATGCCCGAGGCAGGATTAGAACCTGCGACCGTAGCGGTCGCGCGGTTCCAGACTGAAGTGCCTAGAACCGCTCGGCCACCCCGGCCGGCTGTTCGTGAAGAGAATATGGTCTTAGGTAATAAGCGTCGAGGAAATTTCAATTGTTGCCCAGTAGTCCGAAACACTAGTAAATTTGAATATAGCTGTCCTGTAAAGGGAAGCCATTAAATGAGGATTAAAGCAGAAATTGGTACTGTTCACAAAGAGAACTTCATTTGCTGTGAGTTAGGCACATGCATTTAATAACGCCAAATTCTAAAAATTACCTGTACGCAGAGATGGCTGAAGCCCTGAATTTCGGTTCCCTGTAATGCGTACCGCTCGGCGCAGGGCGTTTCATGTGTGGCCTCACATGCCGTCGGATTTGCGACAATAGCGCCTCTGACAACTGACACATCGACGGAGGCCAGGTGGCAATCAGGAGCAAGAATTGTTCAGTGGCATTACCCATGCCGCGGCACAATGGGCCGGTCGCAATTAGTCACGTGACACAACGCGAGGCCGAACAGCGTTTGAGCCGCCACAACATAGCTGCGGGTCGACTGACGGAGAGCAGGGAGGCAGTCATCACAGAGCGTACCCACAATGCACGAGGGTCACCATGCCACGGAATAATAGTGACACCCAGCACTGTTTCTCGGCGCTGCTAGTGTGTAACGGTCTCTGTTATACTTGACACCTTCATTTGCCACTTTATGGACAGGATGAAAAACGTTCAAGGTAATATTCTACTTCCATATGGTTGAGGCTAACATAGTACACTGACTGAAGTGAGGAGTGCTGCATCTTGATAGAATCTTTTCAAACAGATACTCCAGCTTTTCCATTTCTGTGGGATGGGTTGATTAAATTTTCACCATTACGCATGGGTTTTCGACTCATAAAAAAGTTTTTCTTATATATACTGCCTGAGAGAAAAATGAGGTGCCCAGAAGGCGCTAATATGGTGTTGAACCCTGGAAATTTACTTTCAAAATCTGTTCTTAAAAAATTTGCTTTATTGACCAGCGATTCATCAGGAACATTAACACACTATGTGAGCGTGGAAGTAGTTGCCAAGGAGTAACTGATGGAAACTAATTAAATTTCAACCAATGGAAATTTTATTTATAAAAGCCTTTTCAAAAACAGATTTAAAATTTATAAGCAGAAAAGCACCCTCGAAATATCAAGTTACAATTTAACAAATGTGAATTTTATCCCTAAAGTTTTTCAAAACAGTTTTAAAATTATAAGCAGAAAAGCACCCTGGAAATATCAAGTTACAATTATTCAGAGGCAGAATAAAAAAAAAAATTTCGTTACAGTAGGAGCCTTCGGGCTGAGAAGCTTCGGCCCCCTTTCAACACGGCCGTAGTCACGACCGCTCACAACGACCTCTGAAAAACTACACTGGTGCAAATCTGCAACACACCAGATTATTTTAAACAAAATTTTTTTAACAACTCACAAAAACACATTAACTATGCACCCAGTAAGAGACATGGAAATGCTACAAACACTCACACTAAGAAAAAAGTGCGATTTGTTTTTAAAAGGGCTCTTACGGTGGAAGGACTTTATAAAAACGACTATTTAAATAAAACCCATGAAATTCAGACTTACATAAAGTGTACAACATGTTCTACATTACACATAAACCGCCTCGCAAGGTGATAGGCAAGATAAAAACATATTTAAGGATTCGGCCTTTACCTTAATTCTATAAATTCGTTAACACCGAATCCGACAAACATGACAGAGGCAGCTATTAATGTATGGCACACTGACAGACAGACAGACTGACACTAACTGCATAACAAATGCGGACGAGAGACAAACGAGCTAGCTGGGGACGAGAGACTGACCAACAACACAAGTAGAATTTAACAAGTAATTTAAACAACATATCACTAAGCACTCAGCTTCTAATAACTGCGATTTCTGGCGAAGACCTGGCGTAGCACCCCCAAAACCCTCTCCCGAACCGTCCGCGGCCAGCCGCTTCAACGGACGCAGGAAGGCTCTCGTGTCGGCCGAGAAGCCCCTACGCCTCGCTATACGGCGGGGCCACTGGACTCCCGTGGCGACCTCACATGCGTCGACGCTCCAGGCCGACAAGTCATCTTGTGTCCCAGTGTGCGACCAACCAACGAACAATCCACCCGCCAATGACCGTTGCCCGAGCAACTCGAGCAGACTGGCGGCCTAACGCGCAGACTGACATGCAGGAACTCAGCCCCGACCGGGCGACCACTAGCTGAGTTCTGTTACTGGAGGAGTGGCAAGACTCTCATCTTCTGACTTTAAGGTTTGATCCAAACGACATACATACTAGCACTCCGACGACAGACAGACACTAACTGCCGTACAAATGCAAACGAGAGGCAGACCAGCAACTGGTGATGCGAGACTGACCTAGCCTCACTCCGACTGACCGACCTACTAGACTCGCCGAGATTGACAGACTCCCTCACTGGCGAGCTGATAGCGCCCCTTAAATGCACGTGAACAGGCAACCTTTTCCCTTTTCCACCAGAGGGAGACACCAAAGTTGCGATTGCCTCAGCGGCGCCACCGCCAGAAACGGAGGACGACTGCTTCACACTACGCGCTGCGGTGCGCTATTCAAGACAGCAAATTTTACCACGGCGCAGGTGTATGATCTTCTTTTAGTGATTACATAATTGAGTAAAATTTGCAAATAAGTTTACACTATGAAGCTACTGATCAGTATGATGTTACGCCGCCTCTGACTGGGGAGCTGACATATCAGTTGGTAAATGTGTCATGGGACTGGCAGTGGCTCTGAGGCGTCGTCCGATCTCGTCCCATATGTGTTCTTTGGGGACCGGTATGGAGATCTTCCTGGCCAAGGGAATACCTCGACAGCATGTACGCTGTTCATAGAAAACCATGAGGCGTGTGGTTGAGGATTATCTGGTTGGAAACGTACATCACAATACTCTTGTATGAGAGGTAACACATGATGAGGCATGATGTCAGCGATATATTGCTGTCCCATTCCTTCGATCAGTATCAGCTGTGACCTGAAGCCCCACACCATGACGCCCCTCCTAAACATCGTAAGACGTCGCAGCTATTAACGCCGGCGATGGTCATCCATGGTGGTGCTGAACCACCATTCATTATTGGACACAACGCGATGCTTTCCATAAGCAATCTATACTTGCCATTCGCGGTACCACTGAAAATGCTTTTGTTTGTGTCGTGTTGTTAGCGTTAACCTAGGCATGGAATGGTAATTCCACAAGTTGGGTGATGCTAGGCTCCAACCAACGGTATGGTATGATACGCTACGTTGCAAGGAGTGCGCTACTTGTTCTGGGGTGCCAGGTGCAGATGTGAATGGCTTGCAGTGCACTTGGTGCACAGCACTGTTTTCCTCCTATGTAGCGGTCGCAGTCAGCCGGAGAACTGATGAGGAGTGTGCCTGCCCCCATGTTCCCAGACAGTGCAATAACGGAGCAGTGTCACAATCCAATGCCCCCACAACTGTGGATGTTGCATGATTTACCAGAGGAGGAGGGGATTAGTGTTTAACGCCCCATCGACAACGAGATCATTAGAGACGAAGTACAAGCTCGGATTAGGGAAGGACGGTGAAGGAAATAAGTCATACCACTTCGAAGGAACCAACACGGCATTTGCCTGCAGCAATTTAGGGATATCGCGGGATGGCCGGACGCGGGTTTGAACCGTCGTCTTCCCAAATGCTAGTCCAATGAGAGAACCACTACGCCACCTCGCTCGCGACGGGTCCACCAGCCAGCCAAATGCAGACCCACACCGAAATCGCTTTCAAACCCTGTAAGACACTGACAACGCTTTCATACGAGTAAGTAGTCTATCCATGTTATTCACAGTGATCACGCAATATTTGACGATGTCCACGCTTCTTACATAGCTTACCAGACCCGGTAACAAAAATAAACAGAAAGAACAGTAATGCACTTTGGTGGCCGTCCTGTCTCAGAGAATTGCAGCTCTAGTCCTTTACATACCTCTTGATGGTGTGTAAGTGTACGAAGATACATTGACATCCGACCATGTTCTGTGGGTGCTTAATGTTAAGTTAGGCAGTGAATGATAAATGGTGGGAATAAGTGATGACTGTTCGCTGTGTCTAAAGTTACTGGAATTTTTCAGGTGGAAAGAGAACAAGTTAGCGCGCAGGTTAACAATAGTTTTCGGATTTGGTGAATGGTCGAATGGTTGTCACGAAGGACATAAAGCCTGATACCGACACGATGCACAGACGATGGGCTCTTACTGCAACGACAGTAGAACGAACGATGATGAGTTGTACTCAGGACACACCATGAGAAGGTCGTAGTTTGTTTGGCTGACTCTGACGAGTAGACAGCTGGAAACTGCTGAAAATCTAGGTAATGGTGAAAGGGTAGTCACCGTAAGTATTTGAGAAGCTGGCCTGAGATGTCGAGTTGACGTACGTTCTTTACCACAGGACTTGTACGGTGAAAATCCAGAGACACTTGGGACAAATTGGTATTCTGTAGCTTGGCGCTTGTGGTGGTCAGATCGATGCCGGTATGTTCGGCGTCGACCGGATGAATATTTGCAGGATTCCACTTTACAACTCCACGATTCATGGTATGGGGAGTTATTTTATATGAGTATACGAGTGATTTGGTAATTGTTGAAGATAATCTGAATGCTCGTCAGTATCTGTCAAAATAGATATACCCTCCCTGAAGAAGGTCGCTGGCAACAGCGACCGAAACGTCAGTAGTTTTATATATAGAAAATGCGGTCACAAATCGAGAAAATATTTGGTGAAAAAGAACCAGTTGTTATTCCCATCATAATCAGCGTAACGGGGGCCATATTCCAAAAGAAAAAGTCAGGGATGCTTTGTGGCATTCTCTTGTTTGGTGCAGTCAGTGGTTATGTGAATTGTAAGTTGGTCTTTAAATTGTTTATCACCCTGCGTGTTTGATGTTTTACGTTGTTGTTATTGTTGTTGTGGTCTTCAGTCCTGAGACTGGTTTGATGCAGCTCTCCATGCTACTCTATCCTGTGCAATCTTCTTCATCTCTCAGTACCTACTGCAGCCTACATCCTTCTGAATCTGCTTAGTGTATTCATCTCTTGGTGTACCTCTACGATTTTTACCCTCCACGCTGCCCTCCAACGCTAAATTTGTGATCCCTTGATGCCTCAAAACATGTCCTACCAACCGATCCCTTCTTCTAGTCAAGTTGTGCCACAAACTTCTCTCCAATCCTATTCAATACCTCCTCATTAGTTACGTGATCTACCCACCTTATCTTCAGCATTCTTCTGTAGCACCACATTTCGAAAGCTTCTATTCTCTTCTTGTCCAAACTAGTTAACGTCCATGTTTCACTTCCATACATGGCTACACTCCATACAAATACTTTCAGAAATGACTTCCTGACACTTAAATCTATACCCGATGTTAACAAATTTCTCTTCTTCAGAAACGATTTCCTTGCCATTGCCAGTCTACATTTTATATCCTCTCTACTTCGACCATCATCAGTTATTTTACTCCCTAAATAACAAAACTCCTTTACTACTTTAAGTGTCTCATTTCCTAATCTAATCCCCTCAGCATCACCCGATTTAATTTGACTACATTCCATTATCCTCGTTTTGCTTTTGTTGATGTTCATCTTATATCCTTCTTTCAAGACACTGTCCATTCCGTTCAACTGCTCTTCCAAGTCCTTTGCTGTCTCTGACAGAATTACAATGTCATCGGCAAACCTCAAAGTTTTTACTTCTTCTCCATGAATTTTAATACCTACTCCGAATTTTTCTTTTGTTTCCTTTACTGCTTGTTCAATATACAGATTGAATAACATCGGGGAGAGGCTAACACCCTGTCTCACTCCTTTCCCAACCACTGCTTCCCTTTCATGCCCCTCGACTCTTATAACTGCCATCTGGTTTCTGTACAAATTGTAAATAGCCTTTCGCTCCCTGTATTTTACCCCTGCCACCTTCAGAATTTGAAAGAGAGTATTCCAGTTAACATTGTCAAAAACTTTCTCTAAGTCTACAAATGCTAGAAACGTAGGTTTGCCTTTTCTTAATCTTTCTTCTAAGATAAGTCGTAAGGTTACTATTGCCTCACGTGTTCCAACATTTCTACGGAATCCAAACTGATCTTCCCCGAGGTCCGCTTCTACCAATTTTTCCATTCGTCTGTAAAGAATTCGCGTTAGTATTTTGCAGCTGTGACTTATTAAACTGATAGTTCGGTAATTTTCACATCTGTCAACACCTGCTTTCTTTGGGATTGGAATTATTATATTCTTCTTGAAGGCTGTGGGTATTTCGCCTGTCTCATACATCTTGCTCACCAGATGGTAGAGTTTTGTCATGAGTGGCTCTCCCAAGGCCATCAGTAGTTCTAATGGAATGTTGTCTACTCCCGGGGCCTTGTTTCGACTCAGGTCTTTCAGTGCTCTGTCAAACTCTTCACGCAGTATCTTATCTCCCATTTCGTCTTCGTCTACATGCTCTTCCATTTCTATAATATTGTCCTCAAGTACATCGCCCTTGTATAAACCCTCTATATACTCCTTCCACCTTTCTGCCTTCCCTTCTTTGCTTAGAACTGGGTAGCCATCTGAGCTCTTGATATTCATACAAGTGGTTCTCTTCTCTCCAAAGGTCTCTTTAATTTTCCTGTAGGCAGTATCTATCTTACCCCTAGTGAGACAAGCCTCTATATCCTTACATTTGTCCTCTAGACATCCCTGCTTAGCCATTTTGCACTTCCTGTCGATCTCATTTTTGAGACGTTTGTATTCCTTTTTGCCTGCTTCATTCACTGCATTTTTATATTTTCTCCTTTCATCAATTAAATTCAATATTTCTTCTGTTACCCAAGGATTTCTATTAACCGTCGCCTTTTTACCTACTTGATCCTCTGCTGCCTTCACTACTTCATCCCTCAGAGCTACCCATTCTTCTTCTACCGTATTTCTTTCCCCCATTCCTGTCAATTGTTCCCTTATGCTCTCCCTGAAACTCTCTACAACCTCTGGTTCTTTTAGTTTATCCAGGTCCCATCTCCTTAAATTCCCACCTTTTTGCAGTTTCTTCAGTTTCAATCTGCAGTTCATAACCAATAGATTGTGGTCAGAGTTCACATCTGCCCCTGGAAATGTCTTACAATTTAAAACCTGGTTCCTAAATCTCTTTCTTACCATTATATAATCTATCTGATACCTTTTAGTATCTCCAGGATTCTTCCAGGTATACAACCTTCTTTTATGATTCTTGAACCAAGTGTTAGCTATGATTAAGTTATGGTCTGTGCAAAATTCTACAAGGCGGCTTCCTCTTCCATTTCTTCCCCCCAATCCATATTCACCTACTATGTTTCCTTCTCTCCCTTTTCCTACTGACGTATGGTAGAGAAAATTTTACCATTATTGCCATTTTTATGCGACAGGCCCCATTTTCGTATATTTATCGTCTACGGAGTTTTTTTCCGTCGAACTAATGTTTAGTTATTTCCACTGCTGTGTGTCGAGAGCAGGAGCAGTCCTCGCATTTACATTTCTTGTACAGATGTACTGACGTGTGCGAACTGTAAGTTTCATTGTTTATTTTTGATATTCAAGAAAAGGTATGTAAGCTCTGTTTTCTTTCGTGGTATCATAGTCCACATGTGAATAATGGATTTTTTTAAGTAATAATTTTCAATAATCGATTATGTTACGACACAGAGATTCTGAATACACGCAGTGTGATCTTAGGTTGCAAGTAGCATTGCCATTGCAGTAGCATTTCTAAGAGCAACTAGTGAAAGAATCGGGTGTCGCATTGATACAGAGCGGAAGGAAACGGCTTGCAGAGCAGGGCGATGGGGATACGAAGAGGGTCAAATTACGAATTTAAACTTTATAGAGATTAATTGGACGAGAAAAGGTCTTTGACGAAAAGTATGTCCGCATTGCTTGCTTGCACGCAGTTAAGATATGTGTGAATAGCGGCAGGTTTTAGTGGAATCTCTATTTATTGGTTTGTGTTAGTTGGTTTTATTGTTCAGACGAGAGGTCGTAAGTTTACTATTCACGTGGCTTGCTATGAGAGATTACGGATTTCAAAGCTCCTATAAAATTTTTTAGAAAGAAACTTGGCGCAGAAGAGTGTGGCAGAGAAGATAAATTTATGTAATGATGGTTTTTGTACTCAAACAATGAGTTTGTTTTTACACTACTGTTTTTTAAAGGTCAGGTTTGCTTCAATCATTTAACAAGTTCAAATTCAACCCCCGTCCTCACAAAAGAATTTCATTTTCTGATTATGCGTGTCGCCACATTGCGCTCTGAGGAACACAGAGACTAAAACTGAGACCTGATCTCTTTAGAATAGTTCTACGTGCTTGTATTTCACTGTGCAAGGGTTTTCCTTTCCTTGCTCCTGCACTGCATGTTTTATGCTCATCACTTCGAGCAGTACCGAGTTTCCGATGCCACAGATAAGCCACAAGAAATATATTAGGGTAGGTTTTGTATTACAGTCAAGGTAGAAAATTTACAATTATATTTGCTTTTCAAAATTCATTATCAAAGCAGTTTAGGCGAAGTTCCGATCACATTACATTCCACCTGCACAGCTTCATTTTCACAGTGAAGTGTTAGATTTGTCTGTGCATCATTCTGTTTCTAGAAGTTTGTCAGACTGAGTACGTAAATTGAAAGGGCACTTTTAGAGGCACATTTTGGTGGTGCATTGTTTCAAAATTCAATTAGTAAATTATGTAGCATTTTTATTCTGTTGACAAACTGCCTATTGGCTTCTGTCTCGGGTTCTTCGGCCGACGTTCATCTAATGATTTTTCTGACGTTTCGCCAGCACGAGTGGCTGGCATTGTCAAAGCTTCACCCTCCATTGCCTGTGGCCACGAAAGCCTCAACAATTTTGTATTTTTATTCTGTTAACTTTGAGTGCTGGAATTGCAAGTGACTATATTTACAGTAGCAGTGCACACTTCTTCACAATACGTAGTTTCGCATTATAGCTTATTTAGTTTACAGTTTTGGATTTCTAATTACTTTGTTAATTAAAATACAGTTATAGAATTTCAGTTTTGGCGAATCATTTGTCAGGACTACACAAGTATACGAATTTAAAGAATGGCAGTCCAGTTAAGGCCGGTTTATAGTTAAAAAAAATAAATTAGTGACCCCACAGCTCATGGTCGTGCGGTAGCGTTCTCGCTTCCCACGCCCGGGTTCCCGGGTTCGATTCCCGGGGGGTCAGGGATTTTCTCTGCCTCGTGATGACTGGGTGTTGTGTGATGTCCTTAGGTTAGTTAGGTTTAGGTAGTTCTAAGTTCCAGGGGACTGATGCCCATGAATGTTAAGTCCCATAGTGCTCAGAGCCATTTGAACCATTTGAATACTTTCCTCATGAGATACTTTCCCGGAAACAAAGTACAATCTCATCCCTCATCATTACCAGATATCATCGAATACTTATGGCTGGCCCTGAGAATTGTTGTAAGTCCAATTGCTTGTGCAGTCATCTTTTTTCTCAATTCTTCCCCTCGGCAAATCTATTTTTCTACCGTTTTTACAATTTTAAGCTTCGTAAAGATAATTCTTACGACTTCTGATCACGGGCAGTACAAACATTTATATGTAAGTCAGGAGCGGAATTCAGTTTGAACCTAACCATTGTCTTCAGAATTGAACTTGAACGTTCGACTAAGGCTGTGAAACATTCTGTTCCACAGGCTTATATCAATTTTCAAGGCAAGCGCATGTCACAATAACTACAACGGAATCCAGCTCGTTGTCCTCTATGGCTAGTGTTCGTAGGAGAGAAGGGAATGGTCAGCGCAGCGGTGTCCCAGGGAAGCGTGTGATAATACCGCTCTTATTTTCGATAGACAAAGATGATCTGGCGTACAGAGTGAGCAGCATTCCCCAGCTGTTTCCGATGACGATATGTTGTACGAGAATGTGTCGTTGTTGAGAGACTGTAGGAAGATACAAGAAGATGTAAAAAAAAGAAAAAAATGTGGTTTGTGTGGTGAATGATAGCTAGTTTTAAATCTAGGAAAATTAAGTTAATGCAGATGAGCCTGGAAAAGTCATCCGAAAAGTCCGAGTACAGCATCGGTAGTATGCTGCTTGATAGATTAATCTCGATTAAAGATCTAGGCGTAACGGCGTAAAGCGATATCATACGAACGAGCATGAAGACTGTAATAAGGAATGCGATAAGTCGATTTCACTTTATTAGGAGAATTTTAGGAATGTGTTTCTCATCTGTAAAGGAGGCCGGTCATAGGATTGTATCCTCCCCACTCGTGTAATATAGCGTGTCTAGGAAGCTGTCTTTCCGGCTCACTACACAACAATTCAAGCAAATCATATTAATGGAGTTTATTACAGTAAGTTAAATTGACAATACTTAACTTTGAATACTCATAAAGGTGCGTCGCAAGAATATGGCGACATGCAAACAATCAGTGTCCTTCGGCATATACAATTTCATTGCAAGCGGAACAATACACTTCATAAGTCACTGCTGTAGCGTTTGCATGACGGCTCGTCTTCCACTCTGCCTGTGGCTAGGCGAGGCGGCGCGTATATTATCTTCGTGTAGAGGCCGCTCCTGTCTTGGTGTTGCCCTAAAGAGGGGTTCGTCAGCCTGCCATTGTCTGACGTCGTCTCACAGCCCTGTCTGCTCTTCCGTTCTTGATCGCAGTGCCGGCGATTCTCGTTACTATGGAACATATAGGACACCTGTTCTTGAGTAGTGCTCATTTGTTTGGGATACACACCTGATAGGGTTAAAGAAAGATATCGATGCAACTCAGAGCTGGCCTCTAGACTTCTATCGATAGACTCGAGTAGTATGCAAATATTAGGAACATACTTCGAGAACTCCAAAGGGAATCCATGGATGGAAGGCGACGTTCTCATTGAAGAACACTATTCAGAAAAGTGGCTGAGCCATGTAAAGAGCATTTATTTGAGATAAAAGAAATAATATCAAGATTTAATGAAAAATTTAGAGCATGATCTGTTGACTACTAAATTGTTTTTAATGATGTCACTATTTCCAAACTCGATACCATTAGTGATAAGAAAGAACGAAAGCACTCAGTTATGTGGTAGAAGTAGCAGAAAAGATAGCTGATCTTAGGAAAGGAGATAAGATGAATTTAACAATCAACAAAACAAAAATATTTTATCCGATTTGCAACAGGATATAAAGCATCAGAAACCACTCGAGAATCTATTAAAGTTTTGTGCAATAAAATGAGAGATATCGTAACATCTGATGAGACTGTTGATGTAGCAGATACATCATTTAATATTCAGATGATAGCGGTTCCTAGAGGCCAAGGTAAAAGGGGTAAATAAATAATAAATCTAGCTAAAGCCAAGAGAGACTAAAAAATATATCACAAGAATTAATACCAATGGTAATTTGAGTTGTCCTAGAGCAGTAACTGTGGCATTAACATGCCATACATATAACATTTTAGCAGAGAACTAACTACAAATAGGATTAAGAAAACCAGAATAGGAGATAATTACAAACTACAAAAAGAGCTGATTGATTATGTAATTAGTTCGCTGAATACAATGAAGAAAGGTTTACTCTAGATGACATTAAAAATACTGAAGAATTATTGGATATCCAAATAAATGATGTATGTGCTGAGAATTTCAATTCAGTTATTTATAGTGGTCCTGAGAAACAAATAAATATATGTAGTGTCGGCAGACTTGCCAACACTACGCACACTATTGAAAGAGGCGGCCAAGACGCACGCGCTAACTCACGAAGGATGGCGTGAGGTCTGAAACAGGATACGTAATGAATGCTATAAAGAAAAGTACGTTGCTGCTATAATACTTAACTCTAATCCATCATTTGTGTACAGCATTCTTGATGATACAAGTGAGACTCTTTAGATTCATGAAGTAACTAATGGCGCCTTGCTAGGTCGTAGCCATGGACTTAGCTGAAGGCTATTCTAACTGTCTCTCGGCAAATGAGAGAAAGGCTTCGTCAGTGTAGTCGCTAGCAAAGTCGTCGTACAACTGGGGCGAGTGCTCGTACGTCTCTCGAGACCTGCCGTGTGGTGGCGCTCGGTCTGCGATCACTGCCAGTGGCGACACGCGGGTCCGACATGTACTAATGGACCGCGGCCGATTTAAAGCTACCACCTAGCAAGTGTGGTGTCTGGCGGTGACACCATAATATATATCTGTATAAAGATCATAACAGTTTTGATGTAATTAACAGTATGATTGCTTTCTTGGGATCAGTATATTTCTATAAAAAGTTTAATAAGTCATATAACAACAAATTTAACGATAATTGCAAAATAGAAAGAAAGTTCTATATACTATGCAAAGGTTCAGAACATGAAACTATGGGAAGCAAGATATACTGTGCAAAGTACAACAGATACTGTAATAATGAAGAATGTCAAAAAATCAGAAAGAAGTTTGTGTTACAGCTTATAATTGTAAAAGCTGTAAAAAGATTTGTTTGAAATCTAAAGAACATAGATCCAGCTTTGAACTTTGATGGACTTGTAAACAAGCCGTGAAAATTGGAAATCATAAATGTTACATGCAATACAATTTGAAAAAGGAGGTATATGTGAAAGAAAATTTGGTGAGGGTTTTATAGTGTAAGGTTACCCAAACTGTAATAAAGTAGATTGCTATGTTAATGGAGAATTCAAAGACTTTTATGTTTACCAATGCTTCATATGCTGTAATATAGATGCTGGTAATCAGTTTAAATGCTGTGAATACAGATTCCCTAAAAAAGTGTATTGTACCTATAGAGAAAGGTATATGTTGTTTGATTATGGAGCTCAGAAAGAAACTGGTATACATATTCTGAATCTCATAATTGTTCACAATTTTAAGGAGATATTGCTTATAAATTTAAGACAAATGAAGAATTCTGTAGGTGGCTGATATCTGAATAAAACAGTTATTACACATTCATAGCTCACTATGCAAAAGCTATGATCCCCAATTCATTTTGAAGTACTGTGTTGAAAATAAAATAAAGTCATATACCATATAAACAGGAACAAAACAGATGTTATTGGAGATCAAAAAGTTAGCTCTACAAAATATAGAGTAGCAATTTTGTACAAGGTCCTCTTGGTAGTTTTCCAAAAACTTTTGATTTGAAAGAATTGAAGAAGGGATACTTCCCACATTTGTTCAATACAAAAAAAAATGAAAATTGCATAGGACTGGTTCCAGATATTCAGCATTATTGTGCTGACACTATGAAGCCAAAAGATAGACAAGCATTTCTCAAATGGCACAGCTCAAGAGTTAAAGAAAATTATGTGTTCAAGGTGAAGAAAGAAATTGTTGAATACTGTAACTGTGATGTAGATATTTTGAGAAGAGGTTGTTTAGAAAAGGGTAAACAAATTCTAGAAACAGCTAATATAGATGTGTTCTGTTATTTTACCAAGTCTGGGGTTTGCATGACTATTTACAGAGCTAAATATTTACCTGAAAATAAAAATTGCTGTATTGGATAAAGAACAGAAAGAGAATTACAGCTTGGTTAAACAATTTAAACAGTAACAATATCTCATGTGCTCTAAATGGCGGTGAAATAACAATAGCATGGGCAAAAGCAGATCGATTTGATAAAGCAACTTATACTGTTTACGAATACCATGGTTGTTTCTGGCATGGATCTAAAAAATGCTTAAAGGTGAGACAATTAACAATAGAAATAAAGAAACAATAGATTACCTTTATCAAAAGACATTAACAAGAAGTGCAGAAATACGAAATGCTGGACATAATTTAGTAGAGATATGGGAATGTGACTGGCTTAGCTCAGCAGAGTATAAAAAGCTTACAAAATTAAAACAGTTACCTGAACAACTGAATCCAAGAGAAACTTTTTATAGGGCTGAACAAATGCAATAAAATTCAGAGTTGAAGCTGATGGTGTTAGCAGAAGAATATATTCAAGTGTATAGTCTGTATCCTAATCTGCAATTTTATGACTTTAATCCTGAACAACAACCAAGAAAAATGTATATACCAGGATACTGTTCTAAAAATGGTTAAGGTTTAATAAGATGCAAAGTAGTGTCAGCTGAAGGATTGTCTCATCCTAATTGCCTGTGCGTGTATAAATCGATAAAAATGAAAACCTATTCATCTACATCTACATCTAAGTGATTACTCTGCTATTCACAATAAAGTGCCTGGCAGAGGTTTCAATGAAACACCTTCAAGCTTTCTTCCTACCGTTCCACTCTCGAACGGCACGCGGGGAAAGAGAGCACATAATTTTTTCTGTGCGAGCCCTGATTTCTCTTATTTTATCGTGATGATTATTTCTCGATGTGTAGGTGTGTGCCAACAGAATGTTTTCGCAATCGGAGGAGAAAACTGGTGATTCAAATTTCATGAGAAGGTCCCGTTGCAACGAGAAACGCCTTTGCTTTAATGATTGCCACTCCAATTCACGTATCATGTCTGTGACACTATCTCCCCTATTTCGCGATAATACAAAACGAGCTGCCCTTCTTCGTACTTTTACGAAGTCATTCGTCAGTCCCATTTGATACGGATTCCATACCGCACAGTAATACTCCAGAATAGGGCGGAAATAGGGCGGACAAGCGTATTGTAAGCATTCTCTTTGGTAGACCTGTTGCACCTTCCAAGTGTTCTGCCAATGAATCGCCGTCTTTGGTTTGCTCTACCCACAATATTATCTATGTCATCGCTTCAATTTAGGTTATTTGTTATTGTAATCCCTAAGAATTTAGTTGAATTTATAGTTCTCAGATTTGTGTGACTTATCGGGTAATCGAAATCTAGCTTATTTCTTTTAGTACTCATGTGAATAACTTCACACTTTTCTTTATTCAGGGTCAATTTCCACTTTTCGCACCATGCAGGTATCTTATTTAAATCATTTTGCAAGTCGTTTTGATCATCTGATGACTTTACAAGACCGTAAATGGCAGCATCATCTGCAGACAATCTAAGACAGCTATTCAGATTGTCTCCTATGTCGTTAATATAGATCTGGAACAATAGAGGGCCTATAACACTTCCTTGGGGAACGCCGGATATTACTTCTGTTTTACTCGATGACTTTCCGTCTATTACTACGAACTGTGACCTTTCTGACAGTAAATCACGAATCCAGTTGCACAACTCAGGCGATACTCCGTAGGCACGCGGTTTGGTTTGAAGACGCTTGTGAGGAACGGTGTCGGAAGCCTTCTGGAAATCTAAAAATATGGAATCAATTTCACACCCCCTGTCGATAGCACTTATTACCTCATGAGTATAAAGAGCTAGTTGTGTTTTACAAGAACGATATTTTCTGAATCCGTGTTGGCTATATGCCAATAAATCGTTTTCTTTGACGTACTTCATAATGTTCGAATACAGTGTATGTTCTAAAACCCTACTGCAAATCGATGTTAGTGATATGGGCCTGTAATTCAGCAGATTACTCTTACTTCCCTTTTTGGGTATTGGTGTGACTTGAGCAATTTTCCAGTCTTTAGGTACGGATCTTTCTGTGAGCGAGTGGTTGTATATAATTGCTCAATATGGAGCTGTTTTATCAGCATACTCTGAGAGGAACCTGACTGGTATACAAACTGGACTGGAGGCCTTGCCTTTATTAAGTGATTTCAGCTACTTTGTTACACCGAGGATATCTACTTCTATGTTTCTCATCTTGAAAGTTGATCTTGACTGGAATTCAGGATTATTTACTTCGTTTTCTTTGGCGAAGAAGTTTCGGAAAACCGTGTTTAATAACTCTGCTTTAGTGGCACTGTCATCAGTGACTTCACCGTTGTTATCGCGCAGTGAAGGTATTGATTGCGTCTCGCCACTGGTGTGCTTTATGTATGACCAGAATATCTTTGGGTTTTCTGCCAGATTTCTAGACAGAATTTCGTTGTGGTAATTATTAAAAGCATATCGCATTGAAGCAAGCGCTATATTTCGAACTTCTGTAAAACATTGCCAATCTTGAGGATGTTGCGTTCTTTTAAATTTGGCGTGCTTTTTTCGTTGCTTCTGCAACAACGATCTGACCCGTTTTGGGTAGCATGGGGGATCAGTACCATCACTTATTAATTTATGTGGTATATATCTCTCAATTGCTGTTGATACTATCTCTCTGAAAACATTCCACAACTTTTCTACACTTACATGATCAGATCGGAAGGAGTGAAG
This sequence comes from Schistocerca nitens, assembly GCF_023898315.1. Lineage (NCBI taxonomy): Eukaryota > Metazoa > Arthropoda > Insecta > Orthoptera > Acrididae > Schistocerca > Schistocerca nitens. The sequence goes on along the minus strand of NC_064622.1, from coordinate 121,370,268 downwards.
ACTGTCTCTTAAAAAGGCATTAAGAGCATTTTTATCAGCTTTTTTTAAAAAAATAGTTATACTTTGCGATTCTTTTTGCTGGTTGCAGGTGTTACGGCATTCAGGCTAGCAACAACTGCCTTGTGGTCGCTAATCCCTGTATTCGCCACAACACTCACTATTTGTCCATGATTATTTGTTGCTAAAAGGTCAAGTATGCTTCCGCAAACATTTACGCTTCGAGTGGGCTTATGAACTAATTATTGTTGAAATTAATTTTCTGAGAAAGAATTCAGTAAAATTTCGGATGATGTTTTATGCCTGCCGCCGGCTTTAAACGTATAATTTTTCCAGCATATCGAGGTTAGATTGAAGTCCCCACCGACTATATTTGTATGAGCGGGGAACTTATTTGAAATGAGATCCAAGTTTCCTCTTTGAACTGTTCAGTAACTATGTCTTCTGAGTCGGGGCGGGGGGGGGGATGGTCGGTAAAACAACGATCCAATTAATAGTTTAGTCCGAATGTCGGATATAACCTCTACCCATACTATTTCACATGAACTATCTACTTCAATTTCGCTACAAGGCAAACTACCTCTGACTGCAATAAATACTCCACCACCAACTGTATTTAATCTATCCTTTCTGAACACTAATAGATCGTTTGAAAAAATTTTGGCTGAACTTACTTCTGGCTTTAGCCAGCTCTCTGTACCTACAACTATTTGAGTTTCAGTGCTTTCTATTAGGGCCTGGAGCTCTGGTACCTTCCAAACACAGCTGCGACAATTTACAGCTACAATATGAATCGTTTCTACAAACATCTTACCGTGTTTTACCGGCCCACTTTTAGACGGACGCCCCTTCTGTGGCTCCCTGAGACCCTCTAACCTAAAAAACCGCCCAGTCCCTTTCACACAGCCCCCACGACCCGTGTAGCCGCCTCCTCTGTGTAGTTGACTGCTGACCTATTAAGCGGAACCCGGAAACCCACCACCTTTTGGGGCAAGTCAAGGAATCTGCAGCCTACACGGTCACAGAACCGCCTGAGCCCCTGATTCAGACCCTTCACTCAGCTCTGCACCAAAGGACCACAGTCGGTTCAACCAACGATGTTGCAGATGGTGAGCTCCGCCTTCATCTCGGAAGCAAGGCTGGCAGTCTTTACCATTTCCGCTAGCCGCCCGAAACCAGGCAGAAACTGCTCCGATCCAAAGCGATACACTTCCTTGGTACCGACATGAGCCACCACCTGCAGTTGGCTGCACCCTGTACTCTTCATGACATCCGGAACTACCCTTTCCACATCCGGAATGACTGCCCCCGGTATGCATAAGGAGTGCGCACTGGCTTTCTTCCCCTCCTTGGCAGCCATATTCCTAAGTGGCCCCATTACGCACCTAACGTTGGAGCTCCCAACTACCAGAAAACCCACCCTCTATGAATGCCCAGACCTTGCGGGCCGAGAAGCTTCCTCTGGAACAGGGTGGACGACTGCAACCGGCTGAGAGACATCGTCAGCCACAGATAACGCCCGAAACTTGTTCGTCAAACGAACCGGGGAGACCCTACGATCGGCCCCTCAGGAAGTTTTTCGCTGCCTGCCAGACTTTGGAACGATATCCCACTCGACGAAGGGTGAGGGGTCAACCTCAGTGAAGGCAGTACCCGTGGAGGTCACAGCAGTGGACCGATCGGAGGACACGTGAGCCTGCTCGACGTCCCTCGCATCCCCGAGTCAGATCCCCCACATTGACGCCCCCTGGCAGCAGCCTCAAGCTCTGCGGCGAAAGCCAACGCACCCTGAAGTTGTGAGCGAAGGGTCGCCAGCTCAGCTCCAATCTGTACACAACAATGACAGTTCCTATCCATTACTGCAATCGCTCCTGCTTGAAGCTCGTAAAAATATGTAACAAGCGAACGGTGTACTCGCCTTATTCGTAGCAGGAACTAGAGGTGCGCTGTCGCTGACAGTCTAACCGACTATTGTTTATTTTGTATGTCAAACGTGCTCAAGAAAAAAATAAGTAAATCCAATCACAGTGATGATAAGACAAGTTTTATGCGTACTTGGACAACTGATGAAGTGAAGGAAGCTGTAGAAAAATCACATGAAATTTGCAATGTGTATTAAGTTTTGGATTTTAAAATAAAAGCGATATGCTGTTTAAAAATTATGTGAAACATTTTCTGAAAATAAAACTAGAGACCAGTCCCCGCGATTTTGAAAATGGCGAAGAGTATGCCAAAAGAGTTAAAGAGAAATTAGATAATTACTTATATCCTGATAGAACAAAGGAAAATCCAGGAAAACGAGCTGTTGCTAATATACAGTATGTCTTAATTCATTGTAGGGGAAATTTGGGCAAAGGAAAAATATAAGTCAAACAGAATATCTAACAAATACACAATGTTTTTATGAGATACTATTGGATGATCGATGAGATAATTTAGAAATAAATTTTTTAAATGACAATATGGTTCAGATGAAGTTCAATTTCGGGGATAATTATGTGGAAAATAATACAGCTACAAATATTTTTATAGCTGCATTCAATATGTCAAATGTACGGTTTAGATTATATGATATGTTAGATAAACTAGAAAAATTTGTTATATATTTTGATACTGATTCTATAGTATATATTGATGATGGTGAAAATGCATTGGAAACAGATTGAATGTTAGGTGACTTTACTGATGAATTAGGAAATAACTAGATTACCGATAGGGCTTCGACTGGCCCTCAACCATTATGAGAAAAATGATAAAAAAACAATGACAAAAGTAAAGGGATTCACCGTAAACTATAAGAATATCCAAAAGCTGAATGACGAATCTATGGTAAGACTAATCGAGAGTGAAGTGAAGGAAATGATACGTCTAGAATACAGCCAGATCACTAGAGATGATGACACTAAAAATCCAGTCAGCAAAAAGACTAAGAAATAATTCTCATTACAGTATGATAAAAGGGTGGTTCTAGGTAATTCTAATATTGTGCGTTATGGATATTAAAAATTAAATAATTTATCTATATCTTCTATTGAAAAAAAATACGTACCACATTCCTTATACAAATAGAATAAATTAGTTACTTGCCTTTTTTGTATTCTCTGATGTTTAACTTTTTGGTTAGAGAGTGAAACACTTTTAAAATAATGAGTAGTCTTTAATGTAATTTTGTAATTCTTTTGCTAAATTATTTATAGGTAAATTATGATTTGCTCTTACTTTTACATCCATGAAAAGGAGAGAATCAGAGTTTTCTATTTTCTCCCATATTCCTATATGACTTATTTTTATATCCTGGTTCCACCTTCTCAAATGTTCTATTGTTAAAGGTGGTTTAAAATATTAATTGAAAATATTACATTCAACCTGACTCTCCTGCAGATTGTTATTTCTGATCACAAAAATGTCAAATTTAAATTCGTCCCATACATTAGTCATTAAAATTTTATTCTATATAAATGGAAACTATACTCAAGAATCTAAATAACGGAAGCAATTCTAATTTTTTCTTATGGATTAGTCAGCTAGAGGTAAGAAAATGGTATTACATTACAGATTGTGAACGTTTAAAAACTAGATGTGGGGTGCAAATTTTCATAGAGCTTGATGATAAATATAAAATAATTTTACCAGACAGGTTTAATAAAATAATAACTAATGGGGACTTTCAATTTTTTAGAGATGGCGAAACTAAACTGATATATAAAGCAATGAATAGTGCTAAAAATAAAGATTACGAATTTCACGATCTAGAGTTCGTTGTTTGAATAATTTCTCATTGATTTAATTTTTTTATACTTGAAAGAAGAGCCAGCATTGGTCGTATTTTTTTTTTTTTTGTTTACTATCGCAAAATCGATTTTCGGTCACTTAGTGACCATCTTCAGTGCTGTAATATATAACTTAAATTAGTAAGCACTGGTGTCAATAAGCTTGAGTCTATGTGATCGCCGTAAGCTTATTGACACCAGTGCTTACTAATTTAAGTTATATATTACAGCACTGAAGATGGTTACTAAGGGACCGAAAATCGATTTTGCGATAATAAACAAAAATATACGACCAATGCTGTCTCTCCCTTCAAGTATACCCATTATCTGGTCGTAGTGCACAGGACACTATCGAGTCGCCAATCAATATAATTTTTTTATGTCTTATATTACCTTGTTCTTTTATATCTTATTTTTGTGGGTGTGTTGCGTTTGTTCAGTAAATTATCCCCGACTGCACAGAAACTTACCCACTTACTACTATCACTGAAAGGAAAGAGTTTGAATATCTATTGTGCATTCTCAGTCAAACACTCTTAATTTGGAAGTTTAATGTTTCAGTTGGTCACAAATCAGGTCCATATTTTGGTCAATGTTCAACAAAACCTTCTCTGCTGAATACAGTTGTTCAAGAGATACAAAGTGTGTGGCATTTCGATACTGAACTCCTTTCAAGACGGTTGATTCTAGATGACTCTCCTTCATGTGATGTTCTAACAGCATTTTCAATGTTGCCTCGATGTGACGGTACATGGTGCCGATTTGAGGAGACCCTGATTGTGCCTTAGGATTAAGTATGTTGAAGCTAGGCAACACAAAATCCAAAAAATTAAGGAAAGGTCTTGCAGTGTTATCATCTAATTTCTGAATAACTGTGGAGTTTGCCAGAAGTCTGTCGCCAGGCACAGCAAAGATACAAAATAGTTATAGAGAATCATATAACTCAAGAATCTGGGATACAGCCGTAGGTAAAGAGAGAAAGAGTGTCTGGCTGGGATGAAGCAATTTATGAGAATTCATTTTTACTCCTTCATTTTACCAATACGTTTTGGGATACGCTGGAAATCATTATACGTCTCCCTAGATGGGTCTTCTACACCTCTAGTGGGGTCTAAGCAACCGTAGTAGCCGGCCGCGGTGGCCATGAACTTCTAGGCACTGTAGTCCGGAACCGAGCGACTGCTACGGACGCAGGTTCGAATCCTGCCTCGGGCATGGATGTGTGTGATGTCCTTAGGATAGTTAGGTTTAAGTAGTTCTAAGTTCTAGGGGACTGATGACCTCAGATGTTAAGTCCCATAGTGCTCAGAACCATTTGAACCATTTTGCACTAACCGTAGTAAGCTCAGAGGGCAAATGAATGGTAATTTCATTCCATCACGAACAACCCGGAAATATGTTGCTTAAAGAAAGTGGACAAGGAATGATGGGTTCGTAACATAGCATTTGCTCCACCCACAGTGAAAGTAATCATATTCTCTTTGTAAGGAATATTATTGTGACAGAAGTACTTAACAATCTCCTGATACAATGTATCACTAGTAGCATCAGTAAGCAGAATCAGTCCTTCTCTGTTGATTCATCAAAAATGAGGTTAAATTTATTAGTCTTCGGCATGTCATTTAGTTTCACGAAACTTGCCATGCCTATAACATTATTTATGATTTCAGCTACTTAGGTTTTGTCACAATTAATATGCGTTACAACGTGGGAAACAGGACACACTACCTGGATGAGTTTTGCTAAGTAATCAATAACCCGAAGTGGTAAATCATGCTCCACAACAAACTAGCAAGACAAATTCCACTAGCCTTGACCGTATCATGTAATCTTGAGTTCCCATTAAGTGATGAGATATAATCAAGTTTAGGTTGCCCACGCTGTGCACCATAATTAACTACATGCATCTTACCACTCGCATGCTTTACTATATCACTTATCGCAGACGTAAATTTTTGATCACCATCACATGCACAGCCGTAGGCACTATAAGGACCTGTTGCAGCTTCTGAGCCAACCACTAAACACTGCTTGTTTCTCCCTTTGGGGATTATATTTCGTAGCATATATTATCTTTTTGGGCGCTGCCACCACAGATCGAGAATCTGACTTCCAGCTCATATCTAAAGCAGCACAGCACTACTTTTCACAAGCGTATGGTGTCACTTGGAAACAATCATGAACTGCCCAGTCCCTTGCAAGCGCTTTGTGGCCTGTATGCTTCTTTGTTGAATCGACAAAGCTTGGAATATATCAACTGGGCAGCGTTTGTTTTTCATGGCTCTGCTGGCCCTTGCCCCCAAACAGTACTGTAGTAGCACAGTGGTAGTAACTGTAACGGAATGTTTCGTTGTGATCGAATTGATAGGTATGAGTTATGTAGTAGTATATACTACCGACGAAGGAAGTTCGGAAAATTTCAGAAGGTTCACTCACAATGATGGGAAGACCGGAAGATTTACACAAAATTTCGTACCTTCACCTACACTGTATAACGCTGCTTAACTCTCACTTTCAATGTCAGTCTCTGCGCTTTCATGTCTACGATTGGCAAAGCAGTTCTTCACATCATAGTTAGTATTAAAAATGCAAATAAAATAGACAAAATAATTTAAAGTCTTTCTACATTCAAGCAAAAACAAGGAAGCGTATTTAGCCATTAGAGAAAAAGAAATTAATTGCAGTTACGTTTTATCATTATTAACAAACGCAGGTATGCTGCACTATCATAATAAGTCAGTATTTAGTCAAAGGAAACAAAAGAGATGAACGAAAAAAAGAGAAAAAATTTACCTATCACTAATGGTTATATCTTCACGTAGGTAACATGTTAATTTGTGAGAAACGCACGCACACAACTTTGCCAGCTTGGATCGATCCCTATCCCCACACATCCCTTTCTCCTTCAGCGTACAGGTACGAGTTCGTCTCTGAAAAATTACACTTTGGAAAATTCTATTAACATATGTGGACCGATCAACATCCTTACTGCCAATTGCACATTTATCCACATTTCTGAATGGAACAAAATCCTAAATGTGGTTCCTTTATCAAATCCTGGCAAATTATTTGCTGAATGAATGTATACCGTTGACTCATTTCCAACAGATCAAGAAAGAAAGTCACTGATAATCCTAGAGTTATAGTACATTTTCGGTCAGATGCCTGCAAGTTCATTTTTTATTCTTTATGCATTAGTACTTATGAATTGCATCCTCGTCGTCAGGTTCTCTACCCCTTCGCTTATACCCTAACAAATTACATACTTCAATATTTTTTACTACTATCTTTACTTCCTCAAATACTTTATCTGGACACAATGACTATTTCACAGACGATGACTTCTAAGATTTACACAGCTCCCGTGGTTGTTATATTCCCTTCCCGGACATAAAAGGAAAACTTCATGTATATACTCACAAATTTGCTCAACTATATGTGAAATATGCTACACTGGAAACTGGAAAAGTAAGAAGGATACCTGCTCCTTGGCTAGTTGAAGAATAAAAGCAGCTCATGAATCTCACAGAGGCAGCACATCCGTTGTAATAATTACGTTCTACGCCTGAAAACTATATTAATTTCAAGAAGAAGTGGAATGGAGTCAGTCAAGGTGTGAGAAATGCTAAACTAATGCACATCCATATAGTCGCCGACAACGGAAGTAGACCATGTGTCCTATGGAAAAACCTGCGTCGTCTTGGTATAGGCAATGTAAAAGCTGCAGCTGATCTCGTTGTCCCAATCTAAGAACTTAACCGGTACTTCACATTACTTACAAACACAACTGAAATCTCATAGGAAAGTCAGACGCTTTGATTGCTTCATGCGAGTAAACCGTCAAAAACCATCAAAAAGCTGCACTGAAGAGTCTAAGAAACTGGTATACCTAGATAATACCGTGTAGGTCCCCGCGAGCACGCTAAAGTGCCGCAACACGACGTGGCAAGGACTCATCTTTGAAGCAGTGCTGGAGGGACCTGACACCACGAATCCTGCGAACTGTCCATAAATCCTAAGAGTACAATATGGTGGAGATCACTTACGAACAGCACATTGCAAGGCATCCCAGATGTGCTCAACAGTATTCATGTCTGGGGAGTTTGGTGGCCAGTGGATGTGTTTGAACTCAGAAGAGTGTTCCTGGAGCCATTCTGTAGCAATTCTGGACGTGTGGGGTGTCGCACTGACCTGCTGGAAGTCCAAGTCCGTCGGAATGCTCAATGGACATGAATGGATGCAGGTGATCAGACAGAATGACTAAGTGCGTCTCACTTCAGAGTCGTATTTAGACATATCATTGGTCCCGTTTCGCTCCAACTGCACACGCCCCACACCATTACAGAACCTCCACAGGCTTGTAAAATCCCCTGCTGACATGCAGGGTCCATGAATTCATGAAGTTGTCTCCACATCCGTATACGTCCATCCGCTCGACGCAATTTGAAACGAGAGTCGTCCGACGAGGCAACATGTTTCCAGTCATCAACAGTCCAATGTCGGTGTTGACGAGCCCAGGCGAGGCGTTAAGCTTTGTGTCGTGCAATCATGAAGGATGCACGAGTGGGCCTTCTGCGCCGACAGCCTATATCGATGATGTTTCGTTGATTGGTTCGCACGCATGGCCCAGCATTGAAATCTGCAGCAATTTGCGGAAGGGTTGCACTTCTGTCATGTTGAATAATCCTCTTCAGTCGTCGTTGGTCCCGTTCTTGCAGCATCTTTTTCTGGCCGGAGATTTGATAGTTTACTGGATTCCTGACATTCACGGTACAGTCGTGAAATGGTCGGATGGAAAATCCCAACTTCATCGCTACCTCTGAAATGCTGTGTACCATCGCTCGTCCGTCGACTATGACACCACGTTCAAACTCATTTCAATATTGACAACCTGCCATTGTAGCAGCAGTAACTGATCTAACAACTGCGCCAGACACTTGTTGTGTTTTACAGGCGTTGCCGTATTTTGTTTGTTTACAAATTCCTGTATTTGAATAGGCATCCTATACAAGTTTCTTTGGCGCTTCAGTGCACGGTGCGCATCCAATTAATAACTACTGGACGCTTTGACATCACAATCTGACTGATGAAGCTTATTATTAATTCACCACTAGCCACTGTAACAGATATCTTCAACCACTGCTTAACCAGGAGTGTTTTCCCTGAGGCTTGGAAATAGGGAATAGTTAAGGCGCCATCTCAAAAGGACGGTGACACAGCATAATCTGTCTACCGACCTATTTCTATTCTTCCTGCACTGTCCGAGACCTCAGAATATTTACAGTACACGACCAGCTAAGCCAGCCGTTATCGCCGAGCGGTTCTAGGCACTTCAGTCTGAAACCGCGCTACCGCTACGGTCGCAGGTTCGATTCCTGCCTCGGGCATGAATGTGAGTGATGTCCTTAGGTTAGTTAGGTTTAAGAAGTTCCAGAGGACTGATGACCTCAGATGTTAAGTCCCATAGTGCTCAGAGCCATTTGAACCATTCGACCATCTAACTAACCACTTCGCTACAAACAACCTACTCGTCGAATACCAGTAGATTCCCTGAAACATCACAGCACATTTACCTTAAAAAATGTAACAACATATTACCTGAAGCTGGCCTTAAATGCCCAAGAGGCGCCTATCATGTGCTTCGTACACTTAAGCAAAGCCTGTGACACTGTCGGCTTCGAAATTTTACATGACAAACGTAGCATCCTAAATTTCTCCCCAAATGTAGTGCAATAGTTTCATACCGGCACCATAAGGTGACAACGGGGGCAGGTATCATCAGACCTTTCCCGCAGAGTTCGGTATTATGTACTATGCTCTTTCAATTCTGTGTCAATGATGTGTCATCAGTTTCATCCTACTGCAAATACCATTTGTAGGCTCATGACCTCCCGTTGTATCTAGGTGCAAAATCAATCAATCTGAAGGCCGCTGTCGATAATATCAATGTCGGTCTGTATTCACTATCAAAATTGGTAGAGAATATAGGGCTAAAGCTCAAGCCATCGAAAACCCAAACGATACTGGTTGGTCATCTAGGCTCATTAGCCCGAAACATCGGGAATTCGTACCATCTTTAATTATAAATGGAACAAATACCAACTTCTCTCTCTCTAAATGAAGTCTGGAAGTGGTAATGGATGAAAATCTAAATAGGACTCAGCACGTAACTTTTTGTGAAAGAAGTCGTCAACATGAGTCTTTGCCCTAAAAAATGAAAGAAGCTCTTTGCTCTTGCCCTGAAAAAGGAAGTTATTCAAACACTTTTACTTCCAGCTACTGATTACAGTGATGCTATCCTGCAAGACCTTCCTCAGGAAAGCTCACAGCATCTGGAACTGGTTATGAATGCCTGTGTTCGTTAATTCTGTGACACAGCACTCTTCATCTTATTTCATCATCAAAAGCTCAGATATACTGCCTGTATGCCGACAAGTGCAGAGAATTCCATACCTTCTATCTTCTCTAGTGTCTTATCACCATATGTTTCCACTCGTATGTCTCTTCGACCTTAACGCTATTGTGTGAACAGCATGGCAGAAATACCCGTTCCCATCAGAGCAAAATCCTTTTTGTCCCACTCCATCGTTCAGTCACTATCTTGAAGTCGTTCTCGGTAGCAGGAACTCTACTCTGGAACAATCTCCCACTTTATATTACAGGACTGAATAACACCTTCAGCCCCAGAAGACAAGTTATCATCTATTTAATGAAATAACAATAATGATTACCCTTGTCACTGTACCCACTCAATACCTCTGTACATCCTTCTTTCCAACCAGATCTTCCTCATTTTCCACTATGCTTATGTGGTGCAATCTAAATGAATTTCCTTGAAATATATGTTTAATTCGCTATATCTAAAACATCTATTTTGTTGACTAATAATTTCTTTTGATGTCTGCCACTCTCAGTGCTGTCATTATTTTAATTATTATTATTATTATTATTAATAGTGGCAGAAGCAGTAGTCTAGGTACTGCCACTATTAGCATTATTAGTTCGTAGTTGGTACTATTTACTCAATAATGTGTCTGATGCACTTAGATCATTTTAACACGATCTGTCGTATTAAAATTGTTGTTTCTGTGGTTAATCGTGTTTGAAAAAAAGTTCTGCATGTGTGAAACTCCGCTCTATTGCAAGAGACGTCCTGATGGCCCTAAATAAATCAGATGAAATAAATAACTGTATAAAATAAATTTGAAAAAAGTTCAAAGATTTCTTATTTCTGTGGTTAGTAAAGATAATAGTATAGAAAAATTGATGTACAAATTAGTTAAACATTACGCTGAGTTTGAGCTGACACTGCTTCATATACACAACACGTATGTTGACAGACTTCTGGAGCGTGGGGCTCGTACCAAAAGGATGAAGAACTGCAATGTAAATAAACGTCTAGAACCTCATTATTTATCAGTTAATTCTGGGAAAAAATATTGAAAGTGTCATAGCCGATGAACGTCAGCCGGCTGATGAACGCTTAATGACTTTCTACGAAATATAACCCTGCCAACAACATAAAGCACGCGATTTATTCATAATGATGCAACTCCAGGACACAAATGGCAAAGTTTTAGAGATGCACTGGAACATTTATACTAAGACGGATAGACAAGTTGGAATCCGTTCGACTCATCTCAATCGTTTGCACTTTTATCTTTTGGGCTTCTGCAGGTATGATTTATGCAACAAGCATTCGGTATAAAGGAATGCTCTTTTCATGTGCTAAAAAACTAGATTTTTGGGGTTTCTAAATGTCTATGACAGTTAATCAGTCAGTAAGCTCTTGGCTGTGTATGTTATAGAAAGTGAAGTTTGGAGCAGTTTCTTTTAGATTAAGTGGCACTCATCAAATAGAGGAATTGAAAGATTATTCACAACTTCTACGGGAACCAGAATACCGATGGAGTGAGAGGGAGTAAGTTGTTTAGAAGGGAGTGAGGCAGGACTGTGCCCTGCTCCTGGTGTTGTTAAGTCTGTACATTGAGCAAGCTGTGAAGGAAACCAAGGAGAAATGCGGAAAACAATTTAAAGTTCAAGGAGGTAAAATAAGAACGTTAAGATGGATAATACCAAATGTAAAACAAGCGTAATGGAATGCAACCCAATTACAAAACGCGTTTCTAATTTAATTAGTGTAGAATATTAGGTACTAAAATCAGTAGATGAGTTAAGCTATTTGGGCAACAACGCAACAAAATACAGTAACTGATAATGACTAAGTAGAGAAGATGTAAAGTACGGACACTCTATAACGTGAAAAGTATTTCTGAAACAGAGGAATCTGCTAACAACTGACATAAAGTAAGCGTTACAAAGATTTTTTAACGTAATTCTGTGGACAGTAACCTTGTACGGAAGTGAAAGGTGGGCGATGAAGAGTTCAGAACAGAAGAGAATTAAGCTTTAAAAATGTGGTGCAGTAGAATTATCCTGATTACGTGGGTAGGTCGTGTAACTAACAGGGAGATACTGAATCGAATTGTCAAGAAAAGAAATTCGTGGCCTGGTGTGACTAAAAGAACAAATAGGTTGATAGGTGACATCGTGAAGCATCAAGAAATCATCCATTTGGTATCGGAAGGAAGAGTGGAAAATAGAAATTGTAGAAGAAGACCAAGAATTCCAGTGAAAGTGGGTTTCCGTCGCCTTCCTGCGACCTGTTATGAAGTACAGGGTGTCAATTATTGAACTACATGAAAAAAGCTTTCATTAGTTAAAAACAACAGCGTGCTCCCACTTTATTCAACATGTAAACGACACTACAGATATTCGGATTTAGGCTATGACATGTTCGACAGGCCTGCCATCCTTGCCGATGACGTGGCGCGGACGTATAGCGAAATTCTGCATGACCCGCTGAAATGTCGAAACTTCGATGCTGTCCGTTACCTTCTGATGGCTGTTTTCAGCTCATCAATGGTTTTTGGGTACACCTTATCTTTAGCCCCAAAGGAGTCGCATGGCCGGCAATCAAGGTCCTCGTCATTAGACTCTGAGTACTACAGAGCGAGAATGCGGTCCCCAAAGAGCTCCTCCAGGACATCACACACTCCTGCTTCGATGGAGTCGAACTCCGTCTTGCATGGACCACATCTTGTCCAAAGCAGGGTCACTTTGGATAATGGGAATGAAATCATCTACCAAAAACCTCACGTGCCGTTCGATAGTCACGGTGCCATCAAGGAATATCGCACCGATTATTCCGTGACTGGACATTGCACACCACTCAGTCACCTGTTAAGGACGAAGAGACCTCGATCGCGAAATGCGGACTCACAGTCCAGTAAGTGCACCAATTTCGCTTGTTTACGAACCTACTCAAAAGAAAGTGGGCTTCGTCGCTAAGACACGTTCGCATGAGCATACTAATTCCCACGATGCCCCGCGCCCACCCTGCAGTTTGAACGTTCTGACGCAAACCGTTCAGCAGTTATGACGATTTTATTTCATAAAGTTCAATAACTGTCACGCTGTATGTGGGAACTGTGTCATTTGGATTACTGTGACAATTTCTTGTACGTGTCGTTTTGGATTAACGGAAAGGAAGTGGTGGAACTCGATGGTGGCATGTAGCCCACGACTCTCATACAGCACCAGTGATCCGCTGAACTTCACATTCTCGTCCCGCAAACGGATTTACTTCTACATGTGTACTTCCCGACGCATTCTATGGTGGGTAGTGGAGGGTCATCTGGTACCATCACCATTCTCCCGCTACGCTGTTCCATTCTCGAACAGGTGGTGGGATGGACAACTGTCACTAATGCTCCATATGAGCCGCAGTTTCTCTGATTTTCTCCTCGTGGTCATTTCACGAGACGTACGTTGGAGGATGTAACATGTAATCCAACTCTTCTTACAATCGCTACCCCTGTTGGAGGTTCGAGTCCTCCCTCGGGCATGGGTGTGTGTGTTGTCATTAGCGTACGTTAGTTTAAGTTAGATTAATTAGTGTTTAAGCCTAGGGACCGATGACCTCAGCAGTTTGTTCCCATAGGAACTTACCACAAAAAAAGTCCATTCGGTTGGTTATTCGTATATTCCATATGGGTGTTACTGTTTTCGATTATTTTTCGGCAACAGCGTAAACTAGCAGAAATATAACAGTGACAAGGCCCTCACTCCATGAGCAATGTAGACTCGTTTGGGATGTAGTCCAGAACTCTGGTACTAGCTCTGCTGGTCTAGAACAGAACGGCAGTGTCTCTCCTCTTGGTATCCAAATAATATCCTCCACTACCAGGATTTGAAGAAGACACTTACCAGTATAGCGACTGTATACAAGAGTACGTGAGCTACTTCGATCGCGGAGTAGTAATTCGTACGTCTTTCCAGACAAATATTTACAATACTTTCACCCTTTTTTCACGGAGTTAATGTGCCTCTGAAGTTCTTTCAAGTATGTGTATGCCGTATACTGCGAAAGTACTCTGCGCAGCCATACACACGGTACAAATACGTTCTGACTCACGACCCTTCAATACAGGTCACTACGGCCACCAGCACATTGTGAAGTACAACCATGCCGGAAACTCGTGTTGTCTCCGACGGTTATTACCACTATGGAATAAGACAACTAGCTCACAACTGGTTTCTCTCATACCATAAGAACCCTGGCAGTCAAGGATGTTGAATACAACATAGGCAATGTCTCAGTTAGTGCCATTCAAGACATAAGTTCATGAGTGTATAAAAATAAGTCGATGCTAAATACCAGCAAGACACAGTTTTTACGGTTTGTAACACACCAACTAAAACTGACATTTGTGATTAACAAAATGTTCGTACGATTAAAAAGTTCGAACAGTTAAAACTTGTAGGTGCTCAGATAGATAAGCTGTCATAAAAAGTAGTGACTACCGTCGACGTCAGTGTAGTGACCAGTAACTTTCTCATAACGCAGTGGAATAACGAACGAGGGAGTTACCAGAGTCTAAACCAAGACATACGGAAACCACAATCACAAGACATCAATCTGAATCACTCCTTGTAGGTGTGATTCGTGAAATGTAGCCTACGACACCAAATAAACTAAAATGACCTCGTGCGGCCGCTGAATATAGATATCTCCGTCGCTACACAAATGTACTTTGAAGCTCCACCATAAAACGCACTTACCTTGCTAGCTAAAATTACATTAAAAAAAGGAAGTATCACCTCTACTGAAAGTAGTTATTTCTCTCTCGTCTTTAAAGCTAATGAAACTGATCGTAGTTCTTTTATGAATGAAGTTCTTAAGTTAAACCCTGTGAGTATGTGAATAAAATTGAAAATTATGTTAATACTGATTATCACTGAAGGTATTGTGCAGAAAATCAATACAAGATCTCATAAAAACATATATAACTTACCTTTAATGGACCACATAACTTTGCGTGTTGATATATTTACAAGAGACAGAAAGATACTTTATTCATATCAACGCTTATAAAATTATTCGATGAGTGGAAATGCGGTGAGGTAAGAAATTTGTAGTCGTGGCTGACTGAATGCAATGTGAATTCGGACCTCGACATGTTAAATCCAGACTATGAAATTGAACAATTGTTCACATGAAAGACAGATTCAAAGTATCTCGGGTAAATAAATTTGACGTCCTGCAAAAGGACTAACTACTCAGAGGAAACACAGCCAAGCAACAATCTCAATATAATCCAGAACGCTGTCGCTTCGAATTGTCCACTTCAATATCACAGAATGCCAAAGAATTCGGAAAGTCCATCCGGCAGCTAGCAGGTAAGCGGAGTATTTTACCGCATCAAGCGGAAGTAAAGTGTGTCCCTTTTTCCAGAAGCCAGATGGCCCACTATAACCGATACTCTGACCCATGCAATTCTAATGGATGGCTAATCTCAGAGTTTCAGCGACTTGCTTAATGTTCCGCCAGTCGCGCCCACCCCACGCGAGTTCTGCCAGTCAGAAGTCAGAACCTCCGAGCTTCACAACACGTATTTGTTTCCAGAATGAGATTTTCATTCTGCAGCGGAGTGTGCGCTGATATGAAACTTCCTGGCAGATTAAAACTGTGTGCCCGACCGAGACTCGAACTCGGGACCTTTGCCTTTCGCGGGAAAGTGCTCTACCATCTGAGCTTTGGAAGGTAGGAGACGAGATACTGGCAGAAGTAAAGCTGTGAGTACCGGGCGTGAGTCGTGCTTCGGTAGCTTAGATGGTAGAGCACTTGCCCGCGAAAGGCAAAGGTCCCGATTTCGAGTCTCGGTCGGGCACACAGTTTTAATCTGCCAGGAAGTTACGTATTTGTTCATTTTAAAATACAACAAAGTTTATTATTGACTCAAAACTGATTGTTCTCTGCTTTATGCATTAGTTTACAAAGCGCCAATATGCAAGGAGATTTTTTCCCTCGTGAAAATTGATTGATACCCCCAATAGCGAAATGTCACCATGAATGGGAGACAAAACATGCCTTTACAGTTCCCAAGCAAAGACAACGGTACTCTAGTAGATGAACGAATGACTGAAGATTCTTGGGAGGTACCAGTGTTTATCGATGCACGTATGAACACATAACCTGAAAGGTGTCTACAGAAGATTTTCAGTTTCTACCCCATTATTTATACATGAACCCGTCTTTCACCGTCCTTACATGGATATCCTGATTATACTATCAGTACACCCTATGTACAACAATATCTAACCCAGTAATTCATCAATAGGCCAAAATTAAATTTGAGTCAGGACCGACAAAGCGTTAGAGTTGTGTACGACCACCTTCACTCATGGTAAGACGCTTGGTGCCGTTTGAGATGTGCCATTTCAGATGTAATCCACCCTAACGGCTACAGACCGCCAGTCGTGATCTTCAGCCGACTCATGACGTCTGTTATGTAGATGGCATGTGCGCATCATACAACCTTCTTCAGGTGCCTTTCGTAACTATTCATTTTGTATGACAAAATGAGTCGTCCCGGGCTTCCTGATCAGAAATTATTTCACCCATATTTCTGCTTGTGAATACCCATCGTCAAAAGCCTACTGAAATGTTTCCTGAAATGGTATTCTTTCAGGAGCACCATATCTTTTAAAACGAGTAGGCCTCTCGCTTATCCTCCATGATTATGAAGTGATACCCAGTAAGGAAGGACGTAACTCACTGTATTTACTACAAAAAATAATAATTTTAATCTTCGACTCCGTCCCGTGCAGAAGGGAAACGGTCTAAAGGTATACTGCCCACTTGAAATTTCTCTGATTGTGCCTGCGAAGTGTCTAATGTGGCATTTTTTACTTCCTCCTTGTTGAATGCTGGTTGGACAGGAATCTCTTGAAATTTTAGGAATCCCGTTCTTTAATCAAAAACTTTTAGTTTGTTGCCGCATTATCAAATTCAATGGACTTGGTTCGAGCAGCGCTAACCACGAACCACTCTCACTAGTATCAAATTCCTCCTCCCCTATTTTTCTCAGAGTATCGTCGGTGGCTCCTCATTCCTCTACACAGTAAAAAAAATAAAGAAAATTAGATCCCGCTGTACAAATGCATGTAGCATATACTGCCCCGCTGGGAAGCTCCACTGTCCTCGTCCACAGGAACTCGCCAACAAAGCACTCTCACTTGCGTCAAGCACGCTGTTGACACGGGTAGGTGTTTAATTAGATAACTCTCATAAAACTGTACGACTGGTCGCCGGAAAGCCTCGGTGAACCACGGCATATCCCTCGCCATCCATCCTTTAGCAGGCCCATTTATGAAACATTAATTTTCCCCGTCGAGTGTGGTGCGGACACTGCCGCAGATACTGCCTCCCTGACCCAAAAGTAGCGTAAGAGTATACAGAGTGCGTGTATGTGCGCGTAAAAGTATCCACTGCCGCCGCTAGCGGCGCTGTAGTCACAGCCAGCGCTCCAACCACGGTGCTTCAGTTTAAATGCTTGTTGCGCTAATTAGTTTTTCTCATCTCCAGGCTTGCAACAGGGTGCTCTTTACTTGGTGGAGGCAATGAAACACCCGAATTAGCAAACCCCTTCTGTCGCGAAACAGTGTTCCCGGAGTGCGAATACTTGCTACAATATCCGCTACAATAAATGGCAAAGGAAAATTTTGGATCACATCCGCGTCGCCTCACTTAACCCGATTACCTCCCTCCATCCATTTCCTATAGCAGCATACTCGTATAATGCTCCTGCGTCTGTTCTTAAATTTACAACACTTTCGCCTGTCCTGTATCTCCAGTAAACTTGAATTTCAACATCACCTTGCAGCCCTAACCACTGAGAAATCTTCAGCTCTTGTACCATGTAGCCAGTTATCCTGCTATCTTTTCACATCCAGACACTCCCTATTCTTCACAAGGCTAGATCTAATCACTTTTCCTCCCAGGTCATAAAATCGTCACTGACTTCAGTTTTGTTTAAAATACAGAAAGGCAGAAGGTACACAGATGGATACCTGGTAATCTTCTCCCCACTGCAAACTTTTTGTTTGGAGTAATAAAGATATAGAAAGCGTAAATCTTCACAAACAGCAACAAAAGTCAATTGAAGCAATAATTGCAAATATATTCATTCCCAGTTCAATTTTTTTTTAAATTAACAACTAAGGATACTTTCATGATAACCGCAAGAACACGATGCAGAGCGTATGGCCAAAAAGAGACTGAGATAATCAAAATATCAGTTTCGAAGAAGTAGTAAATAATAATCATAATAGCCACCTTGAAAAAATAGCCGAAATATTACTAATACTGCTTTTAGGTTTACGTTTCCGTTTCATTAAATGTTTATCAAGGCCAAAATAATTTACGTATGACTAATTATAATGAAATATAAACCTGATATTAGATCTTTTTAATACCACAGCTTCATACCAAGTTTAAGTGTATTTTAGTCTGGGAAATTCATGTTCAGATCTACTTTATGATGCAAAAATATAAATAGAAATGAATTTGTAATGTAAACCATTTAAGATAGCATTACGCCATACGTGCACTGCTGTTAAACGCAACTTAGGTATAAAAAAACTTGATATTAGTATGTACTAAAGTATATGGAGAAAAAACAATTCGCCTAATATGCGGTATCAGTTAAAATTAAATATGAAGTACATGTCGAGAGCTGAAAAATATATGACATCAAGTAGCTTGAAACTTACTACACAAATTACTAACAGGAGGGATTGTTGACATCGTATTGTGGTGGAATCACGATCTAAGGACACCACCGCACTTGACGATAGTTGCCAGGTTTCGTAACTGTTGGCCCAGCTTGCAGGACCCATTATAATAAAAATATAATAATAGTTACGATAGCTATTAACATGTCTTCGAAACACCAAACAATTATTACAATGTCAAAAATGTGGAACTAATGTGTTATACAAATATAACTTGGCAGGAATTGGTGTATTAAAAATAAATTGTAATGTACCAAACTCTTTAGTATATACGAAGTTAGGACATACAGGAACTATCCTTGTAAGAAATAGCAACGTAATAATAATAAAATGATGTACGTTTTCTGTCAAGCACTGAGACTGGAAAGAATCAGCTTAATCACTCTTCCTGTTCATTGTGACAAGGCCGTAAGTGTTAAAACTGGTGCCAGACGGAGCTTTACGATATAGTAAAACGACATTGTAAACTGAAACAAAAGATGAGTGGTGAAATTATGAAAATCAGGTTCTAAGGACGTGCATTGCAGCAAATGTTGTGCCTCATTTCAAGAACGTTAAAATTAAAAAAATTTCAGGTCTTGCACATTCAGTTAAGGGAGATATTGAATTACTCTGAATACACACGATTCACGCAAGCACAAATCTTTAAGCACCAAAGATGCTCTTGATTTGCTCTTACAGTTCAGTAAAGAGCTCTCATACATTTAGTTTTAGTTTGTCTCGCATGAAATTTCGAACAGTGTTAGCAATAATATTGAACAAATTAGTACAGTTTTGTTGTAAGAATGTATGAAGTTCATTCACATGAAATCTGGTCAGTGGGTATACCTCTGCTTTACAACGTAACTGCGGGTATGGTGGCGCCACGTATTGGTAGAGAGACTGACGCGTGCACAGCGTTTGATGTTGCATAGCGCCGGTGTGGTTGCACGCCGAAGAGAAGGTGGTCACTCAAGTTATCGTCCACTACCGAACATGCAGGCGAGTAAGCAGAAACATCGAGGAGTGATTCGATTTTGGGCGGCGCAGAGAGTTGGAGGCCGTGAAATGTATCGACGGATGAAGGCTGTGTACGGTGAGTACAAGTGTTGTGGAATGGCGCAAACGATTCCTTGAGGGGCGCGAGTCAATGGAAGACGATGCTTTTCCTGGACAGGCTCGTCGTGTCATCACACCATAAATGGTTGCGGAAGTGAATGCTTTAGTCTTGGACAACTGCAGAATCACCGTGGACGAGACCCATCGGTTACTGGGTATTATCGTGGGCACCGCCCACACCGTAATGCATCAACACTTGAACTTTTGAAAAATCTACGAGCAGTGTGTTCCCATCAACTGACCGCCCAACAGCGCAATACACGAACGGTGCTGTCTTTGAATAATCTGCAACGTTATCATGAGGATGAATACGGCTTTCTGTCGCGTATTGTCACTGGTGACGAACTATGGTATCAACATTATGAACCGGAAAGCCGGGATCCGACAGCAGCCAAAGAGCTTCTTCAAGGATGGAATCGACCGGCTAGTGTCGCATTGGGATAAATGTACCTCCCGTTTTGGCGACTAATTTCGAGTACGTGGACTGTGTACAACCACATTTTTTAGTTAATAAAATCGTTTTAGTTACTTTACACTAGTGACCGGGCTTCATTCGAATACACCTTATAATTTTTACACTAGAGAAAAGCAGTCAAGTTGTGCTGTCCCTCCTCTCCTGACGACAACTACACGCTGCCTGCGACAAATTAACTATTGCGTAAGGACTTTTATTTCTCGTGTAGTTGCTGTTCTGAACTGTGTCGACATTCCGTGAGTACTGATCGTTGTATAACCAGGATTCAGTACATCCCACAATAATCTTCAGAAATACTAAATCTTCTTCTCTTTGAATTCAGCTCCTGAGCAGTAGATTCTTTTTACTAACAAGGAACAGACGCATGAAAAATTTGGACGTATAATATTGAATAATATTAGCGGAAAGAGTTTGAGACATATTGAAACAAACGAAGATTCAATACATCAATGTTTCAACAAGACGATAATCTCTGGCGTTAATGTTCTCTTTCATGCACTTTCGGAATGAAAGTATTTACCAATATGCCTTCTGTTGTCTAAGTAAGGGCTTTAAATAGGCCACTGCACCTTTACAGTCAAGTTTAAATGTCAATGTTCACGTCAGTTAATAATTGCAGTCAGAGATAAGACTCTTGCTGGTAATCGGAATAAAGCGTATGAAAATCTCACTCCAATAATAATTTTAACTGGCTTACGAGGCACAAGAAATATACCAAAAATCACAATTAGATCGTATAAGTTCTTCAACAACGCCTACGTGCCGTTAATTATGCTGTTCAGTTCACTCGTCGTAACTCACATGCACCGAATTAACAATCGTAGTAACATCGTTCTCTGACTTTGCTCTAACCACCAAATCTGCATAGAACTAGTTAATCAAGCATTAACAGTTCGAAGAGCTTCATTATAGATCAGTAAGCGTTGGTTATCGAAGTGCAAGGCAACCAGTCTGCATCTTAGCAGTAGTAAATGTTAGAGATCTTGCTGTACTTCTGAACCTGTTCTGTGCATAAAGAACACTGTCTGTGCTTTAACTGTCAATTTAAGCTTCTAATAACTTCCATGGAGCTATAAGAGTAATATTTTAGAATTGCCTCGCTGATCTTCATGCAATTAAAAAGTCTCAAAATTAAGTTGCGGAATTAATCAATACTATACGTCGTCTTAGCACCTGCTATGTGCAAATCAGTCACCTACAATTAAATGTCTGATATCTCACAACTTGATTATGTTAACAGTCGGACGTCACAGAAGTAAATACAGTTTTATGTTCATTTATTAGCTTTATTAGCAAGATATTTTTAATAATTTAATTATGTCTCGACAATGTCTTCCAGATCGTCTGCCACCCGCTGGCCATCGGTTGGCTACCATAACGTCCGGCACTTTCGCTGTCACGTCGTCGAAGTAGCATTGGAACACCTTGCCTAGCTCGATTGTTGGTCCCGAAGCAGATATAAATCGAACATTTCCGAAAGATCAACTCACATTAAATCTATAATACAAAATAATGACATATATTCCTACTTGTGTGGCGTCTCTCAGCGGAATCTATAAGCGTTTGTCACGATATATCGTAAACACTACAGAGTTGACATATGTTTAATCATGGAGTTTCTGGTTCAACTAATATTGCTTATAAGGTTTGATTCCGTAGGGAAAGAGTTGTGCCCAGCGTTTGTTTTCATTTCAAGCAGTAAAGCATACAGCAGTCAATCGCAATGGTGTTTATTTTATATCATATCAATATTTGAAAGAAATATCACTGAGACCCATTGCTCTAACCTTAACTACTTGTAATACTCGCACTGCCTTATTAGATGACGCAGCAACGTTATTACATAAAGGCTCAAGTACAATATCATCCCACATTTCAGTAATAAAGGAATTAAAAATCTGCCGTTGAGAGAAAAACAATTAGTGAAGTAGCCAAGGTGACCTAAATTGAGAACTTACTGACAAAGGTCACTTCTATTTCATCCTTAATAAATGTGAAAAAGCATCATCCATAATAATGAATCCAAGAACTTGAGAGAAGATGGAGCCATTTCCCTACTTACATTCCTCTGAATCTGCGTAGTGTATTCATCTCTTGATCTCCCTCTACGACTTTTACCTCACGCGCTTCCCTCCAGTACTAAATTGGTGATCCTTTGATGCCTCAGAATGTGTCTTGCCAACCGATTCCTTCTTTTGATCACGTTGTACCTCAAATTTCTCATCTCTCCATTTCTGTTCAGTACCTCTTCATTAGTTACGTGATCTACCCATCTAACCTTCAGCATTCTTCTGTAGCACCACATTTCAAAAGCTTTTTTCTCCTCTTGTCTAAGCTGATTATCGTCCATGTTTCACTTCCATACATGGCTACACCCCATACAAGTACTTTCAGAAAGGACCTCCTGACACGTAAATCTGTACTCGATGTTAACAGATTTCTCCTCTTCAGAACCACTTTTCTTTACATTGCTAGTATACATTTTATATCCTCCCCACTTCGGCCCAAAGTGTCTCATTTCCTTATATAATTCCCTAGGTATCACCTGGTTTAATTCGACTACGTTCCATTATCCTCTTTCTGCTTTTGTTTATGTTCATCTTATATCCTCCTTTCAAGATACTGTCCATTCTTTCAACAGAACTTCCCAGTCCTTTGCTGTCTCTGACAAAACTGCAGTGTCATCGCCAAACCTCAAAGTTTTTATGTACTCTCCCTGACTCTGACTGCTACACAATTCTTTTTTTTTTCCTTTACTGCTTGCTCAATATAGAGGTTGAATAACACAGGGGATAGGCTACAATCCTGTCTCACTCCCTTCTCAACCACAGCTCCCCTTTCGTGACCCACGACTCTTATAACTCCCATCCAGTTTCTGTAAAAATTGTAAATCACATTTTGCTCCCTGTATTTTGTGCCTTCCACCTTCATAATATGAAAGAGAGTGTTCCAGTCGACAATGTCAAAAGCTTTCTCTAACTCTACAAAAGCTATAAACTTAGGTTTGCGTCTCCTTAACTATCTTCTAAGGTTAGTCGTAGGATCAGTATTGTCTCGCGTGTTCCTACATTTCTACGGAATCCAAACTGATCTTGCCAAAGGTTGGCTTCTACCAGTTTTTCCATTTTGCTTAAAAGAATTCGTGTTAGTATTTGCAACCATGACTTATTAAACTGATAAATAATTTTTACATCTGTCAGCACCTGCTTTCTTTGGTATTTTTCCTGTCTCATACATCTTACTCACCACAGTGAAGAGTTTTCTCATGGCTGGCTCTCCCAAGGCTATCAGTATTTCTAACGGAATGTTGTGTACTCCGGACTTTGGTTCGACTTAGTTCTTTCGGTGCTCTGTCGAATTCTTCACGCACTATCGTATCTCCCATCTCGTCTTCATCTACGTCGTCTTCCATTTCGATAATATTGCTGTCAAGTGCATCGCCCTTTTATAGATCCTCTATATACTCCTCCCAACTTTCTAATTTCCTTTCTTACCTTAGGACTGGTTTTCCATCAGAGCTCTTGGTATTCATACCGGTGTTCTCTTCTCTCGAAAGGTAGGCTGCATCTTTCTTACCCCTAGTGATACATGCTTCTATATCCTTACATTTGTCATGTATCTTTTCCTGCTTGGATATCTTTTAGTTATTTCGGTTTTACTTTTTAGACGACTGTATTCCCTGTCTCCTGCGTCGTTTGTTGCATTTTTATATTTGCATTCTAATGTTCTCTCCTTTCATTAATTAAATTCAATATCTCTTGTGTCACCCAAGGTTTTCTACTAGCCCTCTTCTATTTACCTACTTGATCCTCTGCTGCCTTCACTGTTTCATCTCTCGTAGCTACCCATCCTTCATCTATTGTATTCCTTTCCTCTGTTCTTGTCTCTTCTACATCTCTTAAATTTCCTGCGCTTTTGCAGTTTCTTCCGTTTGAATCTGCAGTCCATAACCAATAAATTGTGGTCAGAATCCACATTTGCCCCTGGAAATGCCTTAGAATTTAAAACCTGGTTGCTAAATCTCTGTGTTTCCATTACATAACAAATCTGAAAACTTTCGGTGTCTCCACGTCTTTTCCACGTATACAACCTTTTCTCATGATTATTAAACCGAGTATTAGGTTGATTAAATTATGCTCTATGCATGAACCATGGACCTTGCCGTTGGTGGGGAGGCCTGCGTGCCTCAGCGATACAGATGGCCGTACCGTAGGTGCAACCACAACGGAGGGGTATCTGTTGAGAGGCCAGACAAACATGTGGTTCCTGAAGAGGGGCAGCAGCCTTTTCAGTAGTTGCAGGGGCAACAGTCTGGATGATTGACTGATCTGGCCTTGTAACATTAACCAAAACGGCCTTGCTGTGCTGGTACTGCGAACGGCTGAAAGCAAGGGGAAACTACAGCCGTAATTTTTCCCGAGGACGTGCAGCTCTACTGTATGATTAAATGATGATGGCGTCCTCTTGGGTAAAATATTCCGGAGGTAAAATAGTCCCCCATTCGGATCTCCGGGCGGGGACTACGCAAGAGGACGTCGTTATCAGGAGAAAGAAAACTGGCGTTCTACGGATCGGAGCGTGGAATGTCAGATCACTTAATCGGGCAGGTAGGTTAGAAAATTTAAAAAGGGAAATGGATAGGTTAAAGTTAGATATAGTGGGAATTAGTGAAGTTCGGTGGCAGGAGGAACAAGACTTTTGGTCAGGTGATTACAGGGTTATAAATACAAAATCAAATAGGGGTAATGCAGGAGTAGGTTTAATAATGAATAAAAAAATAGGAGTGCGGGTTAGCTACTACAAACAGCATAGTGAACGCATTATTGTGGCCAAGATAGACACAAAGCCCATGCCTACTACAGTAGTACAAGTTTATATGCCAACTAGCTCTGCAGATGATGAAGAAATAGATGAAATGTATGACGAGATAAAAGAAACTATTCAGGTAGTGAAGGGAGACGAAAATTTAATAGTCATGGGTGACTGGAATTCGTCAGTAGGAAAAGGGAGAGAAGGAAACATAGTAGGTGAATATGGATTGGGGGGAAGGAATGAAAGAGGAAGCCGCCTTGTAGAATTTTGCACAGACCATAACTTAATCATAGCTAACACTTGGTTCAAGAATCATGAAAGGAGGCTGTATACATGGAAGAAGCCAGGAGATACTGACAGGTTTCAGATAGATTATATAATGGTAAGACAGAGATTTAGGAACCAGGTTTTAAATTGTAAGACATTTCCTGGGGCAGATGTGGATTCTGACCACAATCTATTGGTTATGAACTGCAGATTGAAACTGAAGAAACTGCAAAATGGTGGGAATTTAAGGAGATGGGACCTGGAGAAACTGAAAGAACCAGAGGTTGTAGGGAGTTTCAGGGAGAGCATAAGGGAACAATTGACAGGAATGGGGGAAAGAAATACAGTAGAAGAAGAATGGGTAGCTCTGAGGGATGAAGTAGTGAAGGCAGCAGACGATCAAGTAGGTAAAAAGACGAGGGCTAATAGAAATCCTTGGGTAACAGAAGAAATATTGAATTTAATTGATGAAAGGAGAAAATATAAAATTGCAGTAAATGAAGCAGGCAAAAAAGAATACAAACGTCTCAAAAATGAGATCGACAGGAAGTGCAAAATGGCTAAGCAGGGATGGCTAGAGGACAAATGTAAGGATGTAGAGGCTTGTCTCACTAGGGGTAAGATAGATACTGCCTACAGGAAAATTAAAGAGACCTTTGAAGAGAAGAGAACCACTTGTATGAATATCAAGAGCTCAGATGGAAACCCAGTTCTAAGCAAAGAAGGGAAGGTAGAAAGGTGCAAGGAGTATATAGAGGGTTTATACAAGGGAGATGTACTTGCGGACAATATTATGGAAATGGAAGAGGATGTAGATGAAGACGAAATGGGAGATAAGATACTGCGCGAAGAGTTTGACAGAGCACTGAAAGACCTGAGTCGAAACAAGGCCCCGGGAGTAGACAACATTCCACTAGAACTACTGATGGCCTCGGGAGAGCCAGTCATGACAAAACTCTACCATCTGGTGAGCACGATGTATGAGACAGGCGAAATACCCTCAGACTTCAAGAAGAATATAATAATTCCAATCCAAAAGAAAGCAGGTGTTGACAGATGTGAGAATTACCGAACTATCAGTTTAATAAGTCACAGCTGCAAAATACTAACGCGAATTCTTTACAGACGAATGGAAAAACTGGTAGAAGCTGACCTCGGGGAAGATCAGTTTGGATTCCGTAGGAATGTTGGAACACGTGAGGCAATACTGACCTTACGACTTATCTTGGAAGAAAGATTAAGAAAAGGCAAACCTACGTTTCTAGCATTTGTAGACTTAGAGAAAGCTTTTGACAATGTTGACTGGAATACTCTCTTTCAAATTCTGAAGGTGGCAGGGGTAAAATACAGGGAGCGAAAGGCTATTTACAATTTGTAAAGAAACCAGGTGGCAGTTATAAGAGTCGAGGGGCATGAAAGGGAAGCAGTGGTTGGGAAAGGAGTGAGACAGGGTTGTAGCCTCTCCCCGATGTTATTCAATCTGTATATTGAGCAAGCAGTAAAGGAAACAAAAGAAAAATTCGGAGTAGGTATTAAAATTCATGGAGAAGAAGTAAAAACTTTGAGGTTCGCCGATGACATTGTAATTCTGTCAGAGACAGCAAAGGACTTGGAAGAGCAGTTGAACGGAATGGACAGTGTCTTGAAAGGAGGATATAAGATGAACATCAACAAAAGCAAAACAAGGATAATGGAATGTAGTCAAATTAAGTTGGGTGATGCTGAGGGGATTAGATTAGGAAATGAGACACTTAAAGTAGTAAAGGAGTTTTGCTATTTAGGGAGTAAAATAACCGATGATGGTCGAAGTGGAGAGGATATAAAATGTAGACTGGCAATGGCAAGGAAAGCGTTTCTCAAGAAGAGAAATTTGTTAACATCGAGTATAGATTTAGGTGTCAGGAAGTCGTTTCTGAAAGTATTTGTATGGAGTGTAGCCATGTATGGAAGTGAGACATGGACGATAACTAGTTTCGACAAGAAGAGAATAGAAGCTTTCGAAATGTGGTGCTACAGAAGAATGCTGAAGATAAGGTGGGTAGATCACGTAACTAATGAGGAGGTATTGAATAGGATTGGAGAGAAGTTTGTGGCACAACTTGACTAGAAGAAGGGATCGGTTGGTAGGACATGTTTTGAGGCATCAAGGGATCACAAATTTAGCATTGGAGGGCAGCGTGGAGGGTAAAAATCGTAGAGGGAGACCAAGAGATCAATACACTAAGCAGATTCAGAAGGATGTAGGTTGCAGTAGGTACTGGGAGATGAAGAAGCTTGCACAGGATAGAGTAGCATGGAGAGCTGCATCAAACCAGTCTCAGGACTGAAGACCACAACAACAACAACAACATGCAATATTCTACCAGGCAGCTTCCTTTTTCATTCCTTCCTCCCAGTCCATACTCACCTAGTATTTTTCCTCCTCTTCCATTTCGTACTATCGAATTCTAGTCTCCCATGACCATTAAATATTCGGCTCCCATAACAATCTGATTTATTTATCTCACCATAAATTTTCTCAATCTCTTCCTCAACTGCAGAACTACTTGGCATATCACTTGTACTCCCGCAGTGGGTGTGGGCTTTGTGTTTATCTTGGCTACATTAATGCGTTCAGTATGCTCTTCATAGTAGCTTATCTACGTTCTATTTTTTTACGCATTATTAAACCCACTCCTGCATTACGACTATTTGATCCTGTATTTATAATTATGTACTCAGCTGACCAGAAGTCTTGTTCCTCCTGCCACCGAACTTCGCTAGTTCCTACTATACTTAACTTCAACCTATCCGTTTCCTTTTTAAATTTTCTAACCTACCGGACCGAATAAGGGATCTGACATTCCACACTACCCCCAGTAGAACGCCAGTTTTGTTTCTCCTGATGACGACATCCTCCTGAGTAGTACCCTCCCAGAGTTCCGAAGGGGGAAATATTTTACCTCCGGTTTATTTTACCCAAAATGATGCTATCACCACTTATCCAGACAGTAGAGCAGCATGCCCTCGGAAAAAATTACGACTGTAGTTTCCCCTTGCTTTCAACGATACGGCTACCTGTATCGCTGAGGCACGCAAGCCTCCCCACCAACGGCAAGGTCCATGGTTTCAGAAATGTTCCTAACCTAAGACATTACAACACCAATTAAATTAACTTCTTACATTAACCATCGCGCAAGGTAGCCGTGCGGTCTAAAGCGCCTAGCCACGGCTAGCGCGGCTACCCACGTCATAGGTTCGAGTCCTCCCTTGAGCATGAATGTGTGTGGTGTCGTTAGTTAAAGTTAGATTAAGTCGTGTATAAGCCTAGGGACCAATAACCCTAGCAGTTTGGTCCCATAGGAACTTAGCACGAAAAATTTTCTTATATTAACTACAGTAGCATTGGCACAGTGGAACTTCTATTTCTTATTCCGCCCCTTTCCCTAACTTACGTTGGTTGATACCGGTCACGCGAGTCGTTGCGCTACTGAAGATCCACCTAGACGGAGAGCTCAAGCAAAGAGCTAGTGGAAGACGTACTCATTTACAATCACAGTGCCCTACTTTGCCAGCTGTTAGCGCTAATATCACCGTAATTCAGTGTGAAGATGACGACGGTTGTCCCAAGCACCGCCGTGATCTCGTCTTTCCCTTGTGAAAGCTCGACTTTGTATAAAACCGTGGACATGATTTCCGTCTGAAAACTGCTGACCTTAAGCTGCTCAGTTTCGGTGTCCGTCAAGAGTCGATACACAATCTACTAGCACAAATGCCAGGAGTATTTGGCAGACTAACGCTTAATGTTGCTTTCGAACGCCACAAGTGAGCACAAATCTGTTTCTCTTCTCAAAGCAACAGATGATTCGGCTTTTGTAGAGATGTATGCACAAACTCTGAAAAATTGGAGATGGATCATTGGTTGCAATGCCAGCAATACCTCCAAGCCTATGTCTAGGCCTCCACTCGCAGACGAGACACTCCTTGTCTGCCCAGCACCACATCAGAAACCCTTACCTCTTGTTACCGCCAAACTTTAGGAATCGTTAGCGCCAGGATTTCACACGGAGCAAGTCCCGCCCACTCACCCCCGGTTTTCCCGGTCTTTGTTCGGCGCCTGGGCATCGTTTCAGTTGACCCATGTGGTTTACCGCGTTCGGATGCACTTGGGGTGAATGTTAAGTTAATATCTTGCTAGGTCTTAAATTTTGCCAGATAGTTAAAAGACACGTTACAAAAAATGTGCACAATTGGCCTCAGCTGTGCCAGGTACTTCCACAGCAAACATAAGAGAAAACAATTTAGCACTAAATTCTTTAAATACGATAATTCAGTATTCAGTTGAATAGCCTATGAAGAAACATACTTCTGTGTGAGAAAACGTACCCTCAAAGAATAATTTGCTAGGAGAAAGAGGAACCACGGTGTACTTGACACTCGAATTTCAGAACTCAGACAGAATACGCGAAACAAGCACCAGTTTCACTATAATTCCAGAGGGCATCAAAATTACTTTGTTCTTGCTAGTTCGATCCAGGCTGTTTTTGCGTGTTATTCACTCAATAGTTTTGCCTGAAAAGTTTTACGGGCGGAAGAAGAGCTAGCACAGCATGAAGGACTATTTACAGCCGCGAAACACTGCAGCATTTATTTCCTCCATAACTGCTCTGTGACAAACATACACCTCATCATTATTATTTTTAAAAAATGGTTTGAATGACATTTATGAAATTAATAAATCTTTTGGTTAAAAATAGACATAACAAAGAATAACGAGAGATTATTTTTCTGAGACGTTTGCAACAGCATATAGGACACTAATCACACAGAAACAGCCACAATTCTTTATAACCTCGTTTATAATGCGCTGGTATGGCATTGGAAGAATTTACAAGTTAAAATTCACCCATTACCCATGCAAATACTAACGAAATATGTCACATAAGCAAATATCTTACTGCTTTCAATAGGCATTTCTACTTTATGGCATTCTTATATTTTTTTTAATTTTCGTGAGCTACTATGAGGGCCTACATAAACAAAACGACTTTCACTTCTATATAACGTTGATTTTAGACAACAGAGTTAGTAGACTGCATCCTTGGCTTTACTAGCGGCATGACAGATGCAAGACCATTGTTTTCGCATTGTATGTTTGCTCTGCTGTTTCCCTCAAATAAACATATTATAATAAGTGAATTAGTTAATGAAAATTTGTCCTTATTTCCCTTAAATAAATGGTTCAAATGGCTCTGAGCACTATGGGACTTAACATCTGTGGTCATCCGTCCCCTAGAACTTAGAGATACTTAAATCTAACTAACCTAAGGACATCACACACATCTATGCCCGAGGCAGGATACGAACCTGCGACCGTGGCGGTCACGCGGTTCCAGACTGAAGCGCCTAGAACCGCACGGCCACACCGGCCGGCTTTCCCTTAAATAACATCATGCTATTTTTTGTTTTCTATTGCTGGCGATGCTTTCAATTCTCTATAAATATTTTTATTTCTTTAATAATGCAAATTCATATTATAATTTATATTACTATCCAGAAAAACTTAAATTTATTATCATTACTGAATTTCATCACAGTGTAACATGTGTTGGACTGTGACGGTAACAACTTTGATGTAGCTTCCAGTTTGCGGAACTGGCAGCTGTTTAGAGGAGGGCCTTACACTATGGACAGGCGTGGAGGCGGATGAATGGTCGGGACTTGTTCCGGGTGAAATCCTAACGCTAAGGGCACGTCCAAACTTTTCAGTTCCTCTCACATGTATCCCTACGCGTTTCCGGCCAATCAGGACTCTCAAATTTCGCGCGGTTCTCCCACTTTTCATGGGCGCGCCGTATTTGTGTCCCGATCCAACCATTGTATAGCCGCAGCGGCCAGAAGCAGTCTCTCTCTGTCTCGCATGCACGCTCTCTCTCTCTGTCCTTCGGCCTGTGTGGTCTCACGCTTGCCCGGTACCCTGTACGACCACTGGTGACACTCTTCCAACAAAGAAGCCGCCGTGTGAAGCTCCGGCCACCCACCGGCCAACTAGCTTGTACTACAGCTCAAATAAGCTCTTTCCTGTGTCCGTCCAAAGCACATTCCCAATGGTAACATGCAAAGTTCTCAGAAATGTTACGTAGCGGTATGAACCTTTGTTTTGCTATTAATATTATTCTGCCTAACGGCTATACTTGTCCGCGTGATATTTGTCATTTACTTTCTGAATCAATCTCATGTAAGGTGCTAAAATCTGCCACCTTACACTGTCATTACAATCAATTTCTTTTCCAATTTGCAGTTTGTATTTCTTGATGATTTCACTATGGTCTACTGAAGTTTCATGATACTACCAAGTAATTCTGATAATATTTAAAAAAAGTAGAGACACAAATTTAGTAAAGTGACAAACGATGTGTGACTGGTTCGCATCGAAGACGATTCGAATGATTTTTCTAATAACCTCCATGTTTTCTGATAGGTTCTCGTACTTCCTTATTAGTTTCATAGAAGAGTGTTCAATAATATTCTATGAATAAAAATCTCTCGGTGTACATGCCGCGTCAATTCAGGGTAAATCTCCAAGATTTCGACCACTACGTCCATGGTCGTCGTCAGGGCTAAAACTGACTATCGTGAACTACTTTTTTTTTTTCGTTTATTGATTTTCAATTCCCCCCGAAGGGGGTGGGCTGGCAGCAGCTTAGTACGCTGCTCTACAGCCTACAGACTTTTATTTTAAAAAAATGGAAGAAGAAAATAAACAAGAAAAAAAGGCGATAAAACGGTGACGTCAAGTGTAAAATGGCGGAAAAATGCGTAAAGTTAAAACAGAAAGCGAAAGGGGTTGGCAACGTTAATAAAAGACACAGGAATCAGACAAATAACATAGCACACACACAATTAAAAAAACACGGCGACGGTCTGGTTTCTGAAACTTCCTGGCAGATTAAAACTTTGTGCCCGACCGAGACTCGAACTCGGGACCTTTGCCTTTCGCGGGCAAGGAGAGCTTCTGTAAAGTTTGGAAGGTAGGAGACGAGATACTGGCAGAAGTAAAGCTGTGAGTACCGGGCGTGAGTCGTGCTTCGGTAGCTCAGGTGGTAGAGCACTTGCCCGCGAAAGGCAAAGGTCCCGAGTTCGAGTAGCGGTCGGGCGCACAGTTTTAATCTGCCAGGAAGTTTCATATCAGCGCACACTCCGCTGCAGAGTGAAAATCTCATTCAGTCTGGTTTCTGTTCGCAAGAGATAAAAGGCACACTCAGCGACAGTATGATGGCCGTTCGCAACACTTCCCAAAAAACACAACACGGAACACCCACTATAAGACACTCACTGTAGAACAATCAATGTAGAACACTGGACGAAAGTGGCGGTACAAAGATGACACTCCCGAGCCAAAGGCAGATGGGGATGAGAGGGACCTGGAGGAGGGGGAAGAACAAGGAGGGAGGAAGGAAAAAAACGAAAAAGGTGGGGGGAACCAAGGAGGGAGAGGACTAATAAAGGGGGAGAAGGGCGGGCGAGAGGGAATGAGAGGAGGCAGAGGAGGGAAATGTTAAAAGCCGCCCGATGTGGCCGAGCGGTTCTAGGCGCTACAGTCTGGAACCGCGCAACTGCTACGGTCGCAGGTTCGAATCCTCCCTTGGGCATGGATGTGTGTGATGTCCTTAGGTTAGTTAGGTTTAAGTAGTTCTAAGTTCTAGGGGACTTATGACCACAATAGTTGAGTCCCATAGTGCTCAGAGTCATTTGAACCATTTTTGAAATGTAAAAGGACTCAGGGGAGAGAAGGGGGCTAAGAGAGGGGAGGTGGGGAAGAAAGAGGATGGAAGGGAGGGTGAGGGAGCCCAGGAAAAGGACAGAGGAAAGGAGGTTCAAAAATGGTTCAAATGGCTCTGAGCACTATGGGACTCAACTGCTGAGGTCATTAGTCCCCTAGAACTTAGAACTAGTTAAACCTAACTAACCTAAGGACATCACAAACATCCATGCCCGAGGCAGGATTCGAACCTGCGACCATAGCGGTCTTGTGGTTCCAGACTGCAGCGCCTTTAACCGCACGGCCACTTCGGCCGGCGAAAGGAGGGGGAGTGAGGATCAGAGTTGATAGGAGGGATAAATGGAGGGAGAGAGGGCATCATCTGGGAGGGGGAGTTGATGGAAGTCACCTTGGTAAAGGAGATGTAGGGTGTAGAGATGGAGGATAGGGGGGACACAACAGTGAAGATGTGGCAGGGGGCGGAGATGGGAGAGGAGAGGAGCAACCAGGGGGTTAGGGGGTTCAAGGTGGCGGGAGGTGTAGAGGTTGCGGATATGGTTCAAAATGGTTCTGAGCACTATGGGACTTAACTTCTAAGGTCATCAGTCCCCTAGAACTTAGAACTACTTAAACCTAACTAACCTAAGGACATCACTCACATCCATGCCCGAGGCAGGATTCGAACCTGCGACCGTAGCGGTCACGCGGTTCCAGACTGAAGCGCCTAGAACCGCACGGCCACACAGGCCAGCATGCGGATATGTTCGAGGAATAGGAGCAGATGGGGGAAAGGAATGAGATCATAGAGGATCCGCGTGGGGGACGGGAGGCGTATATGTAAGGCGAGGCGGAGTGCATGACGCTCAAGGATCTGGAGAGACTTATAGAATTTGGGGGGGGGGGGGGCAGATATCCAGGCAGGACTGGCATAACAGAGGATGGGACGGATTAAGGATTTGTAGGTGTGGAGGATGGTAGAGGGGTGCAACCCCCATGTCCGGCCAGAGAGGAGTTTGAGGAGTCAGAGGCGGTTGTGGGCTTTGGATTGGATGGAGCGGAGATGAGGGTTCCAGGTGAGGAGACGGTCAATTGTGAGGCCAAGGTAGGTGAGCGTGGGGGTGAGGCGGACAGGACGGGCACAGACAGTAACGGAGAAATCCAGGAGCCAGAAGGAGCGAGTGGTACGACCTACAATGATTGCCTGGGTCTTGGAAAGATTGATTTTCAGGAGCCACTGGTGACACCATGCAGCAAAAAGGTAAAGGTGATTGTGGAGAAGTCGTTGGGACCGTTGGAGGGTAGGAGCGAGGGCGAGGAATGCGGTGTCATCAGCATATTGCAAGAGGTGTACTGGAGGGCGGGGTTGCGGCATATCTGCCGTGTACAGGAGGTAGAGGAGAGGGGAGAGGACAAAGCCCTGGGGCACACCTGCAGAGGGGTAGAAGGTGTGGGAATTGGCATTATGGATGGTAACATAGGAGGGGCGGTGGGAGAGGAAGGAGGCCATTGGATGGATGTAGTTGATAGGAAGGGCGTAGGTTTGGAGTTTAAACAGGAGACCGGGATGCCAGACATGGTTGTAGGCCTTTTCGAGGTCAAGGGTGACAATAATGGCTGTGCAATGGGAGTTAAGCTGGAGGAAGAGGAGATAAGTGAGGCGGAGGAGTTGGTCATCAGCAGAGAAGGAAGGTCGAAAGCCACATTGGGTGTTGGGGAGGAAGTGGTTTTGGCGGAGGTGGTGATGGATGCGCTGGGAAACGATGGATTCCAAGAGCTTGCTGAACACCGATGTGAGACAGATAGGACGATAGGAAGAGGCATCAGATGGATGCTTGTTGGGTTTGGAGAACATCAGGATACGGGAGGTTTTCCACAGGTCGGGATAGAACCCAGTGGCAAGGATGACATTGTAGAGGTTGGCAAGAATTGAAAGGAAGGAGGGAGGGCAGTGTTTGAGGTGGCGGTAGGTAATGCAGTCGTGGCCGGGAGCAGTGTTGCGTCTAGTGCAGAGTGTGAGGCTGATGTCCTGTGTAGTGATGGGAGTGTTAAGTTCAGATGGTGGTGTGTAGCCCAAGTACTGGAAGCTAGGAGCAAGGGGAAGAACAGAGGTATTCGCACGGTCCATGACATCAGGGAAGAGGGAATAATCAAAGTGGGGATCATCTGGGATGGAAAAAACATCGGAGAGGTGAGAGGCAAAGTGGTTAGCCTTACTGAGGTTGTCAGGGAAGGGACGGTCATTAAGGAGGAGAGGATACTGGGGGGTGGGGCGGTTCCCAGTAAGGTGGTGGAAA
The DNA here is from genome assembly GCF_023898315.1 of Schistocerca nitens. NCBI lineage: Eukaryota > Metazoa > Arthropoda > Insecta > Orthoptera > Acrididae > Schistocerca > Schistocerca nitens. The sequence continues at coordinate 121,334,676 of NC_064622.1, read as the reverse complement.
GCAGACCAATACTTGGAAGAGTTAATGTGGAGCATCGTGTTGAGTTGTGTATTTGTCTAGCGCCAGGCACGGCGTTTCTTCGCAGTAAGCAGGTTGCGGATGTGTCGTTGTAATTGCCGGTGGCGGGGAAGTGTATCCCGGTCACGAATGTGCAGAAAAGAGCGGTAGAGGCGGCGGGTCTCTCGAAGGAGAAGGACAGCCTGTGGAGGCAGGGCGGGGCGGTGAGCGTGGATGGCTTTGGTGGGGATATGGGTGGCGACGGCGTCAGACAAGGTCTGGTGCAGGAAGGCAGCAGTGCGAGAGACGTCATCAGGAGATTGGAGGGTAAGGACGTGGCCGTCAACCTGGGTGTGAATGGAGTCCCGGTAGGCATCCCAGTTGGCACGGGAGTATTCATGGACAAGTTTAGGAGGGACGTCAGGGCGAGGAGCGTTGCGGGGGTGGCGACCATTAGAGACAGTGAGGAGAACAGGAGCATGGTCACTGCCAATGAGGTCAAGGACATCTGCGGTGATGCGCCCAATGTGGTTGGAAGAGGCAAGGACCACATCAGGAGTGGTGTTGGATTCGGGTCAGGTGTGCTGGGTCTCCCTGGAGGCTGGTGAGAAACTGATGCCACCGCTGGAGGTCGGCAGGATCACAGCTGGGGATATTGAGGTCAGCAGCAATCATGTAGATGGAGAAGGTGCGGTCAATGTGGGCCAGGAAATCGTACGGGATGGGGGTGCGAGGGCGGACATAAATTGTGGCACAGGTGATGGTAAGGGTGGGGAAGAAGAGGCTGTGGGTGGGATGCTCAGCAGGATTGTTAAGGAGAGGTTGCGCCACGCGCCAGAGGGTACGGGTTATCGGTGCGGTGAAGGGTGTAAGGAACCGTGGATATGTAGATACAGGGTTGAAGGAAGGTTTCATTTAGGACGAAGTCATCCACGCGGTGCTGACGGATGGTGTGGAGGAAGAGGAGTTTGTGGGTGGGCAGGGAGCGAATGTTGTGGTACAGGATATGGTAGGGTTGTTGTACCATGGGAGGGAGAGTTAGACAAGGGTGGTGAGGGGGGTGAAGGTGAAGTGGGCCTGGTTGTGGGAGTATGTGGCATAGGTGGTAAGATGGAAGACGGAATGGGCAGCGATGGCGATTTGGGAAAGGGTGTGGGAGAATTGGAAGGGGTGGATGTTTTGGAGCACAATGGTGATGAAACGGATGATGTCCTCAGCAGTAGGTGGAGGGCAGAGCGAGTTGTTGGGGTGGATGGGGTTATCAACAGGATGGACAGGGACGGTGCACTCAGGGGTGACTGGGGGAGGTTTCGCTTTACACTACAAGGAGTAGGTAGGATATGGTTTGAACTGTTGCAGGAGGGGGGAGAGGTGAGGTTGGGGCAATTCTTGAGGATGTGTGAAGCTTTGCAGAGGGGACAAGTAGGGGGGTTCTTGCAGGCAAAGGTAACGTGGTCGTTGTATGTGAGACAGCGTTGGCAGTGGTAGGATTGGACTGGGGAATGGGAGGGTTCCACCTTATGATGGCGATTGTAGATGAGGGCTCCCTCAGTGAGGAGGCGGTCAATGGAGGAGGAGGATTCGGTGAATATCCGCATGAGAAAAGTCGGCCCGGCATCATTGAAGATGCGATGGGCCGAGTGGATTTCAATGTCAGGCCGGGAGTTGAGTTCCGTCAACACCTCAGCCTCCGTGATCACGGGGCTAAGCTTCGTGATCACAGCAGTGAAGGTCGGCTGACAACGGGAAGGTTGATGCTGACGGGGAGAGGATGGGGTGTGGTAGGGGGTGAGGGTTGCACGTTGGCCAAATTGGATACAGGGGATGCGGTAGAGGAGATCGGTGTGGAAGGAAGCATTGGGGGATTTAATGCGGACCGAGTCCTTGCGAGGAATCAGAAGGGAGATGGGTGTATTGGGGTAGTATTTCCGGATGGCGAGGGTGAGGGAGCGGGCATCAAGGAATTGAGGGTCAGGTGTCGTGAACTAGCGAGGCTCCCGCTTTTATATGTAAGGGACGGCTTCTGATTGGCTGGAATACGTCATAGCAACTGCAATATGGCGCGTAGTGAAGTGGTGCCCTCTACTTCCATAGATGTAGTTTCTATCCCGCGTTGCTTGCAGCGCCATACCTTGAATTAGGAGGTAAAGTGCGGGATATTTTTCTCTGCGATTTTTTTTTATCCAGTGCACTCTTCCAAGTGTTGCTAAATGCATAGCCGTTGTCTCTGTTAAAGTTATTATCGCTAAGTCTAATTTCGACTGCTTCCCGGATCACAGAGTCCCAGTAATTCGATGCGTGGGCTATTACTCTGGTTTCATCAAATAAAACTTTATGCTTGTTAAGCATGCTATGTTCAGCCACCACTGATTTTTCCAAATACCTGTACTTCAGGTGGCGCTGGTGTTCGAGGCAGCGGTAGGCAACGGTTCTTACAGACTGGCCCATGTAACTCTTGCCGCATTCGCAAGGAATAGTATAAATTCCCGGCACTCTTAAGCCGACACTATCTTTGACTGGTCTCAGCATTTCCTTAATTTTCCTAGGTGGTCGGAAAACTGGTTTTATTCCTTGCCTCTTTAGGACTCTGTGTCTCTCTTGCTTGTTGTAGCACCGCAAAAAGGAAGCCGCGCTTTCTGTAGGTCCTCTTCTTGTATGTGGCCGGCATCGTGTCTTACTTTCTTGGACGATACTGATTTAATTTCACCGGCAGAATAACCATTCCTCTTGAAAACAGTCGTCAAATGGTTAATCTCGGGACCGAGGTGGTCCTTGTCGGAAATAGTTCTGACTCTGTGTACTAAAGTATTCGGCATAGCTCTCTTCTGAGACGGATGATGGAAGCTGTGGCTATGCAGATATAAGTCTGTATGCGTTGGCTTCCTGTACACAGAATGGCCCAGTCGTCCATCCGGCTTTCGCTCCACCAACACATCTAAGAAAGGTAGCTTCCCTTCCTTCTCTACCTCCAATGTAAATTTTATTTTTGGATGTACACCATTTAAATGTTCGACGAACTGCTGCAGCGTGTCACTGCCACGTGGCCAGATTAAAAAAGTGTCGTCGACCTATTTGAAGAAACATGATGGTCGGAGGTGAGCACTGCCCAACGTTCGTTCTTCAAAATCCTCCATGAAAAAATTCGCTATTGCTGGTAACAGTGGCGAACCCATGGCTGTTCCATCCGACATTTCATAATAATTTCCACTGTATAAAAAGTAAGTGGTCGTCAAGGTATGCCGGAACAACTTCAAAATTCCTGAGGTAAAATGAGCAGCCAACAGTTGTAATGTGTCATCCACAGGTACTTTGGTGAACAGAGAAACCACGTCGAGGCTGACCATGATATCATTTGGGCCTATCTTCATTTGTTTTATGATATCAACAAACATTTTTGAATTCGTAATACGATGTGGGCAGTGACCAACTATAGGGGCCAACAATTTAGTTAAGTGTTTTGCAAGCCTGTACGTAGAAGAGCCAATAGCGCTAACAATCGGACTCAACGGGACGTTCTCCTTATTAACCTTTGGCAAACCGTACAGTCTTGGTGGCCTAGGTGCTCTCGGCCGTAAGTTCTTCACCAGTTCGTCGGAGAGGCCAGAGATTTTTAGTAGCTCCCTTGACTTTGGCGGCACACCAACGAGCCAACTTAAGCAGGACTGCGGCGAAACAGGCCGACAAATTTGAGCGGCTTAACCGTGATCAAGGAACTACTGGGTCCAACGGCATTCACCGCACTGTTATCAACTTCTCTGACAAGGAACTTGATGAAGCTACCGTCTCGGCTCTCAGTAAAGGATTGAACTTTGCCCCAGCTCCACGTAAGTTACCGGTGGTTGAGATTATTGGTGGAGTGGAACAAGCAGTTCATCTTCCTCAAGAAGCAGCGGATGACGTAAGGCTTGCTACTAGCCGGATTTTAGCGACATCCAAGCCGCCTAAGTCAAACATCAGCAGAGAAGTTAGACAAGGACTGAAATTGTTGCAGAAGGATGAAGATCTAGTTGTTGTACCTGCTGACAAGGGGGACGCCACGGTAATCCTCAATGCTGCAGATTACCACAAGAAAGGTGGATTGTTACTGGAGGAAAGCACATTCCGGATTCTCAGACGGGATCCCACATCGGCGCTCAGCAGCCCGTAAACAGTGTAATTTACGAGCCAGTTACAGCCAACAACTGCCGTTGGAGGGCACTGGGGTCGCATATACACTATTGGCCATTAAAATTGCTACACCACGAAGATGACTGCTACACACGTGACATTTAACCGACAGCAAGAAGATGCTGTCATATGCAAATGATTAGCTTTTCAGAGCATTCACACAAGGTTGGCTCCTGTGGCGACACATACAACGTGCTGATATGAGGACAGTTTCCAACCGATTTCTCATACACAAACACCAGTTGACCGGCGTTGCCTGGTGAAACGTTGTTGTGATGCCTCGTGTAAGGAGCAGAAATGCGTGCCATTCACGTTTCCGACTTTGATAAAGGTCGGATTGTAGTCTATCGCAATTGCGGTTTATCGTATCGCGACATTGCTGCTCGCGTTGGTCGAGATCCAATGACTGTAATACGGAACGCCGTGCTGGATCCCAATGGCCTCGTATCACTAGCAGTCGAGATGACAGGCATCGTATCCGCATGGCTGTAACGGATCGTGCAGCTACGTCTCGATCCCTGAGTCCACCGATGGGGAAAGTTTGCAAGACAACAACCACCTGCACGAACTGTTCGACGACATTTGCAGCTCGGGCGCCATGGCTGCGGTTACCCTTGACACTGCATCACAGACAGGAGCGCCTGCGATGGTGTACTCAACGACGAACCTGGGTGAACGAATGGCAAAACGTCATTTTTTTGGGATGAATCCAGGTTCTGTTTACAGCATCATAACAGTCGCATCCGTGTTTGGCGACATCGCACTGAACGCACATTGGAAGCGTGTATTCGTCATCGCCATACTGGCGTTATCACCCGGCGTGATGGTATCGGATGTCGTTGGTTACACGTCTCGGTCACCTCTTTTTCGCATTGACGGCACTTTGAACAGTGGACGTTACATTTCAGATGTGTTACGACCCGTGGCTCTACCCTTCATTTGATCCCAGCGAAGCCCTGCATTTCAGCAGGATAATGCAAGACCGCATGTTGCAGGTCCTGTACAGGCATTTCTGGATACAGAAAATTTTAGACTGCTGCCCTGGCCTGTACGTTCTCCAGATCTCTCACCATTGGAAAACGCCTGATCAATGGTGGCCGAGCAACCTTCTCGTCACAACACGCCTGTCAGTATTCTTGATGAACTGTGGTATCGTGTTGAAGCTGCATGGGCAGCTGTGCCTGTACACGCCATCCATGCTCTGACTCAATGCCTAGGCGTATCAGGGCCATTATTACAGCCAGAGGTAGTTGATCTGGGCACTGATTTCTCAGGATCTGTGCACCCAAATTGCGTGAAAATGTTATCACATGTCAGTTCTAGTATAATATATTTGTCCAATGAATACTCGTTTATCATCTGCATTTGTTCTTGGTGTAGCAATTTTAATGGCCAGTAGTGTATCACCGTATGCACAGGTGGCGTCTTATTTGAGGGTTTAGTAGCACGTTGAACTCAATTCGCGCAACGTTCATGTTCAAAAACACTCTCCGTGTGCCGACAGCTTAAGACATCGGCTGTCTTGTCAGTGCGCATGGTATTGTTGCTAAGTTCGAGGGCCCTAAATTTTGACCCCTCATCTGGACACCAGAGTAGTGTTTTGTTCAAATGTTTTTATGGACAAACGGAGCGTGTGAGGCCATCAACAGGGTATCGATTTGCTATTCACTGGCGGGCGGCCCGCCGGCGCCCTTTAGCGGCGGAGCGATTAGGAAGATTTATCGCCGGCAGCGGCAGCGCGCGTCCTGGAGCGGCGCCTGTCCATCACGGCGGCGCCGCTAGCCGGTGCAGTGACGTCCGCTTTGTCAGCAGGCGGCGAGTGTAGCGCTCGGGGCTCCCACTGCTGACAGCTGACCTCCATTCTTGTCAGCGTCCGCCCAGCCGGAAATGGAGCACAAAACCCACCCGGCTTCCCGCGGAAAAACCCTTGTAACACTCGCCGAGCTTTTAAGCTCCCCAGGATATACCGTCTCACTCTGCCAGAAGTTTTTTCCTCGTTCAAGTGCATGAAAGTCCCCATTTAGAAATTCCTATATTCTGGATTACTTGCATGGCACACATCCACGACGCGTAGCTGACTTTTTTTTCATGTTTAGAAACGATGCCGGAAAAACAAGTAATGCTCATATACGGGATGTTTCCGTAAGGGCGTGCAAAAATGTAGAAGGACATAGACAATGCTCCACTGAACAATTTGAGGTATGGGACTTGGGGTCGGAAAAGCCAGCTTAAGAAAATATGGAAGTAAACTTGTATATCGCTTTGTCTAACATTACTAAATGGCTCAAATGGCTCTGAGCACTATGGGACTTAACATCTGTGGTCATCAGTCCCCTAGAACTGAGAACTACTTAAACCTAACTAACCGAAGGACATCACACACATCCATGCCCGAGGCAGGATTCGAACCTGCGACCGTAGCGGTCACGCGGTTCCAGACTGAAGCGCCTAGAACCGCACAGCCACACCGGCCGGCCTAACATTACTGTTTCACAGCTTCTTTACAACTAACATGCTTGCAAGTTTACACGTACTGTGCTGTTTACTTACATGAACATTATGTCTACTTTAATAGTCCATAAGATGGCTCTTTTGTAGCGTATATACAGTGTCCCATGTCGTGAGAGGATGTGTATACAACGTGACGGCGCACCGCCTCACTTCAGTGTGGGCGTCCGCAGCCATCTGAGTCCTGTATTTCCTAGCAGCTGGATGGAAGGGAATGTTCTATTCCATGGCCTGTGAAGTCGCTTGATCGCTATCCCCCTGATTATTTCCTTTGGGGATATCTAAAGTCACAACGTATGAGACCCCAGTGGATACGGGGATGGAATTAGATGCCAGAATTGTAGCTATCTGTGATGTGATTCGAAATACACCAGGAAGGACGTACCACGAAGGAATTATCTGAATGGCATGCAAATCGGTAGAGGTGATGTACACATACAGATAAACAAATGGTTACAATTTCAGAAAAAAACACGATGATTTATTCAAGCGAAAGGGCTTTGCAAACAAAGAAGTCAAATACTCGTTGGCCCATTTCTGGCCATTACACAAACAGTTATTCGGCTTGGTGTTGGTTGATAGGTTTTTCGGATGTCCTCCTGACGAATATCGTGCCTTATTTCGTCCAAACGTCGCGTGAGATCTTTAAAATCCAAAGACGGTTGGAGGGTCGTCCTTAATGCTGCAAACTTTCTCAATTGTGGAGAATGTAGGGTTTGGTAAGCATGAACTCAGCCAGTAGAAACACTCGCCGTGTGTGGGCGGGCGTTATCTTGCAGAAATGTAAGCCCAGGATCGTTTTCCATAAACGACAACGAAACGAGGCGTGGAATATCGTCGACATAATGCTGTGCTGTAAGGATGCTGTCGATGACGACCAACTCCTACCACTACTACTACAATTACTACTAACTGCGGTACCTCATCAGCTGATGCTGATCCAGAAGGAAGTCGATCGATGTCGATCACAGGTGACGATACCCAGACGTATTACTTTTCGTTTGGAGCAATCGTAAGTTTCTAGTGATGAGGAGGTTCCGACAGCAGCTCTCTAATTGTTCCGTGACCAAGGAGCGGAATTCTGTCATTGATGAAATGAACGACTGGCAGAGCATTCCGATTACTGTTGACAGACAGTTGATGACTATGGCCGGCCGCGGTGGCCAAGCGGTTCTAGGCGCTTGAGTCCGGAAGCGCGCGACTGCTACGATCGCAGGTTCGAATCCGGCCTCGGGCATGGATGTGTGTGATGTCCTTAGTTAGGTTTAAGTAGTTCTAAGTTCTAGGGCACTGATGACCTCAGATGTTAATTCCCGTAGTGTTCAGAGCCATTTTAACCATTTGAACTTGATGACTATGCTGAAGAATACTGTGTGGGGCCGGTAAGATGCGCCGACAGTGGCGAAGAAATCGGCCGTTAAGAAAAAGGTGCCACTTCATCGTCTCGACATGGGTTGTGGAGGTTGTGGTGACTGGAATCGCGCTTCGAACCGTTACTGAAATAACCATATTAACAATAGTCATCTGTTCATTTTGATACAGGGGATTAACTGCATCCTTTAATGACGTTGTTGGCTGCAAGACGCGCCGCGCAACAATTTGAGTAACTCCCGGTCGGGGAGATGTGAGCAAACGGTGCTCGCGTCAGCTCAGCCGCCGAAGACTGACGCCGCTATATGCCGCTATCGTGTGTCAGGCGCAGCGCTTTATGGGCCCCTGTTTCGTGGTTGCAGCGTACCGCACTAGCAAAAATGGTGTTTAAACCATAGTCCCAGAGAAGTCGGAGGCATAAGCCTGCATTCTGCGGCGAGTAGCAACAATGAGGGACCTCAATGAGGGACCTCAATGACTGGCGAATAACACCTGGGCAGGCCCTAGCCAAAGAGCCAGCCGTCGTGACGGAGCGGTTCTAGCCTCTTCAGTCCGGAACCGGGCGACTACTGCAGCCGCAGGTTCGAATTCCGCCTCGGGCATGGATATGTGTGATGCCCTTAAGTTAGTCAGGTTTAAGTAGTTCTAAGTCTAGGAGACTAATGACCTCAGATGTTAACTCCCATAGTGCTCAGAGCCATTTGAACCATTTAAGCCTAGCCATGGCTGCAATATGTGACCCACCAGGAAGGCGGTCACCAGCAGGAGATAGTCACCTGGCAGGTGGTCCAGGAGTGCGAAGCCAAATTGTCTGCATACGGTCTCCAGCACAGATGGATGCCTACAATTACCAGAGATGAAGCCCTTGGAAACTGACTGGATGCTTCATCTGGCACTCTAGTGGTCTTCACCTCAGAGTTAATAGCTGGTGATTAATATCACATACACACCTCGATACGGTCATGCGCAGAGAATGTCAGTGTGCTTCTGAGAACGTCTAAGAATGAGGCTCCCATTTTCAGGGTAGGGGGGGGGGGAGGGGGGTGCGGGGAAGAGAAACAATTTGAGAGCATGCTGACCAGGGCTTCCCCAACATCAGCAACCCCACTCCACAAAGGAGAATAGGCTGCAACTGCCAGGTGTCGCCTGTGGATGGCACTGACTTCATTTGGTCTGACCTTGCTGTATAGTGAAGTCCTTCAGCAGCCTAGCCAGAGCTGCAATATTGCCCAATTTCATCCTTCAGAGGCGCTGGCTACTTCTGAATGAGTGCTTTTTCAATCCGAATAGACCTATCTATGACTTCATAGCAGGACCGAGCGAGGTGGCGCAGTGGTTAGACACCGGACTCGCATTCGGGAGGACGACGGTTCAATCCCGCGTCCGGCCATCCTGATTTAGGTTTTCCGTGATTTCCCTAAATCGCTCCAGGCAAATGCCGGGATGGTTCCTTTCAAAGGGCACGGCCGACTTCATTCCCCATCCTTACCTAATCCGATGAGACCGATGACCTCGCTGTCTGGTCTCCTTCCCCAAACCAACCAACCAACCAACCATCATAGCAGGACCTCCGGCTGAAGCTCGCTTCCAAAGTTGGAAGTTTATCAACGTGAGAGAATCGTGGTGCAACAGCTGTAATGTATCTGCGTCTCTTTGTAGTGCAACTCTCAATAAATTTTAGTTGGAGCGCCGTAATTGTGTGTAATTTCCTTTTTGAATTCCCCTCGAATTTCATCCTTCGATGCTCCACGTTATTCGGGAAGACTGGTTCACTTGGCGTACACATTGTTTGCGGAAGTGTGCATTTTCGCTGTTCAGATGAGGGGCACTTCGGAATTCACTTTTATATCAGCCTCTAAATACCTGCAATTCAATAATTTTTTCGTCCGATGAAAGAAAAAGTCATTCAGCGCCAAGTTAGGAGAACACAGAGGGCGAGGCCCACTGTGATTGGTGAAATATGCAGCTGGTTTTATTCTGTGATGAAACGGAATGCAGCCATCTTTATGTAGCTAGAGGAAACCATCGGGCAGCTTCCAGAGCACTTCGTCTCGAAGGACACACGTCAGGAGACTTTGACATTAAATTCCTGTGACGTTTATCCCCTAACGAGCAGGACATCGTGGCAGTCCAAACCTAACATAATCTTTACCGATGGAGGTTGGGTCTTCAGCTTTTCCTGCAGTGCTGAATCCAGATGTTTACCCTTGTTTCTTTGTTCGCTTGCCTAATAACCGTTGGGATGGACTCACTGTATATTTGGAGTCTGTTCTTTCAGATCTGTCTGAAATAACAGACACAATTTTGATCCTGCAGCCACTATGAATAAAACAGAAAGGTATTAAGGATGTTAGCTGCTAGTCGACATTGATTTATGTCAATGGGGTAAGTTGAAAATTTGTGTTGGAGGAGGATTCGAACGTGGCTCTGCTGCTTATTAGGCTGATGTGTTGACCACAGCGCCATCTGGTCACAGTGCTCAGAACAAGCGCACATACTACCCCACCACGCCTCCTGTCAGACTCAGATCCTCAGCTTACATGACACACTACTGATGTAGTGCCCCTGCTCATTAGCCACATTACTCGCGTCATCTTGCTGATTCCCATAATTGACTGGATGGCGTAGTGGCCAGTGTATCTGCCTAGTAGGCAAGGGACATGTGTTGAATCCCATTCCAGCACAAATTTTAATTTGCCCCAAACTTTTCAAGTTGCCACAAACGAGAAATTAGCTACGTCTATTTATTTTTTTCGAAGTACTTTATTTTCAAATAGATAATAATAATTAATAATTAAAAGCTTTACTTGCACAGCTACCGTTTTAGCATACCGATATTCAAAAAGAACTTCAGATCTTAAAAATGATTTTTTTGTCTTTTTAAATTTTATTTGGAGGAAAAAGTGTAAGTATGGGTACTTCTTTCGCTTTTGAATAAAACACAGTTACTTGTGGAAAAATTCTAAGTTTTTTGATCTTAATTAACAACTAAAAAAGTTTAATAAATGTCAATGACAATTGTCAATTACTTCTCTTCAAAAACGAAAATTCACTTACACCTCGTAAAATGGAACAAAGAAATTGGGTGCAAATATGGGCCTCCACAAAAGGGTACAAGATATATTTCAAAATATTTTCATAAAATTGGGTAAAACAATTCAAAGAGCAACTTGTTTATGCTTAAGCATTTTGAACAACTATCAAGTCTAAAATAATTACAGGAATTGCAAACGTAAATAGCTCTTTCGGCCTGGCACCAACTGAGAGCGCCCGCATTCGGCATATTACAAACCATACATAACACATTTAACCCACACTTTCCTCCACTGTCTTGAGAAGACTTTTCGTCACAAAAGGTGGAAGTTAAATTGCTTGAGCTTGATGTACGCATATGGTTGATTCAGAGCATTATCGCTATCGACAATGGAAGTGGCGCAGGAGTCTGATGAGTCCGATGATGAATCAGATCGTTTCAAGAACGAATTTTCTTCTTCTGAAGGCCTTTGAACTTTCCATCTCTGTCTGCACATCGGCCTCTCAAGAAACCTCATAGACCTCTTCTTTAGGTCACCTTTGTCAAGCGACTTGGTCATCTATGACCTTGTGTGGCGTTCCAGTAATGAGAGAGCCAGTTGCTCATTTTGCATTCCCGAATGGAGGTCCAGTTCTTAATTTTTCGTTAGGTTTTCGGAGAACAGCGGTCTTTTAAACTATATAAAATTAGCGGAAAACAATCTAGATCGATATGGTTATTTTATTCAAAATGACCTGTTTCGGCCTAGTCTTAGACCATCTTCCTAATAGCACCATCACCTGAAGTTGACGATGTCCATAAACAACTACAACAAGTTTAATAAATGTCAATGACAGTTGTCAGTTACTTCTCTTCGAAACCGAAAATTCACTTACACCTCGTAACGCGACTGTGGTCTACTGAGTGTTCTGGACATCGTCATTTTCAGGTAATGGTACTATTATGAAGTTGGCCTAGGACTAGGCCGAAACCGATCATTTTAAATAAAACAGCCATTGCGATCTAAACTGTTTTTCACTAATTTTACACTTCTTCTTAATCTTGCAGACATTAAATATGTCGAACGGTGAAACTGTTCCAACAAAAAAAAGTGGCTCTGAGCACTATGCGACTTAACTTCTGAGGTCATCAGTCGCCTAGAACGTATAACTAATTAAACCTAACTAACCTAAGGACATCACACACATCCATGCCCGAGGCAGGATTCGAACCTGCGACCGTAGCGGTCGCTCGGTTCCAGACTGTAGCGCCTAGAACCGCACGGCCACTCCGGCCGGCCACACCAACATACACTCCTGGAAATTGAAATAAGAACACCGTGAATTCATTGTCCCAGGAAGGGGAAACTTTATTGACACATTCCTGGGGTCAGATACATCACATGATCACACTGACAGAACCACAGGCACATAGACACAGGCAACAGAGCATGCACAATGTCGGCACAAGTAAAGTGTATATCCACCTTTCGCAGCAATGCAGGCTGCTAGTCTCCCATGGAGACGATCGTAGAGATGCTGGATGTAGTCCTGTGGAACGGCTTGCCATGCCATTTCCACCTGGCGCCTCAGTTGGACCAGCGTTCGTGCTGGACGTGCAGACCGCGTGAGACGACGCTTCATCCAGTCCCAAACATGCTCAATGGGGGACAGATCCGGAGATCTTGCTGGCCAGGATAGTTGACTTACACCTTCTAGAGCACGTTGGGTGGCACGGGATACATGCGGACGTGCATTGTCCTGTTGGAACAGCAAGTTCCCTTGCCGGTCTAGGAATGGTAGAACGATGGGTTCGATGACGGTTTGGATGTACCGTGCACTATTCAGTGTCCCCTCGACGATCACCAGTGGTGTACGGCCAGTGTAGGAGATCGCTCCCCACACCATGATGCCGGGTGTTGGCCCTGTGTGCCTCGGTCGTATGCAGTCCTGATTGTGGCGCTCACCTGCACGGCGCCAAACACGCATACGACCATCATTGGCACCAAGGCAGAAGCGACTCTCATCGCTGAAGACGACACGTCTCCATTCGTCCCTCCATTCACGCCTGTCGCGACACCACTGGAGGCGGGCTGCATGATGTTGGGGCGTGAGCGGAAGACGGCCTAACGGTGTGCGGGACCGTAGCCCAGCTTCATGGAGACGGTTGCGAATGGTCCTCGCCGATACCCCAGGAGCAACAGTGTCCCTAATTTGCTGGGAAGTGGCGGTGCGGTCCCCTACGGCACTGCGTAGGATCCTACGGTCTTGGCGTGCATCCGTGCGTCGCTGCGGTCCGGTCCCAGGTCGACGGGCACGTGCACCTTCCGCCGACCACTGGCGACAACATCGATGTACTGTGGAGACCTCACGCCCCACGTGTTGAGCAATTCGGCGGTACGTCAACCCGGCCTCCCGCATGCCCACTATACGCCCTCGCTCAAAGTCCGTCAACTGCACATACGGTTCACGTCCACGCTGTCGCGGCATGCTACCAGTGTTAAAGACTGCGATGGAGCTCCGTATGCCACGGCAAACTGGCTGACACTGACGGCGGCGGTGCACAAATGCTGCGCAGCTAGCGCCATTCGACGGCCAACACCGCGGTTCCCGGTGTGTCCGCTGTGCCGTGCGTGTGATCATTGCTTGTACAGCCCTCTCGCAGTGTCCGGAGCAAGTATGGTGGGTCTGACACACCGGTGTCAATGTGTTCTTTTTTCCATTTCCAGGAGTGTATTTTCCATAACGCTCATTACCAAGGTGGGGAACTTTGAGCCCACACTAATATCTTCTTACGGTAGTTGTTGCTTAGTTATATTAGCAACACACTTTTTATGGAGACACTGATGTGAAAGAAGTGTTCAGAACGTGAAAATATCTCGTAGCATACTGTTAGCAATGTCAACGCATTATCAGTAACGTGTACTACCAACGGGCCGGGGCTGCTTTATGCCCAACTTACAAAATTTTAAAAATGCAAATTTCGTTCATTGTAGTTGACTTTCGCTCACAACATACTTTTTTTACCAAATAAGGATGTATAAGTAAGGTCCTGAACCGGAAGATATTGAATATGACATTTACTGACAAAAGTGACATCTACTACTAAAATTTTTGGTGAACTTTAACTAAAAATTTAAAACATTTATGAAACCAGATAGAATAATTAATTAAAAACAAGTAATTATGTTTTCAAATATGTAAAATATAAAGTAACTCACAGGATTACAATATTTTTAAAATGTTGGTATAAAATATTTCTCTCCCTTTGTATTGAGTGATTAACACAAAAGATGATGTAATTATGGACGTAACTTCAAATAGGGGCCCATATTTACATCAACCCCACATAAGCAACATAATGATTACATCTAACTTAACGGTGTCTGTAGCTGAATTTGTGCTTTTATAAGTAACTTGAGGTTCTCTTTTTCCGAATATCACTGGGAAACTGTTTAAAACTTACCATTAGGGCACGAAAAGAAAACGGTATCACATGCCTATCAAACGTTTGCAGTCCACAAAAAATTCACTTCGCACAATAACCTGTGCTGTAACCACAATGCCAGCCGCTATGACCGAGCATTTCTACCCGCTTCAGTCCCGAACCGCGCAGCTGCTATGGTCGCAGGTTCGAATCCTACTGCGGGCATGAATGTGTATGATGTCCTTAGGTTAGGTAGGTTTAAGGGGACCACAGCATAGTTCAAGTCGAAAAAAATCGAATTTCGGTTTTCATCATATTTTGATTGATTAATGTTTTATTTAAGTACTCTGAAAAGGGTTTTACTGAAAAAAAAATTTTTTAGCATTTAAAGAGCATTTTCCTACCACTTGTGTTTATGTGCCACGCCCACTTTTCTGTCAACGGCTTTTCTGCATATTTTTTTTATCTTTATATCCCCTACATTACAGGTTAGGATTTTTTTTTAACTCCCGAGTGTGTAGGCTATCCTTGGAATGCAACGGTTGATATTCTTTGGGTTCTGCTGTTTGTAAACAACACGCTTTCAAACACGCGATTAGTTTTGTTCAAGCGTGATTGCGAGTAGTTGTTATACTTACGTTTACAGTGCTTGTTTATGTGTGTTTTGTTGTGTTTATTGAAGATGACGAAACGTAAAGGCATTTTAAACAAACGACAATTTAGAAGAAACAAGTTTAGAAAGCTTTCTGTACAAGAGGTTATTTCGCCTGGCAACGATGTTATTAATTGTAATTCTTCAACTAGTGCATAATCAAAGAAGCTCTCACCATTTCAAGAGAGTTACAACGAATTTACTGTAAGTGACAAGGGGTGCAGAGACATTATTATAAATTTGAGAATATTATCAGATGTAATTTCTAAATTTGTACAATGTAGACAGTGCGGTTAGTGACAGAGTGTGAAAATTTGTGAGAGTGCCAGTGGGAGAAAAGACCGAGCAATTGCTTTGGATTTAATTTGCACTAAATGCTCAGCTGTGATTTCATTTATCAGTTGTTCAAAACCAGATGCAAGTGGCTCTTACAAAATCAATACTAGATTTTTTTATGCCTTACGATCCATTAGCAAGGGCATGGCTGCAGGGAGAACATTTCGTTCAGTGATGAAATTACATCAACCACCAAATAAATTCGAAAAACTGACTGCAATATTAGATAAAGCTGTATGTGAGGTCACTGAGGAAAGCATGAAACTGGTTGTTAGGGAAGCAGTGGAAGAAAATGATGGATGTTAGGATGTGGCAGTTGCACTTGATGGAAGTTGGCAGAAAAGAGGACATACTTCTCTGAATGGAGTAGTGACTGCCACGAGTGTAGACACCGGTGCAGTGTTGGATGTGGAGAAAATGTCTAAATGTTGCAAATGCTGCAAAGTCAATGAACATAAAGAACACAACTGCGTGGCTACTTTTAGGGGAACAGGTGGTGGTATGGAAGTTCATTGAGTACAACAAATATTTCATCGCTCCTTAGAAACAAGAGGCTTGCAGTACACCAAATATTTGGGCGATGGTGACAGTAAGGCATACAACAATGTCGTGAACCCTAAGCCATGTGGAGATGCTATTATTAGCAAAATAGAATGTGTAGGCCATGTCTAAAAACGTTTTTGAACAAGGCTAAGAAAACTGACTATTGATATGAGAGGAAAAAAATTAGAAGATGGAAAATTGTTGACCGGACAGGGTCGATTAACTAAAACTGATATAGAAAACTTGCAGGTATACTATGGGCAGCCAATTAGGAGAAATAAAGAAAATCAGTCCACTACTGATCATAAACCATATCATGGATTGTGTCCAACAGAAAAAATTTCGAGGTGCAAGTAAAATGGGGCTCAGGCAACTGAAGAACCTTATTCTCACCAGTATTCTCTTCCTGCTGCTGTTATTACAGCAATTAAACCTATTTTCAGAGACTTGGATCATCCTGACCTTCTAAAGAAATGTCTGCATGGGCAGACACAGAACCCAAATGAATGTTTCAACAGCATAATTTGGAACCGCCTTCCTAAAACTGTATTTGTAGGCATGCACAAAATGAAACTAGGAGTTCATGATGCTGTTATTACATTCAGTTGTGGTAATATTGGAAAGTGTTGGGTACTGAAAAAGCTGGGAATTAATCCTGGTGAAAATATGGTCACTGGACTAAAAATGCAATAAAATGAGGATAGCCGATGCAGACAGGTCTGCATCTAATATGACCAAGAAAGCAAGACAAACGTCCAGGAAGGTGAAAAAGAAGCTGGAAGACCTTGTAGAGGCCAAAGAAGGGCCATCATATGTAGCAGGACAGTTTTAATTAACTGTAAGTACCAAATTTCAAAAGTTTTTTCTTACAATTTCCCGAAAACTAATATTTGCAGTACATATGTCCCATTATATCAGAAACTATCATAGATAAATGAATGAAATGTTCAGAAACTGTGCATAACATAAAAAGCCACCTCTGCTACTACATTCATTAATATTCCCCTATTAGGAAGTCCACAAAAACATTTTTTGCAGAAAAAGATTGATATTTCTTGTTAATCAATTTAAAAAAGTATTTCTTAATAACTATAAAATGTATAAAGTAAATTTTGGTACAGTTGACTCTATTAGCATCATGTAACACACAGTATAAATATTAAGGTAATTATGAAATAGTTTTTTTCAGAAATGGGTCAAATACTTGCCTAAATTAACATGAATTAGATAGGCAAGTAGTTCTAGGTCTAGGGGACTGATGACCTCAGATTTTAAGTCCCATAATGCTCAGAGCCATTTTTTGTAACCACACTACTTGAAACAATGCTTCCAACTGCTCACTGTCATCTTCTGTCGACAATAAAAGCCATTTACAGTCCCGGCCACCAGACAGCAGCACTTCCCCTCATGAGCAGGGGTCCTGACATTTACATCAGTGCCCGATTTAACACCCTCTTCCGTATTTGCGTCTTATCTGCGATGCGCTGCCTAGAAACAAAAGCAAGCCCTACAAAAGCTACTGCAAGCATAATGATGAGAACAAGAAAAGAAAAATTTCATTAATTAAATTATTAAATCGATTGTACTACAGGATTCTGAAATTAATCTAGCTCTAAACCGAAACTATGTTCGTTTTTCCAAAGCGTAATCTTAAGCTCTGCTTCTCAGTGAGACGTGCTGCCGATATTGTGGCGTTTCTCGTTATCTTAGGGGCTGTGGCTGGAAAATTCCCTGGTTGCTGATTGCCCTAACCTCCGTTTTCAAGGCACTCAGATAATTATATACTTCCATCAAAAGTGTCCTAATACACAAAATTCCTGAAATTATGCGAAGAATAAATGACTTCTCTTCTTTCGTTTGTGCCTTTGTCCCACCACTCTTCAGGGTCGGCACTGTTATCTTCGAATTTGTCAAGGTTACATTTAAGGGGTAGCTGGATGCCCTTCATACGTTCTTTAAAATAACGAGACCGACGAACTTTAACGTATATTCTTGAAACTAAACATGAGAAGCACTGCACCATGTAATCCGTGGGTAACTCTTAAATATTTCAGTCAGTATCTCATATATATTGTAAAAGCGAATGTTTGTGTGTGAATGTATTTCACTCTGAAACGACTGGATGGATTAGGAATAAATTTAGCATGGAATTAGTTTATACCCTGAATTAACGCACGCGCTACTTTTAAAAGCGTGAATTATAAAATATTTATTGATTTTAAGAATATAATGCGAAATGGGGAACAACAATTAGTCTTAGAAAAGGCTATTTTCCTTTTTCAATTTTTGCACTGTATTGTATTGTACAGTATTGTAAGACGATTCAACGTAGTGATGCGATGTTTATACAGTCCTCAAAATGTTTCATCCATACTTCCATACAAACAACGTAATGAATACAATGCTTATACAATACTCAGAGTGATTAATCCGTAGTTCCATACAAGCTCGTTGTATTTTAGCCACTGAGTGTAAGGCGTATCCTATAGCTTCTGAGACGCTGAAGACTCACAACAGTGATGTCATTTAAACGTTGTTCGACAGGGAGACTTCGTGACATTACATGTAGAACGTGGTAGGCTTTTAGCGAGGCCGGAATTGATTATTATATATACAAACCCAGACAATTATAATTTTTTCCGTGCTAGGCACGTCACAAACAGTCGTAAAATTAGCTATTCCATTTCCTGGCACATTTTGTAATTCACTCCTCGGTCGAGTAATTTTTTCCCCTTTGGTATATGACTGAGTTGTAAGCAACATGTATTCATTCCGCTTTCCTCATCGTCTCAGAATTTGGTGGTTTTCTTTTTCTCGATATTGCACGGTTTGCTGGGCCGCAAGCGCCTCGCGCCTAGTTACCTCCAAGAGACCACTCTTCTGATGGCGCACACGCGTAGACAGTGAGTGTTCAGATTAACATTTCTTTATAAATAACTGTTTCACAGCGGGTAACGCGGAGGGTCGCAGCTAGTTTATAATAACTTTGCTCAAATAAACTGGCTAGGCAAAATTAATATTGCGTCAGCCTGGTACGCATACAGAGCAACGAGGGACTCAAAAATAGTTAAAATCAAATGTTCATTAAATAGTGTTGGCCTCAGGACTTCTCTTTCATTCCCTTAAGTCACGCTGATGACAACACCCAGCTGCTACAAGAGATACCTCACTCCCAACCGGTGAAAATACTGCGTGGCGGGATGTTACTTTAAGAAAACACTTTTTACACATATTAATACAAGGTTAATCACTCACTTGTAGATTAATTTGTTGCTCAGCAGTATGTTTCGACACAGACATAGCCTTGCTTTTTTTCCTTTATTGAAACTTCATTCCCCTGCCCCATATGGGCAGGGATGGGCTGGCAGCGGTACAGACCACCTCTCTTCAGCCAATTGGCTTTACAGAAATACAAAAGAGTGATTGCATAAAAAGGGGACATAAAAAGGCGGACATAAAAACCACAGTAAATGGAGATGATCGGAGTTAAAATATACACTAAGATGGCGGCATGCACTGGGGGACAGTTAAAAAATCGACATAAATATAAAAGAACACAGCTGGCAAATGAAAGTGCACTTAAAAACCACTGGAGGCAAACACAAGTCAAAAGTCAGACACAGGATAAAAATCACGTGGAGCAAGACACAAAAAAAGCCACCAGAAACGACGGAGCACTCATGAAGAGTAAAAAACCGCTGGTAGGGCTGGTAGGGGCCTGCCGAGTAACTGGAGGCTGCAGAGGAGTGAGAAAGAGGGGAGGAAAATGCAGTGGGGGGGGGGGCTGTGGCGTGGAAGAGGAAAAAAAAGGGGGCGGGCAGGAGGCGCACCAAGAGACAGGAGACAGGCAGGGCGGGAGATGAAGACAAGGCAAGAGGGAGTTCAAAGACACTGAAGGGGAGCACGGGAAAGGGAGGGGGTGTAAGATGGGGAAAGCTGCTCAGGAGAAGAGAGGAGGAGGAGAGGGAGCCCTGAGGAGGAGACAGGAGGAAGGTAGAGTTCGTAGGAGGGGTAGATGTCAGGGTGAAGCTCATCATCTGGGGGCGGGGGGGGGGAGGTGCTGGGAGTTGCATTGGGAAAAGAGGTGGAGGATGTGTAGATGGAGAGAGGGTGGTACCAACCGTAAAGGCGCGGCAGTGGGCTGGGGGTGGAGGGGAAGGATGACACCAATGGGTGGGGGCGATCGAGTCAGCGGACAATACACAGGGTGTGCATGTGTTCAAGGAAAAGGAGAAGGTGGGGGCAGGGGATCAGGCTGTAGAGGATGTGTGTGGGGGATGGAAGTCAAATACGGAAGGTGAGGCAGAGTGCATGGCAGTCTAGGATTGGGAGGGCTTTATAGAACCTGGGATGGGCAGAAATCCAAGCGATGCTGGCATTACAAACGATGGGGCGGATTAAGGATTTGTAGGTGTGAAGCATGGTGGAGGGATGCACTCCCCATGTCCAGCTGGACAGGAGTTTCAGGAGGCAGAGTCTGTTGTGGGCTTTGTGTTGGATTGTAAGGAGCTGGGGAGTCCAGGTGAGGTGGCGATCGAGAGTGAGGCCAAGATATTTGAGGGTAGGAGTGAGGTGGATAGGATGGCCATAAATGGTTAGGTAGAAATCATAGAGACGAAAGGAGTGGGTGGTGTGGCCTATGACGATCACCTGGGTATTGAAGGGTTTGACATGAAGGAACCACTGGTTGCACCAAGTGGTGAACTGGTCAAGGTCGGTTTGGAAGGTACGTAGGGACTATTGAAGGGTAGCATAGAGTGCTAGGAAGGAGGTGTCATCAGCAAATTGGCGGAGATGAACTGGCAGTGGAGATTTGGGCATATCAGCAGTGTACAGGAGATAGAGGATAGGGGAAAGGATGGAGCCATGGGCCACACCAGCAGTGGGATAGAAGGTATGGGAGTTGGAATCGTGAATAGTGACATAGGAAGGACAACAGTAGAGGAAGGAGGCAACGAGGCAGACGAAATTGATAGGGAGAGCATAGATCTGGAGTTTGAAGATGAGCCCGTGATTTCAAACATGGTTGTAGGCGTTCTGGAGGTTGAGGGAAATAAATATTGAGAAGTAATGGGAGAAATCAGAGGGGGTTTGTTGGGTTTAGGGAACAGCAGGACATGGGAAGTCTTCCCCAGGACAGGGTAAAAGCCAGTGAGAGGAGGACATTGTACAGGGTAGCAAGAACAGCCAGGAAGGAATGGGTGGATTCCTTGAGCAGGCAGTAGGTGATGCCATCATGACCGTTGGTAGTGTTGCATTTGGAGCAGAGGATGAGTGTGGTGTTGCGTGCAGTGATGAGAGTGTTGATGTCTGACAGGGGTAACTGGTCCAGGTACTGGAAACCAGGGGTGAGCAGTGGGACAGAGGTATCAGTACAATCAAGGATGGTGGGGAAGAGGGATTAATCAAAATGGGGATCGTCAGGAATGGAGAAGACGTCGGAGAGGTGGGAAGCAAAATGATTAGCCTTACTGAGGTTGTCAGGGAAGGGGCGATTGTCATGGAGGATAGGGTAATGCAGGATGGGATGGCTACCAGCAAGGCAGTGGGAGGCTGGCCAGTACTTTGGGGAGTTGACAGGGAGGGTAGAGTTGAGATGTGTGCATGTATGGCGCCAGTCCCAGTGTTTTTTGGATGTAAAGAGGTGGCGGTGAGAACCGGGGCAGCGGGCAGGAGCGACGGCGTGCAGACGGATGAAAGGACAACAGCAGCCGGCAGACCGACACACAGACAGACGAACGGAAGGACGGACGGACAGGGGGCTCTTCCAAAGCGACGACTACACTCTGACTGTAGGCCAGGCTTGGGACTGAGGGAGGGAAGTGAGGCCAGCACACTAAGTTATGCTGCAATGTACTGTGGGAGTAATAACATAAAACTACCACCAAGGGTAAAAAACGTCCTCCTGCCAGATATAAATAGTGGAGCGCAGACAGCAACAGACAGAAGCCATCAGAAAGCAGTTCAGATCTGAGGACAGACGTGGTCTGTGTCAAAATGTTCAGTCTTCATAGGTGACGGTTCCGGAAGTCTGTTCCAGTTTGCAAGAGTCATCCGTTCGCCACCACATGTCAGCTTCAGCTCTGGAGGTCGGCCCGAGTTCGGTCGGCACCATGGCTGACTAACTACAGCGCGAACTTCCAGCAGGACTGGCCGCAGCGCGGTCTTGGTCACAGGGGACACCGGGCACTGACGCCCGGACCTCACGGCAACCCGGCCCCACGGCGCGTGGTCCGTCCATGACGGGACCTCGCGGATATCGCGACTGACGGGATTCCCAGCCGCCGGTGCAGCGGGCGTCGGCAGCTGACCTCACGGCGACGAGTTCATCTCAAACACAGGGCGTCCTGGCTTCAGCAGAGCAACTAGTGGCCTGAGGCTTCCGAGTGCGAACAGCGGCGCGCGTTGCGCGCATTGCTGGAGAATCTACACAGCAGCAGTCAGGCGGAGGGATCCGCAGTGCTGGGCAGCGACGACGAGGGATAAATTGCAAAGAAAGTTCAATAAATAACTGTAAAACTCCATGCCATCTCCCATCTCAGTCTTTGGCGCAGCCACTGTGTTTGCTGCTAACAAATGATTTAGAAGTCGCAACAAGTAGCAAACGGCCATATATATATATATATATGTGTGTGTGTGTGTGTGTGTGTGTGTGTGTGTGTCGGATGACGGGATGTTTCAACACACAGAATTGTCGAATATGGGAAACGGAAAATCCAAGCGCAAATGAACCAGTACCACTTTATCCTGGAAAGGTCACCGTGTGGTGCGGATTTTCGTAATCATTTATCATAGGGTCATATTTTTTTTTGAAGAGACAGGTGCATCTGATCTTGTTACTATACCGTCACTGCTAAGCGCTATGAGTGTCTTTTGTGTAACCACCTCATTCTAGCTCCATAACAGCATTGATGTGTGAATGGGATCGTTTTTATGCAAGATGGAGCACCTCCGCATATGGAAAACGCAGTTAAGCAGCTGTTGAAGCACCGTTTCGGAAATGCTAGAATTATCAGCCGCCATTTCCCTACAGCCTGGCCGCCTCGATCACCTGATCGTAATCCGTGTGTATTCTGGTTGTGGGGCTATCTGAAAGATGTTGTGTTCAGTGATCCGATTGCAAACTTAGCTAGCCCATTCTGAACGTGACCAAGGAAACACTTCGATCAGTTGTGGAACACGCTGTTTCTCGAGTTCAACTTGTTGCAGGGAACAGTGGACAGCATATTGAACATGTTTTGCACCAGTTAAACAGAAATTAGTAATCCGATTTGATTTTGATTGATCCTGTTTATGTGGTTTTTGGGCTCAGGACAATTAAAACTGATGTGATGGATGCTTTTTATAAGATTTTTGGCCTCAGGACAATTAAAAACCGATGTGATTGATGCTTTTTATGCGGTTTTCGGCCTCATGACAATTAAAATCCGATTTTTCCACATACGATATGATATGACCTTTCCGTGATGGATGACGTTACGTATCTAACAGTATCACACCTGTATTCGCATGCACACTCAGTACTACAGTTCCTTTAAACGTTCACCTTAGGTATTGTATCATTCATTTGTCATTTGTAGTCGACCAGTATTAAATTATGATGCTTACAACGCCATCTATTGTTACATTTCATAATTAAGGTTTTCCACCTTCTCCAATAACATTCCGTTGCAATTTGACATCGTTCTGCCCAGCGGTGTTATTTCTACATGCGGTTTGACAGTTTAACTTTGATTATGATCACTCTCTTATAAATAAAGTTAGAATTTTGATTCTGAACCTTAACTAAAAACTAGTAGTTGTTTAAAGAGAAGCGTCACTTTCGCTTATTTATTATTTACTGGAACCGTCGCCATGTGAAATTTAATCGTTAAACTATTAATATCTCGCAAGATTAACGTAAAATTTCAAAATTAGTGATGGATATCGTTTTCCTATGAATACGTTCAGCAATATGGAAGGCAAAATTATGAAAACAAATTGATTCTTGCTTGCTTAATTTTTCGCTTAAGTGATGGTGTAAAATTTTAATAAAAATTCTCTTAATCATGCAGAGTGAAGACACAAACACAGTTTTCTCCCTTCAGGACTGCTGACAGATTTCTTTAGCTAACAGTATCATTCCTTCAAACGGAATAAACGCAAGGTAAGGTTCTATTGAATCACGCCCCAGTGGTAACTGTATTCGGGATTAGTCGATATAATAAATTCATCTCAGTAATGACTAAGGCAAGGAGTGCCGTATTGTAAGTAAGTTGTAAATCCAAAGTCATTACATCAACCACTACAAGTAATTTTCACGATATTAGCTTGTATTTACGCAGAGATAATTCGCGTGTAGCATCACGGAAGCGTAAGTGAGCCATGCGAATGTAAAGGCGTGACACGATACCCGTAAATTAAAGCCTCATTTAACCGAATCCTTCGAAAGTATATCCACTTATATTTAAAACAGTAGCTCGAGTGGAGATTTAAGCAATAATCACACACAGTTTCTGACATCAGAGCCAGGGAAACGCCAGTGCCTATGCGGTACCACAGTTCGTATCACGCCATGCATCTGTGGCCGTAAACGACGCCATTTATCCGAATCAAGGATCGCGAGCTGACTATCGATTATTACGTGGGTACGCTGCGATATGGATGGAGCTCCCATCATTACTCCCAGTATTGGCGAATTCATCGGCTAAATGCATACAAGTGGCTTCGTTGCTGGTGAGTGTTCCGTGAACGTATTAACGGCCAACTCAACACGAGTGGCACTACACGTCACAGTTGTTCCGCGAGAACTGATTAAACTGCAGCTTAATGGCCTCTGGAACCGAAGGATGCCTCTGTTCCTACTGACTTCTTGCGCCTAGTATACACATAGAAACAATCATTGTAGCTGTTTCCTGTTTAAAATCAGGGATTATACTACAACACTGAAGTTCACTGCTGTGCTCGTTTGTCGGAAAATCAATTGTTCCAATAATTCGCTGAGTTTATTGTGGTATTCACATAGGCGTTTTAGAACCAGCGGCTATCACACATATGATTGTTAAACAGAATGTAAGCCTCAAGATCCTCGTAAGATCATCTCTAATAATTGCATATATGATGTGCCTTGTGTCTTATAAATAATTTATAAAAAATGGTTTTACCCAACAACTGACTCACAAGGAATGAACATGGAAATTTTCTTGTATATATTTTCTATATTTACTGGCAAACATGAAATAAATCGGACAGTAATATAAAGAATTTTACATATGTTTTATTTTATGTAATTCCCATGTAAATTTGAAGTGTTTAACTTCGTTTAAATATTATATAAGTAGTATTATAGAGGGCGCCATACAACCAATCGATGTGTTCTCCACACAGCCTAAGTTCATTATACAGTAGTATTCAAAGAACTGTGACTGACGCCCGAACAACAGGGACTTAGATGCATTGAGAATAGAAAATAGTGTTATGTATTATACAAGCCATATAACTTATGCCAGTAGTTGTAACGTTTTATTATATCATCTGACTATGTACTTCTTGTATTTTTAGCACTGAAAATGGCTAGCTGCTAGCCAAAATCTGGATTTGCGTGATAAAATCTGAAAAACGATGACAGATCGCTGCACTCTATAATTTATGTCACAGTCGCTGAGTGCACCCACTTTCCAAATGGAAGGTAACCTGATGAATTTGTATTGAGCTGACATTATTCTGAGTTTACTGGTGAAATGTAATACTGTTACCTCATTTCATGAGTTTGGAACTTTCGTTTTGAGCTCTTCTTGTAGCAGAGTAGACTTGGTTTTGAAGTTTTAAAATAAACAGGTTTTTTTCAGTAAGATAGTTTGTGGGTGTAATGAAGTTTCTTGTGACGCGTGGTACTTGCGGATTCTTGCTTTATCTGTACCATAGAGAATACTGTGTTATGTCTGAGGAAAATGCATGATATGACTTTTTGTAGGTTCATTTCGTGAAGTATGCCATTAATTTTATAAGCGTTGATTACTGCTGAGTTTATTTTTGATAAAATATCGTGTATGAGTGGTTCTGAATAGAGAAAGGTATTATTATTGGGAACAAGTTTAACTCGCAACAGCCGGCCGCGGTGGTCCAGCGGTTCTAGGCGCTTCAGTCCAGAACCGCGCGACCGTTACGGTCGCAGGTTCGAATCCTGCCTCGGGCATGGATGTGTGTGATGTCCTTAGGTTAGTTAGGTTTAACTACTTCTAAGTTCTAGGGGGACTAATGACCTCAGAAGTTGAGTCCCATAGTGCTCAGAGCCATTTGAACCATTTTTGAACTCGCAACATTTCTGACTCAGTTTGTTCTGCCAATTAGGAATCATCTTAAGGAGTGATAATTTCAGAGTTGTATGCATACAAATGAGGGCTCTAGGGAATAATTTACGAAGTAGATATCGAATATGATGAGGAATTTTGCTTAAGCATTACCATGTGAGGCTTACGATGGTTTTTATGGTTTACTGTCGTGCAATTATGGTATATTATCTGAAATGGATTATGATTTGTAGGAAATCATGCTTAAGGTTAATGAAACATGTTGTTCTAAGAAAGACGTACGAGACATGATATATGATTTAGTGAGGACGCATTTTTTCTTTCTTTTTTTTTCTTTGAAGCTACTTATGGAACAGGTCAAGGTAAGGAACGTACATTCTTTAAAGGAAGCAATCCACGGCAGTAGTAGATACATGGACGTTGTGCTTCTGTATACTTCGTTCGAAGGTAGAGTCACTAATATATTTTCTAGGGAGATTTTTCTTTTTTGTCATGAAAGGATTTCTGAGAGAGCAGTACCATTGAAGTTCTGTTGCTACTGACTAAATGTGTCATGACGTATAAGAGCTGTCGATTATGGAAAGAACACGAACTACAGTATGAGATACCAATCATGCCTGTTACATGCATTGTAACCTTCAGAAAACACGAAACGTACCTATATGAAACATTATTGTTTACAGATGACATATTTTCTTTTCACCTATTTGGAGATGAGAGTACCGATGTGGAAGTATCTGTCGAATAATGAGCATGGATGGTTTCACCATTATTTATTTTCTTCTTTTGAAATTTCTAGCTTTGTGATGCTATGGAAGAAAGGGGTGGTGAATGAAAATTTTTTCTCTACTTTTTATTGTTTACACTTATTGTGCTTTACGTTTTATGTGTGACATGATGATAATTGCATTTTTCTTTATTGCAGAACTAATAAAACCAAAATTCTATGCATTTGTGTGAACTAAACAGTATTTTCAGATCAGAGTGTAAGGTATGCAGCGATCGAGCTACTTTCTAACAATACGATGTTGGTCTGTTATGAAGAACAAGATATTCCAGAGGGGCCCAGTTGTGTTTAAACATTACTCTATGGTTGGTATGGGGATATGTTCTGTTTTTTGACCACTTCTTTATGTTTCCAGCTTGTAATATCTTTACGCCGTAATGCAAGCTGATCTTCTACATTTTCTACGCATGTTGTAAATAATTATGAAAGATAAGTTACTTCAGTAGTTTAGTGTTTTTCTGTTTAAACAATTTTATTACAGAATTTCTCTTATGATAGTGAAGGTAGATGAGGATTCTCTTGCAGTAGTGATGCAGTGCTGACTCTAGAACGTTAAGTTAATTATTGTAAGACGATGACTTTTTCTCTTTCCACTATGCAATTCTGAAGCTCTAGGAAAATCATTTGCTTTATTTTCGGTCAATAACCAGTTTTCAGCTACTAATGAACAGTTCAAGCATACTTTTTTGAGTTGTATCTTAGAGTAAGTTATGCCTTTCTTACTTGCTTTGTAAGTCTTTTGAATGCTGTATTTTTTTGACATTGTGACTAACAGAAAAGTTGATATGAGACATCAAGCGATATTGACCTTGTGATGCTAATTGCTATTTTCTGTTTGATGACAATCATGTAAATATTACTACAATATTTTACACAGTGAGATATTTGTGCTATAATAATAGAGATTTACTTGTAATTATCACTTCCCCATATTCAATGGCCAAATTTGTAAAATGAATGTAATCACTATTCATATACCAACACTGGGATCTACGATAAATTGCAACATCTTGTAAAATATGTCGCGATTAATGTCTTTGGAGAAATCTATGTGTCTTTCAATTATGTTAAATGTTACACATTTTGCATTCTCTGCATCATAATATGGTCTTCATGGGGTACTGTGTACTGTATAATCAGAAAATGAATAATTATAGAACAAGTTTCCCACCATGTGGCTGGCCTGCATTTAATATTTACAACTTCATGGTGTGCTGTATACTGTATCATCAGAAAATGAATTTGTATAGGACACGTTTGCCACTATGTGGTTGGACATGTCCCTTTTCACATGCTATACATTTCATATTCAGGTGTATGTACCTTATTCGCTATAACTCATGTCTGTTATTATGTCATATATGAGACTTGTAAATTTCTGTGTCAATTAATTGATCCTCAGATACAGTTTCAAGGCTTTTATGATTTTATCATGATTGTTTAGTATTTAACAAGAAATACTTGTGCTTTATACAATGAGTACTGATTCCCTGAAGTATATTTACCTGAATATGGAAAGAAGTGACCCACTACAACATTTTGGTGTTGTTGTCAGTGGACATTGTGCATGCAGCTATTCCCTGAGTCTGCTTACACCACAAATTTGTTTGTCCTGAAATGAATGTACTAACATTTCGATGTGGTTGCCAGTGGACATGGTGTGAGTTGCCTCTGAGTCTGCTGCACCTAAAATAACTTTTTCCTTCCTTGATTTTCTAATGCCAGATGATTTTTAATCTCTGGAAACAACTTATAGTAATCAGAGTAATTATCTGCGCAATGATGCTTGTATATTACTTTTTTTCTTTTTGCAATATTTTCAATTCTACATGATTTTTTTGTACATAACTGAAGGGCAAGTTTACAGTCTTGGAGAACTATAAATAAAATTTTGTTATCTGATCATATGAAATACTATCAATGTTGTATGGACATGAGTGCTTACAGACACAAGATGATACTTACATTATTTTACCTGACTAGATCGGACAGCTAATCAATTTACAATTAGATAAATGACTTACATAATCTTATGCTTATATTTATGTATTTTACACTTTTTCTGAGACATCTGATGATTTTTTCACAGTTCTATTTGTAAGAAATTTGCGTTTCCTCTTTGCCAACATATTAGGCAAGAATCACCCCGGAAAATTCTTAAATGTGAGGGTGGGGGTTATGAAAATTGGAAGTCCTATGCTTTTTTTTTCTTAATTTGGTTACTGATTATGCTGTTACATGCATACACAAACTCTGAGTCTGATATATTATTATCGCAAGTGGTAGTGAGCGAACAGCTATTGGTAACAGTCAGACATAGCCTTGTGTGGAGAGAAGCTGTGGGACAGGAGAGGTCGTAGCCTGTGGTGACCATACTGGTAGTACTGAAAGTGATTTTGATAATAATGAAAGATTTTTGCTAGTTTGCCTTTTTGCTTGTTCTTGATTGTGCATGGGAAGGATTTTGTAAGATTTGTGTATGGATACATTAAAATTAATATTCCTATTTTTGTTGTGAACAGATATGTGATAATTGGTTATAGACATTGTGGAATAATTAAAGTTGTTACTAATCAGACTGTCCAAGGGAAACAAAAGGTCTCAGTAAAGTCTGTCACTGTAAGAATCTTCAGTTTTCGGAATATAGTAAATTAGAAATTTTCATTGATTCCTTTGATTTTTTATTCTCTTTAAGACTTGTTAACAAAACATCTCATTATGTAATTTCTATATGAAAAAACGAATAGCTGCATCATTAGTTGTGACAATGCATTACTCTCTCTGTGGATCACAGTTTTTAAAATAATTTTTAGCATGTTGCTGGTCACACAGTTGAAGCAGCAAGACGAGGTAAGTTGTTTTGCGTGCAGTAGCATTACAGTATAATTGTTAAGAAATGTTTGAGAATATTTTAAAGTTCACAGCCAGATATTAGAGAACAGATTTTTCATTTTTTTTCTATCAGAATACCGCCATGTCCAATAGTAGGAGGTTCAAGAAAACGTTTGAATACTGACAACTCTGAATAAGGGCTTTCACAATACAAGTTGTACAGCTGAATAGCAGATTTTATGGTAACGATAATAAAGTTTCATTATATTGTCTTGCAATTCATAGAGAGAAGTTAAAGATAGTAATAATATTGTCTGAGATAGAGCTTTAGACATTTCCGCATATCTGTCATCATACTAACAGTAATTACAAATTTTGACTGTAAAACTTTCAGTGTTGCCAGGGCAGGATTTCTTGCACAAATTGATATCTCGATTATGTCCCGTAAATGTTGTATGGAATTCATGTTGGGCAATCTGGGTGGCGAAATCATATGCGCGAACCTACAGTAATGTTCTTCAAACCAGACGCGGAAAATTGTGCCCCAGTGACATGGTGTATTGTCATCCACAAAAATCCCACCGTTGTTTGGGCCCATGAAGTCCATGACTGGCTGCAAAGGGTCTCCATTTCCGCATCATCTATTGCCTGAAGATGGCGCATTGAAGCGCCAAAGCTAGTTGCAACAACATATATAATATCACAAGGACGGCTGTACGCTTTTCATTTTCTCACCATAACTATTTCCAGTCAATATATGGTTTAGTTGTACAAGGTCACCCAATCAATTCCATGCAAATTCAGCCCACACCATTATGGCGCCGCCACCAGCTTTCGCAGCGCCTTGTTGACAACTGGGGTCCATGGCTTCAAGGAGTCTGGCACCTCACTCGACACCTGCCTCAGGTTTTACAGGCTGAAATCGGGGCTCATCCAACAAGGTCAGGGATTTCCAGTCACCTAATGTTCAGCCGATATGGTCAAGGACCCAAGAGTGGCGCCGCAGGCGAATCGTGCCGTTATCAAAGACATTCACGTCGGTCGGTTGGCACAGGCCATTAATGCCAGCTACATTTCGTCTCACTATCGTAATCGACACGTTCCTCGTGCATCCCACATTGATTTCTGCCGTTATCTCAGCACTGACAACTCTACAGAACGTCCACCGCTCTCTGTCGATAAGTGAAGACTATGATGAGAGGTAATGACAGCATTTTTCTATTCTTGGCGTGCTCTTCACACATTGGATTTCAAAATACTGAATTTCTTTACGATTTCCGCAACTGAATGTCCCATGCGTCTAACTCCAACTACCAGTGCACGTCGTGTGGCCATAATCACGTTGGAAACATTTTGACATAAATCACCTGCTAATGGTAGCGCTGCCAATGCTCTTTTATACCTTGTGTACGCGGTGCTACCTCCACCTGTATATCAGCAGATCGCTAACTCATGTCGTTTGTCACCTCATTGTATATTTTCCGTAAGGTCACTTCCAAGTCTACTTCTACTTACATACTCCGCAGTCTACCGTATGTAGAGGGTACCCGTACCACTGTTAGCCATTTCCTTTCCTGTTCCACTAGCCATCAGAGCGAGGGAAAGCGACTGTCAATATTCCTCCATATGAGCCCTAATTTTTCGTATCTTATCTTTGTGGTCCTCACGTGCAATGTATGTCAGAGGCAATAGAATCGTTCTGCAGTCAGTTTCTGATTCCAGTACTTTACATTTTATCAGTAATGTTCCTCAAAATTAATGTCACCTTCCCTCCTGAAATTTCTATTTGTCTTCCTGAAGCATGTCCATAACACTTGCGTGTTGTTCAGAGTTACCAGTAAAAAATCTAGCAGACCGCCTCTGATTTTCTTCAACGTCTTCCTTTCATTCACCCTGGTATAGTTTCCAAATTCTCGAGCAGTAGTGAAGAATAGGCCGCATCTTATATGCGGTTTCCTTCACAGATGTACCACAGTTTCCTAGAATATTACCAATAAACCGAAGTCGAATAAGATTAAGTGTAATGCCGTTAACTTTCAGCTGCGTTTGTATTCACGGTAGTATAGTGTAATGACGCAAACATACACTACTGACCATTAAAATTGCTACACCACGAAGATGACGTGCTACAGACGCGAAATTTAACCGACAGGAAAACGATGCTGTGATATGCAAATGATCAGCTTTTCTGGGCATTCACACAAGGTGGGAGCCGGTGGCGACATCTACAATGTGCTGACATGAGGAAAGTTTCCAACCGATTTCCCATACACAAACAGCAGTTGACCAGCTTTGCCTGGTGAAACGATGATGTGATGCCTCGTGTAAGGAGGAGAAATGCGTACCATCACGTTTCCGACTTTGATAAAGGTCGGATTGTAGCCTATCGCGATTGCGGTTGATCGTATCGCGACATTGCTGCTCGCGTTGGTCGAGATCCGATGACTGTTAGCATAATACGGAATCGGTGGCTTCAGGAGGGTAATACCGAACGGCGTACTGGATCCCAACGGCTTCGTATCACTAGCAGTCGAGATGACAGGCATCTTATCCGCACGGCTGTAACGGATCGTGCAGCCACGTCTCGATCCCTGAGTCAACAGATGGGGACATTTGCAAGACAACAAACATCTGCACGAACAGTTCGACGACGTTTGCAGCAGCATGGATTATCAGCTCGGAGACCATGGCTGCAATAACCCTTCACGCTGCATCACAGACAGGAGCACCTGCGATGGTGTACTCAACGACGTACCTGGGTGCACGACTGGCAAAACGTCATGATTTCGGATGAATCAGGGTTCTGTTTACAGCATCATGATGGTCGCATCCGTGTTTGGCGACATCGCGGTGAACGCACATTGGAAGCGTGTATCCGTCATCGCCATACTGGCGTATCACCCGGCGTGATGGTATAGGGTGCCATTGGTTGCACGTCTCGGTTACCTCTTGTTCGCATTGGCGGCACTTTGAACAGTGGACGTTACATTTCAGATGTGGCTATACCCTTCGTTCGATCCCTGTGAAACCCTACATTTCAGCAGGATACTGCACGAGGGCATGTTGCAAGCCCAGTACGGGCCTTTCTGGGTACAGAAAATGTTCGACTGCTGCCCTGGCCAGCATATTCTCCAGATCTCTCCCCAATTGAAAACGTCTGGTCAATAGTGGCCGAGGAACTGGCTCGTCACAATACGCCAGTCACTACTGTTGATGAACTGTGGTATCGTGTTGAAGCTGCATGGGCAGCTGTACCTGTACACGCTACCCAAGTTTTGTTTGACTCAATGGCCAGGTGTATTAAGGCCGTTATTACGGCCAGAGGTGGTTGTTCTGGGTACTGATTTCTCAGGATCTATGCACCCAAATTGCATCGAAATGTAACGACATGTCAGCTCTAGTGTAATATATTTGTCCAATGAATACCCGTTCATCATGTGTATTTATTGTTGGTGTAGCAATTTTAATGGCCAGTACTGTATTTTCGACACTCGTTCCCACAGCAGGCGACCAAATGTAATGTATGTTCTACGCCAGGACCAGCCATGACGTGACAAACTTCACACATATGGAGTGCGCGGGCCGCAGGTGGGGTACAGCTCGGCCTGTCTCTGCTTCCCGGGAGTACTTGATAAAGCGTGACATTTCATTTAGTAGTGCGGTGTGGCAGTCTTCGGTGGGCGCAACTCTCATCAGTTCAGTAGAGTCGTGGTATCAACGCTATTTACCCTTAGCTACTTGTTCGATGTATCAAGGATTTTTAAAGTCGCAGTAAATGTTTGCACAAAAAAGGAAGTCTAACGATCTATCGTCCCATACGTTGAAAAATGAATGGGCACGAAAGGAGATAAGGATGAGAATTCTCAGTACATATTACACAGTCACATGAGCGATGGGTACTTCACATTTGATAATAAACGGTATTACAATACCAGGCAAAGAGAATTTATAGGTTTAATTGGGAATGATAGAGCAAAATTTAACAATGATCAACAGACGAGTTCATTCTTCAGTGCATCAAGAAACACTTAGTTCTGATTTCTTTGGCAGCCCCTGAAGAAATGTTATGAATAGTGAAATTTTGGAGTCGCTTGTATTGTTCTGCTGTCACCTGTAGCTGTTTCCGATGGAACTGAACGAAGAGTATTGACCTTTTATGTATTACTGCAAAACACGTCTGTCAAGTGAAGACCCATTCCTGGTACGATTTTTCGATTATAAGCTAGCTGTTGCTGAATTTATGGAGCCAAAAGTAAGCCAAGAAGAAAAATTAGGACGTCCAGAATGGATTGTAGACCTCACATTTTAAGTTAATTTGACTGCACACTGCCAACAGTAACACATTACAGGGCGAGAAACAACTTCTTTGTGAAACTTTATGGCAGATTAAAACTGTGTGCCCGACCGAGACTCGAACTCGGGACCTTTGCCTTTCGCGGGCAAGCGCTCTACCATCTAAGCTACCGAAGCACGACTCACGGCCCGTCATCACAGCTTTACTTCTGCCAGTATCTCGTCTCCTACCTTCGAAACTTTAGAGAAGCTCTCCTGCGAACCTTGCAGAACTAGCACTCCTGAAAGAAAGGATACTGCGAAGACATGGCTTAACCACAGCCTGGGGGATGTTTACATAATGAGATTTTCACTGTGCAGCGGAGTGTGCGCTGATATGAAACTTCCTGGCAGATTAAAACTGTGTGCCCGACCGAGACTCGAACTCGAGACCTTTGCCTTTCGCGGGCAAGTGCTCAACCATCTGAGCTACCGAAGCACGACTCACGCCCGGTCATCACAGCTTTACTTCTGCCAGTATCTCGTCTCCTACCTTCCAAACCTTACAGAAGCTCTCCTGCGAACCTTGCAGAACTAACACTCCTTTCTTTCAGGAGGTATCGACGTTACTGTCAAAGTACGAGTCGTTTGACTGGTTTACCTTCTCCTGGTTAATTCTGTTACTCTGAATCATCCAAAAAGGTTACAGGATAAGAAAGGGAGGAGTACTACAATATCTCTTTCCTTCGATATTGAGGACATCACAGATGAAGATTAAGTAATACAATAAACCATTTCCGTATCAAAGTAACTACTCTGACTATCCCAACATTTATCTGAAGCGCGTCAGGAGTATGATCAACATTCTTTCCGATGACTTGTTCAGAGGCCAACAATGTCTTTCGGCCGTAATAGTATGATTCATGGATACAGTAGATCAATCACTTTCTTCAAAAAATCTAACGTGGCTCACTTAAGGTGGCCTTGAAATGTGGAAGATCATCTTCTGAAAGTATTTTTTTATCAATGGATGACACATGTGTTGGTGAACAATAAAGCTTAAAATACTGTCAAGGGAGGGGGGCTGGGGGAGGGGAGCACGAGGTTGGGATCACAGATTTACTTCAAACTTTGGTAGGCCATTAAAGCCACATCATGTGAAGTAGTCAGGTGCACTACTCTGAAAATTCAGAGGAGATCTGAAGAGAAGTTATGCTCGTCTATTATGTAATTTACGTATCCAAGCGAATTTGACGGCAGCAAGTAGCCGCGATTTGTAAAACCATTATGTACGAGTCGACGGTTCGATTCCACAAATAACTTATTTTTGTAATCAATGTTTTCTTCAGCACTGATCACGCTACATAATTTATTTGACATTTGAGAGGTAATATGAGGAAACAACAAAACGACGTGCATTTTCATGAAATTGTAGTGAACTTTATCTGTTATTTAACTGTTAACTATTTGTTATTAAATTTACAAGGCTGAGGACAGCCTCAGAAAACCCAGGTCAAATCTCGATTAATAATGATGCGAATGAGGTTATTCGCAGTAATATAGTAAGTCACAATGTGCAAGACCGCAAGACCAATGAACAATTATTCGCCAGATGTGCTCCCGACATCACACTTTGCACAATGGTTTTTGTCATACAGACGTGGAAAACACAAACTGGAACTTCATACAAATGCTTCATCCAAATACACCTATTTTTCATTATATTACCTCTCAAATGTAATTTAAATTTAATAAAATGGCCAGTGATGAAAAAAATAATTTTCTAATTTAATCTGAGCGGGACTCGAACCGACTCCTCGTTCGTCTTAGGTAGCTCGAATGCTAATTTTCGAAGCCATAGCAATTAATCAATTGACCACCATGAACTCTGACGACCGACGTCTTAGCACAGATACATAAGGCTCATAATAGACGCGTAAAGATTCTCTTGCGATTTTATAGGAATTGTAGTAGTAGTGCACCTTACTTATTGCACATTACGTCATCTTCTTCGTTTACTAAACGTCTGTAAACTTTGATGTAAATCCGAATAAATAAAATGCATTTCCGGGGATGCTGATGACAAAGGCAGTCAATCCTCGTCATAAAATAGTTGGCCGGATACCTGTTGGGTTGGTGGAATGTAGCATCTAGAATGTAGTTTTTGTTTTGCTGTCACTATGGTGTTGTCGTCGTCCACTGTTACTGACCCCTCATGCATTGGTGGCTCATATAAAAAAAGGAAAAACAATAAAAAAATTATACCCTTCCCCCATTCTGCCTTTCCCCCTCCCCACCCCTCCTTCAAAGACACAACACATCCAGCTCTTTATGCTTGTGATATATGTTGTTCTGACGTGATACATAGTTGTTATATCTAGTAAATAAGATTTTAGTTTGTTTTTTTAATTGTCTGTATGAGAGACTGTAACAAACGATATGTTAATGGGAAGCATGGGATTGGCTTTTTGTAATGTGTGTATAAAATTATTTTGGTTGTTATAATCCTGTATTGAGACGAAACTTCGTTTCATTCTTATCATACATTATCGATTATGCTGTGCTATCTAATTTTAAAGCTATAAACAATGTTTACTAGTGTTTTTGTTTGTATACCAGTGTTTGGTGTTGGTTTATATTTCAACTAATTTCGTTAAAACTTGACAGTGTGGTCATCTAGCACCTGTTTTGTACATTATGTAGGTCCTCTTTTGTTTCTTGTGTTTCTATACGAGGTTCATGCCCTCTAGTGGCAGAATGGTTTGCCAAGCAAATGGGACAATTTTTTGGTAGGATATTAGCAGTGTGCCAGTCCTACATGAGAGTACAACGTGTTTTGAGAATCTTTTTCGGAACATAGTAAAATTATGTGCTGCATTCTATATGGAGGCTTGCCATACTCGATGCACGTACGGTGATATTATTATGTGTGTTTACCTCATGGGAGTTTGCACCATGATAGTGATTAAATCCGCATATATGTGTTTCATTTTCAGACTTGTGAATATACATCAGCTATATGATCATAGCGTCGTAGCATGACACATTGCAAGAATCTTTGGCAATTTTTACCCAGTTGTAGTTTTTATCTATTCTACATAAGTACATGGAATGAACGGATGGGCAAGCACTGGCATATCTTGTAGTGTCTTGGTTGTCCCACCAGTGCCTCGGTTGGTTGGTCTCACTATTTTTCGTGATTGTTATCATACACTCCTGGAAATGGAAAAAAGAACACATTGACACCGGTGTGTCAGACCCACCATACTTGCTCCGGACACTGCGAGAGGGCTGTACAAGCAATGATCACACGCACGGCACAGCCGACACACCAGGAACTGCGGTGTTGGCCGTCGAATGGCGCTAGCTGCGCAGCATTTGTGCACCGCCGCCGTCAGTGTCAGCCAGTTTGCCGTGGCATACGGAGCTCCATCGCAGTCTTTAACACTGGTAGCATGCCGCGACAGCGTGGACATGAACCGTATGTGCAGTTGACGGACTTTGAGCGAGGGCGTATAGTGGGCATGCGGGAGGCCGGGTGGACGTACCGCCGAATTGCTCAACACGTGGGGCGTGAGGTCTCCACAGTAGATCGATGTTGTCGCCAGTGGTCGGCGGAAGGTGCACGTGCCCGTCGACCTGGGACCGGACCGCAGCGACGCACGGATGCACGCCAAGACCGTAGGATCCTACGCAGTGCCGTAGGGGACCGCACCGCCACTTCCCACCAAATTAGGGACACTGTTGCTCCTGGGGTATCGGCGAGGACCATTCGCAACCGTCTCCATGAAGCTGGGCTACGGTCCCGCACACCGTTAGGCCGTCTTCCGCTCACGCCCCAACATCGTGCAGCCCGCCTCCAGTGGTGTCGCAACAGGCGTGAATGGAGGGACGAATGGAGACGTGTCGTCTTCAGCGATGAGAGTCGCTTCTGCCTTGGTGCCAATGATGGTCGTATGCGTGTTTGGCGCCGTGCAGGTGAGCGCCACAATCAGGACTGCATACGGCCGAGGCACACAGGGCCAACACCCGGCATCATGGTGTGGGGAGCGATCTCCTACACTGGCCGTACACCACTGGTGATCGTCGAGGGGACACTGAATAGTGCACGGTACATCCAAACCGTCATCGAACCCATCGTTCTACCATTCCTAGACCGGCAAGGGAACTTGCTGTTCCAACAGGACAATGCACGTCCGCATGTATCCCGTGCCACACAACGTGCTCTAGAAGGTGTAAGTCAACTACCCTGGCCAGCAAGATCTCCGGATCTGTCCCCCATTGAGCATGTTTGGGACTGGATGAAGCGTCGTCTCATGCGGTCTGCACGTCCAGCACGAACGCTGGTCCAACTGAGGCGCCAGGTGGAAATGGCATGGCAAGCCGTTCCACAGGACTACATCCAGCATCTCTACGATCGTCTCCATGGGAGAATAGCAGCCTGCATTGCTGCGAAAGGTGGATATACACTGTACTAGTGCCGACATTGTGCATGCTCTGTTGCCTGTGTCTATGTGCCTGTGGTTCTGTCAGTGTGATCATGTGATGTATCTGACCCCAGGAATGTGTCAATAAAGTTTCCCCTTCCTGGGACAATGAATTCACGGTGTTCTTATTTCAATTTCCAGGAGTGTATGTATACTCAGTTCCCATTATATAGTCTCCAACTGATGTTTTACATTATAAAACGACAACATCGTTCGTTGAAACCGGTAATGTAACCACTTTAAAAAAAATTATGTTCTGTGATGATGGCTTCACTATTGTAGAGTCAAATAATCATTAATGGTAAACCACGACACACAGACACACATACACATACACACACAAACACACACACACACACACACACACACACACACACACACACACAAACACACACAACTTTTCAGTTTGTCCTTAGGTTACACTCTTCTGATTTTTCGGTTTTTCCATCTCAAAATGTGAGTCAAGATTGCTCTATTATCAAGGTGAAGATGAGCTAAGGAAAATAGGAGGATAATGTCCTCCATTAGAAAACCTAGAGTATACTTTTTTTTTTGTAGCATATACTACTTATTACTGAATGAGTTAAGCGCTTTATTATTCATTAACAGTTCATTTCTTCCAACACATACTTTGTAGTATCTAATCTTTTGCACTAAAATATAGATTACTATGGAAGAATGCTTTAAATATGCTTTATAATGTTTTGGATGGTGCGAATCCAAGTTATACAGTATGTTTTGGAAGAATAAACCACCATTTGACTGTATATTACTCTATTTGTCTTTCTTTTAAAAAAGAAACTTTTCTAAAGTGTTGGCTTCGTTATCTCTCTTACTATACAGTTTTTTGTGGTAAACATGGTTTAGAGCTTCTCATCTATTTTAACTTCTCAGCAACTGTTAACTAGATCCGGCTATATAATACAGATGTAGCAATTTGTACTGTAGTTACCAATCTTTTTTTAATGTATGTAATGGATTTATGTATGTAATCAGGCTGTGCATTGAGATCCATCCCACCTATTTTAACAGTTGGTAAGTTAATGTTTTCATTTACTCTTATGGACCATTGAGCCACTGAAGTATGATGAAGATTTTACAGTTTGTTGAGTAAAGTATTTCTGGGCTACAAAATTTTGAACGTTTCACATTTGGATTGTCAATAAGTTCGTCGTTCTGGGTTTTTGAGGCTAACACAGAGTTGTTACATTTCAGTGGTTGATTGCCCACCTGTAGTGTCAAATCATTAAATCTTCTGGTAACTTTCTTCTGCATACATACACTTTCTGGCTGCGTATAAATCACCACAGTGTGTCTATTCTAAGATTTCAACGGATATCATATACATTTACTTCTAAGAAATTTGTGTTTAGAAATTTAAAAATGTTCACAGGGTGGTGATTGGCTGTCAGAGAAATCGATAATCTACAGAACTGTTTTATGAGAAATATGACATATATTAATGCAGATGGGATATTTTGATGAGTTAATAATCTCTGAAGAATAATAATTCATAGAAATACATTTGAGGAACATGCATTACTCGATTTATCAGCTGAAAGTTAACAAATATTTGAACAAAATGATTTGACCAACATAATAATGTAAATTCAAATTAGATAAAATCATTAAGTTAAATTACTATTTGCTTCAAAAGCATTCAACAAACAATTTATTTTATTAATCTATCTCCAGATTTACTTTTATCAATAATTGTATACTCAGATCTAACTAGCTCATTGTAATATCTTGTGCAGGTAGAATTTATTTCTTTGATTCATGTTAATTATGTGGTGTGATAACAATGAAAATGCTACAAAAGTTCTTTGAAGCATGTAAGTTCTAATTTCGTTAGACAAAATTTAGTGTCAGCCGTTATTCTGCAACTTTATATGATCAATAAGTGATTAATCCTTGTAATTCTTCTTCTTCCATTTTTGTCTGGAAAATGAGAAACATTACTGTCTAACCTCAGTTTCTACTGATTTGCAGTAAGGTTTTAAACACTGCTCAAGATTTTGTTATTGTTTAACACTGTTCCCCTACATAACTCTCACATAAAGATATTGATATTTTGGGATTTTTAATACATTTGTCAAGTGAAATTAATTTATTGGACTATAATCAAGGTTTGCAATTGCATTTTCAGTATCTTCAGAAACAAAATATTTTTATATATAAAGCAGTGAGGCACACATAACATTACACCCTCTGTACCGTAAAGAACTTCTGACGATCTCTGAATGAAATCTACAGCTGATGTGACTGATACAATTCATATGGACCCAAAGCTGTAAATCTAAATTTCTACATATTGTGACAATGAGTATGAAAACTATGCAAGTTACACAAGGGACATGAGACTTGAATTGTTTTATAGAAATTTTTCTCAAAAAGGAAATTTGTACTCATTTAATTCTAACTTACAGTTCACGAATATAAGGTGAATATGCAGAGGATTAAAATACAGTTGTACAAAATGAGAAACCAGTTTAGATGGACTATTGCACATTCGTTAGAATCAACTGTGGAATTAAAATGGACAGTTAATTCATATAACTGCTAATGGGTCAATTTAGCAATGTGGAAATCCGAGTTCCTCAGTGGAGCTTGATAAATGATTTATACCAGTATAATGTAGTAAAATAAAACTGATTTACAATTGAAATCAGCATACCATGAATCACTGTAAAATTAGTAGCAATAAAATTTAACAAACTCTGTGACCGACTGGATGATTGGTATTCACAGCTATTATTGCAGTAGGTGAGCTACTTTGGTGTTCCTCATGACTCATCTTAGAGCCTTACTCAGTAAGTGTCATTTCTCACACCAAAGTATTGTGCATACGAAAGTACCATTCGTGCTCAAAGTTTTAATCTAGGAGCTTAAAATCAATACGGACGTCACTATAAAGCGTATTAAATTTACGTTCCAGGACAAGAATATCATTGATTTCACTTAGCTTATTTGTTTACCAGTTTGTACTATTTATATTTTCATCAGTGAATAAAAATTTGTATGGTATATTTTCTGTGTGATTAGCCTGCTACATGCTCTTACTCATTCGCCAATGGACATTTATATTGCAGAGATACGTAATCACTGTCCCATCTTCCAGGCAGTTAAACCTTCCGATTTACAAAACCACATTCAGAGAGACGTTGTATCTATAGGGTGGTCCATTGATCGTGACCGGGCCGAATATCTCACGAAATAAGTCTCAAACGAAAAAAATTCAAAGAACGAAACTAGCTTGAAGGGGGAAACCAGATGGCGCTATGGTTGGCCCGCTAGATGGCGCTGCCATAGGTCAAACGGATATCAACTGCGTTTTCTTAAATAGGAACCCCCATTTTTCATTACATATTCGTGTAGTACGTAAAGAAATATGAATGTTTAGTTGGACCACTTTTTTCTCTTTGTGATAGATGGCGCTGTAATAGTCACAAACATATGGCTCACAATTTTAGACGAACAGTTGGTAACAGGTAGGTTTTTTAAACTGAAATACATAACGTAGGTACGTTTGAACATTTTATTTAGGTTGTTCCAATGTGATACATGTACCTTTGTGAACGTATCATTTCTGAGAATGCATGCTGTTACAGCGTGATTACCTGTAAATACCACATTAACGCAATAAATGCTCAAAATGATGTCCGTCAAACTCCATGCATTTGGCAATACGTGTAACGACATTTCTCTCAACAGCGAGTAGTTCGCCTTTTGTAATGTTCGCACATCCATTGACAATGCCCTGACACCTGATGTCAGGCGTTGTCGGTGGATCACGATAGCAAATACCCTTCAACTTTTCCCATAGAAAGAAATCCGGGGACGTTAGATCCGGTGAACGTGCGGGCCATGTTATGGTGCTTCGACGACCAATCCACCTGTCATTAAATATGCTGTTCAATATCGCTTCAACCGCAGGCGAGCTATATGCCGGACATCCATCATGTTGGAAGTACATCGCCATTCTGTCATGCAGTGAAACATCATGTAGTAACATCAGTAGAAGAGTATATAGGAAATCAGCATACATTGCGCTATTTAGATTGACGTCGATAAAATGGGGGCCAATTCTTTTCCTCCCATAATGCCGCACCATAGATTAACCCGTCAAGGTCGCTGAGGTTCCACTTGTTTCAGCCATCCTGAATTTTCCATTGCCCAGTAACACATATGTTGCCGGTTTACGTTACCGCTGTTGGTGAATGACGCTTCGTCGCTAAATAGAACGCGTGCAAAAATTCTGTCATCGTCCCGTAATTTCTCTTGTGCCCAGTGGCAGAACTGTACACGACGTTCAGAGTTGTCGCCATGCAATCCCTGGTGCGTAGAAATATGGTACACGTGCAATCGATGTTGATGTAGCATTCTCAACACCGACGTTTTTGAGATTCCCGATTCTCGCGCAGTTTGTCTGCTTCTGATGTGCGGATTAGCCGCGACAGCAGCTAAAACACCTACTTGTGCATCATCATTTGTTTCAGGTCGTGGTTGACGTTTCACATGTGGCTGAACACTTCCTGTTTCCTTAAATAACGTAACTATCCAGCGTACGCTCCGGACACTTGGATGATGTCGTCCAGGATCCGAGCAGCATACATAGCACACGCCCGTTGGGCATTTTGATTACAATAGCCATACATCAACACGTATCGACTTTTCCGCAATTGGTAAACGGCCCATTTTAACACGGGTATTGTATCACGAAGCAAATACCGTCCGCACTGGCGGAATGTTACGTGATACCACGTACTTATACGTTTGTGACTATTACAGCGCCATTTATCACAAAGCGAAAAAAGTGGTCCTACTAATACATCCATATTTCCTTACGTACTACACGAATATGTAATAAAAAATGGAGGTTCCTATTTAAAAATGCGCAGTTGATATGCGTTTGACCCATGGCAGCGCCATT
This sequence comes from Schistocerca nitens, assembly GCF_023898315.1. NCBI lineage: Eukaryota > Metazoa > Arthropoda > Insecta > Orthoptera > Acrididae > Schistocerca > Schistocerca nitens. The sequence goes on along the minus strand of NC_064622.1, from coordinate 121,291,063 downwards.
TAGCGGGCCAACCACAGCGCCATCTGGCCTGCCCCTTCAAGCTAGACGAGTTTCGTTCTTTGTAGTTTTTTCGTTTGAAGCTTATTTCGTGAGATATTTCTCGGGATCACTATCAATGGACCACCCTGTATACAGTCAACCAGTTTCGTATGTAATGAACGTTCTCGCAAGCTGATATTTCGTCTATAGCCTTTGAAAGGTGCTAAGTGTACTGTATATTGCTCCTACAGTGTGTTCCCTCTTTACAAAGGGCGCCGGTCGGTAGTGTTCCATAAACTGATTCTGGGGGCGTAAGCCGGCAGAGGGCTGAGTGGGGCGCTTTCATAACTCCGGCGCGACGCCCGCCTCATGTAGGAGTGGTCAGCTCTGACCTTCCAGCACTCGCCGCCAATCCGGCCGCAGGCGCTGAGTGGTTCGCGTCATGACGGCCAATGGCGCAAGTTTCTGACACAGGCTGCGTACTTTGCGCGCCCTCTGTTTCAACCACCCCCTCCCCCCACAACAGCCACCCCTCTCTTTCTCTCTAGCTCTCTCTCTCTCTCTCTCTCTGTGTGTGTGTGTGTTTGTGTGTGTGTGTGAGGACACGCTGATTAAACTGGCGGCAAACTCTGGCCAACACACAAGTCCAGCCACACAAGGCGGCTTTTGCCTGCAGCTGGGATAGACGACGCTGCTGCGGTCGGCATTGGAGACTGAAAGTCCACACCGTCCCTCCAAACAATTTGAAACGGGAGCAAGCACAGTGGCGTATGCTCTCCAGTACTATAACCCGTCACTTTCCGGTCATCTCTGATTCCTTCTGTTGTCACAAACGTCGTCTTCACTTTATTGTGGTGCAGTTCTTTTCGAATATAGGGGTTTCTACGCACTGAGGAAATTTCATAAAAACAGCAGTATCTGGAAAAAACCACAGAGAATTTAAGAGATGCATATACAAGAACAACCAGAAAGCTTCACGAACATGCAGCTCCTCGACTCAATAAGGTTGTTGATAGGCTGGCCAATGTTCCGGCAGCCACTTTGTTTTTACCACACTACGTGAGGAGTGTTGAATTAGGTAACGTTGCATCGAGATAAGCACTAAAAAATTGTTCAAATGGCTCTGAGCACTATGGGACTTAACTGCTGTGGTCATCAGTCATCTAGAACTTAGAACTACGTAAACCTAACTAACCTAAGGACATCACACACATCCATGCCCGAGGCAGGATTCGAACCTGCGACCGTAGCGGTCGCGCGTTTCCAGACTGTAGCGCCTAGAACCGCTCGGCCACTCCGGCCGGCGATAAGCACTAACCGACCAACAAGCATTTGATAGCTGATACGAAACCAGTATCTCCAGTGCATTTCTGTATTGTAGGTTAAAAAAATGACTGTAGGGTGAAGAAAAATTCATGGACTGGTATATCAACCATCTACAACTATGGATATTTCTCCAAAATAAAGGTGGCAGGAAACGAATGCTTTGCCATACATTTATGTAGCTAAGTGGAAATTGTCTGCTCCCACGCTGGCTACACACTCTTCACATCACAGTATCTTTAAGACAGAATAACTACTGGCGTAAATTTTTCCGAGAGCATGCAGCTTTAATGTATGGTTAAATTATGATGGAATCCTCTTGGGTAACATATTCATCAGATAAAATAGTCTTCCATTTGGAGCTCCGGGCAGGCACTACTCAGAAGGACGTTTTATCAGGAAAAGCAAAACTGGCGTTCTACGGATCGCAGCACGGAATATCAGAACCCTTAATCGGGTAGGTAGGTTACAAAATTTAAAAAGGGAAATGGATAGATCAAAGATTGATATAGTGGAAATTAGTGAGTTCAGTGGCAGGACGTACAGGAATTTTGGTAAGGTGAATGCAGGGTTGTAAATACAAAATCAAACAGCGGTAGCGTAGGAGGAGATATAATAATGAATAAACAAGCAGGAACGCGGATAAGCTATTACGAACAGTATAGTGAAAGTACACTCCTGGAAATGGAAAAAAGAACACATTGACACCGGTGTGTCAGACCCACCATACTTGCTCCAGACACTGCGAGAGGGCTGTACAAGCAATGATCACACGCACGGCACAACGGACACACCAAGAACCGCGGTGTTGGCCGTCGAATGGCGCTAGCTGCGCAGCATTTGTGCACCGCCGCCGTCAGTGTCAGACAGTTTGCCGTGGCATACGGAGCTCCATCGCAGTCTTTAACACTGGTAGCATGCCGCGACAGCGTGGACGTGAACCGTATGTGCAGTTGACGGACTTTGAGCGAGGGCGTATAGTGGGCATGCGGGAGGCCGGGTGGACGTACCGCCGAATTGCTCAACACGTGGGGCGTGAGGTCTCCACAGTACATCGATGTTGTCACCAGTGGTCGGCGGAAGGTGCACGTGCCCGTCGACCTGGGACCGGACCGCAGCGACGCACGGATGCACGCCAAGACCGTAGGATCCTACGCAGTGCCGTAGGGGACCGCACCGCCACTTCCCAGCAAATTAGGGACACTGTTGCTCCTGGGGTATCGGCGAGGACCATTCGCAACCGTCTCCATGAAGCTGGGCTACGGTCCCGCACACCGTTAGGCCGTCTTCCGCTCACGCCCCAACATCGTGCAGCCCGCCTCCAGTGGTGTCGCGACAGGCGTGAATGGAGGGACGAATGGAGACGTGTCGTCTTCAGCGATGAGAGTCTCTTCTGCCTTGGTGCCAATGATGGTCGTATGCGTGTTTGGCGCCGTGCAGGTGTACGCCACAATCAGGACTGCATACGACCGAGGCACACAGGGCCAACACCCGGCATCATGGTGTGGGGAGCGATCTCCTACACTGGCCGTACACCACTGGTGATCGTCGAGGGGACACTGAATAGTGCACGGTACATCCAAACCGTCATCGAACCCATCGTTCTACCATTCCTAGACCGGCAAGGGAACTTGCTGTTCCAACAGGACAATGCACGTCCGCATGTATCCCGTGCCACCCAACGTGCTCTAGAAGGTGTAAGTCAACTACCCTGGCCAGCAAGATCTCCGGATCTGTCCCCCATTGAGCATGTTTGGGACTGGATGAAGCGTCGTCTCACGCGGTCTGCACGTCCGGCACGAACGCTGGTCCAACTGAGGCGCCAGGTGGAAATGGCATGGAAAGCCGTTCCACAGGACTACATCCAGCATCTCTACGATCGTCTCCATGGGAGAATAGCAGCCTGCATTGCTGCGAAAGGTGGATATACACTGTACTAGTGCCGACATTGTGCATGCTCTGTTGCCTGTGTCTATGTGCCTGTGGTTCTGTCAGTGTGATCATGTGATGTATCTGACCCCAGGAATGTGTCAATAAAGTTTCCCCTTCCTGGGACAATGAATTCACGGTGTTCTTATTTCAATTTCCAGGAGTGTATTATTGTAGCCAAGACTGACACGAAGACTACACCTACCACAGCAGGACAAATTTATATGCCAACTAGCTCCGCAGGTGAATAACCTGAAGAAATGTATGACGAGATAAAATAAATTATGCTGATAGTTAAGGGAGACGAAAATTTAATAATAATAGAGGACTGCGATTCGGTAGTAGGAAAAAGAAGAGAAGGAAATGTAGTAGGTGAATATGGACTGGGGATAAGGTGTGTGTGAAATGTTATAGAACTTAACTGCTAAGGTTATCTGTCCATAAGCTTACACACTACGTAACCTAAATTATCCTAGGGACAAACACACACAACTATGCCCGAGGGAGGACCAGCCGCACTGGGGATAAGGAATCAAACTGGAAGCCGCCTTGTAGAATATTGCACAGAGCATAACTTAATTATCGCTAACACTTGGTTTAAGAAACATGAAAACAGGTGGCTAACGTGGAAGAGACATGGAGACACTGGATGGTTTCAGATTGATTATACAGTAGTAAGACAGAGAGTTAGGAATCAGGTTTTAAACTGTAAGACATTTCCATGGGCAAATGTGAACTCTGATCATAATTTATTGATTATGAACTGTAGATTAAAACTGAAGAAACTGCAAAAAGGTAGGAATTTAAGGTGATGGGACCTGAATAAACTGAAAGAACCACAGGTTGTAGAGAGTTTCAGAGTGATTATTATGTAACGATTGACAAGAATAGGGCAAAGAAAAGGAGAAGAATGTGTAGCTTCGAGAGATGAAATAGTGAAGGCAGTAGAGTGCCAAATAGATAAAAAGTCGAGGGCGAGCAGAAATCCTTTTGGTAACACAAGGGATATTCAATGTAACTGATGAAAGGAGAAAATATTTAAATGCATTAAATGAAGCAAGCGAAAACTAATATAAACGTCTGAAAAATGAGTTCGACAGAAAGTGTAAAATTGCTAAGCGGGAATGGCAAGAGGACAAATGTAAGAATGTAGAAGCATATATCACTAACGGAAAGATAAATGTCACCTACAGGAAAATTGAAGAGGCATTTGGTGAAAACAAAACCACCTGTATGAAAATCAAGATCTCGAATGGGAAACCAGTCCTAAGCAAAGAAGGGTAACCAGAAAGGTGGAAGGATTATATAGAGGGTCTATACAAGGGCGATGTACTTGAGGGCAATGTTATAGAAAAGGAAGAGGAAGTAGATGAAGATGAGACGGGAAATATGATACTGCGTGAAGAATTCGACAGAGCACTGAAAGATCTAAGTCGAAACAAAGCCCGAGGGTAGACGACATTTCGTTAGACCTGCTGGTAGCCTTGGAAGAGCCAGCGATAGCAAAACTGTTCCACGTGGTGAGCAGAATGTATGAGACAGGCCAAATACTCAGACTTCAAGAATAATATAGTAATTCCAATTCCAAAGAAAGCAGGCACTGACAGATAGGAAAGTTATCGAACTCTCAGTTTAATAAGCCGCGGTTGCAAATCCTAACACGATTTATTTACAGAAGAATGGAAAAACTGGTAGAAACCAACCTCGTGGAAGATCAGTTTGGATTCCATAGAAACGTAGGAACACGCGAGACAATACTGAACCTGCGACGTATCTTAGAAGATAAGGAAAGGCAAACCTACGTTTATAGCATTTGTAGAGTTAGAGAAAGCTTCTGACAATGTTGACTGGAACGCTCTCTTTGAATTTCTGAAGGTAGCCTGGATAAAATACGTGGAGCGAAAAGCTATTTACAATTTATACGGAAACCAGACGGCAGTTGTAAGAGTTATGGGGCACGAAAGGGAAGCAGTGGTCGAGAAGGGAGTGAGACAGGGTTGTAGCCTATCCCCGATTTTATTCAATTTGTATATTGAGCTTGCAGTAAAGGAAACAAAAGAAAAATTTGGAGTAGGAATTAAAAGCCAGAAGTAATAAAAACTTTGAGGTTTGCCGATGACATTGTAATTCTGTCAGAAACAGCAATGGACATGGAAAAGCAGCTGAATGAAATGGACAGTGTTTTGAAAGGACTTTATAAGATGAATATCATCAAAACGAAAACTAGGATAATCGAATGCAGGCGAATTAAATCCGGTGATGCCAAGGGAATTAGATTAGAAAGTGAGACACTTGAATTAATAGATGATTTTTGCTATTGGGCACCTAAATAACTTATGATGGTCGAAGTAGAAAATACATAAAATGCAGACTGGCGATGGTAAGGAAAGCGTTTCTGGAGAAGAAAAATTTGTTAACACCGATTTAGGTGTCAGGAAGTCTTTTCTGAAAGTATTTGTGCCTTGTATGGAAGTGAAACATGGACGGTAAACAATTTAGACAAGAAAAGAATAGAAGCTTTTTAAAAGTGGAGCTACAGAAGAATGCTGATAATTAGATGGGTAAATTACGTAACCAATAAGGAGGTGCTGAATAGAATTGGGGATAAGAGGAATTTGTGGCACAACCTGACAAGAAGAAGGCGTCGGTTGGTAGGGCACTTTCTGAGGCATTAAAGGATCACCAGTTTAGTATTGGTGGGTAGCGTAGTGAGGAAAAAATCGTAGAAGGATGCCAGGAGATGAATATACTGATTCAGATGGATGTAGATTGCAGTAGTTACTGGGAGATGAAGAGTCTTTCATAGGATAGAGTAGCATGGAGAGCAGCATTAAACCAGTCTTTAGGCAGAAGACCACAACATCGAAAACAGCTACTGGCAAAACTAGAGTACAAAAACTGTCGTTCATTAGAAGTAAATAAACCATGAACTATATGAACTCAACTTCTGCTGTGTGAGAATGCATGGACGTGATCCAACCTAACACAATACATGGTTTGGTAACTATATAATTGAAATTTAGGAAGTTTACCTTTAGTCTCTCAGTAAGTAAACGTTTTGACAATCGCCTAAACAACTCTCGTTGTGACCCACTGCCGGGCTGGTTCAAAAATGGTTCAAATGGCTCTGAGCACTATGGGACTTAACATCTATGGTCATCAGCCCCCTAGAACGTAGAGCTACTTAAACCTATCTAACCTAAGGACATCACACAACACCCAGTCATCACGAGGCTGCCGGGCTGGAAACCCCTGCTGTTTCTCAGGATGAAGGCCAAGGAAAGTGTGTGGTGTCACCAGATGCAATGAAACAGGATTAAATATTGCTTCATTTATATCTATGAATACATCTCATCGTCCGAGGAATCTGCTGAACCCAGTCGTGGGCTCAGGCCGCCTTATTTCCCTGCATCAGCCATATGCTCAGGCCCGCGACTTAACAGCGAGCGGATTGCAGCCCGTAGTGTGGAATGCGTCCCTCAGCGAAAGTTCTCCTCGGAGATGGCGGTGACCATGGCGCGTGTGTGTTGTCTTTCACACGCTGCTCTGGGAGAGCTCTGACAATCCCAGGTCACTGCCCGTGTTGTCCTATGAGGCGGAGCGAGATTCGGGTGCCTTGTGGTCGTGTATAATGCCAATACTGGCCTGCTGATTCGGTAGGCAGCCTGACCCAAGCGGTACTCGATTTTTGTGCAGTGTGTGCCCCTAGAGTGGAACGATGTTGGTAGGTCCCTGGACTACCCATCAGTGCGGCTGGTACTGGAGGCTGGCTTGTATCATCCGTGGCTGTGTATCAGTGCTCATCTCTGAAGGCATCACGAGCATGACTGGTACTGGAACAACCTCAAACGCAGAATCTTACAATACAACAATCAGAGAACCAATTTTTTTCAGTTTCTTGACTACATTGTCAAATCGCTGATGGAAATGGCTGCGTCCTCCTCAGCGCGTCTTACATAACGTTACGAGAGTAATGGAAACAGGTTGGTCATTACTAGCCTAACCCTTTTCTGTTTATGGCACTCATACACAGGAGTGTTAACGTCACATTTTTTATGAGCAGTTAAACGTGTCGTAACGTTTACACCTAGCGGCTGGCTCTTGTTGATAATTCCGTGTGCTTCAACAATACCCTTATGTTCAGACAGAAAATTGAGCTCTCCTCAAATAGCCATCCTATGTGGTGTATTTTTGCTGTTAAGTTGGTGATATATCGCTTTGATTACTGCAGGGGCAGTTTCTATACATGGGCTATCGCTTGCATTTGTCACACTTACTGCACAGATGCATTGCAATTGGACGCGGGTGTCCGAACCTAGTCCCCATCAAGAAATAAAATAAAATAAAATATATACTTCTAAATGCAACTTATGACGGAGCTACAACAATTAATGGCTCCAAGCACTACGGGACTTAACATCCGAGGTCATCAGTCCCCTTGACATAGAACTACTTAAACCTAACTAACCGAAGGACATTACGCACATCCATGCCCGCGGCAGGATTCGTACCTGCGACAGTAGGAGCAGCGCGGTTCAGGACTGAAGCGCTCGGACACAGCGGCCGGCTGTTGCAAGTTCTTAAGTATCAGAAATCTTTTTACATGTAGTGGGCAATAGTCCTCAAATGGCGAAACATGTGGCAGTGGCAATCGTTGAAGCCGCTTTCTGCAATGTAAACGGCATAAAAAACAAAGTTCCTGAACTAAAACTTTTATTTAGTGAAATTTTGCATGATGTAATTTTACTCAGTGAGGCTCACTTGCGACCTATAGAAACTTTTCAAATACCACGATTGAAATACTACGGCACTGATAGACAGCTCCCACGAGGCGGTGGCATTGCCGTATTCGTCCAGCAAAACATACAGCCCTGGGAAAGTCTTTTGCCGCAGGCAGCTAACCTAGAAGCAACAGCTGCGAAGATACGAACGTCTCAGGGTGACGTAACATCACTCTCCGTTGTACCAGCCACTACAGAGAAAACTTCTACCGGCTGATCTCAATAGCGCCTTGAACGGTGCTACTGAATCCGTTAAAGTAGCGCGCGATCTGAATTCTAAACATCCCATGTGGCATTCAAGGACCACCAATCCTTAAGGTAAAATATTGTTTACCTACAACAATACCGCAAACCCAGCGATTCTTTCATAAAATGAATCGCCTTATTAATCCACATTAATGCGTTCTTACCAGACGTTCTGGACGTCGTTCTCTATAAAAATATGCCAACCTTTATTATTACTTAAAATCTTTGTCCCCTAAATGCTAATCATAACGCGTTATTAGTATTCATCGGAGATACATCACTAGGCGGAGGTGTAATTAAGCCGCGCAGTAATATCAACTTGGAACTGTATAAGTAACAGCTTGAAACACAGATTTTGAAAAGGTGGCAGTGCATGTTGTATTATTTACCGAGCTTTTGGCCACACTGGGTAACCTCAGCATCTGCCCTCCCCCCCCCCCCCCACACCGCCACACACACACATTTCCGTCACCCAAATTTCGACCCTGAATTTTCACTGAGTGTTTTCGGCTAAAGGGAACTAAGAACGACGCACGGAAAGTCTTGCAACGGACGCGCCTTCCAGCAGTAAAAACAGAATTAAATTGGCTAACTAGGGAATTCAGAAAAAATAAGGAAACATGAAAACGTCATAAGGCACTATAGACTTCAACTGATGAAACTAGGTTCAAATTGTGCCTGGAAACTTACTCGGAAAATCCTTCGTAAGCCGACTGTTATGTCACCTCTACATGACCTATTACGGCTACTGCAGCAAGAGAAAAGGCGCAGGGTTTGGCAAAAGAAATTGGCTAATGCTTTATTCCAAATCCTTCATCCTTCAATTCCCAGAACGTTGCTACTGTTAATACAATAACATCGATTATGAAAATTAACGCTGCGTTTCTACTAATCTGCAGGAACTTAATTGAGTTCTGTATCACCTAAAATCATGTCAATCCAGTGGTACTGAAGAGATAAGCAACATGATGTTACGAAACATGCCTCCCAGTGCCCGAGTAGTGTTGTCGTCGTTATTAATTTAACGTTAAAACTAAAACATTTTCCCAGTCAGTGGAGGCATTCTAAGGTCATTGTCATACCAAAGGCCACAAGTATTCCAAAAATTACAGGTCCGTTAGTCTCTTATCACCCATTTCTAAAGTAGCGAAACGGGTCATACCCCTTCGAAAAGACAAATCAGTTCTACCAGACACAAAGTTAGGATTTCGTCCAAAATATTCAGCTTCTCTACCATTGCTACGGCTAGAGGAAGCAATTACAGGTAATAATAATAATATTCAATCCACGGCAGTTGTATTCATGGACATTGTTCAAGTCTTCGGAAGGGTATGGCATAATGGTTTACGGTATAAGTTAATAAAATTACACTTTCCACGAACGTTGTCAGATTAATTAGTTCGTATGTTACAGACTGTACTTTTATTGTATTCATTGGTGACACTGCCTCTTACATGTATCATATAAGCGCCGGCATGCCACAACGTTCCATTTTTGGACCGATGCTGTTCATTCTATATTTATCAAACGTACCAGACTTGTGACCGATCAACATAGGTTCATTCGCCGATGATACATTACACATTATACATTACACTGACAATAACGTACCGAACATTCATGATAAACCCCAGCGGACCCTATAATTGCTTGAAAAACAGTTGACTGCACGGCGGGTCAAGATAAATGTGGGCCAAATGAAGCCATGTTTTGTATAAGAAAAAGACAAGATTTACTTACCCAGCTCCTGCTACTCACTGAAGGTATTCCTTGGATTAATTCCGACAAATCATTTGGGAGTTCACCTCGATAAACGTCTTACCTTTAAGGAACATATAACCGAGGCCGCGAACAAAGCTCACAGTTTGTTAGCTACCTTCTACCTCTTAATAAACAGAAATTCTTCTCTAAACAGGAAAAACAGTCTCCTACTTTATAAATCTATAATGCGACCAGTCATATCGTTTGCCTACCGCATATGGGGACGTGCCGTGTCTACGTATCTCCAGGCTGTTCAAAACAAAGCACTGCGCATCACATTAAATGTTCGTTGGGAATACCACGATTAGCAATTACTTACAAATAAATACTGTTCCAAATCCGGTCGATATCTGAAAGCCTTTATGCCAAACTTCTTTCTTCCAACAACACTCTAGTCGGTTATCCACGTTTGGTCCCAATGGTAAGTGCAAACATAAACGGCCTAAACCGATGGTGTTACCGCGTCTGTAATCCGAGCTGAGGCCGACATCCGGCATTCTGTCCTATCCATTATTCTCATATACTCGTGTATGCACCGGTAGCATATCATTGTAACGAATGTTTCGTAATGTAAATTTTATTCTTGTCGCTGTAATATTCTGCAGTTTAAATTTTGTTTTGCTCTTTTATTTCTCAATGTTTATGTTTTGTGGTTATGTATAAGGCTCTTCTTCAATCTAAAAAAACTAAACTCCTCGCGAATAGGCATAAAGCCCAAACGGTGCCGACCGGCTGCCGTGTCATCCTTAACCCACATGCCACATTGGATGCGGATATGGAGGGGCGTGCGGTCAGCACACCGTTCTCCAGGCCGTATGTCAGTTTGAGAGACCGGAGCTGTTACTGCTTAGTGAAATATCTCCTCAGATTGCCTCAAGGGTTGAGTGCACCCCGCTTGCCTACAGCGCTCGGCAGACCGGATGGTCACCCATCCAAGTGCTATCCCAGTCCGAATGTGCTTAACTTCGGTGATATGAAGGTAACCGGTGTTGCCACAGCGGCCACGTCATTGGCATTTATAAAGCTCTTATTTGTGGTTTAGAGTGGCCTAGTCCTTGTAACGCAGAAGTTGAATCAGTATTCCAAGTTCAGATTTCTTCTGTAATGTTGTAAGGCTTTTTATTGCCTCTATGTAAAATGTTTTGAGACATTACTGTCATGTTCTGCTAGATATTTTAAATGGTATCTGATTGTGTGTAAGAATCCTCGGGTAGGAACCCTATTCAATAAAAAGAAATAAAAGAAACAGAAGGCGGAACATCTTGCAATGATGTTTCTTATTCGATGATCATGAGTGATTATCATGATAGCCAATGGAGAATACGGATTTATCTGTTACGTAGACAGTCTTCGTCTCCTATAAATATGATGCTCTGTTGTCTTGGTGTATGACGGTTTCGGAAACGGTTTTCCATGTGCATTTTACTTTTCATTTGTATACCCAAAAACAGTGTAGATAAAATAAACTGCTGATGGAAACCTATGTCATAAACAGACATCCAGCGAGAAAACAGTGGATTGCATTTACAGGAGGCAAGATCTTCCTACGAAACAGTCAGTTCGTTCTTCTCCACTGGCGATCATGGCAATCAGTCGTGATTACTGACTCGCAAACAACGTTACGAGACATTCTACCTAAGGTCCTTCAGCGTACAAAATTGCGTTTGCTGCCGAAAGTGTGGCCCAGTGGTAGTTGCCGTCAGCTATAACTTCGAGCGTCGTTGGATGACTTTTCTGGACACGGATTTTTACACACTATTTGTTCCTCAAAACATCCTTTACAACACTCCGAAGTTTGTTGCAACATTTCTGGGTCACAAACACAAAAATCATACATCCAACCGGTTTCAAATAACAGTTTGGTACATTGACCTAGGTTTCGACACCTGTAAGGACGTATTCTTCAGAATTAAATATTGAGGAAACGCCAAACTACATTGCGAGAAAGCAACGATCAGGATTAAGAGCAGATGTTGTTCCTAGACAGACGTTCAAGCCCTAACAGTCCCCTTTTTTTCTCTTTTTTTTCTCACATATTATGCATATACTATGATCAGCAGAAATGTGTGCAGTGAAATGAAAATACTCAATATGAAGAACCGGTGTCTATACAATTACAAATTTACGACATGAGAATACAATTACAAAGATACAAAATACATCATTAAAGAACTTAATGGTACACATAACATTTGTTGTAATACGGGCTTTACAAAAGAATAGAAATAAACATATACACCTGTGTTACAGGAATTATGACATAAGCAAATACATAAAAGATCAGAATAGCTTTCGAAACATCAACTTCGCACATGAGCATTAAAACAAAACAGAATAAATAATGTCTAAACATGTTTGTAAGTAAATAACATATTATTAGAAACGTTCTACAACACAATTCTTATCAGATAAACACATAAAGACAGGAAGAACACAAATACACAAGGGCACACAAACACATAGCGGGATAACACAAAAGGAAAGGACTGTTTTTTTTTTTCAGTGTGACATTTGGTACTGCAGTATTTATCGTATTTGATTTGCAAACAAAACTTTCTTTACTTCTTGGAGATCTCTCTCAGTTTGTCATTATTTCCAAAAAGTCCTATATGTACCTGCTTTCTGTATTCTATTCATATCCTCTTTAAAAATAATTAGTCTTCGTTGTCCACAAATTTTTTCTGCCAAACCTTTTTATATAACTTCTCAATGCATTTCTTCCAATTCAGCACAACTCATTCTCTTTACAGCCTACCCCCTGTTAAGTTAACTTAAATCTATTGAGATCAGATATAGATACTACTAAGGGACGAGGCAATGCAGCAGCACATAACAAATTAACACAAACAGCAGTGACGAAAAAATGCAAATTTGGCAAAGCAATCAGCAGTATATCTAAATTGGCAAATCAAATGCAACATTACAACTAATATGAGCTGATGTGCAGCAACAAGAAAAATAAATCAGTAGTAAAACTATCTTAATACAATGTAAAATTCTGTAGAACTATGCCTGGCAAACAGCAGCAACAAATGCAATAACGTGTACCTAAACATGATAAAGCTCAAGCAGAAAGAATATGACTATAAAGATAGGAAATGTCTAATACGTATGTCAGATCTGAACACTAGAGTGAAGCATCACAAAACCTTACTCTGCCAAAAGTTACCAAATCGTTGAAAAAATTATGTAAGCAATTTCTGTGAAGGGAAATGTCTAATTGTGCTCCCTTTTCTAAGATAGTAGATCATAAAATTCTTCTTTACTGTGTCTGTAGACAGAAAACTTTTCTATTAGTACATCCATTAAATTCTATTTTAACCAATACAGCAGTAGAGCTAGAAACTGGATATTAAACAAAATGAGCAAATATATACATAAAGCAAGGCATGGAACATCATTCACTAGCCATATGGCATTTCATAAGGAAGCAAAAAATATCTCAACTAGCAAGACAATAGACGTAAAATGTTTCTCATCATTTCATTAGGCATTTCAGTAAATATCAGAAATTACAAGCTCAAAAGCGTAATCATACGTTTTCAAGTATGAGCGTGCCTTATTTGCGATGCTTTCTATGAAGAAATGTCAATAGCGAGGTTAATGGCCTCTTTTTTCTCCACCTAATGGCTTTTTTTCCAGGCAACTGACATACATCTGGGCGCCCACAATGCATTATGTCAAGGTGAGTTATGTTCCTTACCGAAATATTTACGCCAGCAGTTTCTGCTACAGTGACAGTCTCATATATATAAAAATTTCACAGGTTGAGAATTTATGCTACAAATGTGTAGAAACGAAATCTTATAAATAGCAGTGTTGTGACACTCACATTCATGCATGAAGGTACGATTCTTGGTTTCCAACATCCTTTTCACTAATCAGACTCCCTAACCACTACTCATCATTCATATACATATAAACACGTATCACATTTCTCCTGTAGCATCATCTTACTGATCATAAACATATCTCAGCAGCATAATTCACATCGTCATCGCAATAATAACATCATAACACCTCATTCAAATCTCAAAACATCGTAGCTATCTTCAATAATCTCACATCCTTTAAAAAAATGCCCTCTTCTCGTTTCAGTGAAGCCATCTACCTCAAATGTACTTCAAAAGTCAGGATCCCATACCAAATACACCATTCAAAGCTCTAATAGTATCACGATGGTGCCGAAAAAATATGAGGAGTTCACAAAGTACAGTCAAAATACAATTTCATTAGTGTGAAGTTATCCAACTGTGTAATTGCATAAACATGTGTCACTGATGTAGTAAAAAATTAATGAATGTCTTTCTCTGTTAAATGATCAGCTAGCTGTGTAATTCTGTGTTAGAGAAATATGATACCGATGTGTAAAGTTGTATAAGAAAATGCCATATTAGCTAGGGCTCCTAGCGCATGCCACACGCTTAGTACACGGCGCAGGCGTGTACCCCCTGGGGATAAATGCAATTATACCCTCAGGTGTTACAGATTACAGCAATGGAATGAAATCTATCACCGAAAACCTTCTTTGTATCTTTGTAATTCAGAAATCTTTAAAAACAAATGTTTTAAGTACAAAAATTAATCACTCAAATGTGCGTTTTGTTGTAAGATAATCTCTGTCGTAACTTAAGGGTAAAAATGTGCCAAGTGTCGTAATTATCGTCGTCCATAACCAAAGTTCTGTAGAAACCCATGTACTTACCTCGTAATAAATAAAAGTCAAATGCTATGCGTATAGATAGCGTAGTTATTACGTACATTACCGTGATCAAGAAAGTACTGTACTGTAACGTATTGTTGTGTAACGAAAAATACCTCTCTCATTGTAGCTATACCACAAAAGTTACTACTAAAACATGTTTTACTCTCCAGAAGAATTCACAAAAACTGTTTAGATATAAAATAGATATAGTGCAAAAGCAATAATATAAATTGTGTCACTCTATAATAGCGTCGTGATATAAGCGTGTAGCTGTCAAACAAACTAACCACTGTGTCATTTGGTATCTCTCAGAAAGTACTTTAAATCCAGAATGTATTTCCAAGTAAACCCAAAAGTTGCATTAAAATCTCATTAGCAGTATCAGTATGTGTTTTAACTATGTAAGCCTTATAGTCGTTACGTAATCGTGCAATGAACAAGGAAGAATGTACACACAATAACACTGTGTCGTCTGTTCACTACAAAATGCATTCGTAATTACTGTCTAAATAAGTTCTCTAGGTTCTTGACTGAATAGTTAACTTCAAAACATTGTTGCATGTTAAAAGTTTCTAAGTGTGACAAAGTGTACTTGAAACGTGAAGTGAAAAATTTTATGGCAAACACTAAGTTAAAAAGCAGAATATCTCTCAATAAATGGTTTTACATGTGAAATGTGGTGTAGACCTTTACTCTTCCTAGCACACAGAGCTTCAGCTTCAACGCAATTATCATGTGGTACATGTCGGTATGGAATACTGCAGTTTTTCTCAAGGTTAGCTTCTATGTTGTTTTTCTCTGAGCCAGCCGGCGCACGTAACTGCCTGCGGTGAGAGTCATTGTCTGTTACCTTTGTTGTTGTGCGTCGTTACTGGTATTTGGAGATCTAACTTCTACAAATTCACCTTGTAGAGAGGGCCCTACCCTGTTTCAATCCCGCTAGTTCTGATGAAATTCAGGTCTGTCGTTATGATAATATCGTCTGTTGTCGTGTCGGTAGTTTCTGTAATTTCTTTCTTGTCAGTCACGTGGTGGAGAATTCCTCCCTGAGTCGTAACTGCTCGGTGGATCATTGGATCTGAAGTTATTCTGTCTCACTTGGTAATATTAGTTCTGGTTCCCATATTGCCTGCTTTTATGATTGTCTCTGTCATAGTCATTACAGAGGAGAGGCGATCTTTCCCTGTAATTATTACGACTCTGCAACGGCAGTCATACGGGTGGTGTCTGGTTTGGTCACGATTTGCGTTGTAAGAATAGCCTTGCCGTGTCCAGTTATTATTTCTGTCATTGCGGAATTGTGACGGATGTGACCTGTAATAGTTGTGTTCCTGTTTTCGCGTCCCGCGGTTGTCAATGTCAATTTCCAATTCTTGTAACAGTCCCTGAAAAGCTTCGATGTCGTCTTTGCAACGTCCTGCCAAAATAGTGTGTCGTAAATGTTCAGGCAATTTGATGAAGCAAATTTGAATAGGTTCTGAGGGTATGTATGGGTTTTACAGATACTGATTCTTACGCAACATGTCTTCAAAATATTTGACAAGACTGGAAAATTCAGATTGTTCGAAATGTTTCATCATTATGATGCTATGTTTTACGCAATCTTGAGTAGCTTGGTACCAATATGCTGGGAGGAAGGCATGATAAAATTCTCCTTCACTGTGACAATCGCGAATGATCGAACGCATTCTTACAACGGGTTCTTTTTCTAAATAGCCACAGATAAATTCCATTCTGTGGTCTAATGACGAGTTGGAAGGAAAACAATGAGAGAATTGGTGAAGCCATGCTTGTGGATGAATGTCGTTGCCGGAATTCTTAAATGTTTTGAATTTACGTGTAGTAATAAACAGCTTATAGTCAAAGTCATCATGACGGCGAGTCGCACATCGGTCATTGTTACATCGTGTCGGCGGTTTCATCTCAAAATTCGGTGCAACTTGCTAATTTCTTTCAAAATTTTCGAAATGTTCTGTGTTACTATTTTGTGGCTTTTCCGTATTTCTATGTCCCACTTCCCGTATTGAAGCGCTGGTGTCCTCTCAGATATGTAATTCTCGTATTACTTGTGCCAACTATCTTGTACTTCCCAGATTTCCCTTTTGTATTTCGTATTAATTTGATTTCGATTTTGTTTAAATTTCTTAATTTGTTCATACTCTTCCGTGTCAGTGAAGGCAACCGGTATTGGTCATTCAGCTCATTATCTACCTTGGTAGATAAATTATTTAGCTGATCCGAAAATTCGACTACTTTTTCCGATAATGTGCTGATTTCCTCTGTGTGTTTTTTTGAACCAAATTCTGGAGTATCTCTTTGTGTCGAAAGAGTGTCTACTGATTCCTTTAATTTTGCCTGAGTATTTGCAAGTTGCGAAACCGAATCGGTAGATGCTACTGTGTTAATTTCAGCTTGCATGGTGTCGTGATTTTCATGAACAATGGTTTGCAGTTCTTTTATGGCTGTGATTCTGTAATGCATTTTCATTCCGCAAAAAATAGGTAGAAAATACTCACAAATTTGTTTTTTTACGTCATTACAGACTTTTTGACATTTAGATTCGATGTTATGTAACTCAGTAACAAACCTTCGCGTGTTTTTTTAAACATTGTGTCTAACTTTTGAAGCTTTTGTCCCATTTGTTTCTGATTTTGTTCAAGCGTTGTGTCTAACTTTTGAACCCTTTGTCCCATTTGTTGCATTAATTGTAATAACCATGCACTGGTGTCTGAAACATGTTCCTCAGTGCTATTCGGCAGTGCATTTGAACTGGCAAAATCTGCATTTTGAAAAGCAGAAAACGTATCTTGCCTTGATAGAGAAAAGGGTAATGAAGCAAAACCTGAATCTACAGTATTCGCCAGATTTTTTCCTGTCATTTCGTATTCCTGAGAGGAGCTATTGCCGACCGATCGATCGACAATACTACCTTGTTCAATACCTGTTTCACTCTCTATACATTTACTTATTGCCTGGTCCATTTCCTTTTCCACAAGTGCCCAATTACTATGTTGAATATTAATTAATTCATTACACGGTGGTGCTAACACACAACCCTCGTCTCCACTGTCATTTCTGAGTTTACTTCGGAGCCTAGTGTAACATTTTTCACACGCCATAATTGTCACAATATTTCACACGATGACACAGAAAAGCACAATTTCAAGAGCAAAATAAGAAAACACATTAAAATAGCACTGAAAAGAATATCGAATTAATTGCAAGCACGGCTGCGATTTTTTTGATGCAAATCTACATGCATGCCACAACTGTTTTACAGTACAACAATGAAAAACCACAACTACAAAGAAGATTCTCTCTACAATTAAGCGCTAGCAATAAGCAATAGCTACACTAATTACACAAACTACAAGAAAAAATCAGAAGATTCCAGTGAGGTATCCTCGGCTGAGTATCGACATATGAAACGTCCCCTTAGAATAATTATGAATTACTGTGCTGGTAAACCTCTAAGTTATTTGATTTTCAAACAGCTGAGCAAAACTGAACGTACTCAGACATTTCTCTCTTTACTTATTCTGATCAACACTAAACTGAAAGACAATATTTTTAGCGCATCGTGGTCTGACTTTCAATAATCCATACAAAAGAATGGCCATGACTAACAATAACCTATACCTTTCTTGAATCACTTTCCTCACTAAATTCTTCGTTACTCGAACTACTGCAATACAGCGCGCGCCAATACTGCTAGCTAAATAAGATATTCTAACTACTGAAGACACTAACTACTGATAGGCATAGTTAGCAAATTAAAGATTTTGATAGAGAACAGACAATGTGACATCCAGTGTGGCAGATTTCCTTTCTCTGACGGACACACGTCCAGCTCGTTCGTTCATATTAACAACTCAAAATTCTTCCATCTCTCTCCGCACATCCACCACTGCTGGCGGCTCACCTCCAACTGCGCAACGCTACGCGCTGTTCACATCCAGCTGCCCAACACTACAATAGTGAATATTCCAACAATGCCAACCAGCCACAGACTGCACAAAGCACAGCCAGTGATTTTCATACAGAGCGCTACATGACGTTACCAACATAAGAACCTAAACAGCCTACTTACAATTTCTCCTATGATTTTCATTTGAACCGAAGCCTAAATATCGCCGATTTGGGCAGAGATGTTCAAAATATAAGGATACGTGCCCAAAATCAAATCATACGTAGGTACTTCACTGCTGTAGATCAGGAGAATCCTCGTTATAGGCACAGTTTCCCATCTTATGATAGAGTTGTTCACTTAGAGAGGGACGAAAGATCCTTTCACGTACATCAACCACACAACTGAATTCCAGTCACTGTTAACGCCTAGAACAACTGATTCCTTACCTACAAGATGGAACCAGGGATCTTAATGTACTAGAGAATGGCTTGCGGAAAGTGTCTGACTACAAAATGTCATATGATGACCCTTCTAAACTAACGGGATGAATACGTCATTTACTGCAATTGTTATTTTATCAAACCGCCGGGAAAAAGCCGAGATTTAGTGGAAATATTAAACTGCAGCTAAATATCGTTTTAGTTTTTATAAATACAAAACAAGATATTGTGTATGTTCTACAGGTTTATCATGTTGATTTGCCAAAAGAAGCTTCGGAAGATCAGTGAACATGATTTCGGTTTTCCCCATCATGAGAAGTACCAAGAAGGAAACCTCACCTGGCATGTTGTGTAACGAAAAATACCTAGCTCTTTGTAGTTATACCATAAAAGTTAGTACTAAAACATGTTTCACTTTCCAGAAGAATTGAGAATAACTGTGTTGATATAAAATAGATACAGTGCAAAAGCAATAATATGAATTGTGTGAATTAGCACGTATTTCTGCAAATCCCATTAACTGAGGACGGAAAATGTAATGTTGACTGTCCGCGTTTAGCGCAAGTGTGACATGAATATTGTAAACTATTATGCCGTGGTCGAATGGATTTCCCCTTGAAACCCGACGTTTCGTCGCCATCTGCGGAGGACATTTTCAGTGGGGCCGCAACTCGGTACTGGCTACAGCAAATTTCCGCTTCCGCGCAGTGGCATGAATGTACATGTTTTGAATACCGAGCGCAACTGGCCGTTGTCGACTACCGTCGTCCGCAGTGGCTATCACCCCATGGTGGAAGACTCATACATATTTTCTTTAGCAGCGGAATTCAAATTTCATTCAATTGCACGCCCTCCCCCTTCCTGTTGAAATTCCTAGGGGAAGACTGACAGGTCAGCTTTACGGAAAATGCTTTGCATCCGAGAGAGCTCCACAGTCGTTTTGATAGGGCTAAGGTACTATAGCCATAAGTAGATACCACGAAAGGCTGTACAGAATGGCCAAAGAGATTGTAGAACACCCCAGGAATTTCATTAGGAAGGAGTAGAGCGTGGAAGTGAATATGATTTGGATTCCGGTGCTCAAGAAGATGTGTACCAGGATTCAGCCATGCGGCGATAGCAGCAGCCGACAACGGCAGTTGACCACGGCCATTTGTGATCGCTATTCACAATCGTCGGGCCACTGCGTAGAAGCACGCCAAAACTATATTTTTCTGTAGCCAGTAGCGAGCCAGGGTGTGAATCAGGCATTCAAAAGAGCTACAGTCACCCTCAAAATGTCCTCCGCAGATGGGGACGAAACGTCGGGTTTTAAGATGAAATCCATTCGACCAAGGCATAATAGCCTGGAATATTTTATTAATTGTAACATGAGTACTGTTACTTACTCGTGTCTTCTGCTGCTGCTTGTGCATATTTGTATTGCAACAAACATCACGTGTTTTGGATTTGTGTTGTTGCACTTTCTGAACACAAGTTTTCTACATCTGCAATAAGTAACACAGAAAAATCAGTGTCTTTAAGGGCCACAGCGTTATAAGTGCTCTAGCACAATGTTGTTCGTCCAGAAAGAAATAGTGCCATTTTTCAAAGGTAACGTAAGCAATTGCGAAACATCCTTTACAAAAATGTGCAGAAAGACATTTTTCCTCATACACACACTTCCTGAACGAAGAAAGCCCAACCCGGTAAGTATAAAACAGTTTTTCTGTTTCCAGAGAGAGAGATTGTCACTCTGAAGCAGAGTGTGGCTGATATAGTTTCATATCAGCACACACTCCGCTGCAGAGTGAAAATCTCATTCTGGAAACATCCCCCATGCTGTGGCTAAGCCATGTCTTCGCAATATCCTTTCTTCCAGGAGTGCTAGTTCTGCATGTTTTGCAGGAGAGCTTCTGTGAAGTTTGGAAGGTAGGAGACGAGGTACTGGCAGAAGTGAAATATGAGGACGGAACCTGAGTCGTGCTTGCGTAGCTAAGATGGTAGAGCACTTGCCCGCGAAAGGCAAAGATCCCGAGTTCGAGTCTCTGTCCGGAACACAGTTTTAATCTGCCAGAAAGTTTCAGTTTTTATGTTCTCCAGAAAAATTTGCTTTTTGTTGTTTACAACATTGTTAAGCTGAACGGTTCATTTATCCATCATCATATACAATGTTATTAATAATTAGATTTACTGCCTAAACTTGTTTGTTTAGTTCTCCAGCGATATTCTACCAAGCTTTATCTTGCAAACTCTAATAGTAATAGTATGCACGATTATGATAGTATAACTGTGGATACGCTCCTAGTATTTCACAAAATTTTACTTTCCCGTGCGCAGCTCTTAGCTACAAACGGACATGGCGCATACAGAGAAAGCGACGTGTCCCACCACGCTACCTGTGTGTGCAGTGCTTAATTTGTTAACATGAAACTAGTATCAAATTGCGCCACTCTCAGATAGGCGTCCACGACTCGACACTTCTATATGAATTGAGCCTCAGTAGGAATTAACGCCCGCGTACGGGAAAGCACTTACTTTGGTCTTGGAAGTCCACTAACTCCAAACTTTGTAACGATGGCCAATTTTAGACTCTGATTCCGCATCTTACGTTCCTTGACTTGGCACCTCAATGCCCCGAGGGCATTCAGCTGTATTCTCTGGTTCGTGAGATCCACACTACTCCACGAAAGTGTTTAACATTTAGGCCTTTGACCCACTCAGAATAAGGAGCAGATTGTCTGCCGTTTCATTGACCATGTTCTGCTACCATTATTTTACTTCTGTATGCTTCCACTTCTTGCCAGGACTTGCATAAATTTCTCTTTAACGTGTGTTTGGAGGCCCGGCCGTCATGGATAAATTACTTACCTTGAAATCATTCTAGGCAGATTCGACCATTAACCGTTTAAGAGGGTAAGGAAAAAGGGAAAGACCGACGAATTATCTTCAGGTAGAACAAGAACCCCCCTTTCTCCTGCACCAGGAAATTGGTGCAAGATACAACTTTGTCCCCCCCCCCCTTTTTCAGTGAGATTTCTTTTGACACATTTTCTGCACTCAGAAGGTCAGCCCGCTTGTTAAACATTTTTTGAAGAATTAGAAATTTATGTTCACTGTAGTTTAATTATTACCGTGGCAGCGATAAGAGAGCTACCTACGAGAGAGACTATGGACGATAGATGCTGCGTTAGACAGAGATCACTCTGAAAATCCCCGGTCACTCAAGGCGAAGACTTGATATTATTGATATTATAATTACTGTAACGAATTATAAGACGCTCCTTTGGCCGCAAGAAAATGTCTGCATAGGTTTCCACTTCTGTAGGAAATCAGAGCCAAATCTAGGAATTCGGTGACGTAAAATATTGCGTCCTAATTGTTAGTGGTGGTATTTGAGTGCGATTGGCAGAATATTTGAAGGTATAATGTTGGGAGATGTATGAGAATAAGGTGCAACGGTTGGAAAGGAAAAGTATCTCTTTTTCTCTATCTCTTCTTTTTGTTTTATTTATTATTTGATTAATCTTAGCTTGGGTATAGAAAAGAAGTACGGGATGATTAGGTGTTTTTGACTGATCACCATTCCGTTCAAGATTTGATAAAGTAAATGTATTCGTGGTCCTAATTTTTGGTATGGATAAATTAGGGTTTATTGTCGAAACTGGAATATTTCAAGTCGGCAAACTTAACATGAGGTGACTAACTTAACGTGAAGCAAACGCTTTCAGAAAATAACTAAAAAGAATGCAGTCAAGTGAAAAAAGAAATTTTAGTATAAGATATGGTAGAATTTTTCCAGATGTCAGTAGCAAAGAAAATACACGGGCCACTAGCCGCACAGTAAACA
Organism: Schistocerca nitens; assembly: GCF_023898315.1. Taxonomy (NCBI): domain Eukaryota; kingdom Metazoa; phylum Arthropoda; class Insecta; order Orthoptera; family Acrididae; genus Schistocerca; species Schistocerca nitens. The sequence goes on along the minus strand of NC_064622.1, from coordinate 121,268,160 downwards.
AAAGGAAAGGCTTTATTTTTTGAAGTTATAAAAGATCAGGAAAGTATTTGTCATTTCATATAAAATCAGAGTTCTTAAAAGCGTTAACGAATACGCACTACACTTTTCGTACCCCACAATAAAAGTAACGGCATCATAAAACAACAAATACATGCGGATTCCTATCATACTTTAACACTGAAATGACTACAATATTATAAATGTCCACGGACACATATCGGGTACCATTATATTAAGGTTCTACAGGGACAAAATTACTATCAGATCGAGTTACAGATTTGAGTTTTGTTGTCACGGCTATTTTATCCAGTCCATAATAAAATAAAACTACCGTATCTCATACTGACCCTTGTGACCACCAAGAGCTATATAACTAATACACACGAATTCAAGGTGCTAAATCGGGAAGGTTCGACAGAAATAATTATCAAAGAGCATACAAGGTCATCTGTATTACAAAAAGAAGATCTCTGCCACCAAAGACAAAATAACAACGTTGTAAACAGAAGTGCTATAGGTGTCTGCAACTCTGATGATCGATTTCAAATCAAATTCTCCGGGAAAGATGAAAGTAATGTTCTAATGAAATTCTTAGGATTAGAACACGAAGTGAAAATAATTCCGATGAAGAAGAAATGAAAGTATCGAATTGCTGATAACAACCAGATAATCAGGAAACGGCCATTATAGTTTTATGGTTAATCACAATAATAAAGTAGGTACGGTTCACAAAGAAAATGATTGATGTATCTTTACAAATGAAGATCTGAAACAGTTGGGCAAAGGATATTCATGAAATACTAAACGAAATTATTGTAGACTGTAGACACTGTATGGAGAAACCATTCAGGATACAGCAAAATTCGGAAGAATAATTACAGATGAAGGAATATTCGAGATAAAAGTATCACTACGTTCATACGGACGATGTCATCAAATCTGTGTTTTGCGTTGGAAAAAACTTTAATAACGAGCACCGAAGTATGATATAGAGCCGACATTTTTATTATTGCGATAACGGTAATTGTGTTCTAAGAAAAAGTTATAAATCTGTCACGGCAGACACAGCACCAGATTTCGGTTCCGATCAATAACCCGATACCCCGAGTCCACACCCTCCTCCCGCGGGCAGCACGGCCACCCTCTCGGCAGAATCTACCTCAAGTATTTCCGTCTACTGTCTTTCCGCTTGAAGGGCCCCCCAAAACTGCACTTGTGACTCTGCCATAGGTCGGAAAATGACATCAGGGAGAAGGTCCTCCTGGGCGGGAAAAATGGAATCTCCCGAAGTCGGATATTGAGCATCGGCAGGAAATGCAATCTTCTGGTGGCGCTACATACGGGATCGCGCGTCCCGTGTCCCGGGGCTCGGGGGAAATCTGGAGGTTTCCAGCGCGCGTCCGCGAGGCGCAACTGCATCGCTGCTCGTTGGTAAAACGTAAAACGCATCTAATAATACCGCCGGATTTCTCGTCCGGGACGCGACGCGGCTCAATACAGTCAATATGCCTGATTTAGGCTGCAGAGAGGGGTGTGCGGAAACGAGGAACACAACTAGGAGCTCACCAGTGTTCGCAAGCAGACACTGGAGGCATATTTCGCCTTCTGTCATCTTCCATGTCTCAAGAAAGACAATTACAACATCATTTGTTCAACACTTGTCTCTTAAACAATTTCCATTCGTTTTGCATTGTTACAAAACCATTATTTTTTCTTTAAGGCAACGTTACGCCTCAAAAGGATGAAAATAGTGTGTATCGTAATTATGATGTCTACTTTTTATGAAGATGCGATCGGTCGTTAAATGAAACCACAGTGAAAATTAAAAATGCTTTGTTTGCAACATTTAGTGGCACCTTCCAGATAGTCACCATTGCGCCCCAGACATTCGTCGTAGCGAGGTGCGAACATTCGAAGGCACCTACCGGTGCTTTTCTGCAGTCTCTTCGCAGGTCTGCAGCTCGTTGTCTGTGTGTAAATGCTGTCCTCATAGCCAGCGCTTCATGTGAAGGAAGTGGTGAAAATCAGAGGGGATCAAGTCCGGACTGGCTGCTCAAACACTTCCCATCGAAAACGTTACAGGAGCGTGTTTATTACAGGTGCAATGTGTGACCAGGCGCTGTCCCGGAGAACGACAGTGGATTTTAAGAATATTCCTCTTCACTTGCTCTGAATTGCCTTCCTAGACCATTTTTCGAATCGCCTGCTCAACTTCCTGAACTAAATTATCGCTTGACACTGGCGTCTTACCCTGACCGTCTTCAACACGAGTGTCAGTACAACGTCCTTCAAACCTGCCAGAAGTGAAGGTAGTATGTAGGGACGCTAAGTTAAGTAAATTCCAGGAGGCGTGTATCGCCATCAAAGTGAAAGAGGCAATTGAATGCCAGAAAACATTACCTAACGGTAAATATAGTGAGCTGAGGTTAGTGAAAGAAAATAACTTAAAACTGGATTATCTAGATAAGACAATGCAGTTTTTTCAAGAAAATGGAATTAAAGAAATCAAAAAAGATCTAACAAAGAAGTTTCAGACAGATTTAAAAGCTAGAGTAGGAGGAATACAATTTTTATTCACTCCTATTGAAAAAGCTAGATTAGTAAAGATGAATCCAAGAACACCTGAAGCGAGAGCGCAAATAAAGTTTGCACAAGGAGAAAAAACCAGCGCGTGTTATTTGCAATGGGAAGGAAGCCGTTAATGAGCTCTTGAATAAGGCTTTGTACCGTAAGCTAAACTCTTCATATAACTACCAACAAGTTTATAAAGTAAAAAATAGTGTGTGTTTAGCGAACGAAGTGAAGGACATTGCAGTTCCAGAGGACGCCATCCTATCCTCATTGGACGCTGTGAACCTCTACACTAATATACGAATTGCGGAAACTTTGCAAAATATAAGGGAAAAACCTGGTAAAAAATAGGTCAATGAGCGTGGGTGAAATCGTCGAACTCGTGGATATGCTAGAGTTCACATTGAGTTTTAATGGTTTCTTCTTTAACGATAAGGTTTTTATTCAAGATGAAGGTTTAGCTGTGGGAAACAGTCTATCAGGCATTTTAGCTGAAATTTTTATGAATGACTTTGAGAACAAAGTTTTCAGCTCTTTTTCAGAAATTAAGCAGAAGTTAATTTATTACAGACGGTATGTTGACGACACTATTTTATTATTCAAAGGGAAAAAAAAAGAAGTAGAGGATATGACTAAAGTTTTAAACGAGCTGCATCCAAAAATTAAATTCACACTAGAAATGGAGAACAATGGGGTGATTAACTATTTAGATTTGACCGTCAGAAAGGAGGGAGGTAGGCACGTCTTCGGAATCTATAGGAAAGACACTTGTTCCGACATCATAGAAGCGACGTCGCACCACCCGGAACAGCATAAAAGAGCCTACTTTTATGCAATGTGCAGCAGAGCCCTGAGATTGCCACTAGGGGAAGATGAGTTGCAGAAAGAACTAGGTATTATTAAGCAAGTAGCAGCAGCTAATGGATACAGGAAACAAGATGTTATACGTATGTTTAACAAAATCACAAACAAATCCGCGGGTAAAAATAATGATTCTAGGAAAATTAAAGTTATGAAGAAGTTTGGCACCATGACATACAGAGGGCGTGTGTCGGAAAGAATTGCTAAATTCTTTCCAAAAAATATCGCTGTGGCATTCCAGAATGGAGGGCAAATGGCACATAGACTAAGACATAAATCAGCAACGACAAAACAAATGAAATACAACAATTCCGGAGTATACAAGATCAAATGTGCTGAATGTGACAGTTGTTATATAGGACAAACAGGGCGGAATTTTGAAATTCGATACAGGGAACAATGCAGTCATAGCAATCGGACAGCATTTCGAGCGCATGTAAAAGACAGTAAATATGAAGTGAGTAATATAAATGAACAAATGGAGGTGCTACTTAAAGCTCCAAAAAGTATCTATCTCAACGTGCTCGAAGAGACTGAAATATACGCTAATCAAAGAAAAAACCCAGATCTACTACTTAATGAGCAAGGTGATTTTATGCACAGAAGTTATTATGAGATTTTTAAAGACCTATTTTAGGCTTACTCTTGAATGCAACAGCACCCTCCAGTAAGAACAAGCTGCAGCGGAACGGCCCTCAACGTGCTGGCGACGAGGTGAATTGGGCGCGGCGGAAGACGACTTGGCCTGGCGTTGTATACAATCTGACGTAGGGAAACCCTCTCCACCACCAATCAATACAAAGAAGAGGAAACGCATATTTTCGAAAGAATATCTACATTTTCATCATATTTTTAAGTTTCTTTATAAAAAATTTTTACATTTTTGTAAATTATTTCGGTTCATGGCCCACTCAAAAAAATTGTTTTATTAAAAAGTATATTCGCCATTAATATGTACGGTGAAAAAATAACATACGCACAATTGTTATAGGTAGAAGGCACTTTTTACTGTTTCCACTCAGGTTTCTCCAAAACTGCGATATAAGCTTTTAACAGATTAAAATTTACTTTAGTTATGACACTGAACCGATAGTTCTGTACTGACAAGTTACTCTGTAACTGCAATATATGGTATGTTGGCATTTAACACATACCGAAATTTCTTCTTTTTGTAAATTACGATTTTCTATCAGTAAATGTATCTCTCTTGTTAATTATATTTTTAACTTTCTCTAACAGATCTGAAGATGGGCAGCTAGCCTGAAACCGGTCACTGAAAATAAAAAATAGCGAACAAAGACTGAAATGCCATGTTTTATTTAAAGAACGATCGCTGAAATCCCATTAAGACAATCATGTCTAGTTTTGATAGTTGTTCTTTCTTGTGCGCAGTGGTGAATCGACAGCTCACCCACATAACGATATCGATGAACAAAATACGGTCGGTATATCGCGAAGAAAATCGTTTTCGTGCTTCTGTTTCGTCATCATTCAGTAATTTCAATTTTTACTTTCTCAGTTGCCCTGTTTTTCATTCTTTGCCATACAAGTTGTTTTCTAGTGTATCGATTGACGACCTGTTTTTGGGTTATTCTGAAAAATCCATGTTTAATTAGCTGTAGCGATATTTTGTGAGCAGGCCTGACAGTTCTGTGAGTAAATCTATATCAGAGCAACTGTTACTTCAGTCTACTTTTTGTTCGTCAGTCAAGTTCATCGGAACAATTTTCGCATTATGTTTTGTCACGTTCATTTTATCGTGGAAAAATTACATTGTCTTATTCTTTGTTTACTGTGGAGATCATCCGAGTCGATATTTCCGTGACGCTATACCGACGACCTTCGTAAAATCGATCGACAACCCGTCGGGCACCTCTGACACGCTTGCAGTCTACTTGGCACCTGCACAACAGCAACTGACAGACTCCAGGCGGCGGCAAGAGCGCTAGCACAGGCTGCCGCTTCCAAGAAACCTATCCGCGTCCACCACACACGTGACAACAGAATAATGCCGGTAGTATTCCGCCACCGGCTGCTATAAAGGTCGGCGCCTGAGCTACGCAAGTCAGTTCCCCCAAAGTCAGTTCTTCCGGTTTTTTGAGTCTCTTCTAGCCTCCGGGCAGGTGCTATACACCCCATCGTGTTAGGACGATCTCGAAGCCCGTCGTAGGAATCGACGCCACTGTATTCAACTTCATCGTTGTTCCCTTGACGCAGTAACACTGTATCCATGATAGACGTTTCGTCTCATTTGCTGGCGAGCCGTTGTGGCTTTAACCTTTGTGGCATGGCACTCCACTGGCGCCATTAACTACTTCGGTTGCCAATATCAATCTACATCTACATCTACATTCTACATTCATACTCCGCAAGCCACCCAACGGTGTGTGGCGGAGGGCACTTTACGTGCCACTGTCATTACCTCCCTTTCCTGTTCCAGTCGCGTATGGTTCGCGGGAAGAACGACTGTCTGAAAGCCTCCGTGCGCGCTCTAATCTCTCTAATTTTACATTCGTGATCTCCTCGGGAGGTATAAGTAGGGGAAGCAATATACTCGATACCTCATCCAGAAACGCACCCTCTCGAAACCTGACGAGCAAGCTACACCGTGATGCAGAGCGCCTCTCTTGCAGTCTGCCACTTGAGTTTATTAAACATCTCCGTAACGCTATCACGCTTACCAAATAACCCTGTGACGAAACGCGCCGCTCTTCTTTGGATCTTCTCTATCTCCTCCGTCAACCCGATCTGGTACGGATCCCACACTGATGAGCAATACTCAAGTATAGGTCGAACGAGTGTTTTGTAAGCCACCTCCTTTGTTGCTGGACTACATTTTCTAAGCACTCTCCCAATGAATCTCAACCTGGTACCCGCCTTACCAACAATTAATTTTATATGATCATTCCACTTCAAATCGTTCCGCACGCATACTCCCAGATATTTTACAGAAGTAACTGCTACCAGTGTTTGTTCCGTTGTCATATAATCATACAATAAAGGATCCTTCTTTCTATGTATTCGCAATACATTACATTTGTCTATGTTAAAGGACAGTTGCCACTCCCTGCACCAAGTGCCTATCCGCTGCAGATCTTCCTGCATTTCGCTACAATTTTCTAATGCTGCAACTTCTCTGTATACTACAGCATCATCCGCGAAAAGCCGCATGGAACTTCCGACACTATCTACTAGGTCATTTATATATATTGTGAAAAGCAATGGTCCCATAACACTCCCCTGTGGCACGCCAGAGGCTACCTTAACGTCTGTAGACGTCTCTCCATTGATAACAACATGCTGTGTTCTGTTTGCTAAAAAATCTTCAATCCAGCCACACAGCTGGTCTGATATTCCGTAGGCTCTTACTTTGTTTATCAGGCGACAGTGCGGAACTGTATCGAACGCCTTCCGGAAGTCAAGAAAAATAGCATCTACCTGGGAGCCTGTATCTAATATTTTCTGGGTCTCATGAACAAATAACGCGAGTTGGGTCTCACACGATCGCTGTTTCCGGAATCCATGTTGATTCCTACGTAGTAGATTCTGGGTTTCCAAAAACGACATGATACTCGAGCAAAAAACATGTTCTAAAATTCTACAACAGATCGACGTCAGAGATATAGGTCTATAGTTTTGCTCATCTGCTCGACGACCCTTCTTGAAGACTGGGACTACCTGTGCTCTTTTCCAATCATTTGGAACCCTCCGTTCCTCTAGAGACTTGCGGTACACGGCTGTTAGAAGGGGGGCAAGTTCTTTCGCGTACTCTGTGTAGAATCGAATTGGTATCCCGTCAGGTCCAGTGGACTTTCCTCTGTTGAGTGATTCCAGTTGCTTTTCTATTCCTTGGACACTTATTTCGATGTCAGCCATTTTTTCGTTTGTGCGAGGATTTAGAGAAGGAACTGCAGTGCGGTCTTCCTCTGTGAAACAGCTTTGGAAAAAGGTGTTTAGTATTTCAGCTTTACGCGTGTCATCCTCTGTTTCAATGTCATCATCATCCCGGAGTGTCTGGATATGCTGTTTCGAGCCACTTACGGATTTAACGTAAGACCAGAACGTCCTAGGATTTTCTGTCAAGTCTGTACATAGAATTTTACTTTCGAATTCACTGAACGCTTCTCGCATAGCCCTCCTTACGCTAACTTTGACATCGCTTAGCTTTGTCTGAGAGGTTTTGGCTGCGTTTAAACTTGGAGTGAAGCTCTCTTTGCTTTCGCAGTAGTTTCCTAACTTTGTTGTTGTACCACGGTGGGTTTTTCCCGTCCCTCACAGTTTTACTCGGCACGTACCTGTCTAAAACGCATTTTACGATTGCCTTGAACTTTTTCCATAAACACTCAACATTGTCAGTGTCGGAACAGAAATTTTCGTTTTGATCTGCTAGGTGGTCTGAAATCTGCCTTCTATTACTCTTGCTACACAGATAAACCTTCCTCCCTTTTTTTATATTCCTATTAACTTCCATATTCAGGGATGCTACAACGGCCTTATGATCACTGATTCCCTGTTCTGCACTTACAGAGTCGAAAAGTTCGGGTCTGTTTGTTATCAGTAGGTCCAAGATGTTATCTCCACGAGTCTAATCATATGTCACACGCTGTCTTTGGTCGAGGTATGAGTGTTGTTGGTTCGGCGTGTCTTGGCAGAGTCTATTGGCTCTAGGGCACGTGGCTGGCAAGTTGTTCCTTTGAGGTGACTCTAGCTGTCCTGTGCGCGTCTCTAGAAGGTGCGAATGGTTAAAACGGTTGTGGGCAAGTTTTGCCGGCTCACTTAAGCATTGGTAGCGGCGAGCTGCGGTGATACCTACGGAAGTCGCGTGCAACCTGGTGGCAAGTTCCCGGCCTACTCTGCAAGCTTAACTTTTATGGCATCTCGACGACCGCTGTGCGGATTGGAGGCAATAGCACTCCGGCGGGAACACGGCAAGTCGCTGCTCCTTCACACCCGAGTGTAGTTCAGTGTTTTCTAATTTGAGTACTTAATATAATAAGGTCAGGTCTCTGTTACGTGGAATTTAACATGTCATCTTAACGCACCTACGAGTGACTGAGTGCATGATCATCGGTCAGCGTTACTGATCGCAGTTTGTGTTCCAGGCCATATGTCGTGTAAATGTACGAGTAATCCTTCCATAAGTTCCATGGACGGAATTAAATTGTAACATAATCTGTGTGGGAGGCAAAGCAACCTTTGTAGATCAGCATGCTTGAGTTATTACATAAGCAGCCACTAATATTTTCGCTTTTGAATAATGGTGATTTTAGGGAGTGTTTAACTTGTAATTTATATCAGTAGTCGCTTGTGCGATTAGTTCAGATTTTCTACTCCTCAGGCATTCTTGTGTGTGGCCTTAATTGAGCAGATGTATTTTGATGTACATTGGCAGGGTAGCTTTGTCAGCAAACGACGCGTCCCCGTTTCCTTGTCCCGGGGTAGAGGGGTATTTCCCTTTTGCCGCGGCTGCACTTACCTTGTCGCACGGCGTTTGGGCTGGCCAGCGGTCTCGTGCACACATCACCTGCGTAGTGCTGGCTCAGGGTAATAAAGTTGCTCGTTCGAGGCGTGTTACAGTGGAGTGTCACCGATGAAGCGGGAACCAGTGGTCTCCTCTACTTTGTGAATTTTATAAGTTTATCTATATAAAATGTCGAACCGTACCTTCATCTACAGTCATTAGCTAACCCCACTAATTGTGAAACGTGGCTGCTCGTTCCTTGCTGGCTGTGAAAGCCGTATGCTGTAGCTCTAAGCTTACCTTGAATTTTGGGCAATTGTATATTTATTAAAGATCGTTGTCAACGCTTCTGCTGGTCTGTGCCAGCTGGGAGTTACATTTAAATAGCATGTGCTCCGAGCTTATCGTCTAGTTTGGGCAACTGTGTTTTCATTTAAGGGTCATTTTCAGTGTTTTGTTGGAATGCGCCGGTGGGGATTTACATTTAAATTTTATGCCTTCCCAGTTCATATCTTTTGAAGGATTGTGTATTTTATCGCTTAAGGTTTCATTTTATTAACGCTTATACATTGCTAAGCGGCATTCCAGTGGTTATAGTCAATGGCGTGACTTAAATGTGATTTGAGACTTTCTCGGCGTATTCCATTCGTGAAATCTTCTCGGGTGATCAGCCGAGTAAAGGCGTCGTCTTCTCGCAACGTTTCGAAGGGTTTCGTACCCATCATCTTCAAGCGCTTGAAGATGATGGGTACGAAACCCTTCGAAACGTTGCGAGAAGACGACGCCTTTACTCGGCTGATCACCCGAGAAGATTTCACGAATGGCGTGACTTGTGGTCCTTTCCGCATTTCCATGTGTATTATCCAATTGTGTCCCGGTTACTTAAGTTTGGAAACTGTTAGTACATTTAGTGACTGTCATTGCAATTTACTCTGTTGATAAAATTATTTATTGAACCTGCTTGCAGCCACGACCAGTTGGTCAGAATTTTTTTTTTTTTTGGAACTGTACACTTCCTGTTTCAAGCCCCGCTCTTAATAGTATAAATTGTTAAAAATGATTATTAATGAATTGAGCCTGTTCAAGTTTCTAAGACTTTGAGATTATTGATTCTTTTAACAACGCTCTTTTTTGTAAAAAAAATTTAATGATAGTACTGTTGTTCAGTAATAATGTATTCTGTGAAGCAACAGGTGATGAAGGATATAGGAGCACTTTCCATGCGTTTTCCTTAAAGCTATCCCAACCGTAGTTGTGAGGTATCGGCTTGTGTCATTCAGGACAGCTTATCTGGAATTATAATCTTTTCCATGCAAGTGTATTTGTCTGTGAAGATCTTAATTGTCTTAACTTTGTCAGACGCTGGAACCACAATACTGTCAGATTGCCATACCTGTGAGACACTGCAGTAATGATTTTGGTATTATCGTCGAAGCAGACGTTTCTTTCTTTTGTCAATAAACTTTTGTAAATTTTATCACTGTTTTCCCTATGTCGGTCACATCAAGTACAGTTCCATTAGTTTTATAAACGTTTCTTTCAGTCACAGGGGCACAGGTCGACACTGATATTCATCATGATAGATCTCTTCTCGACTTTCATCAACCATTTGCGCCGTTGAGAAACGGTCGCACACTACGTGCCATTATGCCCATGTACATACCTTAACATCTGAGAACACTCTAAAGGCCATTTTATTAATCGGGTAGTTGAGAGTACATGTGATAGAAGTGCTTGCTGAAAAAATCGAGTAAATGATTGCCGAAGTTAAATCTTTATTTCAAAATTATGTCAATTTCTATCGAAATAGAAGATTTTTTTCTAACGGTCAGTTAGTTTGGATAGTAGGTATGGATAGAGACTGTAGTGGCCCTGCATTACTTTTTATAACGTATGCAAAATACTTATACTCCATGCGTCTAATACATTCGACAGTGAAACAAGTCCAAGTGCAATATCAGTTATTTATTGTGCTATATTCTGAAGGTTTTTTTGGCAAAAGACACATGAACTACACAGTAAAATGCATGTTCATTATAAAAGAAAGCTATGTGAGTATTTAGAGCAATATTAATACTACAAGTTGAATAAATACAGGTAAATAGCAAATAAAATTAAAATGCCTAATTTAAAATATATTTATGTGCTTGCAGCACATACGATATGTTATTCATAGTCACTTTATGTAATGCTCCAACATTCAGTGTCTATTGAATGATAATCATTTCCCTCCGTGGTATCTCTTGAATGTACTTCCTTGGTAACGCTAGTCATGAAGTACCACTGTGCTGTGCATTTTTCAGTCTCCCTCGTTCCCTTCTTTGACCACGTTCTCTTCACTCCTATTACACCGATGGCAGCTGCTTTCTTGGAATGGGATATATTGTTATAATGATGTAAAGGCTGGAGAAGTGGTTGTAAAGGGGACCAAAATTCACTCTCCTACTATCCGCTTCTATAAACTCAAGGTCTAGTGAACACAATAACGGCATTGTTAGAGTATTTTCGTTGCTGATTCAAATCCGACTGATGTTCCTCCGTTGCATTTTGTTTCCTTCCATGTCTTTAGCAACATTATCCTTTGATGTGTCATCCCTGGCTTTAACTGAAACGAAGTTTTCTCTTTTTATTTGCACTACGGAGAATTTTCAGCTTACCTGCTACGTTGCTTCCATCCTATCTCGGGGAACAAAAACATGCTTGAAGTTGTTCTTTGCCTTTCGAGAGAGATAAAAATCATTTAAGCGTTTTGCATAAGTATAACTAGATACTTGGAGCTCGTACTCCCATATACTGATTTTACCTCAAGATGTACATTCACTATTACAAAATATGGCCTATAGTAACATGCATTAAATACACTACTGGCCATTGAAATTGATACACCACGAAGATGACGTGCTACAGACGCGAAATTTAACCGACAGGAAGAAGATGCTGTGATATGCAAATGATTAGTTTTTCAAAGCATTCACACAAGGTTGGCGCCGGTGGCGACATCTACAACGTACTGATATGAGGAAAGTTTCCAACCGATTTCTCATACACAAACAGCAGTTGACCGGCGTTACCTGGTGAAACGTTGTTGTGATGCTTCGTGTAAGCAGGAGAAATGCGTACCATCACGTTTCCGACTTATCGTATCGCGACATTGCTTCTCGCGTTGGTCGAGATCCAATGACTGTTAGGTATTTAATAGATAGGTTCAGGGGGGTAATACGAAACACCGTGTTGGATCCCAACGGTCTCGTATCACTGGCAGTCGAGATGACAGGCATTTTATCGGCATGGCTGTAACGGATCGTGCAGCCACGTCTCGATCCCTGAGTCAACAGATGGGGACGTTTGCAAGATAGCAACCATCTGCACGAACAGTTGGACGACGTTTGCAGCAGCATGGACTATCTGCTCGGAGACCATGGCTGCGGTTACCCTTCCCGCTGCATCACAGACAGGAGCGCCTCCGATGGTGTACTCACCGACGAACGTGGGTGCACGAATGGCAAGACGTCATTTTTTCGGATGAATCCAGGTTCTGTTTACAGCTTCATCATGGTCGCATCCGTGTTTGGCGACATCGCGGTGAACGCATATTGGAAGCGTGTATTCGTCATCGTCGTACAGACGTATAACCCGGCGTGATGGTATGGGGTGCCATTGGTTACACGTCTCGGTTACCTCTTGTTCGCATTGACGGCACTTGAACAGTGGACGTTACATTTCAGATGTGTTACGACCCGTGGCTCTACCCTTCATTCAATCCCTGCGATTTCAGCAGGATCGTGCACGAATGCATGTTGCAGGTCCTGTACGGGCCTTTCTGGATACAGAAAATGTTCGACTGCTGCTCTCGCCAGCACGTTCTCCAGATGTCTCACCAACTGAAAACGTCTGGTCAATGGTGGCCGAGCAACTGGCTCGTCATAATACGCCAGTCACTAGTCTTGATGAACTGTGGTATCGTGTTGAAGCTGCGTGTGTAGCTATACCTGTACACGCCATCCAAGCTCTGTCTCAATGCACAGACGTATCAAGGCCGTTATTACGGCCCGAGGTGGTTGTTCTGGGTACTGATTTCTCAGGATCTATGCAACCAAATTGCGTGAAACTGTAATCACATGTCAGTTGTAGTGTAATATATTTGTCCAATGAATACCCGTTTATCATCTGCATTTCTTCTTGATGTAGCATTTTAATGGCCAGTAGGGTAATACTATAGCTGCTCTTAAATGCATTAACATTAAGCTGTTGCTTTAGATCTACCTCTAAGAATGTACATATCTAAAAGCCAACTCAGGCCGACAGAAACATGCGAATATAAGTGGTAGCTGTAGACGCATCAAGGTCAAATATTTTCCAGTAACAACTTTGTCCCTTGTCACTTCGCAGTAGTAAGTGGGCAATATCATTATTTTATGGTCAAACTTCGTAGTTATTTCTTTCGCAACAGCACTGATATTCAAACATATTATAAACATGGACGTACGTATATGTCTGATTATGTTCCACATCTCCTCCTAAACCTCTGGACCGATTACAACCAAACTTGGTGAACATGTCACTCACTGTCTGGAAAGAATCGCCGTGAGAGTAAGAACCATTTACATATGAAAGCGGTAGGTGTGGAGATAGAAAAGGAGTTTTCCCAGATTTTATACAGCTATCATGTGATAATGAGAGAACTTAGAGACCTGCAACAAACTTTGTACGTAGTTTCCAACCATTAAGAAACCTTTTCTAGCTGACAGACGCCAAAAAATTACGAGGAAGAAATGTTTCCGTCTACTACATTACCTGGATGTTCAGCCAGCAAAACTGCCGAATCACTCATGACGTATTAATTTGTTACTTCTTTACTGCTAATTTTATTCGTGACACATTTTGCAGACTATTTTTACATAAAGCGCCGATGTAGCTACAAAATTACATCATTGTGCAACAGTTAGTTCAGGAGATATGACATCAAACACTGGTATGCGTGAGATATTGTCGCATCATGCATGACATTAAAGTTATTGCTCCTTTCCTACCAACTCTATTCGCAACACGTTTCGAAGACAGTACCCAAACATGACGCTGACTCTACCTAAAAAATTCTATCATAATGCTAAGGCACCTAGTTCAGGAGATTGACGTCATAAAAGTTCACCCACGTGAAACCGAACACAAGGCAAAATTTGGTAGAGTGAACTGTGTGTACAGATATGTGTGAAGTACGTTAAATATGTGTGGAATATAAGTGATAGGTGTGCGTGCAGGCAAAGCTACGGGTGAAAAGCTCCTCATGAACCGTTGTATTAATTTCAACGAAATCTGGCATACACACCATTGACTATTAGGAAAGAAATATTGGGTGGTGGGGCGGGGGGAGGGGGGAGTAAGATACAGCAAACTCCTGTTGAGATAGTGATAACGCGGCAACAGGAGGCGCGGAGGTGAGGAGGAGATGAACCCACAGAGGGGAAAGGAGGAAGGGAATAAAGATAGAGAGAAGATCAATAGAGAAGGAGGGAAAGTGATGGACGGAGATTGGAGGAAGAGATGCACTTAGTGTGCGTGAGGAGAAATCACAGGAGGAGGAGGAGGAGGAGGAGGAGGAGGAGACTTACGGGGGGGGGGGCGGGTGGAGGGAGGAAGAGGAGTTGGACAAGCAGCAGCTGATGGACAGAGGGGGGGGAGGGGAAACGTATAGAGAGGGGGAGGGTAAGATGGACTTATAGAAGGTTGGAAGAAATGTATACCTGTGCAACGTCAGATACACAGCCAGTTTGTGATAAATGAAAGAAAACCGGCTAGGTGACAGCATCATTTATTAACTACTACCTCTGATATTCCCTGCAGATAGTCATGTGGATTAAGAAGAGGAAAAAGAGGAGACGAAATAAAAATTACAAGTGTCAAAAAGTCCAAACAATACTATCGAATGTAGCTCAAATAACAAGAAAATCATGAAACCCACTGGCGCCGCAAGGTGCAGTTTGTTAGTAAAGATAAGAATGTCATAAACCCAACGTACAAAACACAAAAATGCATTGAAAAATGTCATTGGCTAGTACAGTGAGAGAGCTTATAGAGATTCTTCCATTACGTAATGATAATAACTAAGATTAAAAAATAGAAAAACTTGTTACATAATACATTTCAGTATATGTGATGTATTATAAAGTAAAAGGTACCACAAAAACTATAAAACAATCTTAGGAAACACGCTGCCCAGAATTTTTACATCGTACATTTTCGTTCTTGTTTTTACATTTCGTAAGAGAGTTGAAATTAGCAAATGAATTTAACTAGCGTTATTTGAGTCATTCAAAAGGAAAAATATTAAGTATCCCTACTGCAAGATATACACAGGAGAAAATGACTTTGGGTACTAAAAAACCGTAGCTTTTAGCAAATGCTATTACTACATACGATTATGGCAGGTCAAGTGACATACGATGATGCAGTATTTCTACGAATCTCACTGGCCCCTGTCTGCACCGTCCACCGTCTAACATGTCAACGTTTTCGAGACGGGCCCGAATTTCATTCGACGACTGACCCATAGCCATTGACGTTATATTTCCAGAACTACGCGTCGTACAACTTCATAATTTTGAAGGTGCATTCGGTAGTACATGTGGACACTATATGATAAATTTCAAATAGCGTAGTAAATAAGTACCAGACCGAAGATGGAACACCCAGAAGTGGGACTGGTGGGCGCGGACCGCAGAGGGAACATCCAGAGCCGCAGCGGACGAAAAACGGAGAGGCAACGCTCCAACAGGTCGTGATGAGCGGGAGCGGACCGCAGGCGGAACGCTTGGTATCCCAGACCGTAGAGAAAACCCCCAGGAGCGGGTCTGGTGGGCGCGGACCCCAGAGGGAACACCTAGAACCGCAGCGGACGGAAAACGGAGCAGCAACGCTCCAGCAGGACGCAGGGAATGGGCGCGGACCACAGAGGAAGCGCCTGCAGCCGTTGGTGGAGGGGGAAGGCCATAGGCATAAATACTGGACCAGGTCCACTCGAGGAGCAGTCTCAGGTCGCACCTGATGAAGGTTACGAGCTACGTGACCGAAATGTCGTGCAAGTACGACGCTGATATCCGGCAGAACACCCGACAACCCAAGATGTCAGTAAATAAGTAGTTAATTATGACGTCATACCTGTGTGACTCGGCTCCGTCTCAAAATTTTCAATACATGCGTGTTAGCGGAACGTGAGAGAACGTGGCCGTTGTATGTTTATGGGATAACGTCACCGTAATTATTAAAATAAGCCTTGGGGTTAAATAAATTCTGCTCTTTAAGATTGTCAGGTTTTAGCCAGAGACTCTTGTGACATTATCCTGACTGCCTTGTCCGAGAATTACTTCGAGCAGATAGTTAGAGAACCAACTCGTGAAGCTAACGTTTTAGACCTCATAGCAACAAATAGACCGGAACTTTTCGACTCCGTGAATGTAGAAGAGGGTATCAGTGATCATAAGTCAGTGGTTGCATCAATGACTACAAGTGTAATAAGAAATGCCAAGAAAGGAAGGAAAATCTATTTGCTTAACAAGAGTGATAGGGCACAAATCGCAGAATATCTGAGTGACCACCATCAAACGTTCATTTCTGAGGAAGAGGATGTGGAACAAAAATGGAAAAAATTCAGAAACATCGTCCAGTACGCCTTAGATAAGTTCGTACCGACTAAGGTCCAAAGCGAGGGGAAAGATCCACCGTGGTATAACAATCATGTACGAAAGGTGCTACGGAAACAAAGAAAGCTTCACCATAGGTTTAAGAGTAGTCGAATCATAGCTGATAAGGAAAAGCTGAACGAAGCGAAAAAGAGCGTAAAGAGAGCAATGAGAGAAGCATTCAACGAATTCGAACATAAAACATTGGCAAACAATCTAAACAAGAACCCTAAAAAGTTTTGGTCATATGTAAAATCGGTAAGCGGATCTAAATCCCCTATTCAGTCACTCGTTGACCACGATGGCACCGAAACAGAGGACGACCGAAGAAAGGCAGAAATACTGAATTCAGTGTTCCGAAACTGTTTCACTGCGGAAAATCGTAACACGGTCCCTGACTTCAGCCGTCGCACGGACGCCAAAATGGAAAATATTGAAATAAACGATATCGGAATTGAAAAACAACTGCTATCACTTAGTAGCGGAAAAGCATCCGGACCAGACGAGATACCCGTAAGATTCTACAGTGATTATGCTAAAGAACTTGCCCCCTTTCTATCAGCAATTTATCGTAGATCTCTGGAAGAACGTAAAGTACCTAGCGACTGGAAGAAAGCGCAGGTCGTTCCCATTTTCAAGAAGGGTCATAAATCAGATGCGAATAATTATAGGCCTATTTCGCTTACGTCAATCTGTTGTAGAATAATGGAACATGTTTTATGTTCTCGTATTATGACGTTCTTAGATAATACAAATCTCCTTCATCATAACCAACATGGATTCCGCAAACAGAGATCATGTGAAACTCAGCTCGCCCTATTTGTCCAAGAAATTCACAGTGCCGTAGACACTGGCGAGCAGATTGATGCCGTATTCCTGGACTTCAGGAAGGCATTTGATACGGTTCCGCACTTACGTTTAGTGAAAAAAATACGAGCTTACGGAATATCGGATCAGGTTTGTGATTGGATTCAGGATTTCCTAGAAGAAAGAACACAACATGTCATTCTTAACGGTTCAAAATCTGCAGATGTAGAGGTAATTTCGGGAGTACCGCAAGGAAGCGTGATAGGACCTTTATTGTTTACAATATACATAAATGACTTAGTTGACAACATCGGTAGCTCCGTGAGGCTATTTGCAGATGACACGGTTGTCTACAAGAAAGTAGCAACATCAGAAGACTCGTACGTACTCCAGGAAGACCTGCAGAGGATTAATGAATGGTGCGACAGCTGGCAGCTTTCCCTAAACGTAGATAAATGTAATATAATGCGCATACATAGGGGCAGAAATCCATTCCAGTACGATTATGCCATAGGTGGTAAATCATTGGAAGCGGTAACGACCGTAAAATACTTAGGAGTTACTATCCGGAGCGATCTGAAGTGGAATGATCACATAAAACAAATAGTGGGAAAAGCAGGCGCCAGGTTGAGATTCATAGGAAGAATTCTAAGAAAATGTGACTCATCGACGAAAGAAGTAGCTTACAAAACGCTTGTTCGTCCGATTCTTGAGTATTGCTCATCAGTATGGGACCCTTACCAGGTTGGATTAATAGAAGAGATAGACATGATCCAGCGAAAAGCAGCGCGATTCGTCATGGGGACATTTAGTCAGCGCGAGAGCGTTACGGAGATGCTGAACAAGCCCCAGTGGCGGACACTTCAAGAAAGGCGTTACGCAATACGGAGAGGTTTATTATCGAAATTACGAGAGAGCACATTCCGGGAAGAGATGGGCAACATATTACTACCGCCCACATATATCTCGCGTAATGATCACAACGAAAAGATCCGAGAAATTAGAGCAAATACGGAGACTTACAAGCAGTCGTTCTTCCCACGCACAATTCGTGAATGGAACAGGGAAGGGGGGATCAGATAGTGGTACAATAAGTACCCTCCGCCACACACTGTAAGGTGGCTCGCGGAGTATAGATGTAGATGTAGATGTAGATATTGCACATCTCACGTGATCAAGTAAATAAATTCTTGCCACTACATACTTTGCATTCTTACGTTTATTTTATGAGATTTAATTTTTAATTTGTGGTAACGTCTTAGGAGACCAAACTGCTGAGGTCATCAGTCCCTAAGCTTACGCAATACTTAATGTAACTTAAACTAACTTCGGCTAAGGACAATACACACACTCATGCCCGAGGGAAGAATCTAACCTCCGACGGGGAGAGCTGCGCGGACCGCGACAAGCCGCCTCAAATGGTTCAAATGGCTGTGAGCACTATGGGACTTAACTTCTGACAAGGGAACCTCCCCATCGGAGCCCCCTCAGATTTAGTTATAAGTTGGCACAGCGGATAGGCCTTGAAAAACTGAACACAAATCATTGGAGAAAACAGGAAGAAGTTGTGTGGAACTATGAAAAAAATAAGCAAAATATACAAACTGGGTAGTCCATGTGCATGATAGGCAACATCAAGGATAACGTGAGGTTAGGAGCGCCGTGGTCCCGTGGTTAGCGTGAACAACTACGGAGAGAGAGGTCCTTGGTTCAAGTCTTCCCTCTTGTGAAAATGTTTCTTCCTTTATTTTCGCGAAGTTATGATCTGTCCGATCGCTAATTGACGTCTCTGTTCACTGTAATAAGTTTAGTGTCTATGTCTTGCGACCACACCGCAAACTTACAGTTCGGAAAATATTCATTGACCTTGTTATTGAAGACGCGAGCTATATTTGCTGGATTCATATTGCCCATGGAATTCATCTCACGTATTTAATGCACTCCCGTCCAAAGTAGCGAACAGTCAACTGCCAGCCAGGGAGCCTCGTTAGCAGGAATACTCTCTCTTCCGTGCGCTGTTGTCGACTGACGTCTTGTGTTTCGATGTTTGTTTAGGTGTAGCATCCTCATGCTACGGCGTAGTTACCTCGCATCGGAAGGGCGGACGGACAGATAGTAATTATCTGACAATAAAAAAGAAAAACACTTCACTCGAGGAAAGACTTGAACCAAGGACCTCTTGTTCCCCAGCTGCTCACGCTAACCACGGGACCAAGACGCTCCGGAGCTCACGTTATCCTTGATATTGCATATCTTGCACATCGACTACTCAGATTGTATATTTTGCTATTTTTTCATAGTTCCACACAACTTCTTCCTGTTTTCTCGATTGATCTGTGTTCAGTTTTTCAAGGCCTATCCACTGTGGCAACTTATAACTAAATCTGTGAGGGGTGCGATGGAGAGGTTCCCTTGTGAGGTCATCAGTCCCCCAGAACTTAGAACTATTTAAACCTAACTAATCTAAGGACATCACACACATCCATGCCCGAGGCAGGATTTGAACCTGCGACCGTAGCGGTCGTGCGGCTCCAGACTGCAGAACCTAGAACCGCTCGGCCACTCCGGCAGGCAAGGCGCCTCAAACCGCGCGGTTACCCCGCGTGGCTTTATGTCATTTATACGGCTGATGACGAACTACAGTTTGTGTGAGTTTCACGATGGTATTTTTTGTAATGTTAAATTTTTATAGTTCTTTCTTTTCCATCTACAGGTTTTATCGAAATCGAGGGCAGTGAATAAAAGAAACTGGGACACAGACGTTGTTTTGATCATTAATTGTAACAAATGAGATCACGGTTACTAAGACGCCTAATTGCTGAAGCACCGATATTATTATGAAAATTATTTTGACTACCTTATTTGTCTGTTTACATACTTGATATTTCTTCATCATTTTTTCTTAGATTCAGTGTAATATTATCTGTGAAGAGAAATTTTAAAAGGAATATAGGTTAGACAGAATAGTCGAGGTGCAGATCCTAACACTGTGGGATAAGATAAATGTATAAATAAGTAAAGGGCCAAATTATCTTGCCTATTACGTCTTTCAGGCGTAGTGTTGAAAAACTGATTGATGTCGACATCATTAAGAATGGATCCTCTACTTAGATGGAGAAAGATGGTTTAAGGGATAGGACGCGATATTTCCAAAGATGCCTTGTCATTCACCGGACGCGATTTAATTAAGCCACGATAAAAATAAGTCATTATGGTCAGACAGGAAGTTGAAATAGTGTAAATCTAAAAATATCTTTCATGTCCTGGGAATCCGTGATGACATAATTCTTTTTAATGAACCATCTGAATATTCCCGTAGAGCATGTTTAGTAACTCTTTGGGAATCAAAATGTTGGACAACTTGACGGGTAGAAAACATCACATAGATCACACAAATCAGTGTTACCAATCGGACAAGTAGCAATAACATCCCTGCATTTCGTGGGCAACGAAAGCGGATCTAGAGTGTGAGCTAGTACTGCCATACCATTTTATCTTCATCCTGGAATATGGCAAAAGTGAGACAGTCTCAAACTGCCACTTAACTGTTTTTTTTTAACGTGTAACATCACGAGGGAGGCTGAGAAATAAAGGGCAAAAAAAGCCTGGTAACTGTGGTACTTTCACTGTCGTCTCGCAACGGGGAACTGCCGCCGTGTCTGTGGGAACGCCGTCGTCGGACAAGCTAACTGCCTGGCTAGGTGGTCCCAGAAGTGCTGGTCAATGGCGGACAGCGAACGTCGGCGGTGGCAATCCCCAGATTACACACTGGCTCGTCCGCTGAATATTTCACATCAGCTTAATTAAAACGGTAACCGTGTAGCGGCCAGCCTAAATTACGGGAGCAATCTTGCGGCGCCACGTACTGTTTTATGGGGTCCTCCACCGTGCGCATCCCGTGTCGCCAGCATAGCACGGAGCCCGTTCTGCACTCCCCACCTCCTGGATTCGTGGCTCGCTATACTGCTAGACGAGCCGCACCGAGGTTTATGTGCAGCCGTAAAGTGAAATTTCTATTAAACGGCACACCCTCCTCACTATCGCGAAGCTGCTTCCGCGTCATCAACCGCTTCGCGCTGTTCATTATGCACACTGAATGTAATTATAACGGCTGTTTCAATATATTGAGATATATGGACCTGCTTACGGAGATTTACAGCAGTTCACGGTACATTTCACGGGCGTTTTTATGCATGTGATGCCGATTAAAGTTCGTGCTTGCATAGGTAGTAGCTGATTAGGGAACTACCTTTAGCATGGGCCGGCGGGTGGTATGGGCCACTTGTTTCTCGCGATTGCTGTAAAACAGCGGACTTACTTCAGTGCACTCAAAATTCAGTCATCACTTCGCCTTTCGCTAGAACTTGAAAGATGTACAGGGTGGGGAAAATAAAAGTTGCCCAAAGAACAGAGCTCCACAGTACAAAGAAACACAGCAGAGGTAAGGAAATACAGTACTAACCTGACTATAGCAGATGTTCAAAGTCACCACTCTTCATTACTTGACACTTATGGCCCATAGTCAGCAGTTGTTAGAAGACAAATGGCTGGGCTGGTTTACTTTCTTAATCCTACCACCATTTCAACGTAAATTTGTATCTATTTCTCTTGGTTATTAAGTTTATACAGGGTAGCGCACGAAATGTGTTACCAGTTGTTTCTTTCAGAATTTACGACGCACATTAGATATCCCGCTGGGATCTCCACAGCAGTACCAGCAGAGCTTGGAAAAAGAAATGAGTTACGAAATTACGTGTAATTCACGATACTGCCGCTAGGAGATTAGTAAGCAGCAATGGCTGACGATGGAAGACTGACGACACTGCAACGATCGGCAATTGTGTTACTTTTTCATGAAACGAAAAGCCTTGTTGTGACTCAGAGGCGTTTTCGACAACAGTTTAACACACGATGGCTCCCTTTCAAGAAGTTCATCTACAGGTTGTACGATAAATTTGTACAGGGAGGTACAGTGTTGGAAGCGAAGCGACCTCGGCCGAAGCCTGTTTGTTCGCAGGAGAATATTGAAGCGGTACGAGTTGCAGTACAGAAAATCCCGGGAAATCGTGTGGAAAGGCAGCAGTGCAACTGGGAATATCCAGACGCTCCGTTCAACGCATTCTTAAAAGTGATCTCCATATCTACCCATACAAGATTACCTGTGCACAGAAGCTCACTGAAGAACACAAGCAGCAGAGACTACTGTTTGCTCAGTGGGCGGAGGATAGGGAAGAAACTCTCAACAACGTTTGGTTTTCAGACGAGGCGCATTTACATTTAGTCGGTGTGGTTAACAAACAAAATGCACGCTTTTGGGCCACTGAAAACCCACAAGTGCTTCATGAACGACAACTTTATGCTCCGAGGATTACAACGTGGGCAGCAATTTCCAGTCATGGACTTATTGGACCCTTTTTCTTTGAAGAAACTGTAAACGGCGAGCGTTATTTGAGCATGCTTCGCAATAGCTTCATTCCACAGCTTCTCGCTACTGCCTTGCCCTTCAACATGCAGTGGTTCATGCAAGATGTAGCAAGGCCACATTCTCCAAACACTGTGTTGGAGTTTTTACACGAGTATTTCGACATGCGGATCATTTCACTCAGGTTTCCAGGTCGCTTCAATGTCGGACAAAATATGCCCCCCAATAGTCCAGACCTCAATCCGTGTGACTTTTTTCTTTGGGGGTACCTAAAGGAAAAAAATTTTCCCGAAGCGTCCATGTGATTTAATGGAGCTCAGAAGACTTATTCTTCAAGCTTGCAGTGAAATTACGGAAGACATATGCCGTAGGGTAATCGCTAACTTCAGTGTTCGTTTGAAGGAAGTTAGGAAACGAAGTGGTGGACATATTGAGCATGTGCTGAGTTAGAACAAATCTCCATGGACGGCTCTTCATTGTAGCATATGTTCCTTTCAGATTGTATTGACCATAAAGTTTATATTCAAAAACAAAATGGTAACACATTTCGTGCGCCACCCTGTATTATGCCTTGTGTTAATGTTTCTAAGACTGGTTTTCTTTCAAGCCTGTGTGACGCTTGTAGTGATCCTAACATTACATCTTTTGATAAATTAACAATTTAACAGATTTGGTGAACTTTTGTTATTGTAGCTACGCCACTATCCACTGTAATTTAGTTGCTGCTGCCGTCTTCATAGCCCATTTCCATATAATCAAGTTACGAACCTTGCCTCAATCGTAGCAGTTATGCGATGGCTAAGTTGATGGGGACCCGCACATGACAGGAGCCAGTGTGACAGGGATTAAGATTAACAAATGTGCTACCTCCGAAGGCCGCTAGCCCATCTCCCGCACATCGCCGCATTAGTATTGTTATTAATGTATTCGGTAACGTTTGCTACTGTTCGATAAATCGATAAATCGATGTAAGGAAGCTTGCGGAGACGAGCATATAGCCGGCTGGAGAGGCCTTGCGGTTCTAGGCGCTACAGTCTGGAGCCGAGCGACCGCTACGATGGCAGGTTCGAATCCTGCCTCGTGCATGGTTGTGTGTGATGTCCTTAGGTTAGTTAGGTTTAATTAGTTCTAAGTTCTAGGAGACTGATGACCTTAGAAGTTAAGTCGCATAGTGCTCAGAGCCATTTGAACCATTTGAACGAGCATATAAGCTCAGATTGAGATGTAGGCTGTGAAGTGAAAGCAGCGAGAACGAAAATTAAGAATACTCCTACACATTTTTTTGTTGTACGATCATGTCACGTTTTGATATTGATCAATGTTTCGAACACTTTTTCAAGTGGTCCTCTTTGGGATTAGGTACAGGTTCAGTACATGCTTCACCACTGGTGAAGGCCAGTTACAACAGGGTTGAGATTGCGGTCAGTTTCACTTAACGGGGACACTAACAAGGGGAAGTTGATATTGAAGCTAATAACCGTCATAAGCATACACTCTACTGCATACACTGTATAATATTTATAATTGTAGAAAACAGCCGTTTAGTGTTCCTTTCTCGTTTACAGCTAAAAAACGACGAAAAGGAAAAGCACTCGATGTAAAACACAGTTAACATCATACGTGGAAACAACAATATAAAAGAGCGGAAAGAGGAAGTTTAAAGAAACGAAATAAACTTATAAACTAAATTTCAATGAAGGGCTAACTTTTCGTAAAGAAATGTTTACAAAGAAGTATTATGCGATTTGTACTGTGCAGATGGAGCTGGTCAATTAATGACCATGTTGTCTACCTAAGCCAGCGAATGTCGGGCTATAATCATATCAGCTGAATATAAGCAGTACGTGGTATTTCAATATACTTTAAAAGTATAAAGTAGAAAAACAAAGAAACAGCTTTGTGTTGTACTAGTAGCTGTTTGTTTCTAGTGGTTTTCGGCTTATTGGACCATCAGAAAACAGCTGAGTGGCGTCTGCAAGCGACACTATAATGTAGGAAATCGAACATCATAAACGATGGCACTATCAATAAATGCAGAATCTTTCCTCTTGAGGTTACGAGAGAAATGTCAAATAAGGCTCTCATCATTCATGTAATGGACTAAACACATTAGACTGCAGTGTTGAGATCTATAATATCAAACGTAGCAGGTAACGAAAACACACAGTATTAAAGCAAAAAGTCTTATGAAAGTGGCAACAAAGGTTGTGAGGAAAAACAAAGTATAGTACGTAAACAAATATTGGGAAATAAGTAAATATTAGAATATTAGCATGACGAAAGCTTTACCACCTTAAATTTGAATTTCTTCTACGAAAAATAACAGAACAATCCATAAATATACTTTAAAAGAATGTAACTGAAGTCGTTCATTGATTGCCCTCTTGCCCTCTTCAGCAATAGACAGCCTAGGTCTGTCAAACGAAAATTAAGTTTTATGCTGATATTGATCACGAATACTTGTGAGACTTAATAATAAAATGTACGTAACATACTGCATGTTTCACGACAGGTTCTGGCGTTGTAAAAACTTAACATTCACAGATGATTTTTGTGACATACATGTATCTGAACAATCGCATGTCTTCACAGTTCTTCCAAGCCAAAGATAGACCATTTTTGGGCTACTTTCGGTTAATATGTTGAAAAATAAGCTGGTGCTCTCTAAAGATGGCGGGCGTTCATCAGATGACTTAAACTACCGCCTAGGCTTTTAAATAAAATACAATAAAAAACTGCAAATATTCCGCTACCCGAGTAGCTGCTTCCTTAGTGTAGTGCGTACCCTGATCGTTCAATGGGTGTCCTACAATTCTGGTCCAGATATCAACTGCCACGACAGTTACAGAATCGACAGACCATCTGGTTGATACTGTCCAACCGACTCCAAAGATGCCTCTGAAGCGCCAACCCTATTCGTCTCGTACAACACAAGTAAATGAACCGAACTTAGGCCAGAAAGCTACTCCCTAGAACATCAGATGCACTGTCGAATCCTAGATGTAAGATGAAATTGTGAAATTACTGAAAGACCATTATATATGAGCCTCATACCCACTAATTTATTGGTAGAAAGGAAAATGAGACTAAAAAGAAACGAAGTCGTTTAAAAATGAGTTTGTTTTATATCTATCTGGAATTAAAATGGGTGTTGGAGGTCCAAACCAAGCCAACGTTTCACAGTTGGAGTCACAATGCCTGCGTTGGCGCAATATATATTGGGCTAACGAAAAACAGGTCTGAATTACCATTTCAGCTTAAAATGATGTTGGACTGGGACTTGATATTCATTCAATGAATCTTTATTTGTGCAGTTAACTTTCTAGAAATATTAAAAATGTGTGCTGTACAGGGACGCGGTATAAAACAGAGTGAGACGGCACATAGCTTAAGAGATTGAACTTGTATCCTGAAAGTTGGGTCATGAAAATCCCGTGCGACTGTTGTGACTTACGTTTTCTGCGATTTGCGAGTACCACTTAAAGGCAGAATTGGGATAGAAGCTCCTATACTTTCTCAGTCCTTCCCGTACTAAGCCATTGTTACGCATCTAACCGAAA
The DNA here is from genome assembly GCF_023898315.1 of Schistocerca nitens. NCBI lineage: Eukaryota > Metazoa > Arthropoda > Insecta > Orthoptera > Acrididae > Schistocerca > Schistocerca nitens. Next base: position 121,241,802 of record NC_064622.1, on the reverse strand, counting down.
CCTGACTGTTCACGAGAAATGTTCTCTACATCTCTTCACCTCATTTAAACTGACCACACAAAACAAAAATGTTATTTTAGAACTAACAAAACAGTAAGTCTTGAGATTCAAAGAGTAACTATTTCAGTTGATAACGTGGAGGATATTTTTCTTTGAAAAGCTGTCTCAAAAATGGTTCAAATGGCTCTAAGCACTCTAGGACTTAACATCTGAGGTCATCAGTCCCCTAGTAACTATTTCAGTTGATAGCGTGGAGGATATTTTTCTTTGAAAAGCCGTCTCAAAAGTGGTTCAAATGGCTCTAAGCACTATAGGACTTAACATCTGAGGTTATACGTCCCCTAGACTTAGAACTACTTAAACCTAACTGAACTAAGGACATCACACACATCCATGCCCGAGGCAGGATTCGAACCTGAGACCGTAGCAGGCTCGCGGTTCCGGACTGAAGCGCCTAGAGCGGCTCGGGCATAGCGGGCGGCAAGCTGTCTCATTGTGAAATAGTAAAATAAGTTGTAAGGATACGTATTTGGTCATCCATGTCGTTAAGAAGAATAAAGAGCAGAGAGCGCAGAATGTAGAGCAGAGAGGATTGTTACTGGCTCTGGATGTAATGCGTCCCAATTTTTGAAATTTATACATCGTACTTGATAAATTATGATTTCCGCTAAGCATTTCATAGAAACTACACCACGACTATTCAGTTGTCTGTAACTCTTGCATGTAAAAGTGTATTAAATCGTCTTATTTATTTGATTTTGAGACACATTCAAAACAATGCTGCAAAGGCGATTGACTGCGAAAGAATCTAGATGGTTCGATTTCTTTTGAGTTCTGCAGATTTTGACCACATCTTGCCAAGTACCTTCATAGAGTGTGACCATATTGAAAATCCCGTTATTCCTACAACTGGTTGTTGTCACTTTAAAAAGGGAGAACTGGAGTGACAGTCAACCTACTGAATGAAGAAAAGAGAACCTTTCTTAATGTTATGTCTCGATTTGACATTATCTTCCCGACAGTGTCCCTGCAACTATTTGCAATGAAATTGTCACCATTTTTATAGCTGTTTCTCTGTCTTCTGCCGACTTACACACTCATCAGTCACAACATTATGACCACCGACTTACTGTCGATATAAACCCGTCCACGCGATAGCAGCGTCAACTCGCGTTCAATGACTGCTAATCAAACACACGCATGGTGCATGTAGCATCAGTTAGCGTGCTGTCCGTATGTACACTCCTGGAAATGGAAAAAAGAACACATTGACACCGGTGTGTCAGACCCACCATACTTGCTCCGGACACTGCGAGAGGGCTGTACAAGCAATGATCACACGCACGGCACAGCGGACACACCAGGAACCGCGGTGTTGGCCGTCGAATGGCGCTAGCTGCGCAGCATTTGTGCACCGCCGCCGTCAGTGTCAGCCAGTTTGCCGTGGCATACGGAGCTCCATCGCTGTCTTTAACACTGGTAGCATGCCGCGACAGCGTGGACGTGAACCGTATGTGCAGTTGACGGACTTTGAGCGAGGGCGTATAGTGGGCATGCGGGAGGCCGGGTGGACGTACCGCCGAATTGCTCAACACGTGGGGCGTGAGGTCTCCACAGTACATCGATGTTGTCGCCAGTGGTCGTCGGAAGGTGCACGTGCCCGTCGACCTGGGACCGGACCGCAGCGACGCACGGATGCACGCCAAGACCGTAGGATCCTACGCAGTGCCGTAGGGGACCGCAACGCCACTTCCCAGCAAATTAGGGACACTGTTGCTCCTGGGGTATCGGCGAGGACCATTCGCAACCGTCTCCATGAAGCTGGGCTACGGTCCCGCACACCGTTAGGCCGTCTTCCGCTCACGCCCCAACATCGTGCAGCCCGCCTCCAGTGGTGTCGCGACAGGCGTGAATGGAGGGACGAATGGAGACGTGTCGTCTTCAGCGATGAGAGTCGCTTCTGCCTTGGTGCCAATGATGGTCGTATGCGTGTTTGGCGCCGTGCAGGTGAGCGCCACAATCAGGACTGCATACGACCGAGGCACACAGGGCCAACACCCGGCATCATGGTGTGGGGAGCGATCTCCTACACTGGCCGTACACCACTGGTGATCGTCGAGGGGACACTGAATAGTGCACGGTACATCCAAACCGTCATCGAACCCATCGTTCTACCATTCCTAGACCGGCAAGGGAACTTGCTGTTCCAACAGGACAATGCACGTCCGCATGTATCCCTTGCCACCCAACGTGCTCTAGAAGGTGTAAGTCAACTACCGTGGCCAGCAAGATCTCCGGATCTGTCCCCCATTGAGCATGTTTGGGACTGGATGAAGCGTCGTCTCACGCGGTCTGCACGTCCAGCACGAACGCTGGTCCAACTGAGGCGCCAGGTGGAAATGGCATGGCAAGCCGTTCCACAGGACTACATCCAGCATCTCTACGATCGTCTCCATGGGAGAATAGCAGCCTGCATTGCTGCGAAAGGTGGATATACACTGTACTAGTGCCGACATTGTGCATGCTCTGTTGCCTGTGTCTATGTGCCTGTGGTTCTGTCAGTGTGATCATGTGATGTATCTGACCCCAGGAATGTGTCAATAAAGTTTCCCCTTCCTGGGACAATGAATTCACGGTGTTCTTATTTCAATTTCCAGGAGTGTAGAATGTGGAAGACGCGCGATCTATCAGCGTTTGAACGAGGACGGAATTGTGAGGGCCCAGAAGCTCGGCACGAGCATTTCGGAAGCTGCACAACTTGTAGGGTGTTCGAGGAGTGCTGTGGTGAATGTCTTCAACAAGTGCCGAAACCTAGATGAAGCCACGTCCAGACGTCGTGGGGTTGGGCGGCCATTCCTCATTACAGATATCGAACGTCGTAGGCTGGGCATACTGGTAAAATAGGACAGGCACAGAATAGTGGCGTACTTACATTTCACTCTAATGTTGAGCAGAGTATAAGTGTGTCTGAACACACAGGGCACCAAACACCCCTAACGATGGGCCGCCGCAGCCGACGACCCAAGCACGTGCCAACGTTTAATCACGACATCGGCAACTATGACTGAAATAGGCACCTTACTATCGGCACTGGACGTTGGCGCAGTAACAGAGCGCTGCATACTCTGTCGAATCTCGATACCCTCTTCACCATGCCGACGGGAGAGCGCGAATACGTCGTGTTCCAGGGGAACAGCACGACCGCTACGGTCGCATGTTCGAATCCTGCCTCGGGCATGAATGTGCGTGTTGTCCTTAGGTTAGTTAGGTTTAAGTTGTTCTACTAAAGCAGTAATTTTTCCCGAGGCCATGCATTTTTACTGTATGGTTAAATGATGATGGGGTCCTCTTGGGTAAAATATTCCGGAGGTAAAATAGTCCCCCATTCAGATCTCCGGAGGGGACCGCTCAAGAGAATGTCATTATCAGGAGAAAGAAAACTGGCGTTCTACGGATCGGAGCGTGGAATGTCAGATCCCTTAATCGGGCAGGTAGGTTAGAAAATTTAAAAAGGGAAATGGATAGGTTAAAGTTAGGTATAGTGGGAATTAGTGAAGTTCGGTGGCAGGAGGAACAAGACTTTTGGTCAGGTGATTACAGGGTTATAAATACAAAATCAAATAGGGGTAATGCAGGAGTAGGTTTAATAATGAATAAAAAAAAAGGAATGCGGGTAAGCTACTACAAAAAGCATAGTGAACGTATTATTGTGGCTAAGATAGACACGAAGCCGACGCTTACTACAGTAGCACAAGTTTATATGCCAACTAGCTCTGCAGATGATGAAGAAATTATTCAGGTAGTGAAGGGAGACATAGATTTAATAGTCATGGGTGAGTGGAATTCGAGAGTATGAAAAGGGAGAGAAGGAAACATAGTAGGTGAATATGGATTGGGGCTAAGAAATCAAAGAGGAAGCCGCCTGGTAGAGTTTTGAACAGAGCATAATTAAATCATACCTAACACTTGGTTCAAGAATCATGAAAGAAGGTTGTATACATGGAAGAATCCTGGAGATACTGGAAGGTATTATATAATGGTAAGACAGAGATTTAGGAACCAGGTTTTAAATTGTAAGACATTTCCAGGGGCAGATGTGGACACTGACCACTATCTATTGGTTTAATTAACTGTAGATTAAAACTGAAGAAACTGCAAAAAGGTGGGAGTTTAAGGAGATGGGACCTGCATAAACTGACTAAACCAGAGGTTGTACAGAGTTTCAGGGAGAGCATAAGGGAACAATTGACAGGATTGGGGGAAAGAAGTACAGTAGAAGAAGAAAGGGAAGATCCCTCAGAGTAGTGAAGGCAGCAGAGCATCAAGTAGGTAAAAAGACGACGGCTAGTAGAAATCCTAGGGTAACAGAAGAAATATTGAATTTAATGGATGAAAGGAGAAAATATAAAAATGCAGTAAATGAAGCAGGCAGAAAGGAATACAAACGTCTCAAAAATGAGATACACAGGAAGTGCAAAATGGCTAAGCAGGCATGGCTAGAGGACAAATGTAAGGATGTAGAAGCTTATCTCACTAGGGGTATGATAGATACTGCCTACAGGAAAATTAAAGAGACCTTTGGAGAAAAGAGAACCACTTACATGAATATCAAGAGCTCAGATGGAAACCCAGTTCTAAGCAAAGAAGTGAAAGCAGAAAGGTGGAAGGTGTATATAGAGCGTCTATACAAGGGCGATGTACTTGAGGACAGTATTATGGAAATGGAAGAGGATGTAGATGAAGATGAAATGGGAGATACGATACTGCGTAAAGAGACTGAGAGAGCACTGAAAGACCTGAGTCGACACAAGGCCCCAGAAGTAGACAACATTCCATTAGAACTTCTGACAGCCTTGGGAGAGCCAGTCCTGACAAAGCTCTACCATCTGGTGAGCAAGATGTATGAGACAGGCGCAATTCCCTCAGACTTCAAGAAGAAAATAATAATTCCAATCCCGAAGAAAGCAGGTGTTACAGATGTGATAATTACCGAACTATCAGTTTAATAAGTCACAGCTGCAAAATACTAACACGAATTCTTTACAGACTAATGGAAAAACAGGTAGAAGCCGACGTCGGGGAAGATCACTTTGGATTCCGTAGAAATATTGGAACACAAGGGGCAATACTGACCTTACAAGTTATCTTAGAAGAAAGATTAAGGAAAGGCAAACCTACGTTTCTAGCATTTGTAGACTTAGAGAAAGCTTTTGACATTGTGACTGGAATACTCTCCTTCAAATTCTAAAGGTGGCAGGGGTTAATATACAAGGAGCGAAAGGCTATTTACAATTTGTACAGAAACCAGATGGCATTTATAAGAGTTGAGGGGCAAGAAAGGGAAGCAGTGATCGGGAAGGGAGTGAGACAGGGCTGTAGCCTCTTCCCGACGTTATTCAATCTGTATATTGAGCAAGCAGTAAAGGAAACAAAAGAAAAATTAGGAGTAGGTATTAAAATCCATGGAGAAGAAATAAAAACTTTTAGGTTCGCCGATGACATTGTAATTCTGTCAGAGACAGCAAAGGACTTGGAAGAGCAGTTGAACGAAATCGAAGACTGTCTTGAAAGGAGGATATAAAATAAACATCAAAAAAAGCAAAACGAGGATAATGGAATGTAGTCGAATTAAGTCGGGTGATGCTGAGGGGATTAGATTAGGAAATGAGACACTTAAAGTAGTGAAGGAGTTTTGCTATTTGGGGAGCAAAATAACTGATGATTGTCGAAGTATAGAACATATAAATTATAGACTGGCAATGGCAATGAAAGTATTTGTGAAGAAGAGAAATTTGTTAACATCGAGTATAGAGTTAAGTGTCAGGAAGTCGTTTCTGAAAGTATTTGTATGGAGTGTAGTCATGAATGGAAGTGAAACATGGACGATAAATAGTTTGGACAAGAAGAGAATAGAAGCTTTCGAAATGTGGTGCTACAGACGAAGGCTGAAGATTAGATGGGTAGATCACATAACTAATGATGAAGTATTGAATAGAATTGGGGAGAAGAGGAGTTTGTGGCACAACTTGACAAAAAGAAGTGACCGGTTAGTAGGACATGTTCTGAGGCATCAAGGGATCACCAATTTAGCAATGGAGGGCAGCGTGGAGGGCAAAAATCGCGGGGCGAAACCGAGAGATGAATACACTAAGCAGATTCAGAAGGATGTATGTTGTTGTAAGTACTGGGAGATGAAGAAGCTTGCACAGGATAGGGTAGCATTGAGAGCTGCATCAAACCAGTCTAGGACTGAAGACCACAACAACAACAACTAGGGAACTGATAACCTCAGCAGTAAGTCCCATAGTGCTCAGAGCCATTTGAACCATATGAACCAGGGGAACAGCTCCTTGACACCTGTACTGCGGGAAAGCTGGCGGAGGGTCCGCTATCCTCTGGGCAGCATTTACGTGGGCATCCATAGGTCCAGAAGAGCTCGTTCAAGGCACCATGACGGTCAAGAAGTATCGTACACTGGTTGCAGACCACGTACACACCTTTACGACGTTCATGTTTCCCGACGGCAGTCGCATTTTTCAACAAGAAAATGCGCCATGTCACAAGACTATATAGACAGTTATCAATCATGTTGCCATTACAATACGCTAAGTCACGTATTAAACGGCTGATGTCAAGCAGCAACACAGTCAGCAACAGTATAAGCATGAGGCAACAACAGAGGCATCATAGTAGACTTTCACCGTCAACGTCTGATTGACCTCAAAAGACTTGGTGGTCTTCAGTATGGCTCGAAAGTTTCTTTCGCAGCCACGTACTTTTTTTTTCTATTTTGTTCACATAACTCCAATAGACTAGACTGCTGATAGCGGTTATATTATGACACTTCAGCCTTAGGAAAAGAAAAGAACTAAATAGTTTTATAGGAATAAAAAGAATCATGCGAAGCTTGATGAATTGTTGGCGATGTTCACTGTCGACAGCCACTGTTGCCTCCTGGCAGCATCCTCCAGGTGATTTATCTGCTTGCAGGAGGTATTGAAGGAGTACCTAAAGAGCTCCTTAGGTGGGTCAGACTGCTCTGCCAGAACCCTAAGAACCGTTTAAAGTCATCTGCCGGACTATCTGATGACTTTCCTATTTTTACGGATGTTCATCAGGGGTCTGCTCTCTCACCGCTCCTATTTATCACTGTCATGGGTACAGTCACAGGAAACCTGCAGAAAACTTCACCCTGGACGTTACTGTATGATGATGGTGTGCTACTGGAACGACCGCCTTGCAGATGTAGAACTGCGGCTCAATGTGTTGAAAACATTACTTTTCCACAGATTTAAATGACTCGGTAACCATCAGAATCAATGGTGTTGACCTCCCAAAAGCAAGTACCTGCGCTCGACAATTGCTGCCGATGGAAATCTCAGTGCAGGAATCTCCAACCGTCTTAGCAGCGAGTGGCTCATCTGGCGTTCCGTTTTGGGGTACTGTGCGACAAGAAAATTCCAAAAAGGTTGAAATCAAAAGTGTTTTTTTTTTGTCATCACTCTTCTGATTGATTTCATACGGCCCGCCACGAATTCCTCTCTTGTGCTAAGCTCTTCATCTCAGAGTAGCACTTGCAACCTACGTCTGCAATTATTTGCTGGATGCATTCCAATTCTCTGTTGTCCTCTACACTTTTTGCCCTCTACAGTTTTTGCCCGCTACTGTTCCCTCTAGTACCATGGACGTTATTCCCTCATGTCTTAACAGATATCCTATCATCCTGCCCCTTCTCCTTGTCAGTGTTTTCTACTAATTCCTTTCCTCTCCGATTCTGCGTAGAACGTCCTCATCCCTTATCAATCAACCTAATTTTTAACATTCGTCTGTAGCACCACATTTCAAATGCTTCGATTCTCTTCCGTTCCGGTTTTCCCACAGTCCGTGTTTCACTACCATACAATGCCGTACTCCAGACGTACATTCTCAGATATTTCTTCCTAAAATTAAGGTCTATGTTTGATACTAGTAGACTTCTCTTCGCCAGAAATGCCGTTTTAGCCATTGTTAGCATGCTTTTGATAACCTCCTCCCTCCGTCCATCATTAATTATTTTACTGCCTAGGCAGCAGAATTCCTTAACTTCATCTACTTCGTGAACATCAATCCTGAAGTTAAGATTCTCGCTGTTCTCATTTCTACTACTCCTCATTACCTTCGTCTTTCTTCGATTTCCTCTCAGTCCATACTGTATACTCATTAGACTTCATTCCATTCAGCAGGTCACGTAATTCTTCACTTCCACTCAGGATAGCATTGTCGTCAGCGAATGGTATCATTGATATCCTTTAACCTTGAATTTTATCCACTCCCGTACCTTTCTTTTACTTCCCTCATTGCTTCCTCGATGTACAGATCGAACAGTAGGGGCGCAAGGCTATATCCTTGCCTTATCCCCTTTTGAATACGAGCTCTTCGTTCCTGGTCGTCCAGTCTTATTATTCCCTCTTGGCTCTTGTACGTATTGAATGTGACCCGTCTCTCCCTATAGCTTACCTCTACTTTTTTCAGAATTTCGAACATCTTGCACCATTTTACGTAATCGAACGCTTTTTCTAGTTCGACAAATCCTATGAACGTGTCTAGATTTTTCTTTAGTCTTGCTTCCATTATTAATTGCAACGTCAGAATTGCCTCTCTCTTACCTTTACGTTTCCTAAAGACAAACTGAAGGTCATCTAGCGCATCCTATATTTTCGTTTTCATTCTTCTGTATATAATTCTTGTAAGCAACTTTGATGCATTAGCTGTTCTGCTATAATAACAATGTCCTGTGACTAGGGCCTTCCGTCGGATACACCGTTCGCCGGGTGCAAGTCTTACGATTATACGACACTTCGGCGACTTGCGCGTCGATGGGGATGAAATGATGATGACTAGGACATCTACATCTACATCTACATCCATACTCCGCAAACCACCTGACGGTGTGTGGCGGAGGGTACCCTGAGTACCTCTATCGGTTCTCCCTTCTATTCCAGTCTCGTATTGTTCGTGGAAAGAAGGATTGTCGGTATACTTCTGTGTGGGCTCTAATCTCTCTGATTTTATCCTCATGGTCTCTTCGCGAGATATACGTAGGAGGGAACAATATACTGCTTGACTCTTCGGTGAAGGTATGTTCTCGAAACTTTAACAAAAGCCCGTACCGAGCTACTGAGCGTCTCTCCTGCAGAGTCTTCCACTGGAGTTTATCTATCATCTCCGTAACGCTTTTGCGATTACTAAATGATCCTGTAACGAAGCGCGCTGCTCTCCGTTGGATCTTCTCTATCTCTTCTATCAACCCTATCTGGTACGGATTCCACACTGCTGAGCAGTATTCAAGCAATGGGCGAACAAGTGTACTGTAACCTACTTCCTTTGTTTTCGGATTGCAGTTCCATAGGATTCTTCCAATGATTCTCAGTCTGGCATCTACTTTACCAACGATCAACTTTATATGATCATTCCATTTTAAATCACTCCTAATGCGTACTCCCAGATAATTTATGGAATTAACTGCTTCCAGTTGATGACCTGCTGCTTTTTAGCTAAATGATAAGGGATCTATCTTTCTATGTATTCGCAGCATATTACACTTGTCTACATTGAGATTCAATTGCCATTCCCTGCACCATGCGTCAATTCGCTGCAGATCCTCCTGCATTTCAGTACAATTTTCCATTGTTACAACCTCTCAATACACCACAGAATCATCTGCAAAAAGCCTCAGTGAACTTCCGATGTCATCCAGAAGGTCATTTATGTATATTGTGAATAACAACGGTCCTATGACACTGCCCTGCGGCACACCTGAAATCACTCTTACTTCGGAAGACTTCTCTCCATTGAGAATAACATGCTGCGTTCTGTTATCTAGGAACTCTTCAATCCAATCACACAATTGGTCTGATAGTCCATAAGCTCTTACTTTGTTCATTAAACGACTGTGGGGAAATGTATCTAACGCCTTGCGGAAGTCAAGAAACACGGCATCTACCTGTGAACCCGTGTCTATAGCCCTCTGAGTCTCGTGGACGAATAGCGCGAGCTTGGTTCCACACGACCGTCTTTTTCGAAACCCATGCTGATTCCTACAGAGTAGATTTCTAGTCTCCAGAAAAGTCAATATACTCGAACATAATACGTGTTCCAAAATTCTACAACTGATCGACGTTAGAGACATAGGTCTATAGTTCTGCACATCTGTTCGACGTCCCTTCTTGAAAACGGGGATGACCTGTGCCCTTTTCCAATCCTTTGGAACGCTACGCTCTTCTAGAGACCTACGGTACACCGCTGCAAGAAGGGGGGCAAGTTCCTTCTCGTAGATTCCCGTCGGGGTCAGGGATTTTCTCTGCCTCGTGATGACTGGGTGTTGTGTGCTGTCCTTAGGTTAGTTCGCTTTAAGTAGTTCTAAGTTCTCGGGGACTCATGACCATAGATGTTAAGTCCCATAGTGCTCAGAGCCATTTGAATCATTTTTTCCTTCGCGTAGTCTGTGTAAAATCGAACTGGTATCCCATCAGGTCCAGCGGCCTTTCCTCTTTTGAGCGATTTTAATTGATTGTTATTTTTATTTATTTATTTATTTATTGTTCCGTGGGACCACATTTAGGAGAAGTCTCCATGGTCATGGAACGAGTCAATACATGAAATTATAACACGATTGTAGAAACAGATAAAATGAAATATAAGAAACATATTCAGGCGACAAGTCGTTAGTTTAAATAAAGAAAATCAAGAATGTAACACTGGAATTTGCTTAATTTTTTAGCTCTTCCAGGAGCTCCTCGACAGAATAGAAGGAGTGAGCCATGAGGAACCTCTTCAGTTTAGACTTAAAAAAGTTTGGGCTACTGCTAAGATTTTTGAGTTCTTGTGGTAGCTTATTGAAAATGGATGCAGCAGAATATTGCACTCCTTTCTGCACAAGAGTCAAGGAAGTGCATTCCACATGCAGATTTGATTTCTGCCTAGTATTAACTGAGTGAAAGCTGCTAACTCTTGGGAATAAGCTAATATTGCTAACAACAAACGACATTAAAGAAAATACATACTGTGAGGGCAATGTCAAAATTCCCAGACTATTGAATAGGGGTCGACAAGAGGTTTTCGAACTTACACCATACATAGCTCGAACAGCCCGTTTTTGAGCCAAAAATACCCTTTTTGAATCAGAAGAATTACCCCATAAAATAATACCATATGACATAAGCGTATGAAAATATGCGAAGTATACTACTTTTCGTGTTGAAATGTCACTTATTTCAGAAACTGTTGTAATGGTAAATAAAGCGGCATTTAGTTTCTGAACAAGATCCTGAACATGGGCTATCCACAACAGCTTACTATCTATCCGTACGCCTAGGAACTTGAACTGTTCCGTCTCGCTTATAACATGCCCATTCTGTCTGATTAAAATGTCAGTTCTTGTTGAATTGTGAGTTAGAAACTGTAAAAACTGAGTCTTACTGTGATTTAGCATCAAATTATTTTCCACAAGCCACGAACTTATATCATGAACTACATTATTTGATAATGTTTCAATATTACACACAAGATCCTTCACTACCAAGGTGGTGTCGTCAGCAAACAGAAATATTTTTGAATCACCTGTAATACTAGAAGGCATATCATTTATATAAACAAGAAACAGCAGTGGCCCCAGCACCGACCCCTGGGGAACGCCCCCTTTAACAGTGCCCCCTTGGGACTGAACATCATTACCACTCTCAATATTGCGGAGGATTACCTTCTGCTTTCTGTTCTTAAAGTAGGAGGCGAACCAATTGTAAGCTACTCCCCTTACTCCATAATGTTCCAACTTCTGCAGTAATATTTTGTGGTCAACACAGTCAAAAGCCTTCGTTAAATCAAAGAAAACACCTAACGTTCGAAACCTTTTATTTAATCCGTCCAAAACCTCACAGAGAAAAGAGACTATAGCATTTTCAGTTGTTAAGCCATTTCTAAAACCAAACTGTACATTTGACAGCAAATTATGTGAATTTAAATGCTACAGTAACCTTGTATATACAACCCTCTCGATAACTTTAGCAAACACCGATGGCATAGAAATAGGTCTATAATTGTCAACATTATCCCTGTCTCCCTTTTATAAAGTGGCTTCACTACCGAGTACTTTAATCGGTCAGGAAACCGACCACTCCTAAAGGAAAAGTTACAGATATGGCTAAGTACTGAGCTAACGTACGTGGAACAATACTTCAGTATTCTGCTAGATACCCCGTCATATCCATGAGAGTTCTTGGTCTTTAGTGATTTAATTATTAACTCAATCTCCCTCTTGTCAGTATCATGGAGGAGCATTTCAGGTAACTGTCTCGGAACACTTTTTTCTAAGAGCGCTATATGATTCCCTGTTGGGACTAGGTTTCTATTTAGTTCACCTGCTATATTCAGAAAGTGATTGCTAAGTACTGTACATATATGCGACTTATCAGTAACACGGACATCCCCACTAAGCACTGATTCTACACTCCTGGAAATGGAAACAAGAACACATTGACACCGGTGTGTCAGACCCACCATACTTGCTCCGGACACTGCGAGAGGGCTGTACAAGCAATGATCACACGCACGGCACAGCGGACACACCAGGAACCGCGGTGTTGGCCGTCGAATGGCGCTACCTGCGCAGCATTTGTGCACCGCCGCTGTCAGTGTCAGCCAGTTTGCCGTGGCATACGGAGCTCCATCGCAGTCTTTAACACTGGTAGCATGCCGCGACAGCGTGGACGTGAACCGTATGTGCAGTTGACGGACTTTGAGCGAGGGCGTATAGTGGGCATGCGGGAGGCCGGGTGGACGTACCGTCGAACTGCTCAACACGTTAGGCGTGAGGTCTCCACAGTACATCGACGTTGTCGCCAGTGGTCGGCGGAAGGTGCACGTGCCCGTCGACCTGGGACCGGACCGCAGCGACGCACGGATGCACGCCAAGACCGTAGGATCCTACGCAGTGCCGTAGGGGACCGCACCGCCACTTCCCAGCAAATTAGGGACACTGTTGCTCCAGGGGTATCGGCAAGGACCATTCGCCACCGTCTCCATGAAGCTGGGCTACGGTCCCGCACACCGTTAGGCCGTCTTCCGCTCACGCCACAACATCGTGCAGCCCGCCTCCAGTGGTGTCGCGACAGGCGTGAATGGAGGGACGAATTGAGACGTGTCGTCTTCAGCGATGAGAGTCGCTTCTGCCTTGGTGCCAATGATGGTCGTATGCGTGTTTGGCACCGTGCAGGTGAGCGCCACAATCAGGACTGCATACGACCGAGGCACACAGGGCCAACACCCGGCATCATGGTGTGGGGAGCGATCTCCTACACTGGCCGTACACCACTGGTGATCGTCGAGGGGACACTGAATAGTGCACGGTACATCCAAACCGTCATCGAACCCATCGTTCTACCATTCCTAGACCGGCAAGGGAACTTGCTGTTCCAACAGGACAATGCACGTCCGCATGTATCCCGTGCCACCCAACGTGCTCTAGAAGGTGTAAGTCAACTACCCTGGCCAGCAAGATCTCCGGATCTGTCCTCCATTGAGCATGTTTGGGACTGGATGAAGCGTCGTCTCACGCGGTCTGCACGTCCAGCACGAACGCTGGTCCAACTGAGGCGCCAGGTGGAAATGGCATGGCAAGCCGTTCCACAGGACTACATCCAGCATCTCTACGATCGTCTCCATGGGAGAATAGCAGCCTGCATTGCTGCGAAAGGTGGATATACACTGTACTAGTGCCGACATTGTGCATGCTCTGTTGCCTGTGTCTATGTGCCTGTGGTTCTGTCAGTGTGATCATGTGATGTATCTGACCCCAGGAATGTGTCAATAAAGTTTCCCCTTCCTGGAACAATGAATTCACGGTGTTCTTATTTCAATTTCCAGGAGTGTATATTCTCGACCTGTCTCTGTAGACCAGCCACTTCCTTTACGACTGACCATATGGTTTTAATTTTATCCTGAGACTTAGCTATTCTATCTGCATACCACATACTTTTTGCCTTCCTAATAACTTTTTTAAGCACCTTACAATACTGTTTGTAATGGGCTGCTGCATTTAGATTGTGACTGTTTCTAACGTTTTGATATAATTGCCACTTTGTTCTACAAGATATTCTTATCCCATTAGTCAGCCACCCCGGCTGCCTGTTTGTGCTAGTACCCTGTTTTGAACGTTCTAATGGAAAGCAACTTTCAAAGAGCACGAGAAAAGTCTTGAGGAAAGCATTATATTTATCGTCTACTGTATCAGCACTATAAACATCTTGCCACTCTTGTTCCTTGATAAGGTTTACAAAAGTCTGTACAGCAACTGGATCAGCTTTCCTAAAAAGTTGGTAACTATATTTAACATGTGTTGCAGCACAAAAATCTTTTAGACTTAAAATTTGTGCATCATGATCTGAAAGGCCATTCACCTTTTTGCTAACAGAATGCCCTTCTAATAATGACGAATGAACAAAAATATTGTCTATGGTTGTTCTACTGTTCCCTTGCACTCTCGTTGGAAAGAATACGGTTTGCATAAGATTATATGAATTAAGGAGGTCTACCAGCATCCTTTTCCTTGCACAATCACTTATACAATTAATATTGAAGTCACCACATATAACTAACTTTTTGTATTTCCTATAAAGTGAACCAAGAACCTCCTCTAGCTTTAGCAAAAATGTTGTGAAATCGGAGTCTGGGGATCTATAAATAACAACAGTAAGAAGTTTAGCTCCACTAAATTTAACCACACCTGCACAACATTCAAACACCTTTTCAGTGCAGTACTTTGAAACATCAATTGACTCAAATGGGATACCGTTTTTCACATACATGGCTACTCCCCCACACCGCAAAGAGCTCCTAGAAAAGCTGCCAGCCAACCTGTATCCTGGTAAAGTAAGCCTCTGAATTATCTCCTTATTTAAGAAGTGTTCAGATATACCAATAATTTCAGAGTCAACATCTACACTCCTGGAAATTGAAATAAGAACACCGTGAATTCATTGTCCCAGGAAGGGGAAACTTTATTGACACATTCCTGGGGTCAGATACATCACATGATCACACTGACAGAACCACAGGCACATAGACACAGGCAACAGAGCATGCACAATGTCGGCACTAGTACAGTGTATATCCACCTTTCGCAGCAATGCAGGCTGCTATTCTCCCATGGAGACGATCGTAGAGATGCTGGATGTAGTCCTGTGGAACGGCTTGCCATGCCATTTCCACCTGGCGCCTCAGTTGGACCAGCGTTCGTGCTGGACGTGCAGACCGCGTGAGACGACGCTTCATCCAGTCCCAAACATGCTCAATGGGGGACAGATCCGGAGATATTGCTGGCCAGGGTAGTTGACTTACACCTTCTAGAGCACGTTGGGTGGCACGGGATACATGCGGACGTGCATTGTCCTGTTGGAACAGCAAGTTCCCTTGCCGGTCTAGGAATGGTAGAACGATGGGTTCGATGACGGTTTGGATGTACCGTGCACTATTCAGTGTCCCCTCGACGATCACCAGTGGTGTACGGCCAGTGTAGAAGATCGCTCCCCACACCATGATGCCGGGTGTTGGCCCTGTGTGCCTCGGTCGTATGCAGTCCTGATTGTGGCGCTCACCTGCACGGTGCCAAACACGCATACGACCATCATTGGCACCAAGGCTGAAGCGACTCTCATCGCTGAAGACGACACGTCTCCATTCGTCCCTCCATTCACGCCTGTCGCGACACCACTGGAGGCGGGCTGCACGATGTTGGGGCGTGAGCGGAAGACGGCCTAACGGTGTGCGGGACCGTAGCCCAGCTTCATGGAGACGGTTGCGAATGGTCCTCGCCGATACCCCAGGAACAACAGTGTCCCTAATTTGCTGGGAAATGGCGGTGCGGTCCCCTACGGCACTGCGTAGGATCCTTCGGTCTTGGCGTGCATCCGTGCGTCGCTGCGGTCCGGTCCCAGGTCGACGGGCACGTGCACCTTCCGCCGACCACTGGCGACAACTTCGATGTACTGTGGAGACCTCACGCCCCACGTGTTGAGCAATTCGGCGGTACGTCCACCCGGCCTCCCGCATGCCCACTATACGCCCTCGCTGAAAGTTCGTCAACTGCACATACGGTTCACGTCCACGCTGTCGCGGCATGCTACCAGTGTTAAAGACTGCGATGGAGCTCCGTATGCCACGGCAAACTGGCTGACACTGACGGCGGCGGTGCACAAATGCTGCGCAGCTAGCGCCATTCGACGGCCAACACCGCGGTTCCTGGTGTGTCCGCTGTGCCGTGCGTGTGATCATTGCTTGTACAGCCCTCTCGCAGTGTCCGGAGCAAGTATGGTGGGTCTGACACACCGGTGTCAATGTGTTCTTTTTTCCATTTCCAGGAGTGTATAAGCAGTTCACTAACTTTATCTCTAATACCTTGTATATTTTGATAAAATATACTAATTCCCTCATTAATCGGATACCCAAGCTTTGTAGAAAGTGGTTTCTTTGTTAGAGAGACTTCCCTTAAGCAGGAATACCTATCAGCTGACTTCAATCTAAAAAAGGTACAGCTCTAACACCCACAACTACCGGAATTTTTCCATGAGTGATCCCACCACCCCCACCTATGCTGTCACCTATAAGTTTTGCCAACCTCCCCTTCCCATACCTGTTGAGGTGCAAGCCATGTCTAGTGAAACCCGTCCTGCTGATAGACTCCACCGACACCAATGAAATGTGACTCATGCCTTCTGTCATCAGCGCACCCCCAAGTCTCATGTTATTACGCCTGACGGCTGTATTAAGATGAGGCCGATCGTGACGCTGAAACAGTTCCACGAAATGCACATTCGTGTTGCCAGTCTGAGTGTCTATCCCTCTGTCGTCTATTTCGATATCTACCATTTTGTCATCTGTACGACAATCTAGAGAAGTATCTACAGTGCAGTCTTCCTCTGTGAAACAGCTTTGGAAAAAGACATTTAGTATTTCGGCCTTTAGTCTGTCATCCTCTGTTTCAGTACCATTTTGGTCACAGAGTGTCTGGACATTTTGTTTTGATCCACCTACCGCTTTGACATAAGACCAAAATTTCTTAGGATTTTCTGCCAAGTCAGTACATAGAACTTTACTTTCGAATTCATTGAACGCCTCTCGCATAGCCCTCCTCACACTACATTTCGCTTCGCGTAGTTTTTGTTTGTCTGCATGGCTTTGGCTATGTTTATGTTTGCTGTGAAGTTCCCTTTGCTTCCGCAGCAGTTTTCTAACTCGGTTGTTGTACCACGGTGGCTCTTTTCCATCTCTTACGATCTTGCTTGGCGCATACTCATCTAACGCATATTGTACGATGGTTTAGAACTTTGTCCACTGATCCTCAACACTATCTGTACTTGAGACAAAACTTTTGTGTTGAGCCGTCAGGTACTCTGTCGTTTTGTTGTCATTTCACCCAAAGGTTTTCGAAATTCTGTTGTTATCTATCCCTTTTGCCTTATTTGATCTTAAGTCCTCCAAAGTTCCTATCCGTGCGTGGCTCGTGTTCACGTCATCCCATATTTTACATCTTTTTTTTTACCATTCTTCCACCTTGTTAAATTAGTTTCAATTTCTGCTGTCACTGAGTTGCTGCTTTGCCTGCCCGTGAGAAGCAGCAGCAGCGCTTATAGATATAGCCCTGTCGTGTTATCTTTGCTGATTGCTATTACTGCCCGTATGATGTCTGTCTTAGAGCGAGTTGGAACGCGTCTGCAGTGCAGTTAGGACCTGGGAGTCGAAGAGTTGGGACGCGGCGTAAGTCGGTCGGGTTGGAGCAGTAGTGAGGCTTCGATAGCCATGACTCGCCCGATATCTTGCCGGCACACACGACTTGAGCTGGGAACGGTCTTGGTTGATCGTCGGTTGGTCGTCTTACCAGACGACGTGTATTTGGTCGCCGATAGCTTATGGGTTGGCAGTGTGTGTCTCAACACGTGGTTTGGCCGTGACATTGATCGGTCACTGCTTTTAGCATTGGTTGCGTTCTTCATTCTAGTGTTTGTGGAACTGTGTTTAGCTTGTGATGTCGACTGCTCAGTTATTTTAGTGCTGTCTTCACGCTGATGTGCGGCAGTCGGTCGGTTGGCGTGGAGTAGCGAGGAAATCTCCGCAAGCGTAGTTTGGCCGGGTCCACTGGCGGTCTCTACGCAGTGCCGGAGTCTGTGGGGCTGTTCCCATTGCTACGAGGTCCGTGGCTCACCGACCCTGGACACGAAAGTTGAGTTTGGATTTAATTTACCAGCAAGTCAAGACTGTTCACACTGTGCCGTTTGGTTCTCGTTTTTGGCTCTTGGGACATACCCGGGAGCAAATACGTGTGTGTTCGAGTTGGCAAAGGTTTAGCTACCGTCCGGTGGAGTCTAACTACATATGGTTGTTTGCAATTGAAGTGCACCAGCGGAATTTTCTACCTTGTGGCCGTTAACGTTCCGGTTACCTGCCCTGGCCGTTGACGTAAATTTAAGCAGTGTCCTTTCCTCACCGTGTTGTCGCTGCCCAGTACGATGTGTAGTTTGACAGCTTAATGTGTGGTTGTGGTAGTCCATGTCTTTTACATTTGCATTTAACTCCCGGTTGAGTGCTGGTCGAGTGGTGCGCAAGTTACCTTGTCAGTGGGTCCATTGACTGTCTGTTGGTTGGGCTGTCGTCGAATCGAGAATGATTGGGTCGATTGCCTGTCTCATCTAAGTGAACGTTAGTATTTCAGGTGCTGGCTGATCCCCGAAACTTCTGAGCATCCTAGCTGCACTGTCTTTTCTTATTTTCTGTTGTGTGTAATTGTATGGCTCATAGCTGATGGTATTGAATTAAAGTTGAATTGTTTTTATTTGTGTTTTGAGTCATGGGCCTTCAGTTGTTTAAAAATTAAAAGTTTCTTCCTTGTCAGGTATTAGATTGTTTGGGTCTTCAGCCTGATTAACATATTATTTAAAGATAGGGCCTTGAGCCTTCTGCCTACTAAAAATTATTTTAGTTGTGTTTTAAGTCATGGGCCTTCAGCTGTTTTAAAATTAAGTTCCTTGCTAATCTATTATTATATTGTTTGGGGCCTTCAGCCTCTTTTAAGATAAGGCTTTGTTGTTTAAATTTATTTTACCTTGAGTTTTAAGTCATGGGGGCCTTCAGCCGTTTTTAAATTAAGGATATTTGTCTTTTGAGCATGAGACTGTTTGGGGCCTTCAGCCTTATTGAAGATAAGGCCTTCTGCCTTCTGTTGTCTTATTTAATTTTACCTTGAGTCCTAAACCATCGGCCTTCAGCCATCTTTAAATTAAGGTTGTTGTTTTTCAAGTGTTGAATTTTTTGGCCTTCAGCCAAATTATAGAACTTACTTAACGTGAGGTCTTCTGCCTTCTAATTATTCCTTTTGGCGTCTGAATGTTGAGTTAATGGCTCTTAGCGGTTTTTTTTTAAATTAAAGTGGTTGTGCCCTTAAGGCGTAAGACAATGTGCCGTATTCAGCCGATAACTAAGTTCAAGAATTTGTACTGTAATGTTTGGTCAAATAAATAAAGTTATGTTATAGGTGTTAGAGTGTAACTGACAGCCGCTCATTTTGGCCCATTTCCACCATTCCAACTACCTGCCCTGTCCTGTGGGCTTAGCAGGGCGTCTCAGTTCTTTTAAATTCTGATTGTAATACTGGATCCCCTCTCTCTTCTAAATCGAGTCTTGTTTCTTCTTCTCTCACATAAGGCAAATCTTCCCCCTCGTAGATGCTTTCAGTGTAAACTTTCCACCTATCCGCTCTCTCCTCTGCATTTAACAGTGAAATTCCCGTTGCACTCTTAATGTTACAACCCTTGCTTTTAATGTCACCGAAAGTTGTTTTGACTTTGCGGTATGCTGAGTCTGTCCTTCAGACAGTCATTTGTTTTTCGATGTCATCACATTTTTCCAGGTGTCATTTCATCTTAGCTTCCCTGCACTTCCTATTTATTGCATTTCTCATCGACTTGTATTTCTGTATTCCTGAGTATCCCAGAACATTTTTGTACTTCCTCCTTTCATCAATCAACCGAAGAATTTCTTCTGTTACTCATTGATTCTACGCAATTACCTTCTTTGTACCTATCTATTCCTTCCCAACTTCTATGACGGCCCTTTTTACAGGCATCATTTCCACTTCAACTGTACTGCCTACTGAGATATTCCTTTTTGCTGTATCTAAAGCCTTAGAGAGCTTCAAGCGTATCTTGTCTTTCCTCAGTACTTCTGTATCCCACTTCTTTGCGTACTGATTCATCCTAACTAATGTCAAACTTCAGCCTACTCTTCATCACTACTATACTGTGATCTGAGTCTGTATCTGCTCTTGGGTACGCCCTACAGTCCAGTATCTGATTTCGGAATCTCTGATCTTGATGTAATCTAACTGATATCTTCCCGTATCACCAGGCCTTTTCCAAGTATACCTCCTACTCTTGCGATTCTTGAACAGGGTATTCGCTATTACTAGCTGAAACTTGTTACAGAACTGAATTAGTCTTTCTCCTCTCTCATTCCCTGTCCACTGCTCCTGCAAACTTTTCTTCTACTCCTTCCCTTACAACTGCATTCCAGTCTCCCACGACTATTAGATTTTCATCTCCCTTTGTATACTGTATTACCCTTTCAAGATCCTCATACATTTCCTCTAGCTCTTCATCTTCAGCTTGCGACGTCGGCATTTATAATTGAACTATCGTTGTCGCTATTGGTTTGCTGTCGATTCTGATAAGAACGACCCTGTCATTGAACTTTTCACAGAAACACACTCTCTGCCCTACCTTCCTATTCATAACGAATCCTACTCCTGTTACACCATTTTCTGCTGCTCTTGATATTACCCTATACTCATCTGACCAGAAATCCTTTTCTTCTTTCCAAAAAAATGGCTCTGAGCACTATGCGACTTAACTTCTGAGGTCATCAGACGCCTAGAACTTAGAACTAATTATACCTAACTAACCTAAGGACATCACACACATCCATGTCCGAGGCAGGATTCGAACCTGTGACCGTAGCGGTCGCTCGGCTCCAGACTGTAGCGCCTAGAACCGTACGGTCTCTCCGGCCGGCCTTCTTCTTTCCACTTCACTTCACTGACCACTACTATATTTAGATTCAGACTTTGCATTTCCGTTTTCAGATTTTCTAGTTTCCCTACTACGTTCAAGCTTCTGACATTCTACGCCCCGACTCGTAGAACGTTATCCGTCCATTGGTTATTCAATCTTTTCTCATGGTAACCTCTCCCTTGGCAGTCCGCTCCCGGAGATCCGAATGGCGTCTGTTCTGGAATCTTTTGCCAATGGAGAGATCATCATGACACTTCTTCCATTACAGACCACATGTCTGCGGATACATGTTACGTGTCTTTAATGAATTGGTTTCAATTGCCGTCTGTATCCTCATAATGTTGATCACTGCTGATTCGTCCGCTTTTAGGGGCAGTTTCCCACCCCCAGGACAGGAGAGTGCCCTGAACCTCTGTTCGCTCCTCCACCCTCTTTCACAAGGCCGTGCACAGAATGAGATTGACTTCTTATGCCGTAAGTCTTCAGCCGAAAATTATGATAATTAATCAAAATTTAAGTAGCGGCGGGATTTGAACCTCAGACGAAGACGTTTTGATTACGAATCAAACACGGTATTCCTAGACCACGGTAATCCGTCCAGTTGCACTGTTTGGGGCTGAATGCTGGCCTCCAACAGACGAAGTAAAACAAAGACTTGCTGTCTTGGAGACAAAAATGCGTAGTTGGACATCGAGATTAATGTTGCCTGACTACGCTACAAATAATGAAATTCGCTGGCTATACGGCGTTGCACCATTAGTAGACAAAATAAGAGAAAAGCCGCCTACATTGGTACAGTCATGTCCTTAGAGCAGACGAGACAACAGCGTCGAAGACTACTTTCAACCTAAATGTAAATGGGAAACGGCCAGCCAGACGACTAATGGAGCGATGGCTTGACACCCTACATGAAGACCTCAAGATCTCAGGCCTTCACTCTGATCAGGTACAAGATCACCGGAAGGGGCGACAACGGGCGAAAACAGCGGACCCCGCCAGCACGCGGAACAAACGATAAGGAAGAAGAAGAAGAAGAAAAAATGGGAAGGAAGGTATATACGACCGGTTTCGGAAAGAATTTGTGATATAAGTGATGACTTGCGTGCAGGACTGCAGTTAAGCAGAGAAAGGGTGGATTCATACCTTGATTTAGAAGACAAGGAAGAAGTAGATGAACTATAGGTGACAGGGTGGGTAGTCCTCAGGTATGACGTCTTGGTCTGATTGGGGAAGGTGGTTCTAATTGATCTCTAAAAGGACACGGAATATGTGGAAAGGAAAGTGGGACCTAGTAGTGGAGGTGTGGCAGCAACCTGATCGTCTGAAGGCTGTAGGATACAGTGGTGTTTGTTGGTTGGGTGATTTAGGGGAGGGGGCCAAACAGCAAAGTCATCGGCCCCATCAGATTAGGAAAGGATGGGGAAGGAGGCCAGGCGTGCCCTTTCCAAGGGACCGTTCTGGGATTTGCCTGAAGCGATTTATATAAATCGGGGAAAACCTAAATCAGGATGGCCGGTCGCAGGTTTGAATTGCGAATCCAGAGTTCTAGCCAGTGCATCACCTCACTCAGTAGGTGTTCGAAGAGTTTTAATGGATGCGAGAACTTCATATTCTTGTACAGGTTGTAGAAGGTGGAGGGTAAACAGATATGAATAACAGGGCGAGGTGAAAGAAGAGAAATTCATATTCTTGTACAGGTTGTAGAAGGTGGAGGGTAAACGGATATGAATAGCAGGGCGAAGTGAAAGAAGAGAACTTCATATTCTTGTACAGGTTGTAGAAGGTGGAGGGAAAACAGATATGAATAGCTGGGCAAGGTGAAAGAAGAGAACTTCATATTCTTGTACAGGTTGTAGAAGGTGGAGGGTAAACAGATATGAATAGCAGGGCGAGGTGAAAGAAGAGAACTTCATATTCTTGTACAGGTTGTAGAAGGTGGAGGGTAAACGGGTATGAATAGCAGGGCGAGGTGAAAGAAGAGAACTTCATATTCTTGTACAGGTTGTAGAAGGTGGAGGGTAAACGGATATGAATAGCAGGGCGAGGTGAAAGAAGAGAACTTCATATTCTTGTACAGGTTGTAGAAGGTGGAGGGTAAATGGATATGAATAGCAGATCGTGGTGAAAGAAGAGAACTTCATATTCTTGTACTGGTTGTAGAAGGTGGAGGGTAAATGGATATGAATAGCAGGGCGTGGTGAAAGAAGAGAACTTCATATTCTTGTACAGGTTGTAGAAGGTGGAGGGTAAACAGATATGAATAGCAGGGCGAGGTGAAAGAAGAGAACTTCATATTCTCGTACAGGTTGTAGAAGGTGGAGGGTAAAAGGATATGAATAGCAGGGCGAGGTGAAAGAAGAGAACTTCATATTCTTGTACAGGTTGTAGAAGGTGGAGGGTAAACAGATATGAATAGCAGGGCGAGGTGAAAGAAGAGAACTTCATATTCTTCTACAGGTTGTAGAAGGTGGAGGGTAAACGGATATGAATAGCAGGGCGAGGTGAAAGAAGAGAACTTCATATTCTTGTACAGGTTGTAGAAGGTGGAGGGTAAAAGGATATGAATATCTGGGCGAGGTGAAAGAAGAGAACTTCATATTCTTGTACAGGTTGTAGAAGGTGGAGGGTAAAAGGATATGAATAGCAGGGTGAGGTGAAAGAATAGAACTTCATATTCTTGTACATGTTGTAGAAGGTGGAGGGTAAACAGATATGAATAGCAGGGCGAGGTGAAAGAAGAGAACTTCATATTCTTCTACAGGTTGTAGAAGGTGGAGGGTAAACGGATATGAATAGCAGGCCGAGGTGAAAGAAGAGAACTTCATATTCTTGTACAGTTTGTAGAAGGTGGAAGGTTAACGGATATGAATAACAGGGCGGGGTGAAAGAAGAGAACTTCATATTCTTGTACTGGTTGTAGGAGGTGGAGGGTAAACGGATATGAATAGCAGGACGAGGTGAAAGAAGAGAACTTCATATTCTTGTACAGGTTGTAGAAGGTGGAGTGTAAATGGATATGAATAGCAGGCCGAAGTGAAAGAAGATCAAGGAATTGGATGGAATACTGACACTTGGGAGTGCGGAGATCCATAGAAGACCAGCATAGGGGAGACAGGATGGATGAGGGTGTTATGTGTGTGATAGCTGAGAGATTTAGTCCACACTTTCTGCCAGTTACGCTCTTACTTGAGGTTTCAAAGTGAGAAACAGATCCAGTCCTAGTTGAAAATACTCTAGTGTTTCACTTAGGAGAATTAGAGTATTTATGAGACATAGATGGTGCGGACTGTGAGATGTAGTTCTTTATTTTTTTATGCCATGATTTCTGGTCGTATTGGAACTTAGTATAGGTATGAGGTTCAACTGTTTGATGGAAATGAAGTATCTATAGCGGAAGTGGCAACACATCCTTCTGAGACAAAGGCACCAGTGTGCGACGAGACAGAACGAAAGAGGTCTGAAAACTCGAGTTGGTCCTCTTATAATTTTTATTAAGATTTTTCATAGGATTCATGAGTAGGTATACAAACGTTTATTTCCTTGGTGAGGGAAGTCTGCTGCCCAAGTACGTATGACTATATCTGGGTTGGCTCCTGTGCGCAGCAGTAATAAATCAGTGAGAGGAACCTGGCTGAAAACGTTGCTATGACATTAATATTCACATTATGACCGAGCTACCAGTAGTGACAACACCACAATTAATCAAGTGATTACATATACAAAGCTTATTGCGCCTTTATAGCAGTACTACAAACATCAGAACTCTTAACTGTATCAATATCGACACATTTTCCATGACACACAAACCAAGGATAGGGGTGGAGGGTACTTTATGTCCACCCTTAAACAAACAAAAACGACAAAATTTGTTAATTGCTGATTTACATTAACAGCATGTGTTAGTAGGGTCCAGAACCTGATAATAACTTTAAGCACACACTTAGCAATACCAACGCACTTTCAATAATGTGTGCCACCAGGGGTTAGAGTGAGTGTTTGTTACTCCATGACCATCTCAACAAAATGCAAATTTCTTTCATTGTTAACTTTTACTCAGAGCACGGTTTTTTTTTTAAAAAATATTAATGTGTAGGTAATGCCCACAACCTGGAAGTATCGAATGACATTCACTCGGGAAAGTGACATCTATTACTGAAACTTAAATTTGTATAGTATGTTTAAATGAAAAATTTAAAAGACATTCGGAATCTGATACGAAAATTAATTAGAAAGATTAAATAATTTTTAAACATTTTAAAATATAATGTGACTGACTAGAATACAGTATTTTCAAAGTACCCAGCATACTCCCTTTACTTTTGGGAGGATTAATACGTTTCTGACAACATGTACTAACGTCTCACAAGTGAGGCAACATGTAAGTGTGGTTAAAGTTCTGCGGCAAGAAACGACTTCAAGAACTCCTTTCATTCCCTAAAAGATACAGATTTTCCTGAATCCATTAAGCCTATATGAGAAGTCAGTTACATCAAGTGGCCGGGGAAAGAGAATTGTGCCACTTCCTTATTATTCTAAAACATCAGGTATGCCAATATCACTTGTAAATCTTTTTATTGATTGCCGTTTGTACAGGTCTGTGCTGTCATAATCTAATCTTGTAACGCATTAACAGACGTTCATGATCTACTTCTGTTAATTTATAAGATCCGATGATGACAGCACAGGTCTATCTAAACCGCTTATCAATAAACAGATGTCCAACTTATCTTGGCGTAACGGATAATTTAGAATAAGGTAACAATGCAGATCGCTCCCAGCAGATGACATAGACGTGTAACATGCTCTTTGGGAAGTAAGGTAGAATCATGGGTAAAAGACACGTTCTGCTAGGTAAGCACTGCTTAAGAAGTGGAAACCAATCCAAGGGTAGCGTCCTCTCCTCGCTGACTACCTTTTGCTATTTAATTTCATTATTTTCTTGTATTAAATTTCTGCTTACTTCTGTCAGTCAGCCTACAACTTCGCCTTCCCTCTTATAAATTTCAACTGCAATTGTTTATATACTACTCTAAATTGTAGTGATCTGCGACAACAGCCGCGAGGGTTAGTATGGCGAAGCCAGAAAAGCGCGAACTGACATCTGTGAACAAACAGAAGAAACGGACCCGCTCCTTATGTGGTTTCTACGGAGTAAGATTTCTTTGCTGAGATGTGTCGCTCGGCTGGCGCTAATGATGACCTATATCACTGTAAAGGACGGGCCTATGTAGGTTACGTTCGAGTGACAGCTGCCACCAACCTCTTGTAAACATATCTTTGCTAGCTTCCACTTTTGCTAATTCGTAGCCAAGCTACCTTCTTCTTTATACTTGGGAGTGCGTTTAAGGAAACAGTGGTTTATTGGTATGTAATATAAAGAAATTCCACCCGTAGTGCTTCTTGTGGAGGCAGGTAGGACTTACTGTTACATGTCGTTTGCCAGAGAAGGGACCCCGTTGCTTGAATGCCTTTGCTCAGCGTTCTCAAAACTCGAAGGCAGCAGCTTGGCTACGAGACCGACAAAGTGGAAGAGAGCTACGATATGCTTACAACATGTTGATGGCAGGTGTGCTCCGGGACGTAACCAACACTGGGCCATCCTTAAAGTGACAAATGTCTTAACTAGCGCCAGGCGGGCGACCCATCCCGGGAAACAAATCGTACTCCGTAGAATCCCGCAGAAACAGCGTTTGCGTTTCTCCTCTTTGTTCACAGATATCAGTTGACGCTTCTGGTTTTGATCTTGACGTTGTTGTTGTGGTCTTCAGTCCTGAGCCTGGTTGGATGCAGCTCTCCATGCTACTCTATCCTGTGCAAGCTTCTTCATCTCCCAGTACCTACTGCAACCTACATCCTTCTGAATCTGCTTAGTGTATTCATCTCTTGGTCTCCCTCTACGACTTTTATCCTTCGCGCTGCCCTCCAATACTAAACTGGTGATCCCTTGATGCCTCAGAATATGTCATACCAAGAGATCCCTTCTTCTAGTCAAGTTGTGCCACAAATTCCTCTTCTCCCCAATTCTGTTCAATACCTCCTCATTAGTTATGTGATCTACCCATCTAATCTTCAGCATTATTCTGTAGCACCACATTTCGAAAGCTTCTATTCTATTCTTGTCCAAACTATTTATCGTCCATGTTTCACTTCCATACAAGGCCACACTCCACATAAATACTTTCTGAAACGACTACCTGACACTTAAATCGATACTCGATGTTAACAAATTTCTTTTCTTCAGAAACGCTTTCCTTGCCATTGCCAGTCTACATTTTATATCCTCTCTACTTCGACCATCATTAGTTATTTTGCTCCATGAATAGCAAAACTCCTTTACTGCTTCAAGTGTCTCATTTACTAATCTAATTCCCTCAGCATCACCTGACTTAATTCGACTACATTCCATTATCCTCGTTTTGCTTTTGTTGATGTTCATCTTATATCCTCCTTTCAAGACACTGTCCATTCCGTTCAACTGCTCTTCCAAGTCCTTTGCTGTCTCTGACAGAATTATAATGTCGTCGGTGAACCTCAAAGTTTTTATTTCTTCTCCATGGATATTAATACCTACTCCGAATTTTTTTTGTTTCTTTTACTGCTTGCTCAGTCTACAGATTGTACAACCCTGTCTCACTCCCTTCCCAACCACTGCTTCCCTTTCATGTCCCTCGACTGTTATAGCTACCATCTGGTTTCTGTACAATTTGTAAATAGCCTTTCGCTCCCTGTATTTTACCCCTGACACCTTCAGAATTTGAAAGAGAGTATTCAAACCAGCATTTACAAAATCTTTCTCTAAGTCTACAAATGCTAGAAACGTAGGTTTGCCTTTCCTTAATCTAGCTTCTAAGATAAGTCGTAAGGGCAGTATTGCCTCACGTGTTCCAATATTTCTACGGAATCCAAGCTGATCTTCCCCGAGGTCGGCTTCTACCAGTATTTCCATTCGTCTGTAAAGAATTCGCGTTAATATTTTGTAGCCGTGACTTATGAGACCGATAATTTGGTAATTTTCACATCTGTAAACACCTGCTTTCTTTGGGATTGTAATTATTATATTCTTCTTGAAGTCTGAGGGTATTTCGCCAGTCTCATATATCTTGCTCTCCAGATGGTAGAGTTTTGTCAGGACCGGCTCTCCCAAGGCTGTCAGTAGTTCTAATGGAATGTTGTCTTTTCCCGGGGCCTTGTTTCGACTTAGGTCTTTCAGTGCTCCGTCAAACTCTTCACGCAGTATCATATCTCCCAATTCATCTTCATCTACATCCTCTCCCGTTTCCATAACATTGACCTCAAGTACATCGCCCTTGTATAGACCCTCTATATACTCCTTCCACCTTTCTGCTTTCACTTCTCTGCTTAGAACTGGGTTTCCATCTGAGATCTTGATATTCAGACAGGTGGTCTCTTTTCTCCAAAGGTCTCTTTAATTATCCTGTAAGCAGTATCTTTCTTACCCCTAGTGAGATAAGACTCTACGTCCTTACATTTGTCCTCTAGCCATCCCTGCTTAGCCATTTTGCACTTCCTGTCAATCTCATTTTTGAGACGTTTGTATTCCTTTTTTCCTGCTTCATTTACTGCATTTTTATATTCTCTCCTTTCATCAATAAATTCAATATTTCTTCTGTTACTTAAGGATTTCTACTAGCCCTTGTCTTTTTACGTATTTGATCCTCTGCTGCCTTCACTACTTCATCCCTCAAAGTTACCCATTCTTCTTCTACTGTATTTCTTTCCCCCATTCCTGTCAATTGTTCCCATATGCTCTCCCTGAAACTCTGTACAACCTCTGGTTTAGTCAGTTTATCCAGATTCCGTCTACTTAAATTCCCACCTTTTTGCAGTTTCTTCGATTTTAATTTACAGTTCATAACCAATAGATAGTAGTAAGTGTCCACATGTGCTCCTGGAAATGTCTTACTAATTAATACCTGATTCTTAAAGCTCTGTCTTTTCTTTCAGTATCTCCACATTAACTCTCGCGGCTGTTTTCGCAGATCACAATTTAGGGTATCAGCAAATGCAATTTAAGTTTATAAGAGAGAAAACCTAGCCCCAGGCTGACTGACTTTCTTTTCGAGAAACACTATTGAGAAGATTTAGAGAACCAACATTTGAAGTTGATTCCAGAAAGATTCTACTGCTGCCGATATACGTTGCGCATAACGACGAGGATAAGATACGAAAAATCAGGGCTCATACGGAGGCATACAGACAGACGTTTTTCCTTGCTTTGTTTGCGAGTGGAACAGGAAAGGAACTGACGAGTGTTGGTACAGGGTACTCTCCACCACGCACCGTAGGTGGCTTGCGGAGTATGTGTAGATGTAGATGTGAAGAACCCCTCCATCGACCATGGCTCAGAGACGCTCCTGCTCATGACTGACGGTCGCCAGCAAGTGTGAGCGGGGATTGCCACGTGGGACAAGGCGCTCGCCGCAATGGGACCAGCAGGCAGCACCGATTGGGTTTAGTACTGTCCGCCGCATGAGCTAGATCTGTCAGGGTGTTTATTGGATGTCAACCTAGAACTATACCCGTACTTCCTTCCTCTTGTTATGGGCTTTCATTCTATGTTCTGCTCTCGACAAACTTAATTTTGTTTACAGACAATGCGTTCTTATCGGTAGTGGACAGAAACAAAAATACAGGAAGATTGTATCAATAAGAGCAGCCAACGTGCGTAGCTTAGAAGTAGATATCCTGAGGGCAGTGAGGTAACTTAAATCACTTCATAAAAGCATGTCTTCTGGTCGAGACTGTCTAGAATTAGGTTCCTTTCAGAGTATGCCGATACAATAGCTCCATACTTAACAATCAAATACAACCATTCGCTCGACAAAAGATTGAAACCAAAGACTGAAAAGTTGTACTGGTCACACCTATATTCAAGAAAGGTAGTGGGCGTAATCCACTAAATTACAGGTCCATATTGAGCAGAATTTTGAAACATTTGTTGTGTTCTAATTATGAATTACCTCGAAGAGAATGGTCTATTGACACACGGTCAACACGGATTTAGAAAGCATCGTTCTTGTGAAGCACAACTAGCACTTTATTCACCTGAAGTCATGAGTGCTATTGACAAGGGATTTGAAATTGCTCCCGTAATTCTAGATTTCCAATAGCGTTTTGAGACTGCCCAACAGAAGCGGCTTGTAGTGAAATTGCGTGCTTATGGAATATCGTCTCAGTTATGTGACTGGATACGTGATATCCTGTCAGAGACGTCACAGTTCGTAGTAATTGACGCCAAGTCTTCTAATGCTACAGATGTGGTTTCTGACGTTCCGCAAGGTAGTGTTACTAGCCCTTTGCTGTTCCTTATCTGTATAAACGATTTAGGAGACAATCTGAGCAGCCGTCATAGATTGTTTGCAGGTGACGCAGGTTTATCATCAGAAGATAAAAACATATTGCTAAACGATTTAGAAAAGATATTGGGGGGGGGGGTTGGGTTGTTTTTGGGGAAGAGACCAAATAGTGAGGTCATCGGTCTCATCGGATTAGGGAAGAATGGGGAAGGAAGTCGGCCGTGCCCTTTCAAAGGAACCATACCGGCATTTGCCTGGAGCGATTTGGAGAAATCACGGAAAACCTAAATCAGGATGGTTGGACGCGGGATTTAACCGTCATCCTCCCGAATGCGAGTCCAGTGTGCTAGCCACTACGCCACCTCGCTCGGCTTAGAAAAGATATCTGTGTGGTGCGGAAATTGGCAGTTGACCCTAAATAAGGAAAAGTGTGAGATCATCCACGTGAGTGATAAAAGGAATCCATCACACTTCATTTGCACTATAAATCCGTCAAATCTAAAGGCCGTAAATGCAACTAAATACCTGGAAATTACAATTACGAGCAACTTGAGTTGGAAGAAACACGTAGAAAATGTTGTGTGTATGGCTAACCTAAGACTGCGCTTTATTGGCAGGACATTTAAAAAATGTAACAGATCTACTAAAGAGACAGCCTACACTAAACTTGTCCGTCCTCTTTTAGAATACTGCTGCGCAGTGTGACATACTTACCAGATGGGATTGACGGAGTGTATCGAGAAAGTTCAAAGAAATGCTGCACGTTTCATATTATCACGAAATAGGGGAGAGAGTGTCACTGAAATGATACAGAATTTGGGTTAGACATCATAAAAACAAAGGCGTTTTTCGTTGCGGCAGAATCTTCTAGCTCGCACGGAAAGATATAGGTGTTCGCTTTTTCCACGCGCTGTACTAGACTGGAATTATAGGGAATTATTGTGAAGGTGGTTCGATGAACCCGCTGCTAGTGATTTACCGAGTATCCATGTAGGTATAGATGTACAAGTCGATTGTATCGTTAAAGATATCACTGGCTGCACCAACAGGAGAAAAGCATTTTTAAGCTACTTTCGCATTACGATAACAATTCGTTCATCCAACTTCTGTGACGAACTTACTGTTGCTGAATAAACGTGCAAAAGGTATACCACAGGACGATCAGCATGTTGGGTGGCGCTTTCTTGTGTGGGGGTAGGGGGGGGGGTGCCCAGTAAGAGCACCACTACGGCCAGCACTCGCAGTTCTCCACAGACGCCTCAATAATGCACTGTGGCTCCCCTGTGTGGAGGGCGGCCAGGTCACGCCGCGGGGCGGACAATCACTTTGGCGACGCCCTGAGCCTGACTCAGTCTGCCACCGGCAGGTCCGCTCTGTTCTGCACAGCCGTCACGTCTGCGCGTGGCCGCCTTGTCGCACAGTGGCGGCGGTAGTGCTGCCCGGAGCGATGAGATGACAGCCAAGCCTATCGCCAGACGCCGCCGGCATGCCAGAGAAGTGCAGCTACGTACTAGGCCTTCGAAGAAGGCTTCCTTCCTTCCTGGAGAATGCACAGCCCCGAGTACTCTACCCGATATAAAGCTTCTGGATACTCTGTCCACTGCGCACCTGACCACCAGACCAGAGATGGGCAGTACGCTCCTGAACTGATTCAAAGAGCCAGATACTTCTAAAGAATGGATGATGAGTGATTCAGCAAAAGTCAATGGCAGCTCGTCTGCTTTCAAAATGCGTCTCTGGCGGCTGTAATGAGCGGAATGAAAATTCTGCGATAGACTGCTGCAACGGTGCCCAGTCTACATACTTAAGAGTCTCCCAAGCTACTAAAAATGTGTTGTAGACGATGTGCAGATGTGGATTGGCATACCTTGTTACTACCGAAGATTTTTTCATCCTGAAAACAGTAAGAGAGCTCCATTCTTTCCCAGTACGAAAAAAAAAAGTTCAGATGTGTGTGAAATCTTATGGGACCCAACTTCTAAGGTCATCAGTCCCTAAGCTTACGCACTACTTAACCTAAATTTTCCTAAGGACAAACACACACACCCATGCCCGAGGGAAGACTCGAACCTCCGCCGAGATGTGAGGCTGTACCTTCTCAGCCATCGCAATAGTAATGATAATTACGATGGTACGAATGTAAGCACAACACAACACCCGCTCACTGAGTGGAAAAAACGAAACGTTCAACCCAGCGGAGAAACTGACTGGAGAGCTTTCGATTAACAAACGCCACGATTACCGCGCAGCTACAGACGCTAGCGAGAGAATAGTTATTTGGTATGGTACATTAATGTAGCATCATGTTTCTGCGCTTCATTTGGAAAGAAAACCTCAAATTGCAGAAGCTCAACAAGCCTTTACATACTTTTGAGCGAGTTACACTGAAGAGCCAAAAAAACTAATACTCCTGCCTAATATCGTGTAGGGACGCCGCGAGCGCCAATAAGTGCTTCAACACGATGTGGCATGGACTCGAGTAATGTCTGAAGTAGTGCTGGAGGGAATTCACACCACGAATCCTCCAGGGCTGTCCATAAATCTGTAAGAGTACGAGGGGGTCGACATCTCTTCTGAACAGCACATTGCAAGACTTCCCAGACATGCTCAGTAATGTTCGTGTTTGGTGGCCAGCGGAGGTGTTTAAACACAGAAGAGTGTTCCTGGAGCCTCTGGGTAGAAATTGTAACGTGTGGGGTGTCTCACTGTCCTGCTGGAATTGCCCACTGAAGAGCCATAAAAACTGGCACATCTGCTTAATATCGTGTAGGGCCCCCGCGAGCGTGAAGAAGTGCTTCAGCACGATGTGGCATGGACTCGACTAGTGTCTGAAGTAGTGCTGGAGGGGATTCACACCACGAATCCTCCAAGGTTGTCCATAAAAAATCTGTAAGAGTACGAGGGGTCAACATCTCTTCTGAACAGCACATTTCAAGACATCCCAGACATGCTCAATAATGTTCATGTTTGGTGGCCAGCGGAAGTGTTTAAACTTAGAAGAGTGTTCCTGGAGTCTCTGCGTAGCAATTTTGGATGTGTGGAGTGTCTCATTGTCCTCCTGGAATTGCCAAGTCCGTCGGAATGCGCAATGGACATGAATGGATGCAGGTGATCAGACAGAATGCTTACGATCTTGTCACCTCTCGGAGTCGTTTCTGCACATGTCAGAGGTCCCATATCACTCCAACTGCATACGCCACACACCATAGACAGCCTCCACCAGTTTGAACAGTCCCCTAGTGACGTACAGGGTCCATGAATCCATGAGGTTGTCTGCATACTCATACATCAATCCGCTAGATACAATTGGAAACGAGACTCGTTCAACCAGGCAACATGTTTCCAGTCATTATCAGTTCGCCGGCCGGGGTGGCCGAGCGGTTCTGGGAGCTACAGTCTGGAACTGCGCCACCGCTACCGTCGCAGGTTCGAATCCTGCCTCGGGCATGGATGTGTGTGATGTCCTTAGGTTAGTTAGGTTTAAGTAAATCTACGTTCTAGGGGACTGATGACCTTAGAAGTTAAGTCCCATAGTGCTCAGAGCCATTTGAATCATTTTCAGTTCAATGTCAGTGTTGACAGGCCCGGATGAAGCGTAAAGCTTCGTGTCGTCCAATCAAGGGTACAGGAGTGGGCCATTAACTCCTAAAGCCCATATCGATGATATTCGTTGACAGGCCAGTATTAAAATCTGCAGCAATTTCAGGAAGGATTGCAGTTCTGTCACGTTGAACTATTCTCTTCAGTCGTCGTCCCATTGCTGCAGGATATTTTTCTGACCACAGCTACTTGGAGATTTGATTTTTTACCGGGTACCTGAAATTCACAGTACACTCATGAAATGGTCGTACGTGAAAAGCCCCTTCATTGCTACCTCAGAGATGCTGTGTCCCATCGATCGTGTGCGACTATAACATCACGTTCAAACTCACTCAAATTTTGATAACCTGCCATTATAGCTGCATTAAGAGATCTAACAACTGCGCCAGACACTATTTATATAGCCGTTGCCGACTGCATCGCCGCTTTCTGCCTGTTTACATATCTCTGTATATGAATACGCATGCCTATAAAAGTTTCTTTTGCGCTTCAGTGTATTACTCCTTATGTTTTGAATTAGCATCCCACTCGTAAAGTGTCTCAGCTATCATATAAGCTGCGATCTTTAGCCACAGCTCGGTAGAAGCATATTGCAAGGCAACCTAGGAATCACTCCCGTCCCAATATCTCAGCACTCCCACCACTCTGACATGTCACAGTGTAAGCCATGCACCAGCTCACTGCTTTGTACCACTCTCAGGGGTCGGATCACGAGGTACCTCCCTATCTCTCATCTCCTCACCACTCTTACAGATCGGATTGCAAGGTAGCTCACTGCTACCCACTACTATCATGGATGAGATTGCATGGAGCAGACTATATGGCAACTTGAGGTGACACTTTGTCCTCTATGCTCTTGGCACAGTGATATAGGTTGCAACTCACTTTCCTGACTGAACACCTTTACATCTGAGTTCAGCTTGTTATCAAAATAGCGATACATGTAACAATTATTTTAACATATGACTGTCCATGTGTACAGGTTGTCACAGCAGGAATGGCCAGGGATATGACAGGACTGATCATTTGAAGGGAAAAGATAAATATGTGCATATGCTCTATTCCAATGTGTTTCTGAGATGAACACATTTAAAGTAACTTTTATACGTTTGAGCTGAATAACTACAAATGTGCAGCCTATAGCAGAAACATGTTACGATACAAACTTAAATTACATTATATTTCCTACAAAAAGGTCCCCTTATTTTTTCTTTAGGACTTAAAGTCTGTGTGAAGAGAGCGAGAAAATAATGAAAATCTTACCCTGAGTTGTAGATGGGTTTTGTAAGAATCTGAGGTAGTTTTCTGAATTGATAGGCCACGTGTCCTATATCAAATTATTCATCTCGACTTCGTTTATACTACTGTGGTACATTGTAAGCAATGACAATATAGTAAAAATAAATGGCTCTGAGCACTATGGGACTCAACATCTTAGGGCATAAGTCCCCTAGAACTTAGAACTACTTAAACCTAACTAACCTAAGGACATCACACACACCCATGCCCGAGGCAGGATTCGAACCTGCGACCGTAGCAGCCCCGCGGTTCCGGACTGCAGCGCCAGAACCGCACGGCCACCGCGGCCGGCCGACAATATAGTAATAAGGAAAATAAATAGCAATGTATAGTTTAAGGTGGGGTAAATTCGACTGGGTGGGTAAACCCGCCGGCTCTGTTTTTTGTGAGAAATGGCAAAGCGGAGCAATTTCGCATTAGTGTGACCATATAGATCATTCGTAATAACGAATACGTCAACTTCACAGCTTTGCCGTATTTGACATTTAGACACCCAAAAGACAACGTGTTTTCGATTGTTTCAATTTAATTTTTGTGCAAATTGCACTACTTGATTTACCTTATTAAATAAAACGATCGCAAAACAAACGGTAAGTGATTTTCGTAGTACATTTAGTGAACTGTCCAGTGTATGTATCGTTTTGTTGGAAATGTCGTGTAAATTGTTTCTATGTGTGTTAAATGAAACATGGCATGTTGGGGTAAATCCGACCGCCAAATGGTGGGGCAAATTCGACTACATATTTTTTTCGTTTATTGGTGTGGAATTATTTATTTACGTAAAAAAGTGAATTTTTGTTTATTATTAGGCAAATGGTACGAAATTACAAACTAAAAACGACAAAACGCAATCAGAACGATATTCGCCGATCAGTTGCTGCAATGCATATGGGAATGTCTTTACGAGCTGTCGCTCGTGATTTTAACATTCCGAAATCGACATTGCGGTTGCACCGCCATGCAATTAAATCATCTGTTTCAATTAATGTTTACATTCATTTAACTTTCAATGCATCTATACTCCAAACGTTGTTATTTTTCGAACAAACTTATGCATAAAACATAATTGCTTTTAATTATTTCCCCAAAAAACAGTTCATTTAGAAGTATTTCTGTGCAAAATCAGCCAAACAAATAGGGGGTTAGATTTACCCCACCACTTTTGTAAATGGCAAAAATGGATGTTTCTTAAAATACGGATATCTCAAAAAAACTATTGATGGTATAACAAAAATATTTTGCAAACGGTAGCTCCTTCATATTACCTATAATTTGACGTATATACCGTTAAGATCCGGCCTCGGGTAAGCGTTTTATAGCCACAAGGAATTACTAGGTTGGATTTACCCTACCATACCCTATTAAATATATTCTGTCTTGGAAACCATTGAGAATAGCTCATATGTCCACATGAAGTATTTTGCTTCAAATTATCGTTCCTCTCATCCATGAATACCATTCATCTTCGGACAACCTGCATGTTACGTATCATTTTTTAATTATTCGTTTAACATTGACAGATTAATGCCTTTAGGACTCCTCTTACATCAGATCAGAGTCTAATATGTAATTATAAAACTTATTAAAATCACAGTTACTTTAAAAATCGCAATATTTCTTCTTCTCTCTGTATTTATCAGGCATTAGGATGTTACGTCCCCTTGGTGGAAATTATTGATTTTCCTCGGTCTTCCTAAATATCTTCTGCCCACTGGGTAATAGTATCAACAAGAATGTACCCAGCTACTCTTCTCAGCAATCAGATCTCTAGTGCTTGTATTCTGGTGCAAACCAGTGTTTCTGCTCTGATGTCCAGCCAAGAGGTTCAAGGTCTAGGGAGCAGTAGTTATTGCGAGCAGTAGTGAGTCAACAGTAAGCTTTATCATGTGAACTGTGACGCCGTCCTGTACAGTAAACACTGATGTGGAGGATGTTTCGTCGGCGTTGTCACCCGTGATATAATCAGCAGTTCTATGTTTCTTTGCGGTCCAGTGACGATTATCGCTGTAGTCAAGTGCAGGTCTAGGTCCTTGGTTGGGAAACAGGGATTAGCTGCAACTTCTACTCTGCCTATAATTTTCTAGATCACACGAGCTTTTCCACAGAGCATCCGGTCTTTATATTTTGGATTAATGTATCGGCATGTCTTAGTTATCCTTCCTCTCAGATTGACTGATTGCTGGCTTTTTGCTTGTAGTCAGTTTTATTTTCGATGGTCTTTTGTAAATCCGATGTGCAATGTCACCGAGATTCAATAACTGTTTTAGCTCTTGTGATGGCCAAGGTGCTTTCCTTCAGATTTCCGGTTTTTGTGGGAGTATGTTCATTGTTTAATCGAGTTAGTTTAGTAGTAAATATATGGAGTTTGCGTTCCAAGTCCAGGAATGGAATGGAAATCGTCTCCCAAATTATCATTTGCTTCTCCGATACAAGCTCAGGTAAATGTTGTCGGTTACAGTATATTCCTTTGAGATTTTAGAGCGTAAGCCAGGACGTTGTGTGTTAATTCCAGGTACGAATTTCTTTGCTTTCGCATTTCGTGGCAAATATATGTAAGAGAGTGTGCCTATAGTCTGTATTATGTGTAAGAGGAAGCTGAAATACTGTTACATTTGAAAAAGAGGTTTCACGTGTGAATTTCTAAGTGAAGGGACAGAATATTTATGTGTTATTAGCATTATTTGGATGCTCTTAAATTGAATCGAATTTTGAAATGTCCGTTTTGAAACAGGGTATCCGCCAATTTTTAGAAGTCGGCAGAGGACACAGATTAGGCAAATTTTGTTAAGGGATATGATGATTACCAATATATACTCGACTTGTTTGTCTTCATTACTATTGGATTTGAGTAACACGGGTGATAATAAATCAAAGGGTTAGTATGTCGCCATTCTACCTCCTCATCTATTACATCTGTGGTGTCTTAAGGCAATAGTTACGCATCTGGAGAGCACGCTTGGACAGGTGTCCACATTCGTGGAAAGAAAGATATGGATGTTGATATTCTGAAATATATGTCGGAGTTCGTCGAAACAAGTTAAAAGTGGTGGCCGACTATGTCCAACAGTAACAGTGCAGATAATGGTAGAGCCTGTGGCTGCGTGAGTAGACAAATTCGTACCTCCTAAAGCACACGCTTTAGACTTGATTTTCATTGCGTTTTTCCAGCCTTTATCCGCACAGTTATCCTACCGTATACTGTTCACACGTTATGTAGTCCTAGTTCGGATATCACATTATTCAAAATTTTTACCTTTCAGCAATGAAATGCTAGCGTATTGTCAGACCTGTCTTCGTGACATTCTTAGTCATTATGACTCTCCCAGAACTTTTCGTGTATAGTACAAACTTCACAGTTGTGGGTCTAGGTTTCGCAGATCATGACGTTATACATCCCGCTCAGTAACTTCTGATTACACAACGCGTTGCATCTATATTTGTTTTCACTTTAAATGTTTAGAGTTTACAATGTCTATGTTAATAGTAAATATTTTAATTTTCCCAGCGTATTTTGCAGTGGTGCACAACAATATGTCAACCACATTACCTTTGACTTGAATTATTATCAATGTAGAGTATCATGTTACGAAAATGGGAGGAAAACGAAAATGTCGCTACTGTCAGCAGATAATCTCCATGCCTTATGGCTCATTATCAAACGTGAAAGGACATTTAAAATCGAAGCATCCTACAGTACCTCTCGAACGATGTGGGTCAAGAAGCGGATCAAGATCACCATCAATCGATGCAGAAATTCGCGAAGTCATTTCTGGTGAACCGCCCTCACTGACTTTTGCTTCTACCACGGATGAAGGTATCTTCTCAGAAAGGCAAATTAATTCTCAAGCTGTATCCATCCCATCAGTGCCATCAGGTTCTGGACCTAGTCTTGATTTATTTCCTTTTATGATGCTCTAGACCCCAAACTGTCGGGTGATGTTGAGGGTATTAGATTAGGAAATGAGACACTTAAAGTAGTAACGGAGTTTTGCTATTTGGGGAGCAAAATAACTGATGATGGTCGAAGTAGAGAAGATATAAAATGTAGACTGGCAATGGCAAGGAAAGCGTTTCTGAAGAAGAGAAATTTGTTAACAACGAGTATAGATTTAAGTGTCAGGAAGTCTTTTCTGAAAGTATTTGTATGGAGTGTAGCCATGTATGGAAGTGAAACATGGACGATAAATAGTTTGGACAAGAAGAGAATAGAAGCTTTGGAAATGTGGTGCTACAGAAGAATGCTGAAGATTAGATGGGTAGATCACATAACTAATGAGGAGGTACTGAACAGGATTGGGGAGAAGAGGAGTTTGTGGCACAACTTGACCAGAAGAAGGGATCGGTTGGTAGGACATGTTCTGAGGCATCAAGGGATCACCAATTTAGTATTGGAGGGCAGCGTGGAGGGTAAAAATCGTAGGGGGAGACCAAGAGATGCATACACTAAGCAAATTCAGAAGGATGTAGGTTGCAGTAGGTACTGGGAGATGAAGAAGCTTGCACAGGATAGAGTAGCATGGAGAGCTGCATCAAACCAGTCTCAGGACTGAAGACCACAACAACAACAGACCCCAAACTGATTTTCATTTACAACTATCAGTATGTAAGTGTTTTAATATTATAAAGCCGTTCACTTTTTATAAAGTATGGCAGTAGAAGTGCAACTTCTTAAAATTATTTGCAGAGAATAGTTGAAGATAGAGAATTTAAGTATATATGTATATCTGTTATATGCTTTGATTAAATCTCAATTTATCAGTCGAAAAACGTTGTCAAACTCTTTAATTCCTGAATGAGATTTTCACTCTGCAGCGGAGTATGCGCTGATATGAAACTTCCTGGCAGATTAAAACTGTGTGCCCGACTGAGGCTCGAACTCGGGACCTTTGCCTTTCGCGGGCAAGTGCTCTACCATCTTTTTTTTTTTTAATCTCGTTTTGTTCGCTTTAGTTCGTTGTGTCTGCTCGGGGCGGACGTCGTAAGTCATCCGTTTTAAGTTCGTTGATGATCAATTAACTTAGTTTTTTTATTACAGAGGGCACGTAACCCTCTGACCGAACACGCTGAGCTACCGTGCCGGCACCATCTGAGCTACCGAAGCAAGACTCACGCCCGGTCCTCACAGCTTTACTTCTGCCAGTATCTCGTCTCCTACCTTCCAAACTTTCGCAGGAGAGCTTCTGTAAGTTTGGAGGGTAGGAGATCAGATAGTGGCAGAAGTAAAGCTGTGAGGACCGGGCGTGAGTCGTGCTTCGATAGCTCAGATGGTAGAGCACTTGCCCGCGAAAGGCAAGGGTCCCGAGTTCGAGTCTCGGCCGGGCACACATTTTTAATCTGCCAGGAAGTTTCTTTATTTCCTCATTTGTATCATGACTTATTTGGAAAAATTAAAAATATTTTAGTCACTCCAAAGGCAATCTACCTTATTTCTGATGCGTGTACGAGAGAAAACAGCATTGGTTTCTATGCTCTCACAGCAAGTTTAATAGATGAGAGTCGTCAACTAAAGTCATGCCCTTTACAGTGCTCACAATTCGAAAACAGACGCACTGCAGAAAACTTCTCATACTGGGTAAAGTCGGTTATTTCCAAATACAGTATAGATTTTAAAATCGCCTCCATAATAGCATACAATGAGCCCAATAGGAAATTACCGGTCATGCTTCTCAAACTTCCACATATGCCATGCTTTGCACATTCTTTAAACCTCACTGTGCTACATGAAATTCAGAAATCCATAAACGAGGTTAAAAGAGTTGTGTTTTTAAGGAGGGACCATTTGCTTTAAGAAAACTTGCTGAAATGCAAGAAAACAAATTTCCGACTGAAGCTGAAATAGAGTGTCCCAAAGAGATGTAACTCTATGTACGAAATGTAGCGAAGATTTACATTAAATAAAGATTCCATAATTCCTTGCCTCCCTATGTCCACAAGGAATAGAGTCATTAGTTTAAAATTTCCTTAAAGAATTATCAGAGCTGTTTGGGGCTACCTCCAGGAACGAATTGATTGCTCAGACAACGTTACGGGACCCCCGATTCAAAAGGCAAGGAATTTCAGCAGACAAAACATTTCAGGATTGATATATGATGGTTACTGGAGAAATGAAAGCGTTGGTTGTTCAACAACAAAAAATGCAGCTCATTTCTCGACCAGTTACCACCGTAATGCAAGAGACTTCTTCAACCTGGGAGGAATCTGATGAACCTATTTTCGACTTTGAGCAAGTCACGGCTCAGAAAGTGCGGCAATTGTCGACCTGGTAAAATATCTAGTGGAGAAACAGTAATCCCTTAAACTATTCGGCCAACGCTTCTGTGATCAACGCTGCATCAATTGGTTCTCAAATTGTGATATATCACAGCAACATTAGTGAACTGTGAACGAAAATTGCCGCGTAGAAGGTTTAATTACATGAATGACGAGAACTTACTTCATTTAAAGAAGGTTTATTCAGCACTTGCACATAGAAGAGCGCGGAGCGAACTGCCTCCGGCCAGAACACATACAGTATAAATACAGCTACAGAACTTTCCATTATTATGATTCTTGTCATTTGTGGATACTTCTAGAATATACTCGAACCGATATTGATATTAAAATTGTGTAGTCTAGGTGAGTTGTGAACTCACTACCGTCCATGCCACAGTTTAGGATCATAACCACTACACCACAGTGACTGTGCTACTCAGCTTCTTTTGCGACATTGCTCCCTCCGTACGACAACAGCATCTCGGTGTTACGTCCCTCTAGTCCGGAAACGAGTAATCGGTCCTGCATACTCGGACTCCTGATGACTGATTCTCGCCCTGGCGGGTATCTTCTTAGAACTTATTTTGCCACTACGCTCTTCGTCACATTTTCGCTTGTTGCCTGTCGCTGGAGTTTCGAATTTACCCTGGGTTGCAGGATCCTTATAGGGCTTCATTCGAAGGACGTGGACCGTATCTCTAATCTTTCGT
Organism: Schistocerca nitens; assembly: GCF_023898315.1. Classification (NCBI taxonomy): domain Eukaryota; kingdom Metazoa; phylum Arthropoda; class Insecta; order Orthoptera; family Acrididae; genus Schistocerca; species Schistocerca nitens. The sequence goes on along the minus strand of NC_064622.1, from coordinate 121,199,532 downwards.
CACCTTGTGTCGGGGACAAAATCTCCATCTTCAGAAGTAACATGAGACAACTGTTTTACAACCTTATAATGTACAAAGTAGCGCCTGAGGAACTTCTAAAAGAGGCCAACCTACTGAACAGGAGTGAAGATCCAGACGAGGTCACCAGGCTGGTAGACAACATGGCGGTGGCTTGCGTCATACATTCGGCGATGGTTTTCTTGAGCCTGCAGCGTGCGGAGTTGAGATAATTGCCGAGCTTCCTCACCTCTGGTTAACAACTGGGCGATGTAGTAGTCGTCCACGTCTTCAGGATGTAACGGAAACACAGTGTCCATCGTCTTAGTCGCCTCATGCCCATGCACCAGGAAAAATGGCGTAAATCCTTTAGTGTCTTGTTAGGCGGTGTTGTGGGCAAACGTCACCAAAGGTAGCACCTCATCCCAGTTGCTCTGCTCAACATTGACGAACATTGATAGCATGTCGGCCAAGGTCTTAGTAAGGCGTACAGTAAGCCCGTTAGTTTGCGGATGGTAGGCAGTCGTCATGTGATGAGTAATGTTGCAGCGACGGTTCATCTCAGTCACAAAATTCGATTGAAAATCCTTCCCTCGATCCGTAATTAACAACCTTGGGGAACCGTGTTTTAATACAACATCTTCACGATGAATTTGGCTACCTGGAATGCTTTGGCTGTTTTCACGGCTTTTGTAATGGCATAGCGTGTCAGATAATCAGTGCAAACAAAAATCCATATATTGCCACTAGCAGACGTTGGAAATCGTCCGAGGAGGTCAATCCCAACACGCTGGAAAGGAGTTACGGCTGGTGGGATTGGTATGAGTCGGCTAGGTGGTTCCTGAGGAACTGCCTTTCTCCTCTGGCACTCTCGACAGTGCGACACATAGTGACGGACAATCCTAAATAAACCTGGCCAGAAATATCTCTTGTGGATCCTATCGGATGTCTTAACAAATCGAAATCTCCGGCCTCAGGTGTGTCACAGGATTTCTGTAGGACGTCTAAGCGCATGTGTTTAGAAATAACTGGTAGCCACCTCTTTCAAAACCGATCAAAGTTTTTCTTGCAAAATAATCCATTAACTACCTTAAATTGCCCTTTCACGTCTTCTGACCGATTTAAGGCAAGCATAATTTGAGATATATTGGCGTCCTCCTTCTGCTCAGCAGACAGACCCTGGAGTGCTGCGAGACAGTCACTATCTTCATCCAAATCTTGATGGTCTTGCACAGGGTATCTTGAGAGACAGTCGGCAACTTGGTGTCTTCTTCCACTTTTGTACAATATGGTAATGTCATACTCTTCAAGACGTAGTGCCCACCTAGCGAGTCGTTCTATTGGATCCTTAAGACCTGTCCACCAACAAAGTGAATAACGGTCTGCAACAACTGTGAATGGCCTTCCATAGAAATACTGTCGAAATTTGCACACGGCCCAGATGACAGCAGGATATTCTTTTTCTATAGGTGAGTGGGTTCTCTCTGCTTTTGTAAGTGTCCTGCAAGCATAGGCTATAACCTTCTCTTTACCATCCGAAATTTGCGGCAGAACAGCACCGATCTCATACCAACTGGCATCTGTGTGTAGTTCTGTAGGTGCTCTCTCATCATACAGACCAAGGACAGGGTCAGTCGTCAGAGATTTTCTCAGCGAAAGAATCTTAAGCACCACATCAGATAAATTTAGCACTGGCTTTTAACAACACTTGGAGTTGCCTGGCTTTGTTCCAAATTCTTTGAAAAAACGACGATAATAAGAACATAATCCAAAGAAGCTTCTCACATCTCTAATACTTTAGGAATAGGAAATTCGGTTATAGATCCCAGCTTTTCTGGGTTTGTCTGTACAACTTCGTTTGACACAAGATGTCCAAGTATTTTGATTCCTTTTGCTCCAAAGTGACACTTTCTTGGATTAAGTTTCAGTCCACTTGTTGGAGACACTTAAGAACGGACCTCAGTCTTTTTACGTGTTATATCTCTTAGATCACTATAATGTCACCTAAATAACAAAGACACATTGTCCACTTCAGGTGACTTAGAAGATTATCCATCATCCGTTCAAAAGTTTCTGGTGCATTATACAAACCAAACGGCATTACCTTAAACTCATACAGGTCCTCAGGGGTGGTGAATGCAGTTTTATCACGATCAGCTACTTCGATTTGCCAGTATCCTGAGTGGGCCTACATGTCCATGGTTGAGAAAAACGTAGCCACCTTCAGACAATCTAGTGTATCGTCAATTCTTGGAAGAGGGTAAACGTGTTTGTAGTTGTCTTATTAAGCTTTCTGTAATCAACAAAAAAGCGCCAACTTCCATATTTCTTCCTGACGAGGACCACTGGTGACAACCATGGGCTCTGCGAAGGCTAAATGATGTCATTCTTCATCATTTTCTCTACCTCGTCGCGAATTATTCGATGTTCCGTTGCTGAGACACGGTATGCTCTCTGGGGTATTGGTTGATGGTCTGCAGTGCTCATCTGGTGCTTCACCGTCAATTTGCCCAATTTTCTCTTCGTCGTTGCTTAGTGAGATCTGGTGATAGTCGAGCTAGAATATCTTGTCTCGTAGTGGTGGCGCCTATTTCGCCCCCAGACTCGGCATGAGATGTTTCTATGACGCTCAGCTGTTCTGTAATTAACGTCTGTCTCATTGTTTGCTACGCACATACGTTTTGGAAGGATCTGCGGTTCTCGGTGACAGTTAACTATCCACAATTCGCCGAATCCGTTCTTAAACGAGACGACAGAGGCTGGGATGACTAGTTATTCTCTTACATTCCACTACGAGATCCATGCCTTGATGCACGGCAAGCCACGTGACAGTCAGTGCTAGAAAGGTATTATCGCTTCATCCAGCACTCATAGTCTCCAAGTACTCGGATGGGCATCTTCCTGTCCACAGTATCTCATCTCGTCTAGCATAATCTTCGAGAGACCACAATCTATAAATGCCTGAGAAGCTTTCAGAAAGTCCCAGCCGAGAATGACGTCGTGACTACACTTTTGTAAGACGATGAATTCTAAGGGCTGTCTATGGCCACTTATACCCACACGAATGGTACATCGTCCTCTAGGTTTCAGATATTCCTTAATAGCCACCTTCAGAAGAGGTACATTGCTGTCGACAAATACCGTTTTCACCAACTGGCAACGGTACTTCTCCGAAATGACATGCTCCAGAGTCCACAAGAGCTTGGGCTGGTCGGCCATCCATGAGGATATCGACGTAGTTTCCTATCATTTTTGTGGTGATCGACGGCGGCCTCACCTCCAAGGAAGATCGCACCCTTTAGTTTTCCAGTTTGCGGTGGCTAGGTGATCGGCTGGAGCTTCTAGACGGCGATAGAGACCTTGATCGGCGTGTTTGGGAGCGTCCTTTCCAGCGACTAGCTTGCGGCGATGGTGACCTACGTCGTCCTGCACCCACAGCTTTTTGTTCATCTTCGTCGTCCCCGAGTTGGCGTCGGCTAAGATCGGTTTGCTGTCTTCTGGCGTGGGCGTCATCAAATATCCGCCGCCTTTCTCGGCAGTAGTGCACCACATATCCCGGTCGTCCACAGTGGAAACATACTCGTTCGTTATCCTGGGTCCTCCAGACGTCAGTCTACCTTGGTGTCCAAACAGGTTCCTCATGCGGCATTGTAGGACCGTAACTCCGCCTGGGTCTTAAATTCTTCACCGTTTTAAAGGGAAGTGAAGGACGAGAGATTGGGTTCAACGTCTGTTCCACTTCCTACCTTATGACCTCATGAAGCGTCTCGGTTTTTTGCTCGCCGTGCAATCCAAGTAATTTCTGCACGTTCTCTTTCACTATCTGACCAAGAACACTTGTGAAATAAGTTGCTTCCTCCATCACAGATATTGATACGAAGTTTGGAAGCCGTTCAACATACTTGCGTGTAATTATTTTTTATGCATAGTCTTGATATACTGGCACCATTTAATTAAGTCGATTGCTGTCGAAACCTCTTTCAGAAGTAGGGCTTGATACACGTCTTCAGCAACACCCTTCATTAGATGTGCAACCGTATCTTCCTCCTTCATTCTAGAATCCACTATTTTACACGGCTCCAAGACATCCTGAACGTAGGATGCTGCAGTTTCTTCTGGACGCTGTGCCCTGCACTTTAATTTATCATCAGCCTTGCACTTCTGTCGTTGTGTGTCGCAGAAATACTTGCGCAGTTCCGCCTGGAATACTTCCCAGCTTGTGAACTTCTCCACGTTGTTCTCATACCATTGCTTGGCAGTGCCCTCCAAGTAGAAAAATACGTTAGCCAAACACATGGTGTCATCCCAATTATTAAATTTGGCTATACGCTCATAAACCTTCAGCCACTTGTTTGGATCTTGGCCATGGTCACCAGAGAACCCGGAAGGAGTGGCGCACAGTTACTGTCATCGTAACGTCTTCTTCTTCTTCTGTCTCCGATAGATTGCGATCTGTTGAATATGGCTCGAAATCAGGTTTCTCGCTGCGTAAACGGCGGCTCTGTCGGCGCCTGATGGGAGCCATTGTGTCGTCCATAACGTGCTCTATCACAAGTTACAATAACCGGCGCCTCCACCCGAATAGTGTCGCTTAGAAAAAGGTGTAGTTAGGTGAATGACGAACTCTAACTTCACTTAAGGAAGGTTTATTCAACACTTGCACATACTAGAGCACGAAGCAAACCGCCTCCGGCCGGAACACATACAGTATACACTCCTGGAAATTGAAATAAGAACACCGTGAATTCATTGTCCCAGGAAGGGGAAACTTTATTGACACATTCCTGGGGTCAGATACATCACATGATCACACTGACAGAACCACAGGCACATAGACACAGGCAACAGAGCATGCACAATGTCGGCACTAGTACAGTGTATATCCACCTTTCGCAGCAATGCAGGCTGCTATTCTCCCATGGAGACGATCGTAGAGATACTGGATGTAGTCCTGTGGAACGGCTTGCCATGCCATTTCCACCTGGCGCCTCAGTTGGACCAGCGATCGTGCCGGACGTGCAGACCGCGTGAGACGACGCTTCATCCAGTCCCAAACATGCTCAATGGGGGACAGATCCGGAGATCTTGCTGGCCAGGGTAGTTGACTTACACCTTCTAGAGCACGTTGGGTGGCACGGGATACATGCGGACGTGCATTGTCCTGTTGGAACAGCAAGTTCCCTTGCCGGTCTAGGAATGGTAGAACGGTGGGTTCGATGACGGTTTGGATGTACCGTGCACTATTCAGTGTCCCCTCGACGATCACCAGTGATGTACGGCCAGTGTAGGAGATCGCTCCCCACACCATGATGCCGGGTGTTGGCCCTGTGTGCCTCGGTCGTATGCAGTCCTGATTGTGGCGGTCACCTGCACGGCGCCAAACACGCATACGACCATCATTGGCACCAAGGCAGAAGCGACTCTCATCGCTGAAGACGACACGTCTCCATTCGTCCCTCCATTCACGCCTGTCGCGACACCACTGGAGGCGGGCTGCACGATGTTGGGGCGTGAGCGGAAGACGGCCTAACGGTGTGCGGGACCGTAGCCCAGCTTCATGGAGACGGTTGCGAATGGTCCTCGCCGATACCCCAGGAGCAACAGTGTCCCTAATTTGCTGGGAAGTGGCGGTGCGGTCCCCTACGTCACTGTGTAGGATCCTACGGTCTTGGCGTGCATCCGTGCGTCGCTGCGGTCCGGTCCCAGGTCGACGGGCACGTGCACCTTCCGCCGACCACTGGCGACAACATCGATGTACTGTGGAGACCTCACGCCCCACGTGTTGAGCAATTCGGCGGTACGTCCACCCGGCCTCCCGCATGCCCACTATACGCCCTCGCTCAAAGTCCGTCAACTGCACATACGGTTCACGTCCACGCTGTCGCGGCATGCTACCAGTGTTAAAGACTGCGATGGAGCTCCGTATGCCACGGCAAACTGGCTGACACTGACGGCGGCGGTGCACAAATGCTGCGCAGCTAGCGCCATTCGACGGCCAACACCGCGGTTCCTGGTGTGTCCGCTGTGCCGTGCGTGTGATCATTGTTTGTACAGCCCTCTCGCAGTGTCCGGAGCAAGTATGGTGGGTCTGACACACCGGTGTCAATGTGTTCTTTTTTCCATTTCCAGGAGTGTATATACAGCTACAAAACATTCCACTACGATGATTCTTGACTTTTGTGAATACTTCTAGAATTTACTCGAACCGAATATAGAAACTGAAATTTTATAGTCAAGGTGAGTTTTGAACTCACGACTCTCCAAGCAACAGTTTAGTATCGTAACCACTACACAGCGGTACTACTCAGCTTCTTCTGTGACAACATCTCTGAAAACAGGACAAATATGCGCTGACAAGAGATATAGACTCACATCAGCTAAAAAGGGTAAATTTTATTTATAAATTACAATATTGACTAATGTTTCGTTTTTGAGTACATATATGGTAATAATGACTGTATATGACCACTGCAGATACACAATTCTTATATTTTTTTTTTTCATTCTTAAACTTCATGCACTTGATACAACTATTTAGGATTGTGTTGCAATATTTATAATTTTTACAGCTGATGACATTTAATGCTTTTATATTTCAAAATTAATAGGGAAATAACACAAATTAATACTCGTCTTTACATGCTCTTTCAAAATACAACCAAATCAGATAAAAATACAGGTTTAGTTATCTGAATTAAAAAACCAAAGTGCTATCCGTTGACTTATTTTTTGAGTGAATGGTGAGTCATGAAAAAGAACTATTTCGTTCCAGTGAGTGACGAGATGTGATCCGATCTCACAAAAGAACAGTTTGCCGATCCCTACACCAGACCTCACGATTGGTGGGACAACCAGAATAAAAGGAGGCAGAGAGTATTGTGTTGTCAGTAGAGAACCGGTAACAGCAGAATGAATTGGTCAAGAGAGCTCAGTGTCTTTGAATGTGGTATAGTCACTGGATTTCACGAGAGTGAACACATATATCATAGATATTCCAACAAACCTAAAGCTGTCCAAGTCGACTGCTGATCTGACTGTGAAGCGTAGAGGTGTGGGAATAAATTCAGCCAAATCAACAGCGGGCGTATCTCATGTGCTGGTGGGCAGAGGCCGTCTATCACTGTAAAGGATGGTTGTCAAAAATTGAATGGAATCAGCAGGCAGTATCACTCGTGAGTTCTAAAGTGCTGTCAGTAGTCCAGCTACCACAATGGCCGTGCGTGGGAACACGTGAGCAAAAAATGTGCAACGGCCGAGCAGCTACTCGTCAGCCACATACAGGGTCTTCATCAATTCGTTATACTGAAGTAACCTTAGATTTTGAGAAGGGTAAATAACTCACAGAAGTGTTTGATACGGCACTGGCTAAGTACATCATTAAATTTTATTCCCGTGTAACATCGTTAGTTCCACCCGTTCCCGCTAGGTGGCAGGCTCGAAGAGGTATTCGAACACTTATCATGGAGCCGTTTAATGGCGCAGAGCGCGCACAGTGCTGTTAATGGTTTCGTTAATCCAAATTCACTACTACAGTTCGGACATAGTTCAGGGCTAAATATGACAAGCCACTACCTCGAAGACAAACTATTATTTATTGGTACAATCGCCTCACCAAAACTGGTTGTGTATCACACAGGACGCCAGGTCAAGCTGAGCGGTCTCATAATCGAGGTCTGGCTGAATCATAGAGACATCCATTTTCGAATCGAACACACCTGGTGATACGGTGTAGAAGGTATTACAAAAACACCTGATGTTACAAGTTTTAAAAGAAAGTGCCAAAGGAAAAGAAGGTCACTAATTTGTAGAAATGTTTGCACAATATGCAGACAGAAGATGATTGTTAACAAAATAGTGTTCAGTGATTGTGGTAAAATGAATCGGCATGATGTTCGAATACGTGGCCACGTAATCAGATATGTACAGGTCTCGCCTAAGCTAAAAGTTTTTCTTTTTAATGTGCTGTGACAAGATTTACAGTGCTATCTTTTTGCCGAGTCAACTATCACTGGCATATCGTACCTGGAAAGCCTTAACATTATCTAATACCTCAATTGCAAAAGGATATAGGCACAGAATTTATTATCGAGCAAAATGGAGCGCCAGCACATTATCGTCGTAGAAGGTTGTCGTGTATCCCAGAAGTGATGTGACAACTTGGTCTGGCCACCACGATCACCTGACTGAACCCTAGTGGACTTCTTTGTACGGATTTAGCCGGCATCTGTGACCGAGCGGTTCTATGCGCTTCAGTCCGGAACTGCGCTGCTGTTACGGTCGCAGGTTTGACTCCTACCTAGGGCATTAATGTGTGTGATATCCTTAGGTTAGTTAGGTTTAAGTAGTTCTAAGTCTAGGGGACTGATGATCTCAGATGTTAAGTCCCATAGTGCTTAGAGCCGTTTGAACCATTTGTACGGAGCTACATTTTAGGCAGAGTGTTTGTACTTCAGTTTCCAAGATATGTCGACGACTTGTAAAAACGTATAACACAAGTACTTGCCACCATACATAAAGATTTTCTGACTAAGATTTGGTAGAAAATTTGTTACTAATGGGACATTTGTAGTGTTATAAAAGGTTGCCACTTTGAAAATTTGTTAATAAAAATTTGAAGATACACACCATGCAGTGCTGTATCACATATCTCTTTAAGTGATTTACTATTTTATAATTGATCGTTACTATTGTATAATTAATTTATAAGGAACTTGTACTTCTGTAGCCCCTGCCAAGCGATGCCTTAGGTGGTGCCAAGAGCAACTCTACTGGCCATGGAAGACTGGAGGGATTTGGAGGGATGCGTTATGTTATAGCCTGTAGCAATCCATTGGAATAGTTTGGGGTTGGAAAATCCCTGGAAGACGTTACCACCCAACATGTGTACTGCTAACAGTGAAGTGCAGAGGACACAGTGCTAGAGTTAGGGGTGTTTTACGTAGTTGGAATGTGCTTCCCTTCTGCACTTTAGGAAATACTAAATGAGGAAGGATGTGAACATATTTAAAGCACTCTGTACTGCGTAATGTGCAGGATTAGTACGGAGGTGATGACTGTATTAACATGACAATGCATCCCGTCTTGAAGCAGTGTTTGTAAAGCGATAGTCTATCATTCCTTAAATGGGCTGACCAGCCCAGAGTCACGACTTGAACCGAATACTTCCTCGGGTTTCGGCTGTTATGGAACAATGACCTGTTATTCCTTCAAATGCAGAAAGACATCTCATGAAGAGTGTCCCTAGCAGAGTTCAAGCTGTCATAAAGTCGGCAGGCGGGCACACTGAATATAACGTCGACTTATACCTTTGATCAGAGACAACATATACGGAATCTATATGTGATATGCTTGACTTAGGACCATGACAGTGTAGTCAGTTGTTCTGTAGCGACATGAGCTGTGAAACCAGCGAAATTCAGTGCCAGTAGAGAAATGACACAGTCAGTGTTTGCCCGCTGACTGTTAGCGATGTAAATAAATCCTTCTGCACTTCTATGGTTGTATGAAACCTTAAAACTCTGCATTACTAAAAAATGAGAGCTCAGTGTCTTCGAATGTGGTATAGTCACTGGATAGCACGACAGTAAACACATATACCAGAGATATTTCAACACACCTAAAGCTCTCCAAGTCGACTGCTGATCTGACTGTGAAGCGTAGAAGTGTGGGAATACATTCAGCCAAATCAACAAAAAAATGGTTCAAATGGCTCTGAGCACGATAGGACTTGACTTCTGAGGTCATCAGTAGCATATAACTTAGAACTAATTAAACCTAACTAACCTAAGGACATCACACACATCCATGCCCGAGGCAGGATTCGAACCTGCGACCGTAGCGGTCGCTCGGTTGCAGACTGTAGCGCCTAGAACTGCATTGCCAAGCACAACGTGTTTGCATTGTTATCGAGCACGCATCCAACACAATAACACCTACACAACTAAACAGCGTACTACAGTACCTAACATATCTGCGAGGTATGTTATTTTCGACTGGTGCACCCGTAGTATTTATATGGCGCGTTCTTTGTTTTGGCTCTGAGCACTATGCGACTTAACTTCTGAGATCATCAGTCGCCTAGAACTTAGAACTAATTAAACGTAACTAACCTAAGGACATCACACACAACCATGCCCGAGGCAGGATTCGAACCTGCGACTGTAGCGGTCGCGTGGTTCCAGATTGAAGCGCTTGGAACCGCTAGGCCACTGCGGCAGGCTTTGATATAGCAGTGCGTTATTGTAATTCGTTTGTATGTCCGTCAGTGAATGTACAGCTCCCAGTTAAACGCAGGAGATGGCAGATATGATCTTCCGCTAAGTGCAAGCAAATGGAAGCAGAGAACGTGTGTTCAATGCATGCAACGCCATCCGGCAATAACCTAGGGTATTCAACTGAGTGCGTTATTCCTTGATATATGGGGTGGAAAGCTGATTGCAATGGACGGCAGTCGCATCGAGCACCTGATAATCATTGACTGTAGGGGTAGCAGGCCATATCTTCGAAAATGTGAGGTTTACAGGCAATATTTACAGGAAATTTGTTTCTTCCCTTGTTGCCTGCTACATCATCTTTAAATATTGGAACCTTTTTCCGGACACCTTGTATAGAGAAAATATTATTCAAATGCAAACATTCTCGAGCTATTTACATCTGTCAATAAAAGTTTCTTCTTCAGTGTGACATTCTAAGTAGGAGAGTAAGATACTAAAATTTAAGAATATGCTAAATGCAGAGTTTGCATTTGCGTTTCATGATTACGGTGTCACTTTTGTAGCACAGTGCTAAATTGTTCTCGCAACAAGGAGGCGGACTATCGTTAATCCCGTTCCAAACTTTATTAAATGGGGCCGACCGGAATGGCCGAGTGGTTCTAGGCGCTTCAGTCTGGAACCACGGGACCGCTACGGTCGCAGGTTCGAGTCCTCCCTCGGGAATGGATGTGTGTGATATCCTTAGGTTGGTTAGGTTTAAGTAGTTCTAAGTTATGATGACCTCAGATGTTAAGTCCCATAGTGCTCAGAGCCAAGAGCCGTTATTAAATTGGAAATTTCCGATTGCGGTATACTGTAAACAACGTCTTCAGTTTTATTCCACAGTGGCTACGAGCGTGTGACGCTGCTGTAAGAAGCTTTTCTCAAAGATTAATATTTAGTTGGACATGAGGATTGACTGGCCAGTTTCAGTTTAGAGGCGACTGTCAGTTAGTGCCAAGAAGCTGACAAATACACCATATGTGGCATTTTTGGGGTACAGGGGAGGTTGCCAAAGATGCTGCCAAATATGACAACCTATACATTCTTGTCGAAAGTGTGAATCGTTTGCAGCAAACGAGAGTGTTGCGATTTGTGGAACGCTCTTCCCATTTCCCACGACATTTTCGCCAGAGAGCTTACGTCACCACGCTTATGTGCTCATGTCGGAACTGCTCTACAGTGTAGTGTTAAACTCCGTAAACATCACTCACACATATGTGAAATTCTGTCTTTCATACCTAAGGTTCCAGTCTTAATGTATACATTCAGCCATCAACAGTAAGAGAAGATGAGTCCCATGAAAGCTCCATTTCAAGTACTTAAAAATAGAGGACACTATAGACGTAGCACATCATTCTCTTTTTCCACATCTCTACAATGGCTACTTTCGTAATTTGCACTTTTGTTGTGTCATCAAATTCCCAATCTAGCCAAGGTTTTTAGCGTTATATCAATGTCCGTATTATATCTTTTACAAATACGAATTAGAGGTGATTTATAGATACACCTCCTTTAGCACAAATCTTGTTCTGATGTGCGCCAAGAATGAACTAACTAGTTATTCCAGTCACTATTTATCCCTACGGACTACCACATACAACGGCACCTGAGTGTATTGATGACTTTTGGGAGTGTTCTCGGAACCCTACGCAATATTCACAGCTTTTTAGTAATCCACAGGTTTGGCTGATGAACCAGAGCCAGCGGATATTCAACTGACGGGTGAGGCCACAGTTCATTTCCATTTCACGCGCGCCCTAGTGTAAGCGCAATTTTGCCAATTTGATTTCCTAATATGCGTGAAATTATGTTTCGAGCTGTGGTCCGTAGAATTGTTTTATGGCAAAATCACAGCGGCTTGTCACCGTGAGCTCAGATCAGCCGTTTCGATGGCACCAGTTTTCCTGGGTATAGCAAAAATTCAAGCTTAAATTAAATATTTTTATTATCTGCAGGGTCAGAAGGGCCATTCTACTGGAAGCTACTTTAGCCGACGGAAAATGTTTTGCAGTTAGTTCTTGAAATAACAACAGATTACAGAAACCATAACATACACTACACCTGGTCGAACAGCGTTCTAGCGGTCGTTGGGGAAGCAAGGGTGAGGAGGGTGGGAAGTAGGCTTTGCAGCCCGGCACCCTAGGGCAAAGCAGTGGCCTTGTCCGATGCATGCAGTTTTCTGACAGTACTACTTGTGTTTAAACTTCTAGTGCGCACTGGAAAGTAACCCTTTAAAATATTTTATTCTGTTCTCTATTCCTGTTAAGGTTTTCATCTCTTTCATGTTACTTGGTCGACTATCTCATCTCGCTGATGCAAGTTGCAAGTTTCTGCCGCTAAACGGCTCTGAAGTGTAACGTGGAACATGACGCTGTGTTCTGTGTCTATGTCGGTAAGCGAGAAATAGCATGTTATAATCGAGCTTTTGACGGCCGAAAACCTGCCTCTAGTAGATATCCACAGAAGAATGAAAGTTGTGAACGGCGATTCTATCAACATCAGTAATGTGTGACGTCGGATTGTCTGTGCTCATAATGAAGGAAACGGTGGTGTTAACAGCCCGTGTGACAGTGCCCGGAGTGGACGATTGCGTACGACAGCGGACCGCGCTCAATAGAATTGGGTTGATTAACTCATCAGAGAAAATATTCGAATAACACAGAGTTCTCAGGTAACTTAGTGATGTCAGGAGTACGTGCACAGGCTATCACTGCAGAACTGCCGTACAGAAAGCGGTGTGCACGGTGGGTGCCTCGAATGCTGACTCGTCACATGTAATAGAACAGACTGGACATCTGTTAACATTTTCTTTTACTTTTGAACATGGAGTTGGTGGGTTGCTTAGGAACACTGTAACAGGTGACGTAAGCTCACGGACAAAAAAAAAAAAATAAAAGAGACGACAAGGAAGTTCAAGACCATCCCATCAGGAGACAGCCATGCTCACAGTGTTCTAAGATGCTCAGGGTGTGGTACTTTAGGAAGTCATGTCTAAATGCAAAGTTCTGAAAGGTACTATGAGACCCTCAGAAAGCAGGCAGCACGACGTCGATGAGTTTGACCACGCAAGGAGTACCCACACCACAGACCAGCGCAGCGACGTTCGCAACAGTACGACGTCCTGGGTTCACCGTCATCGGTCACACTCCATACAGTCCCGATTTTGACACATCCGATTTTCATCAGTTTCCAAAATTTAAAGAGCACCCTCGCCGAATTCACTTTGATAGTAATGAAGTGGTGCTAGCAGAGGTAAGGTTGTCACAAAGTCAAACACTGTACGATGGTGGTATTAGTAATGTGGCCTCTCGTTTGGAGAAATGTGTTCGTCACAGAGCTGATTATACTGAAACTTAAATGCGTAGACTTGAAGAATAAAGATTCAGATCATCAATAACGTTTATTTAAAGAGTGTTAAGAGTTTTAACATAAATTCAGAGGGATTTATTATCCGCTCGTCATTGTGTGTTTACGTTCTGCGTATAAGAATACTATTGGCTTCTGCTAAGGTGACCATATTACCTAGACCCAAATTCTGGACACATTAAAAAAATTTGTCTTGGGAAAAATCTTAAATTTAATAAATGCAAATTATAAATCCAATTTGTTAGAAAAGTACGTTAATTTATATTTCATTAATACTTTCTGAGATGGAGGAGTGCGAGCAGACATCCCGTTTTCATCAGTTCTGTGAATTTTCTTCAGCATGTCTGTATTCTTCAACATCATACGAAAAAACTGAACAAGTTTCACTTTAATTCACATAATTATACAATATAACACACGCTTCGTACCATACTACACTACTTTTCATAATGATATATGACGATCTCGTGATAGAAACCTGATGAGCGCATTGTGTGTAACTGGATAAGTGGGTACTCGCTGGTAACGGTAGAATCTCTGAGTCAAACACTTTCGCCAACTTAACTAAAACCAATAATAAAAAATACGGACAGAACCAACACCAGTATATAATATGGAATAAAACGTTTGATCATTGTTCAATTAGCTACGAACAGGTCCGAAACACCTTTGAAAATATTCGAGACGGAGCAAGAAAAATCGTGACTGTCCCTACGACTTTCCACGCCAAATTGGAATTCCTATACTTCTCAGTATCCTTTGAATGTCATGCAAAATGTTAATATGTAGATTTGGCAGTATTATCTGCTGGAGAAACAATTATTGAAACGTTAGTGCAACACCAGCTACAAATATGATATGATGTACATCTTGTCTGATGAACGACAGAGAATGTTAGTTGTACTGAAAGCTGTCATTATTGAAACAGCTGAGGTAAGGTTAAGTAAAGTGGTGACAAATTCTTTTATGGTGACATCACTAACTAGTTGAATTCGTTGCATTAACGCAAGGGGACAATCATTTGGTAACAGATACAGCGCACAGAGTGACGCTGAATTATTTATTTGTAGTTTCTGCTGCCAGTCGCTTTTATTTGTTTCATATTTAACATAACACTACTGGATTTAAGCATGACCTGCCCATCTCCAAGCGCTTATACATACAGATGATTGTCATTTAAAATAATTTGTCATAAGCTAGATTAACATTTAACTTTTTGTTTACAGTTCTCTGCAGCAGAGGCTGCTGTGCTGTTGGGAGGCAGGAGAGAAGAAGGCAGTGGTTGCCCAGAAATTGATGTCCATTGATTTGTCCTCCTGGTGTGGAGCTGCGTATCGTTGTGTATTATGATCGGTACTACAGCGTATGTGGGATACAGTGAATTACGTCAGGAAACGGTGACAGAATACAAAGAACAAAGCGTAATGTTACGAAACAGCTCCATCAGTGTACGAAGCATGAAAAACGAAGCTTTAGGACGCCAAAATCGTAAGTGGGCAACGTCAACCAGTGCTCCTTCCCGCTCTAGATGACTCAAAGCCTTCTACACCGATCGTTCGACGTATGCCTGCCCACTGCCTTGTGTATACTCTCATCTACATTTACTTTGATTAATAAAGAAAATATATTAATTCACATCGCCTTGTGGGTGGCATGAATTACTTTGGTTTAAATTTGGGTGAAGTCCTTACGTTATTATTATTATTAAAATTATTACTGAAGCCTTTAAATTGCAAAATAAAGTGGGTATATTTGTTCAGTATTATGTAACGTAGTTGCGACGTTACACTCTTCTCTCCACATCATCATCTTCACTCGAAGAAGTTGTTTCTGGGTCTTACTCCACAGATTCCCTTCAGTGCTGATTCCCTCTTCAAACTCAGCACCGATATCAGCGAAGATGTGTCTGGAGACACACTGGCCACTGGTGGGGCACAGTGGGGTACCAACGACACTGTCTCGCCCCAAATAGCCCGATAACCAGAAGTGATTGTCTGGGGTGTCATTTCATTTCGTAACACCACTCCTTCGGATGTTACACAGAGCACCATTTGAACCCATCAGTACGTCTGCGATATTCTACGGCTGTTATTTTGCCCTTCATGACAAGCCATCCAACGTTTATGTTTCAGCAAATGGTTCAAATGGCTCTAAGCACTATGGGACTTAACATCTCAGGTCATCAGTCCCCTAGACTTAGAACTACTAAAACCTAACTAACCTAAGGACATCATACACATCCATGCCCGAGGCACTATTCGAACCTGCGATCGTAGCAGCCGCGTGTTTCCGTACTGAAGCGCCTAAAATCGCTCGACCACAGCGGTCGGCCTAAGTTTCAGCAAGATAATGACCACTCCCGCATGGCGAGAGTTTCTTCTGCTTGTCTTCATGCTTGCCAAACCCTTTCTTTGGCAGCTAGGTCACCGCATCTCTCCTCAATAGAGAACGTTAGTATCATTATGGGCATGGCCCCCAAACCAACTCGGGATTTCGACGATTTGACGAGCCAGTGGGATGTAATTTAGTACGTTATCCCTCAGGAAAACTTCCAACAACTCAGTCAATGAATGCCAAGCTGAATAGCTGCTTGCATAAGAGCCAGAGGTGGAACAACGCATTTTTGACTTGCTCAAGTTTTGAAACTCTTTCTCTTGAATAAATCATCAAATATTTCTGTACCTGTACTCATCTGTTTGTCTGTACATGTACATCACACTACATATTTCCATCCCATTCAGATAATTCCTTCGTGGTGCAGAGAGTGTATAAATGGCACCGCTGAGCAGCGCATTGCAAAAAGGAGCGCGATTTATTTCGGGCCACCATGCAGCGAATTGGTTGATTTCAGGAAGTATTACAGAGTAGAGAGGATCTACCGTTGTTCAGATAATGTTACAACGTAAGGCCATGACAAAACATTGTTTGGTGTATAAATGGGTAACAGAACTGTTATCTACATCAGTATAATTTTCAAAATAGCCGTCAGTAAGTTCACGTAGTTGTTCCTCAAGAATGTTAACATTAGAAAGTCTTGATTGTTGAAGGGCAAGCTGTTAAGTAGCATGTTACAGAGATACTTATGTCTGCAGTTCAAACTACTAATTATTATTAACGTCAGGGAAAGGATTGAAAATTACCTTATCGACTCCCACGTAATTACATTCCGCAGAATAGCCAGACAGATAACTAAACTGTGCAAAATCAGTTTCAGTAGAGATCTGTATTGTCACAATGGATTGTATGATGTTCCAGCTTGATCATTCCATAGAAGTTAGTCTAAAGATCACATTTCAAATAGATTCAGGACATTACAATCCTATTTAGAAACACAAATATAAACGTTGCGCATTTACAAGCTGTGATCTAAAGGTTATAAAGGGTACACTGGTAAAGGGTCCCTTCCTTCAGTCAAATTGTGCTATTCATTTCTTTTCTTTGCAATTAGATTCGGTACTTATGTTTTTTTTCATAATGCAGGGCCTTAGTCACAATATATTTCTTTAAAAACAGTACCGCCATTAAACTGTTGTTTATTTACAGTGTTACATTTATACTTAAATGTAACAGTGTAAATAAACAACAGTCTAATGGCAGTACTGACTTTAAAAAAATAGATACAGTGCCTCACTAGTTTTTCGAGCTAAGCATCTAATCTGCAGCATTCTTCTCTGAGTCAAGTTTCCAGAAACCTCTGCTCCCTTCTTGACTGTTCTGTTAATTTTTCTCGTTTAATTTCCGTACGAGGGTACATTCCAAACATCATAAGATACTTCATAACACTTAAATTAGGTATTAATAAATTTCTATTTATGACGAATACTTCTTTTGCTACTACCAGTCTACATTTTATACGCTCCCTGCTTCGACCACTGTCAGTTATTTTGCTGCCTAAATAGTAGAACTCATCTGCTACTTGATGTGCCTCATTTCCTGAACTAATACCCACTGAATTGCTGAGGTTTTATTTCTTCTCCCTGAACTTGGATTCCCTTGCATAATTTCTCTTTGATTTTCTTTATCACTTTGTCACCGCGCAGTTTGAATAACATTGGGGAGAGGTTGAAACCCATCCCCACTCCTTCGTCAAATACTGCTACACGTTCAAGTCCTTATAATTGCAGTTTGTTTCTGTACACTTATTAAATAAGCTTTTGTACCTTGTATTTCATCACTGCTGACCTGAGAATTTCACTGAGAGTATTACATGCAACATGATGTGGCCTCATTATGCTGCAGTACTATTTCTAGTAGTTAATCTATCTTGAGGTTTGGCATTAATTCAGAGGCCACAAACTATTTTCATGTGTCAGACCACTCGGCGTTATCCTAGACACTAGTGAGTATTAGTGTATAAATTTTTAAAAAAATGGCCTTATGTTGTATTGGAGATCAAAACGCCCCACGGAGTTAAACAAATGTTTAATTAAATATCAACAACTCAGTGCGAAGTAAACTCCTAAATAAAATGTTATCAGCCATCGGGATAAAGTCAGATGTATTTTAAGAAAGTAAGATACATAAAATAAAGTTATTATTATCTTACACCTACGATCTCGGATCGTCAGCCGACTGATAATATCGCTCGACCATTTCTTACACCGGTACATCGGTCGTTCGGTCGGTAAGCAAGCGGCGCCCGATCCGGGGCCAACAAGAGCAGCGGAAACCTGCAAAGCTCTCGCCCATTCACTAGGGAAATGACACAGGCCTACGAATGGACTAAACTACAGATTAAAATTCCAAATCAACAAGTTGCGAGCCGGCCGAGGTGGCCGAGTGGTTCTAGGCGCTACAGCCTGGAACCGCGCGACCGCTACGGTCGCAGGTTCGAATCCCGCCTCGGGCATGGATGTGATGTCCTTAGGTTAGTTAGGTTTAAGTAGTTCTAAGTTCTAGGGGACTGATGATCTCAGCAGTTGAGTCCCATAGTGCTCAGAGCCATTTTTGAATCAACAAGTTGCGAGTATGAACAACTACAAACGGGGAACAAGCCAGTTCCACTAATGGGAAATGGAAGTGACAGTCCTGCATCGGTCCGTACAGAACAGTGTCTAGACACATTGCGTAGTTGCTTTGAGTTTAGTCTACAAGGAACAGATAACCCTACCACCAGTCTGCTCGCAGCACATCAATAATGGCCAAGAAACTCAAGGTTGAATATTATGCTTACAAGGGCATAGCGATCTTTGTAACAGTCACTATATAACATTTTGACTATCAAATATTATACTGCTTCGTAACATTGGCTGTCTTAAGTGGCACCTTGTTATGACTCAACAAATAGTACAACTCTCGTCGTAAGCTCTAGTATAGCTTCAAATCAGTGCAGGACCTTGTCCTTGACATGTAAACATACACTTATCAGACGAAATGTGTCACCCGCTTCAGATCCTGAAATTGTCCGCTCCTCCCAGCAGCGATATCGCCGCCAAACTAAGCACACACCAACACGAAGGCATAAGCCCCACCGAACAGAGCGCGGTTCTCCTCCTCAGCTCCGCACACACCACTCGCCGCATCCACTCCAAGTTCCTGTCTCTCCTTTTCAGTGCATGGCACCCCCTCTGTATCCCGCTGCCTCACTAGTTGCGGACTTACCACCAGGTCATCTTTCGGACTTTGCTCATACGGCCAGCCTGCCAATTTTGCATGCAAGGATCGCAAACCAGCCAGCAAGAGATATATCGAAGCGAGAGCCACGACTCACACCCCTTTGACCGTTATCAACCTGCATTACAATAAAAACTGTTATTCTTACATGTTATGTTCCACGTATCAGTGTGGGGACAAAAGCAACACGTTTTGCGCTCTCAAATAAGAATATCGCACAACTATAGCAGACATTACTATAAGTATCACAGTTGTGAAGTCCATATGTAAAATGGAAAAAGTGCAGTTTTAATTTGGGTTTTGTCCCTGGGCCATAAATAACGTGTTAAAATACGTTAGTGTAACTTTCGAGGTTAAAATACTCAAGGCGTGGTAAACACCTTACAACTACACATCTGCGATATTTATGCCGTACCTTTTACAGTTGCCCACAGCACTAATTAATGACGTCATCATATGTTTCTTTACCCCACATTAATGAGAGTAATATATAACACGCTCTAAACACAATAGTATTTATTTTTCTGTAGCTAGGTAATGCTTCAGGGGGGGTAATTAATTAATTGTTAAATAATTAAATAAAATCTTTATTTCAATATAAAAGGACAGCTCTCACACAAAATTAATTACCATTAGGATATTTAAAGCGATTGTGGTCCCATAATAAACGGCTTTTACATAATACCAAAATTCATCATTACAACTCTTACAAACCCAATGTTTCTGTATGTATCTAAGTGTATTATGCTCTCTGATAAATGTTTGCTAGAGGGCTTTGAACCAAAAGAAAGAAAGATGCTTCACTATCCACCAGTGTACTGGGATATACAGTAAATACAGAACTAAACATCGAAAAAAGAAATGCATTCGAAAATAGTATTGCAAACACACACAGCAAACACGTAGTTCTGTTTTATGAACGTTAAAAAGTTTTACTAGTTCTGGAACAAACTGTAAGTGAAATCGAGGAGGATTTAGTGAAGAAATTAAAGATGACGGAGAAGGTTTTCCGAGACACTATAATTCTGTCAGAGAAGGCATGCTACCTGAAACAGCGATTTAAAGGAATGGACAGTCACTTGGAAAAAGAAAATTAAGGATATTACCATCAATACAAGTAAAATAAGGGCACTGGAATGAATTAGAATTACTGTAAATAAGGTGATTTTAAGGGAGGCTGAGTAGATAAACTTAATACCTGATAAAGATCCAGACTGGTAAAAGCAAGAATACCATTTCTGAAAGAGAGGAATTCGTAAATTTCTGATACCCCTTTCAGTGCTGAGAACTCTTTTCTATTCATTTATGAGGAATGCATCTTTGTATAAAAGTGTAACGCGGACAATAAGTAGTCCATACAAAAAAAATTACAAGATTTCAAGCGGATTACGGTATTAGTAGACTTGACTGCCAACGCAAGTGGTATGGCTAAACCCTGATTTTATGAAACTATGCCATTTTGTAAACAAATCGATGACCCAATGAATAGTTTCTTAACGATATCAGACTTTCAAAATGAACAAGAAATTAACTTATTACTTCATACTTATAAAAAATTTCTTAACTAAAAGAAGACAGTCATACCTTACATAACTGAACATCGAACACTGTGAAAATTACTCAAAAGTGGTAAGAAATTACAGGAGTGTAATAGAGACCAGCGCAGTGGTAGGCTCGGCCCCTGTTTGCAATCACACTAACTAGATAGAGAAGTGTCTGACTGCTGGTAATACTTCTCCAAGTTATTTGAATAATGATGTGGTTCTGAAGAACTGAACTTAAAAGAACTATTGCGGCATACTGAGCTTATCATTGCAATGCGCTGCGCGAATTATTTCACTGAACGTGAACTCACGCCCTAGACAAACTGCCACAAAGATTCTACACTCATCAGTCGACGATGAAGCTTAACTCCACATCTCAAAATTGGTGCGTGGAGGACGGGGTATTCACGCTGTGTGAAATCCTAAATAATACATCATCTGCCCTATTTGCAACAATTACTAGACAAAAATTGGTGCCTGGCAACATGGGTGCCCAAGATAGCGTTAGACACAAGTTGTAGCAGAAATATAAGTAACTATTCATTAAATGCCTAAGGAAAATAGAAACGAGTAACAGCTAATACGGCTTAATGATCTGTATTAAATTCAAATTAAAGAAGCAAAGAACAGGAGCTGCTTTCCTTTCAAGATACACGTGGAACGTAGGTCGAATATTTCACTAATCACACAGATTTAAATTTATGTGTGCGGCTTCCAGCGAAATACAGACTGACCCAAATTATAGCAGACAGTAATGAATCTGAATGCGTAATGCATCGGCTTGAAAGACCAGACCACGATATGGTAAGCAACTTCAAGCTCACGAAAAACAGAAAGACTCTGAACTTTCCAAATCGGAGCTGTTAGATAAGTGCAGTATGTTATAAAAGATCTTGCGCTTACCTAACAGCTCCGATTCGGAAATAATCACGAGTTTACCATGCGAAAGTAATTAAAACTAAATTAAGCGGTGCGAGTTTCTCACGAGTGAACAGTTCTTTGCCATATTGGCAACCACTTCCAATGAATGGAACATTCTCACCAAATCTGCTGCCGTCTCAGACCGTCACACGTTTCCCGGAATCAAGTATGTTTCAGACTAGCCAGTAGCTATCTGATTGGCCAGGAGTAACGCACTTCCGACGCTGTGTCTCAGAGGGAACAAAATCAAGGAATTTACACTGAATATCAATACTGGTTAACGAACGTATTTGCAAAAGTAGAGCAAAGACGAGTTCGGGAGTTATTGAAAGCAAAAGTATTGAATATTACATATTGAACACTACAAATATCGGTCCTCGGTATGCAGGGCAGACTGGTAAAACAGGACAGACGGTCAGCTGTGGCGGAATTAACATCAGATATTAATGCTAGGCAGAGTATAAGTGTGTCTCAACACACAGTGCACCAAACACCCGTGGCATGTGCCAATGTTTACACCACGACATCGGCAGCTACGTCTGAAATGAGCACGTGACAACTGAATCTGGTCGTTGGGAGAGCGTTGCACGGTCTGATAAATCCCGATACCATCTTCATTATGCCGATGGGAGAGCGCGAATCCGTCGTCTCCTAGGAAAACAGCTTCTTGATACCTGTACAGTTGGTCGGAGACAAGCTGGCGGTGGCTGCATTATGCTGTGGGGAACATTCATGAAGGCATCCCTGGGAGCAATGGAGCCCGTGAAAGGACCATGACGGCCAAGGAGTACCGTACAAAGATTGCAGACCACGATACCGCATCATGAACATCATGTTTCCCCACAGCAGTGTCGTTTTTCAACAAGATAATGCGCCATGTCACAAGGACATGAGTGGATGGAATTGTTCGAGGAACACAGGGTCGAGTTCCAGTTGATGTACTGGGCTAGCAGATCTGAACTCGACCTAACACATCCGAGATGTAGTTGAAAGTTCGTCAGAGCTCATCGCCCTCCTCCCCAGAACTTAAGGGAATTAGGTGATTTCTGCGTGCAGATGTGCTGCCGTTCTTTCCAGCGACCTAGTAAGCCCTCACTACTGCTATCATACATCATCCGTGCCAAAGTAGACATATCGACTGTTGGGTAGGTGGTCATAATGTTCTGGGTGCTCAGTGTATGCTGCTAGTTCTGTATGCAATCAAAACATGAAATGATCGTGTGGCATCGTGGGCCGGGAGGCCCCATCCGACGAAGTTTGGCGGCCGATAGCAAGTCTTATTTCAGTCGACGCTACATTACGCAACTTGCGTGCCGCTGATAAGGATGAAATGATGAGGACGACCACACAACAACCACTCCATTAGCGGAGAAAATTTCATCCCGGGTGGGCATCGCACCCGGCCCGCTGCATGAGAAACAAGTGCGTTACCACTCACCTAACCAAGCGGACTGTATGCAACCAAACCTTTTTAATATGTTGATTGAACCGCATATAGGGCTAAAAATTACCAAAAATTTGCAGCCATTTTCTTTAATCATCAGTCTTCTGACTGGTTTGATGCAGTCCGCCACAAATTCCTCTCCTCTGCCAACCTCTTCATCTCAGAGTACCACTTGCAACTTACGTCCTGAATTATTTGGTGGATGTATTCCAGTTTCTGTCTTCCTCTACAGATTTTGCCGTCTACAGCTCCCTCTAATAGCATGGAAGTCAGTCCCTGATGTCCTAACAGATGTCCTATCATACTATCCCTCCTCCTTGTCAGTGTTTTCCACGTATTCCTTTCCTCGCGGATTCTGCGCAGAACCGCCTCATTCCTTACCTTATCAGTCCACATTATTTTCACCATTCGTCTGTAGCACAACTTCTCAAATGCTTCGACTCTCTTATGTTCCGGTTTTCCCACACTCCATGTTTCATTACCATACGAAGTTGTGCTCCAAACGTATGTTTTCAGCAATTTCTTCCTCAAATTAACATCTATGTCTGATACTATTAAACTTCTCTAGGCCAGGAATTACCTTTTTGTCAGTGCTAGTCTGCTTTTGATGTCCTCCTCACTCTGTCCGTCACTGGTTACTTTGCTGCGTTTGTTGTAGTATTCCTTAACTTCATGTACTTTGTGACTATCAATCCCGACGTTAAGTTTTTCGCTGTTCTCATTTCTACTACTTCTCATACTTTCGTCTTTCTTCGAATGTGTTTGAATTCCTAAGCGACCAAACTGCTGAGGTCATCGATCCCTAGACATACACACTACTTAAACTAACTTAACGCTAAAGACAACACTCACACCCATGCCCGAGGGAGGACTCGTCTTTCTTTGATTCACTCTCTATCCATATTCTATACTCACTATATTGTCCAATGTATGCAGCAGATCATGTAACTCTTCTTCATTTTCACTCAGGATAGCAATGGCATCAGCGAATCGTATCATTGATACTCTTTCGCCTTGAATTTTAATTCCACTCATGAACCATTCTTTTATTTCCCTCATTGCTTCTCCGATGTACAGATTGAACATTAGGGGTGCACGACTGCATGTCTATCCTACACCCTTTTTAATCCGAGCGTTACGTTCGTCGTCGTCCACTCTTATTATTCCCTCTTCGTTTTTGTATCTTATTGTATATTACCCGTTTCTCCCTATAGCTTACCCATATTTTTCTCAGAATTTCCACCATCATGCACCATTTTACGTTGTCGAACGTTTTTCTAGGTCTACAAACCTTATGAATGTGTCTTGATTTTTCTTTAGTCTTGCATCCATTATCAACCGCAACGTCAGAATTGCCTCTTTCCTGTCTATACCTTTCCCAAAGCCAAGCTAACCATCATCTCACGCACTCTCAGTTTTCTTTCCCATTACTCTGTATATTACTCTTGTCAGCAATTTCGATGCAAAAGCTGTTAAGCTGATTGTAGTCTTCGAAATCCTGTGGATAATATTTTTCCATAAGCCAGACGGTAAATTGCCTGACTCACACATTCCAAAGAACAACGTGAATAGTCGTTTTATTGCCACTTTCCATAATGAGTTTAGAAACTCTAATGGAATGTTATGGATCCCTTCTGCCTTATTTGATCTTAAGTCCTACGAAACTCTCCTAAATTCTGATTCTAACACTGAATCCCCTGTCCCTGCTAAATCCAATCCTGTTTCTTCTTCTATCAAATCAGACAAGTCTTCTCCATCACAGAGTTCCTTGATATGCTCTTTCCAACAATCTGGTCGCTCCTCTGCATTTAACAGTGGAATTTCCATTGCGCTCGTAATGTTATCACCCCTCCTTTTCACGTCCCGGAAGGTTGTTTTGACTTTCCTATACGCTGAAACAGTCCTTCCGTCAATCACTTCTTTTTCCATTTCTTCACATTTTTAATGCAACAATTTCGTCCTAGCTTCCCTGAACTTCCTGTGTATTTCGTTCTTCAGCGGCTTGTATTTCTGTATTCATGAATTTCCTTGAAAATTTTGAATTTCCTTATTCCATCGATCAGCTGAAATATTTATTTGCATTTACCTTCCTTGTACCTGAGTTTTCCTTTCCATCTTCTGTGATTGCTCTTTTTTGAGATGCCTATTCCTCTTCAACAGTACTGCCTACCGAGCTACTCCATATTGCTGTATCTATCACCTTAGAGAACTTCAAGCGTATCTCGTCATTCCTTAGTACCTATGTATCCGACTTCATCCTGACAGATCTCTTAGACTTTAGCCTACTCTATCTGACCATGATGTAATCTAACTGAAATCTTCCTGTATCATCTGCCCTTTTTCAAGTTGATCTCCTCTTGTTGTGATTCTTGAACAGAGTATTGGCTTTTACTAGCTGAAATTTATTACAGGACTCAAGCAGACTTTCTCGTCTCTCATTCCTTGTCCCAAGCCCATATTCCCCTGTAACCTTTTCTTCTTCTCAAACAACTGCATTCTAGGCTTATTGTATTAGCCTTTCAATGTCCTCAAATACTTTCTCTGTCTCTTCGTCCTCAGCTTGCGACGCCGGCGTGTATACCTAAACTATCGTTGTCGTTGTTCTTTTCCTGTCGATTCTGATAAGAATAACTCTATCACTGCTCTGTTCACAGTAACGCACTCTCTCCCCTACCTTCATAACGAATCCTACGCCCGTTATACCATTTTCTGCTGCTGTTGATATTACCCTCTACTCATTTGACCAGAAATCCTTGTCTTTTTTCCATTTCCCTTCACTGACCCCTACTACATCTAGACTGAGCTTTTGCACTTCCCTTTTCATATTTTCTAGTTTCCCTACCACATTAAAGCTTCTGAAACTCCTCGCCACGGCTCTTAGAACGTTATCCTTTCGTTGATTACTCCATCTTTTCCTCATAGTCACCTCCCCTTGGCAATCCCGTCCCGGAAATCCGAATGGAGGACTATTCAGGAATGTTTTGCCAATGGAGAGATAATCTTGACACTTTTTCAATCACTGGCCACATTCTGTGGAGACACGTTTTGCGTCTTTCATGCAGTAATTTCCGTTGCCTTCTGCATCCCCATGCAATTGATCATTGCTAACTCTCCAGCCTTCAGGGGCATTTTCCCACCCCAAGGACAAGAGAGTGTCCAGAAACTCTTTCCGTTCCTCTGCCCTCTTTGATGATACCGTTTGCAGAATTAGGGTCACTTCTTATGCCGGAAATTAAAATCAGCATGACTGCAGCAACGTCGCTGGCGGAAAATGCAGAGTTCAGCCAAGACGTACTGTGACCGCCGCCGGCCACGAACTGGACTGTTTGGTGTAGTATGTAGTGCAGCATATATATAGTACTCATGAATGTGCAATATCTTTTTCAATGTTTTGAATTCAGTTCTACGGAAATTTACCCACCATTGAGAGCTGCACCATGCTAAAAACAATGGAGCATGTGGTCGACAACCGTACCACTGCGTCGGGTGTAGTGCTCCGCTGCATCCTACGGCGGCCTCGCAGCAACGAACATCTTAAACACCACTTTCAGTTCTTCACTAGTTCTGCTTTCAGTGTCTCGCGAACTATTCTATGCTAACGTATCGCAAGTACCTTCTATAGCCAGTATCGATATGCAACGAAGGTTCTTTGTGTAATTTTTTTTTTTTTTTGACACATTGCACCGGAATCGTTTTATCTCTGGTGGTTTGCAGACACTGCCAGCCGTTGTGTTATATAGCGGTTAGTCGGATTAGACTTGCGTTAAAGTATCAAAAACACCTGGTGTCTTGAGTCTCCCTTACTCGAAGTGGTTGGTAATAGGCAAGTTGTTGTAGTCAATTCATTCATCAGCTGCTCGCATGCACGATTAGGGCTATTTTCGGTATTTTCGCATGATGAACCTTTGACGATTTGCTGCTTCGAGCTGTTCGTTAGGGGCGAGGTGTTTCAAAAGTTGAGAATCTTTCTGTTTCTCGTGAGCTTTAAGTTGGTTATGGGGTTGTGCTCAAGTCATTCAGTCCCATAAATTATGCATTCAATTACGTCATACTCTCCTTCAGTGTACGCAATTCCTTATATTGCGGGATGTCGCACACATAAATTTCAGTCTGTGGCATTACTCTCAACTTACCTTCCTGCAAAATCTGATAAGAGAGCACTGTCCAGTTTACTTTTCCACAGTTCTTTGCAAATTATTCTGAAGTATCACCGTTGAAATACAAGTTCAAAATACCTTCAAATGACTTTTTCCTCTAATCCTAAAGACAATCTTCTGTGAATACTGATTAATTTAAAATATTTAAAATAATACTAATTAAGTATTGACACAAGAGACACTTTGTCCAGGAAATATCGAAGTCGATATTCTGGATATTTTTCATGAGAAAAGTTATTTTTAGCCAGGTGTTTCGACCTTTTACATGGACTTTGGTACTTCAGTTAGCTCGGAATCCTTAGCAAAGAAACCGTCGAGGAATAAGATGATCAGTACTCTCACATCAGTCTTTATGGTATTATTTCGGAGAAGTTGCTGCCCCATATGACCTACTATGGGGCTGCGAATGAGAGGTTTTTCAGACTTCCAGTACATGTTAATAATGTTGGGGATAATTTCTCAAAAAGATACCAAATACGAAAAGCCCATAAAGCTTTTCCAGGCAACAGGATGTATAAGGAATGGGAGAAATAATTTCAGTTTTCTATAACAGTCGAAGGGCGGTCCTTGTGAAACAATCTAATAGGGATAGATCGATATCTGTTTTAGGTAAACAGCGGACAGCTGTTTATGTGTATCTATATGAGGTCTACCCAGCGGCACTATCGCTTATCACAATTGTCGAATTGTAACTTATTTTCGACTTTGTACCACGTTACTGATGGTGCATATCTACGAAAGACACTGGATACTTGCTTGCAATAACTTTTAATTATTATCAAAAGAAATAACTCATTAGTGGAACAGAGCCCTCCCCACTCTGAGCATTATCCAGTACAGCTACTGTAAACGTGAGTGTATGATAAATGATGAGATTATACTTAAATTCCATAGCACCATTGATTCTGCAGATTAATGAATGATCGGTCTACGTAAATGTCGTTTGATTGCACAACATGTGCATCAACCAATACAGCTCTTTTCCAAAATTTTAATAAATCGTTCAAAATGGTGAAATGCATGTTATTGTCACGTACATTGTATGTGGGGGAGATCTGCAGGAAAATTGATACAGATTTTTTATTTTTTTACTCATATCCAAGCTCTGAGCTACTGAACACTTCAGAATAATACATGCTGTGATCCCACGGGCTCTGCGTATAAATATCGTATAGATAACGTTGTTGCACTGACATTGGCTGCACATTCCCCATTACTCGAAATCGTATCACCAAGACAGAGACTTCGAGTCGTTGGTGGTTGACAGTGGAATAGTAAGTCCTACACGACACCAGAAAATTCTGTTTGCAAGCAGAGAATTGGAATACAGACCTGTGACCATTTCAATAAGTAGTGTACTATTTTTTAGTAGTGTCTCTAAGTTTCTGATTGAGTCAGTGTGCTGCGGAATGTGTTGTCTCGAAAAAATCCACTGGTGTGAATGTTAAAGCAAGTGATTACTAACTGTGGCAAATGTGTTGCGAACTGATAGAAATGCATTGTAAGGTGTGGCAGATGTCCTGTAAACTTCCATATATGTGATGTGAAGCGGTGTAAATTTGTTTAAACGTCGAATAGTGTTGTGTACAAGTATGATTTGATTGCGTCAATTTATTGAGAGGCAGGTACAAAACACAAGTTGAAAGATCGATAACAGTACAGAACAGGGTTTCAAAAAATCATGAATAGGTCAAACAGCGGAAATTTAGGACAAAAATCTTACCTACTATAGGCAAATAAACAAATAATTGGTCGAAAAACCGATGAATTTAAGTGATATTGTATCTTCCTCTTTTTATGTCCAACAATTGACTTCACTATATCAACATTTTCATTTTATTATTATTTTCCTGTTATCCCTTTCCTAGACTTTCAGATTTTATGCAGCACAAACGTGTTACTTTTAAAATTTATGCGTTCTTCTTTCGGAAAAAAATGTGCAGTTCTGCTAAGGGATAATTTAGATGGTTCTCTTCGGTTGGTGGACCTATACGATTTTGAATGATCCAGAATTGCCCTGAACCAGCTTCATCTTGGATGGTATAGGAAAAAGCGACAATTTACTTATGGATTGGCTAGTATTTCAAATTCTCTCCTCCTTATTAAATGTTACTTGTATGATTCCACTGAAATATGGAGGTATTAAACTTAGGCGACTCCTCGTGCAAAGAAAACACATGGTTCGATGTCAGAGGAGTTACAGTTTTTCTCGATTTTGAATGTGACATCCCTGATGCTTAAGCGTTGTGCTGTTGTAATCACACTTACTAATGTTTTGTACTTCCAAAATGGCGATGGAGACGTCAAACATCCAAAGATCCTTTCATCACCGCCAACTTATGTGTCAGCTATATTTTAAGGGAGCTGCAGTTTTTCCATGTAGCATAACAGTTCGCAAAATGGCTCAGCAATATTTTCTCATCTCCAGGACAAGGTTAAATGTATTTTATGGTTTCATTTAGGTACCTTGCATACAGTCACGAGCAAAACTGGTTGCTGAAGCAAAGCGATTATAAAATACTGTTTCGAGTAAAATATCACCAGCAGATTTAATTTTCTGGAAGAGTCGGAGTGGAATAGGAGGCTATAGTGATTCTGTGTGTTTCAATTGGCAATTTCACACGTACATTCTATTGTTGCCACCAGACAGTGTTTGAATCTGAGTTGAGTAATGAACATTTCATGTTTGACGTTCTTTAAGAGATGACGAGACCTTCTGGTACACATCAGGTAGAGAGCATTCTTGGCTGAGACATTTCCTACAGATACTTGCTTATGTCGAATGGAGTACTCTCTATTATTCTTCTCTTGCATCTATTTTATTCCATGCGGACTTAAGTAAAACGAAATGTCTTTGGTTTTTTTTTCTGAAATAATTACTATTCTTTCATTGTTTTTTTGAACAAAATCACGGTAAAACATGCAATGTTAAGGGCAAAGCATTTTGTGAGTGTGCATATGAAATACGACAGAATTATGACATGGGAATAATGGTGCTGGATGTACATTCTTAGCTATACGTGTAACTGATAACTTACGCATTTACATTTTCGGTCGTTTAAAATGTAATTAATGTAAAGTACTACGAGAAATAGAACATTAAGAAGAATCATCAATTTACAGCCACTGTAATTACATTCTCCACTAATCTCAAAAACTTTAGAAAAAGTAACTATTCAGACAACATTTTCTCGAAGACGGAGTTTTGATTTCAAAAGAGTTCTGTTATTTAGAATGACATTTACACACAGAGTATGAATGTCCTTAATACGTTAGACAAGACTTCCCGTCTGTTTTGTGATATTCAGAGCCTATATACTGTGTACAACAACATCTTTGAAGGAAATTGCTGTATTACAGTGACTCAGCGGATTCTGTGAAATGTTTCAAGTTATATTAATCTGTCAGGGAATAAAAATATGTTAATAGGAAGGTGTCTTCATTTAATGGGAACTGATTACACATTGTGCCTCACAACATTTTATCTTGAAGCCATTACATTTTAATGTTTATGCTACTGATAATTGCAAATTAAAGTTGTTAGCTGCTAGGTATGATTTGGCTGCAAATTATGCAGGTATTGTGATACATACAAGTCACATGTTGTTTTGAAAAGAACTGTTATGACATTTTTAAATGCATTATATCATATCCACTGTCATTAAAGTCGTAAAAATTCACTACAAACAGATTTCCATCCAATGTACTTACAAAATATGAAGTCATGCTATCAGGGCCTCTCTTACATTATACCATGATTTTACCTGTACAGTACCTTCTGTACATCACAGTTCCTTAAGATATGACAATTTCGATATGAGCTAACATTATTAATACTGGAAGAAATTCAAGTACTTCAGCAGTTGCCACTTATAGTGATAACAGTAATAATAATAAATAATAATAATAATTAATGTTACCAAATGTCTTTTGTAGCTGGAGATGTTATTCAGTTCTCTAACGTAATGCAGAAGGCTACTCTAGTGTTGGCTTTCTGCTACTGAGAAGGTCTTCAAGAAAGTGGCTCAACGATGGAGTCGGACAGAAACTATTTTGCTCTGATGGAACGTGTGTTTCTGCCATGTTGTTCAGTCAACAGCGTTGAAGTTGAATATAAGTATCAGGCACAGGTTCCATTGACAAGACAGTACAGATGACAGTGGGTGTGAAAAACGTGGCACTTAACTGCACACAGAGATTGCTGTGCTTATGACGGTGAACTATGGTCAAAAAGTAGATCACTGGCATTCATAGCTACTTCTAGGCGCCAGGAGATTTCCTGAGAAAAGACTTCAGGATAACATCGCATAAGTGTTTTTACAAGTTTCTTTTCCAGATAAAGATAGAAGAGAGTTTTAGATTTTCATCTATTATAACTCCTACGAACTTTGCTGAAGGAGAGAAGTTGATACTTTTCCCATATATGGTTAAAGAGCGTAGGGGTTCTAGATATTTCGGGTTAAGGAGGCTCGCTTGAATTTTGGATGAGTTGAGCTTTAACACTGCACCTTATGCATATTTTTATAGTACACACAGTTTCCTATTGAGAACGTCTATAATTGTATTCAGGTTTGTTGGTTTTGCACTTAGATACAACTGGAGGTGTTTTCAGTAGGGCAAAACTGATGACACATCACTGTCATACAATAAAAACAGTACAGGACCTGAGGCTATAGGACCTGAGGCTGATCCTTGGGACTTTATCGTGCCTGATATGAAGCACAACTGGCGAAGTTTCAGACATGAATGGAACCATTGCATAGTACTTTGCAATAAATTCAGGCTGTTAAGTTTGGTAAGAGAAATGTCGAAGTCTACAGTGTCAAACTGTTCAATGAAGTCTGAAAAGCACGTAACAGTTGCCTGTTGTGCATGCATGGGAAGCCTCAGGTCATCCGTGACCTTTACTAAGGCAGATGTTGTGCTGTTACGGTTATAGAAAAAAGATTAGTTTACTTCTAGTAAGTCTTGGACACTCCAGGAAGATTGCAAATAGGTCGTTAACTATAGTGCGCAGTGCCACCGTAATTTTTTTGGTTGCGACTTAACAAGCTTCAGGGAAACCATTTTAGATTAAGGAGTAGTTGAAGATATCTGTTATAGTGGGTAGTAATGGGTCAATAATGAGCTTCACCATTTTGACTGTGATGCCATTGTGTCCAAGAGATGCTGATCTGATACGCATGATGACTTTTTGATGGTACTGGAAGTAACATACGTTAGATAGGACTTTTCATGGCTGCAGTCGTTTACCAACACAACGTAATCAGTGAGTCTCTGTTTAGTTTGACGTTCAATTGTGGCTGGGTAATGTGAAGTACCGGTTCGGTTCTTCGGCTGCGACAATGGGATCAGCTACAGCTTTTTCTTTTATTATACCAAGACCATGCAGATGTTTTCAAAGGACAGCCGGTCTAATTCTGTTGTCGCATTCCTCATAACTTGACTGACAGTTCTCTGTTACTTTTAAGCAGTATGATTTTCAGGAGTGGAATGCAGTTTCTGAGCCCCAGGAGCAGCGTCTCCGAGATTCGTGGGCTTTGTTTAGCCTACATGCAACTTTCCTTCTCATTTTTCCGCTCATTAGGGGAACATATTTGGCATCTAGCTGAGTAAGTTTGTTACTAAATCCATGAAGTTGTTCATTTATTTCGGAGAAGGGAAGATAAGATGTCCTCCAAATTATTTATTAGGCCTCAGTTGCAAGTTCGGATAAATTAATGCATTTCAGGTCTCGGTTTCTATCGAGTTCTGGTTTGTTTTTTGAATATTATAGAGAGTAGGCCACGAAAATTATATCGTGGGCAGAAATGCCAGGTGGATGTATATCAGAAGTATGAATTACTCTGAGAATTTCGTTGCTAAAATATCTGTGAAATATATGGATGGGAGAATGGCTACTGTTCGTGTAATGGGTAGGAGCATGTTGAAGAAATGACACGTTTGAAGAAGAAAGCATTCTCATAAATTTCGTGCTGAAAGGACTGTTGTACAGTATATTTATGGTACTGTCACCTGCTATAATTATGTGCTCGTATGTCGAACCGAGACTGGAACGAGCAGTTTAAGAGCAGGCAAATCCGCCTATTTACGAGGCTTTTAGAGGAGACATGTCAGGCATCTTTTGTTAAGGTATTTGATCTGTATGAACATTTATTACACCTGTTTATCTTCATTATTGCTGGCTGAGTGTAACACATTCGGTGTGGGTCACTCGAAAAAAAAGTGTACACCCCATGTGCTGTCATATTCTGGGATAAATACGAAGGGCGTTCAATAAGTAATGCAACACTTTTTTTCTGGAAGCAGATTTCCTATACACCATAGTATCCCATACTCGTTGGGCTACAAAACCCTATTTTTCAACATAATCTCTGTTTAATGCGACGGCTTTACATCATCTTACTGGGAGGCCCTATATGTGAACATGAGAGAACTATAATGGCCGGCATAGGAGCCAACGTCTTGCAGCATCAATAATTTCCCCAATCATCCACATACTGCTTCCCGTGGAGTGCATCCTTCATTGGGCCTAGCAGATGGAAGCTGGAAGGTGCGAGATCCTCTCTGTAGAGTGACTGAGGAAGAACAGTCCAGTGAAGTTTATTGGGCTCCAGTGGATGCACAGATTTATGTTAGGCCTGTCAACAGAAACGTCCAGTTGTGCAGCGAGTTGTTTGATTGTTATCTTGTGGTCCGTCGATCACCTCGAACGAGAGTGTCCGCAGAACCCAACACCGCAGGAATCACAGTTGTACGCGACCTTCCGGTAAGCAAGCGAGAGAGCCGACAGATTTGCGAGATGTTGTTGCAGTCCTAACAGACTTCTAGCCCAATAATTCACCGTGATTTCGTTCTCTGTCAGGTATCCATAGACATTCTTCAAGCACCTACGAATATCTACAGTGCCCTGGTTTTCCACCAAAAGGAACTCAATGACAACTCTCTACTTGAAACGCACTTCCGTTTCAGACTTCATTTTGAAGACAACATATAGAATCACGACCTATCGAAACTTCTCCAACTATAGGGGCTGAAGCAGGAATATTCCGCGATATCTCACAGCAAGTTTCTGGTTTTTTCTAGCAAAATTGACGGAGAAAAAATTTGTTTTTGCGACAATGTGAGCTGCTCGTCGCCCGCCCAGTTCTTTATGTGTTTTAAGTATGTAGGTGGATAAGTTTCGTTAATTCTCGTCTGCTCTCTGCATCTTATATTGAAGGATTGCTATAGATTTCACATAGGAGGCCGCAATTTCGGTATATGATATCGAGAGCAAACGAGGATTAGCGAAAATAATCCATCTACACTCTTCAACCACTTAAGGAACGATAACCAAAATGCAGAACGAATTAAGTTAGAAATGAAAATTTTACCCTTTTTACTTACAGGTTTAACAATGAACGTGTTTGAATTGATAGAAATCTGCATACACAAATTAAAACGTCATGGTTACAATTTACATGAGGAATCGGATTTAAAACATAGACACTTCATTCAAAATATTACTGAATTCCAAACCAAAGGTAACAGATACATACAAGCAACTACACACTGACACATTGTTTACAAACACACACAGCCCAAAATGACATCAGCACACCGTAGCAACTGTAATCACATGACATCTTTGGCCAAATGTCATAACGGTCAGTGTGTCAAATCTGACGATAAAATGCCAAATTGTAAAAATTACGAAAAAGGATGATTAACAACAGCAGCAAACCGCAACACACCTTACATCATCAGATAACAAATATTATAATTAAAAAAAAATGCAATAACTTTCGAAGATGGTCTGAAGATTACAATATAACCGAAATGAATCCATCACAATAAATATACCATTAAAATACTACAGCAGCAATTGATATTTTGTTACGTAATGTGTCTTAGAGGTATTTTCAGCGCTGTGGACCCACTGGATGGCAAATTCTTTGAGGTGGTTATTATGAAATTATCCGTCTGGCGAGGTAATTAAAACTGTAAGAAAATTAAGGGCCTACAGTCATCCTTGTGATCTTATTTTTTATGTAGCTACGTTTCGGCGCTTCAGTGCGTCATCTTCAGGCCGTAGTTGATGTTGTTTCCGACGTTAGTAATGCGCTGTCTACATTGTACGATAGAGTATGTTCGATCAGCGATTTGAAGGTTTACGTGCAAAGGATCATGCTCATGGACGATCATCACAAGTTATAGGGGGGAGCTGCACAACGCGGAAGGCCTGTTAACATATGGTAGGGTATGACGTAAAGGTTGTAACCTCCCCACAAATAAAATTCGAAAGACAATATTTAAATGTTAATGAGAATAGAACCTAGTGTAACCTCCCAGCAAATAGAATAATTTATTTACAATGACAATTAAATGAGAAATAGCAATCTGAGCCAAATGTAAGCTGCCCACAAAAATGTAAGACCATTCAATGATAATGAAATCTCGGTGAGAATGAAAACGCAAATAGACCGAAATGTCGATCTTAGGCCCTGTGCAACTTTGAATTTAAGTGAAACTTTTCTTTAAGGAAATGCATGGGAAACTTTCTTTCAATTCAAATGATTGTTTTCTTAAAAATTTGCTTTGAAAACAAAATTATTATTGGGGCGATTCTTGAACAAACTAATTACAGTTAAAATACATTACATTATCAGATGAGCGCAATGCTGCTTCATTACCTTATTTAAAAAATATACCTTGTCCCGAATCTTGACCAGAGGCCCCATGTCGACGCCCGCCGACTCCTCACACACAACTGCGACTGTCTCTCGCGCGCTACTACATGCTCTCGCGACTCGGTACGTACAACTACTCTCTCGCAACTCGACCGAAACTGCACTGAACTCTCGCGCGGTCAAGCGCAGACTAGCAACGATAAATAACTCTCTGGTCAGAGATTCTGTCATGCCTCGCCATCGCTGCCACCGAGTACATACGCGTTTCATAACCCTCCACAGGGGGGGGGCAAAAATTTGGCAGCGATGGTGAATCATTTGGACTTGCCATGAGCAACAAATTTTTTCGTAACTAATTAACTTTTACAATTCACAGAATATTCAGATGTAGAACATGAATTAAATGTGGTGCACATGCACCGAGTACAGAACATATCAGGCAAAGACAAAATATATACAATGAGTACAAAACATATTCACAATTGGCAAAAGTGCACACGCACAGTAGTACAGAACATATCAGGTAATGACAAAATATATATGCAATGAGTAGAAATCATGTTAACAAAATGACAAAAATACACACGCACTGAAAAACTCTTTAGCATTTTCATAACATATAAACGCAATGGTAAAAAATCATGTTGACAAGTGACATAAGTGCACATGCACTGCAGTTGAGAATATATCAGCAAATCACAAAATGTATATACAATGAATACAAATCATATTGATAAATGACAAAGGTGCACACGCACTGTAGTACAGAATATATCATCAAATCACAAAATGTAGTAATAAATGACAAAAGTGCACACGCACTGTAGTACAGAACATATCAGAAAACCACAAAATGTATACGTAACGAGTACAAATGGCATAAAGTGCACACGCACTGTAAAACTCTCTCATATTTTTACGACAAATAAACCTAATGAGTACAAATCATATTGACAAATGACAAAAGTGCACATGCACTGTAGTACTCTCTAGTATTTTTCTACAACAAACAAACAAATCAAGGAGTGTAATAAAGTGCACATGCACTATAGAATTCTTTAGTAATTTCAGGACAATTGATGTTATTAACAAATGAAAGGAAGTGCACACGCACTGTATATGACTTTTTCATTTTACAAGAATTAGGAAAGGAATAGGAAGGATTGCGTCATGGTTGTAGCACTTAGGTTGCACGCAGCTGCACTGAAAGTCCGTATCTTTCCACAGAATTACAACATCAAGTGAGACAAACGGAAGTTCTTTTCCCAGAAGTGTTTATCAGCGTAGCCAAGACACTGAAATGTCGTAGTAATATTCCATGTTATCATTTTGGCAGTACATTAGGTACACCAAACAGTGGGACCATAATAATATCTCCATCGCTCACGGTGGTGGACAGCATGTCGTGTCAACACCACGCTCTTACAAGGCACACCAACGTGGAATCAGTGCAAAAACCAACTATAGTGCTCCATGATCATGAGGATGGACAGGACAAATGGATATTGCAGTAATTCAGGGTAGTTAGCTCAGAAGGTGAAGGACATTAAGTCACATAGTAGTCTTCATTGAGAATTACAGAAGTAGTTTGCGGCATTCATAGCCCAGTTATTGAACATTTCTGTACCATGTATTTAGTATTACAGAATAATGTTCATAAAATTAACTGAATATAGCAATTATTGGCATCATGGGTAATCGTATTACAATAAACAGTGGCAGTGCTTGGCCAGTTACAAAGTATATTTAGTATGACAGAATAATGTTCATAAAATTAACTGATTATAGTGAACATTGGCACTTATTGGCTAGTTATAAACCATCAGAAGTCATCATTGAAAAGGAGAGTCAATTATTGGCATAGCATTAACATAATTCATTGAGTTATACTAATTATTGGCACTCATTGGCCAGTTACCAAAACATCAAAAGTCATCATTGAAAACAGGAGCTAATGAATGGCATAGTATTAACATAATTTATTTAGTTATACTAATTATTGGCACTCATTGGCCAGCAAGTATTGAATAGTACAAAACATTGTTCATCATTCAGTATTATTCAGAACTCTCTTAAATGGGTAGCATTATGTGGAACTGGTGATACTTTTTTTTTTGTTAGCAATGCATTGCTTTGGGTAATTATAAGGGAAAGCAAGAAGAGAAAAAGAAAAAAAAAATTGCTTCTGGGTTGTTCCTGTAAATGAAAAATGTGTAACGTCATTCGTCATGAGTCAGCTGTAGCAAGGTTATGAAACAAGGAAGTATATGTGATCACATTTATAAATGATAGACACAACTGGGTAAAAAAAAAATGCAAGTACTAGTACAGGTTTAATAAGTAACAGGTTTAGTAAGTATCATGAAAAGCTTCTCCTGAAAAAAAATACAAAATGGATTATTGAGCTGGAAGAAGAAACGCATACTATGCTGAAAAGTAGTGAACTTCGAATTAACAGGTAGTGAAATGTGTATAAAAAATGAGTTCCATAGCTGTCCTTTCCAAAACCTTCAGTCATCATACCATACGATATAAAACATACTGTCAAAACAAACTGCAACAAATACTTAAATAACTACATAGCATAAATACATAAACTTCAACATCATCCTCATCTGTAAAGAATAAACTTCATTATCCATATTATCATAACTTCATTATTATCATCACCTGTAAAGAAAAACTTCATTATTCGTAGTAGCATATTCTTCATCATTACTCTTCATCAGCATTCATTATCATCTGCAAAAAAATCACTTCATTACTCATTACTATTCCTTATCTCTAGCATATTTCATCACTAAAACTAAGATGTGTAGTTCTGTCTGACAGCCTGCATCAATCGCCTTGTATTCTGAAAAAAAAATTAGTTAAGAATGCTATTCTACGATGTATAGTATATTCTTGTTAATGCTTGTTAATTCTGATCCATTTACTCTTCCTCATAAGGTTTTTGTATCTTCTTTTGTCTATTCCGTAGGTGAAATTCCCATTTCTGTATAATTTATTTCCTTTACACGTTATTTCTTTCTGAAAATGATGAACAAAGATTAATGTCTTGCATTTACATCATCTACCCATTAAATAATGACTGGTTTATAGTAACATAATTTGATCATACAGCATAACATGACAGAAAACGTAATATGTCAAAAGCATAGACAGTGTTCAAAGGCAAAAATGTACACAGAATATCACAATGCAGCAGCAAAAAAAAAAAAAAAAAAATGTAAAACAGTCACGATATTGAGATATCATAAGGCAAAAATGTTAAAGTCAACTGGTGTTTGCTATGTCTTAACCAATTCATATTGCATACAAACAAAACATGAAACAATCGTATGTACATAAGAAAGACAAAATGTGACGTTCGTTGTGTTCAGCTTCTATGTAGTGTAGTTAATAGAGGCGAGAATTAAAGACTTCAATAGAGAGAGAATTTGATAAAATTAATACGTCACTACATAGAATTGCATAATTCTTCATAAAATATGTAAGTTTGTCTGGAAAAATATACACGGTCTGATGTGTAACGACAAGAAGAGCGACCTGCTAACCTTACCTTGCCGGGCACTTGCCAAGAAAAAAAAATACGATAGTCATCAATAATTAGTCATGTGAATATAATTGCATAAGTAGTCATAAAATGTGTAAGTTCATCTGGAAAAATGTGCACGGTCTGATGTGTAACGACAAGAAGAGCGACCTGCTAACCTTACCTTGCCGGGCACTTGCCAAGAAAAAATACGATCATCATCAATAAGTAGTCACATAATTATAATTGCATAAGTGGTCATAAAAATTAGTAAATGGTTTCATAGCATGTTAAATCATAAAGTGGTTTCATTCAATAAAGGGTTTAATGTTCGACACATGGTGGTAGCCCTTACTTTTCCTGGTTCTCAAAGTTTCGACGTGTACAACATTGGGGTGAGGAATGCTGCGAATCCGATATGGACCTGCGTATAGAAGTTCAAATTTACTGCACTTACCTTTTATTCTGCTGGATAAATAGTGTGTACGTACTAATATCTTCTGTCCAATGTGAAAGTCACGGCGTGTACAAACCTGTTTTTGCTGTCTTCTTCGGCGCTCTGCGGCACGTTTGATGTTGTTCAGCGCAATGTTAATTATTTCGTGGTGTCGTAATCGACGAGCTGTAGGAAAGTGTACTAATTCTTTAATTTTGTTAGGTGGTTCAACATTTTTCAGTATAACAGACGGAGATAGCATAGTGGATTCATTTGGTATGGAATTAATTACATCTTGGAAGGAGAATATGTGTGTATCACAATCAATATGTCTTTTGTGGCAGTATATTCTACACGGTTTACCAACTTCTTTCATTAATCGTTCACAAGGGTTCGAAGAAGCATGGTACCTGGATATATAGATCGGAGAAATGTTTCTAGCTCGTAACATGCGTGTCCATATAGCAGAACGAAATTGTGATCCATTGTCAGAAATTACTTTCATCACATGCCCTACATGAAATAGAAAATGTTTTACAAATGCTCTTGAAACAGTTTTAGCAGTAGCTTTGCGTAGCGGAGTGAAGGTAACAAATTTTGAAGTGAGTTCAACAGCGACAAAGATGTAGCAAAAACCTCTGTTAGTTCTCGGAATTGGACCAAAAATGTCTACTGCGGCCATATGTCTTAATTTAACAGGTACAATGGGATATAATTGAGGAATATGTGAAGTGGTGTCTGACTTAGCTTTCTGGCAAATGTTACATGACGCTAAAACTCGTCGTATACATTTCTCCATGTTGGCAAAATAACAGTTCTGTCTCAGTATAAGAAAACATTTTCTGGCTCCGTAATGTGCGTAACTTAAATGAGTGTACCATATTAATTTGTTAACCAGTTCATCAGAAATGCATAATAACCAATTGTTGCTGTCAGGATGAGAGCGGCGAAATAGAATGTCATTGCGTAGAGTGTAATAGTTTCTAATCGTAACATTATTCTTATTTTGCCAGAGGTGTTTAATTTCTTTCCACACGTTGTCTTTATTTTGCTCTTTTGCTATGCCCTGTAATGACGACGAAATAAAATTTTCAAATGCAACTTGCTGAATGTACATAACGCTGAAATTTGCTTTGCAGAAGTTGGTTGCGATGTCTTGCTGATTGTTTCTGAGAGAACGAGATAGTGCGTCTGCTATAACATTTTGTGTGCCGGGAATGTGAACAATTGTAAAATTAAATTCCTTAATCTGTCGTGTGTGAATTTAGCCGAAAGTAAAAATTGTATCGCTCTGTGGTCTGTGTAAACGGTGGTATGTCTGCCATAAAGAAAGTGCCGAAATCTCGTAAAAGCCCATACAACACATAATGTTTCCAGTTCTGTAACGGAATAATTTCGTTCAGCAGGTGACAGAATGCGGCTTGCAAATGCGATGTTTTTGATTACTGTAGAGCCATCTTCTTCAATTTCCTGAAAAAATATGTACCCCTAAAGCGGTGTTGGAACTGTCGGTGGCAATGGAAAAATTTCTGGTAAGATCTGGGTGTGATAAAAGTGGTGCATTCAACAAAGCATATTTCAAATAACATTCTCGAGAACAAGATTCTGCGTGCCAAAATTATTGCTTACGTTACTGGAATATGCAATCTGTGCTGTATCTGTTTAAATTCTATCGTACGTGTTATTATTTTCTGGAGTATGTTGCGGCATTTCTACTATTTGAACAGTTCTGTTATTTCTTCCTGACGTATTACGCTATGGATGACACCTATTGTCTGGTTCATTCATGATAATATGTTGTTGCTGATGTTGTTGCTGCTCATAAGATCGACTGTTATTAAATGTACGCTGAAAATTGTGCTCATCATTTTTACGTCTGTCATGATAGTAATTTCTATACGGCGCATTGCGATACGAGTTGAAATAGTGTGTTGTCTCTACGTAGTTATTTCTTTGCTGCCGTGCGTTACTATTTGTTGGAGCTGAGACTATACGTGCACGCGGCGAAACATTAAAGTTTGGTTGACCTTGTAGACTGCATTGTTGGTTACGTATGCTAAGC
Source organism: Schistocerca nitens (assembly GCF_023898315.1). Taxonomy (NCBI): domain Eukaryota; kingdom Metazoa; phylum Arthropoda; class Insecta; order Orthoptera; family Acrididae; genus Schistocerca; species Schistocerca nitens. Next base: position 121,157,529 of record NC_064622.1, on the reverse strand, counting down.
GGCTGACTTTCATGCTGTTGCAGAGAAAAACATCTATTGTTACCAAAAAATGTGGTTGCGACTGCTGAAAATTTTACACATACTGATGATTACAATTTTATCTATTATTAAAATTACGCTGGTAGTTCTGGCGTGCCTAATGAAAATTGTCACTTTCGGTAAAATTTGTCGTATCTGGTTTTCATTACACATTCTTAATACAAGATAGAGCAATAGTTGAAGAGCTGTTTTGATAGATATAAAGGATAGTAGAAGAGAAGGCAGCAGTGCAGAAAACTAAAGATGAAACAGCACTACTACAGCTCGGGGCCCTATGCACGCTACGGCACATATTCAGTGAAGCGTAATGAATCCCCTGAGGTCTATTACGCACTGCAAATAAGTTTTAGCTTTTGCGTTACAGGCAATGGTGGTAAAATTTCAAAAGCAAGTTGTTGTATCCATACTAATTCCAGGTTCTGCATTATAGGCAATAGCGGTGAAAATACAATGGCAAATTGCCGTATCGAGTTCAAAGCTAGTTTCTGAAATACAGGTAATAGCGGTGAAAGTACAAAAATAAATTGTCGTATACAGCTCAAAGCGTGTACCTGTGTTCTGTCATTATTAAATTCCTTAGATTTTCTTATAAATGCAAATTGCTTATAATCAATGTTCTCGTCACTGAATTTGAGAACACGTTCAGGTTTGTGTGAGAATCTGTTTGTCTGTGTCATTTCTGAATCTAAGTCCCGTACTCTCTGTAGATTATTCAAATTATACGCGCTGCGTGAGTCTGACAAATGTTCGAAAAGTGGCGTCTGCTGTGATGTGTTATTAACTGAAATATTTTTCATCTCTGTTACATCTTGCTGTAAACTTGACAATTTTCTACGCAACGTGTTATTAGATGAATCTATCTCATTAATTGTCTGCTGTAAATTTTGGAATTCTGATGTTTGATTAAATGAAATCGGTGCAGTATCGTCTGATTTGTTGTGATTATTACTTTCAATAACGTCAATACGACTGGCCAATTCATCATATTTTTCAGTCAGTATTTTTATCTGATCATCGGTTTTAGAATCAGAGGCATTAATCTGTTTTTGCAACTTATGTGTAGTTTCGTTCAGTTTTTTAACGTCAGCTTTGACGACATCAGAATCCTGTGTTAGTTCTAATTGTTCAAATCTGTCTGTCGCTGTCTGAATATCTGCTGTGTGTGTGTATCTGTTTTTGATTTAAGATCAGAAATTTCATCACGTAATTCCGCGTTCAACTGTTCCATGGTATTAATTTTGTCGGACACTGTAGCAATATTGTTGTCTACGTATGTTTTTGCTTTCGCAAACATTTTACGTTTGTCTTCTTGTCTCTGTGCAGTGATTGTTTCCATTATTTGACGTTTTACTTTATTTTGATCCTGAATAAATTTGCGGAAACGCGTATCACTGTTTTGTATGTGAAGATTAAAACGTTCGTCAATTTGAGAGTTCTGTTGGTCGAATTTCGCGTCTATCTTTGCGTCCATTGTACGCGAAAGTTCTGCTGTCATTGCTTTAAACTCGTCGCGTAATTGTGTAGCCTTTTCAGAGCATTGTTTACCGACTGCGCTAATTTCTTCCATAAGTGTTTCTGTTGTAACTGTTTGCATATCACTTAATTCTTGAGCAACAGATCTAATTTCTTCGCTACTTTTCTTTGAACAAGCCTCAATTTCCTCGCGTAACTGTTCCTTAGTATCATGACACTGCGCGGCAACGGCTGCAATCTGCTCGCTAAGCTGTCTGGAATTGTTGTCTAATTTTTCATTTAACTGTCTGGAATTGTTCTCTAATTTTTCATTTAACTGTCTGGAATTGTTGTCTAATTTTTCATTAAGCTTGTCTTGTTTCTCGTTCTGTTGTTTGACCTGTTCACTAAGTTGTTTGAGATTTTCGTCATTGTTGTCTAATTTTTCACTCTGTTTGTCTTGTTTTTCATTAAGTTGTTTGAAATCTTCACTAAGTTGTTTATTCGTTTGTAGCAACAATGCCATAATTTGATCCAAAATAACATTACCTACTCCATTCTCTATACTGTTTGACGGTGTATTTGCAATTGTCGCGTTTTGTGTGACCATTTGGTCATTCTGTAATTTACAAAAACGTTTATCAGTCGGATGTATACTGTCAGACACTATTTCGGAATTAAATAAATCCGTCGTACTTTCAGTACATTATCCATTTTCATTAGAAAAATTTGTCTGTACGTTATTTGCATTTTCCAAACCGGGTGTGTTAAGCAGGGCAGCGCTCATTACAATATGGCGCCCCGCGTCATCAATTGTCGTCAAATTAACAGAAGACACAATCGAGTTCATTTGATCATCATTAAGGTCTACATCATTAGTGGTTGGGACGCATTGATTGTCAGTGAACACAGGATTGTCATCATTACACTGCGTGTCACAATTACTATGGGTCACGTTGTTTAAGTCGTTAATTTCATTCATAATACCTCGCGATACACTATTCATAGTCTTTCGCGGCATTTTTACAATAGTCACAATTATTCACACATGAAATAAGCACAATGCAAAAAGCAACAAACACAAATACAACAGAGCAACGAATTGCCGATGATCTGAGGAAAGAAAGTCATAAAATTAGTAAAAGCGTTGCGCCAAATGCTAATTATATTAAGTAAATAAAAGCAAATATCTGACTACTTCTTAGAAGATTCTCAACGAAATACGATCCTGGACTGGATGTCGCCAAGTGTAACCTCCCCACAAATAAAATTCGAAAGACAATATTTAAATGTTAATGAGAATAGAACCTAGCGTAACCTCCCAGCAAATAAAATAATTTATTGACAATGACAATTAAATGAGAAATAGCAATCTGAGCCAAATGTAAGCTGCCCACAAAAATGTAAGACAATTCAATGATAATGAAATCTCAGTGAGAATGAAAACGCAAATAGACCGAAATGTCGATCTTAGGCCCTGTGCAACTTTGAATTTAAGTGAAACTTTTCTTTAAGGAAATGCATGGGAAACTTTCTTTCAATTCAAATGATTGTTTTCTTAAAAATTTGCTTTGAAAACAAAATTATTATTGGGGCGATTCTTGAACAAACTAATTACAGTTAAAATATATTACATTATCAGATGAGCGCAATGCTGCTTCATTACCTTATTTAAAAAATATACCTCGTCCCGAATCTTGACCAGAGGCCCCATGTCGACGCCCGCCGACTTCTCACACACAACTGCGACTGTCTCTCGCGCGCTACTACATGCTCTCGCGACTCGGTACGTACAACTACTCTCTCGCAACTCGACCGCAACTGCACTGAACTCTCGCGCGGTCAAGCGCAGACTAGCAACGATAAATAACTCTCTGGTCAGAGATTCTGTCATGCCTCGCCATCGCTGGTACCGAGTACATACGCGTTTCAAGGTTGATCTGTGTGTAGAGGCGTTGCCATAATTGCGAAGGAGTCTTGTCACTTAAAAATTCGCTGTAAATGAGGTGATGGATTTGTTCGCCTGTGGAGTGTGTAAGACAGCAGAGCAGTGCCATTGTGATGGTCTGATACTTGTCTGCTGGGGAGGGGTCCGAAGATGATACCATTTCTTGTGACCGCATGTTCCCCCAGGTAGCTTAGTTTTTTTTTCTTTGAGTCATCAGTCATCTGACTGGTCTGAAGCGGCCTGTCACGAATTCCTCTCCTGTGCCAACCTCTTCATCTCAGAGTAGCACTTGCAACTTAGGCCCTCAGTTCTTTGGTGGACATATTCCTCCCTATATCTTCCTCCACATGTTTTACCCTCAACAGATCTCTGTAGGACCATGTAATTATTCCATTGTATCTTAACACATGCCTTATCAATGCTGTTTTACCCTCAACAGGTCTCTCTAGGACCATGTAATTATTCCGTTGCATCTTAACAGATGCCTTATCAATGCTGTCCCTTCTTCTTGTCAGTGTTTTCTATATATCAAATTCTTCACCGATTTTGCGGATTACCTCCTCATTACTTACCTTACCAGTCCACCTGATTTTCAACATTCGTGTGTAGTACAACACCTCAAATGCTTCGATTCCCTCCTGGTCCTGTTTTGCCACAGACCTTGTTTCACTACCATAGAATTCTGTGATTCAAACGTACATTCTCTGAAATTTCTTCCTCAAATTAATTAATACTAGTAGACTTCTCTTGGACAGGAATTCTCTTTTTGCCAGTGCTAATCTGCTTCTGATGCCATCCTTGTTCCATGCAACATTGGCTACTTTGCTGCCTAAGTAGCAGAATTCCTTAACTTCATCTACTTCGCGATCACCAAGCATATTGCTAAGTTTCTCACTCTTCTCATTCTACTGCTTCTCATTCCTTTCATCTATCTTCGGTTTGCTCTCTGTCCATATTCTATGCTCATTCGACTGTTCGTCCCATTCAACACATTCTGTAAATGTATTTCACTTTTTCTGAACATAGCAATGACATCAGTGAATCTTATCGTTGATATCATTTCACATTGGATTTTAATTCCACTGTTGAACCTTTCGCTTATTTAATCAGTGCTTCTTCGATGTATAGATTGAACAGTAGGGGCTGCATGAGGATCGGAGCAAGCAGATTGACACACGGTGCTGTTGATGTCCCTTCAAAAGCGAGTAAGTACGAATACAACTGCCAGGATTCCTGTGGCATGGATGTGGCCTCATTTGCGATAGGAACGGGGTACGGACTACAGTCACAACGTAATTATGTTATTGAAAACAGTTACAAGTCGCATTTTGTGTTTTATATTGACCGGTTTTCGCTCTTCAGATGAACAAGAGCATATCCCAATACACACTATAAAACATACGATTTGAGATACTTTGATATTACGTAAAGCACATAATCTACTTCCAGTACGGTGACTTACGTCCAAAGCTGGCTCACAGCATTAAAAATTTCCTTTAAAGTAGGCTGTCACATCTAATGATTATACTGGCTGTACTAAGGTACTTAAAATTACGTTTAAAATTACGTTTAAAGTACGGTAGTAAATGATGACACTGACAGTGTCAAAGACGAAGTTGACTGTATAACAGTATAGTATAGTGTACCTAAGGATAATTTATAAGTAGAGAAAACGAAACTTACATTTTAATCGCCTCTTCTACAGGCGTGAGTATAGATATCTCAGATCTGTACATACCTGCTTATCTTTGCAAAAAAATACGAGTACATCTGTACAAAATTAAAATATCTTTCAAATATAGCTTTAACTGTGAGTGAAAGTAATGTAAGTAGAATATGTAATGTCGATGTAAGTTTTCCGTATTTTATCAGTTTGTATTATTTTCGACGTATATTTTGATGATGCACTTGTTAACTTGTAGACCGGAATGGTTCAATAAAAAAATACAATATGCGACTTGTAGCTGTTTCCCAAAACTTAGTTTTAACAGTTTCTGTGTTTTCAGGCACTGTCTGCTCTTGGTAACACGGTACATTGTTTGTTACATTCCATTGTTTGGCGGTGTTGCACACTAATGTAGCACTGTCCAAGAGAGTGTTGCTGACACTTGTTATCACACGGTCTGCATGCGTTGTGTTATCCATAGCGTGCAGCAACGTGACGTGGAAAACGTTGTCCTCAGACATAAACTGCGCAGCGTAATGGGGGCACGACGGCAGCAATGTAGTTGCGCAGTAGTCGGAAATTACGGAAATACGTGCGTACTCGCTGGTGCGGGGTCACCAGTGTGGTTATACACGACATAGGTGACGACGATGGTGAATGATCACAGAACCCGCATGCAGTTGTTTTGTTATCGCACAGAGCATGCGTAAGACAAGCGAGCGAACATAGGAAAGTCATAAACCAGACTGACTATCAGAAAGTTTCTGCACCGGATTCCATTCGGTCGCCAGCAGTGCTATTTGTCAGTGCACAGTTCCCACAAACCGCTTTTTTGAGCAAGGTCATTTGTTGTTCGTGTAATCGTGATTAGTGTGTTATCGTGGTCACCACAGTTTATCGTGTAAACAGAACGTTCCATCGGTTCTTTGTAGAACAACATTATAATAAATGAAAAGCCCAAGTTTGCTTTTGTTCTACATTGTATGAGGAAATATACATGTTTTTCACAATTGTTATCTTTTACATAATAATTACATGCTTATTTCACTTTGAGTTTTGCGCTTTAGTATTATTGGCTTTTAAAAATTGAGGGCAATTGATGTGCATTCTCTATTCTGTGTTAATGTTTTGAGGAAATAGACGCTTGTTTTCTTTTCACATTTTCATACAGTTTCTTTATGTAATGTTTATCATATGGGAGTTATAAATGTGGAGAATTTTTATGATGTAGGCAACTGATTTGCACTGTTGGCGCCGTTTTCCTAAGAATTACTATTTCTATCCATCTGTATTATGGAGTTACCATTCGTAACTAATCTTAAATTTTATTCTCACATCTAACAGTATGATAAATTTTCGATCTTTGTTAATGTTTATTGACAGAATTAAAACAAAATATTGTTTGTAAAATTTAGCTCCATTATTTAAAGACGATATTGATTTGTGAGATTTTCTCAAAAGCCTCTCGTAATGCTAATTGTACGAGTGTTGCAGATGATTAAATATTTCATTAGATTAGATTGATACTTGTTCCATAAATCATGAAGACGACACTTTGTAATGATGTGGAATATATCAGGTCAACAAAAGGCTTCTTTACATGACATAAATAAAATGCATTTGAATTGGGATAGGTTATTAATATCAAATTTCATGAGTGAATATATATGTTGTGGAGTTTGTATGAATATCCCTAGGTCCTTACATAAATGTCTGTAAGATGATCTTGACTGGGTTCCAGCTTTTATTCTGACTACACGCCTTTGTGGTATGAATATTTTTCTCGTTAGTGATGGCTTACCACAAAGTATGAGGCCATACAAAAGCAGTGAAGCAAAATAGGCGTAATAAGCTACTTTACTTCTAGGTTTATCGTCAAAATTTGCAGTAACTCTAACAGCGTAAGTAGCTGAACTCGGACGTTAATATGCTTCTTACTGTTCAGTCTTCCATCAGTGCACACACCCAAAAATTTGGAATATTCTGCCTTAGCTACAGACTTGTTTTCAAACTCTATATTTATTAATGATGTAGTATCACATAGTGTACACAACTGTGTATCTGTGTTTTATAAAAATTTAATGAGATTCCATTTGAAGAGAATCACTTAATAATTCCCTGAAAGAAATTATTTACAATTCCCTGTGATAACTTTTATTTGTTGGGTTTGATTACTATACATGTATCATCAGCAAAAAGAACTAGTTTCACATCTGCGTGAATTTAGAGTGGCAACTCGTTAATACATATTAAGAACAAAATGGAATCCAGTCTTGTTATCGACCCAGTCTGAGAAATCTGCTGATTCGTGTGCATTATGTGAACTGTTTATTCCAACCTTCACTACTCTTTCAGTTAAACATGAATTAAACCATTTGTGCACAGTCCAGATCATACCACAATACCTACGGTTATCTAGAAGAATTCCGTAATTTACACAAACAAAAGCCTTTGAAAATCGCAGAAAATCCCAATTGGTGACGTTCAGTTAATCAGTGCATTTAATTTGAGATCAGTGAAAGGTTATGTAGCATCTTCTATTGAAAAGCCTTTCTGAAAACCAAATTGGCATTTTGTTGGTGTTTTATTTTTACAAATATTTGAGGCTACTCTTGATATATTACGTTTTCAAGAATTTTAAACAGATCTGTCAAAATAACACTGGGTGGTAGTTGTTGGCATCAGACCTATCTCCCTTTTCTGCAATTCTTTCACAAAAGGATATTTCGATCTATCAGGAAAAATGCCCTGTTTCAAAAAGCTTTTACATGTGTGGTTTAGAATCTTACTTATCTATTTGGAACAAGCTATCAATATTTTGATGGAGATACCACCACTTCCATGCGGGCTTTTACTTTTGTGTCAGTTTATTATTTCCCTAACTTCAACAGGAGAGGTGAATGGAATTTACATTTTATCAAACTGAATAGCTATTGCCTATACCATACTCTTCCATATGTATCTTTTCCCGGTGACTTAACTCATTGCTCATGCTACTCAACTACTGTGGAATTCTGATACAATCACCTCGCGCCCACCAGAGTATCAACAGACAGTTTTTCAGGCCAGTCCAAAAAAAATTGTTTTGGAAGCCCATTTGTCAAATTTAGCTGATTAAACCTTCTGTTTGCTCCATCTATAAGCTCTCGAAATGGATCACCGCGTCCTTCCCACAGAAGGTCGAAGGATTAAATATCAGCTAACCTGATAGGGTGTATTCCTGATTTTTAAGTTAATTCTAATTTTTCACTCTTTTGTTGTCCTGCAGTGTTCAAGTACAATGGGTTATGGTCTGTGTCCCGATTAGTGTTGTCGCTTTATTCCTGTGAAATATGCTGACACACATGCCCACCGTTCATCAGTGCTCGGTACCCAACAGAAAATTTGGGACAGGAACAATGATGTGTAATTTTTCCTACTCTTGTTATCTGTCGGATTTTGTTCAGGTACTAAGTAACATACAACACTGTTGTATTGAACAATATGTTAGGTCCTCACGATAAACGTAACAGGAAGCAAACATTCAGATATATAATTCAGTGCCGATAGAAAAGTGACCAACGTGCGAACGTGCCAAAGTCACGCCAAAACTCTCTAAATTAGAATAACCGTGGCAACACGTAACATCGTTTCTCACCCCTTCCTAATTAATTACTTAATTAGGTTGAGATAAGGAATGTTGCTGCTGTGACACACGCTGGACACGCTAACAGTGCAAGTCATTACTCGCGAACTGCGCGTTTGGAGGATTACCTTATCACTTCATAAAGAGGAGGTCCAGCACACCTGAAAGCTTCCCAATGCACCACCTGGAGGTTTCCTTACCTTAGGTCTTCTAATGTTATCTTGATGTCCCAATTGGTCTTCTTCTCTACCACTGGCGTCGTGCCACACAAGCATATTCAGGACTGTGAGGGCTGGAATGTCTCGTGGGAAATTCCCAACGCTACTGTAATGAAAATCTTGAAACAAATGGATGCCTCCTTGTTTCTTAATAGAAGAAATCAAGGAAAAAACGCTAATATCTGATTGTAAATTCACATATCCTATTCATCGCATACCAAGCACCATTTCAAATTTATAGTCATCTCCACACGCACTGAATATTAGTTCGCAGTTGCACACTCATAAATTGGCATAAAAACGTTTTCTGAGACAGTTTTAACTCACTAAATCACTCTTATGCTTCAACATATTCGCTGCACATGCTAGGTGCTTCTTCAAAAACCTGTTCGGCTAGGTAATGAACGTTTCCCAAGGTTGACTGATGCTCTTACTTGATTTGAACAACATAATACGTGAATGTTGTAGTGAGTGGTACCAGTATGAACAGTAGTCGAACAATGTCTAGAGCTGTCATAACTGTTCGCGCCTACCTCCACAAGACACGTTACTGATTGATCAATTTAATCGTGCAATGACCGATAATCTTAAATAAACTAAGGGGCTTGGTCTTGAACTTATATTAACGTGTTAGGAAGCTGTTAATGTAGATAATGTCGACACTGTAGTAGGACTCACATACAGGGTGATTCAAAAAGAATACCACAACTTTAGGAATTTAAAACTCTGCAACGACAAAAGGCAGAGCTAAGCACTATCTGTCGGCGAATTAAGGGAGCTATAAAGTTTCATTTAGTTGTACATTTGTTCGCTTGAGGCGCTCTTGACTAGGCGTCAGCGTCAGTTGATGCTAAGATGGCGACCGCTCAACACAAAGCTTTTTGTGTTATTGAGTACGGCAGAAGTGAATTGACGACAGTTGTTCAGCGTGCATTTCGAACGAAGTATGGTGTTAAACCTCTTGATAGGTGGTGTATTAAACGTTGGTATAAACAGTTTACAGAGAATGGGTGTTTGTGCAAAGGGAAAAGTTCTGGAAGGCCGAGAACGAGTGATGAAAATGTAGCACGCATCCAGCAAGCATTTGTTCGCAGCCCAGGAAAATCGACTCGCAGAGCTAGCAGAGAGCTGCAAATTCCACATTCAACTGTATGGAGAGTCCTACGAAAAAGGTTAGTTATGAAACCTGAACGTCAACTACCCGAGGCGATGGATCGGCCGCCAGGCAGCCCGTGACAGAGCACTTCATCACTGGCCTCCAAGAAGCCCTGATCTTACCCCCTGCGATTTTTTCTTATGGGGGTATGTTAAGGATATGGTGTTTCGGCCACCTCTCCCAGCCACCAGTGATGATTTGAAACGAGAAATAACAGCAGCTATCCAAACTGTTACGCCTGATATGCTACAGAGAGTGTGGAAAGAGTTGGAGTATCGGGTTGATATTGCTCGTGTGTCTGGAGGGGGCCATATTGAACATCTCTGAATTTGTTTTTGAGTGAAAAAAAAAACCTTTTTAAATACTCTTTGTAATGATGTATAACAGAAGGTTATATTATGTTTCTTTCATTAAATACACATTTTTAAAGTTGTGGTATTCTTTTTGAATCACCCTGTATAAACATGCAAGCAGTTAATAGTGTAGTGTCGCGGAATAGTAAAGAGTTGGAAACGTGGAATATTGTGAAAGTTTCGTTGCCTATGCCGAGAGCCAGAGGCGTTTGTCGCCATGCCCCGCTACGTGTATCACCGTGTCCTCTGTCTGTTTAGTGCGATACAGCCCCTGCTCGCTTCTCCGTTCTCAAACTCAGTTACCATATGTCGCTTTAACCGGTCGTAACTGCTTGCTGACATACCGCAGCGCAGGTTTTTCTACACTGTATTATGGAATCCAATAAACTGCTGATCGAAGCGGGGATTAACGTTCACAACAAGAGAAACAAAATCTTTCATTGAAAATGTACATCAAGAAAAGTCCTTACCTTTTGCTTACCGAGAAGTCTTGGCACTGACATTAAGTTCTGGAGGAGGGAGGAGAATAATGTTTAACGTACCGTCGACAATGAAGTTATTAGGGACGGAGCAGAAGCTGTGATTGGGGAAGGATGGAGAAGGAAAGTGGCCGAGCCCTTTCGAAGGAAACATCTCGGCATTTTCCTTAAGTGAATTAAGGAAATCAGGGAAAATCGAAATCAGGATTACCGGACGCAAAATTTCTGAACCTCATCTAACCTAACACAACAGAGATGACTAATTACCTGAAGTTGAGTGTGGACAACAGTTGTAGAGCCTAGATATACAGTCTCTCATTTTAAGCACTTTGACTAACACTTCGACTAATCTGCTACACTGGAAGTTAGCTGTTCGGTAATTGGAACTGGCTGACATGTGATGACTGAAAATGTGAAGTGTCCTATGACTGTATGCAGCCTTAGGCAACTGGCACTGAAACTGGCATGTGGCAGCTTCAACCTGATGCATTTAGTATGAGCGTGCAACTGAGCTCTATTTGGAGGCTGCGTCAAATAGTTTCGCGTTTCCAGCGCTGTGTGCAGTGACAGACGCAACCATTAGCGGATGAATCGACTACATGCTTCCGTTATAAGACATTCTTAACGTAGTTCCTTACATGTGCTCCGCCTAGGAGGCGACTGACCGTGCTATATGTGGTGCCACCCTCAGACTGCCTGTTAAGTGGAGTATTATGAAGTCTACCTCTGCGTACCGCTTTTGTTGGAGAGGCAGCAGCGGCAGCAGCAGCATCGACTGGTTGACCACACATCGACTGGATGACGACCATACAGGTGAACCAGGGAGCACCCATATGTATTCCGTCTATAGAACACATTGAGTTAAAGTTTCAGTTAACTCGTTTATTTAAAGAAGCTCCATTCAGATGCCCGCATTCTTGATGATCGTGACCATGGGTGACTCCACAGCTTTACATTATGTACCCTGCGTGTATAGATGGTTCTGCCTGGGCCAGGCGGTCGGCTAAGTATTTCATTGTTTGTTTCTGTGGTGATGTGACATCTTTGAGTCATGATACCGGCACATATTTGACACTTTTTGAGGACTGTCGGTCACCTCAATATCCTCATCTGGAATGAAACTGCTTGTGCCATAGTAAACGGTCCTGAACCACAGCTGTGGTGGTATTTATTAACATTTACAGTGTTGGCACACTTCTCAGTTTTCATCACGCAGTACATTTACGGGCTTGTATTCTTAACAGACTGCCTTTGGCCACATATTTCTTGGGATGTCAAAATGGTCTTCACTAAACAGAATACATTATTTCCTTCATCAAGACGACATTATACATTTATGTTACCAGCGGAAATGTACTCCTATTAAAACGTAAAAATGGTTGATATACTCCTGTTTTAAGAGACCCTGACTGAAAAGTGGGGTACAAACTGCCTCATTCTACCTTATTCAGCACCTTTAAATCTTATACGATAAATTTTATCATGTGAACATATTTTCTCTCCTTTTAACATTCAACTCACCTCTCACTCACAAGCTCCCCTAACTGTAACCTGCTCACGCCCACCAGTTCGTCGCTGTAAGTCGCTCATACCAACCACATACTCACTTACCTACTCTCACTGTCATTAGCCTCAACTGCAGTTGTCTTCTGAGCTTTTTCTATACAATAACCACTGTCTACTATCTTCCAATATTCCTCTGTATCTCTCTGTCACAGCCTTTGTCTCACAGCCACAGTACCCTCTGTCCTCTTCCACTTATATTGTCTCCTTTCCGTCACTTTCTCCCTCTTGCTCTCTTTTACTGCTACTATATCATTCATTCCGTCCCACTGCTGCTGTCTCTTCTCACTATCACTATCGCCCTATTCCTCTCAAAGTGGCACGGTCTCCTTCTCGTTCTTATAGCTCTGTTGCGTCACTGTCAACTATGTTCAGCTGCCCCTCTGTCCCTCTCTTTCCCTCAACTGCAGTTGTCTTCTGCGTTTTTTCCATACAATAACCACTGTCGACTATCTTCCAGTATTTATTACGATTCCTTCTCTTCCCCAATGTCATTGTGAACCCCTATCCCTCACCATAAAAATGTATAAATATGTCAGCATGCCCAAAAGTTTTGGGAACATCTTTAAAGATGGTGAGTAAGGTAAAACGAGGCAACTGATACCCCACTTACCAGTCACAGTCTTTTGAATCAGGAACACATTCGCCTTACATGCAGTCCGATAGTAGCATTTCTCCGCTGGTTACCTTCTCCCCCCTTCTACATCAGGAGATACCACTCATATGAAAAGAACTTTATGAGCCAGTAAAATTTTGATAGTTCACTTACGTGAAACTAAAATGACGCAAAACTAATTTTACACCTCAGACCAGATCTTACGTGCAAAATTATTTTGCATGTTCTATATCACTACACCATAGGATTACCGGAACTATTTTGATGATATTGTGATGATAACGGAAACACTTTACATCATATTTCATTAAGTACGTATTTTAGATGTGCAATTAGGCTAACTTTGAACTTCCGTGTCTCCAAAACTGGTAAAAATATCAAGATAATTTTAAAGATTATTTGAGGTCCGGATTTTAAGAACATACCGTAAAAATATCACATATTTTCTGCTCGTAACCGTCTTGGAATCCCCGGCTCGGTTTTCTTACAATCCGCCCATGATCAAAATGATGCCTCCGTAAGCCCTTTAAGTTACACCGTAGGTCACACACAATACAGAAAGTACCAAACAATTTGCTTTATTTATCTAAACTGAAAGAAGTGTGTAATATTCAATCTTTGATACTTTCCTGTGCCATAGTTACATTAAGACTATCCTTCTGTTGGGTATGCAAATGGTCTCTACTCCGAGAGCTATCCAAAACAGCTGACCGTACCTTTCTATCACCAACAGAACCCGAAGTACGAGCTCGGGAAAAGTCTCATTTTTATGTGCGGTGTTTTGGAACATTTTATGTAGCCCATTCTTCTCAGAATAAGCAGCAGTCCAAGCTAAGGCACAGTTATGCTGATCTCGTGGAGCGTACCACATAAAAATAAAACATAAAGGTAATGTTCCACGTTGTGGTCAATCGAGTCCGACCGATCACCGTGTCATCCTCCGAAAATGGCGGCACTGGATGTGGTGTGGAGGGCATGTGGTCTGTGCACCGTTCTCCTGGTCGTTGTCGGGTTTATTGACCTTGGAATCGCTACTAATCGGTCGAGAGGCTCCTCAGATGTCCTCACGAGGCTCAGACCCATTCCCGACCCCCACCAAAGAGCTGTCAGCTGCGCTGCGCTGAGCACTTCACTGCGGAGGCGGACAAATTAAAAAAAAGAAAGTGAAATTTCATCCCTCGGTGGCGACACGAGGCAGTGAATGCGGAGTAGCGTGATTAAAACTCTACTGAAGAGTGGTTAACGATGTGTGAGTATTTGCGTAATTTAACGTATCTTGTTAGCATACCATGCGCACACATTACGAGAAACGCAAAACTTCACCCGGGAAAACAAACACGTGCTTCTCTTCTTTATTCCGGATGTTTGCCGCCCTGTTTGCAAAATGCTGATCGGTGAAGCGGAAAGGAATTAAACAGTAAATTTATCCAACATTCGACTACCACTCGGGTCAACTGCACCGAAAATAAACACGGGCTCGTACCGAACTGCCACAGAACTTCAGCAAATTCGTTACCAATATAGGGAATTACAGTAGTTAAGAAGTCACTGGTTACGCTCAGAATATTTATTGAAGAAAAGTAAATTAGTAAACCCACAGCGAATAAAAAAACGAAAAATTAGGTAATTTACTTGAAAAGAGTGCGAAATTGTACAGAAAGCTGTAGCTACTCTCATCATGAAGATCATGAAGAAAATGGTAGGTCGTATCACCGTACAGTAGCGGTCTCACTTCTACTTGAATACTGGCGACAAAGCGAGTCTACCACACTACTGTGCAATCCACCACTAATATATAGTCGAATGTTTCCATAGCGAACACAAAGGGCAGTTAATTGCCTCAAATGTAAGAGGGTGACAGGATCTTGCAAAGCGTTACGTCCAGGGACCAGACCTTGCAATGAACACGTAAGAAAAAGTAAATTTGTGCCGATTTCCCAAGTTGTTGTCACTGAAAGTTACTCATCAGGTAAACTCAGTTCTTGGGGAGACTGCATTTAGAATTATAGAAAAAAGCTCACGTTACTTATAATAGTTTTAAAAAAACAGCTGACTCTCCAACATTACCAACCAGAGCTAAGGAAATTTTCACTTTACAGTACTGTTGATTCAGTAGCTGCCCGTCTAATATAGTTTGTCTCGTCAGGTTATTCAATATTCCGCATAATTACTTCCCTTCCTGAAACATGTTGTTTTATTGCAATAGTTTCGCTTTATTTAAACACGTGTACGTTCACGAGCATCACGAGACCGCTATGTAAAGAGCTTTTCATATTTGTCATTTCCTCATCCGTTGAAGTATAAAAAAGGAGTATCTCATGATTTAATTCAGTTAGTACGATTACGTATGGCAGTCATTCTAAGAGTGGAGATACAATATTTACTCTGTTTCTAGACAATTCAGAATTTGAATCAACAAAGTGTTAACATGATTGAACTTGGAGCAGACTGGCTGAAATTTATTTCAGAGCTTAGTTACACTTTCTCCTCTCTCATTCCTTGTCCCAAGCCCATATACTCCTGTAACCTTTTCGTCTACCCCTTCCCCTACAACTTAATTCTAGGCCCCCATGATTACTAGATTTTCGTCTCCCTTTTCGTACTGTAAATATTCTCAAATTCTTTCTATAACTCTTCATCGTCAGCTTGCGTGGTCGACATATACACCTGGATTACTGTCGTCGTTGTTGGTGAGCTGTCGATTCTAATAAGAGCAACCATATCACTGAACTGTTCACAGTAGCACACCCTCTTTCCTACCATCCTATTCATAACGAATCCTACTTCCGTTATACCATTTTCTGCTGATGTTGATATTACTTCACTTCACTGATCCATACTATATCTAGATTAAGATTTTGCATTTCCCTTTCTAGATTTTCTAGCTTCCATGCCATGTTCAAGCTTCTAACAAATTATGCCTCGGCTCGTAGAACGTTATCTTTTCGATGGTTATTTAATCTCTTTCTCATGGTTACCTCCCCCTTGGCAGTTCCCTCCCAGAGATTGGAATGGGGGACTAATCTGGAATCTTTTGGCAATGGAAAGCTCATCAAGACACTTTTTCAATTACAGGTCACACGTCCTATGTCTTTAATTCAGTGGTTTCCATTGCCTTCTGCATCCTCATGCCGTTGATCATTGCTGATTCTCCCGCCTTTAGGGGCAGTTTCCCACCCCAGACACAAAGAGAGGGCCTTGAACTTCTGCCCGCTCCTCCGCCCTCTTTGACAAGGTCGTTGGCAAAATGATAGTGACTTCTTATGCCGTAAGATTTCGGCTTTCAATGCTGATTATTAATGAAAATTTAAGCGGTGGCTGCTTTCGAACCGATGACGCATTTATTACAAATCAAAGACGCTATCCCATTTTTAACCTCATTTTGTTCGTTATTGTTGTTTGAAATTGTTCGACGCGGACGTCGCATTACTGTACTTCATTACTGATCGGTTCACTCCGTTTTCTTGTTTACTACAGAGGACAGCTAACTCTCTGACCAAACACGCTGAGCTACCATGCCGGCTCAACTAGATCACGTGTGAAAGGAGAAGTAGTAGCTCCAGTAACGAAAGCTGATGCCTTTAGGTTGAGGATGACATGGCGGTCGGTCGGAACCGTGGGGCCACCTGCTCAGACGGAAAGAGTATTTGTATTTGCGTCCTGGCAACAACATTTTCCACGGTTCCGTATAATTCGACTTTGCAGGGGTTACCCACAACGATGCGAAGGGGGGAGGGTGACATTTAACTGCCTCGCCCACTACAATAACCCTTGCTGTGGGTACTCGGCGCTTTATAATCGTTTCTTAGCCTATTATAGACCTGTGCTAGTAAAATATGCTTATCTTTGAGTAAGGGACCGTGTATTGCTTTCACTGCGCAGGTGTCCACGCGTCGTTGTTTTTGCTTCAGTGTCGAGGTGTGTGAGATAAAGTTTCGGCATACTTTTCTCTTCTCAAAATATTGTGAAAGAATTTTTGAACAGTCCACAGCAGTTTGTATCAAAAGAATGATGACACTGTACTGTCGCACGTCCACTAAATAACAATCCAGCCCACAAGTAAAAGGTCTGCGAGTGCTATTATTGCTCTGACGTCGCTGATACGCCATGAAAAAGTCGGTTCAAGGCCGTATGACAGTTCAAGGTTCAAGGCCGTATGACAGTTCCCCTTACGAGCATAAGCTGTCAGACCCCAAAAACGTACAGTGATACCTTCCCCGATTATGGTTAGTACTTCTCAGTTTTTGGTGGTGAAGAGTCCACATTTGAGATGTTCTTGGTTCATTGATTTGACTCGCGGTCGTAGTGATATACCAAGGTCTCGACCATGGTGATTATGCGGCTACAGAAGAATCTGCATTCACCTGACACAGGTGCTACACTTGCGACGCCGACTTGATTTAGCTACCTTTTCGAAAGGGTGTCAGTGGTCGCAGAACGTGGCGGTCGGCGACTTCAGCTGTCATGTTCGAAACTTTATGCAAGGTATGCAAAACTGGTTCATGTCTGATTTTCACTTTTCCAGTATCGCTTCGATTGTGATACGCCGGCTTTGATTCAGACTGCTTTCACCATGCTAGAACCGTGTGTACCACCTAACCACGGCGCCACTTGGTGCTGTATTGTTGTCGTACACTTCCATCACTGGAGCGTATGTAGTTACCGAGCTGTTCTCTGTCAAATGCAGGAAACGGATTATTGTACATTACCAATTGTGAGTTTCATTTTCTCTCGGTTCCTCTAATGGGATGATACAGTACTATGACACGAAGAAATCAATGTGAAACATCCTCTGCAGAGATGTAGGGAAAGAAGGGAAAAACCGGATTCATGTAAACTGTTTTCAGTGACCAATAACTTTGAAAATTAATCACAATTAATAATATTTTCCGGGCTAGTGTGCGTGGTGGAATGGATTTCATATTAAAACTCAAAGTTTGGTCCCCATCTGCGGCGGATATTTTCAAGGGGGATCATAGCTTCTTTGAATGTCCGATTCATACCTTCGTTAGCTACTCACTACACCAAAATTCGGTTCCTTGTGCTCCAGCGCAGTGGCGTGACGTCACATGTTTTGAAAACGTGAGCCCGACTAACCCTTGTCGACTGCCGTCTTCCGCTGTTGCAACTACGCTGTGGTGGAAGACTGTTACACATCTTCTTCAGCACCGGAATCCAGATGTCATTTAATTTCAGGCCCTCGTCCTCCGTATTGAAATTCCAGGAGTGATTTACTATCCATATGACCTTTCTGTATAGTCTTCCATGGTATACGCTTATAGCTGCAAGTACTTGAGTCCTATAAAAATGAATGTTACGGCTTTCTGGCTACAAAGAATGTTAAGCAACAGCTGATCTGTCAGTCTCCTCTCTTCTGCAATTGCCCTTGTGCTCTTCTGGTTGTTTTCGGGCGTTTTTTTTATAATACCCACATACACCTCCCCACAACTGCACGGAATCCTATAAATTCCTGATTTCTCCAGCGGTAGGTGAGTATCCTTGGCCGGTTTTAGGTGATTTTGTATCTCTCGTGTGGGTTTGTATATAACCCCGATGTTGCATTTTTTCCTATGGGGCCAGTAACGTCCTTAATGAAAGGCAGGAAAACTTCCGATTTCACCGGCTCTTGAGCACTCTATGATTGCTACGCACTAGTCTTAACGCCCTTTTGCCCTCAGCGAACGAATAATCATTCTTTAGCAATGCACTGGTGGGACTTTTACACTGAAGAGCCAAAGAAGCTGGTACACCTGCCTAATATCGCGTGGGGCCCGCGAGCACGCAGAAGTGCAGCAAGACGGCATGGTATGGAATCTAATAATGTATGAAGTAGTGCTGGAGGGAACTGACATAATGAATCCTGCGGGCTGCCTATGAATCAGTGAGTGTACAAGGGGTGGAGACCTAAATACCGCCTTGGAAGATATCCCAGATATACTCAATAATGTTAATGTCTGGGGAGTTTGGTGGCACACGGAAGTCTTAAGGTCAGTAGAGTGTTGCTGGAATCACTCTGTAGCAATTCTGGACGTGTGAGGTGTCACGTAGTCCTGCTGGAATTGGCCAAGTCGGCCGGAATGCACAATAGACATGAATAGATGCAGGTGATCAGACAGGATATTTAAGTACGTGTCACCTCTTAGAGTCGTTCTAGACGTATCAAGGGTCCATTATCAGTCCAACTGCACACGCTCCACACCATTACAGAATCTCTACCACATTGAACACTCCCCTGATTACATGCAGGGTCCATGGATTCATGAAGTTTTCTCCATACCCGTACACATCCATCCGCCCGACACAATTTGAAAAGAGACTCGTCCGACCAGGCAACATGTTTCCAGTCATCAACAGTCCAATGTCGGTGTTGACGGGCCCAGGCGAGGCGTAAACCTTTGTGTCGTGCAGTCGTCAAGAGTACACGAGTAGGCTTTCGGCTCCGAAAGGCCATATCGATAATGTTTCGTTGAATGGTTCGCCCGCTGACACTTGTTGATGGCCCAATATTGAAATCTGCAGCAATTTGCGGAAGGGTTGCACTTCTGTCACGTTGAACGATTCTCTACAGTCGTCGTTGGTCCCGTTCTTGTAAGATCTTTTTCCGGCCGCAGCGGTGTCGGAGATTTGGTGTTTTACCGGGTTCCTGATATTAACGATACACCCGTGAAATGGTCGTACAGGAAAATCCCCATTCCAGCGCTACCTCGGAGATACTGTGTCCCATCGCTCGTGTGCTGACAATGACAACATGTTCAAACTCACTTAAATCTTGATAACCTGCCATTGTAGCAGCAGTAACCTATGTAACAGCTGCGTCAGATACTTGCTGTCTTATATAGGCGTTGCCGAGCGCAGCGCCATATTCTGTTTACGTGTCACTGTATTTCAATATGCATGCCTATACCAGTTTCTTTGGCGCTTCGGTGTACTTCTGCGTAAAGCAGTTCTGGTTCGCAGATTTTTCTTGTTCTATTCGCCAATGTTTTTATGACGCCTCTCTTTCATTGCGGGTTGTGGTTCAAATCTCGGTTTATTTAACGGGCACCGGCCGTAGTGGCCGAGTGGTTCTAGGCGCTACAGTCCGGAACCGCCACCGCTACGGCCACAGGTTCGAATGCTGCCTCGAGCATGGATGTGTGTGATAGTGCTCAGAGTCTTTTTATTTAACGGGCTATGTGCGTGAGTTTTCGGTAAATCGTGTGGCCCAAACTACCACCTTCTTTCTTGAAAACTAGCACATCAGTAACATTTGATCTTCACTTGCCTCCTCCCCCATGATACACTGAATCTTCGGATTGTTCCCGTTGAGATGGATGTGAAAATGACCCAGTTCATCCGTGCCATGCCGCCACAAAACAAAAGTATTACCCATGTAACGGCACCTAATATTCGGTTTCTTCCTCTCATTTTCCAGTGCCTGCTCCTCAGATTTTTCCATGGGCTTAAGGGGCTCCCCATAGCGACACCACTCTTCTATGAATAGAACTCGTCATTCCAATTGAAATACGTGGTTGTGAGGCAATATTTAAGCAGTTCTGCAACATCGAGAGGAAACATCCGGGTCAATTCTTGCAACACTTCGTTGAGCGGATCACAGTGAATACCGATACATCAAAACTATTTATTATGTCTTCCTGGTGTGCCACCATGCCGTTTTATTTACTGATAAAATCTGTCGAATTCTTGCTATACGAATTCGATCGGCTCACATATGGACCTAAATATGTTGTCAAAGACTTGGCAATCGAATAGGTGGGCGAACCAATAGCACTCACTATACGCCTTAGAGTAACATGTTATTTGTGCAATTTCGGCAGTCCATAAAGACTTGGTGGTAGCGTAAGTGTATATAAAAGACCTTTCTGGGCGCTCTGTTCGTGGAGGACTTCTTTATCAACCACATAACAGTTCTAAGAACTATGTCAGTGGGGTCTTTACTCAGTTTCCAGTATGTTGTAAGTAGGCGGTTTAGGTTTTTATATTGGTAACGCCACGAAGCGCTCTGTATGAAAATCACTGTCTGTGTTGTGTGCAGTCTGTGGCTGGTTTGCATTGTTGGAATTTGCTATTGTAGTGTTGGGCAGTTGGCTGTTAACAGCGCGTAGCGTTGCGCAGTTGGAGGTGAGCCACCAGCAGTGGTGGATGTGGGGAGAGAGATGGCGGAGTTTTGAGAGCGGATGATCTGGACGTGTGTCCATCAGAGAGAGTAAATTTATAAGACTGGATGTCATGAACTGATATATATATATATATATATATATATATATATATATATATATATATATATATATATATATATATATATATATATATATATATATAATGACTTTTGAACACTATTAAGGTAAATACATTGTTTGTTCTATTTCAAAATCTTTCATTTGCTAACTACGCCTATCAGGAGTTAGTGCCTTCAGTAGTTAGAATCTTTTATTCAGCTGGCAGTATTGGCGCACGCTGTATAATCAGTAGTTTCAGTAACGAAGATTTTAGTGAGGTAAGTGATTCATGATTGTTAGTCATGGCCATTCTTTTGTAGGGATTTTTGAAAGTCAGATTGCGTTGCGCTAAAAATATTGTGTCAGTTTAAGCACAGTAATTTATAATTTTTCTAAGGGGACGTTTCAATGTTTGCGGATGTAATAAGTCGTTAAAATTTCCATCACAGTTGGTCACATTCAAAACAACCGTTGCATTTCCCTTGTCAGCGGGGAGAGTGATGAGACTATGGTCCTCATTCAGGCATTTTATGGCATTCATCTCACCCATTGTTATATTTCATTATTGGGGGCTTTGCGGGAGACAATACTCTTAAAGCTTCTATACGGATTTCTTGGACTGTAACAGTGTGCACACTGCGACTTCCAGTTTCTACAGCGGCTATTATTTCTACCGTGGGCGTAAGTCGCGGGCTAATGGCAAAGTTTCTACCCTGGCAAGCACAGTTCTCTCATCGTCCGGTAATGAATGCCCGGATAAATTAATAACAGTGCGGGAAGGGTTTAAATGGTAGACATTCGGATTAAGTTGAAAATTATCAAATTTCTTCTTCTATCTATTAGACGTTGTCATCATACGCTTCCTAACAGTATAGTGCAATAGTTCGTCACTTTTATCCCAGTCATCACTACACATTTCAATCCGGATAGTAATGTAGAGGGACATGACTTAGAGTCTGTTTAATCTGCACTCTTTGTAAAGGATCTTCCGCCCGTTTGAAAATCCGCTGTACCTTGGCCGAGCTGCATTGTCACCCAATCCTCAAAAACTTCAGAATAAAACTGACCGCTCTGCAACGAGACACATATGTGAGGGAACGCAAAAGCTGCATTATCTTCCGCTGGAGACATTCCATGCGTTACATCTTCCTTGACATCTCCACTTCGTAGCGGTGTCTAATCATAAAATGTCAATGATAACCCGGGAGAGTTTATTAATTGTGACATTTACGGGCGTGAAAGTTTACGTTTTGCAAATAAATGTTATTCAGATCACTTATACATCCAATACCATAATACTCGTCCACTTTCAGCTCAGGATAAACCATCTCAACATGAAAGCTAATAACTTCATTAGGTGCAAAAGGACTCCTTCGTCAGACCACAAGTGGCCAATCTTGACCTTCCGACCGCGGTGTAATCCTCAGCTGAGGATGCGGATAGGAGGAGTATGTGGTCAGCACACCGCTCTACCGGCTGTTAAGATAGTTTTCATTGGCCGGAGCCGCTGCTGTACGGTCAAGTAGCTCCTCAATTGGCATCGCGAGGCATCACTAGGTACAAAGTACCTCATTTCTTCCCATTCACAGGTTAAAATGCGGTGCCCATTTAAGTGATTGGAAAGAACTTGAAACAAGAAAAGATGATGTTCTGGTGCAAAATATAAATGAAAGTATACAGAAATCCACAAAAACGATGGTATGGGATACCATAAACCTACTTATTTAAAAAAATCATTTTAACAACTAGCTTCATATTTCCAGAACATTTTACTAATATAGGCGCATTTCGCAATAACTGGTCGTAATAAGACACAAAACACAAAAACACAGGCAATTAGGAACACAAATCACA
Organism: Schistocerca nitens; assembly: GCF_023898315.1. Classification (NCBI taxonomy): domain Eukaryota; kingdom Metazoa; phylum Arthropoda; class Insecta; order Orthoptera; family Acrididae; genus Schistocerca; species Schistocerca nitens. The sequence goes on along the minus strand of NC_064622.1, from coordinate 121,134,341 downwards.
GGTGAAGTAGATCTACCTCAGCATTTTAACACCTTACATGCGCCCAGCTCCGACAAGACGGAACTGGTTCGGATGTGTTACTGGCCTACTCCTACTCTGCAGGCAACCCACATTGCAGCCATGTGCTGTGGGCAGCTGTCTCCATTGCAGTCGACACACGAAGTCGGCCACGTTGTGCACGGGCACCAGACGGCAATGCAAGTGCCACCAAAGGTCGCTGTCCCCACCGATGTTTTCTCTATACAGGTCACATGATCGAAGGTAGGACCAGCTGTATCCTGGTGCTCGAGGCTGTATTTAGCCCAGCGCTCGGACTGGCGGAGCCACTTCACTCCGAGCTCGCTTTCGGAGCCAGGTGCCGAAAGCAGTTACCTTACATCAACCAGATACTCACTTTGGAGCCAACGTAACGACGACATTGACTTAGTCAGTGATCAGTTAGTCGATGTGTAATATTTATGGTCTTTCTCTAAGTAGTACTGTACCGTGTCCTCCTTCTTTTCTTATAATGAAACTTTAATCACGGCCTGACTTTTTGCGGCTTTAACCTGTATTGACTTGCAAGTTACCACAACTGTCACAATATTTTTGTGGACTGTCTCTTCAAAACTTCAACTGCGACTAGCATACTGCGCTGTGTATTTAATATTTAGTGACATTCTCTTGTAGTATTAGTTATCTTCCAAAACGCTTCAGCCCTAGACCATACTTACGTTTATTCGTTCTTCAACAAGAAGTGATTGTTTCGTTCAGGCCTTCGGCCTTCCCATATATACTGCTGTGATTTAAATACTAAACAAGATATGTTCTTTTAAATACCGTGTACCATTTATTCAAGAAGAAATTGCCTTTAAAAAAGGGTTAAATCTTACATTGTACTCAACGCACTTAGGAAGATACGTATTCTATCTTCTTAAACAAACTTATTCTACCACGTTTACGTGGCAACTGCATGTTCACTAACTCAGGTGGACATTTTTGGATCAATTGCTCCTTGATAATGAGTCTGAACACAGCTCATTACAAAATATTCATTCTTCGTCTGCCCCTTCTTCGCCTCATGGAGTCGAAGGATCTACTTATTCTTCAATCTTTTTTGAACCTGCCTACCCTTTTGCACTGTCACATTTTGTTTCCTCGCCTTCTCTAAACCTTGGCCCGTTTGGTTCTTCCCCAGAAAAAGTTTTAGTTTTGACTTTTTCTCTCTTTCCAGGCTTTTTCTTCAGCTTCCAAAATCACTATTATTGTTTTGCCCTTTTCCTATTCTTGATTTTCTTTGTACCTTCTTCCAAGTCAATATTTGGAGGAGCCATTAGAATCTCTGGTGGCACAGAGAATGACGATGGCCTACAGGAATTTCCAGCAACCACAAACAATCTGCCCTATGTCATTACATGGCAAACGAATAGAAATCCATTATTTTTCTTGTGGTTCTGGAAATCTTCGCGTTCTTGATGATTGAGAAACTCTGTTCTTGATGATTGAGAAACTCTTTTCGTGCTCACTGGCTTCAGGGGCGTCATTTGGAATGTCTAAACTGCTGATACGTTCCATTTTCATGCTTTGCCTTGTGCTTTTTTCCTTTTAAATCCTGGGACACTGGAATGTTAGGATGCCCATTGCATGCATCACACAGACATTAAAATACACTCAAAAACATGCTCAAAAGAGATAAATAATTTCATGTTACTCATCAGATAATGTTTCTATTTAAAATAATGCTCCAAACAGCACCAGTGTCGGAGAAAATTTCAGCAATGACTTTACTAATGTGTAGAAGGATGTCCACTAATGACTACCTACAACACTCCGACATGGCAGCAGCTAGTAGTTCCAGCCGTTATCAGATGAATGGCAGCGCCTTCCACGTGGATCTGGAGGTACACATTTTGATCCGCATACCCTGTTTATCGTACACTCCCTTCACGCAAACAAGAATATAATTAAGTATGGAGGTGATAACTAAACCTTTATGACTAACTCTCATATGTGTATTTTATTAATCATGGAAAGATTAGGATCAGAAGAATGTCTCTCAAACTCAACCAGAACCTCTACGTATTTCATACTGTGTTCATGAAGATCACTATCTCATACTTTAACAGTCTGCCAGGTATTCATTTTTTAATATGTATTTTTTTTAATGATGAAGAGCGGTAACATTACTGCTGACAGCGCCTTCACATCACATCCGCCGACAATCCGCCCGCGACCCTCCCTCCTCACGTCCATCAACCACTGCTCCTCTCGAGTCAGTGTGAGAATTAAATGTGAATGAAGAAGCGTATAACCAAAACTGGAGCATACATTGGTTTTAGTCGTCCGCGCTCTCTCTCTGCAGCGACAACGCGCACTTCTTTTATTTCAATCGGAATATTTCCCGACGAGGTATGTCGTACATGCCACCATTTACATTTCTGGGTGGTTTACGTACTACCATAAAAAATACTTTATATTAACGGTTTTTAAAATTCTATCCATTCATTGCCGAATGAGAGCGTATCAGTCGATTTATTGTTGTGGCAGATAGAGTCAATATCCATAAAGGAGAGGAATTTATTGTACTCCGTTAAAAGTAAATCAAAACAACTGTGAGCGAGGATTAGAAGCAACCACATACGCACTGGGCAGAAAATCGTGTGCCGCCCATGCGATTAAAGCGGGTGCTGGTTCGTCATGGCTTTTTTGTATTATACTTGATATTTATTTACTTCGTCGGTCACTCGGAACTGTGTGGATGGTATCACATTTGTTCTGCTTCGCTGAATTGAATATAAATCTGGCAGTAATTACGTTCGCAAAAGCTCCACTGCTTTTTGTATCGGTACATTATGAGAGTCTATCAGAGCTAAATTTATTTATAGGAGTAGACCTATACAAAATTTTGTTCTTTTACAGGGCCTAGCTATCTATCAAAACATTCTTGAGATCTCAATTTCACACTATTGTTTGCCAGATATAGTGTGCTTCGTTTTGCAAAGAGACATTGAGTTTCAGAGGAGGAACTACAGCAATTGTTTTATTCAAGAACTGATATATTACGTAAAGAGTATCTAGCTTTGACTTGAGAGTATGGTCGTAGAATTCAATACACGGTCTCATACACTGTCAGGCCGGCCGGCGTGGCCGAGCGGTTCTAGGCGCTACAGCCTGGAACCGCGCGACCGCTACGGTCGCAGGTTCGAACCCTGCCTCGGGCATGGATGTGTGTGATGTCCTTAGGTTAGTTAGGTTTAAGTAGTTCTAAATTCTAGGGGACCGATGACCTTAGCAGTTAAGTCCCATAGTGCTCAGAGCCATTTAAACCATACACTGTCATACGGTCAGGAGAGCGGTGTGCTGGCCACATGACCCTCCATATCCGCATCCAGTGACGCCTGTCGGCTGAGGTTGACACTGCTGACGGTCGGTACTGTTGGGCTTTCATTGCCTGTTCGGGTGGAATTGAGTGAAGAATTCAATACATTTTTCGAAGGTCGCTATATATCAACAACTGCTTCCAATAATCATACTCTGAAATCGTTTAAATCATGAGCTATTAGGGATCAAACAAAGATATCTTTTTACACAAACTGATCCAGAAACTATTTCGTTAATGTTAGGTGAATTTAGCTGAAATTGACACAACATTCCATCCTGCACTCATCATGCAAAAATTTTGTTCCTTACTGTGGTCACAGACGATCAGTGCCTTCCTTTGTTCCCCGAATAACCATTCCCTATAGCTCTATTCTGGTTTTCATCTGCATTTTTATATCTCTACAAATCACAAATAGGTATCACACCGAGCATTATACCTATCTGATCAGAAGTATCCGGATATCTACTGGCGGGAATTAATATGTGGCGTGTCCTCCTCTCACCTTTATGACGGCTTGCCTGATGCGGGCACTGTCAGTGACGTGTTTAAATGTCTTTGGAAGAATGGCAGCTCGTTCCTCCTAATAGGCCGAAACGACAGACTCTGGGTTCTCCAGCAGAGTCAAAGTTCTAGCATCCCAGAGGTGTTCTGTTGGGTTGAGATCGATACTCAGGGCAGACCAGTCCATTCCAGCAATGCTATTGTCCACAAAATATTGCCTCACATATAGTGCTTTATGACAAGGTACACTGTCAAGCTGATTCAGTCATCGTTTCTTAACTATGCCTCTACTGTAGGCAGCACAAAATGCTATAAATATGTTTGTACCACTTCTCGTTTAGCGTTTTCTTAGGCGTAATAAGGAGACTATATGCTAAGATCGAAAAATACCCCCTTACCGCAACACTATCTCCCACGTACGCCACTACATGTGGTGACAGATAACGTTCTACACGAACTTGTCAGACCCTATTCCAATGGACTGCCACAGAGTATAGCGTGGTTCATCATTCCAAATCGCTCGTTTCCAGTCATCACTAGTACTGAATACAAAAATGTGTGGCATATGAGGATTTGTTAGGCAACTGTACCTGTTTCTTTTTAACTGTGTCATAATCCTTGCTGGACTGGAGATAGCACTTATGAACGTACGACTGATCCTTTATGCTGATTTGGTGCGATTTTTTACGACCACACTCCGATGTAATCGAAGCTTCTTGTTTGTAACTCTGTAACTTAGGTCTACCATGCCTTGGTTAGCCGCAGTTCTTCCTTCGCGTTTCCACTTTGGAAAAAAAATATGGTGCAAATGGCTCTGAGCACTATGGGACTTAACATCTGAGGTCATCAGTCCCCTACAACTTAGTACTACTTAAACCTAACTAACATAAAGACATCACACACATCCATTCCAGAGGCAGGATTCGAACCTGCGACTTTAGCGGTCCACTTTGCAGCCAGATAAGCAACTGTCCACGAGGGAAGCTCCAGGAATATTTAAATGCAAATGTTACTCACTTGACGTCCAATGACTAGTCGATGTTCCAATTCACTGAGCCCCCTTCATCAACTCATTCATCTGTCACACCTGCTATGCTGACAGCACAATAATCGGCATCCGCATTTCGTGACATCTCACGGTCAATGATCAAAACCACAATACACAGAAGTGTCCGATTACTTTGTATGAGATAGTGCATGCCGTATTTCGTCAGAGTACGGATATATTTCATTTGGCAACTAAAGTAAGATGTGAATCCAGACCTTTTTGAAATTGGCAGTGAAGTGACTCCTCCACATGCAATGAACAACTTCAGAGTCTCATTAGAGTATTTCGACGGTGACCCAGACGATGAGAAAGTTTAATGACTTATTTTGACTTCTACGTAACTTTTCACACGTTAGTTAGTTCTAAACTGCATTTTGAAGGATCCTTCCCATATATCCAATTATCTCTTATTAGTAAACTGTTTCCCATAGTGAGAACATGCGATACAAAAACAAAATACAATAACTCTCATTGTCAGAAGAACTTTTACACGATTCGCGGACAGGTGGCGCTCACGTATTTCCTCCCTCAGTTTGAATCATGAGTGTAGTGGTAGGAAGGCTAGCCACAAAGTTAAAATTAACCCGCCAAGTCCAAAAAACCAGCGTACACCGTACAAGAAAAGGCAGAGATATTCAATGTTGCGCCACTATTCCCCTTTATCTACGAGGTAATTATAATTAAACTTTCGCTACTTGAGAAAAGCGCATGAAAAACGAATCATAGTAGGACAACGAAACTTTGTTGCAACATTTGTAACGACATCCGGAAGAGAAATATCGATTAACCATTGAAAGAAACACATTTTAATTTCTCCATGAAAGGGTAAGGATAAGATTTGTTAACTGCGTACCATGTTTACGTTCCAGGCTACAAACGTTGTTCGGTGTGACCACCATCTGCATGTAGAACAGCCTGGAACCCCACTAGAGATCTGCTGCTGTCCGAAATAACGGTGGTCTACGGAATGTTCAGCTGTCGCGAGGCTGCTCGCCGGCTGTTTCAGGATTGCACATTGTGTCCAGTATCTCACTCATGGCAACAGTGGCATCTACAAAAATTGTAAATCCACCACAAAAAAAAAAAAAAATAGTAGTGAGGCAAAGGGAATGGTCGAACAGCTGTAGAAATATATACCATCGGCCGCTAATTCTGAAATCTTTATTTCGCCTACTAGTTTCAACACTTCACTAGCGTTTCCTTCAGGCCCTTGCAAGGTTACAAAAAAGTTCTTTAAAACAATAAAATGTATTATAAGTTCGATAATACAATAAAACAGTCACATCAAATAGGTAGACATAAATAATTACGAAATAAAAATAATATGAAACATAGTAGTTCATGGACGTAAGTTGTAAGTTCTTCAGATTTGTTACGAACGCAATGGTGTTATTGTAACGGGATGTGAAAAACCTACATACTCAACGTCCAAGATGCGTAACACATGACGCGGAACTGACTAATGTCTGAAGTAGTGTTGGAGTAAATCGACACCACGAATTCTGAAGGGCTGTCTATAAATCCGTAACAGTACGAGGGGCTTCTGAACAACACGGTGCAAGGCAACGCTGATATGTTCCTTAATGTTCATGTCTGTGGAGTTTGGTGGCACGCGGAAGTGTTTAAACTCAGACGAGCCAGTCTGTAGCAATTATGGACGTGTGGGGTGTAGCATTTTCCTGCTGGCATTGCCCAAGTTAGTCGGAATGCATACTGGAAAGGAATGGATGCAAGTGATCAAACATGATCCTCATGTACCTGTCACCTGTTAGAGTGTTATCTAGACGTATCTGGGGTCCCATATCACTCCTACTGCACACGTCACACATCATTACAGAGCCTCCACCAGCTTGAACAGCCCCTGCAGACATGCAGGATGCATGGATTCATGAGGTTGTCTCCATACCCGAACACGACCATCTGCTCGATACGATTCGAAACGAGAGTCTTCCGGCCAGGCAACAGTCCAATGTCGGTGTTGAGGGCGGCCTCTGGCTAGGCGTAAAGCTCTGTGTCGTGCAGTCATCAAGTGCACACGAGTGGGCCTCCGCCTCCGGAAGCCCATATACGTAGATGATGTTTCGTTGAATAGTTCGCACGCTGATACTTGTTGATGGCCCAGTATTGAAATCTGCGGCAGTTTGGGAAAGGGTAGCACTTCTGTCACGTTGAACGATTCTCTTTAGTCGTCGTTGGACCCATTCTTGCAGGATGTTTTCCGGCGGCAGCGAAGTCGGAGATTTAATGTTTTACCAGATTGCTGATATTCTCGGTACATTCGTGAAATGATCATAAGGGAAAATTCCCGCTTCATCGGTACCTCGGGGATGCTGTGTCCAATCCCTCGTGGGCCGGCTACAACACCACGTTCAAACCCACTTAAATCTGCATAGCTTGCCATAGTAGCGGCAGTAACCGATCTAACAACTGCATCAGACATTTTCTGTCTTGGACAGGAGTTGCCGACCGCAGTGCTGTATTCTGCCTGTTTACGTTTCTCTGTATCTGAGTACGCATGGCTATACCATTTTTTGGTGCTTTAGTGTATAATCAATCCTAAATCTTCCAGTGTTTCGTTGTGTCTTCGACGTATATATAATAGTACGATTCTTAAACGAGGTGTTAGCGATCATTCAATTGTGCTCTGTGCAAAATTCTACCCCAGTCCATATTCATCTACTATTTCTCCTTCTCTTCCCTTTGCTGTTGTCTAATTCCAGTCCCCTAACCCACTAAAATTTTCGTCTCCTTTAGTTATCCGAATAATTAATTTTATCTCATCATTTATTTCTTCAATCTCTCCATCATCTGCGGGGCTAGTTGGCATGTAAACTGATACTACAGTGGTAGACGTGGGCTTCATGTGTATCTTGGCTGCTATAATGCATTCACTAAGCCGTTTATAGTAGCTTACCCACATTCCTGTTTTCTTATTCATTATTACACCACACTTTGTATTTATAACCCTGTATTCACCTGACCAGAAGTCCTGTTCCTCCTGGCATCGAACTTCACTATTTCCCACTATATCCATCTTCAGAATATCCATTTCCCTTTTTAAATTTACTAACCGACCTGACAGACTAAGGGTTCTAACACCCCACGCCAGTTTTGTCACTTCTGATGACGACATCCTCTTGAGTAGTAGATCCGAATAGAAGACTGTTTTACCGTTGGAATATTTTACCCAAGAGGACACCATCATCATTTAATCATACAGTAGAGCTGCACGTCCTCGGGAAAATTTTGGCTGCAGTTCCCTCTTGCTTTCAGCCGTTCACAGTACCAGCACAGCAAGGCCGTTTTCGTTGATGTTACAAGGCGAGATCAGTCATCTTACAGACTGCTGCCCCTACAACTACTGAAGAAGCTCTTGCCCCTCTTCAAGAATCATACGTGTGTCTCGCTTCTCAACAGATATCCCTTCGTTGTAGTTTTACCTATGTATCGCTGAGGCATGCAAGCCACCTCATTGACGCCAAGATCCATGGATCGTGGGGAGGGGGGTGGGGGGCGAGAGGGGAGGATGGTGCGGCGAGCTGGCTCAAGTAGCGAAAATTTGCTTATATCTGCCATGTAGGTCACTTTGCCGCCGATAATCCATGTCACAGGACTGCTTTTATGGACCTGTGACTACGATATGGGACTGTTACATTTGGTCAGCCTCGTCGTATGAGATCGAGACACTGTTTACCAGACAATATGTGATGGAATGCCATTGAGGCAGGCCGTACTGACACAGGGAACCAAGAATGAGGAATGTTCAACTTTATGTTATTCATTGTTGTTGTGGTCTTCAGTCCTGAGACTGGTTTGATGCAGCTCTCCATGCTACTCTATCCTGTGCAAGCTTCTTCATCTCCCAGTACCTACTGCAACCTACATCCTTCTGAATCTGCTTAGTGTACTCATCTCTTGGTCTCCCCCTACGATTTTTACCCTCCACGCTGCCCTCCAATACTAAATTGGTGATCCCTTGATGCCTCAGAACATGTCCTACCAACCGATCCCTTCTTCTGGTCAAGTTGTGCCACAAACTCCTCTTCTCCCCAATCCTGTTCAGTACCTCCTCATTAGTTATGTGATCTACCCATCTAATCTTCAGCATTCTTCTGTAGCACCACATTTCGAAAGCTTCTATTCTCTTCTTGTCCAAACTATTTATCGTCCATGTTTCACTTCCATACATGGCTACACTCCATACAAATACTTTCAGAAACGACTTCCTGACACTTAAATCTATACTCGATGTTAACAAATTTCTCTTCTTCAGAAACGCTTTCCTTGCCATTGCCAGTCTACATTTTATATCCTCTCTACTTCGACCATCATCAGTTATAGCTCCCCAAATAGCAAAACTCCTTTACTACTTTAAGTGTCTCATTTCCCAATCTAATACCCTCAACATCACCCGACTTAATTCGACTACATTCCATTATCCTCGTTTTGCTTTTGTTGATGTTCATCTTATATCCTCCCTTCAAGACACCATCCATTCCATTCAACTGCTCTTCCAAGTCCTTTGCTGTCTCTGACAGAATTACAATGTCATCGGCGAACCTCAAAGTTTTTATTTCTTCTCCATGGATTTTAATACCTACTCCGAATTTTTCTTTTGTTTCCTTTACTGCTTGCTCAATATACAGATTGAATAACATCGGGGAGAGGCTACAACCCTGTCTTACTCCCTTCCCAACCAGTGCTTCCCTTTCATGTCCCTCGACTCTTATAACTGCCATCTGGTTTCTGTACAAATTGTAAATAGCCTTTCGCTCCCTGTATTTTACCCCTGCCACCTTCAGAATTTGAAAGAGAGTATTCCAGTCAACATTGTCAAAAGCTTTCTCTAAGTCTACAAATGCTAGAAACGTAGGTTTGCCTTTCCTTAATCTTTCTTCTAAGATAAGTCGTAAGGTCAGTATTGCCTCACGTGTCCCAGTATTTCTACGGAATCCAAACTGATCTTCCCCGAGGTCGGCTTCTACTAGTTTTTCCATTCGTCTGTAAAGAATTCGTGTTAGTATTTTGCAGCTGTGGCTTATTAAACTGATTGTTCGGTAATTCTCACATCTGTCAACACCTGCTTTCTTTGGGATTGGAATTATTATATTCTTCTTGAAGTCTGAGGGTATTTCGCCTGTTTCATACATCGTGCTCACCAGATGGTAGAGTTTTGTCAGGACTGGCTCTCCCAAGGCCGGCAGTAGTTCTGATGGAATGTTGTCTACTCCGGGGGCCTTGTTTCGACTCAGGTCTTTCAGTGCTCTGTCAAACTCTTCACGCAGTATCGTATCTCCCATTTCATCTTCATCTACATCCTCTTCCATTTCCATAATATTGTCCTCAAGTACATCGCCCTTGTATAGACCCTCTATATACTCCTTCCACCTTTCTGCTTTCCCTTCTTTGCTTAGAACTGGGTTTCCATCTGAGCTCTTGATGTTCATACAAGTGGTTCTCTTATCTCCAAAGGTCTCTTTAATTTTCCTGTAGGCAGTATCTATCTTACCCCTAGTAAGATAAGCCTCTACATCCTTACATTTGTCCTCTAGCCATCCCTGCTTTGCCATTTTGCACTTCCTGTCGATCTCATTTTTGAGACGTTTGTATTCCTTTTTGCCTGCTTCATTTACTGCATTTTTATATTTTCTCCTTTCATCAATTAAATTCAATATTTCATCTGTTACCCAAGGATTTCTACTAGCCCTCGTCTTTTTACCTACTTGATCCTCTGCTGCCTTCACTACTTCATCCCTCAAAGCTACCCATTCTTCTTCTACTGTATTTCTTTCCCCCATTCCTGTCAATTGTTCCCTTATGCTCTCCCTGAAACTCTGTACAACCTCTGGTTCTTTCAGTTTATCCAGGTCCCATCTCCTTAAATTCCCACCTTTTTGCAGTTTCTTCAGTTTTAATCTACAGGTCATAACCAATACATTGTGGTCAGAGTCCACATCTGCCCCTGGAAATGTCTTACAATTTAAAACCTGGTTCCTAAATCTCTGTCTTACCATTATATAATCGATCTGATACCTTTTAGTATCTCCAGGGTTCTTCCATGTATACAACCTTCTATCATGATTCTTAAACCAAGTGTTAGCTATGATTAAATTGTGCTCTGTGCAAAATTCTACCAGGCGGCTTCCTCTTTCATTTCTTAGCCCCAATCCATATTCACCTACTACGTTTCCTTCTCTCCCTTTTCCTACACTCGAATTCCAGTCACCCATAACTATTAAATTTTCGTCTCCCTTCACAATCTGAATAATTTCTTTTATTTCATCATACATTTCTTCAATTTCTTCGTCATCTGCAGAGCTAGTTGGCATATAAACTTGTACTACTGTAGTAGGTGTGGGCTTCGTATCTATCTTGGCCACAATAATGCGTTCACTAAGCTGTTTGTAGTAGCTTACCCGCGTTCCTATTTTCCTATTCATTATTAAACCTACTCCTGCATTACCCCTATTTGACTTTGTGTTTATAACCCTGTAGTCACCTGACCAGAAGTCTTGTTCCTCCTGCCACCGAACTTCACTAATTCCCACTATATCTAACTTTAAGCTATCCATTTCCCTTTTCAAATTTTCTAACCTACCTGCCCGATTAAGGGACCTGACATTCCACGCTCCGATCCGTAGAACGCCAGTTTTCTTTCTCCTGATAATGATGTTATTCATGTGATGACATAAACTGACAGTGTGGCACCTTGAAGCACCAGCCCAGTATTTATCTACATTTGTGTTGATGTTCCATTCGAGAATGGTACGTAGGCAGTAAGGTTGCTGGAAATATGCGTAGGCTCCAGTCCTCCTAATTTTATCGTAATGACCTTTTCGTCAAATATATGTAGTAGGAAGCTATTGGTTGACTTAGGTAGGAATGTACGCTCTCGGAACTTTAACAGTAAATCATACCGTGATGCAGAACGCCTGTGTTGCAGCCTCCACCACTGGAGTTTGTTGATCATTTTCTTTCATCTATCATTTCTGTCTAGTAACAATCCCATTCCGACGAGCAGTATTCCAGTATTGCTCGAACGGGTAGTATATACGCTTCTTCCATTGTTGACACACTGCTTTTGGTGAGAATTCTTCCAGTAAATTAGAATTATATATTAATACCTTCAGCTGCTGACCGACGTTGATATACACTCCTGGAAATTGAAATAAGAACACCGTGAATTCATTGTCCCAGGAAGGGGAAACTTTATTGACACATTCCTGGGGTCAGATACATCACATGATCACACTGACAGAACCACAGGCACATAGACACAGGCAAAAGAGCATGCACAATGTCGGCACTAGTACAGTGTATATCCACCTTTCGCAGCAATGCAGGCTGCTATTCTCCCATGGAGACGATCGTAGAGATGCTGGATGTAGTCCTGTGGAACGGCTTGCCATGCCATTTCCACCTGGCGCCTCAGTTGGACCAGCGTTCGAGCTGGACGTGCAGACCGCGTGAGACGACGCTTCATCCAGTCCCAAACATGCTCAATGGGGGACAGATCCGGAGATCTTGCTGGCCGGGGTAGTTGACTTACACCTTCTAGAGCACGTTGGGTGGCACGGGATACATGCGGACGTGCATTGTCCTGTTGGAACAGCAAGTTCCCTTGCCGGTCTAGGAATGGTAGAACGATGGGTTCGATGACGGTTTGGATGTACCGTGCACTATTCAGTGTCCCCTCGACGATCACCAGTGGTGTACGGCCAGTGTAGGAGATCGCTCCCCACACCATGATGCCGGGTGTTGGCCCTGTGTGCCTCGGTCGTATGCAGTCCTGATTGTGGCGCTCACCTGCACGGCGCCAAACACGCATACGACCATCATTGGCACCAAGGCAGAAGCGACTCTCATCGCTGAAGACGACACGTCTCCATTCGTCCCTCCATTCACGCCTGTCGCGACACCACTGGAGGCGGGCTGCACGATGTTGGGGCGTGAGCGGAAGACGGCCTAACGGTGTGCGGGACCGTAGCCCAGCTTCATGGAGACGGTTGCGAATGGTCCTCGCCGATACCCCAGGAGCAACAGTGTCCCTAATTTGCTGGGAAGTGGCGGTGCGGTCCCCTACGGCACTGCGTAGGATCCTACGGTCTTGGCGTGCATCCGTGCGTCGCTGCGGTCCGGTCCCAGGTCGACGGGCACGTGCACCTTCCGCCGACCACTGGCGACAACATCGATGTACTGTGGAGACCTCACGCCCCACGTGTTGAGCAATTCGGCGGTACGTCCACCCGGCCTCCCGCATGCCCACTATACGCCCTCGCTCAAAGTCCGTCAACTGCACATACGGTTCACGTCCACGCTGTCGCGGCATGCTACCAGTGTTAAAGACTGCGATGGAGCTCCGTATGCCACGGCAAACTGGCTGACACTGACGGCGGCGGTGCACAAATGCTGCGCAGCTAGCGCCATTCGACGGCCAACACCGCGGTTCCTGGTGTGTCCGCTGTGCCGTGCGTGTGATCATTGCTTGTACAGCCCTCTCGCAGTGTCCGGAGCAAGTATGGTGGGTCTGACACACCGGTGTCAATGTGTTCTTTTTTCCATTTCCAGGAGTGAATATCAACGGGGACAGGTGAAAATGTGTGCCCCGGCCGGGACTCGAAGGCGGGATGTCCTGCTTATATAACAGACGCTCTATCCATCTCAGCCACCGCACCCCTCCCGCGAGACCAACATTCTCAACTTGTATGACGACAAACTACATTCGTAGTGTTCCTACACAGCACACTCATTACTCGTGGAAGACATTCTTACCAAGTCCCGTAAGAGTTCGAGTAATATGTGTCCGTCTGCACAGAAGAGGAAGGCCATGGCCGGTATCGCCAGAACTATATACTTATATGGATATGGTGTCTGTTCTTTTGGACATGTCCGAAAGAACAGACACCATATCCATATAAGTATACAACTTCCAGTAAATGTCAGATTGGCATCTACCTCACGTGCTATTAACTCTACGTTCGACTTTAAATCGCTCCCTAGGCGTATTATTAGATATTTTATGAAAGTAACTGCTTTCAGGTACAATTGTACGTCTGTATAATTATACAATAATGGGTCTTTAGGTACACGAATTACGTTACATTTTCCTGTACTGAGTGTCAGTTATACTTCCTACACCAATTATCGATGTTCTGCAGGTCGTCCTGTATTTCGCTGCAGTTTTCTAGTTTTGCAACGTCTCTCTATACAACATCATTATACGCGGACGCTCGTGGATCTTCTGGTCATTTACATACACTCTAAGTCAGAAAACAACGACTTACCACAAAGGAATTACAGGAATAGAACGGAAATCGGTATATCTGATGTACGGGTACATACAAATAGAAATTTCAGTTTCAGAAAAAGTGGATGATTTATTCAAGCGAAAGAGCTACTCAAACAGAGAGAGTCAATAGCTCCTTGGGCCACATATGGTACTTCTTCAATAATTTATTCGGCTTGGCATTGATTGGTAGAGTGTTCGGAAGTCTTCCTGCGAGATGTTGTGCCAAATTCTGTCCAACTGGCGCGTCAGACATTTAAAATCCTGACACAGTCGGAGGAGCGTGCCCATAATACTCCAAATGTTCCCAGTTGGGGAGACATCCAGCGACCTTGCTGCACAAGGCAGCGCTTAGCGAACACGAAGACAAGCAGTTGAAACTCTCGTCGTGTGTGGGCGGGCGTTATTTTACTTAAATAAAAACCCAGGATGGCTTGCCGTGAAGGGCAACAAAGGGGTACCTAGAATATCGTCAACATACCGCAGTGATATGAGTGCCGCGGATGACAACCGAAGGGGTCCCCCTACGAAATGAAAAGACACGCAGACCGTCACTTCTGATTGTCGGTCCATATCTAAATCTACATAGCTAGTCCGCAAGCCACCGTACGGTGTGTGGCGGAGGGTATCCCGTACCTCCACTTATCATTCCCCTTCCTGTTCCATTCGCAAATGGAGCGAGGGAATAACGACTGTTTGTATGCATTGGTATGAGCCCTAATTTTTCGTATCTTTTTTTCGTGGTCCTCATTCGTCGTGTATGTTGGCGGTAGTAGAGTCGTTCGGCAGTCAGCTTCAAATACCGGTTCTCTAAATTTTCTCATTATTATTTCTCTAAAAGATCGTCCCCTTCCCAACACTTACCGGTTGTTTGAACCTACCGGTAGCAAATCTAGCAGCCCCCTCTGAATTGTGTCGATGTCTTCCTTCAGGCCGACCCATCCACTCGAGCAGTACTCAAAAGTGCAGGATGCGGCGCTTAAATACAGACAAATGAAACTTTTTTTAAAAGCAATTTTATTAAAACAAAATACACATCATTTTGCATATACGTAGTGGTATCTCTCAAGAGAAAAATTCCTCGACACAACCCCCTTCAGCCACAATGATCACCTCCAATTTTGCGATCGCCCGCACTCTTTAAAACAGCACTGTCCAAATTCGAGGATGCTGCCTCGATAGCGGTGCGTAGAGATACTACATTAGGTTCGCCCGTCTTATTGGTAACTCTTTCCACTACGCTCCAATCTTAGTAGTCAGGTGAGTTCAAATGAGGGGTTTTCGGGATCCAGAACTCCTTTGATCAGAACATGTCGACGTTATGCTAGGACTAATTTTGAACTCTGCCATCCGAAACATTGTTCGCTCGCTAACATTCAATACTGATTTCTCCCCAGCGATTTGCCTGGGTCCTCCAATATCCGTGCCTGAGCCTTTTCGATGACTTCCACAGTTCGTGACACGCGTTTCCTCGAATGCGGTTTCCTCGCTGGATTAGCAAAACCTTCCGCAGACCCCGCCAAAGGATTATACTTTGTCACAATATCGTAAACAGTTAATCTCGGATACACGAAGACTCCAACTCTTCCAGTGAGCGGATGCCCAGCGTGAAGACTTTCCATAATTGCGGCTCTTCGGTTGTACTCCGCACTTGTCCGCAAGATGTCGGCCACTTTGAGGTTCTGGCTGTTTACTTGATGCCTATGGTTTGAAGAACGCCAATCGCGACTGCAAGGCCTGGTTAAATCTGCAGGA
This sequence comes from Schistocerca nitens, assembly GCF_023898315.1. NCBI lineage: Eukaryota > Metazoa > Arthropoda > Insecta > Orthoptera > Acrididae > Schistocerca > Schistocerca nitens. Next base: position 121,118,390 of record NC_064622.1, on the reverse strand, counting down.
CAGAACAGGTAGCTGAAATTGTGGAAAGGGGCCAAAAACGAGCAGCTGTCAGTTACACTCGAACACATATAACTTCATTTAGTTGCCCAAACATTACAGCGCAATTTAACGAGTTTAACTATCGACTGAATATGTCACACAATCTTATGGCATAAGGGCACAACTTCTTTAATTTTTAAAATGGCTGAAGGCCTATGATTTAAAACACAACTACAATGAATTTTCCAAAGGCAGAAGGCCCAAAGCTTTATCCAAAAAATATTTTAAATGAGGCTGAAGACCCAAAAAGTACAAGACTTCACAAGTAAGGAACTTTCAATTTTAAAGCGGCTGAAAGCCCATTAATTAAAACCGAACTAAAAGCATACAAATGCAGAGCCATTAAAATACACAATCAAACACCAATGAGCAAAAGCAGTAAAGCCGGCGGCGCTCAGAAGTTTCTGGGAATCGGTCTGCACTTGAAATATTAACGTTCGATCAGGGGAGACAGGCAGTCGGCCCAACCATATCCGATCCGCCGGCAACCCAACCAAGAGACAGCCAACGGACCCACCGACAAGATGACTTGCTTGCCACCCAACAAGTACACAAGGAACTCCAATACCGAGCGAGGTAGCGCAGTGGTTAGCACAACGGACTCGCATTCGGGTGGACGACGGTTCAATCCTGCGTCCGGCCATCCTGATCTAGGTTTTCCGTGATTTCCATAAATCGCTCCAGGCAAATGCAGTGATGGTTCCTTTGAAAGGGCACGGCCGCCTTCCTCCCCCCCCCCCCCTTCCCTAATGACCGATGACCTCGCGGTTTGGTCTCTTCCCCCAAACAACCCAACCCAAGGAACTCCAATGCTAAAGCGTAAAAGGCGTAGCCACCCACAACCAAGTATGCATAAGCTGTCGAAAGTACACACACGTGTTGGACAGCGACAACACGGTGAGGAATGGACACAGCCTGAATGTTACGTCAGCGGCCATGGCATGTAACCGGAACGCTAACGGCCACAAGACAGAAAATTCCGCTGGTGCACTTGAACTTCAAATAACCAAAATACAGATGAATTCCACCGGATGGTGGCCAAACGTTAACCAACTCGAACACTCGCTGTTGCTCACGGGAATACCCCCAACAGCCAACCATGAAAACCAACGGCACAATGTGGACAGACTGGTTCCGGTAATTCAACCACCACTCAACTTTGATGTCCTGGGTCGGTAAGCCACGAACCTCGTAGCAATCGTAACAGCTTCCACACACTCCGACACTGCGTGGAGACGGCCAGCGTGCCCGGCCCACTGCGCCACGCAGAGATTTCCTAACTGATCCACACCAACCGAGCGACTGCCGCACACCGGCTAGCCGGAAACTATCAGCACCAGACCAAAGATAGTACAAGGTGCGAATATCGATGCGCACTGCTGCTGCCAAACGTAGAAAGAGGAAGAACCACGGCATAACCGCAATAGCCGCGGGAAACCAAACGCAGAGTAACAGTAACGGTTTAAACCAACGCATAAGCAGGGGCCAGCACGGCTAAGCGACTTTCGGCGGAATTACGATATGACGGGAAATTCAAATTGAAAAGCGTCCGGATTTAAGAGCCGCATCCTGTTGGTCGTACCACCGTGCTATAAGTGGTCTCCTTTACATTTGAACCATTCTTTCCTAAAATTCGCCTTTCCTACCACGGTTCTCACAAGCTCGTTCAGTCCCATATCGCTTTGCAACATTGTGCCCAGATATTTAAACGACTTGACTATGTCAAGCAGGACGCTAGTAATGCTGTATTCGACCATTAAAGATTTGATCTTCCTACTCATCGGCATTAACCTACATTTTTCCTCGTGTTCCACATTTAGGGGTAGCTGTCGGGCGACAGTCAGGTTGGTATTCCACTGCTGTCTGGGGTGTCTCCAGACACGCCTTCGCTGGTCATCGAGGCTCAGTTCGAAGTGGGACTCATCACTTCAGACAATTGTACTCCATTGAATGGGACTCCAGACCAAAGGAGTGTCTGGAGACATCCCGGACAGCGGTAAATCGACTGTCGCCCGCCATGAGACCTGCTACCAGGAGTGATTGTCTGTGGTGCCTTTTCGTTTCATTGCAGGGAATCTTTGGTTGTCAACCGCGGCACACATACAGCAGAGCGGTACGTCGATGATAGTCTATGGCCCGTATTGTTGTCGCTCATGGCGAGCCACCTTGGTCTTACATTTCAGCAAGACACGGCGAGAGTTTCTGCTGGTTGTCTTCCTACTTGCACAACTCTACGTCTGCCAGCACGGTTAACGGATCTCTCTCCACTTGCGAACGTTTGGAGTATTACAAGCGGGGCTCCCACACCAGGTCGGGGTTTTGCCGACCTAATACGCCAATCAGACGGAATTGGGCACGATATCCCTTAAAAGGATATCCAATAGATCTGTCGGTCAACGCTAAGCCGAATAATTGCTTGCATAAAGGCCAGATGTGGAAGAACGCGTTATTGAGTTTCTCGGTTTGTGAAGCTCTATCCCTTGAATAAGCTGTCTAACTTTTTTTTGTCTTAGGGTGTATACTGTGAAAATTAATAGTCTTATAACAATCCGTACGGGGTACGCCCGAAGTTACTTTAACGTCTGAAGACTTCTCTTCCTTGAGAAGGGCATGTTGTGGTCTCTTTGCTACAAATTCCTCGGCCCAATGACACAGTTGTTCTGGTAACCCGTACGATCGTATTCTCAATGTTTTGACCTCATATCTGCTGAACTATTCGTCATACAATGACTTAATTTTTTAGGTATATTAAGTAATATATGTGGATACTAATCTGCAAAATATGTAGCTAGTAGTAAAGAAGTAATAAACGGGAACCTCATGCCTAATGTTGCAGTTCTACTGGGCGAACAGTGAGCTGCTAGTAAGCTATAATTTTTCCTCTTCCCATATTTTGTGGATATCACAAAAAGTTTCGTAAAAGTTTGATATTGTGTTGGAAGGCGGTGTGTCCTCTCATACTCAGATATTGAGAGAATATAATCTGGATAATCTGGGCCATTGGTTATGCTGTCTAAAGATATGTTTGTAGCTGTAATACTTGTCCTGATGTATTAACCATTTAACCTAAGAAATTATTTAATTCAATCAGTAATGATATGAACGATGAAATGAATGTATGTGTGTCCGGAATAACATTGCATCAAACTACAGAGACACTGTAAAATACGGACACTGTCCTCCCGTATTTCCAGCCAAAGCAAGACAGTCTCACGAGCAAAAGGATGTCCCGCCCAGTGTGAGAATCATACAATTTGTGTGCGTGCACTATGGTAAGTAGACATTGTAGTATTTATGAAAGTTTGGGCCGGTCCTGGAAGGGTGCTCTGAAGGCCTTGGTTGTTAAGTTACCGCTCGCAATAAGTGGTAAATCCGGGTTCGAATCGTGATCCACAACCGAGCCAGGTGGCGCAATGGTTAGCACATTTTACTCTCATTCGGGAGGACGACGGTTCAACCCCGCGTCCGACCATCCTGATTTAGGTTTTCCGTGATTTCCCTAAATCGCTTTAGACAAATGACGGGATGGTTCCTGTGAAAGGGCACTGACGACTTCCTTCCTAATCCTACCTGAATCCGATGACACCGATAGCCTCGCAGTTTGGTCTCCTCCCCCAAATCAAACCAATCCTGATCCACAAATTTTCATGCGTTGCTAGGAAATTGTACGTATACCCGTTGTACATTAGTATCCACAAATTGCGAATACATTTTACAATTCAACACGGCTGTCAGTCATAAGCAGTGTCTAGATTAGATTAGATTAGATTAATACTAGTTCCATGGATCATGAATACGATATTTCGTAATGATGTGGAACGAGTCGAATTTTCCAATACATGACATAATTAGGTTAATTTAACAACATACTTAAGTTAATATAACAACTTTATTTTATTGTGTTTTTTTGTTTTTCTTTATTTTTATTTTTTTAATTTTTTTAATATTTTTTTTTCTTAATTTATATCTAAAAATTCCTCTATGGAGTAGAACGAGTTGTCATTCAGAAATTCTTTTAATTTCTTCTTAAATACTTGTTGGTTATCTGTCAGACTTTTGATACTATTTGGTAAGTGACCAAAGACTTTAGTGCCAGTATAATTCACCCCTTTCTGTGCCAAAGTTAGATTTAATCTTGAATAGTGAAGATCATCCTTTCTCCTAGTATTGTAGTTATGCACACTGCTATTACTTTTGAATTGGGTTTGGTTGTTAATAACAAATTTCATAAGAGAGTATATATACTGAGAAGCTACTGTGAATATCCCTAGATCCTTAAATAAATGTCTGCAGGATGATCTTGGGTGGACTCCAGCTATTATTCTGATTACACGCTTTTGTGCAATAAATACTTTATTCCTCAGTGATGAATTACCCCAAAATATGATGCCATATGAAAGCAATGAGTGAAAATAGGCGTAATAAGCTAATTTACTAAGATGTTTATCACCAAAATTTGCAATGACCCTTATTGCATAAGTAGCTGAACTCAAACGTTTCAGCAGATCATCAATGTGTTTCTTCCAATTTAATCTCTCATCAATGGACACACCTAAAAATTTGCAATATTCTACCTTAGCTATATGCTTCTGATTAAGGTCTATATTTATTAATGGCGTCATACCATTCACTGTATGGAACTGTATGTACTGTGTCTTATCAAAATTCAGTGAGAGTCCGTTTACAAGGAACCACTTAGTAATTTTCTGAAAGACGGTATTGACAATTTCATCAGTTAATTCTTGTTTGTCAGGTGTGATTACTATACTTGTATCATCAGCAAAGAGAACTAACTTTGCCTCTTCATGAATATAGAATGGCAAGTCATTAATATATAATAAGAACAACAAAGGACCCAAGACTGACCCTTGTGGAACCCCATTCTTGATAGTTCCCCAGTTTGAGGAATGTGCTGATCTTCGCATGTTACGAGAACTACTTATTTCTACTTTCTGCACTCTTCCAGTTAGGTACGAATTAAACCATTTGTGCACTGTCCCACTCATGCCACAATACTTGAGCTTGTCTAGCAGAATTTCATGATTTACACAGTCAAAAGCCTTTGAGAGATCACAAAAAATCCCAATGGGTGGTGTTCGGTTATTCAGATCATTCAAAATTTGACTGGTGAAAGCATATATGGCATTTTCTGTTGAAAAACCTTTCTGGAAACCAAACTGACATTTTGTTAGTACTTCATTTTTACAGATATGTGAAGCTACTCTTGAATACATTACTTTCTCAAAAATTTTGGATAAAGCTGTTAGAAGGGAGATTGGACGGTAATTGTTGACATCAGATCTATCCCCCTTTTTATGCAAAGGTATAACAATAGCATATTTCAGTCTATCAGGGAAAATGCCCTGTTCCAGAGAGCTATTACACAGGTGGCTGAGAATCTTACTCATCTGTTGAGAACAAGCTTTTAGTATTTTGCTGGAAATGCCATCAATTCCATGTGAGTTTTTGCTTTTAAGCAAGTTTATTATTTTCCTAATTTCAGAGGGAGAAGTGGGTGAGATTTCAATTGTATCAAATTGCTTAGGTATGGCCTCTTCCATTAACAGCCTAGCATCTTCTAATGAACACCTGGATCCTACTATATCCACAACATTTAGAAAATGATTATTAAAAATATTTTCAACTTCTGACTTTTTGTTCGTAAAGTTTTCATTCAATTTGATGGTAATACTGTCTTCCTCAGCTCTTGGTTGACCTGTTTCTCTTTTAATAATATTCCAAATTGTTTTAATTTTATTATCAGAGTTGCTGATTTCAGACATGATACACATACTCCTGGATTTTTTAATAACTTTTCTTAATATAACACAGTAGTTTTTATAATTTTTGATAGTTTCTGGGTCACTACTCTTTCTTGCTGTCAGATACATTTCCCTTTTCCGGTTACAAGATATTTTTATACCCTTAGTAAGCCATGGTTTGTTACAAGGTTTCTTACGAGTATATTTAATTATTTTCTTGGGGAAGCAGTTTTCAAATGCATTTACAAAAATGTCATGAAATAAATTATATTTTAAATTGGCATCAGGTTCACGGTACACCTCATCCCAGTCTAACTGCTGTAGGCTTTCCCTGAAATTTGCAATTGTTAAATCGTTGACTGAACGTACTACTCTTTAGGGCATGCATGCATGTCTGAAGGAACATTTCATCGAACTATTCAGACACTATAAAACCGACTCTCTCCTCCTGAGTTTTATCAGTATTGAAAATCAAAGTTCTGTCGCCCGTAGAAGCTCTTATACAGGCTATCGGCAACTGGGATCGTGCGCTATGGGGCAGGTAAGCCGTTTACTAATGTAGATGTCCATTGTCAACAGCAGTGTGACTTGCAGCCTCCATGGGCATGCTTCTATTCGTTGTGGTATTGAAGGAGATTATCTCAGTGTAACGTTTCTTGAAGTACGTGTAGCAACGTTAGTGTCAATGAGTTTCTTCATTCGGGTGTCACAAATCTATTACAATACATTCCCATTTTCCACCTTGGCTATATTAGGATCACAGTCATTTCATTCACACGTTCAGCTGATTTCGGCGATGTGACTTTTTCACTTGCTTACCCATAACCTCGGAATTTTACACAGCCACCTGTGTGGGGAGCATAAAACGTACGCCTCTCAGAAACCAAAACGGAATTTGTCAGTCCACGACAAGAAGCTACACCCTATTTCCTGTATTTAGCTCCGATGAAGTTCGTCCTCTTGACTTATATTGATGTCTAATACAGATACAAAAATAGACACTGCATAAAGTACAGATAGAGTTCCTAACGGAGTGACGTGACTGATTCGCTGGTCTCACAGTGTTTATAAACTTCAGTTAAGAGTAGTTAGGACTTAGCGAAATATAACTTGTTTAGAACATAAAAATGAAGTTGGATGTGTATTTCAGCTAACGTTGAGTTACATATTGAATTCCTTCTGTCAGCTGCCTCCAAGTCACACGTTCACCATCATGTTAACAGTCTTCGATGGCGGTAACTACGTCGAATGTATCTCACACACTACAATTGTCGGACAGTCAGACGCTTGACTTTCGATTGATTCAGTAGTAATTTTTGCCAAGAGATAATGCGTTATTTCTATATTTACAGATTCCTTTGTTTGGCACTCGTGCAGTGGTAGGAAATTACGGTTCCGGGAATGCGAACGGAAATGCGATCGCACGCTGGTGTGTCGCCGCAGATAGCTGCCGCTTCCGCACTGTTATCTCAGCGCACGGGAAATTGGGAAGCGGGCGCGCCCGATTTATTGGATGCAAATTGTTTTTATTCGCACGCACAGTAGTTGTTCCGCAAAATTACGCAGCCATCGTTGCGCGCTACTGTTTCCTTTTGTGATGTAATACGAGCACCGAACGCATCCGTGCTAATTTTGTCACTCGGGCTCCTTGGGCAATGAAACAGTCCAGTATGTGAGTGTGTGATAGTGGATTCTCGCTTAGGAGATATAAAGTCCTAGCAACATCAACGTTTATCTCATCTAAGGTTCTCAGGAGAATGGAGCGAGTTGATAATCACAGTAATTTAAGGGCTTAGATCAGGGTAGAAATTCTTTTAGCCTAAACTTCTTTATTGGGTGAAAAGTTCCTTAGAGAGCCCATTTTTAAGATTCATTCAAATAAAGTGTGCCATAAATATTAAAATATGTTAAAACCGCTATTTGCTGCATAAGGGTCTGTCGCATCCGAGCGCTAGAATGCAACAGTTGTAATGTTATAGCAGTCACCACCGGAGGAAGGGTCCTATTAGTCTTGGACAGTATCACAGACGCCATGTATCATGCTACTCTCAACAAGATTCGATTGGTAGCGGAAGCCAGTTAATCGATATAAGTTTTTCAAAATGAGAGCGTTTTGACATCGATGAAACTAAGGCCACGTATACGGTGCTGGTATATCTGGTCAAAGGTTTATTCAGTTTCAGCACTGAAAAAAAAATACTGTTTGAAATTTTAAACGCTTGCTTTATCAAAGCAAAATTTTTGAAGTTGGCGGGAGCTGTAACTCATGAGATCTACATGCAGAACACTATACCTTTTTATAACTTGTGAGTCGACGCTTTTCTGCTGTAGTAACTTCGGTTTTTGGGATGCATTTTAATTTCGATCTTGATGCGCGTTTTTATAGCAACTTTTCTTCGAAAAATCTGACTTTTATTTCAAATTATAGCCATTTAATAAACATTTTTTCGTAAAATTATAGCTACATACCACGTCAGACCGCATCATCAGTTTAAAGCAGTTTTTTTAAACTTAGTTCTAGTTTGAAAATTGTTGTTTTAAGAGCTTCACCACGCACTCTCACACTCGGCGAAGGTTTTTCCGTCGATATTGTACAGTATCATCTGGGTGTTAGTCTATCGCTTAAGAAATATACATAATATAATTTTAAGGGTGGATAATAAAAATGCAAAGTCAGTTTTGTAGTTTGTTCGTTATTTTATTTAAAAAAGTCAAGAATATCGCTTATTAAATCGAGCTTCACCTTGTCAACCCTATTAAGTGGAAGTTACCGTGTTTCACCTCCCTAAGCATAATTTTAAGTTAACAAACGCTTTTGGGATAAAAATAAATAAGGAAGATAATTAAAGCAAATCAGCTTCACTCATGACAGTGCTGCTAGTGACGTAAGCCGTCTACTCATTAAGAAACGAACATGGTTATCGGTTTCCTGTCCCTGGTGGTCCTAACATGTGAACCGTGTGCCTGAACATTGCGAGGGTGCATTAAAAAAATGGACTATGTAGGCCTATTCAATTTCCAGAGGCTGTAAAGGTTACTCAAACACAGTTTATTAATGCACGTTTTTCGAGGAGCCTTCAGCTGGATGACCGTCGACCTGTTACAACAAGAAACGGGATTCAGTCAACATAGTGACAGGTTTCCATTGAACAAAAGTCCAGTCTTGTTGGTACCGTATCCACTGCAATCATAATTAACGATGCAAACGCGTCAAAGAGGTATCCCGATCGTGTGGCCTGCTGCGGAGACCCGTGATCAACAATAATCTTTGATTGGAGTGTTCAAAAACACTTGTGCCTACATCATCGTTGTATTCTCGTCAGATCTGCCACAGACCGTCATCCACCCGGCTTCAGCCACACCCAGCTCTTCTTCCACACAGGACGTGCTTTTAGACTTAAGACGACAGCTGGAGGGTGCGCCAATTACACTACGGGCCATTAAAATTGCTACGCCAAGAAGAAATGCAGATGATAAACAAGTATTCATCGCACAAATATATCATACTAGAACTGATATGGGATTACATTTTCACGCAATTTGGGTGCATAGATCCTGAAACATCAGTACCCAGAACAACCACCTCTGGCCGTAATAACGGCCTTGATACGCCTGGGCATTGAGTCAAACAGAGCTTGGATGGCGTGTACAAGTACAGCTGCCCATGCAGCTTCAACACGATACCACAGTTCATCAAGAGTAGTGACTGGCGTATTGTGACGAGCCAGTTGCTCTGCCACCGTTGACCAGACGTTTTTAGTTGGTCAGATATCTGGAGAAAGTGCTGGCAAGGGCAGCAGTCGAAAATTTTCTGTATCCAGAGAGGCCCGTACAGGACTTGCAACATGCGGTCGCGCATTATCCTGCTCAAATGTAGTGCTTCGCAGGGACCAAAAAATGGTTCACATGGCTCTGAGCACTATGGGACTCAACTGCTATGGTCATCAGTCCCCTAGAACTTAGAACTACTTTAGCCTAACTAACCTACGGACATCACACACATCCATGCCCGAGGCAGGATTCGAACCTGCGACCGTTGCGGTCCGCAGGGATCGAATGAAGGGTAGAGCCACAGGTCGTAACACACCTGAAATGTAACGTCCACTGTTCAAAGTGCCGTCAATGCGAAACAGAGGTGACCGAGACGTGTAAACAATGGCACCCCATCCCATCAAGCCGGGTTGGCTCTGAGCACTATGCGACTTAACTTCTGAGGCCATCAGTCGCCTAGACCGTAGAACTAATTAAACCTAACCAACCTAAGGACATCACACACATCCATGGCCGAGGCAGGATTCGAACCTGCGACCATAGCGGTCCCTCGGTTCCAGATCAAGCATGGTGATACGCCAGTATGGCGATGACGAATACACGCTTCCAATGTGCGTACACCGCGATGTCGCCAAACACTGATGCGACCATCATAATGCTGTAAACAAAACTGGATTGATCCGAAAAAATGACGTTTTGCCATTCGTGCACCCAGGTTCGTCGTTGAGTACACCATCACAGGCGCTCCTGTCTGTGATGCAGCGTCAAGGGTAATCGCAGCCGTGGTCTCCGAGCTGATAGTCCATGCTGCTGCAGACGTCGTCGAACTGTTCGTGCAGAGGGTAGTTGTCTTGCAAACGTCCCCATCTGTTGACTCATAGATTGAGATGTGGCTGCACGATCCGTTACAGTCATGCGGATAAGATGCCTGTCATCTCGACTGCTAGTGATACGAGGCCGTTGGATCCAGCAAGGCGTTCCGTCTTACCCTCCTGAACCCACCGATTCCATATTCTGCTAACAGTCATTGGATCTCGACCAACGCGAGAAGCAATGTCGCGATACGATAAACCGCAATCGCGATAGGCTACAATCCGATCTTCATCAAAGTCGGAAACGTGATGGTATGCATTTCTCCTCCTTACACGAAGGATCACAACAACGTTTCACCAAGCAACGCCGGTCAACTGCTGTTCGTGAATGAGAAATCTATATCAAACTATCCTCATGTCAGCACGTTGTACGTGTCTCCATCGGCGCCAACCTTGTGTGAATACTCTGAAAAGCTAATAATTTGCATATCACAGCATCTTCTTCCTGTCGGTTAAATTTCGCGTCTGTAGCACGTCATCTTCGTGGTGTAGCAATTTTAATGGTCAGTAGTGTAGTACTCTTTCCATAACGAAGACAACTGACTATATTTTGAAATTCTTTGGTTCTAAATACCATTACTGTAATTATTATTCCCTGGTATTCTGTAGCAATAATACAACATCATACACAGAACTAACAGAACTGTTTTAGTTCAGTTCCGCCGCCATTTAATATACATTCATTAATATTCATGTTGGTCCCTTCAAAGTAGCTCTCTCAGATACAATACACTTGTGCGAACGCTTCATCCAATCCTCGAAGCACTTCCCATCAATATTTTTTGGTACAGCGGTGCAGTCAATCGTTGAAAATCTTCGTCCTTTGATAAGTATCTTCAGTTTTGAGAAGGAGAAAGCCGCAGGGGGCCAAATCCGGTGAATAAGGTGGCTGAGGCATGATTGACGTATTGTTTTTGGACAAAATTTCTCCCACAAGCAACGATGAATGTGCAGGTGCATTGTCGTGATGCAAGAGGGTGAACTGTTTTCCAAAATTCCGGACGTTTTTTGCGTTTTGTTTGTCGCCAACGGCGTACAACGTCAAGGTAATACTTCTTATTGTCCGTACAACCTTGAGGAAAAAAATTATGACGTACTATGCCACGGTAACTGAAATAAAACAGTGAGCAAAACTTTGAGATTTGATCGAACTTGGCGTGCTTGTATCGGTCTTGGCTCTCCGGGATGCTTCCATAGGGACGATTGGGCTTTCTTTTCGACGTCACAACCGGGTTGGGTTGTTTGGGGGAGGAGACCAGACAGCGAGGTCATCGGTCTCATCGTATTAGGGAAGGATGGGGAAGGATGTCGGCCGTGCCCTTCCAAAGGAACCATCCCGGCATTTGCCTGGAGCGATTTAGGGAAATCACGGAAAAACTAAATCAGGATGGCCGTACGCGGGATTGAACCGTTGTCCTCCCCAATGCGAGTCCAGTGTGCTAACCATCGACGTCACAACCGTAAACCCCTGTTTCTTCACCAGTTATGAGGTGTTTGAGCAAATCAGGATCATCACTGACGTCATTCAAGAGCTCCTGAGCGACAATCATACGACGTTTCTTCTGATCAAAATTGAGAAATTTTGGAACAAACTTCGCTGGCACACGCCTCATGCCCGAAACATCTGAATAAATTGCATGACACAAGCCGACCGATATGCCAAGGTCCTCAGAAACTTCTCTTACGGTAATCCGAAGATTTTTCCAAAACAATTTTCTTCACAGCTTCGACGTTATCATCTGTTGTTGACGTGGTGGGGCCTCCAGAGCGAGCTTCGTCATTGGCAATTTCTCGGCCATCTTGGAAGAGTTGTACCACTTGTAAACCATTTTCTTTTATTTAGGGTAGAATCACCGTATGCCACTGTCAACACATAATGTTTTAGAGCACTTTATTCCATTTTTCACACAAAATGTGATGCAAATTCTTTGCTCCACTTTTTATAATAATCGAAAATCGCCAAGGACACTAAAACACAACTAAACTTTCTATGTGTTAGAAACAAACGAAGGACGCTGTACACTTGAAACTGTGAAGATATGTTCGGGACATGTTGTAACACCATAGCTCTAAGCTCTACTGATTTATTTTGCTTTTGTTTCATTTAATATTACATCGTTAAGCTTCTGTAAATATTGTTTGATTGAACGATAACACAAAATTGTTTACTCCTTTCCTTGTTAAAACTTTGATGTCATGATTTGATTCTGTGCTGTATAGTGTATCTGTCATTTAAATGCTTTGTCCCATTTGGAGGGAACAAAACTTACTATATATGATTATAATTTTGTATGATTAATTTTTTGTAGAAATGTCAATATGTGTAAATGTTTTGTTATAATTAATGTATTTGGTTACTGTTATGTAAACTGCTGATCCTCACTTAGGGTTCTTAGTTAGTTTGTATGTAAATGGTGTAGTTGTTCCCCTCGGGAACGGAACCGTGTAGCGCGCGCAAATTGTGGTTGGCCTAGGTGGAAAAGGTGGAACTGATAGTCAGTCGGGGACGAGCCAGCAGTCGGGGACAAGCCATCAGTCGGTGTCGAGCTACGAGTCCGTGCACTGCCATGTAAAAGATGCATATTGTGTTGATTCCGAGAGAGGCTTTTCCTGCTTCTTTCCAAGGCCTCGGATGGATGGATAAATAGCTGGAACTATTCTGGAATTTGTATCTATCATCGCCACCAAGAAATGACAGAGTCCAGCAATTCTGCCTGCAATTCCACCTACCAACATGCAGTCGCCACCACATTGCGCAATCATTGCAACGTAATACTATAATGATGTACAGTGAAGGATCAGCTTAATGGATGTGCTAATGTGCTGAAATATAAGGTAATTTATATCTGAATTTATGTACCTACCTTGACTTTTCTCCTCATAACACCTCTCAGGATCCTGTCCGTTTGAACTAAAGTGATTACCGAGTGTCCTTACTGAAAGTACATTAAAACACAGTTTTCTAATTAATGCCCCCTTTGAACATAGTAAAGAGAAAGTTAAAGTTAATGTGGCAAGAGAGTGAGTTAAAGTTAATGATGCTTGCTGAAATAATTTTCCTAGTAAAACTGCTTATTAATGTGTTGTTGCCAACTTCAAATTAAAATTTCTCAAGACTGAGGCTTATAGAGTTTTGCTTAGTAAATGATCACATTACTGCCTGTTGTTAATCTTAGAAAGTGGGTCAGTATCTTACATTAATGTTAATTTTATGTCTCACGGTAGTAAAAGTGGAAAACTGCATAGTAGGAAATTACATACTCATGTTTGCTAAGTGATTGTCTATCTTGTGTATTAGAAGTGCATATTAATAGTAATGTTATAAAGACCATTCACTTTATGTAAGCCTGAAAGTAATAGGGTGTTTCGGTATTTCTTATAATTTTGCAAATAGTTTGTGCTGCTCCAGTTGTTAGCTTCAATCTTAAAATATATATGTGTGTCAAAGTTCATTTCACTCGCGTGTGGCCAAGTCTAGGTTGTGTTTGTCCGTTATAGTTACTTATACCTACTTTCTTAAACGAGAATGTTAATCATTCTCTTGCCTAGTTAGGCTGGCGACCGTTTTCTTTATACGTTAAACAGTGCAGATGTTAAACAGTGCAGATAGGCAAAAATCTTGTTTGTTACTGTTTAATTATTTACATAATTCTGACTTTCATTTCCGATAAGCCACCTCCGTTAGGAATAACACGGTCAACATAACAAAATTCCTCTCAGAGGGTAACACTGCTCTGTTGCTTTATACCATAATTGCTATAACAAAATAGTTTTATTTCAAAACCTGTTTCCAGCTTTAAGGTTATGGTGTAGCGGTAGCAGACAGGGAGTGTTATAATGTGTACCAACATACCAACGAGAGGAGCGATAATCCAATGTACGTTGCCGGCGCAATTTGGAAAGTCACGTTACTTTTTGAACAGCCCTCGTACACGGACATAAGAAATTGCAACATGAAGAAGAAGCTGCCCGACGTAAACGAAAGTTCATAGGCGTGTTTCTACACCTGAAGCATGATGATTATTCAGATTTCCCGCCAGTTGCATAAGAGTTGAGATAGGAGCTGGATGTTCCTTCTGCGTTATGGCAGAAAGGCTTGGCAGCGGCAGTGACGAGAATGGTCGGTCCCAAGATGACCGGTGTCCTGACAGCCACGTGGCACTACCGACGCGGAAGACCGTGGTGTTCGGCGTTTGGCTCTCTCGCATCGTACAGCATCGGCAGCAGCAATTTGAGCAGTACACAACAAACTGTTCCAAACCAATTACTTCGGGGAGAGCTCCTATCCAGACACCTTGCAGCGTGCATTCTATTAATCCAAAATCAGCGCCATTTACGACGTAAGTGGTATCAAGCGCGAGTTCATTGAAGGGCAGGGTAAAGGTCTGTTGTGTTTTCTGATGAAAGCTGGTTCAGGATCGGTACCAGTAATGGCCGTGTGCTGGTTAGGAGGACAGTTGAGGTTCTCCTACCAATCTCTCTGCTTACTTTGCACACTGAACCTACACCTGGTGTTATGGCATGGGGTTGTTGTTGTGGTCTTCAGTCCTGAGACTGGTTTGATGCAGCTCTCCATGCTACTCTATCCTGTGCAAGCTTCTTCATCTCCCAGTACCTACTGCAACCTACATCCTTCTGAATCTGCTTAGTGTATTCATCTCTTCGTCTCCCCCTACGATTTTTACCATCCACGCTGCCCTCCAATACTAAATTGGTGATCCCTTGATGCCTCAGAACATGTCCTACCAACCGATCCCTTCTTCTAGTCAAGTTGTGCCACAAACTCCTCTTCTCCCCAATCCTATTCAGTACCTCCTCATTAGTTATGTGATCTACCCATCTAATCTTCAGCATTCTTCTGTAGCACCACATTTCGAAAGCTTCTATTCTCTTCTTGTCCAAACTATTTTCCGTCCATGTTTCACTTCCATACATGGCTACACTCCATACAAATACTTTCAGAGATGACTTCCTGACACTTAAATCTATACTCGATGTTAACAAATTTCTCTTCTTCATAAACGCTTTCCTTGCCATTGCCAGTCTACATTTTATATCCTCTCTACTTCGACCATCATCAGTCATCAGTTATAGCTCCCCAAATAGCGAAACTCCTTTACTACTTTAAGTGTCTCATTTCCTAATCTAATACCCTCAACATCACCCGACTTAATTCGACTACATTCCATTATCCTCGTTTTGCTTTTGTTGATGTTCATCTTATATCCTCCCTTCAAGACACCATCCATTCCGTTCAACTGCTCTTCCAAGTCCTTTGCTGTCTCTGACAGAATTACAATGTCATCGGCGAACCTCAAAGTTTTTATTTCTTCACCATGCATTTTAATACCTACTCCGAATTTTTCTTTTGTTTCCTTTACTGCTTACTCAATATACAGATTGAATAACGTCGGGGAGAGGCTATAACCCTGTCTTACTCCCTTCCCAACCACTGCTTCCCTTTCATGTCCCTCGACTCTTATAACTGCCATCTGGTTTCTGTACAAATCGTAAATAGCCTTTCGCTCCCTGTATTTTACCCCTGCCACCTTTAGAGTTTGAAAGAGAGTATTCCAGTCAACATTGTCAAAAGCTTTCTCTAAGTCCACAAATGCTAGAAACGTAGGTTTGCCTTTCCTTAATCTTTCTTCTAAGATAAGTCGTAAGGTCAGTTTTGTCTCACGTGTTCCAGTATTTCTGCGGAATCCAAACTGATCTTCCCCGAGGTCGGCTTCTACTAGTTTTTCCATTCGTCTGTAAAGAATTCGTGTTAGTATTTTGCAGCTGTTTCTTTTTAAACTGATTGTTCGGTAATTCTCACATCTGTCAACACCTGCTTTCTTTGGGATTGGAATTATTACATTCTTCTTGAAGTCCGAGGGTATTTCGCCTGTTTCATGGTAGAGTTTTGTCAGGACTGGCTCTCCCAAGGCCGTCAGTAGTTCCAATGGAATGTTGTCTACTCCGGGGGCCTCGTTTCGACTCAGGTCTTTCAGTGCTCTGTCAAACTCTTCACGCAGTATCGTATCTCCCATTTCATCTTCATCTACATCCTCTTCCATTTCCATAATATTGTCCTCAAGTACATCGCCCTTGTATAGACCCTCTATATACTCCTTCCACCTTTCTGCTTTCCCTTCTGTGCTTAGAACTGGGTTTCCATCTGAACTCTTGATGTTCATACAAGTGGTTCTCTTATCTCCAAAGGTCTCTTTAATTTTCCTGTAGGCAGTATCTATCTTACCCCTAGTGAGATAAGCGTCTACATCCTTACATTTGTCCTCTAGCCATCCCTGCTTAGCCATTTTGCACTTCCTGTCGATCTCATTTTTGAGACATTTGTATTCCTTTTTGCCTGCTTCATTTACTGCATTTTTATATTTTCTCTTTTCATCAATTAAATTCAATATTTCTTCTGTTACCCAAGGATTTCTACTAGCCCTCGTCTTTTTACCTACTTGATCCTCTGCTGCCTTCACTACTTCATCCCTCAAAACTACCCATTCTTCTTCTACTGTATTTCTTTCCCCCATTCCTGTCAATTGTTCCCTGGTGTGTGATTTCGTATTACAAGACCACTCTCGTGGTTACCCCATGTATCTTGACTGGAAATTTATACGTCAGTCTGGTGGTTCAACCTGTTGTGCTGCCAATCATGAACAGCATTCTAGGGGCTGTTTCCCAACAGGATGACGCTCGTCCATATACCGCTGTTGTAATCCAGCTTGTTCTTCAGAGTGTCGACATGTTCCCTTTGGCGTGCTTCGATCACCAGATCTGTCTCCAATCGAGCACATGAGGGACAGCATTGGACGACAACTCCAAGATTATCCACAAACAGCACTAACCGACCTGTACTGACCGACCATGTGCAATGGTATGGAACTCCATCTCACAAACCAACTCCGAAACCTGCATGTCACTTGGTACGCTCGTTAGGACGCTTGAATTCAACATTCTGGCGGTTACACAGGTTATTAATATATCAGCATTTCACATTTACAATGACTTATCTCGCACTTACATAATCCTGTGCTCCTGCAACGTTAATCACAGTAATATGTTCCCTAGACAAATGTATTCCTGAAATATCGTTACTCTACATTAATTATTATATGGTAATGCGATCTATTTTTCCGTCAGGATATACAATTATATGTCTGATCATATTACGAAAATATTTCAGAGTCTGTGCTGTTGTCCTGGCAGTATGACAAGAGTACATATGTATTACTACTGTCACTGACGAAAAAATAGAAATTATTTCCGTGGTGCCTGGAATGTTTGACCTTATTCTGGGCATATTTGGACCCATTTCATTTTGGCAGATCTAGTTTACGAGGTGTTAATGACCTTTTCTTGTAGAGGAAGGCCTGGTAGCCACGGACATGTAAATGAATTGCAGAGAAAAATACAACAAACAAATCTGCCTTCATATTAATCTTAACATCACTCAAAGAACTCCTTTAGTGGGACTGATAACCTCAGTAGTTAAGTCCCATAGTGCTCAGAGCCAGCCACTCCTTTAGTCATATTTATTTAAAAAAATAGTAATCATATAAATTTTTTTAACGAATTATATTGAAAATACCTGTGGCTTTAGATTTTTTGGCAACGCAAAAGAACCAGGCATAATGTTCATTGATATATCAGTTATTTCTCGGTCTCACGGATACCACAATAACAATAAATTTCTGAACACACAGCATTCACGGACCCAGTCTATGGATTCACATCATTGAATTCAGTCTTCTTCAATTCTCCACAAGTGATGTATTCAGCCTCTTTTCCTTGATCTTCTTCAGAGAGGCTCTGAGTGTTTCTCTCTGTCTTCGGCAGCCTTTTAGTGGCTTTATTTCTTCGTTTTTTCGGTTTCCCCTTTTATTTCGATCACGGAGATGAAAAACGGGCTGGTGAACGCTGATTGATAATATTTTATTTATAAGAAACTTTTCACACACCATCTGTCATCAATTAGGGTAATAAAACGATCTCAACAAACATTTCAGGGGGGAATAATAAATTCCTGAGAATTTGAACCCATTTTGTGCTACGTCAAGCGTAGCTGCTCGGCTAAGGGATTCGTTCATAAGGGCAGCAATATAACTATCAGTGGCTCTAGTCGTAAGATTTTGTTTTATGCAAGATGAATTTCCATTTAAAAACACAGTTTAAAAAAACCTTTTATAGAATGTCTCATGCAACGACTGTAACTGATGGGTTGCATGCAGTTATGTGTTCAGCATGTGAATGTGATCCAGAATGAAATTTTCACTCTGAAGTGGAGTGTGCGCTGATGTGAAACTTCGTGGCAGATTAAAACTATGTGCCGCACCGAGACTGGAACTCGGGACTTTTGCCTTTCGCGGGCAAGTGCTCTACCTATTGAGCTACCCAAGCACGACGTACGACGCGTCCTCACAGTTTCACTTCTGCCAGTATCTCGTCTCCTACCTTCCAAACTTCACAGAAGTGCTGAACTAGCACTCCTGGAAGAAAGGATATTGCGGAGACATGGCTTAGCCACAGCCTGGGGGATGTTGTACCTACGTAAAACTTAGATTCAAAAGAACACATAAAAAATGTAACTGGGAAGGCGACGCAAAGACTGTGTTTTATTGGCAGAACACTTAGAAGACTCAATAGGTCTACTAAAAAGACAACCTAAACCACGCTTGTCCTCTTTCTGAGTAGCACTGAACGAAGTGCGACCCTTACTAGACATGATTAACGGATTACATCGTGAAATAGGGGAGAGAGCGTCACTGAAATGATTTGGGGTGGACATCATTGAAACATAGGTGTTTCTCTTTGCTCCGGAAACTTCTCAAGAAATTTCAATCGCCAACTTTCCCCTCCAAAAAGCGAAAATATTTCGTTGACGCCGACGATCGTCATAGTAAAATAAGGAAAATCAGAACTGGCGCAGAAAGATACAAGTGTTCGTTTTTTCTGCGGATTGTTCGGGAGTGGAAAAATAGAAACACTTAATGTGTTTATGACTAATTATAATTATTGTGCGCAATATTTTGTGCACTTTGTAATACCAGGAAGGTTTAAGATAAATTATTCTTATCATCTAACTAACTAAATACACTCACCTATTTCCGCATTCCAGTTTTGCGTGCGTTCTGAATATTTCATTGGTTTGACTTTTCACTCGTTCACAGTCAGTCTGGAACCGCACGACCGCTACGGTCGCAGGTTCGAATCCTGCCTCGGGCATGGATGTGTGTGATGTCCTTAGGTCATCTGCTGATTCTCTATGTCTATGTGTTGCGCGATAATTTTCCAAAGCTCCCAGAGTGACTCTGTTATACCCCTCCCCTACAGAAGGCAGCACGCATGTTTCCTTTTAATCATTTTTTGTCAATAGTAGCGAAAGCAGACCTCCTTCAAGATCACTATACGGTTCTGTGTTTACTTTACCAACAAATTTGGTGCAAAATTTCTGCTTTCAGTAAAATACAATCTCTTTCTTTTTCAAATCCTAGATTAATAAAGATTTTAGTGATGTTTCATCATCATCATCAGCGTGTTTCCCTTTATTTTTCTTCTTTTTGTTCATATCGCTTTCTGAATTCTGGAGCATAGCTGCCAATTCAGTGTAGTTTGTACTTTTTGTTGTTAGTGACTGCAGTTCTCACCTTGTCAAAACTGTACGATTTCACAGAGATTTGACAGTGTCAAAACTAAAACCGCCACTCAAAACTTTACTGCCTGTGACAGACACCAGCATCAGCGCAGAACGCTACCGCTTCCAGCTGAGTTTTCTATGAGGAGAAAATCTGGAAATGTCCTTTGTTGGCTTGAATAACATCTCGGGAACCATTACATTCATTGTAAACATGAAACTCAACTTCAGTTTCCTGGAATACGGCTCTCCCACGCGACGCAGTCGAACTGACTTCATATAATAAACCTGATATTCAGGTATTACGTCCCTATAGCGAAGTGCATTACGAGGAACGACAATATGTTACCGGCGACGTGAGTGGAAGCACGGGAACTAAAATTAAAAGCGTGGACTATGCAGAGCCACTCATGGATAACTTCTCATAAATCCGGCTGAGGACCACAGAGCACCACAAACACGACGTCATAAATTCCGAGAAAGAGCAGGACAACAAAGTCCACGGGAAGATAAAATCAGCGTACCTCCTCCCTCACTTAGAGGTAATTTATTGTCGGCTTTGTGGCAACCGGCAAAAGGGGGAGAGATACGAGAGCGCAGGAGTTTAATAAAACGCAAAACTTTGTTTCCGGGCGCACTTTGAATAATCAGAAATTAGAATGCTTACTCGCGAGTTTAACAGAGTAGATCGAGCGACTCTCCGTACAATGTCGAAGTTCCAACCGTTGTTATAACAATCTTCAGATAACCACTGCTTCACGAATAAGTTATTAGTTCGCAGTTTTTCGTATACAGAATTTTTTAACTCAGTGTGTGGTCACTGCTATATAGATTTCTGTGAAGTAGCATTTAGTCGGTGAAATAAAGTGTATCTGAAAGTTTTGTAACAAGCATACATTGACGAGCTAAAACTTTATGACCAACTGCTTAATAGGTTGTCTGACCGGATTTAGAACGAAATACACTCATGCTCATAAATTAAGGATAATGCTGATACGTGGTGGAACAACGCTCTGATGGGCGGTTTGCACCTATAAATCACCTCGAGGTATGACCATGCGGTGCAGTTGACCTGCGGTCGTCGCACGGTAGCGCTGGCAGCAGTCAACATACGCAGAGGTGTGTTGGTGCAAGTCAGAGTACGGTGCAGTGAGTACGTTTGCAGACGTTTTCAGATGTGCTAATGGTGACTGTGTGTTGAAAATGACTCAAAGATCACATAGTGATCATATTGATGACGTTATGAGGGGTAGAATACTAGGGCGACTGGAGGAACGCCAAACACAGCAGGTCGTAGAATGGGCCCTCCATGTACCACAAAGTGTGATCTCAAGATTATGGCAACGATTCCAGCTGAAAGGAAACGTGTCCAGGCGCTTCGGTACGGGACGTCCACAGTATACAACACCAAAAAAGACCGATATCTCACCATCAGTGCCCGCAGACGGCCACGGAGTACTGTAGGTAGCCTTGTTTGGGACCTTACCGCAGCCATTGGAGCAGTTGACTCAAGACACACAGTTTACAGACGACTGAAGAGACATGGTTTATTCGCCCGAAGACCTGCAAGGTGCATTCCACTGACCCCTGATCACAGAAGAGCCCGTAATGCCTGGCGTCAAGAACACGGTGCATGGTCATTGGAACAATGGCCCCAGATTATGTTCACGGGCGAGTCCAGGTATTGTCTGAGCAGTGATTCAAATGGCTCTGAGCACTATGGGACTCAACTGCTGTGGTCATAAGTCCCCTAGAACTGAGAACTACTTAAACCTAACTAACCTAAGGACATCACACACATCCATGCCCGAGGCAGGATTCGAACCTGCGACCGTAGCGGTCGTGCGGTTCCAGACTGTAGCGCCTTTAACCGCTCGGCCACTCCGGCCGGCCTGAACAGTGATTCTCGCACGGTTTTCATCTGGCATGAACCAGTAACCAGATACCAATCCCTTAATGTCCATAAGAGAGACCTGTATGGAGGTCGTGGTTTGATGGTGTAGGAAGGTGGGATTATGATTGGTGGACGTACACCCCTGCATGTCTTTGACAGAGGAACTGTAACAGGTCAGGTGTATCGGGACGTCATTTAGCACCAGTATGTCATCCTTTTCAGGGGTGCAATGGGTCCCACCTTTTTCCTGATGGATAATGACGCACGGCCCCACCGAGCTGCCATCGTGGAGGAGTACCTTGAAACAGAAGATATCAGGCGGATGGAGTGGCCTGCCTGTTCTCCAGACTTAAGCCCCATCGAGCACGTCTGGGATGCTCTCGGTCGACGTATCGCTGCACGTCTTCAAACCCCTAGGACACTTCAGGAGCTCCGACAGGCACTGGTGCAAGAATGGGAGGCTATACCCCAGCAGCTGCTCGACCACCTTATCCAGAGTATGCCAACCTGTTATGCGGCTTGTGTACGTGTGCATTGTGATCATATGTCATACTGATATCGGGCTACATGTGCAGGGAACAGTGGCGTTTTGCAGCACATGTTTTTCGGGACGGTTTTCTCAACTTATCACCAATACCGTGGACTTACAGATCTGTGTCGAGTACGTTTCCTATGTGCCTATGCTATTAGCTCCAGTTTTGGTTAGTGCCACGTTGTGTGGCACCACATTCTGCAATTATCCTTAATTCATGAGCATGAGTGTACATCACTGATTCTGCGTAGCACTTATCCGTCAGTTTGGTAGGTACGCCGCATTAGGCGTCTACGAACAGGTCATACAATTTGTCTAAGTATCGGGCCGCTGATTTGTGTAGGCGGCGTAGGCACACAGGGCTTCATAGGATATACATCAGGAGAATTTGTTGGTCGCCGAGGCATCAAAGTCAGTTCACTCCAATGCTCCTCAAACTACTGTAGCACTGTTATGGCTCCGAGACACCGACAATTACACTGCTGAAAGATGACACCGCCGTCAGGGAGCACACCAAGCAAGATGGGATGCAGGCGGTTCGCAGCTGCCACCGTGTCTTCGATTACTACCGCAGGTGCTACGCTTGTGCAGGAGAATGTCTTCCGTTGCATAGCACTGCTCCCACCAGCCTCCGTCCGTGGCGCTCTTCACGTTTGGATCCGCCGTCCACTTCGATGACGGCGTTTGTGGAGACGATCGTCCATCTAGTGTAGTGATTGATTCAGCCGAAGAGCCAACACGTTTCCGTTGATCGACGGTCGAATCCCGATGGTCGCGTGTCCACTGCAATAGTAACTGAGATGACGTTGGGTCACCATGAGAACACCTTGGGGTGGTCCGTTGCGGAGCTCTATGTTTAACAATGGACAATGAACGGTGCGCTCCCGAACACTTGTGCGTGCACCAGAGTTGTACCGTTTCGGCAGAGATGCCACAGGTCACCATCTGTTTTACTTTATAGAGCAGACAAGCCTTGGAATCCCATGTTCTGTGAAGAGTCGTTAACGTCCAACAATTTAGCGCCTAGAGGTAGTTTCACTGTTCTACGTTTTTCCGCAGATGCTCACTACAGTAGCACGCGAACATTCGACCTGCTCCGCTGTTTCCGAGGTACTCTCCACAGTGTCTGCTTTATCAAAGTTGCTTTCCTCAATAGATTTCCCCATTCACAGCCCACATCTTAGCTAGGGTGATGCCCCGTCCGTATCTGCTTCGCTTACATGCTTTTGTACAGCGTCACGTTCGCGCAACTCCACCCGACGGCATCCAACGTTGCGATGGGCAGTGGTCAGAATGTTTTGGCTTATCGGTGTTTGTCACAGTGGTCAAGCCTGGATACCCTTATCTGATTGGACTAGCTGAAGACATAGGGTATACTAAGATAACGACAGCAAGAAAGCGTAACAGGAATATTGAGAGCATCTCTTCTTGCGGTGAAAATAAGAAACGTGTCAAACATGTCGCGGAAACCTAGGCAGACGTTGTTATGAAACGGTTTCAGAGAAATATCTACAGTAATACAGAGCGTTTCGAACGGTCCGTTATGTATCACTTACAGTTTATTTATTCCTTTTCCATGCGATCATTGTACACGGAAAGAAACTGTGTTGCCATGCATCCTTTATTGTGTGTTTGACAGGAACTGTGTGTCAACTGTCGTCAATCCATTGGTGTAGTTAGTTATTTCTGTTGAATGTGATTTTTGAAATTTAGTAAGAAGTTTTGTGATTTGTTTTCTGCTTGTTTATTTGGCTGCCACACTAACAGGACGAGTACAGCATCGAGTGTGGTGATCGTCAAAATTCGCTTTTAATAGTTCGATTGCCATTTATTGTAGTCGAATGAGACACGCAATAGGCGGGATTTGTCTACATAATTGACGTTGCGTAGCTGTATTGGAACAAAAGATAATGTGACAAACCATAGCGCCGAAAGAGAGGCACAGTCAAAATTTTCTTTCAGCGTGATGTCATAATTCTACCCTAAGTGATTAACGCCGAAGGGCTGTTTTGTTTTGTACTGCCACAAAAATCCTCGTCGGTTTAGGAGCTAAGCAGCCTGTACATGTTAAATTATCACTGCCAAAGGAATCTGTTGACATGTTCAGGTTACTTAAGTAGCTCCTAAACACATGAGTTACTTTCTTGTAAGGACAGATCTGGAAATTGTCGGTTGGCTTCCACCTCCGCCAACTAAAATATTTAAAAGATTTACCATATTGAAGTTTGTAACTGTCCTAGATTAATGTTGAGAGCGGCGTAGCAGAAGATGTGGATCAGTATAATTTTAGAAAACGGATGTTCCACATCGCCATTTAATTACCGGTCTATGCTGTACGATTGAGCTAAACATATTGAGATAAACATGTGAACGGATGAATTAATAGAGAATAAACAAATCAGTAACCCAAAATAAGTTCGTATATCAAGAATTATTTACAACTACAGCACACCACGCTTACATTATGATAGTATTAAGCAGAAATACAAATGCGAACAGCCAGGCTTCTCCTAGCTGCTCTCTAAAAAAATTGAAGGGAGCACCGTCTTTTATTACGCAGATAACACAGGTATGAACATCGGCTCTTTGGCTGCAAAATTTTACCCAAAAACCTTTTTTTTTAGAAAGGGTATTTTAAGACGTGTATTATATAATTGCATGACAGTAATGGATTTACCCACACCAGACAACTAAATAAAATACCATAAAAGACAGGAAAGCTCAATCAAGATGGCCGAACGGGAATCTAATCAAACTTGAGTTTACTTTCTTAACCACTGAAGTGATTTTGTCTGCTATTCTACACCAGTGAACGAATAGATACATGTTTCAGTCGGGAAGCGACGCTGATCATGTTTTGTAGTTGTTATTTTACTACAGCTTGTAACGTAACGTAAAGGTTCTCTGAATAACTTTGCCCGTTGTTTGAAAAGAGGTTTAGGCCCATCTAAATTTTAGGGAACAATCCCTTCACAGATTAGGTTCATAAAGGTCGCAAAGGATAACGCAATGACTTATTATGGGGCAGTCAGAGATAACTAAGTTCCGTTAGCTACATTTGTGCCAAGAGCTACGTATTTTAGTAGCATAATCATGAATGAAACAAATGTGATAGAGGTACTGAAAAGGCATAAATTAAACGAGCACGAAAATAGCTTCAAATGATGAAATATTTATTTTGGCTGAGATTTCGCATGATAACAGTAGTCTTTTGTATTTAATAGGTAGACAAAACATTCTTGGTACATTTATATAAACGGACCTATGGCTTCACGTTCGCCTTAATCTGGCGAGTCCTGTGGAGTGGGGAAATCTGGGGAGCATGTGGTCACTGCTCATTTTCGAAACACAAACACTCACATGCACAAAATCCACATGCCGAACAAAATGTTGATAGCATTTTTTGTAAGAAGTGTTGTATGTACCTCGTGGTTGGCATCGAGCAGGATTTTGGGTGGCTGCATACCTTTGCGTGAAGCGCCTCGAATGAAATCGATTCATTCTTTGCCAAATGTACGCTCGATACAATTTTACTGATAATTTAAAAGTCCACCACAAATAAAATAATATGCCAAGCCGAAATTGTTAAGGCTTGGGCTACGATTTGAATCTAGGGACCGCGTGGTCACGACTAACGGATATCATCTTATTACGGCACTGATTAACTGAACCAAAATTGTAACCAGAACCTAAATGGTAATTCAAAATAGCTAGGAGACGCAATTGTTGAGATTAGAAATTATTAACACATTCAAATACCTTTTGTCCTTCGTTCGACGCAAACGTTCTGAAGCAACGTCTGGTCGCTTACCTGTCTTCCGAACTACTACGTAACGGTCGCGTGGAGCCCTATCCGAACCACCCAAGGTGGTGGAGGAGGCCCATGACCAACCTCTGCTACAAAATTGTTTTTGCTTTACTGATCTTTGGCCAAGCCCTCCTGTTCCTGCTCTCTGCCTTCCACAGCCACCGTTTAAGTTGGTAGAAGATAAGGAAACCCACAACTTCTCTGGTCGGCTACGTCATTTAATTCATTGACGCTTAACCACACACTTTCAGGAAGGGAGAGAAATGTAAATCAGGACACAACGCATGCTGATATCATTGGAAAGAAATGTGTCAACCCATTTTGTTTTTACAGGCGTGCAGTTGTCTGAGCATTGATTACTTACTTGCCTAAAGATTGATTTAATTTTGCAATATTATATGTCAGATAGTATGGAGATTTGTTTTTACACTCATTTTTAGTCATGTAACGACACCTGTTGTGGTGTCACCAGCTATACAGGGATGAGAGACAGCTTTTCTCTCGGTCACCATTGTCTGTTGGTCATTCTTTTATTCCTGTTGCCTGTTTTGAGTATCTCGATCTGTACAAAAATAATATAACAGAAAGATACTAGAACCTAGCAGGGAATGACAGAAAACAATTACAGTAGAATTATTAAACATTTTCTGTTTATGATACGACATGACTGCTGAACCCAGAGTTTTGTGAATGGCAATTTTCTTCATAGATCTCTTTGTAGCTGACACAGAAATGGGTCTAGAACCTTGTGAGGAGACAGATGCCTGCTCTTCGAGATGCCAAAAAATGTTATTTCTGATTAAGGAAAGAGTGAGCTCGAATAAAATCACCATTTTTTTCCAATGAAAGGAGAAAATTGGTTGTCATAAGAAATGTTTCTCTCTCGCTCGAATTCCAGATATTCTCCGTGGCAGTGATAATAAAAAAGAATAGTGCGGAACCAAATCCCGGCAATACGTTTCGTTACCGCCTTTTCCAATGCTGAGATTCCGAATTCAAGAAGACTGACCTGACGAATACATCACCGAGGCGCCGTATTTCACGCCGGCCTCGGCCCGCGCTTCCGGACTGTGATAGCTGCCGTCAGTCCGGCCCGCTTTCGCAGGTATCGGGGGAAATGGAATATAAATTCGCGCTTTGACGTATTCGGCCCGGTAGCCAGGTGCGTCCCGCCCGCGGGGGAAGCGAGGCCCTGCAGGAATTATACGGGCAGCGGCGGCTGCGCTGTGCGCACACGTCACTCGCCGAGTTACGGCCCCGAGTACGTCACTCGGCTGCAGCGCGAGTGATGCGGCTGTCGACCTCCTCCGGGAGAGGCAGTGCATCTGCCGCGCGTGTCCTCCGGCAGATTTCAATCAAGCATGCAAATTCGGGCCGCGGTGCAGTTATAACGGGCCGCCGGCTCTCTGCGAAGCATACGTGTAGTACGCGATGGAACAGTGACACCAAATGCGTGTCCCCTGAGTCTTTCGCGGAAGCATGTCTGAATAAGATGTCGTCGGTCTCCAAACCGCGTCAGTTTGAATAAAATTCTCGTGCGTTCAAGAGCTGTCTTCATCACCGGCGTCATGGAAAATGGTTCAAATGGCTCTGAGCACTATGGGACTTAACATCTGAGGTCATCAGTCCCCTAGAACTTAGAACTACTTAAACCTAACTAACCTAAGGACATCACACACATCCATGGCCGAGTGAGGATTCGAACCTGCGACCGTAGCGGTCGCGCGGTTCCAGACTGAAGCGCCTAGAACCGCTCGGCTACTCCGGCCGGCGGCGTTATGGAAATACGCTTCTAAAGATGATGGTGAAATCTCGACAATTTTATTCAAACTGACGCTGGACGAAGACCGAGGAGCTTATTCACTAGCAGCATGCTTAGCACCGAGTATACTTTCTTTATTTAATTATTTATTAAAGTGTTCAGATTAGAGATTTAAGGCCGTCGAGGTTGCTTTAAATATGATTGTTTCATAAATACTAATGAAATTGTAAGTAGGCTGTTTAGGTTTTTATGTTGGTAACGCCACGTAGTGCTCTGTACGAATATCACTGACTGTGCTGTGTGCAGTCTGTGGCTGGTTTGCATTGTTGGAATATTCTAGTCTTGGGCAATTGGATGTGAACAGCGCGTAGCGTTGCGCAGTTGGAGGTGAGCCGCCAGCAGTTGTGGACGTGGGGAGAGAGATGGCGGAGTTTTGAGAGCGGGTGATTTGGACGTGTGTCCATCAGAAAAAGTAAATTTGTAAGACTGGGTGTCATGAACTGATATATATACATATTGATTTTCGAACACTATTAAGGTAAATACATTGTTTGTTCGCTATCAAAATCTTTCATTTTCTAAGTATGACTATCAGCAGATAGTGCCTTCAGTAGTTAGAATCTTTTATTTAGCTGGCAGTACTGGCGCTCGCTGTAGTGCAGTAGTTCGAATAACGAAGATTTTTGTGAGGTAAGTGATTCATGAAAGGTATAAGTTATTGTTAGTCTGGCCCATTCTTTTGTAGATATTATTGAAAGTCAGATTGCGTTACGCTAAAAATATTGTGTGTCAGTTTAGTGTTCATCAGAATAAGTAAAGAGCGAAATGTCTGAGTACGTTCAGTTCTGCTCAACTGTTTGAAAATCAAATAATGTAAGAGGTTTATCAGCACAGTAATTCATAAATTTTTCCATATTAGAAATATTCCAACAATGCAAACCAGCCACAGACTGCACAGAGCACAGCCAGTGATTTTCATACAGAGCGCTACGTGGCGTTACCAACATAAAAACCTAAACAGTCTACCTACAAAATGATAGTAATAGAATTAAAAATGATGCCAATTTGTCTAATGCCAATTGAAATAATTAAAAAGTGGAAATGTGAAAGATTTTAAACATTGCTGCAACAGCAACTGTTGAAATTCTTCACGAAAAGGATGACAGCCAAAACAGTTGCCGGATAAAAATTTATTAAAATTCTTTACCAAGGTTTCGGTATATATAAATAAACCCTCATTAGAAGTAAAAAATCTAAAATTACATCATGCAATGGAGGTTTGGCACAATTGGTTTATTAATCCCCATTGCATGATGTAATTTTCGATTTTTTACTTCTGATGAAGGTATATTTATATATACCTAAAACTTGGTCAAGAATTTTAATAAATTTTTATCCTGCAAATATTTTGGCTGTCATCCTTTATCGTGAAGGAAATGTGAAACCTTCTAAGTGACATTTCTTCACAAAACACATTTCTAGTACTATTGTACGTAACTACACTTTTTCCAGACGCAAAAATCGTGTAAAAAATGTTTCAAATAGCCATCGTCTTTGAGATAAGCACTGCTTCCTTCAGGAGCTCCAAGAGGCATGAGCCAAGGTGCCTCCATTTAGTCCAAATGTGTGTGAATTCCCAAGGGACCAGACTGCTGAGGTCTTCGGTCCCTAGACTTACACATTACTTAAACTAACTTACACTAAGAACAACACACACACCCATGCCCGAGGAAGGACTCGAACCTCCGATGGGAATGGCCGCGCAATCCGTTACATCGTGCCTCTAACCACGCGGCCACTCTACGCGGCCTTCCCTTTAGTTCATTGATCAGTTTGTGTCGAAGGCAAAGTGCATTTAAGTTTTTGTTTTCTTTCAGTGAAACGTCTTTGTGACTGAAGGAGACAAAGAGTTCAAAAACAGTAAAAAAAGCTTGAAGATTGGAACAGACAAAACATCTTGTGTCTGGGAAATATTATGTAAAGGGAGAGAAGGGAGACATAATTAGTGATAATCAGTCAAACAACAATGAGTTAGTAGGTCTTATCAGTGATTCAATCACATAAACCTTCTGGTTTTACTTCAGTCAGCTAACATAGAAGTAGTGTTCGGGATCGTACTTTTAACGTTTCAACTCATTTACCATTACGATTACCGGGGCAGTTTCTACAGCATGATTTATGTGACTGTTTTAGGCTTCCTGAAAGTCTAGTTATAAATGAAATGATATTCCGTTTACTGCAAACTCAAATATCTGAACGATGGTCACGGAATAAAAGAGGAAAACGGCCTATATAAAAAACGAAATATGAAAAATGACCTTTGTTGACTACAGTTCCACTAGTTAGAATATTACTGCCGTATTTCTCTACTTGTGTTACCGTAAATAAAAGGTATTACTTCGTATTAATTGCTCTAGAAACGAATACTTCGTTATCGGCATTTAAAATCAGGCATTTTTCTGGCATGGCACCTAGAAAGTTCTTGACAATGTTTTTTATTTTCTAAGTTGTCTCATTACATTGGAAAATAACGTTGGCAGCATAATACTGTGGTATCAGAATAGCTTTTGAATTTTTACCGTAAATTCAAGTTCAAAAAGAGATATATCCTTTTCTGAGTCTGGTGACAAATGTGAGATTTGGCTCTTATAAGGTTTGACATTTCTACTTTTCACTTATATTTCATAATATTCTTCTCTCTCACACTGTCTTCGAATACGGGCTCCGAACTATTAGGTTTCCCTTTTTCCATTTTCTCAGGTCTAGGATAGTTTTTCGGTTTTAAATTATATTTTTTTATGTTTCAAATTGACATGTGTGGATAGCGTTCCTTCTCTTGTTCAGCTCCTTTCTTTCTCCCTTCTCGCATTTCCTGTGTTCCTCTGTATCCTCCCATTTATATCGTTCTCTCGTATCCGTAATGTAATGGTTGGCTTTCTGGCAGTAAAAAAAGATCTGCATCTTATGTAGTATGCTATAAATTCGAGAAAGCCAGTGACTGTAAGAATATTAGGTTCATTCATATTTAGAAACGAATTCGGTTGCCAGTCACTTCGTAAAGTACGTTTCATTTTTATAAGATTGATAAGTTTTTTTCAAAGTGTTTCGCTTTGCAGTCGGAAATTCGGAACAAAAAGTAATGCTCACGTAGCTAACAAATAACAGATAAACTTGACGTTCACATATGGAAGTAAATGTGCAAGAACAAGAACTTGACTGTGGTGACACATTCTCGAAACACGTCGTACTGGTGCCGTGAAATTTATCAGAAACACAGGCTGCAGAGTGGAAGTTGCTGTGCGTTGTGAAGGAGTAATTATAATCTGGTACTGATACCATTTATTAACAATGCTACTATCATATGCTAATTATTCCAAAACAATTATTTTAAAAGTGTAAAATAATTATAAAATGTCTTACTGTTTCCAAGTCATTAATAATAACATCCAAAACAATAATACAAACGACATTCTGATAGAGAAAGAGTGTTCCTAATAGTACGCTTATAGTGGAACTAAATCACTGTTTAACCTGTCTTACAGAGCCTCATAATTCATCAAAAGAGCTGAAAAAGCATTGTGCATTACGTGTTACTTATTCGTTGGTTATACTATCTGGAGTAGTACGACTATGAGCATAGACTTGAAGGTCTTCCAAAATGTTCAAATCCATGCCTTTTGGTTCAAGGTATAGAATATTTAAACTACTTTCAACAGGACATAACTGGTGGTCATCGTCCTCAAACGACAGCCTAGGGCAACGTTATTACTTGCACAATTGTGCTCCCTGAATCTTGTTCTAAAATCACTTCCCATTTGTCCTATGTAAATATTGTAACAGAATCCACATATAAAGGTATAGATGGTGCGGAACTTTCTGTATCTAATTTTTCATCCAAGTTATGATGTAGAAATAATTTAAGTATTTAGCTTTGTATTGAACCCAACCTGCACTTTGGGCCTCCTGAAGACATTGGCAATTTTGTTGCACCAGAAGCCAAAAGAAGACATGGAAATCTGAGAGAAGTTGTCCGTAAGTGAAACTGTCAGCTTTTCTACTTTATTGAAAATCTTATAGAATCTCGCATTGTTTTTCCTGAAAAATCGTTTGCTAAACCAACCTGTACTATTTTATTAACTTTTTTTGCTAACCGTAACTAACTTTGCCATCCGACTGAGGACTATGGGACTTAACATCTGAGGTCTCTAAGCAACTAATATAAATATCTGCAAGAATGTCGGAAAGACTTGAGCTCATTGCGAACCCACCCTTGTGTAGAAAATGTTTTTGATTGGATGTGAAGTACTTAGAAGAAAGTCTAACGCGTCCAATGAATTTTATTGCTTGGGGATAGTTAATTATTCCAAATTAAAACAAGAAAAGTTTTAAAATAACTTCTAAAATTTCTTCAATGGGAATATTTGTGTAGAGATTCTTGATATGAAATGAGGCGAGTACTGTCGATACTTGGAAGTTCTAAGCTTTTCAAAATATGCACAGTTTCGTAACGATTTTCTACGAATGATGAAAAGTAAACAAGTCTTCTATCTTGCTTTTACGGGAGCTGTTAAGTAAGTATATTATATTCTTAAGTATTCTTAAGTGAGCCTGTTCTTTACATGGGTGCGGAAATACTCATGCCCGCATCTCTGGCGGTCGCTCTACAAGGTCAGACTTGTCCTTCCTTATGAGCCGTTGGCGCCAGGAGACAGAAATAGTGTCCACCGGCACAGGTATTTCACAATTTCTTGGCGTGACTCGTAAGTTTCTGATACGGGAAGTTGAGCATCATGGCAAATTGGCGCACCTGCGATCACTTGGCCCGTCACACGCACACCGCAAACAATGAAAACTAACATTACTTCCAATAATAACACACACACGTCACTCAGTATTGTGGGATTCCGTGGGGACGCTACATTTTTGCCCTTACATGACAAGCTTAGCAGACTATTTACACAAATAGAAGCGTTTGACAAATCAATACATACACAAATAAACAAAGATAAAAACAAGTGAACAGTACATGGGGAACACAAATTACACTGAAAGTGATGATAATGTAGCAGATGTAAGTAAGACCTACACATAACAAGCATATAATTATGATGTGAAAATAAAAATAAGCCATACACAATGATACCTTTCGTTACAGAGATATATGTCTCAAATGATAATTCTACATTCATACACGACACATGGGAGTTAGGATGTGTGCAGCTAAAATAAACTATGCTCAGTAATGATGTTCGTCAGCCAGCAAGTTACATGTCACAAATGTCAACATGAGAAACACACAAGACACATAGAGTTATGATAAGCGAAACAAAAATGAACCTTACAACATAATAATGCTCTTGAACGATTTATATATCGTGAACGCCAACTTGAAAATCACACAAGACATTTAGCATTAAAATATGTAACACAAAAATTTACCTTGCACAGTAATAACGTTCATCAGCGAGTTCTGTAAAATGGATACGATATGGATTTCAGTTCGAATACTTGGTCATGCGAAACAATAAATACTGGTCAAACTCTTTCGCACTGCCATGGCCCAGACCATACAGAACTGGATGGGTGAATCTCAATGTTTTTACCAACAGTGCACCACGTTTCTTGTCAGTTAATTTGTTACCCATCGCAAAAAATATACAAAAATGAGATCTGTTCCTTGCCCTCCACCACACTCTCCACAGTCATTAAGAATAAAATTTTCATTGAGATGCATCTTTCTTATACATTAGGTTTCATGGTGTCACCTCGGCGAGCTGTGCTGACGGTTTCGAATATCTACTATGAAAATGTCGTGAGTGTACCTAACTCTGTATCTTACAGCGGTCTTAACGTAGCCTTAACTTCTAACATGCAAGATAATCCTAACATGCCTCAATCCATGTTCCATGCTCTACTTTTAAAAATGAAAAGTTTACTTCGACGACTGGAAGGTACTTTTGGGGCGTCTCTATATGCTGCAGCAGAAATCTCACCAAGTATTTGTGAATGTGTGTGGTTCTCAACATCCACCGTCATTCAGTTCGACTCACCGTGTATGTCAATATGATAAAACATTTACACATAATATTAAAATTAAGTATAAAAAATAATAAAGAATCAATAACACACATAGAAATATCACAGCACTAGCGTCAGTGTGCGTTTTAATCCCGTGCAACGGAAAATCTCATGTTATCGAATGCAGACAGCTTTTCTAAGCCTCGCACTCTGCAGTGCGTCCTCTCACGGAATCCTTGTTCACAGACATGTATTCATCGTATCAAATCTCCACATTCACACCACGTTTCACAGTCGACGCACACACAAAAATTACTGTCCAAGCACAATAAATTCATACGAACTATTGCGAGGGAAAGTATGTTTACGAAATACAAAATGTTAACTCTTACCTGCAATGATCTTTACCATTACCGGTGTACACTACTCTGCTGAAACATCTTTTGCTCCCAGGCTCTGGGCGAAAAATATCCCAACCTGACGCTCGTGGTCATTAATACACACACCAAAAATGTTTTGCATCACCTTTGTTCGGAGAGTTCCGGAATCAGTACAGAAAATTGGAATAGAGATTAACATAAACTTCATTTCTGACCTTTTTATTGCCCATGAAATCCGCACAGTGCATGTTGTACTATCATACACCGAGACCTTCAGAGGTGGTGGTCAAGAGTTCTGTACACACCGGTACCTCTAATTCCCAGTAGTGCGTCCTCTTGCATTGATGCATACCTGTATTCTTCGTGGGCATACTATCCACAGCTCATCAAGGAACGGTTGATCCAGACTGTCGCACCCCTCAACGGCGATTCGGCGTAGATCCGTCAAAGTGGTTGGTGGGTCACGTCGTTCATAAACAGCCCTTTTCAATTTATCCCAGGCATGGTCGATAGCGTTCATGTCTGGTGAAGACGCTGGCGACTCTAGTCGAGTGATGTCGTTATCCTGAAGGAAGTCACTCACAAGATGTGCACGATGGGGATGCGAATTGTCGTGCATGAAGACCAATGCCTCGCCAATATGCTGCCGATACGGTTGCACTATCGGTCGGAGGACGGCATTCACGTATCGTACAGCCGTTACGGCTCCTTCGATTACCACCAGCGGCGTACGTCGGCCCCCATAATGCCATCCCAATACCGCAAGGAACGTACATCTTGCTGTGCTCTTTGGAAAGTGTGTCTAAAGCATTCCGCCTGAACGGGTTGCCTCAAAACACGTCTCCGACGATTGTCTGGTTGAAGGCATATGCGACACTAAGCGGCGAAGAGAACGTGATGCCAACCCTGAACGGTCCATTCAGCATGTTGTTGGGCCCGCCTGTACCTCTCTGCATGGTGTCGTGGTTGCAAAGATGGACGTCGCCATGGACGTCGGGAGTGAAGTTGCGCATAGTGCAGCCCATTGCGCACAGTTTGAGTGGTAGCAAGACTTCCTGTGTTGCACGAAAAGCATTATTCAACATGGTGGCGTTGCTGTCTAGGTTCCTCCGAGCCATTATCCGTAGGTAGCGGTCACCCACTGCAGTAATAGGCCCTGGGCGGCCTGAGCGAGGCATGTCATCGACAGTTCCTGTCTCTCTGTACTTCCTCCCTGTCAGAACAACATCGCTTTGGTTTACTCGGAGACTCCTGGACACTTCCCTTGTTGGGAGCCCTTCCTGACACAAAGTAACAATGCGGACGCGATCGAACCGTGGTATTGACCGTCTGGGCTTGATTGAACTACAGACAATACGATCCATGTACCTTCTTCCTGGTGGAATGACTGTAACTGATCGGCTGTCGGACCCCCTTCGTCTAACCCGTGTACACTACTGCTCATGCATGGTTGTTTACATCTTTCGGTGGGTTTGATGACATCACTGATTAGTCAAAGGGACTGTGTCTGTGATGCAATATCCACAGTCAAAGTCTATCTTTCAGGAGTTCTGGGAACTGGGGTGATGCAAAACTTTTTTTGATATGTGTAGAATAAGCGTTAGGTGTTGTCTGCAGTGTCCTCTGCTTCCGAGCGAGACGTCATCAATTTATTTCGCCACTTAGAGGCATGGGAGTACCTGTGATCCTCCGAAAATATCTCACTATTTTAAATTTTCTACCGCGGACGGAACAACACTGTCTTGTACTACTGGCGAATGGGCGTATACCGTACTTCCGTGGCGCACCTCTCTGTGCTTCTCAGCCACTGTACAACCATATAGGAATGCATCGTGTCTGTTTTTTCGGAGAGAAAGGAAATGAATGACATGAACTGCATCGGTACTTTACGTGGAATTAGGGGCGACGAGTGAAAATGTGTGCTGGACTATGATTCGAAACTGAGATTTCTTCCTTACAAGGCAGCTGGCGTTCACCACTGCACCACCTGGACACAGCATTTATCGCAATTGCACGGACTTTCTCTGCACGCCTCTCGCTCGACCCACACTCCCATCTAGCGCCAGCTATCCGCAGTCTATATCCATGCTCGCTACTGTGATATTCTCGCAAGAGGTCAGACGTAATTGTGCATCCGCACTGAAGAAGGCGGATTCATTGCTCATCGAAGCGAATATGAATGTGCCACCTTCTTCATTGCGGATGCACAATTATGTCTGATATTCTGCGGGAATCTCACAGCAACAAGCACGGAGGATATGGACAGGGACTGCGGACAGGGGCGCTGCGTGACAATGTGGTCGACCATGAGGTGCGCCGAGATACTAAGCGCAGTCGCGATTAACACTGGGTGGCTCAGTGGCTATTGCCTAGTAACTGCCTGGTATGCAGGAGATCCCGGGTTCGATTCCCTGTCTAGCGCACTTGTTAACTTGTCAACGCTGATCGCGAGTAAAATTCAAATGGAACTTATATCAATAATTTTTTTTCCTTTCCTTTCTCCTCCTTCCACCTTCGATGTACATACAGCAGTTCTTTGTCTTGACCATTATGATGTGGAGGCCTGATTTTCAAATACAGTTGCTGCAACCTGGAACACATCAGATAAGTTAATATCCGGTTATAAATTCGAGTGCGCTAATATTACTGGAAACGTAATGTCGTGTTTCCAGAGCGTTTTCAGTTTAAGCTTCTTCAAAATTCTAGCTTTTGTTTTGACTTTTAGAATATTGTCATAATACGCGTGAACTCAGGAAAGCATCTCATTGCTCTTTTTGCTTTCTTTTTGAAGTAATGAATGTAAGAGGTATTCTTGTCAAAAGTGTTCACTTCCTAAGCTTACTGGTCTCTGTCCAAATTACAGTAATAGTCATCAATGTAAAGTCGTGGTCAAAAGTATCCGTTCGATCTGAATTGTATTTCGCCTGATTCGCATACAACCCTCATAACGCAGCTGTCCAGCAGGTCCTCTAATCGCTCCTCGGTACAGTCGTTTGACTATTGAAAATGGTTCCAACAAATCACCACTCGAAAACACTGCTCTGTATCGCAATAACACCAGATGTAAAGTAATACCACGATACTAAAAATATCAGGGAACACCTTATCACAGATGAGACTGTCCTTAAGGCTTGTAAGCTCACATTTATTACAATAAATGACATATCTGAAATGTTACCACTCTCATTATTACGTCAGGCAGCTAATGCACGTAGTAAGTTCGTCGTATTCATGGTTTCCTCTTCAAAGTAACATACCGTACTTATTATTTAACACAAAATGACATTCAAAATTTACGTTTTTCACTAGCTAGCAGCTGAGTTGAGAATATGTATGAACTTCAAATGACACTACGAACTGTCTCGTTCTGCATATGGATTCAAACCCAGGTCATGCAGACTAACCAAGAATTTCGTGACTGACGGAAACTAACAGTCATTCTTGACTAGGCATACAGAGAGTGATATACCTCAATTTTACACAGTATCAGTTATGAAATATCAACTTTAAATTACATATCGTAAGCATTTTTAACGGACGCGAATTCCTACCCAGCATCTATTGACCCTGTTAACGAACTACGAGAGATGTTAAACATTGCTTCTTCGCAAGTAACTTACTTGAAATGCCGTGAGGTAAAGCTTTGTGTTGGAGAGGTATTCGAACCCAGAAACTAATCGAGTTGTTATCGAAGCAGAATCAACTGGGACATATGGGATTTTCTCGGCAGTAGCATGTTTTAACTGAAATGACGAGACGAAACACTAGTTTTTTCCTTCCCAGGACTCCAACCCAGCACATATCGCTGTTACATTCTAGAGAAAACGAACGTTAAATATTGATTTTTTTTACACCAGCAGTGACATGTATGCATGTTTGAACTAGAAATAATATCACGAAGAGTTTTGTGCTGAGTGATAATCGAACCCCACACATACCGTTGTTGACTACACACAAAGAGACGTCAGCTACCAAATTTTTCTCCACCAGCAGCTCGGAATAACATCCTTGAAATTACAGTGATCTCGCAAATAGTTCTGTGTCTCACTGGGAGTCAAAAACGTCAGATATCGTTAGTGTTGACAACGAATGAAAATGCATTAAAAATAAAAATTATTACCCACCAGCAGATAGGTGTTTTCATGCTAGATCTTGATAATACATAATGAAAACTTTAGTGATGGGCCAGGATTCGAACCCATTCACGCGCAATATGTGGAGATGAGGAACCTGCAATTTTGAACAAATAAAAAATTGTAGTCAAGCTGTGTTGTAACGAAGGGATCAAATTTCGCGTTAATGGCGGTCTGAGTTGCATTCCCAGTTCAGAACCACTTATAGCGAGATACAGAAGCTCAAATAAAAGATGGAATAAGTGTCCTGTGACCCTACATAGCGTTTGTTTCGTCAATAGAAATAAATAACTAGGATAAAAAAGGTTACTGGTGATACAGTTTCTACATGTCGCCACTCCTGACTTTATAGTGGTTCAACCTAATGTCTACTTGGTAGAGAAGGATTATCATTATCAATGTGAATTTCAGACCACAATGCCATTATACCTTATTCACTTGGCGTAGCCAGAAGAGAATAGAACTGTCTCTCCTTATCAAAAATCATCAGCAGAAGTGGGAATCGAACCCAGACTATGAATATATGAATCTAACAGCAATCCAAGAAACCTCCAAACCCTCTGATCTGTGGCACATTTTTCTATTGTAACGCCATTGTGCCACACTCGATGACAATTCTGACACACAGGCTCCCTGTAGTTGTTTTGTAGCACGTTCAGTACATTCATTAACTTGGTAGACCTAATCGCCATGAACTAGATGCTCCGTCTACCCAGTGCATACATTCGACTCTATTTTGTAATATCCGAAATAAAATCACCTAACTGCCACCTACACAGAACTGCCAACAGTGTAGGATGCACAAATTTGAATAGGAAGTGCTCCTTTCCATTTGAGCTACTCTATTGCGCTATCCGTTTGTTGAAAACGTCGTGCAGTGCAAAAGAAAAGCTGTAACTGTCTGTCTCTCAGAAGTCTAACTCCGGTCATATTCATTATCTCACAACACTGTGGAATGCTGAAGTTCTGGAGGACTTGATGTTGACTTCTGGAGCTGCTTTATCTGTGGTTCAGCTAGTAGTGTAATGGTAAGTATAGTGCACTGTAGACCAAAGGTCGCGAGTTCAAATACATTCTCTGCTACGTTTATTAAACGAAAATCTGCTGTCTGCTGAAGTTATCAATATAATAAAACATTGAACGTAATTTCCTTCACTTCTCAACCCAAAATAGTCGCATGTGGAAAAAGGGCCAACTACTGTGACATTTTGTTCTTTTCAGGTTTAATAGACGACCTGGCAGCAGATGCATCTCGAAACTTTTTTTATGTACGGGGAGAGCGCATCGTGCCAAAATACGCCAGAAAAGTATTTTCTACATTAGCTGTCGTGTGGTAGTGGCATTTTATTTTTCTTCAAACGTTGTTTGACAGCTTTAACTCAGAACAAGTTTTCTACATGTAATCAATAAACTGCATGTGCATTTTCAGACTGTTATAGATAACATCAGAGAAATCGCATATATCGTTGATGATTATTTTCTCTCTCATGTTTACAAATGTTTAAACAACACTAAAAGAACGCCTATGAAAATTGAGCACTGTATTATAAGAAATGAAATAAAACTGCCCACGATAACCTTACGACGAAAGGCTGTTTTAATAAAGCTGAGTATCTGTACACAAGCCTGCCTCTATCGAATCGTATTAGTAAAATAGTACTCACTTAGATTTCGATTGGGTCTGTGTGTAATTGGTATGCTGTGCCATACTTAAGATGTATGGAAATGTAGCATTTCGTAAATAAAGTTATGTATTCCTCGAAACCAAAAATGTGCTTGTCGGC
This sequence comes from Schistocerca nitens, assembly GCF_023898315.1. NCBI lineage: Eukaryota > Metazoa > Arthropoda > Insecta > Orthoptera > Acrididae > Schistocerca > Schistocerca nitens. Next base: position 121,078,001 of record NC_064622.1, on the reverse strand, counting down.
AACGGAAAGAGGTGTTACCTGTTGTGCAGCTTCAAATGGTTCAAATGGCTCTGAGCACTATGGGACTCAACTGCTGTGGTCATGAGTCCCCTAGAACTTAGAACTACTTAAACCTAACTAACCTAAGGACATCACACACATCCATGCCCGAGGCAGGATTCGAACCTGCGACCGTAGCGGTCGTGCGGTTCCAGACTGTAGCGCCTTTAACCGCTCGGCCACTCCGGCCGGCCTGTTGTGCAGCATTGTAAGTTTTTCACAGTTGCACTATGAGCCGAAAGTATTTTCTTGCGTTTTCCTTATCGATGTTTAATCTGCTGCTTTTAGCTCTTTCACAGAAGGGGAGACTGGAATCACGAACCAGAACAGTCCCTTTTTTACAGGACAGCCCAATAGTGACCAGAACTCGTAAACGGCTATTTAAAGGACAAGATTAGTTGCGATTTCCACGTGCAACGATTTTCCTGGAGTGAAATGCAATTCAGGTCGTTCGGATACTTTTGTGCACGATTGTAGATGTCTTCGTATTTTCTACTTACTTTCGTGTTAATCGATCATTGTGAAATTGTTAATACGCAACCAAATCACAACGGATTTCAAGTTATTTTCTACCGAGCCTTCACATCCCACTTGCCTGTTCAAAAGTTTTTTACTTGTGATTATCGGGACACGCATTGCATTTTTCGTGATCTGATTATTATTGAATCGTTTAATTACTCTTGAGTTACTTACATTGCTCTGAACGACATTAATTTATGTTACATCAAAGGCAGCCGATTTCTTCCAGCTCATCTCGTGGCAGATGATTATAACTGTTGTATGCATACATTGCAGAGTAGAGCTACGTTTCTTTTGTTGTACAGGTAAGTCACATTATTCTTAGTGGCAGGTTCAGGTATTGTTTAGTACGTTTCGAGAACAGTGAATATTTATTTATGAGTTTTGCACAGATTCTAATTATCTCCAGCTAAGTATATGTTTATCCTACAAGTCTACCAATTACAGTTGTTACGCTATATGTACTGTCCGCAGCTTGTGTTCTAGTGGCTAGCGTTGCTACCTCTGGACCACGGGTTCCCGGGTTTGATTCTCGTCCGGGTCGAAATTTTCTCCACCCACGGACTGGGTGTTTGTGTTGTCTTAGTCATTATTCGGGTAATGGTGAGACTGTATATGGAAAAATTGGAAATCGTACGGGCGCCCCACAAATCATCATCATCACGCCATATGTACTATCGAATTCAGAGCACTGTGTTAAAAGAAACTGTGTTGTTCAATACCAATAACAGTGGATAGGTACATTTTGTAAGCAGTGATTATTTCAGTCTTGATGGAAAGTGTGTGAGCTCCATAACTGTAATTACTCTCTTTTTTACAGTGATTACTAAGCGAGGTTTTACCTCAGAATAGTATCCCATAAGACATGGAAATATGAATAAATGAAATATGAATAACTGATTGACTTATATATGCGCCAAGTTGGCAGTAATTCTTACGGCAAAAGTAGTTGCACATAAACATGAAATCAGGTCTACTGCCGGATGTTTCCAGTTTAAGATTTCACCAATATGCGCAACGAAGAACTTCAAATTTTGTACCCTGCGTGTTACTCCTCGTTGTATACTAGGTTAACCCTAGCATTACCAACGGGGGGGGGGGGGGGGGCTCGTAGGCCCACTGACTCAGTTTTTCTATGTTGTATCCACACCCTTTGATATATGAACTTGAAAGCAAAGGTAATTGTTCGTTATTGAATGTACTATTGAGTCATTACAGAATTTCGGAATAAAAATGTAATTAAAATTCATTTACTTGATTTAATTCTCTGTGGGCCTTAGAAGCCCACCCGTTGGTAATAGCAAGGAAAGATTTACGAGGTTGAGTCTCTCGTTTCAAATTCTTACCATGAAACGAATTTTGGCATTGTTGCCTTCAGACATATTATTATGAAGCGGACCATTGTTATTTTCAGTGTTTCTGCTGCTGTTGAACCAGCAACATGAGTAGACATCGTTTACGTGATAGTTCCATTGAAAGAGTGCTAGAAGAAGTTTTGCACGAAACAGATTTAGAGGAAAGTGAAGTGGATGATGATGTGGAAGAAATTAGAACTGATTCATCGTCTGAGAATGAAGATGAGGTTGAAGCCAATCCACCAGATGATAATGATACGGAATGTGCTTCAGGGCCGACAAGTGTACTATGGATCAATGAGTCGGACCCGATTTTTCGAATTGACTAAAATATTGAGGTTTGATGATAAGAACACAAGAGAAATTCGTCGCCAGACTGACAAGTTTGTTCCAATGAGGGAAATTTTTGAAAGCTTCAATTCTTCACTTCCATTGTATTTCATTCCTGGTCTACATACAACAGTGGATGAGATGTTGTCTTTGTTCCGTGGTCGCTGTCCATTCAAGGTGTTTCTAAAAGAAAAACCTGGAAAATACGGCATTCTAATTCGAATGCTGTCTGATTCTGAGACTAGATATGTGATCAGCATGGACATCTATACAGGCAAGTCAGGAAATACACAGCATTCAAATGGACCGATGGAAATTGTAAAGAGACTAATAAAACCTATTGAAAAATCAGGCCGTAATGTTACCACAGATCGGTACTATACTTCAGTGGGGCTTGCTGAGACTCTATGGAATGATTTTCACCTCACACTTGTTGGCACCCTACAGTCTAACAGACGACACATACCTGAAGAGCTGAAGACTACAACTGGCCGCAGTTTACACTCTTCCATCTTTGCTTATACTGACCCTCAGACACAGAGGCCACTAGTTACTCTTGCATCAACGCTAGTCCGCGAGAAGCCAAAACGACTGCTGTTGATGCTTTCAACTTATCACTCAGAAGGGGTGTTGAATGAAGACTCAAAAAAGACTAACATAAATCTTTTTTATAATTCTACAAAGGGAGGCGTGGACACCATAGACCAGATGGCAAGACACTACAGCACAAAGAGAGGAACAAGAAGATGGCCTTTGTCCCTCTTCTACACACTCATTGACATAGCAGCAATAAATGCATATTCACTCTTCCTCCTCAACTTTCCGAATTGGAAAAAGAATTTGCTAAACCGCAGAAGAGTTTTTATCACTAACTTAGGTCTCGAACTAATAAGATCTCAAGTAGATAAACGGGCACAAAATTTGTATGGACTTCAGAAGCCAGTAATAATGGCAATGGAAAGCATCACACAACGGAAGCTCAGCTGCTCTGTAGAACCATCATCCTCAACAGCAGAACCAGGAACACGTGGACGGTGCCACCTATGCTGCCAAGAAGCTGCATCTAAAAAGATCAAGTACAACAAGCTGGGAAAGTCAACTGTTACCTGCTCTCAGTGCCACAAACACGTCTGTGGGAAACACTGCAGGAAGACAGTGTTGTGTGAAAAATGCGTTGCAGAATGAGACAGTAAATTTTGTTTGTTTCATGTAGTGTATCGAATTAAAAAAGTCGTTTTTATAAGAAAACACTATTTTGAAACATTATTCCAAAAAATATATAAACTGAATCTCGTGATTTGTTCATTTTATTCCTATTATAATAACATCTTTTATTATCCAGTATACAAAAACAATGTCTAAGCATTTTGAATTGTTATTAGAGGTATCAGATGTAAATAAACTTGATTTATGATAAAATAAATTGTGGTATTCTTTATGGGCCTTTGAGCCCCCCCCCGTTGGTATTACATGTAACAAAAAATACGTTGGTAATGCTAGGGTTAATAGGAAATTGGATACGGGATACTTTTCGCAGTACAAAAATGAACTAAATGCCAACCCATTTGTGCCAAGTCATTCAGTAACTTCCTCATCAATTGCTATATCCTCTACTGATGCTTAACAACAATGTTTGTATCATCTCGAATCAGCACTCATTCTGTCTTCTGACTGAAACAAAATTACTGGTGACTAACGTAAACAAAGACTGCAGACGGATAGTGATCTAATCCTGTAGGACCCAAACTGTAATATCTCCTCTTGCAGATAATGTGGCGTCCCTCTTTGTATTGCTAGAGCAGCCTGGGGTATCTTTCAGGATGCTGTTTCTTAAAAAAAGAACCAATCTAGGCATTTGCTGAGCTATTTATCCATGAAAGTCTAACTTATCTAATAGAATATTTTGACTGGCACAATTAACAGCTTTCGATAAGACGCAGAAGATCCGACCTGAGGTCAGCTTATCACTTAAAATTTTTATTATGTATTCAGTTAAATATATAAGCACCTAACACAGCCGAATGGCCTTTTTGAAATCGGAAGTATTATTGACTAAGTATCTCATAACTAGACAGGTGGGCGACAACACTGGTGTACATCACTTTCTCAAAAAGTTTGTAAAATAATGTAGGGAGTGACAGCGGGCGTTGATTGACATCTGTGGTATCACACTTTTTTTATAGAGAAGCTTAACAATAACATATTTCAATCATTCTGGGAAACTCCATGATTTAATCATGGGTTATGCAAGTGGCTAAGAACGTGACATATGATAGGGTCTCAACTATTTAGTGTCTTGTTGAAGATGTTATCCACCACTTAGTAACTTTTACATTTCAAGTTCCCGTACTAGAGTTCACGCCACAAGTGCCTTCAGGGATGTATGGGTCCCTGAAAGGCCTACCCCGATCTCTGGTTAGTGACCCGTAGAGCGAGACTGGGATGTGATAGGAATACATGTACTCGCATACCAGTTCCCAGCCCGCAGTATTGAAGAAGTGACACAGTATGTGTTCCACGCATAGCAACAGGTTCCTCAAGCTATCTTTCAGACGCTATTTGTTTCATGTCACAGTGAACAACAGTGTGTACTGAGGCCCACTGCAGTGACCACTACGTTTGAGGAGGGCATCATTTCCGAACTGAATGAAACTTTAAGCAACTAATACTCCTTCTGAAATGAACATGTTCATAATGTCTGATAAATATCCAAAAAACGCATCATGGTGTAACACTCCCCAATTAAGTCAGTGTAGCTAAATTATATTTTCATTTCTGTCAGTTAATTTGTTATGCTGGCTGTCACTGAGGCGATATGATGCTCAGACCCCCTTTTTTGTTAACCTCTGTGAAACATCACTTGCGTTTCGAGGATGGCATGAAGAAACTCTGCGGAGCTAATTATCAACTTTAGAGGAAAAGCAACTTTAGATCTATACTAACAGTAAACAGCGTGCGGGGATCCGTCCTGTGATAGCCTGATGCTTCTTACGGAGTGCTAACCAAGGAGTACGCGTCGTTCGCAATCGCACGTGGTCACTTTCTTCGCCATTGTTGTACTGTACAGACCGATTGCCCCTTGCAGCAATGCACGCGTTGTCAACAGAAACGAATGAAGAGTTGGCAGTAACAATAGTACACACATTCCAATATATTTTCTACTTTATTCACACTACTACTGTCTTCAACAATACCTTCAGCACCTTCCACAAAAGAGTGAATAATATCTTTCAGGCTTCAATCACGTTTGCGGTTACTAAAAGTTGCACTTCCTCCTTCTCCAAAGCATTCGTACATATTTCTCCCTTTTTCCACCAACCCTTCAAAGTGACTGTCTGAATCCGTTAAACACGGAGTCATACTCACAGAAGCTGCAATGGTTTACGAAAATGTTCAGTGACCCTGTACTGGCAGTCACTGCTGATGGTTGCTGGCGGCCGATCACACGTGTCTGGGGAACGAGAACACGCAAACAATTGAAAATTCATATATTTAGCTACCGCCACGCGTCCGCAGACGTGTGGAACATCCACAATTAACTCAGCTTCCAGGGGGCGTACGTGAGAAATTCCCAGTCAGTTCTCATCGTCTCTCCTTGGAATTTAGCACCCCTTTTCGGTGGCTATTTTTTTAAGGCGTAACTCTATGTACTATATTTTTAGACTATATCACTGTACTGCTCCAGATTATGCATTTTCCTGTATTGCTATACGTCTAAAAGTAGTACATTTTTTTCGAAGAATTTACTTCTGTTAATTCTGGTCCTTTAATACCGTACATTTTGAAACATATTCCTATTTCCATTGATCAAACTGCATGTCTGATTCTTGTTTGTTTAATTTTAGGTCATCATTCAGAAAGTGAGTCCAATAAAATTCAACCGTCTCTTCAAAAGTATCCGTATGCTATGATAACTACCTTAATGTCCGGCCCCGGTAGCTGAGTGGTCAGCGTGACGGAATGTCAATCCTACGGTGCCGGGTTCGATTCCCGGCTGGGTCGGAGATTTTCTCCGCTCAGGGACTGGGTGTTGTGTTGTCCTGCATACCCACACAAAGAATGACAAAACACCAAAATATTCCCTGGACTACACAATTAACACGACTCAAACAAGACTCAAAACGTAAACGTAAACTTTACCAACGAGCAACTTCAGATAGAGAAAGACAATTACGACTACACGACTACCGGCTTGCCAAGGATAAATATAAACTTGAGCTGAATAAGACCAGGAAAGACCATTGGAACAGCCATGTAGCAGCACAAACACAACTAAACATTTGGGGGGAACCATACAAAATCGTGACAGAGAAAATTAAGAGCCCACTGGCTCTGGGAACGCTGCGACAGGAGGATGGTGAGATGACTAAAGGCTGGAGACGCACAGCGGAGTTCCTGCTGAGCAAACTCCTGCCCGACGACATCGCAGACACAGACACACCACAACATGCAGCACTGAGACGCGAAGTAGACACAGTATACACCACACCAACCGTCACCTGTCCATTTGCGCAGGAAGAAGTGGCGACAGCGATCTCAGAACTCAAAAAGAAAAAGGCGCCTGGACCGGATGGTATCCACTCTGAGGTACTGAAACAAATTGCACCGCAGATCACCCCGTTTCTCACAACGTTGTTAAACGATGCATTAAGGCTGGGCCGTGTGCCTGCAGTGTGGAAGACGTCGAAGGCGGTTATCATCAAAAAGGCTCCAGACAAAGACCCATCAGACCCCAAGTCATACAGACCAATTTGCCTTATCAATACACTCGGTAAAGTACAAGAAAAACTACTCTGCAAAAGACTACAAGCACACCGAACACTACGGGGACTGACACCACACCAATACGGCCTCAGGGAAGGGAAATCTATAGACGACGCAATTAACAGAGCACTCAAAATAGTACACGACACACCCTCCAAATACACACTTGCAATTATGATAGACATCTCAGGTGCCTTCGACAACCTCTGGTGGCCGGCCTTGTTAAAGAGGCTCAGACACCTGCAGGTACCGGAGTCCCTGTATAATAGTTTCATGGACTACTGCAGAGACAGAACGGTCGTTTGGCAAATGGACAACCAGAAAGTGATTAAACGAATTACAAAAGGCTGTTCACAAGGGTCGATCTGCGGCCCCATCTTCTGGGTCATAGTTATAGAACCGCTCCTACAGTTACTAGAGGAGCACATCTTGACAGATGGAGCTGTCGCTTATGCTGATGATCTACTCGTCGTAGTTTCAGCAAATAACCGTGCCCAGCTAGAAGAAAGAGCCAATGGAACACTTAGGACAATAACCCAATGGTGCAAAGATAATAAATTAAAGATAGCAGGAAACAAAACAACTTATACATTGCTAAAGGGTATCCTGCGCAGGAACCCAATAGTCAAAATCGGGGACACAAACATAAAAAGACTAGCAGTCACACGCTATCTATGAGTATACATTGATGAACGATTGAACTTCCACGAACACATGCAAATATGCACAAACGATGCAGAAAAGATACTACACAAACTGGCTAGGCTAAATTCGGAACAATTCAGACTACCCCTGTCAGTGACACGAACATACCATTGCGATCTCTTCGAGTCGGTACTATGCTTTGCTGCCAGTACGTGGGGCCACAGGTTAAATATCTCAACCAACAGAACCATTGTACGTCGAGGCCAAAGAAGTGTTCTACTTCGACTAACAGGGGCATTCAACACAACATCAAATGACGCACTATGTGTCGTCATGGGAATTTTCCCCTTATAGATATCACCATCAGGTACCGCGCAGCAATGTACTGGCTTAGGATGGGGAGAATAGACCAGGTTCAGCAGATCACTGGTGTACCGATTGAGACAACACGCCAACTCAGAGCATGGCGAGTGGATACCTGGCAGAGCGAGTGGGCCAACAGCGATAAGGGCCGCCGTGTATACAACTTCTTCCCTGACATCCGGGAAAGACTAAAACTAAAACATATTGATCCCAGCCGTGGTATGGTACATTTCATCACAGGACATGGCCCTTATCCCACGCACCTGTACCGCGTGAGTCTGCAGCAGACTAATAGATGCACATGCGGGGAAGAAGGTTCCCCTGAACATACTGTCTTCTTCTGCGGGCAACGCACGAACATAAGACACACAGTACACATAAATCGCCTGAACACACAGAACGAACTACATGCCATAATACGCGACCCGGAAAGGTGGACTGAACTCAACAAACTAACGGACGAATTCTCGAAGATCCAACAAATAGAATACTTGCGCAACAGACCCCACCGAAGGCAAGTCGGTCCAAACAGACGTCACGATGCCCAGGGGGACACAGATATGATTAGCACCACGAGTGATGAAGAAGAAACAGTTACAGACCAGGGCACCAACACAGATATTGAAGCGTCCAGCGCGGATGATCCATAGTGTCAACCAAGTCAAATTCAAAGAACAGAGTGGAACAACCGACAAGAGGTGCACAAGTCACACACAATCCTAAAAACAGATTGCACCTTATATATAAATAGTTACAGCATCTCCATGTCCAATAAGAGCTTAAAGCTAGGTACCTCTTCAAGGGACCTACGCCTTCCGTTAAGAGGCAGCGCACAGTCTGTATGGAAGGATCTTAATTGTGGTCCCTCTCTTTTGAGCCCAACCCGACGGATACCTATGGTAGATCGGGGAAAACCACCGTTCAGGTCGTGTTGTCGGCGGCGCCGGGAGGTGCTTGCGCCTGATGTACTCTACTAGGAGCCTTGTAGGCTCAACACAAACCGTTAACGTCATTACCTTATTACTTTTACCACGAGTACCCTTTCATTAGCAACTTTGAGCCAAGCACAAAATCAGTTACCTCTCTATTATATATCGTAAATATTTTAGCAGGCTAGACATGGAGGTCTTAGTCTTAGTTTCTAGCTTTAACGTACCCTAATCTCTTCTAGTTAAGGTAGTTTTTAGGATGGTAGATGTTAAAGGCATGGTGAGCAACGGCCAGCGTCTTGAGGGTCATTCCAAGACCCGCGCCGCCGCCCACAACCAGGTGACGGGCAATATTATACCTATAACTCCTCTATTCAGTTCTCTTCCTTCCTTCTTTCTAAATATTTAATTTCGTTTTGTTTATTAATAACTTACTTGATTTTGTATTAGTTATAAGTTTTTCTAATGCTGCACAAAAAAAAAAAGATATCAAATGGATCTAAACAGAGCCTGCCTCCACGTGGCGGGACACGGGCAATGGTGTGAGTAGGGACGGGAGCCGGTGTGGTGTTACTTTCAGTCACTGCGGACCCCGGACCCAGTCACAGCGGCTAAGTGGCAATATACGACCCACCATAAGAAATTAGACGGTGGGTCATAAAATATAAGCAGCTAGTGAAAAAAAAGTGTCCTAATCATCATCATTTCCTCCACATCGACGCGCAGGTCGCCTAAGTGGCGTCAACTCGAAAGACCTGCACCAGGCGAACGGTCTACCCGACGGGAGGCCCTAGCCACACGACATTTCATTTCATTTCAACTACCTTAATATTCTCATCCTAAATATTCCTCATCCACTGCACGTCTGTAGCTCTGTCGTAATTATGCTCATAGTCCTTTCTTGTATCTCCCGTCTATAGAGTCTGTGCCATGGTAGGGAGTTAGGATCTTGGAGGGGTAAGGTGTTGGGTATAAAGAAAATAATCATTAAACATTTATTTATTACAGAGGCAAAATTTCGCATTACGGTTTCTGAAACAGCACAGAGAAATTTGAAAACAAACACCTTGAATTGCTCAACATTAGGAAGTCGTCTCAGACGCCGTTAATGAAATACCATAGCCTTTCTTTTTTATTAGATATCGATGTTACAAAGAACCCCAATACACATACACTTTGATGATAAAGGAAACTTTGAAAATATCAGATAATAGAGTCTCCTGTACTGGATTTTAAAAAATGTGTGCATTAGGAAATCAACAAACATAACTAAGCATGGACAAATCGATAATATCGGGGCTGGAACGCTTGTATTAATCAACAAACTATTACCTGCTTCAGCTTGACCCTTGCCCTGAACGGTTCCACAATTCAATACATGTTCTAAAACAAGCACGCAGAAAATACATTACATTTACATAATTGGCAAATAGGACATGAGCCGAAACACGACAAAAGGAATGAAACAACCGAGACCTTTCACCCCACAAGTACTTTAGCAGAGCAGAAATTTACATAATTAATTAAACGAGAACAAACACGGGCCTTTTAACGTCAACTGACAGAATTAAAGATATCTCTAATTTAAAAAAAAAGCCAGGACTCAGTACATTGGCATGATCAGTGAAATGTGTTTGTCTCCAACGAAGTTTCTCTCCCTTGCTAAGGAGTACAGAAACACGAAACACGAAATATACCAAATTATCAGCAAAATTAAGCCCTGTCCTTGAATGATCTAGAAGCAAATGTCTTGTCTGGTGAAGATCTGCCTTTTGTGCGTACAGTTAGCTAAAGCTGGTCTTGCAAAGCAACTGGATCGTAAGCTTATGTTCGGTAAATCTTTTAGAGCTGCTACCACATATCATTGCACCAGTTCCAAAGGGATTGAACCGCAGTTGTTTATGCTCTTCAGCCGTCGACAGCTATATTCATATAAAACTCAGAATCTCACCAACAGTAATGTTCTTTGAGCATTTTTACCAACTAAAGTGAAATTTCTACATCATCTGTAAAGACTTCTGTAACTGTTTTGTCATTTTCCATGTTTTTCGTCGTGCCATTGGAAATGAAGACGAGACAGAGGTTTGTGAGGCATTTCATTTTAGGTTTATATTCCTGAACAAAACTCATATGTTTGGGCTCTCTCAAATCTGTCTATTGCCACCATTGCGCATTTTAAATTTTTCGGAAAACGGTAAAAACAAGACGTGTAGAATAATAGCGTTTTGCTCACAAAATGTACTCCTCCTAAATGTGATGAAGTCCTATAACCACGATGGAATTATTATCTAGGGAAATATAAGCTTACAAAGCTTATTTTGTAATAAAACAGCTATTACGTGTACTAAGACACTCATTGCCTGCTATGAAAAGTGAAGCACCCACAATGATACGAAGAAACAAAATGAAACTTCATAACTTTTGAGCACGTGGATGTTATTTCAGTGAATACAAAATCGAGTAAAATTAACAAATAACTTCCCCCCTATGAGCCTGCTTATCACTATGTACTCCCTCTGCTCTACATGCATTCACTGATTCTGTTACGAGGGGCGCCATTAATCCATTGTATCCTCTGCTGAGGGAAGCTGGTCCACAGCTTTTGTAACTTGTCCTAGATATCCTGGATGCCAGCACTGGTGATAGAGTTAAAATGAGCTGGTCAAAATATGGGCTATTGGGGACAGAATTTGGGACCTTGCTGGTCTTGGGAGTACCTCAGCGTCATACCACACAGATAGTTCATAGTGCGAGCGTTATATCACCACGTTACCGTAGCATGAGAGGTAAGACATCAGGATACAGGATGTGCGTGGCATACCGTTATGGCGTCAGAGTTTCCTCAGTCCTACCAACCGTGGCCTGAAGTCATACCCGAGAGCTCTCTACAACACGACTCTAGGAGTAACACTACTGTTTCGCTCCAAAACACTGGAAGAATGTAACCTGTCACCACCCATGTCATCGCCGTAATACCCAACGATGGTCATCCAGGGTAGAATTGAAGAGTGATTATCGCTAAACGCAAAGCGACTCCATTCATCACTTTCCAGTACTTTCCATTCACAGCACCATTCCAAACGTAGCCGTTTGTGTTGTCACATTAACGACGACCTACACATGCGACGGTACAGAATTACACAGAGTGTAGCAGGGAGTCCATTACTTGTTTGTTCTTTTGAGGCAGGTGCAGATGTGAAGGCCTTAGAACGTGCTTGATACAAAATCCGGCGATCGTCCCTTGTGGTGGTCACATGTGGTCGACCGAACCCTGAAGATTAGTACACCAGCTCTCACATTCCACTGCAATCCGACATGGTGCCTTCCGAATGCCTCACAAATTTGGATATTGCACAAGTCGACCAACCAAGTGAATGGAGACCCACAATAAGACCCCTTTCAAACACTTTCAGTTGCATATAACGCTGTCACACACGAGTATATCAATTTATGATACCACAAGAGTCACTGCAGAAATAAGTCGAGTGATTGTCGTGAGGCATATTGAAAGAAGAAAAAAGCATCACTTACCAGCAACGTTTCTTATTGATTGTTGTAGGTTTACTTTCCAGTGAACCTGTTGCTGTAATTCAAGAAATCACTTCTGAACCTCTAGAAGTGAGACTGTCATAGAGTTATTTAATCTTTCTAACTGTTTCAAGTATGATCATCATTTGGCAGGAAATTGCAAAACAAATATTCCATACTTGAAGTAGTTGTATTCCATCTGCTACTTTAAAATCTACGTGCACTTACGTTAAATCATTTGAACTGCCATGTTTGCCCTGTGATAACTTTATACTTGATGCAACTTAACAAAATACTGTGATTGGTAGCGGTCACTGAAATACCTGTTAACCAACTTTAACAAATATTCACGGTCGAAAGACAGCCAGTATGACTTTGAAATCAGTTAGATGAATTGAGGAGAAGCTGTTTGTATCTGTGTGGCTATCGTTATATGATTTCACAAACGATATTGAATTCATAATATTTCTGTCACTTTAATATCCACCAAAGAGCGGCTGTATCATTCAAAACACTGAACACATAAATAATAAAATATCAGAGTGCCCGTGAGAGAACTGAAATTCTTAAAATATTATTTCGTGATCGGTATCGGAGCTGCTTTTCATAGTTGTGTTGTAAAGAAAGCTCGTACCGCTGCCTATTTCAATAAAGGATCATGGACTCGTTCAGTTCCGAATTCTACGAATTCCCATTTTATGCCACAGCTGACTTGTTCGTTGTCATTTCCTCTCGCTGACGTGAGGAGCCTGTGCTACGAAAAAGTGAACAAAGAACGGACATTTTCGCGGGTCCTGCGTGCACGCAACGTTGGCAACGGTCCGGTATGAATGTGTGTGGCAGTTGTTTACGGCGTCACAAATGGGCGGCGAAGACAAACACGGATCCGCTGTCGTCAGCGGACAAAGCCCGACGGCAGGAAACACAGGCCGGTGGAGCGCGCGTTCCTAATTGATGTGGGCGCTCGCCGCATGGCCGCCGTTTTGCTGACTTTGGCAGCCGCGCGACATCCGGCGGCGCGGGTCGTTGGCCTCTGGCGTGCTTTACGCGCACTGCCATGCGAGAAACTCGCGCACCACACCGACGGGACATGCGGGGCTGGAAACACGTTAGCGGTTATACTACGACTAATTATAGAGGCTGTAGGCATTCTGCGAACTGCCGTTGGATTAAAACTGTTTTTCTGCCGTTTCAAAAATCACCATCATCATCATTATCATCATTTAAGACTGATTATGCCTTTCAGCGTTCAGTCTCGAGCATAGTCCCCCTTATAAAATCCCCCATAATCCCATATTCAGTGCTAACATTGGTGCCTCTTCTGATATTAAGCCTACTACTTCAAAATCGTTCTTAACCGAATCCATGTACCTTCTCTTTGGTCTACCCCGACTCCTCCTACCCTCTACTGCTGAACCCACGAGTCTCTTGTGTAACCTTGTGTTGTGTACATAGTTCCGCGTAGTCAGTGCGTACACAACTTTCCCACTAGAGCGCGCCCCGCTAAGCACAACAGTGCAGGCGCAGCGGTCGTCCGTCTCCTCACTACGAGATGGCGCCGCCATAGGGACAGACCAAATTCTGCTTCCGCCAATCCGCGTATTAATATGTAATGCAGCCAATGAGATTGCTGCTAATGTAGAACCTTTTCTCCTCACGGATCACACTCGCGCAGTGATACATGAACACACGAGATATTATAACGAGTGTACAGACCTCCGATTAGTCAGTCTGCATTTGTCTGAACCAGTCTGTACCAGTCTGCATTGGTCTGCACGAATCTGTACGAGTTCTACATTTGTCTGTACCCGTCTATAGACAAGTTTCAGTCTGCGCCTAATAAGATTACCATATTCCTGTACAAAGCCCTGAAGATAAATGTATAGCACTTTTGTCAAGTATCAGAGATATATGTGAGAATAAGATTAACGTACCAGTAGTAAAGGAACTTCAGACTGTCAATTATAAATAGCATCCAGAACCAAGTTAAGTAATTTTTGTGCTTGTTATTATTGTAATAAATATGTGTGAAAATTAATCAAGTTCTGTTTAAAGTTGGTCACCGTCAATCCGCTACTCTAAGCGTGCAAGTGGCATTTCTATCGTCTGACCCAACGGAAGAAGATAAACACGCCACGATAATACCACGAGGCATATTGCTGACACTCGCCTACTTCGTTAGAGCGACAAGTCAAATAATCTGATGGTGTGTGTACTGAAGGTCTTACAGTACGCTCACCACACCTTGCTTGTCCCATGCGTGTAACATGACCCCCACCATCTAAGCCTGTTCGCCCTGACTGCTACATCTATAGAGTTCATTCCCAGTTTTCTTTGATTTCCTCATTTTGGACACCATCCTGCCATTGTTCCCATCTAATAGTACCTTCAATCATCCTAGCTACTTTCATATCCGTGACATCTTATTGGTAAGGTAACCTGAATCTACCCAGCTTTCGCTCCCATACAACAAAGTTGGTCGAAAGATTGATCGGTGCACAGATAACTTAGTCTTGGTACTGACTTCCTTCTTGCAGAAGAGAGTAGATCGTAGCTGAGCGCTCACTGCATTAGCTTTGCTACACCTCGCTTACAGTTCTTTCACAATGTTGCCATCCTGTGAGAATACGCATCGTAAGTACTTGAAACCGTCCACCTATTCTCACTTTGTTCCTCCTATTTGGCGCTCAATCCATTTATACAGGGTGAGTCACCTAACGTTACCGCTGAATATATTTCGTAAACCACATCAAATACTGACGAATCGATTCCACAGACCGAACGTGAGGAGAGGGGCTAGTGGAATTGGTTAATACAAACCATAAAAAAATGCACGGAAGTATGTCTTTTAACACAAACCTACGTTTTTTTTTAAATGGAACCCCGTTATTTTTGTTAGCACATCCGAACATATAAACAAATACGTAATCAGTGCCGTTTGTTGCATTGTAAAATGTTAATTACATCCGGAGATATTGTAACCTAAGGTTGACGCTTGAGTACCACTCCTCCGCTGTTCGATCGTGTGTATCCGAGAGCACCGAATTAAGTAGGGATCCAAAGGGAACGGTGATGGACCTTAGGTACAGAAGAGACTGGAACAACACATTACGTCCACATGCTAACACCTTTTTATTGGTCTTTTTCACTGACGCAAATGCTCCCGTTCTGTGAAGAGTCTGGACGTTCAACCATTTGGGGCCTGGAGGTAGTTTCACTGTTTTTCTACCTCTTTCCTTAGATGCTCACGACAGTAGCACGGGAACATTCGCCATGTTCGCCGTTTTCGGGATACTCGTTCACAGATACCGCATTATAATAATCTGCCCTTTGTCAAAGGCGCGTATCTCAATATATCTCCCCATTTTCACCCCATACCTTTGCAATGGTGTTACCCCATCCGTGTCTGTTCCGCTTATACACTTTAGTTACTACGTCACGTGTGCGCAACGGTACCATGAGGCATCCAACGTTGCGGTGAGCAGTGGTCGTAATATATTGGCTTATCAGTGTATTACTTCATTTATTTCTCTCGTACATCTCGTCGCCGTATCTTCATCGGCGACTGGAAGATTAGCTAGTCGGCGAAGAATCTGCTGAGTCCAGTAGCTGGCTCAGGCTGCCGTGTCTCTCTGTGTCAGCCCTGTGCTATGGCCGATGACTTCCAGTACGTGGGTTCCTGCCCGTGATGGCTAAAGTGTGTCCCATCGGAAGCTTTGCCCGCAGTTGGGGCTGGCTTCCATCATACATGTCTACGGATCAGCCGTCATCTCGTAACGGGGCAGGAGTATGACCGAACTGGAAAAATCTCGTACAATAGAGGTTACAACACAATAATCAGAGAATTAAATGCGAACCACATGACTTCCAACGATCCTACAGATCGACTGACTCTAGACCAAGTCTAGAGGATATGAGCGATGAGGTCTTGCTGATCGCTTTGCTGTCTTCTGTGAAAATGAATAGTCGGATGAACTGAGAATAACAAAAGCAGTGATTACCATCCCTTCTGTGACTATTGCCACCGAGTGCAATCAGATATTTCTTAGTCCCCTTCCATCTCTGACCATCATCAACATTAGTGCGTAGCTAAACTTTAGTGTGGAAAAGAATTTTCTTTCAACATTCTTATCTGCAAAATGACGAAAGAAAACTGATATTAAGCTTTTATAAATGTTTTATTAGATCACGAACTAATGTGACAATGAGACAATTTGTACTGTGTTTTTTCTAAAAATATTTTCTTACAGCTTAATGAAAATTTCTCAGTGATCGCGAGTCCTTCCTACAACTCATCTTCAGAAAAGAAAGTAGTCAGGGTAAATTACTCTTCCAGAACAGTTCACTCCCCGGCGACATTTACTTCTCCATCATTCTAGACTGCCATCTGCAATCAACCAAATTAAAATGCGTGTACTGTACTTAGGCCTATTGTTTGTAAATCACTTGATTTCTGGACTGCCACGCGGAGTGGCCGCTTGGTTTGAGGCACCATGTCATGGATTGTGCTGCCCCTCTCGCCGGAGGTTAGAGGCCTCCCTCGGGCTTGGGTATGTGTCTTGTCCTTAGCATAAGTTAGTTCAAGTAGTGTGTAAGTCTAGGAACCGATGACCTCAGCAGTTTGGTCACACAGGAATTCACACACACGCACATACACACATTTCGGGACTCCTTACTTCTGAAATGACAGGCTTCATACCAGGTGACTTCAAGCTGTCAGTACTGTTCGACTGACCGCTGCAACCGATAGTGATATTAACTATTACCACAGAGTCTAGGTCCTAGAGGAGTGAAGTAGCCACTGTGAATTAGAAAGTTTATTGTTGCAAAGAGAGGCAGTTTCTGATCTGATTCAAGTCTTGTGCCGTACGGAAAGAGCAGTTGCCCGCCAAAGGCAAAGGTCCCGAATTCGAGTCTCGGTCCGGCACACAGTTTTTATCTGCCAGGAAGTTTAATGTGTAAACCATTTCCACAGCAATGCTATAAGTATTTACAGCTGTCGCTGAATATTGAAGTATCACCTGATAGAGACATTTTTACAGGACTCTTCACTTGAAGAATATCTCTAATAATGTTCACAATAGTTTCTGACTTAGACATTTAATACTCTAGTGGCCTATCTAAGACGATGCTGTCGCGCTGATAATTGACTGTGGACTGGGGTGAGCATTCCTCTGCTCAGCCGCAAGTAGACGAGCCGTTGAGGTGGCACTGAGAAGTCCTAGGAGGCGTAGCTACGCCGGCGTTTCTCATTCGTCGGTGTGGCGTGCAGGAACTATACTCCTCTGCTCTTTCCTTGCAAGCCGCCAAACTTGCTTTAGGAGCCCGCTGTTCGGATGGCATCACAATAAGGACTACTACATCTCAGTAAAAGGCATTTTCATAAGATATTTACTCACATATGAGTTATACGTTTCAATTTTACTGTCATAGATGTAAGTATCTGTGTAGTGTGTAGGCTTTGTGAGGAAGATAAAGTTAAAAATTTCGTTTCATAAGCTGTAACCTCCAACTCAAAGGGTCAGATGCATTTGAAACTAGTACACTTATTTGTAACCTGTACTGAAGTGTCAAAAGCCATGAGATACCTTTTAATTTTCTGTCGGACCTCCTTGCAGGTGTAGTGCAGAAGCTCGAGGTGGTATGGACACAGGTCGTTGGAACTACGCTGAGAGGTATTGGGCCATGCTGCCTCGGCAGCGGTCCATAATTGAGAAAGTAATTGTGGGGCACGATTGTATGCATGAACTGACCTATAGATTACTCCCCATAATGTTCTATGGGATTCATGTCTGGAGATTTGGGCGCCCATGTCATTCGCTAGAACTGTCCGGAATGTTCTTCGGACCAATCGCAACGAATTTTGGTCCAGCAACATGGTGCATTGTGATACACAACATTTTCATCGTTATTTGGAAGCATGAAGTCCGGGAATGGCTGCAGACGATCTCCATGTTGCGGAACATAACTATTTCCAGTCACTGATTGCTTCAGTTGGACCAGAGGACTCATTCAATTCCCCGTAAGCACAGACCACCCATTATGGAGTCACCACCAGTCCGCACAGCGCCTTGGTGACAACTTCCGTTCATGGCTTCGTTGGCGCTGCGCTCTACTCGAACCCTACCATCAGCGCTTACCAACTGATATCGGTTTTTACCGAACCGGGTCGCCGTTTCAGTCGTCCAAGCCCAACCGATAGCATCACGAGCCCAGGAGAGGTGCTGCAGGTGATGTGCTGTTAGCAAAGACACTCGCGCCGGTCGTCTGCTGCCGCAGCCCATTAAGGCCAACTTTCACCACACTGTCCTATCCGGCACGTCTGTCGTACGTCCCATATTGATTTCTACGGTTGTTTCGCGAAGTTTTGGTTGTTCTGTTAGCACTGACAATTCGACGCAAACGCCGCTGCTGCCACTCGTTAAGTGAATGCCGTGGGCCACTGCGTTGTCCATGGTAAAAACTAATGCCTGAAATTTGGTATTCTCGGCTCACTCCTGACCATGTGGCTCTAGAAATATTGAATTCCCTAACGATATTCGAAGTGGAATGTCCCATGCGTCTAGCTCCAACTAACATTCGGCTTCATAGTCTGTTAACTGCCGTTGTGCGGCCATTGACACGAATCACCTGTGTACATCTGACAGTTCTACAAATGCGCTGCCATTTTAATCCTTGTGTACGCGATTCTATTGCCATCTATATATGTGTATATCGCTTCCAATAACATTTGTACCTCAGTGTATGTGTTCTGCATTACATTCGTACGTAATAGAGATAATAGTAATCATCTTTGAAAAATAATTTAGTTTCTTTCCCGAAACAGAATGGAACCCTTTCGTTTTCACCACACAAAAATTTACATTTTATACTTCAGAGGGTAATTAGCCCCAGGTGGGAACTACTGAACCAAAAGAAAACGGAAGTGTCGAGGCAGAGAAGAAATGAGATTAGCGACGGAACATTTAAATTAGGGACCACGTAGTAGATGAACTGAAGAAATTCTGTTACCCTCGAAGCAAAATAACGCGTGATGAGCAAAGCACCGAGAAGTTTCCTAATAGACCAATACAAGCAAAGACAGAAATCATTTCCGCAAGACGTCTCCTAGAATCGCACATACGACTAAATATGAGAAAGAAATTTCACATAATATGCCTCTATAATACAGAATTATTGGGAAGTGAATCCTGGACTGTTGAAAAATCGGAGAAGAAGAGATTCAAAATGTTTGAGATGACGTGTTACGGAAGGATTGGAGAAGTTTATTGTACTGATAAGATGGGAAGGGAGGAGTTTCTCAGCAGAATGGGCGAGAAAAGGAATATCTGCAAAATGCTAACAAGAAAATTTGGCGGATAATTGGACATGTATATAGACAGCACGGAATAATGTCACACTACAAGAGAGAGCAGCAGAGCCCAAAAATTGAAAGAGAAGGCAGGTATTAGAGTATAGCTAAAAATCTACTCGGAGTATTAGGACGACGACAGTAAGGGCCACTTCTACATTTACTAAGAATGTCAAAACGTGTATAAGAAATGGCGACCCGTAGGGAAAAGGGAACAGGCAAGGAAGAAAGATGAAAAAGAAGAAAAGGTAGACACAGCTGCCAAACAGTCATTTCTCATGCACACCATCAGATATTTTACTAACCGCTTCGGCACAGATCTGAAACAGTGATTACGTTGCTGTTGCAACAATAAATATATTTTATAAAACGAAGTTACTTTCGCTCATTCCAAGGCAATCCTTTAAAAATAACTCTTCTCTGATCCAGTATAATTTCTGACAGCTCTTGTTATTACCTGCCTCCTCTCATACAACGGCCAAGATGGAGAAATAATCGTCAACTGTGAGCACTGGTATCCAGTGAAGCTGCGACCAGGGCTATCGGAAGCAGGCGATGTCCGTGGTGGGAGCAGGACAGAGGGTGGGTATTCATTGCACCCTGTGATTAATAACGCAGTGAATTTCACGGTCTTGGCACTTTAATTAAACACGCTAATTTTTGATGCGACTGTGATAAATTGTACTTTGGCGTTTGATGGAAGATGCAGTGTCGCATCCAACAATAAGCTACCAGTGTAAAAGGGAATTCCTCGAAGAGACAGCGGCAAATATTGCCATTGTAATGACAGTTCACAGGTGTGAGGTAAGTGTTACCAACGGTGTAATAGCTACAACGGCGACAGGAATTACGTATACCTCTCTGGTGGTAGGTATAATTAAATTCATCGGTATTGGATGAGACCTTTCAAATCTAAATCTGTTCGGCGAGTGGAGTAGGTATTGCCCACTTTACATAGGTGCAGGGTCAGCCAATGCCTCAATTTTTCTTTCTTTCCAATTTCTCTATTTACGTGTTAGATATTTATTGTACCCCTTTTCTCGTGTTCTAAATCCCACTGAATTCGTTAAACTACATGAACTACATTGTTTCATTCATTGCATGTAGGTTCGGCCTTTTAAGCAATACACTGATTTTTCTGGTTACCCAGACAAGTTTCGGCACATCTGTGCATTCATCAGTGGGTTTGATTATTGAAAACTTCAATTCTACATAATACGGTTCTGCAGGACCACCTGTATAGTGTCCTGTACCGAAAGCTTGTCTCGTTTTGTTTCTTCTCTTCTTTCGTGTTCTGTTAAAATCGTTTACACCACGTTCTGCGAAGTATAAAGGCGATTTTTATACCAAAATTATACAAAGTACATTTAGTATATGTGTGCAGTGCGTTCAGAACTCAAGGAGAAAAATGTGTCAAAGCAAAACATGACAAACTGTCAGTGCAGGGCACCGTTCAGATTGTAAAGCAAAACCGTATAATGTAAAATCAAATTTTCAATAAACAAAACCCACTCATGATGACACAGAGGTGCTGAAACATGTTTTGTAGCAAGAAAACAGTGTTTTGCGTAAAGGGTGAAAACTATATCCAACAATTTTAATTACAAAGACGAAAAAAATACAAGAGCTGCAAATTCAAAGATGAATATTTTGTTTCATTATCCGGAACAATGTGCGAAGACTTAGTAAATTAACGTTGTTAAAAAATCTTTGTATCACACCGGCCACCTCAGATTAAATTTATGCTTAGTGTAAGAGAACGAGAACCAAACGACAAATTTCGGGCTTTGTGGATAGGTACAAATCGAAAGATAATGTTAGACAAACAGTCTGTCTGTAACGACTTCAGTCAGACAATCCTCAGCCGTGCTGTTAGCCAAAGCGTTCATATTGAACGTCGGTGCCATTTGATATTCAGAGTTTGTAGTAAATCACGGAGAAAATTAAAAATTCACGGTCATCGGTTGGAATTATTAATTTCTAATGAAACGGTTTCGATGAACTTGAAGATCTATTGTGCACTAATTACGTTTTGCAAGAGCTGCATTAAACCGATCGTACGCTAAATAACTGAAAGATATTCACCGTCTCAAGGGAAATTACCTAAAAGGTAAACCTACTGCATTAACGTTTGTATCATACATTTTTGTTGTTTCTGTTAATATGAATATCGATGACACATTTTTCTTAATTTAATGGCCTAAAATTACATCCTCATATGTTTAAACCAAGCATATCCAGAGAGCCGGGTAATGTAGCTAGAAAATACAAAATACACTCCTGGAAATTGAAATAAGAACACCGTGAATTCATTGTCCCACGAAGGGGAAACTTTATTGACACATTCCTGGGGTCAGATACATCACATGATCACACTGACACAACCACAGGCACATAGACACAGGCAACAGAGCATGCACAATGTCGGCACTAGTACAGTGTATATCCACCTTTCGCAGCAATGCAGGCTGCTATTCTCCCATGGAGACGATCGTAGAGATGCTGGATGTAGTCCTGTGGAACGGCTTGCCATGCCATTTCCACCTGGCGCCTCAGTTGGACCAGCGTTCGTGCTGGACGTGCAGACCGCGTGAGACGACGCTTCATCCAGTCCCAAACATGCTGAATGGGGGACAGATCCGGAGATCTTGCTGGCCAGGGTAGTTGACTTACACCTTCTAGAGCACGTTGGGTGGCACGGGATACATGCGGACGTGCATTGTCCTGTTGGAACAGCAAGTTCCCTTGCCGGTCTAGGAATGGTAGAACGATGGGTTCGATGACGATTTGGATGTACCGTGCACTATTCAGTGTCCCCTCGACGATCACCAGTGGTGTACGGCCAGTGTAGGAGATCGCTCCCCACACCATGATGCCGGGTGTTGGCCCTGTGTGCCTCGGTCGTATGCAGTCCTGATTGTGGCGCTCACCTGCACGGCGCCAAACACGCATACGACCATCATTGGCACCAAGGCAGAAGCGACTCTCATCGCTGAAGACGACACGTCTCCATTCGTCCCTCCATTCACGCCTGTCGCGACACCACTGGAGGCGGGCTGCACGATGTTGGGGCGTGAGCGGAAGACGGCCTAACGGTGTGCGGGACCGTAGCCCAGCTTCATGGAGACGGTTGCGAATGGTCCTCGCCGATACCCCAGGAGCAACAGTGTCCCTAATTTGCTGGGAAGTGGCGGTGCGGTCCCCTACGGCACTGCGTTGGATCCTACGGTCTTGGCGTGCATCCGTGCGTCGCTGCGGTCCGGTCCCAGGTCGACGGGCACGTGCACCTTCCGCCGACCACTGGCGACAACATCGATGTACTGTGGAGACCTCACGCCCCACGTGTTGAGCAATTCGGCGGTACGTCCACCCGGCCTCCCGCATGCCCACTATACGCCCTCGCTCAAAGTCCGTCAACTGCACATACGGTTCACGTCCACGCTGTCGCGGCATGCTACCAGTGTTAAAGACTGCGATGGAGCTCCGTATGCCACGGCAAACTGGCTGACACTGACGGCGGCGGTGCACAAATGCTGCGCAGCTAGCGCCATTCGACGGCCAACACCGCGGTTCCTGGTGTGTCCGCTGTGCCGTACGTATGATCATTGCTTGTACAGCCCTCTCGCAGTGTCCGGAGCAAGTATGGTGGGTCTGACACACCGGTGTCAATGTGTTCTTTTTTCCATTTCCAGGAGTGTATATTTACATTTATATACCAATAACGTCAGGGTGACACTAATAATTATAAATCGGAAGTAGAAAGAGAAAGTACATCTTGATGGGTATCTACAAAATTATACGGCAAAATGTACTACAGATTTATATTCGATGCAATGGATAAACAAGGTATCCAGTTTTAAAATGGCATATACAATTGGTGCCATGATTAATTCTTTGTTCCTTACACTGGACCTTGTGAGCGGATTTGTTGTGTCCTTAAAAAGTCATTTTAACAACCAACCAGGTGCTCTCCTCAAGGAAGAAACTGATCTATAAAATAAAGTGTTTGTGTAGTTTTAATCGCATTATGCTCATAGCTAATCGAAAGTAATGTGACAGTTCTTTTCATATTTTCCACTATGACAAATAATGTTATTTGTCTTGTCTATACCCTAAGTAAATCTTGTAAACATTCGAATTTTCTCACTTCGTACCAACATATAAGCTTAACAACTTTATCTGTTATTAGAAATATTTAGATGTAAAAATTAACATACGTGCTGAGCTATATGAAATTGTTGGTACATCCTCAGTTTTGTTATCTTGTCAGTCATATATTGCATATGATTCCCTTTCCACTGCACCATCTGTTAATCCATTATTAATAATAATACAGTTTCTAAGCCATCACGAACACACACATCTTGTGAATACACTGTCGTTTTCACACACGTGGCATCTCCTCGTATATAAATATTTTTCCAAGTTACGTTCACACCACTGCGTTCCCATTTCGTGGCAGTAATACAGTGTGCTTTTTATTCAGCAAAAAAGTCGATAATGGTTTAAAAAAGCGGAAAATAGTTGTAGAAAGCAGCAGAGATTTAAGTAGGTACAGTTCATGTGGAAAATTGTCAGCTTCATTTAATAAAGTGAAGGTGGTGGTGTCCACTATTAGTAAAAAGGAACTGCGAGTTTTACATAATTACTGTCACATATTGCCATACTGCTATTCGTGGTGATATTCCTTTTCGTTTATATAACTGAATGAACAGACCACTTAGCGAGACCACATCTGTATTTCCTGAATGCTTAATTTATTGTTCCTTCTGTTGTTATCATTCTTTAGGATCGGGTATGAAGGTTGGATCGTCAGCAATCAGCACTAGTTCTGCTTTGTAATTACAAAATGAAGAATCACAAATAAAGCGAGAACACAAGCGGTCCAGAATTGAACATTATGGGACTCCAGTAACATACATCACTAGCCGCACGTATGCTAAATGCTGGTGGATTCAAGGTAATAATCGGCGCTTATAGCGAAAAGCGATGAAGCGATAAACTCTGTGTCTGCTAGGCAACGGAAATGGATCCTGGTAGGGGTATATCGAATACTATACCGCCGTTACTGCTCGACGCCAGCACCTAAATGTAGAACTTCTGCATGCTATATCTGAATATGTGCCTGCAAACTATCAAAAAGCGTTTATAAAATCACTGGTCGCAGTTATCTATATCTACAGGGTGAAAAGTATTTAAACCAACAAATTCTGGGAGGTTGTAGGGGACATCAAACCAAATACTTTTCCCTAATGTCATTTTTTCCTATGAGGATTATTTAAACCGGTGGAGGCCGTATTACACTCTTCAGTTGTAAGAGACCGTATTACGATCTTCAGTTGTAGGCAACTGCTGTCCACCAGTGTAGTAGTGCATTGTCTCTGTTTACTAATGGAGCGATACACCTGGAATGAGTACACTGATATGGTTGGTGCGTACTACGTAGCGCACCACAACGGACGAGCTGCACAGCGGGTTTATCAACAACAATATCCTAATCGCCGTATCCCGCATCATACGACCTTTGCTGCTGTGTACCAACCTCTGCGTGATTCCGGGTCATTTAGCAGATTACCTCGACAGGGACGCCGTCGCACGGTAAGAGCGCTGCAGTTTGAGGAATCTGTCTTGCAGCATGTGAAGCGGGATCCTTCAATCAGTACTCGTGCAATTTCACGTAACATGGGGACGAATCAGACGAATGTAAGAACAGTCCTTCGCAATTGTTACGTCCATTTCACTTACAGCGTGTCCACAATCTGGAACCAGTTGGTTATCCACCCAAAGCACAGTTTTCGCAGTGTTACCAGGAACAGTGTGAAATGCATCCTACATTTCCATCCTCTGTATTGTTTACCGATGAAGCAACAGTCGGGCGTGATGGCGTCTTCAACATGCACAATTTCCATGTTTGGTGTGAGGATAACCCACATGCCACAGTTACTAGCGCTCATCAAGTGCGGTTCATCGTTAATGTGTGGGTCGGTGTAGTTGGGGGCTGTTTAATTGGGCCGTATCTGCTACCTAGGCCATTAAATGGCAGGCACTATTACAATTTTCTAGCCAGAACATTACCAGAATTGCTGGAAGACGTCCCGCTCCCTACAAGACAATACATGTGGTTCCAACATGACGGGGCGCCGGCACATTTCAGTCGTCGTGTGCGTCGATTCCTGGATCGACGGTTCCTAGAAACGTGGATTGGCAGAAGTGGTCCTGTACCATGGCCTGCTCGATCACCAGATATGTCCCCTCTGAACTTTTTTGTGTGGGGAGAGATGCGCAATCTTGTTTACCCAACTCCTGTTGCATCAGAAGAGGGTCTGGTTGCTCGGATAGTAGCAGCAGCAGGAACAACTCAGGATACTCCTGGGGTTTTTGCCCATGTCAGACAGAACATGATCCGTCGGTGTAAGCTTAGTTTACGTGTCAATGGAGGCATTTTTGAAAATCTACTGTAATTGAAATTGGATTGTGTTAATGTGTTGTCTCTCGGCCATAAGAAAATGGAAAAGTTTTGTTGGTTTAATTAATTTGCCACCAGAGAATCCTTCCTCTACCGGTTTATATACACCTCATAGGAAAAAATGACATTAGAGAGAAATATGTGTTTTGATGTCCCCTACAACCTCCCAGAGTTTGGAGGTTTAAATACTTTTCAGCCTGTATTCAGTTGATACAATGCTTTCTTCTACAGTATCCATAATGTATGAACTTCATCACCTTCAGAGTTATAAAAAAAAATATTTCTCCAAACAAGTGTTGTTGTGACTGGCGCAGTCGAACGCCTTAGCTGGATCCCAAAATGTTTCCTTGGTGAAACTTCGTCATTCTGACATTTTAACACATAGGTGATGACTTGGTCAACGGCGTGTTCAGTAGAGAGACATGGCTGTAATACAGACAGTGACAAATGCAGGATCTCATACTTGCAGATACACTCAGTGTTCTTATCTTCGCATATCCATAGTTGAAATGGAAGACAGCGGGACGTCAGCTGGTATAAATTTATATTAAAAATGAAGAGATTCCTTCAGCTGTATTTAAGGTGTCGATTTTATTTTGGTAACTAGTTTCTACGTTGTAACAACGTAATCTTCAGGTCCATACACGTGTTGACGTCAACTACGTGCGGCTGATACTAGAAGTCAGTGGTGAGATACGGACGTGCTCCTTGTGTTCTTATGTACACTGTACGTACCAAAACATGGCAGAAGGAAGTTGACAGCGAAATGAATTGAGCAGGTTAAAAATGTTATTCTCTGTAATCTGGAAAGATATCTTGTGAGAACTATGCAGCACATATTGTTCAGTAAAACATCAATATTAGAGGTACATGAATATGATATTTTGCTTGAAATGTCATCAACCCTAAGAGAATTGCTGTTAAGTGAGTTAATGACCCTCATGATGTTCTAGGAAGAAGTTAGGGTGACATCAAATTGATTGAAAGCTTGTTGAACTGAATTTCGATCATACGGTAATTTTTTTTTAACCTGACAATACTTAGTTTTCTTGTTACATATGGGAACTGATAAAGAGGGTGCTACTTGTTTGTTATGAACCATTTGTTCATTAACTTTGTTGTCTACAATGTATTATTCTCTGAAAGGCCTCCAAGGTAAGTTTTTACTATTTCCCACATTGTTTTGATGATATTGTAAGAATTACAATACTTATGATTTGAAGATACCATCTGGAAATCATTCGCTCATAGGTATTGACCACATGCAGCCACAGTAGAACTGTGTGCGACGCCTGTGGTCTTAGAACTATCCTTTGTAAGCATTTTATATCAACTAGTTCGTTTTAATTCTGAAGATGTAAGGCAGTAAGAAGTACTCGTTTGTTCAGTTCTTTATAGTAACCAGTAGGGATATGTTATAGCTCTTCTTAACTAACAAGTATCACAGGATCAATTACGAGTACATTAGTCTGCAAAACTTAGGCGCTTTCTGATGATGTGCCACTGCTACGTACTACAGCAAGACGAAACTGGAACCATAAACAGAAACAACCGTGTGGGTAACGAGGTAACGAGAAAAAAAAAATGTTGAAATGGCACTGAGCACTATGGGACTTAACTTCTCAGGTCATCAGTCCCCTAGAACTTGGGACTACTTAAACCTAACTAACCTAAGGACATCACAAACATCCATGCCCGAGGCAGGATTCGAACCTGCGACTGTAGCGGTCGCGCAGTTCCAGACTATAGCGCCTAGAACCGCTCGGCCACCTCGGCCGACTGGTAACGAGCAGCCCAGTCCATTCGCCGAATATTCAGTCGATGCAAGAGCTGCTCCATCTGCGCTGTTCAATACTGTTGTCAGTTGTTATCGGAAAATTCGAAGTCCTCATAAGAGGCACATATGGAAGGAGTACAGTGTCACAATCGCGTTGATCAGTCTGTTTACGCGTTCAAAAGGTGTGTATATAAAACTGCAAATCTCCCCAAACCATAAAAACTGGACCGGTTTCAACCTCTCGCCACATGAGGACACACCTCACTTTGTCAAAAATGATCGATAAGTCGAAGTGACTTCGCTGGAATTATTCTCTTTGAATAAATGTGTTATTCCTGTTCACGTATTTTCTTATTTCTTTCACTTACCTTCTCTACTACAGACGAGCCGAGCTGATCACGCCTCAGCACGATGTCAGGAATTATCTGGAAGCACTATTGGCTCTAAGAAAACATGATTATTCAGTGAATCGTTTATTGTGACAACTTTATGACAACTTTACAAAGTGTGTTGCACCGTTGGCCGTTGTTGCCTCCGGCCCTGGTCACGGACAGACTCTCGGTGTCGGACGCTGCACCAATCGTTGCGCTTGCGTCCTCGAGAGATGTCGTTCCTCTTGCGTCGATACGGATGCTTAGCCCAGCCTGGTACAGGCTGAGGGAGTGTACTCGATCCCACCTCTGGTATCTTCTTTCCTGGACCACCCCACACGCAATGTGGTGTAGGCGGCAGTCGTTGAACCTAGTAGTGCGGGTCTGGTAGGGCCCGCACAAAGAGCAGCTTAGGCGTAACCGACGGTGGTCCGCGGGAACCCTGGTCGTCGTCTCCGTCTAAAACTCAGAGAGTACAGCACCTGGTACTGCACTTCTGCTGGTACTTCATCAGCTCTCCCATCAGTAGTGGTTGGTGTGAGAGCATGAAGTTCGTCAGTGGAGTTTAGCTCTACGGCACTCCGCGTCTGGCTGGTACTGCGCTGATTGCTGTGAGACAATATTTACTACAACAACATGGTCATGGAACGAAATGTTGTCGACACAGACTCCAGCGTTCCCACTGACCTAAACCGTTCACACTTTCTTGGAGCAGGAGATCGGGTATTTAAAGAGCTCTCTGTAGTTCTGTGACGTGCGGCTTACTAGCGATGACCGCATGTAGCCTCGTTATTCTGCTACCCTCGCTTTAATTCTCTCTTAGCAGCTAGTTAAATTCGTCTATGAGTGTTTTCCGTAGTCGTGTCTATTGCTTCTTGCGGCATCCCGCAGCACGAACGACTGTGCGTGTATTTTGCTTAGTCACTGTTCCTTTCTGTTTTC
Source organism: Schistocerca nitens (assembly GCF_023898315.1). NCBI lineage: Eukaryota > Metazoa > Arthropoda > Insecta > Orthoptera > Acrididae > Schistocerca > Schistocerca nitens. The sequence goes on along the minus strand of NC_064622.1, from coordinate 121,048,622 downwards.
CCACTGCGTGGGATCTCTCTCTCTCTCAGCTACAGCACAGTTGGAGACTGTTTTCCAGGTTCTCTTGCGTCACTATGCATCCTGGACGCTACCAGCCTATCTTACGTCAAGACGGTTGAACTCCGTTAAAAATTTTATAACTAGGAACCTCTCTTACTCTGTGCCGTAACAGTACTACTCTAGCCCTAATTTCTTCGATCTCTGATACTGGGCAGTGAAGTATCATCCACAGGATACTTTTACCCTTAGGTTTTCCACAAATTTAATTGTGGTACAATAGTTTCCAGAAACATAAATAGTATCAAAGATCTAAAGATAACTCAGAATTAATGTGTAGCGTGTAATGAAACATGGACGTGGTGTTGAAATGATTATGTTCAATAAATAAAGCATGAAAAAAACATAAGTAAATAATTAACTTCCCAACTTCATTCATGAGGATAATAGACCTTTATCTGCGGATGAAAACTGAATTTTATAATACAATTATTTTCTGTTTCAGTATAAAGGAAATGTACGAATGGGAGAAGAAGCTGGGAGAGAAGAAGACAAAAGACTCATAAAATTTCGCTAACGGAGCTACAACAGATACTCTTGACTTTAATAGAATGTTTACTGTTGAAATTATGTAGAGAAAAGAGACCTGATGGAACTTTATTGCGGATTAATACTCTGTGCAGAGCTCGTCTTCTGAGTTTGAGTCCTGGACCAGTACACACATTTAATCTGCCAGGGAGCTTCAAAACGGTTCACACTCTGCCACGGAGTGAAAAATTCATTCTAGAAGTGAGGAGCTCAGACTAGTGTACAGATAAAGGATTTGTGTGAGGATATAAATAACATATGCCAAAGCAAAAAGAAATATGCAGCGTATATTCACTGGTACATCCAATGTTTCAGAAGAAGACTGCATGAAATCTACAAGTACAAGATGTACAGGAAATAGACACTAGTGGGACGACATCTAACATTATAGTTTCTCAATACTGACACTCTTCACGACACGGAAAAAGTCAATACGTGCTTGCAGTCCAGTGAAAGCTTTGACTCAAAATGTCCAGGAAAGGGAGACAGCAGCCCGCTTCTGGAACCTGTTTAATTGGTTGCCTATCTCCAGGTGCAAACTAAATGATGTGGCAATAGGTAGTGGATTATTTTTCTACAGGTTCCGACAAACCTGCCCCTAATGCGAGTACGACAATGGACATGTTACTAGCCCATACTTGGAACAATGCTCTATCGACTGAAATGTGACATTTTTCTGTGTGTGTTGTATTTTCCATGCGGTCATCTTCTGAATTCCTGGAAGTATTCGTGAATAACACAGTACTACACTGCGTTTCAAAATTTAGTGATCACATTTCCGAAATCCCGTCATTCACAACCATTCCGATGCTTAAGTTTAAAATCTGGCTGAAAGGTGCGTAATATCTTCCTCTAATTATAAAAGTGCGAAATCGTGGCGCTCTTTGTCGTCACCTTCGGGATCAAGTACGCTTCATACAGCGAGGTGTTGACGCATGCGGAAAAGAAGGAAGAAAACATTGTTCAGAACTTTATATAACATGTAAGGTGAGTTATTGAGGCCCCATTGCCGCCAAACTTCACCACTGTTTCACTCAACCCCTGACTGGACGAGTCACATGTTGGGAAGGTCATCACAGCCCCACCTACCCACATTTCACCCCTTCTTTTCACGCCTCTGTGATGGAGCTCAGAAGTGTGACGCACAGGTTAGAAATCACGCGGTTTTTTTATCAGGGGCTGAGGAAAACATTCAGGCAACTCAGAATCAGTAAGGAAAGGGCTTAGAGGGTGGCATAAAGAACCTCAATGAAACAACCCCTTTTCCCTGAGTGTTGATTTTCACAAATTTCGCTGTCGAAAACGATAGTTCACACTACGGTGAGCAACAATAAGATGATCTTGACAACCTCCGACACTGCTCACGCCCTCGGTCACTTCATCCCCTCAGGAGCGCATCACAAGCGCGATTTTTATTTTCGTGTACACAATGGAACTATTAGGGGCCGATCAGCAGCATTCGACGAAATTTGAACGTGATGGAAAGCAGCAAAGTGTGCTTATACTTTTTCATCCCTCCTATTGTGGGTCTTCCTGTTGCGTGATCACGGCGGTGAGGGGGGGAGGTAGGTGAGGACGTTGATATGCGCGATTATAAAGGCAAAGGGTTTTTCTAAGAACCCCCATTTCATCAATACCCTCTGTGCCATCCAACCACCTTTCTTGAACAACCTTAAAAATGTACTTGTACAGACGTAACATGTGATGAGAGACCCAGGTTCCTGCCAGTAGGGTATGCTCCTGCTCTTGCACCTGATAGTACGCCATCTGGATTCGCAGAGTGTTGAACGGGTTGCCGTTCAGCAAGCGCCTACTGCTTCATCGCGGGTTCCGTGTGAACAGGTACATCTTTCACAGGTACATCTTTAAAATTTTCAATAAAGCTGTGCAAATTGCTTTAGTGTTCCTAATCTTTAAGGCAAAACTTATCTTTACTGATGTCACACCTGCTTTAAAAATTATCAACAATAAAACTGACTGCGACTGCTACGGTCGCAGGTTCGAATCCTGCCTCGGGCATGGATGTGTGTGATGTCCTTAGGTTAGTTAGGTTTAAGTAGTTCTAAGTTCTAGGGCACTGATGACCACAGATGTTAAGTCCCATATTGCTCAGAGCCAATAAAATTGACTAAGCATACTATTAAGTAAATTACTAATATGAACCTACAGTTACTCAGTAGACAGCAATTTTTTTAAACAAATTAACATTCATTGAATAGTTATCTGCAGTTAATCAAACTTCCCTGATCAGATATTAAGCAGATTATATTGAAACAGTAATTAATTATGAACACACTGTCATTCAGTATACAGCAAAATGTTGTTGTTGTTGTTGTGATCTTCAGTCCTGAGACTGGTTTGATGCAGCTCTCCATGCTACTCTATCCTGTGCAAGCTTCTTCATCTCCCAGTACCTACTGCAACCTACATCCTTCTGAATCTGCTTAGTGTATTCATCTCTTGGTCTTCCTCTACGATTTTTACCCTCCACGCTGCCCTCCAATGCTAAATTTGTGATCCCTTGATGTCTCAAAACATGTCCTACCAACCGATCCCTTCTTCTAGTCAAGTTGTGCCACAAACTTCTCTTCTCAAAAATGGTTCAAATGGCTCTGAGCACTATGGGACTCAACTTCTGAGGTCATTAGTCCCCTAGAACTTAGAACTAGTTAAACCTAACTAACCTAAGGACACCACAAACATCCATGCCCGAGGCAGGATTCGAACCTGCGACCGGAGCGGTCTCGCGGTTCCAGACTGCAGCGCCTTTAACCGCACGGCCACTTCGGCCGGCTTCTCTTCTCCCCAATCCTATTCAATACTTCCTCATTAGTTACGTGATCTACCCACCTTATCTTCAGCATTCTTCTGTAGCACCACATTTCGAAAGCTTCTATTCTCTTCTTGTCCAAACTGGTTATCGTCCATGTTTCACTTCCATACATGGCTACACTCCATACAAATACTTTCAGAAACGACTTCCTGACACTTAAATCTATACTCGATGTTAACAAATTTCAGAAAAGAATTCCTTGCCATTGCCAGTCTACATTTTATATCCTCTCTACTTCGACCATCATCAGTTATTTTACTCCCTAAATAGCAAAACTCCTTTACTACTTTAAGTGTCTCATTTCCTAATCTAATCCCTTCAGCATCACCCGATTTAATTTGACTACATTCCATTATCCTCGTTTTGCTTTTGTTGATGTTCATCTTATATCCTCCTTTCAAGACACTGTCCATTCCGTTCAACTGCTCTTCCAAGTCCTTTGCTGTCTCTGAGAATTACAATGTCATCGGCGAACCTCAAAGTTTTTACTTCTTCTCCATGAATTTTAATACCTACTCCGAATTTTTCTTTTGTTTCCTTTACTGCTTGCTCAATATACAGATTGAATAACATCGGGGAGAGGCTACAACCCCGTCTCACTCGTTTCCCAACCACTGCTTCCCTTTCATACTCCTCGACTCTTATAACTGCCATCTGGTTTCTGTACAAATTGTAAATAGCCTTTCGCTCCCTGTATTTTACCCCTGCCACCTTCAGAATTTGAAAGAGAGTATTCCAGTTATCGTTGTCAAAAGCTTTCTCTAAGTCTACAAATGCTAGAAACGTAGGTTTGCCTTTTCTTAATCTTTCTTCTAAGATAAGTCGTAAGGTTAGTATTGCCTCACGTGTTCCAACATTTCTACGGAATCCAAACTGATCGTCCCTTAGGTCCGCTTCTACCAGTTTTTCCATTCGTCTGTATAGAATTCGCGTTAGTATTTTGCAACAAAATACCGAATTAAAAAAAATTAATAGTCACTGAACAAGCAGCTACAGTCACGCAAAATTTACTGACCTGATTTTTAGTATATGACCTTCAAACAGCTGCTATTAACTATTAACCCTCTGTCGTTCAGTAGACAGCAAAATATAGAATATTAAAAACAATTAAGAGTCAATGAACAAGCAGCTACATTTAGCCAAAATTCACTGATCAGATTTTAAGCAAATGACCTTCAACAAGTTGTTATTAACTATGAACAGACTGTCATTCAGAACACACACGAGGTACAGGAGTTTTGAAACAGGTGACAGTCACTGAACTGCCAAATTACAATCAGCCTAAGTTCTCTGTCAGATATTAAGTGAATGATTATTAAACAGGTGTTATTAATTATGAACCTACTCTCATTCAGCAGATAGCAAATTCCAGAATTTAAAAAAGAATTATCAGATACTGAGTAGACAGGTACGGTTAACCAAAATTCACTGATGAGCTTTTTAAGAAAATGACTTCTAAACAGTTGCTATTAACTACGAGTGGTGGTTGGATAAATCTCACCCGGTGGGGGGGTGGGGGGGTGAGGGGGCGGAAGGGGGGGAGGGAAATGGTGAGAGATAAGGACGTACTCAGAATTAACTTGGACAGGGTGGCCGCCGTCCTTCCACTTCTTAATTTTTCAAATGAGTGGACCACAATCACTAAAATTGAACCGGCCAGATAACCTCCAACATGCTAGTGTGTTTTCCAAAATGTCAAGCCCACTCACAAAAATCCTGTGTGTTTTCCAAAATATCATGCTTACTCACGAAAACTGCTTCGAGGGGCAGCCGATAACCTACAAACAAAACTACGCTCGGCTTCTTCACAGGAGCCAGTTCGTTCTCTCGTATACCATTCAGAATTTTAAACCTCTCGCACCCCTGGGTGACACGCTCCACACACCACATACTCACTGATAAACTTTCCGACTTTGCAGCTTTGTTCCCCGTAGATGGTGCCACCAGCGAACCTCCAAACTTATCCAGACCAAGATCGTCAACAAGGAGCGAAGTCAGTAGGCCAAGCTAACATGGCTCAGCCTCCCCCACTGAAACTCAACGACGCCTCACCAGGGTTCGGCATCAAGGGAAGACGGTAAAGATGGAGCTAGCTACCCACCTTAGCCTGGCTAATATGTACTCTAGGGTCTTTCTGTTCAATTCATTACGGACCAAGTTCGTAACTGGAATCAGAAATCTTAACCAGCCTACAAAGTAGAGTCAGTTTATTAGATGGGGTTGCTCCAGCCCTGGCTCTGATGTTAAACTTACACACAAACACATGGTCTCCAACCTTCCCCTTGAACTCGTGCCTACCACAATTGTATCTACACGCCTGATGCCCATTTGTGAGCTCTATATTGCGTCTCGCTCTCTCCCATTTATGCTGGATAGTTTGAGGGAAGGGGGTAACTTGCTCAAGGTGTAGCTCGTCAGTGGCCCAAAGATTACTCAAGGGAGATTTAATCGTACAGGTCATTGTTATTGAGGCCAGAGTGAACCTGGTGGCCGCATTCTGAGCGGCATTAAAAGCAAAATATAGCACGAAGTATTAACAATGCAGCCTTCAATTCCTATTGATGCTCTCTGCAAAGGATGGCTGTGGGTGGTCAGGAGTAGTGGTAACATGCTAACGCCATTATCGAAACAAAATCCCTGGGATTTCCTAGATGTAAATGCCGGAGCATTGTCACTTACTAGGTTGCTCAGTGGCCGAAAGATGGTAAATATTTTGGTATGCTGTAGTACAGAATGACCACAAGCGAGCTGGAAGCTGGGAATTAGTTAGCTAAAACGGGAAAACCCGTCCACCACCACCAAGATATGACGTTTGCACTCCCCCTCCCTCCCCCCTTCCACGTACGTGGGAGGGGTCCTACATAATCCATAAAGAAGGCTCATGGTTCTGCTCTCACTAGTAGGCTCGAGAAGACGCTTGTGTGATTTAGATTTGGGTTTCTCTTGTTTGTATCGTATATCCTTACACACAGATAGCTAAACATCATATTGACTAATTATAATCAAAGGTCTTACAGAAACCTAGATGACTGCCCACCATGGAGCTATAAAAATATCTAAAACAAATACAGAATGTGCTGTCGCCCTACCACATTTGACACATGATGTCTTTATTAAGAATATACCAGTCCATGTGCTCGCCGTTTAAAAACATTTTCCTTGTTTGGAAAACACGGGAACCTACTTCCTCTCTTCCCTTGAGGTCGCAAAGGAGTTCACGAACTTCAGTCAACACAGCGCCACCCAAGATAAGTTGGCCACCATCCTCCATATATTGCGGAGAGTTACAAGCTTCATACATGCTATTTAAAGCCTCGGTCACGCTGTCATCAGAACTCCTGATATTATGAACTTTAAAACGAAATGCGGAGATGCAGAGTGCCCAACGAGCAGCCCTACCAGTTTTTCTGGGGCAGGCTAATACCCAACTCATCGCCTGATTATCAGTCACGAGCAGGAATTCCCTATGCTCTAGGTAGAACTTAAACATCTACTATGTTTGCCACCCATACACTGAGTATTTTAATTCATTGGGAGATAAGCAGCACGATGCGTAGGCAGTGGGATGCCGCTCCCCCTGATGTTCTTGGAGACCGCCGCTACCTCAGAACTGAGTTCCTCGGTCTGGACAAATTCGGTATAACTAACACCAGAGGGTTGTTAGGGTCGCCTTTAACTGCCTCAAAGAAAGCTTTATTCCTCTCTCCCCCAAAGGAAGAGCTCGCCTGTCTTGCTCAAGCTGTTCAAGGGCGCCGCCAACTGGGCGAAATTAGGAACAAACATTCGGTCATCTTGGAAGGCTTGACAGTAAGCTCGGCCTCTAAGACGTTACTAAATTTCTTCGAGGTGATCTAAACGCTCCGCGAACGTGGAACTGTAAACCATCACATCATCCAGATAGTTATAAACGGTTTTAAACTTAAAATCTCCCCAGCATGGACCAAAAGACGAGGGAATCTTACGTACGATCTTACTAGTGACGCGTAACTTACTAGTGAGGACATCGGGAAATCGAGAAAACACGCTCATCAGTTGCCCAGCCTTGCCAGGTGCCAAATGATCAGTGGCAAACACCAGATGATCCCGACTGCAAACTACTAACCGGTTGAGAGGGCCGATACGAATACAATGTTATCCTCTCATTAGGGCAAAATTTGAAATAAAAGGCGACAGCTTCATAATCAAGAACCAGACCAGTATGCTCAATGAATTAACTTCCCAGAACCAATTTAGTTACATATTCTTACAAGGGAACCTCCCCATCGCACCCCCCTCAGAATTAGTTATAAGTTGGTACAGTGGATAGGCCTTGAAAAACTGAACACAGATCAATCGAGAAAACAGGAAGAAGTTGTGTGGAACTATGAAAAAATAAGCAAAATATACAAATGAGTAGTCCATGTGTAACATAGGCAACATCCAGGTGGGTATGAACCCATGCGCGCCGTGGTCCCGTGGTTAGCGTGTGCAGCTGCGGAACGATAGGTCCTTGGTTCAAGTCTTCCCTCAGGAGAAAATTTTAATTTTTTGTTTTCAGACAATTATCAAAGTTCAGGCACTCACATATAATCAACTTCGCTCTCCAAAATTCCAGGACATGTTCAGATTTGCTTGGACATATGCAGGATTTGACGGTCTACACACGGAAAAATTTGAAAACGTTAGAAACATATGTTTTGACAGAGCACAGACAAAACTGTGCGACTGTGAAACTGTTGCATTCATTTGTTGCAGTTTATGTGACAAACTCTTATGTTTTCACACTTTTTTGGGAGTGATTATCACATCCACAAGAAAACCTAAATTGGTCAAGGTAGAAGAATCTTTTTACCCATTCGCCAAGTGTGCAAGTTAGGTGAATCGACAATATATTCCAGTCATGTGACGCACATGCCGTCGCCAGTGTCGTATAGAATATATCAGACGTGTTTTCCTGTGGAGGAATCGGTTGACCTATGACCTTGCAATCAAATGTTTTCGGTTTCCATTGGACAGGCACGGCCTTTCGGCTACTAATCGCACGGTTTTGCGGTGCGGTCGCAAAACACAGACGCTAAACTTATTACACTGAACAGAGACGTCAATGAACGAACGGACAGATCATAACTTTGCAAAAATAAAGAAAGTAAACTTTTCACTCTAGGGAAGATTTGAACCAAGAACCTCTCGTTCCGCAGTTGCTCACGCTAACGACGGGACCACGGCGCTCCTGAACTCGGACGCTCCTGGATGTTGCCTATCTTGCACGTGGACTGCTCAGTTTGTATATTTTGCTTAGTTTTTTCATAGTTCCACACAACTTCTTCCTGTTTTCTCGATTGATATGTGTTTAGTTTGTCAAGGCCTATCCACTGTGCCAACTTATAACTAAATCTGAGGGGGGTGCGATGGGGAGGTTCCCTTGTTAGCAACGACAAGATAGACAAACCATGTAAAAATCCGGTATGCCTAACATGCTCCGAAAAACCAGAGATAACACTTGTCAATTAACTACACGACATCTCTGAGATGGGGGACCAAGGAGAGACATTCTACATAAATTCCCAAATTCGAGGTGCCGATTGTAATCAATTAGTGAAACACAAATCCCAGAATCCAAAAGAGCGCCTGAAGGCACATTATTCAAATGTTCTTATACATAAGGAAACAATATGTGTAGCACTGTTCTAAAGTGGTAGCAACTCTTAATCACCAGCTGGTGTGGCCGAGCGGTTCTAGATGCTTCAGTCTGGAGCCGCGCGACCGCTACGGTCTCAGGTTCGAATCTTGCCTCCGGCGCGAATGTGTATGATGTCCTTAGGTTAGTTAGGTTTAAATAGTTCTAAGTTCTAGGGGACTGATGACCGTAGATGTTAAGTCCCATAGTGCTCAGAGCCATTTCAACCATTTGAACCAACTCTTAATCCGAAGACGGGTGTCTCTTCATGCCAGTGTCCAGTGGCGTGAGATGTTCGGACATGCACCACGCTTCACCATACATGACAGCACTAAATGTATACTATCACCACGCCTGAAACTGACCTCGGGTTTAACCTTACCTTGCGATAAGCCGAAGGCCTCCTGTTGCTTCCCCTCACATGGAGCAACTGGGCGAATGCCCGAATCCCATTGCTCATCAACAATTCTTAACCTTTCCATCTCGGCAGGCAAGGTATCCAAATCCGTGAAGGTGGTTGGTTTCCCAGAAAAAGACACACATAACCGGTCCTCAGGTTTTATGCGTTTTAATAAGGTCTTAACTGCATCACCCACTATTTACGACCCCAGAGGTAGTACAGGAGTGCATACCTCATCAGTGTAGTTATAGGTAAGGTCTCGTGCTGGTATTATACACATCAAAAATGCGGGTTAACGAATAAGGAAGCTGAAATGATATGTGAAATACATCATTATGAATTTCAAACCAAACCGTTAACCATAACACAAATTCAATTTGTTCAGCCGCCTTGATAGAGAGCTCGTTAATCCCTTGTAGTAGACGCATTATGGGTTTTTGCAACCTAGCAAAAGCATTAGAGGAGATTACATTTACTGGTCCCTCCGTTTCCGCCCCATTCACCTGATGGTACGGATTATCACCTACACCGTCTCTCGGGCTTACATTAGTTAAGTCATCTAACGCGAGAAGTCTCAAATCTGTCTTTAGTTTCTTAAATTTACTAATTAAGCTATCAACGGCAGCACTTTTGTCGAACTTCAGCGACACATGCTTTAAATCGCGAAGACGACTCACCCAATGTGTAGCCAGCGCTTGAATCATATACATTTGTTTGCACGTGGGCTGACTGTCACGTGAGAAGTTCACTTTTTCCCACAGTCCTACCAACGCCGACGGACCATCACTGAGAAGAGCTCCTATCTCACTAGAGGAGCCGCGCTTGAGCACCAATGCTGTCCTCATGGCAGGGCACAAACGAGTAACAAATTCAGGAACTGCGCCCTCGCTCGATGGCTGCGTAGTTTGTAACTTTGTAAATTTCATTTAAAAAGGATTTGGGTTTTTTTTGACAATGAATGAGCTATGCGTAATGTTTGTCGGTGAGCAGATGGTGTCCTTAATTAGTTTCACTGTAATAAAAAAAAACTTAATTTAGAAAACCAGTATGCAATGCCTATAACGAAATCAATCCCTCTGAAATCTACTCAGTCTCATAACCACAGAGTTCTATGGGCTTGTGCAATAAACTGATAAAATTCCCTACGCAAATAAACAATGAAATAAATATTCTCTAGCTCTTGAGTCGCAACGGATGCAATCTTGGTATTTTGTTCCCTCTACAGTAGGCATAGAAGATATTCAATCTTCGCACGGCGAAGTGCAATGCAGGCCATAAAAAAGGTTCATAAAATAATATCAGAAGATTGGTTGATAAATGAATAACCTTGCAAATGTTCGGTGAAAATACTGGATATTGGCTCAGTGCTCTCCACATAGGAACTGTTGCAAGTATTAATACTTTTCTGATTCTAGCACATAAGTATTTTTCTGATTCTGATTCAAAAAAGATTTATTTAATACAATATTCATTGTATTGAAATAAATACGACATGAAAGAGGATGAGGTACTGATAAGGAGATATGCTAAGACCAAATGTTTCAGTTTGAAAATTGTATTCAAAATAAAGTTTCTACTTTACAAAATCTGATATGAAACATTGTACATTAACTTCAAAACCAATGAACTTCTCAATTGTTCTACAATTGTCACTTACTGTCGTAATTTAAAAACACTTGAATTGTTACAAGACCAAATAGATTCCAAAATTTAACGTTTTTGCATCGGGATTACAAAATACAAAAAAATATTAGAAATCGAGTGTACCTAATCGACCTATACATTAAGTCTGATGGAAAATACATGTTTCCTACATTCAAGGGTCAGTACCGTAAAATTACAAAAACCACACTGCGATGCTGCATACTTACAACTAAATATACCAGATTTCATTACTTTACAAATTTGTTCCAGTTCCTTTTCCTTTAAGTTACAGTATCATTCACCACATCATTTTATAAAAACTGTATTATGCCGCGTCCATAGACCAGCAGCTAAATTCTCACAGTTAGCCACTAGCTCTAAGTCTAACATCCTACCTTTAACAGAGTGCAACGCCAACTACTACTGCGATCCGCGCGGCCCTACCCCTTTCAGACCCCCACCCAAACTTAAAATGAAAAATTTTGAAATAAATGCATTTTTGTAACTAAAAAAATATAGAATCGTGGACCAGTTGCTTGGAAAATTTTATTTTTTTAATTTTGATACAAATTTTGAACCCACACGATTGTGTGGGTCGGGATTATCTTACATATTTATGTCATTTCTTGCAGTGATATTCACGAAAGCAATTACTGTCTTTTGAGAAACACAAATAAATATTACACTTCAGACATCTTGTTCTCGTCCTCTTCTTGCAATTTTTTCACCTGCAGCAACGAGCTGAAGACAAATCATCAACAGTTGGCCAGTGATGATATCCGTCTAGCCGCTTCTCATCACATGGTGTGTTTGCTCGTTTGTACATTTTATTTGGTGGCTCTTCATCGGATTCACTTTCATGTTCCTCTCCTGAAGAAGAAGAAATTAGCGCTTCCCCAATCACTTGTCGGAATCCAAGAAGATCTAAAGTGTTTTTCTTTTGTACTTTATTGGCTTTGCATTCAACTTTTTATTGTAACCAGGAATTGACGCAAGCCAAGTGGACAAACGACGATGTGTTTCCACTGTTTTTTTAGAATTCTTTCTACTGTGTTGACTGGGAAAATTGTCCTGAACTTCTGGAGCAACTGGTAGTATTGTTGCAGAAGCATTGTTACAATTTTCCTCCTCGTCAGAAGATTCTGAGGTTTCTCCAAGTCTAGGTTTGATTGTTGGAAGAGTCCAAGTTGTATCTAACAATTCGTCATTACTACTGAAGACTTCCACTTCAGAGTCATCTAATATGGCTAGAATTTCCTCGTCAGTAAGCCCTAAAACGACACAAACAAACGAACTGTGAAAATAATGCGTAAATACAATAGCAAAATGACTTATCTATTCCGTAATCTGTTCCGAATCGTAACCACAAACATCGACCGAAAAAGACCATGTGCCGGTAAAATAGTCCCAACACACACAATAGTGCGTGTGGATGTTACAGTCATTGTAGCTATGAAAGTATTCAAATAATTGTGGCGGACATATTTTTATTTACTTCTGTACACCTTTCGGAATCTCAAACAAATTTTTCCAAATGTCAAAACGCAATAAATAAAGCACAATAAACATTTACCTCAACAGACATGCTTCCGACTCGCCATCTTGAAAATTACCAAAGATTAAGACACAATATCTCGCGTCTGTAACGAGATATAGATATAAATCGAGCTGTATACGAAACAGCGATTCCTGCACAGTCGTGTGACTTGGGACTCAACTGCATAGCGGAATAATATGATGCTGCGACGCAAATAAACCGCACCAACACAATTGTGTGTATCGGGTCTGAAAGGGCTACTTACAATAGATTATGACACTCAGGCAACATCATTGGTTGATTGGTGTCAAAAATACAATCTCTTCTACATATAACAATCGGTTCACGTCATCTTTCATTAATTATATTACAAAATCGGGCTCCACGTACAAGTGGGCCCCTCATAACTTGTACAAAATGTGCTCTATCTTGAGGTAGCATTGCCAGGCTACCATGCTGTCGATTGCTACCTGGCAAACAGTGCATAATTAAACAAATATAGTTTACAGTTAACATGAGTAAGATAATAACTGAGAACACTGGCCGGCCGGGGTGGCCGAGCCATTCTAGGCGCTACAGTCTGGAACCGCGCGACGGTCGCAGGTTCGAATCCTGCCTCGGGAATGGACGTGTGTGATGTCCTTAGCTTAGTTAGGTTTAAGTAGTTCTAAGTTCTAGGGGACTGATGACCTCAGAAGTTATGTCCCATAGTGCTCAGAGCCCTTTGAACCATTTTAGAACACTGTTGGAAAGCGGGGAAGGGTGGCAACTCCCTCCCTCTGGGTATTTCCACAAAAACGAAAATAATCGCACTCTGGGTTACCAATTGATAACTAGGTATTCGGGTGAAAGTATCTGGGATCGAGTGACCCTCATGAAAGGACTGAGGTTCCAACGTAATGAACCCACTGTTATTCAGTAGACAACAAAATGCAGAGTTTTAAAAACAGTTAACAATAAACATGTACAGTGAGCCAAAAATTGCTCATCAGATTTTAAGCATATGACTTATAAACAGCTGCTATTAATTACGTGTGGTGATTGCATAAGCCCCACCACTGGGTGGAGCGGGGGGGTTAGGGAGGGGAAAGAGTGAGAGGAAAGGACATACACGGAAGTTTCTTAACTTGGACAGGATTACCGTCGTCCTTCCACTTCTTAAGCCTCCAAGAGACTGTGTAAGTAGGCTGTTTAGGTTTTTTTATTGGTAACGCCACGTAGCGCTCTGTATGAAAATCACTGACTGTGCTGTGTGAAGGCTGTGGTTGGTTTGCATTGTTGGAGTAATTGCTATTGTAGTGTTGGGCAGTTGGCTGTTAACAGCGCGTAGCGTTGCGCAGTTGGAGGTGAGCCGCCAGCAGAAGTGGATGTAGGGGGAGAGATGGCGGAGTTTTGAGAGCGGATGATCTGGACGTGTGTCCATCAGAGACAGTAAATTTGTAAGACTGGACGTGTGTCCATCAGAGACAGTAAATTTGTAAGACTGGATGCCATGAGCTGCTATATATATTATGACTTTTGAAGACTATTAAGGTAAATACATTGTTTGCTCTCCATCAAAATCTTTCATTTGCTAACTATGCCTATCAGTAGTTAGTGCCTTCAGTAGTTAGAACCCTTTACTTAGCTGGCAGTATTGGCGCTCGCTGTATTGCAGTAGTTCGAGTAACGAAGATTTGTGTGAGGTAAGAATTCATGAAAGGTATAGGTTATTGTTATTCAGGGCCATTCTTTTGTAAGGATTACTGAAAGTCAGATTGCGTTGCGCTAAAAATATTGTGTGTCACTTTAGTGAATGTCTGAGTACGTTCAGTTTTGCTCAGCTGTTTGAAAATGAAATAAGATAAGATGTTTATCAGCACAGTAATTCATTAATTTTTCTAAGGGGACGTTACAACTGGACCGCCTTCACTGCTTCGAACCGGCCAAATAACCTCCACGTCACTGGTGTTGTTCCCGAAATATTATGCCTACTCACGAAAACCGCTTCGGAGGGCAGGCGATGCGTTCTGTTGTGTACCACTCAGAATTCCAAACCTTTCGCGTCCCCCCCCCCCACCTCCACCCCCTCCCCTTGGCCGACTCGCTCCGCAGACCACACACACACACACACACACACACACACATACACTCAGTGTTACAACCTCCTTACTTCACGGCTTTAGTCCCCAGCCATTCGTCCAAATTTATCCCGACAATGATCGTCAAGGAGGGACGAAATCGATTGAAGGCCAAGCCTACACGGCTCACATCCTTGGCCTTTCCCTGCCTATTCTGTGCGGCGGCGTGTCAGCAATGTTTTCCTAGTTTCCTGGGCCACTCATAGAAAAACCGCATGATTCCAATGCTGAGACTCGTGTTTCTGACCATCGCATAGTCGCCAAAAGAACAAGTTAAATGTGCGTAAGACGGACTGTGCTGGTCTTCCGATCATGTTTGACGTCAAGAATGGCTTTGGGCAGATTTTTGGTGAAATTTAGTGCTAATATGACATCATTAAGCCACCTTACGGGTCATAACAATTCCTGAGCTGTATTTTTCTTCTTTTCTACGCGTCTTTCGACAGCTTGCTGTTTGATACACCATCGAGCCGGAAGGTGGCGTCGCTGGGCGCCATGTTTTATCACCATTAAAGAGGAAGGTTGTACGCTAAATTTCAAACTTAATCGCCAGAATGGGTGGAAATTACGGTTTTTCGAAAAAGTGATCCTTTCATTGTGTTGCACAGTGTAAGTACCCCACAGCATAAATATTCGAATCGACATTCATTAAAATTATTAAACCGTGCCATGTTGTAAGAACAGCTTATGTGTGTTGGGAGAGATGTGTACCGTTTTCGCAAGAAGAATGTCTTTGGCTGTAATTTTGCTTCTGTTTCCAGTTGCTGTTTCTTTGCTCCTGAAGATTGGGAGACGGAGCTACCGTTTTCTTGCGCCTGTAGCCTGTGAGGAACCCGCAGACCTCAATTAAAGTCGCGGAAAGACCGCCATGTGTTAGGGGAGGCGCGGCGTTGGCGGTGCCAAGTGGCGGAGAGGCGATTGCTCTTCCCTCCGCCAGGCCAAGCCGCAAAGTGGAAACAGATGAAGACGTAGCTTGGCTGCAATTCACTGGCGGACAAGCGCACCAGATAAGGCCGGCGGGAGATCTATTATGGGGCGAGCCGCCGCCTTGCCCAGATAGTAGGCGCCAGGGCCGCTCGCTGATATACGGCCCCTGATTCCTCCGATCGCACCCAAGAACAAATTTCCTCCCGCTCTTACAAAAAAAGAGTAAAGGAGTGCTCGACACAGTGCTTGAAGCTTCTCGTAAATTAAACTTGGGATACTAAGCTCGGTTCTTCCGGTGTGCACTGTCTGTTGGCATCTGCGAGTATAGAGTCGTATGTATTGGAAGCCTTTGGTAAAGTTAAATCGAGCTGTGATAAGCAGCTTCTGATGTGTTTGAAATTGGCAGTGATACCATGTGCATGTGCATTTATATAAACATATGTTTCCATTGAGACAGTAACTTGATGTAATAGTTTTGTTTGCTGCTGTCTCCCTCCGTAGTGTTGCTGTATGGTTTTCTTATATTTGTAGACTTTGTATGCAGTAATAGCTATATGTCTATCGCTAAATGAAAAAAATTGTTTAAATATAATTTTTTCAAAGAGAGAAAATAATGTGTCTGACGTTTCTATGGCTTTGTGTTAAGCACTGAGAGAAGTGGAGGCCATGTGAATATATGGGTACACTTTTCATATTAAATATGATACGTTCAATAGTGACTGTAAATGTTTGGTAATGAAATGTTTCAAGAATGTCACATTGCATCTGAGGAGCGACACGGTGACTGTGTGGACGTGTAACTTATTCTGATGATACTGACTACTAATTTTGTCGTTTTCCTTTCTATATATATGAAGACAGTAACTGTTCTCGAAAGAACAGAATACTGTTGATGACCGTGCAGCTTTTCCCTGGAGTAAATGATGACTAACTGAAACCCTCAGCTGCCGACAGGTGTTGTTAATATACCTCGATGTGGACAGGTGAAAATGTGTGTCCCGACCGGGACTGGAACCCGGGATCTCCTGCTGACATGGCGACGCTCTATCCATCTGAGCCACTGAGGACACAGATGATTAGCGCGACTGCAGCGACTTATCCCTTGCACTCTTCCCGTGAGACTCACATTCCCAACTGTCCACAATTGTACATATCTAATGTACCTTATAGACATTTGCCCATCCACTCATTACTCGCGCACGCTTTGGCGATTCCCGTAAGAGTTTGGGCAAGACAGTAACTGTTCTCGAAAGAACAGAATACTGTTGATGACCGTGCAGCTTTACCCTGGAATAAATGATGACTAACTGAAACCCTCAGCTGCTGACAGGAGATGTTGCAAGGTATAAGTCCCTGGAGTCGCGCTATTTATCTGTGTCCTCGGTAGCTCATATGGATAGAGCGTCTGCCATGTAAGCAGGAGATTCCGTGCTCGAGTGCTGGTCGGGGCACACATTTTCACCTGTCCACATCGAGGTATATCAACAATACCTGTCGGCAGCTGAGGGTTTCAGTTAGTCACCATTTATTCCAGTTTTCCTTTTTTTGTGTAATCGTGTACAATATAAGGATGTCAAAATTTTTCCCATGTACTTACAGATAATGGCATGAATATCTGAAGTATAAGATATGCCATCAACTGCTCTTCTTAAAACATATTTACTAGCTTAGTGACCAAACAGATATGTAGTGTGGGGCTCAAAAGTATGACTATAGACCTTGTGGAAGATCTATTGTGGTCCTGTTAACACGAGAATGATGTGGATGAACGGTCTGATTACGTGTGTAAAATTTTTGTGGAGCAGTAGCAGTATATACATCCTAAAATTGTAATAAATGTTTTTTGTGTTGGGAAAGAAAGTAGATGAGTGGTTAACGCGTCTGAGTGCCACGCGCGGGACCTGGGTTCGATTCTCGTTACCACCAAGTATATTATTTCTTTGGTGGGGGCACTAGTACAGAATGTACTCAGCGTCGTGGAGCCAACTGAGGAGCTTCTCGATCGATTACTAGCAAATCCAATGTCAAAAAACCCGCCATCGACCTTGACAGCTGTGTGCTGACCACGTCCCCCCTTCCTTACTGCATCTGATGACGCATTTGGCAGAGGATGACAGGGCGGCCGGTCAGGTCCGACTGGCCCTTGTAAGACCAGAAAAACGGAACTTTAACTGACTTTCCAACTTTGATTGCTACTGGTCAAATTCAAACTCAATGCCATTAACGAGTACTTATCTTCAAGATAAAACAGATAAATATGATTCAAACTTAAAAAGATAAATCCGAGTTAACACATCGAAAGTAATCTTAAAAAAGAGTGAGTTATATTTAAATGGTCAAATATATACTGCTTGTACACTTCTTTTTTTGTCATCATGGTACAGAGAGGTTTGATGCGGACCGCCACGAATTCCTCTTCTACGCCAACCTTTCCGTCTCAGAGTAGCACTTGCACTCTACGGCCTCAATTATATGGGAGGTGTATTCCAATCTGTCTTCCTGTACAGTTTTTGCTCTAGTTCTCCATCTAGTACCGTGGAAATTATTCCCTGGTGTCTTTACAGATTTCCTGTCATACTGTTCCTTCTGTCCCTGTTTTCCGTATATTCCTTTCCTTCCCGATCCTGCGGAGAATATCCTCATCCCTTACCTTACCAGCACACCTAATTATCGACATTCATCTGTTGCACCGTACCTCAAATGCTCCCATTCTCTTATGTTCCGGTTTTCCCACAGTCCGCGTTTCACTACCATACAGTGTTATGCTCCAAAATTGCATTCTCTGAAATTTTTTCTTCAAATTAAGGCGTATGTTTGATACTAGCAAACTTCTCATGACTTGAAACTTCCTGGCAGATTAAAACTGTGTGCCCGACCGAGACTCGAACTCGGGACCTTTGCCTTTCGCGGGCAAGTGCTCTACCAACTGAGCTACCGAAGCACGACTCACGCCCGGTACTCACAGCTTTACTTCTGCCAGTACCTCGTCTCCTCTGGAAACATCCCCCAGGCTGTGGCTAAGCCATGTCTCCGCAATATCCTTTCTTTCAGGAGTGCTAGTTCTGCAAGGTTCGCAGGAGAGCTTCTGTAAAGTTTGGAAGGTAGGAGACGAGGTACTGGCAGAAGTAAAGCTGTGAGTACCGGGCGTGAGTCGGGCTTCGGTAGCTCAGTTGGTAGAGCACTTGCCCGCGAAAGGCAAAGGTCCCGAGTTCGAGTCTCGGTCGGGCACACAGTTTTAATCTGCCAGGAAGTTTCATATCAGCGCACACTCCGCTGCAGAGTGAAAATCTCATTCTGGAAACATCCCCCAGGCTGTGGCTAAGCCATGTCTCCGCAATATCCTTTCTTTCAGGAGTGCTAGTTCTGCAAGGTTCGCAGGAGAGCTTCTGTAAAGTTTGGAAGGTAGGAGACGAGGTACTGGCAGAAGTAAAGCTGTGAGTACCGGGCGTGAGTCGGGCTTCGGTAGCTCAGTTGGTAGAGCACTTGCCCGCGAAAGGCAAAGGTCCCGAGTTCGAGTCTCGGTCGGGCACACAGTTTTAATCTGCCAGGAAGTTTCATATCAGCGCACACTCCGCTGCAGAGTGAAAATATCTCATTCTGGAAACATCCCCCAGGCTGTGGCTAAGCCATGTCTCCGCAATATCCTTTCTTTCAGGAGTGCTAGTTCTGCAAGGTTCGCAGGAGAGCTTCTGTAAAGTTTGGAAGGTAGGAGACGAGGTACTGGCAGAAGTAAAGCTGTGAGTACCGGGCGTGAGTCGTGCTTCGGTAGCTCAGTTGGTAGAGCACTTGCCCGCGAAAGGCAAAGGTCCCGAGTTCGAGTCTCGGTCGGGCACACAGTTTTAATCTGCCAGGAAGTTTCATATCAGCGCACACTCCGCTGCAGAGTAAAAATCTCATTCTGGAAACATCCCCCAGGCTGTGGCTAAGCCATGTCTCCGCAATATCCTTTCTTTCAGGAGTGCTAGTTCTGCAAGGTTCGCAGGAGAGCTTCTGTAAAGTTTGGAAGGTAGGAGACGAGGTACTGGCAGAAGTAAAGCTGTGAGTACCGGGCGTGAGTCGGGCTTCGGTAGCTCAGTTGGTAGAGCACTTGCCCGCGAAAGGCAAAGGTCCCGAGTTCGAGTCTCGGTCGGGCACACAGTTTTAATCTGCCAGGAAGTTTCATATCAGCGCACACTCCGCTGCAGAGTAAAAATCTCATTCTGGAAACATCCCCCAGGCTGTGGCTAAGCCATGTCTCCGCAATATCCTTTCTTTCAGGAGTGCTAGTTCTGCAAGGTTCGCAGGAGAGCTTCTGTAAAGTTTGGAAGGTAGGAGACGAGGTACTGGCAGAAGTAAAGCTGTGAGTACCGGGCGTGAGTCGGGCTTCGGTAGCTCAGTTGGTAGAGCACTTGCCCGCGAAAGGCAAAGGTCCCGAGTTCGAGTCTCGGTCGGGCACACAGTTTTAATCTGCCAGGAAGTTTCATATCAGGGCACACTCCGCTGCAGAGTGAAAATCTCATTCTTCTCATGACTTGGTATTCCATTTTCGCCACTGGTAGTCTGCTGTTTGTCCTCCTTGTTCCGAACAAAATGAGTTATTTTACTGCCCTGGTAGTATAACTCCTTGACTTCGTGAACTTCGTGGTACACAATTCTGATGCTCATTGTCTCTCTGTTATCATTCCTACTACGTCTCATTACTTTCGTTTCAGTCCATATCCTGTGCTCATTAGACTGTTCATTCCATTCAACAGATCTTGTAATTCTTCTACACTTTCGCTAAGAATAGCAATGTCATCAGCGTATCTTATCATTGTGTCCTTTCACCTTGTATATTAAGCCCACTCTTGAACCTTTTTTACTGGTTTTAAGTTGTATAGATGTAACAACAGGGGCGAAAGACTACATTCCTTTCATCTACCCTTTTCAATCCGAGCACTTCATTCTTTGCCGTCCACTCTTATTATTCACTCTTGGCTCTTGTAGGTATTGTATATTACCCGTCTCTCCCTATAGCTTACCCGTGTTCTCAGAATTTCGAACATCTTGCACCATTTTGCATTGTAGAACGCTTTTTCCAGGTCGACAAATCATATGAAAGTATTTTGGTTTTTCTTTAATCTTGCTTCCATTATCAACTGCAACGTCAGAATAGCCTCCACGTTGCCCTTAAATTTTCTGAAGCCAAACTGATCGTCACATCCTAAATTTTCTTTTCCATTCTTCTGTATATTATTCTTGTAAGCAAATAGGATGTTTGAGCTGTTAAGCTGATTGTGCGGTAAATCTCGCACTTGTCAGCTCTTGCCGTCTTCGGAATTGTGTGGATGATGCATTTCCGAAAGTCAGATGGTATGTCGCCAGACTCATACATTCTACACACCTATGTGAATTCGTTCGGTTGCCACTTCCCCCAATGATTCTAAAAATTCCGATTGGGTGTTATATATTCCTTCTTAAGTCCTCCAGAGCGCTCTTACATTATGATTCTAATTCTGGATCCCCTTCCTCTTCTAAATCGACTCCTGTTTCTTCTTCTATCACATCAGGCAAATCTTCCCTCTCATAGACACTTCCAATATATTCTTTCCACCAATCCGATCTCTCCTCTGCATTTAACAGTGGAATTCCTGTTGAACTCTTAGTGTTATCACCCTTGCTTTTAATGACATCGAAGGTTGTTTAGACTTTCCTGTATGCTGAGTCTGTCCTTCCGACAATCATTTCTTTTCCGATGCCTCCACATTTTTCCTGCAACCATTTTGTCTTAGCTTCCATGCATTTCCTATTTATTTCATTCCTCAGCGATTTTTATTTCTCTATTCCTGAGTTTCCCGGAGCACTTCTGTAGTTCGTCCTTTCATCGATCGATTGAAGTGTTTCTTCTGTTATCCATAGTATCTTCGCAGCTACTTTCATTGAACCTATGTTTTTCTCGCCAACTTCTGTGATGGCTCTTTTTAGAGATGCCCATTCCTCTTTAGCTGTATTGCCTCCTCAGCCGTTCCTTGTTGCTGCATCTATTGCCTTAGAGAACTTCATACTATCTCGTCATCCCTTAGTACTTGCGTATACCACTTCTTTCCGTATTGATTCTTCCTGACTAATGTCTCAAACTTCAGCCTACTCTTTATCAGTACTATATTGTGATCTGAGTCTATATCTGCTCGTGGGTACGACTTACAATCCGGTATCTGATTTCAGAATCCCGGTCTGACCATGATGTAATCTAACTCAACTCGTCCCGTATTACCCGGTCTTTTCATAGTATACCTCCTCCTCTTGTGATTCTTGAACAGAGTATTCGCTATTACTAGCTGAAACTTATTACAGAACTCAATTAGTCTTTCTTCTCCATCATTCCTTCTCGCAAGCCCTTATTCTCCTGTAACCTTTTCTTCTTCTTCTTCCCCTACAACTGCATTCCAGTCTCCCATGACTATTAGATTTTCATATCTCTTTACATACTGTATTACCCTTTCAATATCCCCATACACTTTCTCTATCTCTTCATCTTCAGCTTGCGATGTCGGCGTGTATACCTGAACTATCGTTGCTGGTGTTGGTTTGCTGTTGATTCTGATAAGATCAAACCTATCACTGTACAGTTCACAGTAACACACTCTCTGCCCTACCTTCCTATTTATAACGAATCATACTCCCATTATAACATTCTCTGCTGCTGTTGATATTTTCCTATACTCATATTACCAGAAATCCTTTTTTTCTTCCCACTTCCACTGACCCCTATTATATCTAGTTCGAGCTTTTGCATTTCCCTTTTCCGATTTTTCTATTATCGCTTCCACGTTCAAGCTTCTGACACTCCACGCCCCGACTCGTAGAACGTTATCTTTGGTTGATTATTCAATCTTTTTCTCATGGCAACCTCCCCCTTCCGGAGATCCGAATGGGGAACTATTCCGGAATCTTTTTCCAATGGAGTGGTCATCTTGCCACTTCTTCAATTACAGGCCAAATGTCCTGTGAATACACATTACGTATCTTTAATGAAATAGTTTCCATTGCCTTCTACATCCTCATGCCGTTGACCATTGCTGATTCTTCCGCCTTTACATGGCTACACTCCAGATAAGTATCTTCAGGAAAGCTTTCCAAACACTTAAATTTATAGTGGACGTTAATAAGATATTCTATTTAGTAATGATTTTCTTGTTGTAGCCAGTCTGCATTTCACATTCCTCTCCTTTAGTGGCAAATCTTATGTTCTACTCTTAGTGTGTCATTTTCTAATACTCTATAATTCACTCAGTGTCGTCTAGTTGAATGACTACATTCCATTTTTGTAAACGACAAACTGACGTACCCGGCATTGCGCTGGTATTCATTTTGCCTATTTTCTATTAGAAACGAAATATCTTAAGCACTCCTTCCGTGGACGAGGTGTGAGACGATTCCAGGCAAATCCTGTAAGCTGGGCGCAGCTACCTCGTGTGTATACAACGTGGTTTTGTAAACGTCTCCACGGTAACGCGTCTTCATAGTTCAATAGACGGCTAACTGTATTCGCCTACAGCCGTTCGTGCTTCGCAATTGGAAGCTCTCAAAAGCGCTGCTATGTGTGAGGGGGTTTCCACGACACGATTCAAGAGAGTCTTAGTAGTACAGAACAAATGTATTAACAGTTCATGCATGGTGTGGCATTTTTTCACGCATCTCAATGTTTACGACGTCAACTCTCTTTCAACATTGTGTCGTATAGTCACATATTTGTGTATATACATTCAGCGGCGTATGTGGACACTGTCTGGAAAACTTGTTGGGACTAGAGTTCGTAGCAAAGAAGTCATAAATTTAAACTTTATGCACAATGCGGCAGTTTTTCACGCATCTAATTTTTTATGACGTCATGCCTCCTAAACTCTGATGTATAGAAAGTTCTTAGCACCACAGCGATAGTTCCCTGACAGAAAGGAATACGTGTACCAAGTTTGGTAGAAATCGATCCAGTGGTTTAGAAGGAGATATGGAACACATACACATACACACACACACACACACACACACACACACACACACACACACGCACACTCACACGCACTCACGTACTTTATAGTCCCTTCTCTCTCTCTGTCTCCGAGATACACGTGTGCGAGGACACGTGCCGTATTTGAAGCACCAACCCCTACCTAAATACCCTTCCCAATCTATCTCTGCACAAGGGCCAGCATGATATTTCTTTTTCAGACTCCATGAGGCAGAACCTTAGAAACGTATATGGCAACATAATACCTCCATTATCTCAGTCATAAAATATCTGAGTTGCGGAGATGAAAGTCTTTTCAAGTCGTAACTAGGTACGAGCTGTATTAACATCGCTGCGTAATAAACCGTTGTTCCATGGAACTCAGAAACAATATCACTCTGCCGAAGAAGCTCTCTCAAAGAAGGGACATTACTGATTGTCGTAAAATGTTACGTTCTGTGAGAGCGATAAGCCTTCTGGGTGATTTGTGACACGCTGTGTATCTCCGCAGGCTCATTGGTGAATTTAGAGAACCGTTTCCTTTCCAGTCCATTCAGTCGTAAAAAGGGTTCGCGAGGGCATATACACTGATGGGAAAAAATCGCAACACCAAGGATAGAAATCAGTTTTGCATTAAGTACACGCAGTATTGGTCGTGAGCGTTAGTTACTTCAGAGATTGAACACGATGAGTTGATGTTAGTCAAGAAACCCATTAAGACGACAAAGATGTCATTATCAACAGCTTGCTGGGCTTGAACGAGGTTCGTGTAATAGGGGTACGAGGAACTAGACGTATCTTTTGTGATACTGGAGAAACACTTAGAAGAAATGCAGCCACTATACGTAACTGCTGGCAACGGTGGTCGCCAGAATACACGGTCGCAAGAAGACTGGACTCTAGACGGCCAAGTGGCACAGCCGACAAGGAAGACCATCCTGTTTTGCGTGTGGTTCTTGCACGTAGTACTGCATGTGCAGCAGCAATTTGAGAGGCATTTGGCACCACAGAGGGATAACGGTTCCTTTAAGGGCAGCTCCGAACCAGACGCCCTGTAGGACGCATCTCACTGACTCCAGACCACCATAAGTTAGGGCTTCAGTGATGTCAGTGATGTCACTGGAGCGCCAGGTTAAGGTCAGTTGTGTTTTCTGATGAATGCTGGTTCCGTCTCGGTGCCAGTGATGGACCTGTGTGGCCAGCTGCGCGAAAAAAACCACTGGACCAACACGTGGAGTTTAAGTCTGGGTAGCGATTTCGTATGATACCACGAACACTGTCGTTGTTATCCCCGCAATCTGACTGAAAATTTGTACGTAAATGTGGTGATTCAACTTGTTGTACTGACATTCATGAACAGCATTCCCGGGGTGTTTTCGAACAGGATAACGCTCATCCAGACGCAGCATTTGTAGCCCAAAATGCTCTCCAGAGAGCTGATATGTTGCCTTGGGCTGCTCAATCACCAGATCTATCTCCAATCGAGCGCATATGGCACGTCATCGGTCGATGATTCCTGCATCCACAAGAACGTCACCATTAACCGTCCCTATACTGCCCGACCAAGAGCAACAGGCATGAAACTCCACGCTCAATGTACCGGGTGATCAAAAAGTCAGTACAAATTTGAAAACATAAGAAACTACTGAATAATGCAGATAGACAGGTAAAAATTGACACACGTGCTTGGAATAACATGGGGTTTTATTAGAACAAAAACAAAGTTCACAAAATGTCTGACAGATGGCGCTGGACAGCAAACCGTCAGTGACTGCTACCGTGACGGGTGAGAGGTACGCCGATATGTTACAGAATCATATCATCCCCAGCCTGGCTGATAAACACTTGCTGGGACGTACCATGTTTATGCAGGATGCCGCTCCACCCCATATTGCTAGACGCGTGAAAGATCTCTTGCACGCGTCGTTGATCGTGTGCTTAGCCGCCACTTTCGGCATGCTTGGCCTCCCAGGTCCCCAGTCCTCAGTCCGTGCGATTATTGGCTTTGGGGTTACCTGAAGTCGCAAGTGTATCGTGATCGACCGACATCTCTAGGGATGCTGAAAGACAACATCAGGCGCCAATGCCTCACCATAACTCTGGACATGCTTTACAGTGCTGTTCACAAAATTATTCCTCGGTTACAGCTATTGTTGAGGAATGGTGGTGCACATATTGAGCATTTCCTGTAAAGAACATCATCTTTGCTTTGCTCACTTTGTTATGCTAATTATTGCTATTCTCATCAGATAAAGCGCCACTTCTCGGACATTTTTTGATCTTAGTATTTTTGTGGTTCTAATAAAACCCCATGTTATTCCAAGCATGTGTGTAAATCTGTACCTCTCCATCTACATTATTCCGTGATTTATTCAGTTTTCAAATTTATACGACTTTTTGATCACCCGGAAAAACAGCTTGTTGCTTCCTCCTTATAGCTGGAATAACAACTACCTAAAGACAACGACGATGTGCTGACGAGTGGAGTTTTAAATAAGCATTTAGTAATTCCAGAAGATGTGTCGTCGAGATCCTGAGGACTGTTAATAGAAGACCTCTGGTCTACATAGCGTTTACTTTCTGTGAGACATAAACACACTTGTCCGCTTACGAGAAGGGTAAACACTGAACAGAAGACTTTCTAGCAAATAAAAATTGACAGGGAAGTAGCAAACGGCGTATCTCCGGCAGGCATAATAGTACGCGAGAGTATTGTAGTTTCTTACACTTTTCAGACATTCGCCTCTAGTCAGCCCTGTAATAGGAGTTGAGTACGTTTTCTTATTCCAGTTATAAATGATAGCGTTTACTTCTTATGAGCTGCAGCCGTTGTTTGAAATTACAGAAATTACTTTGGAAAATTAAAGTTTTTCCAAATGTGGAAAGTTTTCCCAAGGTGCAAAATAGTCATATACCTAAAATTCGACTGAAATTTTAAAGCGTTGCAATCGAGAAAATCCTGCCGTTACCGTATTTCCAAGCCTATCTCTTCATCAACAAAATCAAAACGAGGATAATGGAATGTAGTCGAATTAAGTCGGGTGATGCTGAGGGAATGAGACTAGGAAATGAGACACTTAAAGTAGTAAAGGAGTTTTGCTATTTGGGGAGCAAAATAACTGATGATGGTCGAAGTAGAAAGGATATAAAATGTACACTGGCAATGGCAGAGAAAGCGTTTCTGAAGAAGAGAAATTTGTTAACATCGAGTATAAAGTGTCAGGAAGTCGTTTCTAAAAGTATTTGTATGGAGTGTAGGCATATATGGAAGTGAAACATGGACGATAAATAACTTGGACAAGAAGAGAATAGAAGCTTTCGAAATGTGGTACTACAGAAGAATGCTGAAGATTAGATGGGTAGATCACATAACTAATGAAGAGGTATTGAACAGAGTTGGGGAGAAGACGAGTTTGTGGCACAACTTGACTAGAAGAATGGATCGGTTGGTAGGACATGTTCTGAGGCATCAAGCGATCACCAATTTGGTACTGGAGGGCAGCGTGGAGGGTAAAAATCGTAGAGGTAGACCACGAGATGAATACACCAAGCAGATTCAGAAGGATGTAGGATGCAGTAGGTACTGGGAGATGAAGAATCTTGCACAGGATAGAGCAGCATGGAGAGGTGCAGCAAACCAGTCTCAGGACTGAAGACCACAACAACAACAACCACATCATCAAATACCAGTTTCAAGTCGAATAGATTCAGAAAGAGGAGCTCTTGGAAACTACACCAACTTCCATTGCCAAGACAGCTAAAATTGTTAATGCGGGAGCATGCTGAAAATTAATGTCCTGTTGATTTTTTGTGTGAAAACTCCTAAAGAATTTCAGTAAATCAACATTATTAACTTACTGTTTTTGATGTTCAGATATTTGCAGCCTTCTGCCGATAGAGGGATCTGAATTGCAGCGTGTAACATGACAGTGGGAAACGTAACTATTTCTGCGAGTGAGAAATAGGGTGCTGTAATCGAGTTTCGAATTCTTAGAGTTCGTCCACACACGGAGCACCCTCTGCTTCAGCATGACAATGCTAAACCACACACGAGCGCTCAGACATCTGCTACAAGTCGGCGCCTAGTGATCACTGCCATCGATCGTCTTCCACATAGTCCCGACTTGGCCGCAACCCATTTTCAACTTTTTCCAGTATTTAATGAATACTTTCGACGACTTCACTTTGATAGTGTCCGCCACCGGTAGCTGAGTGGTCAGAGCGACAGAATGTCAGTCCTAAGGGCCGTAGTTCGATTCCCGGCTGGGTCGGAGATTTTCTCTGCTCAGCACTGGGTGTTGTGTTCTCCTAATCATCATCATCATCTCATCCCCATCGACGCGCAAGTCACCGAAGTGACGTCAAATCGAAAGACTTGCACCCGGCGAACTGTCTACCCGACGGGAGGCCGAGTCACACATTTTATTTTACCTTCATAGTGATGAAGTGGTGGAAGCAAAGGTGAGATTGTGGCTCCACAAACAAAGTCATAGATTGTATGGTGACGGTATCAACAAACTGGTCTCTCGTTGGGAGACGGGTTCTTTGCCAAGGTGATTATATTGAGAAATACGTATGGAACATGAAGAAACACGATATAGTTTTATTTAAAAGGCTTTATGAGATGTCACATAAAAAATTCAGAAGCATTATTTCTCAGCCCGCCTTCGAACATTAAAGATACTTAGGTCATTTGCAAATATAGTTTCACGAAATACAGTTTCATTGCCTACATGCTATATAAATAGTTCTAAAAACATATAGTACTGTACTCACGATGAAATTATCCATCTGAAGATTTAACAATACATTCCAAATAGCTTTGATAAGTTGTACAGCACTTAAATGTGTTGAACACAACGTCTAGAAATGCTTCACAAAACACAAGCTCACGTCTAACAACAACAAATAAACTGCAGTAAATAGGAGGTACTGTTTATGGTGGTCTCTAGTGTGCATATCTTCATCTGATTCTAAAATCGGTCACTAGACATAAGTAGCGACCAAAAACCATTGTTTGTACCTACAAACAGCATCCTCTAAGTACAATTCTCTTCCCTATTATCACACGAAGTCAATGCGAAATCGTTAACAAAAATTGTAAACATGTTTTAGATCAGCTAAGAAGTTTTTCTTTGGCTGCTTTTGGTAGCCTTGATGAAACATTTTGTTTTTATTGGTGTCGTAAGGGATTTTGTTTTAAATTCGCGCAAAAGAGACCCAAAACTTTTAGTACACCAGAGAAAGCAATTACAAATCCCTGTAGAATTCACTACCATATCTGTAGCTATATGTTCAAGCAATTGAGAAGGGTAAAAGCGGCACTGCTCTGGTAATATTTCAGATTTGAAGATGATAGTGATATTCTCGAACATACGAGACGCTAAAAGACATATGCTCTGTCCCCTGTTAAATGAGAGTGAATTGCATAGCTGCGAATGTCTTCAATTACGAATTTACAGAGCGAAAATATTTGACTGCAACACAATGAATTCAAATGATTACGTGGTTCCCCTTGACAACACCCTCTCTCCCAGTGATGTGTTCTTGAACAGAAACGAGGAGACAACTACAGTCCAGATAGGCGCCATCATACTGCCATATTTAAATACTAGTCTCATAAGGGTGTGTAATTATTATACACTACTTTTGTCGTGAATATAATTTCCGGAAGAAATACATGACTAACTAGGTTGACTATGTTGCAATCTCAAATGGTGATAACCTTCATCATCCTACTTGTGGAGTCGTCCTAAACTTTTTTTTCCAGAGAAATTATGATTGACATCGCACAGATCCTTCATGTAACAGGTTTAACATCTCGTCGGAGAGTATTCCAAACGTTTCTCTTCTAAACGCACACACGAAACGATTTCCTTTCCCACTTAAGAGCCTTATTTGCCCTTCATTGGATTCGTACTGATTCAGTATGCTTTTGCTATTTCCTGTCATATTACCTGTGGGTAGTGCAATATGCTGTGTCTTTACTGTTTGTGTACTTATACATATTGTTTTTCTGTTTTAGTGGTACTCTGTTAGTTCTGATTACGTATTTCGGCACTCAGCCATTCTTAGTAATGTCTAAGGAAAAAGTTTACACGCCGGCCGTTGTGGCCGAGCGGTTCTAGTCGCCTCAGTCCGGAACGGCGTTGCTCTTACGGTCGCAGGTTCGAATCCTGCCTCGGGCATGGATGTGTGTTGTCCTTAGGTTAGTTAGGTTTAAGTGGTTCTAAGTCTATGGGACTGATGACCTCAGATGTTGAGTCCAATAGTGCTCAGAGCCATTTTTGGAAAAGTTTAAACATGGGATACACCGTATTAATTTGTATCCCACGCTAAGATTTATTATTAATGAGCATTCCCAGTTTATTCTTTTTGTCTTACGACAGAACTGAAGATTGCTACATGGCAAAACACGTAATCAGAAATATTAAAGTGCGACCAAGGTAGAAAAATTTTGTACGTAAGAGCTAATCGCCACAAAGATTTATAGTTCATGATGACTTTCACTTGTCTGGAACTCGAACCCAGAAACTTTGTTTTCTTGGACATTTCTGTTCCAAGAGAATCATCCTAAAACGTCTCGCGGATTCACGGACCTATTCAGAGCATAATTCTGCCACTGCATTTTTTTCTTTACTAACGGCTCTCTCCATCGCTTTCAAAGTCTACGGTACACAAGAACATCATCTTATCTACAACTGTGAGACTGTGCTGAAACCGGTTTCGTTCAGAAACTTCTTTTCATAGGAGAATTAGTCCACCTTGTATATCTACACTTACGGCTGAACCGCTCAAGGCGTCTTGCGGTTTGTGGCAGAGGGTACTACTATCAAATTTCTCCGCCCCTGCGCCTTTCTCGACTGGTTCGTGTCACTGTGTCCCCTTCGTTCAACTTTTATTTTTTAGTGCACGACTCTAACAAACAAAAAACCACAGAGGCTAAGCCTTGTGGTTGTGTTCTATGAGTTAACATTAGTCGTCATTAAACTAAACTCTGCCCGAACAGGCAATGGAGGCCAAACGGTACCAACCGGTCGCCGCGTCATCCTCAGCTCACAGGCGTCACTGGATGAGGATATGGAGGGGCATGCGGTCAGTACACCACTTTCCCGGCCGTATGTCAGTTTACGAGACTGAAGTTGCTACTTCACAATCAAGTAGCTCCTCAGTTTGCCTCACAACGGCTGAGTGCACCCCACGAGCCCATAGCACTCAGCAGACCGGATGGTATTAGTCGTCGGTACATTAAATATAATCATTCCAACTTTACAGAAATAAAAATCAGAGGCGAACTAAATGACTGTTATCATTAAACATTACGGGCTACTTTTCTCCTCAATTGTCGATGTAATTGTATTACGTACACCTCTTCGTATCGTACATGCCAGCCATATTACTGCGTCTTCTCATTAAATTACAACACGAGCGACCCAAATCTTTTTCTGCGTAATATTTAAAACAAAATAATCCTATCCATTTACATCTACATCTACAACAGTGAGTGGACAGAAATGTGGAACCACTGCGAGAAATGCATACTTGAACATAGATGCATATGCAAGTCACGCCTTCATGTTGCACTGTTTTCTTGACCACCAACTGCACCTGCGCAGTGTCCTCAAAACGTTACAAGCCGTGGTGACAGCAGTGTTATGCGCAGTTGTGAGTGCATTAGGTCGGAACTCAGTGCATTCGAACGCGGGCAAATTGCTGGTGCTCGTATGACGTAACCAACGTAGACTAACTGTCGGTGGTTCAAGAGGCAGAATATCATCCGCTGATCCACAACGCGTATGAAAGTGCGTGTAGAGTGATCGTGACGGGCGGTCATTGAGCTGAATTGTAACGGAAAACAAGAGGACGACAGCTGCAAAACGACACGAATGGAGCTCCATTAGCAGGGAATAGCAGCGCGAACCGGAATTTCTAAACTACACCTCTATTTATCCGTTCCGAGTGGACTGGAAACTGATTCAAATGTCGACGGTTTTCCTGCACCGGATGAGGCATAGTAATGTATTGTATCTTTGGTGTGTCCATTATTTTGTCCACCCCTGTACATGGATATTTATCCACGACGACAACAAGGTAAATACTGAACTAAAGAATGTCCCTCATTTTCCGGAATATAGAGACAATCTGATAACACAAGCAGAATACAAACCTAAACTGTTACCAGTACGGAAGTAGCTTGTGGCAAAAGTGCAGTATGCCCCAATCATTACGCAGTGGGGTGGTACGCCACATGACTCAGTTAAGTCACGTCGGTCCGCTGGGAGCAGTTCCATTAGAATATATTTGTTCGATCTGAAGGTGCAAGATAGATGAGAGCCTTGTTCACCACCACGTGCTAGATCACACCTGAATTTTACAACTAAATTACGCCTCCACCTCCATCCCACCCCCCATGTTCACTCAGCCGAGCAGATCCATATACACAGAAACAGAAAGCTGCGAAGCGTTAATTGGACTTGTTGTTGCTGTTGTGGTCTTCAGTCCTGAGACTGGTTTGATGCAGCTCTCCATGCTACTCTATCCCATGCAAGCTTCTTCATCTCCCAGTACCTACTGCAGCCTACATCCTTCTGAATCTGCTTAGTGTATTCATCTCTTGGCCTCCCTCTACGATTTTTACCCTCCACGCTGCCCTCCAGTACCAAACTGGTGATCCCTTGATGCCTCAGAACATGTCCTACCGACAGATCCTTACTTCTAGTCAAGTTGTGCCACAAACTCCTCTTCTCCACAATTCTATTCAATACCTCGTCATTAGTTATGTGATCTACCCATCTAATCTTCAGCATTCTTCTGTAGTACCACATTTCGAAAGCTTCTATTCTCTTCTTGTCCAAACTATTTATCGTCCATGTTTCACTTCCATAAATGGCTACACTCCATACAAATACTTTCTGAAACGACTTCCTGACACTTAAATTAATACTCGATGTTAGCAAATTTCTCTTCTTCAGAAACTCTTTTCTTGCCATTGCCAGTCTACATTTTATATCCTCTCTACTTCCACCATCATCAGTTATTTAGCTCCCCAAATAGCAAAACTCCTTTACTACTGTAAGTGTGTCATTTCCTGATCTAATTCCCTCAGCATCACCCGACTTAATTCGACTACATTCCATTATCCTCGTTTTGCTTTTGTTGATGTTCATCTTATACCCTCCTTTCAAGACACTGTCCATTCCGTTCAACTGCTCTTCCAAGTCCTTTGCTGTCTCTGACAGAATTACAATGTCATAGACGGACCTCAAAGTTTTTATTTCTTCTCCATGGATTTTAATACCTACTCCGAAATTTTCTTTCGTTTCCTTTATTGCTTGCTCAATATACATATTGAATAGCATCGGGGAGAGGCTACAACCCTGTCTCACTCCTTTCCCAACCACTGGGAAAGAAGGATCCTTTATTGTATGATTATATGATAGTGGAACAAACACTGGTAGCAGTTACTTCTGTAAAATATCTGGGAGTATGCGTGCGTAACGATTTGAAGTGGAATGATCATATAAAATTAATTGTTGGTAAGGCGGGTACCAGGTTGAGATTCATTGGGAGAGTGCTTAGAAAATGTAGTCCATCAACAAAGGAGGTGGCTTACAAAACACTCGTTCCACCTATACTTGAGTATTGCTCATCAGTGTGGGATCCGTACCAGATCGGGTTGACGGAGGAGATAGAGAAGATCCAAAGAAGAGCGGCGCGTTTTGTCACAGGGTTATTTGGTAACCGTGATAGCGTTACGGAGATGTTTAATAAACTCAAGTGGCAGACTCTGCAAGAGAGGCGCTCTGCATCGCGGTGTAGCTTGTTCGCCAGGTTTCGAGAGGGTGCGTTTCTGGATGAGGTATCGAATATATTGCTTCCCCCTACTTATACCTCCCGAGGAGATCACGAATGTAAAATTAGAGAGATTAGAGCGCGCACGGAGGCTTTCAGACAGTCGTTCTTCCCGCGAACCATACTCGACTGGAACAGGAAAGGGAGGTAATGACAGTGGCACGTAAATTGCCCTCCGCCACACACCGTTGGGTGGCTTGCGGAGTATAAATGTAGATGTAGATATAGATGCTTCCCTTTCATGTCCCTCGACTCTTATAACTGCCATCTGTTTTCTGTACAAATTGTAAATAGCCCTTCGCTCCCTGTATTTTACCCCTGCCACCTTCATAGTTTGAAAGAGTATCCCAGTCAACATTCTCAAAAGCTTTCTCTGTCTACAAATGCTAGAAACGTAGGTTTCCCTTTCTTAATCGTTCTCCTAAGATAAACCGTAGGGTCAGTATTGCCTCACGTGTTCCAACATTTCTACGGAATCCAAACTGATCTTCCCCGAGGTCGGCTTCTGCCAGTTTTTCCATTCGTGTGTAAAGAATTCGCGTAACTATTTTGCAGCTGTGACTTATTAAACTGATAGTTCGGTAATTATCCCATCTGTCAACACCTGCTTTCTTTGGGATTGGAATTATTATATTCTTCTTGAGCTAAAAACAGAATATATAAGGTTCCCGTTTAATTCTTTCCTTCCCTCTATTAATTGTTTAACCGTGAATATGATATCTGTCAGTGACATCTACATCAGCGTTGTTTTTCTCCAAATTTCTGTCTCCCTATTGTCTGTAATTTTCTTTTAGTTTGTTGCAATTACTTTAATTTCTGTTGGCAATAGTAATATTACCCTACAGTTTTCAGTGCATATTAAAATAACAAACATTAATAAAACGTTAATTCGTCCTCGTGTGTCATTCTGTAGACCCCGTGAACAAACAGAGAGAGATGCACGAATTATGGTCATCATGATGATGGCCGTTACGACTCCGACGACAAATCACTGCGTATAATGGCAGCGTCGCTGCCACGATGAGGGGACCGTCATTCATCCCGAATCATTCCGCCTGAATAGAGATGGAGGACGTCGACCAGAATAACCCACGCTTGGCTAAGCTTCGTATTAAGCGACCCTCATCTGCGAATGCAGTACGTTCGCATTCAGCCAGAATCGTATAGCCAGACAAGAACACAATAGCGAGTTACCGCTATAATGACTGAGTTAGTTTGAATTAGCTTCTCTTTATCTCCGTCAAATATTCATCTGAAATTACCCGAAGATCATGATAAGAACATTCGGCAGTACTACATTACGCTGGAAAAGTATTTTCCTCTTTTTACGTGACCGTCAGATAGGAAGTTACAGTTCACAGGTTATTTCACAGCGTATAGCATACTGCAGATACGTTATAGCTTATATATTGTTTTCGTCCACAATACTGCGTTAGGAGCCACGCAATCTAAAATTATTTTTGCTTCTGAAGTAGAAAAAACAGCACCATAAACTACCTGGACTAATAACAACGACTGACTATAAGTACGAATTCGGGATATGCAGGAAATTCACAAAAAAAAAAATGGTTCAAATGGCTCTGAGCATTATGGGACTTAACTTCTGAGGTCATCAGTCCCCTAGAACTTAGAACTACTTAAACCTAACTAACCTAAGGACATCACACGCATCCATCCCAGAGGCAGGATTTGAACCTGTGACCGTAGCGTTCGCGCGGTTCCAGTCTGTAGCACCTAGAACCGCTCGGCCACTTCGGCCGGCTGGAAATTCACATCTCGCGCTGATGCCATAATGAATAGGAAAAGGTGACACTAAATGTGACATAAAAGAGCTGTCTTCACAAGTACGATATTGGTCTAAATCTGCTTCATATTACAATATAAATAGGTAAGGAATTGGAAATTATTAAACAATTAGATAACCATAAAGAAATACTGAGAACGTAAGAAATTAACTAAGTAGCACATAATTAACGAATATAGCCGAAATGAATTCTAGTTACGTTCACCGTTAAAAGATCACAGTATCTGAGGAAACAACTTGATAAAGACACATTAAGTGAAGGTTGGGAGTATGCGACACGCCAGGACTGCAGCTCGAGCACAAAACAGGAAATAATAGAGACACTTACACAATCTGGACTATACAACATTACTTGTAACGAATTTGGTGTACTATATACGAAAATGAATGAACCTCAAAATAGAACTATTTTTTTTTCTTTTGTATGACATGTACATGTATTTACCGACATGCAGGGACAGGAATTCATACTGCGCTTATGTAATATACAGGAATCTAAGTAAACAAGACACAAACATTCCGACTAAATTCTTAATGAAAAGGACAAATCTAATGCCTTGCCTTTAATATGGGAATGCTCCAAATCCTCATCAACCCTATTTCAGCATTCTTTTTAAATTCGCTACATTAAAGAGTTACACAAGTGGCTGTTTACCTCCTATGAGTC
The DNA here is from genome assembly GCF_023898315.1 of Schistocerca nitens. Taxonomy (NCBI): domain Eukaryota; kingdom Metazoa; phylum Arthropoda; class Insecta; order Orthoptera; family Acrididae; genus Schistocerca; species Schistocerca nitens. The sequence goes on along the minus strand of NC_064622.1, from coordinate 121,012,631 downwards.
CGTACACAAGTTGCCCATTCTATTGATATGCTATTTACTCCTGGTCCAAATATCATTGACGTTCTATGTAAAGAAAAACGTACTTATCAGCAGCAAACCTAAAGCTATTTTTTCTGCACTTGCCACTTACCTCCCAAAACCTCTTCCAGTTCCTTAAATAGAGAGTAAGGAATCATGCATAGATGTTATTTGTATTAACATACCCCCACTATACAAATCCTTTAATACTTGTCCCATTTAATTTCAGAACATTTATAGTCAGATGGAAGAAATCATCCAGTTCTTCAGATGAAGTATTCACAGTATATTTATTGGAGGGGAAAAGCATGTATCAGAAAACTTCACCAACGTAGATTACAGAAGTATCCATCAAGCACTCCGAGAGCTGATGATAGAGAGACTGTGTGGAATAACATTAAACACTGTATACAAGAAGCAGCGGTTCAAGCAATCTGAAGAAACAAGAATAGGAAAGGAATGGACTGTGGTTTAGAACTCAGGCACAGAGGAAGCCATGAAAGCAGAACAAAAGGTTATGAACTAGTGCTACTAAGCAGAACGCAAGAAGTAGAGTATCAGTACAAAAATAAGCGAAATCGTGCTAAAAATAGTAACAAGAATAGCGTACCAAAATTCTTGAAATGAAATGATTACAAACATTGTCCGTAAGGTATATGGAAGGCAGAATTTTGCCCTATAAAATGTTGAAGAAAAATCAGTCGGAAAGAGACAAAGCGAGAATGAATGTAACGAATACAGAATAGTGGATAAAGGTTACATAAATAATATTACAATGGAACGTGCAACAAGCAGGAAATACCTGACTCACCAATACAAGAAGAAGTTGACTTAGTAACACTGGACGAGTTCCAACAGGTTTTCAAAAGCCTAAGAAATCGTGAAGCATGAGGCCATGTTGAAATAAATATCGAACTTATTAAGCATGGAGAGAAGTTTTATAAGTTAAATATCGAACTTATTGACCATGGAGGGGCGCTGTATGAGTATGAATTCGCAGAATTCTGGCGAAGCTATTAAGTCCCTGCTGAGGGAAGACCTCTGGGAGTAAGTTGTATTTTTAAAAAGAGATAATAAAATGTATGTGACAATTACAAAGGTATGAGTCCAATTGCAGTTTGTAGAATTTAGCTGAAAATCTTGTTTTGCCATGGCGGAGCGGAGCCCACTGGTATGCTCTGGTCCACTTCATGGTTTAGATGGATTATGTATCCGGCTACCTTGGTGTCTATTTTACACTAAATGTGGTTTTATGACTGATGGGTCACGTATCCAGCGACTTTTACTATTTTTCATTCATGTTGTTTTATGACTGATGGGTCACGTATCCAGCTGCTTTAACAGAATTTGATGATGTCCCAGAAGTGCCAAACGCATCACTGGAATTAAATAATTTCGCAACCGAAAATGTTTTTGTTCTTAAATTGTTGAAAAGCACTAAATAATCGCTTAAGAGGAATTGTAGATGTATGCCCAGGAGAAGAACGAACTGGGTTTAGAAAAGGACGCACACCGAAAGATATTTTCAGTATTAAAGGAATATTAGAAAAACGACGTGAAATAAATCCGGAAACATAACGTTGCTTTTATTGACTTCGAGAAAGCTTTTGACTTAGTCGGCAGAAACAGACTATAGACGATAGTGGTAGAAAAGGATACCCCATACATCTTATGCAGAAACCCAAAAAGTTATATGGCGGTTCCAAAGTAATCATAGGCCTAGACACAACAAAAACAGAAAAGGTGAATCAAGGTGTCAGGCAAGGTTGTAGCCAGTCACCGTCACTCCTAACATCAACGTTAAGGATCTCATCAGAAAATGGAAGAATGAAGTGCATGAAATGCGTGAATGTATACAACTGGAAAGAGGCTACCATTTGAAAGTTATGCGACGGGTAGATGATGTACTTTTCATAGAGAATGAAGAAGTAAACGTACAACATTTGCCTGACACATTATATGAAATAGGAGAATATTGTCAGGACCTGAAAATATCTACCACCACAACTAAAGTTGCGGCTCACTTTTGGAAACACCCAGTCCGATAAAAAATTTTACTAAGGAAATATCACTGGAAGAAGTCTCCAAATTTGTATAAATAAGGCAAGATAGCAATTTAATTAATGTTAATGATGTACAGAAGAAAATCAATAAATTTATACTTATTAGTGGAACTACAAATAAGACATTAAGGAACAAAACGAGTAAAGACTCGAAACTAAAGTTTTCAAAAAATGACTGTGCCTGTCTTGTTCTCTAGCAGTGTATTTTGGATTGAAAAATAAAAGACAAAAGAAGGTCACAATATTTAAGTTCTGTGAATGACTGCTCGTGGGTGGATCCTATTAGAAATGAGAATTTACGAGAAGAATTAGGAACATGTATCTAAAATGACAAATTAGAAGAACGTGGGAAAAAGTGGAAGCAACTTGTTAAACACATAGAAGTCGGAATACCAGTAGATGCAAATGTGAACATGCCATAAAGGAAAAGAGAAGCTGAAAGACCAAGAAAAAGGAAGATCTTACAAAAGTGAATTCCGAATAGGTATATTGCCTAGATCCGGAACTGACGCTGAGGGAGGAAAGAACGTTCAGAGTTCATTATAAAAACAAAAGACGATAAAATATTTTGAAAATAAATTGTGATTATACAGGCACACTACGAACGCACCCGAGAACTTGCAAAGGTAGGTAGCTGCATGAGTTAAGCGTATGCTGCCCCTAGCAGCTGAAGAGATATCGATTTTTAGGCTTGTATTTCGTTCCTTATGGTTTTGAAGAACAGCTCTTGATTCCTTACGGTTTTCCACCGATTCTCTGTATAAGCACTGACAACAGGGAGTTTATACAAAAGATTCATGAAACATGCAACTGTCAGCCCAGTAAACTAACATACTATTACAGGACCTAGTGAGAAGTGGATCTTGTTTGCTGCTAGGGATATAACGTCTTGTCCTGCTTCTAATCACGAAACATGAAATGTTTGTAGCAGCTCTACAACTTCACAGTCTGTTATTTTGTGTACTAAACGGAGTCTGCACAATAACTACTCTTTTAGGATGCACGTCTTGATGACCACAACAAGGTACTTTCCTATCTCATAAGTACACGGATTTTGCATGTGGACTACTCCTAGAGCAGTTGCGTTCAATTTCAGTCTACAGCGTATTTCAAAATTACAGCGACAGACTTCGAAGGGATATAGATGGTGTCTTGAAGAAAAACTTAAGGATAGGGACCGATGTCCACATACGTTATCCAACGGTTTTGCAAAGGGCCTAAGGTCTCTGCCAGGGCAGTAGGCTTGACGCTGTTCGCGAGCAACACGGCCACGTCGGTGCCTGTGGTTTTTTACACGAGGGTTGGAACTTTAATAGTGGCAACTATTTATTTACAGCTCGTATGGAATAGATACGTGTTTCAAAGTTTTACTGACCTTCAAAGTAGTCACCAGTATTGTGTATAACCCTTTGCCAACGATGTGGAAGTCGTAGGATACTCCTAGCAGTGCCAGTTGTGTCGTCAGTTCGACTGGGGCGGTCTATTGCCCGACGAATTTGTAGCAGTTCTGCAGCGAATGCCATGAAGTGTTTCCTTCAGTTTACAAATCGAACTTACAAATGCTAAAGTCAGGGGAGTGCAGTAGGTGGCATAGCACTTAGCAGTCCCATCAGTCAACCAAATCAGTAACAACTTGCACTGTACGTGCTCGAGCGTTGTCCTGAAAAGTGATGGTCAGGTCCTGCAGAAAGTGTCATCACTTCTGTCTCTATGCTGTTCATTTTTGGAACACAACCTACGACCAGCTTAGAGACAGAACTGATGACACTTCCTGAAGGACCTTATAACACTATACTGCAACGTTTAGTATACTGATTTAATATTTATAATCAATGTAGGTATTTAAATGCAGTGAGGATTTAAGGTAAGTGACCGAGTAATACCTAATGGTTTTGGCTTATCGAACTTAATATCAATGTTACTTAAGGACATAGAAGGTGACAGATCCGATTTAGAAAATGTTTTAGCTATTTACGTTTACCGAAGAAGTGCAACGAACCCTTTTACAAGCAGGCAAGTAGTATAGTGGATAAAACCAGTCTCAATAGGAAATGCAAGTTCTCACAAACACATTTGACACTTTAGCACTCATCAACAGTAAATTATTTACCTGGAATATTTCATCAACAATAAAAGTGGAAATCAATGTTAAACTAACAATGTTTGACATGGACCTAGCCCTGTTTTATCAGGTACCTTCAATAAAGCACAAATTTAACTAAAGTTCATTTGCAATAAGATTTACACATTCCTTAATAATCAATGTTGTAACTGTTTTCATGAATAAGTGCACTCTCAGTAACGTTACCTTCAATAAGAAAAAGAAAAATACAGTAAGTGGGTGCTCACAAGCTGATATTACACTTTTCATCACACAATGTGCACAAAACTCAACATTAACTTCAAATGCATTTAGTATATTCATTAATCGAGTAAATTTATGCATTTTGAGCTAATTAAAATGCGGGACTCTTTATGCCGAACATTTCCATGAAACAATCTAAACACACTTGTATGAACAAATTAAAGGAAGCAAACTTTGGAAACACTCTTTCACAACTTTCACACACCTTGTATGAATTTTATGACAGTTAATGCAGAAGATCTTTTCAACAGCATTTCCAAATATGACCTTAAGATCATTTACTTCAAACTAACCTCAAAACCGTGTTGAATATTTGTCATCAGCACAAACATTAATATTTTCAGACAGAATTAAATCATTTAATTCTTATAATACTGACACTTTGAACTAAAGCAATTCAGTTAATGGGGAGGCTTTCATAATAGCTACATTTATTTCCTCCCTCAACTCCAATAAAATTCTCAGTAATTTTAGGCAACATTTTAGCACTCAAGCTTATGCAAAAGTAATTAAACACTTGGTTTTTCACCAGTTCTCATAATCAGTGTACTCTGAAATCGCTGTTTAAGAGGAGTGGATCCTAAGAGGTATCATGTTAGGAAACAATTCAAGGTTGATACACAAATTTAACATGAGTTACCTTACATTTGCATATATTTTAGTAAATGTGCAGAGCCATACATCTTACAAAACTCTGACTTCTCCTCTCTGAGAAGTGATTGCGCCATGTTGGTGGCGAGTACATAACACCAGGTGGTCTTTCCGTTGTCAGTAATTTGCTCTATTATTATCTTCTTGGCGATGATCATCCACTTCTATGGTATTTTCCAGAAACAGAGCAATATTTTGGAGCCATTTATCCACCCGAGGCTACTCCACAATAGCTCCAAAAACTGAAAGCTTCAATCGGCACCTGCACAGTGCACTTTCCAGTTACTAGTTGCCTACTGTACGGTTACTGGACTCCGACAGATTATCGTTTCCACCTTTTTCTTCGCACCAATGACGTTTTGCGCGCGCTAACTCACTTTCGTTGGAGAGGGGAAGTACACCAGGTTTTAATCCGATATAAACCAAAAGCCCTAAGTGTGGATCAGCATGTACATAGTTACATATTCATATCTTTTGAAATATCCTTTCATATCTACATATTAGCAATTCAACAAAAAAATACATGTTAGTTAAGTCATCCTCCTCCAGATGAGGCTAAGTGTTTAAACGGTGAAGAGAAAACATACATCTTTCATATCTTTCCAGCATATCAAAGAAAACATACTTTACACAAAGAGTTATAAATCAGAAAAAAATATTTGTTATCTTAACTGTGGTGTTACAACCTGACCATCAGAATGAGATTTTCACTCTGCAGCGGAGTGTGCGCTGATATGAAACTTCCTGGCAGATTAAAAACTGTTTTAATCTGCCAGGAAGTTTCATATCAGCGGACACTCCGCTGCGGAGTGAAAATCTCATTCTGGAAACATCCCCCAGGCTGTGACTAAGCCATGTCTCCGCAGTATCCTTTCTTTCAGGAGTGCTAGTACTGCTAGGTTCGCAGGAGAGTTTCTGTAAAGTTTGGAAGGTAGGAGACGAGATACTGGCAGAAGTGGAGCTGTGAGACCGGGCGTGAGTCGTGCTTCGGTAGCTCAGATGGTAGAGCACTTGCCCGCGAAAGGCAAAGGTCCCGAGTTCGAGTCTCGGTCGGGCGCACAGTTTTAATCTGCCAGGAACCTTCAACCTGACCATCATTTTGCAGTAACTTGCTCAAGCACGTACAGTGCAAGCTGTTACTGACTTGTTTGACTGATTCGGCTGCTAAGTGCTATACCAGCTACTGCACTCGCCTGACTTAAGCCCTCGACAGTTCAACTCGATTTCTAAACTGAAGGAAACACTTCACGCCATTCGCTTCAGAACTGCTACAAATTCGTCGGGCAATAGACGGCGCCGCTCGAACTGTCAACACAACTGGCACTGCTGAGAGTATCCTACGACTTCCATATCGCTGGCGACGGGTTAGACACAAGGCTGGTGACTACTTTGAAGGTCAGTAAAGCTTTAAAACTCGTATCTATTTTGTACGAGCTGTAAATAAATAGTTGCCACTATTAAAGCGCCGGCCGTGTGGCCAAGCAGTTCTAGGTGTTTCAGTCCAGAATCGCGCTGCTGCTACGGTCGCAGGTTCGAACCATGCCTCAGCATGGATGTGTTTGATGTCCTTAGGTTAGTTAGGTTTAAGTCGTTCTAAGTATAGGGGACTAATGACCTCAGTTGTTAAGTCCCATTGTGCTTAGAGCTATTTGAACCATTTGAACCGCTATTCAAGTTCCAACTCTCGTACTTCGTGTTGTGACTGATTGTCACGATCGCCAGTGGAGATGATGCAGCTAGCTGCTGCGTAGACAGGCCTTGTCCCTTATGAATTAGATGCTGCGTTGCCGTGCTAGTTGACGGTGCCGACACGGATAGAAATCCGCAGCACATTGTCTCCTGGAACCCTTTTGTACGATTTCCGAAGTTTTGCGGTGTAGTAAAGAGGCTGTAACAGACAGAGAACGACAGTGTCGAAACCACGGCTGCGAACATCGGGCTACGTAGCAGCCACCGCCGTGTACTCCGCTGGAATATGTGGCAATCGGCTGCTTTACATGAATAACGGCAGACGTTATGAGACGTTGGCACCTTTATTGAATTTAAAGGACGTGAATCATAAATGCAAAGAAACGGGGAGAAACTATTCGGGTAGGCGTCAGACCACAGGACCCGAGGAATGCACGTTAACAGCTATCCTACTGATAAAGTAAATAAAGGACATTGTACAACGAAAACAACATGCAGAACAAACGTTAAAAACTAAATGTCTCATGATGATCGAGACCTCTTGTTCAAAGTAGTTTATCGGATCACTGGTGCTCTTGTAACACCATAGCTCAGACACTACATACCTTATGCTGATTCATTTTGCTTACTGTTTTTTTCAACATTCTATCGCTGAACTTCTGTAATTATTGTATGATTGGTTCGGTACTGTATAAAAGTGTATACTCTTTCCTCTTTTAAAAACTTTTTTGATCTTATGTAAGGTAGTGCCTTTATTTGTTAAAGACTTTGCCTCATTTGGAGGGAGACAAAACTTAATGTATACAATTGTAATTTTTGTGACAATAATTTTTTGTAGAAATGTCAATAAGTGTAGTTGATCTGTTTTGTTCAAAATATTTGTTTGCTGCTTTGTATATGCTGATCCTCACTTAGAGTTCTTAGTTCTTTATATGTATAAAAGGTGATGTGGTTCCCCTTTGGAACAGAATCATGCAGCGCTCACAAAATGTGGTTGGCATGAAGGAAGAGGTGGACAACGAGTTAGTCGGACACGAGCTACTGAACCGCCAACAACTCACTGAACAAGAGTGAATTGTGCGGGTGCCGAGAGAGACATTTTGTGCCGTTTTCAAGTGTGACAAAGCCTCGGATAGATGCATTAATAAACTATCTTTGCTTTGGAAATGGCATCTATCATCGCCACCGAGCAATGACACAGCTATTTCATTATCAACTACTAATCCACCCGTCAGGACGTACTCACCACCACAATGCGCAATCACTGCAACGGAAGTAAGGAGTTGTAGAAACGTAAAGTGAAGGATCACTTTATGTGGATGTTTCATTTGTTTCCAATATTGAGGTAAACCAGAAATGTACTTTGAAATCTTACCTTGAATTATCCCCAGTCACATAACCACTTAGAATCCTTTCCAAGCTAAATATGCTTACCGAGTGTCCAAGTTGTGAAAATATTAAAGCTCAGTTGTTAACTAAAGAATTCCGCTTAAATATAGCAAGAAGAAAGTAATTTTATTCAAAGTTAATGTGGCTAAAGTGTGTGAGACAGTAAATGATGTTTGCTGAAGGTAGTTTTGCAACTGAAACTGCTTAATTCAATGATTGTGGGCTTTCAAAATCGTAAAGTGAATAATTGATTTTAACGTAATGAAATAGTAAAAATGGATATTAAAACAATTCGCTGTCAGTTTCAGAAGTAAGTGTTTTTCAAAACGGTCGCTCATAGTGTTTTGCATAGTAAAGAATCATAGTGCAGCCTGTTGAAAAATGCAAAAAGGTGAGTCATTGTCTTATAATTACGTCAGTTTGTGTCCCAATGCAGTAAAAGTTAAAAACTATCACTGTTCATAGTTGCTAAATTCTTGGGCCCTATATGTGTTAAAGAATATATTGCCAGTTTAACAGGATCCATATTCTGCCCTTTGTGCTCACTGATAGAAAATTATTAACAGAAAGAGCTTTACCTATAAAAATAGTAACTTCTTCGCTTGAGAGAACTGTGAGAAATTGTTTGCTAGTGAACTCTATTTAATTTTCATGTCAGGTAGAGAAGTATTTGGCAAAGTGGGACTAAATTCATGCCCAAGAAGTATTTGGCAATTTGGGACTAAATTCATGCCCAATTTTATAATTCTACAGTAAACTTTAATAGTAATGTCATTGAAACTATTCGGTTTGACTACGCCCTGAATGCAAAAGTGTGTGTCATTATATGTTGTGCTTATGCAAAGAGGTTTGTTCTGCTGTAACTGTCAGCACTCTCTTTAACGTTAACATTGCATTCTCGTGTGGGAAAGTAGAGGCTGTGTCTATCCATTGAAATAACTTAAATCAATTTTTTTTAAATAGGAATGTTACACATTTTTGTGCCCAATTAGGCTGGCGACCGTTTTCCATTATCATTTGAACAGTTTAAATAGGAAAAATATTATCTGTTACTTGTTGTATAATTGAGTTATTCTGACTTTCACGTCTGATAGGCAACCTCCTTTAGGCACATCACGGTCAAAACAACCAAAGTCCTTTCATAGGGTAACATTGCACTGTTTCTATAAGCCATAATTGATCACCAGTATAGTTTCAGAATGGAAATAAAGAGTAGTACGAGTGTTATACTCTCCGTGAGCTTTCATCACATACGAATAAAACGCATTTATAGTTGGTTTTCAAAATGCCTGCCTTGAACGTCGCAGCACGCCTGATATCTGTGAACTGCGGCAATCATAGCACCGGGCATGGTGTGGACAACCTGACACGCTGGATGTAACCTCGCCACTAGATATTCCGCTGACTGGACCGGTATTTCGTACTCCATATTCTTCAGATGGCCCCACAGGAACAAGTCAAGTAGGCTGATATCAGGCGATCTAGGCGGCCACTTTACAAGGCCATCTCGACCATTCCAGCGTTCCACAAATATCCGTCCGATCAGGATTCTGGCAGCTCGACTGAGGTGTGTGGGCGTCTCATCATGCTGGAGCCACAAAGGTCGACTAATTCGAATTGTAAAATTCACCATTAATCCGTCAGCACATCCCTGGTGAACGCTGTGTTGCTGTCACCTGTGAGTCAAGATGGAACCACGTAGGGACGAATCACATAATCGTGGGCCATGCCAGCCTAAACACTGATGGTGAACTTTTCCTAGAGATCTCATTTTTGAGTGGTGTGGGGGTTCACACTCGGGCTGTTGTGTGCGCTGAACACACCCTCACGCATGAAAGACGTCGTGTTCGTGAACAACGCATATGCCTGGCGAAATGCTGCAGTATCCACTCCCCGACTTCCACAAACGTAGCAAAATCGTGGGTCAACACAACATGTGTCTTCTGAAGATGAGATGGACGCCTTCCCTCCTCATGCAGCACCCGCCAGAATGCTGAGTGGGAGTTTTGTGCTACCTGTGCCACAGCGTTGGAGCTTTCGAATGGGTCTGCGTCGAACCTCTCACGTACTCAGCAAAACTTGGCGTGCGTACGCTTCGCGAGCGCCCTGTGTCGTGTCGACCCCCTGTTGAAACCACACTTTTCACCCAGGAGCCACAATGGATAGAGGCAAACGATGAGTAGTATGACTGGCGCCTATTAGTTTGTCATGGTCCACAGATGCATAACGCTGCGCGCCCGTTGTCTCTCGCCTCACCCTAGTGCATGTCGCGCCTCTAGGCCCAGGCGAACGTCACCATGATGCGTCACCCTAGAACGCGACAAACTACTAATGAGAGCTGTGTATTTACTGCATACGTCCGCCTTTACCCTCTACCGCTACCTTCCCCAGCAGTCTCTAGAGTGTTGGTGCAACGCGCTTGGCCGCGTTAAGCGCTACCTTACGTCGAGACTGCAATCAAGCACAATCCGAGACGTTCTCCCGCAATCTGTTAGCGTACAAAGTCATGCCTGCTGCGAAGTGGATGCCTAACGGCAGGCGCTGGAACCTACAGCTTCGATGCTCTGTAGCGTCGTTGGAAGATGTTTCTAGACACAGATTCCTATCCTCATTTTCTTTTTCAAGACACCTTCTACAATCTCTAAAAGTTTATCGCATTAAAAAACTTTCTTCTGTGAACGTGTATCGTGCAACGCCTGTCAACTCACCTAGCTCGCTTTCATGGGAACAGCTATTACAGTATACCGAAACCTACCTTTCCAGACGCCTCAAATTGTAACGTGTGCTTTCAACCCTGATGGCGGTGAACTGTTTGAAGGTATATATTTGACCACTTGGAAGTCAGCAAGGATAAGGAAAATGTGATCCTGATTCGGAACCAATCCACAGGTGCCTTGGCCGCATCCGTATTCTTAAGTATTTATCCCCTTCCAAGGATATTAAAATATGTTTACCAATTTAACAAGTTGTCGGAACTCTAGCCGTGCACTTTCTGCTGACCTCAATTTTCATCTGCTGACTGGGACCATAGGGACCGATCGTGGCCGTATTTTAATACAACATAGACTATCATGTTTTTGAAAAGTTTCGTATCGTAAAACTTCTTACCTTATTCCATGAAACTGATGTGGAGAAAGTTTCTATAGAACAATTCAGCAACATTGAAAAGTCAAATGATATCGAGCTACGAGTTCTGCTCTGATATTGGATATTCTTTACTGGTAGTCGTACACAACGATCAGCCTGAACATCATGACCACCGACCTAGTATCCATGTAACCCGTAGGGCCTACGGGAGACAGCAGCGTCACCTGGCGGATAATGCCAGCTAGCCAGACACACGGATGGTGCGCGCAGAGTCAGTGAGCGTACTGCCAGTGCCTAGAATCGGGAAGGCGAGATGTATCTGAGTTTGGCCGAGGACAGTTTGTGATAGCCCGGAGGCTGGACACGAACATTTAGCAGAAGTGGACGACTTTGTCGGGTGTTAGAGGAGTGCTGTGGTGAGTGTTTTCACCAAGAAGAAGCAACATCCAGACGCCGTGGATGGGCGGCCACGCCTCATTTTAGTTGTCGAACGTTCTAAGCTAACTCTAGAACTTAATAATCGGCTGAGCACAAGTATGACAGAACACACAGTGCACCGAACACTCCACACGATGAGCTTCCGCAGCCGAAGACCTACGCATGTGCGAAATCGCCAGCTACGACTGAAATAGGCAAGTGACTATCGGCAATAGACTTCGTTGCAGTGGCAGAGCGTTGCATACTCTAACGAAGACCGATACCTTCTTCATGATGCCGATGGGAGGGGGAGGGTGCGAATCCGTAGTCTTTCAGGGGAGCAGCTCCGTGACAACTGAACTGTGGGACAGAGACAAGCTGCGGCGGCTCCATTACGCTCTGGGGAACATTCACGTGGACATCCATGGGTCCAGTGGATCTGACACAAAGCACCATGGCGTCCAGGGAGTATCGCACGTTAGTTGCGGACCATGTATACGTCTTCATGACGATCATATTCCCCGACAGCAGTACCATTTTTCAGCAAGATAGTTCGTTATTTCACAAGTCCTGGAGCGCGATGGGATGGTTCGAGGAGCACAGTGGCGAATTCCAATTGATGTGCCAACCTCCCAAATCGCCATATCTAAACCCGATCGAAGACATCTGGGATGTAATTCATCGTGGTGCCCCCCATCCCGGAGTATACGGCAAGTAGGTGACTTGTGTATGCAGATGTGGTACCGTTGCCCTCCAGCCTCCTGCCAAGGCGTCACTGCTTCAATGCTACCACGCGTCACCATTGTTATCCGTGCCAAAGCTGGGCACACCGGCTGTTAAGTAGGTGGTCACATTCTTCTGGCTGGTCAGTGTAAACCACAACCGTACGATTCACGCGACATGACACACTCTTGCCGGGAGTCCGGTGGCCTCTCCTGCGGCTCCACCAGCCACCATTGGAGCATAAAGGGTTGCAGAGGATACATAATCGATTTTCTCTTCCGTCACCCGCTTTGTGGGGCGGCGGGTGGATTATTGGTGTTATTTAATGTGTGGTTTGTAATGTAGAAAAGATGCATTTCCCGGCCGATTAACGATATGTGGGGCGGTAGGTGGAATTAATTGTTATATAAATGTTCCTATTATTTATGCTGTCTTTTGCCGTTCTCAACACTGGCTCTCTAACTACAATATTGGCAACCAGAAAGTGATTAGCAAAACGTGAAGCCTGTAATTAGAATTCCTAGTGCCCACTTCATCTGAGAAATACACTTATAGCTACAGCTTATAGCTCTGAGCAATTAGGAGATTCTCTGGGATTCATAATCAAAAACGATTCTCTAAAAATGTTCACTATATTCTGAAAGTCACAGACCAAAAAGAATCCACAGAATCCAACTAACAGAGCAGTTCAGAGTCTAATGCGCTGATACAACTATAACTGTTCAAACTAAATGTTTAAGTGAATGCTCGCCATAATTTGATGATAATGTTCATCAAACGCCACGCTAAATAATGGTAGAATGTTTGTCCCGCGGCGGCACGTGAAAATACGACATACGCAAACTGAAGATAGATCATTAATGTCATCCCAGAATTAACACTTCACTCGAAAACGATTTCATGGTTACACGTATCCCGAGTAACTTATTACGGCATCCGAGGCTGTTTATAGCAATGATACCGACGCGACGCGACTCCTGACACAGATGGTGCACTAATCAGCGTCTGGAGAGAACTGGGGCCTTACTTCCTCGCGCAGCGTTCTTATATATAAAGCCGCGGTGCGAACGGCTAAGGGAACGCCTGATCAAATCGGCTCTCCCGACTAGCCGCTGGGCTAGTAATGCACCACTTTAAGTTATTGAATAAATCATTGCTTCCTTTGCTGATGGCCGGTGAAGCTCTCAATTTAAATGTGCAATCAGCACATAGGTAAGTAATCATAATAAAAGTCTGATGTGGCTAAGTCAATTATTTTGGGCGAGAGAATTAATTTAATTACACTACACGCAGTAGACGAGCTCTGAACTTGCCCTTTGGAGATCCGCTGTCGCTATAGTTTTATAGTAATTCAGTTGAAGCTTCTCACATCTTTATGATTATAGCGGATCTCCCTTTTACTTAAATTTAAACATCCTAGCCTTCGAGAATGAGATTTTCACTCTGCAGCGGAGTGTGCGCTCATATGAAACTTCCTGGCAGATTAAAACTGTGTGCCCGACCGAGACTCGAACTCGGGACCTTTGCCTTTCGCAGGCAACTGCTCTACCAACTGAGCTACCGGTAGCTCAGTTGGTAGAGCAGTTGCCCGCGAAAGGCAAAGGTCCCGAGTTCGAGTCTCGGTCGGGCACACAGTTTTAATCTGCCAGGAAGTTTCATATCAGCGCACACTCCGCTGCAGAGTGAAAATCTCATTCTGGAAACATCCCCCAGGCTGTGGCTAAGCCATGTCTCCGCAATATCCTTTCTTTCAGGAGTGCTAGTTCTGCATGGTTCGCAGGAGAGCTTCTGTAAAGTTTGGAAGGTAGGAGACGAGGTACTGGCAGAAGTAAAGATGTGAGTGCCGGGCGTGAGTCGTGCTTCGGTAGCTCAGTTAGTAGAGCAGTTGCCCGCGAAAGGCAAAGGTCCCGAGTTCGAGTCTCGGTCGGGCACACAGTTTTAATCTGCCAGGAAGTTTCATATCAGCGCACACTCCGCTGCAGAGTGAAAATCTCATTCTGGAAACATCCCCCAGGCTGTGGCTAAGCCATGTCTCCGCAATATCCTTTCTTTCAGGAGTGCTAGTTCTGCATGGTTCGCAGGAGAGCTTCTGTAAAGTTTGGAAGGTAGGAGACGAGGTACTGGCAGAAGTAAAGCTGTGAGTACCGGGCGTGAGTCGTGCTTCGGTAGCTCAGTTGGTAGAGCAGTTGCCCGCGAAAGGCAAAGGTCCCGAGTTCGAGTCTCGGTCGGGCACACAGTTTTAATCTGCCAGGAAGTTTCATATCAGCGCACACTCCGCTGCAGAGTGAAAATCTCATTCTGGAAACATCCCCCAGGCTGTGGCTAAGCCATGTCTCCGCAATATCCTTTCTTTCAGGAGTGCTAGTTCTGCATGGTTCGCAGGAGAGCTTCTGTAAAGTTTGGAAGGTAGGAGACGAGGTACTGGCAGAAGTAAAGCTGTGAGTACCGGGCGTGAGTCGTGCTTCGGTAGCTCAGTTGGTAGAGCAGTTGCCCGCGAAAGGCAAAGGTCCCGAGTTCGAGTCTCGGTCGGGCACACAGTTTTAATCTGCCAGGAAGTTTCATATCAGCGCACACTCCGCTGCAGAGTGAAAATCTCATTCTGGAAACATCCCCCAGGCTGTGGCTAAGCCATGTCTCCGCAATATCCTTTCTTTCAGGAGTGCTAGTTCTGCATGGTTTGCAGGAGAGCTTCTGTAAAGTTTGGAAGGTAGGAGACGAGGTACTGGCAGAAGTAAAGATGTGAGTGCCGGGCGTGAGTCGTGCTTCGGTAGCTCAGTTAGTAGAGCAGTTGCCCGCGAAAGGCAAAGGTCCCGAGTTCGAGTCTCGGTCGGGCACACAGTTTTAATCTGCCAGGAAGTTTCATATCAGCGCACACTCCGCTGCAGAGTGAAAATCTCATTCTGGAAACATCCCCCAGGCTGTGGCTAAGCCATGTCTCCGCAATATCCTTTCTTTCAGGAGTGCTAGTTCTGCATGGTTCGCAGGAGAGCTTCTGTAAAGTTTGGAAGGTAGGAGACGAGGTACTGGCAGAAGTAAAGCTGTGAGTACCGGGCGTGAGTCGTGCTTCGGTAGCTCAGTTGGTAGAGCAGTTGCCCGCGAAAGGCAAAGGTCCCGAGTTCGAGTCTCGGTCGGGCACACAGTTTTAATCTGCCAGGAAGTTTCATATCAGCGCACACTCCGCTGCAGAGTGAAAATCTCATTCTGGAAACATCCCCCAGGCTGTGGCTAAGCCATGTCTCCGCAATATCCTTTCTTTCAGGAGTGCTAGTTCTGCATGGTTCGCAGGAGAGCTTCTGTAAAGTTTGGAAGGTAGGAGACGAGGTACTGGCAGAAGTAAAGATGTGAGTACCGGGCGTGAGTCGTGCTTCGGTAGCTCAGTTGGTAGAGCAGTTGCCCGCGAAAGGCAAAGGTCCCGAGTTCGAGTCTCGGTCGGGCACACAGTTTTAATCTGCCAGGAAGTTTCATATCAGCGCACACTCCGCTGCAGAGTGAAAATCTCATTCTGGAAACATCCCCCAGGCTGTGGCTAAGCCATGTCTCCGCAATATCCTTTCTTTCAGGAGTGCTAGTTCTGCATGGTTCGCAGGAGAGCTTCTGTAAAGTTTGGAAGGTAGGAGACGAGGTACTGGCAGAAGTAAAGATGTGAGTACCGGGCGTGAGTCGTGCTTCGGTAGCTCAGTTAGTAGAGCAGTTGCCCGCGAAAGGCAAAGGTCCCGAGTTCGAGTCTCGGTCGGGCACACAGTTTTAATCTGCCAGGAAGTTTCATATCAGCGCACACTCCGCTGCAGAGTGAAAATCTCATTCTGGAAACATCCCCCAGGCTGTGGCTAAGCCATGTCTCCGCAATATCCTTTCTTTCAGGAGTGCTAGTTCTGCGTGGTTCGCAGGAGAGCTTCTGTAAAGTTTGGAAGGTAGGAGACGAGGTACTGGCAGAAGTAAAGCTGTGAGTACCGGGCGTGAGTCGTGCTTCGGTAGCTCAGTTGGTAGAGCAGTTGCCCACGAAAGGCAAAGGTCCCGAGTTCGAGTCTCGGTCGGGCACATAGTTTTAATCTGCCAGGAAGTTTCATATCAGCGCACACTCCGCTGCAGAGTGAAAATCTCATTCTGGAAACATCCCCCAGGCTGTGGCTAAGCCATGTCTCCGCAATGTCCTTTCTTTCAGGAGTGCTAGTTCTGCATGGTTCGCAGGAGAGCTTCTGTAAAGTTTGGAAGGTAGGAGACGAGGTACTGGCAGAAGTAAAGCTGTGAGTACCGGGCGTGAGTCGTGCTTCGGTAGCTCAGTTGGTAGAGCAGTTGCCCGCGAACGGCAAAGGTCCCGAGTTCGAGTCTCGGTCGGGCACACAGTTTTAATCTGCCAGGAAGTTTCATATCAGCGCACACTCCGCTGCAGAGTGAAAATCTCATTCTGGAAACATCCCCCAG
The DNA here is from genome assembly GCF_023898315.1 of Schistocerca nitens. Taxonomy (NCBI): domain Eukaryota; kingdom Metazoa; phylum Arthropoda; class Insecta; order Orthoptera; family Acrididae; genus Schistocerca; species Schistocerca nitens. Next base: position 120,995,807 of record NC_064622.1, on the reverse strand, counting down.
GCTGTGGCTAAGCCATGTCTCCGCAATATCCTTTCTTTCAGGAGTGCTAGTTCTGCATGGTTCGCAGGAGAGCTTCTGTAAAGTTTGGAAGGTAGGAGACGAGGTACTGGCAGAAGTAAAGCTGTGAGTACCGGGCGTGAGTCGTGCTTCGGTAGCTCAGTTGGTAGAGCAGTTGCCCGCGAAAGGCAAAGGTCCCGAGTTCGAGTCTCGGTCGGGCACACAGTTTTAATCTGCCAGGAAGTTTCATATCAGCGCACACTCCGCTGCAGAGTGAAAATCTCATTCTGGAAACATCCCCCAGGCTGTGGCTAAGCCATGTCTCCGCAATATCCTTTCTTTCAGGAGTGCTAGTTCTGCATGGTTCGCAGGAGAGCTTCTGTAAAGTTTGGAAGGTAGGAGACGAGGTACTGGCAGAAGTAAAGCTGTGAGTACCGGGCGTGAGTCGTGCTTCGGTAGCTCAGTTGGTAGAGCAGTTGCCCGCGAAAGGCAAAGGTCCCGAGTTCGAGTCTCGGTCGGGCACACAGTTTTAATCTGCCAGGAAGTTTCATATCAGCGCACACTCCGCTGCAGAGTGAAAATCTCATTCTGGAAACATCCCCCAGGCTGTGGCTAAGCCATGTCTCCGCAATATCCTTTCTTTCAGGAGTGCTAGTTCTGCATGGTTCGCAGGAGAGCTTCTGTAAAGTTTGGAAGGTAGGAGACGAGGTACTGGCAGAAGTAAAGCTGTGAGTACCGGGCGTGAGTCGTGCTTCGGTAGCTCAGTTGGTAGAGCAGTTGCCCGCGAAAGGCAAAGGTCCCGAGTTCGAGTCTCGGTCGGGCACACAGTTTTAATCTGCCAGGAAGTTTCATATCAGCGCACACTCCGCTGCAGAGTGAAAATCTCATTCTGGAGACATCCCCCAGGCTGTGGCTAAGCCATGTCTCCGCAATATCCTTTCTTTCAGGAGTGCTAGTTCTGCATGGTTCGCAGGAGAGCTTCTGTAAAGTTTGGAAGGTAGGAGACGAGGTACTGGCAGAAGTAAAGATGTGAGTACCGGGCGTGAGTCGTGCTTCGGTAGCTCAGTTGGTATAGCAGTTGCCCGCGAAAGGCAAAGGTCCCGAGTTCGAGTCTCGGTCGGGCACACAGTTTTAATCTGCCAGGAAGTTTCATATCAGCGCACACTCCGCTGCAGAGTGAAAATCTCATTCTGGAAACATCCCCCAGGCTGTGGCTAAGCCATGTCTCCGCAATATCCTTTCTTTCAGGAGTGCTAGTTCTGCATGGTTCGCAGGAGAGCTTCTGTAAAGTTTGGAAGGTAGGAGACGAGGTACTGGCAGAAGTAAAGATGTGAGTACCGGGCGTGAGTCGTGCTTCGGTAGCTCAGTTAGTAGAGCAGTTGCCCGCGAAAGGCAAAGGTCCCGAGTTCGAGTCTCGGTCGGGCACACAGTTTTAATCTGCCAGGAAGTTTCATCCTAGCCTTATTTATTCGCCTACTTAATCTATCTTGCTTCCTTAATTTCTAAAACAAAAACCAGAAAATTATGAATTTCAACTAAAATTTTAATTTGTGAGATCCAAAATACTGTTTCTACTAAATTATTATGAAAAAGGAATCTAAATATAAATTTTTAAGTCTCTAGCTCTTTTCTGTTGCGCCAGTGATTTTTACAGAAAAACGTCTAAATTTCGAAAATGGTTAAAGTTATTGAACTGATATTCAACGCATATTGATTTAGTATTACTCCTGACATGCTAGAAACGTTTGACGTTATTTACTTGATTTTTAAAGTATTACGCAACATTTATGACGTCAGAGCTAGTTACAGCGGACTAGGAGCACACAATGGAAAGACTGACGAGAATTTTATAAGGCGTGAGCAGGCTGCTTCCCTACAGCTTCCATTGAGTTTCTAAGTCGAACATCAAAATACCGCGAACAAAGCAGTCTACGTAATTCAGAGAACGTAAGGATACTTGAAAGAACTTGAAAAATTGGAATGGCTGTTGGATGGCATGACGCTGTACAGTACATCTTCGATTCTGTAGCATTGACGTATTTTTAATTTGTCACGCAAAATGTAGAGTATATACTTAATTGCTTATAATTTTACATTAATAGTTGTCCGTTACAAATCAGAGAACTGTGCCACTGTAACTGAGAAACGATTCCGTGATCATTTTTGATAAAAACGTGTGTTTTTATCTGGGTTACATGGCAGACGCATATGTAAAATTTTCGGAGTCGTTTGATGAGCAGGAAAGGTCTTAATTTCATCTTTCTGTTCGGAAATGATTATTCGGAAATATAGGTCTTCGATTCCGCCGATTCCGTAGTCAGAAGTGTGTGGACGTTTACTTCACGAAACATTAATGCTAGCTTTAGAGATCCTATAGCTGAGACAACAAATGGAACAATTCAGATCTCACTTATGAACTCGCAGAAGTATCGTTAGTGAATGGTTTGGTACGTTTTACGCAAAGTTTAGTGGCATCAGGCATGCCCATTCGATTTACAAGTCAGACGTCGTAACATCACAAGTAAATCGGTACCGTTTCTACAGAAGTCAGAAAACACAAGGTATTTACTGTCAGTTCTTGAAAAATGGCGTTACTCATTTCAGCGTCGGTTCTGCGTTACACAATGGTGAAATCAACTACACTGAAGGGCCATGGAAACTGGTATACGCAAGCGTATTCAAACACAGAGATACGTAAACAGACAGAAGCATCAAGTCCCTGGCGCTGTGGTTAGACCGGTTACTGCAGCTACAATGGAAGGTTATCAACATTTAAGTGGTTGGGAACGTAGTGTTGGCGCACGAGCGATGGGACACAGCGTCTCCGAGATGGCGATGAAGTAAGGATTTTCCCGTACAACCATTTCACGAGTGTACTGTGAATATCAGGATTCCGGTAAAACATCAGTCTCCGATATCGCTGACAGAAGTTCAACCCTTCCGCAAATTGCTGCAAATTACAATGCTGGTCCATCAACAAGGTTCAGCGTGCGAACCATTCCCGCATGTGCGCAGGGGACCGTTTAAGCTGGTGGAAGCTCTGTAATGGTGCATTTGGAGTGATATGGGACCCCTGATATGTCCAGAACGACTCTGACAGATGACACGTACGTAAGCATCCTGTGTGATCACCTGCATCCATTCATATTCATTGTGCATTCCGACGGACTTGGTCTATTCCAGCAGGACGATGCGACACCCCACACACACAGACTTGCTACAGAGTGTCTCTAGAAACACTCTTATGAGGTTAGACACTGCCGTTGGCCGCCAAATTCCCACCTAAATAAGTGCTAACCCCCTTTCCGGATGTAGTCTTACGCTTTTAAAATGGATATTCTACCGACAACACCGAATTTTGCCATATTGTTCCACCTCCCACATCTTTTCGCGTCCAATAAAGTGTCGCGATTCTCTGTTACACTGTTTGAATAAGCTCATCTTAGCCTGAAAGGGATCGAATACATGTTGTTGTTACTCTGTCTCCAGAAAGGGTAAAAGGGTATAGGACGCTTTCCACAAGTAAGTGGCGGAATACCAATAAAGACGTTTGGTTGTGTGTGTCAACTCGATGATACGTCGCACATTACAGGATGTTTCAAAAAGGACTTCACAACTTTGATATATATATATATATATATATATATATATATATATATATATATATATAAATTCATTGGACGTTGATGAAATGTATGATAAGATAAAATAAATTATTCAGATAATGAAGGGAGACGAAAATTTAATAGTCATGGGTGACTAGAATTCGACAGTAGGAAAAGGAAGAAAAGGAAACGTAGTAGGTGAATTTGGAATGGGGTTAAGGAATGAAAGAGGAAGCCGCCTGGTAGAATTTTGCACAGAGCATAACTTAATCATAGCTAACACTTGGTTCAAGAATCATAAAAGAAAGTTGTATACATGGAAGAAGCCTGAGATACTGGATGGTGTCAGATAGATTATATAAAGGTAACACAGAGATTTAGGAACCAGATTTTAAGGGGAGCCGGAGGTGCCTATGCTGCCCATGTTAAAATCACTAAGTTTGAGGAACATTTATGAATAAACTACCAAATAGAAAAATTTGAATTTTTTTTACATATAGAGTGGTTTAGTATTGCAGTTATGGCAGAGGGATTTTGGAGTATCTTTTCTAGTTTCCTTCCAATTATTTTTTTTATTAATAACCCAATTTTTTTGCAAATAATTGCTTTATAACTAAACTGAAATGAAACTACTGAACATATTGCCAAATGGCTGTGTTACAATGTAAGTTTGACCACTAGGAGTGCTGTATAAAAATTTCATCTCTTAAGCTTGAGTGGATTTTGAGAAAATGTTCCTTATATTCGAAAAATTCTAATTTATGGGAAATGGCTATCAAAGTTTCTCAATACATTCCTGCATTATAGGATGGATTATCAGGGTCTTCTTCTTCATCCTCCAAAAGCTTCCTCTTCTGTCTTCTTTTCTGGCCTGTTGTTCCATCATACTTCATATGCCTTTCTCTTCTTTCTGCTCCTCTTATCCTTTCTCTGTTAATATTTCTTAGTGATCGTACAGTGTTCACCACAGCTGTAAATCCTAAGGCCTTCAGAACTTCACACTTCACACTGTTCCCTTGGTTGTAGGTTGCTATTGCATCATAAATGCCGAAGTGCTGTGTTTTTATGCTTACAAACTACCTTTTAGGAATCACTTTCCAAATCAAATTGTTTACGCTCTCATTAGGATTCTGCGTCTTTCTGTGTAGACATTTGTGTAACAATTCTGGCTGTGCTAAGTCATGAAAAATTGGTTTTATTGCATTTATCACAGCTGCTGGCAAACCATGTTAGTGATCATAGTCCTTGTTTGCATTATATTTGCACCAGGAATCTTTTGGGCACAGGCTGTGTTGAGGGTATTCATTGGAAGAGGCAGTATGAAGGAACAATGCCCACACTGCTTTTCGCATGTCACTAACATTACTAGTATTTTGCCTTATAGCATACCCATAGTATCTCTGTAGACGTTCAATCACCTCATTAGTAAGCCTGCCTCTCCCTCCTATTGTCTTTCCATCACTGAGCTTACTTGAACCCAAAGTTTGTTTGAGCCTTCGAAGCCGTGCACCCATACGCTCTTAGCGCTTCATTTGTCACAGAAAACAATGTAGCCAACCCTTGCACACTCGCTGTATGCGTAACATAAGGCGCTGTATGCGTAACAGGCTGAGAAAATCCCAAGCACTTCGCCAGGAAGTCACGAGAGGGTATTAGATGCATTCAGCGGCCGCCCATTTCCTCTGCAGGCGTGGGGGAAAATGGTAATAACTCCACTTCTAGGGCGAGTAGAACAATAATTCAAAGTTTACATTAAAGAGTAATGTTCCAATTAATTTTCGGTGGCAAAAAAAATCGTAATTTTTTGGATTTGACCACCTCCGGCTCCCCTTAAATTGTAAGACATTTCCAGGGGCAGATGTAGACTGTGACCACAATCTATTGGTTATGAACTGTAGATTAAAACTCAAGAAACTGCAAAAAGGTGGGAATTTAAGGAGATGAGACCTGGGTAGATTGAAAGAACCAGAGGTTGTAGAGAGTTTCAGGGAGAGCATTAGGGAACGATTGACAAGAATGGAGTAAAGAAATACGGTAGAAGAAAAATGGGTAGCTTTGAGAGATGAAATAGTGAAAGCAGCAGAGGATCAAGTAGGTAAAACGACGAGGGCTAATAGAAATCCTTGGTTAACAGAAGAGATATTGAATTTAATTGATGACAGGAGAAAATACAAAAATGCAGTAATTGAAGCAGGCAGAAAGGAAAACAAACGTCTCAAAAATGAGATCGACAGGAAGTGCAAAATGGCTAAGCAGGGTTGGCTAGAGGACAAATGTAAGGATGTAGAAGCATGTATCACTAGGAGTAAGATAGATGCTGCCTACTGGAAAAATAAAGAGACCTTTAGAGAAAAAAGTACCACTTGCATGAATATCAAGAGCTCAGATGGAAACCCAGTTCCAAGTGAAGAAGGGAAAGCAGAAAGGTGGAAGGAGTATATAGAGGGTCTTGAGGACAATATTATGGAAATGGAAGAGGAAGTAGATGAAGATGGTTCAAATGGTTCAAATGGCTCTGAGCACTATGGGACTCAACTGCTGTGGTCATCAGTCCCCTAGAACTTAGAACTACTTAAACCTAACTAACCTAAGGACATCACACACATCCATGCCCGAGGCAGGATTCGAACCTGCGACCGTAGCAGTCGCACGGTTCCGTACTGCGCGCCTAGAACGGCGAGACCACCGCGGCCGGCCAGATGAAGATGAAATGGGAGATATGATACTGCGTGAAGAGTTTGACAGAGCACTGAAAGACCTAAGTTGAAACAATACCCCGGGAGTAGACAACATTCCATTAGAACTACTGTAGCCTTGAGAGAACCATCCCTGATAAAACACTACCATCTGGTGAGCCAGATGTATGAGACAGGCGAAATACCCTCAGACTTCAAGAAGAATATAATAATTCCAATCCCAAAGGAAGCAGGTGCTGAAAGATGTGAAAATTTCCGAACTATCAGTTTAATAAGCCACGGCTGCAAAATACTAACACGAATTCTTCACAGACGAATGGAAACACTGGTAGAAGCCGACCTCGGGGAAGATCAGTTTGGATTCCGTAGAAATGTTGGAACACGTGAGGCAATACTGACACTACGACTTATCTTAGAGAATAGATTAAGGAAAAGCAAGCCTACGTTTCTAGCATTTGTAGAATTAGAGAAAGCTTTTGACAATGTTGATTGGAATACTCTCTTTCATATTCTGAAGGTAGCAGGGGTAAAATACAGGGAGCGAAAGGCTATTTACATTTTGTATAGAAACCAGATGGCAGTTATAAGAGTCGAGGGGTATGAAAGGGAAGCAGTGGTCGGGAAGGGAGTGAGACCGGCTTGTAGCCTCACCCCAATGTTATTTAACTTGTAAAGGAAACAAAAAGAAAAGTCGGAGAAGGTATTAAAATCCACGGAGAAGAAATAAAGACTTTGAGGTTCGCCGATGACACTGTAATTCTGTCAGAGACAGCAAAGGACATGGAAGAGCAGCTGAACGGAATGGACAGTGTCCTGAAAGGAGGATATAAGATGAACATCAACAAAAGAAAATCGAGGATAATGGAATGTAGTTGAATAAAATCGGGTGATGCTGCCGAAATTAAATTAGGATATGAGATGCTTAAAGTAGTAAATGAGTTTTGCTATTTGGGAAGTAAAATAACTGATGATGGTCGAAATAGAGAGGATATAAAATGTCGACTGGCAATGGCAAGGAAAACGTTTCTGAAGAAGAGAAATCTGTTAACATCAAGTATAGATTTAAGTGTTAGGAATCCGTTTCTGAAAGCATTTGTATGGAGTGTAGCTATGTATGGAAGAGAAACATGGACGATAACCAGTTTGGACAAGAAGAGAATAGAAGCTTTCGAAATGTGGTGCTACAGAAGAATGCTGAAGATAAGGTGGGTAGATCACAAAACTAATGAGGAGGTATTGAATAGAATTGGGGAGAAGAGGAGTTTGTGGCTCAACTTGACTAGAAGAAGGGATCGGTTGGTAGGACATGTTCTGAGGCATCAAGGGATCACCAATTTAGTATTGGAGGGCAGCGTGGAGGGTAAAAATCATAGAGGGACACCAAGAAATGAATACACTAAACAGATTCAAAAGGATGTAGGTTGCTGTAGGTACGGGTAGGTGAAGAAGCTTGGACAGGATAGAGTAGCATGGAGAGCTGCATCAAACCAGTCTCTGGACTGAAGACCACAACAACAACAACAACCACCTTCAGAACTTGTTGTAGTGTCACTTTGAAAGGAAATACATCAAATTTTGTCTCGTATAATTCTCTAGTCTGCAATCGCACCGTAAGGAGAGCTAGCGGCAGTTGCGTTAAAGATGACTGCCTTCACTGCACCCGAGCGGGCTACCTGTGTTTTTTGGTTTGAAGAATCGAAGTCGGCGACAACAATTCAGCGTAATTTCTGTACCTAGTACGCTAAAGATCCTCCTTGTAGGCCTACAATTTATGAGTGGCACAAATGTTTTGTAGAAACATTGAACTCGGAAGACATGGAAGTCATCAGGTCGTCCAAGCACATCTGATGACGCTGTTGAGCGATCAGACAACAATTTGTCAACAGCGCGGCGTGCATCTCGAGAACCGCAAATCCCACATACGACTGTTTGGCGTGTGTTGAGAAACCGTTTGCATTTGCAACCGTACAGATTCACGATCGTACATGCAATAAACGACACTGATAAATTTGCCTGCAAGAACTTATGTGCGGATATGTTAAATCGATCACATGAGGATGAACATTTCTTCGACAAAATCATCTTTTCTGACTAGTCGACTTGTCACTTAAGTGATAAGGTTAACATACATCACTGTAGGATTTGGGGCAGTGAAAATCCACATTAAACATTGCGATACGTTCGTGATAGCCCTAAACTGAACGTTTTTTGTGCAGTGAGCAAGAACAAAGTTTACGGCCCCTTTTCTTACCCTGAGAGAACCATCCACGGAATAGTGTACCTGGATATGTTAGGACAATTTTTGATAGCACAGATGGATGAGGATGACCAAGAACGAAATGTTTCCTTCATGAAAGATGGTGTACCACCCCACTATCTGGATGACCTTCGAGATTTTCTCAGTGACCGCTTTCCAGGTCAATGGATTAGCCATAATGTGTCATTTGCATGGCTTCCACGTTCCCCAGACCTAACACCACTCGATTTCTTTTTATGGGGATTCATAAAGGAGTCGTGTTTGTACCTCCTGTGCCGACTTCTCTACCTGAACCTAGAGCAAGAATTTACGCCACCACTGAGCAAGCTTCACCTGCAATTCCACAGCGAGGTTGCGAAGAAATTGACTTCTGATGGGGTGGATGCAGGATAGCCAATGGAAGCCACATACATATTTAATTATTCTAAAAAAAACTTGTTGCGTTTCCTTACAAAAAAAGACACTAAACCCAGCTCTATATCTTATTTCAATAAATTTATATGAATTTTTGAAGTTGAATGGTCGTTTTTGAAACACACTGTACATTTCACATTTTCACTGTAACTTCAAACTCGTAGAACAAGTGCATTTCTGGCAAATGGTACTACTATCCATCGAATTTGTACCATAGACCCGAAACCTCCACAACTATGGAACTGAACTTTCTACACACATTTCTGATGAGCAGAGCAATTTATGAACTGGAAGACCATTTTCGTCTTTCTTGAGAATCAGAGAAATGCACACAAGATGGGAGTACAGCACACACAAATTGCAAACTGTTATTTAACGCTATCCAACTGTCCCTAAACATCATTCACCTAGAGAGTTCCACACTCTGCGCTCACAGAGGGTGAAATTATTACCTTGAACATCAAATAAAACATTTATTACTTTGGACACAAGCCATTTACATGTTTTTGCAGGTGTATAACGTCAGCTTTTTACGAAATTTATGTCCAATTACGCTTTGAAAAGTGTGGTATATTCCTATAAAATTATCGTCAGTGACAGTTTTATGTACGTGACGAAACCGCAACATCTTGCGAGAGCAGTAGTCTACTGCCTTCATATCCATAACATTTCAACATGGAAAGCAGCCGCCAGTTTCAGACACCATTCTACAGCGCACCCTTTATTTAACGCCAGGCAGAAGTTAGGAACTTTGATTTCCAATACCTGCCTGACAACATAATGAAAGAGCAGTTAATGTATATCCACCATAGACTGTCTCTCTAAAGCGATCCTTACTGCAGAGTACAATTCACACAGGTTAAACACACTTGAACGCTTAAAGATGACAGAGACACATATTTGTTCCCACATTGCGCCGGCCGGTGTGGCCGAGCGGTTCTAGGCGCTTCAGTCTGGAACCGCGCGACCGCTACGGTAGCAGATTCGAATCCTGCCTCGGGCATGCATGTGTGTGGTGTCCTTAGTTTAGTTAGGTTTTAGTAGTTCTAAGTTCTAGGGGACTGATGACCTCAGCAGTTTAGTCCCATAGTGCTCAGAGCCATTTGAACCATTTTTCCCACATTGCTCCATGTGAAAGTGGAACAGCAGAAGGGTTCGACTAGCAGCGATGTAAGATATTCTTCACAATGTGTTGTATGCAGATTCTGAGCGTATACATAGTCGTCCTTCTAAGGTTTGAGACTTAGCAGAAGCAGCATCAATGTCTTTAACTACACGCACACACTCACACACCAGAAACCGCACGTTCCACCTCTCATTTCTGATGATTTTTAGAGTTACACGTGCAGGAAAATGTGCTGCAGTAGTTCATACGGACATGTGGGTCGCTTTGGCTCAGTTGTTGTAGTACCATACCAATGGTTGTGACGTAACAGTGGATTCAGTAAAGTAAAACAGTAGACCATGGTGAATTCATACTGCAGTAGGTCCCCAATTAACTGTAGGATTTTTTACCAGTTGTATCACAACGACTCACGTACTCTTTTGATGGGTGGCAATATAGCTTTTTAACTAACATCGATCTTCGCTGTAGGTACGCCTTGATGTTATGGAAATTTGATATGAATGTAGACGAAATGATCCTTCAACCATCATTGCTATAAAAAGAAAGTGATCTAATGTCCAGGCCGGTACTGCATTTTTAAGCGGTTCCTCACATACGTTATGTGTGTTTTGCGTTGTACATACGATGTGTGACATTCACAGCAGATTTCTACCATCACTCACCCGGCTCGCTACCCATCAAGAATATGTTAGTCAGTTTGACCAACCTGATATAAGACTCCATTGCATAACCTGAACTCACAAACCGCCAACTAAGACTGGAACACTCATGTGGTGGTGAGTATGTTGAGAGCTCTAATGATGATGATGAAAATGAAATTATTGTGTGTTCTTGATGGCCAGGAAGCCGCAATAGGGGCAGTTCCGCCGCCGAGTTGCAAGTCTTCTTTCAGGTGACGCCAAAGTGGACGATTTGCGTATCGGTGATGATGAAATGGTGATAAGGACAACACAACACCCAGTCCACGAGCGGAGAAAATATCCAACCCGGCCGGAAATCGAAGCCGGGCCCGTTGCATGGCAGGCAAACACGTAACCACTCGGCGAAGCAGGCGGACCAGATGATGATGGAATTTGTAGTTTGGGAAGCACATTGCTATGGAATTGAGGTGTATTTTTTTGGGCAATGTGGCACATTTTGGAGACATTATGATACAATATGTTTTGCTGTTATGTGTATGGGAAAGTACTATTCACTTATTATTGTTATCGGACTTCTGAATTCATTGGTCCTTCATTGATGCTGGAACATGCTGAGTGTATCCCACTTGCCTACAGCTAAAGCTAGACCCCTACGTTAACCCAGCCTAGTGTTGGCCAAGCCCGACAACACTTAACTTCGGTGATCTGACGGGCCCCAGTCATACCAATGTGGAAAGGCTGTTAGGAAAGCACACTGTCACTGGAGGTAAATTATGAGGTCGTCACGTGTTCTTCGAGGTCCAGAAACTCTGAATAAGTAAGTGTGAAACTGCCGGGGAAGTTATGTAGAGTCAGTTGAAGATAGGACGGAAGCTATGTGTCTCGTAGGCCAGTGGTCGAAACTTCTCATTTATCTGAGAGCAGTCGGCCTGCTTTTCGGGAGTAACCAGTAATCGAAGGTGGAGACGTTTGCCCCTGCTGTCGTAGAATAAACTGAAGCTGGCGATCCTTACTGTAAACTTTTTCACTGTTGCAGCATTACATAAAATTCGCGTAAGTCCGCAGATCAAATTTTCCTCCACTTTCTGTGGTGCAGTTATATCACGTAGTGGGGGCTAGGCGTATGTGATAAAAGTCTGGAGCGCGTAAGTTGGGGAAAGACTTTTTTTGAAAAAGGAGAAGAAGATTGTTATTAATCGCCCCGTCGACTACGAGGTCATTAAGTATGGAGTAGGAGCTGTGATTAGGTAAGGATGAATAGAGGAGGTGAAGCGCATTGTTGTGCAGTACAGTGCTGTACTACTGCACCGACTTTAACTATCAACTTGTAGTCCCTTTCCAAGCAGAATTATGACCGTGCTTTTGTCTTAGAATATTATTACGTGCTGGTCCTAGCACGAATATTGTCCTTCTCTCCTTCAAATGTATTTTACCGGGTTTCTATCCTATAAGCCGTCAGGCGAATTTCCTCTGGTGAATGAGCAGATATTTGCCATTTCGCTCTTGCAGTTCGCAGTTGGAATCAGCACAGACATTAAGCCTCTCATGCAACACCCATTTCAACGGGCGACGTTGGTTTGTATCCCAGTACAAGCAAAACTACACTCCTGGAAATGGAAAAAGGAACACATTGACACCGGTGTGTCAGACCCACCATACTTGCTCCGGACACTGCGAGAGGGCTGTACAAGCAATGATCACACGCACGGCACAGCGGACACACCAGGAACCGCGGTGTTGGCCGTCGAATGGCGCTAGCTGCGCAGCATTTGTGCACCGCCGCCGTCAGTGTCAGCCAGTTTGCCGTGGCATACGGAGCTCCATCGCAGTCTTTAACACTGGTAGCATGCCGCGACAGCGTGGACGTGAACCGTATGTGCAGTTGACGGACTTTGAGCGAGGGCGTATAGTGGGCATGCGGGAGGCCGGGTGGACGTACCGCCGAATTGCTCAACACGTGGGGCGTGAGGTCTCCACAGTACATCGATGTTGTCGCCAGTGGTCGGCGGAAGGTGCACGTGCCCGTCGACCTGGGACCGGACAGCAGCGACGCACGGATGCACGCCAAGACCATAGGATCCTACGCAGTGCCGTACGGGACCGCACCGCCACTTCCCAGCAAATTAGGGACACTGTTGCTCCTGGGGTATCGGCGAGGACCATTCGCAACCGTCTCCATGAAGCTGGGCTACGGTCCCGCACACCGTTAGGCCGTCTTCCGCTCACGCCCCAACATCGTGCAGCCCGCCTCCAGTGGTGTCGCGACAGGCGTGAATGGAGGGAGGAATGGAGACGTGTCGTCTTCAGCGATGAGAGTCGCTTCTGCCTTGGTGCCAATGATGGTCGTATGCGTGTTTGGCGCCGTGCAGGTGAGCGCCACAATCAGGACTGCATACGACCGAGGCACACAGGGCCAACACCCGGCATCATGGTGTGGGGAGCGATCTCCTACACTGGCCGTACACCACTGGTGATCGTCGAGGGGACACTAAATAGTGCACGGTACATCCAAACCGTCATCGAACCCATCGTTCTACCATTCCTAGACCGGCAAGGGAACTTGCTGTTCCAACAGGACAATGCACGTCCGCATGTATCCCGTGCCACCCAACGTGCTCTAGAAGGTGTAAGTCAACTACCCTGGCCAGCAAGATCTCCGGATCTGTCCCCCATTGAGCATGTTTGGGACTGGATGAAGCGTCGTCTCACGCGGTCTGCACGTCCAGCACGAACGCTGGTCCAACTGAGGCGCCAGGTGGAAATGGCATGGCAAGCCGTTCCACAGGACTACATCCAGCATCTCTACGATCGTCTCCATGGGAGAATAGCAGCCTGCATTGCTGCGAAAGGTGGATATACACTGTACTAGTGCCGACATTGTGCATGCTCTGTTGCCTGTGTCTATGTGCCTGTGGTTCTGTCAGTGTGATCATGTGATGTATCTGACCCCAGGAATGTGTCAATAAAGTTTCCCCTTCCTGGGACAATGAATTCACGGTGTTCTTATTTCAATTTCCAGGAGTGTATTTTTAAATCGGAATACTACGTGCCTCTTCGACAAGGCTGTACCAAATTAGTCTTGCGCGGAATCCGTTTGGTTTGAAATGTATTAACAGGGACATTATTACACAAAAAAATAATCTAGAACTCCAACAGCAACGGGTTTTAGGCACGTCGACAGGAAACGTTTTACTTTCTGATGTTTTCATCACTTCTCTCTCATTGCCCTCCTTTCCCTCATTTTCTTCCCTTTTTTTCATCTTTTATTTGTCATTTATGTAATGAATTTGCTTAAATCTGTCATGAAGCTCTCTCTGCTTCCGTAGAAACGTTCTACTGCGGTTATGAAATGACGGTGCGTCTTTCCAGTCTCTTAAAACCTTGCTTGGGACCTACATGTCTAAGTCGTACTGAACAAAGCGTTTGAATTGTATCCGCGATCCATATCTTCGCCCTTACGACTGAATATTTAACGTTGGTTTCAGTTACTGTGATTTCCAGTTTGGGAAAAAGAACCGTTTCTATAATTGCTGATACTCTGTCACCCTCCAATGTAGTGCCGTCAAGTTTTACCCTAATAATGACGATTGCATGTGTGCGCTAGCAAACGTACGGGAAACAAAAGTAATCAAATAAAACACATTTAGTTTCCAAGGTGGTATTCCAAGTTTCAATAAAATCGTATACCTTTGCGCTTAATAGAGTTTCCTCGTAACAAACACACATTTGGCTTGGAGTGTATCTACTGAGGATATAATAATAACTCACATTTGTGTCAGAAAAATTTATTTTGTTTTCTTCACCGTCACTTCGTGTATGGTGTCGCCATACCGCCATTGCAGTGGTAGGCGAGTGTTCCACGTCTGTATGGTAGTACACAAAGCTTGCAGCTTATTTACATAGGAAGGAGCAGCCGTTAAGACCAGAAGCTTCTCACTGGCCTTTCTTGTTCCGAGACCCGCTGTGTCGCCGCAGTCTGACTCCCAAATGAGGCTGGTTGGCCGCCAGGCGTGAGTAAATGCAATGCCTGGTCCTGTCGGGTTCGCTTCTGGATGCGTTGTCGCCGCGAACTCTGAGGGTACGAGTCAGCCAAAGCAACATACCTCAACGAAGAGGACTCTCTCGTACTGCATATTTTTGAATTCTGTATCAAACGGACTTAACATTAGCAGTGTTTCCAAATTCACCGTTCCGGATAATATAAAGCGTTTTATATTAAATTTTCGCTGCTTGAGAAAGACACCATAAAAAAAGAGTTTTCATAGGACAGTGGAACGTTCTGGAAGCGTTTGTAACGGCATGCAGAAGATAAGTTATGAATGAACCATCGAAAGAAGTACATTCAGATTTCCACATGACAGGGTAACATTTGTTAACTGCGTAACATACCAGGTGATCAAAACGTCAGTATAAATTTGAAAACTGAATAAATCACGGAATAATGTAGATAGAGAGGTACAAATTGACACACATGCTTGGAATGACAAGGGTTTTTAAAGAACCAAAAAATACAAAAGTTCAAAAAATGTCTGACAGATGGCGCTTCACCTGATCAGAATAGCAATAATCAGCATAACAAAGTGAGACAAAGCAAAGATGATGTTCTTTACAGGAAATGCTCAATACGTCCACCATCATTCCTCAACAATAGCTGTAGTCGAGAAATAATGTTGTGAACAGCACTGTAAAGCATGTCCGGAGTTATGGTGAGGCATTGGCGTCGAATGTTGTCTTTCAGCATCGCTAGAGATGTCGGTCGATCAAAATACACTTGCGACTTCAGGTAACCCCAAAGCTAATACTCGCACGGACTGAGGTCTGGAGACGTGGGAGGCCAATCATGACGAAAGTGGCGGCTGAGCATACGATCGTCTCCAAACGACGCGCGCAAGAGATCTTTCACGCGTCTAGCAATACGGGGTGGAGCGCCATCCTGCATAAACATCGTACATTCCAGCAGGTGTTTATCAGCCAGGCTGGGGATGATGCGATTCTGTAACATATCGGCGTAGCTCTCACCCGTCACAGTAGCAGGTACAAAACCAGAACCACGCATTTCTTCGAAGAAAAAAGGCCCGATAACGGTAGATGTGGTAAATCCAAACCATACCGTCACTATCTCGTCGTGCAATGGAGTTTCCACGACAGTTCTAGGATTTTCGGTAGCCCAAATTTTGCAGTTGTGGGCGTTGACAGACCCTCGGAGCGTGAAATGAGCTTCATCGGTCCACAACACGTTACTCAACCAATCGTCATCTTCCGCCATGTTTTGAAACGCCCACACCGCAAATGCCCTCCGCTTCACTAAATCGCCAGGTAACAATTCATGATGCCGATGGATTTTGTACGGATAGCATCCGAGGCTACGCCTAAGTGCCAAACAAAGAGTAGTGTATGGAATGCCGGTGCGACGAGCGATTCCACGAGCGATGACTTACCCGTGCATAGACGAACCCGCTACAGTCTCCATTTCTTCCTGAACTGTCTCAGCAGCATTACGCCTTGTGCTCGGTCGGCCACTACGGGGTCCATCGTCTAAACAATCCATGGCTTCGAACTTCGAAATCATTCTCGCCACAGCTGCATTTGTCAACGGACCTTTAGCCGTTCGAATCCCCTTCCTATGGCAATAGGATCGTAACGCTGAACTAGCACATTCCCCTTTCTGATAATACAGCTTCACTAAAAGCGCCTTTTCAGGTAACGTCAACATGCTGCTACTGCTGGCACATCTGATTCTCTCTCTCATTACATCTCCCTTTATACACGATTGTAATGCGCGGTCACTGACGTTTCGCTGTCTAGCGCCATCTGTCGGACATTTTGTGATTTTTTTTTGTTCTAGTAAAACCCCATGTCATTCCAAGCATGTGTGTCAATTTTTACCTATCTATCTACATTATTCCGTGGTTTATTAAGTTTTCAGATATATACTGACCTTTTGATCACCCTATATTTACGTTCCAGGTTACAAACGTTGCTCAATGTGACAACCATGTGCATCCAAGACAGCCTCGCGCCGCTGTATAAATACCATCACACAACTGTTCGCAGCGCTTTTCAAGGGTGGACCATGGAATTTTCAGCTGACGTGACATAACTTGTACACTGCTTGAAGATGGCACACTGCATCCAGCATGCTCAAGCGTGGCAACAATAACTTCTTCAACAATTTACGGTTCAATTGGCCTTCTCCCAGGAACAGTTCTGCAATCGCCAGTTAATTGAAACTTTCGAATCATATTCCTCAATCCAGGCGCTGAAGGGGGACCTCTCCGTATTCCTTTCGTGCGCCGATTTTCCTGTTGTGACGCAGAAGTTTGAAATTTCAGTAAGAGGTGCCTGCAGCCCTCCTCTGTAATGGTGCAAACGACATGTGTCCTGAGATGTCACTCTTAGGTTCGACTATGCTTCAAACATCAAGATGTCGACACACTCGAAAAGAAGGTCGGAGCTCAGAAGTTGATGTGAACCATAATGTGGGTTAATGGTTCACATGGACCCCTAATTTTACCATAATTCTTCCAACATCACCGTGCACGTGTCAAAAGTTGGGAATATGGTCACACCCCTTCCTTACCACAAATCACGCCTTTGACATGTCTGCGATGGAGGACGGAACAGTGACGCTCAGCGTTGAAATCACGACATTTTCTTATGGGTGGCCGAGAAAAGCGTTTCAGACTCATCGACGGTCATAATAGACACGTAAGAGCCTGAGAAAATGGCGTAAAGTGCTTCTATGAAAGAACCCCTTCTCTTGGGGAGTTTATTTCCACACATTTCGCGGTCTAAAACGGCAGTTCGCAGTGCAGTGTGCAACAGGACGCCGTACTTGACAAATTTTGCAACTCCTGAAACGCAACCGGATAACTTAATACTTTTCTAAGGACATGACATGGAGCAAATTCATCGAAGGTGATCTCACTCCTCTAAAATGTAACGTCACCGTAAGTTTAGCTTTGGTAGACGAGGTGGGCCACTAGGGACCATTCAAAAACATTCGACGTTCAAATAAACATGATACGAAGCAGAAAAAGGTGTTTATGCTTTTTCATCCCTCATTTTTTGCGCTGTACTGTGGCGCGTGTATGAGGGGACGCGATCTTGAAACGCACATGAATAAAACGACTAAGGGGCCTTCTAAGAGACCCCAGTTCGACAACACCCTGGGTCGCAGCCGGAGGTGGGTGGAGATACAGATGTTCTAGACAGGCAACTTGTTGCTAGAACCCTTTATTGACACCACAGGTTGACAAGACCACTACAGTTGTAAGGACATTTTATTTAGAAAACGACTGGTTTCGGGCTCTTTTACGCCTTTTTCAGTTGTCGTAAATTGGTGCTGTGACCCCGACCGCCGCAGTGAACGAGTACGAGTCGCGGTGCGCTACCAGTGAGTATTTAATGAATTGTGGATGAAGCCCGACCAGCAGGCATTACATGCATTGATCAAAAAGGACAGTGCATTGACAGTGGCTAGTTTCTAGCTGAAATCTAGATCGGCCAATAAAATTTCAAAAGGATGACTGATAGCTGAAATCTATTATTTACAAGCTAAAAGTTCAGTTGTCAGCTACACAAAATATTTATTAGATTCACTTAATAATTTATGGTATTTGCTCGATACATGCTTTAAATCTTTTAATATTTTCATCTGATTGCATTTACTCAAGATTCGGCGCTTTGAACATCTCCATTTTTCATTCAGAATAGGAAAAGGAGCAAAAGTAGCCAAAGCGACATAATACTTGTACTATTAATGACGTTTTCAGTTTCATAAAGCCACACCACAGATATTACAAAAAAGGGCTCTGAGCACTATGGGACTTAACAAGCTATGGTCATCAGTCCCCTAGAATTTAGAACTACTTGAACCTATGGACATCACACAACACCCAGTCATCACGAGGCTGAGAAAATCCCTGACCCGCCGGGAATCGAACCCGGGCGCGGGAAGCGAGAACGCACAAATATTACAAGACAACATGAAAAGTAGATAGTTTTTAAATACGGTACATTGGCTTCAGAGAGCGCACAGGGTAAATATTACACACAACATTTTATTCTTTTGGTGAGAATCACAGAGTATTAGCATTTTTAACTAATAAATAGATCTGTTGCATGAAAGATAGGTCCTACAGCACGGAAATTTACTTCGAAATTTTGTACTTTTCAAACTACCAAGAAAAAAATAGAGGAGGAGACTGTTGATTCAGAGTTATGAAATCATTAAAATCGTTTGAAATTGTGTCAAGATTGTTTGCATTGCCTGACAAAAGTAATAATGCACTCAGAAGGGAACGATGAAACGAAACGAAACTTCACGGGTTCAGATGGTGTGTGAAATAGTTTCAGTGATAACAAACTCGAGGTAAAATTACAAAAATGTGGCATGTGAGATCACTAGTTACTATCCCGTGGCACCCAATCTTGTCTAGATTCATATACTTACTTTCATAGAAATGGTGTCATAAGACAATCGTACACCCTCCTGAGGCAAATAGGCCCCAAACTGTAGTAACTAGCCCTTCATACCCTGGAGCGCCATTCAGAGAGACTGGTAGAGGCAAGCGTATTCAAATACAGAGATATTTAAACGGGGAGAATGTGGCGCTGCGCTTGGCAACGCCTATATACACGTAAGACAACAAACGTTTGGCGCAATTGTTAAATCGGTTACTGCTGCTACAATGGCAGGTTGTCAAGCTATAAGTGAGTTTGAACGTGATGTTATAGTCGGCGCCGGCTGGGGTGGCCGAGCGGTTCTAGGAACCGCGCGACCGCTACGGTCGCAGGTTCGAATCCTGCCTCGGGCATGGATGTGTGTGAAGTCCTTAGGTTAGTTAGGTTTAAGTAGTTCTAAGTGCTAGGGGACTGATGACCTCAGATGTTAAGTCCCATAGTGCTCAAGCCATTTGAACCATTTTTTATAGTCGGCGTACGAGCGATGGGACACAGCATCTCCGAGATAGCGATTAATAGTGGAATTTCCGGTACAACTATTTAAAGAATCTAACGTGAATATCAGGAATCCGGTAAAACATTAAATCTCCGACAACGCTGCGAGCGGAAAAAAGATCCTGCAAAAACGGGACCAACGATGACTGAAATGAATCGTTCAACTTGACAGAAATACAACCCTTCCACAAATTGCTGCAGGTTTCAATGCTGGGTCATCTAGTGTCAGCTAGTGAAACATTCAACGAAATATCATCGATATGGGCTTTCGGAGCCGAAGGCCCACTCGTTTACTCTTGCTGACTACATGTAACGAATCTTTACGCATCGCCTTGGCTAGTCAACACCGACATTGGACAGTTGATCACTAGAAACATGTTGTCTGGTCGGACTAGTCTTGTTTCCAATTGTATCGAGCAGATGGACGTGTACGTTTATGAGGACAATCTCATGAATCGATGGACCATGCATGTCAGCAGGGTACTATTCAAGCTAGTGGGTGCTCCTTAATGATGTGGGGCGTATATAGTTGGAGTGATATGGCACTCTTGATACGTCTAGATACGACTCTGACAGGTGACACGTACATAAGCATCCTTCCTGATCACCTGGATCCATTCATTCCCATTGTGCATTTCGACGGACTTTGGCAACTCCAGAAGGACAATGCGAAACCGCATTCATCCTGAATTGCTACGAAGTGGTTCCAGGAACACTCTTCTGAGTTTAAACACTTCCTCTGGCCACCAAACTCCCCAGGCATGAACATTATTGAGTATGAGTATATCTTAGATGCCTTGAAACGTGTTGTTCAGATGAGATCTCCAATGCCCCTCCCGCCACCCGCCCCCCCCCCCCCCCCCTCACACACTCTTACGGATTTATGGACAGCACTGGAGGATTCATTGTGACAATTCCCTCCAGCACTACTTCAGACATAGGCGAGTCCATGCCACGCCGTTTTGCGGCAGTTCTGCGTGCTCGCGGGTGCCTACACTAGATTAATCAGGTGTACCAGTTCCTTTGGCTCTTCAGTGTCTGTTGTATACTAACACTAGGACAGAGCTGACGTCCGAGCTGGTCCCACACATCTTATATCGGAACAGAAATGGGTCACTTACTGACCACGGAAATACCTCGGAACCATGCATTCAAGTCATATACAAACGTGCTAGTACGGACAATGAATGTCCTGTGGCAAATTGGCAGCACGATACTATCCCATGCGAGGTAGTATATGAGGACGGACGAAGTCTGTGATCAACACTGTGCCGTCAAATTTCCCGAAATCTCCACCTTCTGCGAGGTGAAGCTGTAATCGATGTTTCCCCATACCATGACGGCAGAATAAGCTCCGTCGCGTCTCTCCAAAACATTCTAGGAATGGGACTTCTTCCCAGGTCAGGCAGTGAACCTCCGTGGTTCTGAACCGCAATTCGTCGCTGAATATAGTGCGACGTCATCCATCAGCGGTCCACCGTTCCAGACGCAGCCGTTTGTGTCGTGGCGTTAACGGCAGTCTGCGCCTTAGATAGTAATTCCCAAGACCGGCAGCTGCTGGCCTATGACCGGTGGTGCAGGATGACACAGTGTTTCAGGAACTTTACTCCTTGTTCTCGGATGGTAGACGCAGATTTGAAGAGGCTACGATGTGCCTGGTGGATAATACGACGACCTTCCCTTGTGGTGACCAGACGTGGCAAACCAGAACCTTGGTGGCTGATATGCCCACCCTCACGTTTCCATCCAGTCCAGCCCACCGCCACATCTGAACACCCCACTATTCTGGATCGTACACTTCGACCAGCCGGCAGTATACATACTCACAACGAACCTCGTTCCAAACTGATAACGCAGTCTTACGCGAGTAAGTAGCATCTTCGCGACCTTTACAGTGATCATCCAACGTCTGAGACTGTGAACGCCTCGTATTTACCGTGTCACTAGTGCACTCTCGTGACCTTTCTACCTATCACAGAGAATTGTAATACTAATCATTTTTACCGAAGCCGACTGGGTTCATGCGCAAAGTAACATTGAGATTCGACCATGTCTTTTCTGATAGGCAGTGCAGACGCGAAATTGTGTTTCTGCAGCACATTCTTTCCCAAATAAAAACGTCTTGACGAGAGATTTCATATATCTGACGTGTGAAAGGCCAAGAGACGTTTCTCCGGAAATTTTCAAACGTGCAGCTCCAGAACTGTTAGTATTTTATGCTCTTGTTTGATCCTTATGAATGTCATGTATTATTCGCAAACTAGGAGAAGATGGAATAAATTACTTTCGTAGATACACTGACGGTCATTGTCACCTAACACCGCCTTCTCTGCAGTTAACAAACAGTTTGCCGTAGCAGACATAACAGAGATTGGAAGCGATAACGTTCCTACTACAGGTGTTTCCTCGCCTAGTAATGAAAAAATTGAACAAAGGATAGCAAGGATGTTTCAGAACAATGAAAGTTAGTGGATGCTGGTAAATAAATTATTTATTCTGAAATCAGCATGCAAATGAGAGGTAGCCCTCCAACAGGCCTTCCTTGTGACATCGCTCAAAAGTAATAGCAGACACGTTCAGAAACAGCAACGGAGCGGGTCTGTGTGTGCTATGTGTATCCTATAATGTCACACCGCCTTCTCTGCAGTTAACAAACAGTTTGCCGTAGCAGACATAACAGAGATTGGAAGCGATAATGTTCCTGCAGCGTCGGCCTGCCGGGGTGGCACCGACCTTCGACACCCAAACTGGGACACGTGTCTGGTCGCGAATTCTCAGATCGAAGGATGGAACTGGTAGGCCTCCGCCACCGCCTGCCTGCAACTTAAATTTGAAATAACGGCCACGGCACTTTGATGGACCTTTCCGTCTTTGTGTTTGCTACATTAATTAGTTTGGGAACGTCAGAATGATCCTGCCCCTCCCCCACCCCAACTGATTATCATCTATTCATACAAAAGGCCATAGGTTTCTACTGGCCTGGAAAAATTAATTTGACGGTATAAAATAGGCAATTAAGTCTGGTGACTTCTTATTTAATCAACTGAACTGTCTGAGTTTAGTCTCAAGTTATCCGTAATTCTATCTGGAGTCGGAATCTGTGATCAAAATTACATAGGTGATTTTACTTCTCCCTCTAACTCTGTGGTAGGGGCTGGTCTGGACAGTAACTGTGGCGTCGCCACTCGCGACATCTGTGCTTACTAAACCTTCTGCATTACAACTAGAGCTGTAACATAGGACTGAAAAAGCAATTCAGTGATAATTTCATAAAAGATATTTTTCTGTCATATGCATAACGAGAAAAATCATAGAAAGTGCATAATTATTGTTAACATTGCTTGTATAGCAGGTGTTTCTTTTAATTTTTTATTTGTATGTATTATGAGACATAAATAAATTATGCAACTGTTGAATTTCATGTTCGCTTCATTGTCGTCTTTCTAAGACAGCTTATAATAGCTCCACAGCTTTCCACTTTTCCGCAAGTAGCTAGTGACTGATTTCATGTAATAACTCTGACCATCCCATCAACCACTGACTGGTGAAAAACATCTTATGTAAAATTCATAACTGTCAGTGATTTAACTTGTGACATTTCTTTATGATTTAAAAAAAATCTGTTTATTTCCACTTGTGGATTTCGTCGCTTTTCCTGCACTTTTTTGTAGTTGCCCCAATTACTGGTACAAAGCTTCTGGTGTCTGCGATTAAATCATCATTTTCCAGTGACCATTTGTGTAATTTTGACAAACAATTATTTTACAGACAACTACTAACTGGAAACCATGAATGTTTTTTTCACAGACACGAGTGTTATCTCGTGTAAATGAAGTGAAGACGAATGCGGCGTACTTGCTACGACTGCTACCTTCCTTTGAAAGTGAAAAACTACTGAGATGGTAAGGGTTGAGTCATAAAACAAAACAGCTCAATTCGCACTTTTCTCTCTCTCTCTCTCTCTCTCTTCCCCCCCCCCTCCCCCCCCTCTCTCTCTCTCTCTCTCCCACTCTCTGCGTCACATAACCAGTGTGGTCTCTGAACTCAGAACGCATCCAATTAAGGAGTCTTCAATGAGCAATGTATTAATTTATTACGCGGATGTAATATTTGGCGAGTGCGATTGGTTCCTTTTTTCTGAATTTTCCGCGTTGGATTGCCCAGGCCAACATTTCCTTTTACCCAACTAACCTTCAATTCCTCACTGCTCATTGTTACTGGGAGTGTTACGAAACTAGTGTGTATGAAAAGTGATAAAAGCGTTCCCAAAGTGTAATAACAGAGCCACTCTAGTGCACTGCCTACGAAAAGTTAGATAGGCACCCATCCCGCATCACTATCATTGCGGGTTTGCAGCCATCTTCAGGCGCTGCCTCGTATTTTCACTGACATTCGAGTACACCTCATGTCACAAATTTTCTGCTTCCTCACAACAGCCAGCTTCAGACATGAGCGCCATGGCTGTTGGTCCAGCAGCATAGCGTATGCCTGCAAACCGAAAAGTCGAAGGATCGGCCCCCAGTTGGACCTCGGTTTTTTCAGTATGACTTTAACCTAGCATTCACCTCTCTGTGGTGCGGACATTCTCATCCCACGTTAAACTGTAGGTTCCATTTCCCTGGTTGAATAACTGGGGTACACTAGCGACATGCAATTTACCTAGGTGGAGTCGAAATGAAACCTTCGCCCAGCCACTGAACAACCCGAAATCATTATTGTTACTCGCTATGATCCATACACGGAATGTTGGGCTGTCTCAGGTCTCACATTCATCTTGACAATTGTTATACTGAACACAACCCATAAAGTGCTATTAGGCAAACCTATACCGGCGTTACCGCCACTTTCCACAACGAAGTATGGCGCACTGTTATCAAGCAGTGCAATCACGGAAACCGATCGCTGAAAATATTTTCACTGGCAGTCGCGATGGCTTCCTGTTAATGTCATAATTTTTTTATGATGAGAAGAAGAAAACAGTGACAGAGCTGACAGAAAAAGTGATGATTCATGCAAACTAAAAGTTAAAAATGATTGACTCGATGGAGTGCACATTACGACAGGCGGAACCAGATGTCGAGCGAAATGGGACTCACATAGCCACTGCAAAGAAAAAGAAGCAAAAGTGCTCACATGAACCCATTAGTATGCAGCGTTTCATTAATGCTACATTTGACATGACTGGACCGTAACTGACTTTTTCGACGACAGAGAACTTCTATAATCCATTTAAACTTTCCTAAGGATTTTTAAATATCTGTTCATTCTTGTGCCATTAGTTTTGAGAAGCAGTCCACTATCGGCAACAAATGAAATAGAATTTAAACATTTTTTCTACAGCCAGAATCTTATCAAATAATGGACTTAGAGCAAGTATCAGAATTGAAATATTTCATTTTTACCGTCCAAAAATTGCAAAAAGTTCCTTAATAAACCAACATTTGCTGTTACCGATGCAACAATTTTTAATCGCAGGGAAGCGTGCAACATTTTTCACCTTTACCTAAAAGGAATGATAAGCCGTAATTAGAGCATTTTAATAATTTTACTTTTACTTTGACAACTTCTTTACCCGTTTTAATTCATTAACTTGTTCTTGTGGAATATTTGGACTGCGAGATAAAATCGTATTCCAGAAACTGCCTCTTTCCAAAGGTGATGGAAATAGAGAAAGATGAAAGAGGTGATTTTCAGTGTGCCATACAAGAATAGAGAAGGATGAAACAGGTGATTTTCAGTGTGCCATACAACACACTTAAATGGTCTTTTTCTGTGTAAACGGCATAACAACTGATGTGAACTGAGTGACTAATTTTAAAATATGTTCTCAGTGGTCATGGGAACACATCAAAGTTCCTTAAACTACGTCTTGACGGGTTACTATAAGAATATAAATGAAACGGTATGAAAAGATGAGAATGTCAAAGAGTACAGGATAAATAATCACCACAGGAAATAGTACTGATTTTTTTAGTTTCAGATGGTCATTAGATGTACCTGTACACAATGCCTTGATACTCTACAACTAAAATGGAAACACAGTTTCTCACGACAGTTTTAGAATGGAAATGATGCAGCTGTACCTGAGGAGGTATACGACGCCACCAAAAGGACCTGAACGTACCCAGTACTCCGTTGCTGTAATAGATGTGCTCTGGTTTGATGGAGTGAAGCACCTGAGTGTGAAAATACAGAAACTCAAATAATTATACGATATGCAGGAATAAGCTGTGAGACGTCTGCACATGGCTAGTGGGATAACAGTAATATGAGACTGCGTGTTAAACGTTTTTCTGCATTCATACCAAATAATTTCTTGCTTATGTTTTTAGCTTAAAATCTGGACCAAAGTTTAATTTATTTCATGCAATACAAAACCTTGGCCTGAATAGTGTTTAGCGTTACGTATATGGTGCAGTATTTTATCTTAAAACCAGGAGGATAAAAATTGCTTAATCACTTTAAATGTATCTTTTTGAATGTAACAAACAAGGTCAGTCAAATAAATGTAAGTGAATTTTAAAAAATTCTCTATGCCGCTAGTGGGGTAAACAGCCCACTGACGATCTGGATAAATGTGTCATTCGCAATTTCTGTGTCATTAGGAACAATACAGAAGAATACACATTCTCAGAAAATTTCACAGCTTTTTTCGAACAGAAACGAACTTCAATGCTGACAGAATTGTTCTGAAATAAAAAAGTTTATCTGTCCGTCGGCAGAATAAACGAGTCATTTGTGAACGAAACGACGTGGTTTCAAAAAGTGCACACCTAATTGGAAATTCAGTGAGCAATGAAGATCCGAATTACACTTGTCATGACTTATTCAAGCGAAATGTGGACCCATAAATGTTATACTGTGAGAAACAGTTACAGTGCTTGTGTACGAGAAGTACTGTCAAAAAAAAGTATTTGCCATTTTTAATTACTTGTTATGCGGGTAACTGACGTATAGACGTGTAGCCTATTAAGACGTTCCACTGGTGAAAACACTGCAATATACACTGTTATTACTTCCTTTCCCTGTTTCCCGGCCACAAACACGACAGTATCACCTCGCTGTCCAGATCCTCGGTTATACTGTCAGGCAATAATTACAACGAACAACAAAGTTGAAGTTAAATTCTGTAAATTGCATGATTTTGAGTTAGTTATCTTTATTTCAGTATAAAATGATACAAAATCATTATCTTCATAAATATTTCAAAAGTAATCAACATTTTTGTATAAATAACTCACTAACTAAATATGCGTTCATGTTCCAAGATTCAGCATAACAAATCTTAAGTGAATAATTACCTGATTTATGTTATGTGTTACGCATTGATAAATTTCAGTGCCATTTTGGAAGTACAAAAGTAAGGTATTAAGAGAAAAAGGAGATAATATTACATGAATGAAAATACTTTGTAAGTATACTTTGTATCAGAACTATATAAAGCACAAAAGAAAATATATAAAGTAACTGGACACAAATATGTATAAAAGATTACAAATGTTAAATGTCCATATGTATAGTATATACAAGTACATACTTTGTTCAGAGATAATTTCAGAAGATGACCGTTTTCGCTTGACTTGACGTTTATACACATACTCAGGAACATCCCTTATGACAGTCCAGCAGTGATCTGCTAAAATAGTAGGGCTCCACTTTCCGGCATACCTCTTCTCAAATGTGCCAATATCTTGATGTAATCGCTCCCCATGTTCATCACCTACTGCACCACAATCTTTGGGGAAGAAGACAAGATAACTATGTTAGAAATGCATTTTCAATGACATGTTGCAACCAAGTTTTTGATAACATGTTATCTACGATCTCTTGCAATTTATTGCTCGTTTGTTCCCTAAGAACTATAAACGCACTGTCTTAAAACATTCCCATGCGTGCCCCTGATCACCTTGTATGATTCCATCAAAAGTATGGTCTCCAAAAAACTCTCGAATCGGTGGGCCTACAAAGATGCCCTCCTTTACTTTGGCATCACTTAAGTAAGGGAATTTTTGCCTTAAGTACTTAAATGCGTCACCATCTTTGTTCATTCCCTTAACAAAGTTTTTCATGAGACCCGACTTGATGTGCAAGGGCGGGAACAAAATCATTTTAGGGTCTACTAGAGGTTCTCTCTTAATGTTCTTTATATCTGGTTGAATAGATTTTCTGGGGGGCGTTCATGTTTACTGTAATGGTATGCTCGAGTTCGGCTATCCCATTCATAGAGAAAGGAGAAGTATTTTGTGTACCCTAACTGCTGTAGGCGAGTCCCGGTCGCCTACAGTGGACTGGATGGCCGAGCGCTGACCTCTCCAGTTGTCAGGATGCTAGGAAATGACTGTGGACGCGTCAGAAATGCCAAAGAAACATTATTAATTCATAACACCTTTATTCCTGCCGAGTACAATGTGGCTTGGTGATATCAACGACCTTCCCCGAGTCCTCGCTGACTCGTAGCAATGACACTAGCTCCGGGCCGCATCAGTCTTGCTAGCGCAGCGCCGCGTGCCGTGACGTAGCGGAGGAATGCCCTTACTTCGTACTTCGGCCGCGCTTGGCTGGCGGCGCTCGGCTGGCCGGCCGCCTAGGCGGCGAACAACAGGCCGTTGAGCGTAGAGGCTCCGGGTTAGAGCCTGGCGCTGCCAGCACGAGAAGCGTTCTCGTAGTGCGGAGTGTACTCTATCCCACCCCGTCTTCTTTCCTGCTCCTCCTGGTGGCTCGTCCGCTGTGGACGGGCGGAATGGGCTGCAGTTCCCCAGCGTCGTCGGCTCACCCGATTGTGACGGCACATGCACAGGGCCTAGGCCCCGCACGATCTCAACGACGGCTCACTGATGTGGTTAGCATTGGCGGCGAGCGAGTCTGTTGAGCGAGCGAGTTGATGATTGACAGCGGTAGCAGAGAGGACCAGAGCTGGTACTGTTCCCTCACGTCTGCTGCTGGATGGGCCACCCTTACTGCAACATCTTCTTCATAAAGATTAACATGTCGATCACCGAGCTGAGCGCTACGCAGCCACCCAGTACACATCTAACTGCAAGTCTAACTGCGAGTGCCTTGTTGCTATCAAAGCTGGCGTATTTAAAGGAAGCACGAGCGACGTCCTGACGTCATGCTCGTTTGTAATGAATGCATTTGTTCCACTTACACTGCTGATTCATTTGTCGTACTCGCCCCTTAGGTGTTCTTGCGACAGAGTTACGTGTTGTTATGGCAGACTTACGCGAAGTTGTGAAATGCAGTACAGCTGACGCTATACCTCTGCCTTGCACTCTACGAAATTCTCCGTCTAACACAAACCAGCGTGCTAAGCAATTCTCTCTCGGCTGTTGTGTGTAACCAGGCCATTGCCCCTGCGTGACGACACATTCCGATATATGTGTAATCCTCCTACCTCTTGGCTAACCTACTGCCTCTGACTCTCGGCATAGGCAACGAAACTTTGACAATATTCCACGTTTCCAACTCTTTACTATTCTGTGACACTACACTGCATACCTAACAGCAGTGGAACCACTTTCAAGTTGTAACCTTCCCCTTACTAATCGGCCTATCCTGCTTCCAATATAAAATATGACCGTGGATAGGATATATGCCTAATGGATTTTTATTAATTGGATAAGGCTATCTTTCCCGAAGAAATAATACCGATAAGTAGGAGGAAAGAGTACAGCATAACCTTCTGATGGAAACGTCGAATAAAATTAAAAGGTAATTAAACCGCACACGGTTATAACTTGGAAAAATTAAAGTTGTTTTGTGCGTTCACTCGCGAACAACACGACATAAAATGGGTACCACTGATCATGGATTCAAAAGTTGCACTAATGGACGAAAAGGAAATAATTAACAGTCTCCAGTCCACTAAGGCGATTTGCATCCAAACTCCTGTACAAAATGATGGGAAAGAAAATCATGTATCACTAAACACTGACATGGAAACAGAAGGTCGTCACGTTTTTCGACACTAATTTTAAGTGAGAATGTAATGATAAAGAAAACTGAGATGTCACTCTAACGTTATGATGGCCATTAAATTTTGAAAAAAAAAACCAATCAAGTAATGATTTGCAAATATTCAATTAAATGTTCCCCTACATAACTGCAATAATTATTTGAATTGATAACTGTATGTTAGTATTGAACTTCGTTACGTGAACAATGACTTTCAGTGACCTCAACGTAACGTCATCAAAGAAATTTAGAAAAAAAAGCACTTTTTACTTTCCAGTTACTTATTTTGCAAATTGGATTTCAAACTATTGTCTGAACAACTGAGCCTTTTTTACTTACTTGAACTGAAATAAATAATAGAATACGTATCGATCCACACAGTCATGTGCTCCAAGCTATATGTAAAATAAATAAAATTTCCGCACTCTTAATTTGTGCATTTCTTTACATTTTGATTTTTTCCAGTGATTGATTCTCAAACTTCAAAAATAAAATTGCTTTACTTTACTCATATACTGAAGCCTCCGTTGTACAACAGTTAATTGAAAATAGGCTGAGGCTAAAATTCTTAAAATGAAATTATTCATTAACAAACAGGCTGTAACTATTCAGAAAATAAAGGGAACAAGGACCCTGCTTGGTAACAATATCTGAGGGCAATGAGGACACAATCACCCCGCACTTAACTGATTATTATTTAAATAAATTTTATCACTCAGTTCACATTCAGTTGTGCTGTTGGGTTAGCCATTAACACTTTCTACCAATGAACAGCCTTACTTCAGTGCTGTGCATACGACGAAACTGTGTTGCTGGAACTGCTGCTGTTATTGAAGACGGTAGCATCTTGTGGAACCATGGCTAATTACAGGAATGAGCAATCGCGATTAATACAACCTCTTCCGCCCATCCACTATCCTTCCTCCCGTTACTAGACATTTCACCAGTGCGTGTACATGATGTCGCCGAAATAGTGCACTCTGCTGTGAGAGTGTTAACACCACACTTCCGCACACTACAGGCACTGGAACCGGTCTCTCTTTCTCCATGCGATCCGTGCAACAACTCCCTACCCAAAGATTATACAATGCACAAGCACTGCTATTATCGCTGCTAGTCGATGCTAGTAAAAATTTTTTTGGCTTTTCCCCAGAGCTTATAAGTTTCACAGTAGGACACCGAGAAATACAATGAAATGTCAACAGACTTCTACCTAAATTTACACATACAGTAAAACAATGACCTTACTTATTAAAAGAAAGTGTTTAAATTAGAAATATGTACATACAATTCAGCAAAAAAGAATTATATATCGCTAGCAGGTGCCATGGATCATGCATTTTCGGTGTTACAAAGTCACCACAGATCTGCCACTGAGAGTCATTACACTTGATAGCTTCGTGTAAATTTTTCATGTTTTGGTATGACTCTTTCATATGCACAATATGCCCAACTGGAATAGAAGGAAGCTCATTACCACTATGTAAAAGCACTGCTTTTAAGCTCAACTTTGACGAATCGGTAAAGAGTATCCACTCATCAGTATTGTAATTAATTCTGAGAGCCTTCATTAGACCATTTATGTCTGCACATGCCACGAGACTATCTTGCATATTAAGAAAAGGGGTGAATTGTTGCTCTCTTCTGTGGTAAAATGAAACATTTACATAGCTTTCCAGAAAACTGGATTGCTGCAATCTTGATGCTAAAATATCAGCCTTAGGTTTAGAGAGCTCCAAATCTCTAATGAGATTACTTAACTCATTTTGAGATCATCAGTTGGTGATATATTTGGAAGAAACTTAGGATTCTGTGATACACATGGTTCAGGACATCCAGAATCCCCATCAGAAGTAATCTCATACTCTGCCAGTGATTCAGGCATTGGCAGTCCTTCCCCATATATAACTAGACTTATGGCAGATGGAAAGTTAGGATGGATCGCTGTCCGCTTCTTCTTCTTCTTCTTCTTCTTCTTCTTCTTCTTAGATATTCCCTTCTTGATAGAAGGAACCCCTAAAGAAGTAGCAGTCACTGACGGTTAGTTGGTTCACGCCAGATCATGGGCACTGCAAAGGGCACTGAACGTCCTTTCCCATGCATCCAATTCCTGAGACTGCCACAAGTGTTACTGATCACATGTGGAGTCTGATCACCTATGTTGTACCCAGAATAACATCTACAAGCTTTTTTAATCAATGGAGCTATTTGCTGTTTTTGTGAAGCAAATGCCACTTCTCCACACACATAGCAAAATATTTCAGCACTGTTAACACAAACTCGTGGCATTTTTGTTCACTTCAATAGCAGTCAGCTTGAACAGCTGGTATTTAATCTCGAAACAAATGTTCAAATTTATGACATGCATTAATAAAGTCACTGAAGTTGATGAGGAGGGAGTCAAAAACATCACAAAACTTGGTATTAAAAATGTTTATATCCAAAATGTTGCACACAAGCAAGACCAGGGACAATAATGTAATCCTATGTCAGTAGTTATTATGACTTTGACAAACTGTTATAATATTTGATTTTAAACTTAACATAAAAATCCGTATATAATTATCTCATCGTAGAAAAACAGTGTAAAATGAAAACTGGAGCTAATTTTGAATTGTCTTCGTTATATTCGCAATCAGCACATTAGAACTGATAGGAATTGGCTATTTTCATTCGATTTACATTTTCATTGTTGCACAGAGTTACCAATCAGTTATATACTTGAATTTTCGTTGAGTTATCGAAAGTGACACAGTATTGTAGAGAAATTGGTATTCTTATTACACATCAGGCCAAAAAATCTTTCGGTATTATAAATTGTCAAATAAATACAATGGGCTGTTAGGAATACAAAGCAACCAGCTTAATGCCACGGAATACGAGTATGTGACTCTGACGCTAGTGACTCATTATCACGCTACAGTAGGAAAGGGTTGTTAAAATGTATCATGCCTTCGACAAATCAGAGACAGATGGCTCAGTTGGATACTGATGTCGCACGAAAACTAGGAAGGAAGGAGTATTAGCATTTAACGTCTTGTCTACAATATGCTCATAATTAGAGACAACTGCGGATTATGCAATAAGTGGATAGATAAAAAATCGTGGGTTTTACAAAAGAACCATACATGATTGATTTGTTATGAAAGTTTCAAATACTTAACAAGTATAGCCACATAATAATTGGAAAATCGTGACACTGAAATATTCACGAATGCAACATACCACTGTTATCTAGGTAGTTGATCAAACTTCTGCATTCATCTTTATCTATCATAACACAACTTTGTGATACTACTACACCCACAAAAACTATTAGCATTAACAAATCAGTTCGAAAACAAAGTTACTGACCTTCCTTCAATGTTTTACTGGACCGTCAGACAAATACAGGACAACAAAAAAAGGAATTTTCTCTTATATCACTTGTGTAAATGCATTCAAATATGACTCTAATGATTTCAGACAATATAAACGCGACCAGATTATTCAAAACTTGAAACTTGTATTATTTTCTGCACACGTGAAGTACACTCCTGGAAATTGAAATAAGAACACCGTGAATTCATTGTCCCAGGAAGGGGAAACTTTATTGACACATTCCTGGGGTCAGATACATCACATGATCACACTGACAGAACCACAGGCACATAGGCACAGGCAACAGAGCATGCACAATGTCGGCACTAGTACAGTGTATATCCACCTTTCGCAGCAATGCAGGCTGCTATTCTCCCATGGAGACGATCGTAGAGATGCTGGATGTAGTCCTGTGGAACGGCTTGCCATGCCATTTCCACCTGGCGCCTCAGTTGGACCAGCGTTCGTGCTGGACGTGCAGACCGCGTGAGACGACGCTTCATCCAGTCCCAAACATGCTCAATGGGGGACAGATCCGGAGATCTTGCTGGCCAGGGTAGTTGACTTACACCTTCTAGAGCACGTTGGGTGGCACGGGATACATGCGGACGTGCATTGTCCTGTTGGAACAGCAAGTTCGCTTGCCGGTCTAGGAATGGTAGAACGATGGTTTCGATGACGGTTTGGATGTACCGTGCACTATTCAGTGTCCCCTCGACGATCACCAGTGGTGTACGGCCAGTGTAGGAGATCGCTCCCCACACCATGATGCCGGGTGTTGGCCCTGTGTGCCTCGGTCGTATGCAGTCCTGATTGTGGCGCTCACCTGCACGGCGCCAAACACGCATACGACCATCATTGGCACCAAGGCAGAAGCGACTCTCATCGCTGAAGACGACACGTCTCCATTCGTCCCTCCATTCATGCCTGTCGTGACACCACTGGAGGCGGGCTGCACGATGTTGGGGCGTGAGCGGAAGACGGCCTAACGGTGTGCGGGACCGTAGCCCAGCTTCATGGAGACGGTTGCGAATGGTCCTCGCCGATACCCCAGGAGCAACAGTGTCCCTAATTTGCTGGGAAGTGGCGGTGCGGTCCCCTACGGCACTGCGTAGGATCCTACGGTCTTGGCGTGCATCCGTGCGTCGCTGCGGTCCGGTCCCAGGTCGACGGGCACGTGCACCTTCCGCCGACCACTGGCGACAACATCGATGTACTGTGGAGACCTCACGCCCCACGTGTTGAGCAATTCGGCGGTACGTCCACCCGGCCTCCCGCATGCCCACTATACGCCCTCGCTCAAAGTCCGTCAACTGCACATACGGTTCACGTCCACGCTGTCGCGGCATGCTACCAGTGTTAAAGACTGCGATGGAGCTCCGTATGTCACGGCAAACTGGCTGACACTGACGGCGGCGGTGCACAAATGCTGCGCAGCTAGCGCCATTCGACGGCCAACACCGCGGTTCCTGGTGTGTCCGCTGTGCCGTGCGTGTGATCATTGCTTGTACAGCCCTCTCGCAGTGTCCGGAGCAAGTATGGTGGGTCTGACACACCGGTGTCAATGTGTTCTTTTTTCCATTTCCAGGAGTGTATATGAGGACCGGATTAAGTAACGAGAGAATTATTTTCTTTTAATATTTTATGTGTCACACCACGTCATTTCTTAGCTTTAACTGTGCCATTAATCTAATATATAAAAATGACTAGTCGTTTGTTCGTCTTCTGTGAATTCCTATATCATTCAACCGCTTATGATGAAGCTGTGGACAGTTGTGTGCGCGGCCGCGAAGATTTCTGTGGTGGTAAAAACCACCTGCCACCCATAAGGTAGCTATGAAGTGAAAAGAGATGGCATAGCAGTTTCAAATTTAGTATCTACATGACCCAATTGTATAACTGTTTCCATAAAAAGGCTGTGTGGATAGCGACCGGTTTTTGTACCTAACCATATTTTCCAGGGTTGCTACGCTTTTCCTTGACAGTCATGTTTCACCTGTAGAGTAGGGATGGAGGGCGGGCATGTCTCTGTAACGTCTGGAGCAATTACTGCCAAAACTGGCACGTTTATCGCTTGGAATCGGGAAAAATTTATTGTAGCAGTAATACTTCCATAGCACCCTTGCGACTGAGAATTTGGCGTGAAAAGGGGTGACGCAAAAGAATAACTCAAAAGTACCTGGAGGAATGAAACTTCCTAGTAGATTAAAACTGTGTGCAGGACCCAGACTCGAACTCATGACCTTTGCCTTTCGCAGGCAAGTGCTCTACCAACTTAGCTACTCAAGCACGACTCACGCCCCGTCCTCACATCGTTGCTTCTGCCAGTACCTCGTCTCCTACCTTCCAAACTTCACAGAAGCTCTCCTGTGAACCTAGCAGAACTAGCACTCCTGGAGGAAATGATATTGTGGAGACTTGGCTTAACCACAGCCTGGGGGATGTTTCAAGAATGAAATTTTCACTCTGCAGCGGCGTGTACGCTGATATGAAACTTCCTGGCAGATAAAAACTGTGTACCAGTCACCTTCTTCTCTACGAAAATACTGCCATCAGTGTAAAAATAGATGCATTACAGTGAAACAGTTCGTAATATGCAATAATCCAAAAGGTTTTAAGCTACCAGGAAGTTTCTAAATACACGTAGTTTTATCACTGAATGTACAATATCCTCTGTGAAAATTGTGACAGATAAAAAATTTTGGTCACGTTTTTAAACGTCGTACTATCTTAGGTACGTAGAAGGAGGATATGCAGTTGCATTAACTGATGTATACTTTTAATAGACTTATAACTGGAATTTTGTTAGTTTATGGATCTGAGGGAAGAAGTGCGCAGATTGTTTGTCGGTGACCCCAACGCCGTGCAGAACTTAAGGCTTAAAGCAAATCTTGAGCTCGCAGTAGTGAAGACAACATGTGTCCGGTAGCAGACTGGGAGTGTTATTATTATTGCACAGTTTGATAATTTAAAGAGACAATGAAAGCACTCGTCGTTTTACATGAAATTGTGTTTAACTACTCTGTGAACGGGACCAATGCAGAGGGACTGAGAGCTGGTCTGGACCTTTCAGATTCGGTATTAAGAATTTGCGTCTATCATCTGTACAGGTACGAGTCTTAAAACAGGGATTTCTGTGAATGACGTGATGGTTATCTCTAGGAAATGGACTATTATGAATAATTAATCTTGAAATGGTAATACACCTTGTGGAAATGTCCTAAACTGACGTTTCGCCGCTGAGTGGTTTTTAGCAAGGGTAATCACAGAACAGGAAACCTCTTTTATTGTTGGATAAGCTGGTTTGTCTAATCATCTAAGTATTATAGAAAGTGTGCTGAGAAGATGTTTAGGTAGAAAGCTACGGTCTGAAGCGGTCAAGCATAATTTTTATTGTGGTAAAAAAGTGATCCTATCGAAGTGATTCTCTTTTCATTTTTCTTATATTATTATGTAATACCAGACCAAGTGGTCAGGTAAAGAGGTTCCACAGGCGATGGTTCGCGAGTCCAGGTGCCGTAAGCGAAACGTTAATATTTTACTTTGTTTCAATCTGAAAACTTGAATGTTTGTCTCGTTAACGTATTCTACCTTCACGGAAGGAAACAGAAAATGTGGTCTGACGGTGTTCTGTAGCAAAAACCTGTAGGTAAGACGCGGAATTAAAACGAAGGAAAATAGGTATTCAGTCGTAAGTAAAATAATTTATATTACGATATTTCTTGCTCTGATTGATTAAGAAAACCTTTCAAAAATAACTAGACAATCTCTTTCAAGAATAGGCACATAGAATACAGAAAAAGAAAAATTAAAGCTCGCAATAAAATACGTAAAGTTCTCAGAAATTTAATTTTCAATAAAATATTTGCAAAGAGTGTTAACAGTACTTTACTAAACGAAATTAACACACCCAGTCATAATTCCAGAGATGTAATCTAATGCCAGGCTACCTGCCGCAGTAATAAGATGACATTTGTCAATTTTTTCACCTCGCCTACGGGTTTCTCACACCCATTATCAGGATATCTTCGTTTATTACAACTGAAACATCTACGAGATGAATGGAGGTATGTGCGAAGTGAAATTTACAATCCTCAAACCAGTCATAAAGGGCAATCAAAATAAAAGGCAAACACAGGATTGTAGTTCACAAAGATTTATTACACATATCCCCAAAAACAGTTTTACAAAATCTTTCGCAAAACCGGCCTTCCAATACCCACCAATAACAAATATAATTAAAAACCTAATTCATTGTTTCCAAGAGTGTATGGAATGAAATAAGTAAAGATTCTTCGTTTTATCTAAGTAGAAAATAGCCCCGGATAAATTCAGATGGCAAGCATTATTGCCCACAAATTTAACAGGAATTTACAGGAACTAAATCCCCACTGGTACAACAAGCAACAGTACAGAATATTAAATAACAAATTTTCAGTAAAAGAGCACGTTTCCCAACGGGAACCTTAGACCAATAAACAGACCATAGAACAACGGAATTCCAGCAATCATATAGTGACTTATTCCACTGAATTTACTCGTGAAATCCCTTCCATGTGTAACAACAATATTTAGGCAGAAAAGACAGTTATCTTAATAATCAGTTTAAGTTCCACGCAACAGGGCGGACACGCCAACGGATGACCCACCCTAACACAAGTGTTACCAAACTACTAGGAACAGAGGATGGGCCTTGGCGCAGTCCGAACACATTAACGAGAGGAATCTCCAAATAATTACACGAGAGAATAAACGGCTTCTCTCAACTACAGGGGCGAGCGGTGACTCTGACAGGATACAGCCAAGTAGCGCCGAGCGTCACCAAAACGAAGCTGGCCGAGCTAACGGCGTCCGAACACATTTCAATCAATGTGCCGCCCCCTGTATTGGCCAATCCGGAACTGATTGTGCCCACCACTAATGCACTGTAACATAAAAAAAAAAATCAAAGGACTGACATCCAGACCAAAGGACACAACACAAACCCTCTTATTTCAGAGTTATGTCCCCCTTTCAATTTCCTTAATACATGCAAGACCTGAAATAGCATGGAAAATTATTCACTTTATTTACTCTTACAGTCAGACCACAATAACAAGCATAAAGTCGGGGAAAAGTTAATGGACTGCCGAACGAAGAGCATAAAAACCCAAAAGACAAAACACCAACATCACGGTCCGTTCATGAGATACTCAAGCAACATTACTAGCACACTGTCTTAACACTAAACATGGACTGCGGACTACCCTAGAGTGACTCATGCAGCCTTCACACTACTCACGCTTAATACTCTCGGTACTGACCAGCGTTTTACACTTATAACACCACTACTCAACATATATCGGAACCAAGAGTGAATTCCTTATTCCCACCATGGCGGTGATAATCACATACAAATCACAGTTTCCGCCCTTGATCACAAATTACGATCAGATTGATCACAAAACACAACTTCAAAGAAATAGCAGATGACCATCGTTAGTAGCTTGAAACGACGAGAATCCACACAGCGTACATTGGCATCCAGCGTCAGGTAGTACAGTATACGCACTTGCTAGTGCATTGGAGACCATCACAACCAGCCCGCCGGCGACATACCCCACAAATCATAATAAAGCGCTGCGAGCAATCAACGCTCCTCCGTAGCGTTCACTCCAAGACTCGCCAACACAACATATGCGCAATCAAAGTGCAAGCACGACCACGAGGGCCCTGGAGAGGAAACCCACCGAACCACAGTCGGAAGAGCCGCGCTTAAATAGCGGCAAGAAGAGGAAAACTAAAGAGAAAACGCGTATGCCAGAACGAGCGGGATTACTGCCCTACTAGATAAGAGAATCACTGGCGACAGCGACTCTCCTACGGCCCAGTATCTCACTTATTTATACAGTGAAGCACCAAAGAAACTGGTATAGGCATGCATAGTCAAATACAAAGATACGTAGACAGGCAGAAAAAGGAACTGCGACCGGCAACGCCTATATAAGACAACAAGTGTCTGGTGTCTGGCGCATTTGTTTTATCGGTTACTACTGCTACAGTGGAAGGTTATCAAGATTTAATTGAGCTTTAACGTCGTGTTATAGTCGGCTCACGAGCGATGGAACACAGCGTCTCCGAGGTAACGATCAAGCGCGCATTTTCTCGTACGAAAATTCAAGAGTGTACCGTGGATATCAGGAATCGCGTAAATCATCAAATCTCCGACATCGCTGCGGGCGGAAAAAGATCCTGAAAGAACGGGCTCCATGACGACTGAATAGAATCGCTCGACGTGACAGAAGTACAACCCTTCCGGAAATTGCTGCAAATTTCAGTACCGGGCCATCAACAAGTGCCAGAGTGCGAACCATTCAACGAAACATCAACGATATGGCCTTTCGGAGCCGAAGGCCCATTCGTGTGCTCTTGACGACCGCTTGACGCCATGACGCCAAGCTTTACGCCTCGCCTGGGCCCGTCTACACCGATATTGGACGGTTGATTAGAAACACGTTAACTGGTCTGACGAGTCTCATTTCAAATTGTATCTAGCGCATGGACGTGTATCCTTGGACCTTGCATCTTAGCAGGGAACTGTTCAAGCTGGTGGAGGCTCTGTAATGGTGTGGGGCGTGTGCAGTTGGAGTGATCTGGGACTCCTGACATGTCTAGATACGATTCTGAAAGGTAACACGTACGTAAGGACCCTGTTTGTCAACCTGCATCCATTCATGCCCATTGTGGATTCCGATGGACTTGGGCAATTCCAGCAGGCCAATGCGACACCCCACACGTCCAGAATTGCTACATAATGGCTCCAGGAACACCGTTCTGAGTTTTAACACTCCCTAGACATGAACATTATGGACCATATCTGGGATGCCTTGCAATGTGCTGTTCAGAAGTGATCCCATACTCTTGCGGATTTATGGACAGCCCCGCAGGATTCGTGGTGTCATTTCTGACACCAGACATTAGTCGAGTCCATGCTACGTCGTGTTGCGGCACTTCTGCGTGCTTTGAGTGCCCCTACACGATACTAGGCAGGTGTATCAGTTTCTTTGGCTCCACAGTGTAAGTACGGTAAACAACTATTTAAGTCGAAAGTACCTGAATATTCGCTATATAGGTGTGCTTAATCTACTACCTTTTCGATTATATAAAAAATTGTTGCCCATCATAGTTAATTAAAACACTACACAGTAACACAACTTCATCTGTGCGTATAACCTGAAAATCAGTCAAATAGCTTACGATCGTACTCACTGGGGCAAACGCATGTACTATCTCTTCTAATGAGTAACATTGTGCGTTCATGTATTTTAGTCGGATCGTTAATTCTACAGTGCACAGTGCGTAACACGGACAGAACTTTTCCCCTGCAGCTATTGTTCAAAATGAAGAGCACAATGACCGCGGCAGGCTCTTCAGAAAAACACGAGAAACTTTCTTAGATGCTCAGGACCCCTTGGAAAAACGTGTTATATTTATACAGCTGCAACAATAACAATAGTCAAGTTCATTTACCTGCTAATCGGTACCTTACTAATCATCACTTATCAATGGATCTATTCATAGTGCATTGTAGCATTGTTAGCGTGCTGCTAATACTGCTGGTAAAAATAGACCCGAGAGAGAACCTAGCAGTACTGAATAGAAGTTTGAGAGCGAAGAGTAAACTTAGCCTTAGGCCTACTGTTGTCAACCGTAAGTACGGTAGAACAAGTTTGTTTCCAAATACAACACATAGGGCATGTAACCGATAATTCCACTCTCTTTCTTGTTTGTCGATGTAGTATAGATACAAAATAGATGAGAATATGTAATCAAATGAGATGCAGTTGTCGTTTGTAGTGCCCTGGAGTGATGCGACCTCTACGAATGACTGGGCGGCCGTTCTTCTTGTTATGAGAGTGGCGTAGCTGCCCT
This sequence comes from Schistocerca nitens, assembly GCF_023898315.1. NCBI lineage: Eukaryota > Metazoa > Arthropoda > Insecta > Orthoptera > Acrididae > Schistocerca > Schistocerca nitens. The sequence continues at coordinate 120,954,885 of NC_064622.1, read as the reverse complement.
CTCACGTCTGTGTTATGACATGGCTCTATGCACTATGGGACATAACGCTGAGGTCATCAGTCTCTTAGACTTAGAACTACTCAAACCTTACTAACCTAAGGACATCACACACATCCATGCATGAGACAGAAATCGAACCTGCGACAGTAGCATCAGCGCGATTCCGGACTGAAGAGCCTAGAACCACTCGGTCTATGCGTTATGAGTTTTGTATACCCCGCATATAGAAAAGTCAAAACAACTTTCAGTGAAACTAAAAGCAAGAGTTGTAACATTAAGACTTGAATGGGAGTTCCACTGTTAAATGTTGAGGAGAGAGTAGATAGAGGGAAAGAGTACATTGAAGGCCTGTATGAGGAGAATGTTCGTCTAATGATGTGGTAGAGGAAGAGAAAGGGCACCCAGTATTACGATTTGAATTTAAAAGAGCTTTGGAAGATTTAAGCTCAAACAAGGCAAAATGGGTAGATAACATACCATTAGAGTTTCTGAAGTCGTTGGGGAAAATGAAAACAAAACCACTATTCTCGTTGGTGCGTAGAATGTATGAGGTTAGCGATATACCATCTGAATTTCGGAAAAATATCATCCACATAATTATATCTAAGACGCAGAGATGACAAGTGCGAGAATTATCGCACAGTCAGCTTAACAGCCCGTGCAGGCGAGTTATTGACAAGAATAATATACAGAGACTTTAAAAGAAAATTTAGGATGTATTCGATGACGGTTTGGCTCTAAGAAAGATAAAGGTACTCCAGAGGCAATTCTGACATTACGGTTTGCAATGGAAGCAAGAGGAAAGACCAATCAAAACACGGTCATAGGGTTTGTCGACCTGGAAAAAGGGTTCGACAATGTAAAATGGTGCAAAGTGTTCAAAAGTCTCATAAAAATAGAGGTTAGCTATAGGAAGGGAGGGGTAATATACAATATGTACAAGTGGTTCAAATGGCTCAAATGGCTCTGAGCACTATGGGACTTAACTTCTGAGGTCATCAGTCCCCTAGAACTTAGAACTACTTAAACCTAACTAACCCAAGGACATCACACACATCCATGCCCGAGGCAGGATTCGAACCTGCGACCGTAGTGGTCGCGCGGTTCCAGACTGTAGCGCCTAGAACCGCTCGGCCACCCCGGCCTACAAGTGCCAAGAGAGAATAATAAGAGTGGAGGAGCAAGAACCAAGTGCCCGGATTAAAATGGGTGTAATATAGGGAAGTTGTCTTTCGCCCCTACTGTTCAGTCTGTTTATGAAGAAGCAATGATGGTAAAAAAAGAAAGGCTCAGCAGCGGAATTAGAACTGAAGGTAAACATATCGTGTGACTAGACCCTCAGGTCGGGTAGACCGTTCGCCGGATGCAAGTCTTTCGATATGACGCCACTTCGGCGACTTGCTCGTCGATGGGGATGAAATGATGATGATTGGAAAAACACAACACCCAGTCCCTTAGCGGAGAAAATCTCCGACCCAGCCGGCAATCGAACCCGGGCCCATAGGAATGACATTCTGTCGCGCTGACCACTCAGCTATCGGGGGCCGACAAATTTGAAGGTGAAAGAATGCCATTGATACGATTCGGTGATGACATTGGTATCATGAGTGAAAGTGAAGAAGAATTAATTGTTCTGCTGAATGGAATGAACAGTCTAGTGAATACAGGCTATGGATTGAGAGAAAATCGAAGTAAGACGAATGTAATGAGAAGTAGCAGAAACGATAACAGTGAGAAACTTAACATCAGGTTTGATGATTATTAAGTAGGAGAAGTTATTGAATTCTGCTACCTAGTCAGAAAAACAGCCAATGACGGACGGAGCAAGGAAGACATCAGGCGTATACCAACACTGGCAAAAATTTTATTCTTGACCAATAGACGTCTGTCTAGCGTCAAACATAGGTCTTAATCTGAGGAAGAAATTTCTGAGAATGTTCGTTTGGAGGACAGCATTGGTAGTGAAACATGGACTGTGAGAAAATTGGAATAGAAGAGAATTGAAACATTTGATATGTGATGCTAAAGAAGAATTTTAAAATTAGGATGATTACTATGATAAGGAATGAGAAGGTTCTGCACAGAATCGGGGTAGAAAGAAAGATGAGGAGGACACTGACAAGAAGAAGGGACAGAATAATGGGACACAAGTCATCAGGGAGTAACTTCCATGGTACTAGAGGGAGCTGTAGAAGATAACAACTGTAGAGGAAGACAAGGATTGGAATGCGTCCAGCTAATAGTTGAGGACGTAAGTTGCAAGTGCTACTCTGAGTAGAAGGTTAGAGGGCTTCTTGGACGGCCCCACTCGTCCGGTGACAAGACAAGTGGGGCCCTCCGGTGACAGGAGCCTCTCATCGAACCACGGCGTCTTCGTATCGATGCCTGAAGCCAACACACTGACGGGAAAGAGCACTTTGCCAAGACCCTGAGAAGCACCTGCAGGGAAATGTTGGCCGACTGAAGCGTGCGTAGCATTCTTGCAGGCCGGAGAGACTGAAGTTACCACAGCAGTTGGTGGCTAGGGGAGGGCTTCACTGGATTCCATGGTCAAACCTTGGACCTTGTATAGCGTAGCTAGCAGCTGAATGGAGGAGGCTGTTCTACATGGTACTCTGTTGCATCTGTCATCGAACTCTTGGCTGACCACTTAGATGCTGATAGGCAGCTATTTGTAGAACCTGGTACCGAGACGTTTGGCTGTCTAACGGATGTGGAATGCACAAAAGATTAGCACAATGACGTGTCAATGTGCCGTTACGAGAATCTTACCTCACGATGTGACGTATAGGGCAGTGTGTAATTTGGTTGAGTCATTAGCCTTGTGCGTTCGGAACGGCATGCGGATCACCATGTCCGAAATGTTGTTGATGGGGTTCACATTCGGCTCCCAGACAATTAATATTTATTACGTAGTGCTGAGTATTACGCCACAATAATGGCCGTCTAATAGAGGTATTGATGGTTTGCGTAGTATGTTGCATTTGACTGCAGAGATTTAAGAATATTGACACCCATTCAGTATATTGCACAGTATATTGTACCATGTTATCGCGATATTGTGCAGAACGCGGCAGTTCCTGACAAGTGATTGGTGGACGTGCAAACAACTACACCAGGAAAGGCCGAAGAAAACAGTCACCTGCTGAAGTGCATCCAGGGCAGTGGTTTCGTTATGTATGTAATACTGTTTGAACAAATAGCTGTAGAAATAATCGAAAAAATGTTTAATTACAGGGAAATAATACTGTAACTGCTTAATTGTTAGTTTCAGAAACTTGATTTGTGTATTGCGGAAATACGTAACAGCACTACCTGAAGATATTCTACAATAGTGAACATTGCTCTTTTCGGGTTTTCAAATCGGTTCCACAATTGTAGAAAGGAAAATCCGATACTTATAAGACCAGTACCTTTTCTGTACAGAAGATGTAGCGTAGTTCACCAATTCGTTGAAAGATTCTTAATTCACCTTAAAATTTCCGATAGTCGTCTGGGTCTGCTGCAAGTTCCCTTAGCACGTTAGTATGTCCGTGCGTAGAACGACTTCCGAGTCACATTTTTACCCATCGATGCTTCCTCTCATCATTCTTTTCGCCGCAAGTAGCAATTTCAGTCACAGTACGAGTTCCATATGATCAGTCGCCGTCAACTTGGCAACGAAGCAGAGTTCTAACTGACGCGTGTCAGACATAAATATTACTCAATAAATTGTGCCTTTATTGATCTCGCGCTTTCGTGCAGTATTTTGTCATAGTACTGTTGCTCAATAAATGTTGAGCATGTTGATAGCCCCTTAGTACAATTACTGATAGTTTTCTACTAATATCAAGAACCCTAGATTTAGATGCAATCCAAAATAAACGGTCATTCATTGTTTAAGTTTTATACGAGAGGCCGGTTGGTTTCATTCAGCATTCTATCTTCTTTCAGTATTGCTTATTATCCCTCACTCTCTTGGCTACAAACCCTCTTCTTCAACATAATCATTGTTCAGTTCGACGGCCTTACGTCACCTTACTGGGAGGACCTGTATGTCCGCATGGTACCACTCTAGTGGTCAACGTAGGATCCCACATGTTGCTGCATCAGTCATTGGGCCAAATGGTAGACGGAAGATGTGGGATACTGGTTGCCGGGTGGATGAGGAAGAGCAGTGCAAAGAAGTTTCATGAGCTCCTCTCTGGTGTTCAGACCTGTGTAGGCCTTGCGCTGTCATAGAGAAGTTTGTTTGCTTTTTTGTGGCGACGAACATGTCGAAGTCGTTTAACAAGGGTACCACAACACACTTCAGAGTTCATCGTTGCACCATGAGGTCAGAATAACCCCTTCAGAGTCCCAGAAGATTGTCGCCATGACTTTACGGACGGAGGGTGCGGCTTTGAACTTCATCTTCGGCGGAGAGGTTATATGACGCCACTCCATTTATTGCCGTTTTCTTTCCGGTCTGAAGTGACTATTTTTCATCGGCTGTGGCGATGTTCGACTAAAAATCATAACTATCAGCCTCGTAACTCACAAGTAACTCCACACAGATGGTCCCCGTTGCTATTTATTGTACTGTGTTAGACGGCAAGGCACACAGCAGACACACACGTTTAAATACTCGAACTGGTGCCAGAGTCTGTCAGTACCACTAACCGTGGCATTAGACGTTCAGCGATGTGTTTGACTGTGATTCCTTGATCACCTGGAATGAGTGTACGCCCTTTCCAACATTGCAGGAGTCACAGTTGTGTGGGGCCCGCCGGCACACGGGATATCGGCTAGGTTTGTGAGACCATGTTGCGGTGATGACAAACTTCTCGCCCAACGACTCATTGACGTTTGTTCACCGACATGTCTCCGCGTACATTCTGCAATCGATTAAGAACATATGCGATCATCTATGTTTTCGCGAAAAGAAACTCAATGACAGCTTGGAACGCACCTCCGTTGCACGCGATATTCTGAATGGTACGTATAGCGCCGCCACCTGTCGGAACTTGGTAAAACTATAGGGGCTGCAGCGAGAAGATTCGACGATGTCCCAAAATAAATTTCACATTTTTCAATGGAAATTGGGTGATGAAGAAATATGGAGCCTTACTTAGTGAAATCTCCTTCTAATTGGTATGGTATACTAAATACTGAATAAATGAGGAAAATGTGTAGTTTCAGAGGCAGAAAAGTTACAGTCCACGTTATTTCGACATAAAGAAGGAACTTGCCCCCCTTCTTGCAGCGGTGTACCGTAGGTCTCTAGAAGAGCGTAGCGTTCCAAAAGATAGGAAAAGGGCACAGGTCATCCCCGTTTTCAAGAAGGGACGTCGAACAGATGTGCAGAACTATAGACCTACATCTCTAACGTCGATCAGTTGTATAATTTTGGAACACGTATTATGTTCGAGTATAATGAGTTTTCTGGAGACTAGAAATCTACTCTGTAGGGATCAGCATGGGTTTCGAAAAACACGATCGTGTGAAACCCAGCTCGCGCTATTCGTCCACGAGACTCAGAGGGCAATAGACACGGGTTCCCAGGTAGATGCCGAGTTTCTTGACTTCCGCAAGGCGTTCGATACAGTTCCCCACAGTCGTTTAATGAACAAAGTAAGAGCCTATTGACTACCAGACCAATTGTGTGATTGGATTGAAGAGTTCCTAGATAACAGAAGGCAGCATGTCATTCTCAATGGAGAGAAGTCTTCCGAAGTAAGAGTGATTTCAGGTGTGCCACCGGGGAGTGTCGTAGGGCCTTCGCTATTCACAATATACATAAATGACCTTGTGGATAATATCGGAAGTTCACTGACGCTTTTTGCGAAAGATGCTGTAGTATATCGAGAGGTGAAAGGTGGCTACACTGAGCCACAGCGCCAGAGATCGCGCCAGAGAGTATTGTTCCGCCGCCTCCACTGGCAGTGCTTATTGAGAAGTAGCGGAGTGCAGTGCTTGCTGAGATGTCGTGGTGAAGAGTTCCTGTCGAGAAGTCGTAGTGGACAGTGATTATTGAGAAGTAGCGGTGGGCAGTGCTTGTCGAGAGGTCGTGGTGGAGAGTGCTTGTCGAGGTGTCGTGGTGGAGAGTTCTTGTCGAGAGGTGGTAGTAGCGAGTCGGTGTGGAGATGTTGTAGTAGTGAGTGCTTGTTCCATGTTTTATGCAGTTGTTTGATGGGCTAGACAGCAGATGTTGTTCTAATGGAGATATTGTAATGATTAGAGTGCTTTTCATCAATATATATGAAGGTAACAAAACTCGGTTTATTTCTCATTATTTCAATGTCTTGAATAATGCGTCATTACAGGTTCAGTCAACAAAGCATCTGGCTTGTGTTCTTGGATTAGAGTGTAGTCCGGAACCGCGGGACTGCTACGGTCGCAGGTTCGAATCCTGCCTCGGGCATGGGTGTGTGTGATGTCCTTAGGTTAGTTAGGTTTAAGTAGTTCTAAGTTTTAGGGGACTTATGACCTAAGATGTTGAGTCCCATGGTGCTCAGTGCCATTTGAACCATTTTTGTAATTTTCGTATTGTGACGAGTTTTGTATGTTTTGTAAATGATTACGTGATCGATGAAACAGGCAAAAATGATGAATAGTCAGAATAACGAAATTGTTAACATGGCGAACTCGCCAACACAGGAGAACAGGATGATGAATAATGAAGTTGAAAACAATTTAATAAGTAGGGAAAATAGTCCGGAAGCAGTTGAAAATTTTTCACAATCAAAAAATTTTCAGAGTACGAGGTTAACGACAGAAGAAATGGAGCAGTTGATGGGTGCAATATTAAATTTGGGATCACGGTTAGACTCACAAATAGGAACAATTAAAACTGATATAGGAACAATTAAAACTGAGATAGGAACAATTAAAACTGAGATGGGAACTTTGGGATCTGAATTAAAAACTGATATGGGAACAATGGAAACACGGTTAGACTCACAAATAGGAACAATTAGAACTGAGATGGGAACAATGGAAACACGGTTAGACTCACAAACAGGAACAATTAGAACTGAGATGGGAACAATGGAAACACGGTTAGACTCACTGGGATCACAGTTAGGATCTGAATTGAAAACAGTGGCAACACGGCTAGAAACAGAGATAGAAACAATGGAAATACGGTTAGATTCACGAATAGGGACTTGTTTCAAAAACATGAAAGATGAATTAAAGAAAGAAATTAGAGAAGAAGTACAACCGATTTTGAATTCTCACAATAATAGATTAATTGCAGTAGATATTAGGCAAAAGGAACAGGACAGAGAACAGGAAGAAAGAGATCGCGTGATAGTACAAAAATTTTCAGAGTTAAATTTACAACGTGCACACGATAAGGAAGAAATATTTGAGAGAATCGAGGAATCCGTACCAAATGACAGAATAAATAATCTAACACAACAATATGAACCGTTAACTACCAAATGTGTCAATACTGAAACCCGAGTCGCGACACTTACGGAAGACGTAAATAAACAGAAAGAAAAAATAGGTGACTTATCGGAAAGAGTTGAGGAGATTTCAGATAAATTGACAAATCTTACTTTACATGGGGACAGAGATTCGGATGATACAGCTCCATTACCATTTGCAGAAACCGAAGAGTACCAGAACATAAATAAGCGTGTTGAAAATCAGGGAAAATTTAATGAACGCGTGAAAAGGGAATTTGACGCATTACAAAAGCAAGTCAAACAAATTGAAAGCGAAATCGTAGGAAAAGACAGCAAAAGAAATTTAGAATCACAGATACCAGAGAGGTTTGAAGAAAATAATTTGTTTCATTTACGGGATGCAACAAGAGAGCGCCAGGCGCGCGAACTTGACTATAATCGACATTGGGACTGGGACAGACGCGGTAGGTCTTTGTCGCCACGAGACGAAAACTTTGACTATAAACACTTTTTGACTGTTCGGAAATTTAAGATCTTTCGTAATTCTAAGAATGACATACATCCATGTGCATGGTTAGATCAATTTATGTACGCACTCCCACCAAATTGGCCACTAAGTCACAAACTGGAATTTATGTGTGGATATTTAGAAAACGAACCGGCGACGCGGATGCGCGCACTCATTAGAGATTCTGAATGATTTTTATCATTCATTTCTATCGGCATATTGGTCCGAAAACACACAAGAAAGAGTCAAACATAGTCTGATTATGCAGCGTAATTTTAAACAGTCTGAGTTCCGCACGCCGGCAGAATACTTTGAAGACATGATTCGAAAGAATCAGTTCCTGTCCAACCCTTATAGCCCGACTGAATTAATTCGCATTTGTTTAACTAAGCTGCCACAATCGATAAGACAAATTGCTTTAGCCGGAAGATGTAAAGACGACATTGAGACTTTTAAGACTTTGATACAAGAACTTGAGTATGACAACGACGACGGGACTTCTTGTAATTTTTTCAGTAGCAGTAATTACAATAGATTTTCAGAGAAAAGGGATAGTGATCGGAACGGACGTTATATGGGTAACTTTGAGAATGACAGACGTAACAGACAGGACAATAGATACGAGCCTTATGACAATAGCAGGCGTTCTAACAGAAATTACACAGACAATTATAATAACGGTAATTCCTACCGGAATGATCAATCATACGGAAACAGTAATCGGTATCATCAAGACAGAAATTATTCATACAGTAATAGAAATTCTTACTACAGAAATAACCAGGGTAGTAGATACAACAATAATTTCAGAAGTGACAGTCGAAATTACACAAGAAGTAGTTATGCAGACAGACAGGAAGACAGAAATTTTAATAACAGACACAACCAAGAATTTGCATCTAACAGACAGGAGGGACCTAATTGGCATCCTCCACGTGACAGAACTTCAGAGAGACAAGTGCAAATAGTAGAAATTGATCCGCGAAATGACGCGAATAATCAAAGACGTGACGCAAACAATCGACAATGACTTGCAGATTCGGCTTCTGGCAGCAATATAGACGGTTCAGAAAGTAATGACACTACGTACGCCTGGAAGACATGAGAGAAATTTTGCTAAACGAAAAGGAAAATAATGTAGACGCATTTTTACATCCTGTTATTGAAGTGTGTGTGGGTAAGAATAAGTTCACTGCAGTTTTAGATTCTGGGAGCCCATTGAACGTCGTTAGTGAATCAGTTTTTCGTATATGTGAAAGAACTATTGCCTGTCCTGTGTTACCTATTTCTAAAACTACAATCCGAAGAGCGATTTCTGGAAAAAGTGTGGAAGTTAAACAACAGACCAACCTAAATTTCATTTGTCAAGGATACGAATTTTCTGCTAATTTTATTATTGTTCCATTACTCAGTACACAGATTATATTAGGTATGGAGTTTCTTAACACACATAAGGCAATTTTGAACTTTAAAGAAGGAAGTGTGAATTTGACTGTTGCCGGAATGCCGAAATGTTAGAAATTTTTCGAGTGTTTAGCAAGATCTGAATCAGATACAAAATGTTTAAGGTTTCTTACTTCTGATGTTTTCGTTGAGCATTATGACGACAGTGTGTTTATTCATGACAATGACAATAGATACAGAGACGCGATGGAGGATATAATTAATAGCGAAGATTTAATTAATGAAAAGGTTAAGAAAGCTGAAGTGCCAGATGACGTTGCAAGAGAAGAGCTGCACCACATTTTGACTTCACATGCTACAGTGTTTAGTCATCATACAGGAACTATACACGGCTTACAATATTTATTTAAAGTAAAAGAACACACACCATTTCGCGGGAAAACGTACGCTATTCCTTTGGCTTACAGAGACAAGGTTAAGAATGAACTTCAATACATGATAGATCAAGGCATTATTGAGCCAGCAGTCAGTCCTTATACCAGCCCATTACACGTTGTTCTTAAAAAGGATGGGTCAATTCGTTTGGTTCTGGATTCCAGACAGATAAATAATATCATCATTCCTGAAACTGACCGTCCACAAAATTTAGATGAACTTCTTCAACATTTCCATGGAATTAAAGTTTTATCCACGATTGATATGCGCGCAAGTTTTTGGCAAATAGAACTCCACCCTGATTGTAGAAAATATACTGCCTTTTTAGCCTTTGGTAACTGTTACCAGTTTCGGAAATTACCGTTTGGACTTACTGTATCTTCTGCAGCATTCATTCGTAGTTTAAACGAAATCTTACCTGTTTATCTTCGTGACAATATTACTTCATATGTTGACGACATTCTTATTGCTAAACGTTCTTGGAGTGAGCACAACAAAATTTTGGATTCATTATTACGTATTTTAGCAAGAGTTGGCATTACAGTGAACTTAGAAAAATCTGAATTTGGTCGATCTCAGGTGAAATTTCTCGGTCACATTATTTCTACAGAAGGTATTCGTCCTGATCCAAAGAAACTAGACGCTATTCGTAATTATGCTGTTCCGTCCACAAAACGTGATGTTCGTAGTTTGCTTGGTGTCTGTAATTTTCTTAGACGCTTTGTTAGATTGGACAATTTGGCCACACCTCGTTTATGTGAACTATCTGGAAAAAATTCTAATTGGTGTTGGGATGAGGAAGCTCAGTCAGAATTTGAACAACTTCGTGATGCTTTAGTTGCTGCTCCACTTCTCTCACATCCGGATTTATCTAAAGATTTTTGTTTGGCGACGGACTCATCATACAAAGGACTAGGTGCACATTTATTTCAAGAGATAGAAGAAAACGGCGTTGTAGTACAGAAGACTATTGCATTTGGAAGTCGTGTTGTCTCTAAATCCGAAAAGAATTATTCGATTACGGAATTTGAAGCTTTGGCTGTTGTTTGGGCTTTCACAAAATTTCGCACATTTTTGTTTGGCAGACATACTAAGGTTTACACCGATCATCGAGCTCTGGAATTTCTTATGTCAACAAAATTAACTCATGGAAGATTGTCACGATGGGCGTTGTACCTACAGGAATTTGATTTTAGTATTGTTTACATACAGGGTTCCTCAAATATTATTGCTGATGCTTTATCACGTGCACCTGTGGGTTTGAAACAAAATGCTGAGGAGGACTGCAAAGAAAACAATTATTGTTTGATGTACACTCCTGGAAATGGAAAAAAGAACACATTGACACCGGTGTGTCAGACCCACCATACTTGCTCCGGACACTGCGAGAGGGCTGTACAAGCAATGATCACACGCACGGCACAGCGGACACACCAGGAACCGCGGTGTTGGCCGTCGAATGGCGCTAGCTGCGCAGCATTTGTGCACCGCCGCCGTCAGTGTCAGCCAGTTTGCCGTGGCATACGGAGCTCCAGCGCAGTCTTTAACACTGGTAGCATGCCGCGACATCGTGGACGTGAACCGTATGTGCAGTTGACGGACTTTGAGCGAGGGCGTATAGTGGGCATGCGGGAGGCCGGGTGGACGTACCGCCGAATTGCTCAACACGTGGGGCGTGAGGTCTCCACAGTACATCGATGTTGTCGCCAGTGGTCGGCGGAAGGTGCACGTGCCCGTCGACCTGGGACCGGACCGCAGCGACGCACGGATGCACGCCAAGACCGTAGGATCCTACGCAGTGCCGTAGGGGACCGCACCGCCACTTCCCAGCAAATTAGGGACACTGTTGCTCCTGGGTATCGGCGAGGACCATTCGCAACCGTCTCCATGAAGCTGAGCTACGGTCCCGCACACCGTTAGGCCGTCTTCCGCTCACGCCCCAACATCGTGCAGCCCGCCTCCAGTGGTGTCGCGACAGGCGTGAATGGAGGGACGAATGGAGACGTGTCGTCTTCAGCGATGAGAGACGCTTCTGCCTTGGTGCCAATGATGGTCGTATGCGTGTTTGGTGCCGTGCAGGTGAGCGCCACAATCAGGACTGCATACGACCGAGGCACACAGGGCCAACACCCGGCATCATGGTGTGGGGAGCGATCTCCTACACTGGCCGTACACCACTGGTGATCGTCGAGGGGACACTGAATAGTGCACGGTACATCCAAACCGTCATCGAACCCATCGTTCTACCATTCCTAGACCGGCAAGGGAACTTGCTGTTCCAACAGGACAATGCACGTCCGCATGTATCCCGTGCCACCCAACGTGCTCTAGAAGGTGTAAGTCAACTACCCTGGCCAGCAAGATCTCCGGATCTGTCCCGCATTGAGCATGTTTGGGACTGGATGAAGCGTCGTCTCACGCGGTCTGCACGTCCAGCACGAACGCTGGTCCAACTGAGGCGCCAGGTGGAAATGGCATGGCAAGCCGTTCCACAGGACTACATCCAGCATCTCTACGATCGTCTCCATGGGAGAATAGCAGCCTGCATTGCTGCGAAAGGTGGATATACACTGTACTAGTGCCGACATTGTGCATGCTCTGTTGCCTGTGTCTATGTGCCTGTGGTTCTGTCAGTGTGATCATGTGATGTATCTGACCCCAGGAATGTGTCAATAAAGTTTCCCCTTCCTGGGACAATGAATTCACGGTGTTCTTATTTTAATTTCCAGGAGTGTATATTCAAGGTGTTGCGTTTGAGAATTTTATATCGTCTTCGCTCCAGGACATCGCTAAGGAGCAAAATAAGGATCCAATCTGGAAGGACATTAAGGAGAAGTGGAGGAGAAAGGAAAGCGTAGCGATCAGACAGTATTATTTAGTTCGCAATGATATTCTTTTTAAACGAAAATCGGTCGACAACTCTTTTTGGTTAGTTTGTATTCCTGATGAGTGGGTCAATAAATTGATTTGGTACACACATTTCAGTTATGCACACTTTGGTCCCAGGAAATGCTTTCATAAATTACGAGAAAACTGCTACTTCAGTAATATGGAAAAACGTATTCGATCTGTTCTTGCCAAATGCAAATTATGTCAAAAGCCTAAGCCGCCAACTATTTCTCACAGAGCACCGTTGTATCCTATCATTCCAGCAAAATTAAAGGAGATGGCTGCAGTCGATTTGTTCGGTCCAGTGGTTCGTTCTACTAATGGTTTTGCGTATATTTTCGTAGCAGTGGAACTGACATCAAAATATGTGTGTTTTACACCTTTACGCAAAGCAACAGCTCGTTCAGTATCTAACGCTTTCATCAAACATTATCTTAAAGAAGTGGGTCATGTTGATAAGGTTATATCAGATAATGGATCACAGTTTCGCTCAAAAATTTGGCTTCGTACTCTACGGCGTCGTAAGATTAAACCAATTTTCATTTCACTTTTTCACCCTCAGTCTAACGCTTCAGAGAGATGGATGAAGGAAATCAGTAAATTGTGTCGACTTTATTGTCATCAGAATCACAGAACGTGGGATCAGTATCTTCATATTTTTCAAAACATTCTGAATGAACTCCCTAATGATTCAACTTCTTTACCGCCTATATTGATATTAAAAAATAAAGCACCGACAAATCGCATTTCTGAAATAGTTCCTTTCCCGCCCGCACGGAAACTGCGGCATTCTGAAACTGTCAACCTGGCTCTACGAAATATTGCATCTGCGGCTGCTAGAAGAGAGATATCAGCTAAGCGTCCTGGTCGTGTAAAAAATTTTTCAGTTGGCCAAAAGGTGTTAATTAAGTCTCATCGTTTGTCTCACAAAGGAAAAGGCTTGTGTCGCAAATTTTTTCTGCTTTATAACGGTCCATATAGAGTTCGCAAAATTATTCATGATAACACTGTTGAAGTAGAAACTCTTAAATCACGACGCTCTAAGGGAATACATCATATATCTAACGTTAAAATTTTTGTGGAATGACATACTTTTGAGATATCAGCAGTTATACGTAAACACACGGAGAGTACAAGGATACCGCGCCGCGTTCCGGCGGCGGCACATACTCAAAGCAACAGTCAAGTCTGCGCGCCGCACAAGGCAGTCGTTGACCGCAAACAATTACTTCCTACGTCACGCATACCTACAGCTGATCGAGCGCTCCGTGCGAATACAGTGACAGCCGTAAACAAATACACAGTCTGAATTCTCCGAATAAATTCAGTATAAAGCTATGGTGACTTGATGAATTATGTTATTAACGTTCAGTATTTTTCAGGATACGGTTCTATAAAATATTTAAGAACTTCAGGTAAATTCTGTGCGTGTCCGACGTTAAGACGACTTGCTATGGAGAAAATTTCAGGAAGAATGTAATTTCGAAGAAAAAAGTAATAAACTAAAAAGGTAACTATTAATTGAGTTTATTTTTCAGGTAACATAATTCCATTTAGGTACGTACTTTAGACGTAATTTGCTGCTCGCGATTACGTGATTCATACTTTGTGCTAAATTTCATGTTCTATGAATTTACTTGTGAAGCGACGTGCTTGTGTACGTTAACTGATTTTGACAATGATTGATTAATGAACAGGGTTGTTATTTGTATATATTATGCATCGCTTGGCTGCACTGCTTTTTCACGGATGTCATATTTTTTTTATTATGTGCCTGCTGTGCTTATTTATTTAAATTATAATTGTCACCTGATTAGTTGTGCTGATATGGTTATGTATGTAGGTTACACTTTGTGATTTATCTGCTTGCGCCTTCATGTTTACTTATTAAGAGTACATATGAACATTTATTTGCTTATGCTGGTATGATGCTAATGACCTGTTTATTATGTAAGATATATATTTGCTGCTTTGCGTATGGATTGCATATTTACGCATTTTTGTTTTGTTGTCATAACTACTCTTTAAGTTGCTATATAGAAATGCTGATATATGGTGTACGAACATGGAGTTTAGGTCACATTATGATATTAATTATAGATTGTTTGCTTGGCAGAGCCTCGTTGTAGGAATTGTGCCGCATCCACTTGTTGACATTCCGTTCTTTACTGGTATATTTACTCGCTGTTGCATGTTTTGCTTACGCTCAGTGCCTTATATTTTTAAGATAAGAAACTGAACTGCTATAATTCTACGAACGACGTTGGTACAAGAATTTTCATAGAAGTCACATGAGCGGGAGGTTTTATGGAAGCTGTTTAAATTTATGCTAATAGGAAGGAAGCTAACGACACGACATACCAACACTAGGTTTAGACCATTGACAGTTATTACATTGCATTCTTCGTGAGCAATTGAAATAGCAAGTGACACTTGACACAAAAAATACTCCACATGTTTGCTTCTGCCATGATTCTTGAAGTGGTGTACACACTGAAATATCACGATTATTCACACTTCGTAATCGTACTTACTTACTGAGAGTTATTCGAACTAAAGGCTGTTAGAGGTCATGTATGTATTTCTTTTATTTAATGATGGACAAGGTAACCAAAATGTATTTTATAATTCATAATGAGTAGAAGGTTTGGGTCAGATGGATTACACAGAGGTTGTGTGTGGACATTGTGTCTTCGGATTGTATGGGATAATGAATTGAAGTTTGCACTAGATTTTATCTGTACTTGTTCGAGGAGACTGACTAGAGGAAAGAGTTGTTATGGAAGTGAAATGATATTGGTAATAAGGTTTATATGTATCGACGTATTGAAGAGGTATTATTGAGGTATTGAGATTATGTGAAGTTGATGATTATTGGAGTTTTCGTGGACAAGAGGTAAGGTAAATGATATTGATGATAAGGTTTATATGTATCGACGTATTGAAGAGGTATTATTGATGATAAGGTTTATATGTATCGAAGTAAGAGGTATTATTGAAGTATTGACATTATGTGATGATAATGATTATTGGAGTTTTGATGGATAAGAGGTAAAGAAAGTGAGGAGCATATTTTTTTGTTGGTCTATATGGAACAAGGAGGATGAAGATGGCAGACTAGAACACTCAAGTAGAAGGAAGATTGTCTACACACACACTTTGTTAAATCAATAAGCAGTATATACTTTTTTTTTGAGAGAGGAAGCATTTGCATATCTTGGCTCACTGACAGTTGTTCAGCAACCGTACATTTTGATCTGGCTTGGCAAACATTGGTCTTGACATGATGACTATGACGTTGACTAACTATTATTGACTGTTATACATTGCTGCCACTACTACTTGATACACATGATGAACATAAAATTTTGACAGAATTGCATTTACACAGTTAACACTATTCAATTACACAGTAGCACTTAATGTGGATGAAAGACGAGTGAGTGTGTTTTGTGTGTTTTCCTTTTATAATCCCAGATAATTGGTACCAAACTATCTCCTAAATATTACTTTACTTGTTTGTTGTGGCTTGCACTGACACCCATAAACATTATAGGTTTACTGTTATTCGTGTATTTGTAATAGTTAATATGACAACTATCTGATATCATTTGTGTGTTTATTATAATTTGTATGTTTAGTGTAAGAGCATTGAGAATAATTTTGTAAAAGCAATCGTGTGTGCATTCAAACTGTTGATCATGACTGAACTGTCTGATTAGTGACGGTGAATACTATGGACTGTTACCTGCACTTATTCAACATGGTGGATGCCACCTGGAAATGTTTAATTACTGCTGACGAACTGTCTAATTAGTGATAGTGAATATTATGGACTGTGACTTGCACTTTTTCTACATGATTGGTGCCACTAGGACTTGTTTCATTTCTGCTGATAAACTCTGATGAACAGTGTGATTTGTGATAGTGAATATTATGGACTGCTGTCTGCACCTGCTCAACATTACTGGGTGCCACTGATGGACTGCATCTATTGAAATGATGTCACTTGTTGGTGTCTGCACCTACTCAACATTGCTGGGTGCCACAAATGGAACTGCTTCTACTGAAATAATGTCACTTGTTGGTGTCTGCACCTGTTCAACTTTGCTAGGTGCCACTAATGGAACTGCTTCTACTGAAATAATGTCACTTGTTGGTGTCTGCACCTGCTCAACATTACTGGGTGCCACTTATGGAACTGTTTCTGCCGAATGGTGTCACTTGTTGCTGTCTGCACCTGTTCAACATTGCTGGGTGCTACTAATGGAACTGCTTCTGCTGAATGATGTCACTTGTCGGTGTCTGCACCTACTCAACATTGCTGGGTGCCACTGATGGACTGCTTCTACTGAAATGATGTCACTTGTTGGTGTCTGTACCTGTTCAACATTGCTGGGTGCCACTGATCGAACTGCTTCTACTGAAATGATGTCACTTGTTGGTGTCTCCACCTGCTCAACATTACTGGGTGCCACTGATGGACTGCTTCTACTGAGATGATGTCACTTGTTGCTGTCTGCACTTGTTCAACATTGCTGGGTGCCACTAATGGAACTGCTTCTACTAAAATGATGTCACTTGTTGGTATTTGCACCTGTTGACCATTGCTGGGTGCTACTGCTGGAACTGTCAACTACTTGTTTCTTGAACTATGGAAATCATTTATGTGAATATTTGTGTAAACTGATTTTTTGTGTATTACTGTTTATGAAAGTTATGAGACTCTTACCTGCACATATTCGTCATTGCCGACGCTATTGATTGAATTGTTTAACCACATAATACTTGTGTAAACTATTATGTAAAGTCACATGTATGAAAGAATTTGTATTGCTTACTGTATTTTATATATTAGGTTATTGAAAGGTCAGTGCAAAGCCAAATTTTATCTAGTTATGGGATATTTACGTATTAATATTATCTTTTATTTTTGTCTGTATTTCTTTTTGGACGCATTTGGTGGTATTTTCACCACCAATGCTGGCAAAAATACCATCAAATTCTAGCCTGTGGAGGAGGGGCATATGAAAGGTGGCTACACTGAGCCACAGCGCCAGAGATCGCGCCAGAGAGTATTGTTCCGCCGCCTCCACTGGCAGTGCTTATTGAGAAGTAGCGGAGTGCAGTGCTTGCTGAGATGTCGTGGTGAAGAGTTCCTGTCGAGAAGTCGTAGTGGACAGTGATTATTGAGAAGTAGCGGTGGGCAGTGCTTGTCGAGAGGTCGTGGTGGAGAGTGCTTGTCGAGGTGTCGTGGTGGAGAGTTCTTGTCGAGAGGTGGTAGTAGCGAGTCGGTGTGGAGATGTTGTAGTAGTGAGTGCTTGTTCCATGTTTTATGCAGTTGTTTGATGGGCTAGACAGCAGATGTTGTTCTAATGGAGATATTGTAATGATTAGAGTGCTTTTCATCAATATATATGAAGGTAACAAAACTCGGTTTATTTCTCATTATTTCAATGTCTTGAATAATGCGTCATTACAGGTTCAGTCAACAAAGCATCTGGCTTGTGTTCTTGGATTAGAGTGTAATTCTGGTTTTCTTGCGTAATTATGGTATTTCTATATTCCTTAATTACTTCAGTATAAATAGTATTTGAAATTTCTTGTCTTATTGAAGAAGAACCGTGCCAGATGTGTACGTTGAGTCATACTTCCACACACAGAACAGTTATACTTGTGCTTTGGTTTCGTAGGTTTTATAGTTGCTGGGGACTTAATTAATTAATTGTGTTAACGGAAATTTCATTTCATTCTTTGTTGTTGTTCTATGCAGTCAGATTGCGTGCAAATACTAGTCAGGGCCAACCGTTTACGACACTTCGTAACCGAACATACAGCTACGAAAAATAAAAATTATTTGCATTCTTTTTTATAATTAAGCCCCCATGCAGAGGTTGTAACAATAGAAAATTGTTCTGAAATGCAGGAGGATCTGCAACGAATTGACCCATGGTTCTGGGAATGGCAACTGAATCTCAATGCAGACAAGTGTAATGTGCTGCGAATACAAAGAAAGAAAGATCCTTTATCATTTAGCTACAATATAGCAGTTCAGCAACTGGAAGCAGTTAATTCCATAAATTATCTGGGAGTGTGCATTAGGAGTGATTTAAAATGGAATGGTCTTATACAGCAGATGCCAGATTCCGATTCATTGGAAGAATCCTAAGGCAATGTAATCCGAAAACAAATGAAGAAGGTTACAGTATACTTGCTCGCCCATGCCTTGAATATTGCTCACCAGTGTGGGATCCGTACCAGATAGCGTTGATAGAAGAGATAGAGAAGATCCAACGGAGAGCAGCGCGCTTCGTTACAGGATCATTTAGTAATCGCGAAATCGTTACGGAGATGATAGATAAACTCCAGTTGAAGACTCTGCAGGAGAGACGCTCAGAAGCTCGGTAAGGGCTTTTGTTGAAGTTTCGAGAACATACCTTCACCGAGGAGTCAAGCAGTTTATTGCTCCCTCCTACACATATCTCGCGAAGAGACCATGAGGATGAAATCAGAGAGCTTAGAGCGACACAGAGGCATACCGACAATCTTTCTTTCCACGAACAGTACGAGACTGGAATAGAAGGGAGAACCGATAGAGTTACTCAAGGTACCCTCCGCCACACACCCTCAGGTGACTTGCAGAATATGGATGTAGATGTAGATGTAGAAAGATAAAGACAGAACAGTATTGAGGGAGTAAAGACAAGAATACGAACTGCTCTTGAGCTGGAAATACAAACTTCTGTGGAGATTGTGGACATCTCGGAGAGCTAGTATGGGACGAAAGCGTCACGAATGCGCATTACGCTGTAGTCATAGCGCCACATCGTAAATACAGTAATAGGTTAGAGCTAATGCCGAATAACGTCAGTTTCGCCAACAACTACGAGTACTGCCGGGTGTCCCATATTACCGAGAAATACACGCGTGGGGAGAATATTGTGACAAGTGTTTATGCTAACAGTGCTCTATTAAAGAAGACTGCCATTGATAATCATCATTCGCTACTATTCACAAACAATGCGACAGATAAATAATTACAGTAATTACAGATAATTACAGTAACGTTAATTCAGATGCGGAGAATAATGAGAATTTGCGTAATGCTCCATTATAAAAATAATTCCGAGTTTTGGTAGCGATGCCGGCCGCAATGAAACTGACAGCTGGCATCAACACGTGGCGGCGCAGATGGGCGACAAAAGCTGTGACGCTTTAACATGCCAGGGACGATTGTCGTTTTGACGCTGGTAATGGGACCGCTGACGAGAGCTGACGGCTGCAGAATAATTCCATTATTCCAAACACCGCCAACAGCAATTAGGTCAGTAGAAAATGCTCCGACCGTACGTACTGTGATGGTAAACGTCGATATCTCCTGACCTGCATATCTAAACATTGTAGCTCACACTGTACGCCATAGAACTGTATGGCTTTTTATAACAAACAAATTCCTAACGAATCACAGAGAAGACAATGGTACGAGAACGTGTTCTGATAACAAAGCGAAGTGTTGTCAGCGGAGCTAAAATATAAACGTCACCATGCACTTTACGTGACCTTTTGTGGCTTTGACGGTAATTATATAAAACCATGGAGACAAAACATTCCTTTTTATTGGAAAACTGAACAACGAGAAATAAATAATTATTTCGCTTAATACCCGATGATGGGCTGTCTTAGTTATAAAAACTGACTGCCTCCCGACCGCCACAGAGACTAAGTCCGAGTCGTACACTTAAGATGTCCAATAAAAGCGACTGCCCCTGACACCACAATCTGCGCAATCTAGCAACACTGTAAGATGGGGAAGAGTCGGGGAGGAAGTGTTCTCTGCTTCCGCGATGTGATGTTGTGTGAGCGCGTGGTCTAGTGGTAATTGTTGTGCAATCTAAACTAAAAGTCGCGTGTTCGCGTCCAACTACATTTCGGCCCTTAACTAAAGTTATGGGTCTGAGTCCTCGGAGATAATTCGCTTCACAGTTTAGCAACCAGTATTAACAAATACTTCCACAAACTGTTCCGCAGGACAGCTGGTGGCTGCGTCGCGATCAGAACAGCTTAAGCTCGAGCGTTTCCTCGAGCTGCAGCGGCTACCGGCCACCGGCCAGAAGCCACCCCCCGCCTGAAATCCGGCGCCGCCCAGGTGAACGCGACGCCACGCTGTCGTGTATGTATCAACTGTCATTTTCGAATTTCAAGTTCTACTTATCATCTTGCAGCCAAGCATTGCATTCTGCGTACTTCAAAATCATTAAGTATGGTTAAGCGTTGTAAAATTGGGTCGCAATCGGAAGAAGGTGTAACATCTGCACCACAGTTTTTTACTTTTGGTATAATAGAGGAGTGGATGCAGATGAGGCAGCTCGGAAGATTTGGACTGTGTGTGGAGTGAGTGCTTTTGGGGAAAATACGGTAAATAAGCCGTGCGGGATTCGCCGAGCGGTCTGGCACTGCAGTCATGGACTGTGTGGCTGGTCAGGGCGGAGGTTCGAGTCCTCCTTGGGCATGGGTGTTTGTGTTTGTCCTTAGGATAATTTAGGTTAAGTAGTATGTAAGCTTAGGGACTGATGATCTTAGCAGTTAACTCCCATAAGACTTTAAAAAAAAAAGGAAAATAGAGTTATTCTTGTTTCAACAAGCATCGTTCTGGCATGAATGATTTTCAACATTAAAGAAGTCTCGACTACTGATATAATTGATGGATTACCATTTACCAACCATGCGACATTTGATTTCGACAAGCAAGGTTCAGAAGTCTCGTGTAGGAGTACTGCATACTCTAATTCGAAATAACAAACGTCAACGGAGTGGCTCTTATTGCAGTTTTGCTTGAACGTCATGAGGTCGCTCATTCAGCATTCCTATGCAACACTGTTCCTGGTGACGAGTTATAATGTCTTTATCGTTAACTTCCTCAGAAGAAATGATAGGCTGATCCCCACCAAAGGACGTAAACTCGAGCAAAGAATAGTGTGAACATAATTTTTTTCCATATGATAGCTCCAAAAGTGTGTTTTGTACTACAAATTCTTCCCCAAGGGTGTGTCCATCACAGCTGGAATTTGTTGCCAACTACTGAGACATCCTACGGTCGCAGTGCAAGAAAATCGAGCGACAAAACTATATCACGTTTGCTAATGCATGATAACTCACTCTGATGATTTGAGGAACAAAGCTATCCAGGCGACTCATAGGGAAGTCAGTTCTCAGGCACTTGTCGCTCCGATCGCATACTGGTTACATTTTACTTTTCCCGCTCTTGATCGATAAACTGTCAAGGCAATTCATTTCTAAAATAAAATGCTCCTCAGACTACACTGGTTTAATGACATTGTTAGAACCAGTTGGTTTCTAGGGGCGTAGAATTTGTAAACTACGTTAACACTGTCAGACTATTTGACATATTGTGAAAGAATGTACTCTTCCTGGTTATTTTCTCTTGGCTGATTACTGTTGTGTTCAATAAACTAATGGAAAACGCAATAAAAATATACACTCTACTAATACAAATTAAATTCAGCTTGCTACGGAAACATCACGAAGGCAGCCTATCTTAATAGAGCGTTAGGTTTCTGTAAGAATATTGAACAAAAATTAGTTGGATATTGCTGACTTTTGGGATCGAAACACTTTGTAAAATTTTTTGACAGGGCCAGTGGGCTATGTAAGTAGCCTGTTTATATGTTGGTATGATGGCAGCGCTTTAGACTGCATTAATGTCACTGACAATTGGTTTTTTAAAGGCGGCTAGCGCGCCGCTGGGCGCTGCAGAGTATTACATCAAGGTCACCTATACTCTTTACGCAAGTATTTATGACGACAGTTTCAGCTACAATGACAGTTTCATACAAATAAAAAATTTCACAGGTTGAAAAATTACAGTAGAAGTGTGTAGAAACGAAATCTCATAAATAACTGCCCAAAAATTTCCGATGACATTGTGGTATTCACATATATACTCACTACTCATAATGATCATAACCCTATCTCGACGCCATAATTCACTCCATCGTCGTAAAAATATTGTCATAACAGATCAAGAAAATCTCAATATCGTCATAACATCCTCCAATAACCTCAAAATCACAAAAAAAAATAATAAAATAAAACTGCTCTCTTGCTCGTTTCAGTAGTGTCATTTACCTCAAACGTACTTCAAAAACCATGATTCCATGCAAAATACATCCCTCAGAGCACTCACAGTATCACAATGGTTCCGAAGAGATATGCAAACAGTTCACAATATGCAGACAAAGTACAGTTTCATAAGTGCAAAGTAATATAACCGTGTAACTTCGTAAATACAGGATGTTACAAAAAGGTACGGCCAAACTTTCAGGAAACATTCCTCACACACAAAGAAACAAAATATGTTATGTGGACATGTGTCCGGAAACGCTTAATTTCCTTGTTAGAGCTCATTTTATTACTTCTCTTCAAATCACATTAATCATGGAATGGAAACACACAGCAACAGAACGTACCAGCGAGACTTCAAACACTTTGTTACAGGAAATGTTCAAAATGTCCTCCGTTAGCGAGGATACATGCATCCACCCTCCGTCGCATGGAATCCCTGATGCGCTGATGCAGCCCTGGAGAATGGCGTATTGTATCACAGCCGTCCACAATACGAGCAGGAAGAGTCTGTACATTTGGTACCGGGGTTGCGTAGACAAGAGCTTTCAAATGCCCCCATAAATGAAAGTCAAGAGGGTTGAGATCGGGAGAACGTGGAGGCCATGGAATTGGTCCGCCTCTATCAATCCATCGGTCACCGAATCTGTTGTTGAGAAGCGTACGAACACTTCGACTGAAATGTGCAGGAGCTCTATCGTGCATGAACCACATGTTGTGTCGTACTTGTAAAGGCACATGTTCTAGCAGCACAGGTAGAGTATCCCTTATGAAATCATGATAACGTGCTCCATTGAGCGTAGGTGTAAGAAACTAAAATGAGCTCTCACATTGAAATTAAGCGTTTCCGAACACATGTCCACATAACATCTTTTCTTTATTTGTGTGTGAGGAATGTTTCCTGCAAGTTTGGCCGTACCTTTTTGTAACACCCTGTATATGTCAAAGATGTAGTAAAAAAGTTTATTTCTCTCAGTTAAATGACCAGAAAGCCGTGTAATTTTGTATTACAGAAATATGGTATCGATGTATAAAATTGTATAAAGAAATACCGTATTCGCTAGGGGTCCTTGCATTTGCCAAAAGCTTGGTACACAAAATAGGCGTACCTTCTGTGAGGGATAATGTAATTATACCTCAGATGTAACAGATTAAAACTGTGGAATGAAATGTATCGCTGAAACTCAATAGATTTGAGTTAACTTAAGAGGGGGTATGCTATATAAGAAAATGAGTGATCATGATTTGGGAAGAAATGCATTGAGAAGCTATAAGGAAAAGATTTGGCCATAGAGTATCATATAATGATGAACAATTATTTTGAAGTAGTGACACCAGGTTCAGATAGGAATTTCTTGGAAAAGAATGATGAGGTAGGAAATATTTGAAAGTATAAATCCAGAAGGCATGTTTAGGTATGATTTTTTGGGGGGGGGGCGGGGGGGGGGGGGGGACAAATGTTGAAATAAGGGAGATCTCCGAGAATTAAATAAAGTGGTTTTGGCAGAAAGTTATAGACGGATCAGCATGAAGGATATTATTGAAAGGAGAAAAATGGAGAAGATGTATACAATGCTCACCACAAGTACTGAAGTACCAAATGTTACACTAAAAACAGCCCCTGTCCTTTCCTTTTGTGTTATTCCGCTATGTGTATATGTGTACCCTGTGTGTCTGTGTTCTTCCTGCCTCTGTGTGTTTGCCTGATAAGATAAATTTGGTACAGTTTCTTCCTTCTAATACTAAACTGCATTCACTATGATGAGTAATACTGTTACCCTCAAATCTAATCTGTTTTTATACCCTGTTCTTTACTTTGGAAAGATGTTCAGACATTATTTATTTTGTTATGTTATATCTTAATGCTCATGTGTCAAGTTAATGTTTCTAAGAATTTTCTCAATTTTCATTTATTTACTTATGTCATAATTCCTGCAATACTCGTAAATATGCTTATTTCTATTCTTTTGTAAAGCCTGTATCACTACAAATGTCATCTCTATTATAACGTTCTTTACTGTAATGATGTTTTCTTTATCTTGGTAATTGTATTCTTATGCTGTAAAATTGTAATTGTATAGACACCAGTTCTTCAAGTTAAGTAAATAGTACACATTCATTTTACTGCACACATTTGTCTGTTGGTCATTCTATATGCATAAAACCTCAGAGGTTATATGACTGTGCTAGTGCTTGCATGTGTGTTGATAATTCAGCAAGGGACTGCTTAACAGCATCGCTGGTTCTAAGGATATAGCAAAAAAAAAAAAAATTGTGAGTGCTCAAGTGGTGGTTCATGGACTTGTTACATTACCCTCAAGACTATTCAATTATAATTGTGCACCCGCACATTCATTACAAGTACTACAGTGGGTCTGCACCTTTGGTGGCCCATTACTAACATAATCTCTACGAGGACTACAGTAAGTGTGCAACTTCGGTAGCCGAATACTACCATAAACCCTATAAAGAATACTGTGGATATGCTCTTTGCTGAAACACCAATTCTACCAATATTCTTCAAGACTTCGACTGACTCTGCTTTGGGTCTGCTCTGTCGTAGCCCATTACCAATCTTCATATCTTCATGGCAAGAGTCAGCACTGTGTTTCCGTTGGGAGGGCAACACTACTTCTTGAAGACAGCATGGAGGTCTACTACTTATGTGTGCATTTTCTGTTACTACTCAGACTTTGTGCGTTAAACTGTCATAGACAACTCTTTTGATGAATGATTAGGACTATCTTTAGAGACTGTAGGGACAATTTTTGCTTTATTTACCAACAGTATATTACTAATTGTGTGCATCTGATCTGTTTCATATTGTTAATATAAAAAAAAATTTAACAAATTGTTCTTGGCCGCTGCCGAAAACTGTTTGTATTGTTTTGAGAGGAGCAGTGGGCTATGTAAGTAGCGTTTTGATGTGTTTGTATGTTGGCAGCGCTGTGCAACGCTATTGACTGCATTATATCTCTGACAGAGCTGTGCGCCCTCTGTAAGAGACTCTTTGGCTGGTCGGACTCGCTGTTAGAAGTTAATAGTTAGCAGTGATGGAGGTCGGAAGTGTTAGCGCGAGCGGACGATCCCGACGTGTATCCGTCATGGAGATTTAATATTGGTTGGAAACCGATTGTAAAATGAAGATGGATGTATTTACTATGGTGTGGATAATGAAATTATTGTCGATTATATAATCTTTTGAACTTGTTATCACATGATTAAGGTAAAATCTGTCACATACATTGTTTGCTATGCAACAAAATCTTTCCTTTGCTAACCACATGCCTATTAGTAGTTAGAGCCTACGGTAGTTAGAATCTTTTTATTTAGCTGGCTTTATACTTGGTGTATTCGTTGCAGTTCGTGTCATGAAGATTTTCTGTGCGGTAAGTGACTTACGAAGTGTGTGGGTTGTTGTTAGGATTTCTTCTAATTCAAGGCCGTTCTTTTGTGTTAATTAATACTCAGATTGTGTTGCGTTTGTATATTGTGGTTCGTTATCGAATAGAATAACTGTGAGTTGTATGTGTCAGGAATAATTCTGTAGATGATACAAAATAACAAAGTGACAGTACGTTCAGATTCACTCAACCGTTTTAGAAGGTTCAATTGCATTAAGCAATTTAATTAAAAACTTTGAAGTTGCAACTTCTCAATTACAGCAGTTCAGGTCAAATAAATATTAAGAAGTTTCAACATCGACTGACAACCTGTACCATTATCATCACACAGTTGTTACTCGCAGTGATTAAAATTTGCTGATGTTTGTCAAGAATAGCGGAAAGCGCCTCATGAATTTGAACTTCCATTTGGATTACTCCTAGGACATAGAGAACCGTAAATAACAGTAAGAGGTTACCCAGCGAAGGGAAGAGTCCATGTATTGTTTCGAGTTCTTGCAGTCTGATTTTAATGTAGTTCCTGTTGGTTTCACACTAACGGATTCTTTTGGATATCAGGATACTCATACGGGAATTATCGAAGTGTAACTACTAGAATTGTCAACTACCTTCATAACACCTCATTTTGGGTTGAATATGACTCGAAAAGCGACGTTAATTTGACGTTTCCGTCCGTCTCATGGCGACTTACCGAATGAAGTCTGAAGTGCACTCACAGTTGTGTTGCGTGCCGCATGAATTCTGTAAAACATTGTGGCAGGTGGCAATCATTGCTGAATACAAACATGTGGAAATATCTTCACTGCCCTAGGAAAACTCGTCTTTGTTGCATTTTTTTTATACTTCAATTACCACAATAGCATAATGCTCTTTCTGCTGAAGAACTTGATGCCCGGAAGTCCTTAAATAAGAATTTACGACCTGCGGTAATGCATGAATGGAAACTGACGGTTGGACAAAAGGCTGGAGAGCTCCCTGATATTTGCGTTTCCGATAGGGCCTACGATACGAATCTGGCGTCATATTACGCTTCAGAACCCTTAACTGATTACTAAAGCAAAAGCTGTGATAAGAGGAAATGACTTATAAGCTTCTCAGAAACTTTAGTTTTTTTGTGTTTATTTTTTCACTTCATACTAAAACAAGGACGTTTATATGAGAGGTGGAAATGAAGTATACGCTTCCAAGACATAATGTTTCCTTATGTGCTACTATTGAGTGCAAGAAAGCTCAGCATTTAATTTTTGTGTCTTGGATAGATTTTGATGTCACCTCACATTACCTTCTGAAAAGGTTCCTATTTTCTTGGTATTCAAATAGAGTGAACATTTCAATACTGGTTAATATTCTGAGCACTAGTGACATGATACCCGTTCCAATTGCTCCAAAGCACGTTGGTTACTATAAGAACATGCAGGCAGTGAAGTCCGCTCACCGCAGTCAGAGCCAATGTGATTTCTTTCTGTTTATGGCGAAATGTCTGCTGCAGTGTCCACCGCAGTGGGCACTGCTAATCACTGCACTTGTCGCCAGGCGCGACAACAGTGCACTGTCTCTGCTAACGATATTATGGAGTTGATACAGGGTGTTTCAAAAATGACCGGTATATTTGAAACGGCAATAAAAACTAAACGAGCAGCGATAGAAATACACCGTTTGTTGTAATATCTTGGGACAACAGTACATTTTCAGGCAGACAAACTTTCGAAATTACAGTAGTTACAATTTTCAACAACAGATGGCGCTGCGGTCTGGGAAACTCTATAGTACGATATTTTCCACATATCCACCATGCGTAGCAATAATATGGCGTAGTCTCTGAATGAAATTACCCGAAACCTTTGACAACGTGTCTGGCGGAATGGCTTCACATGTAGATGAGATGTACTGCTTCAGCTGTTCAATTGTTTCTGAATTCTGGCGGTACACCTGGTCTTTCAAGTGTCCCCACAGAAAGAAGTCACAGGGGTTCATGTCTGGCGAATAGGGAGGCCAATCCACGCCGCCTCCTGTATGTTTCGGATAGCCCAAAGCAATCACACGATCATCGAAATATTCATTCAGGAAATTAAAGACGTCGGCCGTGCGATGTGGCCGGGCACCATCTTGCATAAACCACGAGGTGTTCGCAGTGTCGTCTAAGGCGGTTTGTACCGCCACAAATTCACGAAGAATGTCCAGAATAGCGTGATGCAGTAATCGTTTCGGATCTGAAAAATGGGCCAATGATTCCTTTGGAAGACATGGCGGCCCAGACCAGTACTTTTTGAGGATGCAGGGACGATGGGACTGCAACATGGGGCTTTTCGGTTCCCCATTTGCGCCAGTTCTGTTTATTGACGAGGCCGTCCAGGTAAAAATAAGCTTCGTCAGTAAACCAAATGCTGCCCACATGCATATCGCCGTCATCAATCCTGTGCACTATATCGTTAGCGAATGTCTCTCGTGCAGCAATGTTAGCGGCGCTGAGGGGTTGCCGCGTTTGAATTTTGTATGGATAGAGGTGTAAACTCTGGCGCATGAGACGATACGTGGACGTTGGCGTCATTTGGACCGCAGCTGCAACACGGCGAACGGAAACCCGAGGCCGCTGTTGAATCACCTGCTGCACTAGCTGCGCGTTGCTCTCTGTGGTTGCTGTACGCGGTCGCCCTACCTTTCCAGCACGTTCATCCGTCACGTTCCCAGTCCGTTGAAATTTTTCAAACAGATCCTTTATTGTATCGCTTTTCGGTCCTTTGGTTACATTAAACCTCCGTTGAAAACTTCGTCTTGTTGCAACAACACTGTGTTCTAGGCGGTGGAATTCCAACACCAGAAAAATCCTCTGTTCTAGGGAATAAACCATGTTGTCCACAGCACACTTGCACGTTGTGAACAGCACACGCTTACAGCAGAAAGATGACGTACAGAATGGCGCACCCACAGACTGCGTTGTCTTCTATATCTTTCACACCACTTGCAGCGCCATCCGTTGTTGAAAATTGTAACTACTGTAATTTCGAAAGTTTGTCCGCCTGAAAATGTACTGTTGTCCCATGCATATTGCAACAAACGGTGTATTTCTATCGCTGCTCGTTTAGTTTTTATTGCCGTTTCAAATATACCGGTCATTTTTGAAACACCCTGTACAACTTCCTTACTCAACGTAATATGCAGGATATGGGTTGGGTAGAAAATCAGTTTGTAACTTTCCGTCGGATTAAAATATTCCACCGTGATTTTTAATCCGATTTGTAGTACCCCATTTGTCTTATGTCGTAAGGTTATTTATTTTCCCAATATTGTAACTAGTTTCGTTTTTCATCTCATTAGCTAGTTAAACCTGTGATTTTTCATTTAGTACATTTGTGTTCGTCATTGTAGCAATAAACTGTGTTCAGTTTAAGTGAGGGGGCTGATAACCTCGCCTTTGAACACATACACGTGGTATAGAAGTTGTGCTTTACACCACAAAAGCACCAGTCATAATACATGCTCAGTGGAATCAAGAGACTAGAGTTCGTGTTATCGCATTAATTGAGGACAGAAATTACTGCCCGTCTGAAGCCGATGTGAGGTGCGGAGTACCGAAGAGGACGGCTAGGCGTTGGTGGAAAAAACTATCGAAACAGGCCATAACGGGCCGAAAAGTGGGAGCGAGCGACCCAGTGTATATATTGAGAAGGACGACCTATGTCTGTTCGACGATATACACACCAATCCATTTCTCAGTCGCCGTCAACTGAAAGAGATTTCTCCGTTTTCTGCTAGTGCAAGAGCTGTGAGGAGGAGATAGAAAGATCATGGACTTTTATTCCGAAGAGCTGCTAAGAAGCAACGCTTGACGGAGTATCATAAGATCGACCGTATGGCTTTTCCGGAAGAGCACATCGATTTTGACTGCTGTAGAGTCATATTTTCCGACGCGAAAATAATTTCTACTTTTACCAATGCTCCGGTTCCGGTGAGATATGAGTATGGTAAACTAAACTGTTTTCAATAGAAGTGACTTTACGATATTGAAATGCAGAACAGGTGTAAAATACTTATCTTGTTTTGTCGTTAAATTTGTTTGATACGGCCTTGTTACATACATGGTTGTGTTGAATTTGTCAGCGTTTCTATTAACAAATAAACGCTTTGGATATTGTAGGTGTACCGGCCACGGGGAGAGCGTTTCAGTCCCAAGTATCTCGTGGAAAGGGAGAGAAGTGGACGCTTTTCTGTTGGAGTTCGGGGCTGCATCTCAGCTCGGGGGACAGGGCCCCTATGGCCTGCTGAGGGGAATCTCAACAGAGAGGCGTATGTTAACATTTTAGAACATATAGTGAAGCCAAGCGCTGAGCTGCTGTATCCTCAAGGAGACATCTGTTTCCTCCAGGTATTAACAGCAAGTAGCGTGAAAGCTGTTTCATAGTTCGCAAATACTGATTCACTCTTTTCCTATGGCCTACAATTTATCGAAGAAACCATTACATGCCGTCGTTTGGTAGTCTCTTGATGTTCCCGATATTGTTGTTGCGTTTTGTTCTGGTCATGAAGTCCTGAAAGCAGAGATTCCTCTTCGTCCTCGTAGCCCCTAGCCACACACGTTGCCCGTTGATGAGGATGAAGATGTATATAAAGATTTACCAAATGATTTGCATCTTCGTTCTGTTTATTTTCTCCATTTGCCTTTCTTTGCATCTCGTAATGCTTTCAGATTTTTCATTGTTTCCAGCCATATTGTCCCAGTCGCTGGCTCTTGTATGTAAACTACTGTTGCTTCCAAAAAGTTCTGCGCTTGATTCCTCACAGTTATAGAGATGTACATCACGTACAGCTGATTTTGCATTGCATTTATGTATTAGCTCTTTGATGTTTTTAATTGTTGAAATATATTGGCTATAAATGCTTGCTTAGTTATTAAAATTCCTGTATTCACTTGTACTAAGCTTCTCTTATCGTTAACTAAAGACCACATTAGACGTAGTTGAAGAGTTCGATGTGATTAACTTTTAATACCCAATGCTTTCCCGTATGCGTTGATCTCGTTAGTATTTTTCCTCATTGCCGTCGATTCTGTGGTCTGCTTAATTAGATGTTACTTTGAATCTTCTCTTTCATAATGCGTTCGATGGGCACCTGCATGGTCATTCTTATTTTCTGAATTTTCTACCACAACTACTACTACTACTACTACTACTGCTACTACTACTATTATTATTATTTATTTATTTATTTATAAGCATTGTGTAGACCCATAGGGGATAGCATAAAGGAAACTATGACGAATTACTTTATTTTTCTTGTTCTTCCAAAAGTCTTTCATCATCTCGCGGTGTTTAGTACCACGTTCTTCTGTCCATTCTGTCCTAGATACGTTGGGTATATCCTCTATTACAGTTTCCTAGCGGTGGATTTTATGTCTGAAGACTTTTCGGTCGTCGATGTCTGTGAGTGTGATGGCTGCATTTCTTAGATCAATTTGGACTTGTTTGATCCTGACTTGTACTTTTTAGTTTCTGTAGATACATCAAAATTTTCGTTGTTAGTAGGCTGTCATCTAGTCCCGTGATGTGACCGTAGAATTTCAGTCGTCGTTTGTGGAAATCGGTATATTACTGTGTGTGAGTTTCACTGGCGTAAAGTGTTTCAGGTTTGATAACAGTCGTGTAGTGTAAAATTTTGGTTTTGATTTTCATGCATTTCTTTTTGGAGGCACCCTCGAGTTTTCCATATGCTTTCCGCATTTTGAGTTCGCGTGATTTTGGTGCTAATCATTCTGTATCTGTGGTTTCAATGATATCGCCTAACTATTTAAAGTAGTTGACCTTGTTTATTGTGGCATATTTTGTGATCAAATGTTGAATTTTGATGTGTTTTGTGGCCATGAATTCGGTTTTTGAGAAAGAAATTTGTAGTCCAACCTTCTCGGCACATTCTTTGAGGACTTCCATCTGATAAATTGCTGTTTGTTCATCTCCGGAAAGGATCGATAGATCTTCAGCAATGGCTAGGCATGTGACGTTGATGTTAATGTTGTCTTCCTCGCCTGAAAGGTCTCAAATGTTTCTGTGGCTCACTTACTTTTCCCATTCTTTGACGACTTTATCTAAGACGATGTTGAAGAGTAATGGGGAGAAGGCATCGCCCTCCCAGACGCCAGTCTTGATGGAGAAGAGTTGTGAAATTTCTCCGTTGAATTAGACTTTGAAAGTTGTGTCTGTTAGGGTTTGTTGGATGCGGCGTAGTGTTGTAAGGTCGAGATTGCTTTCTTCGAGTATATTAAAAAGGGATTGTCGGTCGATGAAGTCTTAGGCTTTCCTGAAGTCGACGAATGTGCAGATGGTAGGGAGATTTCTTATGGCTCGCATTTTCAGTGTGGATTTTAGGCTGAAAATTAGTTCGTTGCCAAATCTGTGTGGTCTGAATCCTGCTTGATATTCACCAATTAGGGGTTTGACCTGTTCTTGTGTGTGTTGTAACAGGCACGCGGAGATGACTTGCCGGCCGGGATGGTCGAGCGGTTGTAGGCGCTTCAGTCTGGCACCGCGCGACTGCTACGGTCGCAGGTTCGAATCCTGCCTCTGGCATGGATGTGTGTTATGTCCTTAGGTTAGTTAGGTTTAAGTAGCTCTAAGTTCTAGGGGACTGATGACCTCAGATGTTAAGTCCCATAGTGCTCAGAGCCATTTGAACCATTTGAGATGATTTTTAAGGGACTCAAAGGAGGTAATTTCATCTGTAGTTATTTAAATCAGATTTGTCTCCTTGGATCAGTGTATATTTGCAGTCATCTGGGAAAATTTCACTTCGCCAGATTTCCTGAATGAGCTGTGTGATTTCCTGTAGTGATCGTAGTCAAAGATATTTCAGTAGTTCTGCGATGATTCCGTCTCCTCCTGACGACTTTCCGTAATTGAGTTTTTTTATGTGGTGCTGGATTTCTTCTTATGTCTGTGGATCGGCATCGGGTTTTGTGTATCTTGGGTATGTGTGTGGGAGTCGTTCGGATGGTTCGGGGCAGTTAAGAAGATTGGAAAAGTAGTATGCCAATTCTTCACAATTTTCTTGGTTAGTGAGGTCGAGGTTTCCATTTTGTTTCTTGAATGTCAAATTTTGTGGTGAGTAACCTTTAACTTTGTGACGAGAGGACGCCACTGTCGGATGTTGGGCGCGAACTCCGATCTCCCAGTGCTGCTGCCGCCCCATTTAGGTGCGGAACTAGCTCTCGGCTGACGTTGTGACTACAGACGCCTGAGCGCTGGGTCCCACTATTTACTGAGAGCGTGATGCAGGGCCCTGCGCTCAGACAGCTGGGACCACAACATTGGAAGAGATCGAGTTTAGTGCCCAATGGTGGCGGCATTGGTGTAGACCAGGGCTTCACAACATACGTGCTCGCGGAGCAAGCTGTGAGCAGCAAGGCGCGAGCACGGAGCAGTGCGAGCACGCTACCCCCACTACCGGACCAGAGCGGAGAGTGGGGAGAGTCATGTGAGGCACACAACAGCTGCCGCCAGTCAATGTAAGTCCGCGGCCACCTGAAGGGATATCGCTCACGAATTATACTGCGACAAATGAAACAAATAAAGGAGAATGTACACGTGCCAGATAATTTTATTAGCTTAGTGTATGCCTCTACATTCGTATTAATTTGTGAACTGTTACACAATAAAAAGGTGTGACTGAAGTGTGGGATTCTCGGTTATCTTGTACTTTTTGCCCTTTACAATTGCGTTTATGTTCGGAGTAATTGTTCTTGTGCATTGTAGGCGCAGCGTGCAGTTTAAATTTCGATCAGAAAATGCGTTTCTCAGGCGCGTCTTGTTACATTTCATTGCAGGGAACAGTTGTTCACAAACATACGTGGAACCGAACATTGATATTATTGTAGCCGCCAGTTTGTGCAAACGAGGAAATCTATGCTGAGGGAAGTGTCTGTAGAATTCCAAAATGTTTTTCTTGTTCTGAAATTTGTCTCTGTATTCTCTGTCACACTGCAGGTCAATAATTTCTAGTTGCAGCTCAGGACGAATCTCTTCAATATTCACTGGATATGGAGAGGAGAACAGATCAAAATCACTGTCTAGTGCTGTCAGATCTTGAAATCGTTGATCAAATTCTTCCTTAAGGGCAACTAAACTATGTGAATAACTTTCACAGTTTTTGTGAACATCTTGCATGGATGGTAATTTAGGAAAATGAGCTAGATTTCCTGTTTCCAGCTGACTCACCCAAAGTGTCAATTTCATTTTAAAAGCTCGTATTCGATCTATGAAATGAGTAATTAGCAGATCTTTACCTTGTAGTGAAATGTTCAAAGCATTCAGATGGCTAGTTAAATCTGCTAAGAACGCGAGATCATATTTCCATGAAGGCTCTTTCAATTCAGGAACACACATGTTATTTATTTCCATGAACATATTTATCTCATCTAATAGGCAAAAAAATCGATTTAATAATTCGCCACGACTAAGCCAGCGGACCTCGCTTTAATAAGGCAGGCTACCATACTGGCTTTCTACATCCTCAAGAAAGCTTTTAAATTGCCTGTGTTGCAGCCCATGCTTCCTTATATAATTGGTTGTACGAACAACAACACTCATCACATTTTTTAGAGTGATACTCTTTGCACATAAGTTTTCCTGGTGGATCACACAGTGAACGCCCCTTATTTCATTCGGCACGGTCAGTTTTTGCATTTTCTCCTTCAACAGCGCAACGAAACCTGATTTTTTTCCCTGTCATCGCTGGTGAACCGTCTGTAGACACTGAAACTAAAGAATTCCACGACAATCCTATATTTTCAACACTTACTTCAACACTACTTAAAATATCACCTCCAGCTGCAGTGTTCTTCATGGCTACTACATCGAGGAGCTCCTCCCTCACCTGAAGATATCTATTAACACCTCTAATAAATATGGCAAGCTGTCTGTTCCAGTGATATCAACACTTTCGTCCAGAGCTAGAGAATACCCCATAAAATCTTTACAGATATTTGCAAGCTGACTCTGGACGTCGTCTGCCATGTCCTGTATGCGACGCATAATGGTCATGTTAGATAATGGCACAATCAGGAACTGTTAAATTTGAGATGGACACAAATGTTCCGCTGCAACTACCAAATATTCTTTTATTAAATCGCCATCAGTGAAGGGGCGCAGGGATTTTGCTAAAAGCAAAGCAATTTTGTAACTCACTCTGAGAGCTGCCTCAGTTGATTTTTCTTCGTCGTCCAGATCTTCTTCGGATAGCTTCCTTTTAAGTTTAATAACTTCTTGTGCACGATCTGGTCCATCACATTTTCCACTTCCGTAGTCTTTCGCGTGGTACGACATATAATGTCGCTGCAAATTAAATTTCCTAAAAGAATTCAGCGTTTTGTGACGTACTAAACATTTTGCAACTTCATCTTTTTCTGTAAACAGATAAAATTCCTCCCAATGGGGGTTGAACTACGAAAGAATGGTTGGGGTTTCACAACGGCGACTTGAGATGATTCTTAACCAGCGAAGTTACTGTTATAGCTGATCGTAGTACTTTAGACGTTACACAGTCGGTGCGAATTCAATAGGCACGCTGCGACCCTATTCAAACGTGCGCGCGCATTTCCCCTCCCTCCCCTCCCTCCCTACTCCGCGACCTTGCACCTGCTCGCGAGCATGTGCCTGAGCAGACGCGAGTACTCGCGCTCAAAACCGGCCAGTTGTTAAGCCCTGGTGTAGACCGACTGGAGTTCGCTCCCAGCATCTGGCATAAGATGCTCTCTCCACTGAAGACAACATATAGTCATTCTTGTCTCCGTTCGACTCTTTCAAACCAGTGTAACCCCTCCCCCTCCTCCTCCCACCCTGGCGGCAACTGGAGTGGGGCGAATTCTCCCACGCAACGCATCGTAAAGAGGGCGAGTGGCGTATTGCGATGGACTTTCTCAGTCATCGAGCACCTTTTGTTACATTTCGGCTATGTTTTTTGCAGGCCCTGGAGGAGAGTAAGCTCACGCTTGAACAAATCCTATACGTCTTCTATTGGCGATGATCTTGCTGGCCGTGTGAGTAGCTGTACACCCTGTACACAATGAAGAGCACTTCACGTCAAGACAGACGTGTATGGACGTGCATCGTCCTACTGAAAAAGCACATCGCTATCTTACCTGTCGAAGATATGTCAGCAGCGCAAGGATAGCAAGCTGTGCAACGCAGTGGGCATCGGTTACCTCACCTGCAGAAGCACCAAATGTGACCGCGAGTTCCAACTGAAGACCCCGTCCGCTTCCCCCCCCCCCCCCCCTCCCAGCCATTCCTCCCACTCCACAAATCATGACGCCTGGTTGCGGACGTCTCTGTCATGGTCGAATACACTCCCTAACAAGCTGCTCACCAGGTCTACACCGTACACGCTTACGTCCACCACTGCATACAGACAGAATCTATTCTCATCACTGTAGACAACACAGCGCCACTCCACTTTCCAGTCGACTCTTACAACATCAGAGAAGTCGTGTTTGACTATGTGGTGGTATCCAGTGGTATCCAAAGGCACGTATAACCATAGTGCCGCCGCAAACAGACTGGTCCAAGTGTAATACCATAGCTGTAATGCTGTACGGATTTATTTAGCCTTTTGCTTTGGTTTAATGTTATAACATTGAGTATCTGTAAATGTGTTTGAGTCGATAACACAAAATTATATACTTTGATGTCGTGGCTCCATTCTATGCAATGTAGTGTATCTTTCATTTAAATTCTTTGTCCCATTTGGAGGGAACAAAACTTACTGTATATAATTGTAAATTCCGTGTGAATAATTTTTTATAGAAATGTCAATATGTGCAAATGTTCAGTTTTATTTAATGCGTTTGGTTGCTGTTATGTAAACTGCTGGTCCTCACTTAGGGTTCTTAGTTATCTTATACATAAAAGGTGTTGTGGTTCCCCTCGGGAACGGAACTGTGTAGCGTGCGCAAATTGTGGTTGGCCTAGGTAGAAAAGGTGGAACAAGAGTCAGTCAGGGACGAGCTACCAAACTGTGCACTGCCATGTAAAAGTTGTATATTGTGCTGGTTCCGAGAGAGGCTTTTTCTGCCACTGTCCAACGCCTCGGATGGATGGATAAATAGCTGGAACTATTCTGGAATTGGTATCCATCATCGCCACCAAGAAGGGACAGAGTCCAGCAATTCTGCCTGCAAATCCACCTACCAAAGTGCAGTTGCCACCACATTGCGCAATCACTGTAACGGAATACTATAATAATGTACAGTGGAAGATCAGATTATTGGATGTTTTAGTGTGCACAAATATAAGGTAACTTATAACTGAATTCATGTACCTACCTTGATTTTTTCCTTATTACAACACCTCTCAGGTTCCTCTCCATTTGAACTATGATTACCGAGTGTCCTAGTTTGTGGGAAAAAAAGAAAGCCTCAAAACATTAAATAATGTTGTTTGATCTTTGGTGAGAAGAGAGGGTTGGGTTGTTTTGGGGGAAGAGACTAAACAGCGAGGTCATCGGTCTCAACGGATTAGGGAAGGACGCGTAGGGAAGGATGGGGAAGGAAGGCGGCGGTGCCCTTTCAAAGGAACCATCCCGGCATTTGCCTGGAGCGAGTTAGGGAAATCACGGAAAACCTAAATCAGGATGGCCGGACGCGGGATTGAACCGTCGTCCTCGCGAATTCGAGTCCAGTGTGCTAACCACTGCGCCGCCTCGCTCGATGGTAAGAAGAGAGTATTCAGATTTACTGTGGATTTAGTGAAATTGTGAGAGGTAGTAAATATAGTCTTGTGAAAGCCTCCCAGTAATGGAAACAGTCTAATTTAAAGTTTTCTGGAAGTGTCAAAGTCACCTATTTAATCATTTGCTTGAAAGTAGAAGACTGTGGTAATAAAGACAATTTGCTGTTTCTTTTAAAGATTAAAAGTTCTTAAGACTGAGGCTTATAATATTTTTCTTAGTTAACGATGATAGCGCTGCCTGTAGTAAATTTTAAAAGGTGAGTTAGTTTCTCGTTAATTTGTCAACATTGTGTCTCACTGCAGTAAAAGTTGTGAATTGCAGTTATGGAAAATTGGATTCCTGCCAAGCACTTGTTTCTTTTGGGTATTGAAAGTGCATATTATTAGTGTAATAAGGACCACAGATTATCCTTTACCACTATTTATGAAAACAATAATTTCTTCATTCAGAAGACAGTCAGAAGTAACCTGTTAGTGTATTCCAATTAATTTTAATTTTAAATAGTAAAGTATTATCTGAGAGAGACGTAACCTGTGACCCGTTCATAATTTTGCAGTGAACAACATTTATAATTCTATGTCAAATAGGAAAGTGTTTGAAAAATAATACTTAACCTATGTCCTATTTATGATTCTGCAGTGAATATTAATAGTAATGTTATAAAGACCATTTGGTTTGAATAAGCCCTGAAACTAATAGTGTGTTTCGTTATCTGTTATAATTTTGCAAATAGTTTGTGCTGCTCTAGCTGTTAGCTTCAATCTTACCGTAAACATGTGTCAGAGTTCATTGGACTCGTGTGTGGCAAAGTATAGGTTGTGTTTGTCCGTTAAAGTTACTCATACCTACTTTTTAAACAAGAACGTTAATCTTTCTCTTGCCTAATTACGCTGGCGACCGTTTTCCTTATTCTTTAAACAGTATAGCTAGGTAAAACATTATTTGTTACTGTTCAAATATTTACGTAATTCTGACTTTCATTTCCAATAAGCCACCCCCGTTAGGTACAACACGGTCAACATAACAAAATTCCTCTCAGAGGGTAACACTGCTCTGTTGCTCTATACTATAATTACTTGAACAAGAAAATTTCATAATACGAACTGCCTTCAGCTTTCAGGTTGTGGTACAGTAGTGGCAGACGGTAGTGTTATACATGGCTTTTCCGTGACAGGACTACTTTGTTCTGTTGGGGCATAGTACGTAATAAACCAAACTTGGTATTTTATTGTACAAGCTACGTAAATGCTGGTGCAGTGTTATACAAGTGCTCCTTGGTAACACATCAGGAGCATCATGTGCTCAGATTTCTTCCCTGGATAATGTTCCTTCGGCCACTGCTGCTCTCACATTGCGTCGATCTTGATTTGCGAATCTACTAGACGGACGGCCAGAACTTGGTTTTCGGGCTTGGAATGTTCCGCAGACCGCTACTGAAAGCAGCGATACACGACCGGTACACTGTGCCCAACATGTGCAACAACCCGTTGATACTTCCATCTAGCTTCCTGCAGGCCCATTATGTGACCTTCTTCAAGTGGTTGACGTCCTTCAACAGTATTACATATTTGTCAGCAGGTTGGCTTTATACCCTACAAACAATGCTGCATACTTTGTGCAACTCTATGCCGGTACAGTCAAATCAGAGGGGTTATAGGCAGACCTCCAGAGCGTCGTCTGACTGCCGGTGACATCGCCAAATGAAACAGTGGCACTGCAATCTGTCGGTATGCATATACAGGGTTATTACAAATGATTGAAGTGATTTCTCAGCTCTACAATAACTTTATTATTTGAGATATTTTCACAATGCTTTGCACACACATAAAAAAACTCAAAAAGGTTTTTTAGGCATTCACAAATGTTCCGTATGTGCCCCTTTAGTGATTCGGCAGACATCAAGCCGATAATCAAGTTCCTCCCACACTCGGCGCAGCATGTCCCCATCAATGAGTTCGAAAGCATCGTTGATACGAGCTCGCAGTTCTGGCATGTTTCTTGGTAGAGGAGGTTTAAATAATGAATCTTTCACATAACCCCACAGAAAGAAATCGCATGGGGTTAAGTCGGGAGAGCGTGGAGGCCATGACATGTATTGCTGATCATGATCTCCACCACGGCCGATCCATCGGTTTTCCAATCTCCTGCTTAAGAAATGCCGAATATCATGATGGAAGTGCGGTGGAGCACCATCCTATTGAAAGATGAAGTCGGCGCTGTCGGTCTC
This sequence comes from Schistocerca nitens, assembly GCF_023898315.1. Lineage (NCBI taxonomy): Eukaryota > Metazoa > Arthropoda > Insecta > Orthoptera > Acrididae > Schistocerca > Schistocerca nitens. Next base: position 120,914,790 of record NC_064622.1, on the reverse strand, counting down.
CAGTTGTGGCATGAGCCAATTTTCCAGCATGTCTAGATACACGTGTCCTGTAACGTTTTTTTCGCAGAAGAAAAAGGGGCCGTAAACTTTAAACCGTGAGATTGCACAAAACACGTTAACTTTTGGTGGATTGCGAATTTGCTGCACGAATGCGTGAGGATTCTCTACCGCCCAGATTCGCACATTGTGTCTGTTCACTTGACCATTAAGAAAAAATGTTGCTTCATCACTGAAAACAAGTTTCGCACTGAACGCATCCTCTTCCATGAGCTGTTGCAACCGCGCCGAAAATTCAAAGCGTTTGACTTTGTCATGGGGTGTCAGGGCTTGTAACAATTGTAAACGGTAAGGCTTCTGCTTTAGCCTTTTCCGTAAGATTTTCCAAACCGTCGGCTGTGGTACGTTTAGCTCCCTGCTTGCTTTAATCGTCGACTTCCGCGGGCTACGCGTGAAACTTGCCCGCACGCGTTCAACCGTTTCTTCGCTCACTGCAGGCCGACCCGTTGATTTTCCCTTACAGAGGCATCCAGAAGCTTTAAACTGCGCATACCATCGCTGAATGGAGTTAGCAGTTGGTGGATCTTTGTTGAACTTCGTCCTGAAGTGTCGTTGCACTGTTATGACTGACTGATGAGTGCATTTCAAGCACGACATACGCTCTCTCGGCTCCTGTCGCCATTTTGTCTCACTGCGCTCTAGAGCGCTCTGGTGGCAGAAATCTGAAGTGCGGCTTCAGCCGAACAAAACTTTATGAGTTTTTCTACGTATCTGTAGTGTGTCGTGACCATATGTCAATGAATGGAGCTACAGTGAATTTATGAAATCGCTTCAATCATTTGTAATAGCCCTGTATTATGCTCTGGAGCCATTTCACACAGTAATTGAAAGAAAGGAAGGAAGAGTGTGTTTAACGTCCCGTCGACATCTATATCATTAGAGACGGAACACTATGTGATTCCAGTGTGCTAACCACAGTATTTAGGGGTGTTGCCTTTTTTTTCGGCAGTTATATGCGCTTATGACAGTACAACGATGACGTCTGGTATCTTCACATCTTTGTACATCTTTTCCGTTCAAAATTAGATTCGTCTGTTACAGCTTCCTCGAAAAACATCACAAACTCTGGGTGAGTGACGTTTCGTACTCCTCACTACCTAAGGTAACAGGTTCATTCACGAAACTGTCATCAATTTATCTACCGTTACATGTGTCAATGGCCTTTGAAAGGGTTCTAGAATAACATAAAGCTGAAGGAAAGCGATAACTGGAATTGAATTATCACTATTTAAACAAAGTGAATCATTATGTGCAGCTGATTAACATTTATACTTAAGCACATCTGACTATTGTTGAACACAGAAGCACAGTTGACTCAGATTTACTACAAAAGCAGATCTGACATTTTAGGCACATGCGAATGAAGTTTAATATTCAGACGCAACCGACCCTTTAGTCAATATACAAGCTACAAGGACTGAAGATGAACATAAATATGACATTTAAACGCAACGAAATTAATTTACTGTTATTTAAACAAATACAGATGCATTACGTCTGGAACAGCAAAAAGACACCACACTATCTGCTCTGTTCTTCTGAATTCAAAGGCACTTAACATACATTAATAGCTCTTTGGAGTTAGCGGACAAATTTCCACCTATCTGCCAACAAGACTGCAGTCCGGTTCGTACCAGAACGTAAAGCCAAAAGAAAGCGATGAGGAGGTACGTCTTATAACCAGTAATCGTGCAAGAACTAATTTGGTGTCAACTTTGTTGTTACCAATACATTCACATCTTCTAGTGCGAATTATCTCGTATTTACTGGGCGCAATAAAAACGGAATATTCAGACAGAAGGTCTTTTACAACAAAAATAATCGAAGCAGACGGCTCAGGCGGCACGACCTTCAATACAGGTTAATAAAACGCGAGAGGAGAAAAATACGACAGCATAATTTTCACACAGGAAATTTTATGCTTTCATTATTTTTAACAAAAGACGTAGGTGTTCTTCACAGTTTGAAAGTTATTTTCCTCAAAGACAAAGCATTCAGAAAGAAGGGAAACCTCTAACCAAAACCCTAAAACGGTTTATCATTTCCGCATTCAAAATAAGGAATTAAACAATACATAATGTATAAGGAATGTCCTTCGAGGAATGGTCAGTAATCATGGATATGACAGGATCGATCATTGCAAGCATAAACGTCCAATGGACATTGGCTCAAAAAAGCATTCCATCTTCGATTCTTTGAAATGCCTCTTCCACTGCAAGCACTTTGCTTTTCATATTTTAAGAGGTGGTAGCATGGAACAAAAAAACAAAAAAGTCCAGTAAACGTGGGCTCTGACTTAACCACTGAGTGACGTGCTAAATCTCGAAATTACCAAGAATTTTCTCTACAGGAAGTTACGAGTACGCAATGCATTTCAACGTAACAAATTCCCGAATAGTTAGGAAACACGAGCCGTCGAAGAAACGTAACAGCAAGTGAGGTGAAACAAGATAACATGGCAGTAAACTCTAACGACTTGGCTCTTTAATTCCGGAGACATGACATGGATGGGAACATATCATAACGGAACACTGTAAGACAAGGCATTCATGTAATAAATAAGCAAGACAATATTAAAACTACATGGCTGGCTGCGAACCACGTGAACTTTGAATGAGCTGCATTCATTATGTACTAACTATTTATTTCATGCATAAATTTTCTATCTAATATGAGTGATTAAACTGAGTGGAGATATGTAATGGGCAAAGTCATACAAATATAAATCTCGCTCACTCGTGCAAGCAATGTACCACCCAGATTCTCCAACACCGGTGGCGAGATCTATTACAGGTAGCTTCTCCGACCCCAGTGTCTCCACGAATCTGTGCCAGCAGCATTTGGTTCTCTGTTTCTGCTCTAAGTCCCTTACCTAATAGTCCACGATGCCCCACGTGGCTAGTAGCCATAACTTGTACTTGGCATGAATGCCTTGTGTCTTACTAAAGCACAGCTGACGTGATTATTACTGCCTTACGGATTCTGATGAATCTTGTGTATTTTACTGCCTGTGCAACAGCAAATGTATCAGCCAGAAATATGGAACCATTGGCCAGTAGTTGATAATTTATGTCTCCTAAAGTTTGCGAACAGAATAAAACGCACCCTTTACGATTTTCCGTGTACAGATCTGTAAATAGAGGGTACTGTGGGTATAAGTGTAACCTATCTGCTAAATAACTAGTGCGCTCGGTAACCTACGCTACGTAACCAAACGGTAAGTTAATCTTGGGAATCTTCAAAAGTCGTTGTGAAGATTTAAAGCAAGGGTATCGATGTTACGTCACATCAGTAGGGAGTGTTTATTTTCAAGAACGTAACTGAACTGTCTTACTGCCGTATTTCCATACAAGTGTAACCTATCTGCCAAATAACTAGTGCGCTCGGTCCAATAACACTTTGTAATTAAAACAGTCAGTAAGACGAGCTACTCCGAACTTTGAGTCTCTTTAATGTTAAGACCACAGAGAGACGATACCGTCGGAAACCTGACAGGTCAATAAAGGAGGATGGATACTACGGAGAGAGCTTAGTTTTGTTCCATAAAAACACGGGAGAACTGCCGGATGTCAGTAACGATATTTCGGCGCAGAGTCCTCAGGCCATCTTCAGGTGAGTACCACTGGAGTAGTACTTGCGAGTAAGCGCTGAGCTCCGCTACTTAAAGCCGTACTGTGGTGACATTGCGCATGCGCTGCTCAGCGTGCGCGTTCATTACAACACCGTGCGCTGCGCCACGCGCCCTCCACGGTGAAAGCTTGGCGTATCGATATCAGGTCGATTTTCATCTTTAAGCATATAACTACGTCTACGAAGTTTCTCTATAACAAGATTCCAAGCAGAGTTTAGCTGATAACCGCTATCACGATTGATGAGAGTCTCGTTGTCAGACAATCTTATTTCCACAGATTCATTGATAATCGAGCTCCAAAAGTTTGATGTATGGACCAAAATTTTTGTGTCGTTGTAATTCATGGAGTGTTCTGTGGAAACACAATGTTCGCCAATTGCGGACTTGGTGGGTTGGAGTAGGCGAGTATGCCGTTGGCGTTCCCTAATGCGTTCCTGCACAGTTCGTGTTGTTTGCCCTATATATGACTTGCCGCATTCACACGAAATCTTGTAAACACCTGATTTACGCAGGCCCAGGTCGTCTTTAACGGATCCCACCAGTGATGAAATTTTGGAAGGAGGCCGAAAGATGACTCTCACTTGACACTTTCTCAATATTTTGCCTATCTGTGAAGAAATATTCCCAATAAATGGTAGATAAGCAGTCGACCTGAAGGCCTCTTCTTCTTCCTTGTTCCGTCGTTTGTAGGTCTGCATCACTCTGTTCACTTGCGTAGTTGAAAAGCCATTCTTCAGAAATACTTTTTTCAGGTGTTCCAGTTCCGCTTGAAGACTGTCGGCGTCAGAGATAGTATGGGCACGGTGGACCAAGGTTTGGAGAACGCCCATTGTTTGTGCTGGATGGTGGCAACCAGTAGCTTGTAGATACAGGTCTGTGTGAGTGGGCTTTCTGTACACCGCAAGACCGCCACGGTCGCAGGTTCGAATCCTGCCTCGGGCATGGATGTTTGTGATGTCCTTAGGTTAGTTAGGTTTAACTAGTTCTAAGTTCTAGGGGACTAATGACCTCAGCAGTTGAGTCCCATAGTGCTCAGAGCCATTTGAACCATTTTTTCTGTACACCGAGTGACCAAGTGTGCCGTCACTCTTAGGTCGCACCACGACGTCTAAAAATGGCAATGCATAAAGATGAAAATCGACCTGATACCGGTACGCCAAACTTTTACCGTGGAGGGAGCGGGGCGCAGCGCACGGAGTTGTTATGAACGCGCACGCTGAGCAGCGCATGCGCAATGTCACCTCAGTATGGCTTTAAATAGCGGAGCTCAGCGCGTACTCACCTGAAGATGGCCAGAAGACTGTGCGCCGAAATGTCGTGGCAGGACGTTACTGACATCCGGCAGTTCTTCCGTGTTTTTATGGAACAATCAGTACGCCGGGAAAGCTTTAAACATCACAGCTTAGTTTTCTTTATTATAAAGGTTAAGCCTAATGGCAGATTGTATTATACATATGGAAATTGTCATTCTACTTAAGGTTGTTAATAACAATGGTCCTTATTGAACATTCTGCAGTATAGTAAATGTTTTTACTTTAACTTCGTTTCTTTAAAGAGAATTTCATCTTCTATAGTTTTAAAAAGATTGCCTCAGTGGTAACACCGGTTCCCGTCAGATCACCGAAGTTAAACACTGTCGGCTTGAGCTAGAACTAGGATGGGTAATCATCCGGTCTTCTGAGCTCTGTTGCTTAACAGGGTGCACTCAGCCCTTGTGAGGCAAACTGAGGAGCTTCTTGATTGAGAAGTAGTGGCACCGGTCTCGTAAACTGACATACGGCCGGGATAGTGGTGTGCTGACCACACGCCCTCCATTTCCGCATCCAGTGACGCCTGTGGGCTGAGGATGACACGGTGGCCGGTCAGTACCGTTGGGCCTTCCAAGGCCTGTTCGGACGACGTTTAGTTTCAATCTTTTTAAAAAGTTGGATAAATGACTGAAACTAGCAAGAGGTTTTTATATTTGTTAAGGTTGCTAATTTATGTGATTTCTTTTGTGCACATATAGCTTCCAGTGAGCTTTAGTACTTTTCTCATGCAGTCTGTGTTCCAAAATGTTAGTGCACTTAGTAAAGTATCAAATGAAATTCATTAAATGTAATGTGCGTCAACATTGATGTAGTAGGACACAGGAGGATAAATTAAGTTAACACGTTTTTAATTATGAAAAGTTTTGTATTTTCGTGATGGTTGGCAGTTTAACGTGATTACATTTGTGTTCACACAATCTGCAGTGAGCTTTAGTAGGTTCTCATGCACTCTGCGTGGCAAAACATCAGTGCACTTTGTAAGGTATCAAATTAAATTCATTAATTGTTATGAGCTTTAACAGTGATGTGATAGAGTACGGTGTAACAGCTCAGCGATTGTATACTTACGTCGGGCTGCTTAGTATCAAATAGAGTGTTTGAAACTATTTCTTTGACTCCCCGTAATCAGCCTGTACGTCGTAATTTTCAAAATCAGTATGTATTCCCAAATCAAATTGAAACAGAAGGGCTATTACATACACCCTCGACCTAGTGACCCACTATCATCAAGCAGAGAACACTGATCTAATTATAAAATTTATATGGAGGAATTCTCATTCCATGATGAAATACAGTGATAAACCAGATCTACTAGCGAGAAATGCAATTAGCTGTGGAAGACATACTGACATATAGCTCCCATACACAGACTACATTCTGAAAATAAAACAACAAACGATTCTTTCGTTGCAAGAAAAACAGAAAGGAAGTCAAAAAAACTAGATGTAAAAGCTATATAAGGCTACTGCGATACAAGACTAAGAGAAATGGTGGAAACTGAACTTAATTCACGAACGGAATTAACGGCTTTAATCTACTTGTAAATGTTAAATACACATACGATTTGTTTTAAAAAGATACCAGTACTAAAATATCACATATCTGTCTATCCACTGATAGTGAGTCAGCCTCACATAGCCGGGATCTTTCGTCTTTTACCCACATAAAAACAACTTGTTCATCTTCTGCAAGTATTGGCATTAGCAACAAGGGGTAATTATGTCACCTTTTACGTTGGCTTTTCAGTATAGTTAATGATGACTCAGTATGGCAGTCTTCAGTGTAAATGTTCATCAGTTCCCCCAAAACCATTGTCACTCTGCTTTAATGAAGTTGCATAGACGGCATGAATGAGACATGGATGGTGAAACAGCAGCGAAAATTACGGGCGCAGTAGCTGATGAGTGCCTGAGGTTGAAGCAATTGTTTTGTCTCATAAGCGCTGTTCTCTGGTTTAAGTAACGTGAATTCAAAAAGGAGCCTGTTCGTGTAACAGGTCCTGTGGGTTTTGAAGACTTCAACGCGGCTTAACAATGGCTCGTTATACAGTTTCTCTCAGATGTAATAAATGGTCATGCTAGCATGACCTATGCTCAAGACCAGGAAACCTGTAAATATCAACGAAAGAAAAAGGTTGAATACTTGTGACCGGGGTTCATCAGCGTAATCATGGATATGAATAGACCAAATTTTTTCTTACTTCGAAAGGAGATCAGTGATGCTATTTACAGAAAGAGAATATATATAGCTTCCCAGATGTTGAAACTCGGTCATTGAGATCTAAGAAGATTGTAGCGAAAGAATGGAGCTACTATAAAGTAAATATCTAGGTGTACAGAATATTGTGCGCATTATGTAATTACCCTTGAATTATTTTAACGTATGGGCCTTGCTGATTTTCCTGCAGTATTGAACTGCAAGTTGAAGTTATTTTTTTTGTTTCACTTACGAAGAGAACGAGATCTCTAAAAGAAGTAGCTTTCAACATTTTCTAGTGTCACCAGCGTTGAAGTCAACGCCCTGTGGATGTGAAAGACTGACTGTAAGAAAAGGGCGTAAAATGAGATTACCCAAAGTTCATCTAGCCTGTTAACAAAGTAGCTTCAACTATGTGGGATTTAGCCAAAAGACAAGACAATGATTATGGAATGTGGCGAATTTGCGATATATGAAGACATAGGGTATTTTTACCAAGTTTTTTTTTTTTTTTTTTAAGAAAAGAAACACTTTTACTTGTGGTGAGGACATTATTTGCACCACCAACGTTGTCCTTCACAAACACCGATGCATTTTGCGAAATGTTCCGTTCCTAACTACGACTGTCATAACTTTTCCTGCCATCTTTCAAGGGCTCATACATAAATACCAATAAAAAGTCGTTAGCGAATTAACTGTGTAGCATAATTTTCGCCAGTTTGAGTGCTGTCACTTGTGTAAAACGTTATTTTCAGGTCTGCGTAGCTATCAGAAGTACTTCAGATGAAAGATGAAACCTGTGACGTGCACATATTGACGTTTGCCGCGTCACAACCGGGCATCGTATTGAGCACTTGTAGTGTGAGTTAAAAACGTGGAGAGGTGCTCTATCCGCAGATTTTTTTCTGTTTCCTGTACGTCTTGTAGTTATAGCGCAGTCGTCCTCTTAAACCCTGCAGGTGCTTAGGAATAAACCTGCATATCCCAGCCCCTGGAAAATGAACTGGAGGGAAACAGTTTTTCATATTGTTACTTCTGAATTCACCAGCAATAAAAATAATCATGTATTCATGTCTTTGACTCCGAAAGAAATGGTCGTCTGACTGTTAAAATGGTCAACTTCGACGACAGTTTCCCCTCCTTGCATGAACAAAATTTCGCTTGTACAGGAGTACTGTGTGAGACACTGTAGGCACTGCGTTTTGTTGCAGTTAAACTTTATTTTCTGAATGTTGCGTCCTGATCTTGCCTACTACCCGACTGGAAAGATAATTTATATTAAATTCAACGACTTTCACAATAACACTAGTGTCGTTTGTAGATACAAATTTTTTGAATCATCTGTCACATTTTGTGACAGACCATTGATATATGTCAAGAAAACCGACGGACGAAAAATAGAACACCGTGGTATCCCTTATTTTTCATGATCTCAATCAGATAAAAATGTCAGCATTATTTGATGACACTGAATGATAACATTCTTCTATTTGCTTCTCAGATATGAAGTGAAATATTTTTAATCTTCTTCCTTAATCGGCTCACACACGACAGCGCACGCTACCAATAAGTTAAAAAAAGCCACGCGAGAAATTTGCGATTTTTCAACAGGTCATTTCTTGGGTTCTGTTGATCGCAGAGATAAGGGGTCAAGTGTGTCACATAGCCTTTGGCCTAGCAAACATTTGTATACCTATCGGAAGAACGGACATAGTGTAGTTATCCAATACTACAGGGGCAAATTTTAACATTTCACATTCCTTCGACATAGGGGAATTGAGCAGACACATTCGCTTCTTTATATTTTAAGTAACAAAATTTTTTTATTATATTAAGATTGATTATTATAAAAACTACTAGATCGATGAGTTCTAAATATTTAATCAGCGGTCTCATCAGTTATTCAGACATACATAATGCGGAACGTACTCTTGGCTGCTACCCTACTGTTATAAAGAGTGCCACTATGAAAACTACAGTTAAAGTAAACGATTCTGCAACATCCATCAAAGATGCAATTGTGATGTAGGCGACTCGGTATAACCGATATATACCATAACTCCAAGGACTTTTATATCTTTGATTTAACTGACCCTGTAATAGTATTAAGGTTGCCCATAGAGGGCACAACTATTACACAGCGGAGTTTGCCGCTTTTATTTAAAATATAAATAAATTTTACACATACTAACTATACAAGGGCGATGTACTTGAGGACAATATTATGGAAATGGAAGAAGATGTAGATGAAGATGAAATGGGAGATACGATACTGCGTGAAGAGTTTGACAGAGCACTGAAAGACCTGAGTCGAAACAAGGCCCCCGGAGTAGACAACATTCCACTGGAACTACTGACGGCCTTGGGAGAGCCAGTCCTGACAATACCATCTGGTGAGCAAGATGTATGAAACAGGCGAAATACCCTCAGACTTCAAGAAGAATATAATAATTCCAATCCCAAAGAAAGCAGGTGTTGACAGATGTGAGAATTACCGAACAATCAGTTTAATAAGCCACAGCTGCAAAATACTAACACGAATTCTTTACAGACGAATGGAAAAACTGGTAGAAGCCGACCTCGGGGAAGATCAGTTTGGATTCCGTAGAAATACTGGAACACGTGAGGCAATACTGACCTTACGACTTATCTTAGAAGAAAGATTAAGGAAAGGCAAACCTACGTTCCTAGCATTTGTAGACTTAGAGAAAGCTTTTGACAATGTTGACTGGAATACTCTCTTTCAAATTCTAAAGGTGGCAGGGGTAAAATACAGGGAGCGAAAGGCTGTTTACAATTTGTACAGAAACCAGATGGCAGTTATAAGAGTCGAGGAGCATGAAAGGACGCAGTGGTTGGGAAGGGAGTAAGACAGGGTTTTAGCCTCTCCCCGATGTTATTCAATCTGTATATTGAGCAAGCAGTAAAGGAAACAAAATAAAAATTCGAAGTAGGTATTAAAATCCATGGAGAAGAAATAAAAACTTTGAGGTTCGTCGATGACATTGTAATTCTGTCAGAGACAGCAAAGGACTTGGAAGAGCAGTTGAACGGAATGGATGGTGTCTTGAAAGGAGGATATAAGATGTACATCAACAAAAGCAAAACGAGGATAATGGAATGTAGTGTAATTAAGTCGGGTGATGTTGAGGGTATTAGATTAGGAAATGAGACACTTAAAGTAGTAAAGGAGTTTTGCTATTTGGGGAGCAAAATAACTGATGATGGTCGAAGTAGAGAGGATATAAAATGTAGACTGGCAATGGCAAGGAAAGCGTTTCTGAAGAAGAGAAATTTGTTAACATCGAGTATAGATTTAAGTGTTAGGAAGTCTTTTCTGAAAGTATTTGTATGGAGTGTAGCCATGTATGGAAGTGAAACATGGACGATAAATAGTTTGGACAAGAAGGGAATAGAAGCTTTCGAAATGTGGTGCTACAGAAGAATGCTGAAGATTAGATGGGTAGATCACATAACTAATGAGGAGGTACTGAATAGGATTGGAGAGAAGAGGAGTTTGTGGCACAACTTGACCAGAAGGGATCGGTTGGTAGGACATGTTCTGAGGCATCAAGGGATCTCCAATTTAGTATTGGAGGGCATCGTGGAGGGTAAAAATCGTAGGGGGAGACCAAGAGATGAGTACACTAAGCAGATTCAGAAGGATGTAGGTTGCAGTAGGTACTGGGAGATGAAGAAGCTTGCACAGGATAGAGTAGCATGGAGAGCTGCATCAAACCAGTCTCAGGACTGAAGACCACAACAACAACAACAACTATCCACACATTTTAAATGAATCACTTTTATGTTATTAGTTTATTTCGTACTTTTATATTTTGACGATAGCGTCATATTATGAATGCTGATTGGCAGTTGTGAAGGGGTGTGAGAGGAAGTAGGCGGAGCCTCTGCATATTTAAGCTCATGCTCAGCACTCATAACCATCAGTTGACTTCGTAGCATCTGAGGAGAGCTCCGCCTAGCATCCTCCAAGCAGGCCATGGGTATAATAAGTTTTATTTTATCTTCTTAAAATTTAGTCGTCATTAGACACTTTTCATTTTACTTTAAGATTGGTCTCTAGTATTTTCTAAAATTAATTCACAGGTCTGATGATGGTTATATAAATATAACCGAAACCGATCACCTATGTCATTGAGACATAAGTGTTCTGATCAAGACTGAACTTTAGTTATAATATAATACTTTATTGATCACTGTTTCAAAAATGTTTACCAAAATTATTAGCTCCTTTGCATCTGGGGTGCGGTGTAGGACAGACCTTAGGTAACCTATAGAAGCATGTTTTGTTAGTGGATGGTTCTTGCAAAAAAACGAAAAAACATGATTTTTGGATATGAAAAGTACTGAAAGTTAACCCTGTTGGGACTTTTTAAATGATTGAGATTGTATGCAAATTTTCGTGTTCTAATAACATTTATTTTTCAAAAGAAAATAGAGACACAAATTATGCTAAACAAGTTGTTGATTGAATACCATGAACAACTAACAGGTGGTTTAAGACCACAACGGACGAGGATTGTGGGTGGCAGAAGTGAGTCAACTACTCAGGCCCTAAAAATGTGAATAACGCAATCTGAATTGATCTGACGCTGAACACACTTTGATTGATCAAATCTATTGTAGGATCACTAGATAGGTGCAGCTGAGAGCAAGTGGTGATTGAGATCTGTACGACCTGACAATGCCAGAGCAGTAGAACGTTACCTTGTTTGCTTCTTGCGGCGATGTAACTCGCAGCTGGCGAGATAGACGTGATGGAGGTGAGACGCGAGGCGGCACATGTGAAGCGATCGCGCCCATGAAAGAAATGCAAAAGTCTCATGGTCTGGCGATCAGGCAGACGGATGGCAATTTACTCTCTACCAGAGACCTGAGATCACGGTAGATTTCAGTGTGTGACACATCCTTTCGCTGGTCGTACCGTATACGAAAAATAGGTGAGAGAGTGACTTGTCCTCTCTCAGTACCAACTGTTGGGATTAATAGCAGATCGTCGAAATTATTACCGTAAGTTTTTAGTATGATACACTCTGGGGGCTTCGAAAGGTTTATCGATGTCATTATCCGTTACTGGTATGCAGAGGATCCAAGTTACCATACTTATGCAGGAAGTTGCAAAAACCAGTTTTAGCCATTTCTGCGCCGTTGGCTCCAATTATCTAAACCTTTAATAATAGCAAATAGCTCAAATTTTAACTGTGCATTCTGTAGATATTCATCTGGAAACACAATTTCCCCATTTTCAAAAATCTGTATCCATTATCAAAATACACCCGAAAAATTATGATTTTTGGCTTGCAAAAGTTCCATTTATGGAGATGTCCCCATCTTTGCTTTCAACTAATGCCAAATCGTTGAAATTTTTGTTATATGTTCTTAAGATAATGTTCTTGGGGGACCATGAAACTTCTTTCGATATCACTTTCCGTTACCGAGGCCATAGGTTCGGAGCTGCCGTAGGCATGCTCATAAAAAATGCACGTAATATGCGGTGTGAGACGTAATTGTAAGTTTTAACTGACTTAGTGAACAAATGGCAAGCGTTGTAGGGTAATCGAAAGGGTTCATAGTTCACAAAACTATGTTTTAAGTCAGCATTTTTTCACAACGGACACTTCATACCCATAGAGATTTGCTCATATTGGTTTGACAAAAAATGTGCTAATAGTTGAATTAATATGCCTGAAATGAACTTGTGAACAGTGCCGAAAATAATATAAATCTGGGAAGACTGAAAATTGAGCAAAATATTTGTAGTAACATTTTTACTGTTTTAAGGTACACAAATGGTTCAAATGGCTCTGAGCACAATGGGACTCAACTGCTGTGGTCATTAGTCCCGTAGAACTTAGAACTACTTAAACCTAACTAACCTAAGCACATCACAAACATCCATGCCCGAGGCCGGATTCGAACCTGCGACCGTAGCAGTCGCACGGTTCCGGACTGCGCGCCTAGAACCGCGAGACCACCGCGGCCGGCTTTTAAGGTACAGTTCATAAGCTTCGCGTTTTCGAGGAATGAAGATCGAAGAGCAGAGTATCCAGAAAAAGTAAGATAGGCAATTCTCTATTAATATTAAATTATGCTTCCGTGTTTGTTATTTATTTGTGTCAAGATTTATGCACTGATGAGCCAGAACATAATGGCCACTGCCAACCGGGAGACTGAATGATATCTAGAAGCGTTGCGGATGCATGACACATTAAGGACAGGATATAACTGGAGCACAAACGAATAGAGAACCATTTACAGCGACGAAACGAGTTAAAAATGCGGGAATTCAATGGCTTAAGCGTCTCTGGCCAAGTGCATATTTATGTAGTCTGTCGGCTGGGAATCTCGCAAACGGAGAAGCTGGTCGTCTGTGGATGTGCTACTGTCGTGAGCATGTATGGAATGCGGTTGAAAAACGGCAATATCACGAAGAGGCAGCCAGGTGTCGGACGTCCGTGCCTCAACAGGGAACCTCGATGTCGGAGGCTTTTCCGCTCTGTAAAGTATGGTAGGCGGCAACCTGTGACAGACATGGCAGCAGAGTATAATCCAGGTGCAGGCATAAATGTTCTGGAGAACACCATTCAGTACACCTTGTAGAACATAAACCCAACAACATCGTTAATCATGATTGCAATATGTAACGGAAAATCGAGATTCGACTATGGATCAATGGAAACGTGTCGCCTGGTCGGATGATTCACGTTTATTTCTACACCAGGTCAATATTCTTGTACGGATAGGCCGTCATCCAGGTGGACGGCTGCTCGAAGCAGGCATCATTCGAGGCATGCAGGCTACTGGGGCTGTATTAGGCTATGGGGGGAAATTCACATCGACTCCCATGGGACCTGTGTCAGTAATCCAAGGAACCAAGATAGCTGCAGACGACGTGAATATTACTGTGGATCACCTTTATCTCTTCATCTCGGTGTCTTACCCAACTGCGGTAGCATCGTCCGACAGGATAACTGTCCATGTCACGAGGTCAGAATTGTGATACAGTGGTTTTAGCTGTGTGGTAGTGAGCTGACACCGATGTCTTGATCTCCGAACACTCCTGATCTGAACTAGATGGAAGATATCTGGGATGTTATCGGGCAGCTTCCCACCCATAAACCTACAGGCCTACAGTAAGTAAACTGTGTGACTTATGCATAAACATCTGGTGGCACATGCCTCTGGAAGACAACCACGGACCTGTCGGTTTCATGCAAGGCACAGTCTGCTGTATTGCATTCCAAAGATGGACCAACACAGTACTGTCCAGGTGATCATAATGTTTTGGATCAACAATGTAAATGCGTCTAAGTACATAAACAAAGTATCGAAACTTTACTGACCTATAAAATTTGTTTTATATAACCAACAGTCCCTTCTGTAGCAGCAAAAAGAAAGGAACCAGGGGAAAAAATCAACAGTCGGATCACAGAAAAGTCGAATATACTCCTCTGTCTCCATCCCGCCTTCCTCAAAAAATAAATTTGGGCATGTGAATATATTCGTCCTTTTCTAGGCAGAATGATAATAGGAGAGAATTAGTGACAGTGGAAGAGAGAGGTGGCAGTGCCAGTGGGAGAGAAATACAGATGGATGGTTCAGATGGTTCAAATGGCCCTGAGCACTATGGGACTTTACATCTGAGTTCATCAGTCGCCTAGACTTAGAACTAATTAAACCTAACTAATCTAAGGACATCACACACATCCATGCCCGAGGCAGGATTCGAACCATCGACCGTAGCAGCAGCACGGTTCCGGACTGAAGCGCCTAGAGCAGATGGATGAAGACAGTAGCAATTGCAGCCAAAGAGAGAGAACATATGGATGATCAGTGTGAGACGATGGTAATGGATGGAGATTGAAGCAGTAGCAGCAAAAGAGGGAGGAGACAGTTTAAATGAAAAATATAATGACTGAATACCTTTCACTGACAGACCGATGAACTTAAACATTTAGATACAGAGGAAGGCGCATTTTGAACAGAATTTTTAAAGATGTGGGTATGGGAAGAAAATACATCCGGAATGTATGAGTTGACGAGATGTAGTGTAGACAGCGACATTGGAAAGAAAGACAAAAGGAGACACTGTAAGTGCAAGAGAAAAAGGCAGTGGGATACTCTGTAATTCAATGGGAGAAAATGTAGACAGTGAGAGAGAGATGTAGACATTGGTAATGAGAGAAAGATGCTACACGAAGAGACAGGGTAAAAGGATTGTGCGTTAATATTTTCTCATGACAAAAATTTTGGTCATAATGGCGGAATAATGGTAAAGGTAGCTGGTTCTCTGTCAGAGTATTTTAAAGAAGAAAATATTTACCTTTCTGTGCTCTGACAAGAGAATTTCTTCTCTGATCTCCTATTTTCCAATTTATGTAAAGGTGCTCCATGTTCTACACAATCAAAAACTTTTTTTTAAATTGAAGAAAAAAACTGCTGCACTCAATCTATCCTCTTATCCGGCTAGTGCCTCACACGCAAAAGAATAAATTTCAATTTCTGTGATAATCTTTTTCTAAAGCGAAATGACGTGTATGACAGCAAATTACGAGTTCTGAGGTACGTAACTACTGTGTTTTACTTTGGATTTTAAAAATCGCTGACAGTAGTGGAGCTGGCGTTTATTATTTGAATTATCTCCTCCTCCCTTTTTATAAAATGGTTTCATTTTTGCCCGTTTCAGTCTGTCTGGGAAATGGCGTCGCCTGAAATACAACGCCTTAGGACAGCACCCTATCTCCCATGGACACGGAACCATTACATCCTCTAAGAGGAATTGAACAGTATCATTTACTTTGCCATGTGTAACATATTTTCATGGGAGCTAGGTTGAAGAATTAGATTCTTAGATAGACCGGTAGATGAAGCTAAGTCTCCAAAACGTATCGCCTGTAACAGCTAGAAATTGCAACTACATGTTCGCTTACTGCTCTTACGATAAAATTGATACAACTTCAACAATTTTTCATTTTTTTCCGTCAAGTTAGGTTTAACACCCTATACTCTCTAGTGTTTTCCACATATTCCTTTCCTCTCCAATTGTGCGTAGAACCTCCTCATTCCTTACCTTATCAGTCCGCCTAATTTTCAACATACGTCTACAGCACCACATCTCAAATGCTTCGATTCTCTTCTGTTCCGGTTTTCCCACAGTCCATGTTTCACTACCATACAATGCTGTACTCCAGACGTACATCCTCAGAAATTTCTTCCTCAAATTAAGGCCGGTATTTGAAGTCCACTAATATCAAATACCGGCCTTAATTTGAGGAAGAAATTTCTGAGGATGTACGTCTGGAGTACAGCATTGTATGGTAGTGAAACATGGACTGTGGGAAAACCGGAACAGAAGAGAATCGAAGCATTTGAGATGTGGTGCTATAGACGAATGTTGAAAATTAGGTGGACTGATAAGGTAAGGAATGAGGAGGTTCTACGCACAATCGGAGAGGAAAGGAATATGTGGAAAACACTGATAACGAGAAGGGACAGGATGATAGGACATCTGCTAAGACATGAGGGAATGACTTCCATGGTACTAGAGGGAGCTGCAGAGGGAAAAAACTGTAGAGGAAGACAGAGATTGGAATACGTCAAGCAAATAATTGAGGACGTAGGTTGCAAGTGCTACTCTGAGATGAAGAGGTTAGCACAGGAAAGGAATTCGTGGCGGGCCGCATCAAACCAGTCAGTAGACTGATGACCAAAAAAAAAAACTACTCCAGGAGTGTCGGTCGAAAGGCTTTTCAGGCAAAATTCGAGGAGTGGTGGCTACATTTGTATAACGTCAGTACTAAACTCGCCGTTTTCCTTAAGCCACGATCCCTTTTGCGCTGAGAACGTATATCGAAGAGGTATTCGCAGCTGCCAACGCCGCATCCCTCCAAAATTTGGACGGTCGGCGGACGCGAAGGTATTGCCACACAAGACCGCACCGCTACAATAACCCAACGGCTGCTGGAGGACGTAAACCGCAATCCGACAGGGAAACTCTCGGCAGGATCCGAACACAGCTGCCACACAAAAGCCGAAGCGGGGGGAGCGGGCAGCCGTGGATGATACACTGGCAGGGGCTGTGAGGCAGGGGAGGGGCGGCTTGTCGGAGGGTGGCGAGGCGTGGGCCAAGGAGGAGGAGCAGCGGGCTCCTTACAGGCGGCGGCACGCAACAGCTGCTGATTTCTGGGGGATGAAAAGAAGCCTCAGAAAGCCCTGGCGTGCGAGGCGAATATTCCTCCGGCCACCGACCCCCGGTACGCGCGTCGGTCTCTCACCCTCTTTTGTGCCAACGCGGTATGCTTCAGTAATTTTTCCTTACAGGTGATTGAAGGTATTCTTATGTAGGAGGTCACTAATATATAATACTCGGAAGCTTCCCCCCCCCCCACCCCCCCACCCCACCCCGCCCCCGCCCCCTCTCCGTTCTCTTAAGAGATTTACTGGTTTCACATACTAGAATCGTCAAGAGCGTAAATCCATTGTTTCAACCTATCTATCTATCCACCTACATAAATAAAAAATCAATTCCCGCGTCTAAGAAACATCATCACCTGAGAACGGCTTCATCGATCTGGTCGATTTTCTTCTTTCATTTCGTTACTGTCAGGATGAGCTTTGTAGCAAAAATTATTAAAGGGAAATCCTACGGAGAAGACAGAAATTGAAATCAGTTGTGAAACATCATAACTTGAGAACGTCCGGACCGATTTGTTTGATTGTGTGTGTGTGTTCGTAATATTGGATAGTGATAATATGTTTTCGTAACAAAAAAATCACTTTGACAGTTACGTGAGAGTATACGAGTACATAATACGTAAATACGAATAGTATGAAGGCGAAACGTTGTCACTGAAAATCTCGGGAAGTTCTTGACTTATTTACTATAATTTTTTACACGACACTCTAATGTACCTTTGTTCGGCCACAGGCTGCATATTTTTGTAATATAATATACGGGGTGAAGAGAAGTTCGCGTACTCGGACTTCGCACGGCGATTTCTCACATAATAGCAACACAAAAATGTCCTGTGCATATTTTCGCAGTAAATGGACGTTAAAAATTTGTAGTCTGGCAACACTGAAATCACATGTAAGGAAACTACGTCGGCCAGAAATTACTACTTGCGGTGTGAAATTGGTGCATTGGCTAGCGTTTTGGGTTTGCACGCAGGAGGTCGAGGGTTCAGCCGAGGAGTATTTGTTTTTATTTTCCAAATGTATTCTGCGTGATACGGTTTCTGGCGTCTTAATAGCGATACAGCGATTTGCGTGGGTCTTCTACAAAACATATTCACTTACTTACTACGAACACAGAAATTGAAGTACAGTCGTTTTCATTGGTCAACTTTTAAAGGAGCATTTGGCACGCGAATAATTTCGCACCGCTGTATCTACTAGATTCCAAACCTGTTTACTGAATACCCTCCCCCAGTGGTCCCATCGGTTATTATAAAATGTCTTTTGACTAGGGCCGCCCGTCGGGTAGACCGTTCGCCGGGTGCAAGTCTTTCGTTTTGACGCCACTTCGGCGACTTGCGCTTCGATGGGGATGAAATTGTGATGATTAGGACAATACCAAATTCCTGAGAGGAGAAAATATCTGACCCAGCCGGGAATCGAACACTGGCCCTTAGGATTTACATTCGGTCTCGCTGACCACTCAGCTACTGGGGGCGAACTTTGGTATTATGAGTAGAAATGTTAGTCTTGTCACATTGTACTTTGGAACATCTTCCATTGCTTTAGGCAAATAGATTGAGAAGAAAGCATAATATTTTCGTGTAGTCAGCCGGTGAGGCAACGAGTAGGGACCCAAATTCCTGTCTCCTAATATTCCGGCAGAGATGTTGATGCCAAAGCGAACTTGATATCCATGATCGCGGATGACGTACGGGTTAATGTCACACCAATGGCGGGCGTAGCGCATATTGAAAACACCCTCAAGAGTGAACGCTGATTCATGCGACCACAGTACAGTGTTTAGAAAGTCGTCGTTGGCATTCTGTTGTTGTTGGAATCATTTACAGAATACGACGGTCTGCAGGATGTAGGTCTTGCGTTAAGGAAAAATGATTGGTGTATGATCTGCAGAATTGCTTCCTCAGTAGCTGAAGTACTGCTAGCCCGCGGACGACCTCTGTCACGCGATAGTGAAAGGAGGAAAGCTAACCTCCAGATCACAAACACAATATTACGTGGATGACATCGACCAGAATATGTAGCAGCATATTCATGAGCGGTAACACTAGCCTGCTTATCAGATGCACCAAGGACCACAAGCATGTCCACATATTCGTCGTATGTGAGTGCCATATTGCTGCCACACTGTTTTAGAATAACACAAAGAAACCCAGCGAAGTACACGTATCGTAGGAAGGCAGCTGCATGTCTCGGAACGCACAGTCGTTGACGTGCTGCACGAGCATGGGATGCATCCCTGCCATTATTCTTTAACGCAACACCCGCGTCCTACAGACGGCCGTCTGCGGACACAGTTCCGTGAATGATTCCAACAACAACAGGAAGCCAACGATGACTTCATAAACATTCTGATATGGTCGGATGAAGCAGCGTTCTCTCGTGAGAGTCTTTTCAATGTGCACAATTCACACCAATGGTATGACTAACCCATACGTCTGCTGCGACCATGAATATAAAGTTCGCTTTGGCATCAGCGTCTGTGCTGAAGTTTTGGGAGACAGGAGTTTTGGTTCCAACTTGTAACCGGTTGACTGCACGAAGGTATCACGCACTCCTCTTAAGCTATTTGCCTGATGCACTAAAATATGTTCCTTCGTGCAACGTGGCAAGAATAATACTTGTTACCAATACATGGGGCCACTGGGGGATCGCATACTGAAAACAGATTTGGAAAGTAGTAGGTGAAGTGTCGAGAAACTATTCGCGTCCACGGCGTGCAAATAGCTTCTTTAAGGGGCTCCGGAACGCCCTATACTTGCAATGTTAAAATAACGCTTATAAATTACATCTTTCCTCACAAAGTATTTGAGGTAGGAAGTTGAACTTTTTACAGATTATTTATTGGAATATGGGCTACAACTTAACACAGGGATTTTACAAAATTTTAGTTCAATTGTAATGAAAATTCACAAATTTTTTTTGCAATTTTTTATTTATGTATTCAAAAATATACAGTTTTTTGGAAAAAGGCTGTGTTAAATTATGCAGAAGGTACTGTGTAACATTTACTGAAAGTTTGAAACAAATATGTTCGGAAGATCCTTAGAAAACATGTAATTAGTATGAGAAAATAAAAGTTTTGTGAATCGAGCGACAAAGATTGGATTAACTTTTTAGTGCATTCCAGGTCCATAGGATGGATTATCTTCATCCTCTGCAAACTCCTCCTCCAGCTTCCTCTTGTTCCTTCTCCTGTTTACTCTTGCTTGTATTTCTAGACTCTTTACAGCCCTGTCTGCAGCCCGAAGGCGTTCCTTGTCTGAAGCAAGCATCGCTCGTACCATGTTAGAACCTATCTTCATTCCCATATTCCTAAATACCTTGCACCTTACAATGTTGCCATCATTGAAAGTCGCAACAGCATCATACACACCAAAGTGAAGTGTTTCTATTCCAACAAATACAGTCTTGGGGATTCTCGACCATATAACACTATTTACACTTTCATTGGGGTTTTGAGTTTTTCCGTGAATACACTTTTTCAACAGTTCAGGTGCTGCTAAGTCTCTGAAAATAGGTTTTATCACCTCCATTATTGCATAAGGCAGACTATACTTATGAGTGTACACTTCACCAGTTAGCAATCCTTTGTTATATTTACACCAACTGTCTTCTTCTTTGGGACACAAGCTATGTTGCGGATTTTCATCGTCTTTATTGTTTACAGTAATAACACATACCTTTGGCTTTCCAACATTTCTCCTTTTCTTAAAAGCCTTCAGAGGATTTCTAATAACTTTACTTTTACTCATTATTATACTTCAACAAAACAGAGACTCAAGAAACAGAATTAATTACGAATATTTTCGAGATAACGACAGAGTAAATAAACATAAAACAATCGACAATCACACCAGCGATATATATTGAACCATCACAGGTTAGCCACAACACATACTTTATCTCACATCACTAAAATGTACCTGATGAACACGGACGTTAATAATAACACCATTTGACAGCAGTTTAACAGCGCCACAGTAGGTCACGCCCATGTAGAACACATTTCAAAAAAAATTTAAAAATAGTTGGTGTCTTCGGAATTGAATAAATTATATATCTATTAAAAGGTAATAGTCTGCAGATTCAGAAAACGCAAAAAAGTAAAAATTGAATTTTTCGTGATTTTGAGCCTTTCCGGAGCCCCTTAAGAGCTAATTAATGGAAACGACTGTACTTCCATTTCTGTGTCCGTAGTAGGTAAAAGCAAATGTTTTGTAGAACATCCACTGTAATTGCGATATGACGATTAAGACACCAGATGCTAAATACAGAAAATATCTTGAAGAGAAACTGGAGCACCTGCCTAATATCATGTAGGGTCCCCGCGAGCACGCGGAAGTAGCGCAAGACGACGTGGCATGGACTCAACTAATGTCTGAAGTAGTGCTGGAGGGAACGGACACCATGAATCCTGCAGGGCTGTCCATAGATCCGTAAGAGTACGAGGGGGCGGAGATCTCTTCTCAACAGCATGTTGCCAGGCATCCAATATATGCCCAATAATGTTCATATCTGGGGAGTTTGGTAGCTAGCGGAAGTGTTTAAATTCAGAAGAGTGTTCCTGGAGACACTGTGTAGCAATTCTGGACGTATAGGGTATCGTAATGTCCTGCTGGAATTACCCAAGTTCGTCGGATTGCACCATGCACATGAATGGATGCAGGTGATCAGACAAAACGTGTCATCCGACACAATCGTATTTCGATGTATCAGGTGACCCATATCACTCCAACTGCACACGCCACACACCATTATATAGCTCGAACAATTCCCTGCTGATATGCAGGGTCCATGGATTCATGACGTTGTCTCCATACCCGTACACGACCATCCGCTCGATACAATTTGAAATGACACACCTCCGACCAGGAGTGTTAATGACTGATCCGCCAATTCACGTACCATATCGATGACAGTCTCTCTCCTATATCTTGATAATACAAAACGAGCTGCCCTTCTTTGAACTTTTCTGATGTCGGTCAGTCCCATCTGATGCGGATCCCATAACGCACAGCAATACTCCAAAAGAGGACTGACACACGTGGTGTAAGCAGTCACTTTAGTAGAAATGTTCCACCTTCCAAGTGTTCTGCCCATGAATGGCAGTCTTCGTTTTGCTTTCCCACCAATATTATCTGTGTGATCTTTCTAATTTAAGTTAATCGTAATTGTAATCCCTAAGTATTTGGTTGAATTTATAGCCTTTAGATTCGTGTAATTTATCGTGTAACCGAAATCAAGCGGATTTCTTTAAGCACTCATGTGGATGACTTCACACTTTTCATTGTTTAGGGTTATTTGCTACCTTCACACTACACAGATGTCTTGTCTAATACGTTTTGCGATAGGTTTTGATCATCTGATGGATTTACATTCACATTACTTCTCTGCAACTCTAACTTATGCCCAGAATTTTCTTGAGGACTGCATCCACAGCCTTACTATAATTATTGAAAGTAGACATTCGCTTTTGGATATTAAAATTTTTACTCATTTCAATAAAGATAATTTTAAACAGCCCAAAGAGAGTGTATACATTCAATAACCACACTTAAGCAATGGCGACGGCTATGCAGAAATACTTTCAAACTTTTTTTCGACCATTCTGCACTCACATAGCACGTAGTAAAACTGAACAACCTAATCTCTGTGCACAAGCACTGACTTCTTTTGTTTTATTACAAGGTCATTTATAGTCATGTATGTCTGAGAGAACAAAATAATTTCGCAGTTTGAGGAGAAAGTTGGTGACTGAAATTTCGTGAACAAAATTCACCGCAGCGAAAAAGACGTTTCTTTCAATGATATCCACCACAACTGCTGTGGCATATCGATGGCACACTCTTCCCTATTTACGATAATACTAAGCGAGCTGTTCTTCCTCGATCTTTTCCAGTTTTCCCTGTCAGTTCCGTTTTGCGAAGATCTGAGAAGTGTAGCAACACTCTAGAAGAGGATGGACGAGCATCTCTTTTATAGATTAATTGCATCTTCTAACTATTCTGCCAATCAAACTCATTCTTTTTAGTTTGCCTTCCCTATAAAATTATCGGTGAAATGGTATCAGTTTAAGTCGTTCGTAATTGTAATCTATAAGTATAATGGAGAAACTGCCAGAAGCCGACCTCGGGGAAGATCAGTTTAGATTCCGTAGAAATGTTGGAACACGTGAGGCAATACTGACCCTACGACCTATCTTAGAAAATAGATTAAGGAAAGGCAAACCTACGTTTCTAGCATCTGTAGACTTAGAGAAAGCTTCTAAAGGTGGCAGGGGTAAAATACAGGGAGCGAAAGGCTATTTACAATTTGTACAGAAACCAGATGGCAGTTATAAGAGTCGAAGGGCACGAAAGGTAAGCTGCGGTTGGGAAGGGAGTGAGACAGGGTTATAGCCTCTCCCCGATGTTATTCAATCTGTATATTGAGCAAGCAGTAAAGGAAACAAAACAAAAATTCGGAGTAGGTATTAAAATCCATGGAGAAGAAATAAAAACTTTGAGGTTGGCCGATGACACTGTAATTGTGTCAGACAGCAAAGGACTTGGAAGAGCAGTTGAACGGAATGGGCAGTGTCTTGAAACAAGGATATAAGATGAACATCAACAAAAGCAAAACCAGGATAATGGAATGTAGTCGAATTAAGTCGGGTGATGCTGAGGGAATTAGATTAGGAAACGAGACACTTAAAGTAGTAAAGGTGTTTTGCTATTTGGGGAGCAAAATAGCTGATGATGGTCGAAGTAGAGAGTATATAAAATGTAGACTGGCAATGGCAAGGAAAGCGTTTCTGAAGAAGAGAAATTTGTTAACACTGAGTATAGATTTAAGTGTCAGGAAGTCGTTTCTGAAAGTATTTGTATGGAGTGTAGCCATGTATCGAAGTGAAACATGGACGATAAATAGTTCGGACAAGAAGAGAATAGAAGCTATCGAAATGTGGTGCTACAGAAGAACGCTGAAGATTAGATGGGTAGATCACATAACTAATGAGGAGCTATTGAATAGAACTGGGGAGGAGAGGAGTTTGTGGTACAAATTGACATGAAGAAGGGATCGGTTGGTAGGAAATGTTCTGAGACATCAAGGGATCACAAATTTAGCAATGGAGGGCAGCGTGGAGGGAAAAAATCGTAGAAACCAAGAGATCAATACACTAAGCAGATTCAGAAGGATGTAGGTTGCAGTAAGTACTGGGAGATGAAGAAGCTTGCCCAGGATAGACTAGCATGGAGACCTGCAATAAACCAGTCTCAGGACTGAAGACCACAACAACAACAACAACAACAAGTATTTAGCGAAATGGACAACTTTGAAATTTTTTATGATTTATTGTGCAATCAAAGTGATATCTGATTCTTTTACAATCATTTGAAGGACCAAAACTTTTTTTTTATTTTTAGGGTTGCACCACGCAGATATCTCGACTAAATAATTTTACTTTACTGTAAACAACGACAGGGCTGCTCAGATTGTCTCCTAAATCGTTTATACGGACGAAGAAAAACAGGTTGTCTCTAACACTTCTTTGGAAAACCCATCTTGACTACATGGCCTCTCATCAGTCACCTGCATCTCAGGAAATCATGAATTAAGTCTGAGACCTGAGTTTCCCCTGGCATATACAATTTTCAGACAACTTACGGGGATGTAACCCTGCAGGCTTTCGTGGCCGTTGTCACTGTAGTTAAAATCTTCTGTGTTATTAGGCCGCGTCATATTTCTACTAAAATGATCGACGTTTCGATGCCTCTGCTGGATTCTTCCTGAGGACGAAGATTTTAACTACAACTACAACTTACGGGAATTCAGCCAGGTAATGTTTACAGCGACCGCCGAAATTTCGGCGTAAGGACATCCCGCCATTTTCAACGCACGAACTGCAACGGGCAGGCGATGTACAAGCAAATTTAAAACCTCGGTTCTTGGAGTAATTGAGGAAATATGACACACACACACTCAACATTAGTGCAATCGAAGAGGTATCGATACTAGCAAGGCTGTAAACAGGGATGGAGCTTGGAATCCTGGTCTCTCCCTTGTCAGAAAGCAGAGGGACAGAATCAATGTTACCTAACCAGCTAGTTCGCAGTCTTTCACTGTAGATACTTCTGACGCTGGTCATATTTGGTGGGACTGGTATTCAGTGTATGTGTGGGTCCGTGTGTGTGTGTGTGTGTGTTCATAATGGCTCTGAGCACTATGGGACTCAACTGCTGAGGTCATTAGTCCCCTAGAACTTAGAACTAGTTAAACCTAACTAACCTAAGGACATCACAAACATCCATGCCCGAGGCAGGATTCGAACCTGCGACCGTAGCGGTCTTGCGGTTCCAGACTGCAGCGCCTTTAACCGCACGGCCACTTCGGCCGGCTGTGTGTGTGTGTGTGTGTGTGTGTGTGTGTGTGTGTGTGTGTGTCTGTGAATCGTTCGTGAATTACTATAAGAACCGAGGTTTTAAATTTGCTTGTACATCGCCTGTCCGTTGCAGTTTGTGCTTTGAAAATGGCGGGATGTACTTCCGCCGAAATTTCGGCGGCCGCTGTAAGCATTTCCTGGCTGAATTCCCATAAGTTGTATGAATTCAGTCGTACAACTCAGATGATATTTCATAGACACGCAGTTCCATTAAAAGTTACTTGTGGGGAGCGGTGTCGATATCATTACTTACTTCGTGTGCGTAGAGGGTTACTTGTGTTTCGCATGAACGACGCTTTCTGAATCTCAGCTAGCTGTGTGTCAATAAGTCATCATCATCAACATCACATTTATCATATTCTTCACTACACTAAGCATAAACTGAATTTTGTTTTGGACTGAAAGTTACACGTGTCAACAAGCACTTCTTGTGGGATGTTCTCGGTCTTCCTCTGCTGGAATTTTTAAAACATTACCTAATGTATGAAGGGCTAACCGTTATTGATTATTGCAAATTCTAGTTCGTAATATTTCTAAGCGATCATTGGGATTTTCGTGCTGTGTTTTGTCGCTTCACACTCACTCTTGTTGATGCTGCAGGTCCTCAGGGTGTTCTTGGCCAGGTATACTTCCGTGCACACGATATGCTAATGTGGCTGTAATCATAGCATTTCGTAAATTTGATTGACGCATCACATAACCTCCTTACTGTGTTACTGGCTACCACAATCAACTTAAAATGGACACATGTGACTTGAAAATAGCTCGGATTTCGGAGACGATATATATTCACGCTCTTATGTTTTTACAATGCAGTTATTTTCTGATTGTGAAAGTTATATTAGCATATGTCAACATTAAAAGTCTATCTACATTACAATGGATGTTTTAAAATTTTATGCAGATGAACTTATTTTACATAAAAAACATTATGATATTTGGGAGATGTTTAGTACCACTGAATTGGTTTACCTGTCAACACTTTTAAAACGCATGTAGCCTTAAATAAAGATTATTTTTTCTCATATGACCCTTTATCGTTTAACATGGGAACTGTTTACTCCTAAAACGTCTACGGTTAAGACATCTTCTTAAGTAAAGACCTAGGAACAGTTCAACATTTATTAGGTGTGATTAGTTTCGTTTCATCTTCAGAATACCTCTGTTTTTACTTAGAAGTTTTCTGGAAAAGTATTGCAAAATACACTTCAATTTGGCCAGACATGTACTGTAGTCGGTACCACCACTCATTAATTCCTGACTATACTACAATATTATAATAAGAAGTAAGTACACTATAAACGTGGTCTAGAGCAGTGTCCTGGGTCCATGGTTTGAATAAAACTTGTCAGTAATTCGTTCGAAGATTTCCAGTATAAAGAGTCACTCTTGTTCTGCCAACGGCCTCGTCAAAGAGGACGGAACAGCTGTCTGATTTTCGGGGCAACGTCTTGCCATATGGAAGAGAAACTGCCCCGATAAAGCGGAATAAAGGTAATGATCACCGCCAAGAAGATGCAGAAGGCTGTGGAAATATTAAAGACATACAGTGTGTACGCATAGGACATGTGACTAGTAAACGAAAAAATTGGAAAAAAATTTCGAATTGGCCCTCATTTCGGATCTCGAGTTGACTGCCAAGGAGACGGAAACTACGAGAAACATTGAATAAGCAACAGAATAGTAGCACTCTGCTAAATGGAGTCGGGAATGTCAGACGTCCGGATGTGGTAGGGAAACTAGAAAATCTGAAAAGCGACGTACAAAGGCTCCATCTAGATGTAGTAAGTTCAATGAAGTGAATTGGAAAACAAAGCTGGAGACGAATATGAGGTAATATCAACAGCAGTGGAATAGAATTCGTCATGGATAGTAGAGGTAGGTCTCATTGTGGGTTAATGAGAACAGTTCAGTAACAGAAATTTATGAAAAAAATAGACAGCAGACAAAAACCAACAACAATAGCTCAGGTGTACATGCCGACGTCAGAAGAAGAAAATTAAAAGTAGGGGGATGTCTATGAGGATATTTAGCGTGTAATTCAGTATGTAAAGAGGGCAAAATTCTAATGATGATGGATGACTGGAACGCTGTGGTAGGAAGGTAATAGAGGACACTTTCGCTGATGAATATGGGCAGGGTAGTAGAAACGAGAGAGGAATAAAACTAATTTTCAGCAACAAATATCAGCAAATAATAGCGAATACACTGGAGGTATGAGGTAACATTCCAGTAGAAGGTATACTTCAAAAAGTTATGGAGACATTGAATGATCCCGTCTGGACTCTACCATTACCAGAAAATCTGAAATCTGCTGTAAGGGATACACGGGAGCAGATATAGACTCGGATCACAATTTCATAATGATCAAGTGTAGTTTAAGTGAGTCATCCAGAAGGATCTAACAGTATGTGCAAAGAACTGCGATACTGAAGTACTGAGGAGTTTGAAACTGAAAAATAATACACTGCAACACAGAATACCGCGAATGCCGTTTAGATGACAAAGAATGCCCAATTCTAAAAGGACAATCACAGAACTTGTATAGATGAATTTAGGTACCAAGAAATTAACTGTTTAGGAAACTTTGGTGACACAAGAACCACTTTAGTTAATCGATGAAAGAAGGAAGTGGCAACTTTTTAAGGAGCAGACAGGATTGCGGCAATTTAAGTTATTTGGAAACTAAATTAAAAGGAATTTCAGCGAGGACAGAGTGAAATGGTCCAACAAAAAATGCGAAGATATCAAAAGAGAAACTGTCTGATTCAGCGTGGAGATAAGTCAAAAAATTTTCTGTGGACACAAAAGGAAAGGCGTGACAGTAAGCTTGGAAGAGGAATTTTACTATTAAATGAAGACGAAGGGGTGGATAAGTGGAAAGAGTACATTAAAGACCCCTAAGATGAGGAGGAACTGTCCGATGACCTAATAGAAGAAGAAACGGGAGTCAATATGAAAAACACAGAAGATCCAGTTCTAGAATCAAAGTTCAACAGAGCTTTGGAAAACCTGACACCAAGTAAAGCGAGACTTGAGACCAAGCAAAGCGAAAATTCCTTCGAAATTTCTAAACTCATTAGAACTAGTAGCAACGAAAGAACCATTCAAGTTAGTTTGTAGAATTTATGAATCTGGAGGCATACTGAGATATGACATGCCGTTCTCTTACTTTAACAACGTCGCCAGTCAGATTAAAGTTCGTATTTTAAGTCGTATTCTTGGCGACTTTTGAAGATGAGGAAATTGTGGACAGAATGTTCTTGAAACTGCATTTGTAACCTGTGGAGAACTAGAACCTGAGGGACCACAGAGAAGGCGACAGAGAACATGGAGAGAGAAGAACTTGGGGCCATAAATGCTGAGGTTACCAGGCTGTGTGTGTGATTCTGGGAAGCGGCACTCAGTGGATCGTACCTGCAGAGGGACTCCTGTTCATAGCGCTCTCCTCCTTCCACTTAGGGTCGAACAGGAGGACACTGGTTCGCGAAAACATTTACCTGGGCCTAACGGCAGTCGATCACAAAGGTAGCCAGTTGGCGGAAAGTGGGTGGAGGATGCCATTTAAGAGAGTCTGCTGTGCACTGAACCTTTGTGCAAATGGTGGGAAAGTCATAAAAGTCCGTGACTTCTCATGTTAGAAGTTACGACAGTAAGGATATGGTGGCTGCTGCACATGTTTAGTGAAGGCAAGGCTGTAACTCCCCGGATGCCGGGAAGGCGCAGGATATTTTAGCAAGCGGTGAAAGACGTACATATTTCACGGATATGACTATCTGGGAAGCTTAACAGCCTTCTATCAGGAAAAGGAAATGGTCAGTCTGGAAAGATTAGAAACCTCCGTAAATTAAGGACAGTGGTGCCATCTAGATGGATTTTTTTCCCAAACATGGGCATGTTTATCTCCCTTGTCTAATATCTTCTTTCTTCAGATAAGAGATACTAGGAGTTGCTGATGGCTTCTCTCAGGATTTGTAAAGTGAAGGGTTGCTCCCCCAGCGCGGAAGCGAGGTGCTGTGTTTGGACTGGCTGCCAGGCCAAACGAACAGTCAAGAGGCGAGATTCAATAAATAGACGATAGTTTGATTGGTTTGTGCAATGTAGGAGCGGTTTCGTCTCTTGTAATTCGGTTCCTATGCCGAGTTATGGCGGAGAGTGCTTGCGATTCTTTTCCTCCTTTGTCTTCTGGTCCTCCCGTAGTGGAGAACTTCAGGTCTTTCCCTAGTGGATGGGATTTATCCTATTTGTAGTCTGTAGCTTGTGGTAGACTAACAGCCAGTGGCACTTTCCAACCACACTGACAGCGGAACTGAATATGATCTCAGACATGTCGTGTGTCACGGAGGTGAACTTACTTGTCCTGAGTCGGTCATCTGAAGTTTGACAATTTCAGCACTCACTGTCGTGTCTGTGAGTCGAATTGGTTTGGCCAGGCCAGTGAACGGGTGCCCCTCACACTGAAATTTGTCGGGATTTCAATGCTCTCATACGGAAGTTTCCCGCGTTCTAATAATTAGAACGTCCGACGGCATAGTTCGCAAATTTTCGTTCTCACGTCTGAACATTATCGCTTACACAGAGCGCCGGTACTCGCCCACAACGCCGCATTTTCTGCAGTCGCCTGAATCAAGGTGAAAGGGTGAAGTACTGCTGCACAGGCGTAAGGTTTTTAAATGATTCCACATCTTCCTGTTCCCAGGTGCATCATATTTTGTGGTACAGTTGGTCGTAGTTGATTCCATTTGAATGGATTTGTACCTCACGGTGGATACATGTACACAAAGTCAGATTGCCTTTTAAAGGGTTTATTTCAGGTGAGAATTTGTGTTGCTTCCACCCCAGTGAATGCTTTACCAGTCCAACACCATCCCTTTCCTCCTTTGTGTTTGTCATTTTTGTGTAAGATTTATAAGCTCATTGTAGTTATAAAAGAATAATGAAACTTGTCATTCGTACTTCCTCAGCCTTTCACAGACTTTATTTTACTGTGGTGGTACATGGGCACACCAGCACTTTAAGGTTCAATCTTATTAAATTCTACGCAATAAAAATTCCTTGAATCAGTTCACTAATTTCAGATATAAAAATTAAGGGTGTAGATCATGACTTGAACGTTATTGAGAAGATAATACTTTTCTGTAATAAGGATAAATACGTTTAGCATCACTGAGGTATATATTTATGATTAAAGCAAGCGACTGCTTGCAATTGCTTCAGACGTTCGGCAAAATATCATCGACACATTTCTGAAAAAGTAGTAAGACTGATAAGTGCCACAATTCTCACAGAATCAAATTACACTTTCATGCATCCACTGCTGACAAGAATAATATACAGACGAGTGGAAAAGGAGATTGAGAATGTTTTAGATAACGACCGGAAAGGCATAGGCGACTGAGGTAGCTCTGACGTTGCGCTTGATAATGAAAGCAAGAATTATGAAAAACCAAGAAACGTTCATAGGTTTGGTCGACGTTGTACAATGATGGTTCAAATAGCACTAAGCACTATGAGACTTAATATCTGAGGTCATCAGTCCCCTAGACTTAGAACTACTTAAACCTAACTAACCTAAGGACATCACACATATCCATACCTGAGGCAGGATTCGAACCTGCGATCGTAGCAGCAACGCAATTCCGGACTGAAGCGCCTAGAACCGCTCGGCCACTGCGGCCGGCTACAATGATGAAAGATGGTCAAATTTTCCAGGGAAACGGAAATAAGTTAGAGGGAACACGCGGAATATTTAATTTGTATAAGAACTAAGAGGCAAATATAAGACTGGACTACAAAGAACGAAGTGCTGCGATTAAAAAGCCTGTAAGACAAGTATACAATCTTTCGTCCATACTATTCCATATATGCATCAATAATCAATGACGGAAACAAAGCAAAAATTCGAAAGTAGGATAAAAATTCAGTGCAAAAACAAATCACTAATAAGATTTGGGGATGACAAGGTAGTCCTCGGTGAAAGTGAAGAAGATTTGCTGGATTTGTTAAATGGAATGCTACTCTACTGAGCACACCCTGCGAATTAGAGTAATTGAAGAAAGGCGACAGCAGTGATAAGTAACACAAATGAAGTAAGCAATAAACTTAACATAAAAATTGGGTACCACAAAGTAGATGAAGTAGGATAAACTATGACAAACGTCATAAGGAGAACTTAAGAAGCAGATTAGCACAGGTAAAGGGGACGTTCCTGGCTAAAAAAAGCCTACTGGTATAAAACATGGGCCTAATTTCAGGAAAAAATATCTGATAATGTACCTTTGGGGCACTGCATTTTACGATAGTGAAGCATGGACTGTGAAGGAGCCGGAAAAGAAAATTTAGCGTTTGAGATCTGAGAGTATAGAAGGCTACTGAAAATTAGGTGAAGCGATAACCTGAGAAAGGAAGCTCTCTGAAGACTTGGAGAGGAGAGGAGCATATGCAAAATAATGGGAACTACCTCTCACAAACAAATCTCGTGGACTGAGTCTTATCAATTAGGACGTTGGAATTGACAGTGTGTGATTTTATCTAAAATAGCAAACATCAGAAACGACGTTTGTGATACCACTGTAATACCGGCAGAACACATTTTCAGTCGCTTGTTTGTTACAAAGTACTTCTGAAGACCAGTTTTGTTCATCAGATATAATTGTCCAAAATATGTTATATATGTATGACGTAACACAACAAAAATTCGTAGAACTGTAGTTTTTGGAGCTATATTCGAGGGACATTCGGTAAGTAATGGAACACATATTTTTTATGAAAGCACGTTAGTTTTATTCAGAATTCCAATACACAATATTATTCCCTACTGTAGAGGACAAGGGGTTTCTTTTAGGAAATATGGTGCGAAATTGTGATTTAGTGTGTTTCAGTGCGCGATGCGCCAGCCTCACGGCAGACGGCGGACGAAGGCTGGCCGCCGCGTTATGCAGGTGACACAGTTTTGCATCGCGCGTCGGTATGTGTGTACGTGCGCGGCAGCCATCAGAACGCAGCATTAGCAGAATTACGTAGGCGCGGGCCGCGTGTGGCGCGGTTGCGTTAGCCAACTCATCGAGAACCTTCTAATAAACACAGCGCCGCATAACCAGTGGATTCAGCAGCGGTATGCACTATTTAAGGGCATCAGTGGTGGGCGTCGGCATTCGGTTTGACCGATTGGGCGTTCGGTCGCTGTTACGTCGTCGTCATCAGTGACGCTGTCCCCGAGAATCGGCCGGCGGAGGGCGTTGCCTGCTGCTGCACCGGCGACTGCCGGCGTCGTGACGAGCTGCAGCGTCTGCAGGAGGCGCGCTGGGTCGGGCCTCGTGCCGCTAACCTCCTACTGCCTGCGCAGCCACTGACCGAGCACGCGGTCGCATTCCCTGGACTGCGCGCATCAGCGCGCATTAGCGCGCATCAGCGTTTCTGCACCACGACACGAGCGGTGGGGCTGAGCTACCGGTAAATGTATTGGAAGAACCAACAATAAAGAGCAATATTGCTAAAAACAGCCACCTTCTTCTACCCAACCACGCCCTGCAACCCCGACCACGTCACCCGCTCCGGTCACCCTATTACAGGTGGTGTCAGAAGTGGGACATTCGATAAGTAATGCAATACATATTTTTATGAAAGCACGTTAGTTTTATTCAGAATTCCAATACACAATATTATTCCCTACTCTCTCAACTACAAAACTCATTTTTAACGCAATTTCTGTTCGACAGGATGGCATTGCGCCACCGTCTCTACTGGTCGACGTCGGAGCTAATGACTTGCTTCCCGCGGAGTGCATTCCCCACAGATGATTCTTCGTTGCTCCTTATGCTCCTCTGTTAGGCGGTGGGGAACCAAGTGTCCAGACACCTTTGAATAACCCAACTAGTAGACGAGTATCAGCACTACCAACTGAGCAGCCAGATCATTGCAGGAGTCGCAGGTATCTGCGCCCGGCCAGTAGGTGGAATATTTGACAGTTCTGCGCGACCTTGTTGTGATGATGACAGGCGCCTCACCAACGACTCACATTGCCTTTGTATTCTGCTAAGTCTCCGTAAACACTCTTCAACGGCCTGCGAATATCTACGATCATCTGGATTTCTATCAAAAGAAACTCAATGACAGTTTCTAATTGGAACACACCTCTGTTACAGACGTCATTTTGAAGGCTACGTGTAGCACCACAACCTGTGAGGACTAGATGAAACTATAGGGGCTGAGGCGGGAATATTCCAGAAAATCCCACAATAAATTTACCATTTTTCAATCTAAAATCGCTGAGAGAGAACAATACGTTGCATTACTTATACAATGCCCCTTGTAGATATCCGTTAAGGTAGAGAGCGTCATTATGAAATAGGCACAGGACTGTTTTCTTGCCTACATTAAATGGAGTATTCAGTTACGTTAAGTCGTAGATAAAGAATGTGGTAGACTGTCGTCAGTCTTAAAATGAAACTATTTGCAAAAGTCTCATGAGTCTCACTCTAGAATATTGCTCATTTGTGTGCGACCCGTAAGAAATAGGATTAACAAGTAAAGTAGGACATGCATTGTACACAAGGGAACAACAAACGTCGCAGATGTGTTTGACTTATGGGAGAGTATCACGGAAATGCTGAGAAACATTAAATGCCAAAAGACTGAAAATAGATGCAAACTATAACGAAAAAGCTGACTGACAATTTAAAGATCCAGTATTGTGCGAGAAATCAACTAATATATTACAGACCCCAACGTATGGCGCCAGTTGGCACCATGAAGGGAATATTACAGTAACTGCAGTGAACAGAGATCAGTTTGTGCACTCACTCTTTCCGAACTACGTATACGAATGAATATCCTCTGCTATGCACTTCATAGTGATA
The DNA here is from genome assembly GCF_023898315.1 of Schistocerca nitens. Taxonomy (NCBI): domain Eukaryota; kingdom Metazoa; phylum Arthropoda; class Insecta; order Orthoptera; family Acrididae; genus Schistocerca; species Schistocerca nitens. The sequence goes on along the minus strand of NC_064622.1, from coordinate 120,880,095 downwards.
TGCAGAGAACTAACGCAGATGTTGTTAACGACAGCTTGTGTCGGAAGCTAATCACTGTGAACCGATTTTGTGCCCATCCTTGAATAACGATCTGTGGTCTCAATACCTTCCGAATATTCATGGTGCACTCTACAGCGTAAGGTGAATTAAGCGATGTAGCATAATGACAGATGCACAGGATTCGAACTGGGAAGGACGGGGTTCAAATCATCGTTCACTCATGATGATTTAGCATGAAGAATTTTAAAGAAGCTGCTATAAATGGTCGGCATATCCGAACATGATTTGGCATGACTCCGCAGTTACTCATCCTATTTAATTCCCGGTTAAGTTTCTCCCTTCCGATTACATCATCGTGTTTCGCATCATGCTGTTTTGTAGTAAAGTCTTGAAATACACGGTGAACGTTAGTAAAACCGACAAACTGCAGGGACAGATTCCTGACTGGAATTGGAGGTTCAAATGGCTCTTAGCATTATGGGACTTAACATCTGAGGTCATCAGTCCCCTAGACTTAGAACTACTTAGACCTCACCAACCTAAGGACATCACACACATCCACGTCCGAGGCAGGATTCGAACTTGCGACCGTAGCAGCAGCGCGGTTCCGGACTGAAGCGCCTAGAACCGCTCGACCAAGATTCTTGTGAACATGTGTCCAGAAATGCATCGTTGCCGCGGTAGGTGGCCTTGACGAATGACAGTTCCTCTGACCACGTGACATGTGTTCCTTGAGTGTTGCAGGCTGTGTGATTGACGCAGCGTGCTGTAAGCTGCACAATGGTCCGGTATTCATGTCGGGAACAAGGCGAGATGGTATTCGCGTACGGCCAAGCAGATGGAAACAGCTGAGAGGCACAACGGCTGTACCAAAGTCATTCAGACACACGAACGTGAATGTAGGCGATACGCTGTGCGTACACCGCATTTGGAGTTCCGGACTCTACAGGATATGCGCCCTATCGACCATTTCCATCTGCTTAGCCATACACATACACCATCTCGACTTGTTCCCGACATGAATACCGGACCACTCTGCTGTTAACAGTACGCTACATCCATCATACAGCCTACAATACGCAAGAAACATGCACCACGTGATCAGAGGAATTGTCATTCTTCAGCGTCATCTACCGTGGCAACGACGCATTTCCGGACACATGTTCATAGTACCTTTTTTCCTCCACTTTCTGTCAGGAATCCGTTCTTGCACCTTGTCGGCTATATTAATGGTCACCCTCTATAGGCTGTCCCAGAAATGTTGCGACAAATTTCGAGGAATTTTGGACGGTGCCTTGGAGAACAATTCTAGGATAGGAACCCATGTCCGGAAATATCATCCAGCGACGCTACAGCGTGTTGTAGTAACAGGCGCTGGCGCCTGACTTTAGGCTACCCGTTCGGTGGAATAAAACGGGGGCTCTGTACGCTGACGGGCCATAGGAGGAACACCTCGGAATGTTGTCTGTAATTCACTGATCGCGACTCATTGCCACGACCACCAGTGGAGAAAATGGGATTAGGTGCGGCATAGAAAGGCTTAGTCTCCTATGAATGCGATGCTCTGTTGCTTCGGCGGATGATGGTTTCGTACGGTCCGCAGCTCGTGGTCGTGGGGTAGCGTTCTCGATTCCCGCGCCCGGCTTCCCGGGTTCGATTCCCGGCGGGGTCAGGGATTTTCTCTGCCTCGTGATGACTGGGTGTTGTGTGATGTCCTTAGGTTAGTTAGGTTCAAGTAGTTCTAAGTTCTAGGGGACTGATGACCATAGATGTTCAGTCCCATAGTGCTCAGAGCCATTTGAACCATTTTTTTGGTTTCGTACACGGCTTTCCATCCGAAGCATATTTTTCTCCAGTGATTTTCGGTACAATACTGCTGGAAGCGTCGACGAGCCCTAGGATGACGTCACAGGACGCCCGCCACGCTATCGCATCCTTTTAAGAGGTAGGCTGTAGGCACCTGTGACCCAAATTTCAAACTTCTGCGTCGCAATGGAGGATTTCAAAAAAGTGACCCTTTCATTGTGTAGTGCAGTGCACAGATACACCCACATGCCATCAGGAAAACCGTGAAATTCTTGGTGATATACAGTAGATATTGAGGTTCCCATAGAGCAGTGTTAGTCTCGATTTTTCTAACTCGTTAATTCATTGTCAGTTTACGCAATATGATTCGTCAATCGAAGGACGGTTAATAGGTGGTCGGAAAACCTCTCAGAGAGCAAGAATACTTTGAACTATCGTAGAGCATTGCAAAATCTCTCATTCTCAAAATTTCAGTTTTAACTAAGGATTAATGAACAATTTACATGTTAGAGGTACGGGTGTCTTTTTCCTGAGACACTAATGGGACAAGTAACTGGCGTCAGGAAGTGCATCCGGCCACCAACTCTCACTCACGTTGCAACAACCATTATAACAACGCAGACTCTGGTAGAGGAACGGAAAAAGTCAAGAAAGAAGAAGAATTGGAGGACCGATTGGTCGGCGTAACATTTTCTAAATGTCACTCATTGATTTTCTAAATGTCACTCATTGTAATAAATATGAATATATGAGCGTTAAGTACCATCTTACCTCCATTAAGATGTTACCTGATCTTTGCAGTACCACAGTGTTAAATTACATATGAATTGGTCACCATACAGAGCACTGGTCTTTACGTGTTGCTTATTGCAACCATATAGTTATTATTACTGTATTATTATTATTATTACATCCTCATTGTTATTATTATTCCTATTTTATATATATGTCGTTGTTGTGGTCTTCAATCCAGAGACTGGTTTGATGCAGCTTTCCATGCTACTCTATTTTGTGCAAGCTTCTTCATCTCCCAGTAACTACTTCAACCTATATCCTTCTGAATCTGCTTAGTGTATTCATCTCTTGGTTTCCCTCAATGATTTTTACCCTCCACGCTGCCCTTCAACACTAAATTGGTGATCCCTTGATGCCTCAGAATATTCCCTACCAACCGATCACTTCTTCTAGTCAAGTTGTGCTACAAACTCCTCTTCTCCCCAATCCTATTCAACACTTCTTCATTAGTTATGTGATCTACCCATCTAATTTTCAGCATTCTCCTGTAGCATCACATTTCGAAAGATTCTATTCTCTTCTTGTCCAAAATATTTATCGTCTATGTTTCACTTCCATACATGGCTACACTCTATACAAATACTTTCAGAAACGAATTCCTGACACTAAAATTTATACTCGATGTTAATAAATTTCTCTTCTTCAGAAATGCTTTCCTTCCCATTGCCAATCTACATTTTATATCCTCTCTACTTCGACCATCATCAGTTATTTTGCTCCCCAAATAGCAAAACTCCTTTACTACTTTAAGTGTCTCATTTCCTAATCTAATTCCCTCAGCATCACCCGATTTAATTCGACTATATTTCATTATCCTCGTTTTGCTTTTGTTGATGTTCATCTTATACACTCCTTTCAAGACACTGTCCATTCCGTTCAACTGATCTTCCAAGTCCTTTGCTGTCTTTGACATAATTACAATGTCATCGGCGAACCTCAAAGTTTTTATTTCTTCTCCATGGATTTTTATTCCTACACAAAATTTTTCTTTTGTTTCCTTTACTGCTTGATCAATATACAGATTGAATAATATCGGCGATAGGCTACAAATCTGTCTCACTCCCCTCCCAACCACTGCTTTCCTTTCGTGCCCCTCGACTCTTACAACTGCCATCTGGTTTCTGTACAAATTGTAATTAGCCTTTCGCTCCCTGTATTTTACCCCTTTCACCTTCATAATTTGAAAAAGACTATTCTAGTCAACATTGTCAAAAGGTTTCTCTAAGTCTACAAATGCTAGAAACGTAGGTTTGCCTTTGTAACATAAGTCGTAGGGTCAGTATTGCCTCACGTGTTCCAACACTTCAACGGAATCCAAACTGATCTTCCCCGAGGTCGGCTTCTACCAGTTTTTCCCTTCGTCTGTATATAATTCGTGTCAGTATTCTGCAGCCAAGGCTTATTAGACTGATAGTTCGGTGATTTTCACATCTGTCAACACCTACTTTCTTTGGAATTGGAATTATTATATTCTTCTTGATGTCTGAGGTTATTTCGCCTGTCTCATACATCTTGCCCACTTGATTTTAGAGCTTTGTTAGGCCTCTCCCAAGGCAATCAGTAGTTCTAATGGAATGTTGTCTACTCCAGGGGCCTTTTTCGACTTAGGTCTGTCAGTGCCCTATCAAACTCTTCACGCAGTACCATGTCTCTTATTTCATCTTCATCTAGATTCTCTTCCATTTCTATAATATTGTCCTCAAGCACCTCTATATCCTCCTTCCACCTTTCTGCTTTCCCTTCTTTGCTTAGAACTGGGTTTCCATCTGAGCTCTTGATATTCATGCAGGTGGTTCTCTTTTCTCAAAATGTCTCCTTTAGTTTCCTGTAGGTAGTATCTATCTTACCCCTAGTGATATGCGCCTCTGCATCCTTACATTTGTCCTCTAGCCATCCATGCTTAGCCATTTTGCACTACCCGTCGATCTCATTTTTTAGACGTTTGTATTCCTTTTTGTTTGCTTCATTTACTGCATTTTTATATTTTCTCCTTTCATCAATTATATTCAATGTTTCTTCTGTTACTCAAGGATTTCTATTAGCCCTCGTCTTTTTACCTACGTGATGTGCTACCTTCACTATTTCATCTCTCAAAGCTACCCAGTTTCTTCTACTGTATTTCTTTCCCCCATTCTTGTCAATCGTTCCCTAATGCTCTCCCTGAAGCTCTCTACAACCTCTGGTTCTTTCAGTTTATCCAGGTCCCGTCCCCTCAAATTCTCACGTTTATACAGTTTCTTCAGTTTTAATCTACAGTTCATAACCAATAGATTGTGGTTTGAGGGCAAATCTGCCCCTGGAAATGTCTTACAATTTAAAACCTGGTTCCTGAATCTCTGTCTTACCATTATGTAATCTATCTGAGACCTTCCAGTTTGCCGGCCGGAGTGGCCGAGCGGTTTTAGACGCTACAGTCTGGAACCGCGCGACCGCTACGGTCGCTGGTTCGAATCCTGTCTTAGGCATGAATGTGTGTTATGTCCTTAGGTTAGTTAGGTTTGAGTAGTTCTAAGTTCTAGGGGACTGATGACCTCAGATGTTAAGTCCCATGGTGCTCAGAGGCACTTGAACCACTTGAACCTTCCAGTATCTCCAGGCTTCTCCCATGTATACAACCTTCTTTTATGATTCTTGAACCAAGTGTTAGCTATGATTAAGCTATTCTCTGTGCAAATTTCTACCAGGTGGCTTCCTCTTTCATTCCTTACTCCCATTCCATATTCACCTACTACGTTTCCTTCCCTTCCTTTTCCTACTATCAAAATCCAGCCACCCATGACTATTAAATTTTCGTCTCCCTTCACTATCTGAATAATTTCTTTTATCTCATCATACATTTCATCAGTCTCTTCGTCATCTGCGGAGCTAGTATGCATATAAACTTGTACTACTGTGGTAGGCGTGGGCTTCATATCTATCTTCAGCACACTAATGCGTTCACTATGCTGTTTGCAGTAGCTTACCCGCATTCCTATTTACCTATTCATTATTAAATCCTACTTCTGCCTTACCCCTATTTGATTTTGTATTTATAACCCTGAATTCACGTGACCAGAAGTCTTGTTCCTCCTGCCACCGAACTTCACTAATTGCCACTATATCTAACTTTAGCCTATCCATTTCCCTTTCTAAATTTTCTAACCTAGCTGCCCAATTAAGGGATCTGACATTACACGCTCAGATCCGCAGAACGCCAGTTTTCATTCTCCTGATAACAGCCACCTGAGTAGTTACCGCCCGGAGATCCGAATGGGGGGACTATTTTACCTGCGGAATATTTTACGCAAGAGGACGCCATCATCATATAATCATACAGTAAAGCTAGTAAATATATATATATATATATATATATATATATATATATATATATATATATATATATATATATATCGCGGCGGTTACTAGACCCGCAACCGAGCGCCTCCCCAGGTGGCGGATAGTGGAATGCCTCCTAGATATAGGTGGTACCGTGGAAATGATATACTCGGGGCGGACCAAAACTACTAGTAGCGTCTGTTCCCACAGTGGGCAGCCACAAAAGGCGTCTGCTCCACATGTCAGTGGCGGCCTCAACCAACCTCCTGATCTGGAAAGTCAGGTTGTAGTCGGCAGCATGCCATACATCCAACTACTAAACATCATGATGGTACAACGAGAAAAATCTCATTACCCCAGGCCCCAGTCAACAGACTGGGATCGTCGTGAGCATCGGATTCCGGGGGCTCACGGACATCATGAGAAGAATCGGAGCTTCTCAAACTCCGTCAAGACCAAACGCAAACACTACATCGGCACACTCAACGTGAACACACTGATGAAGACAGGAAAGATGAAACAACTGACAGACACTCTCGAAAAATTTCAAATCAAAATATGTGCACTGCAAGAAACACGATTCACAGTCGAAGACCATTTCAACACGGAGAATTTCAGAATATACAAAGGAAAACCATCGAGACAACTGAAAAACCTAAGGCTTTTTGGCACAGGATTTGCAGTACACAGGTCCATCACGGCCAGCATAATCGACTTTTCGTCACCAAACGAAAGAATCAGCACCATCACAGTGAAATCAGCCAATAAATCCTACACAATAATCGACGCACATGCACCGACTAATGACTACAACAGGAAAAACCCGGACGAAATTGATGATTTCTGGACGACAATGGAAGAAACTATCAGAAAAATTCCTGCACATAGAGTCAAAATAATACTGGGAGACTTCAACGCTAAACTCGGAAAAGAAAAGATATACAGACATATCACGGAAAAACATACTCCACACAAGGACACCAACAAAAACGGAAAACATCTGATAGACTTTTGCAAAAGCCACGACCTCACCATTATGTCAATAAAATTCAAGAAACCAACACGAAAACTTACCACATGGAAATTCCCCAGCGGAAAGCAAGAACTACAAATCGACCACGTAATAGTCCAGACAGACTCACAAAAAGAAATTTTGAACATAGACACCCGTAAAGGCTACTTCGACTCAGACCACCACCTACTAGAGATCAGGATTCGCCTTTTGCCGAAGAAAAAGCTCCAGAAGAACAAAATTGTTAGACCAGATCCAGAATACGTTACTTTAAACCAGACACAAATATTACACAAAATTAAAATGGAGAAAACGACAGACTGGACACAACTTTCACGAAGAATCCGAGAGGCCATGAAACTAGCAAAAGCACCACGCACACGGAAACACCGTTGGTGGAACCACACATGTGACTAAGCTATTGACCAACGAATCAGTGCATGGAGAAAATTTAGTAGCGATAAATCCCAAGAGAATTGGATGAACTTCTTGAAAACACAGAAACAATCAAGCAAAATCATTCGCAGTGAAAAACGACAGTATGACAAACGGTGACTGACAGAGATCGAATCGGAGTTCATGAAGAACAATACAAGAAACTTCTACAGAACGTTCAGAGCAAATATGACTGGATATCAACCACCCAACTTGTGCTTCAGAAGGCCGGGTGGAACCCTAGAAACCAATACCAAAAACAATTGTGACATTCTGGCAAAGTACTTTGAAAAACTGCTCAACACGAACCCCCCTATAGAAGAAATAATGACAGAAACGAGCACATACAATCCAGATAGTGAACCTCCAACTCTAGAAGAAGTTAAAGAAATAATTAAGTCACTCAAGAATCGTAGAGCACCAGGAGAAGATGGCATCATCGCGGAAATCTGGAAGTTACAAGACCCAGAACTCACCAAAGACATCCACAAGATCTTGGAAGACATCTGGAAGATCATGAAAATTCCTGACGACTGGAAAACTGCCCTGATACACCCACTACATAAAAAAGGTGATAAGACTGACCCGAACAACTACAGAGGAATATCCCTACTACCGGTCACATACAAGATCCTCTCTAAAGCTTTACTGAACAGACTAGAATGCCAGACCGACCACTTGATTGGGGAATTCCAAGCAGGCTTCCGTAAAGGGCGGTCTTGTGCGGAACAAATTTGGGACCTGAAAATGATTTTACAACACAAACAGAACCTGATCATTACCTTTGTTGACTTCAAAAAGGCGTATGACTCTATCGACCGGAAAACTCTCTTCAAAATTCTAGCAGAATACAAAGTAGACAACAGAACACGGGCTATCATAGAGCAAACTTTAACCAACACGACCTCCAAAGTAAAGTTCTGTGGGGAACTATCAGAACCCTTTGAAATTCGCACAGGTGTCCGACAAGGCGATGGCCTCTCACCTCTCCTTTTCAATCTGGTGTTAGATAAGGTGATAAAAGAATGGGAAACATCACAACAGGGGATAACCTTAGGAAACCTACAGATTAAATGCCTGGCTTTTGCAGACGATTTGCCGATTGTCACGAAAGGTATAAAGGGATCAAAAGACGCTATTGAAAAACTGCACGAAATCGCCTCCAGAACTGGACTACAGATCTCTTACGAAAAGACACAGTTTATGAGCACAAAGAAACTCTCATCTCTGAACGCAAAGTATGGCACGATTTACAAAACGGCAAACTTCAAATACCTCGGTGAAACACTACAAATGAGTGGACATAACAGAGACTCAAACGAAGAAAGAAAGACTAAACTGGACAAGGCATACAAAGTAGTGTGGAATCATTACAACAAGAAGTCTATCTCACAAAAAGCCAAATTACGCCATTACGACACGGTGGTGCTCCCCGAGGCACTATATGCAGCAGAGACCACACTAATCCTAGGGCATACACGTATCAGACAATTAGAAAAAGTAGAACGGAAAATACTTAGGAAAATATTTGGCGCAACAATGGAATATGGATCAAGAAACCTACAGAGGAACTGTACAAACATACGGAGACAATCACAGAAAAGATTAGAAAACGCAGACTACAATTCTATGGACACCTATACAGAATGCCATCACACAGGCTGACCAAACAGATCTTTGACCGGGTAACCACTAGAAACAACAAATGGGTGGCAGAGGTAGAAAACGACCTGAACCAACTCAACATAACAGCAGACACAATAAATGACAGAATAAAATTCAGAAACATCATTAAGAAAAGTAAACTACATGAGATACAATGTGACAAACGAACAGGCATAAAATGGACCGAAGAACTCAAGCAAGATCATAGCCAGAAGATGAAAGAAATATGGGCAACCAAAAAGGCAATCAAGATGAAGCCGAAGACACAAAGCCAACAAAAAGCATGGACAGAGGACCGGAAACAGAAACACAGCGAGCGAATGAGGGAAGTTTGGGCAGCAAGGAAGGCAGCAAAAGGAAATGGCCATGTAGTTTAGTCCAAATGCGCTCTTTAAGGGCAAAACACCAAAATATATATATATATATATATATATATATATATATATATATATATATATATATATGTGTGTGTGTGTGTGTGTGTGTGTGTGTGTGGGTGGGTGGGTGGGTGTGTGAAGAGAGTGAGTGAGAGAGAGAGAGAGAGAGAGAGAGAAAGAGAGAGAAATAGGTCAGATGGAAGCAATAAAATAAATAAATATCGCTGTTAGACGTTTGCTATTTGCGCTTTCGCCGCAGTGAACAACTACAGAAACTCCAGTATTTCATTGCTGAAAATTAAGCAATGGGGTTCCGTCAAAATTATAAGTGGTTATCAGCTTTGTTATTAAAAATGTTCCTTTTTTGTTATAATGATGTGTGTCTATTACAGAGAATCAGCATTAGTTTTCTGCACAGATGTGTCGCATGTATGGTGTTGAATATTTCCGTCGTCACTATTAATGTCTCGACAAAGGGCACAAAAGCAGCAGAGTGTTGAACAGTTTCGTAAGACAGTAGGTTTCCTACCATTTTGGTTGTTTGGCAACTGCAGTTATAAATGCCATTTAGATAGGCTTGCCATATTTGCCGATTAATCTGTAATGTTCCGATATTCCACTTTTCGTCCCACTGTCCCAAAAAGGCTCAACCGGGAGGCTAAATATTCTGATTTTCAAAGAACTGCCATCTGTTTACACGCATACTGTGTCTAGTTGATTTGTTTGCAGTTGACAACGCTGTACAACAACCATTATTCAGTTGTTCATATTGTTGAGTAACATGTGTTCTGTAAATTTGTGCCGGCCGCGGTGGTCTCGCGGTTCTAGGCGCGCAGTCCGGAACCGTGCGACTGCTACGGTCGCAGGTTCGAATCCTGCCTCGGGCGTGGATGTGTGTGATGTCCTTAGGTTAGTTAGGTTTAAGTAGTTCTAAGTTCTAGGGGACTAATGACCACAGCAGTTGAGTCCCATAGTGCTCAGAGCCATTTGAACCATTTTGTAGATTTGTTTACCGTTTCAATGCCCATGACGGTGGAAGTCTTCTCTTGATTTAATCATACATATAGGTCTGAGTGAAGCCAAGTGTTATTGTCTTTGCATAAAGGAAGATATTATCTTGACAATAGCCTGCAAAGCGTGTGCTACTCACATGAGTCTTGTATATGAACTAGTGAATTTACTCATGGCACATTCTTCGCCCTATGCATGTAATCTGTTTCAGGTGTGAAATTAGTGATCCTATTACCTAATTGAATAATATTGAACTTTAAATTACTGGTGTGCCCAAGTACCACCACAATAAAATGTGTAAATATTGAATAATACAAGGAGTATGAATGAGAGCAGTGGAGTATTTAAGTATTCAAACTAATGACAAGTCTTATGAAACCTTTATAACTAAAACACTCTCGTTATTCAGCTGATATATCTTACACAAAAATGACAAACACAAATCAGTTAAGGAATGGTGTATGATACACAATGCGTACATTGGGGTGGAAGCTTCACCAATTATCTCCTGAATTAATCCTTTTTACGACGCTGTCTGACTTTGTATTCGTGAATCCACCGTGAGGCTCGGCTCTATTCAGACAGAGTCAACTACGATCAGCTGTACCACAAACCATGGTGTACCTTAGAACATTAAACTGTGAATGTCATTGTAACAACTATATGGCAGTACAGCAGTACTTTACCCTTTCACCTCGATTCAGGCGGCAGCAGGTAACGGCGCTCTGTGGACAGGGAGTGGTGTGCTGCGGCAGCTTTAATGTTCTGAAGCGCTCACAAAAATATGCAAACTACGCTGTCTGACGTTCTGATTATCAGAACGCGGAAAATAATTTTTTTCCAATTTCCGGAAGATCATAAACGCCAGGCCAGAGCAGGAGCTCCCCATAACCATACAAAAATACTCTGCTAGACTGAGGTGAGGAAGAATTGGTGCATTAACGAGCACTGTTTTGTGTGTCTGAAAGTCATCGGCAGTACATCGCCCCATACTCTGTCCAAATGCAATCAACTATGGTCAGTCTTACCACAAACCATAATTCATCTGAGAACAAGGAGCTGTTAACAACGCTACGCCAGAGCAGCAGTAGTTTACCCTTTCACCCTGATTCAGTCGGCAGCAAAGAACGGGGCTCTGTGAGCGAGGAGCGGTGCTCTGCGGCAGCTGTAAGGTCCTGACGTGTCCATCAAAATATGTAGACTACGCGGTCTGGCGTTCTGACTATCACAATTCGGCAAACCCTATCAGATCATTGAAATTTCAGAGTATTTCAGTATGAGGTACACCCATTCGCTGATCTGGCGGAATCAATTTGATTCACAGCCACGATAGCGCGTGCTGGAACTGTCAAACATCAGAGGCCGACTCATGACGAAAAGGTTCACCCTACTGACACATGACATGTGCGAGGTGATATGTAGTTCCATTGTCGGTACAGATGCTAACTACCACATTCTCTTAGTTCACCACAAGATAGAGACCGTACGTCACAACCACTAGGGAAGATCTGAAGTTCTCCACCAGATGAGGACCAGAAGACGTAGAAATCGAATAATCACAACCACTTTCCACCATATCTCGGTAAGGGGTCTGAGAGTAGCACACACACTAATGGAACTATGCTCTACTCATTTAATCTCCGCTCTTCACTATTCTGTTTTGGCCTGGTAGCCAATCCAGGCACAGCACCGGGCTTCCCACAATGGGGAGCCAGCCTCTACTTTGCATATACTGCGAGGACCCAGTCAGCGATTCAAAATCTCCCTTGTATGAAAAAAACAAGATTTAAAACTAGGGAAGCATCGTTCTCACTGTAAGCATGGCAATGTTTTGGCAAAAAACATCTACCTAGACACGACCACATTCCCACATTTCTGAGTGATCTAATCTTTCAGGGCGGACCATTTCCAATTTCTGAAAAAAGGCTGTTCAGCTTCCCAGACAGTAGTGTGCGTGAAATGCGTGTTTTTTTTCCACTCACTATGGACGATAAATAGTTTGGACAAGAAGAGAATAGAAGCTTTCGAAATGTGATGCTACAGAAGAATTCTGAAAATTAGATGGGTAGATCACATAATTAATGAGGAGCTACTGAATAGAATTGGGCAGAAGAGGAGTTTGTGGTACAACTTGACAAGAAGAAGGGACCGGTTGGTACGATCACAAATTTAGCATTGGAGGGCAGCGTGGAGGGTAAAAATCATAGAGGGAGACCAAGAGATAAATACACTAAGCAGATTCGCATGGAGAGCTGCATCAAACCAGTCTCAGGACTGAAGACAACAACAACAACAACAACAACAACAAAAGAACCTGGTACCTTCCTGGTGTCAGGGGGGTTTACAATCCTACATCCACTAAACACATACGCTAGCCACTCTGTCCATATAGTTCCAGCTTGTAACACGAGAATACATGGGGTTTTATGACCTTCCCACCTTTTGAACAAAAGCTCAATTTACAAAATATCTTTTAAATGCCTTCCTCCATTCGCTTTCAGGCATCTGACCATCTTCTGTGATGGACTGTGGCCTGGCCCAAGGAAAATGTTTGCAAATTGGCACTCTTACGTCTGACCCTTAGCAGAAGTTTCCGCGAATCATTCATATGGCCAGATCGCTGAGCTCAGCACTTATGCACCACATTTCAGCTCACTCGCCGTTCTTGGTGCCTCCGCTATGGCCTCCGTGTATAAGCTCTCCACAAGCTACACATGAAGATAGAAGAATTTTCTGTCCCCAATTTCCTGATGTAGAAACAGTTATTAACCACGCATAGCAGATGTAGTACTGGGGAACACCGAGATCATGACCTAAAATGTGGATGTTAATCAAACTGACAATGTTCTTAAAGTGAGAGAGTAGCGTGCCACATCTCAACGGATACAAAAACATATGACTTTCCGTAACAAATGTCAGCAGAAATGAAGCGTTAGGCAAATTTGGTTTCTGTTACATTTCTAATTGAGCGTGGTGGGAAATCTGATGTAAGTCATCGTACTGATACCCAAAAGCAAAAAATAAGTAGGCCTCTAGCTCAAAACTTAATCATATTTTTCAGAAACCGAATACAAGGGACAATGCTCATTGCCACCGCTGAACTGACAACAGTATACAAAAATGTCGAAAATTGCCATTCATTTAAGTCACTTATTTGCATAATGAAGTTGTTTTAGTTATGTATTTTGAGACTGTGGTTGCTAAAAAGCAAAGTGTCGCAAGAACAAAACTCACAGCTACAATCATATTCTTGCTCCTCATTCTGTTTCCATTTCCACTATGGACTCGAAAGAACAACATTTTATAGACTAGCAACTGATGACGGAAATCACAAAGCATTAAAATTCCTAGCTGTAGTTGTTAAATACTGCGATACAAGTGAAGGGATAAAAACGAAACTGCCGGCCGCTGTGGTAGAGCGGTTCTAGGCGCTTCAGTCCGGAACCACGCGGCTGCTACGGTCGCAGGTTCGAATCCTGCCTCGGGCACGGATGTGTGTGATGTCCTTATGTTAGTAAGGTTTAAGTAGTTCTCGGGGACTGATCTCAGATGTTAAGTACCTTAGTGCTTAGAGCCATTTTAACCAAAAACGAAACTAATTTACCTAGATTCCGTAGAAAATGAATAATTGGAGACTGTATACCATTTTTGCATTTCAGCATTTAGAAATATTAAAATTAATGTAAAAAATTGCCTTAAAATTCGTCTAGCGACGACAACTACAGAACCAGTTTAAGCGGTTGAGCAGTAAAGGTCAAAGTAACTTATTCAGTCGCTCGAAAACGAAACTCGGAAGAACTTAGGAGAGGACTCTCTAGCACACATTCTGCATAACACTGTTTCAACTGGTTCAGACATTTTATCTTTTGATGTCGAGTTAACTCTGAAACTTTTTAACTTGTCCATCTACACTATCAGAACCTCATAACTTCCCGGTTTTTATGGATTTATGGACTCCTACTACATAGAAGCCTCTCCCCGATGTTATTCAATCTGTATATTGAACAAGCAGTAAAGGAAACAAAAGAAAAATTCGGAGTAGGTATTAAAATTCATGGAAAAGAAGTAAAAACTTTGAGGTTTGCCGATGACATTGTAATTCTGTCAGAGACAGCAAAGGACTTGGAAGAGCAGTTGAACAGAATGGACAGTGTCTTGAAAGAAGGATATAAGATGAACATCAACAAAAGCAAAACGAGGATAATGGAATGTAGTCAAATTAAATCGGGTGATGCTGAGGGAATTAGATTAGGAAATGAGACACTTAAAGTAGTAAAGGAGTTTTGCTATTTAGGGAGTAAAATAACTGATGATGGTCGAAGTAGAGAGGATATAAAATGTAGACTGGCAATGGCAAGGAAAGCGCTTCTCAAGAAGAGAAATTTGTTAACATCGGGTATAGATTTAAGTGTCAGGAAGTCGTTTCTGAAAGTATTTGTATGGAGTGTAGCCATGTATGGAAGTGAAACACGGACGATAACTAGTTTGGACAAGAAGAGAATAGAAGCTTTCGAAATGTGGTGCTACAGACGAATGCTGAAGATAAGGTGGGTAGATCACGTAACTAATGAGGAGGTATTGAATAGGATTGGGGAGAAGAGAAGTTTGTGGCACAACTTGACTACAAGAAGGGATCGGTTGGTAGGACATGTTTTGAGGCATCAAGGGATCACAAATTTAGCATTAGAGGGCAGTGTGGAGGGTAAAAATCGTAGAGGTAGACCAAGAGATGAATACACTAAGCAGATTCAGAAGGATGTAGGCTGCAGTAGGTACTGGGAGATGAAGAAGATTGCACAGGATAGAGTAGCATGGAGAGCTGCATCAAACCAGTCTCAGGACTGAAGACCAGAACAACAACAACTACATAGAACTTACGTCATGCTCAACAACCAGGTGTGTGTCCTTAATCTCTGCAATCGAGAGAGTGCTACAATTACAGGAAGCTCTGAAATCTTTTTTCTTGTGAGAAGAAAAATTATCATAGGTCTTGACAGAGTTTTTATTTGCTCCTCTAAGCGATTTCAGTTTGTTTAGTAAGCAAATAAAGGAAATTGAGAGTAGTAACGTGTCGGTTATTGAAGTGAAGATCATTGAGAATACAATAATTTCACTACTACCCAGGGACAGAAAATATGTTGCTATTTGGGTATAACATTATGAAACTTTTAAAAAATTCAGGAGATCATTGTTCAGATCTAACCATCAAAAGATTTTAGAGTGACTGAAAGGAATTGCATGAAACTGCCATTACTTATCTTTCAAACCCGTCTCTAAAACTATCAGATTTTGAGAGTTCTGAGTGGATATCTTTGACTAAACTAGTGAAATGAGAAGACACAGAAATGCCATAGATTTTTCTAAAACGAAAGTTCAAAATGTCTCTAAGCAGTATGGGATTTAACAGATGAGGTCATCAGTCCGCCGGCCAGTGTGGCCGAGAGATTCTAGGCGCTACAGTCTGGAACAGCGAGATCGCTACGGTCGCAGGTTCGAATCCTGCCTCGGGCATGGATGTGTGTGATGTCCTTAGGTTAGTTAGGTTTAAGTAGTTCTAAGTTCTAGGGGACTGATGACCTCAGATGTTGAGTCCCATAGTGCTCAGAGCCATTTGAACCATTTCATCAGTCCCCTGGACTTAGAACTACCTAAACCTAACTAACCAAAAGACACCACACACATCCATGCCCGAGGCAGGATTCGAACCTGCGACCGTAACAGCAGTGCGGTTCCGGACTGAATAAAACCAAAGGAACTGGGTTTTTGTCAGTCAACAATGTTTGAACAGTATGTGCATTTGAAAAAATTTTTGGCTTCAAAAGTTTCAGAAGATAATTGGAACTTAGTACATACTATCTGCCCAGAACAAATGACTGTGACTTGAATTTTTCAGAAATACAGAGCTCAGCGGTAAGAAATCAGAATCGCTAATAAAGATATGCCAGCATCTGTTTTCAGTTGTAGAAATTAATTTTAATGTTGAGAGTACGTTTTCATCATGGGGAGCTTGATGGGCTAAGGAACAAAATCGTTTGGATGTGCCAACAACTGAGAGCATTTTAGAGTGTTCCTCTAACTTACAGACAAGCTGCACAGAGTTCTATAATTATGCAAGTAAGCAAACTAAACTTCTAAATGGTGTCAAACCATATGAGAATATGACTGGTCCACAAAATTATCTGTGTAAATCCCGTGCATGTAAGTAACTTACGTTACATTTTCTTCTTTTAAAATATAATTATACAAGTATTGTGTTGGCGTCAGCTGTCGCCTGCACTCCGAACGGCAAAGATGTAGCAAGAAAATCGATAGTAGGCGCTGGATCAAGCACGGCAACCAGAAAAGTGGCCAAAGAAGACTCGCAAGCAACACACTGCCAATGTCATCTCAACCCGAAGTATTTAGATCGCCGCCGCTGACCGGAGGGTTCAGTCTGTCTCAGTTACTAGCTCACTAGATCAGTCACTATCCTAGTTGGCGTCTGTCAGCTTCACATCACCGGCTACGAGAGTGTACAGTGACCGGAGTAGTGTTTATAGCGGGACTTGTACTTCACTGCAGTGGCGATGAAGACACTACAAGTATCATTCTTATTGTCAGTATTGACACATAGGTTAATTCTTCTGGGCGTTTAAAGTCTCTCGTCACCCTCACCTTATGATTTGAATCTGTGGGTTTTGTTCCTATTTTAGTACCAACATTCATGGAATCACTACATTTAGGTACACTGTCAAGCCTAAATCTCCCACTTACCGTCAATAAAACTCTGGACCAAAGCGTAAAGAAGTAGGATGGACGGAGGAAACCTTGTTTGAAATCAACTCAGTAACTTTCTAAGCAGCAGGGAGTCGATTTAAGTGGGCCACGTGAAAATTCACTGGCGTTAACGCAGGAATTTTCTTTAAGAGCTATCGTTTTAAAATAGCGGCACTAGGTTCTAAATCTTCAGAAAAACCGCGCCATTTTTAACTTGAAAGCGTTTCGTTATGAATTTATGAGCTATGTCTTGGTGCTACACGTTCAAGCGACATCAAAATATGTTCGAAACCAAGAATGGATGTGTCAATAGCTAAATTTTGAAATAACTATAAAAAGAATGCTTCACGACGAAATTAATAATAATTACGGATGAGCACATGTTTTTAAAGGAGAAATATCACTGAGGAGGGAATAACGGCCAATGGCGATAGTAAATATAATATTGAAACCAGTGGAAGCAGGAAGACCGTGGTAAACGGCAGTTATACACCTTGGTTTACTGGAGGGATGTGTGTGAAGGGGGACCGGAGATTCAGATTATTTTTCACGTTTCCTCATTGCCTCTTTCTCCGCTTACTGTGCTTGGCTTCAGTGGCGACGCAGTCTCAGCGAGTGCTGGAAGCGGAACCAGGTGGGTCTGGCGGGGGAGGGGGGGGGGAGATGCCAGAGAGTGTGGGTGAGGCGATATATCTTCATTATTGCTCCACAAAAAAAAAAGGACAGCGAAAAACACGGCTTTCATATAGTTTTTTGCTCCTTTATTTAATAATAATAGAAATTTCTTTGTTTGATGAAACGAGCAATACATGTCGGGTTGGCCTCACTTTGTTTATGAAAACGGAGAGAAAGAGACCGTTGCATGATATATTAAGTTACGAGTAAACATATTTAAAATAGAAAGGTCACGTAAATTGTACTGAAATGGTACTATATAGCACACTCCTCGTAACGTGTATTCCATTCACTTTTACAGGGCTGGCAAAATAATACAGGTCCGGAAAAATTTGTAATAAAACTGACGCAGGATCGAACCTTGTTAATGAAACTCGCAGGACATCCTGGAACTTTCCACCGTTGGCGCTGATGGAGCGCTGTGTTCGATTTATCATACTGTTTACTCATGTGCTGAGGGATTGGAAGGACGTTACGTTCAGTGCGTCAAACTCATGTGTCACGTCATTGTGACATGTAACCGTTGTATCCACTTTTTTAATCGTTCGAGTCGCTAAACTGTAGCAGCCGTTCTTACAAGCAAATTAATGGTGCAGCTCATTATATCTCCATTTGACTGCAATTTTGGAAGGTAGTACCTATCTTTCCTTTCCTTGAGAGCAAGATCCTACCAACTTTTCAAACAGGACGTAACAGTGTCGTAGGTGAAAGTTAAATAGCGACATATGATGTTACGTCGCCGTGGGTCTGCCGTTTAATTGGTGCTATGCGAAGGTGGGTGTGCTACGTTATAACTGTCAGGAAGCCTAATTCCTTTCTTCTAACTAACGAAACCAGAGTACTGAGCGATTATGTCTGTAATGTATCACATGTTTATCCGTTTATAAATGTCTTTGAAGTACATACGAATGCGCACTTCGCGCGGGAGCTATATCTCTGCTTTGAACGGCTGCCATTCAGAGAAGCTATATCAGTTCTGAATGTACCAATGGCATGCTGCTAGTGGCATCCACTCGCTGGTTCCTTACATATTATAAAATAAAAAGTAAATTTGCTTGAAAGAACGCCTCTTGGCCTCTTCTTCGTTACTTTGCTGCAGGGTACGAGTGGGCGAGTAGTTCTTTGCTGTTCTAGGCGCTTCAGTCTGGAACAGCGCGACCGCTACGGTCGCAGGTTCGAATCCTGCCTAGGGTATAGGTGTGTGTGATGTCCTTAGGTTAGTTAGGTTTAAGTAGTTGTAAGTTCTAGGGGTCTGATGACCTCAGATGTTAAATCTCATAGAGCTCAGAGCCATTTGAACCATTTTGAACCAGCCAGTTCTTTGCTCGAAGTTGGCGATGGAGTGGGTGAAGAAGACAGCCATTCAGTTGGCAGTACACTTCACTGATGAGCACCAACTGTCACAGTTCAGCGCATCTGAAACAGACAGCAAGCGACGGAAGTGACCCTCGGATCCTCCACAATTGTACTGGCATGCCGACGCAGGCGTTTCCCGTGGACGGTAACAATGGCCCAGCTTCGACAGCGTGCTGGTAGATAGTGTCTGACGGCTGCGAGGTGGTGGTGCGGAAGTGAGGCGGCGTCTGTGTCTGCGCTGGACTCTCAGGTAACGGTCTCTGGTTCGCGACCCGGCGGAAGCAGAGTCATAAATGCGACGACGACTGACAACGGCTCCGCGTCATCGCACAGCCCAGCTGTGACGACTTTCTGACGGGCTGGTCCTGCTTGTTTAAATCCCGTTTCCACCTGCTGATACTTGCGGAAGGCACTAGCTTCAATCTGCGTACATACAGTATATACATTTGACACTCTCTGTCTCTGGAACCATATAGCTTTATGCTATTGCAGTTTTTCTCGGCGTATTCCACTGATGAATTCTTCTCGGGTTATCAGCCGAGTGGTGGCGTCGTCTTGTCGCAACGTTTCGATGAGTTTAGTACCCATCATCACTTTGCCAGAAATAATTTTGGTCCTTTTTGCCAACATATGTCTATGTAAGAGTTTTAGGAATAACCTACATACATGATTCGTCCATTGTATACCTGAGTATATTCGTAGTTCTGCTCCTGAAGAATTGATAAACAGCGCACTGCACAATGTTGCACTTTCCTCCAACTATTATCAAGCTTCAGTGTAGTGCATCTTATTGCCTAAAAGTTTGTTCAGTTCGTAAGAGTGACCTCACAGTTGTGGTTTTTGCACTTTTGTCCATGACTTGAGGAACTTGCTATATGCCGTCTTTTGGTTCCTTCCTTTCCCGCTTTTCCTTCAGCACCCTTCTGCTTCCACAACCTTGCCCCCACCATATCCACCGCCTTTTCTCTGGGAGTGGTTCCCATACTAGTCTCTCCTCGGAATGGCTGTTGCCCATTTCTTTTAAGTCTTTGGCCGGGCGAAGTGGCCGCGCGGTTCTGGCGCTGCAGTCTGGAACCGCGAGACCGCTACGGTCGCAGGTTCGAATCCTGCCTCGGCCATGGATGTGTGTGATGTCCTTAGGTTAGTTAGGTTTAACTAGTTCTAAGTTCTAGGGGACTAATGACCTCAGCAGTTGAGTCCCATAGTGCTCAGAGCCATTTGAACCATTTTTTTAAGTCTTTATATATTTTATGTATCTGCCATCGCTACTATAACATTATGTTGTCACATTACATTATCGGGTCCCAGCATTTCGTACACTGCAAGACACAGACCAGCTCTTTAACTTTTGATCGTACCAATTGTGTATCAATTAATAAAACTTTTTTGTTGTTATACATTCCGTTAGGTTTGCTTATGTCAGCCGGCCGGAGTGGCCGAGCGGTTCTAGGCGCTTCAGTCTGGAACCGCATGACCGCTACGGTCGCAGGTTCGAATCCTGCCTCGGGCATGGATGTGTGTGATGTCCTAGGTTAGTTAGGTTTAAGTAGTTCTAAGTTCTAGAGGACTGATGACCTCAGATGTTAAGTCTCATAGTACTCAGAGCCATTTGAACCATTTTTTGTTTATGTCAAAGTGTTTTACGAGGACGATGTAATTCGAAAGATGATAATGATTTTCAATGTCATACTGACTGGGTTCCTTTCCATACCATTTTATGGTTCACAATGGTTGATGTTATGTGTCGCCATGGCGCGCAACTTTTGTCAATGCCGTACTTGGCGCTGCTTTTGTTGACTGCTAATTGGTTTTAAATGTCCTACGTTTGTAAGAGCATACGTGTGTCGTATTGTATCAATTGTTTTGTACCTGATAAATGTAAATCGTAATAAAGGCATTCACATGTCCCACATCCCCCTCCCCGTCCCCCACCCGGAGAAACTCTCCCGCCTCCCGTTTTCTAGGCGGAATGGCAACTGCACTTCGGATTTAAACCTATGTATGTTTTATGTATGTGACATCCCTACTTTCCTGTTGGATAAAATAGATACATCATGTTGTCATGGGCCATTGCGGGTCTCAGCCTTTGTAATAGTGGAAGACAAACCTAGTTTTTTAATTTCTCTTTATCTCTGAACCGTCATTAAAATGATTTTTATAGGTATATATTCTCCTAGGTTTCCTTCCGGTTAAGAGTTTTGCTAGTATGAAGTAATTCGAAAGCAATGGTTTTTCTGCTATGTTTCTTCTCACACTATTTATGGTTCACAATGAACAATGTTACATATCGCCCTAGCATGAGACTTTTGTTTGTCGACGCCGTATGTGTCGCTGCTGTCATTGTCTGTTTATTGCCTTCAAATATCTCACAGTTTCTGGAAAATTTTAAATAGCTGGAACGTGGTCGTTGAATTGTTCGTTTATTGTATTATTTCTTTTGTCCTTGGTGATCGGAAACTGTAACAAGGAAATTCCCAGAATCCCGACATAGCGTCCCTTACCTAAGTATTTTTTATGGCAGCGTAGGTAGTAGACTTTTAGCTGTACGTTTCTCCTGTCAAAGTTCAATGGAAAACATGAATTTAATTTAATTGTATGTACAATCTCAAATGGGATTTGCATGCTATTGCGAAATGCACCATTTTGTCCCTTTGATTCGTATATCCTAGTACGATATGCACTGTATTCTGTTAAATGCACTCAGTTTTTGTAATAGTTTATTGAGTAAAATTAAAAGACAGAATCCTGCAAATTTGACTATTTTGTACGTAAAACTGGGTAAAAGAAACTGGAAATTGAAATTTTTACTCCAATAACGCAAGTGGATGTTCTCTGAGAGGAGACAGGTGGACTTTTCAGGTGAATTTTATGCTCTGTCTTAAAGCAGATGGGAAGAGAACGCTATCGTCTGGGAAATGTTTTCGTGGCATGCCCTGAGTTTTCTCGTCGTCTGGAAGGTACAACTGATCATCAGAAGTTGGCGACCATGTCCACAGCAGAACAGTGCAACGTGTCACACAGTTCATAGTGTATGTGCGTGGTTAGAATGCCACCGGCGCATTCGGGAGGACGACGGTTCAATCCCGCGTCCGGCCATCCTGATTTAGGTTTTCCGTGATTTCCCTAAATCGTTCCAGGCAAATGCCGGGATGGTTCCTTTCAAAGGGCACGGCCGAATTCCTTCCCCGTCCTTCCCTAATCCGAAAAGACCGATGACCTCGATGTCTATTCTCCTTCCCCAAAACTACCAACCAATTCCACCGGGAAGAATCTACTGTACTCCAACAGCCACCAAGTTTCTCGGATTTAAATCCGATCGAGAGTCTGTGGGACCACCTCGATCAGCTGCTCGCTCCGTGTATTTTTAACCGAGATACATAAAGCAGGTGGGCATGAGGGTGAGGTCGGCATTTCTTCACATCCCAGTCTGTACATTCCAGAACCCCAATGGCTGTCTTCCTGCAAGTCTCGCAGTTGTCCGTCCCAAAATATGGTGATTACTCGGGTTTTTGACAGGTGCTCTCTATAAAGTTACTGGACAGTAAATAATAATTTTGCGAACATTTAAGTCTTACTTCAGAGTTGTTCCTACATTCTGTAATTGGATGCAGCAATACCTGATGCCAATACCTGTGAAACAAAGCAGTAAACGCCATTATTCTAAATTTTAGTAGACCTAATACACTGAAGAGCCAAAGGAACTGCTACCCCTGCCTAGTATCGTGTACGGTCCCTGCGAACACGCAGAAGTGCCGCAACACGAGGGGGCATGGACTCGACAAATGTCGGTCCATAAGAGTACGAGGGTGTGGAGATCTCTTCTGAACAGCACGTTGCAAGGCATCCTAGATATGCTCCATAATGTTAATGTCTGGGGAGTCTGCTGGCCAGCGGATGTGTTTAATCTCAGAAGAGTGTTCCTGGAGCTACTCTGTAGCAATTTTGGACTTGGTGTCGCATTGTCCAGCTGAAATTGCCCAACTCCACCAGAGTGCACAATGGACACGGATAGATGCAGGCGATCAGAAAGGATGTTTACGTACGTGTCACCTGTAAGAGTCGTATCTAGAGGTATCGGAGGTCCCATACCACTCCAACTGCGTACACCCCACACCATTACAGAGCCTCTGCCAGCTTTAACAGTCCCCTGCAGACATGCAGGGTCCATGGCTTCATGAGGTTGTCTCCGTACCCGTAGCCGTGCATCCTCACGATACAATTTGAAACATCTACATCTACATCTACATCTATACTCCGCGAGCCACCTTACGGTGTGTGGCGGAGGGTACTTATTGTACCACTATCTGATCCCCCCTTCCCTGTTCCATTCACGAATTGTGCGTGGGAAGAACGACTGCTTGTAAGTCTCCGTATTTGCTCTAATTTCTCGGATCTTTTCGTTGTGATCATTACGCGAGATATATGTGGGCGGTAGTAATATGTTGCCCATCTCTTCCCGGAATGTGCTCTCTCGTAATTTCGATAATAAACCTCTCCGTATTGCGTAACGCCTTTCTTGAAGTGTCTGCCACTGGAGCTTGTTCAGCATCTCCGTAACGCTCTCGCGCTGACTAAATGTCCCCATGACGAATCGCGCTGCTTTTCGCTGGATCATGTCTATCTCTTCTATTAATCCAACCTGGTAAGGGTCCCATACTGATGAGCAATACTCAAGAATCGGACGAACAAGCGTTTTGTAAGCTACTTCTTTCGTCGATGAGTCACATTTTCTTAGAATTCTTCCTATGAATCTCAACCTCGTCCCACCAGGCAACACGTTTCCAGTCACCAACAGTCCAATGTCGGTGTTGGTGAGCGCAGGCGAGGCGCGAAGCTTCGTGTCGTGCAGTCATCAAGGGTACACGAGTGGGCCTTGGGCTCCAGAAGCTCATGTCGATGAGGTTTCGTTGGATGGTTCGCACGCTGACACTTGTTGATGTTCCATCGTTGAAATCTGCAGCAATTTGCGGAGGGGTTGCACTGAGAGGTGGCATGAGCCCCCTCTCATATTTCTATCATACGATTTTCCTCTCTAATTGCATGCAGTGAAAAGTCGTTATTCCTTCACACGCGGACTTCCCACGCAGCGTCTCTCGTCACCTGGGTGGTCCGGTGACAGGCGGACTCTGCTGATCTTGAAAGGGTTAAGCCGACAGGTGTGAGGGAGTCGAGTGAACGCTTTCCAGACGCCGACATTGTCAAAAGACACACCCACAGGGGCCTGAAGTAGTGGCTAGGCTAGAGGTTCCGTTACTTTGCAGAAGCTTTGCGAAAACACTTTCTGGCGGGCTACCAGCGAGGCATGGGAATGACTTGTGTATCCAGGCAGTTGTAGCGGGCAAATTCCCGCGCTTTCTGCAAAATAGTAACTGTGATTGTCTTGCTCAGGGCATAGCTCTGTGACGTAGCAAAATCGGCGCAGAAATTGGCACCAAGAATCTCCATTGGTGGAATGGTAGTGCTCCGGCAATAGAGTGGAATTTTCCGCCGGTTTTCGAGTTGCTGATTGGAACGTTTAACCACGGCCACTGTCGTGGGGGCAGGAATGTTCTGTGTTCGGCCTGTACGGGTGCTCTTGAGAAGTTGGCTCTCGCCTTTCGGTCGGAGTAGGTTACAAGACTGAGCTCTCACTGCTCTCGACAGCCTGCCTTCTGTTGGCTGTCTAATATATTTTTATTTAATTGTAACTGTTAGACGAAGTTGCTGAAGTTTTGACTTCAATGTAACTTTCCGAGTACAGTTGGCAACTGAGCGTTCTGAGTACAAGCGGCATATGTTGTCTGTCTTGAGCAGTTTTGGCTAAAGTTGACTGTATCGGAGTTACAGTGTGACTTCGCTTGTTAAAATCAATCACTGTACCGTCTCCCTCAGAGGCGCATTTGTATTGCTAGGAAGTCTTTAGTCTGGAACAACCAAACCAGGATAATTTGTTTCGGGCTATACTTGTGACATTATCATCACCACGACGGGACGTCGAAACAACCAGCCATCACCTCCGGTACGCCAGATCGTGTTCTGGCAGTTAAGAAGACAGTTTGGTAATGTATATCCGCAGCACCGGCAGATAGGGATTTTCATAGGTGATAATCAGAGCTCAGCAGAGCGTGCCTGTTCGTCTTCTTCTAACTTTGTTCTGTCTTGGGTAGCAGCAATTAATGTTGGGTTGGCAGTGTGTTTTCTCTTAATATTTGAGTTGCAAGGAATTGGCTCCACATACCACTTCGTCATAAATGTCACAATCTAGTTTAGGGACAACTTCACCTTCACAGCATTTATTTGAGTATCCAATTTGAGCCAATTTGATGTATTGTAAATGTTTCATGTGTTTTCTTTATTATTTTGAGTTTAGTCATAATAAATCATATTGTTATTTTGGACAGAACTTTCATTCTGTTAATCGGTAGAGCAACCCTTTCATTTCTCACTACGTTACTCAAACTTTCCTTTATATAATTAATGTCTATAAAACTAAATTATTGCAGGTGCCAACCTCTTTTCTACTCCACTTTCAGGGTCGATTACAGTCGGATCGCGTTTCTTTTTAATCCATGTGCAACAGCAAAAGTCGGAGTTAGAATAGGGAGGCTTAGATCATCAGTTATATATGAAGATTCTCGAAGAATTTAGTGTTAAATACACTGCTAGCCCCGGCACCTCGCATAAAATGGCGACCCTTAGCCTCGGATTTTTCCTGTGAATCGCTGATAAGCATGCAGTATTATCAGTAGGAACACTCAAAATTTTTTACTTAATTTTTTATTAATTAATACCCAAGTTTTTCTGTTCGATCCGCGTTTAGTTTTTAAGTAGCAGCGCATGATTACAATTTTTGTTTTCAGTGTATACATTTTTTTTAATTGCTTTTTGTGTTTCGTTGATGTGGTGTCCGTACCACATCGCACTTTGTCGGATTTGTGTGCGGTTTCTGTACAACGTCAAATTGTGCTTGTAATTACAACTTTGGAACAGCGTTGTTGAAATTTTATGTCTATGTGTAAAAATACAGGCAGTAGATTATTTTTACTGTGTATTTTAGATAAATTTTGTTTCTCGTGAATGATCACGAGAAGTAAGGCACGACTATTAGTGAGCGAAGCTAAAACAAAAGTGGATACTATAATAGGTAAGGGGCACGTTACTGACGGGGATAGGTTCGGAGATGAGATGGGCACATTTTTAGCAGGACAGGACGATAGGGTCATTGATGAGGACGGTGATTTGGACGTGATCTTAGAGCAACGTCGCGACCGTGATTATGATAGTGAGGTAGAGGATGAAACAGAGACAGGTACACAGGTCGAGACGGCAGCAGAAGTTTATAATCAAACGAACGAGAGCAGACAGGGGCCAGCTCGCTCACGTCAGAGCTCTAGCGCCCTGGTGTCCAGAGTTATATCGCCCATGTGTGACGAGGATCAAAAAGATGACATTAACCCAATACTGAGCTTCCTACGATCAATGAAAGAAGAAGATGAGAAACAGCGTAAGAAGGAGAAGGAAGAAGCGGACGAACAGCGTAAGAAGGACACTCAGACAATAATTTCGCATATAGGAGAAATTCGTGGGGAATTACTAACAATAAAGAAAGAATGTGGAGAAGTAAAACAAATGTCAATGGCTGCACAAAAAATAGCAGGCCTGGCCAAAACGGCAGCAATAGGGGCAAGGAAAGTCGCGGAAGCAACTTCTAAACTCGCAGGGCGCTTGCGACGTAAAACACAATCCCACTCAAAATCCCTAGCGTTCTTAAAAACTCAAGATAACATCGCGATTGCGAACACCACGAAACGAATGGAAGAAGTAGAGAGTCGGGTAGCAAAACTAGAGCAAAACGGGCACACGAGCACTGCGCGTTCGGATACCAATGATGGAGTACACAGAATTGTGTCTCCGAGGAAAAGCCCGTCGTGCTCTTGCCCAATGACCGAGTGCGGAACTAACAATGCACACGCAGAAACAGCGAGTAATAGCTCCAATAATTGTAGCCCACTTAGGAGAGTGAATTCTGCGTGCCACTTCCACTGTGATACAGAGGTAGCACATCACAGTTATCAGCAAGATAGATCAGGACACTCAGCAGACGTGCAAGTATCGGTAACGAGTGACAAAACCAGTGCGAGGATCAGACAGGATTTTGATCACAATCACTTCCTGTCGATAGTAAAATTCCAGAAGTTCAAAGAAAATGGAGGGTCGATGCATCCGAAGAGCTGGGTGATGCAGTTTACAAATTCATTACCGGCATCATGGCCAACCCAGGCAAAATTAGAATTCATGTGTGGACACATCGAAGGCCAAGCCGCGGAAAAGATGCGAGGTGTGGCACCGACGTGTCGGACTTATCAGGAATTTGTTGGTGCATTCCTGCGGACCTACTGGTCAAAGGAAACGCAAGACAGGATTAAAGAGGAAATAATATTTTGTCCTGAACTGGAAGTGTCCGGGCATAGGAGCGCAACCAAATTTCTTGATGACTTACTCAAGAATAATCAATTTATAGATAGTCCATATAGCAACGGAGAAATCATTAAATTTTGCTTTTCCAAATTGCCAGTTAGGTACCAACAGACACTTGTCGGGAAGTGTGGATCTGACATAGAAGCATTCAAGAGTCTATTGCGCGAACTCGAAGTTGTCTTTGATAAACAAGACGCAAAGGACAGGAAGAAGGGGCAAAGTAACAAATACCACGGGCCAGGAAGGGAAGACGACAACAGATCGCACAATCGCACTGGTCAGTTAGGAAACCAGGGTTACGGAAGCCAAGGTTACGCTACTCAAGGTTATGGAAACCAAAGACACGGAAACCAGAACGTCAGGGAGCAGGGTCAATCTAGGCAAGGAATCTGGGATAGGATCAATAACGAACGGCAAAGCGACCGGAATTGGAGAGAGCGAAACCAAGGACAACAGTGGAGCCAGGAGATTGAAACTAGACCCGCAAATCCTAATGCACGTCAGAGGAGTGGGAGCTTAACAAGGGATTGACGCCAGACTAGTGCGAACACAGGCCGCCGGAATTTCGCACGTAATCTCGGACCTGGCCAACTACGGATGATACATTACGAAGATTTATCAGAAATCCTGCTCGAGGAACATAAAGCAACTCCTCGACAAGATCGGCAGCCTCTTATCACAGTAGCTATAGCTGAAAAGAGTATGAATGCGATAATATATAGTGGAAACTACATAACAGCAATATCTGAGGCAGCATACAAGAGGTGCTCTCAGGAGATGGACTGGCCTGTCCTATCGGTTAAGAAAACCAAAATAAAAGGGGCATTAGCGGGTAAATGTACGGAGGTCACCCAACAAACAAGACTGGAATTCTCCTGCCAAGGACACAAAATAGAGTCTAATTTCTGGATCGTGCCAAATCTGGCGATCGACATGATAATAGGAACGGACTTCCTCAACGAGCATGAAGCGATAGTTGATCTAGGACGAGGTGAAGTGGTTCTGAGGAAAGGGAATCCCGTCCACATTAAGTTCGACGACCAGCTGATCCCAGCTCAACTACCGTCTAACTGTGTTCGGATAAACTATGCGTGTCAGAAAGACAGAAAGGAAGAACAGGTCGATGTTGCGGGTAGGGGAGAGGAAACGGATGAGAATGAAGTCGTAGTAATGGGAGAAATAAAGGAGAAAATAGGAGAAAAAGTGGAAGCAATAAAGAATATAAGGTGCGACCACCGCAAAGAACTTCATAAATTACTAGTAGAATATGCGGAGGTCTTCTTTCCCAAGACAGGATCAATAAAGAACTTCCAATATGAATTCCGTGTACGTCCGCACAACCAGTTTCGTGTTCCACCCTATCCAATCCCCTTGGCATATCGACAGAAAGTAGCAGCTGAAATTACGCGAATGCTGAGTGAAGGAATAATAGAACCTACGGCTTCAGCCTATAATAACCCGTTAAGAGTAGTCGAGAAGGCAGATGGTAGTATTCGTCTAGACTTGGACTCGCGACAGATTAATACCATAATAGAACCCGAAACAGACAGACCGGAACGATTAGAGGAACTCTTACAAAACTTCCATGGAATATCAATCTTCTCATCAGTTGATCTAAAATCGAGTTTCTGGCAGATCGAGCTCCATCCAAATTGCAGACAGCACACAGCCTTTTTAGCATTTGGAAGATGTTACCGGTTTCGTCGTCTACCATTTGGTTTGAACATTTCGTCTGCCGCATTCATTCGGGGGCTGGACGGCATACTAAGCGATAATTTGAAACGTCATGTCACCAGCTATGTGGACGATTTGCTGATCGCGGAGAAATCTTGGGGAGAGCACAATGCGGTCCTCGGTGAACTCCTTGCGACATTCAAGGAATACGGAGTGACTATCAATATCGAAAAATCGAATTTTGGGACGTCCTATGTCAAATTTCTAGGACATATCATCACGGGTGAGGGCATTGCGCCAAATACCGAAAAGATCGAAGCGATTGAAAAGTTTCCCATTCCTACGACAAAGAAGCAGTTAAATGGGTTCTTGAGGATCATAAATTTTTACAACCGTTTTATACATGTCAAAACTCAGAGCAGTCCTAGGTTGCATCAACTTACAGGAAAGAAGATTCCTTGGAAATGGGATGAGGCGGCCGAATCCGAATGGAAAGCATTAAAATTCGCATTATTACAAGCACCCATCCTCTCACACCTTAATTTAGCAGAAGAGCTTTGCATAGTCACGGACAGTTCATACTGAGGTCTGGGTGTCATGGTGTTCCAAGACTATGTACATGAAGGAAACAGGATGTGGAAGACAATTGCGTTTGGTAGTAGAGTACTAGCCAAGAGTGAGAGGAATTACTCAGTAACCGAGTTAGAGGTGCTGGCTATCGTATGGGCGTTTGAAAAATTCAGGTACCTTCTGTTTGGTCGCAAGACGAGGGTCTACACTGACCACAAGGCACTCGAGTTCCTGATGACTGCAAAGCTTAATCACAGGCGGCTCATTAGGTGGGCATCATATCTGCAGCAATACAATTTTTCGATAGAATATATCCCCGGCAGTCAAAACATTATTGCAGACGCCTTATCACGGTCACCGATCGGATTTGAGCACAACATGGAAGAAGATCTGGAGGAAAATCACTACTGCCTTTTCTATATGCAGAAAGTAGCCTTTGAAAATTTTATTACATGTAGTATGCAGGACATGAAGTAGAAGCTAGACAAGGACCCTGCCCTAGTGTTATTGAAACAGAAATGGATAGACAGAAGACA
Source organism: Schistocerca nitens (assembly GCF_023898315.1). NCBI lineage: Eukaryota > Metazoa > Arthropoda > Insecta > Orthoptera > Acrididae > Schistocerca > Schistocerca nitens. The sequence continues at coordinate 120,849,655 of NC_064622.1, read as the reverse complement.
CGCCACCGTCAGGCAGTTCTACCTCTTGCGGAAAGGCATAATTTTCCACCGAAATTATGCCAATGACACTGAATGGGGGTATGCATCCCTGAACACCTAATAAACAAGATTATATGGCATACTCACCTCAGCTATGGACACTTCGGACCACGCAAGTGCAATCTCAAGGTAAGGACCATGTGTTACTTTCGAAACGTGGAGCGTCGAATTCGGAGGGTACTGTCGGTGTGTAAAGACTGCCAAAAGGATAAGCACACCACTGTGAGCATGCAGGCACCATTATACCCAATCATACCGACCAAATTAAGACAATTAGCAGCAACAGATTTGATGGGACCTTTGCCAAGAACAAGAATAGGATATACTTACGTATTAGTGTTTGTTGAACTAACGTCCAAATACGTTACCTTTACGCCACTGAAGAGGCCGACAGGACGAACTGTATCACGAGCCCTAATCCGGGATTTCCTACCACAGGTTGGTCATGTGAGTAGAATTATTTCTGATACCGGGCCGCAGTTTAAGTCAAAAACATGGAAGGAGACGTTGCGTCGATGTAAAATTGATCCCATTTTTATATCTTCACACCATCCGAGCTCGAATGCTGCAGAACGGGTTATTAAGGAACTCGGAAACTTGTGCTGGTTGTACAGTAACAAACAGCACACGACATGGGACGTTTTCCTTAAAGACGTCCAGGAGGTGATCAATGGGGCACCCCATGGGATAACAAAATTGGCACCCATTACAGTACTGAAAAACCGGATTCCTAAGGACTTGATAACCGAAGTAGTAAACTTCCCACCAAGGGCGCGAACGCAGCACCGAGCCATAGTGGATTTGGCTCTCAAGAGGATATGGGCTGCAGCAGAGGTCAGGAAGAGACGTGCCGACAGGGTAGCTCGTCTACGACACTTCCAAATTGGACAAAGGGTGCTCGTGAAGTCTTTCCGACTCTCTAACAAACAAAAAATGAAATGCCAAAAATTCTATTCTGTTTACAACGGCCCGTACCGTATAAGGAGAGCAGCTCACCACAATGCATATGAACTGGAGACGCTGAAAGAAAAAGTAGTCCATAGCACTCCACCACATCTCTCACATAAAGAAGTTCGTGGAATAGTAGTAGTGTAAGTGGTGTACATAGTAGAATGGGCAAATACATGAACCTTGCTATAGTAGTAGTGTAAGTGGTGTGCATAGTAGAATAGGCAAATATATGAACCTTTCTTCGGGGAACAATAATCGTTGCATTAATAGATTAAGATTGCTAAAGTAACAACACGCTGCGTCGTCTCGCATAAGAATTTACTGCTGCTATCCTTTTTTTGTTTATGTTCGCGACTTCCAATGTCGATGGAGTAGGAGACACTACCTTTTCATGAGCAATGTTTTTGTCCTTTCCTGTCTGGTGTCCACGTTGAGGGATAATAATGAGTGAGGAGATGTCGTACAAACGGGCGCATACAAGAACGTGCTTTTAGAAGCGTTCTGAGAAGTCGTGATACGCTCTATAGCGGCCACAATCAGTTCGTGAGACGTTCATACCAATGCTTGCTGGCACGCAACAGTGCACTGCAAGATTGTGGTATATTGCGTGATTTCGAGGACGAATATGGGCAGTATAGTTTTTACAATGATGCGCCAGCATTGTTGCCTTGCAAGTCGGGGTGAACCTATGAGCGTTTGACTCCAATGGTGCCCTAGACGGTAGAAATACGGGCATAAAGCCTACCATGCCAATGTGCTGGTTGGGGATTTAGCATGCTGCTTGCGACTGTCACAGATGAATAACCAGGGACTTGTACTTGGATATTCGTGAAATACTGTGTAGCTGGGGTGTGGTGGACGACTGAATCCTCAACAGGAACCAGTCTTGGCTTGGTCATATTACATTGCCTCTGGAAAGGTGCACTTTCATTGCTAAAACTGCATCACATAAAAAATTAAGTTCAACTATAAATTTATTGTCTTGTATAGCTATGGCTAACCCGATCTCTGGAGTTTCAGTGAGGCATAGTGAGAACTCGGAGGCCGTGTCGTACGGCGCGCACATCACTGTCGTCGTCAATAGCGGCTAGCAGAGAGACATCTCAGCGTAACAGGAATTATGTAAGAGTATTGTATAACGTAAAAAAAAATGTACGATATACTAGGATAAGTTAAACCGTAGGATTTAGCAATAACTAGATTAATATTATTGGGGTTTTCTACCACAAGTAGGAATGTTTGGCGCGCGCCTGTTGGGATGTTATTTTTCAGGTCATCAAATCACAGACCCAAGATGGAGGGATGACAGGCGAGCGAAAGTAGAATAGTTGCATGTTCTTTATAGCACAGTAAAACTTCAAGCTGCATAACAACATAATTTATTCAAAAGACATAGAATGTATGTCGTTGGCAAATGGTAGTTAATTCTTGAGCATGTCTACTGTCGATCTATATAATTAATAGTGATATTAGTGGGGGCCCACACCTTTAGTTGTTCATCCAATACATAGCACCAGTTGTCACACACCATATACAATAGTGAGATCGGTCTCTACACAAATATCAAGATAAATTATTTCCATGTCTAGATTAGATACACCAAGATTTTGTTATAATGATAGCCATAGATTAATAACTATAAAAGTAAAATAAGAGTGTCTGAAATGACAGACCATCAATGTGTCGTTATGTAAATTTATTATAACATAGAAGGTCATGGGAAAAAGTTAGGCATAAGATTTTTGTCAGAACTGTGCAGATGACGGGTATCGTGGCAATGCAGAGGCCAGCAGGAGCAAAAACAAGAGGTCTTTGGCTACCTGCAAGAAGGGGAGTGTCAGCGCGCCACCTAACGAGAAGGGCGCGGGAGCATCCGGTCCTGCAAGCTGACAGTCACCGGGCCGTATACCTGAGGGATTAGGCGGGATCCTCGCCGAGCCACAAGCGAAAGTGAGGCTGGCCGTTGACACTGACACGCGACCCACACGCGACAGCCAGCTAGCTCTCCGGACGCGGCAGCTGTTTGGAGCGATTCCCTGCGGCAGTGTTGTTTTTTGGACAGAACTTTCATTCTGTTAATCGGTAGAGCAACCCTTTCATTTCTCACTACATTACTCAAACTTTCCTTTATTTAATTAATGTCTATCAAACTAAATTATTGCAGGTGCCAAACTCTTTTGTACTCCACTTGCAGGGTCGATTACAGTCGGTTCGCGCTTCTTTTTAATCCATGTGCTACAGCAAAAGTCGGGTTAGAATAGGGGGGTCTTAGAGCATCATTTATATATGAAGATTCTCGAAGCATTTAGTGTTAAATACACTGCTAGCCCCGTTACCTCGCAGCACTTCGGACACGTTGAATGATTCTCTTCAATCATCGCTATTTCCGTTCTTGCAGGATCTTTTTCCGGCCACAGCGATGTCGGAGATTTGATGTTTTACCGTCTATAATAGGTAACAACTACAGCGAAACGAAGAGTATTAATTAGAGAAATCGGAGGAAACGAGTTACGAAACAGGTTGCATTCGAATTTAGGTTGCTTAAGCGGTGAAGATTAGCAATGAAAATCCTATCGTATAATGGTGGAAATAGGCTTTACTAATTTTTGTGGGGAATATTCGAGAAAGTGACTAAAAAGGTGGGGCTGTAAATTAGTGACGAGTATTTGTGTGACCTTATTAGAATTGAAATTTTTATGTAACATACAGTGAGGCGCGCGGGATTAGCCGAGCGGTCTAAGGGCGCTGCAGTCATGGACTGTGCGGCTGGTCACGGCGGAGGTTCGAGTCCTCCCTCGGACATGGGTGCGTGTGTTTGTCCTTAGGATAATTTAGGTTAAGTTGTGTGAAGGCTTAGGGACTGGTGACCTTTTTTCGCTTTCCGTTGTTTACCTGTACGAGTGTTCTTCAGTCCCCATACAAATAACACCCGGTTTCTTTAAATTAAATCTAAGGTACTGACTCCCAAAGATTGCTCCAGCTTTGATGCGTTTCTGCAGCAGTTTTCCCATATTCAAAATAATATTTTGCACACACAGGCTCCTGCTTCAGGTCTGCCATCGCAAGTCGCAGAAACACGAGAATGAAAATACAGAGTCTCATCAAAAGTATCTGAACATCTATTAGTGGACATTAATGTGTGGTGCGTCCACCCTTCGCCTTTACGACGACTTCGACTCTGCTGAGGACGCTTCGAATGAGCTGTCAAAACGTCTGTGGACGAATGCCAGCCCGTTCATCCTCAAGATCTGAAACGACACAACGTACTGATATTGGACGCCGTGATCTGGAGCTACTTCGACGTTTCTAAGCATCCCAAATGTGTTCCTTCGTGTACAGCTCGGGACTATGGGCACGCTAGAATGTTACAGCCCACGCAAGAATGTTATTTCCCAGAAACTGTTGCCTCACAGGTGCTACTTCATGACAGTGTTCATTGTCAAGCTGATATAAAAAGTCATCCCTACGAATTATTCCTGTAGCAACAGCAGTAATTAATGCTTTAAAATGTGTTCATACCGTTCCACATTTATCGTTTTCTTAAGTGCAATAAAGGGATCACACTCTCACCACCAAACCACCCCTACACCGTAACAGCATCTGCTCGTTGCTTCACAGTTGGCACTACTCATGAAGAAAGGTAATATTCTACAGCATTTCGCCAAACCCAGACCCTTCCATTGGATTGCCACAGCATGTGACGTGATTCATCGCTTCATGTCCGTGCTTTCCAGCCATTCACTTGCCAGTGGCGTCGCACTACATAGCACTTCAAGCGACACTCAGCATTGAGTACGGAAATGTGTCCCTCATGAGGAGCTGCCCCACCATTGTACTATGTTTTTTCAGCTCCCTACGCAAAGTGTTCGTACTAGCTGGGCTGCTGGTACAACACTGAAATTCAAGAGTGATTCCTTCCGCTGGTTTCATGCCAGTTTTTACAACCATCCTCCGTAATGTTCGACGGATACTGTCTACATCTACATCTACATCTACGTGATTAATCTGCTATTCACAATGAAGTGCCTGGTAGAGGGTTCGGTGAACCACCCTCAGGCTGTCTCGGCGGGCCGGTGTGGCCGAGAGGTTGTAGGAGCTTCAGTCTGGAACCGCGTGACCGCTACGGTCGCAGATTCGAATCCTGCCTCGGGCATGCATGTGTGTGATGTCCTTAGGTTAGTTAGGTTTAAGTAGTTCTAGGTTCTAGGGGACTGATGACCTCAGATGTTAAGTTCCATTGTGCTCAGAGCCATTTGAACTATTTGAACCAAGCTGTCTCTCTACCGTCCCACTCTCGAACGGCGCGCGGGAAAAACGAGCACTTAAATTTTTCTGAGCGCGCTCTAATTTCTCTTACTTTTATGTGATGATCATTTCTCCCTATGTAGGTGGGCACCAATTTCATGAGAAGATTTCGTCGCAACAAAAAACGCCTTTGTCTTAATGATTGCCACCCCAATTCATGTATCATGTCTGTGGCACTATCTCCCCTATTTCGCGATAATACAAAACGAGCCCCCCTTCTTTGAATTTCGTTAATATCATCCGTCAGTCGCACCTGATACGGATAGCACACCGCACAGCAAGACTCTAGAATAGCGCGGAGAAGTGTAGTGTAAGCAGTCTCTTTAGTATATCTGTTGCACCTTGTAAGTGTTCTGCCAATAAATCACAGTCTTTGGTTTGCATTACCCACAACATTATCTATATGAACGTTGCAATTTAGGTGATTTGTAATTGTAATCCCTAAGTATTTAGTTGAATTTACAGCCTTCAGATTTGTGTGACTTACCGTGTAATCGAAATTTAGCTGATTTCTTTTAGTACTCATGTGAATAACTTCTCACTTTTCTTTATTCAGGGTCAACTGACACTTTTCGCACCACACAGATATCTTATCCAAATCATTTTGCAATTCATTTTGGTCATCTGATGACATTACAAGACGGTAAATGACAGCATCATCTGCAAACAATCTAAGAGGGGTACTCAGACTGTCTCCTATGTCGTTAATATGGATCAGGAACAATAGAGTGCCTCTAACACTTCGTTTGCAGACACCGGGTATTACTAATGCTTAACTCGATGACTTTCCGTCTATTACCACGAACTGTGACATTTCTGACAGGAAAACACGAATCCAGTCGCCCAACTGAGGCGATATTCCATAGGCACATAGTTTGGTTAGAAGACGCTTGTGAGGAACGGTGTCGAAAACCTTCTGAAAATCTAAAAATATGGAATCAATTAGACATCCACTGTCGATAGCACTTATTACTTCATGAGTGTAAGAGCTAGTTGTGTTTTACAAGAACGATATTTTCTGAAACCGTGCTGTCTATTTGTCAGTAAATCGTTTTCTTCGAGGTACTTCATAATGTTCGACGTTAGTGATATGGGCCTGTAATTCAGCGGATTACCCCTATTTCCCTTTTTGGGTATAAGTGCGACTTGAGCAACTTTCCAGTCTGTAGGTACGGAACTTTCTGTGAGCGAGCGGTTGTATATGTCCGTAAGTACATGGGATCTGTCTATGACATCACTAACAGACGAATTAGGGAGTTTTAAAGGGCCTGTGATGTCCCGGATGGATTTGTGACTATTTTGACAGCCAATGACCAATCCACGTTTGACGTCACTGTGGTCTCTTAACCGACCCTTTCAGCTGTTAAGTTACTCCCAGCCTCAGTTTACACTTGCGGGCACGCCTCTCGTGACATGAAGCCTAGAGTTCAATGACTTGATCTCAAATTAAAATTTACTTTTTATTTATGAGCTGGACAAAAAAAATCCTTTTGCAGTACGCTCCAAAGTCATCTATGAAATAAAGTACTAAGGTAAGAGAAGTAAACGGAAGATTATTACAAGTGAAAGAAATTAGCCCACTGCTAGATAATAGAGGAACAATTTATGTTTTAAAATTTCGATCCGTCCAACAAGTTTGGAGGAAGGTGTTGCGCAACGGAACTCGAGTTGTCGTCAAGTAAAATTGGTGTGTTGTTATCTTCTTATATATATATATATATATATATATATATATATATATATATATATATATATATATATATATATATATAACGACAAAGAAGGTATTAGTGCGTTGTGAGGATGCAAGCATATGTGTACCCGCTTTAGGGGGGGTGCCACCGAGGAAGTAGGAAAGTAAATTTCTCTCCGAAGGCAAGAAGCAGCCACCCAGGAAATGAAGAGATCAGTGGCTGGCCTGGCTACTGGCCCACTTCTTTCGCGAGGAGCGCAGCCAATCTCAGCGCCCCTTCCAGCAGAGGTATCATATTTTCCCATCTATTCGTTATCCACTACAGAGGCAACAGAGGAGAAAATCAGTGGGAATCGTTATCTCGGCTGACTCCTGCTGTCACAGCAAAAGCCAGCTACATCGTAATTTGTAATCCTTGTTGGAGACTCCGTTTTTATCTTCTCCCACCTCGGAAGCCACAAGTTATGATGAACTGGAAGCAACAAGAGAGAATGTGGCTGATGGGGAACAATTTCTTCTTTCTCGAACCTAATTAGATGAATATTTAGCTCGCAGTCAACGAAAATATTACAGACATTCTAACAGTGACTCCTCCTATTTCTCCATTTGTAATGGAATTTGTTTCTTGCACTCATATGAATAAAAATTGCCTCTACCGCCATCTCTAATGTTACATTAATGTGGAACTGTGAAAAGCATGTATTTAAGTTTGTGTTATTATGAACGAAGATCTTGTACATGTTATTCACCGACGTCATCAGTTAAGGGCGGCAAGATTTCTTGGACCATGGCCTGATGCTCATAGAAGTAAAATCATAAAATTATCAACTATGAAGTATTAATAAGTCATCCCGTTACCTTATCAAAACAGTTTTATTGCTGTTCTGCAATGCTTTCTTCTAAAGCAAAAACAGCTTTTCGGTTTCTTATGTGACAGCTGACTATCGCAACCACATATAAAGTGATCACATAGCATACGGAGGAAATGAGTACTGGTACAGAGCGGTAACCCTTAGCTGCCCTCAGCTTGGAACAAATCGTAAAAAAGAACAAATGGTTAAACTTTTCCTAAGCCTTTCCTTTTGAAATGATAGCCAAATATTTTCTCGATTCACTTAACAGAAGCATTTCCGACGTCATAACTACCTTGGGGTAGGAGAGTTTCGTTTTTCAGTTACCTGGCAAGAAAGTGACTGGGAAAATTCGGTAGTTGAAACTTTGTTCAGTTTTTAATTAAAAAAAAAAAAGAGAAAGAGAATACGAGCCTATTTCTCAGAAGTGGAAACACACTTCCAAAAGTGAGCGGACGCAAGGTATGACATCATGGAACGCGATCCTCCAGAGAAGAAACTAGTAAGCAGGAAGCCTAGCGTTTAATGTGTCGTCAACTACGGGGTAGTTAGGGACAAAAGAGAGGTTCAGAATGAGAGGTATGGGCGTAGAAATCGGCCGTGAGCCCTTAAAGAAACCATCCCGGCATTTGTTTCAAGGAATTTAGGGAAACCCCAGAAAACGTATGTCTGAATCCTCGGGTGCGGATTAGAACCGCCACCTTACCGAATGGGACTTCTGTGTACTTATCGTTCTGTGTGCCTGTCCGTAAATTAAGAAGAAGGCAGTCAAGAAATGACCTGAAGAAGGGAGGGAAGCAAGCTCACTGAAATACACTCCTGGAAATTGAAATAAGAACACCGTGAATTCATTGTCCCAGGAAGGGGAAACTTTACTGACACATTCCTGGGGTCAGATACATCACATGATCACACTGACAGAACCACAGGCACATAGACACAGGCAACAGAGCATGCACAATGTCGGCACTAGTACAGTGTATATCCACCTTTCGCAGCAATGCAGGCTGCTATTCTCCCATGGAGACGATCGTAGAGATGCTGGATGTAGTCCTGTGGAACGGCTTGCCATGCCATTTCCACCTGGCGCCTCAATTGGACCAGCGTTCGTGCTGGACGTGCTGACCGCGTGAGACGACGCTTCATCCAGTCCCAAACATGCTCAATGGGGGACAGATCCGGAGATCTTGCTGGCCAGGGTTGTTGACTTACACCTTCTAGAGCACGTTGGGTGGCACGGGATACATGCGGACGTGCATTGTCCTGTTTGAACAGCAAGTTCCCTTGCCGGTCTAGGAATGGTAGAACGATGGGTTCGATGACGGTTTGGATGTACCGTGCACTATTCAGTGTCCCCTCGACGATCACCAGTGGTGTACGGCCAGTGTAGGAGATCGCTCCCCACACCATGATGCCGGGTGTTGGCCCTGTGTGCCTCGGTCGTATGCAGTCCTGATTGTGGCGCTCACCTGCACGGCGCCAAACACGCATACGACCATCATTGGCACCAAGGCAGAAGCGACTCTCATCGCTGAAGACGACACGTCTCCATTCGTCCCTCCATTCACGCCTGTCGCGACACCACTGGAGGCGGGCTGCACGATGTTGGGGCGTGAGCGGAAGACGGCCTAACGGTGTGCGGGACCGTAGCCCAGCTTCATGGAGACGGTTGCGAATGGTCCTCGCCGATACCCCAGGAGCAACAGTGTCCCTAATTTGCTGGGAAGTGGCGGTGCGGTCCCCTACGGCACTGCGTAGGATCCTACGGTCTTAGCGTGCATCCGTGCGTCGCTGCGGTCCGGTCCCAGGTCGACGGGCACGTGCACCTTCCGCCGACCACTGGCGACAGCATCGATGTACTGTGGAGACCTCACGCCCCACGTGTTGAGCAATTCGGCGGTACGTCCACCCGGCCTCCCGCATGCCCACTATACGCCCTCGCTCAAAGTCCGTCAACTGCACATACGGTTCACGTCCACGCTGTCGCGGCATGCTACCAGTGTTAAAGACTGCGATGGAGCTCCGTATGCCACGGCAAACTGGCTGACACTGACGGCGGCGGTGCACAAATGCTGCGCAGCTAGCGCCATTCGACGGCCAACACCGCGGTTCCTGGTGTGTCCGCTGTGCCGTGCGTGTGATCATTGCTTGTACAGTCCTCTCGCAGTGTCCGGAGTAAGTATGGTGGGTCTGACACACCGGTGTCAATGTGTTCTTTTTACCATTTCCAGGAATGTAGTATCCACCTTGGTAAATCCACCTAATTCATTTTGTAATAATAATATCTTCCATCATTTCAATGAACTAACTGCCGATATCGCCATGTTCTACGTCCTTCGTGTACGAGCTCACTGGCACGATATCTCCGCTGTAAGTCCATAACTCCGCTCCTTGCGGTCAACACTTAACGTCGCACATCTCCGGGCAGCACACCGTCTCTAGCAAGGTTGCGTGCTCATAACTAAACGATACAATTATTACATGAGCGTCGTAAGACATCCATAAACAGGAAAATTACCTATATAATTAAATACACACACCTTTCACTGTCTCCGAAGCACTGTGCAAGAATCTTACCTTTGGGGACGGTAGCATCGTCATCGTGATACAGATGTGACGCGGTTGCACATAGTTGTCTCAGTGTGGGAAACAAGATGTTCTCTACAGTTTACCCTTAATCATTTTCATTTTATATCGCCCACAAAGTATGAATGGAGCCCAAATCAGGACTGCTCAAAACCAACGCACTTCGTCCAACGAAATTGTTATTAGGTGATTGGGTACCACACCAGTTCAGTAATCTCAGATTCGTTGGTTCGATTGTGGCTAGCCGCCAAACTTTCCTTGCTTCTCTCTGTATTCCAAATTTCGTCTCATGGAAAACCTACAACGCTAACGCGCGCGCCTTCGGCACACAGGGATGCAAGTCAGTACCGGATCGAGTCCGCCTCACGGGTTAACGAAGAGAGCAGATGAGTCTGTCATCCCGAATGTGGTTTTTAGGTGGTTTCTCACACTCACGTGTATAAATACTAGGCTGGTATCCACTCACCACCTCAGACACATATTTGTGCAAAGCTTTATCACATTTTAAAAAAATTTTGTGGGGGGGGGGGGAGGAAGGATGATAAATGGCAACTGGCCCCAAAATGTCATTAACACTGTCAAAATTGATTTATTACAATTCTGACCTTTGGGAAAAAGAAAACAAGGCAAAAGGAAAAGACTTAAGAAAAGATTTAGGGTTAAATGGAAATATTATTTAACAATTATAGATTCATAATTGATTCCAATTAGAAACGTCAATAGGTCTGGAATAATAATGTCAGGAACAAGAAAATATCCGCAATAAATTAAATTTTTGTACAAGAATAAGAAACATCAAACAGAAAATAAGCACTTTTATTTCTAGGAACATAACAATACCACCGACGTATATAGTTTCTTCGTTTAAGAGTGAAGAATTTCGTATGACTGTCAATTTCCATTTTATTTTGGTGCGATTAGTACTTGAGAAAGACAGGTAATTTTATTAAAAACTGTGATTCAGTATTTATTAATTAACGTTTCCTTTTAATAATAAATATCCTGAAGCTAGTAACTGAACGCTGTTAATAATTCAGCCCAACATTCTCGGTAGCACAAAACTGTTTCCCTGCTGAGCTTCCTTAATGATAACTGTGTAATCACTTGTTTGATAAGATGGCCCTATAAAAATATGCGGCAACATAATAAGAAATAACAAATAACCTCTGTTAAAAAGATGTTACAAAATGGTACTCAACTTTTGTGGAATTTGATGTGTGGCACTTGATGTATTAACCTAATAAAATGATATCTAAGTAATTTTGCTGTCTCTTGCTAGTCAATATGTTACTTAAATTGATGGTAACTGAGCAGACACCCGATATTCCAATTACCGTGTTAACAGTTTCAGCGACGTTGGAAAGAAATCTTCAGAGCACTGTACTGAGCTAACTGCAGTCGCTGCAAATTACTGAGTGCTGGTTTCTGACTATGTGAAGTGTTCGTGACACATCGTGGCTCGACCTTGTAGGAGCAAGGATTACCAAGTCTGCCAATAAAAGGTGGAAGCGAAGTAGTTTGCGGTCGATACTGTTCTCTATTGGCTGCTGTCCACACTGTTGGCAGACATATGATGCCCTGGAGGATGTGGTGCGGTAGCAGGAAGAAGTCCATTTTTGTGAGCACATCCGGAGATTGCTGCAGGGAACTGAGAGACGCCATGCGAGTGGTTTGGGCCAAAACAGTGGTGTCCTCACACGATATTTGTTGTGTACCTCTTGCTTGGTGACGTAACACTCTCTAGACATACACGGTACCCACTCAATGAACAGCGATTCCTTTCAGATATTTGATGATTTCAACTTAAAAGTGCTCCAAAATCTTCAAATGGGATTTTTTTGGGGTTTCTTTTAGGATTGCGTCTTAGCTGTATGTGGAGCCTTGCGGCGCAGCCGTGCGATCTAAGGCGTCCTGTCACGGTTCGCGCGCCTGCCCCCCTCATATGCTCGAATCCTCCCTCGGACATGGGTGTGCGTGTTGTCTTTAGCGTAAGTTAGTTTACGTTAGATTAAGTAGTGTGTCAGCTTAGGGACCGATGACCTCAGCAGTTCGGTCCCATAAGATCTTACCACAAATTTCAATTTTTTATTGTATTTGGAAATTTATGTCCATGCACCGACCTTCGAATTCTATACGTGTGATACATATGAAGAAAGTCGAAGGCGTCAGGTTGGTAAGGTTCCCTTGCCAGTACCACAAAGTTGTCTATGACTGATTATCCCGCAGCAAGATCTACTTCCACGGCTCCATACATCATTGGTGACACTTTCTGCATTAGCGTAATTTACACTAGAACTCCTATATTTTCATCACTGCCTTCCGAGTAGCATAACAACCACGAACTCCGGGGCTTGTCTTCCTCTCGAGAGCCTGCCATTTCACTACTCTTTATGTACTTCACCTACAGCGTATGTCCTCTACAGTAGTTGACAGAGATTTCTGACAATACTTCATACAGCAAGCTCTCTATCTAGGTGGTCCGTATGAAGTACGTGCTTATCCACATGAAAGCCATAACAACTGGTTGCAGTGCTTATACTAAGCTACCTTCACAGCAGGGTGCGATTTGTGCTTTTACCATTGGGGGGGATGTCTTAGGGGGTTAGTAGAATTATATATGTTACTAGCTTGGACCGTGGCCTTTACGCATGGTTAAACAGCTATTTATAAATAGATGTTAATGCCGAAACTCACTATCGACGCGTATGCACTATCAGAAAAGCCATCCCTTGCTATATCTTTAAAAGTTCATTATAGGTAAAGCTTATTTAAAAAATCATCTACGTACGGGTACAGATATACAAGGGGAATTCAGAAAGTAGAGGCACATTTGTGAAAAGTTGTACTTATTCTAATGATAGAAAACTGAAACATATTAATAGTATTAATAGTAAGACTTATTAAAAACATTCAGTATTCGGCTCCACAAATTTATATGTAAAGTTTTACTGCAGTGCGTGGGAAATAAACATTCCAGGTTGGGACGCAAAACTAAAACCAGAGGAGGGGATGGTCAGATGCAGAGGGGGGGGGGGGAATCCCCCCCATCGCACACTGCTTCACAGCACTAACAAATATAGGAGACAGACACACAAAGCGCCTCTTACATGTCTTTGACGGCCACTGCAATCCACGTTGTAACGCTGCAACAAATATTTGTATTCTGTTTTATAGAATTTATTCATCTAAACGTTAAATCAAACAAATAATGAAGAAAGCTTCTGTCAGGTTTGGGAAGTAACAGAGATACTGGGAGAAGAGTGATGTGGGAGTGGTCGTGAGTAGCTCGAGTTAGCTCAGTCAGTATGAGCAATGACCGTGAAAGACCAAGTTAGGAGTTCGAGGCCCGGCTCGATAACAAAGCATGGTGAAAAGAATCACTCCGGAAATTTTTATTCCCTGATTTACCATCTGCATCATTATCTGCTCTCTGTAAATCAACGTGAATTCTGTGACAATGGATATATTTAATAGTATGATACGTTAAGGTACCTGACTGTAAGTCTGTACGCGAGTTGTCATTTGTCTAATTTTCTCTCAACAGTATGATATAGTAGAGAGCGACAGGAGGGGGATGGGGTGGGCGGGATGGTGGTGATACGACTACAGAACATGCGTAATTTCCGTCCAGAAAAACAGTTCTAGATGATTTGCGAGAAGGTTCTCATTAGACATACGGTATCTTTCTTCAAACGGCTGCATATTAAAGAGTTTCCAGATGTAATGATGTTCTGTTCGATAGGAGCTGAACAATAAAATTCCTTCCTTTGGAGCTTTTGGCAACACTCTATGACCAGCGAAGCAATCCTCTGAGCATTATTTGTATGCACTGTATGTCCCCTGTCAGTCCGACCTGACTCGTAAGCACCTTGTTTGAGCAATATCCTGGTACAAAAAACTTTTGTTGAAAAACTGCAGTTTCCAAGTATCCTACCAATTGTATCCTGCCGTTTGTTTCATCCACACCTGAATCTATGTGATCTTCGTATTTCATATCGGTACATATCATTAATCCCTAACTTTCGCTTGACGTAACTTACTCATTAACCATGTAGTCAAGGTATACCTCACATTTACATTTCGTCAAGTATACTATTTTGCATCCCTCTACATTAAGATTAACTTCTAGTCTTTCCATCAGGCTGCTGTTTTGTCGAGACGTAACTGGATAGTAAAGCCATTATTACTAGATACAATTTCGTCGCAGATAATTGCTTCATCTACGAAATATCTGACGTTAAAATTAGTATTTATTCATAGGCTAACATAAACCTTAACAGTCCCATTTAAGCTCTCATAGAATAAACCTTGAATTCACTGTTTTTAGATAGATCTTCATTTAGGATAACGTGCTGCGTCCTGTTTCCCAAGAAATTTTCCATCCAGTCGCAAATGTGGTTACACGTCCCGCAAGAACGTATTTTAAATCCAAGGTATCGATGTGGCATTGAATCTAAAGTCCTTAGAATGTCTAAGGCAACACCCCATAATCTTAACTTCTTCAGTCTGTGGCACGCAATGTGTTATGCGAGACGATTACGGCTTTCGTAACATATATACCTTTGAAATACTTGCTGATTTCCAAGAAGAATGTTATTTAATATCACTCAAATCATTATGTTTGATATCCCCAAATTACGTAAATTAAATACGTACGTCGTAATCAGTAGAATATGCTCTGACAAATTTTCATGATTGGTTAGTTAACAATTAATTTGCTATATTTTCCGTGCATCATTTGTACAATTTTTTTTGAATCGAGGTAATTTGGCACGAATCAGTTTATAAGATATAGTTTCAGTGGTTGTATAACATAGTTGCTAAATGAGACGGTGATCTAAATTTTAAGTTAATGAAGATATTATTTTCCAGTCCTACTCCGTACTTCCTCTTAAAGGTAGTTTTTTTACTTTTATTGTTTAAAAATACTAAATTTCTATATCGAATAGAAGGACTTGCCAAAACGAAATTATTTTAATTTAGATTTTAAACTAGCGTTACTACTAGACTTAGATAATATGTTAATGGTCAAATGAACAAAACTGTTTGCTAGAACTCCTTTCTGAGCCATTTGTGGCTACAGTTATGATTCTTAAACATCTACATGCACCTCTTGTGACGTATATTTGTGGATAACGTGAATAAGGTTTCTCCCCTACGAAATTATTCAACTCGCACTTGAATTCAATTTAAACACTGTTTATTAATGTGAACCAACTGTCCAAGGCATCAAGATTTCAAAATACACACTCGTTGCTAGTATTCTTGTCACTATGTCGAAATCGATAGTCCTTCGTCCAAGCACGGCCGTGGCTCGTCACGGTAAAAAACGTATTACACTTTCCAGAATGAGATTTTCACTCTGCAGCGGAGTGTGCGCTGATATGAAACTTTTCCTGGCAGATTAAAACTGTGTGCCCGACCGAGACTCGAACTCGGGACCTTTGCCTTTCGCGGGCAAGTGCTCTACCAACTGAGCTACCGAAGCACGACTCACGCCCGGTACTCACAGCTTTACTTCTGCCAGTACCTCGTCTCCTACCTTCCAAACTGTACAGAAGCTCTCCTGCGAAACTTGCAGAACTAGCACTCCTGAAAGAAAGGATATTGCGGAGACATGGCTTAGCCAAAGCCTGGAGGATGTTTCCAGAATGAGATTTTCACTCTGCAGCGGAGTGTGCGCTGATATGAAACTTTTCCTGGCAGATTACAACTGTGTGCCCGACCGAGACTCGAACTCGGGACCTTTGCCTTTCGCGGGCAAGTGCTCTACCAACTGAGCTACCGAAGCACGACTCACGCCCGGTACTCACAGCTTTACTTCTGCCAGTACCTCGTCTCCTACCTTCCAAACTTTACAGAAGCTCTCCTGCGAAACTTGCAGAACTAGCACTCCTGAAAGAAAGGATATTGCGGAGACATGGCTTAGCCACAGCCTGGGGGATGTTTCCAGAATGAGATTTTCACTCTGCAGCGGAGTGTGCGCTGATATGAAACTTTTCCTGGCAGATTAAAACTGTGTGCCCGACCGAGACTCGAACTCGGGACCTTTGCCTTTCGCGGGCAAGTGCTCTACCAACTGAGCTACCGAAGCACGACTCACGCCCGGTACTCACAGCTTTACTTCTGCCAGTACCTCGTCTCCTACCTTCCAAACTTTACAGAAGCTCTCCTGCGAAACTTGCAGAACTAGCACTCCTGAAAGAAAGGATATTGCGGAGACATGGCTTAGCCACAGCCTGGGGGATGTTTCCAGAATGAGATTTTCACTCTGCAGCGGAGTGTGCGCTGATATGAAACTTTTCCTGGCAGATTAAAACTGTGTGCCCGACCGAGACTCGAACTCGGGACCTTTGCCTTTCGCGGGCAAGTGCTCTACCAACTGAGCTACCGAAGCACGCAGAGTGAAAATCTCATTCTGGAAACATCCCCCAGGCTGTGGCTAAGCCATGTCTCCGCAATATCCTTTCTTTCAGGAGTGCTAGTTCTGCAAGTTTCGCAGGAGAGCTTCTGTAAAGTTTGGAAGGTAGGAGACGAGGTACTGGCAGAAGTAAAGCTGTGAGTACCGGGCGTGAGTCGTGCTTCAGTAGCTCAGTTGGTAGAGCACTTGCCCGCGAAAGGCAAAGGTCCCGAGTTCGAGTCTCGGTCGGGCACACAGTTTTAATCTGCCAGGAAAAGTTTCATATCAGCGCACACTCCGCTGCAGAGTGAAAATCTCATTCTGGAAACATCCCCCAGGCTGTGGCTAAGCCATGTCTCCGCAATATCCTTTCTTTCAGGAGTGCTAGTTCTGCAAGTTCCGCAGGAGAGCTTCTGAAAAGTTTGGAAGGTAGGAGACGAGGTACTGGCAGAAGTAAAGCTGTGAGTACCGGGCGTGAGTCGTGCTTCGGTAGCTCAGTTGGTAGAGCACTTGCCCGCGAAAGGCAAAGGTCCCGAGTTCGAGTCTCGGTCGGGCACACAGTTTTAATCTGCCAGGAAAAGTTTCATATCAGCGCACACTCCGCTGCAGAGTGAAAATCTCATTCTGGAAACATCCCCCAGGCTGTGGCTAAGCCATGTCTCCGCAATATCCTTTCTTTCAGGAGTGCTAGTTCTGCAAGTTTCGCAGGAGAGCTTCTGTAAAGTTTGGAAGGTAGGAGACGAGGTACTGGCAGAAGTAAAGCTGTGAGTACCGGGCGTGAGTCGTGCTTCGGTAGCTCAGTTGGTAGAGCACTTGCCCGCGAAAGGCAAAGTTCCCGAGTTCGAGTCTCGGTCGGGCACACCGTTTTAATCTGCCAGGAAAAGTTTCATATCAGCGCACACTCCGCTGCAGAGTGAAAATCTCATTCTGGAAACATCCCCCAGGCTGTGGCTAAGCCATGTCTCCGCAATATCCTTTCTTTCAGGAGTGCTAGTTCTGCAAGTTTCGCAGGAGAGCTTCTGTAAAGTTTGGAAGGTAGGAGACGAGGTACTGGCAGAAGTAAAGCTGTGAGTACCGGGCGTGAGTCGTGCTTCGGTAGCTCAGTTGGTAGAGCACTTGCCCGCGAAAGGCAAAGGTCCCGAGTTCGAGTCTCGGTCGGGCACACAGTCCTAATCTGCCAGGAAAAGTTTCATATTAGCGCACGCTCCGCTGCAGAGTGAAAATCTCATTCTGGAAACATCCCCCAGGCTGTGGCTAAGCCATGTCTCTGCAATATCCTTTCTTTCAGGAGTGCTAGTTCTGCAAGTTTCGCAGGAGAGCTTCTGTAAAGTTTGGAAGGTAGGAGACGAGGTACTGGCAGAAGTAAAGCTGTGAGTACCGGGCGTGAGTCGTGCTTCGGTAGCTCAGTTGGTAGAGCACTTGCCCGCGAAAGGCAAAGGTCCCGAGTTCGAGTCTCGGTCGGGCACACAGTTTTAATCTGCCAGGAAAAGTTTCGTATTACAGTTTGTTTTTCCGAGACGTCTACTATACTCAGACTACAACCACTTTGTAACAGAACGGAGTGGCAGTGGGCAGCGTGCTGCCACCGACGACACTTCACAAGGCGCTGCACGTAGTGCCACGTACCTACAACACAGCTACACAGTTAGCGCATTACGCTCGAGAGAGAACTACGATAGGCCGGACCTCACCACGTATAAGGATTGTTGGCGTCAGCAATTACATTATATTCAAAACATGTGAGGTGATGATGGTTCTTTATGCTAGCGTTCTAGGATGGACGTTGCTTCCCTCTCAATTTCTGATCTATTGTTTAAGATGAATTCCATTACCGTACGTTAACATAAAAATGGCTTTCGTGCAACTCTTTTGTGCCCTATACTCAACTCAGCAATGCTATTCGAGAGACCGGTTGTCAGACTCAGCTCGCAGCTTGATCATGAGGGCATTGTCCCTCTTCTGGTCCAGACTGTATACCAATTAGGTTCCTTTCAGAGTATGCTCTTGCATTGGCTCCATACTTAACAATTATATACAACCGTTCGCTCGACGAAAGATCCGTACCCAAAGACTGGAAAGTTGCACAGGCCACTCCAATATTCAAGAAAAGTTGTAGGAGTAATCCACTAAATTACAGGCCCATATCATTAACGTCGATATGCAACAGGATTCTGAAACATCTCTTGTGTTCAAACATTATGAATTACCTCGAAGAAAACTGTCTATTGACACACAGTCAACATGGGTTTAGAAAACATCGTTCCTGTGAAACACAACTAGCTTATTATTCACATTAAGTGTTGAGTGCTATTGACAAGGGATTTCAGATAGATTCCGTACTTGTGGATTTCCGGAAGGCTTTTGACACTGTACCACACAAGCGGCTTGTAGTGAACTTGCATGTTTATGGAATATCGTCTCAGTTATGTGATTGTATTTGTGATGTCCTGTCAGAGAGGTCACAGTTCGTAGTAAGTGACGGAAAGTCATCGAGTAAAACAGAAGTGATTTCTGGTGTTTCCCAAGATAGTATTATAGACACTTGGGTGTTTCTTATCTATATAAACGATTTGGGAGGCAATCTGAGCAGCCATCTTAGGCTGTTTGACGCTGTCGTTTATCGACTAATAAAGTCATCAGAAGGTCAAAACAATTTGCAAAACGATTTAGAAAAGATATCTGAATGGTGCAAAAATTGGCAGTTGACCCTAAATAACTAAAAGTGTAAGGTCATCGACATGAGTGTTAAAAGGAATTCGTTAAACTTCGGTTATAAGATAAATCATTTCTAAAAGCCGCAAATTCAACTAAATACCTAGGTATTACAATTACGAACAACTTAAATTGGAAGGAACACATAGAAAATGTTGTGGGGAAGGCTAAGCAAAAACTGTGTTTTCTGGGCAGGACGCTTAGACAATGTAACAGCCTACACTACGCTTGTCCGTCCAGTTTTAGAATACTCCTGCGCGGTATGGGATCCTTACCAGACAGGACTGACGGAGCACATCTAAAAAGTTCACAGAAGGGCATCACGTTTTGTATTATCGCGAAATATGAGAGAGAGTGTCACAGAAATGATACAGGATTTGGGCTGGACATCATTAAAAGAAAGGCGCCTTTCGTTGCGATGGAATCTTCTCACGAAATTCCAGTATGCAACTTTCTCGTCGGAATGCGAAAATATTTTGTTGACACCGACCTGCATAGGGAGAAACCATCACCACGGTAAAATAAGGGAAATTAGATGTCGTACGGAATGATATAGGTGTTCATTCTTTCCATGCGCTAGACGAGATTGGAATAATACATAATTGTGAAGGAGGATCGATGAACCCTCTGCTAGGCATTTAAATGTGATTTGCAGAGTATCCATGTAGATGTAGATGGAGATGTTATTGAGATAAGTGTATGGTATAAACGGTCTATTCACATTGACGTGACCACCAGTCAAAAGCATGAATGACCACTTCTTGCAGCGCGGACGTGCGGGAAGAGACACAACGAGTTTCTGAAAGGTACCGACAGGGATGTCGAGCCAAGCCGACTCCAGTACTGTGGACACCTGCACTAGGCTTTTCGTTTGAGAATCCATTGCGGATAGATATAGGTGGCCCCACAGGTGCTAGGCTGTGTTTAAATCCCGGGAATCAAGTGGCCTGGGATATACGGTAAACTCATCCCAGTGCTCATCGAACCACGCGTGAACATTGTGAGGTGTGTGACACGTTGCATTGTCCTGCAGGCAGGTGCCATCCTACCTAGGAAAAACAAAGTGCCTGTAGGGGCGGACATGGTCCCCAAGGATAGATGCATACTTGCGTTGGTCCACTATGCCTTCCAGAATGACGAGACCATAGGGCATGCCACGAAAATATACCCCGAACAATAACATTAGCTCTTCTGGCCTGGACACTTGCGAAGTTTGTTGCAGGGCTATACACGCCAACAGCCATCTGTCCGATCACGCATAAAAAGTGATTCATCTGTTGTAAGCGTAGGCTTCCGCGGCCGTTGTCTTCTTCAATAAAATTCTTCAGGGTATCAGACGGCATCGTCATAATTTAAAATGCGCCAACGTTTCGGCCAGCGTTGCAGCTAGCCTTCATCAGGGCCTTACGTTAACTGCTAAATGAACACACTTGGTTCCTTAAATAGGTGCACGAGAAAACCGTGTCGTTACTTGATTGGCTGTAAAAGGAGGAGGAGGAGGGGTGAAAGGTATGCTTCATTGGTGTTTCCTTTATTATCTGTCATTGGCTGAAATAGCTGTTTTCTATTGGTCGTTATATTAATCCACCCCATTGGAGGAGACGGACGAATAGCGAACAGGTGATGGCTGTGACGTCACACTGTTTCCATGCTGTCCAGAAGCCGGCTGCGGCGTGCCATTGCTTTCTGTGCTCGCGACCACTACTGCGGCTCTCCGCGTGTCTGCATGGGCCGCCACGGCTCTGCCGCCGCTCCGTAGCCCTGCTATTGCAGGCAGCCAAGACCTCGGAAGCTTGTACCCGTTCTCTCTATTCATGTGGGCGGGTCTTTTGGCTATTTCTATCGCCTCTCTAATCTTTCTTTTGAAAGTGAGAGGCTGTTTCGCCAGGACGCGGGCTTCTTGAAAAAATATTGGTTTCCCGCACTCGTCTCGGTGTTCCGCCACTGCTGACTTAGTGTGTTGTTTCAAGCGGATATATCTTTCATGTTCCGAGAGCCTTATGCTAATCGGACGTCCCGTCTCACCTATGTAGACTAATCCACACGCACAACCAATTTCATACACGCCAGCTGTGTGTAGTTTGTCAACTGCATCCTTGGTAGAACCGAGCATGTCTGATATTTTGTTTCTGCTTCGGAAAAATTGGTTTGATGTCGGCTTTTCGTAGAATTTTGCCAATACGTTCGGTGACCCCTTGTACATATGGTAACACAGCAATGCTCTGTGCCTCCTTCTCCTCTTCCCTATTAGTCTTCTCCCTTGTCGACATGGTGCTGTCTATCATCTGCTCCCATAGCCATTAGCTCCGAAGATGGACCTGAGGCGTTCAAGTTCTGTCTTCAGATGTTCTTCGTCGCTTATCCTGTACGCTCTCTTCGTTAGCGTGTGCACGGCGGACTTCTTCTGCGTGGGGTGATGGTGGGAGGAGGCGTGAAGGTACCTGTCCGTATTGGTTTGTTTCCTGTACACTTTGCGGCCAAGTTTACCATCAGGTTTTCGATAAACTTCCACGTCGAGAAAAGGCAGCACCCCATTCTTCTCTGTTTCCATTGTAAACTGAATTTTCCTATGCTGTTGGTTAAGGTGCATGTGGAAGTTCTGTAACTCCTCTTCTCCGTGGGGCCAGATAACGAAAGTATCATCGACATAGCGAAGCCAACAATTTGGACGTAATGGTGCGGACTGGAGGGCTGTTTCCTCAAATGCCTCCATGAAAATTTCTGCTGCGATAGGCGATAGGGGTGAGCCCATAGCTACACCATCAGTTAGTTCATAAAATTGACCTCTCCACTTGAAATAGGTGGTCGTCAGACAGTGGCGCACAAGCTCACATATATCAGGTGCCACGCGTTCTTCTAGGATGTTCACAGTATCTGACACTGGGACATTCGTGAATAGGGATTTGACGTCGAAACTAACCATCAGATCTTGGTCCGTAACACGCATTTCCTTTAGGAGAGACACGAAGTGAGTGGAATCCTTAACGTAGGACTCGGTTTGATGCACTAGGTGTCGGAGCCTAGGTGCCAGTTCTTTCGCTAGGTAGTAGGTCGGCGAATTTATACTGTTTACTATGGGCCTTAAGGGGAAGTCGGTTTTGTGTACCTTCGGTACACCGTATATCCTTGGCGCCTGTGTCACTTGCGGGATGAATGTTCTGGCCTTGTCGAAGTTGATTCTAGAATGCTTGAGCAGTGCCTGCGTCGTTTTGATTACCTTGGCCGTCGGATCTCCCTGAAGTTTCTTGTAGATAGGTTCTGCGAGAATATCTTCCATTCGTTTGTTGTAATCTGTTGTGTCCAAGACTACAGTGGCGTTGCCCTTATCGGCCTGTACCACTACTAAGTGGGGGTTGTCCCTGAGTTCCTTGATGGCATGGTATTCCTCAGCGTTGATGTTTTGCTTCGGTGGCTTTGCTTTATTCAGAACTCTGACCGTTTCCTGCCGAATCTTCTCCGCCTCGGCCAGTGGCAGATGACGTACCGAAGCCTCTACGGATCCTAGAGGAACGCGTGGCACCTGATGTATGTGAGCTTGTGCGCCACTGTCTGACGACCACCTATTTCTAGTGGAGAGGTCAATTTTATGAACTAACTGATGGTGTAGCTATGGGCTCACCCCTATCGCCTATCGCAGCAGAAATTTTCATGGAGGCATTTGAGGAAACAGCCCTCCAGTCCGCACCATTACGTCCAAATTGTTGGCTTCGCTATGTCGATGATACTTTCGTTATCTGGCCCCACGGAGGAGTTACAGAACTTCCACAAGCACCTTAACCAACAGCATAGGAAAATTCAGTTTACAATGGAAACAGAGAAGAATGGGGTGCTGCCTTTTCTCGACGTGGAAGTTTATCGAAAACCTGATGGTAAACTTGGCCACAAAGTGTACAGGAAACCAACCAATACGGACAGGTACCTTCACGCCTCCTCCCACCATCACCCCACGCAGAAGAATTCCGCCCTGCACACGCTAACGAAGAGAGCGTACAGGATAAGCGACGAAGAACATCTGAAGACAGAACTTGAACGCCTCAGTTCCATCTTCGGAGCTAATGGCTATGGGAGCAGATGATAGACAGCACCATGTCGACAAGGGAGAAGACTAATAGGGAAGAGGAGAAGGAGGCACAGAGCATTGCTGTGTTACCATATGTACAAGGGGTCACCGAACGTATTGGCAAAATTCTACGAAAAGCCGACATCAAACCAATTTTCCGAAGCAGAAACAAAATATCAGACATGCTCGGTTCTACCAAGGATGCAGTTGACAAACTACACACAGCTGGCGTGTATGAAATTGGTTGTGCGTGTGGATTAGTCTACATAGGTGAGACGGGACGTCCGATTAGCACAAGGCTCTCGGAACATGAAAGATATATCCGCCTGAAACAACACACCAAGTCAGCAGTGGCGGAACACCGAGACGAGTGCGGGAAACCAATATTTTTTCAAGAAGCCCGCGTCCTGGCGAAACAGCCTCTCACTTTCAAAAGAAAGATTAGAGAGGCGATAGAAATAGCCAAAAGACCCGCCCACATGAATAGAGAGAACGGGTACAAGCTTCCGAGGTCTTGGCTGCCTGCAATAACAGGGCTACGGAGCGGCGGCAGAGCCGTGGCGGCCCATGCAGACACGCGGAGAGCCGCAGTAGTGGTCGCGAGCACACAAAGCAATGGCACGCCGCAGCCGGCTTCTGGACAGCATGGAAACAGTGTGACGTCACAGCCATCACCTGTTCGCTATTCGTCCGTCTCCTCCAATGGGGTGGATTAATATAACGACCAATAGAAAACAGCTATTTCAGCCAATGACAGATAATAAAGGAAACACCAATGAAGCATACCTTTCACCCCTCCTCCTCCTCCTTTTACAGCCAATCAAGTAACGACACGGTTATCTCGTGCAGCTATTTAAGGAACCGAGTGTGTTCATTTAGCAGTTAACGTAAGGCCCTGATGAATTCCCTTCGACTTCCTCTCCCACATTGACCGTACCTTCTCCTCCTACGTGAACGCCGCCGACCTCAACATCCATAGTCGTTCCGCCGCCCAGTTGCGGCGGTGGCATCGGTTCCTCTCCTCCGTTCAAGGCGACCTCATTCCCATCCCCCAGCACACCCGTCCCGAATCCAACTCCACTCCTGATGTTATCCTCTCCTCCCCCAACCTCCTTGGCCGCATAACGGTGGATGTCCTGGAGCATATTGGTAGCGACCATCTCCCTGTCTTCCTCACCGTTTCAGACGGTCGTCGCCCTCGCCCCGACCCTCGTACTGACCCTCCCCCTAAGTATGTCCACGACTATTCCCGCGCCGACTGGAATGCCTACCGGGATACCCTTTCCACCCAGGTCGATAGCCACCCTCTCACCTACCACCACCCGGACGATGTCACCCAAGCCGCCTCCTTTCTCCAGCAGACCTTGTCTGAGGCCGTGGAGGCCCACGTCCCTACTGTCGCCATCCACCCCCACCGTCCTACCTTGCCCCCACAGGCCGTTCTCCTCCTCCGTGAATCCCGTCGTCTCTACCGTGCCTTCCTCCGCACGCGTGACCCGGACACACTACGACGCCACCGGCAACTCCAGCGACACATTCGTAATTTGCTCGCGGCTAAGAAACGCCGGGACTGGCGGCAGACATGCACCCGTTTAAATGCTACCCTACCAATCAACTCGTCCAAGTTCTGGTCGGCCTTCCGTCGCCTTACCGGAACTAAACCCTCCCCCTATTATCCTCTTCTCCATGATGATCACCCTTTCCCTGACTCCCTTAGTAAGGCCAATCACTTTGCCTCCTACCTCTCCGATGTATTTTCCATCCCCGATGATCCCCAGTTCGATTACTCCCTCTTCCCGGATATCCGCGATCGAACTGACACCTCTTCCCCTCCCCTCGCTCCTGGTTTCTAGTACTTGGACAACATTGCACACACGGAACTCAATGCCCCTATCACTACACAGGATCTCATTGCTACACTCCGCACGAAACGCAACACCGCTCCACGATCGTGTCACCTACCGTCACCTTCGTGAAGCTCCTGTCTCTTTCCTCTCCACCCTGGCCAGGCTCTACAATGTAGTCCTGTCCACCGGTTACTACCCCGACCTGTGGAAAACCTCCCATATCCTCATGTTCCTTAAACCCGGCAAACCACCGTCCGCCGTCTCCTCCTACCGCCCCATCAGCCTTACCTCGGTCTTCAGCAAGGTCCTGGAATCTATCCTCACCCGCCGCATCCACCAGCATCTCCGCCAGCACCGCCTTCTTCCCGTTACCCAGTGTGGCTTTCGGCCGTCCTTCTCTTCCAACGACCTTCTCCTTCACCTCACTCATCTCCTTTCCGAACAGCTTAATTCCCGTCGCTCCGCAATCTTCCTCGCCCTGGACCTCGAACGTGCCTATGACCGCGTATGGCATTCCGGTCTCCTCGTCAAGCTCCAAACCTTCGCCCTTCCCATTAACTACGTCCGTCTGATCGGCTCCTTTCTCTCCCGCCGTCCTTCCTATGTCACCATCCATAACGCAGATTCCTACACCTTTTTCCCCTCTGCTGGTGTGCCCCAAGGCTCCGTCCTCTCCCCCCTTCTGTACCTTTTGTACACGGCGGACATGCCGCCGCCGCCAGCCCCCGTCCACCTTCTCCAGTTTGCCGATGACACCGCCTTCCTTGCCCTTGCCCCCACCCTGCAGCGCTCCCAACACCTTCTCCAATCCCATCTTGACCGGTTCGCCGCTTGGTGCAACCAGTGGTTGCTCAAGGTCAATCCCTCCAAAACCCAGGCGATCATTGTAGGCAACACCACCCCTTCCTTCCGCCTCCTTGATTTCTACATCACCATCTATGGCCGTCATATCGCCCTCACTCCCACCCTTAAGTACCTTGGCGTCACCCTCGACCGTCGCCTCTCCTGGACTCCCCACCTCCGGACAATCCAAGCCAAGGCACGCTCCCGACTCAGTCTCCTCAAGCTCCTCTTCGGCCGTACGTGGGGTCTGGACCCCTCCACCATCCTCCACACCTATAAATCCCTCATCCGCCCTATCCTTTGTTATGCCCATCCGGCTTGGATCTCCGCCCCCCCTCCCTTTTATAAATCCCTCCAAATCCTTGAACGCCATGCTCTCCGCCTCGCCTATCGCATCCATATCCCCTCCCCCACGCGGATCCTGTATGATCTCATCCCCTTCCCCCACCTCCTCCTTTTCCTTGAAAGGATACGTATCCTGTACACCTCCCGTAAACTCGACCCTCCTCACCCGCTCGTCTCCCCGATCCTCTCCCACCCCCGCCCGCTGCCGCACCTGTATTCCCACGTCCCGCCCGGTCTCCATCTGTCCACCCTCCTTACCCTCTCCCAAGGTGGCTTCCGCCAGCTCCCCCTCCCTGATGATGTCCTCCTCCCTTGCATCTACCCCTCCTATCAACTTTGACCCTGCCTCACCCCCACTTCTGGTGTCCTTTCCCTTAGGCACCCTCCCTCCCTTCTCTTCCCTTCCCTTCTCTTTCCTTCCCTTCTCTTTCCTTTTCCCACGTCCCCTCCCTCCACCGCTCTTCCCCCGGGCTTCCCCTTCCCATTCCTCCCTCCCCCCCTTTCCTCCCTCCCCCCTCTTTCTCCCCTGCCCGTGGCGTCTCTGCTCTCCCCTCTCGCTCTCCCACTCCCCTTCCTCCTCCTCCTCTCTTGGCAGGTCCCCGGACTCGCACACGCATAGTGAACATTCGCGCGCCGGAGGTCATCGCCATTAGTGTCTCGTGTGTGTGTGTCTTAGTTTGTGTTTAGTGTTTGTTCGCCGGAACGCCGCCACTGTTCACGTGTACCATCGCCATCGTCCCTGTTTTGTGCGCCGTGTCCACTAGTGTCAGTGATGTTTTCTCATCAGGCGTGAACGGCTCCGTGTTTTTTGTTTTTTGGTGTCTACATTGTTTTGCCCGCCATTTTTGATTGTATTCTCTGTGTCCCCTCTATTTCTTACTTATTGTACATCTCAAGGCTGAAGAGCGGCGTACTCAGCTGCTGCCAGCCCGCCTTGTGTAAGGTGATAAAAATTACAATAAAGGAAAAAAAAAGCCCTGATGAAGGCTAGCTGCAACGCTGGCCGGAACGTTGGCGCATTTTAAATTATGACGATGCGGTCTGATACCCTGAAGAATTTTATTGAAGATGATTCATCTGAATTCGCCACCTGTCGGCACTCAGTGGACCAGTTGCCTCGGTGCCCGTACTGGAAAGTAACATTTTACTATGCACGGTATAAAGGGTGTTTATAAATGAATATTGGCGTTTTCACGCTTTATAATATTTATTATATTAAACTTACAGTTATAAATGGTATGTCAAATGAAAGAGCAACACAAGTTATTTTACCAAGTACCTTATCAATGTTCAATGTGAGCACAAATTGTCATACAGCACACATAAAGTCTACAGCCGTGTTCTTCCCAAACGTTGATAAGTGTGTCTTCAGTGATTGTAGCAACAGCTGCTTCAATCCGGTTTCTTAATTCAGGGAGGTCTGCTTGTAGCGGAGGTACGTACACATGATCCTTGATCAAGCTCCAAAGGAAAAAATCGCACGCCGTTAGGTCGCGTGAACGTGGAGGCCATGCAAGCAAGCCTTGCCATTGGGCCCCTTGCGGGCCATCCAGTGCTTGGATACAGTGAAGTTCAACCAATCGCGTACTTCGCTATGCCAGTGTGGTGGCGCACCATCCTGCACGTCTCGCGGTTCTAGGCGCGCAGTCCGGAACCGCGCGACTGCTACGGTCGCAGGTTCGAATCCTGCCTCGGGCATGGATGTGTGTGATGTCCTTAGGTTTAACTAGTTCCAAGTTCTAGGGGACTGATGACCTAAGATGTTAAGTCCCATAGTGCTCAGAGCCATTTTGCACGTGCCAGACACAACTGTTTGAGTTGCTTTTTCATTTGACATATCATTTATAACTGTAAGTTTAATGTAATAAATATTATAAAACGTTAAAACCGCGATATTCATTTATAAACACACTGTATTTTAACCACTACGGCACGCGAAAGATTTGCAGACTTAGCCATTTCGGAAATGCTTCCACCCTTGTTCCGAAAGGCAATGATCAGATAGATCACTCCGTTTCCTCATCGGGACAATTGCTGCACTGTTGTTTGCGTCCCCCAGACATGCTTTGTGTACCCTCCACTGCTTCTGCTGCTATTTGCCATCTGTGAGTCGTTATTGCAGGCAAATGCCGAACGTAGGTGGTGGTTACATTAACGATACTGGACCATATAAACCTGTGAAGAGAGCTGTATGCGTACCGCAGTATTAAATTATCGTGGATCACAAGTTAAAAAAACTTGTTGTTTTTGCCATAGTATTGGCCAACGTGATTCACTGAAATCTAGATTCGTTACCAGCAGTAAAATTTTTATGACATTACATACACTGTGAAATTACTTAAAAGTGGCGCGCACGAAACTACACAATACGTAGAGGTAATTAGTTCTGCAGTAAGACTTATCCATTCGGATTTGCGATCATTTTCTTTTAAAGCTGTTCATATTCGTTTGGAACATTTTTTCTTAGGCACTTCCACCCCTTTCGCAAAGAACGTGATCAGCATTACAATATTATCCAAGTGATTAGCACAATCATTGCATCATGTTTGCGTAGTTTCGTGTGGAGTCGTTATCATTCTTGACACTTCAACATCCCCCTATACTGGTTCAGCAGTATTTGGAACCGATTACCTTGTCCTGATATCTCTAGGTGCACCATAACATAGTCTCGTGATTAACCAATCGGACCTTGGGGACGTCACATGTTGTTAAAATATGTATAGAGTGATGATGATGCATTGTACTTGAATGTATGTACTCTAGTATGCATAGCGTGATAACATCCCAAACCGTCTATTGGGGTTGCCAATAGGCTATTGGCTTCATTAATGTATCTGTGCACTAGTAGCGTGACAATGAAACACGCGTGTTACAGTTCAGCAAGTTCCGCAATAACTCTCGAGCATGCTGCTGATAGATTCTATTAACACTCTGTTACATCTAACACTAAAGTACTGAGTGACTTTGAAATATGTGATGAAACATCACTCCACAGTGCACAGTCGGAATACTGATCCCACTTATGGTACATTACTCATGTGGTTTTTCTCGATACTAATTGAGATAAATACCTGATGCAACCAGCCGTACTACGGGTGGTGACACTACTCCAAACATGACAGCCAAGAAAGGCAGGTTCAAATGGCTCTAAGCACTATGGGACTTAACATCTGAGGTCATCAGTCCCCTAGACTCAGAACTACTTAAACGTAACTAACCTAAGGACATCACACACATCCATTCCCGAGGCAGTAGTCGAACCTGCGACCGTAGCAGTCGCGCGGTTCTCGACTGAAGCGCCTAGAACCACTCGGCTACCGCGGCCGGCACGTTGTAACAGATCAGCACATTTATAAAATGCAGAAATATGACGGAGGAAACCAGGAAAACAAAAGAAAGGAGTAGGCTACTACGGGAAGCGTGATGGATAGGGAGCGTTCTACGGTAGTCAAGTTTCCACAGAGAGAACCACTAACTTGCTAGGCACATCAGAGATGTGTGCAGACGTTTTCTCGAGTCGCTGTGGTAATGTAATAGGAAAGAATGTCAGGAAGCGGAAATGGATGAAGCCGGAGCTACCTGTACGCTAGAGCACGGGGAACTGTTCTCTTGTAGATTTCATTTTAGAATAACTCGGCGCTCTTTTATCTGTGTCACCTGGCCAGATAACTGCATTTCCGCTGAAGTTGATTTAATCAGTAATTTGTTTTGACAATCTTCAATCATGTTTAGAGTTCAAAGACGTTTTTCGGGGACTGTCAACGGAATCGATATACTAGGAGAAATGCATGATACATACTGTGTCGTCTTAAAATACATTTATTCACTGTCTATTTCAATTACGGACCATCTTCATCTTCATACTGCTATCGTAAGCATGGAAACATCTACATTGACACTCTCCAAATCACGCTTAAGTGCCTGGCGGAAGGTTCATAGAACCATCTTCACAATAATTCTCCATTATTCCACTCTCGAACAGCGCGAGGAAAAATCGAACACCTGTATCTTTCTATACGAGCTCTGATTTATCTTATTTTATTATGATGATCGTTTCTCATTATGTAATTCGGTGTCAACAAAATATTATCGCATTCGGAGGCGAAATTTGGTGATTGAAATTTCGTGAGAAGATCCCGCCGCAACCAAAATGCCTTTGTTTTAATGGTGTCCATACCAAATCACGTCCGTGACACTCTGTCCCTTATTTCGCAATAATACAAAAAGTGCTGCTCCTAGTTGAACTTCCTCGATGTACTACGTTAATCCTGTCTGACAAGGAAATCACGAACTGAGATGATATTCCATAAGCACGCAATTTCACTACTTGCCACTTACTTGCTGCAGTGTCAAAGTGAAAACTGTGAGTCTCAAAATCCATTACATTTTCATGAGAATTGATAAGCAGCAAAATTAAGTACACTTACGAAAAATATCTGTTACCAACCTCGCATGACATACATACATATTATTCAAGCAGGAAGGTATACGTCACAGCTGACTTGAAAACGTAAGGATATTGGTTCGTAACCCGTTTGAAACGTCCCCTTTGAACAATTATACAGGACTGTGCTTAACCTGACACACAATATTTTTAGCGCAACGCAATCTGACTTTCAAAAATCCCTACAAAGGAATGGCCCTGACTAACATTAACCTATACGTTTCACAAATCACTGACCTCACAAAAATCTTGGTCACTCGAACTACTGCAATACAGCAAGCGCCACTACTACCAGCTAAATAAAAGATTCAAACTACGGAAGGCACTAACTACTGATAGGCATAGTTAGCAAATGAAATATTTTGATAGAGAACAAACAATGTATTTACCTTAATAGTCATCAAAAGTCATAATATATATAGGAGTTCATAACATCCATTCTTACAAATATCAAAACACCGCCATTTTCTCTCCCCACATCCACCACTGCTGGCGGCTCACCTCCAACTGCGCAATGCTACGCGCTGTTCACATCCAGCTGCCGCTGCCCAACACTACAATGGCACACAACAATGCAAACTAGCCACAGACTGCACACAGCACAGCCAGTGATTTTCATACAGAGCGCTACGTAACGTTGCCAATAAGGAAACATAAACAGCCTACTTACATAGCCCCCATGCTCCCCACAAAAAATTTTACAAATTGTTTTGGGCAATGGCGAATACAGATTTGAAAAAAATTTTCACAATTACAATAACAGAGAAATCAAATGCACACACTTATCGATACAATGTTGGTCATAAGCTAAAATTTTCTCACAGTCCATAAAGACAGTCCT
The DNA here is from genome assembly GCF_023898315.1 of Schistocerca nitens. NCBI lineage: Eukaryota > Metazoa > Arthropoda > Insecta > Orthoptera > Acrididae > Schistocerca > Schistocerca nitens. The sequence goes on along the minus strand of NC_064622.1, from coordinate 120,817,738 downwards.
GATCGTTCATCACAGTAAAATTGCAGTGTTTTTATCAAAGTCTGAGCAGTAAAAGAGAATGCACACGGAAGTAGTGGATTTCCATGCAGTCTTGAAGAAGTAGTGTTGGCCTTCCGACGGAAAGACAGTGCTGACTCTTGACATGCAGACAGGTAATGGGCCACAACAGAGCAAACCCACAGCAGAGTCAGTAGAAGTTTTGAAGAATGTTGGTAGGTAGGTCGTCACAGAGCAGAGATTACGGTATTGGTGGGCCACCAGAGGTGCAGACCCACTGTAGTCCTTGTAGAAATAATGGTATTGGTGGGCCATCAAAGATGCAGCCTCAATGTAGTCCTTGTATAGACGGTTAGCAGCCATCCGTTGCGACTGTGCAGGTGCACAATCACCATCGAAGAGTCTTGCAGAGAATACAGCAAGTCCATAAACCACCACTAGTGCACTCACAAAGATTTTTTCTAATTGTCCTTAGAACCAGCAATGCTGTTAACCAGTCCCTTGCTGAATTATTAACACACGTCCAAACACTAACAGTCCACACTGCTCACATACTGTGCATATATTATGACCAACGGAAACGTGTACAGTGAAATGATACTTAATTTGAAGAACTGGTGTCAATTACAAATTATAACATGAGAATACAATAACAAAGGTACAAAATACATCATTAAAGAACATAACAATACAGATAACATTTGTAGTAATACAGGCTTTACAAAAGAATAAAAATAAACGTATACATCAGTGTAACAGGAATTACGACGTAAGTTCGTACATAAAAGATCAGAATAACTTTTGAAACATCAACTTCACACATGAGCATTAAAACAAAACAGAATAAATAATGTCTAAGCATCTTTACAAGGTAAATAACATAGTATTTGAAAAATTCTACAACATAAATCTTATTAGCTAAACACTTAAAGACAGGAAAAAGACAAATACATAATGGTACATACACACATAGCAAAATAATACAAAAGGAAAGACAGGGTTCGTTTTCAGTGTGACATTGGCACTGCAGTCCAACCCAAAACTTCATTCCATAGATCTTTCGTCTTATTTCAGCATTTGTTTCCACCAAAAAAATCCTATCCAAGCATGCTTTCTGTATTTATATGTTCACATATTTCTTACCTCATTATTTATTTCCAAGAAAATCCTACCTAAACCTGTTGTCCCTAAACCCTACTTTTTTGGTTCATATTCTCTTTCAAAATACTTTTTTTTTGGCCAAACCATTTTCTTACTGCTTCTCAATGCATTTCTTCCAATTCATCACAACTCGTTCTCTCATATAGCCTACCCCATCTTAAGCTAACTTAAATCTACTGAGCTCAGATGCTAAACTAAGGGACGAGGCAATGCAGCAGTACAAAACAATTAACACAAACAGCAATGATAAAATATTCAAATTGGCCAAGCAAGCAGCAATATTACAACTAATATTACGCAATGAGCAGCAAACAAGAAAAATAAATCAGTAGTAAAACTGGCTTAACAGAGTAATGTAAAGTGAAATTTAGTAGTACTATGCCTGGCAAACAGCAGAAGCAAATGCAATAAATTATATCTAAACATGACAGAGCTCAAGCAGAAAAATATTACAGTAAAGACAACAATGCAGATAAGGGAAATGTCTATTCACATCTTAATATCTATGTCATTAAAGTGGTGCACCACAACTAATTCTACGAGAAATATTACCAAGTAGTGGAAAAGAAAATTATGTATGCAAGTCCTATGAAGGGAAGTTTCTTTTTGTGCTCGTTCCATTCCTTTTTTTTAAGCATAAAGTTATTATTTACTGGATCTGTAGGCATAAAACATCTATATTAGTACATCATTAAATTTTATTGTAACCAATGCTGCAGTGCAGCTGGAAACTAGATTTTAAACAAAATGAGCAAACTCTCAACTAGAAAGACAATAGATGTAAAATGTTTCTCATCATTTCATTAGGCATTTTAGTAAATATCATAAATTAAGAGCTCCACAGTATAATCATGTTTTCAAGTTTGAGCGTGTCGTATTTGCGATGCTTTCTACAAAGAAATGTCAATAGCGAGGATAATGGCCTCCTCTTTTTCTACCTGTGCCGCTGAAACGCACACACTAATGGCTTTTTCTCCAGGCAGGTGGCACAGCTGGGCGGCCACGATGCATTACGTGCAGGTCACTCAACTTTCTTACCGAAATATTTACGACAGCAGTTTGCACTACAGTGACAGTCTCATATAGAAAATTTCACAGGTTGAGAATTTGCGATGCAAAGGTGTAGAAACAAAATCCTATCAATATAACAGAGTCCAAAAAAATTTTTGCGGCATTGTGATACATTAACGCATGTACACACATTTCATAACTCTCTAAAGTACTATTCTCAACTTATTGATCATAACCGTACCTCAACAGCATAATACATATCGTCGTCGTAAAAATATCATAACATCTCAGTCAATTCTTAAAATCGTTGTAGCTTCCTCCAATAATCTCAAAACCTAAAAGAAAATTCTCTGCTCATGTCAAAAGTGCCATCTGCCTCAAACGTACTTTAAAAATTGTGATCCCATACTAAATATATCATTCAAAGCTCTCATAATATCACAATGGGTCCGAAAAATATGAACAGTTCACAAAGTACAGACAAAATACAATTTCGTAAGTGTGAAGTTACCCAACTGTGTAATTGCGTAAACATCTGTCACTGACGTAGTAAAAAAAATGTTTGTCTCTCTCAGTTACGTAATCAGATAGCTGTGTAATTCTGTGTTGGAGAAATATGGTACCGATGTGTAAAGTTGTATAAGCAAATACCATATTAGCTAGGGCTCCTTGTGTTTGCCACACACGTGATACACAAAGTAAGCGTGTACCCCCCTGAGGATATAATTATACCCTCAGGTGTTACAGATTACAGCAATGGAATGAAATGTATCACGGAAAACCTTTGTATCATTGTACTTCAAATATCTTTAAAAATAAATGATTTAAGTACAAAATTAATCACTCAAATACGTGTACTGTAGCGCTAAACTGTGCGTCTTGTTGTAAGATAATCTCTGTGGAAGTGTCGTAGTTATCGTCCTCCGAAAGCTAAGTTCTGCAGAAGTCAATGTACTTACCTCATGATAAACAAAAGTGAAATGCTTCGCGTATAGATATCTTAGTCATTACGCTTATTGCCGTGATGAAGAAAGTACTGTGCTGTAACGTATTGTTGTGCTACAGAAAAGGCTGTCTCATTGTAGCTATACCACAAAAGTTACTACTAAAACATGTTTTACTTTCCAGAATAAAACAGAAAACTGTGTAGATATAAAACAGAAACACTGCAAAAGCAACATTGTAAATTGTCACTCATTAGTAGCGTCGTGATAAAATCGTGTAGCTGACACAGAAACCAAATACTAAGTCATCTTTAATCTCACACAAACTACTTCAAATAAGGAATGTCTTTTCAAGTAAACCAAAATGTTCCATTAAAATCTCATTAGCAGTACTGGTAAATGTTCTAAGCATGTGAGCCTTATAGTCGTTACGTAATCGTGCAACTAACAAGCAAGAATGTACAAATAACAACATTGTGTCGTCTGTTCACTATAACAATGCATTCATAATTTCTGTTGAAATAAGTTCTCTTGGTTCTTGACTGGATATTTAACTTCAAACATTGTTGCATATTAACAGATTCTAAGTCTGACAAAGCCTACTAGCAATGTAAAGTGAAAAGTTATATGGCAAAGACAAAGTTAAAAAGCAGATTATCTTTCAATAAACGGTTTTACATGTGAAATGTGGTGTAAACCTTTACTCTTCCTAGTACGCAGAGTTTCAACTTCAACGCAATTATCATGTGGTATACGTCGGATTCTGTAAGGTCCATTGTAAACTAGAAAGAATTTGTGACTCAAGTGTTTCTTCTTATGTGACAATGAATGAGCCTTAATGAGAACTTTCTGACCAATAGATAATTTCTTTGCATTTGCTTTACCGTGTAGTTTTCTCCTTTTGTCTTCTGCAGATTTTATATTTATAATAGCCAAATCAATTATGTCTTTGTGTCGAAGTTTACGTGTATTCGGGAAAGGTACAAGCTCTCTGATTCTGTTCGGTGGTTCTTCATTCTTTAGTACAAGAGTAGGTGGTAAAGCAGTGGAGTCGTGAGGCATTTCATTCAGCACGTTTTGAAATAAGTGTAAATATCTGTCCCAATGCTGATGCTTTCTGTGACAATAAAGTCTGCAAAGCTTATTGATTTCTTTCTTAATCCATTCAGACGGGTTACAATGTGGTGAGTACAATAAAATAAAAACAGGTTTGATTTTATGAATCCGAAGCATGCGTGACCAGACAGCAGATCTGAATTGCGGTCCGTTATCTGAAATGACTTTACTAACATGTCCAACTTCACGTAAGAAATTTTTAACAAAGGCGTTGGATACAGACCGTCCAGTGGCTTTACGTAACGGAGTGAAAGAAACAAATTTTGAAGTAAGTTCAACAGCGACTAGAACGTATGAAAATCCCTTAGATGTTCTGAGAAGCGGTCACAAGAGATCAACAGCAGCAAATTCTTTTAATTTAGAAGGAATGATAGGAAACAGCGGAGCACGATGGGAGATAGTAGATGGTTTCGCCTTTTGACAAAGTTTACAAATAGACAAGACTCTTCGAGTTCTCTTTTCCATATTGTTAAAATAACAAATCGTTCGAAGAATATGATAACATTTTCGTGGGGTAAAATGTGCATAGCTGAAATGAATGAACCAAATGAGCTTATTAATAAAATCGTCAGGAATGCAAAGTACCCATAGCTTGTCATCAACAGTGCAGCGTTTGAACAGTATGTTGTTTCTAACCAGATAATAATGCCGAATCTGTGTGTGTGTCTTTTCATGCCATTTGCTCTTGATGTCTTTCCAAATCGGATCTTTATCTTGTTCATGAGCAATGTCCTTTAAATATGTGGTGATGAAGTTTTCAAAGGCGACTTTCTGAATGTAAAGAATACTGAAATTTTTCTCGAGGTTGCCTTCTGTGTTACTTTTCTCAAGCCCAGCCGGTGCGCGTGACAGTGCGTCCGCAACAATGTCCTCCTTGCCGGGAATGTAGACTATTGTTAAGTGGAATTCTTGCAGAAACAATGCCCAACGTTTTAACTTGTCATGATTTAATTTTGAAGACATAAGAAATTGTAATGCACGATGATCACTGTATACTTTTACGTCCTGACCAGAAAGAAAAAAACGGAATTTGTTAAATGCCCAAACGATAGCTAAAGCTCCTAATTCAGTAACGGAATAATTTTTTTCAGATTTTGTTAGCACTCGGCTAGCAAAAGCAATGGCTTCTTGAAATAAATGGGCACCAAGACCGACTTTAGAAGAATCCGTGCTAAGGCAGAAATCTTGTGACAGATCTGGATGAGCTAGTATTGGCGCGTTAAGTAGCGATTCTTTCAAAGAATTGAATTCCAGCTGTGCTTGTTCGTCCCTGTTCCAAATAGTATTTTTTCCAGTGAGAGAACAAAGTTTTGGTGTAACAAGAATTTGCATATTCAGAAAACGACGGTAAAAATTTACGAGACCTAAAAAACTGTGGACTTGTATTTTTGTGGATGGAACTGGAATGGCTCTGATTGCTTCTAACTTTTCAGGATCCGGCTGAATGCCTTCAGAAGAAATAATATGTCCCAAAAACCTCACCTTTGACCTACCGAATTCAGACTTTTCCAAGTTAACTGTAATTCCAGATTCTGCAAAAATACATAACAAACTGTTGAGGATGCGATTATGTTGTTCCCATGAAGCTTCTGCTATTAGAATATCGTCCACATATAAGATGATGTGACGTTTTAAGAACTCAGGTAATATGGAATTTAGCCTGCGAATGAATGCTGCCGAAGAAATGTTCAAACCAAAAGGAAGATTCCGAAACTGATAACAATCGCCGAAACAAAGGAAAGCTGTGTATTTTCTACATTCTGGATGAAGTTCGATCTGATAAAAGCTGGATCTGAGATCAATGGAAGACAACACTTTTACACCATTAAAATTTTGAAGAAGTTCTTCCAACGTTTGCGGCCTGTCTGTTTCAGGAATAATGATAGTATTGATTTGTCTCGAATCTAAGACAAGCCTGATCGATCCATTTTTCTTCTCAACAACATGTAATGGATTGTTGTATGAGCTTACTGCAGGCTCAATAATGCCCTCGTCAAGCATAGATTGTATTTCTGTTCTAACACGGTCCCTATAATGTGCTGGAATTACGTATGGTCTAACACAAAATTTAGTATGCTCACGAACAAGAAATTGGTATTGAAATCCCTTGATTGTTCCTGTTTTGTGAGTAAAAACAGTGAAATGTGCTTGTAAAATCTGAAAAAGGTCCTGCCTATCAGTGTCATTACAATTCTCAATTGTTTGTATTTTATTCTGAATTAACTCATTAATTTCAAATATGCCGTCGATATCATCCCTGTCAGTACTTGCAGAGTGATTGTGAGTGTCTAGTTCCGTAGAAAATTCCGAACTGTTGTCTAACACAAGGTAAAGCCGATTAATTTCCTCGTCATGGTTTGAGAGCCAATCTTCAAATTTCAAAGCTATTGACTTACCTTCCCTCTCTAAACTTATTTCAGCATCGTGGAAGTTTAAGATTGCTTTGTATTCATTCAAAAAGTCTACTCCCAATATAATTTCTGTCGACAATAATGGAACAATAAGAAAGTTCATAGAGAAGCTGTGGCTTTGGCAAAAGAATTCTAAGTTGGTTTGTTGGCGTACATCTACACTTTTTCCAAAGATTACACCTTGTAATTTAATCTTACGTAACGGAAGTGTGGGGCAATCGTTCGATTTGTTGCATTTGCTAAAGGCTGTTTCACTAATTACTGAAATGGGACTGCCAGAGTCAAGTACTGCCGTAAATTTTACGTCATTTACTGTAATGTGAATCACGGGATATGCAATGTTGTTATGTTTTACGTCGTGTTCCTGGAGTAAGATGTCCCTAATGTCTTCCATTTTTACGTAATTACTAGCTACGGCAGCTGCGTCGTTAGTGTCAAACGAACATTTTGTGGCTGCCAGCGGTATGAGTCGTTGCCTATTGTCTCTCTGTTGGCGCGCGTCGTTATTGGGATTTGGAGACCTAACTTCTACAAATTCACCTTGCCGAGAGGGCCCTGCCCTGTTTAAATCCCGCCAGTTCTGATGCAATTGTCTGTCGTTACGATGATATCGTCTGTCGTCATGTCGGTAGATTCCATAGTATCCTTCTTGTCGGTCACATGGTGGAGAATTTCTCCCTGAATAGTAACTGCGGGCTGGACCGTTGCGTCAACAGTTATTCTGTCTCCCGTAATAATAATTGTTTTGGTTCCCATATTGTCTGTTTCTCTGATTGTCTCTGTGATAGTCATTACCGCGGAGAGGTGATCTTTCCCTGTAATTATTACTACTCTGCCAACGGTTGTCATACGGGTGGTGTCTGTTTTGGACACGATTTGTGTTGTGAGAATAGCCTTGTCGCGTCCAGTTATTATTTCTGACATCACGGAATTGTGACGGACGTGACCAGTAATTGTTGTGCTCCTGTTTTCGCGTTCCGCGATTGTCAGTGTCAATTTCCAGTTCTTGTAAGAGCCCCTGAAAAGCTTCAATGTCGTCTTTGCAACGTCCTGCCAAAATAATATGTCGTAAATGTTCAGGTAATTTGATTAAGCAAATGCGGATGAGTTCTGAGGGGCTGTATGGGTTTGAAAGGTACTGATTCTTGTGCAACATGTCTTCAAAATACTTGACAAGACTGGAAAATTCAGATTGTTCAAAGTGTTTCATCATCATGATGCTATGTTTTACTCGGTCTTGTGTAGCTTGAGACCAATATGCTGAGAGGAACGCACTGTAAAATTCTCCTTCACTGTGACAATCGTGAATGACCGATCGCATTCTTACAGCTGGTTCATTCTCCAAGTAGCCACACATAAATTCTAACCTGTGCTCCAATGACCAGTTGGGAGGAAAACAATGAGAGAATGGATGGAGCCACGCTTGTGGATGAATGTCGTTGGCAGAATTCTTAAACGATTTGAATTTACGTGTAGTAATGAACAGCTTATCAAAATCATCGTGTCGGCGAGTAGCATATCGGTCATTGTTACGTCGTGTCGGCGGTTCCATCTCAAAATTCGGTGCACCTTGCCAATTTCTTTCATAATTTCCGAAATGCCCTGTGTTATTATTTTATAGCTTTTCCGTATTTCTAAGTTCCTCTTCAGGTGTTGGAGCGCGAGTGTCCTCTGAAATATGAAATTTTTGTATTACTAGTGCCAACTGATCTTGTACTTCCCGGATTTCTCTTTTGTGTTGCGTATTAATTTGATTCTGATTTTGTTTGAATTTCTTAATTTGTTCATACTCTTCTATGTCAGTGATGGCTACAGGTCTTGTGTCATTCAGATCATCATCTACCTTTGTAGAAAAGTTAGTGAATTGATCTGAAAGTTCGGCTACTTTATCCGTTAGTGAAATTATTTCCTCTGTGTGTTTTTCTGAACCACGTTTCAGAGTGTCCATTTGTGTTGAAATCGTAGCTACTGTGTCCTTTAAGTTTTCCTGAGTTTTTGCAAGTTGCATAACCGAATCGGTAGATGCAACTGAGTCAATTTTAGCTTGCAAGGTCTCATGATTTTCATGAACAGTAGTTTGCAGTTCTTTTATGGCTGCTTCGTTATTCTGTAATGCATTTTCATGACGCGAAAAAATAGGTTGGAAATGCTCACAAATTTGTGTTTTTACGTCATTACAGACTTTTTGACACTTAGATTCGACTTTATGTAACCCAGTGGTTAAATCTTCACGTGTTTGTTCAAGTGTGGTGTCTAACTTTTGAAGATTTTGTTCCATTGCGTCTAACTTTTGAAGATTCTGTTCCATTGTGTCTAACTTTTGAAGATTTTGTTCCATTGTGTCTAACTTTTGAAGCTTTTGCTGTGTTTGTCTCTGATTTTGTTCCATTTGTTGCATTAGCTGTAATAACAATGCATTAGTGTCTGGAATCTGTTCCTCTACACTTTTCGGCAGTGCATTTGCACCGGCAACATTCACATTTTGACAAGCAGAAAATGTGTCTTGACTTATTTGAGAAAACGGTGAGGACGCAAAACCTGAATCTACAGTATTTGCAAAGTTGTGTCCTGTCATTTCGGATTCCTGAGGCGAGCTGTTGCCGAGCGATCGATCGATAATGCTTCCCTGTTCACTAATTGTTTCACTGCCTACGCCATTGTTTGCCGCCCGCTCCATTTCCCTATCCACAATTACCAAATTACTATGTTGAACATTAGTTAATTAATTACACGGTGGCGCTAACACACTGCTTTCGTCTTCACTGTCATTTCTCAGTTTAGTTTGGAGCCTAGTATTACGTTTTTCACACGCCATTATTGTCACAATAATTCACACGACAACACAGAAAAACACAATTTGAAGAGCAAAAATAGGGGAACACATTAACATAGCACTGAAAATAATATCAAGTTAATTGCAAGCGCAGCTGCGAAATACTTGCTGCAAATCTACATGCATGCCACAACTGTTTTACTGTACAACAATGAAAAACTACAAAGGAAATTCTCCCTACAATTACGCGCTAGCAATAAACAAAGGCTGCACTAATTGCACAAACTACAAGAAGAAATCAGAAGATTCCAGTGAGGTATCCTCGGCTAAGGGTCGACGTATGAAACTTCCCCTTTGAACAATTATACAGGACTGTGCTTAACCTGACACACAATATTTTTAGCGCAACGCAGTCTGACTTTCAAAAATCCCTACAAAAGAATGGCCCTGACTAACATTAACCTATACGTTTCACAAATCACTTACCTCACAAAAATCTTGGTTACTCGAACCACTGCAATACAGCAAGCGCCACTACTACCAGCTAAATAAAAGATTCAAACTACGGAAGGCACTAACTACTGATAGGCATAGTTAGCAAATGAAATATTTTGATAGAGAACAAACAATGTATTTACCTTAATAGTCATCAAAAGTCATAATATATATAGGAGTTCATAACATCCATTCTTACAAATATCAAAACACCGCCATTTTCTCTCCCCACATCCACCACTGCTGGCGGCTCACCTCCAACTGCGCAATGCTACGCGCTGTTCACATCCAGCTGCCGCTGCCCAACACTACAATGGCAGACAACAATGCAAACTAGCCACAGACTGCACACAGCACAGCCAGTGATTTTCATACAGAGCGCTAGGTAACGTTGCTAATAAGAAAACATAAACAGCCTACTTACACGTTATACAGGCTTAACGAAGCAGAAAACAACGTTGAAAATCTGTAAGAGCAGTAAATGCACAGCACAATTGTTCAAGCACAACAAGGCCTGTAGGCTAACACACAGGAGTTTATCAAAGAAGCTATAAGCAAAGTAGAAGATCATTTGCCAAAGAACAAGCAGCAAAGTATGTTTACACAGTAGTACAACCACGAAGAGTTACACAGGCACTTAAATTACAATAACAGAAATACAAAAAAAGAAGATAGAGTTGTGTATTAAATTTTTTATCATTGTTTTTATTCCTTAGCATATTATGTAGAACATTGGTCACATTATATATATATATATATATATATATATATATATATATATATATATATATATATACTGTTATACAAAGTGACATTGTAACACTATTATGTGATTATTATATTACATGTTGTATGTTAACCGCAGACCTAGGAACTACAGAGAGGCTCCGTCCCCGCAGTGGTCCACAACCCCACGACGACTACTGCAGTCCACTTCACCCCTCCGCCGCCCCACAACGAACCCAGGGTTATTGTGCGGTTCGGCCCCCGGTGGACCCCACCAGAGAACATCTCACACCAGGCGAGTGTAACCCCTATGTTTGCGTGGTAGAGTAATGGTGGTGTACGCGTACGTGGAGAACTTGTTTGCGCAGCAATCGCCGACATAGTGTAGCTGAGGCGGAATAAGGGGAACCAGCCCGCATTCGCCGAGGCAAATGGAAAACCGCCTAAAAACCATCCACAGACTTGCCGGCTCACCGGACCTCGACACAATTCCGCAGGGCGGATTCGTGCCGGGGACCAGGCGCTCCTTCCCGCTCCGGAAAGCCGTTCGTTAGATCGCTCGGCTAACTGGGCGGGCTATTATATTAAATAATATTGTACGGAATAAAAAAAATGTAATACACATATGTATCTTATTTTATTGTAATTTGAGCGCATATGTAGCTCTCTATGACTTTACTATACTGTACACTTATTTTGTAATTTGTTCTTTGACCCATGAACTTTGACCTTGTTTGTAGCTTCTTTGATCAACTCTTGTGTCTTAGCCTTCTGTGTCTTGTAGTGCTCGAGCAATGGTGCTGTGTGCTTACTCCTCTTCATGTTTCCAAGGTTGTTTCCTTCTTGGTTAAGCCTGTATTACTGCTTTGCGAATCAATATTCATACGTTTTTAAGTCAGCAATGACGTATACCTTCCTGATTAAATAGTATATATGCCATGCGAGGCTGGTACAACATTACGTGTACTTAATTTTGCGACTAATAATTCTCATAAAAATGTAATGCATTTTCAAATTCAAAATTTTCACTTTGTTACAAACAATCTTGTCGGAGGAACATCCGCAACTCAGAATTGTAGCAGGATGGAAGGTTCTTTTTATTTAAAACACGACCGGTTTCGGGCTCTTATATGCCTGTCATCAGGTATTATACTGAAAATAAACAAGAGACCGAAGCTAATAATAGTTTTTACATACTGCAGTACTCATAAAAAAGCAAAAAATGTTTCCCATATTACAACTTTAGAAACCAGCGGTTGGTCTAGGTGCTGTGAAACCTAAGTCAATGGCAAAATGATATAAGACAATACTACGGACGACTTTCTGGGTAAATAAATGCGCAATAAACACCAGGACACTTAATTTTTGTGCTGTGAGCCCAAGCGTCCTGCTGGAGAGAACAGGACGCGGTGTATCAGCAGCGAGTGCTGACCACGGATCACGGATTGGCGTACACGAAGGGAAGAAGCAAACTGTTGCATTCTACATATTCAATGTAAGAGCCCGGTTTTAGAAATTTGAGAAGAAATAGAAATTATCTACAACATTAACCATGATCCGTTGGTCATTTTGAATGAGCAAAATGCGCTTATACAGGCAGTCCTGGTGAATAACTTTTCTTTTTTGAAACAGCGTCCAGCCTCATCTCTTTCTCCTTCTGGTTTCTGATTATTGTACGTCATACATGTATACCTCTTTACTGGGTCAGTGTTTTTCGCAGTTACTTTGGTGGCCCTTAATTTGGCTTAGCCGCCGTACGGTGTATGCCTGTCTCCCGTAGTGAGGTCTGCAAAGTCTACCCAGTTTATTTTACATAGCTGTAAAATGCCCTCTTTCAATAGAAGATTATATATTTTTATTTTTTTTCTTGTGACTAAGACGCGTTATTGTGCGTCGTTATCTGTGTCCTCAATAATTTAAACTTTACCTGTTTTTCACAATATAATTTTTGTCTCATGCCTCATTTTACGTAAGCCTCCTTAAGTCATCGCCTTTTAGTTAGCAGGTTTTCAATTTATCCCACTTTTGATGCGTCCCTTTAGTACTACTGCTCGTACCTATTAATTGGCATAGTAATTTTTGACAGTGTAGACTGTAAGGTTTTGCTGCCTTTCATTGTGTTCAGTAACGATATGCTTTTTAATAGCAGTGGCACATGTGTATGTTCTTTTTTCATGACCGTGGCACGTTGTTCCACGTCGCCTTATATATCCTCACTAAATTGAAAAGGTGCATGTCACTTGTGGAAAGGGAAAAATTTTCATTTTGGTTTACGATTTATACATAAGCTTTAAGTCCCCGGTTTCTAGTTACGTTTCATCGCCATTCTGTACTGCCTATGTTCAATATGTTTCTTTACCACTCATAATGCCTTTCAACGCATTTCATGCCACTTTCTTGTAACTTTTTTCCCCTTTTGCATATAAATCTCTAATTCAGATTGCGAACTGCCGGGCTAATTGTTCCCCCGTTATTCTTCCCGTCAACAGACAGCAGTACTGTTGCCTATCTCGTTTACCAGTTTGCTTTCGCCATCGTCTACGCTACTCTGTGGTCTGCGCTCGCTGATGGTACACCGCGTCCTGTACCCGTCCACCGAAGTGCATTGGGTCGCAGCACAAAGTGTAAGTGTCCGGGTGTTCATTGCATATTTCGTTTACCAGGCACTTCAGCGTAGTATTGTCTGGGGTTACTTTGCGAATGATTTATGTTTCACAGCACCTAGCCAGACCGCTGGTTTCTAAAATTGTTATATGGAACTTTTCTTGTTTTTTATGAGCATTACTGAATATTATTAGCTCCGGTCTCTTATTTATCTTCAGTGTAACGCCTGATTATGGGCACATAATAGACGGAAACCTGTCGTGTTGTAAATAAGAAGAACGTTACAACTGAAACAGTATTTTCAACCTCGACTTTCACTTTGTTTCCATTTTTGTGATAGCACTGTCAAGATGGATCACAATTGAAACTAGTAGTGAATAAATGTATTGGAAGACAGCACAATATGTATTATGTGGCTGTCCAAGTATATTTAAAGTTGTCACGCTTTCTAGCTTCCTTTTCGGATGCTCTACAACTCTACATGTTTGTTATGTAACATTCGGCGGTTACTAAAGAACGAGTAAAAGAATGAATGTGTCAAACTTTCTGTCTATCACTTTTTCCCAAAACGCGTTATCAGTCCGTGGCTTTCTCCGTACTCCGTTACTTGTCATTAGACTTGTTCCAAGAGCCAAATAATGGTGAAAATTTCTCAGACATTGAGTGCTAGTAGGTATTGGTTTTTGTACCAAGCAGTGTTCCACTATTCAGTTCCAAGATGTATCAAGGTATTCTTCTTTTACTTGCTGCACTGTTCGTGTGATAAACAGAGTACATGTAAGGCTTTATATCAGTTAATTATCTCCATAATGGAAGGTTCTGCAACTGCAGAGAAACGAAGAAAAGTAAGCATCTGTTCCGCTTGATTTACACAAAATTGTTGAGTTAGCTAAAGCCATGCTCCCATTCCATGTAATTCTAATGCATACGACTACTTCGGTTTTAATAATGCTGCCAAAACATTGCTGTCAATGCAGTCGTGAAAGATTTCGAAATGTATAAAATGTTGCCTACTAATCAGTCTCAGATAGCTATTAAAAATACTTACTCAGGAATAGTTGAATGGAAAAATTTCAATGTATTCGAAAGAGGACCGACCATGCCTGATGTATGCCATTCCGTACTTCTCCTGAGTGACCAGTCCTGTTTATCGTTTGCAAAACAACATAAAGACCTATTGACGATATTTCCCGTTATTCCGCAACAACACCGTAAACTTTGCAACTCCTTATCCCAAAAAAAGAAGCCTTTTCCGTTGAATTTAATTTATGTTATTCTCTCGTAAAAATTTAAAACACGTCAGAAATACTGTTTGTTAACTACAATTCCAGTAGTTCCAAAATTACTGTTGCATTACCGTATTTGCATAATCACAAATAAACTAAAACTCTGGTACCGCCAGTGTCATCCTGAAGGTCCCTGGTATGGCACCTAGAAGCTCTTCATAAATTATTTTCTAATATCTCATGTTCTTCAGTAAAGAGGTGGCCAGAAAAATTGTGCGGCATCAGAATAGCTTCTCCGTTTCCTGGGTAAAAAGAAGTAAAATACATTGTTTTCTATGTTCAAAAATAGTGTCGCGCGTCTGTGTAACTTTGAAGCGTACTGCTCCACTCAATAAAACTTACTTGGCCTTCTATGATAACTTGTAATTTATGAAATGAGCCTATGGCATTGTTGACCAGGAAGCCCCATTCGTGGGAGTTCGGCCGCCATATTGCAAGCCATTTTTAGGTGACGACACATCGGTGACTTGCGAGTCAGTGAAGATGAAATAATGATGAAGGACACCAACACCCAGTCCCCTGCCGGGAATCGAACCCGAGTCCCCTGCGTGGTGGGCGGTAATGCTACCGCTACTCTACGCAGGCACACACTTGTAATTTATATATGAAATCCGCTCGTTTCTCTATTGCAGTTTACTCTTGGAGTGCAATTACGCAATAAATGTCAGTTACATCACAGGCTATGTATTCTGAATTCTATTATTCAGGCCGTAGTTTGTCTCGCCGATTCCTTCTGCAATGCCACTTTTTTTTTTCTTTCAGTCATCTGTCTTCACACTGGTTTGATTCTGCCCGCCAAAGATTCCTCTCCTCTTCAACTCAGAGTATCACTTGCAACGTATGTCCTCAGTTATTTACTGGATGTATCCCAGATACTTCCAGTATCATGGAAGCTATTCCATACTGTCTTAACAGATGCCGTACCATTCTGTCTTTCTTCATCTCAATGTTTTCCTTACATTCCTTTCCTCTCCGATTCTGCGCATAACCTCCTTATTCCTTACCTTATCAGTCCTCCCAGTTTTCAACATTAGTCTGTAGCACCACATCAAAAATGTCTTCTGTTAAGGTTTCCCCACAGTCCGTGGTCACTACCATACAATGCTGTGCTCCAACCGTACATTCTCAGAAAATTCTTCCTCAAATTAAGGCCTATGGTTGGTACTAGTACACTTCTCTAGGCCAGGAATGGCGTTCTTGAATGTGCTGGGCTGCTTTTGATGTCCTTGTTCCGCCCGTCATGGTTTATTTTGCTGCCTAGGCAACAGAATCCCTTAACTTAATCTACTCCGTGACCATCAATCCCGCCGTTAAGTTTCTCACTGTTCTCATTTCTGCTACTACTGATTACTTGTGTCTTTCTTCGATTTACTCAAAATCCATATTTTGTACTCATTAGTCTGTTCGTTACACTCAGCACATCCTGCTATTCTTCTTCACTTTGACTGAGGGTAGCAATGTCATCATCGAATTTCATCCTTTCAGCTTGAATTTTACTTGTACTCTTGGACCTTTCTTTTACTTCCATCATTGCTTCTTTGATGCGTAGATAGAACAGTAGGGGCGAAAGGCTGTATCCTTGTCTTTCACCTTCTTTAATTCGAGCACTTCTTTCTTGGTCGTCCACTCTTATTATTCCCCCTTGACTCTTCTACATGTTGTAAGTTCCCCTTCTTTCACTTTAGCTTACGTGTACCTTTCTCAGAATTTCGAACATCTTGAACCATTTTACATTGTCGAGCACTTTTTCCAGGTGGACAAATCCTATGAGCGTCTCTTGATTTTTCTAGTCTTACTTCCATTACCAATCATAACGTCAGATCTGCCTATCTGGTGTCTTTACGTTCACTAAAGCCGAACTGATCGTCATCTAATACACACTCAATGTTTTTCCATTCTTCTGTATATTATTCTTGTCAGCAACCTGTATACATGAGCTGTTAACCAGATTGTGCGATAATTCTCGCACTTGTCACCTCATGCAGTCTTCGGAATTTTTCCGAAAGTCGGATGGTACATCGCCAGACTCATACATTCCACACACCAACGTGAATAATGGCTTTCCTGCCACTTCCTCCAGTGAATTTAGAAATTGTGATGGAATGTTACCTATCCATTCTGCCTTATTCGATCTTAAGTCTTCCAATGCTCATTTAAATTCTGATTCTAATACTGGATCTCCTATATCTTCCCTATTGGCTCCTCCACTCTTAATAGTACCGTCCCTGCTTTTCATTTCACCGGAGGTTGCTTCGACATTTCTTCCGACAGTCATTTCTTTTTCGACTTTTCAAGATTTTTCATGCAGCCATTTCGCCTTAGCTCCACTGCGCTCCCTGTTTATTTCATTCATATGAAAATCTTACTTTTGTATTCCTAAATTTCTCTGAACATTTTTGTACTTCCTTCTTTGATTGATCAACTGAAGTTACTCATGGTTTCTTCGCAGTTACCTTCTTTGTACCTATGTTTTTCTTGCCAACTTCTCTGATTACCCTTTTCTGCAGATGTCAATTTGTCTTCAATTGAACTGCCAAATGAGCTATTTCTTATCGCTGTATCTATAGTCTTAGACAGCTTTAAGGTAGCGGGTCGAAATAACGCCTGCCTCCTTACCACAGTGGAAAAAAATGTTTCAAATGGCTCTGAGGACTATGGGACTTAACAACTGAGGTCATCAGCCCCATAGACTTAGAACTACTTAAACCTAACTAACCTAAGGACATCACACACATTCAAACCCGAAGCAGGATTCGAATCTGCGACCGTAGCAGCAGCGCGGTTCCGAACGGAAGCGCCTAGAACCTCACGGCCATAGCGGCAGGCATTTCTGTCATCGCTTCTGCGACGTATGGGATGAACAATTGGGAAAGAGGTCTGTATTCCTGCCTTACATGAATCTTAATTCGAGTTACTATCATTTAGCCTTCCATTCTCAACACTCCCCCTCCGTTCTTACACATATTGTGTGTTATCAGTCTTTCTGTATCAGAATTTCGAATGTCTTGGAACAAATTACGTTGTCGAACTTTCTTCTAGGTTGACTACTTTTTGGAAGTACCTTGATTTTTTTCTTAAATCTTGCTTCCGTTATATAGTGCCACATCAGAACTGCCTCTATGGTGCTGTTATGTTTATTGTGATAGCGTTCATGTAAACAACTTCGATACATAAGTCTATTACGTGACAGTTCTGTCGTTTTTCAGCCATTCCTTCCTTCAAGATTCTGTGACTGATACTCTTCTGAGTCTGTTGGCATGACTCCTCTCTCGTACTCACTACGAACTAACCTGAATAAAGATGTAGTAGCAATTTTCCTCAACGGTCATATGGCTCTGAGTACTATGGGACTTAACATCTGTCGTCATCAGTCCCCTAGAACTTAGAACTACTTAAACTTAACCAACCTAAGGACATCACACACATCCATGCCCGAGGCAGGATTTGAACCTGCGACCGTAGTGGTCACGCGGTTCCAGACTTAAGGGCCTAGAACCGCACGGCCACACCGGCCGGCTCAACGGTCATAGAAATCCCAAATTTCTTCTGCCTTGTTCAATCGTAAGTCTCCCTAAGATTCGTCAAGCTCTAAATCTAATCCTAGATTCTCTGTATCATCCTAATCGACACCAATATCCTTTTCCTCCTCTGGTAAAGTCCCTTAATACATTCTTTTTGTCGGCTGCGGTGGCCGAGCGGTTCTAGGCGCTTCAATCTGAAACCACGCGACTGCTACGGTCGCCGGTTAGAATCCTGCCTCGGGCATGGATGTGTGTGATGTCCTTAGGTTCGTTAGGTTTAAGTAGTTCTAAGTTGTAGGCGACTGATGACCTCAAATGTGATAGTGCTCAGAGCCATTTGAACCAACACTCTTTCTTCCTATCCGTTTCCCCTTCGCGCGTTGAGTAGTGGAGTGTATAAATGTGACACCTTTGCTTTTAATTCCTCCGAAAGACATTTTGACCTCTCTACATGCTGAATCTGTCCTCGCCACGACCATTTGCCTTTAGATTTCTTCAGATTTTTCTTGTAGCCATTTTGCTTTGGCCCCCGTGACATTCCTACTGATTTCATTCTTAAGTAACTAGTATCGCTGAATAATGTTTCTGTCGTCCATGGTTACTTCGCAGTTACCTTCCTTGTACTTATACTTGTCTGTCCAACATCTACGATTGTCCTTTTTAAGGATGTTCATTCTTCATCAGTAGGTCATCGTATTGCGGTAATAATTATCACATTATCTACAGTCTCTAAGAACTCCAAACGCACATCACCTTTCCTCGGCATTCTAGTGCCCATCTACTTCACAAACTAATTCTTCTAGACGATTTTCTTAAAGTTTAGTCCACTGTTCTCATTACAGATTTGTGATGTGACTCTGAAACTTCTGCTCGGTACACATTGCAGTCCAATTTCTTATTTCGGAGTCTGTCTGGCAACGATATGACCCGCATTCACACTTATGATATTCCGCGCTCAGTCTCGAAGATTTTTATTCTGCCGCTATTTTTTTATTTTTATTTTTTTTTCTCGTGGGTAGCACCCCCTTCGCAGCCCCCTCATAGAGATCAAAATAAGCGATCAATGTGGTATCTTTTCGCAGTGGAGAACTTATCAAGACATGTTTTCAACGGCCATGTACTGGTGGATACGAAGTTAAGAACAGTCGGGCGTGACCAGTAAATGAATGGGTGACCGTCGGGCTACGGCGCGCGCTGTTGACAATTTTCCTGTTGGCATTACGGCATAGAGGAAAGGAGCGGTGATGGCGTTACGTCCGTGATCCTGGATTCAGGTACAAACCTCACTACGGTGTTTCACGAAGTGAGGTAACGTGACACTTTTGAAGGCGATCCTTGCGTCGAATGGGGATATTAAGTTAGGCGCCCCCCTTGGAGCTCTTACAGAGGAGTCGGTTATGTGCCGGCACCTGGTCCCACCTTCTCCCTTCTCTCATTATCTCCACCACGAACACAACTCTACACTAAAAGTGCATCCATTACAGTCACCTAAGTTTTACAGATACACCTAAAGCACACAGATCTGATACTTCTCGCTGGAAAGATACCTGCGGGCTCGAAGGACAGGGAACACCTTTTCAGTTAGACGGCTGAGCATAACTTTCGGCGTTTCCCAGATATTCAAGCCATACTGCTCTACTTTTTGCAGTTAGAAACCACTTTCCTTGTGGAAACATATGACGCATGTTTACTGTAGTGAATTCCACTGCTTTCTACCTGCTCATACCGTTTATTCTCCCCGTGCCTTTCAACTCCAGTCGCACTTTTAACTCCCAAGGGCAAACAGGTGTCCTTAAACCTCTATCTATACCTTCGCATGAGGGCGACTTCTAGAAACTGAGCTCTACACCCGATATGTCTGACGACAATTGTTAATGAAAATATAAACAGTGGAGACATTAAAACCTCGTACCCAAGACGTTTTAGTAAATAGACATAAATTGTGACCTATAACATGATGGGAATCTTTCTTCCTTTTTTTTCCTCATCGTTCTTCTTGTCAGTGTTTTTCATAATGTCCTTTCGTCGTCGATTCTACGAAGAAAAACCTCATTCCTTATCTTACAGTTCACCTGCTTTTCAACTTTCAGACACACTTCCTGCAGTCCATGTTTCACTACAAGACAATGTTGTATTTCAAACGAACGCTCTCAGAAATGTCTCCCTCAAATTGAGGCCTATGTTTCATACTAGTAGACTCCTCTTCGGCAGGAATGCCCTTTTGGCCTGTGCTAGTCTGTTTTCTATGTCCTTCTTTCTCCACTCGCCATGGGTTATCTTAATGCCTATATAGCGGAAGTCCTTAACTTCATCTGCTTCGTGATTACCAAGGTTAAGTTTCTCCTCTTCTCATATCCACTACTTCTCATTACTTTCGACATTTTTCGATTCACTCTCAGCCCATATTATGTACCCATTAGACTATTCACTCCATTCAAATGGCTCTGAGCACTGTAAGACTTAACATCTGAAGTCATCAGTCCCCTAGAAATTAGAACTACTTAAACCTAACTAACCTATGGACATCACACACATCCACGCCCGAGGCAGGATTGGAACCTGCGACCGTTGCGATCGCGCGGTTCCAGACTGAAGCGCCTAGAACCACTCGGCCACTCCGGCCGGCCATCCCATTCAACAGATCCTGTATTTCGTCTTCACTTTCACTAGGGTAGCAATGTCATCAGCGAATCTTATGTTTGATATCCTGTCACATTGACTTTTAATCGCACTCGTGGAAGTTTCTCTTATTTCCGTCATTGCTTGTTCAATGTATAGTCCGAGCATTAGATGCGAAAGACCATCCTATGACAACTAAAATATGTTAATTGCAATATTTCTATAATTTTGTCGATCTAATAAATATTTCTAAGCAATTGAAGACTAATTTTCGTTATTTTAGTTCTTTTTAATTATGTTTAATTCTGTTCTTCAGTTTTAGCCACATTTTATACCTTTTT
The DNA here is from genome assembly GCF_023898315.1 of Schistocerca nitens. Classification (NCBI taxonomy): domain Eukaryota; kingdom Metazoa; phylum Arthropoda; class Insecta; order Orthoptera; family Acrididae; genus Schistocerca; species Schistocerca nitens. Next base: position 120,796,733 of record NC_064622.1, on the reverse strand, counting down.
TGTGTTTATTTCTTCATATCCCTACTACCCACACTTTCAAGACTAATATTATTTTTAAAAAAATTTATAGGCTTAACGGTGTTTCAAAATAATGCTTTATTATCCGTCAATACTACAGCGTTGTCGCCTTTATCTCTCTTTCGCAGGGATGGAGTGTTCGCTCTATGATGTTAGTATAAGATCATGCATAATTCCGAACCTCTATTTTTCTGTTGCATTGCTCAAAGCATGCCATCAGAATGTAGCTTTATTGGCAGCATTTACATTTGGAAAAAAAGAAAAAAGAAACAGTACACATTAAAAGCGGCTAACGTAACTACCGAGTGACTCTATACAAACTGACTGAAGCTGTTTCCATAGAGGGTAAGCGACCATCAAACGGATACTTAAACAAGCTGGAGTATTTTCGTTTATAAAAGTCGAAAGAACGTTTGTATGGCTTAGAACCAAGGCCTGACATTGGCTTACGCTTAATATGAGTTCAAAATTCGCAGTCGAGGCCATTGGCAGTGGAATAATAGCGCTGAGCGGTGCGGACTTAACGGAGGCCGTGCGAGGGGAAGGGGCAATATTTCGGGAGGTATTAGCAAGCGACACAAAGGGGTGCAGCCGCGGGGGTGGCTTACCGGCACGATAACCTGCCGCGCTCTGAATAATAGCTCGCCATTGCTCTGCGCCAATGGATTCCCCAGCGCGCAATCCCGGCAAAACAGCAGATACAAGTGCGGCTTAACAGTATGCACTAGTGCATTCATGAATGCACAGTAATACGCTGTTAATATGCCACAGAACAGACAGGTGTAACGCTTCATAAATTGAAAATGATTTCCATTACTTTACTGATCTTCAGTGGTAAGGGGCGGTCTCTTATAACTGTTTGAGAGAAGGTGAATTACTGAACCAAGATCGTTTGTAAAACAGCCTTTATTGTCGACTACAGGTTTCGGTGATCACGGTTACTATCATCAGGTCTGCGAACGCTTTCATGCACCGTGAAATTATACAGAGATAAACTTAGGTATAAATAAGCAGGTGCATAGTAATAACAAACCCGTGTTGCACAATACTTCGTAAAAGGTTATTACATGTCTCTTACGCCAGCTGTACTCCTGAAGAACGAGATGAACAATGCATCGGCATCGCAATATTATTCGTATACGTGGTAATTACTTCGGTTGTCTTCAGTAGCGCAGATTGTTATCAATATGACACAGCTGAAACCCATCTTATAACAAAAAAGATGACTCTGAGCTCTATGGGACTTAACTTCTGAGGTCATCAGTCCCCTAGAAATTAAAACTACTAAAACCTAACTAACCTAACGACTCACATACATTCACGCCCGAGGCAGGATTCGAACCTGCGACTGTAGCGGTCGAGTGGTTCCAGACTGAACTGCCTAAAACCACTCGGCCACCCCGGTCGGCCATCTTGTAAATTTACGTCTGCGTATACTTATAATTTTTATAATTCTACAGTTGTGTCTGCAGATTTTTATAAATTACTAAATATTGTCACCTATTAATTTATTGTATATCAGTCTGTGGATATTGCACCATGCTGTTTTTTTTTTTTTTTTTTTTTTAAATTCCTAAGCGACCACACTGCTGAGGTCATCGGTCCCGAGATTTAAACACTACTTAAACTAACTGATGCTAAGAACAACACACACACACACACACACACACACACACATATGCCCGAGGAAGGACTCGAAACTCCGGCGGGAAGGGCAGCGCAATCCGTGACATGGCGCCTCAAACCGCGCGGCCACTTTACGCGGGCACCATTTTGTAAAGCAGCTTCTACACAGGCGCACTTGTGCTAGCGAAAGTAATAAGAATAATTTGTAGATTCTGTTTTAATAATTATTTTTCAGTAATATTAAAAAAGTGTTTCGGGCTCCTTTATCGACACGTAACAGATCTCATGCTGTAACTGAAATAGATAAATAATTGTAAGCACGAAACTCATGAATACGTGAGCGACACCAGTACCGATCACCACCTGCCAGTCTGGCGGAGCCTTGGCAGCAAAGAAATCCACTGCAGTGTGTGATAGGGGACGCGAGGATTTTACGTATTACTCTGTAAGTGTTGTGGTTTTAACATTGATCTGTCGCTGCATGGTTCATCTCGTCACTCCTCACTTGTCAGTGATTTAGAAGGAGTTCTTGTACAGCTGGTATAGGAGACTTACTTACGTACAATAACCGTTTCTCGAGGAATATTGTAACGCGATTTTGTTATTACTGTGCACTTGCTATTGTATACTTAATTTTGTCTCTATATAATATCACGTTGTATGGATGCATTCACTGATCTGAAGATGGTAACCATGCTAACCGAAAAATGTAATCTGCGGTAAAGGTTGTTTACAAACAGCCTCGGCTAAGAAGTTCACCTTCTGTCACGTGAAAATAATACATCAAAATAAATTAGTTTTTCAATGACACGATGGCTTCGTCTTACGATCCACGATTCTTGTTTCACGTCGTGACTCCAGTATTACATGTACTGAGTTGTGTATTATAATCACTAACCGAGGGAACAATACATTCTCCGAAAATTGAATTTTTTTAAATAATATTTTTATAGGCTTGCGGTATCATTTTGTAACGTGATGTGGTGAACAACCATTACATATACTGTTTTCCACGGATGGTTCAAATGGCTCTGAGCACTATGCGACTTAACTTCTGAGGTCATCAGTCCCCTAGAACTTAGAACTACTTAAACCTAACTAACCTAAGGACATCACACACATCCATGCCCGAGGCAGGATTCGATCCTGCGACCGTAGCAGTCGCGCGGTTCCGGACTGCGCGCCTAGAACCGCTAGACCACCGCGGCCGGCTTTCCACGGATGCCTTGGAGAGGAGTCTCTGGAATGTGGAAAGAGTGTAAGGTTTTGTTATTTTTTTTTTACTCTGATTTATGTCACCTGCCACAGTCGTATTTAGATGTATCCAGCGTCTCATATCACTCCACCTGCACACGTCTCATACCATTACAGAGCCTCCGCCACCTTAAACAGTCCCCTGCTGACATGCACGGTCCATGGATTAATGAGGTTGACTCCATACCCGTGCACGTCCATATGCTAGACACAATTTGAAAGGAGACTCGTCCGGCCAGGAAACGTGTGTTCAGTTATCAACAGTCCAGTTCCGGAGGACGACGGTTCAATCCCGTCTCCGGCCATCCTGATTTCCCTAAATCGTTTCAGGCAAATGCCGGGATGGTTCCTTTGAAAGGGCACGGCCGATTTCCTTCCCAATCCTTCCCTAACCCGAGCCTGCGCTCCGTCTCTAATGACCTCGTTGTCGACGGCACGTTAAACACTAACCACCACCACCACCACCATCAACAGTCCAATGTCTGTGATGGCGGGCCCAGGCGAGGCGTAAAGCTTTGTGTCGTGCGGTATCGAAGGTACACGAGTGAGCCTGCGTCTCCGAAAGTCCATATCGATGATGTTTCGTTAAATGGTTCACACGCTGACACTTGTTGATGGCCCAGCAGTGAACTCTGCAGCAGTTTGCCTAAGGGCAGCACTTCTGTCACTTGAACGATTCTCTTCAGTCGTCGTTGTCGCATTCTTGCAGGATCTTCTTCCGCCCGCAGCGATGTCGGAGATTTGATGTTTTACCAGATCACGATACACTCGTGAAACGGTAGTACGGGAAAATCCTCACTTCATCGCTACCTCGGAGATGCTATGTCCCATCACTATAACACCACGTTCAAACTTGCTTAAATCTTCATAACCTCCCATTGTAGCAGCAGTAACCCATCTAACTAATGTACGAGATACGTCTTATATAGGCGTTGCCGACCACAGCGTCGTATTTTGCCAGTTTATTTATCTCTGTATTTGAATACGCATGCCTACACCAGTTTCTTTGGCACTTCGGTGTACTTTCGATGTTTTGCTGTTTTACTTACTACTTACGTGCTGCTTCCACATCTTTCTGCCATTTTTTGTTTCATTGTTTAATATAACGTCCTGTATGACAACTTTTGCACCTTATATTATCTTTGATATCGAAGTACATTACACCTTTGTCGCCTCTACGGATTTCGTATTTCTTAGCAATATCCATATTCCATTTTCATGAAGTATCGGCACAAAAGCAATATTACGGAGTTTTAATGCATTTTCTGTATTCGTTTTCACTTTCCCAAACTATTCACTTATTTTGTACATGGTATTCATTTAGCTGTTCGTTTATTCTTGTCATAGGTATAACTGATATCGCAGAATGAGTACTTTGTTCGACTAACTTATTATCAATAGACACTTCTGATCTTTTGGACACCATTACTTGAGATTAGATTGCTGATTTCATTCATTTAATGATTGGCGAGTTACAACCTGCCATTTATGTCCACTACTACTGAAATATCATCAGCTAAAGTCAGTGTCTACACTTTTGGGTTCAAATTTTTTCCCCGAGTTTTTCAGGTATAAGCTAGATACATGGCGAAAAGAGTAGGTGGACGTTCGGCTCAAATCAGACTGCTCGATTCCAATTGTTTGAGCACTACTTTACAAATTGTTTCAATCATTCATGCTCTAGCACGACCTGCATAGGCGGGTTTCCAGTTTTTTAATATTTTTTAATATATTAACCAACGATTGCTGACGCGCTGCGATGTTGAAGGTTCTTAGTTTCCTGATCACCCGATGAAAGATTTTTCGAAGTACGTCAGTGATTTCTGAGAAGCTAGATTAAATTCTATGATTTTTAGCTAGCTGTTTCACACTAATAACATTATCTGCAGCCTATGTAAGATAATTAGTTTGTGCTATAACGCCCTATAAGCGGCTCACGGACGAAGTTCGGCTATTGAAAGCTACAGAGACAGCAAATGTATGCAAATGCACTGGAGAAAAACCAGAAGAACGTCACGAGAAAAGTAGACTCATATGATGAGAAAGAATCGACTGGTACGGAATTCCATGCTCATGTAGATCGACGTTGTACAGTTAGCTACAGAGCACAAGAGCAAGTCGATACCTGCGACAGGAACTACGTTGGGTGAAGGTTTATCTGACTATGGAGGTTTCTAGTTGGGTTTGTGCTTCGTTGGGCGGGGGGAGAGGAGAGGAAGACGTATTGTTGTTGTAGTGGTCTTCAGTCCTGGGACTGGTTTTGATGCAGCTCTCCATGCTACTGTATCCTGTGCAAGCTTCTTCATCTCCCAGTACCTACTGCAGCCTATATCCTTCTGAATCTGCTTAGTGTATTCATCTCTTAACCTCCCTCTACGAATTTTACCCTCCACGCTGCCCTACAATACTAAATTGGTGATCCCTCGATGTCTCAGAACATGTCCTACCAACCGATCCCTTGTTCTAGTCAAGTTGTGCCACAAGCTCCTCTTCTCCCCAATTCTATTCAATACCTCCTCATTAGTTATGTGATCTACCCAACTAATCTTCAGCATAACAGCTCAAAAACTGAAAACGATACTGCCGCCAGCCAGCTGTTTGAATGTGTGCTACTATACGGCTGGAGCAGTTAGTGGGAGAACGGATTCGACAACTCTCGACAAATTCTGTAACAATTTTTCTGACAGTCAATAGTGAAAACTATTTTCTCTAGAGAAGTTGGGGGAGCGAAAGGAAGGCAGATATGTTGGAAGAAAAAGACTTTTGGCGATATATGAAGTGTGATAAAGAGGTCAGAAGAAACCGGGTGTACCATTGACACAGAGAGAAGGGAGAGCGAAAAGAATGAAACTATCATTATCACCTCCACCACCAAGGCTTTCACATTTGTCCGCGTTACTTTATATTCTTTATTAGCATTCTGGAATGTTACCTTTGTCCCTTAACGTGTTCGTATAGAAGATAGCTCAGGTATAATGATTTTCCGAGGGATTGTGTGCTCCGTAATCTTAATTTTAATAGAGGAGAGTCGAAACGGAGAATTCATGAGGTACACGGATTCCGATCTTGTAGATATCGAAGTGCAAGCGCTGAAAATTAGAGTTTTCTGACAGAAAGTTTAACCCATTGTCAGTTTCCGGCAAGCACGATGGCGTTCGATAAGTAATGTAACACGTTTTTTCCTCGGTCATTTTAGGTAGAAAAATACGTAATTTGTTGTGGAACGTCGTGGAATATCCCCACTTTAACGACTATAGTTTCATTAAGTTCCGGTAGGTGGCGGCGCAGTACGTAGCCCTCCAAATGGGCTCTGAGCCGGAGGCGCATCCCAAGCAGAGATATGTCATTGATTTTCATTGGGTGGAAAACAAGAGCATCGTAGGTATCATAGGCGCTCACAGAATGTATATATAGAGATCGGGCAGTCAACAAAAGCACTGTGAGTCGCTGGGCGAGGAGTCTGTCATCACTGTAACAAGGCAGCACTAACCTGTCAGATCCCCTGCGCGCCGTCCGGCCACACACAGCTGTGAGTCCTGCAGAATTGCAGCTTGCGGACACTCTCCTTCGAGGTGATCGACGTATCACAATCAGACACCCCGCTGGCCTATTGGACGTTACTGTTGGTAATCCTGACATACTTGTCCATTTCTTGGGATACTCAAATGTATGTGCGTACTGGGTTCTTCGGTGTTCAACGGAAGACACTGAAAAGCAACGAAGAACCATCTGTGAGGAATTTTTGGAGCGGTATGAGGCTGATCGTGACACTTTTTGTAGAATATCGTCACAGGCGATGAAACATTGGTTCATCATTTCGGACGGGAAACAAAACGGCAATGCATGTAGTGTCGTAACACCACCTCTGCTCCGGAGATAAAGTTCAAAGCTGCGCTCTCACCCGGTAAAGTCATAGCGACGGTCTTCTGGGACTCTGAAGGGGTTATTCTTTTTGATGTACTCAATAGGGGTAGATTAAAACTGAAGAAACTGCAAAAAGGTGGGAATTTAAGGAGATGGGACCTGTATAAACTGAAAGAACCAGAGGACGTACGGAGTGTCAGGGAGAGCATAATGGAACAATTGACTGAAATGGGGGAAAGAGATACAGTAGAAGAAGAATGGGTAGCTTTAAGGAATCAAATAGTGAAGGCAGCGGAGGATCAAGTAGGCAAAAACACGAGGGCTAGTAGAAATCCATGGGTAACAGAAGAGATACTGATTTTAATTGATGAAAGGAGAAGATACAGAAGTGCAGCAAGTGAAGCAGGCAAAAAGGAATACAAACGTCTCAAAAATGAGATCGACAGGAAGTGCAAAATGGCTAAGCAGGGATGGCTAGAGGACAAATGTATGGATGTAGAGGCTTATCTCACTAGGGCTTAGATAGATACTGCCTACAGGAAAATTAAAGGGACCTTTGGAGAAAGAGAACCACTTGCATGAATATCAAGAGCTCAGATGGAAACCCAGTTCTAAGCAAAGAAGGGAAAGCATAAAGGTGGAAGGAGTACATAGAAGGTCTACACAGGGGCAATGTTCTTGAGGACAATATTATGGAAATGGAACAGGAGGTAGATGAAGATGAAATGGAAGATATGATACTGCGTGAAGAGTTTGACTGAGCACTGAAAGACCTAAGTCGAAACTAGGCTCCGGGAGTAGACAACATTCTATTAGAACTACTCACAGCCTTGGGAGACCCAGTCCTGACAAAACTCTACCGTCTGGTGAGCAAGATGTATGAGACTGTTGAAATTCCCTCAGACTTCAAGAAGAATATAATAATTCCAATCCCAAAGGAAGCAGGTGTTGACAGATGTGAAAATTACCGAACTATTAGTTTAATAAGTCACAGCTGCAAAATACTAACGCGAATTCTTTACAGACGAATGGAAAAACTAGTTGAAGCCGACCTCGGGAAAGATCAGTTTGTATTCCGTAGAAATGTTGGAACACGTGAGGCAATACTGACCCTACGATTTATCTTAGAAGAAAGATTAAGGAAAGGCAAACCTACGTTTCTAGCATGTGTAGACATAGTGAAAGCTTTTGACAATGTTGACTGGAATACTCTCTTTCAAATTCTGAAGGTGGCAGGGGTAAAACACAGCGAGCGAAAGGCTATTTACAATTTATACAGAAAGCAGATGGCAGTTATAAGAGTCGAGGGATATGAAAAGGAAGTAGTGGTTGGGAAGGGAGTGAGACGGGGTTGTAGCCTCTCCCCGATGCTATTCAATTTGTATTTTGAGCAAGCAGTAAAGGAAATGAAAGAAAAGTTCGGAGTAGGTATTAAAATCCATGGAGAAGAAATAAAAACTTTGAGGTTCCGCGATGACTTTGTAATTTTATCAGAGACAGCAAAGGACTTGGAAGAGCGGTTGAACGGAATGGACAGAGTCTTGAAAGGAGGGCATAAGATGAACATCAACAAAAGCAAAACGAGGATAATGGAATGTAGTCGAATTAAGTCGGTTGATGCTGAGCGAATTAGTTTAGGAAATGAGACACTTAAAGTAGTAAAGGGTTTTTGCTATTTGGGGAGCAAAATAACTGATGATGGTCGAAGTAAAGAGGATATAAAATGTAGACTGGCAATAGCAAGGAAAGCGCTTCTGAAGAAGAGAAATTTGTTAACATCGAGTATAGATTTAAGTGTCACGAAGTCGTTTCTGAAAGTATTTGTATGGAGTGTAGCCATGTATGGAAGTGAAACATGGACGATAAATAGTTTAGACAGGAAGAGAATAGAAGCTTTCGAAATGTGGTGCTACAGAAGAATGCTGAAGATTAGATGGGTAGATCACATAACTAATGAGGAGGTACTGAATAGAATTGGGGAGAAGAGGAGTTTGTGGCATAACTTGACTAGAAGAAGGGATCGGTTGGTAGGACATGTTCTGAGGCATCAAGGGATCACCAATTTAGTACTGGAGGTCAGCATGGAGGGTAAAATTCGTAGAGGGAGACCAAGAGATGATTACACTAAGCAGATTCAGAAGGATGTAGGTTGCAGTAGGTACTGGGAGATGAAGGGGCTTGCACAGGATAGAGTAGCATGGAGAGCTGCATCAAACCAGTCTCAGGACTGAAGACCACAACAACAACGTCAATCGTGGTGCAACGATCAACTTTGAGGTACACTTTGCTACCCTCAGGAAATTGAATAAACGACTTCAGAGTGTTTATCGCCCCAAAAATGAAAATTGTACTTGCCAGTCTCCGTGACAAGATCTGCGCACCAGAGAGGACCTCAGTAAATTATGTTGGGCTATTCTTCCTCATCCATCCTGGAACCCGGACCTTCTAATTGATGGAAAATACTTTGCCTCCAACGTCGAGCAATAGAATGGTACCATCCTGAATACAGGCCTTATCCATAAGGTGGCGTAAAAAAATTGGGTTATGTTGCAGAAAGTGTGGAATGATATGGTGTATTGGAATCCTTCACAAATCCAATGTGCGTTGAGAAAAAGAAAGTGCTTCATTTTCTGCTGAACGCCTCTCATATTTGATGTGCATCTTCATGTTTTCGTGGCCTAAAGACTATTCTATTAAATTTCGGGCGGTACTATCTACTTCAGCCAACATTATAAATTAAAATATGAAACTGCCCTGCAACTTGACTACGTCAAACAACAATCTGTTGTCAGTACAGTATTCTGTACTCCATTTTACCTTACGGTAATTAAGCGCCGACGGAGGTCTGTTAAAAACGATAGCCGAACGTAAAAACTGTAGACAGTCGTATGTGAGATTCATGGTTAAATGATTTGTACATAAGCTACTATAATGCTGATATTGACTACGTTACAAACCTTGTGTTCCTCCTTGACGGCATTATGTGAATTATAGTGTATCTGATGACGCGAGCGAAAAGGCGTCGTACACGGACTGCCAGGTCATGTTGCTTCATGGAGGCAGCAATACAGTAATTAGTCGTGGAAAGTGCCGTTGGACGGCTTGCTGTAGACGCTTCTTCCGTCTGAGAGTATCAGTTGTCGGCGAATTAAATGCCTAGGGTCAGATAAGGAAACGACGCGCATCGATAGGTCTCGAGTCACGCGTCGACGTAACCAGAGCATTTCAGGCAGAAACAACCAGAAATACTGAAAGCACGCAATACTGGCCCTGCAGAATATGAGGGGCAGTCATAAACTGCTATGTAGCACACCGAAAAATATAAGTTGCTGTCATGGAACTTGGTGATAGTGCTAGTTTTTCTGTAGATATTCATTCTTCAGTGCGACACATGTTTCCCAGTAGTGGATAACTCGATGAGTCAGTAGTTATAGTGGTGTCGATTTGCCCCTTTGGGAGACGTTTCACATCGAGAATCACCTCGTCGCTATTATGGAATACCTGCCACGAATGTGCTCATGTCGGATGAACAGGGGGGTGGGGGGAAGGAAAAACTCTAATATTCCAACAAAGCTACGAATGTGTATTCTGTGCAGAATGAGCTGCGGAACTATTGTGGAGGCAATATAGGAGTTGGACGAAGTATGGACACACGCTAGCCGCGTCTGGAGGTTTCGATGTTGTATTTGACCACTAATAGTACCTGGCCAATCTCCTGAGCACATTACAAGTGTCAGTGTGGTCAGAACTGTGTTCTGTATTTGTTGAGAGTGCGTTAGGTCGGAGCTAAGTGAATTCGAATTTGGGGACAATGTAAATGACCTCGGAGTAGCTACATGAAATTCTACGATTTGTAACTACCTGTTTCATACTAACAACTTTATCTGTAGTCTTAATACGAAAATCAGATTGTACTTCAAATGGTTCAGATGGCTCTGAGCACTTTGGTACTTAACTACTGAGGTCATCAGTCCCCTAGAACTTAGAACTACTTAAACCTAACTAACCTAAGGACATCACACACATCCATGCCCGAAGCAGGATTCGAACCTGCGACCGTAGCGGTCGCGCGGTTCTAGACTGAAGCGCCTAGAACCGCTCGACCACACCGGCCGACTCAGATTGTACCCTAATGCCGTATACGTGGATCAAAAATTAGGTTCGACTGTTAGAAGATACAGGGACAGCAGCTGAAAAACCAAAAGATCACGAACAAAGTGGAACCATATGTTGAGAAGGAATCGATTGGTATCGATTCCCGCAGATCGATGTTGTAAGTGAGTTACGAACCTCAAGAACATGTCGATACCTTCCCTAAGAAATAAATTGGGTGAAGGTTTATCTGGCTCTGGACGGAAATTTCAAGTTGGATTTGTGCTTCGGGGGAGGGGCGGTTGGGTTGATGATGGGCGGGGGAGGACTTACAGCTTTACAACTAAAGAGGATGCTGCCGTCAGCTGTTTGGATGCTACGATGCCGCTGGAGCAGTTAGTGGGAGATCGGACTCGACATTTCTTGACAAATTGAATAACGTACAGTGGACGCTTCGGTAACCAAGGTAACGGCAGTATTTGATGTTTCAAAATCCACTGTACTGATGACTTACACCGCATTCATAACATCATAACGCGGACGAAAGTGTATTCGAGTGATAGTGACAAACGGTCATCTAGGAGGATAGTGAGGAAAAGTAAGAGGACAGCAGCTGCAAAAGTCACTGTAGAACTGAATGTCGCGATCGCGAACCCTGTCAGCACCGAAACAAAACGAAGATAGCAGGACGAGCTATAATTCCAAAACTACACATCAGTGATGAAACTGCCCGTAACAGGATGACTTTGTGCCGAGGCCAGAAAACATTGGCTCTGGAGCAGTGAGAGAATGGTATTTGTAATTTGGCAGGACACGTCTTATTTTGCACTATTTCCTACTTCTGCCGAGTTTACGCAAGAAGAATAAAGAACGTCGTAGGTGCGTGATGATTTGGGGAGCTATATCGTCATATTCTGTGGGCCCCATACTTACACTAAAGGACGTGTTGCTGCCGAGAATTAGTGGTATTAGCGGTAATTTTGCCTGATCACGTCTATCCCATTGTACATTGTTCGTTCCCAAATGCTGAAACTGTGTTCCAATACGACACGAATCCTATTCACAAAGCTTGCGTCGCCCAGGATTGGTTTTGCCATCACCTCTCCAGCCGATACATTCACGAGATCTCAACGTTCTTGAGCCTTTGTAGTCTACTTCGAAGAGAAATGTGCGTGGTCGCTAAGTATCTCAGTCATGGTTCCTTCAACTTCTACTATTTTGCGGGAAGAATGGTATAAGATTTATCTGAAAACCATACAGGACCTGGATTTATCAATTCCGAGACGACTGGTAGGTGTTTTGAATGCCAACGAGTTTCCTACACCGTATTAGGCACGGTACTGTATCATGCTTTTATGATTTCCATATTTTTGTGCACCTCCCTGCACATCACCACGGACAGCTTCCCGCCAAGCTTCGTCTTGGTATCCTTCTGTACCGTGTCATGAGATTTCAGTATTATTCCACTTCGATGTTTGCCCCTTCCGAACAAAATGTGATACCATCACGCAGTGAGATTGTCAAAGTAACCCCGGCATCACATTGCCCTCGTGGTTTCGTCTTCGTCTTTTTCAGCAGTGGTAAATCCATGTGTTTACACTGCTTTCGCTCTTCCTTTAAGTCTGGAACATAGTAATTCACCCATCACTCGTCCGTGATGAGTAGGTGATTACAGCTGCGACGTTTCGGCGTATGGTTCCGTTCGGTGTCGTTGTTTACATCTACATCTACATGGATACTCTGCAAATCACATTTAAGGAGCTGGAAAAGGGTTCATCGAACCACCTTTACGTTTCTCTATTATTCCAGTCTCGCATAGCGCGCGGAAATAACACCTATTTCTTTCCGTACGAGCTCTGATTTCCCTTATTTTATCACGTTGATCGTTTCTCCCTATGTAGGTCAGTGTCAACAAAATATTTTAGCATTCGGAGGAGAAAATTGGTGATTGGAATTTCGTGAGAAGATTCCGTCGCCACGAAAAACGCCTTTGTTTTAATGATGTCCACCTCAAACCAGTATCATTTCAGTGACACTCTTTCCCCTATTTTGCGATAATACAAAACGTGCTGCACTTCTATGAACTTTTTCGATGTACTCTGTCAATCCTATTTGTTAACGATCCCACACCGCGCAACAGTATTCTGAAAAAGGACGAACAAGTGTAGTGTAGGTGGTCTCATTAGTAGATCTGCTACATTACCTGTCCTGCCCATAAAACGCAGTTTTTGGTTAGCCTTCCCCACTATATTTTCTATGTGTTCCTTCCAATTTAAGTTGTTCGTAACTGTAATTCCTAGGTAAATAGTTGAATTTACGGCCTTTAGATATGACTGGGCGGCGATATTTGTCATCTTCAAAATGTCGTGCAACATTTTACTTTTGCCCCATTATCTCGATTCCGATAAGCCGGTCTTCTGCAGATGGCGCACGAGAAACCGACTTCTATTACTATGCACATTGTCGCCAGCCAGTTGTCGTCTACTATTTCTAAACTGTTACGACTACGTTTTGTATTGTCACGACGAAAGCCGTTGCGACTTGGTTACGCCGTATGAAGTAATACGTATCTTAGCGAGACATGTCTTTACAAGAAAGAATCGGAATGGTTGAGGCGTACGTGTCTACCGGTGCATGTAAGGAAACGCCGGACATCCTTGCAAAGAAGTTTTCTAGTACCCTTCATGCGAGTAATTCTCTTGAATTCATGAAAGATTCGCAGAAGAAAAAGTTGCCTGCAAAGGGCTGTGGCCGTCGACTTCGCCGAACTTAACGACTTGTCGCTTTTATCTGTGGACGACTTCAAAGGGAAATGTGGACGCAAACAATCCAACAACGTCAGAAGACTTTTAGGACTATATTAGCAATGCGATTACGAGAACTGATGCGGCAGAATTGTACAATGTGTTTATTAACATGTTAGTGCGCACGCAAAACTTCGTTGAAGCACATGTTGGTCATTTACAGAACCTAATGTAATGTTATGTAAAAGACAGGATCAGTTCAGTAAATATAGACATTTGGATTAGCTTATCTGTTATTTATTTATTATCTGATTACTACATGTTCATCTACTTGTTGTTGTTTATGCTCGGCACGGGTAGCAATTCGTGCGTTATTGACGAGCACTCTGTATTCGCGGCTGGTTTATCGAGCGCCATCCTGTAGCACCAAGGCATCCACTCCTCTTGCATTTGCCGCCTCTTCACACAGGTATGATGTTTCACTTCTTTCTTCGTAAAACGACCGCAACGGAAGAATCTATGCCATTTAATCACTGTGTCACATTATGTTGCGTTGTTGGCATACATTTTCACCAGTTGAACATGGATTGTTGCAGCATTGTTCCCCTTCAAATGCAGGAAACGAAATACCAAAAGATCAATAGGCTGCGGTATTTCGGTTTGGTCATATACTGGTGTGCTACGGAACTGTGCACCAGAACAGTAGTCATGTTCTTCGAATCAGACCAGAAAGATAATTATGTACCTTTATTTTTAGAGGCGATAAAACTCACACAATACCATAACATCCCTATTCCACTGATTTTCACAAACGTAAACGCTAAAAGTGATGCTGATTTTTTTGTTGTAGAGAAGTCAACAACACGTTGTACATATTTCACTGTGAAAACACTATGAAGTATAGACTTAAACAGCTCTGAAAAGTGAAAGGCTTCTGACAATCCTGTGTTCACAGTTGAACAGCTGTATGAGTCAGAAAAAGTGTCGTTATATCTCATGTCACTTAACTGTAATTAATAATATGCTGTATGACACAGTCACATCGATTAAATGCCTTTGTGCAAAGTTGCAAAGCGATATGAAATGGAATGAATATGTCAGGTTGGGAGTCGAGAAGGCGAATCCTAGACTTCGTTTTAGTGGGATAATTTAGCGAAAGCATAGGTCACCTATTGAAGAGCGGCATATACCCTGAACAGCCAAAGAAACTGGTACACGCCGGCCGCGGTGGTCTCCCGGTTCTAGGCGCTACAGTCCGGAACCGCGCTGCCGCTACGGTCGCATGTTCGAATCCTGCCTTGGGCATGGGTGTGTGTGATGTCCTTAGGTTAGTTAGGTTTAAGTAGTTCTAAGTTCTAGGGGACTTATGACCTAAGATGTTGAGTACCATAGTGCTCAGAGCCATTTGAACCATTTGAAACTGGTACACCGGCCTAATATCGAGTAGCCCCCGCGAGCACGCAGAGTTGCTGCTACACGGCATGGCATGGACTCGACTAATGTCTGAAGTAGTGCTGGAGGGAACTGACACCATGAATCCTGGAGGGCTGCCCATAAATCCGTAAGAACACGAGGGGGTAGAGATCTCTTCTGAACACCATGTTGCAAGGCATCACAGATATGCTCAATAATGTGCATGTCTGGGAAGCTTGGTGGACTGCGGAAGTGTTTGAACTCAGAAGACTGTTCCTGGATCCACTCTGTAGCAATTCTGGAAGTGTGGGGTGTCCATTGTCCTGCTGGATTTGTCCAAGTTCGTCGGAATGCACAATAGACATGAATGGATGAAGGTGGTCAGACAGGATGCTTACGTACGTATCACCTGTCAGAGTCGTCTCTAGACGTATCAGGAGTCCCGTATCACTCCAACTGCAACGTCTGACACCATTATTGAGCCTCCACCAGCTTGAACAGTCCCCTGCTGACATGCAGGGTCCATGGATTCATGAGGATATCTCCATACCCACACACGTCCATTGCTCGATACAATTTGAAACGAGACTCGTCCGACCAGGCGACCAGTCATCAACAGTCCCATTTCGGTGCTGACTGGTCGAGGCGAGGCGTAAAATTTTGTGTTGTGGAGTCATCAAGGGTACACGAGTCGGCCTTCGGCTCCGAAAGCCAATATCGATTATGTTTCGTTGAATGGTTCTCACTCTGACAGTTGTTGATGGTCTAGCAGTCAAACCTGCAGCAATTTGCGGAAGGATTGCACTTCTGTCACGTTGAACGATTCTCTGCAGTAGTCGTGGCTCCCGTTCTTGCAGGATCTTTTCCATCCGCAGCGATTTTGAAAATTTGATGTTTTATTGGATTCGTGACATTCACGGTACACTCGCAAAATGGTCGAACAGGAATATCCCCACTTCATCACAACCTCGGGATGCTGTGTCCCATCACTCGTGCTCCGAATTTAACACCAAGTTTAAACTCGCTTAAATTTTGATAACCTGCTGTTGTGTAGCAGCAGCATGTTGCCGACCGCAGCGCCGCATTCTGCCTGTTTACATATCTCTGTATTTGAATACGCGTGCCTATACCAGTTTCTTTGGTGTTTCAGGGTAGAATACTAGTGCGATGTTTCCTTCAACACTGCCCGGGTGTCTGATATCCCCACCAGTTTGCACTAAGACAAGACATCGAAGTATTTCAGAGGCGTGCCATTTGATCCGTTACAGGTAGGTTCGATCAGCACCTAGGTATTACGGAAATGCTTCGTGAACGCAAGTGGGAATCCCTTGGGGGAAGAGGTCGCTTCTTTCGCGATGCACCATTGCGGAGATTTACAGAACTGGTATTTGAAACCGGGCGCAGTGCCGCATAAGGACAACGAAGGTAAGATTAGAGAAATTACAGCTCGTACGGAGTTGGAAATTTGTGGTGAGTTCTATGGGACCAAACTGCTGGGGTCGTCGGTCACTAAACGCACACACTACTTAACCTAGATTAAAAAAACTTACGCTGAGGACAAGACACACACACATGCCCGAGGAGGGACTCGACCCTCCGGCGGGGGGAGCCGAGCGTACTGTGCAGGGAGCCTCAGACCGCGCGGTCCGTACGGAGTTCTGCGAGTGCAGCAGAAGGGGAGATTACGTGGAGTGGCACGTGGAACCAATCTGTGTGGTAGCTTGCGGAGTATATATGTAACAGTAGATGTAGTTTGACAATTTAAATTGCAAAATCTGGACGTGTAGAGCTCCTTAAAAACGAATGTAATCAGATCCACATCACTTCAAGCATTAGGATAGCGTACTTACGTCAGGGCTTTGTACACATTTCGGAACGGAAATGATTTTACACACTAATTTTGCTTGTTTTTATTGTGATGCTCATGTGAGTGGTGTTTATAATATATTCATCTCCACTTGTTGGATGGTCCGGTGCGCCGTAGTCTGAGGCGTGGAGGCAGCTGTCTCCATGCGGAGGGTGGTGTGGACCGCGGCACTTGTATTTTGAGGATATTTTCGTGTTGTTGCTTCGATTCTGGCAGACTCTGTTATTGATAAATGTGGATTTCCGTCTGCAACTTTCAGTTTGCCTTGGGAAACTGGACTTACCTACGTGGTAATTTATAATATATATAGTTACTAATCCAACTACAGGAGAGTTTATTATAGTTACTAATTCAACTGTAGGAGAGCTTACTGCACTAACAGCATGTGGACAAACTCTATTGTTGTTATATGTAGATATTTCTCTGTAACATTTAGTTTACCTTCAGTTATTGAGGGAAGCAGAAAGGTGGAAGAAGTATATAGAAGGTCTATACAAGGGCGATGTACTTGAGGACAATATTATGGAAATGGAAGAGGATGTAGATGAAGATGAAATGGGAGATACGATAATGCGTGAAGAGTTTGACAGAGCACTGAAAGACCTGAGGCGAAACAAGGCCCCGGGAGTAGACAACATTCCATTGGAACTACTGACGACATTGAGAGACAAAACTCTACCATCTGGTGAGAAAGATGTATGAAACAGGCGAAATACCCTCAGACTTCAAGAAGAATATAACAATTCCAATCCCAAAGAAAGCAGGTGTTTACAGATATGAAAATTACCGAACTATCAGTTTAATAAGTCACAGCTGCAAAATACTAACGCGAATTCTTTACAGAAGAATGGAAAAAATAGTAGAAGCCGACCTCGGGCAACATCAGTTTGGATTCCGTAGAAATGTCGGAACACGAGAGGCAATACTGACTCTCCGACTCATCTTAGAAGCTAGATTAAGGAAGGGCAAACCTACGTTTCTAGCATTTGTAGACTTAGAGAAAGCTTTTGATATTGTTGACTGGAATATTCTCTTTGAAATTCTGAGGTGGCAGGGGTAAAATACAGGGAGCGAAAGGCTATTTACAATTTGTACAGAAACCAGATGGAAGTTATAAGAATCGAGGGGCATGAAAGGGAAGAAGTGGTTGGGAAGGGAGTGAGACAGGGTTGTCGCCTATCCCTGATGCTATTCAATCTGTATATTGAGCAAGCAGTGAAAGAAAGAAAAGAAAAAAATCGGAGTAGCTATTAAAATCCATGGAGAAGAAATAAAAACTTTGAGGTTCGCCGATGACATTGTAATTCTTTCAGAGAGAACGAAGGACTTGGAAGAGCAGTTGAACGGAATGGATAGTGTCTTGAAAGGAGGATATAAGTTGAACATCAACAAAAGCAAAACGAGAAAAATGGATTGTAGTCGAATTAAGTCGGGTGATGCTGTGCGAATTAGATTAGGAAATGAGACACTTTAAGTAGTAAAGGAGTTTTGCTATTTGGGGAGCAAAATAACTGATGATGGTCGAAGTAGAGAGAATATAAAATGTAGACTGGCAATGGCAAGGAAATCGTTTTTGAAGAAGAGAAATTTGTTAACACCGAGTATAGATTAAAGTGTCAGGAAGTCATTTCTGAAAGTATTTGTATGGAGTGTAGCCATGTATGGAAGTGAAACATGGACGATAAATAGTTTGGACAGGAAGAGAATAGAAGTTTTTGAAATGTGGTGCTACAGAAGAATGCTGTAGATTAGATGGGTAGATCACATAACTAATGAGGAAGTATTGAATAGGATTGGGGAGAAGAGAAGTTTTTGGCACAACTTGACTAGAAGAAGTGATCGGTTGGTAGGACATGATCTGAGGCATCAAGGGATCACCAATTTAGTATTGTAGGGCAGTGTGGAGGTTAAAAATCGTAGAGGGAGACCAAGAGATGAATACACTAAGCGGATTAAGAAGGATGTAGGTTGCGGTAGGTACTGGGAGATGAAGAGGCTAGCACAGGATAGAGTAGCATGGAGAGCTGCATCACACCAGTCTCAGGACTGAAGACCACAACAACAACAAACTATCCCAATATGCGTTTAAGACTTTCGCTTATCTTCACTTGGCGTATATTTATTTAATTCCTCATTAGTACATTATCAACACATCGACTGTAAATTGTATGCCGTAGCTCCCCTGTCCAAAATAAAAGCTTGTCGAGCTTATACCCTTCGTGAGTTGTTGCTTGTAGTAATCCGGTAGTGTAATGGTCAACAGTTCTGCATAGCAAGCAAGAAGAATTTTAATTCGTTTCTTCATCTTCGATGATTAGCGTAGATAAAAATGAGAAATGACTCGGGGAAAAGTTAATTGACTTAAAGACTTTGTTAACATATAGTCAGACTATCGGAAACATATCATTCACACAATTCCGAAAATAGCATAGTGCGAGAATTATCGCACAGTGACCTTAACAGCTCATACATCCAAGTTTCTGAGACGAATAATATACAGAAGAATGGAAAAGAAAATTGAAGATCTGTTTGATGACGATCAGCTTGGATTTAGGAAAAGGTGCTAGGGAGACAATCGTGACGTTGCGCGTGGTAATGGTATGAAGACTGAAGAAAAGTGAAGACACATTCATAGGTTTTGTTGACCTGGAAAAAGCATTCCACAAAGTAAAAGGTGCCAAATATTTGAAATTCTGAGAAAAATAGGAGTGAGATATTGGAAAAGACGTACAAGGTATAAGTACAAGAACCGAGAGGGAATAATAGGACTGGAAGACAAAGAACGAAGCTCTCGTATTAACGTGGTGTTGGCAGAGATATAGTGTTTCACTTTCATTGTTCAACCTATACATTGAAGAACCAATGACAGAAGTACATATTCAAGAGTGGGATTAAAATTCAGGGTGAAAGAATATCAATGATAAGATTCACTAATGACATCCCCTGTGAAGGAGAAGAAGAATTACAGAATCTTTTGAATGCTATGAACAGTCTAGTTGGTAAGGATATGACCTGAAAGAAAGTCGAAGAAAGATGAAAGTAATGATAAGTGGCAGAAATGAGAATAGCGAGAAGTCATACATCAAAATTGGTGATCATGACTAGGATGAAGTTAAGGAACTCTTCTACATCGGTAGCAAAATAACTCGCGACGGACAAATGAAGGGGGGCCTAAAAAGTAGACTACCACAGGCAAAGAGGGCTCTCCTGGTCGAAAGAAGTCTTCTGTTATTAATTATAGACCTTAATTTGAGAAAGGAAGTTCGAAACACGTATGTTTGGAACGCGGCATAGTATGGCAGTGAATAATGGCTGTGGGAACACCGTAACAGAAGAGAATCGAAGCGACTGAGATGTTGTGCTACAGAAGAATGGTGAAAGTTCGGTCGATCGATCACGTAAGGAAAGAGAAGGTTTTCCTTAGAAGCCTCGAAAAAAGGGTAATATGGAAAACACTGACAAGAAAAAGTGACAGGATGATAAGTCATGTGTTAAGACATCAGGGAACAACTCTATGGTACTATAGGGAGCTGTACGGGGTAAAAACTGTAGGGAGACACAGATTGAAACACGTCGAACAAGTAATTGAGCATGTAGATTGAAAGAGCTATCCTGGAGGGTTGACACAGGAGGGAAATTCGTGGCGAGCTGTATCACATCAGTCAGAGGAACGATGCCTTCTTCTAGATATGTTTGATAGGGTTCATGTCGTCGGTCTTATGAAGTCTGAGTTTGAGATGCACAGGGTGGGAAACGTGATAGAGGTCTCAGATCATTCTTGGTAGTTAGTTTGCGTAGCTAATAAATAGGATGATATTACCTGCAAAGTGATGACAGGAAACTGGTTGAAACGTTTCCCACCTCTGTTGGTATCTTCCGGTCTTCATGACAGACACTTGAACGCATCCTCCAGAGACAAGGTGAATAATTTAGGTGACACTATGTCTCCTTATCCAACGTCTCTCCTTATGCGAATCTCTCCAGCTGCTCATGCTTCCTTTATATTCACGTATAGACTGCCATTCGCCTAAATGTTCTGGATTCAGTTGGTATACCTGTAGTTAATGAACTCCGCTCTCATTACTACCCAGTATTCGACAGTGTCGAACGCCGTTTGGAAGGCTGCAAAATTGAAACGATGACATAGATTACCTGTGACATGAAGACTGCGATTTATCGGAATAACACTTAGAAAATGGGTTTTGCTGTGCGTTATGGAATCCGAATCATATAGGATTAGCGGAGGTCATAAAAAATGTGCAAAGAAGAGAAGTTAGTTTGATAAAATGGCAAAATGTGGGAGAGAGTACCAGTAAAGCAAAGGCGTTTTTCGTTGGGCGGGATCTTCTCATGAAATTTCAATCACCTACTTTCTCATCAAAGTGTGAAAATATTTTGTTTTGTTCCATCTACATATGGACGAATGATCATCATAATGAAATAAGATAAATCAGAGCTCGCACGGAAAGACTTAAGTGTTCCTTTATCTCCCACGCTGTTCGAGAATGGAATGGTAAAGAAATAACTTAAAAGGTGGTACGATGAAACCTCTGCCAGGCACTTAATTGTGAATTCCAGAGTTATCATGTAGATGTAGATGAAGGCCATGTGAAGTGGGATATTAGACTTCGTACATTTCTGTATCAGTGCTCGTACTGCTTCTATATGATCAGTTGTACTGGAAACTTCACTCACTCCCGCCTGTTCAGCTGGTTGGTAAAAGTGAAATTTAGACTTAGGCAGTTCGTAATGTATTTTGCTAGCCGCTTGTAAAATCAGGTAAAAGACTAACGAGCCATTAGTTCTCGCTGTTCGTGTTGTCACCTTTTTTGAAGAAGAGAATGGATCCTGTATTTTTCTATGACTATGAAATCCTATCTTCCTCGAAACTTTTATTTAATAGAATTACGAGGTCTTCACCAGATGTCTCTCCTCCAGCTTTAAGCAGTTTACCAGTGGTCTGGTCGTCTGATTGTTTCAGAGCTATTGCCATTTCATTTTTATTCACAACGAGAAAATAATTTACAAACAATAATTTGGGTAAAAAGGAAGAACTGAAATAACGCCATGCAATGTGTGGTTCTTGGTCAGTGTGTTTTCTTCTGAAATCTGTAGCACTGCGTAATGATAAACAAGCACCTATCGCCCCTTATTGCAATGTGATATTTCGCAACCACTCCGCCACCGGGAAACTGGGGGAATGAAGAGTGAAAGGTAATGGCCAGGGGCGGCCTAGTTCATACTCACAGGGGAAGGGGTGGCGGTGTGTTGGGTGGTTGGGGGAGCTTGGGGGAGGAGTGGCTTCCGAGTTCCGCAGAGGCGGTCCCTAATGGCCCGGAACTCTGCCGTGGAGTTGCTCTGCTGGCGGGATTGCCGGGTTATTCCGGTACCCACCGCCCTGGGGGCGCTGTTTGAGACGTTCCCGATCAGCCGCAGTGGCGCCCCAGGGAGCAGTTAAGCGAACTACGCCCTGGCGCCAGGAATCGCCCCCGCTCTTCCACCTGCCGGCGCCAGTTCCCGCGAATCTATGGCGGCTGAATTAATGCGAACGATTCGCCGCTAGTGAAAAGCTACCTCCCTGTATCTGGGCGACAGCGGTAGGAACAGTTTATTGTACTGACGCTTACCTCGGCCCCAACAGTAACGTAATTGGTGCTACAGTTTTTACTTTTTAATGCAAACATTAAGTTTGAAACTGAATAAAGATCTCATATCCTAGCACCCATTAGAATACGAAAGGATAAGGGCAGAGGGCTTATTGGTTCCACAAAATAAAGTCCTAAGAGATGGGTTACCCATTAGCGCAGGTATCTACTTTGCCCTAGCACATTGAATACCTAGGTGACAGTGACATTTGCCGTATTTAAACAGTTCCCAATCCATTCCTATTACGAAAAGACAGTCGCGTTGTCTACCAGACGACAAGTAATTGACCAATGACATCGCGCACTCGATTATGGACTCCAGTGTTAGTATTGTATGTTCCCATATTCACATGCTACAGCTAAGGGTCTTCCTTTTTCGGGAATTTACTCACTTTTTCTTAGTGAGCAACTTGGAATAGGGTCTGCTCGGAAGCGAGGTGTAATGAGGACAAACCTAGATTTGTTGTTTAAAAGACAGGCTGTACTACATGTGTCAACTTTGTGCATACATTGTTATGTGGGATGACTTACAACAGGGTTCATTCTATTAGGTATAACTGAAGCTACTAACTGAAACTAATTCATGGCTAAAATGTCGGTGTTGTATTCTCACTTTAGTAATAGAGACGCTGGATGCAACTCCATCATAACACACACTTCCTGATGCTAAAGGATGCATGCAAATAGATATTAATCCGTGGACCTACAAGGCACATTCTCTCTAGTGTAAAACTAGCCACCTGCTGCCCAAAAAAATGCAACTCTTGTCTCATAAAAAGGTATGAAGTTCACATTATGGTTATCAGTTTATATGCTCACACAATATTACGCATTTCTATATCAGCATATACCTACTCCTCAAGCCAACGCATGGTGCGTGACGGAGGGTATCTTGTACCAATGCTTGCTCCACTCGCGAATAGAACGAGCCTTAATTTCTCTTATCGTTGTGGTCCTTACGCGAAATGTATGTTGGCGACGGTGGAATCGTTCTTCAGTGAGCTTCAAATGCCGGTTTTCTAAATTTTCTCAACAGTGTTCCTCGAAAATAGCATCGCCTGTAATGTGAGTTCCCAAAGCATCACTGTAATACTTGCGTGTTCATCGAACCCACCGATAACAGATCTAGCATACTGCCTCGGTGTCATTCTTTAATTTGATCCAGTAGTGATCCCAAACACTCGAGGAACCCTCAAAAAATGTTGGTAATGCTGTTCTGCACGCGGTCTCCTTTACTGATGATTAATACTTTCGTGAAATTCTCCCAATATACCGAAGTGGACCATTCACTTTACCCGCCACATTCCGTATATGCTCGTTAAATTTCATATCGCTCTCCAACGATAGGCGTACATATTTAACTTATGTGCCTGTCTGAAGCACCACATTACTAATACTGTGTTCGAACATTATTTGAGTGTCTTCCCCACTTAGCTGCATTAACTTATATTTTCTACACTTGGAGCTAGCTAACGTTCATCACACAATCAGAAATTTTGTCTAAGTCGTCTTGTATCCTCCTACAGTCACTCAACGATGACACCTTGCCGTTCACCGCAGCATGATCAGTCAACAGCAGCGAATTGCTGCTCAGCCAGGCCGGCAGATCATTTACGTATACAGAGAATAATAGCGGACCTATCGCTCTTCAAAAGGGCACCCCTGACAATACTCCTGTCTGTAATCAACATTAACCGTCGAGGACAACGTAGTGGATTTTGTTCCTTAAGAAGTCTTAGAGATACATATCTGTATGCTACTCACATATCTCATTTGTACTCCATATGTTTGTTCCCCCGTTAACAGTGTTTCCGGAAATCTAGGAATATGGAATCTGCATGTTGCCCTTCCTTCGCCCATGATTCGCAGATATCATGCGAGAAAAGAGCAAGCTGGGTGTCGCTCGAGCGATTCTTTCTAAATCCGTGTTGATCTGTGGACAAAAGCTTTCCGTCTCGTGATAATCTATTGTATTCGAACTGAGAATATGTTCTCGAAAGAGCATACCGATATTAAGGACACTGGTCAGTAATTTTGAGAGTCCGTTCTTTTACCCTTTTCATATATTCGAGTCACCAGTCTCTTGGGTTCTTGCGCTAGGCGAGGAATTCGCGATAAACGCACGCCAAGTATAGGGCTGATTCCGTACGGTACTCTTTGTAAACAAGAACTTTTCACGACCTCGGTACGTTGATGACAGACGCCTCGCCCGATGACTCACCCTGCTTTGTTTCACTGCCAGGTCTCCGTACACATTCTGCAAGCGCCCGAGAATATCTGCGATGCTCTGGTTTCCCGCCAAAAGAAACTCAACGACAGCTTTCTGCTTGGAACGCAGAGGTGATGTTCAGTGCGTTCAGCTATCGAAACTTCATCTGCATCTACATGGCTACCCTTCAAATCACATTTAAGCGTGCGGCAGAGGGTTCATCTATTATTCCCATCTCGTACAGCGCGCAGAAAGAACTAACACCTATATCTTTCCGTACGAGCTCTGATTTTTTTTTTCGTCATGCTGATCGTTTCTCCATATGTAGGTCGGCGTCAACAAAATATTTTCGTATTCGGAGGAGAAATCTGGTGATTGAAATTTCCCAACGAAAACACATTTGTTTTAATGATGTCCATCCCAAATATAGTTTCATTTCAGTGAAATTCTCTCCGTTATCTTCCGATAGTACAAAACGTGCTGATTTCTTTGAACTTTTTCGATGTATTCCATTAATCCTGTCTGGTAAGGATCCCACACCGCGCAGCAATATTCTAAAAGAGGACGGACAAGCGTGGAATAGGCAGTCTCTTTAGTAGATCTGTTATATTTTCTAAGTGTCCTGCCAATAAAACGCAGTCTTTGGTTTGCCTTACCCACAACATTTTCTGTGTGTTCCTTTCAATTTAATTTGTTCGTAATTGTAATTCATAGGAATCCGGTGAATTTACGGCCTTTATATTTGACTGATTTATCGTGTAACTGAAGTTTAACGGATTCCTTTTAGCACTCATGTGGACGACCTCTCACTTTACGTTATTTAGGGTCAACTGCCAATTTTGTCTCCATACAGAAACCTTTTCTAAAACGTTTTGCAATTTGTTTTCATCTTCTGATGACTTCACTACTTGATAAACGAGTCCGTCATCTGCAAACAACCTGAGATGGTTGATCAGATTGTCTTCAAAATCGATGATATAGATAAGAAACTGCAAAAGGCCTATAACATTACCTTGGGTAACGCCAGAAATCACTTCTGCCTTACTCGAAAACTTTCCGTCAATTACTACGAACTGTAACATCATGAATCCAGTCACATAAATGAGACGTTATTCCATATGCACGCAATTTCACTACAAGCCGCTTGCACGGTACAGTGTCAAAAGCCTTCCAGAAATCCAAAATTATGGAAGCAATTTGAAATCCCTTGTCAATAGCACTCAACACTTCATGCCAGTAAAGAGCTAGTTGTGTTTCACAAGAACGACGTTTTCTAAATGCGTGTTCTCTGTGTGTCAGTAAACCGTTTTCTTCGATGTAATTCATAATGCTTGAACATAACATATGTTTCAAAATCCTGCTGCATATCGACATTAATGATAGGGGCCTGTAATTTAGTGGATTATTCCTACTATTTTTCTTGAACATTGATGTGACCTGTGCAACTTCCAAGTCATGAAACTGTAGAGGCTGAAGTAAGACCATTCCACGATGTCCCATAACAAATGTTCATTTTTTCAACCGAAACTTGCCGAGGGAAGGAAGTGTTGCATTACCAACTCAACACCCGTCGTTCATTTTAAATCATGAACTGTTTGCTTTGAGTGCACGAAATACCCTCAGTACACTTCCAGGTAGAGACTGGAGCACAATGTGGGAGCGAGGACTTCATTAAGGCCTTATGAGAGCAATTAGCAACTCTAATATTAAGAAATCTGGACTTAGAGGAACCTTTCCAAGCAAGACGGAAGCCACTGCCAGTCCATAAAGTTGTTTGATTTATGCAAACCACCTCCGATGGGGCTGCAAGTGACAACACAAACTCTCCCTCTTTTGTCACAAACTTATCTGAAGAGCAGTTTCAGTGCAATAAAGTTCATCATCTCTTTCTCTGAGAAATGCTTTGGGAAAGTGAGAACCTTATGACGGAACGTATTCTATGGCGATCGTATTTATTGACTGGCGACTCCATGGCGTGTTGTGTGCACCACGACCAAATAGTGGATAGCATTGGAAGGAAAATCAGCATTGGCCGTATTTTGTTGTTTTATTATCAGCAAAATCGATTTACGGTCACTTAGTGACTGTCCTTAGTGCTAGAAGTTAAAAATTTTCACCTAACGATCAGAGAGTATAAAACCGAAAATCACAACTACACCTGCGTATGAGCATAACAGTTGGTAGGAACATACCTGTAATATACAATTAAAATTAGTAGACACTGGTATCAAGCTACAACCACAAGCTTAGAGCGATCACATAAACTGAGGCCGCTGTTTACATGCACCTGTACAGCAAACCTCGGTATGACAGGGCTTGGAACGCCCTCTATGTGACATGTGTCATGTGAAGACTTAATATTACTGGTTTTGCAAGATATTAACACAAAATAACTTTTGTGCATTTGTAAATCATGAAGTAATTCAGTTTAAAATGTACGTAGAAAACAAAGCAGATGAAGGGGAAAGGAAACATCTAACATACAATGGAGTATTGTTTTTTAAAAAACCAACTTACAAAACATAAGAGAGATCGATAGTAAGTTGTCAGAGTGCAGGACAAGTAAAAGAGAAAAGAAAAGAATAATATATGAATAACATGAAATGAGGTATAACACAGTTTTTAAAAAAACATAGTACCCACCATGTGGCATGGGAAGTTAGAAGTACAACGTTCATGATGTACGTAAACTGTTAAGTTAAGACTGAGTAGTCAGATATATAAAAATAGTGATAGCACGAAAATGCCATTAGGTAATAATTAAAATGCCGTGAAACACAATATTCATTATAAAAAGTTTTGAAGGTGTAGACAAACAATTTTGTTATCATATTTAACCGACATGATGATGTACATCTCGTTTGTCCCTTTGGACAAGCTAACATTATTATAATAATGGTTATACGCTTCCGCATAAGCAATCCATACATACATGACATCAAACATACACGGTTGCTTAATGTAAAACATAGCATCCACAATTTCGCGTGGGAAGTTAGAAGTATATCGTAAAATTGCAAAAGTGCGATAAGAAATAATGTCTCTCTCATTGTAGGCTTCCAATCCTTCAAGAGGTTTCTCAGTACCTCTCAAAACAGCAATTGTTAACCATGCATTGCCACTAACTACTTCTGTCGTAGTACAAGAAAATTGAATCTTGCAACCGACAAAAGTAATAGGTCCTTGTAGTAACTCCTGTTGACCAATCTCATTTGGTGTAATTGAAAATGTATCCACTGTCTTGTACACTGGCATTCTGCTCCTCCTCACGTATCTTCTGCGACGGTAACCCATGGCTGTGTGCTCGGTGCGGCTGCCTCGAGTCGAATGAGCCTGCAGCTGCCTCGGGAGCGGAAGCGCTGATAAGACGTCACGCGCGCCTTATCGTGACGTCACTTCCGCTGATAAGTTTGATTTTCGAGCAACACGGGCCTAGTTAAACTAGGGCCCGTGTTCCGTGTGCCTCGCCTGGCGCAATGGTCAGCCCTGGCGTAGCGCTCACTGTACAGCCCTGGTCACGTGACTTACGCAGCGCGCAGCAGGCTGTCACACAGCCATGAAAGAAATATTACGTTAAAACTGAGGAGTCAAATATGTAAGAAATAGTAATAATACAAAAATGCCACTAAGTAACAATTCAAATTCCATGAAACAATATTCCTTAGTACAACAAAAAAAGTTTGAGGGTGTAGACTAACAATTTTGTTATCATATTTAACGACGCCATGATGTACATAACATTCGTCCCATTTGGACAAGCTAACATTTTTTATAACACTGGTTGTACGCTTCCACATTAGCACTGGGTCAGAACCAATACATACATTCACAGGTTGATAAAACAGTAATAAAATTGCCAAGCAACCGGTTTTGAATACTGATAAAAATAATTTGATTTTACATAACTAATAGTAGCAGTGGGACCCATATGAAATAAAAGCAGACTTAACAATACCCATAATTCTAATTGTGTTACTGAAATAAATTTAAAATACAAGGTGTGAACAAGTAGTATACATCATACATCGAGAAATCATCATTAGGAAGGACTGGTAATGGTGCCACTTATTCCAGAAATGTACATCGTACTGTAGAGAAATTAAAAACAGGCTATGCACGATATCCAGCACTTATTCAAACAGAAAAGGGATTGTTAACATACATGAAAAATAATTACGTAAAAGTGAAAACAGGTCCAAATCACTTTGTTTGTCTACACCTTCAAAACTTTTTATAATGAATATTGTGTTTCACGGCATTTTAATTATTACGTAACGTCATTTTCGTACTATTACTATTTTTATATATTTGACTCCTTAGTCTTAACGTAACAGTTTACGTAAATCACGAACGTTGTACTTCTAACTTCCCATGCCACATGGTGGGTACTATGTTTTTTAAAAACTGTGTTATACCTCATTTCATGTCATTCATATATTATTCTTTTTCCTTTTCTTTTCTCTTTTACTTGTCCTGCACTCTGACAACTTATTATCGATCTCTCTTATGTTTTGTAAGTTGTTTTTTTTTAAAAAAAAACAATACGCCAGTGTATGTTAGATGTTTCCTTTCCCCTTCGTCTGCTATGTTTTTTACGTACATTTTAAATTGAATTACTTCATGAGTTACAAATGCACAAGAGTTAATTTGTGTTAATATCTTGCAAAACCAGTAATATTAAGTCGCATAGAGGGCGTTCCAAGCCCTGTCACACCGAGGTCTGCTGTACAGGTGCATGTAAACAGCGGCCTCAGTTTATGTGATCGCTCTAAGCTTGTGGTTATAGCTTGATACCAGTGTCTACTAATTTTAATTGTATATTACAGGTCTGTTCCTACCAACTGTTATGTTCATACGCAGGTGTAGTTGTGATTTTCGGTTTTATACTCTCTGATCGTTAGGTGAAAATTTTTAACTTCTAGCACTGAGGATAGTCACTAAGTGACCGAAAATCGATTTTGCTGACAATAAAACAACAAAATACGGACAATGCTGATTTTCCTTCCAATTCGATCGTATTTGTTTGTGGCCAGACAGCCGTTTCCTGGGCGTGGCTCGCCTAGAGCTATAGGCACTTTTTCTTTTCAGTTTTACTTTAGTGCCATAATCCATCCTATCCCTTCGGCTATACCATTTCGTGGCACCGAATGAATTAGAGTTCTGCCTTGTAGGCACTTTGCTCCACAAACTTGAGAGCCTTACGGACAGCGCAAAACGTTTTTCTGTTCAAAAACGCTTCTAGCAAGAAATTTACATTTGACTGCTAATTGTTCATTTAGTTTACAGAGTCATGATTTCGGCTTTGTAGCCATTCGGAACTGCATGTAGAAATCTTAAAATCGCCCAAAAAAGGCATTTGTCTGGTCTTGTAGACCAGTTGCATTACAGGATACGAGTACATATCCAAGACACGTTATGTGGCTGACATTGTGCACAGTGTCAGCCATATTATGTATATTCCATATTTACTCGTATTGTGCAATGCACCTGATGTATAAGACCATGAATAATTTTTAATCGACGCTTACGAGTCACAGACAGGTCGGACAAATTTTGACGTTCCAACGTGCTCTTGAGAATGGCTACAAACCCGAAATCATGACTGTAAAGCAAATGAACAATCAACATTCTTTCAAGAAATTCCTTATGACTGTGGGTCACCACGAAGATCAGATCATTAATTTCGAGATCGAAACTGAAACCATTGGTGTACAAGGAATCATTTCAACATAGAACTTTGTAAGCGACTTATTATTTCAAGGCTGGACACAGGCATGACACCACCGTCTCGGCTACGAAAGATGTGGTCCATAACATAGTTTCTGACGATCCTAGTAGTCTGTCAGCTTACTAGCAGGAGTAGACGTCTATTGGCCAACAGGGGCATTATACAGTCGTAACAACACTATTAGTATTAGCTAGGATGTGGAACAAAAGGATTCACTTTTCACTCTTCCGTCGCCTTGTTTGTAACATTCTATTTCTATTTGATATGAGAATGAGAAAAGCTTTTATTTCGAACGATGCGAGAGAGTGAGAGAGAGAGAGTGCTAGAAAGAGAGCAGGGACGAATTTCTGCCTGCAAATGGAGGAAAAAAGGTGCTATGAACGTGTGCCTGGAAATGGACGGTTTGCGTGCAACGACAACAAATCGTTCCGAAACACAGTACAGAGCTGCATCGCATCCACTCACAAGATATGCTCAAAGTGTCCTCTATAGGACTGCATGTGATAGGGGTAATAGCGTTTGTCATCTCCGATACATATCATCGTAATTTGGTTTGCACCATGTTGGCGGGCCACTTGCCTAGAACTTGTACAAGGGTTCATCTCAATATTCTGTTGAATCCCGTCCTCCAGATCTGGTGTACGCACAGTCGGTGGCCTCCCCGAACGTTCGTATGTCTGAAAGGACCCTTGATCATACAAAGGAACACATAGGCTTTGGATGCTATGTGATGTGGTTGCCCGCATCTCGTGGTCGTGCGGTAGCGTTCTCGCTTCCCACGCCCGGGTTCCCGGGTTCGATTCCCGGCGGGGTCAGGGATTTTCTCTGCCTCGTGATGGCTGGGTGTTGTGTGCTGTCCTTAGGTTAGTTAGGTTTAAGTAGTTCTAAGTTCTAGGGGACTTATGACCACAGCAGTTGAGTCCCATAGTGCTCAGAGCCATTTGAACCATTTGATGTGGTTGTATCTAAGAGGGTAATTGTTTTGGTATAGCCTCGTTGTCTCTTGACCTCTGCTTGGTCGTACACAAACACCATCTCGCCTTCTTTCCTAATACCGACCTTTTTGCTGTTTATAGTACGCCACGTCAATCACACAGCCTGCAGTAGACAAGGAACTCACGGCACGTGGTCAGAGGAACTTTAATTCGTCAGCGCTGTCTACCGT
The DNA here is from genome assembly GCF_023898315.1 of Schistocerca nitens. Classification (NCBI taxonomy): domain Eukaryota; kingdom Metazoa; phylum Arthropoda; class Insecta; order Orthoptera; family Acrididae; genus Schistocerca; species Schistocerca nitens. The sequence goes on along the minus strand of NC_064622.1, from coordinate 120,765,108 downwards.
GGCAGCGGTGCATTTCCAGACACGTGTTCATACGATCTTTTTTCCTCCATTTCCAGTCAGGAATCCGTCACAGTTTTGTTGATGTTTACTCTGTATATACAATATGTAAGGTATACTGGGAACTAGTCAGGATGGACAGTACTGAAGATGAACTAATGTGAAGAAATAGGGTGAATCTCTCCCAGAAAATGTTATGGAGGTGACGCGCACCAATATTAGGACGGCCTTTTTGTATTCGTATTTTTCCCCTGTTACCTTCAGTAGGAGCAGAAAGGTAATAGGAATGGTTATGTAGCGAGTTACTGGTACAAAACGCAAGTCTCTGTCACTTACGAACATTTCCCACATGCGGCGGATCACACGGTGAACGTGTATACACAACTGTTGCACATGCTACAACATCGCCACACCAAGATGCGCCGCCACGTACACAGCTCCCATCGCTGCAGCCCCTGATGTTATAAACCCTGCCTTCTCGACTGCCTGCACCTGGTTCACTACTGTGAAATTTAAAGCGCACCAGGGATAACTGTGCCAGCTGAGTGCCCCACTGCCTCATATCTCAAACCACTTGTCTCGTACCTCAATGCAATAGACGCTATAATAAATTTATTAACTGTTCTGAAAGGATCAATATAACTGTGAATGATGCAGAACCATGTGACACGAACCTCAATATATCACACTGTGGTTACAATAGTGCCTATTAAGTAAACTCTGCAGTTAGTAAGACGTGGATATACACTCAGTTTTGTCCGCAGCTCGTGGTCTCACGGTAGCGTTCTCGCTTCCCGAGCACGGGGTCCCGGGTTCGATTCCCGGCGGGGTCAGGGATTTTCTCTGCCTCGTGATGACTGGGTGTTGTGTGATGTCCTTAGGTTAGTTAGGTTTAAGTAGTTCTAAGTTCTAGGGGACTGATGACCATAGATGTTAAGTCCCATAGTGCTCAGAGCCATTTGAACCATATTTTTTACACTCAGTTGAAAAAAGTCATGAGATAATCACAGGCATATACACAGATGGCGGTAGTGTCACGAACACAACCTGCTTGTAAAAGGGCAGTGCAATGCAGAGCTGTCGTTGGTATCCCAATGATTCATGTGAAAAGGTGATTATGACCGCACGACGGCAATTAAGTCTTTGAAAGCGGAATGTTAGATGAAGCCAGACGCATGAGACATCCGATTAGTCAAGTACGTCAGGGAATTCAATACTCCCAGAACCACAGTGTCAAGAGTGTGCCGAGAATGCCAGATTTCGGGCGTTACGTCTCACCACGGGCAACACAATGGCAGACGGCCTTCACTTAACGACCGAGCAGAGCGGCGCCTGCGCAGGCTTGTCAGTGCCAACAGATAAACAACACTACGTGAGATAACGGCAGAAATCATTGTGGGACGTACGACGGACGCATCCGTTACGACAACGTGGCGAAATTTGGTGTTAATGTATCTCTGATAACAGCAAAACATCGCCTGCAGCGACTCTCCTGGGCTCGAGACCACATCGTTTGGCCGCTAGACGACAGGAAAACTGTGGCCTTCTTAGATCAGTCCCAGCTACAGTTGGTAAGAGCTGATGGTAGGGTTCGAGCGTGGCGCAAAGCCCACGAAGCCATGGACCCAAGTTGTCAACAAGGCACTCTGAAAGGTAGTAATTAAAAAATGGTTCACATGGCTCTGAGCAGTATGGGACTTAACATCTGAGGTCATCAGTCCTCTAGAACTTAGAACTATTTAAACCTATCTAATCTAAGGACATCACACACATCCATGCCCGAGGCAGGATTCGAACCTGCGACCGTAGCGGTTGCGCGGTTCCAGACTAAAGTGCCTAGAACCGCTCGGCCACTCCGGCCGGCTGAAAGATAGTGGTGGCCCTGGGCTTTGTTTGCAAGGAATGGATTTTGTCTTCTGCTCCAACTGATCATTGACTCAAAATAGTAATGTTAGGCTACGTGGGGACCACTGGCAGCCATTCATGGACTTCATGCTCTCAAATAACGATAGAACTTTTGTAGATGACAATGCGCCATGTCTGCAGGCCGCAGTTGTTCGCGATTAGTTTGAAGGAAATTCCGTATAAAATTCGAACGAATGATTTGGCTACCGAGATCTCCCGACAGGAAACCCGTAGATCATCTGAGGGACATAACCGAGAGGTCCGTTCGTGCACAAAATGCGGGAAAAATGTACCTATAGCAACAAATGCAGCCAACAGTAAGTGAAAAAATGATGAAATATCATATGTAAAAAAATTTATTTTTTGTTTTTGCACTTCCACTGCCATGAGTGTGAATTCTGAATCCTTCCTGGTCATGCTGATAAAGTTTTATGAATTAATTTGTAAAAGTATAGACAGTAGAAAATAAAATGTCCTGTGGTGCCTCTCCTTCTCCAAGTCGGCCGGTTTGATGTCCTACCCCCACTTAAGGTCGACTATAGGGGGGGGGGGGGGCAGCATGGCTCAGTATTTCTGTAGGGGACGTAACGCCTCCTTATGCACTTGGAAATTTCGCTACAAAAACATGGTTCATGAATATTGCATTGCTCAGTGACAATTGTTATTTCTATCATTTTCAGAAATATGATTTGTAATTCTATGAAAATTGAAGGAAGGACAATAATGTGATTGAGTATACAAAAATATTTACATGGTGTATAATGTGATTTATCTAGTACCACTGAACACTCTAACATCTTTGATGTACAATATAAAGCTACTACCGAGTATTGTTCTCTCCTCTTCAGTATCTTGAACCAAGCATGTAAGCATTTGTTTTTCATCCACTAATGTAATTTCATTGGTTGAATAATAATTAATTCACATAATAGCTTGTTTTATTTCAAAGAGTTTGACGCTGTATCCTGTTGATAAATATTACCAAGAATCTCTTTGTACTTCATCAGAATTTGGTAGCATTACGTTTACTATAACAGTCGATTAACGCCAAAAGCCACAGATCGAATGTTGTTAAAGTATAAATCTTTTTTTAAAAGTAAATTTACTTTTTACGGAACAGATAACAATCAAATCTTTCCGAAGGCAATGTTCATTCAGCACCGCAGTTGAAATTTCCCGCGTGTTGTCAATTCTTGACGTACAGCTAACGATATGTTTTACGGCCAGGCAGGAATAACTAGATAGAAATTATAAAGAGTTTTCATTCTGACTTTCAATGAAAATAATCATTTGAGGAATCATTTTAAATTTTAGCAGTTCTGTGTCTAACTACGTCTTTAAACCTATGTACCGTTTCCGCCCTCCCATATCTGAAATAGAAATTCAAACTTCAGTCAAAGAAAATTTTGTTTCCACATTTTCCTGCTTATGGAAACGTTATAACTTCCAGTGGCACGCTGATTCCATACCACATAGAGTTGCTGCACCTCAACTGGAAAAAGAATGTCTGACACAATATTAGGAGGTATCCCGTAACCTGTGCCATCTCATAGTACATTAGCATTGTCATTCTGCTATGTGAAACTCCGAGTATCTTAACTGTAGAGAATGTGGCTAACAAGAAATATTTCGTACACATCTGATGTAATAGGACTATGCACTTTGTCGTTGAGTGTATAAGAATACTGTTTTGGGTGAGAAGTATGGGTGATTCAGCGGTGCTTAGCTATTGCTACATTTGAACTTCTATGTTAGGGAACTAGGTACCGGTCCGTCCTCTGGCTCTCTGACCCTAGACGGTCCGATCCGGCCTGGCTGACCGCCGAGTCATCCCCTACAATGTCGTCATTGGATGCAGAATGCATGGGACATATGTTTAGAACACCGCTCTCTGTCACTGTAGAGTTTCATGACACAGTTCTCCACGTCACTGTCCCATTCCTTGACCTTGGAAACGCAATCTCTGTCAGTACCGGGAATTTAACTTGATGTTCTGCCTGGCAGTCAGCCAAGCTGATCTCTCAGGTACGGAGGCGAAATTAGGGCAACTGAAGGCAGCGACTTTGTGTTCATGTGATATAAAGAAACATTTGTATGCTGGGGTATTAGAGTGTCTAATTTAATGGAGCACTATTTCTTGCTCGCTGTCTGAACTTTTGTAGTATAAGGAGGTGAATCTAGTCTTTAAATAAGCTTGAAGAAATATTAACCTGCAATTTTCCACTTAGTTTGGTCTCCCTTTGAGAAGTGACATTTTGTCTCATTGGAAACACGTACAACACCAGTCTGTGACCATACATCCCCATTAGTAATCGATTTTCTTCGTATTTTACTTATGACATACTATTAATTAATCTTGATGTAAGTTTTTTTCTTTTTCTTTTACACTGAACAGCCAAAGAAACTGGTACACGTGCCTAATATCGTGTATGCCCCCCCCCCCCCCTAGCACGCAGAAGTGCCACAACACGACGTCGCATGCATCTGACTAATGTCTGAAGTAGTGCTGGAGGAAATTGACACCATGAATCCTGCAAGACTGTCCATAGATCCGTAAGAGTACGAAGGGGTGGAAATTACTTCTGAACAGCACGTTGCAAGGCATCCCAGATATGCTCAATAGTGTTCATGTGTAGGGACTCTGGTGGACAGCGTATGTGTTTATACTCGGAAGGAAGTTCCTCGAGCCACTCTGAAGCAATTCGGGACGTGTGGGGTGTCTCGTTGTCCTGCTGGAATTGCCGAGTCCGTCGAAATGCACAACGGACATGAATGAATGCTTACGTACATGTGACCTGTCAGAGTGGTATCTAGATGAATCAGGGGTCCAATATCAATCCAACTGCATACGCCCCACATAATTACAGAACCTCCACCAGCTTGAACAGTCCCCTGACGACATTCGGGGTCCATAGATTCAAGAGGTTGTGTACATAACCATATTTATCAATTAGCTCGATACAATTTGGAAGGAGAATAGTCTGACCAAGCACCACGTTTCCAGTCATTAACTGTTCAATGTCGGAGTTGAAGGGCCCAGGCGAGGTGTAAGGCTTTGTGTTGTGCAGTTATCAGGGGTAGATGAATTGACCTTCAGGTCCAAAAACCCATATCGATGATGTTTCAGAATGGCTCTGAGCAATATGGGACTTAACATCTGAGGTCATCAGTCCCCCAGAACTTATAACTACTTAAACCTAACTAACCTAAGGACATCACACACATCCATGCCCGAGGCAGGATTCGAACCTGCGACCGTAGCGGTATCGCGGTTCCAGACAGAAGCGCCTAGAACCGCTCGGCCACATCGGCTGGCGGATGATGTTTCGTTGAATGGTTCGCACGCTGACACTTGTTAATGGCCCAGCACTGAAATATGCAGTAATTTGCAGAAGAGTTGCATTGCACTCCTGTCACGCTGGACGATTCTCTTCAGTCATTGGTCACGTTCTTTCAGGATGTTTTTCCGGCAGCAGAGATGTTGGAGATTTGATGTTTCATCGGATTCCTGATATTCACGGTACATTCATGAAATGATTGTATGGGAAAATCTGCACTTCGTCGCTACCTCTGTGATGCAGTGACGCTTCGCTCGTGCATCTACTATAACACCTCGTTCAAACTCACTTAAATCTTGATAACCTGCCATTGTAGCAGCAGTAACCGATCTAACAACTGCGCCACTCACTCGTTTTATATAGGCGTTGCCTACCGTAGCACAGTATTATGCCTGTTTACATATCTCGGTATTTGATTACGCATGCCTATACCAGTTTCTTAGCCGTTTCAGCGTATTAGCCTTTGTATTTTGGTATGCTTATCTTCGGGTAATTACAACCAAATATTTGACAGAAACCTGATGATTGGAGTATTAACACCTTTTAATTTTACAATACACACTTTTATACTTCTTTCGTGCAAGAAACCAGGATTTATTTGAAAATTTTTGAGTGGTACGCTATCTTCATGCTACTGAAGTGGTGGGAACACAATCGTCAGTCTGTGGATGTGCGCGTGATTTTATATTTGTGGGCGTCTGCAGTCCGACACTGCCAAGTTCATTTTGAGTCCACCCCTGTTTTTTCTTAGACTCTTACTCTGACACTGACTGTTTTACTATTCTGTCAAAGAAGGATCTTTGAATCTTTCCTACAGCACTAGATTTTTTCTACCTTTGCTTTGAACTCATAATAAATGATGCGTGTGCACCACTGCTCTCTGAGCTCAACTGGCGCACTTTCTTAGCCATGTAAGCTTCAGTTAAAACTAACATTTCATAGGTGGAATACTGTGTGCGTACTAGATCTTTACTTCACCTTATGAGTTAAGCAAGCCTTCAGTTTTCTGATTGTGGTGAAACGCATTTTATTTCCTCCACTGCTGATTACGATACTGTGCTCTGTTCTGTACTAAGAAGTAAATCTTATTTAACACAACTGAGAATAGTACTAGGTTAGTAGATCGTATCAAGCCAACTATAGTTGCAGTTCCATCTGGGATTGTATGTAGTAGTTACATAAACGATTTTACATGCATTTATTTAGAATTAGAAACTGATGTACTGTTACTTAACAGGATTTGTATCCATTCAAACAGAGAGTAGGTGTTTTACATGTCTTTGGAATGCTACATAAATGTATATGTATAAATACGAATTTCTATTGTGTTTACGTAACCGCTTTGTATATTTTACTATATTATTTACTGTAAAGTATAGTTAATTGTTGGTGCTGAAAATAAAATTCTGAGATAATGGAGCAAGTAACTGTGGACAGAGATTTTTTAACTGTACCGTATCATCCAACAGTTGCGATCAACAAAATTTTGGTAACTCTTAATAAAAAACTTCTTCCTTCAAGCCTAGTTTTTAAGTGTCCAAAGGGTCATCCCCCCACTAACATGGGTCATATGGAAGACTATGTCCTGCAAGATGTCTCAACAGTGTGGTTTTTCAGGAATAATACATTAAAACTTAATCGACCATCTAAATTTTCTTTCATGTTTGGAACCATGAGTAAGCCACCAACGTGTGATCCCACAGTGTACTACGTACCTGATAGAACCTGTAAGAGTAAGCATCACACACTGTACTTGATATTTTCAGATCAAACCAGCATCAGCCCACCGCCACCACTGGTCTGAATCAATCATCCACACACTTCTTAGATAACGGATTCAGAAGGTAATCACTTAGTAGCTGCTGACCATGTCTTGGGGAACAAAGGACAATCGAATCACTTTCTTGCAACAAAAATTTGAGCAGACAGCTTGCAGCTGCCTGCTCGTGACTGTTCTCTTTTACCAGACAACAGCTAGCTTGAATGTGAACCACTACCTCGCCTTTTACTTTTCTGTCATTATTCCATTACAGCCAGAGTGGACTGGACGAGATTCTTATATTCCCGTCTTATTAAAAACACGCTGCTGTAACAACAGTCGACACGCCTCAGTGGTCGGGGTCTAAAATGCATGGTTGTGAGGTGGCTCTCGACCCGGGAGTCTTCTTGTTCGAATCTTAGTGATGGAAAAAATTTTTTACTGCCTATATTTGGCCATCAAGGGAAGGAGAGGTAGTTGTGTATAGTTTCTGACTGTCGGACTTGGCACCAAGGTACTGGTTTGAAAACCAAACCTTTCTGCCGTGTCTCATGAAGTGTGGGCATGTGGCACTGTTGATAGTGGTCCGTGTGTCGGATGGGGTATGTTAAGCTCGGCGGTCCGCTTGGCGCTATTCGCGAGGAGTAGACTATGTGCTGACACAGGGTTTATCATTTTGCCATCTCTCATCATCATCTTACACGACATGGATTACACAAAACATACACATAAACCTACGCACACACACACACACACACACACACACACACACACACACACACACACGCAGACACACACACACAGACACACACCACATGCATGGGAACTACAAATACGGTAATAGAGCATGTATTAAATAAATAAACAAAAAATTTGACAAAAGTCATGGCATATCTCATAATATCATGTCGGACCTCGTACTTCCAGCGTAGTGCAGCAACTCGATCTGGCATGGACTCAACAAGTCGTTGTAAGTCCGTAATTACGGAACTGTTATCGGTGCAGAATTTTATGCATGGGCTGACTTTTAGACTTTGTCCCATGTCGGGCGATTTCGGTGGTCAAATCACCCGCCCAAATTTTCCAGAGTACGTGTTTTTCTTAAAGCAAAGTTTAAAATCAATTCTATATAAATTTTTACTACACACAAATAATCGCCGACTACTAAAACACATGCTAAACCTTTTGACAGCTGACAACAGACTGAATATTTGATAAGACTGACACTGCAAAGATACTTTTCAGGCAACACAACAACTTACTTGAGAGAATCGGACTAATACGACACACAAAATTACAAAATTACAAAATTCAAATTACTTTTTGAACACACCTCGTATATTTGCTGACGAATTTTACTTTCGAGTTGTGATAATGCCCCTGCAGCGGTGTGGTTTACTTGGTCTTGCCTGCGTTCTGTATGGTCAGCTACGGCAGCGCAATGTATAATTCGCAGTACCGACTCCTCACGTGTTCTACGCACAGTGTTCGGTCTGTCGGCGAGCGCGTTTCGCCCCATTGTCTTCCAGCACCCATCAGCGAGAGCGGGGCGGCTTTGGAGGCGGCGCCGCGCCGGCGAGTTCCCACGGCCAGAGTGTTGCGGCGACGGGCGATGCTTCTCGACGCGTCACGGCCCTGTTAGTGAGAACGGATGGTGGCGCACGCCGGATTTACTGCCTGCCGGCGCCGGGCTAGCGAGATGCTGCGCGCCGCCCACATGCGTTACGACTGCCGCGTGCGTGAGCCACTGCGTGTGGGCGCCACGCGCTAACGGTCCCCGTCCAAACAGAAGACACCCTGCGTCTCCCTCGACAGGTGCCACAGCTCGCGCGGACGTGCTGCAGCCAGCGTTTGAACAGCATTCACGAGTCCCATCCACCCTGCCTGACAACTTTTTCTTTTTGTTTGATGCGGCCCGTGTAGTGGGACGCGAAATTGAACCGCCACACATCCACCAGTGTCAGCCCAGTTTGCAGGTGAATATAAGTTTAATTTAGTTTTGTTTATGTATTTTTTGTAATATTTGTAATGGGTGTGAATTGTCTAAAGTTTTTGTATTTATTTTTTTATGTTTCATGTACGGAGAGGGCGGCGCAACGAACGGAGACAGCATCTTCGCTGCCGGGACCAGAGAGAAAATTGCTGGCCACTATACGTCGCGGGTCGGCAGCCAAAGAGCAACAGAAGATTCTGAAACCGATTTGTTGCGTCGTGCTTCTAAAAATTGAAACTGAATAATTTGTCATGTTTTGTACAACAATGATATCATAGGAAGTTTAATCTTATTGAAAATGTTAGTTTTGTCTCGTCAAGGCTCAGGTTCACGTCTGTATGTAGGAAGATAATAAACTAGTGGATGCTACTAAAGTTGAAATACGTGTTCCGAGGATTTATTTATGAAGAATTATGTGAATGAATTAATAATATATTTGACAAGATTATTGAATTTTGACAGCGTTCATCGCGACTTTGAATCTCAAAAGTTTATTCAATGTGGTTCTAATATCGATTAAATCAGATAACGTGTATCAATATAATTTCTGAGGAGAAACAAACGACATCTAAATTGAAAAAGTTTACGCAAACCAATTGGCCCGAGTGACGAAATTCTGCGCATACGACTCAAATGATGTTTTACAGTTTCGTTCAAGAACCACTCTGAGACAATTTAAAAAGAATATAAATAATTTTGAAGTGGGTTGTAACTGACGTAGGTGACGAAGTCTACACATGGTCATATGTCGAAAGAAAATCGTTTATAAACAAATATATACGTCGTTACACTACACCCGCCACGAATTTTTCTCCTGTGCCAACCGTTCCATTTCAGAGTAACAGTTGAGCAATTGTAGCCTACGACCTCAATTATTTGCTGTATGCTCTCCGCTCTGACTTCCAAGACAATCTTGCCCTCTACAGCTCACTCTAGTACCATGGGAGTCATTCCCTGATGTCTTAACAGATATCCTGTCCTTTCATCTTGTCGGTGCTTTCCATATATTCCGTCTTTGCCGATTCTGCGGAGAATCTCCTCATTTCGTACCTCATCACTCCACCTAACTCTCTTCTTCTGTAGCACGAAATCTCAAATGCTTCGATTATTTTCTGCTCCAATTTTCTCACAGTCCACAATGCACAATGCCGTGCTCCAAAATTATATTCTCACAAATTCCTTCCTCTAACTAAGGCGTATAATTGACAGTTACAGACTTCTCTTGGCCGGGAATGCTCTTTTATCAAGTGTTACTTTGCTTTTCATGTCCTATTTGCTCCATCTTATGATATTTTCATTTCTGGGTAACGGAATGTAATAGCTTTTAGTAATTTCATATATATAACATCTTTCCAGTTCCTAGATCTAAGTTCTCAAACAAAAATGTTGATAAAAAAGATTTCATAATGTGTATCAAAAAACTTCGCGGTCTAGCTTTTTAAGTTCCTATATGTGCAACACTATTGCACTTCCTGTGGCTATGTTCTTTGACCATAACCTACATGTTTCTGTATGAGCAACATCTTTAACCTTGCTACGTCTAAGATCTTTGACCATAGCCCACATGTATGTATGTAAACACAGTGTATTTCACGAGTGCACATCGTAATAGTGAAATTTGCAGCTAAATTTTAAAATTGAAATGTGGACGTGAAAATGATAGTAAGTGTGCAACTAAATGAAAAACTATCACCACAGCGTAAATGTAATAATGATGGTTCATCTTTATGTAAGTACAGATATATTTTCGACAAATGCTGCCTTGCCACTTGTTTAGTCACCAGCAAATAATTTTTTTTTTTGTATTTATACAGTGATTCCAGAAATATAAACGTGTACGTGAATGTATAAACACCTGAGGATGGGCGGAAGCCCGAAACCGGTCGTGTGACAAATAAATAACGTTTTATTGTGACTGGTAGCCGAAATTTTTCTACACTCTAGAATTCGTTAAGTCCATCTACTTCTTGATCCCCAAATCCGACGTAAAGTTTCTCGTTTTCTCATTACTGCTGCTTCTCACTACATTCGTCTCCTTCGATTTACTCTCAGTCCATATCTTCTCCTCATTAGAGTGTTCATTGTATTCAACAGATCTTGTAATTCTACCGGACTCTCACTGAGGACAGTAATGTCAATAGCGAATTTTACCATTGTTACACTTTCACCTTGAATTTTAGGCCCACTCTTGAACCTTTCTTTCATTTCTTTCATTGTTTCTTCGATGTATACACTGAACAGCAGGGGCGAAAGCCCACATCTGTGCCTTACACCCTTTTGTTATCCATGTACTTCGTTCTTAGTCTTCCAGTCTTATTGTTTCCTCTTGATTCTTGTGCATGTTATACATTAACCGTCTTCACCTATAGCTTATCCCTATTTTCCTCAGATTTTCGAACATGTTGCACCATTTGACGTTGTCCAACGCTTTTTACGGGTCAACAAATCATATGACAAGGTTTTAATTTTTTTCAGTCTTGCTTCGATTAGCAACCGCAACATGAGGACTGCCTCTATAGTGCCTTTACCTTTCCTAAGGCCAAAATAATCTTCTTGTTTTCTTTTCCATTCTTCTGTGTATTATTCTTGTCTGCAGTGTGGGTGTATGAGCTGTCAAGGAAACTGTGTGCGATAATTCTCGCTATTGTCGGCTCATGCAATCTTTGGAATTGTTTGGATAATATTTCTCCGAAAGTCTGATGGTGCATTGCCACTGTCGTACATTTCACACACTACCTCCCGCAATGATTTTAGAACACCTGATGGAATTTTATCTACCCGTCCTACCTCATTTGATTTTAAGTCGGCCAAAGCACTTTTAAATTCCACAACTTGCGACATGGTGGCGAATAAAACAGTGACCCGAATACAGAATAAATTTCGTTTGCTTTACGTCTATGGTAAGAATAGGCTGCAGTACATTAGGACCTGTTTTTATAAAATAGATCTAAAGATGGTCATTATAGACCTAAACCGGTAGTCTGATGACAAAAACTTTGTGACCATAGAAGAAAAGTAACGGACTCCGACACTTTAAATGTGATATACACTACCCAATAAAAAATACCAGGACACCTATTAATGGCCGGCCGGAGTGGCCGAGCGGTTCTAGGCGCTACAGTCTGTAACCGCACGACCGCTACGGTCGCAGATTCGAATCCTGCCTCGGGCATGGATGTGTGTGATGTCCTTAGATTTGTTAGGTTTAAGTAGTTCTAAGTTCTAGGGGACTGATGACCTCAGCAGTTAAGTCCCATAGTGCTCAGAGCCATTTGAACCATTTGAACACCTATTAATGGATTTAAAATGGCGTGTGTCCACTCTTCGCCTTTATGGCGGCTTAGACGCTGCTGGGGATATTGTGACTGGGGTGTCTGATTGTCTGTGGAGCCGAAACAAAGGAAAGCTGTGATGTCGGACGCTGAGATCTGGAGTGATGTCATATTCTAACTCATCCCAAACGTGTTCCATTGGGGTCTGGATAGGACACTGGGCAGGTCAGTTCGTTTCGGAAATGTTATTATCCATAAGCCATTGACTAATGGATGCTGTGCTGCTCAACGGCAGCGGGCATCGTCATCACTAATGGTTCAAATGGCTCTGAGCGCTATGGGACTTAACTTCTGAGGTCATCAGTCCCGTAGAACTTAGAACTACTTAAACCCAACTAACCTAAGGACATCACACACATCCATGCCCGAGGCAGGATTCGAACCTGCGACCGCAGCGGTCATTGTCATCACCGACTGCGAACTGTTCCTCTGCTGCATGCAGTACGCATCGTCTTCCACGTTTACCATATTCTTAAGGGCAACAAAGAACCTGCACGATAACCATGGAAAACAGACTCATTCGCTGACACGACCTCCTCTGCAGATCACCGTGGCATTACGAATGACGCCGGTTAACGTTCTCCAGACATTCTCCAGACCCAAATCTTCCATACGATTGCCACAGAGTATAACGTTATTGATCACTCCAAAGTACGCGTTGTCAGTCATCCTCTGTCCAGTGATGTCGCCCTTTACAACAACTCAGGCGAAACTCAACACCGATTGCAGCGATGTGTGGCTACCAGCAGGACAACGCAACGTGTCAAACGGCTTGCACTGTACGTGCGTGGATCGAAGACTACCTAGACGAGTTTACCTTACTCCTCTGGCCACCATACTACCCGGATTTGAATCGTATCGAGAATCTTTGGAATACCTCGATCGGGCTATTTGCTAAACGGAGCCTCATCCGAGGAACCTACTGCGGGCCACTACTGCACTGGAGTTGTCACGGCTTCTCATCCATGACGGTATCTACCACAATCTCAATGTCTCTCTTTCTGCGCGTCTTGCAGCGGTCCGCGCTAAAAAAATAGTAATTATTTCGGCTTTTGAGGGTTGTTCATGTTAATGTGACTGGAGAGTGTAAGTCTCTGGTGATGATGTTTGGTTTGTGGGGCGCTCAACTGCGCGGTTATCAGCTCCCGTACAAATTTCCAACCTTTGCTCAGTCCAGTTTCGCCACTTTCATGAATGATGATGAAATGATGAGGACAACACAAACACCCAGTCATTTCCAGACAGGTGAATATTCCTGACACCGCCGGGCATCGAACCCCGGACCCCGTTCTCGGGAAGCGAGAACGCCACCGTGAGACCACGAGCTGCGGACTGCAATTCGCTCGTGCTGCGTCTATGGAAAATATATCCTTGACGAATTCTTTGCTTAAAGTACGATAAAGCCAGTAAAGCTTGGTACTGATATTACACCGGATGCATTTGACAGGTACCACGCGTCATCGGACAGAAAATGAAAAATTGCTCAACGCTTCACTGTGAGAGGTATCATATGAGGGGATTCAAGAAGTAAGTTACACATGTCGACCAATGCTAAGATCACTGCGCAACAAGAGTGGGATTTTATAAGAATGAACTACATGATCTGGGTTTCCTGCAGACACGGTACTCCTGCGGTACGAATAAAAGGTGCATCACATTGTGGGGGTGGAAGGGCGTGGCTACTGGAAACGTACTCAAAAGTTTTAAGTACCCGGGACAGGAAGAATCTTGCGGGAAAAACATCTAAACATCGCACAGATTCACCTTGAAATTCTGGCGGTATATGAACGTAATGCAATGTCAAGTCCAGACACAGTGAAACGGTACCAGCAATCAAGGAGCAAATTTCTACCGCCGAAGATCCAACAAGTGCAAAAAACAAAACAAAAAAGGGAGAGAGAGAGAGAGAGAGAGAGAGAGAGAGAGAGAGAGAGAGAGAGAAAATGACAGTTCGTTGCCAACCGTGACCAGAGACGAAGCAGAAGTCCGGAGTCCGAATTATAAGAATATCGAACGTGCGAACGTGGCTTTTCAGGGGAACAATTCCTGCATCTGCCTTAAGCGTTATCTGACCGTTGTGGCCGAGCGGTTCTAGGTACTTCAGTCCGAAACCGTGCTGCTGCCACGTTCGCAGGTTCGAATCCTGCCTCGGGCCGGGATGTGTGTGATGTCCTTAGTTAGTCAGGTTTAAATAGTTCTAAGTCTAGGGGACTGATGACCTCAGATGTTAAGTCCCATAGTGCTCAGAGCCATTTTTGAACCTTAAGCGCTCTATCGAAATCACGGAAAACCTAATCTACATGGCCGGTCGGAGATTTACACCGTCATCGTCCCGTACGCGAGTCTAGCGTGTTAACAACTGCACCACTTCGCTCCGAACGGTGTTTACAGTGACTTGGTGACTTTGTTGATAAATAGTGTCATGTAGGTCTCACACGTTGAGGTGTAATGCAGCATTCAATAAAAGTTACGTTTTCTGCCATTATAATGTGTGACTTACTTTCTGATATTCCCTCTTATAAAGTAAGTGAGGAGAGTTGCGTTTACAAATCAAACATCCTGAGAACCTTATTTTTCAGATACGACCTATAGTACGCACCGGTATTTTCGTCACAGATAGTTAATATTTATTGCTGCAACAGTGCATATGGAGTCTATGAAATTATTACATTTACATATCAATAGCGCAAGCGGTCCTGAGGAACCAGGTATCGACCCATGGTGAAACACCTATATTAGTACGCGATGTAGCCTCCATTGGAGGCAATGCAAGTGTTGACACTGGCATCCAATCAGTCTTACAGATGGGGAATTCTTTGCTGCGATATATATTATACCAAGCATGCTCGACTTGTTCTGTAAGAGCTGTTGGCTGACAAGTCGCTGGATTGTAGACAAATACGGAAATCGTGCTTACCGGACACGTCACTACATGTCTTACATGCACATTGAGTTTCACGAGAAATGTGTGGGTGAGCATTATCCTCTAGGAACAACACGCTTCCTCCCTACTGCAAAAATGGCAGAAGAACGTCTCTAAGAACATTCTGCACGTACCGGGACAACTGGTTCCTTCCCATCCAGAAACACCAAAGGTGAACAAGAATTGTAGAATATCACACCCCAGACCATAAAGCCTGCGATGGGGAAAGTATGTCTTGAACGAAGGCACAGCTGGCCAGGCCTGCATTGTACGCGCTAACGACCATTACTTGCGTGCAGACAGACTCTGCTTTCATCGCTGAAGACCACAGCACGACACTCCAAATTCCAAATGGTACTCTGACGGCACCAGTCGAGTTGGAGCACACCGACGCTGTGGTGTGAGTGAAAGAACGGCTGGAAGTATGCATGCCTGTAATTCCTCTGCTAATACCCAAAAATGGTTCAAATGGCTCTGAGCACTATGGGACTTAACATCTATGGTCATCAGTCCCCTAGAACTTAGAACTACTTAAACCTAACTAACCTAAGGACATCACATCACGAGGCAGAGAAAATCCCTGACCCCGCCGGGAATCGAACCCGGGAACCCGGGCGCGGGAAGAGAGAACGCTACCGCACGACCACGAGCTGCGGACATGCTAATACGCATTTCCCTACAGTTCGTGTTGGCACGTCTGGGCTCACAAGTCCTCCTATCTCTGCTGTGGTAGCTGTACCGTCTTCCTCGGCTACCCTTACAATACGACGATCCTGGCGGGCGTCTCTGCTGCTTGGACATCCAGAACCACGTCTACTGGTGTGAGAACTTTCATGGGACCACTGACACCAGAATCGTTGCACAACTAACTCAGCACGTCCAACTTCTGTAGCAATTCTCCCCTATTCAGAAGGCTACAAGTTGACCCTTTGAAACTCGCCCATTTGTCTGGGGGGTGGGGGGGAGGGGGGGGGTTGAGTCTTGGCACGGTTGCCTGCTTGCATCACACGTTTGCACGACACCAACCCTTCTGGCTGTATTTCTTATTAAACGGTACGCAACATATGGCGAGCTGGTAGCTACGCCACTACGCTACTCGTTGGTGGACGTCGCTGAGACCATCAGTAAATCAGTTATCTCTGAGGTGGCATATGCTGTCATCAGATCAAAATCGATTTCGTCTTTCCAGGTGTGTTTATTCTGGCAGTGTACAAGGACTGGTTCCGTTGATCATGTATTCAAAAAACCGCGCAGGACTGGAAAAGTCTGACAGGTAGCTTCATAGCATTATTATTCCATGCTTCACCCAATCTTGTGCTGCTTCCGTCAAATATGCCTAAAGAAACGCTCGACAGAGCTCTCAAAATATTGAAAAGTCGTGAGAGGTAGGTAGTATTCTCAGGGCTGGTTCACCTTGTAAATAACCACACACGAATTTTATTGTAAATATAACGATGTGTGTGATAATGAGAAGTGCAAGTATTCTAACCAGGACCTTGGACATATGCCATTATAACAGTTCCGGAAGACTTCATACTTCTGCCCTGACAGAAAATGCTTATAGTCAATGCGTTCCGTTGCCCTCCGTGGTAATAATCCGTGAAGTCCATTGCTTTGCGTAGATGGTGTATTCCCGTGACATCGTTCGTCATTTCAGTCCCCATGTCTCGAGTCACGGATATGTCATGTTTGTATTATAACTAATCGGTGGAATGGAATGAGCTGGATGGTGCAGATTATAGTTGAAGAGACTATTATATTTCAGGGATGAGTTCACGTTTTGACAGGGAGGGGCGACTGATATAACGTTAGAAAGAGACGTGGACTGTTAGGTAGCTGGAACATATTGATATAGACGTTGCAGTAGACAAGGAAATTATAAGGTGTTGGAATTAAAGTTAATGGGAGATACAGGCGAGGGGAACACGCTCGAGGTGTCTGAGGATGTGTGGGAACTGCACTGGGTGCAGATTATGAATTGGAGAAGGAAACCGGATGTGGACAGTGAAGACCAAAGAATGTCGCTCAGAGATTTTCTCGGAGGGATAAAACTTGGAAGGAACAATATCAACTTAGTTAGTAGTTGAATCTTTTGTGGGCTTTGTTTTGGATGATTATTATATGAGGGTTCGAACCTGGCTTTTGGTCGAGCGTTAGTCCAAAGTATTTTAATGTTTTGGTTTGGTGGATTGGACTTCGTGGACTCTCAGGCAATGGTTCGAGTTGACATTTCACTCATCTCCTAACTATTACATTCTTCCTGACAGCTTCTACCAGTACAAACACCTCACATCCACTTCCATTTCAATATTACATTATCCCCAACAACTTTTACCAGGTTTTTGAACGACAGATGGAATAATACTCCAGGAAGTAAAGTTGTTAAGAAGGACTGAGAGGTATCGTTGGCGTGAACAGAGGCAAGAATAGACTGTTATGAAGTCATTTGTTACAGATGTTTGTTTATAGTCACCCTGCAGAAATGAAGATGCAATGTTTTAGCATAACATATTTGTTCTCTCGAAGAGTAATTTAACTGAGAAGATAAAATGATCTCCAAAGGAACACGGTTGCGACCTCGTGTTCAGACATTTTGTCAGGGACATTTAAAAAGAATTTCGTATGCCCATGTCCACTTGGCTAAGCAGTAGTTTATAGTGACATGAATATTTTGACTCGTCGCCATCATTAGCCCGTGTACTTGTGACGAATTATTTATAGTATTCGATGGTTTACGTCGCCATAGAATATGACATCGTAAATTATCACAATACGTGTGCGCAGATGCCATACCTCGAGAAATCAGGGAGGTGAGGCATCAGGATCGCTTCAGTATCAATATATGAGCTTGTATTATTGGTGACAGACTCATAGGGCCTCACACTTGGTGAAACAGATTAACAGGGGCTGTGTACCATAAATTTCTGAGCGGCGAATTACCAGTGCTGTTGGACAACAACATCCTTGCAAAAAAAAAAAAAACAACGACTGTGGTTTCTGCACGATGGATACCGCCCATTTTCTGCGGATCGTGAGACCGTACCTTGCCACAAAGTTTCATGGGATATGGATTAGTGATGTAGGTTCTGTAGCATGGCCTTCTCATTCACTGCTCTTAAGTCCTTTGGATTTCTGGCTATGGGGACACATAAAAGCATTGATGGATAAACAGCAACCGACAATATGCAGATTTTACAGGGTCGTTAGACCAATGCATACGACACAACCAGTATGTAAGCGGGTTTGTTTGTAAGAGGGCTTGATAAACTGTGTTAAGTGGCGAGTTTTCTCTGAAATTATCACCCAACGTATTTCAGAGTTTTTTTTATGCACATTTCGCTGATCATGTAGTTATCATTGACAGTGCATAATAAATGCGTTTGAAATTGAGGACCTCTAGTGACTGTCTCTTTTTATTTGATATTTGATCACTTCTCTTTATAGTACGGTGAGAGGACTGCACAACTGGTGCCTATGAGCTGGTTAGCAAAATATAAAAATGGTTTGAAGAAGAGTTGGCTAGCATAAAAATGTTTGAGATGAATTTGCAGCCTCAGGTAGACGGACAGGCATTAAGTTCCCTTAGCCCACGCTCTTCAGACAGGACATGGGACAACAGCTTTCTGTCAAAAAAGCATAGTATTATTTGCAGAAGCGTTCTATCAGATAAGCAATCTGTAGATGTGTGTCGCATCCCAGAGTTTCACTTGTGAATCTTCGTTACCTCACGAGCGACGTCTCGATATAACATTGATTTTTTCCGAATCCAGCATTGTGGTTGGTTCTTACTGTTATTTTCCGTAGAGCACGCAGTTTCTCGGCATTTATTATGTGTCAAACATCTCACAGGTCTGTTGCAAAGTTAAGCCATGCACGGTGGGAGAAATTTTCTGTGCTACTCTCCATCTCAGAGCAACACTGGTAGGACACAGCAAAGTTCCGTAAGAGTAGGGGATTGTTTAAAGCCTTTACTCGAGTAGTACTGGACTGAACTCGCAATGTCTACCACTAGTGGTCGGTGAGTTCCTGCTCCGGCGAAAAGCAGTAACTTACAGAGTGTCGAGAAAGAGAACGTTTCACGCTGGACGATGGAAGAACATATTGCATGTTAGAAGAAACACATTACACTAGGCGACGAAAGAGGATAATTCAAGGTAGGAGATGGGGGAGTAATGGTTTTACTTCAGGGTTTTAGAGAGTAATGACTTGCCACTGGGAGACCGTGGTGTAAAGTGTTGCTCCTGGACCAGTGATAAGGTTGCGCCTTATGCTCGCAGAGAAGAGTGTTACCTATCGAGTTCTGAAAACAGAAAGATAGCCAAACCCTGAATACCCAGCTGCTTCTGCGATTCTCTTCTGCATTATGCTAACAGCATGTTAAGATGCGCTAGTGGTGCAATCGGATATTCAGTAGGGACCCGATATTAGCTCACTTCCTTCAGGAGGCAGTCCGTCTATTTTAATACTTTGCGGTAAGCTAGTTAGCTTTCATTATGCGCTTTGACGATCTCACTGGTGTTCCATCCTACTTTTCCATGTTCGCCGGCCGGGGTGGTCGATCGGTTCTAGGCGCTACAGTCAGGAACAGCGCGACCGCTACGATCGCAGGCTCGAATCCTGCCTCGGGTATGAATGTGTGTGGTGTCCTTAGATTAGTTAGGTTTAAGTAGTTCTAAGTTCTATGGGACTGATGACCTCAGAAGTTAAGTCCCATAGTGCTCAGAGCCATTTGAACAATTTTGAACCATGTTCTTCCGGTAATTTACTAACAATGACTAGAGTCAATGGATTTTCCATGTTCTTCCGGTAATTTACTAACAATGCCTAGAGTCACTGGTCGTACAGTGTACTATGCACGCAAATTGCATTTATCGTTCCCACCCACCTATGCCAAGGTTATGGTTCGCCTTTAGAACCCCTTGTTAAAGTACTTAATGTTCAGTTGTTTATATCAGTGGGGACACATGTGCTTCGCTTGGTGATGATTAGTCAGATTATATTGTGTCCACCGGTGTCTGTTATAAATTAGATGCTTCCCTTCTTTGTATGTCACCATAGATTGGAATTTAGCATCATAGGGTTATGTAAAAACTGATGAGGCAGAACTGCCGCGAACGGCTGCAGGCTGTGTTAGGATGTGGGACAACAACATGCAGCACTGCATATGGTGTCTACCTCTACGTAACAGACAGATGGGATGAGAAGACATACCTAAATCTCAACAGGTATTGGTTTCTGGACATATGATTTCAAGAACTTTTCTTCAAGTTTTGAACAATTCAACCCCGTGTATTAACATAAGACTTTAGTTTTAACGCCCTATATGTGCTGTTTTCACCAGGATTCTTGTGTTTGTAAATTCGTCTACACGGTCAGCCCGGATGTTGTGAGGTAGCGGTTTAGTTGTTTAGCATACTCCTAAGATGCTACAGATCCGAACCCCCCCCCCCCCATCATACAGAGGGAAGGGAGACTCCCCATATGATCATGAAAATTTAAAAGGAACAAGATCACATAAAGGAGGAGTTATCTAGGGGTGGCCCAATTAAACATGAAACTATGCGTGTAAACGACACCAAGAGTTCCGCCAGATAGCAGAATAGCTGCAGATAGCTAACTGTGAAGATTAGATCTGTAAATGGAAACCCTGATGAAAATTAACTAAATTCACTTTTCCCTCATCTCAGTGAATGCAACTGACTTGCTGACCACTCTTCAGCTGTGAAAGTTAAGGAGGCAGCTGCAGTGTTGGCTGAAAATTCTAAGTTTAGTTCTGTCTCTGTACTCCGCTCTAAGTTGGTCACATCTCTCTCTGCAGCGCTCTGCAACAACTTGGACCAAGTGTGTTCTTGACAGCGTCCCTCATCGAAGTCTGCTCGACAGTATTCCTAAGTGAAGTTGTACTGACTTCACTCGCTGAACGTAGCTGATTTTGCCCACTTTACAACTTGACAGCAAATTGCAGCCAACCAGTGACAATTTTATAAACAAGTTTAACCGTTTTCTACTCTCTTGTACTTTGTCATGGTTAACCAATAAGGTATGTTGTAGGGAAGAAGCAGAAAATCTCTCCCATTACGTGACAGATTTTGAGTCATGACCTACCAAAAGCCTCGCACGGCCACATGTATGGCAACTCACCGCTTCTGTTGAATGAATTACTGCAAGCCAATCAGAAAGTACCTTCTCGGAATTTGAACAAGATTCTAGCAAGACATTTAAAAGCTCTGTGGCTGCTACCTCATGACAAAGACTCGCATTTTAACCGGAGTCTCAATATTCTTATATGTGTATAAACGACTCCTTTCTGCTTGTCAGACAATGTAATTTTTGTGGCAAGCCGTCCAGCTTTCGGGACACTCCAGTTGCCCGGACACAGCAGACTGTTTTCCCCTGTTCTATCCCTGTACAAAGAATGGCTTTCGGTGCCAAACGACTATATGTCTTTTCTGTTCACTTCCTTTCCATGAACGACCTAAAAGCCTCCAAAAAGCTGCCAAAATAACAAGACTGTCTCAACACGTCAAGAGGAAAGAGAAATAATTAGCTATGCCATCATTGGCAATAATGAGTATTGCCTGCAGTTTTCATGCAGTGTTATTGGTTTGAATTCATCAACTACTAGCACCGTCAAGTTGAATTATAAAACTGGATGAATGACAGTTAAATGACAGTTTGAGCATAAACTGCCACATAACAGCACCCCATTTCATTTTTCATTTCGGGATTCAATCCATGATATTGCTATCCAACCTAGCAAATGGGATCACGAGCTTCAATGTCTGTGGCTACTCTATCAGAGTGGTAGGGATTAGGCTGGTTAATTTAGGTGGTAATGTGTCAGACCATGAGTAAGCACAGTTCTTAACCAGGATATTTGTACAAACAATTTTATTAGCGTGGATTTCTACAAAAATGACAAAATGCCTCAACAAAGAATTACTTGAAAAACACAAGCATTTCATAAGAGTACAACATTTACTCACTTCATTTGTTATACAATAATTGTAATGTTAGTAAGCAGTGCAGACCTCAAATGACTAGTTGAATAAACTAAATAACTTTTTCTTCAGCCCAATTAAAAAATACATCTGAAATAATTTGGTTTGCATTACAAGACTACTGAAGCCTTGATGTAGTACTAAATTAGTCGGGATAACAAATGATGCAGAAATATGACAGAGAAAGGTAAACACAATTAAAAAGAACATTTACATTATTAAAACACCAGTTGAAACATGTAGAAAGATGTGACTATGAAAAACACAGCAGAGAGCAGTTATACTTGATTAAATAACCAATGACTAAGTACGCCACATATGCTCTGCAAACATTTAAACTGTTAGAGCACAATACAAATTAAAGGTAGTTACGGTCAAGTTCTGGGGAAACTAAGATCTGTTTTAACACTGCCTAATTTATTACATTAACGTAAAAAACAACAGTTTTGAAACACCACAAACTGTGGTAATAAATTAAAAACTATGAACATGGTACCCGAAAACTGGCGGCCGATCCAGAGGAAGGCAAGTCACATACTGAAAACATCGGCAACTATCGTTACTCGTACCAACGTTCAAATGATATTAATACACTAATGAAACATTAACCGTGGCAACCAGAAAAAGGTTCTCATTGAATAATTTTCCTCTGTGACCGTCTGAAGTAACTAATTCATAGCCTTCGATATAGTGTGCAAACTTAACCCACTCGGGCTAATTTCCTTCTTAGGTCTCTTCACAAATTAGCTGCGAGGCCTGGACGGTAGAAAATGTGCCGAAAGTAGAAACGCGCCAAGAAGAACTTTTGTCACTTTGCCGCAACACTGCATGATTTGTCAATGCACCACGGCTAGCCCATCACCGATAATATTGTCACAACTCACTCCAGCACACGCCTCACTTAGCGTGCTCCATCAGTCTGCTTGAATCAGCATTGCGCCTGGTGCCCGCTGTGCCCGCAGCAAGTAAACATGTTATCATAGAATGAAGGCTTTCACGATCGGATGACCTAGCTGCTGGTAAACATTTCGGGATGTGAGGTCGTAGTCCAAGAAACTCTTCCGTTCCTGACGTTTCGTCCAGGACTGCGCTGGACATCCTCAGAGACGCTCCTCCGCTGAGGCTTACAATCTGACCGGTCGGACGTTCGAGAGCGACATACGTACTGTAGGAAAGGGGCGTGGTCGAAGTAACACATGAAGATCAGAGATAATCCTTGTCAAAGATGAAACTCTCAGATAAAACTTTCAGAAGCAGAAGAGTTTTTAGGACCACGACCTCACATACCGAAAGGTTTGCCAACAGCTAAGTTATCCGGTCGTGAAAGCCTTCAATCTACGATCAGAAGACTCTGTGGGGAGAATTTCTCAAAATCAGTCAGATGTCTGGAATGGTGGCACCAGCAAATAAATAATGTAGTGGAAAGCAGTGTAAAAACGGATACTTTAATTTTTGATTATATAGATTATGATTAGTGATCAGGAAGTTTGTAAATTCAAGTTATTTTGGTCTCTTATACAATGACTGGAAAAATTGCAACAACAAATAATATTTAATATAGAGTAATGAAATTTCGTGAATACATTTGTCTAGGTAATACATTTAAGTGATTAACAATGCAATATTACAGGTTAAAATAAGCGCGAGATAAGCCATTGTAAACGTGAAATCCTGGTACATTAATAATCGGTGTAACCGCCAGAATGTTGGATGCAGTCATGCAGATGTGTGTGTGTACATTGTGTTGTGCAGGTGCTGGATGTCAGATTGTGGGATGGAGTTCCAATGTTGAACTTGGCTGATCTGTACAGGTTATTGCTGCTTGTCGATGACGCCGTAGTTGACGTCTGATGCTCCATTGGAAACACATCTGGTGATCGAGCAAGCCACGGCAACGTACTGGCACTCTGTAGAGCACGTTGGGTTACAACAGCGGTATGTGGATGAGCGTTATTATGCTGGAAAACACCTCCTGGGATGCTGTTCACGAAAGGCAGCACAACAAAAAATGGTTCAAATGGCTCTGAGCACTATCCGACTTAACTTTTGAGGTCATCAGTCCCGTAGAACTTAGAACTAATTAAACCTAACTAACCTAAGGACATCACACACATCCATGCCCGAGGCAGGATTCGAACCTGCGACCGTAGCGGTCGCGCGGTTCCAAACTGAAGGGCCTAGAACCGCTCAGCCACACCGGCCGGCGCAGCACAACAGATCGCGTCACTAGATTGATTTACAGATTTACAGTCAGGGTGCGTAGGAAACCCACGAGAGTGCTCCTGGTGTCATAGGACATCGCCCTCCAGATCATAGCTGTAGGTGTAGGTCCAGTGTGTCCAGCACGCAGACTGGTTGCTTGCATGCTCTCAATTTGCCTCCATCTAACCAACACATGGACGTCACCGGCACTGAGGTAGGACCAGATTTCATCAGAAAACACAAGAGACTTCCACCGTGCCCTGCAATGAGCTCTTGCTTGGCGTCAGTGAAGTTTCCAACGGCGGTGGTTTGGGGTCACCGGAATGCGCGCTACAGGGCATCTACCTATAACTGTCCTTGAAGTTACCGATTTGTAACATCTGGTTGTGTCACTGTGGTGCCAACTGCTGCTCAAATTGCTGCTGTAGATGCAATACGATACGCCGGAACCTTAAGCCGAACAGTATGGTCTACTCTCACTGTAGTGTCATGGGGCCGTCCGGACTCTGGTCTTTTTGCTGGCAGCAATCATGTACAGTGGCTACATTCCTCCAAAGTCTTTCTGCATCATCGCAGAAGTAACACCCAGCTTCTCGTAATCCTATTACTTGAACTCATTCACATTCAGTGACGTGTTGTTAAGGGTGTCTTAAAGGCTATCCTGACTTACATCAAATTACAACATCCAATAACAAAGATAACTAACGCTCATGATCATTATAGTGCGTATTTGAAACAAACGTGGTTTGCATCCTCCCAGTGGTGCTGCTTTCGCCACTCTTACACGACTGGTAGAAAATTTGAACAGACATGGTCTCTCAGAAGTGATACACAATTACTAACTTTCGTGTTGCTCAACTTCTTCTTAGTGTCGTGATTTTTTTTTTTTACCGTCAGTGTTTCCTGAACACCTTGATACTGGACTAGTTTCGGCTGCAAATGATCCATCGCAGCATAAAAAGTAATAAACCTAGGTACATACAAAAAACCGGTTTGCATCACACATGGAGAAAAACGGGGTACCCATGTAAATAAATGAAAAAACCTAGAATCAAGATAAAGTTTTATTTTACTGCTAAAATTATATTAAAACAAATAAATTCTGAAATATTTCACTAAAGGATAAGATAAATATTTTTGAGAACTAAAACTGGTTTTTAACAAGTTTGAATGTTTGACGAATTCAGTACATTTCCATGATATAGGAAAAGTACTCAATAATTGGTCCTAATAAAAAAACCAGGATCACACTTTATTAAGAACAAATATCACAGACGAAGTAGTTGTCTTCTTGTTAATGAGTGCAGACACGACAAATTAGATACCGCTACATCACTCCTCTGATGAGAGTTTGAATATGTCCCATTACAAAAAATGAATACTTCGTCTGTATCTTCTTCACCTGATGAAGTCTCTGAGGTTTCTTTCTTTCCCTTTTTTTTTTTTTAAGCTGATGTAGTCTTTCTTCGCCTTTTGTTTCTGTCCCACAATAGGCTCTATTTTTCCGTTTCTTTACCTTTTAATACTTTTTCTACATCCTCCAGATTATTTTTGTATTGGAGGTCAGCGTTACTGCTTTGGTTGCTTCTTTACACTTTCTATCATATCAACCTTTCGAGGCGGCGTTAGAAGCTTTTCGCTACCTTTTTTCCCCCACCCGGTAAATCCCATTTTGCCCCACAGTGCAAGGCTAGACAAAACGTTGCGTTGGCCTGGAAAACATACTGGAAAACATACTTAATAAAAATAGTTACTTCCCTATTTTTAATGAGGTAATGTTTTTCTTCAAGACACTGCTCTAGAAAGCATCACACTGAAGAAAATTTTGGCAAAAACCTTAAAAATATCTAGAAATAAAATTAACAGGCGACTGCTAATGACAGTTACTTACAGCTCCAATAATGACGGTTGCTAGCAGTTCTGTATGTAATCTGACTGATGGCATTACTCCTTGAATAACGATAGCAAAACCATCCGCTGTATTTGAGTGCAAGGCAGTCTTTTTTACACATGCTACCAGTTTCGAGACCAAATGGTGTCATCTTCAGGTCCTAAATGTAACCTGACATCCACAATCGTTTTCACGTGCGATGAACAGAATCATATGCAGCGGGCCAAAATTAATTGGCAATAAGCCCAGCGTCGTCCATTGGCCATTCTGTGATTGTTATTGCCACGGAAGGTATGGAATCCCGTTAATTTTTGCCCATCCCATGGACCATGCTTCTTTCTTCAAATTCTCTGGATAGGCGCAAATATTTTCTTTATTTTAATCACAATGTAGTGGCAGCTCACTTACCTATGCAGACCAAATAATGAACTGATATTTTAGCGGAAGGAATTCTCGCAGCGCTTCGTTTTTCCTGTGTCTGGGACAGTTTGGGAGCCGCGTGCCGTTTATCAAAGCGGGTGCCCCTGCCCGCCAGTTCAGCAGCGGGTATGAAAACGTTGTAAAACGACCGGCCCTGTAACCGCGCCCCTCTTGACGGCGGACATCAAACGTCGCGGCCCGCGGATGTCGTCTACGGCCCTCCGTTTGAGAGAAGTAATACAGGAAAGCCAAATTCAAACAGCGCGGCCCGCCGGCGCGCGCGCAAACACAGACATCCCTTGCTGAGCCAACAGAGCGCTCCCCTGTCCCTCCCACCATCGCTCCCTCCGTCCAAACAGTCGGCTGCGCTGTCTCCCGTTCGCCGGCTTCCGCCGCGGGGGCGCAGAGGAGCCGCCCCTGCCCCTGCCCCTGCCCCAGGGGCAAAGGCAGTCCACACAACCACGTCAACCTGTTGACACTGGCGGCCATACGACCCTGTGTAAGCGATTTGCGTAGCCAAAATTACATCTGCAGGCTGAAAGGCTTAGCGGACCACCTCTCCACCCCCTCCTATCATTGTTCACGTGATGTCAGTTAACTAACCTGTCACCAGCACTGTTGGGTCTAAGGAAATAAAAACGTAGTCAACGTCCAGTGATTGAAAGTACGTAGTGAGGAATTATGCCCCGTTTCCAGTTACAGCTCGTATTGTAGCGAGGCTGGCGGTCGTCAGTACTGTTACTGGTATGGTTGGTCCATCAGATGACATTGGGTAGTTCCGTCACTTCCATTATATATTTTCAAAACGTACGTCCTTCACTCCTTTACCACTCCCGAGCTCCCCACCCTCCCCCGATCCCTACCCGCCCGTGTTCCACAACTTCGTCAATCGTTAAGCACAGTGCCGAGATATTCCAAAATACTGTCATAGTTATCAACGTTTCTTTTAACCTGTAAATACCGAACAATGTGGTGCAGTAGTAAAACACTTAAATGGTACAGCCGTTCTGATTCCTGTTCCTGTGTGGCCATGCATATCAAGGTTCTGCGGGATGTTCCCACATCGCTCATGTCGCGTCCCGCCACAGTTTTGTCGAGCGATCGGAACGTTGACGACAATCTGAGAGTTGTTTGATTGTCCACCTTTATTGTCGGAGATGAGAGGGAGAAAGCTTGTAACACCATACCTTAGACACTACATACCTTTTGTTGATTCATTTAGCTATCTATTTTGTCCAACATCCCATCACTGAACCTCTCTAATTAGTGTACAGTTAATTCGATACTGTAATGAAGTATAATCTCTATAATGATGTTTTGTCTTTCTTACATAATCTCTTTGGGTATCTTTAAATTTAAATAATTTTATTTAAATAATTTCTTGTTGAAATATCAAGATGTGCAAATCATATGTTTTATATAAAATGATTGTTTGCTGTTATGTAAACTGCTGACCTTCATTTAGAATTCTTAGTTATTCTGTATGTAAAAGTTGTGGTAGTTCCCCTCGGGAACGGAACTGTGTAGCGCGCGCAAATTGGGGTTAGCTAGGTAGAAAAGGTGGAACCAAGAGTCAGTCGGGGACGAGCTACCAAACTGTGCACTGCCCATGTAAAAGTTGTATATTCTGCTGGTTCCGAGAGAAGCTTCTCCTGCCGCTTTCCAATGCCTCGGATGGATGGATAAATAGCTGCAATTATCCTGGAATTTGTGTCTATCATCGCCACCAAGATATGACAGAGTCTGGCAAGTCTACCTGCAAATCCACGTACCTACATGCAGTTGCCGCCACATTGCGCAATCACTGTAACGGAATACTATAATAATGTACAGTGAGGGATCAGCTTATTGGATGTTTTAGTGTGCACAAATATAAGTTAACTTATAACTGAATTCATGTACCTACCTTGATTTTTTCCCTATCATAACACCACTCAGGTTCGTCTCCATTTGAACTATGATTACCGAGTGTCCTAGTTTGTGGAAAAAATGAAAGCCTCAAAGGGAAATAGTTAATTAAATAATGTTGTTTGATCTTTGGTAAAAAGAGAGTATTCAGATATACTGTGGATTTAGTGAAATTGTAAATTGTGGGAGGTAGTCAATGTAGTCACCCATTGATGGAAACAGTGCAATTTAAAGTTTTTTTTTTTTTTTTTGGTGCTTCAAAGTCACCTATTTGATCATTTACTTGAAAGTAGAAGACTGTGGTAATAAAGACAATTTGCTGTTTCTTTTAAAAATTAAAATTCTTAAAACTGAGACTTATAAAGTTTTGCTTAGTTAATGATCATTGTGCTGCCTGTAGTAAATTTTAAAAGGTGAGTCACTTTCTTCTAAATTTGTCAACATTGTCTCACTGCAGTAAAAGTCGTCAATTGCAGTTGTGGAAAGTTGGATGCTTGCTAAGCACTTAATTTATTTTTTTTATTGAAAGTGCATATTAATAGTGTAACAAGATCCACAGGTTATCCTTTACCACTATTTATGAAAACAATAATTTCTTTATTCAAAAGACAGTGAGAAGTAACCTGTTAGTGAATCCCATTCAACTTTCATTCTAAATAGAATAGTATTTAGTTGAGAGATATTTAACCTGTGACCAGCTCATAATTTTGCAGTGAACTACATTTATAATTTTATGTCAACTAGGAAAGTGTTTGATTAAAAAAATAATACTTAATATTTGTCGAATTTATGATTCTGCAATGAATATTAATATTAATGTTATAAAACTTATTCGGTTTGAATAAGCCCTGAAAGTAATATTGTGTTCCGTTATCTGTTATATTTATGCAAATAGTCTGTCCTGCTCTGTCAGCTTCCAATCTTAACATATGCAAGTGTCAGAGTTCATTGCTCTCCCGTGTGGCAAACTATAGGTTGTGTTTGTCCACTGAAGTTACTGATAACTGTTTTCTTAAACAAGAATGTTAATCATTCTCTTGCCTAACTAGGTTGGTGACCGTTTTCTTTATCCGTTACACAGTGTAGATAGGCAAAAATTTTGTTTGTTACTGTGCGAATATTTACGTAATTCTGACTTTTATTTCCGATAAGCCACCTCCGTTAGGTACAACACGGTCAACATAACAAAATTCCTCTCAGAGGGTACCACTGTTCTGTTGCGTTATACCATAATTGCTTTAGTAAAATAGTTTTATTTCACGAACAGCCTCCTACTTTAAGGTTATGGTATAGCAGCAGCAGACGGTAGTGTTATAAGCTCTCCGAGGTAGAACGGGGTGGTTATTGGTTACAGTGGCAATCTTTTAGGATTATTGGCAGGCTGGGTAAGTGGAAGAGTTCAGTTTTTATCTAAATAATATCTTTTTTCTCTTTGATAACTTATAAGAGAGGTGCCGCTTCCTAACACCATTCAGTATTACTAGTCAGACTCAATTTACTCTTATCAAAAGGCCACTCGCGTAAGCTTACAAGAGACAATTACTAATCTGTAAATTGTTCTTGTTAATTACGAAGCTACAAATGCTAGCTGTTCCTTGAGACAAAGACAGATCGCCTCTGTTCAGAGCTATTTCCTAGAATAGACAATGATTACTTATCTTGCAGTTGCTGTGAGTGTCTCCAGATCTGATCACGGACTTCTCGCTGCGAATTTTACTTCTGCATACTCAGGTTGCGGCGGATTGGCGTACAACTGCTGTCGGACTCCTCCGTCAGATTACTCCATCAGAATTCTCCATCAGACTGACTCTTCTAATTTTACCTCTTTCGTATATACCGTCTAAGTTGCGGCTGACCCTCGATAATAGCCTTTCGGGATATTTGCATTAGCTGGCGCCCTTGACATGTAAATACTTTAATGTCGGATTTCTCCTAGAGATTTCCGCTCGATGTTACCACTTACGTATACTGGAAAGCTTACATTGACGTCAGGGCTTGTATCCCTTGGCGCAGTCTCAAATAGTTCCATCACGTGTTTAGTCCGTGATCTGACAGGCTACTGGAGGTCCCTACTTTACATAACATACCGAAAACTTCTGTTGTCGTACAAGTGCAGTTCAAATAATGTCGTATTGTGTGTTTTTTGATCGTATGCGTCTTATCTCTCTCCCCTTCACAAATACCCTGCACTAGGGCTTCTCAAGGCTTAAACCCTGAGGCCTCTTAATTTCTTGAAGTGAGAATCGTTCTAAATGGTTCAAATGGCTCTGAGCACTATGGGACTTAACATCTATGGTCAACAGTCCCCTAGAACTTAGAACTACTTAAACCTAACTAACCTAAGGACATCTCACACAACACCCAGCCATCACGAGGCAGAGAAAATCCCTGAACCCGCCGGGAATCGAACCCGGGAACCCGGGCGTGGGAAGCGAGAACACTACCGCACGACCACGAGATGCGGGCGAGAATTGTTCTCCGCTCATTTCATCTGACAAGTAGTGCTTAATAAAATCATTATTAATTAGATTTTTTTTTTTTTTCTTGGGACTGGACACTCAAGCCACATGTCGGGAAGGTTCCCTTGCGAGAAAACGGTTGATTTGCTTCTCCATTCTTTCTCAGCCCGAACTTGTGGTAATCTCGACTGACCTCGTCAATGACTGAACGTTAAACTGCAATCAATCTTGCTTCCTTCTTTGTATTTATTTCGTATTTCACTTTTAGTCCCAACAATACGAAAAAAATCACAGATCTAACCTTCATTATCAGAGTAAGAAACGAATAAAAGAAGAAAGTGGAAAAAATTAAACAATCAGCTGTTTTAAGTAAGTAATTTCACTTTGAAATCCGGGTGATATAGAGCTTTCAACCCTACATTATACGTGTGATAAGTCTGAAAGCGATTTCGCATTTTTCAGAGATACGTATCCGACATCTCGAAACTTCCACGAACTCATAACGCCTAACACAAATTGTACCGCTAATTAATAAGCAAAAAACTACCTACGTTTCATACATTTACATCCCATTACAAAATTTATAAATGTACATATTGCCCCAGTGATTTCATCTGGAAACACTTATAAAACCAGTAGCGAATACTTAAATTTACATTAGTTTCATTGTTAATGGTGTGCTCAGTGAGACCACTATAAAAAAAGCCACACGACACAATTTCCTACAATCGCTTGGCAAAACCTCCGCTTCGACTCTTGTTTTGAGCGGTGTAAGTGACTGCTATGATGCATTACATTGCACCTCAATATGCCGATAGATTTGTCTTGCAACAGCATCGGTAAAAGAATGGCATTGCTGGCCTGGAGGCCACATCCGGGGAAGTTTGGACGCCGAGTGCGAGTCTTATTTCAGTCGACGCCACACTGAGCGACTCGCGTGCCGGTGATAAGGATGAGAAGATGATGAGAACAACCCAACACCCAGTCCACGAGCGGAGAAAATCTCCAACACGGCCGGGAATCGAACCTGGGTCTGCAGCATGGGAAGCAAGCACGTTTCCAGTCAACATTTTTTTTAATGAAAATGAAAGTAGTTGTGTATGGGTCCGCAGCTCGTGGTCGTGCGGTAGCGTTCTCGCTTCCCGCGCCCGGGTTCCCGGGTTCGATTCCCGGCGGCGTCAGGGATTTTCTCTGCCTCGTGATGACTGGGTGTTGTGTGATGTCCTTAGGTTAGTTAGGTTTAAGTAGTTCTAAGTTCTAGGGGACTGATGACCATAGATGTTAAGTCCCATAGTGCTCAGAGCCATTTGAAACATTTTTTGTGTATGGGATTTTGTTTTTTTTACTTTATTAAATTGAATTTTTGTTTTTTGTTTTTTTGCGGTTTTGTATGTATATTTTTATTTTCTTTTAATTATTTAATAATTTTTTATTGATTCCTTAATTTTTTAATTACATTATCTATGTACCAGAATTCCAGGAGCTGCTAGCGCCTTCCGATTGGTAGAACAGCCAAATGTGTCTTCCCGGTAGTCCGCTCAGAACGTTATGTCGGCAAAAAAGTATCAGCAACTCATTGTTTGGACGTTCCAGGTGGAAGGCGGATCATGAAAGGGGATCCGTAGAAAATTAGAAAAGAACCTCTCGTATCTGGGGTGGCGATCAAGTGCACAGTCTCGATCGTTAACGTACTTCCAATAACCTAGTTCTGATTTCTCGTCGGGGCAAAAAAGGTAGCGGCTCGTATGACCGCGTATCCAATTCAAAGCGCTAGTTATTGTTGCGGGGTGATGAATCACATACGGGAATAAAAGCGTCAGGCAAGCGATCTGAGTAGGTGTCTGTCGGGTAAGGAAAGCCAAGATACGCTGCGCGAGCCTCCATGCGTCAGTCGACGGACCACATGATAATCGATGAGCGTCTGTGTCCTACATACCACACTGAAAAGACGGGTTGTCAGCGAGGCGGATGCGGTGCAAACGGAACTGGTTGACCTGTTTCACTTTGACGGTGATATACCAGGTGGACTGGACGCTGGTGTCGAGATAACCAGAATGCACCGCATTCCACTCATGACGCCATATGGTTTGGGGAAACTTGTTTGTTGGGGGTTCGACACATTTGTAATGTGGCGTGTACAGTCTTTGTCCGGAGTATACGTGAAAGGGATAAGGAGTTCAGGATGTAACTCAATTCAAGAAAGAAGTGACTAAAGTGAAACAATGGGGCTGGAATGTCTGATAACATGACTGGGGCTGACAAGGAGACTGGCGGATATACATGCAAAAGCAGTCCAGTTAGGCTCGTCGGGTAGCGACGCCAGACACTCAGCTGGGAGCTAACAAAAAATGCCGTAACTCTGTCTGGCACATGGAATATGCCCACTCTACCACGCTTCCGCGGGAGGGCAAGGGAGGAACATTGAGCATTAAATCGCATCCCGCTACACACAAAGGATCCCATCACCATCAACATACAACGTGCGAGGGTAATCGGGACCGGCAACATTTGTACCACATGGGGGATGCGTAAGGCGTGGTAAACATTCACGTATTGGGCACGCTGTACAATGTCGAGGGGTCCAAGCCGGTGGTCCACAATGCCAGCCCAGATGGTTTGGAGCAGACGTCTACTATTGGTTGCCGCTGAACGACGGAGGTAATTCATAAAATCAATGCCCAAACAACGGACGCTTAGAGGAGCGACACATGTCTCACGTAGACCCTCACCAATGAGCAGAACCTTCGATTAGGGAATGTTAAGAGAACTGCCCGATGCCTCCTCATATGCCGCCACCCAAGTCAGAGCCGCGCGAACATCACATTGCGGAGGTAGAGGACTAGATAGTCAGCATATGCTGTACAACAGAAGCGGTGCCCATGCAATGTGAGGCCCATAGGGCGTTGGCGAAGCCACTGGAGTAGCGGTTGTAATGCCAAAGCATACAATTGCGTGGAAAGTGGGCAACCCTGTAGGACAGAGCGCTCGATCGCTAGAAGCGCGGTGAGGCGACCATTACATTCTTGAAGTCACGGCGCTCAAGAGCCCCATTACCACTGTTACTATACGAGCCGGAAAATCCATGTGTTGGAGGACCGATTTCAGAAAGGTATGGTCAGCTTGACTGAAGTCAAGCGGTGCTAATGCGCCAGGTACATGTTGCGACCAATCGAGCGCGATTATGTCCCTGTAACGGCAAAGGGCCAGTAACCAGTGGGGGCGTAGAAATCAGCGACGATCACTTCTTGGAGGAGAGCAATGTCGACATCAGCAGCATTAATGGTCTCTCAGAACATTGCCAGTTTGTGGGAAGGCCGAATGGTGGCCAGATTCATCGTCACGATGCGTTAGTGTTGTGGGCGTGCTACCACCATTGGCACAGATGTTCCGGCAGATATGTCCAGCTGACGTGTAACATCCGACACAGTTATTGTAGCAGCAGTCAGGTGGGTGAGGCACCTCCAAGGGGCACTTCCTGATGGGAGGGCCACCATCTTGAGCTGCTCCATCGTCGACATCATCAGCTCAAGAGAGAGGAAAATGTGGCAAGCGACTGTCGCACTTATCAAGGACAAGTTATGGTGACGCTACTGTAGCGGGGTCCAGGGACTCTCCCTCAATGGGATCTATCGTTGTCGGGTGGGATTGTTCTTCACATGGGCCATCAGCAGCGGCCACTCCTGTCGTCAGGGTCTTGTATCTGCTCCACTGCCTATAATTCACATGAAGAAGTGTTTTCGGAGCGACTGTTGCTTTCGGAGGTGCTGTTCGGTATCGGAATGTGGACGTTCAATGTCCGAGGTCGCGCCCGTCTGAAGAAAAGCAGAGGCAGGCACCGCACGCGCATCTATGTCCATCGCAGTGGGTGTGCTGGTCATCGACCTCTGGAGAGGTGGTGGTCTCGTAGCCATCGGAGGAGATGGTGTCGGTGAGGCCGTGGCAGCATCGTCATTTCTAGTGGGGAGTGCCGGGGGGAGAATAGGCGCTTCCTGAAGTGACTCATCGCGGCTGCGTACGGCTGTAGCGTAGCTATCTGGTAAAGAAGTGACCGTCGATTTGAGAGCTGAGTCACTGGTTGGGACCTGGAGCAAACGTTGGCGGAGACAGTCTGACCGAACATGGCCCTCCTGTCCGCACAAAAAAATGGCTCTGAGCTCTACGGGACTTAAGTTCTGAGGTCATCAGTCCCCTAGGACTTAGAACTACTTAAACCTAACTAACCTAAGAACATCACACACATTCATGCCCGAGGCAGGATTCGAACCTGCGGCCGTAGCGGTCGCCCGGATCCAGACTGTAGCGCCTAGAATCTCTCGCCCATCCCGGGATGCCCTCTTGTCCGCAACCGGCAAATGTTTGCGGCTGGCCATCGTACATAAGGATGGCTTGCAAGCCACGATCAGCAGATAGGATGGTATATGGTTGGAGAGTTCGATTTTGATTTGGCAGACACCATTAAATACGTGGTATGTAGTGAAAGTCTGCCACATTTCCGCGATATGCCCCACTACATTGCTGTAAGATCGGAAAGCTTCGACGCCCACGTCTTGTGTGACTTGGAAAGGGAGCTCAAAAGACCTGAATTGTTCCACGACCGAAACCAGCGTGATCTACCGTTACCTCTCCAATACGCCCGTCAGAATGCTTGAACTTGAGTCCGTGTGTATGTTGTCGAACTACCTCAGCACATTCTTCAAATGGTTCAAATGGCCCTGAGCACTATGGGACTTAACATCAGAGGTCATCAGTCCCCTAGAACTTAGAACTACTTAAACCTAACTGACCTAAGGACATCACACACATCCATGTCCGAGGCAGGATTCGAACCTGCGACCGTAGCGGTCGCGCGGTTCCAGACTGAAGCGCCTAGAGCCGCTCGGCCACCGCGCCCGGCAGCACATTCTTCCTCCATCGTCATTGCGTAAGTAGGCTGTTTAAGTTTTTATGTTGGTAACGCCACGTAGCGCTCTGCAAGAAAATCACTGACTGTGCTGTGTGCAGTCTGTGGCTGGTTGGCATTGTTGTAATATATGCTATTGTAGTGTTGGGCAGCTGGATGTGGACAGCGCGTAGCGTTGCGCAGTTGGAAGTGAGCCGCCAGCAGTGGTGGATGTGGGGAGTGAGATGGTGGAGTTTTGAGAGCGGATGATCTGGACGTGTGTCCAACAGAGAGAGTAAATTTGTAATACTGGATGTCATGAACTGATATATAAATTATGGCTTTTGAACACTATTAAGGTAAATACATTGTTTGTTCTCTATCAAAACCTTTCATTTGCTAATTATGCCTATCAGTAGCTAGTGCCTTCAGTAGTTAGAATCTTTTATTTAGCTGGCAGTATTGGCGTTCGCTGTATTGCAGTAGTTCGAGTAACCAAGATTTTTGTGAGGTAAGTGATTCATGAAAGGTTCAAATGATTCAAATGGCTCTGAGCACTATGGGACTTAACATCTATAGTCATCAGTCCCCTAGAACTTAGAACTACTTATACCTAACAAACCTAAGGACATCACACAACACCCAGTCATCACGAGGCAGAGAAAATCCCTGACGCCGCCGGGAATCGAACCCGGGAACCCGGGCACGGGAAGCGAGAACGCTATCGCACGACCACGAGCTGCGGACGATTCATGAAAGGTATAGGTTGTTGTTAGTCAGGGCCATTCTTTTGTAGGGATTTTTGAAAGTTAGATTGCGTTGCGTTAAAAATATTGTGTGCCAGTTTAGTGTTGATCAGAATAAGTAAAGAGAGTAATGTCTGAGTACGTTCAGTTTTGCTCAGCTGTTTGAAAATCAGATAACGTAGAGGTTTATCAGCACAGTAATTAATTAATTTTTCTAAGGCGACGTTTCAATTGTAATATAGACGATACTGCCAGTGATAGAGAAGTGAACACCTACCACTTCCTGAGGGTTCAGACGTAGCTCTTCGCAAATGAATTGTTCGATTTCTTAAGCGCGTGGTCGTGCATGTTCGGCTTGGAACGTTACTTTAAGTGTCGCTCGGTGGTAACAATGCGCCATGAGGTGCAGTAGCAATGGACTAGCGCTACACAACACAAAACATCACAACGCGGAAGTAAACAACTGCGGTGCGCTGTCCGGCGCGCCGAGCCGGTCCGCACGCGACCACGGCTGAAAGCCGACTGTAAGCAGGCGGACACAGCATCGTTGGTTACACATGAGAGGGACTCGCACTACAAAACAATTTTATTATTGATTATTTGATACAGGAACCACTGATGCTCAAAGGTTAAAGTAAGTAGCACATGATATATTTGAGAGTCAAGAACAAGGATCGGGATTAATTTAAGGAAATACTTGGAAAGATGGCCCAACTTGATGCGTCATTTATCACTGCCAAACAAATGTTTTTATTTAATAACAATTCAATCATGAGTCAACTAACATTTACCAGGATTCTTCTGAAATATATACAAATAGTTAAGATTTTTAAATTAAACTCTCAGTGTGTAAGGACATTTGCATTATACATAAAATTATAGATAGTACTCAGAAATGTCGACTATGCAGCACGTTGGTGGCCCCATTACATACAATTAATTAAATAAATAAATCAGTGGTGGCACTCTGTTCCCACAACTAGATCCCAGCTGCGGGTGATCCGACAACAGGACTTGAACATGAGCTCAACAAACATTAATTAAAAACCATTGAAATGCATACATCTCCTCTAGTTATTCTGCTCTCATACAGGCAAGATACAACAAAGCTGCTCAAAGGCTACCCACATGTAAAACTGAAGCAACGGTAGCACTTCACTGATTGGCCACAAGCTTGTTCCATATAAACTTCCGGGTCCCTAAAACACAATTAAAATGATATTGAAAATTACACTCTTAATTTTTTTTTAAAAAGGAAACAAGGCACTCGGTGGTCTGCTTGTCCAAAGACTGTCATCACATGCCCACAAAGGCCTTACAATAACAGAAATACCGAGTAAATCACTTCGTAATCCGGCGACACGATACCAAAAGAATAAAAACAAACTGCTCAACTTGAGGCTTTACCCCTCTTGCGCTGACAGGTAGGCCGCCGCAGCAGAAGGAAAACACGTCCCTTAGCCGTACCAGCAGAAAAGCAGCGCTTCAACCGCTGCCGATGAAAAGCTGCCAGCGTTACCAAACAACAAACAGCAAAAAAAGGTTTATAATACTTAACATACAGCCGGCCGGAGTGGCCGAGCTTTTTTAGGCGCTACAGTCTGGAACCGCGCGACCGCTACGGTCGCAGGTTCGAATCGTGCCTCGGGCATGGATGTGTGTGATGTCCTTAGGTTAGTTAGGTTTAAGTAGTTCTAAGTTCTAGGGGACTGATGACCTCAGAAGTTAAGTGCCATAGTGCTCAGAGCCATTTGAACCATTTGAACTTAACATGCACAGTAATACTTAAACGGAAAATTGAAAATTCAACTACTAAAACACCAGTATGGGAGCGGCCCGCTCATAACATTGCAAGTTTCTTTGCAATGTCAAGGAAGCCAATAGCTTCATGACTCCAGGTACGCGCCCGGTAATACTGCCCTGCTGCTGGTGGCTGCGAGCAAGTTGTTCAGTACATCTCGGTGTATTTCGCACACCACAATTGACTGATGCACGTCGTAATCAGGTTGCACACGAGGATACCCGCTCCTTGCCCACTAAACTCGCCCGTAGCAACCGTCAACGCTGCAGGAAAAGGCGGGCTCCCGTAGCCCAACGGCCAGCGGTGTTAACTGGCTGAAATCTCCAGCTCCGTGTCCCACACACCACTCACCAACACACAGCCCCAGAGGGAAAACATAATCCAACAAAGATGATACGACGGGGGCCAGAGTCGATGGAAAACGCGCACGAGTGGCGCCAGTAGGATCACGCGCGCGCTCTCACGGAAGCCTCCACGGGTCAATATTACTTAAGGAATACAGAAACTAGCAACATTTTGTACAGCTTTACTTATGCCAAGACGAGTTCCGGGCTTTCGCCATCATCCATCGGCGTAACATAAGGATCTACTGACGAAGATACGGATCTCAATCAAATATGGGTAAAAGCCCAAAATGAGCCTTCCTATAAAGTAAGATATACAAAATGTGGCTGGTTGCTGCATTTCTTCAGGTAATTCGGTCAACAGCCAATGACCTCACCAGCCGTAATAAAAGTGAATAAATTAACGTTCTAATATTTTATATTTTCAAACTTTATACCAGATTTCCCATATCCCTATCTTACACAGAATGAACACAAAGTCCACTGTACTACGGAGTCTTCTTGGATATTTGGTATTTTGCTGTAAGGGTCCTTGTGGTAAAAACGTCGTCACAATTTTTTTTGAGTTTGTTTCCTCAATTATCCTTGTTTATGTGAAAATAATTTGACACCGGTGAAGATGCCTATAAAACGCATTCACTAAAAATGTACAAAACTAAACGCAGAGCAATGAAACAACCCTCATATGCAAACGGAATCTGATATGGTTTCGTTCAGTATGGCAAGAGCTCAGCATGGCGTTGTTATTCAGTTGACCCTTTCACTAGGTTCATATCGATCAGCCCTTCGACAGTACACCTGTCCATACCGTTGTGCATCCACTGCCGGACGTCACGTGACAGACGTACAATTCACTTCGCCGTATGTCAGATATTGCGACATCATTCCTATTCTGTCAGTCGTTCCAGTTGAAGCAGGTTTCATGGCAAGCGGCTCATGGTGCGATAGCGCGTCCATTAAAAATGTGCCTTTGTTGCATGACGCCTACAGTAGTTCGTGTAGTGATGAGGAACTCATGCTGTTGTTCTCGGTAACAAGCCGGACGCACTGGCTACACTCCACCAACCAGAGATGGGAACAGTGTGGTGGGCGTCATCACCAGATGGAGGACTCGGAGCTAGATGATTCACGACATACTTTCGGCTATGTAAACCTGAGTATGAAGAGATCTTAACATTGATAAATAACGATGTTATCATCATCATCATCATCATTTAAGACTGATTATGCCTTTCAGCGTTCAGTCTGGAGCATAGCCCCTTATAAAATTCCTCCATGATCCCCTATTCAGTGCTAACATTGGTGCCTCTTCTGATGTTAAACCTGTTACTTCAAAATCATTCTTAACCGAATCCAGGTACTTTCTCCTTTGTCTGCCCCGACTCCTCCTACCCTCTACTGCTGAACCCATGAGACTCTTGGGTAACCTTGCTTCTCCCATGCGTGTAACATGACCCGACCATCTAAGCCTGTTCGCCATGACTGCTACATCTATAGAGTTCATTCCCAGTTTTTCTTTGATTTCCTCATTGTGGACAACCTCCTGCCATTGTTCCCATCTACTAGTACCTGCAATCATCCTAGCTACTTTCATATCCGTAACCTCAACCTTGTTGATAAGGTAACCTGAATCCACCCAGCTTTCGCTCCCATACAACAAAGTTGGTCGAAAGATTGAACGGTGCACAGATAGCTTAGTCTTGGTACTGACTTCCTTCTTGCAGAAGCCAGTAGATCGTAACTGAGCGCTCACTGCATTAGCTTTGCTACACCTCGCTTCCAGTTCTTTCACTATGTTGCCATCCTGTGAGAATATGCATCCTAAGTACTTGAAACCGTCCACCTGTTCTAACTTTGTTCCTCCTATTTGGCACTCAATCCGTTTACATTTCTTTCCCACTGACACTACTTTCGTTTTGGAGATGCTAATCTTCATACCATAGTCCTTACATTTCTGATCTAGCTTTCAAATATTACTTTGCGAACTTTCAAAGAAATCTGCCATCACAACTAAGTGATCCGCATATGCAAGACTGCTTATTTTGTGTTCACATATCTTAATCTCACCCAGACAGTCTATTGTTTTCAACATATGATCCATAAATAATATGAACAACAGTGGAGACAGGTTGCAGCCTTGTCTTATCCCTGAAATTACTCTGAACCATGAACTCAATTTACTGTCAACTCTAACTGCTACCTGACTATCCTTGTAAAGACCTTTAATTGCTTGCAAAAGATTGCCTCCTATTCCATAATCTCGTAGAACAGACAATAACTTCCTCCTAGGACCCGGTCATATGCCTTTTCTAGATCTATAAAGCATAGATACAATTCCCTGTTCCACTCATAACACTTCTCCATTATTTGCCGCAAGCTAAAGATCTGGTCCTGACAACCTCTAAGAGGCCTAAACCCACACTGATTTTCATCCAATTGGTCCTCAACTAATACTCGCACTTTCCTTTCAACAATACCTGAGAAGAATTTACTCACAACGCTGATTAAAGAGATACCTCCGTAGTTGTTACAATCTTTTCTGTTTCCATGTTTAAAGATTGGTGTGATTACTGGTTTTGTCCAGTCTGATGGAACCTGTCCCGACTCCCAGGCCATTTCAATTATCCTGTGTAGCCATTTAAGACCTGACACTCCACTGTATTTGATGAGTTCCGACTTAATTTTATCCACCCCAGCTGCTTTATTGCACTGCAGTCTATTGACCATTTTCTCCACTTCCTCAAATGTGATCCTATTTCCATCATCATTCCTATCCCATTCTGCCTCGAAATCTGAAACATTACTAATCGTATTTTCACCTACATTGACCAACTCTTCAAAATATTCCCTCCATCTGCCCAAGGCATCCACAGGATTCACCAGCAGTTTTCCTGACCTGTCCAAAATACTTGTCATTTCCTTCTTACCTCCCTTTCGAAGACTGCTAATTGCACTCCAGAATAGTTTTCCAGCAGCTTGACCCATAGTCTCCAACCTGTTTCCAAAGTCTTCCCAAGATTTCTTC
This sequence comes from Schistocerca nitens, assembly GCF_023898315.1. Taxonomy (NCBI): domain Eukaryota; kingdom Metazoa; phylum Arthropoda; class Insecta; order Orthoptera; family Acrididae; genus Schistocerca; species Schistocerca nitens. The sequence continues at coordinate 120,723,185 of NC_064622.1, read as the reverse complement.
TTGGATGCTGCAATTATCCGTTTGGCTTTGTTTCTTTCTTCAACATAACTTTCTCTGTCTGAGTTCTAGTATGCAGCCATTTTTGATACGCCTTCTTTTTCCTTTTACAGGCTGCCTTGACTGTGTCATTCCACCAAGCTGTTTGCTTCATCCTACTTTTACACACTACTGTTCCAAGACATTCTTTAGCCACTTCTAGTACTGTGTCCCTGTGCCTTGTCCATTCCTTTTCCAATGGCTGTAATTGACTACATTCAACTAACTGGTACCTTTCTAGATCGCTGTTATGTACTTGTGCCTGATTTCCTTATTCTGAAGTTTCTCCAGTCTTATCCTCCTACATATGGACCTGACCTTCTGCACTTTCGGCCTCACAATCCCGTTTTCATTGCAGATTAAATAATGATCAGTGTCATCAAAAAATCCCCTGAGCCGAGCTGTTCTAGGCGCTACAGTCTGGAACCGCGCGACCGCTACGGTCGCAGGTTCGAATCCTGTCTCGGGCATGGATGTGTGTAATGTCCTTAGGTTAGTTAGCTTTAAGTAGTTCTAAGTTCTAGGGGGCTGATGACGTCAGAAGTCCCATAGTGCTCAGAGCCATTTGAACCATTTTTGAATCCCCTGAATACACGTGTGTCCCTCACAGCCTTCCTGAATTCCTGATCTGTTATTATATAGTCAATGACAGATCTGGGTTCCGATGCCTTCCCAAGTATACCGGTGAATGTTCTTATGTTTAAAAAAGGAGATTGTGATTACTAAGCCCATACTGGCAGAGAAATCCAAGAGTTGTTTCCCGTTCCTGTTGGCCTCCATATCCTCTCCAAATTTACCCATAACCTTTTCATACTCTTCTGTTCGATTTCCAATCCTGGCATTAAAATCACCCATGAGCAGAACACTGTCGCTGTCCTCTACTCTAACAACTACGTCACTGAGTGCCTCATATAAACTATCCATCTTATCTTGATCTGTCCCTTCACAATGCGAATATACAGACTCAATCCTAATTTTCTTGCTAGACACTGTCAAATCTATCCACATCAGTCGTTCGCTTACATACCTTATTGAAACTACGCTGGGTTCCATTTCTTTCCTGATGTAAAGCCCTACACCCCATTGTGCTATTCCTGCTTTGATTCCTGACAGGTAGACCTTGTATTCTCCCACTTCCTCTTCTTTCTCACCCCTTACCCGAATGTCACTAACAGCTAAAACGTCCAGCCCCATCTTACTTGCAGCCTCTGCCAGCTATACCTTCTTCCCAGAGTAGCCCACATTGATATTAATAGCTCCCCATCTGTTTGCCTAGTCGTATCTTAGGAGTCCCTGGTTTGTCAGTTAGAGGTGGGACTCTGTCACTTCCAAAGGTCCGAGGAATTTTGCTCTGTTTGTTGCCAGCATCATATTTGAAGTACCTGGGAAGCAGGTTGCTAGTCTTACTTGCCCCGAGTCCCATTGAGTTTTAGCCCTAACGGTTGAGGGACTAACCGGTGGATTTGGTAGGCTTTGCCGTATGAGCACAAAGGTGACCACGACTCAGAATATGTCCGAGATGCCCAGCCTTATTCCAAAGTAACTGGTATCCCGACTGTCGGGACAACTTACTTGGCCACTTATACGTTGCCCGTGGTTCATGAACTAGGACATGACTACAGGAACCCACACCATGAACCACATAACGATGTTAGCAAAAAAAAAAAAAAGAAAAGAAAAAAGGCAAAAACTACAGGAGATCTATTTTCAACAGAGAAAGATTGGTGCTATGCCTAAGGTAAGTTTACTAATTTTGGAAAAAAATTTTAACATTTAAACGAATACTGATTTCCGTATGTTTACTAATTTTGGAAAAAATTTAAACATTTAAACGAATACTGATTTCCTCTGAAAATTACTTTGATTGTAGTAATGTTAGTAAAAAAAAGAAAAGAAAAAAGACAAAAACTACGAGAGATCTACACTCCTGGAAATGGAAAAAAGAACACATTGACACCGGTGTGTCAGACCCACCATACTTGCTCCGGACACTGCGAGAGGGCTGTACAAGCAATGATCACACGCACGGCACAGCGGACACACCAGGAACCGCGGTGTTGGCCGTCGAATGGCGCTAGCTGCGCAGCATTTGTGCACCGCCGCCGTCAGTGTCAGCCAGTTTGCCGTGGCATACGGAGCTCCATCGCAGTCTTTAACACTGGTAGCATGCCGCGACAGCGTGGACGTGAACCGTATGTGCAGTTGACGGACTTTGAGCGAGGGCGTATAGTGGGCATGCGGGAGGCCGGGTGGACGTACCGCCGAATTGCTCAACACGTGGGGCGTGAGGTCTCCACAGTACATCGATGTTGTCGCCAGTGGTCGGCGGAAGGTGCACGTGCCCGTCGACCTGGGACCGGACCGCAGCGACGCACGGATGCACGCCAAGACCGTAGGATCCTACGCAGTGCCGTAGGGGACCGCACCGCCACTTCCCAGCAAATTAGGGACACTGTTGCTCCTGGGGTATCGGCGAGGACCATTCGCAACCGTCTCCATGAAGCTGGGCTACGGTCCCGCACACCGTTAGGCCGTCTTCCGCTCACGCCCCAACATCGTGCAGCCCGCCTCCAGTGGTGTCGCGACAGGCGTGAATGGAGGGACGAATGGAGACGTGTCGTCTTCAGCGATGAGAGTCGCTTCTGCCTTGGTGCCAATGATGGTCGTATGCGTGTTTGGCGCCGTGCAGGTGAGCGCCACAATCAGGACTGCATACGACCGAGGCACACAGGGCCAACACCCGGCATCATGGTGTGGGGAGCGATCTCCTACACTGGCCGTACACCACTGGTGATCGTCGAGGGGACACTGAATAGTGCACGGTACATCCAAACCGTCATCGAACCCATCGTTCTACCATTCCTAGACCGGCAAGGGAACTTGCTGTTCCAACAGGACAATGCACGTCCGCATGTATCCCGTGCCACCCAACGTGCTCTAGAAGGTGTAAGTCAACTACCCTGGCCAGCAAGATCTCCGGATCTGTCCCGCATTGAGCATGTTTGGGACTGGATGGAGTGTCGTCTCACGCGGTCTGCACGTCCAGCACGAACGCTGGTCCAACTGAGGCGCCAGGTGGAAATGGCATGGCAAGCCGTTCCACAGGACTACATCCAGCATCTCTACGATCGTCTCCATGGGAGAATAGCAGCCTGCATTGCTGCGAAAGGTGGATATACACTGTACTAGTGCCGACATTGTGCATGCTCTGTTGCCTGTGTCTATGTGCCTGTGGTTCTGTCAGTGTGGTCATGTGATGTATCTGACCCCAGGAATGTGTCAATAAAGTTTCCCCTTCCTGGGACAATGAATTCACGGTGTTCTTATTTCAATTTCCAGGAGTGTATTTTCAACAGAGAAAGATTGGTGCTATGCCTAAGCTAAGTTAACTAATTTTGGAAAAAATTTAAACATTTAAACGAATACTGATTTCCTCTGAAAATTACTTTGATTGTATGTTTTTTCAAGTTCTCTTTTTGTGAAAACAAAATTACTTTTACTGTGTAAAGAAATAACAACTTAACGGTTAATGGTAATGGCTGCCGATTTCAATTGCTCCCGCAATGCTCAAACGTTCATTAACTGTCTTCCTTTGACCATCAACTAAAACTAATTCTCTACAAAATATTTATCGTCTTTAACTTTTTATTTATAACAAAAAATGGCTCTGAGCACTATGGGACTCAACTGCTGAGGTCATTAGTCCCCTAGAACTTAGAACTAGTTAAACCTAACTAACCTAAGGACATCACAAACATCCATGCCCTAGGCAGGATTCGAACCTGCGACCGGAGCGGTCTTGCGGTTCCAGACGGCAGCGCCTTTAACCGAGCGGCCACTTCGGCCGGCCTATTTATAACAAATTGTATGTATTACAATATAAAGAGTATTAACGTTTAGCCGCTTCTGTGTTTTAATTAGGCACCTTACAAATTATTTTAATTTAATAATGGAAAAGGAATCATTCCCAAAGATTCAAATTTGTTAATTGGAATAAAATCTGATTCGACCGCCTCTACCACTCTCCTGACCATAACTTCGAAAACTTCCGTTCTTCAACTGAAATATTTCTTATCTATTTAAGAAGTACAAAATATGATCAGTGAGAAAGTAGGGACAATATACGTCACATTATTAAAATTAGCATAATGTGGAAAGCCACCGAGAAGTTACAGTGTCTCAAAATTGTTGCTATTAAAACCCAAGTAAGTGATATAACGCGTGTTTTCTGAGGGCTGGATGAAGAAGATTGGCAGAGTGGTGAAAATCAGTGATGTGGTACACTTGACAGTCCTTGAAGAGCTTGGGATGCTAGGCCCAAAGAACGCCACTGATCTTCCTCCACTCTTGCGGCTGACTGTATCAGTTTCAGTTTTATCCTTGTGTGAGAAAAACGAGAGAAAATACGAGAGGACTTGCAAGCGCTAGCGGAAATGAGTCAAAGTCATCTGCGTCTAGTGTAGTTCTTTTGATTATATCTTTTTCTTGCAGATGATTAATTAATTTGACTACATTTCTTGGGTGAGGGTTAAGGGATTCACCTGGCGTTGACGCGTTAATCGAGGGTAGAGGACTAGTCTCTTCATTCTCCTCTGTGTCAGCAACGCTTTTATCTTCCGGAGTGAAAGGACGGTCGGGACTGTTACCCCACAAACGCTTCGGTCCAAGGGTGGAATATCAGTGTCACAACTGGGACATACAAAACAGTGACATAGTACAAAGTTGGGCTCTCACTCACGAACGTATTTAATATAAATAATTAAAGGGAAAGCTTAATTTCAAAAATTATCTTCTATACGTTTCAATTTATAATTGCAATTTATGTATGAATTTAGGTCTTTTAGCCCTTATGTGCAAGACGGTAAATGTACATACGAGACAATTGAATTCGACCAGTCACAGGCCTAAGAATGGCAGAATCAGAATGGCACTACTGCTTACCGAAAGTTCTGGATACAAATTACGATAGGTGCCACCGGAATCTTACTTTCTTTTCTTTTTGTTGCTTTTACTTCGATGGCTCCTATCGTAATTTTTGTCCGGAGCTTCCGGAAGGCAGTATTATTTAAACAATGACGTCATATTGATTCTTCCATTCATTGGGCTGATGTGGTTGATCGAAATCGATTTCCTTGTACCATCTTTTATGTATTATATCGTCTTGGATGTAAGTACACTATAATTGTAAACATATTTTAAATATTGCAAGACGTTAATTGTTACACAAATCGTAATTGCAACAACATTTGTTATGTTAATTAAGAAACCGTCACTTTCTTGCATCGGAACCACTGATGTGAAAACGTAGAAATACAAGCCTCTCCGAACTCTGGATGAAACTTTAATTACATAAAATACCATTGAACTGCTCTTTTGTAACTGATTGATTCAGAATGCACGTTCATCGCTACAGATAGCAGAGCCAATGGAAAAGGATGGAATTAGGGAAATGACTAAGCAACTATGCTATGGTAACACCTCCGGTTCAATTATTATTAAAGGAAAGCTTCAGTGGTCCATACATGATTATGGGTGAAGATGGTTTTCTTCTTAAGCGTTTCTTGTTTCGTCCATTCCCAAAGGATCGACATCTTAATGATGAAAGAAAGATTCTCAACCACAGACTTTGTAGACGTAGAATAGTAATTGAAAATGAATTTGACATCTTTGAACAAAGATGGCGTATCTATTTCAGACCTTTAAACTGTAAGCTGCGAGCATTAAACAAGATATTCAAAGCAGCAACCATCATTCACAATTATTTTTGCTCAAAGAGATCAACTACTCCAGAAGTGACGCCTCAGGAAATTCTAGAAGCTTATAGCAAAGCATGGAAATCTATTCCTCGTTATGGAGCTCAAGCATCTAAAGAAGCTACTGAGATAAGAAAATGGTTCAAATGGCTCTGAGCACTATTTGACTTAACATCTGAGGTCATCAGTCCCATAGACTTAGAACTACTTAAACCTAACTAACCTAAGGACATCGCACACATCCATGCCCGAGGCAGGACTCGAACCTGTGACCGTAACAGCGGCGCGGTTCCGGACTGAAGCGCCTAGAACCGCTCGGCCATAACGGCTGGCACTGAGATAAGGAACAACTTTGTTACTTGCGTCATGTCCGAAGAAGGAAGTGTGTCACGGCTGTGGAACCATATGTAATACAATAAAAACAATATTTATTCTAGAATCTAGCTATATTTGCGTATTCTGCTGTTGTGTATAATTATTATTTAAAACATTTAATGATATTAACAGTTTGTGACATACACTAACAATGTCTATATAATGATTCTTTTTGTATGAACATTATTTGAAATGAAATTTTTTGTTGTGTCACTTTTGTATAAAAATAATGCCAGTTTGTATTAAACAAGACCTTCCTTTAAAGTGACGGTTTTGTTACCCTTGACAGATTTTGTACTAAATAGAATTTGAATTTTACATTGAAGAGTAGAAACAATACAAATTTGTGCTAATATTAAACTAAGTGTAATATTAATATCGTACATTTATGGTTTCAACATCATTGTTATTAAACTACACACTATGATGGAGGGATATTATGAAAGTTTTTTATCTTAAAATATTTGAATTGAGAATTACTTACTATTTGATCCTAGTTGCTCTGCTATTTCGCCCTATGCTATATCTTTTAAATTACTATCCCTGTATTCCTCCAAATCTAAACTCCACACCAGTGGACGGGTTCTGACGGTTTCAGTTAACCGCTCCGTAACAAATAACAAAAAGCTAGCAATACAGCTTCTTGTCGTAACGAGTTACAATAGGAAACTGCGCGACATGATGGGGTGGGGTCAAGCACTTATTGGTATAGCGGGCAAATGTGGACGCGCGAGGCCGTAGACGTCGACAGATGTATTGAAACGATCGGGCTCGGGAAGATCCTCCACATTCCTCTGTCGACGTCTGTGACGTCTCAGGCTCTGCGTGGTCGGTGTGAATTACACCACTTAATCTGTTGAAAAATTTGTCACGCGACGTAGTGTAACTCTGAAGACGTGTGCTTGAATAAAATTGGCTTGACAGGGCACGAGACAATGATACTACGTAAATAACATTTCGTGGAACCATTTTTAATAATATGAAATCAAATTCCACACAGGATTGAGTACCTGAGGAGGACAGTTACATATTGATTCCACCTATATCAGGAAAGTATACCCCAGAGGAAAAATGGAACATGGTATGATTTAGGACAAATTAGACACCGTGGCGCGCTTTATTGTAGCCTACGGTAAGAAAGAAGAGGAGTAGTAATTGTAGTTGCAGTATCAGAACTAAAAGAAGAAGAAGAAAGAAAGGAGGACTGTCTCTAGACCTATCTTATAGGTCATACATTCTGGGAAGTTTTAGCTCCTACTGAGATAATTAACTTACCTCAGAAACGAGGTCCCAGTTGCTTTCCAGATAAAGAAAAATTATCCACTGCCCAAAACAGTTTGCTGAAAGTTGCTCAGAACATCCCACAATCTATAAAATTATCTTTGCCTAATAATGAAGTACTCGTAGTCACGCGTAAAAAGACTTTTTTTAGGTTACCTTTTGTAAGCAACGCAACACTTAAAAGTTCTCACAGTTTCATGTTAGGTATTATAGCTTGAAAAGAAAATCTAAATGTTTACAAAAAAATACCTCAGTTTAACATCATATTAGTTATTATTACTAACAAACGTAACAGTCGAAAGTATACCGAGTCATCTTGATGTTGGACTTACAAAAAAGGAAGTTTTAAGCTTAATTATTGGCAGTCTTAAAAGAACTTCAGGGCTTACCGCACTTTCTCATGCAGTATTGCGTTGATATTTTCACAGATCGGATACTGAAAGCATTTCTATCACTTTACAATTCAGAAGCTTGCGCTATTTCTACACAAGATTATGAGCTCGGTTTCTGCCCTAAATTATAAGCCCATACACTGAATATGACCCATTAATAACGCAATCTTACTTTGATGCTGAGTCTACAGATGACAAAACTTACGCAAAATACGATGAAAGTGGGAGGAGGGGAAGGGGGAGGCGGAAGGATCAGGGGGAGGGGGGGGGGGCGTCTTGCTCAGAAATGACGCAACTGAATACGAACTAGAACATCAACTGCAAGCCTCATAATACATGGCGTTAAAGGATAATAAAATCGCGCCTTGGGCTCAATATGTGTAGGACAAATGTGTTCGTTGTTTGTTGCCGGCGATACCTCAGAGCTAGTGTGGTATAACCAATTATTTACTATGATGCCGTCTTCGTCGCCATGTAATTCGAATAACTGCATCAAAATGGCTTTACCTAGATTTGTGAAATCTCTTACGTAAAGTTAATACGAGTTCAGACTTGTGTAGCGCAGATCCTGGGCAAACTGCAATAGAAGAGAATGAAGCACCTTTTGTATAAAACAAATATTGTGTATTCAAGTATGAAGATAAGGTACACTCCGTAGAACTTGTGATCAGAGGGAAAGTGTGAGATTGTGAATTATTCATGGGGCTCAAATGTATAAAAAAATCCAGTGTAATACGTGAGAATATGTGATATCAACATCTACATCTACATTCCGCAAGCCTCCATACGGTACGTGGCGGAGGGTATACTGTATCATTACTAGTCATTTCATTTCCTCTAGCTCTCGCGAACAGGGAGAGGGAAAAAAAGACTATCTATATGCCTCCGTATGAACCCTACTTTCTCGCATCTCATCTTCGTGGACTTTACGCGAAATGTATGTTGGTAGCAGTAGAATCTTTCTGCAGTCAGCTTCAAATGCTGGTTCTCAAACTGTTCTAAATAGTGCTCTTTGAAAAGAACGTCGCCTTGTTGTTGTTGTTGTGGTCTTCAGTCCTGAGACTGGTTTGATGCAGCTCTCCATGCTACTCTATCCTGTGCAAGCTTCTTCATCTCCCAGTACCTACTGCAACCTACATCCTTCTGAATCTGCTTAGTGTATGCATCTCTTGGTCTCCCCCTACGATTTTTACCATCCACGCTGCCCTCCAATACTAAATTGGTGATCCCTTGATGCCTCAGAACATGTCCTACCAACCGATCCCTTCTTCTGGTCAAGTTGTGCCACAAACTCCTCTTCTCCCCAATCCGATTCAGTACCTCCTCATTAGTTATGTGATCTACCCATCTAATCTTCAGCATTCTTCTGTAGCACCACATTTCGAAAGCTTCTATTCTCTTCTTGTCCAAACTATTTATCGTCCATGTTTCACTTCCATACATGGCTACACTCCATACAAATACTTTCAGAAAAGACTTCCTGACACTTAAATCTATACTCGATGTTAACAAATTTCTCTTCTTCAGAAACGCTTTCCTTGCCATTGCCAGTCTACATTTTATATCCTCTCTACTTCGACCATCATCGGTTATTTTGCTCCCCAAATAGCAAAACTCCTTTACTACTTTAAGTGTCTCATTTCCTAATCTAATACCCTCAACATCACCCGACTTACTTCGACTACATTCCATTATCCTCGTTTTGCTTTTGTTGATGTTCATCTTATATCCTCCCTTCAAGACACCATCCATTCCGTTCAACTGCTCTTCCAAGTCCTTTGCTGTCTCTGACAGAATTACAATGTCATCGGCGAACCTCAAAGTTTTTATTTCTTCTCCATGGATTTTAATACCTACTCCGAATTTTTCTTTTGTTTCCTTCACTGCTTGCTCAATATACAGATTGAATAACATCGGGGAGAGGCTACAACAATGTCTTACTCCCTTCCCAACCACTGCTTCCCTTTCGTGTCCCTCGACTCTTATAACTGCCATCTGGTTTCTGTACAAATTGTAAATAGCCTTTCGCTCCCTGTATTTTACCCCTGCCACCTTTAGAATTTGAAAGAGAGTATTCCAGTCAACATTGTCAAAAGCTTTCTCTAAGTCTACAAATGCTAGAAACGTAGGTTTGCCTTTCCTTAATCTTTCTTCTAAGATAAGTCGCAAGGTCAGTATTGCCTCACGTGTTCCAGTATTTCTACGGAATCCAAACTGATCTTCCCCGAGGTCGGCTTCTACCAGTTTTTCCATTCGTCTGTAAAGAATTCGTGTTAGTATTTTGCAGCTGTGGCTTATTAAACTGATTGTTCGGTAATTCTCACATCTGTCAACACCTGCTTTCTTTGGGATTGGAATTATTATATTCTTCTTGAAGTCTGAGGGTATTTCGCCTGTTTCATACATCTTGCTCACCAGATGGTAGAGTTTTGTCAGGACTGGCTCTCCCAAGGCCGTCAGTAGTTCCAATGGAATGTTGTCTACTCCGGGGGCCTTGTTTCGACTCAGGTCTTTCAGTGCTCTGTCAAACTCTTCACGCAGTATAGTATCTCCCATTTGATCTTCATCTACATCCTCTTCCATTTCCATAATATTGTCCTCAAGTACATCGCCCTTGTATAGACCCTCTATATACTCCTTCCACCTTTCTGCTTTCCCTTCTTTGCTTAGAACTAGGTTTCCATCTGAGCTCTTGATGTTCATAGAAGTGGTTCTCTTATCTCCAAAGGTCTCTTTAATTTTCCTGTAGGCAGTATCTATCTTACCCCTAGTGAGATAAGCCTCTACATCCTTACATTTGTCCTCTAGCCATCCCTGCTTAGCCATTTTGCACTTCCTGTCAATCTCATTTTTGAGACGTTTGTATTCCTTTTTGCCTGCTTCATTTACTGCATTTTTATATTTTCTCCTTTCATCAATTAAATTAAATATTTCTTCTGTTACCCAAGGATTTCTACTAGCCCTCGTCTTTTTACCTACTTTATCCTCTGCTGCCTTCACTACTTCATCCCTCAAAGCTACCCATTCTTCTTCTACTGTATTTCTTTCCCCCATTTCTGTCAATTGTTCCCTTATGCTCTCCCTGAAACTCTCTACAACCTCTGGTTCTTTCAGTTTATCCAGGTCCCATCTCCTTAAATTCCCACCTTTTTGCAGTTTCTTCAGTTTTAATCTACAGGTCATAACCAATAGATTGTGGTCAGTCCACATCTGCCCCTGGAAATGTCTTACAATTTAAAACCTGGTTCCTAAATCTCTGTCTTACCATTATATAATCTATCTGATACCTTTTAGTATCTCCAGGGTTCTTCCATGTATACAACCTTCTATCATGATTCTTAAACCAAGTGTTAGCTATGATTAAGTTGTGCTCTGTGCAAAATTCTACCAGGCGGCTTCCTCTTTCATTTCTTAGCCCCAATCCATATTCACCTACTACGTTTCCTTCTCTCCCTTTTCCTACACTCGAATTCCAGTCACCCATTACTATTAAATTTTCGTCTCCCTTCACTATCTGAATAATTTCTTTTATTTCATCATACATTTCTTCAATTTCTTCGTCATCTGCAGAGCTAGTTGGCATATAAACTTGTACTACTGTAGTAGGTGTGGGCTTCGTATCTGTCTTGGCCACAATAATGCGTTCACTAAGCTGTTTGTAGTAGCTTACCCGCGTTGCTATTTTCCTATTCATTATTAAACCTACTCCTGCATTACCCCTATTTGACTTTGTGTTTATAACCCTGTAGTCACCTGACCAGAAGTCTTGTTCCTCCCGCCACCGAACTTCACTAATTCCCACTATATCTAACTTTAACCTATCCATTTCCCTTTTCAAATTTTCTAACCTACCTGCCCCATTAAGGGATCTGACATTCCACGCTCCGATCCGTAGAACGCCAGTTTTCTTTCTCCTGATAACGACATCCTCTTGAGTAGTCCCCGCCCGGAGATCCGAATGGGGGACTATTTTACCTCCGGAATATTTTACCCAAGAGGACGCCATCATCATTTAATCATACAGTAAAGCTGCATGCCCTCGGGAAAAATTACGGCCGTAGTTTCCCCTTGCTTTCAGCCGTTCGCAGTACCAGCACAGCAAGGCCGTTTTGGTTATTGTTACAAGGCCAGATCAGTCAATCATCCAGACTGTTGTCCTTGCAACTACTGAAAAGGCTGCTGCCCCTCTTCAGGAACCACACGGTTGTCTGGCCTCTCAACAGATACCCCTCCGTTGTGGTTGTACCTACGGTACGGCTATCTGTATCGCTGAGGCACGCAAGCCTCCCCACCGACGGCAAGGTCCATGGTTCGCCTTCCCTCCAGGGATTCCCATTTGAGTTCTCGAAGTATCTCCGTAATACTTGCGTGTTGTTCGAACCTACCAGTAACAAATTTAGCAGTCCGCCTCGGAATTGCTTCGATGTCTTCCTTTCATCCGACCTGCGCGGAACCGAAACACCTGAAGAAAATGGTTCAAATGGCTCTGAGCACTATGGGACTCAACATCTGTGTTCATCAGTCCCCTAGAACTTAGAACTACTTAAACATAACTAACCTAAGGACATCACACACATCCATGCCCGAGGCAGGATTCGAACCTGCGACCGTAGCGGTCACACGGTTCCTGACTGAAGCGCCTATAACCGCACGGCCACACCGGCCGGCCCGAAACACCTGATCAGTACTCAATAATAAGTATCACTAGATCCCTACATGCGATCTCCTTTACAGATGAGACATACTTTTCAATGTCAACCCAATAAGCCGAGGTCGACCATTCGCCTTCCCTGTCACAATCCTCATATGCTCGGTAAATTTCATTTCACTTTGCAGTGCTACTTAAACGACATGACTGTCAAACGGGACGCTACTGATGCTGTATCCCAATATTATAGGTATATTTTTCCTACTCATCCGTATTAACTTACATTTTTTCTACATTTAGAGCAAGCTGCCATTCGTCACACAATCAAGAAATTTCGTCCAAGTCTTCTTGTACCCTCCTACAGCCATTCAACTTCGACACCTTATCGTACACGACAGGACCATTAGCAAAAAACCCCGCAGATTTGCTGCCCACCCTTTCCGCAGTATCGTTTATCTACATAGAAAATAACAACGGTCCTATCACACTTCCATGAAGCAGTCCTGACGATGCCCTTGATGAACACTCGCCGTCGAGGACAACAAACTGGATTCTATAACCTAAAGTCTTCGAGTCACTCACATGTCTGGGTTATACAAGGTTTACCGCTGTGGTTAAGACTAAACAGAGAATCTGAATAATTACGAGGGTGAGGCAAATGAAAACCTTAAATTTGTAATAACAAATCGAAATTTCACGAAGTTATCCTGTAAGTTGGTAAGCGTGCTACAAACAGCGTGCAGAATGGCCTGTAGGTGGCAGCGCAGTGTAGATGCACACATACCGTCGCAGTATCAGTATAAAAATGGCGCCCCACTTGCGACTTGCACCAGGGAAGAACAGCGTTCTGTTATTCGGTTTTTGCGTAGTAAAGATGTGAAAGCTATTGAAATTCATCGACGAAAGAAGGTTCAGTATGGTGATGCATGTTTGTCACAGCTGCAAGTTTACGAATGGAGTAGCAAGTTCGCAAATGGCGTGACTTCAGTGGAAAATGCTCCTCGTCCAGGTCAATTACAACGAGTTGTGACTCCACAGAACACTGCAGCAGTTGAAGCCATAGTGAAGGAAAACCACAGAGTGACACTGAATGACACTGCAGCATGTTTACACATTAGTCATGGGGCAGCACACCACATTGTTCAAGATGTGCTCCAGTTTCGCAAAGTGTCTGCAAGATGGGTGCCAGGGCAGCTGACTTCTGAAATGAGAGAACGACGTGTTGATGCTTGTGAACAACTTCTTCGGAGCTTTGAATGAGAAGGTGATGGCTTCCCTGCAAGAATCGTTACTGGGACGAAACCTGGGTTCAATTCCACCAACGGGAAACGAAGAGAGCGAGCAAGGAATGGCGCCATTCCTCATCACCAAAACCAAAGAATAGATTATATTAGATTTACTTTCATTCCAATTGATCCGTAGTGAGGAGGTCCTCCAGGATGTGGAACATGTCTGAAAAACAATACATGGCAAATACTTACAACTAAAACAAATAAGCTAATGTACCATTCCACAGGTCCCAAGTGTAATGATCGTCATTTTTTAATGATCACTATATGAAAGTCATTTTACAAATACTAATGCACTGAATGTAAAATAAAAAGTTTTTTATTTATTTGTAAGGTAATAAACATGTAATACAACTACTATAATACTTATTTACAATGAACACATTACTGCACTGAAATGGTGCAGATGTTAGATTGTACTCACACACACACACACACACACACACAGATTTGCCATATTACTGCACTGAAAATGCGCAGAAGTTATATTGTATATATTAGTTGGTTTTACTGAGAAATTCATCAATGGAGTAGAAGGAGTTGGCCACCAATAAATCCCTTAAGCTCCTCTTAAACTGAATTTCATTGGTTGTTAAGCTTTTTATGGCTGCTGGCAAGTTATTGAAAATGTGTGTTCCTGAATAATGCACACATTTTTGTACAAGACTAAGTGACTTTAAATCCTTGTGAAGATTATTGTTATTTCTAGTATTGATTCCATGAATTGAGCTGTTGGTTTGAAAAAGTGATATATTTTTAATGACAAATTTCATTAAGGAATAAATATATTGGGAAGCAGTAGTTAGTATCCCTAGTTCCCTAAACAGGCTTCTGCAGGATGTTCTTGAGTTCACACCACATATAACTCTTACTGCACGTTTTTGTTCGAACAGAACCATCAGCAGGGAAGGTTATGCTGACTCTCTTTTGGGACGAAAAACGCGTCATTTTGGAGCATTAGATGCCTAGAGGGACCACTGTTACCAATGCATCATACACAGATCTCCTAAAAAATCATTTTGCGGCCTGCAATCAAATGAAAGCGACGTGGATTGCTGTCAACAGATGTCCTTTTGCAACATGACAATGCATTGCCCCACACTGCCCGTACAACAGTTGCAACAATCACAGACCTGCATTTTGAGTGTCTTCCTCATCCACCGTACTCACCCGACCTTGGCCCAAGTGATTTCCATACGTTTGGACCACTCAAAGACGCAATGGGAGGAAAGAAGTTCCATTCTTATGAAGAGGTACGCCACGCGGTGCATGAGTGGTTGTGCGGACTACCAAAAGAATTTTTTTCTAAAGGAATTTATGCACTTTGTAAGTGCTGGAGGAATCGCATTGAGCGTGGGTGAGATTATGTTAAAAAGTGATACAGCTTCGTATCACTTCTCCACAATAAATAGTAGTTAAAAAAATATTTAAAGTTTTCATTTGATTCAACCTCGTAACACTCCTTTCGAACATTAATAGCACAGTATTACGTAAATTCAACGTTACCAAACACACTGGTGAATGAGAAAATTTTTTCTAAGTGACTTGAATTTACTGACGGTTAACTCGTAGAGGGATGCCCGTCACAACGTATTCTGAAGCAGATGAAAACGAGAAGATAGACACAACATTATGAATGGCAAGCCCTCATGTGGAATGTAACTCGAAGAGGACACGATTCTACTTAACTTCAATGCTGTCGCGAAACCAGTTATGTGAAAACAATCTGAATACCCGCAGCTCACTGCCGTCTCACCATTACAGTTAAACTTGCTGGTAAAATGCACATCTATGAAATTCGCAAGACAAGCGTCTGAATACTTATGCCTCACTGTGCTGCTCACTTCGGGAGACGAGACGGGGGTACTTTTGTGTTTCAGACTGCATGAGGCGGTCTGGCGTTCTGATTGGCTGGCCAACATAACCCTACTCTTTTCTGTTTGGCAAAGATGTGCGGCTTCTGCGCGCAGAGAAGCCTAGAGACGCAGTCTGACATAACAATCGCGACTCACCGTCTCTTTTTTGTTACACACTGCGATAGCAGTGCACCAAGCGGCCAACAAGCGACACTTCTGAATACGATATCGGATGAGCGCGGGTACTATATTGATGAGTAACATAGTTCGTAGTTTAGGGAACGCCTGCAGTCCCATAAAGTTGACAATAACTAGAAGTGCCACCACATCTGTAACTGCTTAGTTGCATAAGGATCCTGGTACGTCTGAAATGGTACACTGCAGGGCAGTTTATTTACGATTCTCTTGTAACGTACAGATACTTACTGAAGAATGTCGTTTTCCTTGAACAACAAAAAATTGATACTAAATCTCAGAAGACCTGACATATTATAGAAAGACGTCATATGTATACTGAAAATCGAGAAGTTTTGTTCACTCTACGTAGGAAACTGGCATGGAGTGCAATACCAGCATTACTTAACGTACCGAATAAACCACCACACATGTAGCTGAAGAAAAGCAAGTTACATTAAGAAAAATATTCATGTATTAGAAAGTTGAGAATTGTATAAGAATGGGCGAATCATTAGACTCCATTTAACCTTTTACGTGTTAAATAAAGAGTCCATGACAATAAGACCAATTGTTGTTGTTGTTGTCGTCTTCAGTCCTGAGACTGGTTTGATGCAGCTCTCCATGCTACTATATCCTGTGCAAGCTTGTAATGTTATTGCTTTAATTTGTTGCGAAAGCGGTGCTGATTGACAATAAAAGCGGTTTAAAAGCTGTGAGCTGTCTGGGGAAGTTAACCTTGCATTACTGCGCAACTGTTTCACCAGGTATCCAGTCTAGCTTACCAAATTCCCAACCAGAATAAGATTAATTA
Organism: Schistocerca nitens; assembly: GCF_023898315.1. Lineage (NCBI taxonomy): Eukaryota > Metazoa > Arthropoda > Insecta > Orthoptera > Acrididae > Schistocerca > Schistocerca nitens. The sequence continues at coordinate 120,706,567 of NC_064622.1, read as the reverse complement.
TAATCTTTTAATAGTCATACAACAACCGGTGATATATATATATATATATATATATATATATATATATATATATATATTTCAATGATCAATGTTAAAATAAATTTCCAAATATAAACTGATTTATTTCTTTTTATTTGATTTCTCTTTTATATATATTTATTTTAACATTGATCATTGCAATTTCAGCATATTAAATTTGATTCATAACCAAACTGGTGCCTTATTTAGGACTGTGAAAATGTGAGTTTGTAATATTACGGAACACATCAAATATGGAGCCAAGATTGAGAGATTGCATACAACACTGCATTCATAAAATAACGCACAAAGAACGTTTAAACATATGCAAGAGGAAATTAACCACAACCAACTGATTCAATTTTCATCCAAAGAAGCTACGTACGTAGCGCAATCCTGTCCGTCATGAAATTACCACACACTGGAATACTAAATTCATACTAACTCTCTGTGAAATCTTCCCGAAAAGAATAGCTGAGGGCAACTTTGATGCTTACACCACATGCTTCACGTGGTCAACTTGGTTTACACAAAGAGTGTAATTCCACAATAATTTTGATAATTAAAATAAATTACATCGAAACGCAATTTACTAAAGGAAAACTTCGAAATGGTTACTATCGTCTTATTATTAACCTGATAGGGTCAAACAATTGTATAAGCATGTGGTACTGGTCTCACAAAGTACACCCCACGTGGGTTGAACATAAAGAAAAGTTGCTATATTGAAAAATATTGTCAAGACGAGACGTTATAATCTCACGCACATTCGCATTTAAGATTGATGATCTTAGTTAGAGTTACTAATCAACACATGGTTCCACTTTACTCGCAAAGTAGTGACAAAGCAACTACTGGAAGATATTCTGAACTTCACACTCGAAATACACTGCGTTGCAATTTAAGATAACATTAGATATTTTAGAGATATACCTGAAATAAAGGTGATTAAATTTTCAGTTAGGCTGAACTTAAGAAATCCATTGTCCTACTGACTTAGCAGAGACGCGCTTAGCCGGAGATCTTATCACTTCAGACGCTCGCCATGGACAGACTGACCTGGGATCCTACCAAGGGTGCTTCCGTATACAAAACGGAAGTGACCAGAGAGGCAGCTTCCTATACCAACATGACTAGGGACGGACAGGACCATACTAAGGATAGAAACCTCTTTGCTTTTAGAAAGCGTAGCTACCTGTTCTGACGTTGGTCCTACTGTTCTCTAGCAGACAGGCTTGTCTGCTACCATCCAGCATGCAACTAGAAATACATTTGCTCATTCATCCTCTCACACAGAAGGGAAGGGGGATGACAGTATCTTATCATATACAGTATACAAAAGAAAGCGAATGTAGGTTCCGTATGAGACTGTGTGACATGAATTACATATAAACTGTGTTTTAAAGTGTAGTAGTGTGACAGATAGTTCTTGTTTATGTGTAAAAGTAACATGTTTCACTGCTCAGTCTCCTCCCAGTCCAATGAGAATAAATAGCTATCTGACTGATAAACGAAGCAATGCCACAGGAATGAATTTACAAAACAAAATATCACAAATCTAATACATCACACAAGAACAAACATTGATCAATAAAACAGCTCTGAAAGTACAACAGTCAATGTCTAAAGAAAAAACACGAATAAATAAAACACCTGCAAAATACAAGAGTCAAAGTCCAAAAAAAACAATAAATAGAACACCTGCAAAATACAAGAGTCAGTCTAATAAACACCAATAAATCGAACCCCTGCAAAACACACGAGTCAAACTCTCTCTGACACAAACACACGTATATGCATTGGGCTAAGAACCATATAATCACTATTCACTGACACACTCAGTAGCTCCACTGTTCCGAGGCACAATATAACGAAAGGGGGGGGGGGGTTCGTCGCCGGCAGCTGTCAGTAGGGATTTTTGTCCATCTGTTGCATGCAATCCCTCCGTCTTTGCCCTCTCATGAAGTTTCAGTAGGTGGCCCGTGTCACGTACATATCGATTTGGTTCCATGTTTGTGTTGTCAAATTCGTGTGGTATCTTCGTTTGACACGAAAGGTTGATATTCCTGGGCAAGGATGACACTTAATGGCTCTTCTTTGTGCCACCCTTAGCAATCAGAGAACTTCGAACTATGATTTACTGTCGCTTGACAGTGGGCATCAGCCAGGAAATGTTGATAGTCACCGTTGACGCCTGCAAGTTTCTCTGGACAGTACCTGTCAAAAGACTCCATGCCCCTCTATCCCCTGTCTTCTGTCGTTTCACCGCGGCCGTCTCGTCACAGTCGCATGTGTGTGGTGCGTTGCCAGCGTTTGATTTCCGCGCGGTGGATCACTCGGCCATCTCAGGTCATCGCCTCCACGAAGGGTCGCACTGGTGCGGCCGGCCGTTAGCTCCAGGTGCAAGGGAAAGTGTTTCCCGCGTGCCCTTCTTTTGTTGTCGACCGCACTCCCGAAGTGGCCCGGTTGACAGTGTGTCCTACTGGGAAACCCGCCTGTTTACAAGTAGTCCTCCTCCTCCTCGCTGCTCCTGCTGTCTCATAAGAGTTGAGCCGGTTCGCTTTCACGTTCTCAACTGCATTCACAGAAATTGTTCATCATAGTTATGTGATTACAAAATGTCATACATAATACCACTTAGTATTGTCTTTCACAATTTTTAAGAACAAAAGTGAGACTTAATTTTATTTTAATTAAAAAGTTAGATGAATCGACAATATAAAAATAAAAGTAAAATGACTTGACAATATAAAAAATAAAAGTGAAATGACTTGACAGTATAAAAATAAAAATTAAATGAACTGACAATATAACATCTAAATCCACATCACTAATGTGGTTCACTTGAGTTTTAAGAAATCAAATACTACTTATTAATTCACTAAAATGAATAGGATTATGCCTTGTGCAAGTATAGGTCAGGACAGCATAGGTTTCACATGTTATTTACACACACACATGCACACCTGTTGTCTTTACTGCAAACTAACTACCCATAAACATGTATTACTCAAAATTCTACTTCAATCCACTACTAGTTAATCCAACAAGCTACTTTAATGCTACTTCAACACAGTGTTTATACCACTACAACATTGTTCTAATTCGTCCTCTTGCTGACGCTCGCCGCATATGTCTTGTCACATGATAAAAATGGAGAAACATTCCTTAAACATACACAGTACAAAGAACAATGGTTATTTACACGTCAAAACATTTATACCAGTTGACACACCTGATAAGAGACTCGCAATTATACATTTATCGTACTCATATATTCACACATAAAACAGTAAGACAATTTCATCTAAAATTATGTTATCACAAGAATTAATCACACAGATGACACTGAGAAGGGTAAAAATATTTTCATTATACAGGTTATACTACATTTTCTTACCCATTTCGTTCCTTCTTTAAGTTACCTTTCGCTTCCAAATGAGTTATTTCGCCTGTGGTGGTCATTCTGGATTCATTTCTCATGAATGGCAAAATTGTGGTCACCTCTATTCTGTAAAACAGTTTCATCTTAACATATTGAACTTACAACAGACACAAAAGATCCGAATCCTCCTGTAGTTTAAATGACAAATATTTTGCTTCATACTTATTACATTAAACCATGCTTTCCTTCGGTCCCATAATCAAAATTATTTAATCTTCCTCTACCTTCAAGAGGGAAATTTTCTCAGTACAAATCATATAGGCTGCAGTGCATCCCGCACCAGCGAAAACAGTAAGCTGTAATGCTCACAGCATCAGCAAAACACATAAACGTCGCTTTTCTAGGACAAGTATTAACGCAGAATAATTTTTCAGGCTTTGGCTCAACATCAATGAAGACTACAGAAAGGATCCATATTTCTGTTCCATTCTCCATTTACTGAAAAACTGCTCGTATTTGACTACCACAATAATATTTCAGGGCTACGTAAATTACACAAACCACAATTCTTCTTTCACCTTGAAGGGAATCAATATACTGACGAAATCCACAGACAGCACTTTACATACTCAGCTATAATGAACAAAAAATCAATATTAACATGTCATCGCATATTGGGAAGCCAATGGTTAAACAATCGTATTATCTCATCCTGTTTTCAAGATTCTGAACTTACTCATTCCTTTCTCAGAGATCTCCTATCTTAAAATATTCATACAGCACGCATACTAAAGTAAGAGATTCTCATTTATACTGACAGATATAGAATAGTAATAGATAGATAGTAGCACTGAAAGCAGAAAATCGGAAACAAGGCTACTAACAGGTGGGGACCTGGGTTTGCCAGACCCATAATACCCACAGATCGGATATTTCCCTGAGTTTTGTATTAATTCAACACAGATTTTGCTTCTCTCAGGAGCGACTCTTTTCAATTTACACAAAAAACCATAAACAGCATTTCACTCGTTCACAAAGAAACCTTTTATCTTCACATTTGAACCAACCTAAATCCTACTTGCACAAGGAAAGAAAAGAAAAACTAAAAACATCACTTCAATCAATCACATAGAAACATCTTTATCATTATTTTTACCAACATATTCAAAATGCATATGTCACAAATGTAAATCAATCAATTCATTCTCCTCTCTATACACCCTATGTACTCATTTGCCATATCACTCATTTGTTCCGATTGGGCGCCTTCTGCGCTGATCATTTGTTATTGCCGGTTATGTTCATTTCCATTTGCTGGGTTATGTCTTGGGTTAGCCGGCCGAATTTCAACATCATGTGGTGCTCGGCCTACAATCCTATTCCCACCGTGTTCACCATAGTATCGATCCTGCTTGCCATACTTGTTGCGTTTTCAATCTTGTCCACGTCCTCGATCATTTCCGTTGTTCCACCTGTGTTCGCGACTGTTACCCCAGTTTCTATACGGCCGGTCCTGATTATTCTTCCGTCCGCGTCGCGACGACCAGTCACGCCGTTGATTAGTACTACGGCCACGACTGCGATCGCGCTGCTGTGCCCCGTAATAACTTTGTGCCTGATTAGGCGGGCATTCTGCTGTATTATATTCCAACTCTTGGAGAATTGTCTTAAACGTTTCCACGTCCTCTTTGCATCGTCCTGCAAGAATGACGTGGCGCAAGTGCCTCGGCAGTTTGGTGATGCATATCCTAATTAGTTCCGCAGGCCCGTATGGATCGTATAGAAATTTATTTGCCTACAGCATGTGGTCGAATAGCCGCGCTGGGCTGCCGAAACCAGACTGGTTCAAATTTGGCAGCATAATTATGCCATGCTTGACCCTTTCTTGTGCCGCTTCCGACCAATAGGCGGACAGAAAGGCTTGTCGAAACTCCCGAGTGGAGTTGCAGTGACGCGCTGCCGACCTCATGCGAATCGCCGGTTCGCCTTCCAAATAGCCACACATATATTCTATCTTATGTGAACTTTCCCAGTCGGAGGGGAGACAGAATTCAAATTGTTCGAGCCATGCTCTTGGATGTATTCCTTTTTGCGAATTTCGAAATATCTCAAACTTTCTCACCGTAAGGAAATGTTTGAAATCCAATCCCTGCATTTCCTCCCAGCGAGGCCCGTGAATGTTTCTATTTCTCTCATATCTGCCCCTCAAAATACATTCTTCCCTGTCGTCAAAATCTTCCTCGTGGCCGGAGTCCCTCTCTGCACTGTTCGTACAGCTATTTTTCGTGCTATTGGCGAGTTCGGAATCACACCCCATGCGGCTTTCCAGATGCGCCACGCGTTCTTGTAATTCGCCTGTTACAGATTTGTGCCGCCCGTTCACTTCGAACTGTCCCTTCTGAAATCTAAGAAGCGAACGCACTTCTTTGGTCTCTGCGACCGCTACCTGTGTAGTATTGTTATCGCTCTCCATTACCTTCATCGTGCCTACGATGTCCGCTAATGCCGCAATCTTATCATTTATTTGTCTGTTGTCCTCCGCCCCAGTCTGGTTCAATTGTTCTACTTGCTGTTCGAGTGCGTGAATCGCTTGACTGTTGTCCGCTACTGTGTTGCTAATGGACGTGGGGCAATGTGTTTCCACCTCCTGGACCCTCGAGAGTACCTCCTGGCGTTCTCTTTGGCATTCTTCTCTCAGCACTTCGAAATTCCTAAGTAGCTGTTCTTCGCTCTCTTTCGATTCCGCATTGCGACTCCACTTGCCCTGTTCTAAGGCTTGCAGACGACCATCGATTTGTTCAAATGTACGGCCTAAATCTTTCATAATATCACTTTTTATTTCACTTGCCACATTGTTTATTCTTTGTGAGATATCATCGGACACTCTCTGCATCGACTTGTTGACTTTATTAGTCTGCTGGATTAGTTTTTCGTCTATTTGTTCACCTAGCTCGCGGATCGATTTTTCAGATTTCTGCGTCATTTGTTCGCCTAGCTCTCGGATCGATTCTTCAGATGATTCTTTTTGTTCTCGGAACGATTTTTCTGATTTCTCTGCGTTTTCTTTATTTTGTTGCAATAAGGCTTTCATGAGTTCTGCCGAAGCAATTTGGTTAGTGGGAGGCAAATTAATTTCTGGCTCTGATGTGAGCCCGTTCGTCCTGTTTTGCATTTCCTCTGAAGTATTCCCCAATGCATTTTCGGAACCGTCCGACGCGTTAATATTCGAAATCAAATTACCCCCTTGGTCCATGTTGCTTAAGTTGTTGTACCGCCTACTTTTAGCTTGGTTACGTGTCTGCATTAGTTCAATTTATACGCGGTACTCAACACACTAATTAGAATAAATGTATCCCCCAAAAATTACGACAGTCAAACGAAAGGTACCCAACCTAGTACGCACTTTTTCACACGCTAAACAAATTTTTATCTTTGATCGAAGCAGTGCAATTTGCAAGCGAGAAAAAAAACAAACACACACACATATAAAACACACAAATATAGAAAACAAAACAACAAGACAAACAACACATCGCCACTCAACAACGCCGTGAATCATTTGAAAGTCTGCTCAGAAACAACGCAGAAGTTGTTTGAGCGCTGCAGGGAAAAAAAATTAAGATTATTCAACTCTCGCAATCTAACGTTTCAGAGATTCCAGAGTCTAGCGGAATCACAGAACAGGGTCGCCATGTGTAATGTTGTTGCTTTAATTTGTTGTGAAAGCGGTGCTGATAGACAATAAAAGCGGTTTAAAAGCTGTGAGCTGTCTGGGGAAGTTAACCTTGCTTTACTGCGCAACTGTTTCACCAGGTATCCAGTATAGCTTACCAAATTCCCAACCAGACTAACATTAATTATAATCTTTTATTAGTCATACGACAACCGGTGATATATACAGGGTGAGTCACCTAACATTACCACTGGATATATTTCGTAAACCACATCAAATACTGACGAATCGATTCCACAGACCGAGGAGAGGGGCTAGTGTAATTGGTTAAAACAAACCATAAAAAAATGCACGGAAGTATGTTGTTTAACACAAACCTACGTTTTTTTAAATGGAACCCCGTTAGTTTTGTTAGCACATCTGAACATATAAGCAAATACGTAATCAGTGCCGTTTGTTGCATTGTAAAATGTTAATTACAACCGGAGATATTGTAACCTAAAGTTGACGCTTGAGTACCACTCCTCCGCTGTTCGATCGTGTGTATCCCAGAGCACCGAATTACGTAGGGATCCAAAGGGAACGGTGATGGACCTTAGGTACAGAAGAGACTGGAACAGCACGTTACGTCCACATGCTAACACATTTTATTGGTCTTTTTCTCTGACGCACATGTACATTACCATGAGGGGTGAGGTACACGTACGAGTACACACGTGGTTTCCGTTTTCAGTTACGGAGTGGAATAGAGTGTGTCCCGACACGTCAGACCAGTAGATGTTCAATGTGGTGGCCATCATTTGCTGCACACAATTGCAATCTGTGGCGTAATAAATGTTGTACACGCCGCAGTACATCTGGTGTAATGTCGCCGCAGGCTGCCACAATACGTTGTTTCATATCCTCTGGGGTTGTAAGCACATCACGGTACACATTCTCATTTAACGTACCCCACAGAAAGAAGTCCAGAGGTGTAAGATCAGGAGAACTGGCTGGCCAGTTTATGCGTCCTCCACGTCCTATGAAACGCCCGTCGAACATCCTGTCAAGGGTCAGCCTAGTGTTAATTGCGGAATGTGCAGGTGCACCATCATGCTGATACCACATACGTCGACGCGTTTCCAGTGGGACATTATCGAGCAACGTTGGCAGATCATTCTGTAGAAACGCGATGTATGTTGCAGCTGTTTGGGCCCCTGCAATGAAGTGAGGACCAATGAGGTGGTCGCCAATGATTCCGCACCATACATTTACAGTCCACGGTCGCTGTCGCTCTACCTGTCTGAGCCAGCGAGGATTGTCCACGGACCAGTAATGCATGTTCCGTAGATTCACTGCCCCGTGGTTTGTGAAACCGACCGTGGCCCGTGTTTGTTACAACACGCAACTGAACGTCGGAGTGTTATATCCTAGCCAGTAATGCCAACCGAGCCCGCTGCCGAGAAGGTTGGCAGCATCAAAGTCCGGACGCCGTCCGCATAAGCAGCGCCAGCGATACAGGAAATCGCCGCAAGTCTGCGCGCGCCACCGCTGGCTTCTGGCTTCTTAAGCGCTGGAGTCGCGAGCGCTAGGACAGTTCTGGATTCGCCGCTCAGTTGTAGACTCGCCACCGAATTGTGTACCTGCTAGTCAGTTGTGTGTTCATCGCAGCAGAGTTGTTGTTTGTCATCAGCCGACGCTGACCTAGTCGCACCGACTCGAACTAGACAGATTTCTGTAGACCATGTTCACCACTGTGTTCTGTATCGTCGTTAATAAAGATAAGTACCGACTTTCATTTAATCCGAGTGTTTGGGTTTTCATCTTTCTGTTCACTGTTCCAGCGGACCGGTCGGCCCGCTATTAAAAGTGTGGCGGTGACTTCGTAAGCCGTTTCTACAACGAAGTGTTGTCGCTACGAAGGCCGTCACAAAACTGGCGACGAGGACTTCCGAACTCGTGTGCAGGGCTGGTTCAACTTGTTTCTTGAGATAGAATTTTGGGGGCTGGTTTAATTTGTGTTCACTATGTCTGCCGAATTACAACAGTTGATCTTGTTACAGAGTCAGCAAATACAAAGTCTGGTGGAAGCAATCGCCAAACAAGCGGCTAATCCACCACCACACAAGGAACAAGCACAGGCAGCACCGCCTTTTCGTGCTTTTGAGGCATCACGAGAAGAATGGCAAGAATATTTCGCGCAGTTGCAGGCACACATGTCAGTCTACAAAATCACAGGTAATGTGCGGCAGCTTTATTTAATTTCCACTGCAGGCGTGGACGTCTATAGACTACTTTGTAAGTTGTTCCCGGAATCCAAGCCAGAAGCTTTAGACTATGACGTTGTTGTTAACAAGCTTGCTGAGTATTTCGAGTCGCGAGTTCATGTGGCAGCGGCCAGATTCAAGTTCTTCGGATTAAAGAAACTGCCACATCAATCTAATAAACAGTGGTTAACAGATTTACGGGGCCTCACCCGTCAGTGCCGATTTAATTGTGTGTGTGGAGCTTCCTACAGTGATGTCATGTTACGAGACGCTATTACTCAAAACGTTGCAGATTCTCGTATTCGTGCTGCTATCTTAAAGTTGCCTGACCCGTCATTAGAGACTGTGATGAACATTATTGAAGCCCAAGATACTTTTGACTATGCTGAGTGTGAGTTAGATCAGCCATATATTTCTCAAATTGCCTGTGCTAAGCAAGTTATGTCACGCCCGCGGCCCCACCGGCAGAGTCAGACTGTAAACACTAGCCGGCCGCGTCATGTTAAACACATTCGTCAGCCGCGTGTGCAAAATGATAGAGTTAAGTCTTGCCCTAAGTGTGTTCTTGCTCATCCTCGTGAACGTTGCCCGTTACGAAACGCGGTTTGTCACTTTTGTCAACGGAAAGGACACATCCAGACTGTTTGTTTGCGTAAACGCAAGAACAATTCTAGTGCTGCCCAGCCCATGGATATTCATGTTCTTCAAAGCCAGCCCGCCCAGAAGGTCGCGTTTAAAGACTCTTCCACGGTTCGTGTGGGTAATAAACTTGTTCGCAATAAGCCACCCACCCAGCCCTCTGCTATGCGACCCGAGCGTAATTCAAACGCTGTAAAAAGTAATGTACAGACTGCAAGTGAAGCGGGAGTTGTTGTTCCACCCGCCCAACCCACGAGTTGTCGTAAGCAGCGAACACGCGCTAAACGCGCTGATTTTGTGTCTTCCGCCTCCACTGCACCGATCCAGAGACAGTGTAATAAACTATCTGTGAAGCTACGCATCCAGGATAAGACCTTCAATTTTCAATTAGACACTGGTGCGTCTGTGACTCTCATAAATAGTGCTACGTATGCGGCTATCGGCCGCCCTAAACTTTCAGCGGCCAAACATTCTTTGGCTACTTATAGTGGCGAACACATTCCTGTGTTAGGTGTATGTAACGTGCCAGCCACATTCCGGGGCAACACAAAAACAGTTTCATTCACAGTGCTCCGCGCTACAGACAGTGTAAACATTTTCGGATTAGACTGTTTTGACTTGTTTGGCCTGTCTATCCAAGACAATGTGTTGCAGCTTAATTCTGTTGTTGTTCCTCAAGACAGCATAGCCGATTTGTGTAAACGATACAGTGACATATTTAAAGACGAACTCGGTTGTGCTGCGAACTTTGCCGCTCATATTACGTTAAAAGATAATGCTCAGCCTCGATTTTTTCGTGCTCGTCCAGTGCCTCACGCCCTCCGGGCACCTGTAGAAGATGAACTTCGTCGTTGGCAAAACAACGGTGTTATTCAACCCGTTTCAGCGAGCCAGTGGGCTTCTCCCTTAGTTATTATAAAGAAACCGTCTGGCAAGTTACGTTTGTGTGCTGATTTTAAGTCGACAGTTAATCCTCAGACTGTCATTGATTCTTCTCCTTTACCTAGACCGGACGAGCTGATGGATAAGTTAGGGGAAGCTCGTTTCTTTTCCAAAATTGATCTACGTGAAGCATATTTGCAATTGCCCCTCGACGAGCAATCACAACAGTATTTTGTCATAAACACGTCGTTGGGGTTGTTCCGTTTTCTGCGTTTGCATTTTGGTTGTGCGTCAGCTCCAGCTGTTTTTCAACGTTTTTTGTCACAACTTCTGGCTAATGTGCCATCGTGTTGCAACTATTTAGACGATATTGTTGTGTCCGGTCGGACGCCTGCTGAACATTTCCGTAATTTGGAGTGTTTGTTTACAGTGTTGTCTCAGGCAGGCCTACGTTGCAACATCGATAAATGTTCATTTTTCCTTACGGAGATGGAGTATCTGGGACATGTTATTAATGCTCAAGGCATTCATCCCTCCCAGTCACATTTAGCAGCTATTCGTGATTTGCCCGCCCCTCGCAATCTGCATGAATTGCAAGCAGTTCTTGGCAAATTGACATATTATATTAGGTTTATACCTAATGCATCACAGATTGCTGCACCGTTGCATCGTCTCCGCCGTAAGAATGTCCCGTTTGTGTGGTCAGGTGATTGCCAATCAGCCTTTCAGCAGCTTAAAGAGGCTTTATTGAATGATCGTTGTCTGGTCCATTACGACCCTAACAAGCCTCTGGTTTTGGCTTGTGATGCCTCTTCTTTCGGCCTCGGTGCTGTGTTGTCTCACCGAGTCGGTAACACCGAACGTCCTATTGCGTTCGCCTCTAAATTGCTAAACGAAGCTCAGTGTAATTATAGCCACTTGGACAAGGAAGCGTTGGCTATTGTGTTCGGTGTCACAAAATTCCATCACTACCTCTATGGTAGACCATTCTATTTAGTAACAGATCACAAGCCCCTGACGTCACTGTTTCATCCGTCTAAACCAGTTCCTCAGCGGACAGCTCAGAGACTACAACGTTGGGCTCTTTTGTTATCACAATACCAGTATGAGATACTGTATCGCCCTACAGCTCAGCATGCAAACGCTGACGCGCTTTCTAGATTGCCGATTGCTGCGGATGATGTCTTCGATTCCTCTGACGACTCTTGCCATCAGATTGACGCCGATGAGCATCAATCCCTCCGGGATTTTCCGATTGATTATCGTCAGGTGGCACGTGAGGCAGCTACGGATCCTCATCTGAGTTTACTATTACGTTTTGTTCAACGTGGTTGGCCGTCCAAGGCAAAGGACATATCGGATCCGGTGGTTCGTCGCTATTATCCGCAACGTCATCTGTTGTCTGTTTCGCACGGAGTTTTGCTGTTACGCACCGAGAATGACCAGCTTCGTGTAGCGGTTCCCCAAGTGCTCCAATCCAAGGTCCTCGACTTGTTGCATCAAGGTCATTGGGGAGTGGTCCGCACCAAGCAGCTTGCCCGCCGTCATTGTACATGGATCGGTATTGATAAGCAGATTACGCAGATGTCTACAGATTGTTCGACGTGTGCCGAACACCAAGCTGCTCCGCCTCAACGCTATTTTGAGTGGGCACGCCCTGCCGGTCCCTGGCAGCGAGTACATATTGATTTCGCTGGTCCATATTGGAATTCTCGTTGGCTCATCGTGATAGATGCATTTAGTAATTTTCCGTTTGTTGTGCCCATGCAGTCTACAACGTCTGCACAAACTATACAGGCGTTGACTTCAATTTTTTGTATTGAGGGTCTTCCAGAAGTTTTAGTGTCTGACAATGGTCCACAATTTACCTCTGCTGAATTTGAAAGTTTTTGTTCTGCCAATGGCATTCGCCATGTTCTTACTCCGCCGTTCCACCCTCAATAGAATGGTGCAGCGGAACGTTTTGTACGCACATTCAAGGATCATATGGACCGCCTTCGTGCTACGGACTCTCGTCAGCAGGCCCTCATCACGTTCCTGTCGTCGTACCGGACCATGCCACGCGACGGCCCTTCGCCTGCGGAGCTTCTCCACGGCCGTCGTCATCGCACTCTACTACGGTTGTTGCACCCCCGGATCGACCCGCCGCTTCTGAGCATCGCACGCGTTTTCAGCAACGACGCCGTTTTTTTCAGAGTTTATCACGGTCGCCGTCGTTGGGAACGTGGTACCGTGATAAGTGTCCAGGGTCGCGGTTTTTATACTGTTCAAGGTGCTACTGGGGTGCACAGGAGGCATCAGAACCAGTTGCGCCGCGCTGGCCGCCCGGATTCTGCCGCTCGTTCTTTGTCCACAGATTTGGTCCGCGGCGGGTTCCAGCCGCGCCTTCCGACTTCGCTGCCGCCCCCTGGGCAGCAGCAGCAGCCGTCGCCGCTACCACGCCGACAGCCCGTCCCGTTGATGCCTCCCGCGCAGCTTCATGCGGGAGCGCCCCGGGTGGTCGCTCCGGCGCCTGCGGTCCCTCTTCAGTCGCCACCGTCTTCGGAGCTGATGGACGTCGACCCCTCAGCCGGGCCGCCTTCCCAAGCGGTGGCTGTGCAGCCTGTACTGCAGCCGCTTTCCTTGGGCACCCCCAAGGAGTCTGACACCGCAGCGCCTTGTCCGGCGCCCACTCAGCAGCCGTCGACGCAGCGTCAGGAGACGCTGCCTCTCTTCGTGGGTCCCGACGCCCCGTCGCGTCCAGTACCAGAAGCTGCGCCCGTGGTCACAGGCGTGCACCCTGACCTCGGTTTTCAGTCGGTGTTTCCCGAGACCCCGCGCAGCCAATGCTGGGGTGCGGACCGGACACTGCCACTGACAACAGTCTCCGCCCCCGTCTCTTCTGCTACGTCTGCGGCCAGACCCCTCCCCCGCCGTCGACGCTCGCCACGTCATTATTCCACGACGGTGCGGCGATTTGGGGGGGGGGGGAGGAATGTTATATCCTAGCCAGTAATGCCAACCGAGCCCGCTGCCGAGAAGGTTGGCAGCATCAAAGTCCGGACGCCGTCCGCATAAGCAGCGCCAGCGATACAGGAAATCGCCGCAAGTCTGTGCGCGCCACCGCTGGCTTCTGGCTTCTTAAGCGCTGGAGTCGCGAGCGCTAGGACAGTTCTGGATTCGCCGCTCAGTTGTAGACTCGCCACCGAATTGTGTACCTGCTAGTCAGTTGTGTGTTCATCGCAGCAGAGTTGTTGTTTGTCTTCAGCCGACGCTGACCTAGTCGCACCGACTCGAACTAGACAGATTTCTGTAGACCATGTTCACCACTGTGTTCTGTATCGTCGTTAATAAAGATAAGTACCGACTTTCATTTAATCCGAGTGTTTGGTTTTTCATCTTTCTGTTCACTGTTCCAGCGGACCGGTCGGCCCGCTATTAAAAGTGTGGCGGTGACTTCGTAAGCCGTTTCTACAACGAAGTGTCGTCGCTACGAAGGCCGTCACAAAACGGAGGTTTCAAGCGACAACTTTAGGTTATAATATCTCCGGATGAAATTAACATTTTACAATGCAACAAACGGCACTGATTACGTATTTGTTTATATGTTCAGATGTGCTAACAAAACTAACGTGGTTCCATTTACAAAAACGTAGGTTAGTGTTAAAAAACATACTTCCGTGCATTTTTGTATGGTTTGTATTAAACGATTATACTAGACCCTCTCCTCACGTTCGGTCTGTGGAATCGGTTCGTCAGTATTTGGTGTGGTTTACGAAATATATCAAGCGGTAACGTTAGGTGACTCACCCTGTATATATATAAAAAAGAGAATTTAAATAAAAAGAAATGAATCAGTTTGTATTTGGAAATTTATTTTAACATTGATCATTGAAATTTCAGCATATTAAACTTGATACATAACTAAACTGGTGCCTTATTTAGGACTGTGAAAATGTGAGTTTGTAATCTTACGGAACACATCAAATATGGAGCCAAGATTGGGAGACTGCATACAACACTGCATTCATAAAGTGACACACAAAGAACGTTGAAACATATGCAAGAGGAAATTAACCACAACCAACCGATTCAATTTTCACCCAAAGAAGTTACGTTCGTAGCGCAATCCAGTCCATCATGAAATTACCACACACTGGAATACTAAATTCATACTAACTCTCTGTGAAATCTTTCTGAAAAGAATAGCTGAGGGCTACTTTGATGCTTACACCACATGCTTCACGTGGTCAACTTGGTTTACACAAAGAGTGTAATTCCACAATAATTTTGATAATTAAAATAAATTACATCGAAACGCAATTTACTAAAGAAAAACTTCGAAATGGTTACTATCGTCTTATTATTAACCTGATAGGGTCAAACAATTGTATAAGCATGTGGTACTGGTCTCACAAAGTACACCCCACGTGGGTTGAACATAAAGAAAAGTTGCTATATTGAAAAATATTGTCAAGACGAGACGTTATAATCTCACGCACATTCGCATTTAAGATTGATGATCTTAGTTAGAGTTACTGATCAACACGTGGTTCCACTTTACTCACAAAGTAGTGACAAAGCAACTACTGGAATATATTCTGAACTTCACACTCGAAATACACTGCGTTGCAATTTAAGATAACATTAGATATTTTAGAGCTATACCTGAAATAAAGGTGATTAAATTTTCAGTTAGGCTGAACTTAAGAGATCCATTGTCCTACGAACTTAGCAGACACGCGCTTAGCCAGAGATCTTACCACTTCAGACGCTCGCCACGGACAGACTGACCTGGGCTCCTGCCAAGGGTGCTTCCGTATACAAAACGGAAGTGACCAGAGAGGCAGCTTCCTATACCAACATGACGAGGGACGGACAGGACCATACTAAGGATAGAAACCTCTTTGCTTTTAGAAAGCGTAGGTAGCTACCTGTTCTGACGTTGGTCCTACTGTTCTCTAGCAGACAGGCTTGTCTGCTACCATCCAGCATGCAGCTAGAAATACATTTGCTCATTCATCCTCTCGCACAGAAGGGAAGGAGGATGACAGTATCTTATCATGTACAGTATATAAAAGAAAGCGGATGTAGGTTCCGTATGAGTCTGTGTGACATGAATTACATATAAACTGTGTTTTAAAGTGTAGTAGTGTGACAGATAGTTCTTGTTTATGTGTAAAAGTAACACGTTTCACTGCTCAGTCTCCTCCCAGATTGTCAGAAACAGTAAATTTAGAAGAGGAATTTATGCCGTAAATGACAACAGATTTAAGAAATTAACATGAAAGGAATCCAACACAGACCTTTCAAGCTTCTTGATCTCCCAGTACCTACTGCAACCTACATCCTTCCTGTCCTCCAATACTAAATCGGTGATCCCTCGATGTCTTAGAACATGTCCTACCATCCGATCCCTTCTTCTAGTCAAGTTGTGCCACAAGCTCCCCTTCTCCCCAATTCTATTCAATACCTCCTCATTAGTTATGTGATCTACCAATCTAATCTTCAGCATTCTTCTGTAGCACCACATTTCGAAAGCTTCTATTCTCTTCTTGTCTAAACTATTTACCGTCTACGTTTCACTACCATACATGGCTACACTGCATACAAATACTTTCAGAAACGACTTCCTGACACTTAAATCTATACCCGATGTTAACAAATTTCTCTTCTTCAGAAACGCTTTCCTTGCCATTGCCAGTCAACATTTTATACCCTCTCTACTTCGACCATCATTAGTTATTTTGCTCCCCAAATAGCAAAACTCCTTTACAACTTTAAGTGTCTCATTTCCTAATCTAATTCCCTCAGCATCACCCGACTTAATTCGACTACATTCCATGATCCTCGTTTCGCTTTTGTTGACGTTCATCTTATACCCTCCTTTCAAGTCACTGTCCATCCCGTTCAACCGCTCTTCCAAGTCCTTTGCTGTCTCTGATAGAATTACAAAGTCATCGCGGAACCTCAAAGTTTTTATTTCTTCTCCATGAATTTTAATACCTACTCCGAACTTTTCTTTTGTTTCCTTTATTGCTTGCTCAATATACAGATTGAATAACATTGGGGAGAGGCTACAATCCTGCCTCACTCCCTTCCCAATCACTACTTCCCTTTCATGCCCCTCGACTATTACAACTGCCATCTGGTATCTGTACAAATTGTAAAAAGCCTTTCGCTCCCTGTATTTTACCCCTGCCACATTCAGAATTTGAAACAGAGTATTCCAATCAACATTGTCAAAAGCTTTCTCTAAGTCTACAAATGCTAGAAATGTAGGTTTACCTTTCCTTAATCTAGCTTCTAAGATAAGTCGTAGGGTCAGCATTACCTCACGTGTTCCAAAATTTCTGCGGAATCCAAACTGATCTTCCCCGAGGTCGGCTTCTATCAGTTTTTCCATTCGTCTGTAAAAAATTCGCCATAGTATTTTGCAGCTGTGACTTATTAAACTGATAATTTTCACATCTGCCAACATCTGCTTTCTTTGGGATTGGAATTATTATATTCTTCTTGAAGTCTGAGGGTATTTCGCCTGTATCATACATCTTGCTCACCATATGGTAGAGTTTTGTCAGGACTGGCTCTACCAAGGCCGTCAGTAGTTCTAATGGAATGTTGTCTACACCGGGGGCCTTGTTTCGACTCTGGTCTTTCAGTGCTCTGTCAAACTCTTCACGCAGTATCATATCTCCCATTTCATCTCCATCTACATCCTCTTCCATATCCGTAATATTGTCCTCAATTACATTGCCCTTTTATAGACCCTCTATATACTCCTTCCACCTTTCTGCTTTCCCTTCTTTGCTTAGAACTGGGTTGCCATTAAAGCTCTTGATATTCATGCAAGGTGTACTCCTTTCTCCAAAGGTCACTTTAATTTTCCTGTAGGCAGTATGTATCTTACCCCTGAGATAAGCGTCTAAATCCTTACATTTGTCTTCTAGCCATCCCTGCTTAGCCATTATGCATTTCCTGTCGATCTCATTTTTGAGACGTTTGTATTCCTTTTTGCCTGCTTCATTTACTGCATTTTTATATTTTCTCCTTTCATCAATTAAATTCAATGTTTCTTCTGTTACCCAAGGGTTTCTACTAGCCCTCGTCTTTTTACCTATTTGATCCTCTGCTGCCTTCCCTATTTCATCCCTAAAAGCTACCCATTCTTCTTCTACTGTATTTCTTTCCGCCATTCCTGTCAATTGTTCCCTTATGCTCTCCCTGAAACTCTGTACAACCTCTGGTTCTTTCAATTTATCCAGGTCCCGTCTCTTTAAATTTCCACCTTTTTGCAGTTTCTTCAGTTTTAATCTACAGTTCATAACCAATAGATTTTGGTCAGAGTCCACATCTGCCCCTGGAAATGTCTTACAATTTAAAACCTGGTTCCTAAATCTCTGTCTTACCATTATGTAATCTATCTTATACCTTTTAGTATCTCCAGGGTTCTTCCATGTATACAACCTTCTTTCATGATTGTTGATCCAAGTGTTAGCTATGATTAAGTTATGCTCTGCGCAAAATTCTACCATGCGGTTTCCTCTTTCATTTCTTAGCCTCAATCCATATTCACCTACTATGTTTCCTTCTCTCTCTTTTCCTACTCTTGAATTCCAGTCACCCATGACTATTAAATTTTCGTCTCCCTTTACTAGCTGAATAATTTCTTTTATCTCATCATACATTTCATCAATTTCTTCGTCATCTGCAGAGCTAGTTGGCATATAAACTTGTACTACTGTAGTAGGCGTGGGCTTCGTGTCTAATTTGGCCACAATATTGCGTTCACTATGCTGTTTGTAGTAGCTTACCCGTACTCCTATTTTTTTTTATTCATTATTAAACCTACTCCTGCATTACCCCTATTTCATTTTGTATTTATAACCCTGTATTCACCTGAGCAGAAGTCTTGTTCCTCCTGCCACCGAACTTCACTAACTCCCACTATATCTAACTTTAACATATCCGTTTCCCTTTTTAAATTTTCTGACTTATCTGCCCGATTAAGGGATCTGACATTCCACGCTCCGATCCGTAGAACGCCAGTTTTCTTTCTCCTGATAACAACGCTCTCTTGAGTAGTCCCCGTCCGGAGATCCGAATGGGGGGACTATCTTACCCCCGGAATATTTTACCCGAAAGGACGCCATCATCATTTAATCATACAGTAAAGCTGCATGCCCTCAGGAAAAATTACGGCTGTAGGTTCCCCTTGCTTTCAGCCGTTCGCAGTACCAGAACAGTAAGGCCATTTTGGTTAGTGTTACAAGGCCAGATCAGTCAATCATCCAGACTGTGGCCCCAGCAACTACTGAAAAGGCTGCTGCCCCTATTCAGGAACCACACGTTTGTCTGGCCTCTCAACAGATACCCCTCCGTTGTGGTTGCACCTACGGTATGGCTATCCGTATTGTTGAGTCACGCCATCCTCCCCACTAACGGCAGGGTCCATGGTTCATGGGGGGAGCCAACAAGAGAAATATATGCTTCTCATTCTTGAAATATGTGTTTATATTCTCTTGCTTTCAGCTGTAATCAGACGCATATTGGAAAGGATTTCTTCAAGAACAAGCTGTAGTTTATACCGTTCAGTCAGGGAGATTCGTCTGTTCTTATATTTATTTCGCGGCAATTCATGTCTCTTGGTAATTATGTAACTCATGGATGTGAAAATTTATAAAGTATTTTGTAAATTAAGTGGTAAAATAATTAAATCAAAGATTATCCTTAATATGCACGTGAGTGACTGCTTTCACTACTATGAGCGTTAGTGTCACTCCACCTGTCAAACAGTAACAACTTCATTAGCAGAGAGAGTCACGACTGTGCTAGACACAACTGTGCGACAGAAAGTGACTTACGCCTGGCAAGGATGTGCAGGATATGAAAGGATCTTGCTACAAAGCGACGGCCTATCAACAGGTCCCCTCCCTTAATTTGTTACATGTATGAAGTTTCCTCTGTATTAATTTGCAGTTCATAACCAACAGATTAAGGTGAGAGTCCACATCTTCCCCCCTCCCACCTTAGGCAATATTCTAGGATTCTAAAGATGGTTTGGAAATGTCTGCCTTATACTTACATAATCTATACAAAACCCTACAATGCCTCAAAGTTGCTTCTGCCCACGCATCCATGTTTCACGATTCTGTAACCAAATGTCAGCAAATTTTAAATCCTGCTTTGTAGAAAAGTCTGACAGCTGGTATTTTCCTACAATCATGTCTCCCATTTAATGTTCTCCTATTATTTATTTTACACTTTATTTTACAGGCCCGTCTTGGTCACACAAATTTTTACATTTCACTGTTACCTGTTTCGACTACTGTCATCTTCAGCTGTGTTACAAACAAAAGCAGTGAGTAACCATATACGTTCAGTTTGCTGACGCTATATCTATAAAAATCCTGGTGCTGCGTAAAGCGCGTTTACATGATCATCAGCCTTGTATACCAGTCATACATCCCATAAAATATTCTCATGTAGTATCAACGTCGAACTAAACATTTAGGTACATAGTAAGTGCTGGAGATGATTAGAATGCGTTCAAGTACTAATAATGTGAAGCTCCTATCGTGGCAAAATAAAACATACAATTGTGGTTCAAATGGTTCAAATGGCTCTGAGCACTATGGAACTCAACTGCTGTGGTCATAAGTCCCCTAGAACTTAGAACTACTTAAACCTAACTAACCTAAGGACATCACACACGTCCATGCCCGAGGTAGGATTCGAACCTGCGACCGTAGCGGTCGTGCGGTTCCAGACTGTAGCGCCTTTAACCGCTCGGCCACTCCGGCCGGCATACAATTGTGTTAAACCCAATATAAAAAGTGTAAGATTAAAATAACATCTATAAAGTGAAATCTTCCATTATGACAAATCAATTACCATAATTAAACAGTGACTATCAATTAAAATTTAAGAAAAAAATTATAGTCGTTGATACATCCGAAGTGGGATTTCAATGGCGGCACGTCATGGCTTCGCTGTGTGACGTTTTTGTTTTCCTGCGGCGGAACTTGCGGAGGAAGGCCCAGTCTCCTCGTCGCCGGCGGCCGCCGCTCACGACCGCCCGCCAATCCGTTGGAGCGCTCGGCGCCGCTCAAAGCAGTAGGTTCCTGAATATATCAGAATAAGCATTTAGGTTGAACTCATTCTCATCATTCAGCCGGAACTCCGGTTGGTGGTTCCTGTGTACATAAATCTCCATTTCCTTGAGTAGGGTCACTAACTGCCCTTGTGCGCCATATGCAACAATTTCATATTATTCTCTATTTCCTACCGAATGTTTTTCTGTGTCCAAATGTGTACTGAAAGCGCTCTTATTTTGGCTATACTTATGCTCTCTAAAACAAGTTTTGAAATTCCTTCGTGTCTGACCGATATAAAACTTGTCACAGTCTTGGCAGCTGATCTTATGGACACCAGATTCCAAATATCTGTTGCTGTTGGCAACTTTGTGGCGTTGCCTAGAATCAATCGTACGTTTCGTTTGAAATCCAGTATTTCGCTTTTCCTTTCTTTCTCTACAACCGAACTGCAGTCAACAACCCAATTATATTTTAGTCTCCATCGACGAACCCGTTTCTTTTATCTCATCAGACATTCTTTCAATTGCCTCATCGTCTGCGCGGCTAGCAGGCATATAAACTTGTACTGCTGTGGTGTATGTTGACTTCATGTGTATCTTGGCTACAATAATGTTCAATATATTGTGCATACTGGATTATCCACATTCCTATTTTCTTACTCTTGCATTAACCAGATAACAATGACCGTGTGAAACCTAAATCGCTCTTTTTTTCCAAGTTCTGGAGACAAGTAGATACCGGCTCACACTTTGATGTCATATGCCTTGACTTCCAGTAGGCGTTCTATACCATTTCGCACTGCCGACTACCGTACCGCATATCAGTCCAGCAGGGTGACTGGAGTGAACAGCTTTCCGTAAACAGAACACAGAATGTCATTTTCTGTGGAGAGAAATCTTGAGTCGTAAAAATAACTTCGGACGTACACAAGGGAGTGTTATAGGACCATTACATTTCACGATGTATACAAATGACTTAGTGGATAACGTCGGAACGTCGGAAGTTCCACGAGGCTTCTCTTGGATAATACTGTTGTATGTAGAGAAATTACAAAGCTAGAAAATTGCAGCGAAATGGAGGAAAGTCGCTAAGGACAGACGCTAGGTGTGAGGTGTGGCAACTGACCATCAACATCAGCAAATGTAAAGTGCTGCGCCTAAATAGGCAAAAAGACACATCTTGCATGATGACACGACTGCAGGGCTATCACTGGCAGCAGTCATTACATTAAGTTATCTGGAGCATGCGAAGGCAGCGATTAGAAGTGGGACGACCTCAAAAAACTTATCTCTGGTAAATCAGTTGCAGGACTGAGATTCATTGGAAAAATAATCAATAAATATAGTCCACCCACGAAAGGACGTAGCTTCCAAGATCCTCATTCGACCAATACTTTAATACTAACCGTCATTCCGGGATCCTAACCAGATAGGATTGACGGAGAAAATAGGAAAGATCGAAGTAAGAGCAACGCGTTTCGTTAGAGATTCATATAGTAAGCACGAGAGCATCATGGAGATGTTCAGAGATCTCCAGTGGCACAAGCTGCAAGTGAGCCATTCTTCAAATGGTACGGTGTAACGTTGTTTAAAAATTTTGTTGAAATACTTATGATAGTGCCTGAACTGGGAAAGCATACATAGTGTTGTAACTGCACCCGGTGTGCTTACTCTGCGTTATTTTTAACTAAACTTTATACGAACTGATTGGCCAATGCAACTCCCAAGACCAATAAAGAAACACACACACTGCAAAATACATTCAACCCCTTACGTACTGAACCCTCTGGCCCTATTTAAAACTGATATCCTTGGTCCCCGTGCACGTAACAAATTAATAAAATTGTATTTCTTCTAAGGCAATAACGGTGGATGCTCTGCTCTCTCATGAAGAAGAATAAAATATACTAGCTACAGGCTCAGCGGTGTGCAATGCTGGCTGTAATACTTCGAAATATACATGAAATTCTTTTGGCTAATAAATGGAAACGATTAAGATAAATTCGAAGTTAAGTTTGGATTTTCAAAAGAACTGACAAATGACAGTACATTACACAGAAAAATTACGTTCCTTTTAGTAAATGAAAACTATTTTTGCTGACGTAGCCACAAACAATGAGATCTACATAGCAAGTATTATCTAACATCAGTAAAATTCATGAAGACGAATCATCAAATTACATATACCTGAGTTAACAAATCTCAGAAACATTACAAAATGGAAATATCTAACTAGCCTACACATCAAATCTGTTTACGTACTTTCTGGGGTTACTCAACATAGAACTCAAGGTTACCAGTTATCAGCCAACTCATTAACACTAACGCGCTGACAAAAGCTAAGTAATTAAAAATTAATTCCTGTACCTTACTGCGAGAAGACTTCTGCTTCGCCGCGTTGGAATAGCCGAGCGGTCTTAGGCGCTGCAGTCATGGACTGTGCGGCTGGTCCCGGCGGAGGTTCGAGTCCTCCCTCGGGCATGGGCGTGTGTGTTTGTCCTTAGGATAATTTAGGTTAACTAGTGTGTAAGCTTAGGGATTGAAGACCTTAGCAGTTAAGTCCCATAACATTTCACACACATTTGAACATTTGAACTTCTGTTTCCACATTTCCAGTAATACATGTACTTGTAAAGTTTCTGTATAATATCAAACAAGTAATCCTTTCTTGTCACAATTAAATTTACATTTCATCAGAAACACTCATCATTTTAACTAACTTTTTTACGAGCTGTGTAACACAAAATATAGGTATGACAAAACTCCTACATTATATTCAAGCACTTGAGGCTTTACAGAGCACACCACATAAACTGCCTGCTGCGTCCTCTTTCGCTCACAGACAGATACATACTCACTATTGTGCGCCAAGCGCTCTCTCACTCGAACACTACAATCTCAGACCAGCAGCAGTTCTTTGGCTCTGCAGTCGTGCGAAGTCAGCGATCCGCTTTCTAGAGCCCATCAGAGACATTCATAATTTACGACACAGTAGTTTCATTCCACTTTGCGTTAGTATCAATATTCGGATGGCACATGTGATTGTACCCCAGTAGACTTCTTTCAACGGTTCAGCGCTAAGTCTCTGAGAGCGTTAAGTTCCTAGAACAGTAAACCAGTGTATTGCTTCCTCCTACCTATATCCAACGGAAAGACTACAAAGGTAAAATTGGAGAGATTCGGGCGTTAACAGCATTCTTCCAGCGAAATTATCGCAACTGGACCAGAAAAAGCGCGATATGAGAGTGGAACACGAAGAATCCTCTGCCATACACTGAAAGGTGGCCTGCAGAGCGTAGACGTAGATTTGATTTTATGATGGCAAACCTGTACCAACCCGACCAGAAGTCTTGTTGTTCTTGCCATCACATTTCAAAGTATCTATTTCTAATTGATAATTAATTGTACCCTCAGCTGCCGACAGCTCAAAATGTCGGTCCCGACTGGGACTCGAACACGGGAACTCCTGCTTACATGGTAGACCCTCTATCCATCTGAGCCACCGATGACACAGATGAACAGCGGGACTGCAGGGACTTATTCCTTGCACATGCAGAGGGTTAGCTGCCCTCCGTGGGGAAAAAAAACAAAAAAACAAAAAAAAATCTGAGTTAATCTAATCGATCAACAACGAACTTAAGCGGGTGTCTTACTACGTCCGCTCCGAGCAGATGCAGCGAATGAAAGCAAACAAAACGAGATTTTTTAAAAAAGATGGATAGATCGTCTGCAATGCAAGCTGGAGATCCAGGGTTCGAGTCCCAGTCGGGGCACACATTTTCAGCTGTCTCCATCGAGGTATGTCAACACCTGTCGGCAGCTGAGGGTTCAATAAATTATCATTTATTCTAGAGGAGCTGCACGGTCATCAATTGTATCTGTTCTTTCGAGAACAGCTACAATCTTCATATATGTATCTACCTCTATTTTTACATTATCTTACGCACCCGACTGAGGGATTGTTCACACGAGTTGAATATCTGCGGAACGTCAGGAGCGCACCAACCGAACGCACTGCTATGGCGCACGGTGTTGAGGCATGCATTCACAAGGGGCCAAACGTCTATGGTTCTGGATGCTCCGCATCGCATCATCTACAGCAAGACAGAAATCGTCCGGCGGCAGCTGCCCGGCTGTGGGCCACGAGAGTCTATAGGGCAGTACACACGGGCGGTACAGCTGGTGTGCGAAGAAGAGCCAGCTGAAAACAGGCAGGCAGTGCTGGCCGCTGAGCAGAGTGGCTAGTTGAAAGCACACCGTGTTGCGTGCTGTCAGAAAGTAGTAATAGACGGAAAGCCATCGAGTAAAACAAAAGTAATATCCCGCATCCCCAAGGAAGTGTTATAGACCATCTATTGTTCCTGATCTACATTAACGACATAGGAGACAATCTGAGTAGCGCTCTTAGATGTTTTCAGGTGATCCCTTCTATTAACCTCTTGCAAAGTCATCAGATGACCAAAACGAATTGCAAAATGACTTATATAAGATATGCGTATGGTGCGACAAGTGGCAATTGAGCCTGAATAAAGAATAATGTGAAGTTATTCACGTGAGTACTGAAAGAAATCCCCTAAATTCTGATTACGCGATAAGTCACACAAACCTGAAGGCTGTAAATTCAAATAAATACTTAGAGATTACAATTACAAATAACCTAAATTGGAATGATCACATAGATAATATTGTGGGTAGAGCAAACCAAAGACTGCGATTCAGTTGCATGGGGGCTTAATTAAATAAAATGAATGCACATTCTTTTTAATTTTGGTCGATGTTTGTACGATTACTACGAAGTCTCGTAAACGGTGGGCCCTGACTAGTTTTAGTACGCAATCTGACTGCATAGAATAACAACAAAGAATAAAAGAAAATTTCCGTTAACACAATTAATTAATTAAGTCCCCAGCAACTATAAAACGTACGAAACCAAAGCACAAGTGTAACTGTTCTGTGTGTGGAAGTATGATCCAACGTACACATCTGGCACGGTTCTTCTTCAATAAGACAAGAAATTTTAAATACCATTTATACTGAAGTAATAAAAAAAAATAGAAATACTATAATTGCGCAAGAAAACCAGAATTACACTCTAATACAAGAACACAAGCCAGATGCTTGGTTGACTGAACCTGTAATGACGCATTATTTAAGACATTGAAATAATAAAAAGAAAAAGGAATTTTTTTTACCTTCATATATATTGACGAAAAGCACTCTGATCATTACAATATCTCCATTCGAACAACATCTGCTGTCTAGCCCATCAAACAGTTTCATAAAACATGGAACAAGCACTCCATACTACAACATCTAAACACCGACTCACTACTACCACATCTCGACAAGAACTCTCCACTACCACATCTCAACAAGCACTGCCAGTGGAGGCGGCTGAATAATACTCTTTGGCGCTATCTCTGGCGCTGTGGCTCAGTGTAGCCACCTTTCACAGTGCCATAACACTTAGAAGGTGCAACAGGTCTCAGAAATAGACTGCTTACACCACGCTTGTCCGCCCTATTCTGGAGTATTGCTGTGCGGTGTGGGAACCGCATCAGGTGGGACTGACGGATTACATCGAAAAAGTTTGAAGAATGGCAGCTCTTTTAGTATTGTCGTGAAATAAGGGAGATTGTCGCACAAAAAATGATACGTGAAATTGAGCGGTAATCATTAAAACAAAAGCGTTTTTCATTGCGATGGGATCTTCTCATGAAATTTCAATCAACTGTTTTCTCTTTCGATTGCGAAAACATTCTGTTGGCACCCACCTACATAGGGAAAATGGTCATCACGATAAAATAAGAGAAATCTGGACTCGCGCAGTGCTCGTTTTTCCCGCGCCGTTCGAGAGTGGAACGGTAGAGAGAGACAGGCTGAAGACGGTTCATACCAGGTACCACGTAGATGTAAACGTAGGTGTAGGTACTCCGCTGCGCATGTGTCACGACCAGTGTGTCCGTTAGCCACAGAACAAGTCTACACGGCGATTCTAATAAAGGAGGAAGAAGAGAGCCCTTGTGTTTTGCCGGCCCCTGTGGCCAGGCGGTTCTAGGCGCTTCGGTCTGGAACCGCGTGACCGCTACGGTCGCAGGTTCGAATCCTGCCTCGGGCATGGATGTGTGTGATGTCCTTAGGTTAGTTGGGTTTAAGTAGTTCTAAGTTCTAGGGGACTGATGACCACAGATGTTAAGTCCCATAGTGCTCAGAGCCCCTTGTGTTTGGGACACAAGGACGGAGAAACACAAGGACAGAAACAAAAATGGTTCAAATGGCTCTGAGCACTATGGGACTTAACATCTATGGTCATCAGTCCCCTAGAACTTAGAACTACTTAAACCTAACTTACCTAAGGACAGCACACAACACCCAGTCATCACGAGGCAGAGAAAATCCCTGACTCTGCCGGGAATCGAACCCGGGAACCCGGGCGTGGGAAGCGAGAACGCTACCGCACGACCACGAGCTGCGGACGACAGAAACAAGAAACAGCATGGCATGACATCTGCCCTGAATTATTTCGTGAATTTGCAGAGCGTCCAAGTAGACAAATAAATTATTTGCAAACGTTTTCCTTTTCACATCTTCATTATTATAATAATACTATATGTTAAAGGATCAGCCGGAATTGCAACAGAATTAGCGATTAAGATTTCCCAAACTCACTACGAATTCTTATTCAGAGATTCGTCAACAGTGATACATTTAGTGAAACTCCTACATTTCTCTTACCGTTGACATGTTACATATTGCTACTTCCGACACAACCTAGCAGAAACCTTAATTCGATTTCAGTTATTATGAAATCCAACAACTAGCTTTTTTTTTTAAGTAATGTGTGGAATCTTATGGGACTTAACTGCTAAGGTCATCAGTGCCTAAGCTTACACACTATTTAACCTAAATTATCATAAGGACAAACACACACCCATACCCGAGGGAGGACTCGAACCTCCCTCGGGACCAGCCGCACAGCCCATGACTGCAGCGCCTGAGACCGCGCAGCCAATCCCGCGCGGCTTTTTGAAGTAAAGGAGCAACTAAGACGAAGGCAGACCAAATATTTACAAAAATTCGCAGTGATGTAATTTATGAGGTATTCCCGGCGTGATTGATCGGTGGTTATATGTAGAGGAACATGTCGAATATACCTACTGTTGTTTGATATAAAAATAAATACGTGAATTGTTAATCATTTTATTGTAAATTTGTGCAGTAGCTGCAATGAATGACCGATTAGAGTGAAACATCGGTGATAGCGTACATTGTGATTTACAAGATGTGGCAAAGAATAATTGTTCCAATGTTCGTTTCGAGAAGGACTGTCAATTATGGTATCGATTTTCGTGCATCATAGCAGTTAAGCCACAAGATCGTCTTGTAGAGTGATATATCACTATTAAAAAAAAAAAAAGTTTCTGTAAGCATTTCTATGAAATGCATTTCTGGAAAGTGTGAGACAGTCAGCAGTATCAGATTAGTTTGTTTTATTTTTGAGATGAATTTTCAGTTACAGGTACCGAAAGTAACAAGCAACATAGAACAGTCAAATTGCCAAAATGGTGCTTGTAGAGGGACATGCTTGTAGCAGCTCTTGTCTTGCCAAGGCACTTTACCACCCTCTTTTACAAAATGATTTGTCATTACACCTCTGATTCTTGTTGCTAACACATTTCTTTTTCTTTCATCCAAGTTTTTGGCCGACTCAGATTCTTTCACAGTAGTTTGTCAATCTCACTCTCACATACGTAATCATGAAGAATACAAAATGCTTTAATTATATCAAAAGCAGAACCCAGCTTCACATTCATTAATCAATGGAACGCATGTAATTTGTCCTACAATATGTCAAAGCAGCTTATAAACTACCTTCGAATACGTAGCAACCGATATCTGAAAATTCTTTTTACATGCTACAATTTATCCTCTTATGGTCGTGCTCTGAGGGTCCAAATACTTCGTCACCTACAATTGCATATGGCATAATTATATCATTGGCATTTGGTAAGCCAAGGTAGGCATATATAATGTTGGATGATTGTATTTGATTGCAACTACTCCCAGAGGTCCTTGTGAGCTGTAATTATCGTAAGGGAGTGAAAGAGGGCAGATATTCTAACGCGTTAATGCGGAACTGATTTATCCTGGAAGAACGTTATTTTCAATTTTAGCAACTAGGTGCACATCTAGCAATGTGTTTCCATAGGTAGTGGATTGGGAAGGGGACGTGGGCTGAAAAGGTCAAGCAAATTAGAAAGGCATAATGTTGATTTTATTATTAACTATCGCAAACACAATTCTTCGAATATGAGCTCTCGAGACGTCGGCGATATGCTGTAAAGCGCCAGATTTGTATCTGGTACCCAAAATAGGAACTAACGTTTTTCCAGCGTTAGGCATTAACGCATTAGCGTATATACCAACTTTCGCTGCCATACAACAATTACGGACCACACTGGACCTCCATGAGTAGCTACACTATAATTATAACCATTGAAGGAAGTCCTGATAATTGTGAAACAGTGACCCACTCGTCCTTGGCTTGTATATCATCGACAGCCCATCGACTGCTTCGGAATCCATTTGCCCAATTATTCCACTCCTCATCTGTCGGCTGAGGCAGTCACTTGTCAAGCAGCTAGCCCCAAATCCCACAGTACATAGTTCTCACTATGTCACTACCTGTTGACTTGTAAATTATGTATGTACAGTGCAGATAACGCAACGTTAGGGACAGCTAAAGGAAATATACAAAGAAGGTGAGGACGTAGGGCTCAGAAGCAGTAAAAATTGAAATATGTGTCTGCTGGGGTTTTGGTCACAGTTTTAGAAACAAGTCCACAAATCTACAGGAAGAAGAAAACCAGCACTAGCAACACCCTTTGCTATTATCCCCGGCAGAAGGCAATCCTGCGACATCAGATGGTGCTTTAACATCGAAGCACACATCAATGGGCTCAGTAGTTCACAAAACAAAATAATGGTGAGAAGTGTGAAACCTAGTCTTAACGTTAAATTACGAAAATTTCTGGAAAATACTTCAAATCCTTTTTCGTCCCCTGAGGGCAAAGACACATCTGTTTTCATTTCCTTGTCACCCACTTTGCGTGATTTTGAAATGGATCAAGAATTGGAGCGCATCTGAAACGCTAAATTGCAACCGTTTCACAGTCTTTAATCTAGCGTGTCAGGCGCCTGTACAACATATATCACTGCTTGCAGTTAACCCAGGCCACTTCCAAACGTTACTTACACTGATGAGCTTAAATATAATGAGCACTGCGTAGCGCGACATTGTATGCTTGAAACTTCTCCTTTTGAATGTAAAGAATGACTGTGCTGGTAAAACTTCTACGTTACTAGATTTTCAAACTCCAGAGTGAAACTGAACGTACTGAGACTATTTTCTCTTTACTTATTCTCAACATTTCTACACAGACGCACAATATTTTAGGGCAACGCAATCTGACATTCGATAATATCTACAAGAGAATAGCCCTGACTAACAATAACCTGTACCCTTCATGAATCACTTACCTCACAAAAATCGTCGTTACTCCAACTACTGCAATACAGCGAGCGCCAGTAACGCCAGCTAAATAAAAGATTCTAACTACTGAAGGCACTAACTACTGATAGGAATAGTTAGCATATGATAGAGACTAAACAATGTATTTACCTTAATAGTGTTGAAAAGTCATAATATAAATATACACTCCTGGAAATGGAAAAAAGAACACATTGACACCGGTGTGTCAGACCCACCATACTTGCTCCGGACACTGCGAGAGGGCTGTACAAGCAATGATCACACGCACGGCACAGCGGACACACCAGGAACCGTGGTGTTGGCTGTCGAATGGCGCTAGCTGCGCAGCATTTGTGCACCGCCGCCGTCAGTGGCAGCCAGTTTGCCGTGGCATACGGAGCTCCATCGCAGTCTTTAACACTGGTAGCATGCCGCGACAGCGTGGACGTGAACCGTATGTGCAGTTGACGGACTTTGAGCGAGGGCGTATAGTGGGCATGCGGGAGGCCGGGTGGACGTACCGCCGAATTGCTCAACACGTGGGGCGTGAGGTCTCCACAGTACATCGATGTTGTCGCCAGTGGTCGGCGGAAGGTGCACGTGCCCGTCGACCTGGGACCGGACCGCAGCGACGCACGGATGCACGCCAAGACCGTAGGATCCTACGCAGTGCCGTAGGGGACCGCACCGCCACTTCCCAGCAAATTAGGGACACTGTTGCTCCTGGGGTATCGGCGAGGACCATTCGCAACCGTCTCCATGAAGCTGGGCTACGGTCCCGCACACCGTTGGCCGTCTTCCGCTCACGCCCAAACATCGTGCAGCCCGCCTCCAGTGGTGTCGCGACAGGCGTGAATGGAGGGACGAATGGAGACGTGTCGCCTTCAGCGATGAGAGTCGCTTCTGCCTTGGTGCCAATGATGGTCGTATGCGTGTTTGGCGCCGCGCAGGTGAGCGCCACAATCAGGACTGCATACGACCGAGGCACATAGGGCCAACACCCGGCATCATGGTGTGGGGAGCGATCTCCTACACTGGCCGTACACCACTGGTGATCGTCGAGGGGACACTGAATAGTGCACGGTACATCCAAACCGTCATCGAACCCATCGTTCTACCATTCCTAGACCGGCAAGGGAACTTGCTGTTCCAACAGGACAATGCACGTCCGCATGTATCCCGTGCCACCCAACGTGCTCTAGAAGGTGTAAGTCAACTACCCTGGCCAGCAAGATCTCCGGATCTGTCCCCCATTGAGCATGTTTGGGACTGGATGAAGCGTCGTCTCACGCGGTCTGCGCGTCCAGCACGAACGCTGGTCCAACTGAGGCGCCAGGTGGAAATGGCTTGGCAAGCCGTTCCACAGGACTACATCCAGCATCTCTACGATCGTCTCCATGGGAGAATAGCAGCCTGCATTGCTGCGAAAGGTGGATATACACTGTACTAGTGCCGACATTGTGCATGCTCTGTTGCCTGTGTCTATGTGCCTGTGGTTCTGTCAGTGTGATCATGTGATGTATATGACCCCAGGAATGTGTCAATAAAGTTTCCCCTTCTTTCCCCTTCCTGGGACAATGAATTCACGGTGTTCTTATTTCAATTTCCAGGAGTGTATAAATTCGTGCCATCCAGTTTAACAAATTTCGTTTCTCTGACGGACAAACGTCCAGATCGTCCGCTCATGTTAACATCTCAGAACTCTATCATCTCTCTCCCCACATCCACCACTGTTGGCGGCTCACCTCAAACTGCCCAACGCTACGGGCTGTTCACATCCTACTACCCAACACTACACTGGCGAAAAACTTGCAACAACGAGTCCAACCAGCCACAGACTGCACAGAGTGCAGTCAGCGATTTTAATTCAGAGCGCTACATGGCGTTGCCAACATACAAACCTAAACAGCCTAATTACATGCTGTTTGGTGGCGGTGAGGGCAGGTGACGCGCTAAGACAGGTACGTATGTGGGCGTAGCAGAGACGAATGAGGAATCATTCTAGCGCCGGTAAGTGGCGCAAATGCGGAAATCCGCTGACTTAAGTAACTCTAACGAAAGCCAGAGTGTTTGGCCCAGTGTATGGAGGTGAACATCTCGAAAACGGCAAGTTGCTCAGCTGATCGTGTGCTACTGTCTTGAGCATCTATGAAGAATGCTGAAACTACGAGTAGGGGACACGAATTTGGGCGTCCATACATCATCACAAAACACAGGGATCGGAGGTTTGCCCGCTCTCTAAAACAGGATAGACGGCGATCTATGCCTGATCTGGAGACAGAGTACAGCGCTGGAGCAGGCACAGGTGTTTTAGAGCAGTTCGTTCAGCGCACAGTGTTGAACACGCTGTTTCGCAGAAGAGGACCCAGACGTATTTTCATGTTGACCCAACGACGTCGTAAATTATGGTTGCAGTGAGCACGGAATCATCGGAATTGGACCGCGAATCAATGGAATCGTGTCGCCTCGTCTGATGAATCCCGTTTATTGTTAAGCCAGGTCGATCATCGTTTCCAGATACGCAATCACCCAGGCTGCTCGAAATATGCAGCTCTCCACGGACACAGACTGGTGAAGGCAGTATTATGTTATGCGGGCATTCACCTGGGCTTCTATGAGACATGCGGTAGGAATGAAGGCACTATGACAGCTGTGGACTACCTGAAAATTGTTATGGACCATGTGTAATCCCTTATGTTTTATGTCTCCCCCAACAGCGATGGCAACTTCTAGCAGGATAACTGTGCATGTCACGAGGCCAGGATCGTGCTGCAGTGGTTTGAGGAGCGTGATAGTGAACTCACGTTGATGTCTTGGCCATCAGATTCGGCTTACCTGAATGCGACGAAACCCAACTGCGTTACTGTCGTGCGCCAGCTCCGCGCCCGCGTAAATTGCGGGAAGTGTGTGGCCTGTACGTAGGCATCTGATACCACAAACTCCTATAAACGTATCATGTCCTTGTCAGAATATCTGCAGAAATATGTTCCAGAGGTGGACCAACACGCTTTTAAGTCAGTGGTCATAATATTTTGGGTCATCAGTGCGCATCAGAAAATAGCTCCTCAGTTACCACAGGCGCAATCTCAACAGTGTTAGCCTGAAAAAAACTGTCTTGTCTGTAGAACAAAGGCCTTCGGTTTCATAAACGAGTGCTGATTCTGAGCTAACCATATTTTCACAAAAGTGAACTAAGGAGTGATCATTTCATTCTATTTCTGCATTTTCATTCTGTAAATTTCATTAAAAAGTCATTGGTATGTCTTACCTTCAAAATAGATAGTGTTACATGCAACGTTTCATTCAAAATTAGCAAAAAAAAATGGGAATTCAGCTTGTTCAACTGATGGACTTACCATTTTTTTTTAAATTTAACGTAAAAATGTAATTAAAAACAGTTGAAACGTTCCCTTAGAACAATTATACATGACTGTGCTTAAACTGACACACAATATTTTTTAGCGCAACGCAATCTGACTTTCAAAAATCCCTACAAAAGAATGGCTCTGACTAACATTAACCTATACCTTTCACAAATCACTTACCTCACCAAAAATCTTCGTTACTCGAACTACTGCAAAACAGCGAGCGCCACTACTGCCAGCTAAATAAAAGATTCAAACTACGGAAGGCACTAACTACTGATAGGCATAGTTAGCAAATGAAAGATTTTAGTAGAGAACAAACAATGTATTTACCTTAATAGTGTTGAAAAATCATAATATACATAACAGATCATGACATCCAGTCTTAAAAATTTCCAAACTCCGCCATTTCTCTCCCCACATCCACCACTGCTGGCGGCTCACCTCCAACTGCGCAACGCTACGCGCTGTTCACATCCAGCTGCCGCTGCCCAACACTACAATGGCAGACAACAATGCAAACTAGCCACAGACTGCACACAGCACAGCCAGTGATTTTCATACAGAGCGCTACGTAACGTTGCCAATAAGAAAACATAAACAGCCTACTTACACAGTAACCGATATTACTGAGTTACTATATTTTCAGCTGAGATTACTATATGGGCTGAGAATACTCATATAATAAAATTCACCTGAAGATTTTTGCCAATATATCGACCTAAAGCATAAATAGTCTGATGTTCGCATCTTGCTTATGTAATGTCTTTCTAAGCATGTGACGTAATTCATCGAAGCTTGCGAAAAATGTTCTGAAGTAGTTGAAAAAAGTCGATCGATCCTCTCATAGTTCGTCAACAAAACGTGAAAAGCTGCTTGCAGTGACCGACTACACACTACTGGATGCATATAATATTTTCGGTGTATTTTTATCTATTACAAAACTTTGTACCGTATTTACACCACTACTACATAGTCTCGAGCATTCATCGTGGCTACCAGCTGGAAAAAGAAGAAGAGAAAAAAAAAAGAAATTCAGTGTACTTTCGTGGTCTGCTCATGGTTACATAGCGATCATCTTCATTATAAGAAAATTACTATGAAATGAATACCCTTAGCTGCATATAGGCGTTGATATAAGTCAACGGGGACAGTTGAAAATGTGTGCCCCGACCGGGACCAGAACCCGGGATCTCCTGCTTACATGGCAGATGCTCGATCCATCTTTTTTCTTTTTTTTTTTTAACTCATTTTGTTCGCTTTCGTTCGTTGCATCTGCTCGGGGCGGACGTCGTAAGACATCCGTTTAAGTTCGTTGATGATCGATTAAATCAGTTTTTTTTTTAATTACAGAGGGCACGTAGTCCATCTGAGCCACCGAGGACACAGAGGATAGGGCGACTGCAGGGACTTTTCTCAGGCACGCCTCCCGTGAGACCCACATTCGCAACTTATTGTCCGGCACTATATTCATAATGCCCCTGCCCATCATACTCATTACTCGCGGCTTTACCGCCGATTCCCGTAAGAGTTCGGGCACTGTTTGTGCATCCACACAGAAGGAGATGGTCAAATGGCCGGTGAGCCTTAGCTGTATATATATGAAGATGGGATCTGTTCTTTCAGACATGTCCGAAAGAACAGATACCATCTTCATATATATTCACTATAAGAATATTTATTTCTCGCTTGACTAAAATTGCTGTATCCAAGGGCGTTGCCTGCAACCACGGCTACTCCAATTACAGACGTGGTCGACAATTGGCCTGACCTCCAGACCCAGAGGTGACGCTCCCTTGGCTGTAGACATGGCGGTAATAGCTGAAACAACCGATTTTTGGTTTCATCGTTTTTTTTTCTACTCCAGTTTAACCTGGTAGTTAAAACCGCTTAAGATAACCGTTTTATGAAATAATCGATTTTCCTTTTCTTTTCTTTTATTCCTATTTTTTGGATAATGGATTGAAAAATTTTCTCTCTCTCGTTTTCAAGATACATAGAATCAAAATATTAAATTAAATAGGGAAATAAAAGAACATTTATCCCCACCGTTCACCGCTTTTCCTGATAAAGATTGAATACTAAAAAAGGGACCCGTAGTATCCTATTGTTTCTTACTTTTGAAATTGTGCTCAATATCACGTTATAATCGAGGATCATACCACTACTTGGGAATTACAAATATTCAATGTTAAGGAAAGAGAACTGAGGTTGAAGAAATTTGTTTTCTGTGTTACTTTGACCGTTTTGAAGGGCTACAAGCAGATAAAAGCATATTATATAGATATATACAGAAGATCAGCTACTTTCTATTTTTGTTACGTAATGCGAATGAATTTTTCTTACGTTTTTAGTTTATTACTGTTACCACAATTTCCTTCCTCATTTATTATTTCGTAGAAATGGCTGACAGGTCTTTAATCTTTTGAAGCAAATGAACTCCTGTATTACATTCCTACGTCACTTTGTAAAAATATTTCACGACTATGGTTGGTGTCATTCTCCAATTCAACGAATGATAACAACAGCGAGAGGTTGCCGTATAGACCGGGTGGGGGCGAGTCTTTGACACAGCACGTACACGCGTACCTTAAGTCATGATAGACGGCAACATGGACTATATTGTCTCAGCAATATTGTACCAAACCTTATGCGATGTGTTTGTTGCTCGTTTGTGCCAGCATTGTCATTAAAATCACACTGATCACTTTTCCAATTTTCTACAATAAAGGAGTATTTCAAACTAATTCTTATTTTATCAGTTGAAATAGCTCCTTTTTAAAAAAAAATGTTTATATAAAAACGAAACATTTTGGCATTCCCACTACGGCTAATTGATATTTCAGTTTTTTAGTTGGTTATTAGTAAAAAAAATAAAAAACAACTGTTATAACCGAGACCAAACAAATACCGAAGAATACTGATTATTCCGAACAAATTTACCAGATCGGTTTTATATCATCCGTACTTGCCGGACCCGTTCGTCAACTGTACAACGGATACGGCCTATCAACCATAACAAGCTGGACTGTATTCAAAGCACGCCGAACTGTGTAGAACTCCAGCTGGCACCGCGGCAATATGCAGCGCCATTTTCGCCACGCAAGGTGGCAGCATCGAAACCAGCTGCGAACGTACGCCTGCTATCAGTATCACAATCAGGAGCTCTGCTTCACCTCAGCGAATCACGTGCTATCGAAGCGTGAAACAGATATTAGCCCGTTGGGCGCGCATTAAGGACGGTACTCAGGTGCTGTCTGCCTGTTCAGTTCACTGAGCTATCGCAAGCAGTTCCGCCATAGAGCACCGTCCACCATCTAAAACTCACAGTTCCAGTAGCCGTCCAATCAGGAAGGGACCTCATCACATCCACTACGAGCAGTCAGACATCGGTCAGGGAACTTCGCCTCCTGCGACGTGGCCTGTCGTAGGACCGATGCTACAAGACTGGTATTCTCATATCGAACTTAGTGTATCAGTTGTGTTCAGTGGTTGCCGTTAGCAACAGTTATTGTGTCTGCTACCACGTAGGACATAGGAAAAACGAAAAGTTTATTTTTTCTTCTGTGTACTGAATTCCTGTTATCATTTGGTCGCATGTCAAATAGTTATCAGGCTTGATTTCTTCTCTTTTAACCCGTTAGTGGTCATTGTCTCTTTTTTGGGACGCGTATATTTTACTTATTTCTACATAAGCAATGGAGCTTTTAGCCTTCATTGTTGCACCTGTAACTACTATAATGCCTGTAAATGTAAAATAAATAACTTTTTTCTAAATACTTCCCGTCACGAAAATTATAAACTTGCCGATATTTTGTTCTCGCACTTGGCAGCACTGTATGTTTGCTGGTAGTTCCTGGACGACAATGAGCTGTGATTTAGTTGTGTGGGCGTGTTTGTTGTGAACATATGGCTGTCCGTGTAAGATAAAGTATACTTCAGATTTTTTCAAGTAAGCGCAATATCGATATATTTTATGCGTCCCAATAATGGGACAATGGCATGTTACACTCTTATTTATTGTTGATGTGCCCTATTCTTGTATACATGTATTACACAAAGAAGAATTGCATTTTACGTTCTTTATATCTTTTCTCATATTCTATTCGAATTTTACGATATCAACAGGATAAAAACATGCCGCGTGAAGAAATTCTAGCAGAACTAGAGAACCATCAAGAGAGTGGCGATAAAGATGATGACGTAGAATTGGCGATTATTCCACCCGATGCAGATGTAATAACAGATGAAGAAGACATTGACGAAAATGTACTGAACAATGAGTCTGTTGTACAAGATGTAGCAAGTACTTTAGAGCTCATAACCAGCCGAGATGGAGCTAATACTACAGTTGTGCCTCCAGAAGCCAAAAGAAGGAAAGCGTTAGGAGATGGAGCAGAAAGTGGTACGTTATCTACAAAAAAATATAAATGTAAGTGGTATAAATGTCAACCAATGTACACAAACACTATTGAACCAGGGAAGAGCAACGAACAATATGTTGCGGAATGTCTATCAAATAAGACAGTGCCCCAGGTGCTTGAGGATTTTTTTTCTGAGAAAGTAATGGATACTATGATTGAACAAAGCGAAATCTATGCTTTCCAACATAACAAAACAAATGTTCTGCTAACCAAAGAAGAACTAAAGTCATTTATTGGCATACTACTTCTGAGTGGTTATCATAAACTTCGCCATGAGAATGTGTACTGGGAACAGGCTCCTGATGTCGGTGTTCCTTTAGTCTTCAACTCCATGTCAAGAAATAGGTTTCGGGAAATAAAGAGATTCATTCATCTCAATGACAACTCCAGAATAGAAACGACAAGATGTACAAATTGAGGTTGTAATTTGAAAAGCTGAAAAAGGAATTTGGTACATTTGGCGTATTTCATTCAGAACTCTCAATTGATGAAATGATGGTACGTTATTATGGCAAACATTCAGCTAAAATGTTTCTGAGGGGAAAGCTCATCAAATCTGGATATAAAATTTGGTGTCTTACAAGTTCCAATGGCTTTCATTATAATTTTTCGCCATACTGTGGCAAGACTGACAACAAACAGGAGCCTTTAGGTGCAAGGGTAATAAATGAACTAACCAGCATGATTCCAGAATCAGAGTATCCGAATTATAAGCTCTTCTTTGACAACTTTTTCACCAGAGTTGACGCACTGATCACACTCGGAAAGAGTAAAATGAAAGCTACAGGAATAATAAGAGATATCCGAACTAATGCATGTCCTTCGATTGACTCGAAAAGAATGGCAAAAGGAAAGGAACGAGGATTCGATGACTACATGTTTCACAAAGAGGACGGAGTTCTGGTTGTGAAATGGAGTGACAACAAACCAGTATGTGTAGCGACAAATTACAGTACTATTACTCCTCTGAGTTCTACTAAAAGATACTCACGGGCAAGGAAAAAGGAAATATCTGTTACAATGCCACATCTCATAGAAGAATACAATGCCCATATGGGTGGCGTAGATCTACTGCACAAGCAGATATCACTTTATAGGACGAGGATAAGGTCAAAGAAATGGTGGTGTCCATTATTCACACAGATGATAGATATCTGCGTAGTAAACACATGACGTGCATACCAAACTGCTAACTCTAATGAAAAGCTCTCACTTTTGGATTTCCGATGGAGGATAGTGATGTTTTACCTATGAAAGAAAACAGGATCAGTACCAAAACGCAGAGGACCGCAAGGAAACAAATTGATGGGAGGACGGGTGAGCACAGATGCACGATTAGATCCAGGAAATCATTTCATTGTGCCAAGTAAAGCACAGAAGAGATGTGCTTACTGCAAGAAAAAAACAACCAAAACTTGTGATAGGTGCAATGTTGGTGTACACGACAAGTGTTTTGCTTCATTTCATACTGAATAGACATTCAATAATATTAAAACGTTCTTTACTTATTGTTTCTGTAGTTTCTTACAATATTATGCATGGAGAATAAGGTTGTGAATTTGGATAGCGCGTTTGGCCAATGTCCCAAAAATGAGACGGTCTGTAGTTTTTGTTGTCATAAACTGAAAATTTTCAAAACAACTTTTTATTCAATTGATCACTCAATGTAAATTATTTTGCATAAAAGTTTGCAAAAAATTATCCGATAGAGTTTTGGCCAGTAATGGGTTAAGAAAATTTCTTGAATAAAGGAGTGCAGACATGAAAAATCATACACTGAAAAGCTAAGTCTGCCCCTGGATCTACAAATTTCTATCTCTAGTTTTAATATGAAATAACGCTTAATACAATGTTAATTTAAAATGTGATTATAAATGGCTTCATTAACCACACGTGAAAGAGAAACACCATCAACAACTCAACATAGCTGGTCGCCACAACCTCTAAAATTGTATGTCGTAGCCTATCACGACCAAACGTCAATACATATCACTTATTTATTCAGGATTGGAAATATTTACGACTGTCCTAGTCTTAAAAACAATTTCGATATGTTAGTTCCACTACACTGGTATGCAACGTTACATGATCTAAAATGTACCAAACGTATACTGGCCAGCGACAACATTTTTTTAACTAACTTTTCATAGTATGCTCTTTGTGTTACTTCATTTGGAAGTATCAAAAGTACTGTCAGCAATAGTTGAAAGGAAACTAGTTCATTATGAAGCTGTGCTATCTGTCTATAAGATGCGTAGAAATCAGTGGTTGTTTATTGAATAGCTTCCTCACTATCGAATGAGAAAGATGGCATAGTGTAGAACACACGTGAATTATAAACAGTGGTTTTAATTTTTTTACACGAAAAGTAAAAGTTTTAATGGGAAACTAGCTACATAAAAAGGATGAAGCTTCGCTTTTCTTACATAACACAGTTTTTTTGGGGGCACAAC
Source organism: Schistocerca nitens (assembly GCF_023898315.1). Lineage (NCBI taxonomy): Eukaryota > Metazoa > Arthropoda > Insecta > Orthoptera > Acrididae > Schistocerca > Schistocerca nitens. Next base: position 120,665,875 of record NC_064622.1, on the reverse strand, counting down.
AGATGGCTCGATATTTGGAGATCCCAACTGGGAACTATTTTAACTGCGGATTTTTTATCTCCCAATATACCATTATGATAAATCCAGAGCTTCGCATCACCGAAAAATACATGGTGTTCGGGAATTCCCGTTACACAATTCTAAAATTGACCGACATGTTCCTTGCGTCCGCCCCCGGTAGCTGAGTGGTCAGCACGGCGGAATGCCACGCCTAGGGGCCCGTGTTCGATTCCCGGTTGGGGCAGGAGATTTTCTCCGCTTAGGGACTAGGTGTTGTGTTGTCCTAATCATCATTCCATCCCCATGTCCGACGCGCAAGTCGCCAAATGTGGCGTCGAATGCAGTAAGTACTTGCTCTCGGCGGCCATACTTCCTCGGATGGAGGACTCTCGGCCCACAATGCCGGACGCTCATTTCACTTCTGTGGCGTCGATGCTTACGATGCCACAACGTAGGTGCACGATCTCGTAAGTTGGCACTACGAGAGAAGACTAACTACGCCGACCACAGTGCCCTCTGGCTGACGTCCTTGAGCTCAGGGAGTGCCGTCTCTATTTCGGCCCCCATATTCATCGAGAGCAGACGGCCTGGAAATATCGCTTCTACTACCGAGTGGGCTAGCTTGCTATTGAGACTTTGTAACAGTTACGTTCAGTTAAAGTTTGGACAGGAACGAGTATTTGTTAGTTTTTAGATTATACAGAACAGTCATCCTAACTTCACAGGATTAGACATGGACTACGGCTTCAAACCTACGTCCTCATCCTAGCCATTAAGTTATGTATGCATTTGATATTTACTTGTGTTTTTTACTCTATTAAAAGTGTTAAAATTTCTGGAGTACAGAAGTACTTCACCTCTCCTGCTCCTACTCGCTTCCTTCACTCTCGGCCTGTACTACAGAAGCAGTTTACAGTAGCAGACCCACGCACCGCCTATCCAGGCGGGATACTAAAATTTCATGATCCTTTCGAATAGTGAAGCGAACGGTAATGGAAGAGCTGCTCGTCGCCTTTTCAAGATTATTGTACACAACGTCCGTCTCCACCGCTTAATCTTCTCGCCACAACTACGCAACAGCTTGGAGAAGGGATACCTTCACCGTCAGCAGGCGTGACTCTGGTACTTCAAGAACACGCCGCACACCCGAAGTGGAGGAGGCCGTAGTGCATCACGTTGAAGTGAACACCTCAACGAGGGCACAGGCTACTTTTTGGCTATTAGTGAATGGAGCTGTAAAACTAGTCACGCCTAATCAGTTACTTGTAAAAGTGGTCGCGTTACAAACATGTTTTTAAATTGTTATAGCACGGATACAGTACGTATCCGGACAAGAGTTCCAGTTGAAAATACGAGGCCTGTTCAGAAAGTAAGCTCCGATTGATTGCCAAATTGAAACCACAGTGAACATCAGAAATGTTTTACTTGTAACAATTAGCTACACCTTTCAGCTACTTCTCTACGTAGTCGCCGTTCTGACTTAGACTTTTGTCATAGCGTTGTACCAACTTTTCAATAGCCTCATCATAGAAGGCAGCCGCCAGTGCTTTCCGCCAATTCTCCACGCTGGCCTACACCTCGTTGTCTGTGTCAAAATGTTGTCTTCAAAGACAGCGGTTCATGTGACCAGAGATGAAACTCAGGGGGAGACAATTGGGGACTGTATTGTGGGTAATCTCACATTTCCATTTGAAAACGATGCAGGAGCATCTTCATTGCCCCTGCAGAATGCGGCTGAGAATTGTCTTGAAGAAGAAACAGCACGACAGTTATGTAATGTTAGCTGCATAGCTTCAGGCGAAATTTCTCACCAGGCCCTCGTACTTGGTGGCAGACACTATTTTCTAGACATCTTTACGCACTCACTGCGAGCTCAGAAATGAGAAGAGCGACGTGATGCTAACTGGGGTTATACTAGAGACACTACCCAACACATCTGTGCAAAGCTTTATCGGATTTTCATAGTCGTTTCCATTTCGCGACCGATCGGAGCTTACTTTCTGAACGCCCCTCGTATTATCTACTCCCTCCCCTCTACAACTCCTAAAAATTTGTTACTAGAATTTACGAACACCGAGTATAACATCCATAGCTTCCTCTTGATTATAAAAAAAAAAAACAATGGTTAAAATGGCTCTGAGCACTATGGGACTTAACATCTGTGGTCATCAGTGCCCAAGAACTTAGAACTACTTAAACCTAACTAACCTAAGGACATCACACACATCCATGCCCAAGACAGGATTCGAACCTGCGACCGTAGCATTCGCGCGGTTCCGGACTGAAGCGCCTAGAACCGCTTGACCACCGCGGCCGGCGTCTTGATTATCATCCGTTCGCAGCATCAACGTGGTATTGTTATGTAGACTATGTTACAAGGTCACATTGGTGAATCATCCTGGCTGTTTCCCCTTCGACTACCGTAAAGGCCGCTGTTCTTCTATGCGAACCGCGCAAGAAAACTGCAAAATCACTTTTTCGAAACACCGTAATTGTTTCCCATTGCGACACATAAGTTTAGAATTCGATTCAGAAGTGTCTACAGCTCTCTTCTTCAATGATGCAAAAGCGTTGCGTCCTGGGACGTCAGCCAAGGGTCGGCCGCGCCTTAGACCACTAGGTGTCGACACGTATAAGGAAGGCTACAGTGCCGAAATTCATGTGAGCCCTAAGGTGAGTTATTGGTATCGTATTGGCCCTAAATTTCATCACAACTGTGCCCAACGCCACTGTGGATTTGTCAGACGATGGGAAGGCTGTTACGTTTTCACTTTCCCCCATTTCACCCTTTCTTTTGATGCCTCTGCGTTGGAAATCAAAACTGCTACATCCAGCATTGAAATCACATGATTTTCATATGGTTCACCGAGGAAAAAATTAATGCCACATCGCCGTCAGAATTGACACGAAAAGGCCTGAGTGGCATAAACCATCCCTCCCCTCGGGACTTGATTCCCACAAATTTCGCGGTCTTAAACTACAGTCTGAAGTACGATGAGCCAGGAGAAGACGATCTTGATAAAGTACGAAACTGGTGTGACCCCCTGGAAATTTTGATCTGGTAGACTGAGTAGAATCACTAGGGGCCGTTCAAACCTATACGACGAAATTTGAGCGTGATCTAAAGCAAGAAAGTGTGCCTATGGTGGCCGGCCGTGGTGGCCGAGCGGTTCTAGGCGCTACACTCTCGAACCGTGTGACTGCTACGGTTGCAGGTTCGAATCCTGCCTCGAGCATGGATGTGTGTGATGTCCTTAGGTTAGTTAGGTTTAAGTAGTTCTAAGTTCTAAGGGACTGATGACCTTAGAAGTTAAGTCCCATAGTGCTCAGAGCCATTTGAACCATTATTTGTGCCTATGGTTTTTCAGTCCTACTGCTTTGCACCCTGTTGTGGGTACAGTTTTAACATGTGCGTGAATAAAGCGACATAGAGTCCCTCAGAAACTCCCCAGTCCGGCAGCACCGTCAGTGCCATCAGTGCGGCTTTGTCGAGCACAAAAATGTACCTGAAATGATAATTAAATGGACAACCTAGCTGCAAACAGGCGTCGATATACTTCATTGGGGACATTTTGAAAATCTGTGCGCCGATCTGGACTCGAACCCGTGATCTCCTACTTCCATGGAAGACGCTCTATCTATCTGAGCCACCGAGGGCACAGAGGATCGTGTACCTGCAGGGACTTATCCATTGCACTCTCCCCGTGAGACCCACATTCCCAACATGTCCACACCACTACATTCATAGTGCGCCTAGTAGATGTTTGCCCATCATACGCACACGCTATGCCCAAACTCTTACGGGATTTGGTAGATTAATCTGCCACGAGTAATGAGTATGATGGGCAAACATCTATTAGGCGCACTACGAATATAGTGATGTGGACATGTTGGGAAAGTGGGTCCCACGGGGAGCGTGCAAGGGATAAGTGCATGCAGGCGCTCTATCCTCTGTGCCCTCGGTGTCTCTGATGGATAGAGCGTCTGCCATGTAAGCAGGAGATCCCGGGTTCGAGTCCCGATCGGGGAACACACTTTCAACATGTCCCCAATGAAGTATATCAACGCCTGTTTGCAGCTAGGGTGTCCATTTAACTATCATTTCATTCTAACGAAAGCTGCATGGTCATCAACGGTAACTGTTCTTTCGGGAACAGATACTACCTTCATATATAGTTAAAATGTACCTGTAATAATGAAGAGATCGAATAGCATAGTTCGCTGGGTTGTACCAATCGGGTTCGGTTGCCAAGTTAAAGTCTTATTTTATTCGGCGCCATATTGGGCGACTTGCGGCTGGTGATGAGGATTAAATGATGATGAGGACAACACAACATCCAGTCCGAGAGCGGAGAAAATCTTCAACCCGGCGGGGAATCGAAGCCAGGCGCTTTGCATGGGAAGCAAGTACGTTGCCACTCCGCTAAGCAGGCAGACAATTTCCCATTTCATTAGCGCATCTGTCTCTCTAGTCTTCGCTTATGACATGTAAATTACGGAGATGATCACACAAAACTCTTTCTGCTGAAGCCAGTCCCGCTAAAATGTAAATTGAACACAACACGAAACAGCTCACATGCTGCCTGTCCACTGTTTTGTCTGAGGGAACAGAAAAAAAAATCGCTTTGTTACGGCAAACGAGGCGCCAGCAAACTGTCAGCACAATGTCAGGCAACAGTAGGCAAGATACTGCAGTATGTAAAAGGTAGTGAAGACACCACCTTGCAGTCAGCATTTCCGTTTACAGCGTGATCCTCAAACGTTACCAATACAGGTTCACCTTAGCCACAGTTTGGGATATGGTTGAAAAGAACGAGGTACTTCAATGGTCCTTCTTGTTCTGGAGAGCTGGAAGCGAAAGATGCAAAATAAATAAGAAACTTTCAATGCGTGGTTAGTTTCATCGCAGGGCATGTCGAGGAAATCGGTGAGATCACACAGTTACATTCGCTAAAGAAACTCACACATTGGCTGCACACTAGTTCTTGATACAATTGTCTGGGGCGTATTGTGCCAGAACCAAACAGACACACTGCCAAACTCCTTGTTCCGAACAAGGTACCCACGAAGCTTGCACAATATGAGATCTGTAATTGCTGGTAGTCCTGTACCAAATACTTGAGTTTAGTAACACTTGAATGCCGCTTGCGACTTACTGACATCTGCCAAAGTAACACGCACAGTACATTGGACCGGTGTCCTCTAATTGTGCTCTGTAACACTAGTAAAGCTAGTGAGATTGCAGCTTCCCCACTCAATTCGTCAGCAAGGAAGGAATATTGGGTTTAACTTGCCGTCGACATAGAGGTCATTACTGACGCAGCACAAGCGCGTATTGTGTCGAGGATGTGGAATGAAATTGTCCGTGCCCATTCAAAGGAACGATCTCGGCATTAGCCAGGAGCGATTTAGGGAAATCATGGAAAACCGAAATCTGGATGGCAGGATGTCCTCCGGAATGCGAGTCCAATGTGGTGACCACTGAGCCATCTCGTTCGGTTTCTTTGAACGGCAGTTATGACCGAAACAAGTGATGGATTCTGCCGTATTTCGTGCACGTGACTGTGCTTCTTTCATCACACCTCAAAAAAGAAAAGAATATGGGCCGTAGGAAAGCCGAAAAAAAATAGTTTCGAAAGTCTGAAATATGTTCCAGAAATGAACTGAAAACTGAGTGGACTGATAAAGTAATAAATGAAAAAGTTCTCAGCAGAATTGTCTCTAAAAGAAAAATCTGAAGCTGCTAACTAGGAGAAGGGATAAGGTGATGCAACGCTTGTCGAGGCATCAGAGAATAATGTAATTGGTACTAGGCGACTTATAATGCGAAAAACTAGCGGAACAGAAATTAGAATATAGAGATTTAATGATTAGAACGTTTTATGTACGTACTAATCTGAAATGAGGAGACAGGCTCGAGAGAGGAGATCATAATGGTCTGAATCAAATCATTTGGAAGACTGTAGTAAAAAAAAAAAGAAAAAAAGTAAACCTACAGACGATAGGCATTAGGTACAGTGCTCCTTGTAGGACAAATAAAGACTGCTTTCCTCTACATTAACTGGATTTTGCTAAAATGAGCAAAGTGAAAGCGAGACTCCCTAGAAATTACATAATGGATTTTTATCCTAATTTTTATAGTGAAACGAAGTGTCGGAAATGAGTAAATATGGTATGAAACTGACTAGAGTAAAGACTAGTTTTTCAAGAAAACATTTATTTGCTTGAAAGAAATCAAAAGGTAATCAAGAAGAACGCAATTAGTGATGTAAGGGAAAACTTAAATATTTCACGAACAGTTGCTACTTATAGCTATGTAACTGAACTTCAAATGTTCACTTGTTCAAGGTCTATATATTTTGCGCACAAAAAGTTGCATTGGCATAATACTTAACTGTCCAAAAGGTTTCCATCGAATCGAGTATCTAATTTAGAATATATACAGGATAGAAGACGCTAGGAAGGGCAATGAGGTATCAAAAGGTTCATGTCTGTAAGGCCTTGTTGTTTGAAGCATAAAAGCTACTTTGGTGATATTTTCAAGTCTCAGTTAAAAAAAAAAAAAAGTTGAGACAAGTGGTCTAACATTTCCTGACATGATTTGCCTAAAAGTAAGAAATAAAATAGACTAGAGAAACATTTGGTGAGCCTTTGTATAATTCTCAACATTATTTATGGTATGTGGGGTGTCAAATGGTAATTTGAAGTGCAATTTTTAACATGGAATATTAAAGATTAATAGACAATATTTGTCTGATGGGATACGTAGACCATGCAGTCTGCTGTTTTGTGGCCTTGAGATATTACTACTATGTGAAGTCAAGCAGTAAAATACATGGCGTCTGGTTTAAACATATATTGCTCCACGAATAAGTACAGGCGTGGATTTGGGGTATTCTTGTACATTTCACGCAGCTGTCGCTGGAAGACAGTAGTTAAGGGATCGATTATCACATCGGACGGTAGGCGCGGGAGATGTTGATATTGCCTAAGCGGTTCTGCAAGATAGGTTTACGACACCGTTCGCAGGCTAGAAGATACGGTCAGGGCAGTACAGAGCACCGACGCACTGCGAAGGGCCCACTGGTTGCAGTTACAACAGCCCCTAGTGACCTGTGTGTAGGGGCCGAAACGGTCTGAGGATAGCTGACGTTGTAATTAACAAAGAGCATTCCACTTGCCGTCCCCAGAGGAACTACGTCAGAGACGTCGGGGAAAGACGTATAAATAAGCGAGCTCGAAGGCTCAAATCAAGCAGTCGTGTAGTCATTTTGTCCACGTCTAGAACGAGAGAGAGTAACGATTGTCTAAGTTGCAGGCCGGCCACGGCGAACTTCTCGTAATAGATATCAGCGACCAGCCGGCCCACTGAAGCTACCTCCAAGCTCCGTTGCACGGACGCGTCATTGCTGTGGCGGGGAGCGTCGAACCTAGAGCGGTGCGAGGAGCGACTGGGTTGCTGGCCTCCGCTCTCTGGGTGACATCGTCCGACTGCAAGCCGCCGTCCGCAGGGGCCGGATCGGGGCGCGAACTCGCGGCCTCCCGGGTGCAAAGATGTCTGCGGGCACTGAACGAGCTGCCCTGAGAAGACGGCCGGAGCTGCTAAGGCTAACCACGACAGCGGTCAGCTACTTGCCTTCGGTGCCTACATGGGGTCTGCCAGTCGCGCTTGAAGGAGCAGTCAGCCGTATTCCACGCTATGGGCACAGTTAACGCACGCGGCGGCCATTTACTCGTGGCGTGAGCAGGATCTCTACGTCCGCAAGGCTGCGCAACCGGACGCCGACGCTTCAGATCCTAGCAGTCGCATTAGTGCTGATCCACAAAAGCTGCGCGGCGCCAACGCCGAATTCAGCGGAATACCGGATGTGTACCTTTGATGTAATAAAGTTCAAAAATGGTTCAAATGGCTCTGAGCACTATGGGACTTAACATCTATGGTCATTAGTCCTCTAGAACTTAGAACTACTGAAAGCTAACTAACCTAAGGACATCACACACATCCATGCCCGAGGCAGGATTCAAAACTGCGACCGTAGCGGTCCCGCGGTTCCAAACTGAAGCGCCTAGAACCGCACGGCCACACCGGCCGGCGTAATAAAGTCAATGACAAATGTCTCTGTGTCTTTCGGAAAGCTTCGGCGTGAGTCATCCCTCTCTCCCAAATAATACCTCTCGGTCGTTCTGACACATTACAAGCTCGACGACGGACGACATGGGGTGGGGGATGGGGTGGGGGGAGGACTTCTAACTCTCATAACAATATAAAAAACTTGAGACATATTTGAGATCTTTATTGACAGTTTGCTTATAGAAGTATGACAGCTCAAACTGTTTTCTACCATTCCTTGCAGCAGTGCGCATGTACATAATTGCTTTATTCACGTAAACGCACTTCAGTAGGCATGTGGACTTCACAGCAGAAGGTGTTCTGTATGCTTTCACAGAGCTTAAAGTCTCTTACATTAGTACAACTTCGCTTTCGGCGTGAAAGTGGGCTGCAGTCAATTAAGAAATGGGACATGTGGCTTTGGGAAACTGGCAATTTTTCTTCCGTGTGGAAACAACGTGAAGCACGCAGCTCCAGAGGCAACTGTCAAATTAACGCTTAAGTTCTTCCATCGGAGGCCTCGTAAGCCAATCCGACAAACAAGCAGGCAGTTAAAGTTACCTAGTTCTGCTGTTCATGACGTCGTCTATTAAAGGTTGCACCTATGGGCGTACACACTGCAGCTTCATCACAAAATCAGGCCTCAAGACATACCATGACAGAAGGCATTTGCAGAGACAATTCTGGCAAAAATAGATGAAAACATGGCATTTCTTAATGTCGTCTGTCTCTCCAACGGGGTTACATTCAACGATTCCGGTACGGTAAATTCACGTAATTGGTGTCGATGAGAAACTGACAAACGACCCATTTCACCCACATCGACCCATTTCACTACGCTGATTCCATACAACCAAGTGGCACATGCGCACCACATCCTTGCCCTGACGTATGTAATTGGTGGAGGTTCATATGACCGCCTAGTAGCAGTTCTGTCTCATCTGCAACAGATCACTGTGCTGTTCTTCAACAAACTCCTTCCGAGCAGGCCTTGAAGACCTAACATTACCGATAGACCTCCATGTCACCCTCCGCAAAGAGGCGTCACTGGATGCGGATACGGAGAGACATGTGCTCAGCAAACATCTCTGCCGCCCTTTGTCAGTTTTCGTGATTGGTGCCGCTACACTACTTGTCAATAATCCCATCCAGGTACTAGCCGAACCCAGCAGCGCTTAACTTCGGTGATCTGTCGGGAACCAGAGTTAGCGCAGCAGTAAGGCCATTGGCTGGGCTGTTTTTCCGTGAGATTACCATTGTCAAGGAAAGGTTCAAATGGCTCTGAGCACAATGGGACTTAACATCTGAGGTAATCTGTCCCCAGAACTTAGAACTACTTAAACCTAATTAACGTAAGGACACTACACACATCCACGCCAAGGCAGGATTCGAACCTGCGACCGTAGTGGTCGCGCGGTTCCAGACTAAAGCGCCTAGAACCGCTCGGCCACACCAGGCCGTCGTGAAGGAAAGGCAAACGGTTACATAGTTTATCGACAGAGTTACTATTGCAATTCGAATCATAGCTACTACTTTTATTGTGTGTTATTACAGGTAATTTAATCTGCATTTGTCTGTAAATGAGGCTGAGAATAAAGAATCGTTATCAGTAATAATCAGAAATGCTTTGTCATGAAACATTCTCACAAAAAGACTAACTGTTGCATAGCGAAAATGTGCTCAATTACAAAAACGTATTAGTGGAATTTACGTGAAATGTTCGTAACGAAAACCATCTTCATTCGCTCTCACAAGGTTTTTTAGACTTTTCAATAGACTCATGCCTTGCAACGGATAACTCAGCTCTGCTCTCTGTGCACTGAAAAAATGACGAATTGAAATAAATCACTAGGTGGCAGTTTTCCTTTTTAATTTTTTTTATCAGCCTGAATTAACAAATTAAGCACGTGTTCATTTTCTGAAAATATGATTGACTATCCAAACAACAGTGCAAGGTGTTACAGTAACGGTTTTACTGAATCTACTTTTTACCTAATAGCGGGAATAAGATTCATCCAATGTTCTATAAATGAGTAAGAGGGTATTTTGCAGATATTCGTAGATTAAAAACTTTAACAACGCACGAAAAACTCTAACTAAAGTGAAGTATTATTCCTGCTCAACATTATCTTTGTCACCATTGTCATACAGCATACTGAATACTTTGAACATGCACTTTTTTAAATGACATAAAATTTAGTCTTTTAGATTCCTAACGAAATATATGTAATCTACATGGGTGAAACTAATTAAGAGAACGCACGAAAACTCTAACTAAAGTGAAGTATTATTCCTGCTCAACATTATCTTTGTCACCATTGTCATACACCATACTGAACACTTTTAACATGCGCTTTTCTGAATGACATAAAATTTACTCTTTTAGATTCCTAACGAAATATATGTAATCTACATGGGTGAAACTTATAAAGAGACTGAACACATTACTAATAATTATCTCTCGATACTAATTAGAATATTAAGACACAAAGCAATTACAGATATTGCAATCAAAATTTGTTCCAGACTGGTATTCGAGCCTGGGTCTCCTGCTTACTAGGCAGATGCTCTTTTTTTATTTTTTTAAAGAGAGTGTCTTAATACACTCCTGGAAATGGAAAAAAGAACACATTGACACCGGTGTGTCAGACCCACCATACTTGCTCCGGATACTGCGAGAGGGCTGTACAAGCAATGATCACACGCACGGCACAGCGGACACACCAGGAACCGCGGTGTTGGCCGTCGAATGGCGCTAGCTGCGCAGCATTTGTGCACCGCCGCCGTCAGTGTCAGCCAGTTTGCCGTGGCATACGGAGCTCCATCGCAGTCTTTAACACTGGTAGCATGCCGCGACAGCGTGGACGTGAACCGTATGTGCAGTTGACGGACTTTGAGCGAGGGCGTGTAGTGGGCATGCGGGAGGGCGGGTGGACGTACCGCCGAATTGCTCAACACGTGGGGCGTGAGGTCTCCACAGTACATCGATGTTGTCGCCAGTGGTCGGCGGAAGGTGCACGTGCCCGTCGACCTGGGACCGGACCGCAGCGACGCACGGATGCACGCCAAGAAATGGTTCAAATGGCTCTGAGCACTATGGGACTCAACTGCTGAGGTCATTAGTCCCCTAGAACTTAGAACTAGTTAAACCTAACTAACCTAAGGACATCACAAACATCCATGCCCGAGGCAGGATTCGAACCTGCGACCGTAGCGGTCTTGCGGTTCCAGACTGCAGCGCCTTTAACCGCACGGCCACTTCGGCCGGCCCTGCACGCCAAGACCGTAGGATCCTACGCAGTGCCGTAGGGGACCGCACCGCCACTTCCCAGCAAATTAGGGACACTGTTGCTCCTGGGGTATCGGCGAGGACCATTCGCAACCGTCTCCATGAAGCTGGGCTACGGTCCCGCACACCGTTAGGCCGTCTTCCGCTCACGCCCCAACATCGTGCAGCCCGCCTCCAGTGGTGTCGCGACAGGCGTGAATGGAGGGACGAATGGAGACGTGTCGTCTTCAGCGATGAGAGTCGCTTCTGCCTTGGTGCCAATGATGGTCGTATGCGTGTTTGGCGCCGTGCAGGTGAGCGCCACAATCAGGACTGCATACGACCGAGGCACACAGGGCCAACACCCGGCATCATGGTGTGGGGAGCGATCTCCTACACTGGCCGTACATCACTGGTGATCGTCGAGGGGACACTGAATAGTGCACGGTACATCCAAACCGTCATCGAACCCATCGTTCTACCATTCCTAGACCGGCAAGGGAACTTGCTGTTCCAACAGGACAATGCACGTCCGCATGTATCCCGTGCCACCCAACGTGCTCTAGAAGGTGTAAGTCAACTACCCTGGCCAGCAAGATCTCCGGATCTGTCCCCCATTGAGCATGTTTGGGACTGGATGAAGCGTCGTCTCACGCGGTCTTCACGTCCAGCACGAACGCTGGTCCAACTGAGGCGCCAGGTGGAAATAGCATGGCAAGCCGTTCCACAGGACTACATCCAGAATCTCTACGATCGTCTCCATTGGAGAATAGCAGCCTGCATTGCTGCGAAAGGTGGATATACACTGTACTAGTGCCGACATTGTGCATGCTCTGTTGCCTGTGTCTATGTGCCTGTGGTTCTGTCAGTGTGATCATGTGATGTATCTGACCCCAGGAATGTGTCAATAAAGTTTCCCCTTCCTGGGACAATGAATTCACGGTGTTCTTATTTCAGTTTCCAGGATTGTACTATCATGAGACGTCAGGAGACCATAGTGGGACCATCATGTAATGTAAGCTGCAAAAGTGAGAAAAAAGTAATTATAACAGAAGTAAAAAAAAAATACCGCAAGAACATACCTGACAAGCAACTACACAGCTCTCAACCTATATATCAACAATTTGTATTTAATTTTTTTATATTTTATTATTTTTAAAATATTTATTTACTTAGTATTTTTTACATATTTTTTTTTCTATAGAAATCTAAAAGCAGAAACACAATCAATCAGCTTATATTCTAAATCGTAAACTAAGCCTTCCGTCTAGAGAAAACATCCGAATTTGATTACAAGGATTATATACGCTCATGTACATATGTGCATCATCTATACACATCATACAATAGAACTGGAGTGATACTGAGGCAATGCACAAAACAAAACGCGCAGGGAAATTAGGAGAGAAGAAGCCCGAGCAAAACAGATGGGAACATACTCCGAAGCGCCAAAGCAACTGGCATTGGCATGCGTATTCAAATACAGAGATATGTAAACAAGCAGAATACGGCGCTGCGGTTGGCAAGTGCCTGCCGAAGTTGTTAGATCGGCTACTGCTGTTACAGTGACAGGTTATCAAGATTTCAATGAGTCTGAACGCCGTGTTATAGTCGGCGCATGAGCGATAGGACACAGAATCTTCGAAGTAGCGATGAGGTGGTGATTTTCTCGTACGACCATTTCAAGAATGTACCGTGAATATCAGGAATCCGGTAAAACAACAAATCTCCAACATCGCTGAGACCGGAAAAAGATCCTGCAAGAACGTGACCAACGACGACTGAAGAGAATCGGTCAACGTGATAGAAGTGCTACCATTCCGCACATTGCTGCAGATTTCACTGCTGGGCCATCAACAAGTGTCAGCAGGTGAATCATTCAACGAAACATCATCAATATGGGCTTTCGGAGCCTAAGGACCACTCGTGAGCTCTTAATGAATGCACGACACATAGCTTTACGCCTCGCGTGGGCCCGTCAACACCGACGCTGGACTCTTTGTTGATGACTCGAAACATGTTACCTGGTGGGACGAGTTTCGTTTCAAAGTGTATCGAGCGGATGGACGTGTACGGGTATGGACAAAGCCTCATGAATCCATGGACCCTGCATGACAGCAGAGGACTGTTGAAGCCGTTAGAGGCTCTGTAACGGTGTGAGGTGTGTGCAGCTGGAGTGATATGGGATCCCTGTTACGTCTAGATACGACTCTGATTGGTGACACGTACTCAAGCATGCTATTTGATCACCTCCAATCCATTCATCTCCATTTAGCATTCCGACGGACGTGGGCAATTCAGCAGGACAACAATGTGACACCCCACTCGTCCAAAATTAATACAGAGTGGCTTCAGTAATACTCTTCTGTATTTAAATATTTCCACTGGCCATCGAACTCCCCAGACATGAACTTTATTGATCATATATGGGATCCCTGGCAACGTGCTGTTCATAAGAGATCTCCCCTCCCCTCCCCCCACCCCCCCCAATACTCTTACGAATTTGTGGATTGCCCTACAGGTTTCACGGTGTCAGTTCCTTCCAGCACTACTTCAGACATTAGTGGAGTCCATGCCACATCGTGCTGCGGCACTTCTCCGTGCTGGCGGGGGCCCTACACGATATTAAGCAGGTGTACCAGTTCCTTTGGATCTTCAGTATAGGAAGAACCTATCAGCAGGAAAATGAAATTAACCAACAGCTTACTGATGAAAAATAGGATTTATCACGTTGGTGAAGCATGTTTAACAGGCCATGATCATGTACTACTTGAAGGCCATATGATCTTTCCCCTCTCCTTCTACGACTTAATGAACAAAATGTCCTGAATCATGTTACGATATGGGTTTTCAACCGTGGAAAGAGGAAGAATCTAGGAGCAATATTATGTCCGTGTGTATACAGTCTCGGAAGATAGAGTAAGGAAGGCCAGCTGTGTCCTAATCCTAGACCAGTTTGCCAATCACCTCCACAAGAAAAACGATGTCGTATCGTATCTGCAGACGTACAACGACTATATAAATTCGTGTCACTAAACCCATTACGGCAAAGTTGCTCGTTTGTTGGAAGTAAGTTATTTACTACCACGTAGCACCTCGTAAAAATCGGAAGGCTGATATTGAGTCACATTGACGTCGAGATTCTTTGCGCCGATCCTATTTCAGCGAGATTCTGGCAAGGAACTCCTTTCCAACGAGTCTGTAGTAATGTCATGGTGATGACGGGTTTCAATAAAATGCCAGCCCCTAAGTAGCTCACCACAAGATAGAAGTCATGAGGACGACGATCGATGATGGTACCGAGAGATGTGTGCCGATCCACTGCTCAGCCCATGGAACAAATGTGTCATCAAAACCTCGCAAAGTTAGATGCTTGCATTTAACTTCATTAAGGAGTGCACCTAAACTACGACAATAATCATCGATTACCGCCTTCAGTATATATATCTCCGCAGGACTGTTACTCTCTCCGGAAAGTGCCCAACCTTTCAACTGAGGCACTCCCAGACGGATATTAATCGGGGAGGGGGGCGGGGGTTTCACTTGGCCATTAACAACCACCGAAGCTGAAATATTGGTAAACAGATTTGAGACCACTTGTTTTGTGTCAGCAGTAAAGCCAACAGTCTCCAGAATCACAAGCAAAAAGTCGTGATTAACACGGTCAAATGCCTTATCAAAGTCTACAAATGCAAGGGCTCTGGGGACGGACGTTACAGCTGCGACTGAAGTTGTATCACGACACTCGACTATAGGGGTAAAAATGGTACGATCAGGTACTTAGCTTTGATATTTTGCAACAATGGTCTCCATGAGAGCCAACATCATACTAAAACTGCATTCGCCACAGCGTTATAATCAAAGCGTAAATAAGTAACTTGGCGAAAGCTGTCAGGGGAGACCGGTCCATGGCGTTTTGAAATTAAAACAATTGTCCCTACTTTCAACACTTCATTCACAACGGTCGTAAATTTAGCACCCGACAGAGGCCAAAAACGCAAGTAGTTTTCTTTGCGATGTCCATCCAGACCCAGGGAGCATTGAGAAGGCGATCCCTAAATAAGGTTTTATACTTCCTCAGGCTGAAAGGCAGCTAAGAGCGTTCATTGTGTTCAGATGTAATTGTCATATCCAAGGTGCCAACTTGAGTGTCTTAAAAGGTATCACTGGACGCATCGACGTCGTAGTTAAGTACATAGTATTGGTTTAAGACACGTGTTGAATCTTGCGTAGCCGTCAAAGAAGGAGTGTTTGGATATCCGGCTTTCTCGGATCGCTAGACAAACAGTTCAAACGAACTGTATTAATGAGTTTTATTACAAAAAGTACATGGCGATATTTAACTTTGAGAGTTACATCGATGTGTCGCAAGCAAAGGGCGACAGACAAAATGAGCAAGTTTCCTCAGTATAGACAATGCGACATAGTATTCGTACAAGCGAAATGACTAGTCGTGATGCTATTCTTGAAATAGGCCGCGGCCAATTGGGCGCGGCGATTATGTTGTCTTCGCATAGAGGCTGGAGGTGTCGCGTTGTCGTCATGGAGAGGGGTCGGTCAGCGTGCAATTGGCTGACGTCTTCTTCACAGTCCTTCTGCTCTCTCGTTCCCGACTGGCGTGATGGCCCTTGACTTTACGCCGTAACATTCCTCTACCCAAAGCGATGGATCGACGTCGTATAAGGAGCACGACGACGAGAGGGGAAGCAGGAGTGAGGATGCTGCGATAGACTTGAAGCTGTGGCTGCAGGGGACGTCAGGCTTCCAGTCGTACCCCACCATCCGGCCTTCGCTCTTGCGGAAACGTCTCCCAGAAACGACAAGAACGTAAGCGGCCACCTCCTGAGTCCCATAACAAGATGTAGAAGGCGTCAGCTGGTGCTGTGTAGGCGGGTCCAGGTCCAGGTGCATCGGTAGGACGAGAAGAGGCGGAAGTGGAGAAGGCTCTGTCTCTATGGGGTTGTCCCACGGTGTCGTTATGACACCCTCTGGCGGCTGCTGTGGCCACGCTGTCCTCGTAATACATATGAATCTGGGGATCACCGTGCCCTGGCAGTGATGTCGACGCTGTAATCTGTCTGGGCCTGAAATGAGATAAATGCATGCACAAAATCTCCTGCCGCTAAAAGTCCTTAAAAACACAATCTCATGCGGCGGGAAGATATACTTGCGGCCTTCATTCGTTACCGGATGCTGAGGAGGGTTGAGCAGGTGGAGCAGCGTCCGATGGCGGTGGTCGTGAAGCAATTCCGCCCGTGATGGTCCATCTCTTGGATGCGAACGATAGGAAACAGTTTCAATGCTTGATCCCTGCTGTGTGCCGAACGAAATCTGGCCATATGCTGCTTGCATGTCCTTCGCCGTTTGACTGTGTATTGAGCGGTGCACTAGTTAGATGCTGGATGCCATTGCGTTCACAGAATTTTTCAAATTCATTCGACGTGAACTGAGGACCGTTGTCCGACACTATGACTTCAGACAAAACTTCGAGGCAAAAAATAGAGGACAACGCTAAAATTGTGGTACGTGACGTTGTCTAGTTCATTGGCACAGCAAAACGAAACTTGCTATAAGAGTCGACCACATCAACCATCGCATGTTCCAAAAAGGTCCCTCAAAGTTAATGTGCACGCGTGGCCATGGTGATTGCGACTTAGGCCAAGCAGAGAATTTTTGTACCGAGGGGAGTGATTTTCCGCACATTCGTGACATTGTGACGTCATTTGTTCTTTATGGGTATCCATACCCTGCCAAGTATAGTGTCGACGCGCTAATTGTTCCGTATGAACAATCCCCCAGTGTCATTGGTGAAGTAACTACAACTTTGTCCCGGGTTCGATTCCCGGCGGGGTCAGGGATTTTCTCTGCCTCGTGATGGCTGGGTGTTGTGTGATGTCCTTAGGTTAGTTAGGTTTAAGTAGTTCTAAGTTCTAGGGGACTGATGACCATAGCTGTTAAGTCCATAGTGCTCAGAGCCATTTGAACCATTTGAACCATAACTTTGGGGGATCACCACACCTGACTGTCCACTGTTATTTTCAACAATAACTTGTCATATAGCGAGGCTATGCCGACGTACAAAGTATCGGCGCACTACAGGGTTCTTTATACTATGCAATGAGCGAGGCCAAGATGTGCGAATGAATTTAGCAAAATGTGCAAATCTGAATCAGTTTCCGTGGCCTGTGCAATATTCCAATAGTTCAAAGGAAAGGTCTCCATGAGAGCCAACATCCTACTATAACTGCACTCGCCACAGCGTTATCCGGCCGAAGTGGCCGTGCGGTTAAAGGCGCTGCAGTCTGAAACCGCAAGACCGTTACGGTCGCAGGTTCGAATCCTGCCTTGGGCATGGATGTTTGTGATGTCCTTAGGTTAGTTAGGTTTAACTAGTTCTAAGTTCTAGGGGACTAATGACCTCAGCAGTTGAGTCCCATAGTGCTCAGAGCCATTTTTGCCACAGCGTTATCATCAAAGCGTGACAGAGTAACTGGGCGAAAGCTATCTGGGGCTTCCGGTCCGGGGTGTTTTGAGATTATAACAATTTGCCCCACTTTCATTACTTCATTCACAAAGGTCGTAAACTTCGCACCCATCAGAGGCCAAAAACACACGTAAATTTTTTTGGGAAATCCATCCACACATAGGGAGCATTGAGAAGGCGATTCCTAAACAAGGTTTTAAACTTCCTCACGCTGAAAGGCAGCTAAGAGCGTTTCATTATGTTCAGATGTAATTGTCATATCCTAGGTGCCGACTATTGGGTCGTAAAAGCATCGGCGCCGTAGATGTGTATATAGTAGTGGTTTACGACACGTGTTGAATGTTGCCTAGTCGTCAAAGAAGGGGTGTCTAGGAATCCTGTTTTCTCGTATCACTAGACAAATAGTTCAAACAAACCGTATTAATGAGTTTTATTACGAAAAGTATATGACTATACTTTGAGAATAACATAGATGTGTCGCAAACAAACGGCGACAGAAAAAATAGCAGGTTTCTTCAATATAGACAGTGCTACATATGTTGTTGTTGTTGTCTTCAGTCCTGAAACTGGTCTGATGCAACTCTCCATGCTACTCTATCCTGTGCAAGCCTCTTCATCTCCCAGTACCTACTGCAACCTACATCCTTCTGAATCTGCATAGTGTATTCTTCTCTTGGTCTCCCTCTACGCATTTTACCCTCCATGCCCTCCAGTACTAAATTGGTGATCCCTTGATGCCTCAGAACATGTCCTACCAACCGATCCCTTCATCTAGTCAAGTTGTGCCACAAACTCCTCTTCTCCCAAATTCTATTCAGTACATCCTCATTAGTTATGTGATCTACCCATCTAATCTTCAGCATTCTTCTGTAGCACCACATTTCGAAAGCTTCTATTCTCTTCCTGTCTAAACTATTTATCGTCCATGTTTCACTTCCATACATGGCTACACTCCATACAAATACTTTCAGAAATGACTTCGTGACACTTAAATCAATACTCGATGTTAACAAATTTCTCTTCGTCAGAAACGCTTTCCTTGCTATTGACAGTCTACATTTTATATCCTCTTTACTTCGACCATCATCAGTTATTTTGCTCCCCAAATAGCAAAACCTCTTTACTACTTTAAGTGTCTCATTTCCTAATCTAATTCGCTCAGCATCACCCGACTTAATTCGACTACATTCCATTATCCTCGTTTTGCTTTTGTTGGTGTTCATCTTATATCCTCCTTTCAAGACAATGTCCTTTCCGTTCAGCTGCTCTTCCAAGTCCTTTGCTATCTCTGACAGAATTACAATGTCATCGGGGAACCTCAAAGTTTTTATTTCTTCTCCATGGATTTTAATACCTACTCAGAATTTTTCTTTTGTTTCCTTTACTGCTTGCTCAATATACAGATTGAATAACATTGGGGAGAGGCTACAACCCTGTCTCACTCCCTTCCCAACCACTGCTTCCCTTTCATGTCCCTCGACTCTTATAACTGCCATCTGGTTTCTGTACAAATTGTAAATAGCCTTTCGCTCCCTGTATTTTACCCCTGCCACCTTTAGAATTTGGAAGAGAGTATTCCATTCAACATTGTCAAAAGCTTTCTCTAAGTCTACAAATGCTAGAAACGTAGGTTTGCCTTTCCTTAATCTTTCCTCTAAGATAAGTCGTAAGATCAGTATTGCCTCACGTGCTCCAATATTTCTACGCAATCCAAACTGATCTTCCCCGATGTGGGCTTTTACCAGTTTTTCCATTCGTCTGTAAAGAATTCGTGTTAGTATTTTGCAGCTGTGACTTATTAAACTGATAATTCGGTAATTTTAACATCTGTCAACATCTGCTTTCTTTGGGATTGGAATTATTATATTCTTCTTGAAGCCTGTCTCATACATCTTCCTCACCAGATGGTAGAGTTTTGTCAGGACTGGCTCTCCGAAGGCAGTCAGTAGTTCTAATTGAATGTTCTCTACTCCCGGGGCCTTGTTTCGGCTCAGGTCTTTTAGTGCTCTGTCAAACTCTTCACGCAGTATCGTATCTCCCATTTCATATTCATCTACATTCTCTTTCATTTCTATAATATTGTCCTCAAGTACATCGCCCTTGTATAGACCCTCTATATTCTCATTACATCTTTCTGTTTTCCCTTCTTTGGTTAGAACTGGGTTTCCGTCGGAGCACTTGATATTCATACAAGTGGTTCTCTTTTCTCCAAAGATCTCTTTAATTTTTCTGTAGGCAATATCTATCTTACCCCTAGTGAGATAAGCCTCTACATCCTTACATTTGTCCTCTAGCCATCCCTGCTTAGCCATTTTGCACTTCCTGTCGATCTCATTTTTGAGACGTTTGTATTCCTTTTTGCCTGCTTCATTTACTGCATTTTTATATTTTCTCCTTTCATCAATTAAATTAAATATTTCTTCTGTTACCCAAGGATTTCTACTAGCCGTCGTCTTTTTACCTACTTGATCCTCTGCTGCCTTCACTACTTCATCCCTCAGAGCTACCCATTCTTCTTCCATTCTTTTTCTACTGTATTTCTTTCCCCCATTCTGGTCAATTGTTCCCTTATGCTCTCCCTGAAACCTTGTACAACCTCTGGTTTATTCAGTTTATCCAGGTCCCATCTCCTTAAATTCCCACCTTTTTGCAGTTTCTTCAATTTTAATCTGCAGTTCATAACCAATAGATTGTGGTCAGAGTCCACATCTGCCGTTGGAAATGTCTTACAATTTAATACCTGGTTCCTAAATCTCTGTCTTACCATTATGTACTCTATCAGATACCTTTTAGTATCTGCGGGAGCCTTCCATGTATACAACCTTACATACACTCCTGGAAATTGAAATAAGAACACCGTGAATTCATTGTCCCAGGAAGGGGAAACTTTATTGACACATTCCTGGGGTCAGATACATCACATGATCACACTGACAGAACCACAGGCACATAGACACAGGCAACAGAGCATGCACAATGTCGGCACTAGTACAGTGTATATCCACCTTTCGCAGCAATGCAGGCTGCTATTCTCCCATGGAGACGATCGTAGAGATGCTGGATGTAGTCCTGTGGAACGGCTTGCCATGCCATTTCCACCTGGCGCCTCAGTTGGACCAGCGTTCGTGCTGGACGTGCAGACCACGTGAGACGACGCTTCATCCAGTCCCAAACATGCTCAATGGGGGACAGATCCGGAGATCTTGCTGGCCAGGGTAGTTGACTTACACCTTCTAGAGCACGTTGGGTGGCACGGGATACATGCGGACGTGCATTGTCCTGTTGGAACAGCAAGTTCCCTTGCCGGTCTAGGAATGGTAGAACGATGGGTTCGATGACGGTTTGGATGTACCGTGCACTATTCAGTGTCCCCTCGACGATCACCAGTGGTGTACGGCCAGTGTAGGAGATCGCTCCCCACACCATGATGCCGGGTGTTGGCCCTGTGTGCCTCGGTCGTATGCAGTCCTGATCGTGGCGCTCACCTGCACGG
This sequence comes from Schistocerca nitens, assembly GCF_023898315.1. Classification (NCBI taxonomy): domain Eukaryota; kingdom Metazoa; phylum Arthropoda; class Insecta; order Orthoptera; family Acrididae; genus Schistocerca; species Schistocerca nitens. Next base: position 120,644,520 of record NC_064622.1, on the reverse strand, counting down.
CGCCAAACACGCATACGACCATCATTGGCACCAAGGCAGAAGCGACTCTCATCGCTGAAGACGACACGTCTCCATTCGTCCCTCCATTCACGCCTGTCGCGACACCACTGGAGGCGGGCTGCACGATGTTGGGGCGTGAGCGGAAGACGGCCTAACGGTGTGCGGGACCGTAGCCCAGCTTCATGGAGACGGTTGCGAATGGTCCTCGCCGATACCCCAGGAGCAACAGTGTCCCTAATTTGCTGGGAGTGGCGGTGCGGTCCCCTACGGCACTGCGTAGGATCCTAGGGTCTTGGCGTGCATCCGTGCGTCGCTGCGGTCCGATCGCAGGTCGACGGGCACGTGCACCTTCCGCCGACCACTGGCGACAACATCGATGTACTGTGGAGACCTCACGCCCCACGTGTTGAGCAATTCGGCGGTACGTCCACCCGGCCTCCCGCATGCCCACTATACGCCCTCGCTCAAAGTCCGTCAACTGCACATACGGTTCACGTCCACGCTGTCGCGGCATGCTACCAGTGTTCAAGACTGCGATGGAGCTCCGTATGCCACGGCAAACTGGCTGACACTGACGGCGGCTGTGCACAAATGCTGCGCAGCTAGCGCCATTCGACGGCCAACACCGCGGTTCCTGGTGTGTCCGCTGTGCCGTGCGTGTGATCATTGCTTGTGCAGCCCTCTCGCAGTGTCCGGAGGAAGTATGGTGGGTCTGACACACCGGTGTCAATGTGTTCTTTTTTCCATTTCCAGGAGTGTAGTAAAAGCGAAATGATTAGTCATAACGCTATTCTTGACTGGGCCATGGCCAGTTGGGCACGACGCTCACTATCTCTTTGCATAGAGATTGCTGCTGTCACGTTGTTGTCATAGAGAGGGGTTGGTTAGCGTGCAATTGGCTGACGTCTTCTTCACAAACCTCTCTGCTCTCTCGTTTCGGGCTGGCCTGGCGTTTGACTTTACGCAGTTACAACACGCATTATATCAGTTTGTGCCATGAGAGAATGAATACAAGTGCACTGTTGGCTGGTCTGATACCAAAGAAAATGACGTAAAGAAGTCAGGTGCTTCGTCACCAATGAACATAGCTTCTATTGCAGTTTTAAATTTACATTTTTATTCTCTTCAAGGCCAACAGTTTCGCCTTTACATGCGTAACAGCCGCAATTCGCAGAGGTGTGTGATTCGTAGCATCATAAAGTTCGCACACGATGGAATAGTAAAATTCGTAAGTTCTCGAAAATTCTCGCGTTTTGGCAGCACAAAACTTATCAAACCTGGCCTGAGCCTCAGATTTTCCAGCTGTATCCATCAGCTTCCCAGTGTACCATAGAGTATGCTTCCACATGGCTCGCTTCACGTCATCAAGAGAGGGGTCAGCTAGGTGAACGACGTTGGCGATGGCGTGGCAAGTGCGATAAATAAGAACCTTCCTGCTCGGTGCTCGAAGCAGAACTAACCACCAAATCATCCAAATGCAATGGTCATGGCAACTGCACAGATTACCCTAGCATGCCTTTAGTCAGACCCAAATTATAAACTTATTTGCACACTACTACGGTAGTGCCCCTTAAACATTATCCTCATTTTCGTGGCATTTCGTGGATTCCTATAAGAGGTTGGTGCTGGTGTCCATACGCACTGAAGAGATCATTGGCCATCTGGCCTGGGCTATAGATGTCCGAAAGAACAGACACCACATATACAGCTTGTAGACATTGTTAAAGACAATGGGATTTGTACACTACAGTAATCACTTGTAGCGCCTGCAGTGATATAAACTTACGTTTCTCAAAATGTGGCATCACACTATGAAAGCCTTTCTTAAAACCCCCATTTGTCCTTAACACTCCACTGATGATGTCAAATAAGAAATTCATTCTTGGCTCTGTCTCCCTCTCTTGTTAACGACTTGTCAGGTGGGAGATTGAATGAACGTCAATTTTGAACCTTACATGAGGGATTATATGTCGTAACAAGGAGATGAATATGTTACCTGACATACTTTGGCGACAATGAGCATATTTGCCTATCAAAAAGGTACAGTTTATAATGCAAAGGGATGACACTTAATTTGACAGTATTAACACACCAAACACAAATCCTGCATGTCAAATAGCAAAAGGTGAAGAAAGCTGCTGGAGGAAACGTTTTAGTTTGGGGGTACATGTGAGTTGCGCCATCACAGCCTGAGTACAATGTAACGCTTCTAAAAATGGGTTGGCGACCCATGGCGAGAGGGACAATGAACCCACCGGGCAATTCATCAAGGAGAGCAGCTAGTGGGCTAGCGCTGCTTGTGATGGAGAAATTCTTTAGAAAATTGTGTTGAGGAGTTTCCAGAAGGATACAAACAGACCAGAGATGCAGTTGACCATGTGAAATGCTTGTAGTATGCTCGTGAAGAATGCTTGTATCTTTTAGGCACCAGGAACAGTCATAAAATGTCCGATTGACTAAAATAAACTCGGAAGGAGAAAATTGTTGTGACCCAGTTTAAAGTTAGGCCCATTTGCGATTGGCAGGGGTAGTTTCCCCAAGATGAAAGGAATGCTCCCATTGGTCTGAAAAAGCCGTGATGTGAAGCACAAAAGGACACAGGTGTTGACACATTGCTACTAAAGACACAAGACCTAAAACTTCGAGAGCTCTCCACTGAACCAGTTTCAAGTGTAGAACAGGGCACCTCACGCTGTGTACGACGCCAAAATAGTAACTTTGTGTGAACACTGCGTTCACTTTGGCTGACATTTAGCTAGAAATTAGCTGAAGAGTCGTTGAGCACCGATAGCAGAGAAACGGAACAGCAATGTAGTTAGTTGTTGTTGTGAGAACTGAGAAGGCATTGAAGTATACATTCTGCACCATCTTTGCACGTGTATTTCGCCATATTTTCCGGACTAGGGATGAGTGCCTGTTTTCTCACCTAATGAGAAGCATTGGACAGTTTCAGCTGATAAAATCAGTAAAGATTTTGATTAGCTTTTTATAGGATTTTCAGAGGGCGAGAGCAGCCATGCAGCTGACAGCACATCGCAAGGTAATTGCCACTGGCAGATGCGTAAACTTGTTGGTTCACCACCTTTCGTCCTCTGTGAACTCGAACGACGTTGAGTAATCTTTTGCTCATCTTGTCACAAAAACTAACCATCCTCCATTGAGTTGATTGCCATCCTTAATAATACTGAACTTGGAACCAGTATCGGATGATTTGTCGTAATATGGGCCAACTTCACAGTATAGTAGCAAGAATAATCTTGTAGAGGACCTTCTATTGAAATCGGAAACTGTTGTGTTCAGGGTTATTTCTACTTAACAGGACATACTGCGTTATATTGACAACTATCCTGTAAGTGTCATGTAACAATCGATGTAAATTCGTGTACTTCTTTGGCAATAATTCTGAAATTACATAATTTTGTGCCGCTAAATACCAGTTTGCTCTGTCCTAGAATAAGGGTCCACTCCTAACCCCAGTTACTGATTCGTGGGACGTTAATGCACTCACAGGGTGTTTTTTATGATGTCTGACAAATCTGAAAAGCAGTGGAGTGTCAGAAACTGCTACTGACTCCCCCACTCGCCCAAGCTTTACTGTGCAATACTGCAACCGCAAATAGCCAAAGAATACATATCACTCACGTGTTTGGCATGCAAAGGAGCTCAAAGTGGTAACATTTCAGATCAACTGTCAAATACACCAAACACACAGACATATACATCTTTCATCCCTCTTCCAAAATACACACACACTTCCCACGCCCGGGTTCCCGGGTTCGATTCCCGGCGGGGTCAGGGATTTTCTCTGCCTCGTGATGGCTGGGTGTTGTGTGCTGTCCTTAGGTTAGTTAGGTTTAAGTAGTTCTAAGTTCTAGGGGACTTATGACCATAGCAGTTGAGTCCCATAGTGCTCAGAGCCATTTGAACCATTTTTGAAAATACACACCTTTCAACGTGGTTTTCAATCCATATACTGCCCACGCCCCACGAAGAGTAGGTTCGTTGATCTAGCGAGAACCAGTGAGCAAAAAGAGCCAACGCCATTAGCTTTTAGCAACATACAAAATAATGACGAAGATGAGATGGATAGATGTGATAGATAATGGGATGCTGAGTTGAACAGGTAAGAACAAAAATGTATGGCACAATTTGACTAAAGTAAAGGATCGTTTGATGGGGGAGATCCTGTGGCTTCCGGAATCTTGGATTGGAGGAAAGCACGACTGTGTGTGAGGGGGGGGGGGGGAGGAAGGGCCAAAAACAGTGGAGACCAAGACTACAGTGATCATTTGGATGTATGTTGTGGTCAAAGAACCTGGCCCAGCCACCGCGGCAATGCATCATTTTGAATTTTCCGCCAACATATGCTTACGACAACGCTCTACTTCCACAGGAAACACATTAGGGCAAAGGACATTTTTTTTAAATTTCCAGTCAGAATCTGAATATCCGTCCTTTTTGCACGTAGGACACTTGTCAGAGGGAGAATGGTAGGAATGGGTAAAGCTCATGATATCGGTAAACCAAACTGTCTGAGAACCCTGCCAGAATACTTACTCATACTTTGAAACTTCCCCTTTAAACAATTATACTCGACTGTGCTTAACCTGACTCACAATATTTTTAGTGCAACGCAATCTGACTTTCAAAATTCCCTACAAAAGAATGGCCCTGACTAACATTAAACTATACCTTTCACAAATCACTTACCTCACAAAAATCTTCGCTGCTCAAGCTACTGCAATACAGGGAGCGCCACTACTGCCAGCTAAATAAAAGATTCAAACTATGGAAGGCACTAACTACTGATAGGGATAGTTAGCAAATGACAGATATTAGTAGAGAACAAACAATGTATTTACCTTGATATCATCATATATATAACAGTTCATGACAAATTACAAAACTCCGCCATCTCTCTCCCCACATCCACCACTGCTGGCGGCTCACCTCCAACTGCCCAACGCTATGCGCTGTTCACAGCCAGCTGCCTAACACTACAATGGCGAGTATTACAACAATGCAAAGCAGCTACAGGCTGCACACAGCACAGCCAGTGATTTTCATACAGAGGTGGCGTTACCAATAAAAAAACCTAAACAGCCTACTTACATAGCCCCCATGCTCCTCACAAAAAATTTTACAAATTGGTTTGGGCAGTGCCCAATACAGATTTGAAAAAAAATTTTCATAATTACAATAACAAAGAAATCAAATGCACACACTTATTGATACAATGTTGGTCAAAAGCTAAAATTTTCTCACAGTCCATAAAGACAGTCCTGATCATTCATCACATTGCAGTATTTCTCTAAGTCTGAGCAGTAAAAGAAAATGCACACGGAAGTAGTGGATTTCCATGCAGTCTTGAAGAAGTAGTGTTGTCCTTCCAACGGAAAGACAGTGCTGACTCTTGACATGCTGACAGGTAATGGGCCACAACAGAGCAAACCCACAGCGGAGTCAATCGAAGTTTTGAAGAATATCGTTTGGTAGGTCATCACAGAGCAGACCCACTGTAGTCGTGGTAGAGATTACGGTATTGTAGGGCCACCAGAGGCGCAGACCCACTGCAGTCCTTGTGGAAATAATGGTATTGATGGATCATCAAAGAGGTAGACCCACTGTAGTCATTGTAGAGATAATGGTACTGGTGGGTCATCAAGGATGCAGACCCACTGTAGTCCTTGTAGAGATGGCCAGCAGCCATCTGTTGTGACTGTGCAGGTGCACAATCACCATTGAAGAGTCTTGCGGCTAATATAGCAAGTCCATAAACCACCACTTGTCCACTCACAAAGTTTTTGGAATTGTCCTTAGAACCAGCAATTCTGTTATCCAGTCCCTTGCTGAATTATTAACACATGTGCAAACACTAACAGTCCCAACTTGTCACATATTGTCCATATAGTATGACCAACAGAAACGTGTGCAGTGAAATGGAACTTACAAGTTACTTAATTTGATGAACTGCTGTCAATTACAATTTTATAACCTGAGAGTACAATTACAAAGGTACAAAATACATCATTAAAGAACATAACAATACAGATAACATTTGTAGTACAGGCTTTACAACACAATAGAAATAAACATATACATCAATGTTACAGGAATTATGACATAAGTAAATACATAAAAGATCAGAATAATTATTGAAACATCAACTTCACACATGAGCATTAAAACAAAACAGAATAAATAATATCTAAGCATATTTACAAGTTAAATAACATATTATTAATACCAATTATATTTGAGGATAACAGTATTCCTCATCATAGTGAATAGTATTACAAAAAAATTCTATGAAACTACACAGAGACAGGAAGAAAACAAATACACAAGGATACACAAACACATAGAGGGATAACACAAAAGGAAAGGACGGGCTTTGTTTTACTGCAAACAAAACTTTCTTTACTTATCGGAGATCTCCCTGCGTTCTTCATTATTTCCAAAAGGTCCTATCTAAACCTCCTTCCTGTATTCTATTCATATTTCTCTCAAAATAATTATTTCTCATTGTACAATACTCATTTGGCCCAAATCTTTTTCATATACCTTGTTAATGCATTGCTTCCAATTCATCATAGTTAGTTTCTTATATAGTCTACCCCCTCTTAAGCTAACTTAAATCTACTGAGCTCAGATATATATACCAAGGGACGAGGCAATGCAGCATCACATAAAACAATTAATATAAACAGCAATGAAAAAAAATGCAGATTTGCGAAGCAAGCCGCATTAAGAAATTAGCAAAGCAATTGTAATATTACAACTAATCTAAGGCAATGTGCAGCAAACAATAAAAATAAATCATTAGTAAAACTGGCTTAACAGAATAATACAAAGTCAAATTCAATAACACTATGCCTGGCAAACAGCAGCAACTTATACCTAAACATGACATAGCTCAAGCAGAAAAAATATTACAGTAAAAATGGCCGGGTTTAAAACTTACGTCACATCTTAACACTAGAGTGATGCATCACAAAAAACTTACTCTACGAAAAAAAATTAGCAAGTAGTTGAAAAGAAAATTATGTATGCAGTTCCTGCTATTAGTCCCTTCTTATTGTTCTTTCCATTCAAAGAGCTCCTTTTTCGAAGAATGTGGGTCATAAAATAATTATTTAATAGATCTGTTGACAGAAAGTGTTCACATTAGCAAATGAATTTTTTTTTTATATAAAACCCATGCTGCAACACTGCTGGAAACTAGATATCAAATGAAATAAGCAACTATGAAAGGCAAAGCATAAAAATATCATTCAATAGTCATGTGACATTTCATAAGTTAGTAGAAATTCTCACAACTCTCGTAGAAAGACGCTTGTCGTAATCAGGTGTGCAGATGTAAAAATATTTCTCGTCATTTCATTAGGCATTTCAGTAAATATTATAAATTACGAGCTGCACAGTATGCTTTCAACAAGGAAATGTCAATAGCGAGGATAATGGCCTCCCATTTTTTTTTCTACCACCTGCTCCACACACTAATGGCTTTTTCTCAAGGCGGCTGGCACACCTGGCCGCTCACAACGCATTACGTGCAGGTGGTCACTTAACTTTCGTACGGAAATATTTATGACACCAGTTTCCGCTACAGTGACAGTCTCATATAAAAATATTTCACAGGTCAAGAATCTGGGTTACAAATCTGTAGAAACAAAATCCTATAAATATAACAGCGTCCAAAAAATTTTCGCCAGCATTGTGATACATTCACGCATATACACACATTTCATAGCTCTTAAAGTACGATTCTTAGTTTCCAACAACCTTTTTCACAAACCATAGTCCCTAACTTCTATTCATTATTCATATACATATAAACACGTAATCACATTCCTTATATAGCATCAGCTTATTGATCATAAACATACCGCAACAACATAATACACATCGTCGTCGTAAAAATAACATCATAACATCTCAGTCAATTCTCAAAATCATCGTAGCTTCCTCCAATAATTTCAAAACCTAAAAAAAATTCTCTGCTCATTTCAATAGTGTCATCTACCTCAAACGTACTTTAAATATTATGATCCCATACCAAATATATCATTCAAAGCTCTCATAATATCACAATGGTTCTGAAAAAAAAATGAACAGTTTACAAAGTACAGACAAAATACAATTTCATAAGTGTGAAGGTATCCAACTGTGTAATTGCGTAAACATCTGTCACTGACGTAGTAAGAAAAAATGTTTGTCTCTCAGTTAAATGATCTGATAGCTGTGTAATTCCGTGTTGGAGCGCGAGTGTCCTCTGAAATACGTAATTCTTGTATTATTTGTGTCAGCTGATCTTGTACTTCCCGGATTTCTCTTTGGTGTTGATTCAGATTTTGTTTCAGTTTCCTAATTTTTTCGCACTCTTCTGTGTCATTAAAGACTACCGGTTTTGTGTCGTTCAGATTATCATCTACCTTCGTAGATAAATTAGTGAAATGATCCGAAAGTTCGGCTACTTTCTCCGATAGTGTAATTATTTCCGCAGTGTATTTTTCTGAACCAAGTTTCAGAGTATCTACTGTGTCCTTTAAGTTTTCTTGAGTTTTTGCAAGTTGCGTAATCGAATCGGTAGATGCAACTAAGTCAATTTTAGCCGACAAGGTCTCATGATTTTCATGAACAATGGTTTGCAGTTCTTTTATGGCTGCTTCGTGAGTCTGTAATGCATTTTCATGCCGCGAAAAAATAGGTTGAAAATGCTCACAAATTTGTGTTTTTACATCATTACAGACTTTTTGACATTTCGATTCAATATTATGTAACTCGGTAGTTAAATCTTCACGTGTTTGTTCAAGCTTATTTTCCACTGAGTCTAACTTTTGAAGCTTTTGTTCCATTGCGTCTAACTGTTGCTGTGTTTCTCTCTGGTGTTGTTCCATTGTGTCTAACTTTTGTAGCTTTTGATGTGTTTGACTCTGATTTTGTTCCATTTGTTTCTGATTTTGTTCAAGCATTGTGTCTAACTTTTGAAGATTTTGTTCCATTATGTCTAATTTTTCAAGCTTTTGTCTCATTTGTTGCATTAATTGTAATAACAATGCACTGGTGTCTGAAACACGTACCTCAGTGCTTTTCGGCAGTGAAGTTGCACCGGCAACATTCACATTTTGACAAGCAGAAAATGTGTCTTATTTGAGAAAACGGTGAGGACCCAAATCCTGAATCCACAGCATTTCCGAGATTGTTTCCTGTCATTTCGGATTCCTGAGGCGAGCTGTCGCCGACCGATCGATCGATAATGCTTCCCTGCTCACTATTTGTTTCACTGTCTACGCCATTGTTTGCAACCCGCTCCATTTCCCTATGCGCAATTACCAAATTACTACTTTGAACATTAGTTAATTCATTACTCTGCGGCGCTAACACACTGCTTTCGTCTTCACTGTCATTTCTCAATTTAGTTTGGAGCCTAGTATTACGTTTTTCACACGCCATTATTGTCACAGTATTTCACACGACAACACAGGAAAGCACAATTTGAAGAGCAAAAATAAGAGAACACATTAACATAACACTGAAAATAATATCTAGTTAATTGCAGCTGCGAAATACTTGGTGCAAATCTACATGCGTGCCACACCTGTTTTACTGTACAACAATGAAAGACTGCAACTACAAAGGAGATTTTCTCTACAATTACGCGCTAGCAATAAACAAAATCTACACTAATTACACAAACTACAAGAAAAAATCAGAAGATTCCAGTGAGGTATCCTGGCAGGGTCGCCATATGAAACTTCCCCTTTAAACAATTATACTCGACTGTGCTTAATCTGACACACAATATTTTTAGTGCAACGCAATCTGACTTTCAAAATTCCCTACAAAAGAATGGCCCTGACTAACATTAAACTATACCTTTCACAAATCACTTACCTCACAAAAATCTTCGCTGCTCAAGCTACTGCAATACAGGGAGCGCCACTACTGCCAGCTAAATAAAAGATTCAAACTATGGAAGGCACTAACTACTGATAGGGATAGTTAGCAAATGAAAGATATTAATAGAGAACAAACAATGTATTTACCTTGATATCATCATATATATAGCAGTTCATGACAAATTACAAAACTCCGCCATCTCTCTCCCCACATCCACCACTGCTGGCGGCTCACCTCCAACTGCCCAACGCTATGCACTGTTCACAGCCAACTGCCTAACACTACAATGGCGAGTATTACAACAATGCAAAGCAGCCACAGGCTGCACACAGCACAGCCAATGATTTTCATACAGAGGTGGCGTTACCAATAAAAAAACCTAAACAGCCTACTTACAACTTTAGCAATCTAACAGGCTTAAAATACAGACAGAAGCCATTAATGGTATTCGTGTGGCTAAAGGCGTATCATAGGAAGACATACGAGGATGAGTCAAATGAAACCCTTAAATTTTTTTTTAATATTATTTATTGTGCAGAAGTGGTACAAAGCTGTATCACTTTTCAACATAATCTCCCCCACGCTCAATGCAAGTCTTCCAGCGCTTACAGAGTGCATAAATTCCTTTAGAAGAAAAGTCTTTTGGTAGTCCGCCCAACCACTCATGCACCGCGTGGTGTACCTCTTCATCAGAACAGAACTTCTATCCTAACATTGCCTCTTTGAGTGGCCGAAACATATGGAAATCACTTGGGGCAAGGTCTGGTGAGTATGGTGGATGAGGAAGACACTCAAAATGCAGGTCTGTGATTGTTGTAACTGTTGTACGAGCAGTGTGGGGCCTTGCATTATCATGTTGCAAAGGACACCTGCTGACAGCAATCCATGTCGCTCTGATATGATTAGAGGCAGCAGATGATTTTCTAGGAGATCTGTGTATGATGCACTGGTGACAGAGGTCCCTCGAGGCATGTAATGTTCCAAAATGACGCCCTTTTCGTCCCAAAAGAGAGTCAGCATAACCTTCCCTGCTGATGATTCTGTTCGAAACTTCTTTGGTTTTGGTGATGAGGAATGGCGCCATTACTTGCTCGCTCTCTTCGTTTCTGGTTGGTGAAAGTGAACCCAGGTTTCGTCCCCAGTAACGATTCTTTCAAGAAAGTCATCACCTTCTCGTTCAAACAGCCGAAGAAGTTCTTCACAAGCATCAACACGTCGTTCTCTTATTTCAGGAGTCAGCTGGCGTGGCATTCATCTTGCAGACACTTTGTGAAACTGGAGCACATCATCCACAATGTGGTGCGCTGGCCCATGTCTGCCGGCCGGAGTGACCGAGCGGTTCTAGGCGCTACAGTTGGGAATCACGCGGCCGCTACGATCGCAGGTTCGAATCCTGCCTAGGGCATGGATGTGTTTGATGTCCTTAGGTTGGATAGGCTTAAGTAGCTCTAAGTTCTAAGGGTCTGATGACCTCAGAAGTTAACTCTCATAGTGCTCAGAGCCATTTGAGCCATTTCACCCATGTCTAAACATGCTGCAATATCATACAGTGTCACTCGACGGTTTTCCTTCACTATGGCTTCAACTGTTGCAATGTTCTGTGAAGTCACAACTCGTTGTGCCTGACCTGGACGAGGAGCATCTTCAACTGAAGTCACACCATTTGCAAACTTCCTACTCCATTCGTAGACTTTCTGCTGTGACAAACGTGCATCACCGCACTGAACCGTCATTCGTCGATGAATTTGAATAAGTTTCACAACTTCCCTACGCAAAAACCGAATAACAGAACGCTGTTCTTCCGTGGTACAAGTCGCAAGTGGGGTGACCATCTTTGCACTGATACTACGACGGTATGTGATCTACACTACGCTGCCAGGTACAGGCCATTCTGCACGCTGTTTTTAGCACGCTTACCAACTTACAGGGTAACGGCACGAAATTTCGATTTGTTATTACAAATTTAAGGTTTTAGTTTGACTCACCCTCGTACTATCTAGCGGCCATTCTCCTTTCAGTTTCTTTCAGACACCTGCGCCAGAGGCCGACTGTTTGATATTGATCACAGCGAACTGACATGCGGGGCCCTCGGGAATGGCGCGCCCAGCGGCGCCTCGTAAAGCACCATCTGCGTCAGCTGCCCCGCGTTCTCCGCGCGTACCGCCGCGCCCCCTGGCGCGCTGTATATGAGAATTAATTAGGCCCGCCCCACTGGGGCTCGCATTAGCGCCTCTGTGATGTGTGGAGCCGTTACGTCACCATCCTCCGGGCGACTCAGGCTGCGCGACGCTGCCCCACAACAGCACGGCGCCTCCCCAATGGGGTGCATAACGTACGGGTCTGCGCAGACGCAAGCGTGTACAATGCTGACCGGTAAAGTAGTAGTAGTAGTAGAGGGGTTTTGTGGGCGCACGACAGCAAGGTCTTCAGCGCCCGTTCAGTATCATAGTGAGACGGGTGTCAAGAAAAAAAAAGCTCAGAACATTTACATAAAACGGAACATAAAACACGGGGAACAATCATTGGAAAATATGTGCTCACCCACACCGAAGCGTGGGATGAAGCAGGGCGTCAGCAGTAAAACATGGACAACACAGGCTGACCGGTAAAGCTGCTGTGCCAGGAATGATAAGAAATAACGAAAATTAGCATGTTGTGCTTGTACAGTATACTTGGATGAACAAAAGATAAAATTTGTACGTGATGTAGGTCGGACAGTGCACGAAATCTACTGTACAGATCCAAGGTCATTTCTAGAATATTTTTCAGATCAACCGAAACATCCTTTGGTCCCCACCCCCCTTAGGTTGTAACTGCCCTCCATTGCGCTTTTAGTAAGACCTTTACAAATAATGTAAGACATGTATAATTCTATTGTCTATTGTCAAACCACAATTTATGAAACATGTTTATATTTTATTAATATGATTAAGTAGGAATAATTAATATTTGTCGTGTTGGAAATAATTGTGGTAGTAGGGAATGTCTGCGCCAAAGTATTGTTGGCAAGAGAGACCGCACATTGATATAATTTTAAAAAGGGCGGGAGAGACAGCGTATGGATACATTTTAAGAAAAGAGCGGTAAATATCTCGCATTTATACATTTTGTAATGGTAGCAGGAATTGTCTGTAGCAGAAAGCATTGTTGGCAGGAGAGACCGCACTTTAGCGTTCGTAGGAAGTCAGTAGTTAGCGAGATGTGAAGCGAGTCGGTAGCAGGTCTGAAGCGAGAGGTTGAGAGGAGCGGTGTGTCTGCCAGCGACTAGCTATGATTTACAAGAGATTATAAACGGATGTATAGAGACATCAGCTAACTATTATCATAAGAGGAAATAATATTATTGAATAAATTTTTTGAGAAACTCAAGACTACTGAAAGTATGTTTGCGCACTGCTACTGGTAACATTATTGTAAAATAGTAAGTCCTATTTGAACGTTTGTTAAAATCATTTCATTCAGAATAAAATTAATTTTTGCTAGCAATATTGCATTACTGATTATAATCCATCTGAAGAACCATCAACGTAAAACTTCACAAAATTTTATTGTTGTCAAGAAAAAGTTTAACTATGAATTACGTAACTTCAGTCAAATTAATTAAAGAATAACGTCAGCTTTGCTATTAAAGAATAACGTCAGCTTTGGTAATAAATACAGCCACTTATTATGACAGCCCACCAGCAGCTAATAGAGTATATTAAAACAGAGTAAGTATATTCATGTCGCAGTTCGATGTAGCAGTCAGATGGCGATCCAGTAACAGTAAAGAAGGTAAGGAACAGTTTTGGGTTATTGCACCTAACGACTGAGGGCCACGACGACGACTCATTGTATGTTTCGTCGAAATAATCAGAAAATAACTTTTCATAAGCAGCATTTAAATTTTTTATACGAAGATTGAGAAAGAGAATTGATTTCAAAGGGAAGATTTCATTTGTTATTATTAAGCAAGAGATAGAAATCCTAAGGGAAGGTTTCATAGGTTATTGTAGAAGGGGAGGTTGCATAACAACAAAAGAGATATAGAGGAGACGAGAGGGTTTCAATAAATCTAAAACTAGTGATAATTAATGGGCTTTATATTTTCAAATAAATAAATATTACATACACATCCTTCTCTAACAGAAATAAATATCTGACTCTTACCCTAGTGCTAAATACAAGAAGAGCAAACAGCTTATTTTCAAACTTGTTGGCAGATTAAAACTGTGTACCGGACAGAGACTCGAACTCAGGACCTATGCCTTTCGTGGGCCAGTGCGAGTTCGAGTCTCGGTCCGGCACACAGTTTTAACCTGCCAGGAAGTTTCATATCACCGCACACTCCGCTGCAGAGTGAAAAATCTCATTCTGCTAACTTATTTTCATTTAACACAATTTATGAGATTTTCTACAGCTTTAAAAGAAAACAGCAAAGAATTAAAACCATTTTCTTATGTTGTTCAACAAAAATTAAACTGAGTCGAGAAAATGAAAATATAAAATGCAATTTGTTTTTCAATAATGGAGCTAATGAAGCAATAATTTACAAATTATTTCACTTTTCTTCGGGAAAAGTTAGACAGAATCACAAAAATATCATTTAATTTTATACTTCTGTGTTACACGCAAAACGCTATATAACTGCGTAAGTTGTGTTACATTGTAAAATGTAACAACTAGTTTAGAGTAAAATTTTAGAAAAAATGCCACATAACTAGTGGACTAACGTGATCAAAATGCTATGTGCGCAAATGAAACGGAAAACACAAATTTGTGTGTGATACGAAAGCTAAATATTGTGTTAATATAGTCATGTATAATTCCAACCGTTCTTTATAACCCATATATTTACTAACAACTTTCACAAAGATAAAACCATTGTGCTAACATATTTTCATGCCTCTACCTTATCAAAATCTTTAAAAATAGAATCTGTGTCTACTGACTTCGAAGTATCACTTTCAGTGGCAAAAATTAACAGTCAAATCACCGTTTCTGGAGAAAACGTTGACCTAAGACGTGTCCTGAGGTTCTATGAACTTTCACCATTACGCACAGGTATATATGAAAACAAGAGTATTAGGATGCTTACATGTAAATGACAATAGTTTTTGTAGGATAATGAGTTTCATGAGGAATTTCCAATAGGAAGAATGACGCTAAGATCAAAACTTCATGATGAAATTGCAACCCAAAGGCAGACATCTCAACTACATATATACTAAACAGCACAATATATGATACTGAAATCAGTGGTACATTGTAACATTTCAAAAGCTTCTTTTCTCTTCTTGTCCAAACTATTTCTCTTACATGTTTCACTTCCATACATGGCTACACTCCATACAAATACTTTCAGAAACGACTTCCTGACACTTAAATCTATACTGGATGTTAACAAATTTCTCTTCTTCAGAAACGCTTTCCTTGCCATTGCCAGTCTACGTTTTATATCGTCTCTACTTCGACCATCATCAGTTATTTTGCTCCCCAAATAGGAAAACTCCTTTACTACTTTAAGTGTCTCATTTCCTAATCTAATTCTCTCAGCACCACCCTACTTAATTCGACTACATGCCATTATCCTCTATTTGCTTTTGTTGATGTTCATATTAGATCCTCCTTTCAAGAGACTGTCCATTCCAAGCCCTTTGCTGTCTCTGACAGAACTACAATGTCATCGGCGAACCTCAAAGTTTTTATTTCTTCTCCATGGATTTTAATTCCTACTCCGAATTTTTCTTTCGTTTCCTTTACTGCTTGCTCAATATGCTGATTGAATAACATCGGGAATAGTCTACAACCCTGTCTCACTCCCTCTCCAACCACTGCTTCCCTTTCATGTCCCTCGACTGTTATTTGACTGCTATCTGGTTTCTGTACAGAAGACACCTGCTTCCCGTAAATTCCGGAGACGGAGGCAATGAACTCTAACGCCATGCTTAATCATATCTCAGATGTTTCCAGAATGAGACTTTCACTCTGCAGCGGAGTGTGCGCTGATATGAAACTTCCTGGCAGATTAAAGCTATGTGCCGGACAGAGACTCGAACTCGGGACCTTTGCCTTTCGCGGGAAAGTGCTCTACCGTCTGAGCTACCGAAGCACGACTCATGCCCCATCCTCACAGCTTCACTTCTGCCAGTACCTGCCCTCGAAAGGCAAAGGTCCCGAGTTCGAGTCTCGGTCCGGCACACAGTTTTAATCTGCCAGGAAGTTTCATATCTCTGATGTGTTAGATCAGGTTCGGATCTAGCGAGTTTGGGGGACAGAACATCAGTGGGAACTGCTCTGGGTTCTTCAAAGAACTACATAGCATTCCTGGCCTCCTGACATGGTGCATTATTTTACTGAAAAATGCCACTGATGTCGGGAAACATGATCGTGACGAAGGGATTTACGTGGCCTGCAACCAGGGTACGACACTCCTTGGCCGTTGTGGTGGCTTGCATGAACTCCACTGGACCCATGGATGGCCACGGGAATGTCCCGCAGTACAGGTGTCAAAGAGTTGTCCCGCAGTACATGTGTGAAGGAGCTGCTCCCCTGGAAGATGTCGAATTCGCGCTGTCTCAGCGGCATGATGAACAAGTGATAGGGATTCATCACACCATGCAAAACTCTGTCACAGCACCAACGTCCAGTGGTGATGAACACGTGCCATTTCAGTCATAGTTACCGATGTCGTGGTGTTAACATTGGCACATGCATGGGTGCTGGGCTGTGGAGCCCCATCGTGACGAGTCTTTGGTACCCTTTCTGTTCAGACCTTCGACCACAGCTACTAGTAGACTGGCCTTGCTGTGCAGAAGCTATAGGGCTGCTGTGGCTCCAACATAAACCACGTGACTGTTGGCAAAACGTGGCGGGATTTCAAATGAGCGGTCTGCCATCCTGTGTTTGTATCGTATTTTACCCACATTTCAATTCTTTTAAACAATAAGAGTGGGCTGGTGTGAAAACTTTAAATATTGGATTCGCCGCGTTTTGAGCTCTAGT
This sequence comes from Schistocerca nitens, assembly GCF_023898315.1. NCBI lineage: Eukaryota > Metazoa > Arthropoda > Insecta > Orthoptera > Acrididae > Schistocerca > Schistocerca nitens. The sequence goes on along the minus strand of NC_064622.1, from coordinate 120,627,633 downwards.
CACTAATAAAAGAAAATGGGATATGGGAATTATGTCAACAATACGTCCCAAAATTGTCGACTTTAGGAGCAGGTCCATTTTAGAGTATCAATTTTAGGTGCACTTCAAAGATTCAGTTCCTACTATTTTTACAAAAGTTTAAACTATCAGTTTAAAAAAATGATATTTTAGATGAAAGGTGAGACTCTGAAGTTTCAAAAAATAATTTTGGAACCTACATTTATTTAATAGTATTAGAAGGTAGAAAAAAATTCTCTTCATGTGTCGGCTATAGGTGCTCTTACCTTATTATAATCTCACTTGTATATACAAAAAGGCGCCTATGTGCAGATGGCTTAAAATTTTTCCGTTTCAGGGCCTGTATCCAAAGCTGTCTTCGGTTTTCATGCTTAGGGAACCTATGAGTAGGAACGAGAAACACTTATACTTACTTCTGTAACCGAATTATCACAGATACTTTCCAAAATGTAATATGAGTCTGACTTTACAGGCATCACTTTCAACACTTTAATTTACGTGATACTCTATTTCAAGTGTAAAAAACATATAAAAGTCACTTCAGCAGATTTCAATAAACGCATCTGCATTATCATAGAAACACACGTGAAATGTAGTGCCATTTCCCCCGACAAAACGCTGAGTACAGCCATAAGCGCAACACGAAACAACCATGTTTTGCCAACTTTCACGTGACTTTAGCCCAGAGATGTTGGAGCCACGAAAATGACGTCAGGGCCAGTGTATTATATTTATGGTCGAAGGTTCAGACACACTTGTACTCTGCCCAGCACTGAAGTCTGATGTTAGTTCCACAAAAGTTTGCCGTCTGTTCTGTTTTACCAGTCTGTTCAGCCTATGATGTCCTACATCTGTAAGGAGGGGTGGCCCGTCAGCGCCACTACGTCTGGATGTGGTGTCACCTTGATTTCGCCATATGTTGAGACATGTGGCGAACACCCGACAGTCATGCAGTTCCCGAAATCCGCATGCAGAGCCCACAGAGCACCACAATCTACCCTCCATCAAACAGACAGATCGTGCACCTTCCCCATTCTGTGTACGGACAGCATGCTCACTGACACTACATACACAGTGTGTGTGTCTGACTGGCAGTCATTCCTCGCCAGGTGACGCTTCTGTCGCCTGGACAGGTTATCCATACGAGGTCGGCTGTCATATTTCTCTGGCTAATCAGTGTATGTGTGTATGTATTTATGTATGTACATTTGTTTCCAAAATTAAAGCAGCAATCGGAAATTTTGCAAGATTGCTTTTATTTTGCCACAAAACAGTATAAAGTTGTGATAGTAAAGTAGAAACAATGTAAAGAATAGAGAACGTAAGCATCTGCAACATACATAACAGTAGACACAAAAGTTCTTCGTTTTTCTGGAACTTAACGGATTTGTCCAATAAGTCTGACAACTGGTTAATGATCTCAGTATGGGGTATGACCATCTTTGGCAACAATACATACTTGACAACGGCATACTGTGACTGACGTCATCAATCTCATGTTGAGGCAATAACACCTATCCTTCCTGCAGAACTGTTCGTAAGTCTTAGAGATTGTTTGGTGAATGATGATGTGATGGGACCCATGTTCTTAGTGCACCCCAGACATGTTCTAAGGGATCCTAATTGGGAGAGCGAGCAGGCCACGCCATTGCGTGCAGCATCTTCCGTTTTCAAAGAAAAGTTAACCATCCGTGCTTCATGAGGTAGAGCATCATCGTTTATCAGTACGAGGTCTGGGCCCACAGCAACTCGTGATAATCGCACATGAGGTCCGAAGATCTCGTCATAGTTAAACCTTGCGGGTTCAGCAATACGATTTCACTGGGAAGTGTTCGAGCTATCAGATAATTGCTTCCCATACTATGAGGATTCTCTTCGCTATCGCAGGTCTCCGAAAAAAAAAAAAGGCCACTCTGCCGAAGCTTTCTGTACGCCATTGGCCTTGATACAACACAGTTGCCTTGCAATACTAATGCAATACCATAGTGATCCTACGGCCAATGAACGGTCCTCTCTTCCTGAAGCTACTCCTGGTCGGCCCTGCCCCGGTCTTCGGGATACAGCTTCTGTCTCTATAAAATGTAGCTACACCCGAGAAACAACAGAGCGATTCACTCTAAGCCATTGGACCACATCAGTATGCGACTGTCCTGATTCCATTCTTCCTCTGGAATTCCACCGCAAGTAATCTGGTAGGCGTCATCTCTGTGCCATACTGCAACCTCTGTGACTGTGTACCCAGCTATTGCGGTTGTGGGTCTACACAGCAAACACTACCTCATTTGCCAAGTGCCCTGACATCATCGTTAGCATGGTTGTCCATTAACCAGAATGCCATCTTCCGTGCAGAACACGATTGTACTGACGCCTGTTGACAGTTTGAATGATGATATTGTGAATTAGACACAGAACAACTGCGGTTTGTGGTTTTCATTTTGGACACCAGTGTATGTTCGTCATGTATTAAGGCATTGGACCTGTTTCAGCTAAACATCGTACACAATTACTTCTCGCTAGAGACCGGACCTTATGCATCACAAAAACCTTAAAATATGCATGCAAAAATGCACGAAAAATCCGTGAAGATACATTACAAGTGACCAGATATGGAAAATCAAATAATACAATAACATTATAGTTACTGCGTGCATTGTATCTCATAGTCGAATCTGTGCATATCGATTACGAGGAAGAGCGCTAGCCACGAGAAAATTCATTACATTTAGAACACTGATATTTTCTGAATACTTTCTGGGAGAGGTTAGGAAAGGGACCTTTCTGGGAATATTTTCTAAAAATTTACAAAATGGGGACGCATACCGTGTTTGAAGAATTATTCCTTCTTAGCTATTGTTGTCGGTAACGAGCGGATGCGATACGAGTGAGTCGCAGTGAAACAATCGATACGTGCAGGACCAACTTCGAGATATATCGCACGTAGAGGGGCACGCGCAAAAACTCAGTAACATTTTATTTAAAAAACAACACACAATCGTGAATATGTTTGAACAGAACTAACTTTTAAGTAATCTTGTTGGACCAAAGCGTCCTTTACAAGTAATTTTACATTCTTCTATTATTGGAAACATAAACGACCAAGTATTGTTCCAAATGTTTGGTAGTAATATTGTGACTTCGACCACATAAAAGAGGATAATATTCCTCTTGGGTTTGCAGCCGGATCATAACGTCATCTCGACACAATATTTCCGCGGTCAAACTGACAACCATCTTCAGGTGAGAGTGCTGGTACACGATCTCGCCGGAACTGACTTCTCAGCGCAATCGGCGGCCCCTATTTAGGCCGCAAAAGGCCCACAATGCGTGCGCGAGAAGGTGCCGTAACTGCCCTCTAGCGCAAGTAAACATACCGCGCCGCCAGTGGTGGAAACAGGCGATATCGAGATATCGCATTCAAAAATTAATAATTATCCGACGATCGAAACACAGACCGTTGTTTTTTAATGTATGATAACACCGTGTTCCAAGTCTTACTTAAAAGGTAACCCTTGTCTCTATTAATAAGATTTTCAGATAATCGAATATCTAAGGATTCTTTAAAAACACAGTCCCAATAGCGAGATGCAGGGGCAACCATTTGTGTCTCGTCATACAGTATTCTATGTCCCTCGGTGAGACAGTGCCCCGCCACTACAGATTTCTCAGGCTGAAGCAACCGTGTGTGCCGCTGGTGCTCAACACATCGGTCCTAAATGGTCCGGATTGTCTGACCAATATAAGCCTTCCCACAGTGGCAAGGGACCTTGTACACACCAGGCTTCCTCAAACCCAAGTCATCCTTAACAGAGCCAAGAAGCGCTCTAATCTTGGCTGGCGGACGAAAAATACTTTTGATATATCTTTTTAGAAATCTTCCTATCTTCGAGGATATGCTCCCAGCAAAAGGTAGAAAAGCCACCGATTTGCAGGTATCTTCTGGAGGTTCAGGCGAAGGTCCGAACTGGAAAGCACGACGGATCTGTTTATCAGTATAGCCATTCTGCTTTAACACAACCTTAAGATGGTCCAATTCTTGTGTCAAGCATTCTCCATCTGAAAAGGCATAAGCTCTTCTCGACAACGTCCGCAGGACCCCCGTACGCCGGAACGATGGATGACACCTAGAAGCATGCAAGTAACGGTCCGTGTGCGTAGGCTTTCGATAAACACTGTGTCCCAGTATCCCATCATCCTTTCTGTACACCAGAACATCCAGAAACGGAAGCCTTACATCACTTTCCACTTGATGCTGGGGTGCAGGGAATTAAAATGATCTAGGAGGGGGTCAAGAGCTTCTCTTCCATGAGGCTACACCATAAACGTATCGTCGGCGTACCTCCAGAAACAGGTTGGTTTTAAAGACGCCGTCTTCAGCGCCATGTCCTCAAAATCCTCCATAAAAAGATTAGCGACTATTGGGGACAATGGGCTCCCCATAGCCACTCCGTCAGTCTGTTCAAAATATTTGTCATTGAATAAAAAGTACGTCGACGTCAGCACATGGCGACAAAACTTGGTTATTTCCTCATCCACTTTCTCACCAATTAATTGCAAGGATTCTTCCAGAGGAACCCGGGTAAAAAGCGACACGACATCAAACTCACAAGCAAATCCCAGTGACTAAGAGACAAGGACTTCCATCTCTGAACAAACACCATAGAATCGGGAATGTGATGTTCTCATTTACCGACCTGAGGGCCAAGAACAGATGCTAAATATTTGGCTAGATTGTAGGCAGGAACACTCAAATTACTCACGATCGGACGAAGCGAGACCCCTCGCTTGTGAGTCTTGGGTAGACCGTATAATCTCGGCGGAACGGCAGCACCAAGATGTAGTTTTTTGAGAACGTCGTCAGGTAAGGAACTCTTCTTCAGGTGTGAAAGCATCTTCCATTTCATCCGTTCAGTTGGGACTTCCTGCAAGCTTCGGTATGCTGAGTCCTCAAGTAAGTGATCCATCTTTCCCAGATAGTCATCACGTGACAGGGGAACCGTTGCGTTGCCTTTGTCCCCTGGTAGAATTATCAGATCTTCGTCTTCTCTAATGGACCAGACTGCTGCCCTTTCGAGAAAGGAGATGTTACTCCGTGGAGGCAGCGCCCGGCGCAATGTGTGTGAGACTTCTTGCCTAACCCCTTCAGCTTGGTCCTCAGAAAAGCTGGACACCGCTTGTTCGACTGCGCAGATGAATTCTGTGATAGGCACATTCCTCTGTGTGGGGGCAAAATTCAGTCCTATCTCCAACACTGACAGCGTGGCGTCGTCCAGTTCTTTATTCGTGATGTTAATCATTGTCCGTAGACGGGTGTCGTCATCAGATATCATGGGTTGAGAACAAAGCCGTGGAAACTGCGGACGTCGTCGAGAAGAGCTTATGCCATTTCAGATGGGAAATGCTTGACACAAGAACTGGACCTACTTTGTTCAAGCAGAATGGCTGTACTGATAAACAGATCCGTCGTGCTTTCCAGGTCAGACCTTCCCCTGAACCACCAGAAGGTACCTCCAAATCGGTGGCTTTTCTACCTTTCGCTGGGAGCATTTCCTCGAAGATTGGAAGATTTCTAAAAAGATATATCAAAAGTATTTTTCGTCCGCCAGCCAAGATTAGAGCGCTTCTTGGCTCTGTTTAGGATGACTTGGGTTTGAGGAAGCCAGGTGTGTACAAGGTCCCTTGCCACTGTGGGAAGGCTTATATTGGTCAGACAATCCGGACCATTCAGGACCGATGTGTTGAGCACCAGCGGCACACACGGTTGCTTCAGCCTGAGAAATCTGTAGTGGCGGGGCACTGTCTCACCGAGGGACATAGAATGCTGTATGAAGAGACACAAATGGTTGCCCCTGCATCTCGCTATTGGGACTGTGTTTTAAAAGAATCCATAGAGATTCGTTTACCTGATAATCTTATTAATAGAGACAAGGGTTACATTTTAAGTAAGACTTGGAACACGATGTTTTCAGACATTAAAAAACAACGGTCTGTGTTTCGATCGTCGGAATAATTTTTAATTTTTGCTAGCGATATCTCGATTTCGCCTGTTTCCACCACTGGCAACTCGGTATGTTTACTTGCGCTAGAGGGCAGTTTCGGCGCCTTCTCGCGCACGCATTGTGGGCCTTTTGCGGCCTATATAGGGGCCGCCGCTTGCGCTGAGAAATCAGTTTCGGTGAGATCGTGTACCAGCACTGTCACCTGAAGATCGCGGTCAGTTGGACCGCGGAAATATTGTGTCGAGATGCGGACCCGAGACGAATATTATAAATTATTACGTCGGGAAAGCCTTCGTAATCACATAAGACATTTTTGTAAGCACAAAAAGACCGTTCTACAACTGAGGTAACTGGGCAGTATTTGAATTTGGCTGCTGTGTTGTTTCTGGTGAAACCTCACCCATCCCATTAATAAAACTATCAATTTGGCACAAGGGTTCAAAGCCTGCGCTATTGTCTAAAATGAGTTCAGACTTTTCTTTAAGTTTTCTGTGAAATACCTCCGGCAATGAGAAGTTCACTAGAATAATTTTATTCATCAACTGGATTCATTCAACGACAAACTTGGAGTTTCAAGTTGTTTCATACTTTCTGACACGTTTACTACCCATCTAATGGCCTCGAAATGTTCATTGTAAAACAACACAGCTTCAACCCACGTTCGCCATCGAGTTACCACTGGTTCGGGAGGTGAAGTCACATTTGGTAGTTTTTCTTGTAGGTCATGATGCGAGCAGGAGCCTTTAGAAACATTTCCTTCATGGATGAAATCAGTTTATTTACATTCACAAGAGTGGAACGTACTTCTTCAGCAAGGCGGTGTACTCCATGAGCAAAATATATCATATGAATCACATTGGGATAAAAACCTCGGGGGGCTTTTCCTGCTTTGATCAGATAGGGAGCGGCATTTGAAATAAACAAAAACACCCTTTCATCTGCAGAAGATTCTGGAAATATTGTTCTAATGCCTTAATTCACAAATCTGGCGATTGTAGAATGATTTACTTTTTCAAGTTCTTTGCAGGCTGCTAAATAGGAAGAAGAAGGCTCTTCACTTAAGGCATCAATAATTAAATTTGCAATGTGACGGCCACAAGTGTCTGTAGTTTCGTCGATTGAAATCCAGATTATGCTGTCCTTGAGTTCATTGGGCATTTCTTCCAGAACATTTTCGTAAATTGTCGGTACGTAATTTTTACACAGTGTCTATTCATCTGGTGTATTTTGATTTAAGCACTATTTGCGCAGGAAGCATTTGAGGATATGGTTTGTAAGTTTGTGAAGAGGAATATTGCTTGCAATGAATGCTTCACATAGATCCATGTTAAACCGACTTATTTGGTTAACTTTGGAGAAATCCCTGCTACTGCAACTTGCTGTTGTCAGAAGTTGCTGTCGTGGTCATTTCTTCTGCATTCCTGTGATATGTCTAGGCACGCTGGTCTACTTGAAAGTTTTTTTTTCTTTTGCACGGAACGTTTATCTCGCAAATTCGACAACATAAAACAATTCAGTCATACGCAAATGTTCCAGGATGGTCAGCTATCCACGAAACGACGTTTCTTTGTTCGGGGGCATGGCGCACAACACGTTACACACTTCACGCCGTAAACACGTTCAACTATGTACAAGTAAATAGAAAGCTAAACTGAAACAGTGGACGTGCGACTAAAAGCTTGCGTAGTTTAATTTAATTGTTGCCGACTGCGTACGGTATGACTGCGGACGAGATTAACCGTGGTCGCGCGAGCAGGGCATTGATTCTGTCTGTTCCTGTTCCGCTTCTGTAATGATTTCGCTAGGCAGAGGCCTCTCGGTTAGCGATTGTTGGCGGTCAATCTGTAAGGCATCAAAACTAGATCGAGGTGGAGACCGCCCTTCTAAATGTTTAAAATATTATAAACATAGAGCGAAAATATGCAGTGTCACTAGTTTTTACTTAAAATACGCAACAAACGGTTTGAAAAGGTGGCAAGTATACAAATGCATATGCAACATGCAAATGCATATAATCCTGTCTCTACTTATCACGTATTTTCTGGGAAGAACCGCTATGGGGGTAAGAACCACCTACCTATCAAAGGGGTGGGCCTGAGTGTTAAAGAGTAGAGTATCCCACGATGTGCGAACACCCATACTATAATCAGCCAGTATTTGAGAATGAGAGTATTCAGAGACTTGCAGCAAACTTTACACATAGTGTCGAACTTTTACGAAACTTTTTCTTGCTAATGACGCCCCCACAAAATGATGGAAGTGAAAAAAAGTGTATACTGTAGTACATTTTCGCTGTCCATGCAGTGAAACAACCGCTTGAAGCACGGTGTTTTAATTTATCATTTCTTTAGTACTAACTCTATTAACAACACATTACGCAGACAGTAGCCACTTACACAATCAGTGGCGGATACAGAAAATCCTCAAGGAAGGGATGCTAAAAATAACTTAACTTATCTTTACTTTTACCATAATAAAAAATAATCAATATTTTTACTGAGAAATTACTCTAAATTACTGTTATTAATACTTCACATTCAACTGATCACTCTCGCTCTTGACTAATATTCACACTTGCACTTGCTACAACTAGGAATTTATACTTAACGTTCTTCAGTTTTAATATTTCTGCTTCTGAATGTAAACTAGCTTCCTATTCGGCGAATAGTCCGTATTTATAACGTTACGTATGGAAGGTTCTCTGTACAAGAATACAACAGAATATTCGCGACATTCCTCGAACAAATGCCGGACAGAATAACGTATCGAGATCACTAGAATGGCCGCGACTTTTCCCGAAGGTATGTATTAGCTATCTATGTGCCAGTCAGTGACGTGTAAAATACGATGACGCGGACGCGCTTGCTACATAGGAAAGTACAATTATTCGATAAGTCGATTCAGTCGAGTCGACTAATGAAAGGAAGAACGAATAGCGTGCGGGCTGACTGGCAGCATGGCAGCAGCGGCGCAGGTGGCAATGTGTGCGACCGCAGATTCCCGGGGGGGGGGGGGGGGGGGCGCCAAGCACTCCGCGCACTCCCCATATGTATCCGCCACTGCATACAACTGGATGAACGTGTAAAATTATGTTGTAGTATAGCACACAGTTCAGGAGCTACGACCTCATTACCAGTGAAATGCTTGAAATGAAACCGCAAGGAGAAATTCGCTAAAGTTGTACTAATATATATGAAGTACCTTAAATATACAGTAACTCCATCCGAACACGCTAAGAAGGCCCAACGGTACCGACCGGCCGCCGTGTCATCCTCAGCACATAGGCGTCACTCGATGTGGGTATGGAGGGGCATGTGGTCGGCACACCGCTCTCCCGTTCGTATGTCAGTTTACGACGCTGGAGCCGCTACTTCTCAATCAAGTAGCTCCTCAATTTACCTTATAGGGGCTGAGTGCATCCCGCTTGCCAACAGTGCTCGGCAGACCGCATGGTCACCCATCGAAGTGCTAGCCCAGCCCGACAGCGCTCAACTTCGGTGATCCGATGGGAACCGGTGTTACCACTGCGGCAAGGTCGTTCGCCTATATATACAGGGTGAAGGAAAATTAGCACACTCGGACTTCGCAGCGCGATTTCTCACATACCGGCGCTACAAAAATGTCACAAAATTTCGTCCTGCGCATTTTTCGTGCGAAGAATGGACGTTAAAGATTGACGATCTGGCAACACTGTGATCACATGTACAGTGACTTTCCATGTCAGCAGCTACAGCAGAGCTGCGCAGTTGCAGCAGTGGATACCGTTATGTGTTAGCATGCAGGAGATCGAGGATTCGATTCTGGGTCGAGATTTATTTGTCTTATTTGCTATAAGCAGTCTGCGAGGTACGGTATCTGAAGCCTTAATCGTCATACAGAGATTACAGTGGGTCTTCTACAAAACATTTCCATTTACTTAATACGAACACAGGAATGGAAGTACAGTTGTTTTCATTGGACAGCTTTTAAAGAAGCTTTTTCACTTCATGGACGCGAAGTATTTCGCGCGACTGCATCTACTAGATTCGAAACCTGTTTTCTGTGTACTGTCGTAAGCTGCCCCAATGGTTCATCGAAATTATTTGCAAAGCACGTTGCTAGCCCTACTGGTGAACGTAAGCCCTACCGAAATATAATGGATCTGAACGTAGCGAGAATTATAGTTCGTATTAATCGATGGTACCATTGGCGGAGGGTACACAAAAAACAAGTCTGGAATCTAATAGATGCAGTGGTGCGAAACGGTTTCTTTAAAAGTTGACCAATAAAAACAGTTGTATTCCTAGTTCTGTGTCTGTATTAAGTAACTGGAAATATTTTACAGAAGACCCACCGTAATCGCTTTATGATAATTAAGACGTCAGATATCATACCAAGCATACTTTTAGCAAATAAAAACAAACAAGCCTCGACACCGAATCGAACCCTCGACCTGCTGCATGCTAACCCAAAATGCTAACCACTGCAGCAACCGCACAGCGGTAGTGCCATGGTCTGACAGAGATAGGTACAGTAGACGTGATTACAGTGTTGCCAGTTTGCCAGTCTTTAACGTCCATCTACTACACGAAATATGCACAGGACGAAATTTTGTGACAGACATTCTGTATTGCTAGTGTGTGAGGAATCCCACTGTGAAGTTCGAGTGTGCGAATTTTTCTTCACCCTGTGTGTTAAAGACATTTGACATTTGTGTACCTAGGAAAAGCCACAAATAAAATGCTCATCCTAAACCCATGGGACGATTTCAATCAAATTTGGTACACATATTAGTTACAATCTGGAATGAAATGTGCGTGTTGCTAGGGTCTCCTGTCGGATAGACCAGTCGCCTGGTGGGACTCTTTTTACAGTTGATGTCACTTCGGTGATGACATGATGATGACGATAACACGGCACCCATTCCGTGAGTGGAGAGAGTCTCTGTCTCTAACAGGAATCGAGCCCGGTCTCTTCGCATGGCATTATACCGTGCTGATCATTCGACTATTGAGAAGCAGATGTCTAAAGAAATACTGTTAGGGGTAAGAATCAGCAGCCTCCCACTGGGTTGCGCGTGATAACGTGGAGAGAGAAGGATATAGGAGGAGAAGGACAGTCAATGAGGAGCAAGAAGTAAATAGGCGTATATAATTGGTGGGGCGAGATGGAAAGAAGGATGGGAGGGGGAAATGGACTGAGAGAAGAGAGAGGAGGAGATCGACATAAGAAGGAGAAAAGAAGTGATCGATATAGGCAGGAGGATGGAGAGATAGCCAGAGAGAAGCGGAGAACGAGATGAACAGACAGGAGAAAGGAAAGAGGAGGAGGACAAACAGGGGGGGGGGGAGGGAGAGAGAGAGAGAGAGAGAGAGAGAGAGAGAAGGTGAACAGAGAGAGTGAGAATGAGGAGATGGACTAACAGAAGATAGGTAAGAATATATACCCAAGCAATGCCAGGTATTCAGCTTGTAAACAGATATGATGGCTGGCGAATGGTAACCTGTGACTATATTTTTTTTAGTGACTGAGAGATATGGAGAAGGTCAATACTCAGGACAAGAGCCGAGCACCTTCTGTGTTGAGGTAAGTCAGGACAGCATGGGCAACACGCCATCATTTTACACTACCTTGTTGAATTATAAATTGATGAAAATCTCGAACGTGAACTGCTGTCACTGGCCTTAACTTGGCGGAATTTTAGCGGCTCCAGAATGAAGTTTCGGAAGTAGGATACGAGGTACTGACGGAAGCTGTGAGAGAGTGCCATCAATCACGCTTGGACAGCTCGGTGGTAAGGCAATTGCACACGAAAGTTAAATGTCCTAGATTCGAGTGCCAGTCCTTCAATTTTCCAGGAAGTTTTATTTTAATGGTTATTGTCCTAATTACCTGGTATGTGGACCAAAGGAGATCGCTCTGTGTACTCAGTGGCACCCATTACCATCACATTAAGTTCTACTAGAAAGCAATTAGGCTACATTTGGGTACATTCTTCAAGATGTGTAAAGAATTAAGACTTGTCTCAAAATATGACGTTGTGGCACTACTTTGTCCAACGCTGTAATTGGGAGCACCAGTATCTGAGGGTGTCCATCTCTAGCTCCAGCAAGGCAAGCCTTAAAAATAGTCGGCGTGCTGTCAGTCCATGGTGCTCCGGACTTAGTAGCATTCATGGAGTACACAATAGCCTTGGTGAAAATAAACCCATATCATCTCGCTATGTACGTGACTTGGCTATATGATACTGCACGGCTGAGTGAACAACATGTGCCAGTGTGTCCTTTCGGGCACAAGTTGCATGGGGATGCTTTGATCCTACTTGGCTTTGAGTAATATTCTCATAAACCCATCAACTGTAAACTCGCGTGGCATTCATAGGATCCCTATCAACTCTAGGAGCAATAATGTGGGGTGATAAAACACTTTTTGTTTGTATTTTGAGAACGGCCTTCTAAAATTTATCTGATTTCAAATACCAAAGCCGATGAACAAGCTGCTACACCTGTAGTCCGGAACCAAATCGCATGCAGGAAGCAGACGGAGCAGCAGCCCAACGCAGAATGTGAAATGGAGACAGAAGAGTGCAGAATGCTTTTTCACAATTCAACGAATCTCACAAACACATTGACTCACACTGGTCTCTTATTGGCTCCTTCCTAATGGCTTAGCGATACAGATTAACAGACAAGCCGTCATTCTACTAGTCAAAGACTGGAACACATTAAGTAGTCGATACTTCTCGTACTGACTCCCATTTGCAGTAGACTTCCGACTCAGAATTCACGTAAGAGTGAATAGTTTAGAAATTGACATTTCAACGAAATACTTTCAAGCTATTTCTTAAGCTGGCTTCTATTGGATAGTTTTCGACTATTTTCAGTCTTTTGCTAGTTAAGTATTTTCAGCGGATATGAGAATCATTCGATGAACATTTGTACCTGAGCCCAGGATGTCACACTTGGAGCAATGAATGGAGGCTCTCTTTAAATGTTGATAAATGACAGAAAATGTAACAAAAAGAGAGTTAACCCATTAGTACGCTATATCAGGAACCGTCATAGCAAATAAGCGTTAAGGTATACCAATAACAAGGGAACATTCCCAAATGGAAGTAAGCGATCTTAATGGAACTTGGTTGATGTTTAGAGTAGGAAAAATAATGTTGTTGTTGTTGTTGTTGTTGTGGTCTTCAGTCCTGAGACTGGTTTGATGCAGCTCTCCATGCTACTCTATCCTGTGTAAGCTTCTTCATCTCCCAGTACCTACTGCAACCTACATCCTTCTGAATCTGCTTAGTGTATTCATCTCTTGGTCTCCCTCACGATTTTTACCCTCCACGCTGCCCTCTAGTACTAAATTGGTGATCCCTCGATGCCTCAGAGCATGTCCTACCAACCGATCCCTTCTTCTAGTCAAGTTGTGCCACAAACTCCTCTTCTCCCCAATTCTATTCAACACCTCCTCATTAGTTATGTGAACTACCCATCTAATCTTCAGCATTCTTCTGTAGCACCACATTTCAAAAGCTTCTATTCTCTTCTTGTCTAAACCATTTATCGTCCATGTTTCACTTACATACATGGCTACACTCCATACAAATACTTTGAGGAACGACTTCCTGACACATAAATCAATACTCGTTGTTAACAAATTTCTCTTCTTCAGAAACGCTTTTCTTGCCATTGCCAGTCTACATTTTATATCCTCTCTACTTCGACCATCATCAGTTATTTTGCTCCCAAAATAATGCAATATATATTTTTTGGCTTGTACCTAATTCCACTTTTAAGGAGAAAAACACAGGTCGCAGGTAATGTGGCATATTAGGTTTACGATGATTCGTAAAAAACATTTTTCCTTTCGAAGTTGAGCTGTTATTAGTGTTTCTGAAATCACTATAGTCAATTTTTGTAAAAATTTTGCAAAACATCCCATCACCATTAAGTAATTTTGGAAAAGAAAACTTTTGTTACAATAGACATTAAAGAAGCTTTCAAGCCACATACACACACGTGTAACATAGCTGGTTTTTGAAATACCGTTTTTTTAAATAAGCTGTGCATAATGTGCTGTCAGAATACTTGACACTAAACTTTCATAATTATTCCAATTATTTATTTTACTTATATTTGCGTTGTATTTTATATTTTTATTTTAGGTTCACATCCATGATTTGGATTTTATCTTTCCACTTCATGTACATATCCCATGTTTGAAATTTGGCGGAGTAACTCACTGTTCTGAGAGAAAATGATTACAGTAACGATAATCTGTAAAAAAACGTGAATTTAAAATGTAAAATAACAATTTAAAACATAGAACCAACATACATGAAGTAAATAATTAGAATAACAATGAATGATTAATACTTTAATCAGGAATGTAGAGAATACTCTGACAGCACATTGCGTACAGTTCATTTTCAAAAACTGGTGTTTCAGAAACCGTCTTTATCATGCTTGGATGTATGAGCCTTGGAAGCTTCTTTAATTTATGTTGTAGCTTAAGTTTTCATTTTTCAAAATTAGTTAATGCTGTTGGGGTACTCTGAAAAATTTCAAATTATCGCGAAAGTTTATATAAAGTTTACAAGAACGTTAATTACACACCAACTTATACATGAAAAACATTTTTCTATATCTCATCTTCTGGAACATGTTCCCTCGTAACCTAATATGCCAAATTAATTTTCAGCGTACGTTTTACACCTTCAAAGCGAAATTAGCCACAAACGAAAAACACGTATGGCATTATTTTGTTTCATCTACACACCTGCCAGGTTTCAAGATCTTTGTTTAGGCCTGGGAATGTCTCTTGTGAGAAGCGATATGAAAAGGGATGAACACAAGAGATCAGTAATAGGAAAGGTGAATGGATGTTTAAATCTTTTGGAGGGGGTCTGAGAAAATGTGGTTCATTTGTGAAGGAAAAATCTTCATAAAATAAACTAAGTCTTCCATTTGCATTCCTGATACTGCGTTCATGTGATCATTTCACTTCATATTACTTCTTACTGTTATCCCTAACTATTTATATAAACTTATGTGCTCATTATTGTCACGACCAGTACTGGAATCGAATACTATCCCATGCTTTGTCTTTGTTACAATCATTGTCTTAAACTTATCCACATTTAATCATTGGATGAATGAGTGTCTGCACCCTTAAAAATGCATTAGGGGGAGTGGGAAGTCTGTAACACCTCCGCAACAGAATAAACACAAAAAGCTATACACTGAAACAAGATTAACAGTTTATGAAATGTTGACTGATGTAGAATGAGTGAACAAGTATTCATTATGTGACTGTGGCCTTTATTTTCTTACGTTACAGTGGCTTATCTCCACGTACTTCATCTAATGTGGAACTGTGAAGCGCTGAACAGAGCAATTTGACATTTTTGTCCTTTTGGGTACATGAGCTGTATTTGTCAAACTGTCTTCATTACTGTGTAATAAAGATGAATGTTCTTTAGACTTGGAAGCGTTCGTTTCTGGCTGAATCTCCTTATTGTTGTGTCTCAAAGTCCAAAATGCTGTCATCTTTTCCTATAATACTATCTCAAATCACAGACACTGCAAGGTATATCGATTGCAATGACATCTTGAAGTGTTGTGTATTGTGCCGGATATCAGCGTCGTTGATGCATGATATATCGACAACATGACTCATTATCCTCATCAGGTGCTAACGGAGACTGTTCGTCGGGTGGAACGGGTCCTTGTGTTTACGGCTATCCCCTTCAGTGCTCGCTTCAGGGCGTTCCGTCTGCAGTCTGTTCCCGGAAGTATCACCCTTAGGCGTTCCCTCTTCGGTCCGGTGGGTCTACCCGTGCAATGGCCTTCCGTTTTCGGTCCTTTGTGGTTCCAGGTGTTTCCCGTACTGTTCTCTCCCACTTGAAAGGTTTTGGGCGTCCCGCACTACGTCCGTTGCGCTAAACCAAGCACTGATGTTTCGCTATGGGTCCAGTGCAACCGTCAGCGTTCTGACGTTCTGTTTTCGGTCTGAGGCGGTTCTAGGTATTCCCTCTGGGTTCCACTCCCGCTAGAAATGCCCTGCGAAATAACATCTTCGGTCCAGTAGGTTTGTTGCTCTCTCCTTGGTGGCTGCTTCCCATGTCTACACACACAGTGTTTCTTTCTGGTGAGTTCTGGTGGTGCCTTCGTTGGATTTTCAGCAGCTCCAGTGCAGAATCCTACGATTAACAAGTTTGTACCCAGCGCCTCGATTCAAGAGGTTTTCCAACAATTTTATCACTGTAGGCTCTCTGACAACACCGTCCCACTATGTGGGATCTATGCGAAAACCTTATATACATCATAGTTCTGGATTGACTCAGCTCCAGACACTGCACAGCAATGCCTGATTTAGTTGCTTGTCTTAGGCAGGTGTGCCTCTGATGTTCTTTATATTGGATATCCACACCTTGACGTTGTTCGGCCAATGTACAACATGCCAGATATGGAGGCTATATTACAATTTGTTGATGGTCATACTTCCAGATCATCTTTCGCATTTCCCAATAGTCCTCCTATTGTGGTGATTGTACAAAATACACACTTAATGTTAAGCTTCTTGAGAATCCTGCTGATTCTAAAACAGAAATAGACCCCGCATGGGGCAGGTACATTACAGTCTCTTAATCATGATGCTCTTCTTCTCGGTCATGTGTGCGGTTAAAGGCGCTGCAGCCTGGAACCGCGAGACCGCTACGGTCGCAAGTTCGAATCCTGCCTCGGGCATGGATGTTTGTGATGTCCTTAGGTTAGTTAGGTTTAACTAGTTCTAAGTTCTAGGGGACTAATGACCTCAGCAGTTGAGTCCCATAGTGCTCAGAGCCATTTGAACCATTTTCTCGGTCATGTGGTGGAATGATTTGTTGAAGATCCTTTTGAATCTACTTGGCCGTGCATCCATTCTTGCAGAACACTGATTGTAGATGTTATATATCTGCTGCCAAACTATCTGGGTCTCACAAGTGTGTGTCCTGTGGAAGAATATCTTCAGAGCTCCATTCTTTGCCACTAGGTTGTGAGAGATGCTGCATTTCGCGAAGAAATCAGCACGTATATTTGGGATATGCACTGTGTCTAAACGACCTACCGGTTCTCGTACTAACAAGTGCAATCAAAAACGACAACTGGCCATTCCTTTCCAGTTCCATGGTGAACTTAACATCTGGAACGACTGAGTTAAGATGTTCCATAATGTCACTGCGCCTCTCCCTACCATTAGGCCAGATCACAAAGATATATCTGAAACTTCCACTTAGCAAAATTGATGATCACTGTGCTGATAAACCTCTTACATTATTAGATTTTCAAACAGCTGAGCAAAACTGAACATGCACAGACATTTCTCTCTTTAATTATTCAAATCATCAATAAACTGACACACAATATTTTCAGCACAACGCAATCTGACTTTAATAATCCCTACAAAGGAATGGCCCAGACTAACAGTAACCTATACCTTCCATGAAGCACTTACCTCACAAAAATCTTCGTTACTCGAACTATTGCAATAGAGCAAGCGCCAATACTGACAGCTAAATAAAAGATTCTAACTACTGAAGTCACTAACTTCTGGTAGGCATATTTAGCAAATGAAAGACTTTGATAGAGAACAAACAATGTCTTTACCTTAATAGTGTTCAAAAGTCATTATATATATATATATATATATATATATATATATATATATATATATATATATATATATCAGTTCATGACATCCAGTCTTACAAATTTATTGTCTCTCATGGACACACGTCCAGATCATCCGCTCTCAAAACTCCGCCAACTCTCTCCCCACATCCGCCACTGCTCGCAGCTCACCTCTAACTGTGCAATGCTACGCACTGTTCACATCCAACTGCCAACTGCACACAGAAAAACCAGTGATTTTTATATAGAGAGCTACGTGGCGTTACCAATATAAAAACCTAAACAGCCTACTTACATAGCCCCCATGCTTCCTACAAAAAATTTTACAAATTGATTTGGGCACTGGCCGATACATATTTGTTAAAAAAATTATATTAACGCTAACAAATATATCAATGTTGGTCAAAAACTAAAATTTTCTTACAGTCCATAAAGACAGTCCTGATCATTCATCACAGTATTAATTACAATTTGCAATTTGCACAAAGTCTGAACAGTAAATAAAAATGTACACAGAGGTAGAGGATGTCTATGCAATCTTGAAGAAGTAGTGTTGTCCTTCCAACAGAAAGATAATGCTGACTCTTGACATGCAGACAGGTAATGGTCCACAGCAGAGTCAGTCGAAGTTAAAGAATATTGGTAAGTAGGTCATCACAGAGCAGAACCACTGTAGTCCTGGTAGAGAGTATGGTATTGGTGGGCCATCAGAGATGCAGACCCACTGCAGTCTTTGTAGAGATAATGGTATTGGTGGGCCATCAAAGATGCAGACCCAGTGTAGTCCATGTAGAGATGGCGAGCAGCCATCTGTTGCCACTTTGCAGGTGCTCAATCATCATCAAAGTGTCTTTCGGACAATATACAAGTCCATAAACCACCAGTTGTGCACTCACAAAGTTTTTGGAATTGTCCTTAGAACCAGCAATGCTGTTAACCAGTCCCTTGCTGAATTATTAACACACATGCAAACACTAACAGTCCCAACTTCTCACATATTGTGCATATACTATGACCAACAGAAATGTGTACAATGACATGAAACTTAATTTGAAGAACTGGTGTCTATACAATTATAAATTTACAACATAAGACCACAATTACAAAGGTACAAAATACATCATTAAAGAACATAACAATATAGATAACATTTGTAGTAGTATAGGCTTTACAAAAGAATAGAAATAAAAAGATACATCAGTGTTACAGGAATTATGACATAATTAAATAAATAAACTAATGAGAATAGTTTTCGAAACATTAATTTCACACATGAGCATTGAAACAGAACAGAATTAATAATGTCTAAACATCTTTACAAAATAAATAACATAGTGTTACAAAATTCTACAACATATCTCTTATCAGACAAACATATAAAGACAGGAAGAGCACAAATACACAAGGGTACACAAACACATAGCAAAATAATACAAAAGGAAAGGACAGGGTTTGTTTTACTGCAGTATTTTGCAAACAAAACTTTCTTTACCTCTTGGAGATCTCCCTTCTTTCATCATATTCCCAAAAAGTCCTATCTATACTTGCTTTCTGTAATCCTTTTCCAAAATAATTATTCTTCATTGTAGAGTACCCTTTTTTTTAAAAAAAACTTTTTCGTATAACTTCCTAATGGATTGCTTCCAGTTCATCGCAACTCATTCTCTTATACAGCCTGCCCCCTCTTAAGCTAACTTAAATCTACTGAGCTCAGATGTATAAACTAAGGGACAAGGCATTGCAGCAGCACAAAACAATTAATACAAACAGCAATGAAAAAATGCAAATTGGCAAAGCAAGCAGCAGTATATCTAAATTAGCAAAGCAAACGCAACATTATAACTAATATGAGCCAATGTGCAGCAACAAGAAAAATAAATCATTAGTAAAACTGGCTTAACAGAGTGATAGAAAGTGAAATTCAGTAGAACTATGCCTGGCAAACAGCAGCAGCAAATGCAATAACTTGTACCTAAATATAACATACCTCAACAAGAAAAAATAGTAAACTATAGACAACAATGCAGATAAGGGAAATGTCTATTCACATCTTAGTGTCTATGTCATTAAAGTGGTGCACCACAACAACTTATTCTATGAAAAAAATTACCAAGTAGTTGAAAAGAAAATTATGTATGCAGTTACTGTTATTAGTCCCTTCTTATTGTTCGTTCATTTCCAAGTGCTCCTTTCTCAAAGAATGTGGATCAAAAAATTATTATTTAATAGATCTGTTGACAGAAAGTGTTCACATTAGCAAATGCATTAAATTTTATTTTATAAAACCAATGCTGCAACACAGCTGTAAACCAGATATCAAATGAAATAAGCAACTATGTAAATCAAAGCATAAAAACATCATTCAAGAGCCATGTGGCATTTCATAAGTCAGTAGAAATTCTCTCAACTCTCGTAGAAAGACACTGGTCATAATCAGGTGTGCAGTCGTAAGAATATTTCCCATCAGTTCATAAGCATTTCAGTAAGTTGCACAAAGTATGTGCTCCACAGTATAATAATATGTTTCCAAGTAATAGCGTGTCATATTTGCGATGCTTTCTACAAAAGAATGTCAATAGCGAGGTTAATGGCCACTTTTTTCTCCACCTAACGGCTTTTTCTCCAGGTGACTGGCACAGCTGGGCGCTCATAACACATTATGTCAAGGTCACTTATCTTCCTTACCGAAATATTTACGACAGCAGTTTGCACTACAGTGACAGTCTCATATAAAAAATTGTACAGGTCGAGAATTTGCGTTACAAATGTGTAGAAACAAAATCCTATAAACATAACAGTGTCCTAAAAATTTTCGCCAGCATTGTGATACATTCACGCATGTACACACATTTAATAACACTTAAAGTATGGTTCTTGGTTTCCAACATCATTTTCCTCAAATCAGAGTCCTTAACCACTACTCATTATTCCTTACCTTATTACACAAATACGTATTCGTCAACACTTCTTCAATATTTCATCATAATAAATACATAGCATAATCAAATTCCTCATATAGCATCAGCTTATTGATCATAAACATACCTCAACAGCATAAAATACATTGTCATCATAATAATAACATCATAAAAACTCAGCCAAATCTCAAAAACGTCGTAGCTTTCTGCAATAATTTTTAACCTAAAAATATTCTCTGCTGATTTCAATAGTGTCATCTCCCTCAAACGTACTTTAAAAATCATGATCCCATACCAAATAGATCATTCAAAGCTCTCATAGTATCACAATGGTTCTGAAAAAATATGAACAGTTCACAAAGTACAGACAAAATACAATTTCATAAGTGTGAAGTTATCCAACTATGTATTGCGTAAACATGTGTCACTGATGTCGTAAAAAAAATGTTTGTCTCTCTCAGTTAAATGATCAAATAGCTGTTTAATTCTGTGTTACAGGAATATGGTACCGATGTGTAAAGTTGTATAAGCAAATACGATATTAGCTAGGGCCCCTAGCGCTCGCTACACACTTAGCACACAAAGTAGGCGTGTACCCACCTGAGGATTGAAGTAATTATACCCTCAGGTGTTACAGATTACAGCAATGGAATGAAATGTACCATGGAAAACCTTTGTATCTTTGTAATTCAAAAATTTTAAAAAATAAATGTTTTAAGTACAAAATTAATCACTCAAATACGTGTTCTGTACCGCTGAATGTGTGTCTTGCTGTAACATAATTCTGTGGAAGTGTCGTAGTTGTCGTCCTCCATCAGGAAAGTGCTGCAGAAGTCAATGTACTCACCTCATGATAAACAAAAGTGAAATGCTTTGCGTATAGATATCGTAGTTATTACGCTTATTGCCGTGATGAAGAACGTACTGTACTGTAACGTTATGTTGTGCTACAGAAAGGGCTGTCTCATTGTAGCTATACCACAAAAGTTACTACTAAAACATGTTTTACTTTCCAGAAGAATTCAGAAAAACTGTGCAGATATAAAACAGATACACTGCAAAAGAAACAATGTAAATTGTGTCACATATTAGCAGCGTCGTGATATAATCGTTTAGCTGTCAAATAAACTAACCACTGTGTCATCTGGTATCTCTCAGAAAGTACTTAAAATCAAGAATGTATTTTCAAGTAAATCAAAATGTTACATTAATATCTCATTAGCAGTACCAGTATATGTTCTCAGTATGTAAGCGTTATAGTCGTTACGTAATCGTGCAACTAACAAGCAAGAATGTACACACAATAACACTGTGTCATCTGTTCACTATAACAATGCATTCGTAATTACTGTCTAAATAAGTTGCCCAGATTCTTGACTGGATAGTTAACTTTAAATCATTGTTGCATGTTAACAGTTTCTAAGTGTGTCAAAGCGTACTAGTAATATGAAGTGAAAAATTTTATAGCAAAGGCTAAGTTAAAAAGCAGATTATCCCTCAATAAACGGTTTTACATGTGAAATGTGGTGCGATTCTTTACTCTTCCTAGTACGCAGAGTTTCAACTTCAACGCAATTATCATGCGGTATATGTCGGATTCTGTAAGGTCCATTGTAAATCAGAAAGAATTTGTGACTCAAGTGTTTCTTCTTACGTGACAATGAATGAGTTTTATGAGAACTTTATGACGAATATATAATTTCTTTGCATTTGCTTTACCGTGTAGTTTTCTCCTTTTGTCTGCTGCAAAATTTATATTTTTAATATCCAAATCAATCATGTCATTGTGTCGAAGTTTACATGTATTCAGGAAAGGTACAAGCTCTCTGATTCTGTTCGGTGGTTCTTCATTCTTCAGTACAAGAATAGGTGGTAAAGCAGTGTAGTCATGAGGCATTTCATTCAGTATATTTTGAAATAAGTGTAAATATCTGTCCCAATGCTGATGCTTTCTGTGACAATAAAGTCAGCAAAGCTTATTGATTTCTTTCATAATCCGTTCAGACGGTTTACAATGTGGTGAGTACAATGAAATAAAAACAGGTTTGATTTTATGATTCCGAAGCATGCGTGACCAAACAGCAGACCTGAATTGCGGTCCGTTATCTGAAATGACTTTATTAATGTGTCCAACTTCACGTAAGAAATTTTTAACAATGGCGTTGTATACAGATCGTCCAGTGGCTTTACGTAACGGTGTGAAAGAAACAAATTTTGAAGTAAGTTCAACAGCGACTAGAACGTACGAAAATCCATTCGATGTTCTGACAAGAGGCCCCAAGAGATCAACAGCAGCAAATTCTTTTAATTTAGAAGGAATGATACGAAACAACGGAGCACGATGTAAGATGGTAGGTGGTTTAGCTTTTTGACAAAGTTTACAAATAGACAAGACTCTTCGAATTCTCTTTTCCATATTGTTAAAATAACAAGTCGTCCGAAGAATATGATAACATTTTCGTGGACCAAAATGTGTGTAGCTGAAATAAATGTACCAGACGAGCTTATTAACAAAATCGTCAGGAATGCAAAGTACCCATACCTTGTCATCAACAGAGCAGCGTTTGAAGAGTATGTTGTTTCTAACCAGACAATAAAGCCGAATTTGTGTGTGTGTCTTTTCATGCCATTTACTTTTGATGTCTTTCCAAATCGGATCATTATCTTGTTCATGAGCAATGTCCTTTGAAGATGTGGTGATGAAGTTTTCCAAGGCGAATTTCTGAATGTAAAGAATACTGATATTTTTCTCGAGTTTTCCTTCTGTGTTACTTTTCTCAAGCCCATACGGTGGGCGTGACAGTGCGTCTGCAACAAGGTTCTGCTTGCCGGGATTGTAGATTATTGTGAAGGGGAATTCTTCCAGAAACAATGCCCAACGTTTTAACCTGTCATGATTTAATTTTTAAGACATAAGTAAAATTGTAATGCACGATGATCACTGTATACTACTACGTGCTTACCAGAAAGAAGGAAACGGAATTTGTTAAATGCTCAAACGATAGCTAAAGCTTCTAATTCAGTAACGGAATAATTTTTTTTCATAATTTGTTAGCACTCGGCTAGCAAAAGCAATGGTTTTCTGAACAGTAGTGTCATTTTCTATGTCTTCTTGAAATAAATGGGCACCAAGACCGAATTTAGAAGAATCCGTGCTAAGGCAGAAATCTTGTGACAGATCTGGATGAGATAGTATTGGCGCGTTAAGTAGCACTTCTTTCAAAGAATTGAATTTCAACTGTGCTTGTTCGTCCTGGTTCCAAATAGTATTTTTTCCAGTGAGAGAACAAAGTTTTGGTGTAACTAGAATTTGCATATTCAGAAAACGACGGTAAAAATTTACAAGACGTAGGAAACTGCGGACTTGTTTTTTTTTGTGGATGGAACTGGAATGGCTCTTACTGCTTCTAACTTTTCAGGATCCGGCTGAATACCTTCAGAAGAAATAATATGTCCCAAAAACTTCACCTTTGTCCTACCAAATTCAGACTTTTCCAAGTTAACTGTAATTCCAGATTCCGCAAAAATATGTAACATGCTGTTGAGGATGCGATTGTGTGGTTCCCATGAGGCTTCTGCTATTAGATTATCGTCCACATATGAGGTAACGTGACGTTTTAAGAACTCAGGTAATATGGAATTTAGTCCACAAATGAATGCTGCCGAAGAAACGTTCAAACCAAAAGGAAGTTTCCGAAACTGATAACAAACGCCGAAACAAAGGAAAGCTGTGCATTTTCTACATTCTGGATGAAGTTCGATCTTATAAAAGCTGGATCTGAGATCAATAGAAGACAACACTTTTACACCATTACAATTTTGAAGAAGTGCTTCCAGCGTCTGCGGCCTGTCTGTTTCAGGAATGATGATAGTATTAATTTGTCTCGAATCTAAGACAACCCTGATCGATCCATTTTTCTTCTCAACAACATGTAATGGATTGTTGTATAAGCTTACTGAAGGCTCAATAATTCCCTAGTCAAGCATAGACTGTATTTCTGTTCTAACACAGTCCCCATAATGTGCCGGAATAGCGTATGGTCTAACACAAAATTCAGTGTGCTCACGAACATGAAATTGGTATTGAAATCCCTTGATTGTTCCTGTTTTGTGAGTAAAAACTGTGGAATGTTCTTGTAAAATCTCAAAAAGATCCTGCCTATCAGCGTCATACAATTCTCAATTGTTTGAATTTTCTTCTGAGCTAACTCATTAGTATCAAATACGCCGTCGATATCATCCCTCTCAATACTTGCAGAGTGATTGTTAGTGTCAAGATCCGTCGAAAATTCCGAACTGTTGTCTAACAGAAAGCAAAGGCGATTAATTTCCTCGTCATGGTTTGAGAGCCAATCTTCTAAATTCAATGCTCTTGGCTTACCTTCTTTCTCTAAACTTATTTCAGCATCTTGAAAGTTTAAGATTGCTTTGTATTAATTCAAAAAGTCTACTCCCAATATAATTTCTGTAGACAATAATGGAACAATAAGAAAGTTCATAGAGAAACTGTGGCTTTGACAAAAGAATTCTATGTTGGTTTGTTGGCGTACTTTGCCCCTTGTAATTTAATCTTATGTAACGGAAGTGTGGGACAATCGTTCGATTTGTTGCATTTGCTAAAGGCTGTTTCACTAATTACTGAAATGGGACTGCCAGAGTCAAGTAATGCCGTAAATTTTACGTCATTTAATGTAATTTGAATTACAGGATATGCAATGTTGTGTTTTACATCGTGTTCCTGGTGGAAGACGTCCCTAACGTCTTCCATTTTTACGTAATTACTAGGCACGGTGGCTACGTCGTCAGCTTCGTAAGTACGTTTTGTGGCTACCAGCGGTGTGAGTCATTGCCTACTGTCTCTTTGTTGGCGCGCGTCGTTTTTTGGGTCACCTTGTCGAGAGGGCCCTGCCCTATTTGAATCCCTCCAGTTCTGATGAAATTCAGGTTTGTGGTTATGTCGGTAGTTTCCATAGTTTCTTTTTTGTAGGTCATGTGGTGGAGAATTTCTCCCGGAATCGTAACTGCGTGGTGGACGGTTGCGTCTGAAGTTATTCTGTCGCCCTTGATAATAATTATTTTGGTTCCGATATTGTCTGTTTCTCTGTGTCTGTGATAGTCATTACTGCGGAGAGGTGATCTTTCTCTGTAATTATTACTACTCTCCCAACGGTTGTCATACGGGTGGTGTCTGTTTTGGTCACGATTTGCGTTGAAAGAATAGCCTTGTCGTGTCCAGTTATTATTTCTTTCATCGCGGAATTGTGAAGGATGTGAGCTGTAATTGTTGTGTTCCTGATTTCGCGTTCCGTGATTGTCAGTCTCGATTTCCAATTCTTGTAAGAGTCCCTGAAAAGCTTCAATGGCGTCTTTGCAACGTCCTGCCAAAATAATATGTCGTAAGTGTTCAGGCAATTTGATTAAGCAAATGCGGATGAGTTCTGAGGGGCTGTATGGGTTTGACAGGTACTGATTCTTGTGCAACATGTCCTCAAAATATTTCACAAGGCTGGAAAATTCAGATTGTTCGAAATGTTTCATAATTATGATGCTATGTTTTACTCGGTCTTGTGTAGCTTGAGACCAGTATGCTGAGAGGAAGGTATGATAAAATTCTCCTTCACTGTGACAATCGTGAATGACCGATCGCATTCTTATAGCTGGTTCATTCTCTAAGTAGCCACACATAAATTCTAATCTGTGCTCTGATGACCAGTTTGGAGAAAAACATTGAGAGAATTGATGAAGCCACGCTTGTGGATGAATGTCGTGGCCAGAATTCTTAAATGTTTTGAATTTACGTGTGGTAATAAACAGCTTCTAGTCAAAATCTTCATGTCGGCGAGTCGCATGTCGGTCATTGTTACTTTGTTTCGGCGGTTCCATTTCAAAATTCGGTGTACCTTGCCAATTTCTTTCATAATTTCCGAAATGCCCTGTGTTATTATTTTGTGGCTGTTCCGTATTTCTATGTCCCTCTTCCCGTATTGGAGCGCGACTGTCCTCTGAGATATGTAATTCTTGTATTACCTGTGTCAACTGATCTTGTACTTCCCGGATTTCTCTTTTGTACTGTGTATTGATTTCATTTTCATTTTGTTTGAATATCCTAATTTGTTCGTAAACTTCTGTGTCAGTGAAAGCTACTGGTCTTGTGTCATTCAGATCATCATCTACCTTTGTAGATAAGTTAGTGAACTTATCCAAAAGTTCGGCTACGTTCTCCGATAATGAACTGATTTCCTCAGTGTGTTTTTCTGAACCAAATTTCAGAGTGTCCATTTGTGTTGAAAGCGTATCTACCATGTCCTTTAAGTTTCCTTGAGCTTTTGCAAGTTGCGTAACCGAATCGGTAGATGCAACTGAGTCAATTATAGCTTGCAATGTGTCGTGATTTTCATGAACAATAGTTTGCAGTTCTTTTATGGCTGCTTCGTGATTCTGTAATGCATTTTCATGACGCGAAAGGATAGGTTGAAAATGCTCACAAATTTGTGCTTTTATGTCATTACAGACTTTTTGACATCTCGATTTGAGTTTAAGTAACTCAGCAGTTAAATATTTACGAGTTTGTTCAAGCGTTTGATCAATTGTGTTTAACTTCTGAAGATTTTGTTCCATTGTGTCTAACTTGTGCAGCTGTTGCTGTGTTCGTTCCTGATTTTGTTCCATTCGGTGCATGAATTGCAATAACAACGTATTAGTGTCTGGAACTTGTTCCTTTGCGCTTATCGGCAGTGCATAACAGGCAATATTTGCATTTTGAAAGGCAGAAAATTTGTCTTGAATTGATTGAGAAACGGGCAATGACGCAAAACCTGAATCTGCAGTATTTGCAAGATTGTGTCCTGTCATTTCGGAATCCTGAGGTGAGCTGTTGCCGACCGATCGATCGATAATGCTTCCCTGTTCACTAATTGTTTTACTGTCTATACCATTATTTGCCGCCCGCTCCATTTCCCTATGCACAATTAGCAAATTACAATGTTGAACATTAGTTAATTCATTACACAGTGGCGCTAACACACTACTCTCGTCATCATTGTCATTTCTCAGTTTACTTTGGAGCCTAGTATTACGTTTTCACACGCCATAATTGTCACAATATTTCACACGGTAACATATAAAAGCTCAATTTGAAGAGTAAAATACGAAAACACATTAAAATAGCTCTGAAAATAATATCTAATTAATTGCAAGCACAGCTGCGAAATATCTGGTGCAAATCTACATGCATGCCACATCTGTTTTACTGTACAACAATGAAAAACTACAACTACAAAGAAGATTCTTTCTAGAATTACGCGCAAGCAATAATTAATAGCTACACTAATTACACAAACTAAAAGAAAAAAAAATCAGAAGATTCCAGTGAGGTATCCTCGGCTACCGGTCGACATATGAAACCTCCCGTTAGAAAAATTGATGAATGACTGTGCTGATAAACCTCTTACATTATTAGATTTTCAAACAGTTGAGAAAAACTGAACGTGCACACACATTTCTCTCTTTACTTATTTAGATCATCAATAAACTGACACAATATTTTTAGCACAACGCAATTTGACTTTCAATAATCCCTACAAAGGAATGGCCCTCACTAACAATAACCTATACCTGCCATGAATCACTTAACTCAGAAAAATCTTCGTTACTCGAACTATTGCAATACAGCGAGCGCCAATACTGACAGCTAAAAAAAGATTCTAACTACTGAAGTCACTAACTACTGGTAGGCATATTTAGCAAATGAAAGATTTTGATAGAGAACGGACAATGTATTTACCTTAATAGTGTTCAAAAATCATCATGACATCCAGTCTTACAAATTTATTGTCTCTGATGGACACACGTCCAGATCATCTGCTCTCAAAACTCCGCCATCTGTCTCCCCACATCCACCACTGCTCGCAGCTCACCTCCAACTGCGCAGCGCTACGCGCTGTTCACATCCAACCGCCCAACACTACAATAGCGAATATTACAACAATGCCAACCACCCACGGACTGCACACAGCACAGCCAGTAATTTTCATATAGAGCGCTACGTGGCGTTACCAATATAAAAACCTGAACAGCCTACTTACACATTCATTAACCTGAAAAGGACGTTGATTTGCATCCAGTCATCTCTAACATCTCGAAATCTCTCCATGAACATATTCGCGTCACTGGAGACAGAGAGCTGCCCATGGCTACACCTTCTGTCTGCTCATAATATTGCCCCTATACAGAGAATAAGTTGATGCCAATATATGCCTGAACAGGCCCAAAAGAACACAGTCAAATTTTTCTGTAATCAAGTGGAATGAGACATTCAGTGGCACCCAGGGGAACAATTGGTGGCAGTGGAACACCATTTTTGTTTACTTTTCGTAGCCTATACATTCTAGGTGGGACTGGCACTGTTGGTCGTTCTTGTCGATGAATAGAGCTCCGGTCTACTTGTCCAATTTGCCTGTAGAGTCATATTCCATAGTCTGTAACGAGGGTCCTACAAGAATAGAGGCACTTTCTCATCATAATCAACATATTGCAAAATAATGGTATGAATTCCTTTGTCTACTGGCAATACCATGGTCCTGCAGTCTCCTCAGTGCCTCTTGAATGCAAGCCTTTCACCATTTGATATGTTCGATTTCTGAGCATTTATCTTGCTGAGCGTCTTGTAGGTGTTGGCGAGCCGGCTGGCATGACCAAGCGGTTCTAGGCGCTACAGTCTGGAACCGCACGACCGCTACGGTCGCAGTTTCGAATCCCGCCTCGGGCATGGATGTGTGTGATGTCCTTAGGTTACTTAGGTTTAAGTAGTTCTAAGTTCTAGGGGACTGATGACCTCAGAAGTTAAGCCCCATAGTGCTCAGAGCCATTTGAACCATTTTGTCCTGGCGAATTTCGTCTGCCACATTTGCCGAATGTTTGTTGACTAATGGCTCCATGCACTGATCAAACCTGAAATGAACACATTCATAGGAGTCACTACGGGCAATACCATGGTCCTGCAGTCTACTGAGTGCCCCTTGAGTGCAAGCCTTTCACCATTTGAGATGTTCAATTTTTGAGCATTTGTCTTGCTGAGCGTCCAGTAGGTGTCCTGGCGAATTTCTGCTGCCACATTTGACGAATGTTTGTTGACTAATTGCTCCACTGCACTGATGAAACCTGAAATGAACACATTCATAGGAGTCACTGCGAAGATGAGTTTCTTTAAAGTGCTGTCATTAAACTCCTCGCCACTTCAATTAATTAGAGTGCGGGTGTCCTCCATCTGCCGTACCTTCTTACGCATGTGGTCAAACTTCGCAGACTGTCACCCTGAACCATTCTTCTTGGTACATACTGATAGAGACGAAGAAGCACTGTCTAACTTGTCCCAAACTTCAACTATTAAGTAGGCTACTGTATACAGCTGAATGAACGAAAGCTCCATTGATAAAACATATACCCTATAGCCCATATCTCGAATCCTATCTCTCCAAAGTGCCAGGTTCATCTGACGTTTTACATCATTTGCGACTCTGGAGGTGATGAGATAATCTGGACGAAAACAGGTACTACATCTTCATTTCGACATCTCAGCAGGAAACTCAGAAACCTCGGCATCCTCACTTTCCTCTGTCGAATATTATCCCGATTCTTGATGTTTTAGTACATTTCCTCCCCATAAAATCCTATGAATTAATTCTTCAGACACTCCTGGGGATGTTTTGAAATACTGAGGTATCGTACATTCTGCCAGATATCAGTGATAAGGCGCGCGCCGCTATCCAGTGCTCTTGTTTAGAGCGCGCGCTATAATCGATTATAGTTCGCTGTTCTGGTGCGGGTGGCGCTCCAGTGGTGATTTGCTATTGCGGCGCCGGCGTGTGTTTGCGGTGGCCGGCGGAAAGCGAGAGGGTAGTCGATTTCCGGGCATTGCACGGAACGGTAGTTCGCTCTGCCTGACCTGCTGGTGACTAGCGCTAAGGCTGTTGTGCCTCGCAATATGAGCAGAGTGGTCGGGGGCGGTGACGACTCGCCGCTGTGCTGGCCTTGCGGTGGTGATTAATTGGAGTCGGCGTACTTGTTCCGCCTGCCTGTCTGACGTGGAGGTCCGGTGGAGTCCTGTGATACTCTGGCCCGGAGACAACTAGTTGCTGAATTTTGGAATCGTCTGCCAGGTTAGGGTCTGGGCTCGGTTGGCTCGTCAGATTTTCCGCTGGATGCTCCAGCAGCGGTTTCTGAACTTCATTCTGATGTGGGACGGCGTTGTTGGACGTTTTTGCTGTGTGTATGTGGCACATTATGATATTTGTTGGTACCGGTACTAATTTATTTGCTCAACTGGAGTATCTTTTGGTTATCCCGTTGAGTGGGTCGTTGACCACCGGGTCTGCTCAGCATTACCTTTGATGGTGCCTGTTTGTTCCTTTTTGGAGGAATTCACGTCGGTTGTTCCTGTTAGCTGCCCGGAGTTGTGTTCACATATTTCGCATTTCATGTGTTAGGTAATGTCTGCCTAAGAAAGGCCATTTTGGACAGTATATGCATAGTGAATTACTGTTGCTTGGTATATGTGGTCTTCTGGAACCTCAACAACGCGATCTCGTTAATTTGGTTTGTGTAACAGCATTTAGTGGTATGTTCTGTATTTTTACCTCACTGTGGTATTATTAACTTGGTGGAATAGTCGCGTTTCATGTCATTAAGGCACTTCTAAGACTGTGGTTTGACTATTCATGTGCGCTTGGCCTTTATTGTTTTGTTTTAAGAAGCGAGAATTGTTTATTAAGATTCGTGTGTGTTGGTTTCCGGCACTTGTTAAGAGCGCCCGAGTTAACGGCGCTGTGGTTATCATGTACTGTAGGGATGTTCTATTGTTATTTGATTTTTGAATTTTATCTTGTGTTGATATTATCTGTCGTGTGTTACAGAACATAACAAAGGTGCGTAAGTGATGGACGGTTGTGGGAGGCATGGCGGGGAGCTCTCAGCAGTTTATTTCGGGGAACGTTTCCAGTGGGAAGGCTACGAAGTGTTGAGAGCTCGTTCGTCTGTGATTGCGTTGGGAGTGGCCCTTGCCCTTTGGTTGTATCAAATTATTATTTTGTTAATATATTTATTGGTTGTGTGTTGCACTTCTTTGATTTCATGGTGCCAAGTGCCGTTATCTTTCTCAAATTCTTTTAATATAAATGATTTTAAATTGTAATGCCAAGTTAACTTATTATTGGATATTGATCTGTGGAGTAAAATCTTTTAAAGCGCCATTGTAATTTGTTCTTGCAGAAGAAATTTCTCTTATTTTATGGTGCCAAGTTGCCATTATTATTATTTAAGGCTCATTCTTTTAACCATTTGTTAAGTTATGTAAGTTATATGAATTTGTTGTTACTTAAAAGAGTTTATTATTGGCAGTTTAATAAATTGTGTACAGAGTCTGCTGTTTGGATATTATTGGGTGGAAATCCTTGGATAGTGGTCCTATAAGAACACATATTTCAATTAGCATTGTTCATGCATGATAGTTCGACGACGTGACGTTATCTTCATCAGGTGCTCATGGACTGGAAGGGCTCAAGTATTTACACGTGTGCCACCCGCTTCCTTGGCCAGTTCCAGGCATTTTGTCTAGAATCCACTCCCACCCGCAACGTCCTGCGTTGTTCCAATCCAGGTGTCATCAGTGCAGTGGAAGAAGTAGCCTCAATTCTTCCCCCTTATGTGCCAGAATAAAATCAATGGGACACCTACAGGGTGATTACAAAGACAAGGAGTGCAAAATGGACCATTTAAAGCATTGAGATGCTTGTACACAAGAGACTCTGAGAAGACAGCAGCATGGTGGTGTAGCGAACAAACAAAGAGAACAGTCTTTTTGCCATAAGCGGACTATGATGAGAAAGAGTTGCAGCTTGTGGAGGATCCTCAAGGAATATTTTTGGAATGTGACCCTACAAACAAAGTGGACAAGAATACGAGAGCTCACGTGAAGGAAAATGGTATGCCGCATAAGGTCTTTAAACTTCTACAATCGAGAGTGCCAGTTCCACCTTTACCCATATGGGCTCTCAAAAGTACACAGAGGGTGTGCGACTGTGGCTAGTCCTCTCAAAAACCAGAGACCTTCTTGTAGCCTGTCAACCAACAACATGCCATAGAATCCGAATGTTGGTTAGTTTTTATATGGTACCCCTGTTGACCTGGGTACCACTGAAAGACTCATTGGGACAGACTGCAGAAAAAATTGTGACACTGCACTGGGCCTGTTCGGACACCTCCTGACCTCAACTTACACTAAAGAGCCAAAGAAAACAGTATGCCAGCCTAATACCGTGCAGGGCCCCAGCGAGCACTCATAAGTAGTTGTGTTGGAGAGAACTGACACTATGTATCCTGCAGGGCTGTTCATAAATCCATAAGAGTACAAGGGGTTGAACATCTCTTCTTAACAGCACGTTGCAAGGAATCCCAGGTACGCTGAGTAATGCTCATGTCTGGGGAGTTTGGTGGCCAGCGGAAGCGCTTAGCTCAGAAGAGTGTTCCTGGAGCCACTCTGTAGCAACTCAGGATGTTTGGGGTGTCGCATTGTCCTGTTGGAATCGCCTTAATCCATCGGAAGGCGCAATGGACATGAATAAATGCAGGTGATCACACAGGATGCATGTGTACACGTCATCTGTGGTAGTTGTATCTAGATGTATCAGGGGTCCAACATCACTCCAACTACACTCGCCTCACACCACTGCAAATCCTTCTCCAGCTTGGACAGTCCCCTGCTGACATGCAGGTTCCAAGGATTCATGAGTTGTCTCCATACCCACACACGTCTAGCTGGTCGATACAATTTTGAAACGAGACTCGTCAGACCAGGCAACTTGTTTCCTGTCATCAAGAGTCCAATGTCTGTGATGACTGGCCCGGGTGAGGCGTAAAGCTTTGTATCGTGCATCATCAAGGGTACACGAGTGGGCCTTCGGCTCAGAAAGACCATATCGATGATGTTTCGTTGAATGGTTCGCATGCTGACACTTGTTGATGGCCCAGCACTGAAATCTGTAACAATCTGCGGAAGAGTTGCTCTTCTGTCACGTTGATCGATTCTCTTCAGCCGTCGTTGGTCCCGTTCTTGCAGGATCTTTTCCAGCCCGCAGCGATGTCGGAGATTTGATGTTTTACCGGATTCCTGATATTCACGGTCACTCGTGAAATGGTCGTACGGGAAAATCTCCTCTTCATTCCTACTTCGATGCTGTGTCCCATTGGTCGTTCACCGATTATAACACCACGTTCAAACTCACTTACATCTTGATAACCAGCCACTGTGGCACCAGTAACAACTGCACCAGACACTTGTTGTTTTACATAGGGGTAGCCGACCGCAGCTCCGTGTTATGCCTGTTTACATAGCTCCGAATACGCATGCCTATACGCTTCTATGGCACTTCAATGAATTATCTGTATAGGAGCCAATATTGAAAGCAGACGGAAGGTGTTGCCATATTCATCTCTCTGTCTCTAGTGGTTGCCAATATCTTCATGCAGGGATATCAAGATGATGCAGTAGAGATGGTTGTATACTAACCAAGATGCTTTTTCAGGTATAGATATTATACCTTTGTGATCGGGCCTCGTGCTAGGGAGATGTGCAGTGATATTCTAGAACATTTTAACTCATCATGCATCTGGAATGGATGGCCAGTTGCCTTTACTGGATGTATTTGTCATAAGAACAGCACAGAAGTCGTTTGGACACAGTGTGTATCGCAAACCAGATAATGTGGACCTGTCACAATCCAGCGCAGAAGAACGGAGACTAGATAGTTTAGAAGCAGAAAGAGATTATCTGTAATCAGTGTTCTGCAAGATGGCTGCACAGTCAAACGGATTCTGAAGATTCTTACACCAGCCAATGCACCATGGTATCCACAAGAAGAACAAGATGAGGCAAAGACTGTGGTGAGCCTGCCCTTTACAGAATCGCACCTGCCCTATGTGGGATCTGGTTCTGCAGAAAACAGCAGGATTCTGAGCAACACAACTTCAAGTGTATGTCCTGTCCACCTACCAAAAATAAGAGGACTACTGGGAAATGAGAAATGTAACCAGGGACTGTGAGAGTCAGCAATGTACAATGTAATACAGTTGCACTTCCTGTTACTAGTTTAGGTGGCATTTTCATTATCTGTGTACTCATATTCTGCTGCAAGGTTAACCTGTTTTACTGCACTGAGTTTCATAGCAACCAATACGGAAATCAGAATTTCTGCAGTCTGTCTTCACTTAGAATTCAGAAGACGTGGATTCGTTATCCTACGGACTGTCAGTGTTTGCGCCGCTGTCATTTTCCTGATTACAAAGAGCTGCATTTTCAAGCCATTAGCTCAAAATTCTGGTTACTTTTACCGACTTCAGAAGATTTTCTTTTGGCGCTAAAAGATAATACTGAATACATGCTGTAATTACAGGATAAAAAGTATCTTCCGTGATTATTATATTTAAGGAACTAAATTTTTACTGACCTGAAACAATATTGGTGCGATGAAATACATCTACCTAGTGAAATAATACTCAGCTGTAGCATTTGCAATTCTTCTGACTTTTCAACAGTAAGCGTAGGTGGGCCTAACTACAGTATTAATTCTTGTCAGTGATCTTACCAGCATAATATGACATTCAGAGAAAAGACAGATGTGCAACTCGAAAGATGACTTGTTCGGTAACGGATCGAAAAGACCTCTGCCATATATTACCGTGTGGGATTGCAAAATTATAAAGGAAAATAATTAATTTGACTTGCAACAAATAATGTTTCTCTTAAATAATGTCTACTGCACTTCCATGGCTAACATGGATGAACGAAAGGAAAATGAACGATTTGAAGACAGTTAACTGATAAAGTGGAAGACTATCGTGTACTAAAGTTCACTCTTATGCCTCCAAGGGTTAAACAGAGCTGCCATTCAGTACACAAAGGGTAAATTTTTTCGAAATCTTCCTGAATTTCTTTACGATCATTCAAAGACGATACTTACCTGTGCTTACGATCACAGTCCGTGAGCTACCTATCCGATAAATCGTTTACGTATGAAGCGAACATTGGTGGTACTATTTATTACGCTCAATTCGGGCTCAGCCGATTTTACATTTGCATCTGTGAAACATTCGCCGGCCAATTAACAAAATATTCTTCGAACCAGTCACATATTTTCGAAAATACACGGCATGATGGTCTCTTGATTAATGGTCAACGATACAGTACACGGTCGAACGCCTTTCCTAAATCTATAAAGAAAGAATCTACCTGTTACCTTCAAATCTGCGTACACGTATTTACAATACTTAGTTATTATAATTAAAAAACTTTCGAATCACTGTTTTCTGGCAATTGTCCCCCCTCTGTGAATTATTCATAAAAGAGAGATTGTTACATACATCAATTTAGAAATTTTTATCACGTAACATATTGCCTTCATTCGATGCATTTCGACGTCTTTGCAGTTGCTCGGTATCTAGCAGTATTTATCTGCTTGTAGGAAGATACTCATGTACGTTGTTTGAAAATATGCACGAGAAATAATTTGTTACAGGTACTTTGAGCATTTAATTGTCCTTATTATGTACCGGTTTTAATATACGACTACATGAGAAACTCACGACGTTGCACAGTACGACCATTTCCTGCCAGAATATAACTTACAGCTGCTATCCGACAACGACAAAGAAGGTGTATAATCAAAGATTATAATTTACACAATAAATTAGCTTCTCACTTATGATATTTTCTTTGTAGTGGAACTGACAGTTTATTGTAATCCGTTTTGGTATCAGTGACTTCAAATGCTGTTATCAAATTCTTCGAAAATCACAAAATTCATTATCATTCATGGCAGATTCATGTTTAGTCTCAGGCTTCGGATGTAAATGTACATACGCATCTCATTAATGCCTTTAAAACTGTCCAGAATTTGAGATCACAATATTAAGTGAGTGAGATCGTGTCGTTAGTTTATCGCATGTATCGAATACACAAGCACATGGCAAAAGGAGGGCCATTGACCAGTTCCATGGCAACGTGCATCTATTGTTACCAAATTGTGGTACATGCGTTAAGCATGCTGTGTTTCACGAGAGTTATTTTTCCGGAATCAGTGCAAATTCTCTGACGGAAGTTTGCTCATCTCCAGTAGTTTGCTTTAGGAAACTGCAACATACGCACATCAAAGATATCGTTCTGTAACTGAGTACATCCGATCATTTATCTTTATAGTGAATAGAAGTGACCTACGCATTTATCAAGTTCCAGTGTATCTGTTTGCCGCACAAGGGAGTCTCGATATACACGACTGGCCATTAAAATTGCTACACCACGAAGATGACGTGCTACAGACGCGAAATATAACCGACAGGAGAAAGATGATGTGATATGCAAATGATTACCTTTTCAGAGCATTCACACTAGGATGGCGCCGGTGGCGACACCTACAAAGTGCTGACTGAGGAAAGTTTCCAACCGATTTCTCATACACAAACAGCAGTTCATCGGCGTTACCCAGTGAAACGTTGTTGTGATGCCTCGTGAATGGAGGAGAAATGCGTACCATCACGTTTGTAGCCTATCGCGATCACGGTTTATCGTATCGTGACATTACTGATCGCGTGGGTCGAGATCCAATGACTGTTAGCATAATATGGAATCGGTGGATTCAGGAGGGTAATACGCAACGCCGTGCTGGATCCCAACGGCCTCGTATCACTAGCAGTCGAGATGACAGGCATCTGATCCGCATGGCTGTAACGGATCGCGCAGACAAGTCTCGATCCCTGAGTCAACTGATGGGGACGTTTGCTAGACAACAACCATCAGCACGAACAGTTCGACGACGTTTGCAGCAGCATGGACTATCAGCTCGGAGACCATGGCTGCAGTTACCCTTGACGCTGCATCACAGGCAGGAGCGCCTGCGACGGTGTACTCAACGACGAACCTGGGTGCACGAATGGCAAATCGTTATTTTTTCGGATGAATCCAGGTTCTGTTTACAGCATTATGGTGGTCGCATCCGTGTTTGGCGACACCGCGGTGAACGCACATTGGAAGCGTGTATTCGCCATCGCAATACTGGGGTATCACCCGGCGTGATGGTATGGGGTGCCATTGGTTACACTTCGCGGTCACCTCTTGTTCGGCCGGCCAGTGTGGCCGAGCGGTTTTTGGCGCTTCAGTCAGGAACCGCGCGACCGCTACGGTCGCAGGTTCGAATCCTGCCTCGGGCAGTTAGATTTAAGTAGTTCTAAGTTCTAGGGGACTGATGAGCTCAAATGTTAAGTCCCATAGCGCTCAGAGCCATTTTTGAACCTCTTGTTCGCACTGACGGCACTTTGAGCAGTGGACGTTACATTTCATATTTGTTACGACCCGTGGCTCTACCTTTCATTCGATCCTTGCGAAACCCTACATTTCAGCAGGATAATGCACGACCGCTTGTTGCAGGTTCTGTACGGGCCTTTCTGGATACAGAAAATGTTCGACAGCTGCCCTGGCCATCACATTCTCCAGATCTCTCACCAATTGAAAACGTCTGGTCAATGGTGGCCGAGCAACTGGCTCGTCACAATACGCCAGTCACTACTCATGATGAATTGTGGTACCGTGTCGAAGGTGCAATGGCAGCTGTACCTGTACACGCTATCCAAGCTCTGTTTGACTCAATGCCCAGGCGTATCAAGGCCGTTATTATGGACAGAGTTAGTTGTTCTGGCTACTGATTTCTCAGGATCTATGCACCCAAATTGCATGAAAATGTAATCACATGTCAGTTCTAGTGTAATATACTTGTCCAATGAATACCCGTTTATCATCTGCATTTGTTCGTGGTGTAGCAATTTTAATGGCCAGTAGTGTTTATGAGCTATGATAGAAGCTAACCAGTTATCTCAGATTCTTTAAAGAACCGAATTCTCATGTACAGACAAAGCTTCAGGCATCTGATTACTTTACAGATCAGTTTATGTATTAAATATCTGACATTAAGCGTGTACAACCTTTATGGCTGAAAGCGCTAAATTCTGTTTATCTTGCCTTTTTTCAGTTTCTGTGAAGAGAGTTTTTCGCCTAAGTCTTTGGTGGTATACGTGAAGCCACTTGCTAAACGAATAGCGAATAACGTTAGTAGTAAAGTAGTAATAATTTGAAACGTCATGCGTGTGCTCAAGTTTTACTGCGTGACCAGTGAAAATGTAGTCAGCAATAAATATTTTTTTCTGTCATTATTTTGTGTGTGAATGGACAGGGATATTGGAGGGGCAGGGAGAATCTCAGCAAAGAGAAATTAAGTATAAATTTTGTTGGAAGTACAGGTAGCTACGTGCTCTCGTTCTCAAATAGTTGATGGATGTACTTTGGGTAACTTGCGCGCCTTGATTTA
This sequence comes from Schistocerca nitens, assembly GCF_023898315.1. Lineage (NCBI taxonomy): Eukaryota > Metazoa > Arthropoda > Insecta > Orthoptera > Acrididae > Schistocerca > Schistocerca nitens. The sequence goes on along the minus strand of NC_064622.1, from coordinate 120,588,649 downwards.
CACTGCGTCAAGACACATTCTGTTTCTAGTTGTAATACATGACTTGTTGTGACAGTATCACAATTTTTTTAAATACAGTCAATAATTGTTTGAAATACAGTGAATCAAAATCTTATTGTTTCTGGAAGCTGCAACGTGCAACGCGAACCAGGTGACAGTTTTAGCAATTTGTAAGTACTGATTTTGTCGCGTATTCAGTGTAAAATGTAGATGGAAATCCATAAGTCTCTGGTATCCTGATCGATTTAAGCAGTCTTAATTCCTTTTCAACACCATGCAGCTAATATCGAAGTGTGTCATTTGTGAGTCTTTGCTATGAGGAAGCACGGCTCGAATAGTATCCTCATCGTAGGAAACATTTTGAAATGCGGAATCCGTTATTTATGATTTCTGACTCTCCGTTTTTAGTTTAAACGCCAGGCGGGATCCACGACAGACTGACTGACCTTCCAATTGATAAGAGCTTCTTAGGATTCTCTCATAGCTCTTTCACCAGTATCTGGTTGAAAAAGTGATGTACTTTTGTCGCGTGATCCTTGTTAATTAGGACACACGAGTTGCTGTTAATTATTCCATAGCGGCACCCGTGCATTCTCTCTTGTAATGAGAGCAAAAAAATCTCCGAATGGAAACATGAAACCAGACTGGTTCTTTTCAATCTTTTATTACTTTATTGGGAATGTACTTATACGGCACTATGTAGCGTCTTTCAGTTTTAGCCACAATGGTTCCGCGTTTGTCACATCGGAACTAAATATTCTCAGGTCCTCTCTTAACACTTTGCGTCCCAACAAAATGAGAGAAAAATATAGCTTTAAATTATTGCACAAAATTTACCTTCATTTTCATTGTAAGCAACGAAGAGACAAGAAATCCTCAAGAAGGGAACAATCGGTTGTTTTATCGAGGTGGTTTCATTTTGGAACCATTGGGACTTGGAGTTATCAACCTTCCGTCAGTTCCTGTGGAAAAAGCTCAAAAACGAATCTACGGGAGGTTCATAGCTTGTATGTTTGTATGTATTGAACTGGGGGCCTAGAAACGACGGAGAGGCTTCGTACCCTCCGTGGCCCTCAGTGGTACACAATCCCACAAGAGGCTATAGCAGTCCACTCGCCCCAACGCCGCCCCACACCGAGCTTAGGATTATTGTGCGGTTCGGCACCCAGTGGACCCCCCGGAACCGTCTCATTCCAGACGAGTGTAAACCCAATGTCTGCGTGGTGGAGTAATTATGGTGTACCCGTACGTGGAGACAGTGTTTGCGCAGCAATCGCCGACATAGTGTAACTGATGCGGAATAAGGGGAACCAGCCCGCATTCGCCGAGGCAGATGGAAACCCACCTTAAAAACCATCCACAGGCTGGCCAACACACCGGACCTCGACACTAAATCTGCAGGGCGAATTTGTGCCGGCGACCGGCACGCCTTCCCGCTCGGGAAGCGGTGCGTTAGATCGAACGGCTAGCAGGGCGGGCGATTCACAGCTTACATCGACATTCCTTCTGAGCTATTCAGAGAAGTCATGCATAGCTGCAAATTTGTACAATGTAGATAAACTGATGTGTGAGAATATCATCGCAGACTCAAGTTCACTGTCGTAATGAACATCGCCATGAACTGCATTTCGAGTGATTAATTGAGGAGCTAGCAAAGAAGGTGAAGTTCATGATGTAATTCTCTGGTGGAGAACATTCGCAAAACGATCCTGAAGATCACTTTCTGCCTCAGATGTCTCTGAATCCTTCTTATAAAAGATGGATGTTTAGATCATGGATGACGTCTCTATACTTCGATGAAAACATAAGACCTAAAAGAAATTGTAATCCTAAATAGCAAGCAAAAAATCAGCTGAGGTGAGGGTATCATCTGGAGTGCCCCAGGGAAGTGTGGTAGGTCCGCTGTTGTTTTCTATCTACATAAATGATCTTTTGGATATGGTGGATAGCAATGTGCGGCTGTTTGCTGATGATGCTGTGGTGTACGGGAAGGTGTCGTCGTTGAGTGACTGTAGGAGGATATAAGATGACTTGGACAAGATTTGTGATTGGTGTAAAGAGTGGCAGCTAACTCGAAATATAGATAAATTAATGCAGATGAATAGGAAAAATAATCCCGTAATGTTTGAATATTCCATTAGTAGTGTAGCGCTTGACACAGTCACGTCGATTAAATATTTGGGCGTAACATTGCAGAGCGATATGAAGTTGGACAAGCATGTAATGGCAGATGTGGGGAAGGCGGATAGTCGTCTTCGGTTCATTGGTAGAATTTTGGGAAGATGTGGTTCATCCGTAAAGGAGATCGCTTATAAAACACTTATACGACCTATTCTTGAGTACTGCTCGATCGTTTGGGATCCCTATCAGGTCGGATTGAGGGAGGACATAGAAGCAATTCACAGGCGGGCTGCTAGATTTGTTACTGGTAGGTTTGATCATCATGCGAGTGTTACGGAAATGCTTCAGGAACTCGGGTGGGAGTCTCTAGAGGAAAGGAGGCGTTCTTTTCGTGAATCGCTACTGAGGATATTTAGAGAACCAGCATTTGAGGCTGACTGCAGTACAATTTTACTGCCGCCAACTTATATTTCGCGCAAAGACCAGAAAGATAAGATAAGAGAGATTAGGACTCGTACAGAGGCATATAGGGAGTCATTTTTCCCTCGTTCTGTTTGGGAGTGGAACAGGGAGAGAAGATGCTAGCTGTGGTACGAGGTACCCTCCGCCGCGCACCGTATGGTGGATTGCGGAGTATGTATGTAGATGTAGATGTAGGCGTAAAATTTAATAAATTTACAACCAATTCCAAAGCTAGTTTTAAAAATTCATATAATTCCAGTGGTTTCCTGCAGAAGCCATACATAAGAGCTGTAGTACAAACTCTAAAATTTACATTACAATGCGTACAGATATGCTTGCTTTCGCTGTCAATGACCTCCTCAATACAAAAATTACATTACATTTCCTTCAGATATACGTACTTCACTCCAAATGATCTCCTCAATATGATCACTAACCATAAACCACGCGTGATGTACATTACGTAAAAAGAATTCCAGACACATATCTTCTATCGTATCATAGCAAACACGCCACGCGAAACGTTGCTTTGAATGCCACAAGCAGCTGCTGCAATGCACGACGTTCATACAAGTGCACAGCTTAGTCTCTGTGGCGCAACAGAATCCGTGGTTCACTCGAAAGGTACTGGTACTCGGGAGCTAACATCCCAAAGATGTTTGCCCTCACATGCGGTTGTTCTTTGTCGAAATGTCTTGACTCAATCTCGTCTAGCGGCAGAACTGCATGTGTCGCATTACACGCCCTAAAATAGACAGTTGTGACCCTTTGGATAAATTGTTTGGCTGATGGCAAGTCTGAGAAATACAAAGTTAACATAACACATAACAACAATAATAATAATATCGGGAACTAAATTAACGACTCATAAATGATGTAGGCCACACAGCCGCGATTTGGTTGGACTAAAGTTTATTCAGAAAGCAAACTAAAAGCGCAAGCGCTCGTATTTACAGTTACTGTTACACTCGAGTTCATATCCATTTGACACAGTTCAATCATTCACGATCTCATCGCGAAATACAAGTTAACTACGCGAAAAGTTAGAGGTAACACCTGATGCGCGGCTGCTCACCACTCAGAGACTAAGTCCGGCAGTACCACACAACGAGAAATTTTCTAAGTCGTTTCACTACGTAGCTGCCTAAAGACCGACTGTCCGCTTGCGGGTCTCAATCGAAACTGTACCCTTTGGTGTCTCCAGCCGATCTGTCCGCTTTGGCGTCTGCGCCAGCACTGTCCCTCTACCCGTCCCCGGCCGCGTTTCCCGCGCGCCGAACATACTCGCTCGATTGACTAGTTCAGTTCCCTTTGCTGAAGCCGTTCATCTAATTGGCTTCAGCTTATTCTACATTATTTCACATTTTAACATATTTAAATAGTCAAAGCTTGACCACTTTCATATTCAAACAATAATATCCATAATGTAATAAACGTTAAATTCTTTTACATAAAACCAATACATTTTCCTTCTTAACTTTGAATGTCATGGCCAGTAGCCTTGCTCCAAAGTGCTTTGTGATAAATAAATAAAGAACAAAAGTAAGTACTGTACACTAAACTTTACAACAAATATTCTGTTAACTAGTGATTCAATAAGGTGTCTTGCCGTCATCGTTCAATATGTTTTGTGTGGAGGAAATGATGATCTGATGCTTGAATGAAAATACTGATAATTTAAATTTACTATATCTTTTAGGCAAATGAATTGATATTTACAACATTTGTAATTTTAATGATGCACTCCCATCTGAAATGTCAATCGTTTAAGATCCTCTAAAACGTTGAGATTTTAGCATTCGGATCTTTGTTACAAAACTTGTGAATTTTACTTTAACAGTGTAAGGCGTCCAGATTTTACGGACCTTCCATGAGCTTCATCCATAACCACAGTATGATACAGTATGTGACCCTCAAAAAATAATAATTACATTATATCAACAAAAAGCAATTGCAGTAATCTCATGTACAGAAAACTAACAAAACAATATCTACCTATATAAGGACAGGGGAATGCATAAATAAGTTAAAGTGAAACACATTTTGGAGACAAACCGAGCAGGTGGTTAATGGCATTGGAAAACCCTACTTAACAAGAGAATGGCGAGCTTCAGCACAGAAAGGGATAAGACCAGAACAATACACAATTCCTTTTAAAGTAAAATTGGCTGGGACCGAGGGTAAGTGGCTGGATGGCTTTAACAGGGCTAGGTGGCGACCAAGCAAGAAAAATTAAATTCACCTCTTATGAGACGGCGATTGGCTGAAGCCATACTGGGCGATGCAGACGCGACACGATGAGGAGATCCCCATTATATATAAGCATTTTTGAGAACTAAAATTTGTAGGATCTATCTCGTCTCGCAGCGGTCCGCACAAGTGTGTGGAAAATAGCGGAGCTGTTGAGAGCTTTGCTTCATGTATTGTAGCGACAAATATCAAACAGGTAGTTAATTATTCCTGCAGGGATTTTTGTTGGCAAAGAATTTGTGCACGTTTCTCCAACCCTTAGCGAGTGTGCAATAGCCATTATTTCTACTAGGGAAAAATTAACATTGTACAGAACGCAGAAAAATTGAGACTGAGTGAATTCAGTCAAGGCCAGACTAGGGAATTAGCATTTCAAATCTAGCAAGGAGAGAACACCATTGCAGATCCTGCTTGGTAAAGTATCATCGTGCATTAGGCCACAGTAAATCTTGAGTCGAGATTTCGCTCTCTCCAAGTTGCGTACGCTTTGACTATTGAATATTAAAAGCTAGGATACTAACCTACCCTCACACTGAATACGTAAGAGGTTTCCATTGGTTTAAAAAGTAAAAATTTTTCTCCAACAAGTCAATGCATTGACCAACTACGCTATCGTAGCCGTAAGTTACGTAAGTTAGCTGATTAATAAGATTTTTAATCATTCTTGCCTCTGATAAAAATTTTCATATGTAGAGATAATGAATTTAATAAACGCCAATTCCATATGTCCAATAGTTAAATATTTTGTTATTGAGTGTTGGAAGTAACTGAATATTATTGTTGTGTATCACTTTACCCCTGAACCCACAGGGATAAATTATATGTAGAATGAAAAAGGAAATACCTATTTTTTTCTAGAATAGTTCCCAACCAACCTTTCACTTTTATTAATTTAAGCATTCTAGTTATGTGACAACAGCATTTCTAATTGCACCTAATATTAGCTGCATTACAGGGCCAAGTTCATATTTATCTAGAATGCCTGTTTAACACCCTGGGTTTGGGAAGATAGTTCAGATGTTTTGTCCATTTGCGCACCTCAGGAAAGTAAATCCTAAATTATTGTAGATATAATCAAAATTCAAATTTTATTGGGATCATCATTAAAATTTATGAAGGATGGTAGATTGAAACGACTGTGGCTTCATTCCCTGCATTACTACAGAAATAAATAGTTTTCATAAATGTTTTCCTTTATCGCCGATATTAGGTCCACCATATTTAACACTGCTACGTCTCCTTGACTACAAACGGCTTCTCCTGGGTTTCCCTATGATGTAGGTTCTCATCTGTCTCACTCGCACACTACAGTACAATAGACGCCTGTGAATTTCCCCATCTCATGGTGAATCTGTGCTCTTTTTGGCAAAACGTCCTGGATGACAGGGTTTGTTTCATAATTTCTGAAGACTGAGTCTTTCGGCCATATATTTAAATGAGAGTGCAATGCTCGTTAACTCACATACTTCAGAAACCACTGAGGCTCAAAGTGTCAAATATACCAACAGCGCCTAGATATTTTTCTAGCATTAGTTAACAATACGAGGTTGTATAGAGGAAATTTATGTATTAAGATAGAGAGAAGAATAGACGATATTTTCTGTGGGACATATACAGAGATGTGAAGGTCTCACCAAAATAGAGAAAAGGGGACGATACATGGAGACTGATGAAAGATCGTTTCTCATGGGAGGTAAAATTTTTCCATGAAATCTGACAACGCTACCTTAGACTACGTGTGACAGCGGATTGTTAGTTATACTAAAACTATATGGTATTAGCACTTGAAAGTTGTGTGTGGATGCTAAGAAAATTTAAAATGAAAAACAAAATCGAAACGCTGCACGTGACTTTCTTCTCGTAGATCACGCTTTCATTACACCTACATCCATACTCTGCAAACCAGCGTGAGGTGCATGGCAGAATACGTCCCATTGTACCAGTTATTTGGATTTCTTCGTGTTCCATTCACGTAAACAGCGCAGGAGGAATTTTTGAATGCCTTTGTGCTTGCAATAATTATTGTAATCTTATCTTCACGACCCCTAAGTGAGCGATACGTAGGTTGTTGTGGTAGGGCCTATATTTCTAGAGTAATCATTTAAAGCCGGTCCCAGAAAATTTCTTAACACTGAAACAAGTCAGTACCGGGAAGCTTGGCGCAAGTTATGGAGAGATTTATGCTCAGTTACGTGTAAGTACACAATGACTCAGAAAAAGACAGTCAGCTTTTACGAACAAAATTGGTCTTTCATCTACTCGACATTGTTCTCTGATTGGCTTCAACCTTGCCTTTTATTTGGTTTCTTGAGAGTTTCAGCAAGAAAAATATGACATGTAAGAATATACTGAAGCATCCAACTCGCCATTGTTGACAAACACGAAGTACCTACAACGATCGTTAGTATCTCCTGATAGTGCTTGTATGAAATGAAGCTCTAGGCAGATGATTAGTCGATGATTTATTCCATTCTTCAAGGAAAAGAAGAACACACACACTTCTTTACAAGAGTTTTATATCGTCACTTCAAAAATCTATCGTTTATCAACTGTTGAGTTCGATCACCTGTTTTGTATTGCGAGAACGTTATTTGGTTCAAATGGCTCTGAGCACTATGGGACTTAACATCTGTGGTCATCAGTCCCCTAGAACTTAGGACTACTTAAACCTAACTAACCTAAGGACATCACACACATCCATGCCCGAGGCAGGATTCGAACCTGCAACCGTAGCGGTCTCGCGGTTCCAGACTGAAGCGCCTAGAACCGCACGGCCACACCGGCCGGCGTGAACGTGATTTATGTGGATATTTTGAAATTCCACTTGTAATACTTTCAGGAATAATAATTTTTTCATGTGAAAATTATATATATTAGTTTTTGTTCCAAAGCATCGATTGGTTTCGCACTATTTTTTGTTTGGTTTATGTCAGATATCGGAAACCACTCTTGAGAAAAACCTTGTAGCAATCCCGTGTTTTCTGCATTGGACGCAGCCGTGACATCCCAGCTTATTCAAATGCGGCCCTGCATAAACATCTCATGATTCTTCACTTTGCATGGAAACTGCGAATCGTTTACAAGAAAAAGTCTCGGAATAACTGCTCAGTGGCCACTTTGTGGAAATTGATAGTACCACGGCATCGCCTTCTTATCATTCATAAAGTGCGGCTATTTTCTTCTCTTTGTCCCTTCCCTTCACAGGAACACAGGCGAATTAAGGAAATGCGAACACGTTTGCTATCGACAACATGCATATATTTGGCAGTTCTTACACGTTTCCGCTGATACGTCACCGTAGCATGCACACGTTTGGGAAGCAAAGTTCCGGGCAAGAAGCCCCCCATGAATATATATGGGGCGGAGCGTCACCCGACACGATAAGCAGCTTATCTGGTGTCCCTTAGGGGTCTGTCCGGAGACCGGTCACTGTTATCGTTGGCTCCGCGCGGCACATCATTCAGCATTCATGAAATCGCCCTGTTCCCTCTCCGTGCTCCACGAAAGAGCTCGGAAAAACGGAAAAATAACAACGGCGGCACGCCATCGGTACGTCGAACAATAACATTCAGTTCGGAAGCGGTGGACTGTGATACTTGTACCTTATAGGGATTTAGTTGCTCAGTCAATTGCTTTTTAATGAAACGATTATTTTATAGACTTCTCAGGGTATAGATGTTCCTTTCCTATCGAATGTGGCATACAGTGCTACACAATGTCGTCATTTTTAATATGCCATAGGATTTAAATGAACGTAGAAGAAAACACAACCTGCCGAGCAGGAAGGACACCAAGGTAGAAAAAAGCGTGGCCTTGCAATTTTAAGACGCCTGAGAGTATTTTTTCATTCATATGGACGACTACGCTGAAAAAAGGGGTTCCTCCTTTACCTCCTTCACACAGTAAACCATTTGACACTTCTATTATTGTGGCATCAGTTAGGCAACTGTTGCTTCTATCTTATGTCTGCTTTTGCAATATAGTCTCATCTAGGAAGCAACTGACGTGTCTTTATAGTACACTTCTCACTAGTAAATCTCTGCTCGTAATTACAACATTCTGTGCTCTATATTTGTCTTTTGAACTTCAGATGGCCAGTCTAATTTGTGAGTAATTGTTATTCGTCTTTAATCATGATGTATGACCTCTAAAATCTCACTACTATGGTTTTTTCGCATCTGTTTCATCATTTTCACTGACATATAGTCACCCAATGCTTAACATAATACAGTAGCGAACATCTCTTGATTTTTTTTTCCCGTGAATATCCCAAGTATTCTACTATCACACTTGAAATTATCCATTTCTCTATTAACTGATCAATGGTAAAGACACTGAAGCAAGGTTTATTGTATTGGCGGGGATCCTGTGACGAACATTACTTTTATAGGAACAGAAATTTCGTGATTATATGATTCTAGAATCGAATACACTTCTATCAGTATGCGTTCGATATAGGCTCAAAATGGTTTCATTATTAAATATTTTAACTTAAAATTAATGGCTTGTTTTTGGATTCTGATCGTCTGTTGGTATTGTCGACTAATTATTAGGAAAAGAGAAACACACAAATAATAATCAACACATTCTTCATACTCTCCTACTAGTTTTTCCTGTTCGGAATTTCTTATAATATTTAGTTGTAAAAATTCTTATTTTAGCGTTATCAGATATATACACCACAGCTATGCAGGATAGTAGTTTCTGTACAAATGGCGTAAGGTAACACACAGAAATATGCGACTGCTCGTATACGTTAGAAGCAGAAAGTGAGATTCTTTAAATCGATAGCAGGGCTATCTGCATGTACGTTAGCGCACTGGTGAGACATAGAGTTGTTGCTCACTTTTCCCAATTGTCATCGCTTAGTTTTTCTTAGGCCCACCCCAGAGGTCTTTAAATTGTACGCTTATGTTCTTCTGCTAGACAACACAACCTTTGCGATGCATAAGGAAGTACACAGTAATGTGAACAGTATACTGACGAACTGTCATGATTAGATGACACAGCGTTGATGATAATGATACTGACAAGGCCTCGCCAACGTCGAATTCCCGTCGATATATAGTTCCGAATCCAAGGATTAGTTTCTTCGGCGATGTCACTAAACATACTACATGGTTTTCCCAGACTCTGCAGGTTTATTCGACATTACCTGTGGAGGATTTTTTTTTAAAGAATCATTAATACAAACAAATTTGAACAGGTGTGTTTCGTTACAAGTATGAACTCTCTAACCGCTCATTTAGCAGCCTAGCGTCAGCAATAATACATAGTAATACATCGGGGGGAATCGACCTGGCATAACAATGATAATAAATCACATGGAATCGACCTGACGTAACAATGACCAGTAGAGCTGAACACGTCACCCTTCTTTTGGACATCGCTCTACCCAGTACCCATAGTTTACTTACAGCCGCCAGTGAGATGATGGCCGTAAACAAAAATGTGTCAGAAAAGGTATAAGACATGTGGGAATAAGGTGTGCATCCCGAAGCAGAGTGTGAAGAACCGAGAGAACTTGACATTGCATCCTTCACTCTGTTGGAAACTCCACACAGCAGACGTACTAAACAACGCTGAAAGATCTCTGTTGGATTCCTTTCATGTTAATTTCCTAAATCTGATGTCATTTAAGGCATAAATTCCCCTTCTAAATTTACTGTGGCGTTTCTGACTATCTGGGAGGAGACTGAGTAGTGGAACGTGTTACTTTTACACATAAACAAGAACGATCTGTCACACTACTACACTTTAAAACACAGTTTGTATGTAATTCATGTCACACAGTCTCATACGGAACCTACATCCACTTTCTTTTATATACTGTATATGATAAGATACTGTCAACCCCCTTCCCTTCTGTGTGAGAGGATGAATGAGCAAATGTATTTCTAGTTGCGTGCTTGAGGGTAGCAGACAAGCCGGTCTGCTAGAGAACAGCAGGACCAACGTCAGAACAGGTAGCTACGCTTTCTAAAAGCAGAGAGGTTTCTATCCTTAGAATGATCCTGTCCGTCCCTTGTCATGTTGGTATAGGAAGCTGCCTCTCTGATCACTTCCGTTTTGTATACGGAAGCACCCTTTGTAGGAGCCCAGGTCAGTCTGTCCCCAGCGAGCGTCTGAAGTGGTAAGATCTCCGGTTAAGCGCGTGTCTGCTAAGTCCGTAGGACAATGGATTTCTTAAGTTCAGCCTAACTGAAAATTTAATCACCTTTATTTCAGGTTTAGATCTAAAATATTTTATGTTATCTTAAATTGCAACGCAGTGAAATTCGAGTGTGAAGTTTAGAATAACTTCCAGTACCTGCTTTGTCACTACTTCGTGAGTAAAGTGGAACCACGTGTTGATCAGTAACTCTAACTAAGAGCATCTATCTTAAATGCGAATTTGCGTGAGATTATAACGTCTCGTCTTGACTATATTTTTCAATATAGCAACTTTTCTTTATGTTCAACCCACGTGGGGTGTACTTTGTGAGACCAGTACCAAGTGCTTATACAATTGTTTGACCCATCAGGTGAATAGTAAGACGATAGTAACCAGTTCGAGGCTTTTCTTTTGTAAATTGCTTTTCGATGTAATTTATTTTAATTATCAAAAGTATTGTGGAGTTACACTCTTTGTGTAAACCAAGTTGACCACGTGAAGCATGTGGTGTAATCATCAAAGTAGCCCTCAGCTATTCTTTTCGGGAAGATTTCACAGAGAGTTACTATGTATTTAGTATACCAGTGTGTGGTAATTACATGACGGACAGGATTGCGCTACGAATGTAACTTCTTTGGGTGAAAATTGAATCGGTTGGTTGTGGTTAATATCCTCTTGCATATGTTTCAACGTTCTTCGTGTGTTATTTTATGAATGCAGTGTTGTATGCAGTCTCCCAATCTTGGATCCCTATTTGATGTGTTCCGTAAGATAACAAACTCACATTTACACAATCCTAAATAAGGCACCAGCTTAGTTATGACTCAAGTTTAGTATGCTGAAATTTCAATGATCAATGTTAAAATAAATTTCCTAATATAAACTGATTTATTTCTTTTTATTTAAATTCTCTTTTATATATATATATATATATATATATATATATATATATATATATATATATATATATATATCAATCACCGGTTGTCGTATGACTATTAAAAGATTATAATTAATGTTAGTCTGGTTGGGAATTTGGTAAGCTAGACTAGATACCTGGTGAAACAGTTGCGCAGTAATGCAAGGTTAACTTCCCCAGACAGCTCACAGCTTTTAAACCGCTTTTATTGTTTATCAGCACCGCTTTCAGAAGAAATTAAAGCAACAACATTACAACGCCAGAGATGTGCGTTGTGTTCTCGGAAAACATTTTTAATCTAAGTTAACCTAAGTTAACAGTGATAACTATTGCGCTTGATGATGGAATCGGAGTTAGCAAAACGACTTAGAGATATTGTTGAAATAAATCAAAAAGTTGTGAACCATTTTGCACGCCTGTTGATATTAATGGAGCTATTGCCACGTTTATGAAGCTGCACAGAATAATTTAAAACTGACTGATTCATAATCAAATTGTAAAGAATTCATGGCGTTGTCCCTTGTAATCGAAGGAGGTTGGTCATTAAACATATAAAGGATTTAAGTATAGCCCAAAGTGAAACGGAGTCGAAATTTTGGAAACATTGCATTGGCTTCACCCTTGACTGCCAGCGCTACTTGGCTGTCGTTGAGCGAATGTGGCATACTAACCCTTTTATACGTTTCGCACGTACTGTCAACACGAACCACAGTCTCCCAAAAACTTGCTTGTCCCGAGAACTAGACGTGGCTAATTGATCTGGGTACATAACAGTTCGCAAAGGTCATTCCTGCAAACAAACACTTCTACGTTAATTATTGACATACCCGTTTACAGAACATGAAAAAAGGAAAAAGATTTTTCATCTCAGTCGTCCGTCCATTCCGCAGGCAACAATCCTGCGCGCATCAGAAAGTCAGTCTGCGTATAGATGTCGTACTATTTCATTTCTTGTACATAATGCCACATTCAAAAGAGATGTAATGGAACTAGCCCATATAGTACAAGTAAGTCACGGCACAGACGACATGCGAATTTAAGAACAGATTCAAGTATGTGACAGAGACTGAGTTCAAAAATGTTGTAATGTGTGAGGAAGAGAGCGAGAGTCAGAGAAAGAGAGAGAAAAGGAGCTTTATTATAGATTGGAGATGACTATGGCTGAGGAAGTCAAAGACAGAACAGAAAACACTTTTCTCATTCGAAGCATTTATGATCAGTTGGATGCTCCAGTTCGAAGTGACCACCGCTAAGCTGCGCTACAGCTCGAATGATACTATAAAGCTTCAAACTGCAGTCTCTTTCTATTCTTGTACGCGTCTTTCGTCAACTCGGCCCCCTATAATACGCGTCGATTTGCAGTTATACTTCGCAGCGGTTACCCAGATCTACCCAAGGAAAATATCACCCACTTCGAGCAGAATAAGAAGGGATGAGGATGATTCAAGTGAAAACGTGCAAAAATGTGCAATAAAATTATAGAAGTTTGACTAGCGATTTGGTAGTTGGTAGGAATTAGCCTTCTACTTCGACAAATGATCAACAATTGGCTGCTTGTTGCTGCAGCATAAAAAAGCAAGTTGTGTCAGTGTAAAGATAACCACCTTACTATCGGCTTGCGTTTGAGCAGAGATCTGTGATAGAATTTTTTGAGCAGATAAGGTGCTGAGCATATGTAGGTACGTCGCAGAATTAAAGCACAGTATCGTGATTCGTTTATGACCCTACATCGAGTGTACGAATGGCGAAGGAATATTATAAGAGGCGTAACTTCTGCGAAAGACGCACTACGCCCAGGTCATGTACAACGCTCATCGACGAAAGAAAACACTGTGTGTGTGGAAGAACTTGTGGAAGAAAACAGGAGTATTGCTGTGCATGAAACAGTCACTATTTCATATGTTAGTGCTGGTTGTATATTATTCTTGTTGTGTTGTGTTTTAATACGGTTTTCCCAAGATGGATGCCACGTCAAATGACTGCTGAATTGAGAGATCGTAACATTGATGCTCGTGATGAACTTGGCGTCATATCCAGGTCGAAGATAATGGATTTCTGGACAGAACTGTTATAGGAGATAAAACCGGCTTGCACTATCACAAACCAGAAACGAAAAAAATGGAGAATGGAATGGCGGCATAGCTCTTCGCTAAAACTATAAACAATCCACACTCATCCGTCGCCTAAAATAGTAATTCTCATTCTCTTTTCGGTTGCAAAAGGAGTTTGAGGCATTACATGTACAGGGGGCCAATAATTCAAATTCGTATCCGTTACGAAAACATCTTAGTCCTAAAATCAAGCGAAAATATGTTTTGTTGCAACAAGGTAATGCTCGTCCCCGTACTGCCCATTCAAACGTGTGATATTAAATTTGAATGTCTGGAAAATCCCCATTTCTCCCTAGACCTCACATCGAGAAACTTTCGTGTGTTCGGGCGGCGCCAGGGGCAAGAATTTGAGAAGCGATGAAGAGGTGAAAACCACAGTTCGCGAGTGACTGCATTCACAGCCGGATTAATTCTTCTCACGAGGTATTCATGCACTTCCGAAAGGGCGTAGTGCGTGCATTACGCATCGTGGGTACTAGATAGAAATTTAATTTTTATATCACACAGTGCTGTAATAATTTTTGAGCTCTCCAACTATTTACATTTTTATCACTTTTTTGTGTGTAATATGTATCTCCCCCTGGTCTCTGGGTGGAATAAATGTAGAAACTCACTTCATAAAGAAGGGCAGCAGGGCACAATAGAAATGCTAAATCTCTTATTTTTACGTAAGATAATTTGCAGTTGTATTGCGTCAGTGAAATATAATTATTTAGAAGTTAAGGTCAATGTCAATTTTGCAAACAAAAATGGATATGTAAAGACACCTTGCAATGTGTTTGTGTGATATTAGTTATTATCTCTTATTTTCGTGTGCTGAGTTGTCTTCATCTCCTAGCTGCGCTCCTTACTGGAACATACATTCCTACTCATTGTAGCTGCAAAGCGTGAGGAACTCTACAAAGTCCTTTACAAAAAGCAGCTAATCATTTACTTTGAAACGTCCCCTTAGAAAAATTATACATGACTGTGCTTAAACTGACACACAATATTTTTTAGCGCAACGCAATCTGACTTTCAAAAATCCCTACAAAAGAATGGCTCTGACTACCATTAACCTCTACCTTTCACAAATCACTTACCTCACCAAAAATCTTCGTTACTCGAACTACTGCAAAACAGCTGGCGCCACTACTGCCAGCTAAATAAAAGATTCAAACTACGGAAGGCACTAACTACTGATAGGCATAGTTAGGAAATGAAAGATTTTAGTAGAGAACAAACAATGTATTTACCTTAATAGTGTTGAAAAATCATAATATACATAACAGATCATGACATCCAGTCTTACAAATTTCCAAACTCCGCCATCTCTCTCCCCACATCCACCACTGCTGGCGGCTCACCTCCAACTGTGCAACGCTACGCGCTGTTAACATCCAGCTGCCGCTGCCCAACACTACAATGGCAGACAACAATGCAAACTAGCCAAAGACTGCACACAGCACAGCCAATGATTTTCGTACAGAGCGCTACGTAACGTTGCCAATAAGAAAACATAAACAGCCTACTTACATAGCCCCCATGCTCCCCACAAAAAATTTTACAAATTGTTTTGGGCAGTGGCCAATAATGATTTGATAAAATTTTTCATAATTACAATAACAAAGATATCAAATGTACACACTTATTGATACAATGTTGGTCAAAAGCTAAAATTTACTCACAGTCCATAAAGACAGTCCTGATCATTCATCACAGTACAATTGCAGTGTTTTTCTCAAAGTCTGAGCAGCAAAAGAAAATGCACACGAAAGTAGTGGATTTCCACACAGTCTTGAATCAGTAGTGTTGTCCTTCCAACGGAAAGACAGTGCTGACTCTTGACATGCAGACAGGTAATGGGCCAGAACAGAGCAAACCCACCGCAGATTCAGTCAAAGTTTTGAAGAATACTGGTATGTAGGTCATCACAGAGTAGGCCCACTGTAGTCCTGGTAGAGATTACGGTATTGGTGGGCCATCAAAGATGCAGACCCACTGTAGTCCTTGTAGAAATAATGGTACTGGTGGGTCATCAAAGATGCAGACCCAATGTAGTCTTGTAGAGACGGCCAGCAGCCATCTGTTGCGACTGTGCAGGTGAACAATCACCATCAAAGAGTCTTGCGGAGAATATAGCAAGTCCATAAACCACCACTTGTGCACTCACAAAGATTTTTCTAATTGTCCTTAGAACCAGCAATGCTGTTAACGAGTCCCTTGCTGAATTATTAACGCACGTGCAAACACTGTCAGTCCCTACTTCTCACATATTGTCCATATACTATGACCAACAGAAAAGTGTGCAGTGAAATGTAACTTACAAGTTACTTAATTTGATGAACTGGTGTCAATTACAATTTTATAACATGAGAATACAATTACAAACGTACAAAATACATCATTAAATAACATAACATTACAGATAACATTTGTAGTAAAACAGGCTTTACAAAAGAATAGAAATAGACATATACATCAGTGTTACAGGAATTATAAGTACCTACATAAAAGATCAGAATAACTTTTGAAACATCAACTTCACACATGAGCAACAAAACAGAACAGATAAATAATGTCTAAACATCTTTACAAAGTAAATAACATATTATTAATGCAAATTATATTTGAGGATAACAGTATTCCTCATCATAGTGAATGTAGCTTAGTATTAGAAGAGAAAAAAATTCTGTGAAACAGTATACAGAGACAGGAAGGAAACAAATATACAAGGGTACACAAACACATAGGGGGATAACACAAAAGGAAAGGACGGGGTTTGTTTTCAGTGTAACATTTGGTACTGCAGTCCAACCTAAAACTTCATTCCATAGATATTTCGTCTTATTTCAACATTTGTTTCCACCAAAAAAATCGTATCCAAGCATGCTTTCTGTATTTATATGTTCACATATTTCTTACCTCATTATTTATTTTCCATTATCTTACCTCATCATTTATTTCCAAGAAAATCCTACCTAAACCTGTTGTCCCTAAACCCTACCTTTTTTGGTTCATATCCTCTTTCAAAATACTTTTCTTTTTTGGCCAAACCATTTTCTTATAGCTTCTCAATGCATTTCATCCAATTCATCGCAACTCATTCTCTTATATAGTCTAACCCCTCTTAAGCTAACTTAAGTCTACTAAGCTCAGATGCTAAACTAAAGGACAAGGCAATGCAGCAGCACAAAACAATTAACACAAACAGCAATGTTCAAAAATACAAATGGCGAAGCAAGCAGCATAAATTAAAACTAATATAAGGCAATGAGCAGCAAACAAGAAAAATAAATCAGTAGTAAACTGGCTTAGCAGAGTAACACAAATTAAAATTCAGTAGCACTATGCCTGGCAAACAGCAGCAGCAAATGAAATAACTTATACCTAAACATGACAAAGTTCAAGCAGAAAAAATATTACACTAAGAATGCCCATGTCTAATACCTATGTCACATCTTAACACTAGAGTCATGCATCACAATTTATTCTACAAAAGAAATTACCAAGTACTTGAAAAGAAAACTATGATTGCAGTTCCTGTGAAGGTAAATGTCCCTTTGTGCTCCCTCATTTTTTTTAAAAAAAATATTATTCACTCAATCTGTAGACAGAAAATATTTATATTAGTACATCTATAAAATTTTATTTTAACCAATGCTGCAGTGCAGCTAGAAACCAGATATTAAACAAAATAGGTGAAGCAAGGCGTGAAACGTCATTCACTAGACATATGGCATTTCATAATGCAGTAAACAATCTTTCAACTAGCAAGACAATAGACATAAAATGTTTCTCATCATTTCATTTCAGTAAATATCATAAATTAAGAACTCTACAGTGTAATCATGTTTTCAAGTTTGAGGGTGTCGTATTTACGATGTTTTCTACAAAGGAATGTCAATAGCGACGATAATGGCCTCCCTTTTTTTTCCTCCACCTGCGCCTCTGAAACGCACACACTAATGGCTTTTTTTCCAGGCATCTGTCACGCAGCTGGGTGCTTACAGAGACCTACCTTTCTTCCCGAAATATTTACGACGGCAGTTTCCACTACAGTGACAGTCTCATATAAAAATATTTCACAGGGCAAGAATTTGCGTTACAAATCTGTAGAAACAAAATCCTATTGACATAACAGTGTCCAAAAAATTTTCGTTGGCATTGTAATACATTCACGCATTTACATGCATTTCATAACTCATAAAGTACGATTCTTGGTTTCCAACAACCTTTTTCACAAACCAGAGTCCCTAACCACTACTCATTATTCCTTCCCTTATGACACATATATATTCGTCGACACGTCAATCTTGTGACAACACTTCAATATTTCATCATAATAAATACATAGCATAATCAAATTCCTCATATAGCATCAGCTTATTGATCATAAACATACCTCAACAGCATAATACACATCGTCGTCGTAATAATAACATCATAACAGATCATTCACATCTCAAAATCGTCGTAGCTATCTGAATATTTTAAAAACCTACAAAAAATTCTGTGCTCATTTCAAAAGTGTCATCTACCTCAAACGTACTTTAAAAATCATGATCCCATACCAAATACATCATTCAAAGCTCTCATAGTATCACAATGGTCCCGAAAAACTATGAACATTGCACAAAGTACAGACAAAATACAATTTCATAAGTATGAAGTTATCCAACTGTGTAATTGCGTAAACATGTGTCATTGATGTAGTAAAACTGATATTTGTCTCTCTCAGTTAAATGATCAGATAGCTGTGTAATTTGTGTGTTAGAGAAATATGGTACCGATGTGTAAAGTTGTATAAGCAAATACCATATTAGCTAGGGCTCCTTGTGCTTGCCAAACACATGGTACACAAAGTGAGCGTGTACCACCCTGAGGATTAATGTAATTATACCCTCAGGTGTTACAGATTATTGCAATGGAATGAAATGTATCAAGGAAAAACTTCGTATCATTGTACTTCAAATATCTTTAAAAATAAATGCTTTAAGTACAAAATTAATCACTCAAATGCGTGTCCTGTAGCGCTAAACTGTGCATCTTGTTGTAAGATAATCTCTGTGGAAGTGTCGTAGTTATCGTCCTCCGAAAGCTAAGTTCTGCATAAGTCAATGTACTTACCTCATCATAAACGAAAGTGAAATTCTTTGTGTATAGATATCGTAGTTATTACGTACCTTACTGTGATCAAGAAAGTACTATAATGTAACTTATTGTTGTGCTACAGAAAAGGCTGTCTCATTTAGCTATACCACAAAAGTTACTACTAAAACATGTTTTACTTTCCAGAACAATACAGAAAAACTGTGCAGATATAAAAAAGAAACACTGAAAAAGCAACATTGTAAATTGTCACTCATTAGTAGCGTCGTGATAAAATCGTGTAGCTGTCACATAAACTAACCACTGTGTCATCTGGTGTCTCACAGAAAGTACTTTAAATCCAGAATGTATTTTCAAGTAAACCAAAATGTTGCTTTAAAATCTCATTAGCAGTACTGGTAAATGTTCTAAGTATGTGAGCCTTATAGTCATTACATAATCGTGCAACTAACAAGCAAGAATGTACACACACAATAACACTGTGTCGTCTGTTCACAATAACAATGCATTCGTAATTTCTGTATAAATAAGTTCTCTTGGTTCTTGATTGGATATATAACTTCAATCATTGTTGCATGGTAACAGTTTCTAAGTCTGACAATGCATACTCGAAATGTGAAGTGAAAAGTTTTATGGCAATGACAAAGTTAAAAAGCAGATTGTCTTTCAATAAACGGTTTTACATGTGAAATGTGGTGTAAACCTTTACTCTTCCTAGTACGTAGAGTTTCAACTTCAACGCAATTATCATGTAGTATACGTCGGTAAAGAATACTGGAATTTTTCTCAAGGTTAGCGTCTATGTTATTTTTCTCTGAACCAGCCGGCGCATGCGGCTGCCTGCGGTGCGAGTCATTGTCTGGGCCTTTGTTGGCGCGCATCGTTATTGGGATTAGGAGACCTAACTTCTACAAATTCACCTTGCCGAGAAGGCCCTGCCCTGTTTAAATCCCGCCAGTTCTGATGCAATTCAGGTCTGCCGTTACGAATATATCGTCTGTCGTCATGTCGGTAGGTTCCGTAGTTTCTTCCTTGTCCGTCACATGGTGGAGAATTTCTTCCTGAATCGTAACTGTGCGCCGAACTGTTGTGTCTGAAGTTATTCTGTCTCCCTTGATAATAATTGTTTTGGTTCCCATATTGTCTGTTTCTATGGTAATCTCTGTCATATTCGTTAATACGGAAATGCGATCTTTCTCTGTAACTACTATTCTGCCAACGGTTGGCATACGGGTGGTGTTTGTTTTGGTCACGATTTACGTTGTAAGAATAGCCTTGTCGTGTCCAGTTATTATTTCTTTCATCGCGGAATTGCGACAGATGTGACCTGTAATTGTTGTGTTGCTGTTTTCGCGTTCCGCAATTGTCAGTGTCAATTTCTAACTCTTGTAAAAGTCCCTGAAAAGCTTCAATGTCGTCTCTGCAACGTCCTGCTAAAATAATATTTCTTAAATGCTCAGGCAATTTCATTAAGCAAATGCGGATGAGTTCTGAAGGGCTGTATGGGTTTGAAAGATATTGATTCTTATGCAACATGTCTTCAAAATATTTCAGAAGACTGGAAAATTCTGATTGTTCAAAGTGTTTCATCATCATGATGCTATGTTTTACTCGGTCTTGTGTAGCTTGAGACCAATATGCTGAGAGGAAGGGATGGTAAAATTCTCCTTCACTGTGACAATCGTGAATGACCGACCACATTCTTACAGCTGGTTCATTCTCCAAGTAGCCACACATAAATTCTAATCTGTGTTCTAATGACCAGTTGGGAGGAAAACAATGAGAGAATTGATGAAGCCATGCTTGTGGCTGAATGTCATTGCCAGAATTCTTAAATGTTTTGAATGTACGTGTAGTAATGAACAGCTTACAGTCAAAATCACATGTCGGTCATTGTTACGTCGTTTCGGCGGTTGCATCTAAAAATTGCCTTGCCAATTTATTTCATAATTTCCGAAGTGTCCTGTGTTATTATTTTGTGGTTATTCCGTATTTCTAAGTCCCTCTTCTCGTGTTGGAGCGCGAGTGTCCTCTGAAATATGTAATTTTTGTATTACTTGTGCCAACAGATCCTGTACATCCCGGATTTCTCTTTTGTGTTGTGTATTAATTTGATTCTGATTTTGTTTGAATTTCTTAATTTATTCATACTCTTCTGTATCAGTGATGGCTACAGGTCTTGTGTCATTCAGATCATCATCTACCTTTGTAGATAAGTTAGTCAACTGATCTGTAAGTTCGGCTACTTTATTCGTTAGTGAAATTATTTCCTCTGTGTGTTTTTCTGAACCAAGTTTCAGAGTGTCCTTTTGTGTTGAAATCGTATCTACTGCGTCCTTAAAGTTTTCCTGAGTTTTTGCTAGTTGCATAACCGAATCGGTAGATGCAACTGAGTCAAATTTAGCTTGCAGGGTGTCGTGATTTTCATGAACAATGGTTTGCAGTTCTTTTATGGCTGCTTCGTGATTCTGTAATGCATTTTCATGACGCGAAAAAATAGGTTGGAAATGCTCACAAATTTGTGTTTTTACGTCATTACAGACTTTTTGACATTTCGATTCGATTTTATGTAACTCAGTAGTTAAATCTTCACGTGTTTGTAAAAGTGTGGTGTCTAACTTTTGAATATTTTGTTCCATTGCGTGTAACTGTTGCTGTGTTTGCCTCTGGTGTTGTTCCATTGAGTCTAACTTTTGAAGATTTTGTTCCATTGTGTCTAACTTTTGAAGCTTTTGCTGTGTTTGTCTCTGATTTTGTGTCATTTGCTGCATTAATTGCAATAATAATGTGTTAGTGTCTGGAATCGGTTCCTTTATGCTTTTCGGCACTGCATTTGCACCGGCAACATTTACATTTTGACGAGCAGAAAATGTGTCTTGACTTATTTGAGAGAACGGTGAGGACCCAAAACCTGAATCTGCAGTATTTGCAAGATTGTCTCCTGTCATTTCGTATTCCTGAGGAGAGCTGTTGCCGACCGATCGATCTATAATGCTTCCCTGTTCACCACTTGTTTCACTGTCTACACCATTATTTGCCGCCCGCTCCATTTCCCTATGCACAATTACCAAATTACTGCTTTGAACATTAGTTAATTCATTACTCGGTGGAGCTAACACACTGCTTTCGTCTTCATTGTCATTTCTCAGTTTACTTTGAAGCCTAGTATTACGTTTTTCACACGCCATTATTGTCGCAATATTTCACACGACAACACAGAAAAACACAATTTGAAGAGCAAGAATAGGGGAACACATTAACATAGCACTGAAAATAATATCTAGTTAATTGCAAGCGCAGCTGCGAAATACTTGCTGCAAATCTACATGCATGCCACAACTGTTTTACTGTACAACAATGAAAAACTACAACTACAAAGGAAATTCTCTCTATACTTACGTAATAAACAAAAGCTACACTAATTACACAAACTACAAGAAAAAATCAGAAGATTCCAGTGAGGTATCCTCAGCAATCTGACTTTCAAAAATCCCTACAAAAGAATGGCCCTGACTACCATTAACCTATACCTTTCACAAATCACTTACCTCACAAAAATCTTCGTTACTCGAACTACTGCAATACAGGAAGCGCAACTATTGCCAGCTAAATAAAAGATTCAAACTACTGAAGGCACTAACTACTGATAGGCATAGTTAGCAAATGAAAGATTTTAATAGAGAACAAACAATGTATTTACCTTAATAATGTTGAAAACTCATAATATACATAGCAGTTCATGACATACAGTTTTAAAAATTTCAAAACTCCGCCATCTCTCTCCCCACATCCACCACTGCTGGCGGCTCACCTCCAACTGCGCAACGCTACGCGCTGTTCACATCCAGCTGCCGTTGCCCAACACTACAATGGCAGACAACAATGCAAACTAGCCACAGAATGCACACAGCACAGCCAGTGATTTTCATACAGAGCGCTACATAACGTTGCCAATAAGAAAATATAAACAACCTACTTACAACTTCT
Organism: Schistocerca nitens; assembly: GCF_023898315.1. Lineage (NCBI taxonomy): Eukaryota > Metazoa > Arthropoda > Insecta > Orthoptera > Acrididae > Schistocerca > Schistocerca nitens. The sequence continues at coordinate 120,565,554 of NC_064622.1, read as the reverse complement.
ATTTAACTTTCGTCTGAATCGGTTACCACTAACATTCAAATGAAATTAAAAAAGTGAACGCCCCATTTTAAAGACACATTACCTCTACAAGAAAATAAAAAAAAGTTCGTAAGGACATATACGACACATAAATGTAAATACAATAAATAAAGTGCTAGAAAGTGAAGCCCTGCTGACATGCTGTCTAAAAGGCAAAACCGTCTGACCACTTGTAAAGTAATTTATCACAGAATATAGCTACTGAAAAATCTTGGACAACTTCCCTCAAAGTACTGAACAAATCATGACGAAGTCTTGACAGACAAAAAATTTTCAGAAGACTGTAAATGCGCTCTAATTCATCCACTGCACAGGAAAGACGACAAGACTGATACAAGACTGATTTAAGTAGTTATCGTGGGACCTAAATTCTGCACGTTACATAAAAAACTCCATCAGCATTCCTCCTAGAAAAGTTGAACAGTTACTCGATGACAAGAGTGTCGAATAGTAATGTCGGTTCTACAATGTTTCGACAGCGCGGACTGGTCGAAAATTTATAGAACAAATATTCAATGATGGACAGCAGAGTCAATGCATTGTTGCCGGCAACGTTTCAGCAAGTTTCTCACTTGCCATCTTCAGGTGAAGTCTTCGCCTGAAGATGGCATGTAAGAAATTTGCTGAAACATTGCCGGAGGACAACGCATTCCATGCCTGTCAACCCAAGATGATTTTATCATCGAGATTCGCCGAGAAAGCCTGCATTTTCATATAACAAATATTCAGTTAGAAGACAACATCAAAATACACAGGGCTCAGTAGTAGCCGAATCACGCGCTTCTCTGGGGACGTCAAGAAGCCGAAGAAAGGAATCGACCCAAAAAACGTAATTCTCACGAAAAGCACTGAGTAACACTGTAAGTAGGCTGTTTATGTTTTCTTATTGGCAATGTTACGTAGCGCTCTGTACGAAAATCACTGACTGTGCTGTGTGCAGTCTGTGGCTAGTTTGCAGTGTTGTCTGCTATTGTAGTGTTGGGCAGCGGCAGCTGGATGTTAACAGCGCGTAGCGTTGCGCAGTTGGCGGTGAGCCGCCAGCAGTGGTGGATGTGGGGAGAGAGATGGCGGAGTTTGGAAATTTGTAAGACTGGATGTCATGATCTGTTATGTATATTATGATTTTTCAACACTATTAAGGTAAATACATTGTTTGTTCTCTACTAAAATCTTTCATTTCCTAACTATGCCTATCAGTAGTTAGTGCTCTCCGTAGTTTGAATCTTTTATTTAGCTGGCAGTAGTGGCGCTCGCTGTTTTGCAGTAGTTCGAGTAACGAAGATTTTTGGTGAGGTAAGTGATTTGTGAAAGGTATAGGTTAATGTTAGTCAGGGCCATTCTTTTGTAGGGATTTTTGAAAGTAAGATTGCGTTGCGCTAAAAATATTGTGTGTCAGTTTAAGCACAGTCATATACACTCCTGAAAATTGAAATAAGAACACCGTGAATTCATTGTCCCAGGAAGGGGAAACTTTATTGACACATTCCTGGGGTCAGATACATCACATGATCACACTGACAGAACCACAGGCACATAGACACAGGCAACAGAGCATGCACAATGTCGGCACTAGTACAGTGTATATCCACCTTTCGCAGCAATGCAGGCTGCTATTCTCCCATGGAGACGATCGTAGAGATGCTGGATGTAGTCCTGTGGAACGGCTTGCCATGCCATTTCCACCTGACGCCTCAGTTCGACCAGCGTTCGTGCTGGACGTGCAGACCGCGTGAGACGACGCTTCATCCAGTCCCAAACATGCTCAATGTGGGACAGATCCGGAGATCTTGCTGGCCAGGGTAGTTGACTTACACCTTCTAGAGCACGTTGGGTGGCACGGGATACATGCGGACGTGCATTGTCCTGTTGGAACAGCAAGTTCCCTTGCCGGTCTAGGAATGGTAGAACGATGGGTTCGATGACGGTTTGGATGTACCGTGCACTATTCAGTGTCCCCTCGACGATCACCAGTGGTGTACGGCCAGTGTAGGAGATCGCTCCCCACACCATGATGCCGGGTGTTGGCCCTGTGTGCCTCGGTCGTATGCAGTCCTGATTGTGGCGCTCACCTGCACGGCGCCAAACACGCATACGACCATCATTGGCACCAAGGCAGAAGCGACTCTCATCGCTGAAGACGACACGTCTCCATTCGTCCCTCCATTCACGCCTGTCGCGACACCACTGGAGGCGGGCTGCACGATGTTGGGGCGTGAGCGGAAGACGGCCTAACGGTGTGCGGGACCGTAGCCCAGCTTCATGGAGACGGTTGCGAATGGTCCTCGCCGATACCCCAGGAGCAACAGTGTCCCTAATTTGCTGGGAAGTGGCGGTGCGGTCCCCTACGGCACTGCGTAGGATCCTACGGTCTTGGCGTGCATCCGTGCGTCGCTGCGGTCCGGTCCCAGGTCGACGGGCACGTGCACATTCCGCCGACCACTAGCGACAACATCGATGTACTGTGGAGACCTCACGTCCCACGTGTTGAGCAATTCGGCGGTACGTCCACCCGGCCTCCCGCATGCCCACTATACGCCCTCGCTCAAAGTCCGTCAACTGCACATACGGTTCACGTCCACGCTGTCGCGGCATGCTACCAGTGTTAAAGACTGCGATGGAGCTCCGTACGCCACGGCAAACTGGCTGACACTGACGGCGGCGGTGCACAAATGCTGCGCAGCTAGCGCCATTCGACGGCCAACACCGCGGTTCCTGGTGTGTCCGCTGTGCCGTGCGTGTGATCATTGCTTGTACAGCCCTCTCGCAGTGTCCGAAGCAAGTATGGTGGGTCTGACACACCGGTGTCAATGTGTTCTTTTTTCCATTTCCAGGAGTGTATAATTGTTCAAAAGGGGACGTTTCATATGTCGACCCTTAGGCGAGGATACCTTCTGATTTTTTTGTAGTTTGTGTAATTAGTGTAGATTTTGTTTATTGCTAGCGTGTAATTGTAGAGAGAATCTCCTTTGTAGTTGCAGTCTTTCATTGTTGTACAGTAAAACAGGTGTGTCATGCATGTAGATTTGCACCAAGTATTTTGCAGCTGCGCTTGCAATTAACTAGATATCATTTTCAGTGCTATGTTAATGTGTCCTCTTATTTTTGCTCTTCAAATTGTGTTTTTCTGTGTTGTCGTGTGAAATATTGTGACAATAATGGCGTGTGATAAACGTAATACTAGGCTCCAAAGTAAACTGAGAAATGACAGTGAAGACAAAAGCAGTGTGTTAGCTCCACCGAGTAATGAATTAACTAATGTTCAACATAGTAATTTGGAAATTGTGCACAGGGAAATGGAGCGGGCGGCAAACAATGGTGTAGGCAGTGAAACAATTAGTGGACAGGTAAGCATTATCGATCGATCGGTCGGCAATAGCTCGCCTCAGGAATCCGAAATGACAGGACACAATTTTGTAAATACTGTAGATTCAGGTTTTGCGTCCTCACCGTTTTCTAAAATAAGGCAAAATATTAATGTTGCCGGTGCAAATGCACTGCCGAAAAGCGTAGAGGAACAGATTCCTGACACTAATGCATTGTTATTACAGCTAATGCAACAAATGGAACAAATTCAGATACAAACACAGCAAAAGCTTCAAAAGTTAGAACCAATGGAACAACACCAGAGACAAACACAGCAACAGTTAGACGCAATGGAACAAAATATTCACACCACGCTTGAACAAACACGTGAAGATTTAAGTACTGAGTTCCATAAAATCGAATCGAAATTTCAAAAAGCCTGTAACGACGTAAAAACACAAATTTCTGAGCATTTTCAACCTATTTTTTCGCGGCATGAAAATGCATTACAGAATCACGAAGCAGCCATAAAAGAACTGCAAACCATTGTTCATGAAAATCATGAGACATTGTGGGCTAAAATTGTCTTCGTTGCATCTACCGATTCGGTTACGCAACTTGCAAAAACTCAAGAAAACTTAAAGGACACACTAGATTCGATTTCAACACAAATGGACACTCTGAAACTTGGTTCAGAAAAACACACTGAGGAAATGTGTTCACTATCGGAGAAAGTAGCCGAACTTTCGGATCAGTTCACTAACTTATCTACGAAGGTAGATGATAATCTGAATGACACAAAACCGGTAGTCTTTAATGACACAGAAGAGTGCGAACAAATTAGGAAATTCAAACAAAATCTGAATCAAATTAATACGCAACACCAAAGAGAAATCCGGGAAGTACAAGATCAGCTGACTCAGGTAATACAAGAATTACGTATTTCAGAGGCCACTCGCGCTCCAATACGGGAAGAGGGACTTAGAAATACGGAACAACCACAAAATAATAACACAGGACACTTCGGAAATTATGAAAGAAATTGGCAAGGCACACGGAATTTTGAGATGGAACCGCCGAAACGACGTAATAATGACCGACATGCGACTCGCCGACATGATGATTTTGACTATAAGCTGTTCATTACTACACGTAAATTCAAAACATTTAAGAATTCCGGCAACGAAATTCATCCACAAGTGCGGCTTCATCAATTCTCTCATTGTTTTCGTCCCTACTGGTCATTAGAACACAGACTAGAATTTATGTGTGGCTTCTTAGAGAATGAACCAGCTGTAAGAATGCGGTCGGTCATTCACGATTGCCACAGTGAAGGAGAGTTTTACCATGGCTTCCTCTCAGCATATTGGTCTCAAGCCACACAAGACCGAGTGAAACATAGCATCATAATGATGAAACTTTTCGAACAATCTGAATTTTCCAGTCTTATGAAATATTTTGAAGACATGTTGCATAAGAAACAGTATCTTTCAAACCCATACAGCCCCTCAGAACTCATCCGCATTTGCTTAATCAAACTGCCTGAACATTTACGACATATTATTTTGGCTGGATGTTGCAAAGACGCCATTGAAGCTTTTCAGGGACTCTTACAATAATTAGAAATTGACACAAACAGTTGCGGGATGCGAAAACAGGAAAACAATCACTACAGGTCACACCCGTCACAATTCCGTGACGACAGAAATAATAACTGGACACGACAAGTCTATTCTTATAACGCAAATCATGACCAAAACAGACACCACCCATATGACAACCACTGGCAGAGTAATAATAGTTACAGAGAAAGATCGCGTTTCCGTAGTAATGAATATGACAGAGATTACCATAGAAACAGACAATATGGAACACAAACAATTATTATCAAGGGAGACAGAATAACTTCAGACGCAACAGTTCAGCGAGCAGTTACGATTCAGGAAGAAATTCCCCACCACGTGACCGGCAAGAAAGAAACTATGGAATCTACCGACATGACGACAGACGATGTGATCGTAACGACAGAGCTGAATTGCATCAGAACTGGCGAGCTTCAAACAGGGCAGGGCCTTCTCGGCAAGGTGAATTTGTAGAAGTTCGGTCTCGTAATCCCAATAACGGCACGCGCCAACAAAGAGACAGCCAATGACTCGCACCACAGGCAGCCGCATGCGCCGGCTGGCTCAGAGAAAAAATAATGTAGATGCTAACCTTGAGAAAAATTCCAGTATTCTTTACCGACGTATACCACACGATAATTGCGTTGAAGTTGAAACTCTGCGTACTAGAAAGACTAAAGGTTTCCACCACATTTCTCATGTAAAACCGTTTATTGAAAGATAATCTGTTTTTTAACTTAGTCTTTGCTATAAAACTTTCACTTAACGCATTAGTACAATTTGTCACACTGAGAAACTGTTAACATGCAAAAATGTTTTGAAGTTAACTATCAAGTCTAGAACCTAGGGAACAGTTTTAAATAGAAATCATGAATGCATTGTTATAGTGAACAGATGACATAGTGTTGTTATTTGTACATTCTTGCATGTTAGTTGCACGATTATGTAACGACTATAAGGCTTACATACTTAGAACATATACTGGTACTGCTAATGAGATTTTAATACAACATTTTGGTTTACTTGAAAATACATTCTGGATTTAAAGTACTTTCTGTGAGACACCAGATGACACAGTGGTTAGTTTATGTGACAGCTACACGATTTTATCACGACGCTACTAATGAGTGACAATTTACAATGTTGGTTTTGCGGTGTTTCTGTTTTATATCTGCACAGTTTTCTGTTTTATTCTGGAAAGTAGAATATGTTTTAGTAGTAACTTCTGTGGTATAGCTACAATGAGACAGCCTTTTCTGTAGCACAACAATATGTTACAGTACAGTACTTTCTTCATGACAACAATAAGCGTAATAACTACGATATCTATACACAAAGCATTTCACTTTTGTTTATCATGAGGTAAGTACATTGACTTCTGCAGAACTTAGCTTTCGGAGGATGATAACTACGAGACTTCCACAGAGATTATCTTACAACATGACGCACAGTTTAGCGCTACAGTACACGTATTTGAGTGATTAATTTCGCACTTAAAACATTTATTTTTTTAAGATATTTGAAGTACAATGATACAAGGGTTTTCCGTGATACATTTCACTCCATTGCTGTAATCTGTAACACCTGAGGGTATAATTACATTAATCCTCAGGGGGGTACACGCTTACTTTGTGTACCATGTGTTTGGCAAGCACAAGGAGCCCTAGCTAATACAGTATTTGCTTATACAACTTTACACATCGGTACCATATTTCTCTAACACACAAATTACACAGCTATCTGATCATTTAACTGAGAGATAAACTTTTTTTTACTACATCAGTGACACATGTTTATGCAATTACACAGTTGGGTAACTTCACACTTACGAAATTGTATTTTGTCTGTACTTTGTGAACTGTTCATTTTTTTTCGGACCCATTGTGATATTATGAGAGCTTAGAATGATATATTTGGTATGGGATCACGATTTTTAAAGTACGTTTGAGTCAGGTGGCACTTTTGACATGAGCAGAGAATTTTTTTTAGGTTCTGAAATTATTGGAGGAAGCTACGACGATTTTGAGAGTTGACTGAGGTGTTATGATGTTATTATTACGACGACGATGTGTATTATGCTGTTGAGGTATGTTTATGATCAATAAGCTGATGCTATATGAGGAATTTGAGTATCCTACGTATCTGTTATGCTGAAATATTGAAGAAGTGTCGACGAATAAGGTAAGGAATAATGAGTAGTACTTAGGGACTCTGGTTTGTGAAACAGGTTGTTGGAAACCAAGAATAGTACTTTAAGAGTTATGAAATATATGTAAATTTGTGAATGTATTACAATGCCGATGAAAATTTTTTGGACTCTGTTATATCAATAGGATTTTGTTTCTACACACTTGTAACGCAAATTCTTGACCTGTGAAATATTTTTATATGAGACTGCCACTGTAGCGCAAACTGCTGTCGTAAATATTTCGGTAAGAAAGTTAAGTGACCACCTGCACGTAACGCGTCGTGGGCACCCAGCTGTGTCAGACGCCTGGAGATAAAGCCATTACTGTGTGCCGTTTCAGAGGCACAGGTAGAAAAAAAAGGGAGGGCATTATCCTCGCTATTGACATTCCTTTGTAGAAAGCATCACAAAAACGACACGGTCCACGGTCGATCTTGAAAACATATGATTACACTGTGGAGCTCATAATATATGATATTTACTAATTTGCTGAATTAAATGACGAGGAACATTTTTACATCTATTATCTTGCTAGTTGAGAGAAATGCCATATGGCTTGCTTTATGTATATATTTGCTCATTTCGTTTAATATCTAGTTTCTAGCTGCGCTGCAGCATTGGTTAAAATAGAATTTTATAGATGTACTAATATAAATATTTTCTGTCTACAGATCGAGTAAATAATAATTTTTTTCAAAAAAATGAGGGAGCACAAAAAGACATTTACCTTCACAGGAACTGCATTCATAATTTTCTTTCCAAGTACTTGGTAATTTATTTTGTAGAATAAGTTGTGGTGCACCACTTTAATGACATAGATATTAAGATGTGAATAGACATTTCCCTTATCTGCATTGTTGTCTTTACTGTAATATTTTTCTGCTTGAGCTTTGTCATGTTTAGATATAATTTATTGCATTTGCTTCTGCTGTTTGCCAGGCATAGTGCTACTAAATTTCACTTTGAAATACTCTGTTAAGCCAGTTTTACTACGAATTTATTTTTCTTGTTTGCTGCGCATTGCCTTATATTACTTGTAATATTGCATTTGCTTTGTTAATTTATGCTGCTTGCTTTGCCATTTGTATTTTTATCATTGCTGTTTGTGTTAATTGTTTTGTGCTGCTGCATTGCCTCGTTCCTTAGTTTAGCATCTGAGCTCAGTAGATTTAAGTTAGCTTAAGATGGGGTAGGCTATATGAGAAAACGAGTTGTGATGAATTGGAAGAAATGCATTGAGAAGCTATAAGAAAATGGTTCGGCCAAAAAAAAAAGGTATTTTGAAAGAGGGTATGAGCAAAAAAGTAGGGTTTAGGGACAACAGGTTTAGGTAGGATTTTCTTGGAAATAAATGATGAGGTAAGATAATGGAAAATAAATAATGAGGTGAGAAATATGTGAACATAAAAATACAGGAAGCATGCTTGGATAGGATTTTTTTGGTGGAAACAAATGTTGAAATAAGACGAAAGATCTATGGAATTAAGTTTTAGGTTGGACTGCAGTACCAAATGTTACACTGAAAACAAACCCTGTCCTTTCCTTTTCTGTTATCCCACTATGTGTTTGTGTACCCTTGTGTATTTGTTTTCTTACTGTCTCTGTGTACTGTTTCATAGAATTTTTTCTCTTCTAATACCAAGCTACATTCACAATGATGAGGAATGCTGTTATCCTCAAATATAGTTTGCATTAATAATATGTTATTTACTTCATATAGATGTTTAGACATTATTTATTCTGTTTTGTTTTAATGCTCATGTGTGAAGTTGATGTTTCGAAAGTTATTCTGATCTTTTATGTATGTACTTATGTCATAATTCCTGTAACACTGATGTATATGTTATTTCGATTCTTCTGTAAAGCCTGCATTACCACAAACGTTATCTGTATTGTTATGTTTTTAATGATGAATTTTGCACCTTCGTTATTGTATTCTTATGTTATAAAATTGTAATTGACACCAGTTCATCAAATTAAGTAACTTGTAAGTTACATTTCACTGCACACGTTTCTGTTGGTCATAGTATATGGACAATATGTGAGAAGTAGGGACTGATAGTGTTTGCACGTGTGTTAATAATTCAGGAAGGGACTGGATAACAGCATCGCTTGTTCTAAGGACATTTCAAACAAAATTTTTGTGAATGGACAAGTGGTGGTTTATGGACTTGCTATATTCTCCGCAAGACTCTTTGATGGTGATTGTGCACCTGCACAGTCGCAACAGATGGCTGCTGGCCGTCTCTACAAGGACTACATTGTGTCTGCATCTTTGATGACCCACCAGTACCATTATTTCTACAAGGACTACAGTGGGTCTGCATCTTTGATGGCCCACCAATACCGTAATCTCTACCAGGCCTACAGTGGGTCTACTCTGTGATGACCTACATACCAGTATTCTTCAAAACTTCGACTGACTCTGCGGTGGGTTTGCTCTGTTCTGGCCCATTACCTGTCTGCATGTCAAGAGTCAGCACTGTCTTTCCGTTGGAAGGGCAACACTACTGATTCAAGACTGTGTGGAAATCCACTACTTTCGTGTGCATTTTCTTTTGCTGCTCAGACTTTGAGAAAAACACTGCAATTGTACTGTGATGAATGATCAGGACTGTCTTTATGGACTGTGAGAAAATTTTAGATTTTGACCAACATTGTATCAATAAGTGTGTACATCTGATATCTTTGTTATTGTAATTATGAAAAATTTTATCAAATCATTATTGGCCACTGCCCAAAACAATTTGTAAAATTTTTTGTGGGGAGCATGGGGGCTATGTAAGTAGGCTGTTTATGTTTTCTTATTGGCAACGTTACGTAGCGCTCTGTACGAAAATCACTGGCTGTGCTGTGTGCAGTCTGTGGCTAGTTTGCAGTGTTGTCTGCCATTGTAGTGTTGGGCAGCGGCAGCTGGATGTTAACAGCGCGTAGCGTTGCGCAGTTGGAGGTGAGCCGCCAGCAGTGGTGGATGTGGGGAGAGAGATGGCGGAGTTTGGAAATTTGTAAGACTGGATGTCATGATCTGTTATGTATATTATGATTTTTCAACACTATTAAGGTAAATACATTGTTTGTTCTCTACTAAAATCTTTCATCTTCTAACTATGCCTATCAGTAGTTGGTGCCTTCCGTAGTTTGAATCTTTTATTTAGCTGGCAGTAGTGGCGCCAGCTGTTTTGCAGTAGTTCGAGTAACGAAGATTTTTGGTGAGGTAAGTGATTTGTGAAAGGTATAGGTTAATGTTAGTCAGGGCTATTCTTTTGTAGGGATTTTTGAAAGTCAGATTGCGTTTCGCTAAAAATATTGTGTATCAGTTTAAGCACAGTCTTGTATATTTTTTCTAAAGGGGACGTTTCAACACAACCTCCAAAGTAAAATTCGAGGGTTAGGTGTCAGAACCATTTTTGAACAAAACCGATGTTCGACTAGGCGATGGTCTCTCTCATATCCTCTTTAACCCTAGAATATTACAGGAGGTAAAATGTTACATTGCAACCAGACCATCGGAAACATTGCTACTCCAAATTTACTAGAAGGAAGTCATAATTTATAGGTTAAGCACTAGTTAATTATAGTATTACCACATCTCCAATGGAATGTTACATATGAAATTACAAAACGTTACGTTTTATTTAAATATGAACATGATCAATCACAAGCATAAGAAACATCTTTTTTCAACAGGTTACCTGTTTCGGTCTGTTTTAGACCATCTTCAGACCTCACACTAAGATATGTTCTTACAACTGAATTAGAGGGATGTAGTAATATGTCAAATGCATGTTACATAACAAATAATAAAAGAAGAAATTATAAGCATGTTGGTAGAGGGTGGCAGTGAGCGGAGCACACGCTACGACCCCACGAACGCAGACTGCTAAGGAGAGCAGTGAAGCTAATGGTTAGTTATGCGATGCTCTGCCCACTGTCCACCGAATTACATTAGCGATAGCCCGTTAGGCACACAGGACGTAAATGGTTGCTACAATAAAGCTTATACAGAATGGTTACACGAAAGCTAATAACAGCTAATAACAGATGAAGAAACAAACGGCTTATATAAAGCAACTGCTATAAGTGATGTAGTTCAACACGGCACAAATAGTGAATTTTCGAGATGCCTCGAGCTAGTGATGAATGCTTTCGTTAGATACGTATGCAATATACGGTTGTATGATCATATCAGTCCTTCATAGTCCCAGCTAGGTTGGATACGCCCACATAAGGCACGCGATCTCCACATGATGTGCTTACTTCATCGATTTCTTAGCCACTGGTGCCCTCAATACTACTTCTCACATTAAACACCTATCATCATTCCACAACATCAATACCAGATCGGATACGTCTAGCATCTTGGCTGTACCCTTACATAACACAAAATCTTTCTCCGTGTCATTCTCCATCTCAGCCATACGACTATGGAACGCGCTCCCCTGTGATCTGCGTCTTATCCAGAACCACTCAACATTCAAGTGGGAACTCAAAACTTACATATTAGGGACGGTATAGCCACCATTGTTGTGCCCCTCTTATCTCTTTCTTTCTCCTCTCCATCATAGCTTCGAATTTTACCATTCTATTTCTCTTCTTCTAACCTAGCTACCTCTTCTATATCTGTTTCACCCAATTCTATCGTCTTATGTCTCTGCTCGATGAGAATAACTCACAAGCTTCAAGAACATAACGAGAAAATTCCCAACTAGCAATAGGACTGATATTCATAAAAAGAAAAATATATTTACTTTCATATACATAGTCATTACTATTATTATTATTACTCTGGATTGTTATAATTATTTTTTTGACTGTTATAATTATCATTGTACTACTGTTATACTCTCTGTTTTTTCTTCTTTAACATTAATACTGTATAACACGTTATATGTCCTTAATGTTCTATACAAACTGAAATTCGTTCAATTTGAGTATGCCTGGTTAGGTGTAAGAGAGGGCCTGAAGGCCCTAAGCTTGCCAGGTAAAATAAATGCATAAATAAATAAATAAACAGCACTGCGTGAACTTGTGATAAAAATATATATAAAAGAGATAATCAGTCACAATCTGTTGTGAGAACATCGCTAACCATCTGTGGGGATTTATCGAAAACTCGTACATTGTATGGCAGCAAAGATGGCGATTAGGCGACGCTAATGGATCCCAGGAGACGCCGTGGTCACACCGATATGGGCCATCCCGCAGAAGCGGATCTGAGAGCTGCAACAGCCTCTGGACGTCAAATATGTATTCCATGCATGTCGACACGTATAAATGCAAATAGTCGATGCTTATTGCTCTTCGTGAAAATACTGCTTGACCGACGCCGTTATTTATCGTCGAAGCGGTTTGGAGGTGACGACGTACTCGTTTCACAGGAGCCGATTTCAAAGTGGCGATAGCGATTACTTGTTGCCAACTAACGGCGTGCAAGTAAGACGACTCTCGTAATACGTGGTAGATACCCCAAATGACATTGCTCAAGTAACTAAGAAGATAACAAGTAAAGTATAACACCTAAAGCATAAAAAAGAAAAAAATGTAAACTACATCAAAAGAAGAATGGCACAAAATATCATTGACCCATCGAGTTAGTCCAAGACATAAAACAAAGATCATCAGGAAACTGAAGTTCAAACAGAAACTGTGAACATAGTTGTTTACAGCTGTTTTATAACTACTGCAATCATAAATTTTATGGGGTTTAGTAATCTAGGATTAATCTGGTTTTGACAAAATCAGAGAGTGAGAAAAAGAACTTAAAAACCAAAACTATTCGAAACATATACGACTTGCCGTGTCCTAAAATGGTATCAAATTTATTGCCTAGGTTTCACAAAGGAAACGATAGTAATTAAACCGATAAAAACTCTCAAGGCATGCAATGAAAAAGTTGTCCTCCAAATATCCTTCCAAAAATCAAGTACATCTGCTGAAAGCATCCTACTAGAGACTTCTATATTTCAAATTCTTAGGCGAAAAACTCGGATCTACAGGGGGGAGATAAATTTGCACAAAACCGTCTGATGCAAAAATTTAGAAGGGCTTATGGCAGAATCTACAACACCTACAACGAAAATATCCATAAACACGAAAATTTGGCGCTCTAACACAGTTATCCAGCCTGACGTCTTGTATGCTAGCGAAACGTTTACATTCCGCTGGAAGTTCGAAATATAGAACGTGCTTCAATGCGAGATGCTTTTAATAAATTCCACAATTCTGACTCGGAATCTGGCAGAAAACCCCAAGAGACTCTGGTCATACATTAAGTACACCAGTGGCAAGACGCAATCAATACCCTCACTGCGCAACAACCACGGTGAAGCCACTGATGACAGTCCCACTAAAGCAGAGTTATTAAACACGGTTTTCTGAAACTCCGTCACCAGACAAGACGAAGTAAATGTTCCTGAATTCCAATCAAGAACTAGTGCCAAGATGATAAACTGTAGGTAGTCTGTTTTGGTTTTTATGCTGGTAACGCCACGTAGCGCTCTGTATGAAAATCACTGACTGTACTGTGTGCAGTCTGTGGCTGGCTTGTATTGTTGGAATATTTGCTATTGTAGTGTTGGGCAGTTGGATGCGAACAGCGCATAGCATTGCGCAGTTGGAGGTGAGCCGCCAGCAATAGTGTATGTGGGGAGAGAGATGGCAGAATTTTGAGAGCGGACGATCTGGACGTGTGCCCATCAGAAAGAGAAAATTTGTAATACTGGATATCATGAACTGATATATATATATATATATATATATATATATATATATATATATATATATATATGATTTTTGAACTTTATTAAGGTAAATACATTGTTTGTGCTCTATCAAAATCTTTCATTTGCTAAGATTGCCTATCAGTAGCTAGTGCCTTCAGTAGTTAGAATCTTTTACTGAGCTGGCAGTATTGGCGCACGATGTATTGCAGTAGTATGATTAACGAAGATTTTTGTGAGGTAAGTGTTTTATGAAAGGTATAGGTTATTATTAGTCACGGCCATTCTTTTGTAGGGATTATTGAAAGTCAGATTGCGTTGCGATAAAAAAAAAAAGATTGTGTGTCAGTTTACTGTTGATCAGAATAGGTAAAGAGAGAAATGTCTTGAGTACGTTCAGTTTTGCTCAGCTGTTTGAAAATCAAATAACATAAGAGGTTTATCAGCACAGTCATTAATAATTTTTCAAGGGAACCTTTCAAAACATAGAAGTAGATATCCTCGGTGTACCAAAGCAGTTTAAATCACTTAATAAAAGCAAGGCCTCCGGCCCAGATTGTATACCAGTTACGTTCCTTTCAGAGTATGCTGATACAATAGCTCCATATTTAGCAATTATATACAAGCGCTCTCTCATAGGAAGATCCGTACCTAAAGACTGGAAAATTGCTCAAGTCACACGAATACCCAAAAAGGGAAATAGAAGTAATTCGCTGAATTACAATCCCATACCACTACCGTTGATTTGCAGTAGAGTTTTGGAACATATACTGTGTTCGCACATTACGAATTAACTCGAAGAAAATGATTTATTGACGCACACTCAACACGGATACAGAAAATATCGTTCCTGTGCAACTGATGAAGTAATGAGTGCTATCGATAAGGAATGTCAAATTGGTTGTATATTTTTAGATTTCCAGAAGGCTTTCGACGTCGTTCTTTACAAGTGTCCTCTAACGAAATTTCTTGCCTTTGGAATATCGCCTTAGTTGTACTACTGGATTCGTTATTTCCTGTCAGAAAGGTGACAATTCATAGTAATAGACGGAAAGTCATCGACTAAAACAGAAGTAATATCCGGCGTTCCCCAAGGAACTGTCGTATGCCCTTTACTGTTCCTGATCTATATTAACGACTTACAAGACAATCTGAGTAGTCCTCTTACATTTTTTGCACATGATACTGTCATTTGCCGTCTCGTAAAGTCATCAGATGACCAAAACAAATTTCAAAATGATTTATATAAGATATCTGTATGGTACGAAAACTTGCAATAGACCCTGAGTAAAGAAAAGTTATTCAAATGAGCACTAACAATTGGAAATTTGTGGAAAGATCTTATGGGATCAAACTGCTGAGGTCATCGGGCCAAAAGCTTACACACTACTTAATGTAACTTAAACTTACTTACGCTTGGGGCAACACACACACCCATGCCCGAGGGAGGATTCGATTCTCCGACGAGAGGAGACAAGCCAGTACTAAAATAGATCTGCTAAATTTCGATTACACGGTAAGTCACACAAATCTGATGGCTGTAAAATCAACTAAATACTTACAATTACAAATAACGTAAACTGGAACGAGCATACAGATAACGTTGTGGGTAGAGGAAATCAAAGACGGCGATTCATCGACAGAACAGGTCTACTAAAGAGACTCCTTCCACAGCGCTTGTCCGCCCTACCCTGGAGTATTACTGTGCTGGGTAGGATCCGCATCAGGTGGGACTCACAGATGACATCGAAAGAGTTCAGAGAAGGGCAGTTCGTTTTCTATTATCGCGAAATAGCGGAGATATAGCCACAGACATGATACGTGAACTGGAGTGGCAATCATTAAAACAAAGGCGTTTTTCGTTACGACAGGATCTTCTCGCGAAATTTAAATCACCATTTTTTTCCTCAGATTGCGAAAACATTCTGTTGGCGCCCACCTACATAGGGAAAAATGATCATCACGATAAAATAAGAGAAAGCAAGGATCGCACCGAAAAATTTAAATGCTCGTTTTCCCCAAGTGTCGTTCGAGAGTGGAAAAGTAGAGAGACAGCTTGACGGCGGTTCATTATCCCTCTGCCAGGAACTTTATTTTGAATTGCAGTGTAATCACGTAGATGTAGACGTAGATGTAGAAGATAGCCTAAAAGAAGAAAGCAAAATTCTAAGAAAGATACACGGTCCCAAAAGAATAGAATATAGTTAGAGACTAAAGTGCCAAAAAAACAACCGAAAGACTATCGAATCTATCGGCAGACATCGGAAATAGAACACCGACACTTTAGGGGTACATCCAAAGACTCATAACAACAATTCTCACATGCAAAAGTGATGTACATGGATCATCTCAAAATCGTACCCAGGATTTATAGAAGGCTCATGTTTAAGTCCATCAGACAATATTGTCAACAGCGGACCTAGGACAAAGTGTATTGAAGGAAGGAAAAGATCCCACGGAAAAGAGTGAGAACTGCCTGGAAACTCCAGAGATTGAAACACAATTGATTTGCATAATCCTATGGGTCCTATCGCACATAATACTACTAATACTTTTACTAATACCACTACTACTACTACTACTACTAATAATAATAATAATACATTAATTGACTTCCCGTTCAACAAAAACCAAAGTAAAATAGTGCTAAATGCCTTTTCATAACGTATTCGATACATCACTGTAACAACAAAGCGTAAAGCCGCGATTCACTTAATTCCAACTGTCCAGAAACCCAGCAACGCAACGCAGCAAAACAATGAAACGGAACGGCAGTGGTATTACAAAAAGACACCCCATGTGAGGCCCTTTGGGGGCTGTGTTCAGAATTCATAGGTGGAGACATCAGAGAAAATAAAAGACTCTGTTAGATATCGTAATTGTTACGGTGAATGCTCGCAGTAAGTAGGAAATCAAGATTCAATCCCGGACTGGCACCAGTTATCAGTTGTCACACTATATTCATTACACAGCAAGCTCAGAATGTCTGAAAGGTTTTCACTAGTATCATCCCTCCTCAATAAAATTGCAGTAATTTTATTGATTTCATCCCCATCGGTCTATTCATTCCAAGCGAAGTAAATTCATTTTACAGTCGAATGACCGATACAGTTGTTTAAACTTACCTCGATTACTTTGCTTAAAATGGAAAATAAATCAGGCCCCATCAAGAATGAAATATTTAGTTACAAATTAAGGCAATCTATTATACAGCAAAACCAAGTAAATATTTCCGTATACCGTCCCTTAAGGTTAATAGCTTATTCACTGCAATTCCTATTACGCCGGAATGCCAAACTACTCGATAAATTTCGCACCCAACTGACCCCACACCACCTTCACCTATACAACTATTCACGAACCGCACCTCTGTTACTACGTTCCATTAGTCGTGACGATGAGTCATAAAGGCATAAAGAATTTTTCTAGGATATTGTTTTCTCGAATTTTTCGTTGTGAATCATCAGATCATCGTTTTTGACTGACAGCACTGAGCCATATGTCAAGTTTGCTTTCATATGCATTGATCACTCGGTTATCACATTACATTCAGTTCATTAATGATCCATCTTTACCTAGCTGTCCAGTTACGTTGTTAATAACTGTATATAGAAATCTTTCGGTGCAGCCACGGATCTTCTCCCAACAGATTTTTCCAGGACTATCCCCACGTAATATATCACCTTTTTGGGAAACATCATGGCGTCGCTGTCTCATAAATAATACAATAGTTTCGGCTTGATGGGATTCAGTGGTCGGAGTTCTGCCTTGTGGGCACTTCGTCATACATGACACTAGAATAATGAATCCTGTTCTTGCAGCCGTCATTATACACTCCTGGAAAAGGAAAAAAGAACACATTGACACCGGTGTGTCAGACCGACCATACTTGCTCCGGACACTGCGAGAGGGCTGTACAAGCAATGATCACACGCACGGCACAGCGGACACACCAGGAACCGCGGTGTTGGCCGTCGAATGGCGCTAGCTGCGCAGCATTTGTGCACCGCCGCCGTCAGTGTCAGCCAGTTTGCCGTGGCATACGGAGCTCCATCGCAGTCTTTAACACTGGTAGCATGCCGCGACAGCGTGGACGTGAACCGTATGTGCAGTTGACGGACTTTGAGCGAGGGCGTATAGTGGGCATGCGGGAGGCCGGGTGGACGTACCGCCGAATTGCTCAACACGTGGGGCGTGAGGTCTCCACAGTACATCGATGTTGTCGCCAGTGGTCGGCGGAAGGTGCACGTGCCCGTCGACCTGGGACCGGACCGCAGCGACGCACGGATGCACGCCAAGACCTTAGGATCCTACGCAGTGCCGTAGGGGACCGCACCGCCACTTCCCAGCAAATTAGGGACACTGTTGCTCCTGGGGTATCGGCGAGGACCATTCGCAACCGTCTCCATGAAGCTGGGCTACGGTCCCGCACACCGTTAGGCCGTCTTCCGCTCACGCCCCAACATCGTGCAGCCCGCCTCCAGTGGTGTCGCGACAGGCGTGAATGGAGGGACGAATGGAGACGTGTCGTCTTCAGCGATGAGAGTCGCTTCTGCCTTGGTGCCAATGATGGTCGTATGCGTGTTTGGCGCCGTGCAGGTGAGCGCCACAATCAGGAATGCATACGACCGAGGCACACAGGGCCAACACCCGGCATCATGGTGTGGGGAGCGATCTCCTACACTGGCCGTACACCACTGGTAATCGTCGAGGGGACACTGAATAGTGCACGGTACATCCAAACCGTCATCGGACCCATCGTTCTACCATTCCTAGACCGGCAAGGGAACTTGCTGTTCCAACAGGACAATGCACGTCCGCATGTATCCCGTGCCACCCAACGTGCTCTAGAAGGTGTAAGTCAACTACCCTGGCCAGCAAGATCTCCGGATCTGTCCCCCATTGAGCATGTTTGGGACTGGATGAAGCGTCGTCTCACGCGGTCTGCACGTCCAGCACGAACGCTGGTCCAACTGAGGCGCCAGGTGGAAATGGCATGGCAAGCCGTTCCACAGGACTACATCCAGCATCTCTACGATCGCCTCCATGGGAAAATAGCAGCCTGCATTGCTGCGAAAGGTGAATATACACTGTACTAGTGCCGACATTGTGCATGCTCTGTTGCCTGTGTCTATGTGCCTGTGGTTCTGTCAGTGTGATCATGTGATGTATCTGACCCCAGGAATGTGTCAATAAAGTTTCCCCTTCCTGGGACAATGAATTCACGGTGTTCTTATTTGAATTTCCAGGCGTGTAGGTCATTATAGCATTCAGGACGGAGCACGAGCAATCACGTCACAATAAATCTCTAAGAACTGAAATTGGTAAGTATTTACGAATTACAGTATTTACAGACAAGGGGGAGAAACAATTTGGAGCGAAAAAAGCCATATGTGCATGTCGTATTATAAAGCGAAACCTTATGTTTACTTCGACGAATTTCGTTACTGAAATGTATGGAACATAACTGAACAATGCATTCTCGTGCTCTCAGTTTAATACAAAAGTGATCTCGTTTTACTTAACAACTGACTGAAGACCTTAATGACGTCCAATTTAATGAGTGATGATCGATTCTCCTAGCTATGTGAAATTGTTATTGATACCGTTACACTTTGCGATTTACCATCTACATACACATACACTAACACTTGTGTAATTGGTGGTCTGTGAGGGAAGTTAGAAGTTATTTGACTTCTCTTTTTTTAGATGTCTTACATTTTAAATGGTTCAAATGGCTCTGAGCACTATGGGACTTAAAATCTATGGTCATCAGTCCCCTAAAACCAGTGTGCGATTTGCAGGGGGGGATGGGGTTGATTTCCCCCCCTCTGCATGAGACCATCCCCTCCTCTGGTTTTAGTTTATGCGTCCCAACCTGGGATGTTTATTTCCCACGCACTGGAGTAAAACTTTACATATAATTTAAATTTGTGGAGCCGAACACTGAAAGTTTTTAATAAGTCTTACTATTAATACTATTAATATGTTTCAGTTTTCTATCATCAGAATAAGTACAGCTTTTCACAAATGTGCCTCTACATTTTGAATTCCTCTCGTATACCTGTATGAAGATGATTTTGTAAATAAGCTTTACCTATAATGCACTTTTAAAGACATAACAGGGGATGGCTTTTCTGATAGTGCATACGCGTGAACAGTGAGTTTCGGCATTAACATCTATTTATAAATAGCTGTTTAACCACGCGTAACGCCACGGTCCAAACTAGTAACATACATAATTCTAATAACCCCCGAAGACATCCCCCGCCCCCCCCCCCCCCCACTGGTAAAAGCACAAATCGCACCCTGCCTAGAACTTAGAACTACTTAAACCTAACTAACCTAAGGACAGCACACAACACCCAGTCATCACGAGGCAGAGAAAATCCCTGACACCGCCGGGAATAGAACCCGGGAACGCGGGCGTGGGAAGCGGGAACGTTACCGCATGACCACGAGTTGCGGACTTACATTTTACTTTAAAATAAATTTTACTACTAATTTCGGCCGACAACACAAAGGCTTTAAGGTGTGTGAAAAATGAGTGTTTTCTCTAAACATGGTCTCGCTGTCTGATATGAAAAACTGTCCAATACTGTGAACGGTAAAGCTTTGCCAGCAAACGAAAGACATATGGTAGTCAACCACTCTAATACTGCAATCCACAGCTTTATCATTAAGAAGCGTAAACTCCTAGCACAAACACACAATTGGTAGTACTAAAGAACTAACAAGCGTACAGTATCAGCTTAAATCTAAAATCTGTTATTTAGATATCTGTATTAATAATGCACAGTGCTATTAGTCTCCAGCCACAGTTCGGTTGGATTTTGTCTAAGCACATGAGTGCTATGACAATGGAGGGCAGGCCACTAGACATACTTGACTGAATACTACCAGCAGAGACAAAATATATGGGTGCTAGGGAAGCACTTAAGGAGAACTTGGTACCCTCAGTGACTTTAGACAATTATACTTTTTCGAGAGTTGAGAAGTCTCAATATGTAAGTGGGCTGCTTCTGTGTTGGCAGCGCTGTGTAGCGCTTTGCATTGGATCTCTGACTGCGCTTTCTTTGAAAGAGACTCTGTGTCTGGTTGGACTCGTTGTTGGAAGTTAATCGCCAGTGGTGTTGGGCAGTTGGAAGTTAGTCGCCATTAGTGATGGAAGTACTGTTGGGCAGATGCAGGTGAACAGCCAGCAGTGATGGATGTTAAATATGAGAAGTTTGCATTGATGGAGGGTAGAAGTCTGAAGTGTTAGCGTAGGCTAACAATCTGGAAGTATCCGACTTGGAAATTGAAAATTATCATGATTATATATCTGTCACATTATTTAGGTAAAAATACATTATTTGATTTCCAACAAAATATTTCCTTTGCTAACCACGTGCCTATTAGTAGTTGAATCTTTTAATTAGCTGGCAGTATTGACGCTCTCTGTATTGCAGTAGTTCGCGTAATGAAGATTTTTGTGAGGTAAGTGCTCAATGAAATTATATGTTATTGTTAAGATTTCTTTTTAGTCAGGGCCATTCTTTTGAATTAATTATTTAAAGTCAGGTTGTAATTTTTTTGAGCAGTCAGATTGCGTTGCGCTATGATATTGTGGGTCTCAGTCATTCAGCAGTATAAGTACAGACTCACACATTTAAATAAAGAAGTTTCAAATATCTTTTATCGTCAGTCACCCTTCAAATGAGCTCTTGTAGAATCAAACAGAGATTAATGGCAGACCACAGAGCCTATACTGCATTAAAAAACTATCCCTCTCAAAGTTTTTAACTTGAATCTTCAAATTACTCCTTAGTAAAGGTAAGACCAGTGTTTACATATGTCTTGTAAATTTTTTCATCAAAAGATATTGAAGATATTGGAATGTAGATGCTTTTGAGAAAAAGAAAATGTTAGCCCGTCCTGTGAAAGAGGAAGAGTATAATTACCAGATATAAAAATCCACCTATTGCGAGAATTTCTTTCGCCCTCCACCATCAAATTCTATCTGCTACTTCCCCCTCTTTTTGTCCATTTGTTCCTCTCCCATTCGCTGTCCACATTACGATCGCCACCCCCATTGGAGGTTGCTGGTTCTTAACCGCGCAGTATTTTTTTCTTTAGGACCCAATACATGTATCAGGTTTGGCTAAAACCAATCCAGAGCTTGAGAAGTAGCTTTTCACCCATACCTCTGCCCACACACGTACATGTCACACACACACACACACACACACACACACACAGATATATATATATATATATATATATATATATATATATATATATATATATATATATATATATATATATATATATATATATATATATATAATTTCACACAAATTTGTACACAGATTTCAGTAGGTCTAGCGAATTCCTCTTTGCACTTTCGTTTCCCTTAGCTCAGCGCTTATGAGTCATATCTTCTGAACAATATACCGTACATTGATATACTTCTACAGGTGGTTTTGATGGCATAAGTGAATACTGTTTGCAAAAGGTGTTGCCAATAGAGTGTATAGTGAAGAACTAATAAACTAAAATGGCATGCCTGAGGCGGCAGTTTTCACACATCTCAATGTTTGTGACGTTACCTCCTGAACTATGTGTCATATATATGTTTGCAGGTATGTTCTGTGCTATGTGCGAATATTGTCAGCAAAGGGTATTTCAAATAGAGTTTGTAATAAAGAACTAATAAACTAGAACGACATGCCTCCATGTGGCAGTTTTAGTGTATAAACAGCTATAATGTAGTAAGCGGTAAATCTTTTTCCTTTCCTAGTATTGTGGGATTATCAGCGAGAGAAAAGTCTCGTACAAATTTGAATCACATGTAAAGTTTGTTGCAGGTCCCCCAGTGCTCTCATTCTAAAGTATCGGATGAACACAGAGTGAGTCGTGCGAGTCGTGGACCTCGCGTCTTTTTCATCTCCACCTTCACCAATTTGAGAATCAGGACTGTCTTATCCCCACAGTGTTTCTTTTCAGGCAGTAGGTGATACTTGTACAAAGTTTGGTTGAAATTGATACAGTCGTCTAGGAGACGTGGAACACACACACGTACATATATACATACACTTATACAATACGTAAAAATTTACTGAGTATTGCGCTAGTCATTTCAATATAAAGTGCAGGACAATGGTGTTGAGCTATAGAGAAGACACTTAAACATTTCGGACGGCAGTGAGCGCAAACAATCAACAACCTACATTGCCGTGGATAGTGGAACGACGCGAGGGAGCAAGATTCACCTTCATCTTGAAGGACTAGCAGTGACTTTTGGTTCTGCAAAAGCAGAACTGATACATCGTCAGGTCATGGAAGCCATATTTGAGTCTCTCGACGGACCTAGAGTAGTCTTTCCATTTATTTCAAAATAAGAAAGCAACATACAACTAATAAAACAAAGTAAAACACAACACACAAAGAATCAGTTAATGGCTACCGCAAGTGTGTACTGAGGTTGGGAGTGCTAGATTTTCGCTTACTTCCGGTCACAGTTATATTTCTCTTCTTCAGCATTTCCCAGCTCGTAAGAGGAGAAAATGTTGTCGCAGGTAATGTTACGTCCTTTCAAGCCATAAGACAAGTCTGTTACAACCCTTACACCCTGATTCTTTTCAGAAGCACTGCCTGGACATTTCCCAGGATATGACTGAATATTCCATACATTATGTGTTTCATTTTCACAGAGTACTCAAAAATTGATGCTATACATTGCCGGTTTACTAGGCATATGCTGGCGGAAAGGGCAGTTTCTCCTGAACGCAACAACTTGTTCGTGTACATTTTGGGATTGTATAATTTAGGTCCCACAAATCTCTTACAGGTGCTAACTTATCTCGCTCAAGTCTTTTCAGTCTTGTCTCTCGATCATCAAACCGAATAATCTTTTAAATCTGTTTGAATGTTTCTAGTGACATTGTAGCTCTGAAAACTGGGCGACCTTTGTAAAGATCCCATAGACTTTTAGTAGACTCGATGTTTTCTTATAAACTCCTGTTAATAACAACAGATCTATGTAAGCATCTACGTCAAGAACATCTAATTTTTCCCACTTATTTCTGTACAAAAGCATTCCTTCAGCATTAGAAATGGTGAGTGTAATGTTTTCAATTGATGGGGGAAGAAACAATCTCAAAGCTGAGTGTTGTTGTTGTGGTCTTCAGTCCTGAGACTGGTTTGATGCAGCTCTCCATGCTACTCTATCCTGTGCAAGCTTCTTCATCTCCCAGTACCTACTGCAACCTACATCCTTTTGAATCTGCTTAGTGCATTGATCTCTTGGTCTCCCTCTACGATTTTTACCCTCCACGCTGCCCTCCAATGCTAAATTTGTGATCCCTTGATGCCTCAGAACATGTCCTACCAACCGATCCCTTCTAGTCAAGTTGTGCCACAAACTTCTCTTCTCCGCAATCCTATTCAATACCTCCTCATTAGTTACGTGATCTACCCACCTTATCTTCAGCATTCTTCTCTAGCACCACATTTCGAAAGCTTCTATTCTCTTCTTGTACAAACTGGTTATTGTCCATTTTTCACTTCCATACATGGCTACACTCCATACGAATACTTTCAGAAACGACTTCCTGACACTTAAATCTATACCTGATGTTAACAAATTTCTCTTCTTCAGAAACAATTTCCTTGCCATTGCCAGTCTACATTTTATATCCTCTCTACTTCGACCATCATCAGTTATTTTACTCCCTAAATAGCAAAACTCCTTTACTACTTTAAGTGTCTCATTTCCTAATCTAATCCCCTCAGCATCACCCGATTTAATTTGACTACATTCCATTATCCTCGTTTTGCTTTTGTTGATGTTCATCTTACATCCTCCTTTCAAGACACTGTCCATTCCGTTCAACTGTTCTTCCAAGTCCTTTGCTGTCTCTGACAGATTTACAATGTCATCGGCGAACCTCAAAGTATTTTCTTCTTCTCCATGAATTTTAATACCTACTCCGAATTTTTCTTTTGTTTCCTTTACTGCTTGCTCAATATACAGATTGAATAACATCGGGGAGAGGCTACAACCCTGTCTCACTCCTTTCCCAACCACTGCTTCCCTTTCATGTCCCTCTACTCTTATAACTGCCATCTGGTTTCTGTACAAATTGTAAATAGCCTTTCGCTCCCTGTATTTTACCCCTGCCACCTTCAGAATTTGAAAGAGAGTATTCCAATTAACGTTGTCAAAAGCTTTCTCTAAGTCTACAAATGCTAGAAACGTGGGTTTGCCTTTTCTTAATCTTTCTTCTAAGATAAGTCGAAAGGTTAGTATTGCCTCACGTGTTCCAGTATTTCTACGGAATCCAAACTGATCTTCCCCGAGGTCCGCTTCTACCAGTTTTTCCATCCGTCTGTAAAGAATTCGCGTTAGTATTTTGCAGCTGTGACTTATTGAACTGATAGTTCGGTAATTTTCACATCTGTCAACACCTGCTTTCTTTGGGATTGGAATTATTATATTCTTCTTGAAGTCTGTGGGTATTTCGCCTGTCTCATACATCTTGCTCACCAGATGGTAGAGTTTTGTCATGACTGGCTCTCCCTAGGCCGTCAGTAGTTCCAATGGAATGTTGTCTACTCCCGGGGCCTTGTTTCGACTCTGGTCTTTCAGTGCTCTGTCAAACTCTTCACGCAGTATCTTATCTCCCATTTCATCTTCATCTACATCCTCTTCCATTTCCATAATATTGTCCTCAAGTACATCGCCGTTGTATAGACCCTCTATATACTCCTTCCACATTTCTGCCTTCCCTTCTTTGCTTAGAACTGGGTTGCCATTAAAGCTCTTGATATTCATACAAGTGGTTCTCTTCTCTCCAAAGGTCTCTTTAACTTTCCTGTAGGCAGTATCTATCTTACCCCTAGTGAGACAAGCCTCTACATCCTTACATTTGTCCTCTAGCCATCCCTGCTTAGCCATTTTGCACTTCCTGTCGATCTCATTTTTGAGACGTTTGTATTCCCTTTTGCCTGCTTCATTTACCGCATTTTTATATTTTCATCAATTAAATTCAATATTTCTTCTGTTACCCAAGGATTCCTATTAGCCCTCGTCTTTTTACCTACTTGATCCTCTGCTGCCTTCACTACTTCATCCCTCAGAGCTACCCATTCTTCTTCTACTGTATTTCTTTCCCCCATTCCTGTCAATTTTTCCCTTATGCTCTCCCTGAAACTCTCTACAACCTCTGGTTCTTTCAGTTTATCCAGGTCCCATCTCCTTAAATTCCCACCTTTTTGCAGTTTCTTCAGTTTCAATCTGCAGTTCATAACCAATAGATTGTGGTCATAATCCACATCTGCCCCTGGAAATGTCTTACTGTTTAAAACCTGGTTCCTAAATCTCTGTCTTACCATTATATAATCTATCTGATACCTATTAGTATCTCCAGGATTCTTCCATGTATACAACCTTCTAACATGATTCTTAAACCAAGTGTTAGCTATGATTAAGTTATGCTCTGTGCAAAATTCTACAAGGCGGCTTCCTCTTTCATTTCTTCCCCCCAATCCATATTCACCTACTATGTTTCCTTCTCTCCCTTATCCTACTGACGAATTCCAGTCATCCATGACTATTAAATTTTCGTCTCCCTTCACTACCTGAATAATTTCTTTTATCTCGTCATACATTTCATCAATTTCTTCATCATCTGCAGAGCTAGTTGGCATATAAACTTGTACTAATGTAGTAGGCATGGGCTTTGTGTCTATCTTGGCCACAATAATGCGTTCACTATGCTGTTTGTAGTAGCTAACCCGCACTCCTATTTTTTTTATTCATTATTAAACCTACTCCTGCATTACCCCTATTTGATTTTGTATTTATAACCCTGTAATCACCTGACCAAAAGTCTTGTTCCTCCTGCCATCGAACTTCACTAATTCCCACTATATCAAACTTTAACCTTTCCATTTCCCTTTTTAAATTTTCTAACCAACCTGCCCGATTAAGGGATCTGACATTCCACGCTCCGATCCGTAGAATGCCAGTTTTCTTTCTCCTGATAACGAGGTCTTCTTGAGTAGTCCCCGCCCGGAGATCCGAATGGGGGACATTTTACCTCCGGAATATTTTACCCAAGAGGACGCCATCATCATTTAATCATACAGTAAAGCTGCATGTCCTCGGGAAAAATTACGGCTGTAGGTTCCCCTTGCTTTCAGCCGTTCGCAGTACCAGCACAGCAAGGCCGTTTTGGTTAATGTTACAAGGCCAGATCAGTCAATCATCCAGACTGTTGCCCCTGCAACTACTGAAAAGGCTGCTGCCCCACTTCAGCTGAGCTGAGTATTGATTTGTAACGCGGGAAGTGGAGTCTTTCTTTAAGGTCGGTTATCCTTTGACATCATAATTGCACTGCTTACCATTTGCTGTTCTGGTGTATCATCTGCACTTTCTAGTGAAGATGTAAAGCTGCATTCTTAAACACGATCTTCATCCTTCGAAACTACTTCAACACTAACAAATATGTTCATCAGTATGCCTGCTGTTCCATCTTCTTACGAAGAGGCCATTATCTCGAGAAAAAAAACTTACAAAATAATAGAATTGTGAAGGTAGAAACCTAGTGATCAGAATAGAAGTTAATCACTTTACAAACTGATTCGGTTACAGGAAAAAACGACTCGTTCTCCCCTCTTCCCTCCTTTGCACAGAAATAGACATTCCGTTGTTCAAACCACAATCAATTCATTTATTTATACTCACCTTACTGCAACGATACACGTTCCATTGTTGGCGATGTATATATTGCCAGAATTTGCTGTAACAAAGAAGCTTAAAATACATAGTGTCTAAAACGATTCGAATAACTTAAGAAGTACGACCCCCCATGAACCATGGACCTTGCCGTTGGTGGGGAGGCTTGCGTGCCTCAGCGATACAGATAGCCGTACCGTAGGTACAACCACAATGGAGGGGTATCTGTTAAGAGGCCAGACAAACGTGTGGTTCCTGAAGAGGGGCAGCAGCCTTTTCAGTAGTTGCAAGGGCAACAGTCTGGATGATTGACTGATCTGGCCTTGTAACAATAACCAAAACGGCCTTGCTGTGCTGGTACTGCGAACGGCTGAAAGCAAGGGGAAACTACGGCCGTAATTTTTCCCGGGGGCATGGAGCTTTACTGTATGATTAAATGATGATGGCGTCCTCTTGGGTAAAATATTCCGGATGTAAAATAGTCCCCCATTCGGATCTCCGGGTGGGGACTACTCACGAGGATGTCGTTATCAGGAGAAAGAAAACTGGCATTCTACGGATAGGAGCGTGGAATGTCAGATCCCTTAATCGGGCAGGTAGGTTAGAAAATTTAAAAAGGGAAATGGATAGGTTAAAGTTATATATAGTGGGAATTAGTGAAGTTCGTTGGCAGGAGGAACAAGACTTCTGGTCAGGTGACTACAGGGTTATCAACACAAAGTCAAATAGGGGTAATGCAGGAGTAGGTTTAATAACGAATAGGAAAATAGGAATGCGGGTAAGCTACTACAAACAGCATAGTGAACGCATTACTGTGGCCAAGAGAGATATGAAGCCCACACCTACTACAGTAGTACAAGTTTATATGCCAACTAGCTCTGCAGATGACGAAGAAATTGATGAAATGTATGATAAAATAAAAGTGATTATTCAGGTAGTGAAGGGAGACGAAAATTTAATAGTCATGGGTGACTGGAATTCGAGTGTAGGAGAAGGGAGAGAAGGAAACGTAGTAGGTGAATATGGATTGGGGCTAAGAAATCAAAGAGGAAGCCGTCTGGCAGAATTTTGCACAGAGCACAACTTAATCATAGCTAACACTTGGTTTAAGAATCATGTTAGAAGGTTGTATACATGGAAGAACCCTGGAGATACTAAAAGGTATCAGATAGATTATATAATGGTAAGACAGAGATTTAGGAACCAGGTTTTATATTGTAAGACATTTCCAGGGGCAGATGTGGACTCTGACCACTATCTATCGGTTATGACCTGTAGATTAAAACTGAAGAAACTGCAAAAAGGTGGGAATTTAAGGAGATGGGACCTGGATAAACTGAAAGAACCAGAGGTTGTACAGAGTTTCAGGGAGAGCATAATGGAACAATTGACAGGAATGGGGGAAAGAAATACAGTAGAATAGGAATGGGTAGCTTTGAGGGATGAAGTAGTGAAGGCAGCAGAGGGTCGAATAGGTAAAAAGACGAGGGCTAGTAGAAGTCCGTGGGTAACAGAAGAAGTATTGAATTTAATTGATGAAAGGAGAAAATATAAAAATGCGGTAAATGAAGCAGGCAAAAAGGAATACAAACGTCTCAAAAATGAGATCGACAGGAAGTGCAAAATGGCTAAGCAGGGATGGCTAGAGGACAAATGTAAGGATGTAGAGGCTTGTCTCACTAGGGGTAAGATAGATACTGCCTACAGGAAAACTAAAGAGACCTTTGGAGAGAAGAGAACCACTTGTATGAACATCAAGAGCTCAGATGGAAACCCAGTTCTAAGCAAAGAAGGGAAAGCAGAAAGGTGGAAGGAGTATATAGAGGGTCTATACAACGGCGATGTACTTGAGGACAATATTATGGAAATGGAAGAGGATGTAGATGAAGATGAAATGGGAGATACGATACTGCGTGAAGAGTTTGACAGAGCACTGAAAGACCTGAGTCGAAACAAGGCCCCCGGAGTAGACAACATTCCATTGGAACTACTGACGGCCTAGGAAGAGCCAGTCCTGACAAAACTCTACCATCTGGTGAGCAAGATGTATGAAACAGGTGAAATACCCTCAGACTTCAAGAAGAATATAATAATTCCAATCCCAAAGAAAGCAGGTGTTGACAGATGTGCAAATTACCGGACAATCAGTTTAATAAGCCACAGCTGCAAAATACTAACACGAATTCTTTACAGACGAATGGAAAAACCAGTAGAAGCCGGCCTCGGGGAAGATCGGTTTGGATTCCGTAGAAATACTGGAACACGTGAGGCAATACTGACCTTACGACTTACCTTAGAAGAAAGATTAAGGAAAGGCAAACCTACGTTTCTAGCATTTGTAGACTTAGAGAAAGCTTTTGACAATGTTGATCGGAATACTCTCTTTCAAATTCTAAAGGTGGCAGGGGTAAAATACAGGGAGCGAAAGGCTATTTACAATTTGTACAGAAACCAGATGGCAGTTATAAGAGTCGAGGGACATGAAAGGGAAGCAGTGGTTGGGAAGGGAGTAAGACAGGGTTGTAGCCTCTCCCCGATGTTATTCAATCTGTATATTGAGCAAGCAGTAAAGGAAACAAAAGAAAAATTCGGATAGGTATTAAAATCCATGGAGTGAAATAAATACTTTGAGGTTCGCCGATGACATTGTAATTCTGTCAGAGACAGCAAAGGACTTGGAAGAGCAGTTGAACGGAATGTATGGTGTCTTGAAGGGAGGATATAAGATGAACATCAACAAAAGCAAAACGAGGATAATGGAATGTAGTCGAATTAAGTCGGGTGATGTTGAGGGTATTAGATTAGGAAATGAGACACTTAAAGTAGTAAAGGAGTATTGCTATTTGGGGAGAAAAATAACTGATGATGGTCGAAGTAGAGAGGATATAAAATGTAGACTGGCAATGGCAAGGAAATTGTTTCTGAAGAAGAGAAATTTGTTAACATCGAGTATAGATTTAAGTGTCAGGAAGTCATTTCTGAAAGTATTTGTATGGAGTGTAGCCATGTATGGAAGTGAAACATGGACGGTAAATAGTTTGTACAAGAAGAGAATAGAAGCTTTCGAAATGTGGTGCTACAGAAGAATGCTGAAGATTAGATGGGTAGACCACATAACTAATTGAGGAGGTACTGAATAGGATTGGGGAGAAGAGGAGTTTGTGGCACATCTTGACCAGAAGAAGGGATCGGTTTGTAGGACATGTTCTGAGGCATCAAGGGATCACCAATTTAGTATTGGAGGGCAGCGTGGAGGGTAAAAATCGTAGGGTGAGACCAAGAGATGAATACACTAAGCAGATTAAGAAGGATGTAGGTTGCAGTAGGTACTGGGAGATGAAGAAGCTTGCACAGGATAGAGTAGCATGGAGAGCTGCATCAAACCAGTCTCAGGACTGAAGACCACAACGAACTAAGAAGTACCATTTCTGTGGATGCCAAACCTCAGTTCCTAAATATTTATTTTCTCTCAGAATATACTGCACTAAGGAGCAAACAGATTCAAGGAAGGCAATTTATTAAAACCAAATATTTTCAGAATTGTAGATCATCAAAAACTCTTGTGAGTCAAAACCCAAACACCTCACGATGGTTAAGACCCATTTTTCTCACGAATGGGTAGACTTATTTACGTCAGATACTGAGGTCTGTGGTCCCTAGGCTGTGAAATAAACGTTAGCTTCTAAGTCAACGCAACCAAAAGATACGGCCGTTTAAGTCACACATTTTGATACTCGCAATCTGACTCGTCAAAACCTATAGGGTGTTTTCCATTGGAGTAGACTCATCCAATATGGCAAGAAAAACATATTTCATAGTGCAAGTAAATGAAGAAATTGTAAATACATCACACGAATTTTTTTTTTCATTTGTTATCTGACTGTCTCTCTCTCCGTGAGTTAAGATCTCATGTTTCCTGAACGGGTATATATATATATATATATATATATATATATATATATATATATATATATATATATATATCAGTTTGAAATTTATGTCACATACTGAGGTCGATAGTCTTTTGGTGGCGTAAGAATATTAAGCTTCACCGTCAATGTAATCGAAAGATATGCTGATTTATGAAATATAATTTGATACTCTCGAGTTCACTCATCACAAATTGTAGGATACTTTCCCTTGTCATAGAATCAAGAAATTTGGTTAGAATAATGGTTTCACAGTACCAGCAAAGAAATTGTTAATTCATAATTATGTGATATGTAGTAGATGTCTTCTGTCATTTGTTAGCAGACTTCAGACTTGACATTAAAACCTTCCTAAAGTTTTGGAATCTGAGGGGACCGATATCTTGCCAGTATCAATGACGATTCCCTGTAGAAATCCTTGATTACCGGAATGGTGGTCTACATAGATAATTAAGTTTGTACGGACACGTTAGTATGTTAGTCCTACTAGCTCCTGTCCAATTTTCACTTATGTGTGCCCAATTCCCCCACCTTCGCTTAAAATTTTAGGAAACATTAAAAAAGACTGAACCAAAATACTAAACGGTGAATGTAAAATATCTCGATAAATATCGCAGACTTCCGGTAGAACAAAATACACTTCGACGCAATGTCAGCGACAGCAGAAGAATAAACAGTTCGACACAGTGAAAGAAAAATACTTTGCTCCGAGTCAAGAGCGCGCTGCTCTTTTTAGCGATATTCCTGGAAGCGAAGCGATCTTTTAGGAGTGAAAAACAAAAAAATCATTTCCCATTCAGCGAGTGGCGGAGCGGCTCCTGCTCGGCGCCGGCGAGGGCGCCACCTGAAGGCAGTTGGGACTAACGACCGCCAGGCGGCAGCACGCGCGCGCATTGTTCCTGGCGGCGGGCGCCGACAACAATGGCTGCAGCGTTAATGACGGACGTGGCCGGGCGTCCCGGGCTGAAATGAGGAAACGCCGGGGCCGTCCAGCGCCGGCGGCAGAAGGCGCGAAAATCACGATCCTGGGGGCCGGAGGGATGGGTGGGCGCGCCAAACGAAAGGAGTCGAGCCGGCAGTCGCGTCTGAGCTGAAACTCGCTGTAACATTCCGTCTCGAACAACAACCAGTTACGGTAATAAACGTGAGGAAGTACTTTCACCCTACGGACTTGATAATTATGTGTAATAAAATGTTAATTTCTGGACATACTCCTTATTAGGATAATGAACTTCCTTGTATGAGAAAATACCGTCACATCGAATTGCTAGTAACTGCGAGCCTAATGATGCGAAAAAAGTGGTGGAGCCCGTAAATGATGGAGCATGTATATAATTGTTTGTCGCGCAGTATATTTTTTGGCGCCGGCCGCTGTGGTCTAGCGGTTGTAGGCGCTCAGTCCGGCACCGCGCGACTGCTACGGTCGCAGGTTCGAATCCTGCCTCGGGCATGGATGTGTGTGATGTCCTTAGGTTAGTTAGGTTTAAGTAGTTCTAAGTTCTAGGGGACTGATGACCACAGATGTTAAGTCCCATAGTGCTCAGAGCCATTTGAACCATTTTTTTTTTTACTTTTTGGCGCTGGCTCTATCCTACCAGCGTACATGCATGCAAGTTATTGTTACGAATTAGCGTTGAATAAAGTGATATATTGTTGCAGCGTGGAAACACATTTAAGTAGGACACTGATTTTCGTGCCAAAGTAAATAGCTTTTGGAGCACTACTAGGACCCAGAATGAGACAGTAAAACATTCGCCTCTGAGCTGTGAAGGCTCGATCTGGTCTTATCTTCAAACGCAGTCAATAGATCCCTGCCCATTAGCCGGGACCAGTGGCCAGATGGCGCCAGAGGCGAGGGGGTCCTGCTGTGGCATACCCAGAGTAGAAGAAAAGGTTATAGGAGAATATGTGCTTGAGACAAGGAATGAGAGAGAAGAAAGACTCATTGAGTTACGTAATAAATTTCAGCTAGTAATAGCGAATACTCTGTTCAAGAATCATAAGAGGAGGTATACATGGCCAGGTGGTACGGGAAGATTTCAGATATCATGGTCAGACAGAGATTCCGAAATCAGATAATGGATTGTAAGGAGTTCCCAGGAACAGATATAGACTCAGATCACAATACAGTAGTGATGAAGAGTATGTAGTTTAAGACATTAGTCAGGAGGAGTCAACATGCAAAGGAGTGGGATACGGAAGTACTAAGGAATGACGAGATACGCTTGAAGTTCTCTAAAGCTGTAGATACAGCAATAAGGAATAGCTCAGTAGGCAGTACAGTTGAAGAGGAACGGACATCTCTTAACAGGACCTTCACAGATGTTGGAAAGACAAACATAGGTACAAAGAAGGTAACTGCGAAGAAACCATGGGTAACAGAAGAAATACTTCAGTTGATCGATGGAAGGAGGAAGTACAAAAATGGTGTGGGAAATTGAGGAATACAGAAATACAAGTCACTGAGTGAAATAAACAGGAAGTGTATGGAAGCTAAGACGAAATGGTAGCAAGAAGTATATGAAGAAATTGAAGAGAAATGATTGTCGGAAGGACAGACTCAGCATACAGGAAAGTCAAAACAACCTTCGGTGACATGAAATGTACTGGTGGTAATATTAAGATTGCAAGGGGAATTCCACTGCTAAATACCGAGGACAGAATGGGTGGGTGGAAAGAACACATTGAAACCGTCTATGAGGGGAAATATTTGTCTGATGTGATAGAAGAAGAAACAGGAGTCGATTAGGAAGAGATAGGGGATCCAGTATTACAATCAGAATATAAAAGAGCTTTGGAGGGCTGAAGATCAAATAAGGTAGATGCGATAGATAACATTCCATCAGTACTTCTAAAATCACCACTGACGTTGGTGCGTAGAATATGAGTCTGACGACATACCATCTGACTTTCGGAAAAAATATCATGCACATAATTCCGAAGACTGCAAGAGCTGACAAGTGCGAAACTTATCTCACAATCACTTTAACACCTCATTCACCCAAGTTACTAACAAGAATAATGTACAGAAGAATGGAAAAGAAAACTGACGAAGTGCTAGATGACGATCAGTTTTGCTTTACGAAAAATAAAGGCATCAGAGAGGCAGTTCTGACGTTGTGGTTGATAATGGAAGGAAGACTAAAAAAAAGTCAAGACACGTTCGTAGGATTTGTCTACCCGGGAAAAGCGTACGACAATGTGAAATGGTGAAAGATGTTCGAAATTCTAAGACAAATAGGGGCAAGCCATAGTGAGAGACGACCAATATACAATATGTGCAAGAACCAAGAGGGAATAATACGAGTGGACGACCACGAACGAAACGCTTAGCTTAAAAAGGGTGTAAAACAGGGATGTAGTATTTCGACTCTACTGTTAAGGAGTGGAATTAAGATTCAATGTTAAAGAATATCAACTACACGATTCGCTGATGACGTTGCTATACTGAGCGAAGGCAAAGAAGAATTACATGATCTGCTCAATGGAATGAAAATTCCAGCGAGTAAAGAATATTATTTGAGAGTAAATCGAAGAAAGACGAATGTAATGAGAAGTGGCAGAAATGAGAACAGCGATGAAATTACGGAATTCTTCTACCTATGCAGTAAAATAATCAATGACGGATGTAGCAAGGAGGACATCAAAAGCACACTTACAAGGCCAAAACTATATTCCTGGCCAAGACAAGTCTACTAGTATCAACCATAGGCCTCAATCTGAGGAAGAAATTTCTGAGAATGTACGTCTGGAGTATAGCACAGAATGGTAGTGAAACGTGGACTATGGGAAAACCGGAACAGAAGAGAAGAGAAGCATTGCAGATGTGGTGCTACAGATGAATTCTGAAAATTCCGTGGACTGATGAGGTGAGGAATGAGGAGGTTCTGCGCAGAATCTGAGAGGGAAAGAATACGTGGAAAACACTGATAGGGAGAAGGGAAAGGATGATAGAACATCTGTTAAGACAAGAGGGAGTGACTTCCATGGTACTAGACGGAACTGTAGAGGGCAAAATTTGTTGCCGATGACAGAGATTGGAATACATCTAGGAAGTAAATGAGGACCAGATGAAGAGGTTGGCACAGGAGAGGGATTCGTGGCGGGCCGCAACTGATTCCCTCCCCCTCCCCCCCCCCCCAAAAAAAATCCTTTTTATGGCCACTACAGTTTTGACGTAGGCTGAGTCGCAGTGGTCTCCTTCTGAACGGCCTGTGCATATGGTATATAACAGAATTGTCATTAGAGTTAATCATGTGGTGTGTTCAAATAATGTTACATTTAAACATTTGGATTTGCAGATGAGGTTTGGATCCTTATATTTATTGTTAAGCTGTCCTTAATTTAATTAAGAATATTTTTTCATGTATAATGTTATAGTTGTATAATGTGTTGTTTTAAACTGTTTTAGTCATTGTCAAACCTTGGTCCATCATGAAGGTGAGTTGTGCGACCTTATATGTGGACAGTAGTGGGCCTGTATCATGGGTGTCATTCGTGCCGGTTGGATGTGACAGACTAATTTCGTATGACAAACTGTAAGTAGCGATTAAAATTTTGGGTCATCTGCTCGCTAGATCTTAGCAGATCCTTACCTTATTTCGTTTTCGTCGTGTTGAATTTATTTTCTAGGCCACCTTAGCCACTTTAGTTGTTACTATTAACTGTGTTCTTACCGGTGTATTGATAGAGTTTAAAATACTGTCGTAATTACTAGATTTTTGGGTGTCTCTTACTTCTGTGATAAACGGTATTTATGGCCGATGTTACATTATCAAATTTTCCTGGTATAGAAATATGATGAAATATTCGTTAAAATTCTTTGAAAAATCTTTGGCGTGGCATTGAAAAGGGTCATTACACTGTCGTGTTTTCCATCGAAGTTAAAGATGGCGGGCAACAACAATATGTTAACATGCACTGGAGCTGCTTGTACCACAGCTTCATAGTGTGTGCGTTTCCAAGTGAACCGGCCTTTGAAAAAGAGAAGATACTTGGGTGATGCCGTGGATTTTCCGCCGAAATAATAAAAGCATTCAGCAAAATTTCTTTCGACCAGCACATGGTTAATAGAATGCATTTTGACTCTTTCTTACCCCCATAACAATCGAAATAAGGTTATTGAAAAGAGTCGAAGGAACACACCAACTAACTTTCGAGCCATGTTTACAAACACATTGCAGGCGCCAAATAGCTGCAGCGATGTCAGAGATCCAAGCGTTTACATTTAAAATTTCAGTGAACAGGAGATATACGACTTTCATGGCCAAATCTACGGTGAGGCCCTGAATCTGATCATATTTCTTTGACGAAAGGCGAGATTTGACAAGGGTTTCTATTATACTATCAAATTTCTTTGACATATAAATTTTAACAAATAAATATGAGAGCGTAATACCCGTCTATGGACTGCTGTAGCAATCGGTACCACGGGCAAGGTGCAACTATACGAGAAATTAGGGCTTATACGGCGGAATATAGATAGTCATCTGCCCCTTGCTTTATTTGCGAGTGGAACATGAAAGGAAATGTCTAGTAGTGGTACGGATACCCACCGCCTGCCACACACCGCACAGTGGCTTGCGAAATATATATGTAGATGTAAATGTAAGGATACGAAGAAGCATCTGAATTTCGTATGACGAAGAATTTATTGAAGAAATATGGCAGTTTCAAAGTAGACAAATCATGAAATCACAGAGACATTGCTACTGTGTAGGTAAAAATGACATCGGTATGTAGGTTGCAAAAAGTACTGGGAGAGGAAGAAGCTTGCACAGGATAGAGTAGCATCGAGAGCTGCATCAAACCAGTGTCAGGACTGAAGACCACAACAACAACAACAACAACAATGTCAGCATGAAGAGACCACGTAAGCGCACATCCAGTTTTTGCATACCCTTTGCCGCTGATCAACACGTAACCGCCCATCCAATTTATGCATACCCTTTCCCGCTGATCAGCGCGTCTCCCTCTTGTGTTTTCTGTGATTTAAAATGACGGATTAAGTACAGTAGCGCATTGCAGCTCCAATTGCTCACACTGAAGATGACTGGAAGATACGCGCCTGAAATACTAGAAAAAGAAGAAATAGAACATATGGGTAAATGCGTTATTGGAGGGGATCCGCCTTGAGCAAAACGCATTCTTTTTTATTTCCGTCTATTATCCTGTTATACTTTGCCAAAGTTTCAGCATCATCAATGGGTTCTTATTTTCATTCTTGTTACCACATGCATATGATGCTGAAAGTTCAGTGAAACCTGTCTGGGTAATAGAAGAAAAGAGGAATGGTGTTTTGCTCAAGGCGGACGCCTCCTAAAACAAATTTATTTACAAGAAAACAAGGACCGAAGATGAAAATTTATGAAAGTGCACTCAGACTTCACTAAGTACTACAACACATTTGCTTTCTCAGCCAATTTCGGTTGAAAAAGTGCGGAATTTGTTGTGGGGCATCATGGAATATTCCCACTTCAGCCCCTATATTTTATGAAATTCCGATAGGTGGCGGCGCTGTACACAGCCTTGAAAGTGACGCCTGTAACGTGGGTGCGTTTCAAGCAGGGAACTGTCATTCACTGTCTTTTGGCAGAAAACCAGAGCATCACAGATATTCGTAGGTGCTTCAGAATTTCTACGGAGACTTGGTAATGAACAAAAGCACGGTGAGTCGTTGGGCGGAGTGTCTAACACAATCGCAATAAGGTGGGACAAAACTGTCCGATCTTCCGCGTGCCGGCCGGCCGACGCAACTGTGACTCCTGCTACGTTGGAACGTGCAGACACTCCCAACCGAGGTGATCGACGGATGCAACGTCTCCTTCATGACAAAGCAAAACCTCACACAAGTCTGCACACACGAGAAGAGCTCACAAAATTTCACTAAACTCTTTTTCCTCATTCACGTTACAGACCAGATCTCGCACCTTCTGTATGACCCAAACAAGGATGCACTCTGTGGAAAGCATACGCGGATGATGGGGCGGTTATGGATGCAGCAAGACGTTGGCTCGAACGTCCACCAATGGAGTGATAGCATGCGGGAATATAGAGCCTTCCAGTAAAGTGGTGTTAGGTCGAAGGGCTGTAGGGAGATTATGTTGAAAAGTATGGCTCTGTAGCCAAAAGAAGCGGAATAATGTGGTGTATTACGTTCCCGAATAAAACAACCTGATTTTAAAAAATTCTGTTCTATTACTTATTGTACGCTCCTTGTATGAATATCTTTAAATTGTCCATCTCTCGACATAGTGACCTCCGCACCTGGGTCGCACTGTATAAATTATCTCAGTATAGGTTTCACCATTACGAGACTATATCGACATAAAGGCGTCATTCTGCGCTGCACCTTTATCTGTGACAACAGCTCTCCAACTCGAACAAGGGGTAGGAGTTTGTTTTTGGGCGAGCAGTCAACCTGTCTTCGAGTGGAGTATCGATATCGGAAGAGCGAGCGCGTGCTGCGGAGCGGAGCTGGGCAGCAGATAGAACTCTGGAGTCCAGGATGAAATATCAGCCCCCGGGCGCGCTGGAGAGGGTGGGGGCGACGCACGCCGCTATCTGTCTTTCTCCTCTGAACGATACCCCAGTTCCGTTGCCGGCAGAATAATGGAGACTTTTTGTGGCCGTAGCGCGGACTCGTCTCTCTCTCAAATAATCGATGCGGCCCTGCGCTCCATTTCTGCCGCTGTTGCTGTGGGAAGGAAAGCCCACAGTTCCGCTCTGGGTTTGCAGTGCCTGTTGTCAGCGACGAAATATATCAACCAACCGAGTGCCCTTCCCGTTTTCATAAGCAGTCCTTCTCGTAGGCGTTCGTATCAGAACGTCACTACCCAAGTAACGAAATAGTGTTCTGAAGCCAACATGGAATGCTCCAGAGCATGCTGATGCAGTCTGGTGAATCTGCTGCACCTCTTTTCCCATGCGGCACACGTAAACATGTGACTGTTATTGAGATAGCTTCCTTCTTCGTTCATTAAAGGAATATGAAGCAGTAGAAGAACGTACGTTGTATAGGGAATTGTTGTTGGGAACAGCGCAACTAAATATCTGGAGCTATGGAATTATATAAAACGTAAATTGCATATCGCGATGTAATAACCGCCTTATGGTGTGTGATTAGTTAAAATTCTCGGACTACTTCTTCCAAGGACTGTCTGTACGATAAGAGAAGAAAAAGTATTGAAAATTAGTAACAAAGTTACGCCAATGGCGAATCGGTGCCACGTCGAAGTTCTACTTCTCTCCCACAAAAAAAAACTGAAAATGGACCTAGCGCCACAATGATTATTAACATAAATACGTGCACTGGTATTGTGATAAAGTATTCAAACAAATTTTGAATGAAAGGTAGCTCAATATATTAGAAATTACTCTGACAAGGGAACCTCCCCATCGCACCCCCCTCAGATTTAGTTATAAGTTGGCACAGTGGATAGGCCTTGAAAAACTGAACACTGATCGATCGAGAAAACAGGAATAAGTTGTGTGGAACTATGAAAAAATAAGCAAAATATACAAACTGAGTAGTCCATGTGAAAGATATGCAAATCAAGGACAGTGCGAGCTCAGGAGCGCCGTGGTCCCGTGGTTAGCGTAACGAGCTGCGGAATGAAAGTTTATTGGTTCAAGTCTTCCCTCGAGTCAAAAATTTAACTTTTTGTTTTCAGTTTATGTGACAAACTCTTATGTTTTCATCACTTTTTTGGGAGTGATTATCACATCCACAAGAAAACCTAAATCGGGCAAGGTAGAAGAATCATTTTACCCATTCGCCAAGTGTACTAGTTAGGTGGGTGGACAACATATTCCTGTCATGTGACGAACATGCTGTCACCAGTGTCGTATAGAATGTATCAAACGTGTTTTCCTGTGGAGGAATCGGTTGACCTATGACCTTGCGGTCAAATGTTTCCGGTTCCCATTGGAGAGGCACGTCCTTTCGTCAACTAATCGCACGGTTTTGCGGTGCGTTCGCAAAATACAGACACTAAACTTATTACAGTGAACAGAGACGTCAATGAACGAACGGACAGATCATAACTTTGCGAAAATAAAGAAAGTAAAATTTTCAGTCGAGGGAAGATCTGAACCAAAGACATATCGTTCCGCAGCTGCTCACACTAACCACGGGACCACGGCGCTCCCGAGCTCACACTCTCCTTAATATTGCCTATCTTAAGCATGAACTACTCAGTATGTATATTTTGTTTATTTTTTCATAGTTCCACAGAACTTCTTCCTGTTTTCTCGATTGATCTGTGTTCAGTTTTTCAAGGCGTATCCACTGTGCCAACTTATAACTAAATCTGAGGGGGGTGCGATGGGGATGTTCCCTTGTGAGCTACGGACAATTATGCTTACATGTTAAAATCAGGATGATAAAAGACGAAAGCGAACAGCCAAGAATCTCCTAGCGGCCATCGAAGAAGAAACTGAAGGTGGCGCCCTCGTTTATTTGTACACGTAGTGTAAGAATTGCCATACGGTAACTCTGCTCCTTAATCGATATATCAGTTATATGCTCCTTTGGAGAAGCATGCACATACTTTTATAGACAAAAAAAGTATGTAGAAAGGAGGTGTAACACTATACGGTACAGAGAAAGGGCATATTTTTTATGTCACTCAGAATCTCTCTCTCCACCTGTCTGTATCCCTCTCTCTCTCTCTCTCTCTCTCTCTCTCTCCCCTCCATCCCTCCCCCCCCCCCCCCCCAATCTCTCACTCTCTGTCTGCCGTACCAACTTTCTCACGAGGATCAACAAGTAACCCACAAAAACCATATGCACGATACTCACTAAGAAAGCTGAAATTAGTGAATACCAGTACAATTGGTGCTTATTCACTCCACGAAATCCTTCGACACAATTTTATAGTGTCGCCTAGTTATCAAACACATGTATACCGAATATCAGACAACCTATTCAGTTGGAATGACTAGATTCTATTAGTACGGCTGAAGGTCTTGTAGTGTTTGAGGACACCATTTTCTCTGCAGTCTACTACTGCCACAGATTTTGTATGCCTGTGGCCACAATAAACACCAACGAAAACTGCATAGAGACTGACATATACGAAAACATTTGACATTCAAACTAGATGATAAACAGGAATGAGAGTGATACGCTGTTTAACTTATCCAAGTGTCACTTGCATCAGTCTTTCCTGATCCGTACATAGTCCTTATTGTCCTTATTGCGCAAGGTGTACCAAAACAAAATTTTATGGTCAGGTGTTAAACTGTAACAACTTTTACAACTAAGAGTACTTTTTTAAATATACTAACAATAACTTTTTCAATGTGAAACTTACACAGTAACCTGCACATCTTAAAAGTCTTTAAGTTTGGCATACAGTGATCTAAATTATTTCTGAGCGAATCAACTAATAATTAATAAGTAAAATGAATAAAAGAGCAAAACAATATGGATCCACTTTGTCACGTAAATAAGAAGTCTTTACTTGCCGTCTGTTCAGATCATATACCAGAAGGAAGGAAATGTCGTTTTGCTAGACTGTTTCCTGCAAGAATAGAATTATATGAGGGCAGGTTTGGTCTGCCTGGCCAAGATATTTTCTCCGTGTTAGAAAACCTGTCAAGCAGACAAAAAAAAATCCTCAGATCTCCGACAAATGTTCAAAAAACGGTTCAAATGTCTCTGAGCACTATGGGACTTAACTTCTGAGGTCATCAGCCGCCTAGAACTTAGAACTACTTAAACCTAACTAACCTAAGGACATCACACACTAGATGATAAATCCGAGGCAGGATTCGAACCTGCGACCGTAGCGGTCGCGCGGTTCCAGACTGTAGCGCCTAGAACCGCTAGGCCACTTCAGCCGGCTATGAAAAATGTTTCTTTTAAGTTCTATGGTCATTAGGGTTTATCCAAAATAAGGAAATATAAGTTACCGTCGCCAGTATTCCGGTATGTATCACGTAAAATCACGACTGAAACGCTGGATGAAACCGTTGTACAGAGTATTTTAGCAAGTACCATCCTACTTCAGAAGGCTATATCCCATACTTAACTGAAGATAGCAAGATAGAGCTTTACTTATGCATTAAAAACGTTTTTATTCTGAAACAAACTACCCTGTTTTACAACAGAATGTCTTTCCCATGCATTCGTATAGGGCCTTGAGTTTTTTTATAGAATTGTTTTCATATAGTTTCCACAAATATATCCTTCGATCCTTCGCCGAATGCACCATTCACTGTCATCCTCTATATAAATTAATCCCGTAATTCTGCTAGTGTGTCTGGAATCAAATCAGTCACTGCTTTTGTTATGCTGCATTGGTGTTTATCAAAAACCTTGGATGTTAACGGTGGGAGTAGAAATCTGTGCTCCTATTACGCTGTAGGAGGTTTACTGCCGAACCCTCAAGGAAACTGAAGCCTAACAGCTGCGACTGCACAGCACCTATTGAAATGGAGAAAGCGAAACGCCTTCTGTTGTTGTGCTGTCGGCATCTCGAGATGACGCCCGTTGGAAAACGAATGAGCGTACACATCAGATACCGCGGGAGACTCCTACCGGAAAACTACATCAATTGGCAACTTACAACCGTCGCCACGATAAACTTCTATTTTCGGTAGGTAAGCTGAAATCTAAAGTTTCGTTTTTCAAATAATGCAGAAGATGGACTTATGAAATCGAACGAATCTTTTTAAAAGATCGCGTACGTCCAGAAAAATCGAGCGAGATGTCACACCTGTTAAGGCACTGCACTTTTATCAGGGAGCATCAGGGTTCAAACTTTCGTCCAGCCATCAAGACAGCCAACTTATTCTCGTCCTTGTCCATGTACAGGTGCAGGGGTGGCCAGGAAAGGCAGGGGTGGGAATCCGAAGGGAGCATTTAAGCAAAAAAAAAAAAAAATTGTTAAAAATTAATTGGACCTTATTAGCAAATTAAAACTGTGAGCCGGACCGTGAGTCGAATTCGGGACCTTTGCCTTTCGCGGGCAAGTGGTCCTGCCGGCA
This sequence comes from Schistocerca nitens, assembly GCF_023898315.1. Lineage (NCBI taxonomy): Eukaryota > Metazoa > Arthropoda > Insecta > Orthoptera > Acrididae > Schistocerca > Schistocerca nitens. Next base: position 120,522,037 of record NC_064622.1, on the reverse strand, counting down.
AGTGCACTTGGCCGCGAAAGGCAAAGGTCCCGAGTTCGAGTCGGGCAAGAGCACTTGCCCGTGAAAGGCAAAGCTCCCGAGTTCAAGTATCGGTCCGGCATACAGTTTCAATCTACCAGGAAGTTTCATATCAACGCACACTTCGCTGCAGAGTGAAAATCTCATTGTGGCTAAAAGTTAATTCGTTGTGTTCAGAACGCGGAATACACATCGATGCGCCCAGGTTGGCCTGTGACGGCGTCAACCAGTCAGGGCCGCAGTGAAACCATATTACCTTTAGCGTTGGAACAGAGTACGAGAAATAAGGGGAGTAACAGGTGTGTTACGTCATTACTAGCTGAAAGCCGCTGATAGAGAGTCCTGCATGGTCCAGTGAGCATGTTTCACAGGAAGAAACAATCTTGCTCGAAAATGTAGAATAATCTATGAAAACAGTAATGATTTAAAATCAAAACGATTTCGGGTAGATATCTGTAATTAATTTGCTATATATGAAGCTATATTTTAATAAAAAATAAAAAGAGCACTATCTCTTGGATATTAATGAGGTGAGCATGCAAATGATCAAAGTCATTGACTTCGTTCAGTGGTGTCCGGATCCGATATTCAGAAATGGCAACTCCAAACCATACGGTATCTAAAATTTTCTTATATCACAAAGCGTCGATATTATGTGAACCAGGTAAATGATGGTGTCTTTATTATAAGCACAATCCAGGAGACAGTGGTAACGTAGTTGTGAAGTATCGTAGTTGTGTTTAAAGCTTTCTCGGCGTACTGATTGTTCCATAAAAACACGGGAGAACTGCCGGATGTCAGTAACGTCCTGCCACAATATTTCGGCGAAGAGTCTTCTGCCCATCTTCAGGTAAGTACCACTGTAGTAGCACTACTGTAGTGGTACTCACCTGAAGATGGCCAGAAGACTCTGCGCCGAAATATCGTGACAGTACGTTACTGATATCCTGCAGTTCTCCCGTGTTTTTATGGAACTATCGTAGTTGTGTTGGGAAAGAAGCATAGTTCCAAGCGCTGATGCAAAAATCGTTATAGGTACTAGAAACTGGCTAAAGACGGAGGTAAATACAAATGGTTCAAATGGCTCTGAGCACTATGGGACTTAACTTCTGAGGTCATCAATCCGCTATAACTTAGAACTACATAAACTTAACTAACCTAAGGACATCACACACATCCATGCCCGATGCAGGATTCGAACCTGCGACCGTAGCGGTCGCGCGGTTCCAGAGTGTAGCGCCTAGAACCGCTCGGCCACACCGGCCGGCAGGTGAGTACAGCCGATGTTTCTACCATTGACCAAACAGTGTTCACAAAGACTACACAGTCCCATCACATTATAGTGGCCACCTCTCAAAAGCCTGCATAACCACCTCCTGCAGTGCGAACATCAAAGAAGAGACTCAGTGAGGCTCTGAGAGGTACCAAAAGCTATGTGGAGCCATCTTCGTCGAGCCACGCTATCTTCCATGTCGTGGATAGCTGCACTAGGTTTCTCAGTTGAGGATCCACGGCGCTAACGGCCCGAGAGAGGTAGTCCCACTGATTCGCTATTGAGTTTAAGGCCGGGAAGTTTGGTGGCCAGAGGAATGCCATAAACTCCTCTCAGTTCTCTTCAGACCACGCACGTACACCGAGAGCTGCGTGAAACGTTGTTTGGCCTGCTTGTAGATGCCGTCGTGCCGACAGAAAACAAACTGCAGGTGGGGTTCGACATTGCCCTCATGGAGAGATGCTTGACCCACTGTGCCTTTCCCAGACCGTAAAATTTAATCCTACGGCCTGGATTCTTGCGACTGTAGCAGGGCATACACGCTAACGGCCACCTCTGAGATGGAGCATAAGACGTGCTTCATCTGAAAGGCCACCTCTCGCCTCTCAGAGGACGTCCAGTTGAGGTATTGGCGTATGAGGGGTGACCAAGAAGTTTTCGTTCGAAAGCCGTACAGTCCAAAATCGGAAAGTCAATCAACCAAAAGTGCCGTATGCTTTGAGCCAATTATCCCACCGACGCACCAGGTACCCGTTTGTTAAGTCACTGTACCTTACTGCATGAAGAAGCCCTTAACTGCCTGCTACACATATTTCTCCGACAGGAATCGTCGGTCCTTGTAGACCTTTATTAAGGGATCGAAGCACAATAATGGTGTGGGCAGAGCTTTGGACTACAGGGCGGGTGCTCGAGAGTCTCCCACTTGAGTTGCCGTAACTTCTGCTCTATGACACTTGCGATGTGGGTATGTACGTCTTCGTGTTGAGGAGACACCGCCGCCATCTTACAGGCAACAGTTCGAACCCTCTACCAGCAGAGGGTTGCGACTATGTAGACATAAAGAATAAAGTGTAATGTTGTTGCTTTAATTTGTTCTGAAAGCGGTGCTGATAGACAATACAATAAAAGTGGGTTAAAAGCTGTGAGCTATCTGGGGAAGTTAACATTGCATTACTGAGTAACTGTTTCACCAGGTATCCAGTCTAGCTTACAAAATTCCCAACCAGACTAACATTAATTATAATCTTTTAATCGTCATACGACAACTGGTGATATATATATATATATATATATATATATATATATATATATATATATATATATATATATATATATAGAATTTAAATAAAAAGAAATAAATCAGTTCATATTTGGAAATTTATTTTAACATTGATCATTGAAATTTCAGTATATTAAACTTGATTCATAACTAAACTGGTGCCTTATTTAGGATTGTGAAAATGTGAGTTTGTAATCTTACGGAACACATCAAATATGGAGCCAAGATTGGGAGACTACATACAACACTGCATTCATAAAATAACACACGAAGAACGTTGAAACATATGCAAGAGGAAATTAACCACAACCAACCGATTCAATTTTCACCCAAAGAAGTTACGTTCGTAGCGCAATCCTGTCCGTCATGTAATTACCACACACTGGTATACTAAATTCATACTAACTCTCTGTGAAATCTTCCCGAAAAGAATAGCTGAGGGCTACTTTGATGCTTACACCACATGCTTCACGTGGTCAACTTGGTATACATACAGAATGTAACTCCACAATAATTTTGATAATTAAAATAAATTAGATCGAAAAGCAATTTACAAAAGAAAAACCTCGAACTGGTTACTACCGTCTTACTACTAACCTGATGGGTCAAACAATTGTATAAGCACGTGGTACTGGTCTCACAAAGTACACCCCTCGTGGGTTGAACATAAAGAAAAGTTGCTATATTGAAAAATATAGTCAAGACGAGACGTTATAATCTCACACACATTCGCATTTAAGATTGATGCTCTTAGTTAGAGTTACTGATCAACACGTGGTTCCACTTTACTCACAAAGTAGTGACAAAGCAACTACCGGAAGATATTATGAACTTCATACTCGAATTACACTGCGTTGCAATTTAAGATAACATTAGGTATTTTAGAACTAAACCTGAAATAAAGGTGATTAAATTTTCAGTTAGGCTGAACTTAAGAAATCCATTGTCCTACGGACTAAGCAGACACGCGCCTAGCCGGAGATCTTACCACTTCAGACGCTCGCCGCGGACAGACTGACCTGGGCTCCTACCGAGCGTGCTTCTCAAATACTAACGGAAGTGACCAGAGAGGCAGCTCCCTATACCAACATGACAAGGGACGGACACGACCATACTAAGAATAGAAACCTCTCTGCTTTTAGAAAGCGTTGCTACCTGTTCCGACGTTGGTCCTACTGTTCTCTTGCAGGCAGGCTTGTCTGCTACCATCCAGCATGCAACTACAAATACATTTGCTCATTCATCCTCTCACACAGAAGGGAAGGGGGATGACAGTATCTTATCATATACAGTATATAAAAGAAAGTGGATGTAGGTTCCGTATGAGACTGTGTGACATGAATTACATATATGAATTACATATAAACTGTGCTTTAAAGTGTGGTAGTGTGACAGATCGTTCTTGTTTATGTGTAAAAGTAACACGTTTCACTGCTCAGTCTCCTCCCGGATAGTCAGAAACACCACAGTAAATTTTGAAGAGGAATTTATGCCGTAAATGACAACATATTTAAGATATTAACATGAAAGGAATCCTACAGAGACCTTTCAAAAGATGTAAAATATTAATAACTTTTGTGCATTTTCAACTTCTCGCGGCGTAATGAATAGTCCGTTATTATCCATTATGGATTTTATTCAGAGAGTAAGATACGTCAGGCTAAACAGTACGGATGTTCTTGTTAGTTTTCACATGGTATCATTATACACCAAGGTAACTTTAGAGGACTCTATCTCTTATCGGCCAACATTTTGACGAGAAGATTACAGCCATATTTGAACAAGCACTTTTATTTTCAGTTTGATGGTGAATTTTATGAGCAGAGTGATGGCGTTGCTATGGGAAGGCCCCTCTCACCTCTGGTAGCTAATATATTCAAGGAAGACTTCGAGGACAAGGCACTGGACTCTACAAGTTTTAACCCAACCGTCTTCTGTAGGTACGTGGACGACACATTTGTGGTATGGTCGCACGGGTTGTATGAATTACATCGATTTCTTGAGCATTTGAGTTCTATCCATGCTACTATCAAATTTACAATGGAAATGGAAAAAGACGGCTGCCTCCCCTTCCGGGATGTTTTCGTTCACCGTGATGTTGACGGCACATTAGGACATGCTGTATATGGGAAACCAACACACACAAATCTATATCTACATGCTAGTAGGTATCACCCTTCACAGACCACAGGTGTCCTTAAGACCTTAGTGCATAGGGCGTACTGTATATCCGATAGAGATAATTTGCAAGAAGAGCTCACATACCTCAAGAGCATTTTTAAATCGAATGGATTTTCTCTGCAACAAATTCGTAGAGCATTCAATGCAAAACCTAGAATACAGGTATGTGGTGGGGTAGAAGATAGTAATCCCTTCAGGTCTAGCGCGTTTTTGCCATATGTGGGTGCTCCTTCCTCGAAGATAGGCCGTCTTCTTGAGAGACACTGTGTTAAGGTAATCTTCAGGCCCCCCACGAAGATTGCAGCTTTACTCGGCTCTGTGAAGGACGATTTGCAGCTCCCTAAAGCGGGCGTGTATCAGGTTCCTTGCGGAAGTTGTGAGACGTCGTACATAGGTCAAACAAGAAGTATCGTTCATGAGAGATATGTGGAGCATCGAAGATACGCACGCTTATTACAGACAGACAAGTCAGCTGTGGCCGAATATTGTTTTGATACAGGGCATTCCATGAATTACAGTGATGTGAAGACTTTAACATCCACCTCTTCCTTTTGGGAATCTGTCTTCGAGAAAGCTACAGATATTAGATTAGCTAATAATTTAATAAATAGAGACAATGGCTTTAATTGTGACAGAGAGTGGAATCCGGCTATGGGGGTAATTAAACTGCAGAGAAGTCCTCATGGTGTGACCGTCGACGATCATACATCGATATGCGATTCGAATATCTGTACGCCTTCGCCACAGGCGGCGCATGTGTAAGCGTATTTCCTTGCCGCCGACCAGCATTTGTGACCCGCATGCGCTGTACCGCCGCGGTGGAGCATATAAGGCCACTCTTGGCATCTTGTTGTTACTGTTGTGACCCGCTCTCATGATGGCCGGACTATAAGCTGACGACTTATCAGTGGAGGAAATTTTATTTGCACGGCTGCAAGCCCGGAAGGTAATTGACAATTAATGACTTCCGTTTTATTTAAAGAGCTTTAAGAATTTTCGCCTTAAAAATTAGGAGGCTTCACTTTTATGAACACTCTCAACATCACATGAGCAGCTCACGGTCACACGATGGTCAGACGAGTAAACTTAAGAATTATTTTGCTTTTGTTTCTTTTTTCGGCTTCTTTATTAAGGTTTCTTCCTTCTTGCACGAGAAACATTCTTGCACTGGTGTAACGATTCTGTAGACTGTAAATGATAGTGTCAGAGCGCGGGTGTGAGATGTACTGAGAGCATAGCGTAGCCTGCCGGCCGGAGTGGCCGAGCGGTTCTAGGCGCTACAGTCTGGAACCGCGCGACCGCTACGGTCGCAGGTTCGAATCCTGCCTCGGACATGGATCTGTGTGATGTCCTTAGGTTAGTTAGGTTTAAGTAGTTCTAAGTTCTAGGGGACTGTTGACCTCACATGTTAAGTCCCATAGTGCTCAGAGCCATTTGAACCTGTTTTGGTTGCCAAGAGAGCCAACACCGTGTTACCAGAGGAAGCCGAAAGGCACGCGTTTTAGCTCACGCAGGCTGGCGTGAGGTCTGGAACAGGACAAGGAAATTAGAATTTAGAAAAACGGACGTAGCTGGTGGAATACTTAACTTTAATCCTTTAATGAAGAACGTCGGTCTTTACGGTACATGAATCAATATCAATAGTAACTGATAATGGCGCCTTGCTAGGTCGTAGAAAATGACGTAGCTGAAGGCTATGCTAAACTATCGTCTCGGAAAATGAGATCGTATTTTGTCAGTGAACCATCGCTAGCAAAGTCGGTTGTACAACTGGGGCGAGTGCTAGGAAGTCTCTCTAGACCTGCCGTGTGGCGGCGCTCGGTCTGCAATCACTGATAGTGGCGACACGCGGGTCCGACGTATACTAACGGACCGCAGCCGATTTAAAGGCTACCACCTAGCAAGTGTGGTGTCTGGCGGTGACACCACAGAACCATAGCGTAGTCTGACAGTGCGTGGCGCCTCGAGGAAGCGACGACTACCAATATCCTGTCCGCACTTTACGACGAAAAGCTTCTTATTCTTGAAAGATCAAGTTTGTCTCAGATACTAGTAATGTTTTCTTAGTATTACCGGTTTCGACAGATCTACGTTGTCATCATCGGATCTTGCAAAGTTATCTGCTTTTGACAACTCCTTGTTGTAGGTGACTATTACTGCCGTTCTGTTCCTGTAATCATGAGCGCTTAACAATGGAGCCAAGATATTATAGAACGAATATAAAACCAACATCACAATCCTTTGGACTCATAGCGTTCGAACTTGTTGAGTCATCCAGAAAATGAGACCCCCCCCTACACAGCAGAGAGTCGAGCTGTCTACAACCGACGCTGCACATTGTTACCTCTTGGGTCCCGAGATGGCGTCATACCGTAAGAAGTATTTCATGTTACTGCTTACGACTTACAAATAATTTCCAAGTGAACATCAGTCTATCCACACCCTACAGATCTTTTAACACCTTGCGTTCCACCTAGCCTTTCGAATCCGCTTGCTCTCCCCCACCCGCAACCTCTACCAACGTATAAAATATCCCTCCGCGCTATTTCATCTTGAATATCTCCGAATACTCTACGATACCCGCAACTCGACACGACTCGCCACATGGTTTCCCTCTTGGTTCCTGCTCCTGGTACTCTACCGCGGCATTATCACCACATTTTCCCAATACTACACCTCCGCACCCTCTCCCGACGGAATTTTAATCACCTTTCCTTACCTGACCATGAAAACATCCCTCTTAAATAGCCAGCCTACCACATCTAAATGACCCCATCCAATCCTCCACGGTCAGGAATCCCTTACTCTCAGCCCCCTCCACTCACATCCCAAGCCATCGTCTTTTATCACATCCCCTCTTCACTCTCCCGAACTCTTTCCCTATCCATCTGCCTGCACTGACACCCTCTTAGGCACTGCCCCAACAGATACATACCATTACACTCTCTTCCTGGCAGCCTAGTCTTACGCATCATTTCACACTGGCTTATTACTATTTTTTACTTATGCTCTTATCCCTCTGTCTTTTATTTTTCGTGGAATATTCTGTTGTCGTTTCACCTGTGTCTGTCTTTTAATTCCTCAACTACTCCGCCTTTCATATCTTAAGCTATGTACATGGATCTATGTCTTTTTATTGTGTCAGAGATTCATCTGTCAATCTGCCATGTCAAGATTTATACTCTAATTTTTTTGCTCTCATATGGCTGAAGAGCGGTGACTTGCGTCAAGTCACAGTTCAGGCGAAGTGAATGAAAATCAACGTACCAAACGCAGATATAAGCTGACACAGGGTTCCAAGTAACAATGAGAACACGGCAAGTACCATAACCCGATCTTCCAGAAACTTCACTCAGTGGTAAAGTATTCAAAATAAGCAGACACGTGTCTGGTCCTAATCCGTAGTTAATCGACCGTTCCTGAGAAAACGACGATGAAGGTTTTCGTCGTGATTTGTATGGCTCTTTGAGGGTGATTAAATCATCCGAAGTAGTGGCACAGTGACTACTGGTCAGCGTCGCAGCTTATCAGTTTTGCAAACTATGTTCCAAAACCCGATTATCGTTTTTATTTATTTTATTTTATTATTTATTTTTTCCGTTTATCTACCAATGTCTGTAAAAGGTTACTACATAAACGTTTCTTTTCAAGTTAGGGATTACAGTGACATTATATTAACTGTAAAATTACAACTGTTTTTCACAATAAATGTAATATATTTATAATATACTATATTTGTGTACTGTATTTTCAGGGGTTACAATCTTCTTAAATTCTCATATTCTTGTATTTCATTGTTATAACAGTACTTGTATTAATTATTATATTTTATTTTTATGTTTATTGTACAGGAAGAATTGATGCATTCCTCTGAATGACGCTGATCGTAGAAGCATTCGAAACACAGAATTTACGAACACTGCGACCATCGTCCTAAGACAGGTTCGGAACAGTGACATTACTTGGTATAAATCTCTCTCGGGAAAGAGACGTCGTTAATATTGCTGAAGATTTCACGCGTTAGCAATATTTTCATCGGAAACCACGCATAACCGATCACTTTCCCGAAAACTGGCGCTTGCGTTGGATTATGAATCGAGATAACCACACGAATTACAGCGAAAACAATTTCAAATGAATTTCTCATTCATTTATTTCTTTTCTTTTCTTTCATTCAGCAGACATGCAATTACTAGATTAATAAGGACAACCTTATTTCAATATAGAATGAAAAACATTCGTGTAGTAATCTGCTACGGACGCGGGTAGATAAGTGGAAAGCAAAAATGAAAGTAATATCGAATTTCTAACACATTGCGCCAAAATGTGAAGCCACAAGGCTAGCAATTATGCACTGCTTCAGCTTTATTATTTACTCATTAAAAGGCACATAAAGTACCTTGAAAACTTTGAGCGCCATTTTCTCTGTAATGCTTTAGTACGTACGTATAAGTTGACACACGCGTTCGCTTATTTTGGCACCTCTTCCACTGGGCAAAGTGTCTGGGAGAACGGGTGATACCGCTTACTGAGTTCTCCTCCCAAGTCAGCATCAGCGCATTACCCGGAATATGAACAGTACTTCAAGCTGCGTTCCGAGAGGCAGTCGCCTCGAAGGACGAGCAGATCGCCGATCAGCAACAGCTGATCGAGCTGCTGGTGGGGGCCGGCCGGAGTGGCCGAGCGGTTCTAGGCGCTACAGTCTGGAACCGCGCGACCGCTACGGTCGCAGGTTCGAATCCTGCCAGGGGCATGGATGTGTGTGTTGTCCTTAGGTCAGTCAGGTTTCAGTAGTTCAGTTAAGTCCCATAGTGCTTAGAGCCATTTGAACCATTTTTTGCTGATGGGGAGGGGGGGTGAACACACGCAAACACAGACACACGCTCCATACACACAAGCGCGTGCCGCTAACACGAAAGATATGCCCCCGCTCTCACCTCTGGTGGCTCAAGCGCCGACCTAACTGGAACCAGAGTCGACGAAAGGCACCAACAACTCCAAAGACGGATCGTGGGATAGGTCGGTCCGCAACGCAAACCGCTTCCAAACACACAAAGAAGTAAGTCCACAAACTCACGAGGGAACCGCCGAGTGCTGCTGCCAACTCCAACTACATCGCTAAATAGCAACACCAGCAACATAGGAACATTAGGAACAACCCTGCGACTGCAGCACACACAAACACACAAGCAGCTACGCAGATTCCGAACAAGTCCTCGGCTGGCTTCCCACCGGTCATTATACACAACCACGGAGACCACAGTCTCCTAAACAAATAATTTAATAAGAAACACAACCCCACAACATTATACTCAAAACTGACCGAAGATTACGCCGCACTGTACGTGGCGAACAAATCAGACTACACGAATCTGCTGGACTTTCTGAAAGAAAGAAAGGTTGAACATTTTACGTACAGGACAGTCCTGGAAAAGACACAGCAGTACGTGATCAATGGGATTGACTCACGAAACGCGGTCGAGACAGTACACGAGGAACTCACCGCCCTCGGTTGGGACTGCATTTGTATAAACCGAATGACAGAGTTCGGCACAGCGAGACCACCCCACAACTACATGCGGAGTTGGCCGACACGGCCAAGTCCCACGACGTGCTGAAGTTAAAATTATTTCTTCATGCAGTCGTCAATGTACAAATCTACAACAGTCCGCGTATCCCCCCCCCCCCCCCAACAAGGCCACAACTGCCAGCGCTCTGCGCACGCGGGTATCCGATGCGGTCTCGCTCCCCGCCCGGTTAATGCGTTGGTGGTCACATGACACAACAGTGCAAGCTCCCAACATAGCACCAGGCAAATGCGCCAATTGTGGTGCGGCCCATCAGGCGAACCACTGGGGGTGTACTGCGTACAAAGAAACTTGAAGGGACAAAATAGCGAAACTTATTAAAACTATTGCCGTAACAGTTCCGAAACCGCCCCCGCGCCCAGTAAGGAGTAGAATATCCTTTGCTGGAGTGGTCGCTGGCAGCCCCAGCAGCGCGGGACGGTCAGAGGAACCCCAGAGCTCAGCACACGCAGAAAAAAGACTCCCAGCAACAGACACACAACCAATTCACATATCACCACACCCGCGATGGATACACCTCGCAACACAAATAACAACATCATCCTATCCCCTGAGATCGTGGACTGCAGCCCACCACAGGCTACAGAAGACACACAAACACAGGGACAAGCATAGCGCCATAGAAGGAGAAGGGGAAACAACCGGAATAGGAGGAACACGGCCACACCACAACAAGCACTCAGACAACAGGACACAAATCCGCAACAAACACCGTTCGGGCATCAACGCACAGGCCGATACGTCCAACATTTCCTCAACATTCCGAAGAATAATGGAGACATTATTCCCGGGACTCACGACAACCGAAGTAGTCACGAAGATAATGGGGTGTGTTTCACAGCTCTTCACACAGTTCATGTTGGGCTCGCTCAACTGGACTAGCATCCAAACCACTATCACACCACTGATTACGCCAATACATGGATAATACACCGCACAACCCCGAAACGCAGACGCCAACACAAACTCACATATCCTGTTTAGGAATTCCAACGGGATCGCAAACAGAAGAGCCGAAGTGGTTGCGTTGATGGGGCGAAAGGGTAACCGAATCGCGCTAGTTAACGAAACACTGCTTTCGCCTCGCAAATAGCTAAGCATTCCAGGCTATAGCGTTTATCGTACCGAACGAGTGGATGGCAGGAGGAGAGGCGGCACAGCAATCATCGTACTCAAAGGCATAGAACACACGAAGATCGAGTCCCCTGACCTTGAGAGACTAGAGGCCGTGGCCGTGAGGCTCAAGTCCAACGGAGCCTACACCGCACTGGTAGCGCTGTACAATCCTCCTAGAAACATAGTAACACGCGATATCTGCACAGTTCTCAAAATAGCGCCACGGGTAATCACCGCTGGAGATCTAACTGCAAAACACCCCGACTGTAACTCACGGATACGTACCTCCAACAGCAAGAAACTACACGAAGACGCACTAGGCCGAAACTACATTATACTTGGGCCGGACGTCCCGACGTTCGTGCCTACACAGGCTCGACACAGGCCAGATGTGCTAGACATAGCCCTCATCAAGGGCATCACATGCATGGTTGAAAACGATCTGAACTCACACCACATGCCTATAATACTGCACTAGGAAGGAACTCTGCAGGACACAGAACCACGCAGGATACTGAACTACAAACAGTTGGACACTGTTCAAGGAAACGCTTGACAGTCGTATTCCGGACACCCTCAAAATAAACAACACGCCACAAATTGATGAGGCTGTGGAGGCTCTTACTACTGCCTTCCAAGACGCAATGACTGACGCCATTCCGCTTGACAGTCGTATTCCGGACACCCTCAAAATAAACAACACGCAACAAATCGATGAGGCTGTGGAGGCTCTTACTACTGCCTTCCAAGACGCAATGACTGACGCCATTCCATATGGCCCCAGGAAATCCTGGGCCATTTCTCAATGAGAAACCGCCTCGGGAGATACTGGCAGCGCACCAGGCGCCCGTTCTGTAAATTGCACGTCAGCAGACTCCTGGATATAATACTGGACAAAATACAAACATTTCGAAACGAACAATGGGAACAGAAACTAGCAGGGCCAGATACCATCCGTCCTGGCGTGTGGAAACTATCCAAACACTTCACCAGGGAGAAACATTACATTCCAACTCTACAAGGACCAGACGGCCCAGCTTACTCCGCGACGGAGAAGGCAGAGATTATGGCCGCAGCACTTTTGCAGCGTCTTTGATGCCGAATCGCGCTCCTTCAGATCCAGTATTCACACTTTAAACGGATCATGATGTTACACGACTTGTAGCCCAGTCCACGCCTGACGAAATTAGACGCGCTAGTAAAAATGAATTTACATGGGTTATCAAGCATAGCAACGCCAGGAAATCCTCTGGGCCTGAATGCATTCAAAACCGTGTCCTCCAGCAGTTCACGGATAGAGCCATAGAATACCTTCCACACATAACGAATACCATCCTAAAACACCAACACATTCCCTGAGTTTTCGAAGGCGGCTAAGGTCCTGATGTACAGGAAGCCATGGAAAGACCACTGCCCCCCACAAAAATACCGACCCATCAGTCTGCTGTGCTCGCTCATCAAGACTGTTGAGAATGTAATATTAAAGTGTATCACTAGGCACTGTATCGCCAATGACACCCTAAGACCGGAGCAATTCGGCTTTAGGAATCACCACTCAACAGCATAACAAATCCTTCGCGTAGTCCACAATGTAACACACGGCTACAACATGAACAAAGCGACAGGGGCCGTGTTACTGGACATCAGCTTTCGACCGTCTTTGGCACAACGGCCTTGTGCGCAAACTAAGCGGTTTCCCGGACGAACCCGTACGTCTCATACACTCATATCTCACGAACAGATGTTTCAACACTGACAGACGCCGAAGTGGCCGTGCGGTTAAAGGCGCTGCAGTCTGGAACCGCAAGACCGCTACGGCCGCAGGTTCGAATCCTGCCTCGGGCATGGATGTTTGTGATGTCCTTAGGCTAGTTAGGTTTAAGTAGTTCTAAATTCTAGGGGACTAATGACCTCAGCAGTTGAGTCCCATAGTGCTCAGAGCCATTTGAACCATTTTTTTCCACACTGACGTGCAGGGCAAACAAGCGACGCAACACGGTATCCAAGCTGGAGTACCCCAGGGGAGCACCCTAAGGCCCATCTTGTTTAACCTGTACATTAACGACTTCCCAGCAACACAAAACACGACGTTAGCCATGTACGCGGTTGACACAGCTATCCTTGCGCAAGATTGGAAACCGTCGGACATTAATTCACGAATACAGACGGCACTCAGAACTGCCGAGCCTTTGTTGGAACGATGGCGTATTAAAGTAAACGGGACAAGTGCGAAGCACTTCTGTTCACACGCAGACCGAAACTACTGTGCAAACATCAACACTGTAGACAGATAGCACTACATACACGCCCAATACGTTTCCGAGAGAAATTCAGATATCTTGGTGTCTGGCTGGACCGGAAACTTACCTGGGGGGACCACACCAAATACGTTACCAACAGAGCGCACGCGAGGCTCAAACAACTCTGTTTTTTTTTTGGTGGCTGTTTTACCAGCAGCCAGTATGTGACGCGCACAGATGACGAGTAGTCGATTTAGACAAGAAATGTGCTCGCTTTACGAACTTGTGGACTATTTTCAGGTATTAAAAGTGGATAAAGATAAATGTGGTAAGGGTTTTGTGTAAAGGATGTTTAGTAATGAAACAACATTTGACGTTCTAGGATTCTGAAGGATTCGTAGAATTTTAGCGAGAATAGAATCCAAAATTGATTCTACAAACAGACATTTTGCTATAACCCAGCTCTCTCCGTTCATCCATGAGATCGAGAGGGCAGTAGACAAGGGCGCCCAGGTAGATGCCGTGCTCCGCGACTTCATGAAGCGATTCTTACGGTCACACATTATTTTTTCTTCTCATTTATTGTTGTTCACCCACTCTCGCCCTATATGGGCGAGGCAGGGGCTGTCAGAAGTATAGTCAAGCCGTTCTTCAGCCATTTGACAAGAAAAGTGAATGAGATCAAAAACACATAACAGAAAGGAGGTATATTTACATAGATTAAAAAAATAAAACTGAAAATAAACTGGAGGTTTATATAGAAAATAGTTATGAATTCCTTTGCTTTTAGTTAAAAACACTAATAATAAAAGGTAAAAACGGAGCAAAATACAAGCATATTTAAAATCTTGATACAGAACGCTGATGTTGTAAAGAATCACTTTATTTGCACTAAAACTGGAAGGCTCTGCTCTTGGGTGGGTAGTCTGTTATTGCAACTGAAAAGGTTGATCTTCGAAGTGTGTAGAAGGATGGTGGTTGCGAGCTAACATCCCAAAGACGTTCGGGCTCACATGCGGTTTCTCTTCGTCAAAATGTCTTGGCTCAAAGTAGTCTAGGGGTTGAACTGCACGTGTCGCGTTATACGCCCTAAATTAGACCTTGTGACCCTATGGTTAAATTGTCTGGTTGATGGCAAGTTTGGAAATACAAAGTTAACGTAGCATACTACAACGGTAATAATAATATCGGCAACTAAATTATCGACCCATAAATGATGTATGCCACACAGTAGCGATTTGGTTAGAATAATATTTATTCAAAAAGGAAACTAATAGCCAAAGGTGTCGTATTTACAGTTACTGTTACACTCGAGCGCATATCCATTTGACATAGTTCGATCATTCACAATCTCATAGTGAAATACAAGTCTAATATTCCACCTCCTTCGCGAAAAGTTTGAGTTCACACTAGGCGAGTGACTGCTCATCGCTTAGAGACTAAGTCCCGCCATACCACACAACGCGAAAATTTCTAACGCTTTTTACTTCCTTGCTGCATAAAGACCGACCGTCAGCCTTCGTGTCTCCACCAGCACTGTCCTACTGGCTACAGCTTATTCTACATTATTTAAAATTTTAACGTATTTAAATAATCAGAGCTTGACCACTTTCACGTTCTAAATAAGGTAACAATAATATCCACTGTTAAATTCTTTTACATAAAACCAATACAATTTTCCTCTTAACTTTGAATGTCACAGCCAGTAGCCTTGCCCCAATGTGCTTTCTCATAAGTAAATAAAGAACAAAAGTAACTATTATGCACTAAACTATACAACACAAATTCTATTACCTAATGATTCAATAAGGTGTCATGCTGTCATCGATCACAGTGTTTTGTATAGAGGAAATAATGACCTGATGCTTAACTGAAAATACTAATAATTTAAGTTTACTGTATCTTTTAAACAAATGAATTTACAGAGTTGATATTTACAACATCTATCACTTTAATGATGCACTTTTATATGAAATGTGATGGTTAAGATAGACTTAAGCGTTCAGATTTTAGCATTCAGGACTTTGTTACAAAACGTGTGGATTTCACATACATAGTAAATCTTAGGCAATTATAGATATGATCAATATTCAAGTTTTATTGGGATCACCATGAAAATTTACGGAGGTTGGCAGATTTAAAATTACTGTGGCTTCACTCCCTGCATTACTACAGAATTAAATGGTTTTCACAAATGTTTCCCTTTATGGACGATCTTAGGTCCACCATATTTATCACTGCTACGTCACCATGGCCACAACGGCTTCTACTGGGTTTCCCTATGACGTAGGTTCTCGTCTGTCTCGCTCGCACACTACAGCGCTTAGACCTCAATAAGACAATAGACGTCTGTGAGTTTCCCCATCTCGTGGTGAATCTGCGCTGTCCTGGACGACAGGGTTCGTTTCAAAATTCCTGAAGGCTGACTCTTTCCGCCATATACCTAAATGAGAGCAAAATGCTCGTTAATTGACATGGTATAAGGATGGAGGACTGGTGCGTAGTGTCGAAGGGGTATAGTGGTTGTTGGTATACGAGAGGGGGTATCAGGGAGGCTAAAATTTGATCAGAAAATGGGTTAGGGAAATAAGGGTGGAAGAAGAAAAGTTGGGCAGTGTGGAAAATATGGAGAAGGGAGGGAGAGATAGCCCTGGTGAGGTGGAATTGGAAGGGCGGATTTAAGGTTGGTGCGAGGGGTGAACGGCGGGACGGAGTTCATGATCTGGGACTGATGCGACGGTTGAAGTCTGGATGGCGCCTATGTGTAGGGTTGGTGGGACGTGTTGGCAAGGGCGCGGCTGCGCACTATGTTTGGTAAGTAGAGAGGAAAGTATAGGATACTTGCAATTGAGTTTGCTGATGGTGTAGGTTGTTTGGAGGTGTTCAGTTTGAGTGAGGAGAGGTGGGAATTTTATAAACTGGTAAAGAATCATTGTGTCGGAAGGTAACCGGATGCGGAAGGCGAGACGGTGAGAATGGCGTTCGAATGAATCTAGGAGGACTTCAAGAACTTAGAGGGGGGGGGGGGGTCTCTGACATCAATGCAATACTTGTGTACCGAAGGATGGGTCGGATCAAGGTCTCGTAGGTGTGGTGGCCATTACTGAGTATCGGACTAGATTGGTGGTCGAAATCAGGTTTTCTTAGCAACTAGAGGTTGACACGTCGTTCTTAAAGAAACAAAATCAGCAGATCTAAACTTATTCCCGGAGGTAATACAAGCGAGTGTGATACTGCCGCCATTGTATGCAATGGTAAGACAGCAAAGATTTACTTTCTCTTTCTAATCGTTTCTCTGTTGGTTGTAAGCCTTATTGCGCTCGACAGCCGCTTGACGTCACTGTTCCAGTGCTATCACATCAGTTCGCCTAGCGTTCTCCGTTTACATTAATGTGCAATGTTCTGTAATCCGTTTTTTCTGGCCTGAATGTGTAACACGAACTGGAATGCATAGTCTGACTACAATAATGACAAAGTGTTTACCAGTGGCGTGAACAATTCAAAAGCGGCCGTTCATGCATGCAGGACAAGGAAAGAGTTGGAAGCCCTGTCACGACCACTGTTGATGGCAAGGCTGAGCAAATCCGCGACCTGTCTTCGAATAACCGATGAGTGACTGTTGTTGAAATGGTAGACCAAGTGCACATTAGTCAAGATTCAGCACATAACACCATCCATAACCTTCATAAAGTGTGTGCGTACTGGGTCCCAAAATAAACCTAAGAAGAGCACAAGCGTAGTTTTGTGAGAATCAATCAGTACGATGCGTTTACTCACGCAAAACGGCACAGTCATATGAGTATTTATGTCTTCCACTATGGCATTGAACTTTGTATTCAATTCTATGTACTGGTTATTCACGATTGCGATATTTTCCTGTTTAAAATTTCCAGATTATTGTTTGAATTTCTTTCCGACGCTTTCGGGTAGTTGTCTGAATTTGTTTTCAATTTGATCAAGTTTGTTGGCAATTTGCTTGAAACTCGCAGTAATTCACGCAATAAAAGCATCTAACTGGGAATCTGTCTGTGCTGTCGTGATGACCGGTTTGCAAACTTGCGATTGTATATCCATTTGCATTTTCTTCTCCAGATTACGACATTTCTGTATCAGACTCTGCCTTCTGTTCACTCGGCTGGACTGAACTGTCGCCATCGACTGGAGTCTGGTTTTGTTTTTCCTGATTTGCATCCATGCTTTCAGGCTACCCGATTTTTGTCATAATCTCACAATTAACGAGAGAAGTTAAAATTATTTCCATAAATCGAAATAATTACACGCTTATAAGAACAACAAAGAAATACATAAACACTGCAGAAAAATATTTACAATTACGAAAGTCAACCTGTATGCCTAGTTACAGAGACAGCAGAATGGCTAATTGTCCATCTTCGCGATAAACTGTGGAAGAGCCGCCATTTTGGTAACTTCTGATACGACAATGCTTTAGAAAGAAAGTCTTGTATATGAACAACAATGAAAATAGTTCCTCACAAATATTATATTTAACGGGCCACACACTAAATACGCGAATTATGAAAAAAATGGCCGAAATTCAGAGGCGGGCTAGAAATACTGGTGTCCTTACCTTTAATACAGCACGGCGTGTGAGGACTGGAATGGATTTCACACATGCGCCGGGTAACATTCAATTTCCATCTGCACGCAGTATCTACGGATTTGTAGATGAGTTCGTCTTCCCATAAATTGGATACATGAAAAACAAGAACGAACATATTTAGTTCATGTGTAATGAATTTTTCGCGTTTTACGTTGGGCGCTAAAATGACGCGTATGCTCACGCAAGATTACTAAAACATGGTTTAAAGTAGAAACTGAAATTAATCACTTGAAAGAAAACTGTGAAAATTAACTGGAGCAAACGGCCGTTGTTGATGATGGATGCATTTCTATTGGTGGCCAAAAGCTTTACGGGGCCGGTGTCGCTTAATGACGAACGAAATGGAACCGTAGCTTGGAGACTATGGCCAGATCTTTCAGGGTTTCGCGCTTGTATTTAAGTCTGGAAAACGATTGGGACGGTCGACGTTTAATCCCAGGGACGCTGTAGCAAGTTGCAAATAAATAAATGGCAGAATACTAATTGTATACGGCCATTGCGTCTCCATACCACGATTCGTTAAGCTTGTATTGGTCCTTGGCTGTAACAAAAGCATATTTCATCTATCCTGTATCTGTTAGGAGAAAGCCGGCCTAGGTGGCCGAGCGGTTCTAGGCACTACAGTCTGGAACCACGCGACCGCTACGGTCGCAGGTTCGAATCATGCCGCGGGCATGGATGTGTGTGAAGTCCTTAGGTTAGTTAGGTTTAAGTGGTTCTAAGTTCTAGGGAACTGATGACCTCAGAGGTTAAGTCCCATAGTACTCAGACCCATTTGAACCATTTGTTAGGAGAAATGTGAAAATTAGAACTCATTAGACTTCAGTACTCGTAGTCTACATTACTGACTGCCCCTTTATCTCTGAAATATTATTTATGAAAGTTGAATTACATTTCACAAAGTTAATGTACATAAATCACTCACACATGAAGTTATTTAGAGTAAAATTAATTTACATAAATTACTTAAACAGTAAAAAATAGACTAGTGAGCATTTCTGTGCTTTCCGTCGCTATTGCTACACTACATTTACAAAAAATTACAGGGGTCAGTCCATGTAATGCTTCAGGCAGCTACCATACCTTCATGTTAACGAAGGTGAAAAGTCTTTGAAACACATCATCACTGGAGATGAAACGTAAATCGACCACTTTTAATCAGAAATCAAATGGCACAATGGAAAACATTCTGGATCTCGAGAAAAAATAAGTTCAAGAATCAGTTACCTGCAGGAAATGTGGTGTAGTCAGTTTTTTAGGCTGCACGCGTGCCATTTCTGTAACGTAAAAGGGGTCAAAAATAAATAGTCCATGTTACAGTGTTGTTTTATGCAACGACCTGAAGTCTCCAATTCGATTGTTTTTTGGTATCGCAAGGGGCGTCCACATGTCACCGCCTACAGCTTTAAAAATTTTCAGAATATGCGCTTCGAGGTATTGGTGTGACCCGAATACTGCCCTGAACTCTCGTCGTCAGATTTCCACTTTTTCGGTCCACTTATGCGGTTTAAGAGGTCGTCGATTCACCTCCAGCGACAAGGTGTGTAAGTAGGCTTTTTAGGTTTTTATGTTGGTAACGCCACGTAGAGCTCTGTATGAAAATCACTAGCTGTGCTGTGTGCACTCTGTGGCTGGTTGGCATTGTTGGAATATTTGATATTGTAGTGTTAGGCAGTTGGATGTGAACAGCGCGTAGCGTTGCGCAGTTGGAGGTGAGCCGTCAGCAGTGGTGGATGTGGGAAGAGAGATGGTACAGTTTTGAGAGCGGATGATCTGGACGTGTGTCCATCAGTTTGTAAGACTGGATGTCATGAACTGATATATATACTATGATTTTTAACACTACTAAAGTAAATCCATTGTTTGTTCTCTATCAAAATCTTTCATTTGCTAAGTATGCCTATCAGTAGTTAGTGCCTTCCGTAGTTAGCATCTTTTATTTACCTGGCAGTATTGGCGCTCGCTGTATTGCAGTAGTTCGAGTAACGAAGATTTTTGTAAGTGAGTCATGAAAGGTACAGGTTATTGTTAGTCAGGGCCATTCTTTTGTAGGGATTATTGAAAGTCAAATAGCGTTGCGTTAAAATTATTGTGTGTCAGTTTAATGATAATCAGAATAAGTAAAGAGAGAAATGACTGAGTACGTTCAGTTTTGCTCATCTGTTTGAAAATGATATAACGTAAGGGGTTTTCCAGCACAGTAATTCATTAATTTTTCTAAGGGGATGTTTCAGGTGAAGGAAGTAGTTCATATGTGGAATTCCACCGAAAAATTTTATTTTTGAGGATATTTAAAAGCTTGTGCAACAATAGGCCAAGAATGTCGGAAAACAGGATGACTTCGTGGATTAATTATGTTATTTTTCATTCTGTAGAAAAATGTTTGGCAGTTACTTTTTGACTCACCTTCGTGTTAATGATCAAAAGTGGGTAACGCTGCATACCCTTGATGGTTGTCGCGGACGGCGCTGTTGTCAGGAGGAAAATTACAACTCCAGAAGACTCTAGTAAGTTACAGGCAGGGCTGCTGGGGATAGACATTGGCTACAATGAATGGTAGTTGAACCAGAACGTCAATAAGCTTTAAGTGGAGGAAAACAATGCACCACGCTGGTAATCGTGGCTTAGTTCGACATATCTGGAGACGCCCGGACAGCGGTGAGTATCAACCTGATGTCGCTCGGTATACGGTCCGAAAATTAGGAGGACTGGGCTGAATTGCCATTTCATTTCATAGCAGGACCGCTTTGATTGTCATCTGCGGCACCCTTACAGCAAAGCGTTATCTCGACGGCATTCTACGCCCTTCATAGCTAGCCATCCTGGGCTTACATTTCAGCAAGTTAATGCCCGTCCGCACACCATCCATAAAGGATTGACTTAAAATATCTGTTCGAAGGATTCTAGAACATTGCCCGTCAGTTTGGAGCACTTACCAGTTCATGTTCATGGAAGAGATAGAGAAGATCGGTACTGCGATTAAACGACAATCGTTCTTTTCATGCCGGGGCCCTGTGGCCGAGCGGTTCTAGGCACTTCAGACCGGATCCGCGCTGCTGCTTTGGTCGCAGGTTCGAATCCTGCCTCGGTATTGGATGCGTGTGATGTCCTTAGGTTAGTTAGGTTTAAGTAGTTCTAAGTCTAGGGGGACTGATGACAGATGTTAAATCCCATAGTGCGTAGAGCCATTTGAACCAATTTTTGTTCTTCCCATGCGCCTTCTGTGAATGGAAACGGGAAGCGGAGAATAACCGTAGGGTAGGGGGTCCTAATTTCGTCACCTTAGTACGTCAGGAGCTGTACAACTCCTGAAAGATTACGGAATTGACCACAAATTGTTATATAGGGTGAAGAAAATTTCGCTTACTCGGACTTGACAAAGCGATTTCTGAAATGCTAGCAATACAAAAACGTCTGTCACAAAGTTTCGTCTTGCGCATATTTCCGACAGTAAATGGACGTCAAAGACTGCCATTCTGGCAACACTGTAATCACAGGTACGGTATCTACGTCTGTCAGTATAAGTGCGTAGTGATGTGCAGTATGCGCAGTTGGCAGTGTTTCGGGATAGCATGCGGGAGCTCTAGCGTTCGATTCTAGATCAAGGCTAATTTACTTTTATTTTCTACATCTAGTCTGCGTGCTACGGTATGTGTCGCATTAGTCGTCATTACAGGTGGTCTTCTATAAAACATGTGCACTTCTTACAGGGTGACAATTATTGAACTCTATGAAATAAAATCGTCATAATTTCTGTACGGTTTGCGCTAGGACGGACAAACTGGCCGCGGTGCAAGATGAGAATTAGTGTACGCATTATGGTTTAGTTTAGGGACGAAGCCCACTTTCATTTGGATAGGTTCGTCAATAAGCGAAACTGGCGAATTTGGGGACAGAAAACCATATTTCGCGATCTAGAAGCCTCTTCACCCTCAACGGGTGACTGTGTGATGTGCAGTGTCCAGTCACGGAATAATCGGAGACGATACTTAAAGGCTTTGGAAGGTGGTTTCACCCCATTATCCAAAGTGATACTGATTTCGACAAGATGCGGTTCATGCAAGACGGAGCTCGACACGATCGAAGCAGGAGAGTGTTTGATGTCCTGAAGGAGCACTTTGGGGACCGCATTCTGGCATGGGCCTCGATTGGCCGCCATGTTCTCCGTATCTGAACACATGCGACTCCTTTTTGTGGGGCTATAATAAAGACAAAGTGTACAGCAGTAAACCAAAGTCATTTCAGAGCTTAAAACAGTCATTCCGGAGGTCGTCGACAGCATCGATGTACCGACATTTCAGCAGGTCATGTAAAATTTCGCTATTCGTCTGCGCCACATAATCGCCAATGATGAGAGGCATATCGAACGTGTGGTAACCTAAATCCGAATATCTGTTCTGACGTTTACATGTTGAATGAAGTGGGTGCACCCCGTAGCTTGTAACTAATTTACGTTTCTTTCGCAATGTTCAATAAATGTCACCCTGTACATACTATGAACACAGAAATGGAAGTACAATCGTTTTCATTGATAAGCTTTTAAGGAACCCTTTTGGACGTCGTGGACGCGAGTTGTTTCACACCACTGCATCTACTAGATTCCAGACTTTTTTTCTATTTAACCTCCCCAAATGGTCCCATCGATTAGTACCAACGGTGATTCTTGCCACGTCCAGGTCCACTAAAGTTCATTAGAAATGCACTATGTAAACGTCGGATACATGTGGCTTAAAGTAAAGATGTGTATTACAGTAATATTTGGTAGAATGACATTGGAAAATAAAAACAAACACGCCTCGATCCGGAATCGAACCCTCTACCTCCTGTATGCTAACCCAAAACGCTGTCCATTGCACCTCGACAGGACTAAGCCTGTGTACTGACAGGGGCAGTTACCGGACATATGATTACAGTGTTGCCAGACTGCCAATGTTTAACGTCCATCTACTGCGGGAAATATGTGCAGAACGAAATTTTTTGACGGATATTTTTGTGTTGCTAGTGTGTGAGGGATCGCGCTACGAAGTCAGAATGCGCGTTTTTCTTCACCCTGTATATATTCTCGAATTTATTCTCCACTTAAAGGCAAGTTACAATTAAACTCTTGTAACATACTACATACAGTATATGACATAAACGTTAACACTGATAAAACAGCTATAGAAAAAAACGGTCCGTAATTTCGTTCCCTCACAAAAATTCACTAAAGTACATTTAATTTAAATATATTTTTATTTTCTACCATTGTCAGGCTGTTTCACTACTATGAATCACTTGAATTTCATGAATGAACAATCTGTTCAAGTTTTTTTGAACCTTTGAAAGATGTGTACTCTATGAATTTGTATGTTCGTGTAGATTAACAGCATGTTTCGTGATAAAAAACTGAGCTTGCCTGGAACGAATCCATTTCCGTCCCTTTGTGTTTCCCCAGGTCATTATAAACTGCAAATACAATCAGCGTTTAATAAGAATTCCAAATTTGGTCCCAAGGACGAAAATTGCAACTGCATATAGGACAAAATTACGAACTTCCCCAGATTTGTAAATAATAGATTTCAGCTATCAGTCGTCCTTTTTAAATTGTACTGGCGGATCTAGATTTCAGCTAGAAACTAACCATTCTCAATGCAGTGTATGTTTTGATCAAGGCATGTAATGCCTGTTAGTCGGGCTTCATCCACAGTTCATTAGGTAATATTCAATGAACTGTGGATGAAGCCCGACCAACAGGCATTACATACATTGATCAATTTCTTCAAAAAAGGTAACATTAAAAGAATATATAACACATACATACATTGAGAATGGCTAGTTTCTATCTGAAATCTAGATCTGCCAATAAAATTTAAAAATGGCGACTGATATCTGAAATCTATTTTTTACAAGTCAATATAACAGTCGTTGAGTGCAACTGCCTTTTGAATGGAAGGTAACCTGATCCCCAGTGTTACAGCAACATAGGGCAAATACGTCACTATAACGATTACACAGCAGATACTACAACACACGACTGAAATACAACCCTTTATGTGAACACAAATCACTCCTCACACTAGGAACTGCAAGCTTGTTATTTGACTGCTACATCAACTCACTTCAGCATTAACAAAGGAATTCCTTCGCACACGCATGCTCCATGTGCTCCGCAAAATAAACTCAAGAATTCAATGGACAGAGGTCTCGCATGTACGCCCAGCTAAACATTTGTTTCCAGCTGTGAAACCAGAAAATTTCTACGGGGACGAAATAGGGAGCGGGAGCCATATTAGGGTCCCTTGCCTAACACCTAGAGCTGTAATCTGCAACCCGCATTATGGTGATAGTGGTACTAGATGCATCCTCCGCTACACACCGTAAGGTGGCTTACGGATTATAGATGTAGACGGCGATGGCAATCGTGGAAACTGTTAAAACAGGGGCAACTAGGTACAAAGGATGGCTGAAAGTTAAATGAAAAAGAATATAGAGCAGTAGTCAGGAAGGAAACCTCTTCCAACGCTACGCTCAACCGTAACCCGTGGAGAACACGGCGAACGCTCTGTTGTGAAGGAGGCAGTGTGGACCGTGACAAATTTAGCAGCCAGTGGACGGGATGTCGGCACGTTGTCGGATGTGGCGAGAACTCTGCCGAGGAACACATCTGCCCCGGCAGGCCGGCAGGGAAACCGCGGGAAGTGAGACACGCGAGCAACAGAACGGCGAGGTTGGATGGGGGGCTAGAGTAAAGGGGCGGGGGGGGGGGGGGGAGAGCCATCTGTGGCTGTCTGCACGCGTGAAAGCCTGCGTCGCCTCCCGCACCCCTTACTCCTGCAGCCATCAGTAATGCCCCGCATTAGAGAGGGACGGGAGACGCCGACCCCGCGCCTGTGCCCTCCACCTCGGCTGCGCAACATCCTGCCGCCTCCTCTGTGTCTGCCAGCCCGACCAGAAGGCACTTCAAGGTCTGTTCGCGCTGCCAATTCCTGCGGCTGATCCTATCGCTGAAGCCGACGGAATGGCGTCCCCGCATCTGGCAACGCCGTTTTCTGCACAAAGAACTAAAAATCGAACATTCAGTATCATTACACGGTTATAACAAACAGGATACGTAACAAAAAAAAAACAAAAGCCAGTAAACTGTCATAGGATTTGTTGAGACGCAAGTAGCCTATTGTGAATTGAGCCAGTGCATACAAAATCCCTTGGCCTCTTTACGAGCGCTTCGCAGGTTAAGTTTGGTGATAGGGCTGCCATATCTCTGATTCGAAGCCCCCTGAATGACGCTGCCCACGTCTGATTCCAAACCCACTCAACAAAGCAGGCTACCGTAGAGCATCAGAAAATGGTTCAAGTGGCTCTGAGCACTATGGGACTTAACTTCTGAGATCATCAGTCCCCTAGAACTACTTAAATCTAACTAACCTAAGGACATCACACACATCCATGCCCGAGGTAGGATTCGAACTTGCGACCGTAGCGGTCGCTCGGTTCCAGACTGTAGCGCCTAGAACCGCTCGGCCACTCCGGCGGCGTAGAGCATGAGAGTACTGTAATTTTCCTGAGAGGATTGGTCAGTCGTGGCCACGGCTTGGCCACAGTGGATACAGCGGTTCCCATCAGATCACCGAACTTAAGCGATGTCGGACATGCCCAACAATTGGATGGGTGACCATCCGGGCCGGCATATGCTATTGCCTTATTTCGGGGTGCACTCAGGCTTGTGATGCTAATTGAGGAGCTACTCGACCGGTAGTAGCTGCTCCGGTCAAACAAAACCATCATAACGACCGGGAGAGCGGTGTGCTGACCAAACGCCTCTCTTATCTGCATCCTCAGCAGAGGATGACGCGGCGGTCGGATGGTCCTGATAATCCACTTGTGGCCCGAGGACGGAGTGCTTTTTTCTTTTAGAGCTTGGTTAGTCGTAACCGCGTTACATGTATGTCAGGTGTGTTGCATACCTATTGGGTGTTACCTCCTTTCGATTGCTTCGTTTGCATATGCGATCAGTGTCTTAATACGAGGGCTATTCCGAAAGTAAGGTCCGATAGGTCGCGAAATGGAAACCACGGTAAAAATCAAAAATGTTTTATTTGCAACAGTTAGATACACCTTGCAGCTACTTATCTCCATAGTCGCCGACCCGACTTAGACGTGTATCGTAGCGTTGTACCAACTTTCCCATACCCTCGCTATAGAAGGCAGCCGCCAGTGCTCTCCGCCAATTCTCTACGCTGGCCTACGGCTCGTTGTCTTGTGCCGAAATGTTGTCTTCATAACCAGCGGTTCAAGTGACCAGAGCTGAAACTCAGAGGGAGACAATTACGGGCTGTATTGTGGGTAATCTCACATTTCCATTTGAAAACGATGTAGGAGCATCTTCATTGCCCCTGCAGAATGCGGCTGAGAATTGTCTTGAAGACGAAACAGCACGACAGTTATGTAATGTTAGCTGCATAGCTTCAGGGGAAATTTCTCACCAGGCCCCCGTACTTGGCGGCAGACACTATTTTCTAGACATCTTTACGCACTCACTGCGAGCTCAGAAATGAGAAGAGCGACGTGATGCTAACTGGGGTTATACTAGAGACACTACCCAACACATCTGTGCAAAGCTTTATCGGATTTTCATAGTCGTTTCCATTTCGTGACCGATCGGACCTTACTTTCGGAATAGCCCTCGTATATTCCCCTAGAAACCGGTAACAGTGCACTCTCCTAAGCTGCATGAGAATATATAAAGGGCCGCGTAAACTATGGAACATTTTTGTTCTGCATAACTATCCTCCCGTCTGTTACTTAAAAATAAACATTATTTACAGTGAAACTGAAATTGTTAATGTTTAATTAAGGTCTTATTCAAAAATTGTTGATTTGTAATGTGGAATAGAAGGATTTTGTAGTAAGGCAAACGAAACAAAGTAGATTCCTCATACATTGCTAGAAAACAAAATTTCTTCAAAATAGG
Source organism: Schistocerca nitens (assembly GCF_023898315.1). Classification (NCBI taxonomy): domain Eukaryota; kingdom Metazoa; phylum Arthropoda; class Insecta; order Orthoptera; family Acrididae; genus Schistocerca; species Schistocerca nitens. The sequence goes on along the minus strand of NC_064622.1, from coordinate 120,494,771 downwards.
TAACATTAAAAGATAATATAACACATACACACATCAAACATCGCCTCACCACCTACTCGAACTTATGTAAAACATTTTTCTGTTATTCATAAAATGCTTTAGCACTTAGCAACAATAATAGGAAACACTTTCCGTTGCTCACGATGAAGAAATTTCTGTTGAATTCAAAATAACGTTGGTTATTGCACAGTCTCTTATGTTTGTGCATATAAACCCTAACTGCATTGTAGGTTACTGCTTTAGTTACATAAAAGCGTAGAAGTTAGGCGATCATCGAATTTCCATTACTTACAAAATGCTGTTTGTATTTTGTATGTCAACCGCTGTGACCGAGCGGTTCTAGGCGCTTCAGTCCTGGATCGCGCGGCTGCTACAGTAGCAGGTTCGAATCCTGCATCGGGCATGGATGTGTGTGATGTCCTTAGGTTAGTTAGGTTTAAGTAGTTTTAGGTTTTAGTGGACTGATTACCACAGATATTAAGTCCCATAGTGCTCAGAGCCGTTTGAACCATTTTTTGAATTTCGTAAGTTTGTGAAATATGCAATATACACTGAACGAAGTGCAAGTCTTATAATGTGCCTGGAAAAAAAAACAAAAAAAACAAAAAAACAAAGGGGAAAGGAAGTCGTCGGCTCCCAGTTTCTCCCTCACATATTCGTTTAACTTTCCGTCGATACCAGTGCTATCAATACTGTCGGTAATCTTACCATTTACTACGTCATTTATGTGCTGTACCAAAACTACTGAACTGTAGTTTTGGCAGAGTGGAACTCCACAGCTGAGTAAAATTTCTGATTGGTATCCCGAGGCATGCCGTCGTTACTTAGCTCTGAAGTAAATGTGTTAACACCCACATGAATGCAGTCAGCATCCATATCTCTGTGACTAGTGTGTCTGGCTGCTCATGCGGCGGACCTGGGTTCGATTCCCAATACTGCCAGAGATTTTTCCTTCGTGTGAGGCCAATTATTGAACTCCTTAGATGAGTAGCGAAGGCGTTAATGTCAAGAAAGGCGAAAATAGCCCGAGAGCGGTATACTGACCCCACACCCATGCATACTGTATCTAATGATACCATTGACAGAGGATAACACGGCTGTCGGTGAGTCACGACTGGCCCCATCAGAACCACAACGCGTTACTGCTGCTTATGGAAGCAGATGATGTAACAGTTTTGGAAGTGAGTGAAGGTGAGCCATAGTTAGCTGTGTATAAACTACATCAGTTAGGGAAAAGAGACTATATTTTCGCATATCAATACAGAAAACTGCCGGCCGTGGTATCCGAGCGGTTCTAGGCACTTCAGTCTGGAACCGCGCGACCTCTACGGTCGCAGGTTCGAATCCTGCATCGGGCATGGATGTGTGTGATGTCCTTAGGTTAGTTAGGTTTAAGTAGTTCTACGTTCTAGGGGACTGACGACCTCAGCTGTTAAGTTCCATAGTGCTCAGAGCCATCTGAACCATTTGAATACAGAAAACTCAAATTATGCTTGATCGTGAGAACCACCCCTCCCTTCCTCCCATCCTCGCTTGAACACGATTCCAGCTTTAATATTTTAGGATGTGAGAAAAGAAATCAAATGTAGTCTGGGAGTGGCAAGAAAAGCGTTTTTGAACTAGACATATTTGTTATTATCGAATAGAGATTTAAATATCAGGAAATCTTTTCTAAAAGTGTTTTTATGGATAGTAGCGACGTAGGAGAGTGTAACATGGACGATAAACAGTTTAGGCAAGAAGAGAACAAAAGCTTTTTAAATGTGCTGCTGCACAAGAATGCTAAATGCTAGATCTGTAGATCACGTAACTAATGAGGAGAAAGTGAACAGTACTGGGGAGAAAACGATTTGTGGCACAAATGACTAGAAGAATGGATCGGTTGATAGGAAACGTTCTGCGACGTCGAGGGATCACCAGTATGGTACTGGAGGGAAGTGCGGGCGACAAAAATTGTAGAGCGAGATAAAGAGATGAATACGGAAAGCAGATGCAGTAGTAGTAGTAGATGTAGATTTGCACAGGACAGATTAGCGTGGAGAGCTGCATCAAACTAGTGATCTGAGTAAAGTCCACAATAACGACATAAATAAAGATATGGAAAATAAGATAAACAAATATCAGTCAAATGCAGACTGATAAACAAAACCTTCCAAAATAAAGTAAGGATGGAAATGAAATTAAAATTTTATTAAGCTATGTCTGAACCACTATTTCTTTATGGAAGTGAGCCATGGTTCGTTAAATACGTGGTGAAAATTAAATAGAAACAGCAGCTGTGAAATTTCTCGGGAAACTGAGAGGTGTTACCACGGAAGTTCAGATAATAAATGAGGATTCTAATAATCAACTAGACATTTGTAATATTAATGAATAATATGAAGAAAATAAAACATTAAAGGGACATCATCTAGAATTAATGAGTGTAGACAGAATCAAATGTCCGGCCGTGATTCACCATCCAAGAGGAAAAAAGAATGTAGTAAGACCCAGAACGAGGCGCAGTGAAAAATGAAGACAGAACAGGCAAAAGTCCTTGAAATGCACAAGAAGGAAGGATGTTTACAACAACCGATATGCACAACAGATACAAGCACGGAAAACAAACGATGAGGTGGCAATGGGGGAAGTGCTCATACTAAAAACAACGAATGGCTAGGATGTAGTCTTTTCCGTTTACTGTTCAAATTGTATATCGAAAAAGCAATGAAGGAAATGGAAGGTTGAAGAGTAGGATCAAATTTCAGAACATAAGTATATCAGTGGGAAAATTCGTCGACAATATAACTATCCTCTGTCAAAGTGAGGAAGAGTTATAAGACCTGTTGAATGTAATACGCAGCGTAACGTTCACAGAATGTGGACTGAGAGTGAAGCAAAGCAAATAGGAGTAGCGGAAATGAGATTAGCGATAGTCAAAAGTGGGGCCAAACAGTCTACGAAGTGGAGGAATTGCTGCACGATCGGAGCAATGTAACGCACGACGGACGAATCAGAGTAGAAGTAAGCAGCAGACTAACAGAGGAAAAAACAGCAAGCCTCACCAAAAGGCGTATATTAGTAACAGACATAATTAATAAAGAAATAACTTTCTCTGAATGTATGGGCCATAGTACCAACGGCGTTCAGCAAGTACTGAGACCTTTTTTTATGATAGCTAGTTGTTTTCATCCAGGACTCCAATACACCACTTTATTCCTCACTCTTTTCGTTACAACGTTTTCAAAGTAATCTGCGTTCAATGCGACGACCTTTACCGGAAGGGCCAGTATGCCCACATGGTACCACTTTAATGGTGGACGTCGGAGCCGACTTCTTGCTGCCTCAGCAACCTCGCCATCATCTACGTAGTGTTTTCCACGGAGTGCATCTTTCATTGGGCCAAAGACATGGATGGCGGAAGGTGCGAGATTCGGGCCGCAGGGTAGATGAAGAAGAACAGCCCAGTGGACCTGAGTGAGCTGCTCTCGCCGGCCGCGGTGGCCGAGTGGTTCTAGGCGCTTCATTCCGGAACCGCGCGACTGTTACGGTCTCAGGTTAGAATCCTGCCTCGGGCATGGATGTGTGTGATGTCCTTAGGTTAGTTAGGTTTAAGTAGTTCTAAGTTCTAGGGGACTGATGCCCTTAGAAGTTAAGTCCCATAGTGTTCAGAGCCATTTGAACCATTTTGAGCTCCTCTCGGGTTCGCAGACTTGTGTGAGACGTTGAGTTGTCATGCCGAAGGGGAGGACAGTTTACATTTTTTTGGCGACGAATGGGCTGAAGCCGTTCATTCAATTTCCTGAGGATAGCACAGTACACTTCACAGATGGCTGTGCGCAGTGAGGAAGGATATAAAACAGAATAACCTGCTCAGAATCCCTAAAGTCCGTGATGTTCAGAAGAGTTGCCCACCCCTTCGTACTCCTACCGATTTATGGACAGCCCTGCAGAATTCATGGTGTCAATTCCTTCCAACAGTACTTCAGACACTATTCGAGTGGTTAACAGCATTGCTGGTTCTAAGGACATTTAAAAACAATTTTTTTGTGAGTGGACAAGTGGTGGTTTATGGTTCTTGCTATATTCTCCGCAAGACTCTTCGATGGTGATTGTGCACCTGCACAGTCGCAACAAATGGTTGCTAGCCGTCTCTACAAGGACTACAGTGGGTCTGCATCTTTAATGGCCCACCAATACCATTATCTCTACAAGGACTATAGTGGGTCTGCATCTTTGATGGCCCAGCAATACTGTAATCTCGACCAGGACTACAGTGGGTCTGCTCTGTGACGACCTACCTACCAATATTCTTCAAAACTTCGACTGACTCCGCAGTGGGTTTGCTCTGTTGTGGCCCATTACCTGCCTGCATGTCAAGAGTCAGCACTGTCTTTCCGTTGGAAGGACAACACTACTTCTTCAAGACTGCATGGAAATCCACTACTTCCGTGTGCATTTTCTTTTACTGCTCAGACTTTGGGAAAAACACTGCAATTTTACTGTGATGAATGATCAGGACTGTCTTTATGGACTGTGAGAAAATTTTAGGTTTGGCCAACATTGTATCAATAAGTGTGTGAATTTGATATCTTTGTTATTGTAATTATGAAAAATTTTATCAAATCATTATTGGCCACTGCCCAAAACAATTTGTAAAATTTTTTGTGGGGACTATGGGGGCTATGTAAGTAGGCTGTTTATGTTTCCTTATTGGCAACGCTACGTAGCGCTCTATATGAAAATCACTGGCTGTGCTGTGTGCAGTCTGTGGCTAGTTTGAATTGTTGTCTGCCATTGTAGCGTTGGGCAGCTGGATGTTAACAGCGCGTAGCGTTGCGCAGTTGGAGGTGAGCCGCCAGCAGTGGTGGATGTGGGAAGAGAAATGGCGGAGTTTTGAAATTTCTAAGGCTGGATATCAAGAACTGCTATGTATATTATGATTTTTCAACGCTATTAAGGTAAATACATTGTTTGTTCTCTATTAAAATCTTTCATTTGCTAACTATGTCTATCAGCAGTTAGTGCCTTCCGTAGTTTGAATCTTTTATTTAGCTGGCAGTAGTGGCGCTCGCTGTATTGCAGTAGTTCGAGTAACGAAGATTTTTGTGAGGTAGGTGATTTGTGGAAAGTATAGGTTAATGTTAGTCAGGGCCATTCTTTTGTAGGGATTTTTGAAAGTCAGATTGCGTTGCGCTAAAAATACTGTGTGTCAGATTAAGGACAGTCATGTATAATTGTTCAAAAGGGGACGTTTCAATGTATCTTAGTTAATATTTTGAATTTGTGTTTATTTGTTTTATCTACATATTGTACGTTACCACAATAAATAGAACCAATCTAGCAAAACGAGTGACATATTTGAACCCAGGGCCATAAAGTTACCCTAAATTCGCTGTCAATTAATTGGCAACAAAGTCACTGTTACCCAATGTTATTAATACAATAATTTTAAAGTAATTTCAAAGAAGTTCCTACTCTTCGCACTTCGTGAACCACAGTCTTCGTCTTTGATTCACTGAAAAATGAGAATACATATGTTTATGTTACAGCTAAGTAAGACAGTAGATGAATAATTTCAGTTCATACCAGATAATAACTAAATAATTAAAGTTGAATCGAATGTACACTGTTTCATATGATTATCAGGTCGCGAGGTTTCAGTAAGGTAAATTCTAATAACAACAGTGTAATATTCCTTACGTTCGTCTCCTGTTCATGCTCTACTTCCATCACGGACTACTCTGAGTCTTGCGAATCGAAGTGGCATTCTCGCAAACTGTATCGCAGCTGACTCAGAGCTTCGAGCAGTGGAGCGACAGCTACTAGAGTTCTGCATTTTCATGCAGAATAACATCGGGTGACAGCGACTGAAGCATAGTGGTCGGAACCAGGAGATCCTTCGACCTTGTCTAACACTCAGGTTTTTTATTTTTGTCTAGCCACTGTTGTATCTGGTTATACAACCAGAGAATGTGCTCGGAAGTTAGTACCCTTAGTTGGAGACAGAGAAGAGATATTGGTTGTTGCTCCGAATGGCGATTTGATGTAGCTTCCGCATCTAGGATGGTTCAGAGGATTTCCACCTACACCACCATACAACTTGATGAGGAATCGCCCACGCTCCACTACAGCGTTCTTGTCCACTTTCGGGTCTTTCAGTAATTGTATGTCCTATTCCATGTGAGAGTTTCTCTTCAGTTTAGTTATGCATTTCACTTTGCTCTGTTAGTAAAGGGCAGAAAGAGTGTCACAGCCACTTACTACAAGCCAAAACAAGACATTCTATCAATCGGAGTGACCAATTTGCTGAAGACAGTAAAGCTACTGTGAGATTTTTCTCTATCACCGTTTTCATCTATAATACATTACTTTGTTGATTAAAGACAGCTATAATTGACGAGAAGGACGATTTCCTCGACAACTACGACGGTTGCAGCATCTTTCAGAGCTTGCTTGGAAGTAATGCCTGCATGGCCAGTTGGTCTGTTAACACTGATATTAGGGGGCCATTGTTCTTCGAATTAGAGAGAAATTTTTCCTGAGCGACATGTGTTACCATCGTTTCTCTGAAGACTATTTCCACAGGGTTGCGTTTGTTGGACCTTCTCGCTCGCTCGTCTCCTTGGCGCTTGAACCTCAACCTGTCAGGGTAGCCACCAAGCACTAAAACATATCTTGAGTTGTACTTCGCAAGAAATAAAGAAACGCAGCTGTCACAGATATCTGGAAGTGACTGCCCAATGTGACGAACAACTCGATGCAACAGACGTCTCCCGTCAGTGACATCTCACGTCTTAGCCCTCCACAACGATAAGCATCAACTACTCCAGTAACATCATGACACTCCTGGAGGATGGAACATGACCAAGGATGCCAACAAAGTACGATAAGAACGCGGGTGTGAAGGTCCTGAGATGGTCCACATAAATTCAACACCCGCAGCACGGCATAGGTTGGTCTGAAAAAAAAAAAAGAAATAATCATAACTCTCACCAATTCTGTGGGAGATTTAATCCTCTTCATTTTAATAAATGGTCAACAATGCAGAAGATTCCATCGTTTTCGAAAACAAAAAAAATCACAAGGAAGCCCATTTTCATGTTTTTTCTCATTTCGACCCACTTCCGGGCCGAAATTTTTATGGGATTTCAAGAATTTAGATTCAGAATTCTCAGAAAGGATAGAAAGTTTGTCAAAAAAACTTATACAGAACTTTCCGTTCTTTGGTCTTTCTGACGAACACTTTACTGGACTGCCGATGGATGAAGAAAACTGATTTTCAAAGCGAGCCAAGAAGAAAAATTCTACAATCGGAGTCTCTGGCAAGTCATGAGTAATTGGGAAACGTGTCGCACTGAAGGGTGGATATATAGAGAAGAAAAAAATCGTCACCAAATTCCATGAATAGTTCGATTTTTTCGAGATTGTAACCTCCTCCTCACTTATCGACCTTAATGACAGTGAAAAATTAAACCGCGTGTACCTAATGGAAATTTGGGAAAAGCAATCGTCACCGAAGTTAATCTGTCGGTAAAGATGGAGCAAAGGGTTACATCTAAATGAAAGGAAAAATGCAAATGAAACTGGTGGAAATTAATTTTGAAAAGGGGTAAAGTTAATAAAGAAAGTAAATGTGCGGCCGTTACGTCAACAATTAACTAGCGGTAATTAGATATTTGAGATTTGCGGGAAATCACGGTCGCCAGTCCTAAGGACAATTACTATAGCAACTGAAAAAGAAAGGTTACTACACATATAATTAGACTAGAAGCGTGGCAACTGAAGGTTGACACGTGTAGTGTGAAAACTGAAAGTTTGTCAGAAGTAATAAATTTCGCTACACTCTGACTTAATTTAGCAAAAGAATTAATAAAACCAGATAATTGAAAGTTAATTTAGTGACTGAAATTAATAGTGAACTTTGTTTCTGAAGCATATCGAAATTCAGTAAAATACAGTTAGTCTTGGGCTACCTCAACAATCATTTCAAAAGATACTTTAATACAATAGTAAAATTTGGTACGTACCAAGCTGAGCTGCAGTCACAGGTAAGCTAAAATATGCTAAGAAAACTCGCACTCTTAATTTGTGCTCGTGTAATCTAAAGATTGTAGCCAGCTATGTATACCTTAACTGAACTTTGAAATTAAAGCAGTGAAATCGAATGATGCTGGCGATTGAATTTCAACGACACTCGGGTTCATTTCGGAAAAGGAAGGGACCCTGCTTGGCAATGCAACTGGGACAATGGGCAACAAAGGTTCATGCTAAGTTGCTGTAATTTTGTGATGCAACAATTTTAAAAGCTGAGGTCTGCCATACAGTTCTGAAACTTTACGTGCTTTTAGTCTTCCTTGATGGTTGATTGAAGGTTTGAAGTCGTCGATCGAGGAAGTGGCGGCAGTCACTCATTGTCGGCCGTCGCTGTTGCAGAAGCTGGATGCTGGCGCGCCTTCTTCTCGACACGGTCACCAGGCGAAACGGGCTCTTGATGCGTGCCAGCTAATGCTTCCCGTCCGCGACACCGTGCTAGAATCTATTATAGCCAGTCGAGCGCAATTACATGCTGCCCAACCGCGAACGCGCGGCAACTCGCGGGAGCGTCACACAACACACCTGCTCCACTGCACTACTCGAGCCAGACTCTCTCTCTGCTCTGCCCGCGCTCCACGTGGCAGAGTTAACACTACCAAAGATCCTAAACACTTTCGTTCTTCACACGACCTATCGATGTATTCGTTCGATAGCATAGTTTTCCCTAGGCAAGACCCAGCGTAAAATACAAATAATATTTACAAAACAAACCAATTATACATAAATGCACAAATATATATATATATATATATATATATATATATATATATATATATATATATATATATACATGTTGTTGTTGTTGTGGTCTTCAGTCCTGAGACTGGTTTGATGCAGCTCTCCATGCTACTCTATCCTGTGCAAGCTTCTTCATCTCCCAGTACCTACTGCTACCTACATCCTTCTGAATCTGCTTAGTGTATTCATCTCTTGGTCTCCCTCTACGATTTTTACCCTCCACGCTGCCCTCCAATGCTAAATTTGTGATCCCTTGATGCCTCAAAACATGTCCTACCAACCGATCCCTTCTTCTAGTCAAGTTGTGCCACAAACTTCTCTTCTCCCCAATCCTATTCAATACCTCCTCATTAGTTACGTGATCTACCTACCTTATCTTCAGCATACTTCTGTAGCACCACATTTCGAAAGCTTCTATTCTCTTCTTGTCCAAACTGGTTATCGTCCATGTTTCACTTCCACACATTGCTACACTCCATACAAATACTTTCAGAAACGACTTCCTGACACTTAAATCTATACTCGATGTTAACAAATTTCTCTTCTTCAGAAACGATTTCCTTGCCATTGCCAGTCTACATTTTATATCCTCTCTACTTCGACCATCATCAGTTATTTTACTCCCTAAATAGCAAAACTCCTTTACTACTTTAAGTGTCTCATTTCCTAATCTAATCCCCTCAGCATCACCCGATTTAATTTAACTACATTCCATTATCCTCGTTTTGCTTTTGTTGATGTTCATCTTATATCCTCCTTTCAAGACACTGTCCATTCCGTTAAACTGCTCTTCCAAGTCCTTTGCTGTCTCTGACAGAATTACAATGTCATCGGCGAACCTCAAAGTTTTTACTTCTTCTCCATGAATTTTAATACCTACTCCGAATTTTTCTTTTGTTTCCTTTACTGCTTGCTCAATATACAGATTGAATAACATCGGGGAGAGGCTACAACCCTGTCTCACTCCTTTCCCAACCACTGCTTCCCTTTCATGCCCCTCGACTCCTATAACTGCCATCTGGTTTCTGTACAAATTGTAAATAGCCTTTCGCTCCCTGTATTTTACCCCTGCCACCTTCAGAATTTGAAAGAGAGTATTCCAGTTAACGTTGTCAAAAGCTTTCTCTAAGTCTACAAATGCTAGAAACGTAGGTTTGCCTTTTCTTAATCTTTCTTCTAAGATAAGTCGTAAGGTTAGTATTGCCTCACGTATTCCAACATTTCTACGGAATCCAAACTGATCTTCCCCGAGGTCCGCTTCTACCAGTTTTTCCATTCGTCTGTAAAGAATTGGCGTTAGTATTTTGCAGCTGTGACTTATTAAACTGATAGTTCGGTAATTTTCACATCTGTCAACACCTGCTTTCTTTGGTATTGGAATTATTATATTCTTCTTGAAGTCTGTGGGTATTTCGCCTGTCTCATACATCTAGCTCACCAGATGGTAGAGTTTTGTCATGACTGGCTCTCCCAAGGCCATCAGTTGTTCTAATGGAATGTTGTCTACAAATAGTAAACCAATTACAAAATATAAAGACACAGAAATGTCATATCTTGAGGTAACAAAACAAGGAAGAAAGTGTAGTACAGTAGATGGAAATAGGAGGATATGCATTTGCGGCGTTACATGTGCCCCACATTGTCTGAGGATGTTCGTGTAACCTAAACAGATTCAGAAAATGTCCAAAAAAAAATCTGCGGAAATGCATATGCTCAAGACATCAACCAAATTTAGCATTCGCCTTATTAAACATAAATCAATTTGTAGACCATAGTAATTGAGTAGAGACACGCGTAATCTTATTCCACTCTATCATCTTGCACAAAATAAAACAGGTTGACAACATATCGAAATTCATAGAAAACATAGAAAATGGTTTAGCTATTCCAAAATCATTAAAATTCGTAACACTATCAAGAAATGGAATACTACTTACAGAATTAATCAGAGTACATGGTCATAAAAACAGGTAGATCAAAATATGCAAATTAATATTTAATCACATAGAATACACATTTTATATAACCTTTTCATAATTAATATTCTCGTCATGAGAGTCCACTTAAAGCTGAGCAAGAAAATAATATTCAGTAGATCGAAAAAAACATAAATATTGACGGCAGAATTCTTTCACATCAGCTGTCCGGGAAGAAAAACAACTCCGCCTTCCGTACTCACAAGTACAAAGAATGCCGACAGCGGCACAAGAGCCGACAGCGGCTCCGCCTCGCCACTATTGTTGCGCCCGCCTGTGCGGCACGCTTGTTCTCACTCGCCTGTGTAACGGCATTTCCAGAACGTCCGTTTCACTGAATTCTTTCGGAAAATCTCACTCCCGAGTAATCTCAAGGAGTCCATTAATAGTATCACAGTGGATAACTCAACACTGTCCATCATCACACGCATGTACTAGCCTGAAACTTAAAACGGCGTCTAAGTACATCGGCAATGACTAGTAAAACACACATTCATGGAATCTTACAGCTAGTTACAAAATCATATTTACATTCCTTAATCTACTGTGACTCAGCAGAAAACTCAAACTAGCAGCTTGGATTTTTCGATTGATTAATAATCACTCTCTCTTAAATCATTTAGTAAAATTTAATTACTTGTTAATTACAACTTCTTTAATGTACTCTTGGTCAGGCAAAAGCATGGCAATCTAGCAAACCTTAAATCTTACACTCTATATTTACATACTGTACAAATTACCCATTTTGTGGTATTAACCATTCCTAGGTTGGTACAATTTCAAGTCTACAATGTTCCGTATACCTAATAGTTTTCCAGAGCTTGGATACTCTAAGCAATAAGCATTTGTGTGAGGTATACCAATGACTTTATATGGTCCATTATAAACAAACTTAAATTTAGAGATTTCATTGTCTATCTCGCTCGATTTCTCATGAGCTTTTACAAGTACTAAGTCTCCGATTGCAAACTTAGCAAAACGCGCTTTAGCGTCATGACGACGATGCGAGCATCGGCTTTTAGCTTCATTATTTCTCGCAAACGATCTTTTTTCACACCAATACTAATGTCAATCCGTGGAGGGAATTTGATTATCTCTTCCACTAGTCCCAGTTTGTCTGAAAACACACTCTTATTCTTCATTATCACTTCATACAGGCCTCATCTTTGTTCGTGTGTTACACGTTTGACACACCGTCTACAATACTTTCCAAGTCACTTTCTACACTATTGTCAGTGCTGAGATTCCTCACGTTACAGTAGTTCAAATTCATACCTACGTCAAAGGCATCCAGCCAGTTAACAATGCCCATAGGCTGGTTTTGCCTATGCACGCCGTCTCCTGCCTCGTCAAAACTAACTACTATTGTTTTATCTTGTGACGTAAATGTCAAAGTTTTGCTTTCGCAATTAATCACTGCACGGTACTTTAATAGCCAATCTAACCCGATAATTACTTCCGTAGTTAAGTCTGGCACGACGACAAACTCTTGTTCAAATCGTGCCCCACATATCTCTAAGTTGACAAAAATCTGTTTTGTGACCGGTTTACTGGCCTTCCTAGTAGCACCGATAATTTTCACCCCTGTTACTGGCATAACTACGATACCAGGTCTGTCTTTCAGTAACTCAAATATTTTCCCAGATACAGCACTCAATTCTGCACCGGTGTCAATCAACACGTTTAGTTGTAGGCCGTGCATATTAACAGACACTACTATCTGTCTACACTTGTTCTCGTCTGTTTTTTTATTTTCCCACAGTAAATCCTCGTCTATATCCAGGTCACTCCAGAAAAAACCATCTGGCTTTGATCCTAAATCCGGCTTATCTGGCGACTTTTTCAGCCTCTGTTCACATACAGTTTTAATTTCAACACGTTTGTCCTGAGGCTTAGTCTGTAGCTTCGCCTCCAATACCGAAACCTTTTCCTGTAACTCGTCATCTGGTGAGTGTTGCTTTGCTATCGATTCACGAATTGTCACCTTCGTTGATTCCTCTTTGGCCAAATTGATCTCATCCGCCAATCTACCTGGAGGAATGTGCCCAGCAGTATCTGCAATTACTTCCTCTGGATCTGCGCAACCCACATTGCTACCGTCTGACCGTATAACGTCAGCTCTAACCTCATACACGCTGTCATCTACGTGCTTTTCTACCAATCGTGTCCGGCTATCACTAAAATTCTCGTAATCTTTCTCCTCAATACTTTCGCAATGTTTAAACTGGAGTTTTGCGTCGGATGGGTCGGCCACTTCTAACACTACAACTTTCGGTAAAGTCTGCCGGTCACTGCCAGAACTTTCCGTTACTACTTCAACATCCAACTCCTGTGGGACGAAACACGACGAATCTTGGTCGTGCTCCCCATTAACATCAACTATTTCTGGTAAAGTCTACCGGTTAGGGCCAGAACTTTCTATCACTTCACAAACACTACCTTCCTACGGGACGAGACGCGGAAAATCCTGCCCGCGCTCCCCATAAACACTTCTCCCGTTCAGGCCCCTATAATCCCTTAGTTCGTCGTATAAGCGACCGAACTGCCTTAACCAGACCTCATCCCTCTCTGCATCCCCTCGCTCAATGACGGACGTGTTATCCGACATCTGATCTTCTCTCAACAATTGCGAATCATTCTTAAACTCAATCTCCAGTTCTGCTATGGGTGTTACAGCTGCCACTTTATAATATATTTCCGGAACACTACTTACATTGTTCTCACTGACAGTGAATGTATTTTCTACTGCCGTGTCTACAGCTGATCTACTACTTGTGGGCGCACTCCTTTCTCCTAACACTGGCACACTCTCCCGCCGTTGATTATTCCATACGGAATTTTCAAAACGACGACACCTCGGTTTTCTACTGTTATTGGGCCGCCAAAATTTCTCCATGCCCGGTCGGCCCCTCACCGGCGCGGCTAATGGTTTCCCTGTCTCGTCCCAGCAGATACGCTCCCCGGATACTGCTTATGCGGCTGGTCAAACCCTCTGGCGTTATTACTATTCTGCGAAGCCCGTATCACGCTAGTATGATACTGATTTCCGTCATTCATGTTATTATTTGCATTGTACCGATTGTCATCACGGTCCGAACCACTGTTGTTATTGCTGCCGAGGTTGCGGTATGCATTATTCCCATGGTTATCGTTGTTGTTGTTGTTGTGGTACCCGTTGTTGTTACCACGGCCTCTACCACTATCGCGATTATTGCGCCAATTGTCCTCGTCCTCAACTCTTTCCAGGAAATCATTGAATGTCCTGTAATTGCTTCCTATATAGCGTTTTGTATCATCTGGAAGCTTCCTGTAGAGTTCCCAGACTATTTCGGATTCCGTGCGGCGATCACGCAAATATTCCAACTTGCGGATCCAACCCTCACAAAACTCCATCGAGCAGCGCGAATTCGCATCGAAAGGCCTCCATACGACAAATTCGCGCCAGACTCTTTGTTGTTTTTGCTCTGACCTGTATTCAGCTAGAAACAAATTTTTAAATTCGTCGAAAGTCAGGTTCGTAATGTCGAGGTTTAAGCCCCAACGCTTGCCATCACCAGCCAACACATCAATAACCGCATTAATTTTTCTCTCATTAGTCCATGATCTGGGTAAAACTCTTTCACAATTTTTAATGAAATCCGTCGGGTGTATACCGCCTTTTTTCAAGGGGTCGAACCGCTCATCTTTCGTCAACAATTCCGAACAATGTGCACAGATCGGCACATACCTCTGTTTTTCGTCAAGTTTCTTTTCTAATTCCGAAACTCTCGTAATTACTTGGCAAGTGGTTGTCGCAAACGTTTCTACTTCCCTTTTTTTCTCTTCGCAGGTATTAGCCTGCTTCGTCACTTTAGCATCAACCTCAGACACTAAAGTCTTTAAAGTTTCTACCTTCTGTTGATCCTCTTTTTCCACTAATTGAATATATTCCGTCAGCTTATTCTCGATGATCGGAGCAACTGCTTCTCCTACAAATTTCTCGATTCTGCTAATTTCGGAATTAAAACGAGTATTTATGCTCTCAATTTCCGCCTGAACGCTTACCATTTCCTGTTTAAGATTACCGACTTCGGTATTAATTACAACAATATCTTCTTTCATTTTATCAACTTTAGTGTTAACAACTCCAACATTGTTGTTAACAATAGTAATAGCTTTGTTCTGATTGTCTAGCTTCCGTTAAATTTTTTCAGCCTGAGCTTCTTGCTTGGCACCCTGACATTTAATTTCTGCCGATTGACTCTTGATTTCATTAATCAAAACATTCAATAAATCAGTTAAGTTCCCGGAAACTACCGGTTTTACTTCCGTAGCGGCTTCCTCTTCAATTGTCCCCCCGTATTCGTCATCAAGGGGTTCAGATTTGATTTTCACTTCCTATTCCGAAACATTTTCTAAAGTTTGGAATTCCATTTCTGCTCTTTGTTGCGTTTCGGCGGTCGCGTCTTTCATGCTAGCCGCCTGCCCCCGAACAATGCGTACCGCGGTGCGCGTTTCCCACTGTTCGACCGATTGTTCCGTATCCAAGTCTACCAAATTTTGGTAATTGTTGCCTTCACTCATTTTAATAATTTTCAATATAAATGACAAATCTCAAATCTAATTAGGATTCCTCCCACTACTTAATCTCGCTGACGTAACTATCTGTTCGTAACCAATACTTTGTTATGAGATTTGCACCATACAAAATTCGTGTCCAGAACAACCTCAAATCTGAAGATTGTCGTGTCACCAGGTCGCCACGTGTAACCTCCCCCTCACTCATCGACCTTAATGCCAGTGAAAAATTAAACCGCGTGTACCTAATGGAAATTTGGGAAAAGCAATCGTCACCGAAGTTAATCTGTCGGGAAAATGCAAATGAAACTGGTGGAAATTAATTTTGAAAAGGGGTAAAGTTAATAAAGAAAGTAAATGTGCGGCCGTTACGTCAACAATTAACTAGCGGTAATTAGATATTTGAGATTTGGGGGGAATCACGGTCGCCAGTCCTAAGGACAATTACTATAGTAACTGAAAAAGAAAGGTTATTACACATAAAATTAGCACTAGAAGCGTGGCAACTGAAGGTTGACACGTGTAGTGTGAAAACTGAAAGTTTGTCAGAAGTAATAAATTTCGCTACACTCTGACTTAATTTAGCAAAAGAATTAATAAAACCAGATAATTGAAAGTTAATTTAGTGACTGATATTAATAGTGAACTTTGTTTCTGAAGCATATCGAAATTCAGTAAAATACAGTTAGTCTTGGGCTGCCTCAACAATCATTTCAAAAGCTACTTTAATACAATAGTAAAATTTGGTACGTACCAAGCTGAGCTGCAGTCACAGGTAAGCTAAAATATGCTAAGAAAACTCGCACTCTTAATTTGTGCTCGTGTAATCTAAAGATTGTAGCCAGCTATGTATACCTTAACTGAACTTTGAAATTAAAGCAGTGAAATCGAATGATGCTGGCGATTGAATTTCAACGACACTCGGGTTCATTTCGGAAAAGGAAGGGACCCTGCTTGGCAATGCAACTGGGACAATGGGCAACAAAGGTTCATGCTAAGTTGCTGTAATTTTGTGATGCAACAATTTTAAAAGCTGAGGTCTGCCATACAGTTCTGAAACTTTACGTGCTTTTAGTCTTCCTTGGTGGTTGATTGAAGGTTTGAAGTCGTCGATCGAGGAAGTGGCGGCAGTCACTCATTGTCGGCCGTCGCTGTTGCAGAAGCTGGATGCTGGCGCGCCTTCTTCTCGACACGGTCACCAGGCGAAACGGGCTCTTGATGCGTGCCAGCTAATGCTTCCCGTCCGCGACACCGTGCTAGAATCTATTATAGCCAGTCGAGCGCAATTACATGCTGCCCAACCGCGAACGCGCGGCAACTTGCGGGAGCGTCACACAACACACCTGCTCCACTGCACTACTCCAGCCAGACTTTCTCTCTCTGCTCTGCCCGCGCTCCACGCGGCAGAGTTAACACTACCAAAGATCCTAAACACTTTCGTTCCTCACACGACCTATCGATGTATTCGTTCGATAGCACAGTTTTCCCTAGGCAAGACCCAGCTTAAAATACAAATAATGTATACAAAACAAACCAATTATACATCGACATAAATGCACAATATATATATATATATATATATATATATATATATATATATATATATATATATATATATACAAATAGTAAAACAATTACAATATATAAAGACACAGAAATGTCATATCTTGAGGTAACAAAACAAGGAAAAAATGTGTAGTACAATAGATGGAAATAGGAGGATATGCATTTCCGGCGTTAATTAAAACCATATGATAATCCCTTACACTGTTGGAACACGACATTGTCTTGTTTCCATTAGAATCAGGGCTGCGTCTCTATATTAGTTTTTAAAATCCATTATGTCCATAAACAAAATTAATACTGCTGAGTATTGCAAGCAAGTTTATTCGTCTTCACATTCCATCGGTCATTAAACTAAATTCCTTGCTATTTTGATACAGATATTTCTCAAAGTTTTGCCCGAAAATGACGATCATTAATGAAAGTTCTAGAAGATCAATAGACCGAATGAACAGATGGACCTGAACAGGGTGTAGGACAATATGTTGTACCTCTTCCAACATTCATCCTGTGAGCACGAAATCACAGTTGAAGTGTTTGCAACGCAACGTCAGCTCAGAGAGCCATAAAGCAAGAGGAGAGCTCGCGCTGCAGACAGATGGAACACCTCATCCGACGTGACAGCCTCCCCTGAGGACCATCCCGGGCCGTTCCATCCCCGCTGGCGGTGCCCAGCGCCTGGCGAATGCCGCTGCGCAGCGCTCCCTGCAGAACACTTCACAAGACCCCAGCTAGCGCGCTCTAGCTCTGCAGCACGTTGTAAAGACGGTAACCACTCTGAATTGTTTTAGAAGGTGCTGGTTAATATCATGTGTAGTACGACCACGGGCGAACGTGATATTAAACACTGAGATGTCAAAAGCCAAGGGATATGACCTATTATCGCCTTGGGCGTCCTTTTAGCCAATATAGTGCTACAACTCGACGTGGCATGGGCTCAGCAAATCCTTGGCAGTTCCATGCAGAAATATTTATCCATGCTGCCTCTATAGCCGTCCTTAACTGAGAAAGTGTTACCGGTGCACGATTTTGTCCACGAACTTATCTCCCATGAATGTTTGATGGGATTCATGTTGATCGATCTGGGTGGCTAAATCATTCTCTGGAACTGGCCAAAATGTCCTTCACACCAATCGTGAACACCTGCGGCCCGGTGACATGGCGCATTATCATCCATAAAATCTCCATCGTAGTTTGGGCACATGAAGTCCATGAATGGCTGCAGGTAGCCGAACATAACCGTTTCTAGTCTCTTACCGGTTCACTTGGAGCAGAGGACCCACCCCATTCCATGTAAATACAGCCCACACCAACATAGACACATCACCAACTTGCACAGTTCCTTGTTGACAACTTGGGTCAACGCCTTCGTAGGGTCTACGCCGCACACGAACCCTACCAACAGCTTTTTTTCTTTCTTTCTTTTCCTTGTTTTAAATCATCAGTCTTCTGACTAGTTTGATGCGGCACGTCACGTATTCTTCCCCTGTGCAAACCTCTCCATCTCAGAGCAGCACTTGCAACCTACGTCCTCAATTGTTTGCTGGATGTATTCCAATCTCTGTCCACCTTCTATAGCTCCCTCTTGTACCATGGAAATCATTCCCTGTTGTCTTTCAGATGTCCAATCATCATGTCCCTTCTACTTGTCAGTGTTTTCCACTTAGTTCTTTCCTCTCCAATTCGTCGTAGAACCTCGTCATTTCCTACTTTATCAGTCCACCTAATTTTCAACAATTGTCTGTAACACCATATTTGAAATGCTTCCATTCCAGTTTTCCAACAGCCGATGTTTCACTATCATACTACGCTGTGCTCCAAGCGTACATTCTCAGAAATTTCTTCCTCACATTAAGATCTTTCTTTGATACTATTAGACTTCTCTCGGCCAGGAACTCCCTTTTTGCCAGTGCTAGTCTGCTTTTGATGTCCCCCTTGCTCCATCCGTCATTGGTTATTTTGCTGCCTAGGTAGCAGTATTCCTTAACTTCGTCTACTTCGTGACCATCAATCCTGATGTTAAGTTTTCCACTGTTCTCATTTCTGCTACTTCTCATTACTTTCGTCATTCTTCGATTCTTTCTCAACCCATATTCTGTACTCATTAAAATGTTCATTCCATTCAGCACATATTATAAGTCTTCTTCACTTTCACTCAGGATAGCAATCCTATCATTGATATACTTTCACATTGAATTTTAATTCCACTCCACAACCATTCTTTTATTTCCATCATTGCTTTTTCTATGTACCCTTTTTAATCCGAGCACTTTGCTCTTGGTCGTCCACAGCTCCCTATAGCTTACCCCTATTTTTCTTAGAATTTCGAGCATATTCCACAATTCTTATTGTCGAGTGATTTTTCCATGTCGACAGATTCTACGAATGAGTCTTTATTTTTCTTTGATCTTGCTTGCAGTACCAACCGCAACATGAGAATTGTGCCTTTACCTTTCCTCAAGGTCATCTAAAATATACTCAGTTTTCTTTTATTTTCTTCTATATCTTATTCTTGTAAGCAACCTGGAGGCATGAGCTGTTAAACTGATAGTGAGATAACTCTAGCACTTTTCAGTTGTTGCAGTTTTCTGAATTGTGCGAATATTTTTCTCAAAGTCAGATGGTATGTCGCCGGCCTCATACATTCTAGACACCAACGTCAATAGTCGATTGGTTGCTACTTCCCTCAATGATTTCAGATATTCTGGTGGAATGTTATCTATCCCTGCTGCCTTATTTGACCTTTAGTCCTCCAAAGCCCTCTTAAATTGTGGTTATAATATTGGACTCCTATCTCTTCTAACCTCACCCCATGAACCATGGACCTTGACGTTGGTGGGGAGGCGTGCGTGCCTCAGCGATACAGATGGCCGTACCATAGGTGCAACCACAACGGAGGGGTATCTGTTGAGAGGCCAGACAAACATGTGCTTCCTGAAGAGGGGCAGCAGCCTTTTCAGTAGTTGCAGGGGCAACAGTCTGGATGATTGACTGATCTGGCCTTGTAACATTAACCAAAACGGCCTTGCTGTGCTGGCACTGCGAACGGCTGAAAGCAAGGGGAAACTACAGCCGTAATTTTTCCCGAGGACATGCAGCTTTACTGTATAATTAAATGATGATGGCGTCCTCTTGGGTAAAATATTCCGGAGGTAAAATAGTCCCCCATTCGGATCTCCGGGCGGGGACTACACAAGAGGACGTCGTTATCAGGAGAAAGAAAACTGGCATTCTACGGATCGGAGCGTGGAATGTCAGATCCCTTAATCGGGCAGGTAGGTTAGAAAATTTAAAAAGGGAAATGGATAGCTTAAAGTTAGATATAGTGGGAATTAGTGAAGTTCGGTGGCAGGAGGAACAAGACTTTTGGTCAGGTGATTACAGGGTTATAAATACGAAATCAAATAGGGGTAATGCAGGAGTAGGTTTAATAATGAATAAAAAAATAGGAGTGCGGGTTAGCTACTACAAACAGCATAGTGAACGCATTATTGTGGCCAAGATAGACACAAAGCCCATGCCTACTACAGTAGTACAAGTTTATATGCCAACTAGCTCTGCAGATGATGATGAAATTGATGAAACGTATGACGAGATAAAAGAAATTATTCAGGTAGTGAAGGGAGACGAAAATTTAAGAGTCATGGGTGACTGGAATTCGTCAGTAGGAAAAGGGAGAGAAGGAAACATAGTAGGTGAATATGGATTGGGGGGAAGAAATGAAAGAGGAAGCCGCCTTGTAGAATTTTGCACAGAGCATAACTTAATCATAGCTAACACTTGGTTCAAGAATCATAAAAGAAGGTTGTATACCTGGAAGAATCCTGGAGATACTAATAGGTATCAGATAGATTATATAATGGTAAGACAGAGATTTAGGAACCAGGTTTTAAATTGTAAGACATTTCCAGGGGCAGATGTGGATTCTGACCACAATCTATTGGTTATGAACTGCAGATTGAAACTGAAGAAACTGCAAAAAGGTGGGAATTTAAGGAGATGGGACCTGGATAAACTGAAAGAACCAGAGGTTGTAGAGAGTTTCTGGGAGAGCATAAGGGAACAATTGACAGGAATGGGGGAAAGAAATACAGTAGAAGAAGAATGGGTAGCTCCGAGGGATGAAGTAGTGAAGGCAGCAGAGGATCAAGTAGGTAAAAAGACGAGGGCTAATAGAAATCCTTGGGTAACGGAAGAAATATTGAATTTAATTAATGAAAGGAGAAAATATAAAAATGCAGTAAATGAAGCAGGCAAAAGGGAATACAAACGTCTCAAAAATGAGATCGACAGAAAGTGCAAAATGGCTAAGCAGGGATGGCTAGAGGACAAATGTATGGATGTAGAGGCTTGTCTCACTAGGGGTAAGATAGATACTGCCTACAGAAAAATTAAAGAGACCTTTGGAGAGAAGAGAACCACTTGTATGAATATCAAGAGCTCAGATGGCAACCCAGTTCTAAGCAAAGAAGGGAAGGCCGAAAGGTGGAAGGAGTATATAGAGGGTTTATACAAGGGCGATGTACTTGAGGACAATATTATGGAAATGGAAGAGGATGTAGATGAAGATGAAATGGGAGATAAGATACTGCGTGAAGAGTTTGACAGAGCACTGAAAGACCTGAGTCGAAACAAGGCCCCGGGAGTAGACAACATTCCATTAGAACTACTGATGGCCTTGGGAGAGCCAGTCCAGACAAAACTCTACCATCTGGTGAGCAAGATGTATGAGACAGGCGAAATACCCACAGACTTCAAGAAGAATATAATAATTCCAAAACCAAAGAAAGCAGGTGTTGACAGATGTGAAAATTACCGAACTATCAGTTTAATAAGTCACAGCTACAAAATACTAACGCCAATTCTTTACAGACGAATGGAAAAACTGGTAGAAGCGGACCTCGGGGAAGATCAGTTTGGATTCCGTAGAAATGTTGGAATACGTGAGGCAATACTAACCTTACGACTTATCTTAGAAGAAAGATTAAGAAAAGGCAAACCTACGTTTCTAGCATTTGTAGACTTGGAGAAAGCTTTTGACAACGTTAACTGGAATACTCTCTTTCAAATTCTGAAGGTGGCAGGGGTAAAATACAGGGAGTGAAAGGCCATTTACAATTTGTACAGAAACCAGATGACAGTTATAGGAGTCGAGGGGCATGAAAGGGAAGCAGTGGTTGGGAAAGGAGTGAGACAGGGTTGTAGCCTCTCCCCGATGTTATTCAATCTGTATATTGAGCAAGCAGTAAAGGAAACAAAAGAAAAATTCGGAGTAGGTATTAAAATTCATGGAGAAGAAGTAAAAACTTTGAGGTTCGCCGATGACATTGTAATTCTGTCAGAGACAGCAAAGGACTTGGAAGAGCAGTTGAACGGAATGGACAGTGTCTTGAAAGGAGGATATAAGATGAACATCAACAAAAGCAAAACGAGGATAATGGAATGTAGTTAAATTAAATCGGGTGATGCTGAGGGGATTAGATTAGGAAATGAGACACTTAAAGTAGTAAAGGAGTTTTGCTATTTAGGGAGTAAAATAACTGATGATGGTCGAAGTAGAGAGGATATAAAATGTAGACTGGCAATGGCAAGGAAATCGTTTCTGAAGAAGAGAAATTTGTTAACATCGAGTATAGATTTAAGTGTCAGGAAGTTGTTTCTGAAAGTATTTGTATGGAGTGTAGCCATGTATGGAAGTGAAACATGGACGATAACCAGTTTGGACAAGAAGAGAATAGAAGCTTTCGAAATGTGGTGCTACAGAAGAATGCTGAAGATAAGGTGGGTAGATCACGTAACTAATGAGGAGGTACTGAATAAGATTGGGGAGAAGAGAAGTTTGTGGCACAACTTGACTAGAAGAAGGGATCGGTTGGTAGGACATGTTTTGAGGCATCAAGGGATCACAAATTTAGCATTGGAGGGCAGCGTGGAGGGTAAAAATCGTAGAGGGAGACCAAGAGATCAATACACTAAGCAGATTCAGAAGGATGTAGGTTGCAGTAGGTACTGGGAGATGAAGAAGCTTGCACAGGATAGAGTAGCATGGAGAGCTGCATCAAACCAGTCTCAGGACTGAAGACCACAACAACAACAACAACAACATCTCTTCTAAATCGACTCTTGTTTCGTCTTCACATCAGCAAATCTTTCTCATCATACAGGACTTCAGTGTACTCTTTCCAATTATCGTATCTCTCCTCTGCATTTAACAGTGGAATTCCTGTTGCTCTCTTAATGTTGCAACCGATGTTTTTAGTTTCACCGAAGGTTAGTTAGATTCTCCCATATGGTGAGTCAGTTCTTCTGACAATCATTCCTTTTTCGATTTCTTCACATTTTTTGTGCAGCCCTTTCGTCTTAGCTTCCCTGCACTTCCTATTAATTTCATACCTCAACGACTTGTATTTCCGTATACCTTAATTTCTCTGAACATTTTGGTACTACCTTCTTTCCTCTTTTTTCCTCTTTTACCCATGGTTTCTTCACAGTTATATTCATTGTACCTATGTTATCCTTTCCAACTTCTGTGACTGCCTTTTTTAAAGATGTCCAATCCTCTTCAACTGTACTGCCTACTGATCTATTCCTTACTGCTGTATCAATAGCCTTAGAGAGATTCAAGTGTATCTCGTCATTCCTTAGTACATTTATATGCCTCTTCTTTGCATGTTGATACTTCCTGGCTAATCTCTTAAACTTGAGTCTATATCTCTTCCTCAGTAACCCTTACAATCCAGTATCTGATTTCGGTATCTCTGTTTGACCATGATGTAATCTAACTGAAATCTCTCTGTACCACCTGACCTTTTACAAGTATCCCTCCTCCTCCTGTGGTTCCTGAACAGAGTATTCGTTATTACTAGCTGAAATTTATTACAGAACTCAATTAGTCTTTCTCATCTCTCATTCCTAGTCCCAAGTCAATATTGGTTCAAATGGGTCTGAGAACTATGGGACTTAACATCTGAGGGCATCAGTCCCCTAGAACTTAGAACTACTTAAACCTAACTAACCTAAGGACATCACACACATCCATGCCCGAGGCAGGATTCGAACCTGCGACCGTAGCGGTCTTGCGGTTCCAGACTGTAGCGCCTAGAACCCCTCGGCCACTCCGGCCGGCAAAGTTAATATTCTCCTGTAACTTTTTCTTCCACTCCTTCCCCTGCAAATGCATTCCAGTCCTCCATGACTATTAGATTTTCTTCTTCCTTTATGTTCTGTATTATCGTTTCAGTATGCTCATATATTTTCTCAATCTCTTCATCTTCAGCCTGTGACGTCGACGTGTAAACCTGAACTCTCGTTGTCGGTGTTAGTTTGCTGTCGATTCTGATAAGAACATTCCTATCACTCATCCGTTACAGTAACACACTCTCTGCCCTATCTTCCTATTCTTAACGAATCCTACGCCCGTTTATACCATTTTCTGCTGCTGTTGATATTACCCTATACTCATGTGACTAAAAATCCTTGTCTTTTTTCCATTTCACTTCGATCCTTTTTGTATCCTACCTGGGAGGCGGCGCGTGGGTAAGGAACAGGAACAGGCGAAGGTACTAATCTCTCCGTAGTGCAAATACGGTTTAAGCACCTTTACCAGTGGATAAACATATGCAAACATTATACATAACTTGCAAGGTGGTGCGAAGTTGAAGCGAAGTGTCCTGGCTGGCTGCACCTGATGAAATGGGCAGAAGCAGTTGCGGAGCTCGTAGACATCGACAGTACCGGCTAGAGGGTGCTGTCGTCGGTGACTCTCGTAGTGCCAACTTAGCAGAGCGGGCCTGCGTTTTGGCATCGCAGCTATCAATACCACAACTCTAATATATCTTTATTGAGCCTTAGCATTTCCCTTTTCAGAGTTTTTAGCTTCCTTACCACGTTCAAGCTTTTGACATACCAAGTCCCGACTCGTAGAACCTTATCCTTTCGTTGGTTATGCAATGTTTTCCCATGCTCACCTCCACTTTGGCAGTCTCCTCCCGGAGATCCGCGTGGGGGAATATTCCGGTATCTTTACCAACAGAAATCTGGACCCATCTGAACAGGCCACGGGTTTCCAGTCGTCTAGGGTGCAACAGATACGGTCAGGAGCTCAAGAGAGGCGCTGCAGGCGATGTCGTACTGTTAGCAAAGGCACTCGTGTTGCTCATCTGCTGCCATATCCCATTAACGCCAGATTTCGCCTCACTCTCAAGTCGTGTACATTCATCGCATGACCTACATTGATTTCTGAGGTTATTACACGCAGTGTTGCTCGTCCATTAGCACTGACAACTCTACGCAAACGCCGCTGTTGTCGGTTGTTAGGTGAAGGCAGTCGGCCACGGAGTTGCCCTTGGTCAGAGGTAATGCCTGAAACGTGGCATTCCAGGCACACACTTGACACTGCGGATCTCGGAATATTGAATTCCCTAACGAGTTCCGAAACGGAAAGTCCCATACGTGTACCTTCAACTATCATTTCGCGTACAAAGTCTGTTAATTTTCTTCGTATGGCCATAATCACGTCGAAACCTTTTCCACATGAATGACCTGGCTACAAATGACAGCTCCGCCAATGCACTGCCGCTTTATACCTTTTGAACGCGATACTACTGCTATCTGCGTGTGTGCATATTGCTATTCATGATTTGTGACACTTGAGTGCATGAAATGGACAAACACTGATGCAGTCCAGAAAGGCAAGCAAACGGCGTGGTGCAGAAAGCGAGTTCGAATAATGACTTTTTACTAACAGATAACAGATTTTCACATTCATTTGGCTTTGATGTATGTTGATCGTTCAGTATATTAATGCTGATGCTGTATGTACTATAATGAACCTCCTAATGCCAATACCTAATAGCTGCTGCTCATTTTCTCACTATTTACATTCACTCATACAGTACCTATTTCTTATGTGGGATCTAATGAGCCAAATTGAGTTGCAACATCCATCTAGCGCTTTACGCCTAACATGTTTTGGTCAAATGTGTGACCAGAGCAAAAACAAAACGCCCCAGATTTGACACAATGCATTTTGCCCGAATTTTCACAGCCAAACGAAAAGTGGAGTATGGACAAATGATTGATTTTCCCAATAAAACGTTACATTTGTACTGAAACTAGGCAGTCTTTCTTTCAGGTTAAAAATGTATTAAATACCGAATTACAGCAAATACAGCATAAACTCAAACTTCTTTTTGATGTATGTACTCTTAATAATAGTGGAGTACCGATCGATATTTTAATATACACTACTGGCCATTAAAATTGCTACACCAACAAGAAATGCTGATGATAAACGGGTATTCATTGGACAAATATATTCTACTAGAACTGACATGTCATAAATTTTTACGCAATTCGGGTGCATAGATCCTGAGAAATCAGTACCCAGAAAAACCACTTCTGGCCGTAATAACGGCCTTGATACGCCTGGGCATTGAGTCAAACAAAGCTTGCATGGCGTGTACAGGTACAGCTGCCCATGCAGAGTAGTGACTTGCGTATTGTGACTAGCCAGTTGCCACCATTGACCAGTCGTTTTCAGTTAGTGAGAGATCTGGAGAATGTGCTGGCAAGGGCAGCAGTCGAACATTTTCTGTATCCAGAAAGGACCGTACAGGACCTGCAACATGCGGTCGTGCATTATCCTGCTGAAATGTAGTGTTTCGCAGGGATCGAATGAAGGGTAGAGCCACGGGTCGTAACACATTTGAAATGTAATGTCCACTGTTCAAAGTACCGTCAATGCGAACAAGAGGTGACCGAGACGTGTATCCAATGGCACCTCATACCATCACGCCAGGTGATACGCCAGTATGGCGATGACAAATGCACGCTTCCAATGTGCTTTCACCGCGATGTCGCCAAACACGGATGCGACCATCATGATGCTGTAAACAAAACCTGGATTCATCCGAAAAATGACGTTTTGCCATTCGTGCACCCAGGTTAGTTGTCGAGTACATAATCGCAGGCGCTCGTGTCGGCGATGCAGCGTCAAGGGTAACCGCAGCCATGGTCTCCGAGCTGATAGTCCATGCTGCTGCAAACTTCGTCGAACTGTTCGTGCAAATGGTTGTTGTCTTGCAAAGGTCCTCATCTGTTGACTGAATGATCGAGACATGGCTGCACGATCCGTTACAGCCATGCAGATGCCTGTCATCTCGACTGCTACTGATACGAGGCCGTTGGAATCCAGCACTCCATTCCGTATTACCCTCCAGAACCCACCGATTCCATATTCTGCTAACAGTCATTGGATCCCGACCAACGCGAGCAGCAATGTCGCGATATGATAAACCGCAATCGCGATAGGCTACAATCCGACCTTTATCAAAGACGGAAACGTGATGGTACGCATTTCTCCTCCTTACACGAGGCATCATAACAACGTTTCACCAGGCAACGCCTGTCAACTGCTTTTTGTGAATGAGGAATCGGTTGGAGACGTTCCTCATATCAGCACGTTGTAGGTGTCGCCACCGGCGCCAACCTTGTGAGAATGCTCCGAAAAGCTAATCATGTGCATATCACAGCATCTTCCTCCTGTCGGTTAAATTTCGCGTCTGTAGCACGTCATCTTCGTGGTGTAGCAATTTTAATGGGCAGTAGTGTATGATGTTTCGTGCTTTCTTAAGAATACTTGGAAATAAAAAGCTTAAAGAGAAGCCGCCGGCAAACGTTCTGTAAAATGCTTGGTCAAAATGTGAGAAATGAAGTAGATATGAGAAACATCTGAAGCGCCTCATATTCTCTCCATGACTTAGAGCGTCATTCTAATTTACACTGAGACGCCAAAGAAACTGGTATCGTCATCATTTCCTTGGGCCTTTGTCCCACTGCAGCGTGGGGTCGGTCTTTTTACTATGGATTAGGCAACGTTAGTGGCAGAAGGTGTACGTATACATTTCCTGTCGCCATTCAGATATTGTGGAAATCTACCACCCCTGTGCATGGATTTGTTTCTGTCAATATTGAGGCACTCTAAAGGAAAGGCAGCATACTACAGATGAAGTCTAGGTACAATAAAAGAATTTTTCACTTGAATAACATTTCCTTGGCCATTGCTTAGGAATAGGTACACTATTCTAGAAGTTGCATTTTTAGTAGAATTTCTACGGAACAAAATATTTGAGTGATAAACCGAAGTTATTCAAAGCTTTTTAATGGATCAACTCATTTTATTTCGAAATTAATTGCTATGCAGAAGTTCGGGACCTTTGGCCATCGTCTACAGGATATTTGTATATCCTTTTTTCATTGGTCTTTGGACATATGAATACGGCGAGCACAAACTTACGGATCTACCCTTCCGCTGAAGGAAATTTTCTTCTCTTCCACAAATTTGAGGTACATTAACGATAGCAATGGAATAAGTAGATGGCCAAAAAGTATAAGTTTCCTAGGTTAACAAACCGGTTTTCGAATTGACGAAAAATGTATGTGTTTGCGCCTGCGTGCGACTTTGTATTTGTGTGTGCCGGGGCGGGGATGAGGGGAGGTGACAGGAGTTTGTAAACGCATATATCGCACGCAGCGGATGAAGCTTCTTTTATAAGAGACAAACACTGAATATGCAGCCTACACACGGAACTTCTTTTGCAGGAAAAAGCGTTACAGTCTTTAAAGATCCGAATTTTTCGTTTTCAATACTGGGCGAATCTGATTTCTACTGACAAACTTGATACAATGCAATATGGGTATGTGTACGTGTATTGATGAGAAGTGTACCGATAGGAACGTCATGTATAGGTTCACTAAATGCAAATGAAGAGCCATCCAGCGACATTAACCCGAGCTGATCCCGCATGAATCGTAACCAAGTCACGATAGATTATCGTTTACACATAGAAGCCTGCGAGAAATTATAGCCTGTGTTTCGTACGATTTGGTTATTCAATACTACAGGGTGTCTCACTAGAGTTAAAATGTGTCCATATTAAGAGAAATAACTGGAGTAACAAACACCAAGTGTAGTCCGGAAAAGATCCACGAGAGTCCATGGATCCGTTGTACCAAAATATCTCTGAACAGCCTAACAAAATTTGTCGTTGCAGTTCGTGTTAACTGTGGACAATACCTGTGGATAAGATGTAAAGAGTCACATTCCCTTAGATTCAAACCCCTATATCCAAAACTGAAATGCGATGATTCAAATTTGCGCAGGATAACACGTGTACAGAATGAAGACACATGTGCAACACAGTAATAATTTTTTTATGAGACGGTAATGACACGAAAAGAAGGTAGGACAATGTAGACAATAAGACCGCTAAATTGACGACATTTTTATGATAGGTATCTCTTAAGCGTGACTGGTAGCTACCTTGTTCCTCAGAATGTTTTCCTTTTACGTGTATCATAAATAAAGAGGACATAAAATCTAGACTGGCAATGGCAAGGAAACCGTTTCTGAAGAAGAGAAATTTGTTAACATCGAATATAGATTTAAGTGTCAGGAAGTTGTTTCTGAAAGTATTTGTATGGAGTGTAGCCTTGTATGGAAGTGAAACATGGACGATAAATAGTTTGGACAAGAAGAGAATAGAAGCTTTCGAAATGTGGTGCTACAGAAGAATGCTGAAGATTAGATGGGTAGATCACATAACTAATGAGGAGGTATTGAATAGAATTGGGGAGAAGAAAATTTGTGGCACAACAAGACTAGAAGAAAGGATCGCTTGGTAGGACATGTTCTGAGGCATCAAGGGATCACCAAATTAGTATTGGAAGGCACCGTGGAGGGTAAAATAGAGGGACACCAAGAGATGAATACACTAAGCAGATTCAGAAGGATGTATTTTGCAGTAGGTACTGGGAGATGAAGAAGCTTGCACAGGATAGAGTAGCATGGAGAACTGCATCAGACCAGTCTCAGGACTGAAGACCACAACAACAACAACAAGAAACGGTAATGACAGGAGAAGCAGGTAGGACAATGCAGACAATAAGACCACAAAACTGATGACAGTCTTATAATAGAAATCTCTTAAGCGTGATTGGTAGCTGCGTTTTTCTTCAGAAGTTTATTCTTTTACGTATATCATAAGTTACCTTTATATTGTAAGGATCAGTTTGTAATTGCCGACTCTGCTGCATATGAGGCGGCCACTTCTTTGAGAGAGAAGTAGGGAGTTTTGTTCACAGGGTACGTCCGGTCACCAAGTGACCCAAAATTTCAGCGAGCTAAGTATCGCAGTAGTGATTGCCCTAAATTGCACCAGAGAAATAGTCGGATGGTTCCTTTGAAAGGGTTCGGCTGACTGAAGCATTCGAAGCTTACGCTGGGTCTTGAGTGACTTGAATGTGTTGTTAACCCCTCACCTTCCTTCCTTCCTTGCGTACTGCAATATTTCGCCGGCCGCGGTGGTCTCGCGGTTCTAGGCGCGCAGTCCGGATCCGTGCGACTGCTACGGTCGCAGGTTCGCATCCTGCTTCGGGCATGGATGTGTGTGATGTCCTTAGGTTAGTTAGGTTTAAGTAGTTCTAACTTCTAGGGGACTAATGACCACAGCAGTTGAGTCCCATAGTGCTTAGAACCATTTGAACCATTTTTTGAACTGCAATATTTCAGCATACGCAATACTACGTTCTTTTTAAACTAAAATATCTTAGTTTTGTGTGCAAGCAACGCTCACTGAGATATATAATAAGGAACTCTGGGAACCAAATTATTGCTTTTCGAAACATTCATTATGTACGGGATACATATCTGTAAATATGCAAAGGAATGTGAGACATGCTACAGCTTACAGCGGGAGTTCCAGTAATTTTTTCACTGTTCTAACGACATCGTCTTACGAGGATAGTACCTCAGACACTGGACACAGTTGTCATTGTGGTTAAATGCTTCTCAGCGCTCTACCTCGCTGCCGTTCCCCCCCCCCTCCCCCCCCCCCCCCCTTCCCACTGTCAGTTGCGAAACCACGACAGCCATTTGGAGTTGCTCCACGTCCGTAAGCGCGGCAACTACCAGCAGGGGGTTATCTGCAGCTGTGGGCGTGCTTTGTAGTCGTAAAGCGTTCTGCAGATAGCGCCACATTTTAATTAAGCGGTCGCCAACTTCTCCAGTCCGCACAGTCTGCACTGGAGAGGCGGGACCGACCGTTCCAGCAGAAAAGCAGTTGGGGTGTGCTTCTGTACATTAGAAGGAACGCGGGAAGAGATTCCCCTGTACAGGGTAAATGGCTTGAGCTTAAACACGGACTGAGATTCTCTTCTGTGAAGAAACCGTCCTCTTAACGTGTGTTGAATTGTTTTATTACTGTGCATATACGTATATGGTAATTCATAAATAACTGTGCACTCTTCGTGAGTATCATTTATGCACCAAAATAAGACTATAACGCGAAACAGAGTTTCGTCTGATTTGCTTCATTCTCGAGTTATGATGCGTAATGTCATTTGTGGTAGGCACTGCATCATGTGTGTTGAGAACATCCTGGAAATGGTGCATGAAGGTCCAACCACAAGTACCACCGTATAAGCGCCACTGCAGTGTTTCCTCAATCACCTGTAAGGCGCCTGCTACGGAGCCAGAAATTCCATCCTTCCGACCTACAGAAGGTATAGGAGCCGGCACCTGTAGACTACCCTCGACGTCAGAATTTCTGTCACTGGTTACTCAAGCGCCATGCTGCTGATCCACTGCTCGGTCTTTGGGAGCTGTTTAGGGATGAGAGCCTCTTTACCCTTGGGGGTGTCGTGATCGCTAATAACATGCACGTGTGGATGAAAGAGAATCAACACGTAACTGCAGTAAGAGGATATAAACATCGTTTTGCAGTGAACACTTGGCGCGGTATAGTGGATAGTAAGTCAGTCAAAACGCATGTTAATCTACAGCGCCTGACTGACACAGTGTATCTACAGTTTTTGTAACATGAACTGGCTGGTCTGCTTAATGATGTCCCACTCACTGCACGAAGCAACTTTGAGCTAATGCACGACGGTGCCCCGGTACATTGCAGTCGGGAGGCAATACAGTATCTCAATGGTGGATAGGTTGTGCAGGACCAGTTTGTTTGGACCGCCTGATCTCCGGATCCTAATCCGCTGGACTTCACTGAGTCTTAGGGACGTTGTCCTGGATGAAATTCTCTGGGTCTCATGAATTGAGGGCGTTGAAAACTGTTCACCACGATCCTCCCGATGGATGGGAATGTTAAGCTCAGCGGCACCCTAAGTCTTTTTCGAGAGGAGTAGGCTATGTGCCGGCGCTGAGTTTTATCCTGAACTCCGACCCGCTACACTCACCTACACTCTAAAACACTCATATGAGACAACTCTCACATCTCCTCGAGGAAAGAGGCGGCTGAATTCAACTTGTGGAATTTCTCAGCCAACACAGCCACACAATTATTATTATTTTTTTTACTACACTTGCCTCTGCAGTCAATTACGGATTATTTTAGGCACCCCTGGATCATTTCTTAGTTTTTGACAAGACTATACAACTCTCTGCTCAAAATGTTCTATCGTATCAACGAGAATGCTGCACACTTCACTTTTGAGAAGTGGGAAAACTGAGAGGATTGAAGTCTTATAACCTTGAAGACCATGGCCCTGACAGACATCTGCTGCCGGCCGCTGGTGGCCGAGCGGTTCTGGCGCTACCGTCTGAAACCGCGCGACCGCTACGGTCGCAGGTTAGAATCCTGCCTCGGGCATGGATGTGTGTGTTGTCCTTAGGTTAGTTAGGTTTAAGTAGCTTTAAGTTCTAAGGGACTTATGACCTCAGCAGTTGAGTCCCATAGTGCTCAGAGCCATTTTTGAGACATCTGCTGCATCTTGGACCACTTTGGCACATTTTATTCCACCATCAGCAAAATGTGCTGGTGAATCATGATGTATCTACCACATTTCCTTAGCATAAACAACGGAAGGACATCGAACTTTCTTAAGTGGGGACTGCACAGTAAACATTACATTGAAAATACGGTTGGCAACATTTTATACCGAAGTCGTTGACGAAAATTAACCACACAGACACACTTCTATGCATCTACATACATACTCCGTAAGCCACAACATGGTTCATGACCACTATTAGTCATTCCGTTTACTGTTCTACTCGCAAATGGACCGAGGGAATGTAGAATACCTGTATTCCCGTTCACTGACACATTTTTATTGGAAAGTTTTTCCTCTGTCATCACCAGTGTCGGTCCTTACTATTAATTATTAAACACCCTGTATAAAGAGTGAGTCACAAATAAGGAAAAATGTTTCCAGGACGGCATAATGATATACACAACGGGTCAGGAAACATTTTTTTTCCCATGTTGGATATCTTGTTTAGAAAAATAAAGCAAACATCACATGACCCACCGCAGAGATAATTTGTATTAGCCAGTACAGGCCCATGGGGGGAGAAACTCATCTCATTGCAGAGTACGAGCATTTTGGTAAGAACTTGTGAAATGCACGGTGCTGAGAGTGCCTGTGTATACAGGCTCGTTCTACATGAAACTGTAGCGGCCGGCGTACGTTAATGCAATGCGGTCACGTTGAGAAATCTTACCGCTTTTACTTTCTGCCTAATGCTGACGCACACTATGACTCAAAAACTCCCTTTACGTCTTCTGATGCTCATTTGTGTTGATACTTATTGACATAGAAATATGGGAAAAGTTTTTTTGTAATTTCAGATAACTATGGGGCACAATTTTGTCTCATTAATGACTAATGCAGCATATTTTATGTGTGCATCTGTATGTAAAACGTGTTTCCAACAAGACTGCGTTGCATATATTGTGGCCTGTTCTGTGAACTTTCACTGCAAGTTGGCCAGCCGGAATGAGTGGAGCCGATGAAGACAGCACTGAGCCATGAGAGTGGGAGGGAGGGACTTAGTCGCTTACTCAGCTCAAATGGCAAGGGTCGTTGCTACCCTTCTTCCCGGAGATGGAATACGGAATAATACTGCGAAGGGACTCTTGAAAGTGCCGAAATCAATGAAGAAATTTATTTGACTATACTGCACACGCAGTAAGGCTTAATTCGAAATTGAGTAGTTGTCGATCTTATACTGACTAATTACTGACTATAGTAGGTATTATCATAGACTGACGATGGTCTGACAGCATGAAGTATTCTTTGATGCGTACCTTAGTTAGTCCATAATCCATGTTTTTCCTAATTGTATTTGTGTTCTCATTATCTGTGTCTGTGGCCATTACCCTTAAGCCTTTATTTCTTGTGTCTGATCACAAACCTTATGTGTGTCTTCGAAAATAGCTCTGTGCAAATTTCTCTCACAGAAATCAGGGGAAATTGAACGAGTGGTGAATTCTATTGATTAATCATTCGCCTATTCTTGAATTTTGTATAAAATTCTTACTTATAGCTCTTTAACTCATATTATTGTAAAGCTATTTTGCTCTTCGAATTTGTAACATGTTTTGAACGCTCCTATCCATAATGTTGAGAATTTTGTCCTCGTTCCATTTCTATCTGAAGAAACCTTCGTAGAAAACTCCCCTCAGTCATCGATTTGCATATTA
Source organism: Schistocerca nitens (assembly GCF_023898315.1). Classification (NCBI taxonomy): domain Eukaryota; kingdom Metazoa; phylum Arthropoda; class Insecta; order Orthoptera; family Acrididae; genus Schistocerca; species Schistocerca nitens. The sequence goes on along the minus strand of NC_064622.1, from coordinate 120,460,360 downwards.
ACTGATTAAGCTGTTTGATTTTTTATACAAATTCTTCTAAAATCATTGTCCACCTCATTAATTGTAGTATTGTTCAGACCAAAGTTATGTGTAATCATCACGCGAAGTATTACTCAGTCTTTTTCAATGTATATTTCATTCTAAAATCGTTGTCTTGGTGTATCATTTTATTTGAATAGTTGCTCTCCCCACCCCACTGTGTGTGATTACGCGTTACAACATACTACAGTTAGAATGTGTATCTAGAAACAGAAATGTAGCTTAGTCGTTGTCTGCTTGCTGTCTGCAGTTGTGCTTTGGAGAAATCTGCAACTATGTTGCCAAGACGCGGGGTAAGAGGAAATTTTAATTAGGACCAGATAACAGTTTTTCTTCCGTTGCGCGTTTAATACAAAGTCAAGCTGCATTCAGATCAGTTACAGTTCAGTTCATATTATGTTCCGTAAAGGTAGGCTAAAATTCAAACAGAAACCAAATTCCTCCATGAACACTCTAACACTTCATCTAAAGTGTCATCAGTAGTATTCAAGCGGTCATCAAGGTGAAGGGTAGACACAGTATATAATGCCCACTAGTAGGTGTCTGGATACTTTTGATCAGACATCATATCTCATCACCCCATATTTCCATGTAAGATATTTTCAGACGTTTGACATTTGCTGATGCATAAAACATTGGGCTGTATTCCATTCTAAAATGGCTAAATGACCGATGTTGCATCAGTGGATATAATCAATAAGTAACTGTAAAAATAATTGTAATATGCAGTGGTGACAATGGTATCTTTCAATATGTGTTTCGTTCGAAACATACTTGCTTATAGTCAGTCTCAGAGTATGTGAAGAAAGTTATGTTAAGGTAACAAAGAGCACAATATTTCACATCTCTTATGTTTGTACGTACAGTGATGAAACACGATTAATTTTTGTCGGAGATCAGTGGTCCAGCGACGGCATTATCACATTGTTGCTGATGGGCTCAAAGAAATTGGTCTCAGTCTGTAAGTACCCTTGCAGATATTTTGCAGAAGTTGTTTGAAAAATTTATTCTCCCCATGATTCCACTTCCGAAATGTGTTAACAATGTCTCAGATAATTTTAAAAGTTTGGTGTTGGCGTGTTAAACCTACTGAACAAAATTAATACAGAAATGATTGCATATTCATTCAAATACATGCACGAAAAACTAAAGGAAGCGTTAACACCAGTTGCCGGGAATACAAAGTCAACTATCATTCAGCCAGTGTACACAGACTGTCATCAGCATGTCTGCTTTTGGGGAAAGGACCACCACATACGATACTCTAAAACTAAAATCTTGTGGGAGTCTTATCAGCAGTATGTAAGAGCATACAGAAAAGCCACAGAGGCATGTGAATTGGAGAAACGTATCAACGTTGAAGAAGAAGTTTCCAAACTTTATAAGGTGTACGTACTTGGTGTTAAATACAGAAAATATCGCTAATGTACCAATTTTGCCTCAACTTGGAGATCTTTCGGAGCATCTGGATGACATCATGAATAGTAGTTATTGGACTAACATTAAAAAGTGGTTCATCTAATCTCCCAGTTGTTTCCAGTAAAGTGTAATAGTCTTAATCTGAATCAGTAAATATCACACAACTTAAACATGTACCTTTACAGCTGACAATGTCTTCCAGATTGGGAGACATAATGTACGACAGTAAATTCTGCCTAAGGCAGTGATCTAGGTCCCAAAGTCTATACGTTACTAATAAATTCCTTAACAAAAGTTTCATGTGTTTTTTATTACTTTATGTTGTGCAGATCTAACCTCATGTGTTAAGAGGCTACTCAAATTGTATAAGTTTCTAGTTTCAGCCCTTCGCGCTGTTAGACAGGGAATTTGTTGGTTCAAGCAAACAAGGCTTTACTTCATGGGAGCATAAGGGCCATTGTGAAAGACTATTTTCAACTTGTGTTTTGGAAAAACCTCTGACGACGCCGCAAACACATCCCCCTCCTCCCCTCCCCCCATCAGCAGTGGCCGCAGTGCTTAAGAAAGGAGGTCAATCCATCACATTGCTCACATGTTCAACAGGTGGTGGGGTGAATAGCTCTCTCTCTCTCTCTCTCTCTCTCTCTAGCTGGATAGCCTCAACACCTCACAGAACCTTTGGACGACACGTACAGGAGATCCAGACCTTTATTGTCACGAAGAGTAGCGAATTGCGTGTTCCCGCTGATTCGTCCTAAACGACCATGATATTTTTTGTGACGTTCGCGTGCTTTCGATGATCACCAAAGTAATGAGCAGCGGCAGATAGTAGCTTCTCAGGCAATATGGCGGCCAGTATAAATAATTTTCACAAATCAGTGGTTGACGGTGTGTGACCCCTGCTATCAGGCTTCCCACGTTGATAAGTTATAAACAAAGAAAGTAACAATGTAACTTGAGCGGTATCTGCAACATGCACTTGTGATTATCCTCATGAAGTGAGCACATTTACTTTAGTCCCAGCAGTGAAGTCAAACCGCGATTTTCTTAATATTGTCGTCTGTGGACAATGTCGACGGCTTTCTGTCTTGATCAGCATTGCTCGCATCTGTGCGGCATTGGTCAAATTGAAGCCATCAGTTCCAGAGGAACTCACGTCCTCTTTAGGTACTACACGAGTTATTGGTATCAGTGCATTCTTCGCACGTTATGCAAATCATTGACAGTCACAACAGCACAAAATTCTCAACTTAGGGGTATTTTATAGAGATAATGGAATCCATAACAGCACTTATCTATCAACTAGTATCGCTGACACCTGGCTTTTGACTGTGATTTTGCCCTTATAGAATTGTAGAAATGAAAGCAAGATAGTGTCAACACACCAACTAATATAATCATTGTTAATGCTCGGCAGTTCATGATCGAAGATAGCAAAAAACATCTTTTACACTTTGAAAAAAACTGTTCCCCTGAAAAGGAGTCCAGAGAAGTGAAAAATTGACGACACACAAAATGTAAGACTACCATATGAATTGTGTGACTGCAATACTGCAAGTTGTCTGGTCACTGATACGTTTCAGTTCCGACATAAACGTATTCTTAATTACTAGGTTTATGATAATTACATATCAACAGAAGCTCCTGGGACAAAGGACCTGTGGAAGTATTTAGCAACTATTGATCCGCATCAACTATGATACTTTCATGAATCGACACAGCAGCAAAGAACGTAGAAGCAAGAACATGCTGATTCAAAAAGTGAAACCTGAGACTTAGAATAAAAGTTTGAATGCATTATTCACACTATTTTAAACACATTTAAATCCAAATATATACCCTTTCCGTCTTTTTAATTTAATTTTGGCTCTTTTATTTTGAAGTAGCACAAACTCTAATACAGTGACTTCCAAAACAGCAAAATAACATGATTTCTATGATTTCTTCACATTTAAAACGTCACTGGATTTCATGGATATGATATAAGGTTAAATATACACACACTATGAGATCAAAAGTATCCGGACACCTGGCTGAAAATGACTTACAAGTTCGTGGCGCCTTCCATCGGTAATGCTGGAATTCAATATGATGTTGGCCCACCCTTAGCCTTGATGACAGCTTCCAGTCTCGAAGGTATACGTTCAGTCAGGTGCTGGAAGGTTTATTGGGGAGTGGCAACCCATTCTTCAAGGAGGGCTGTACTGAGGAGAAATATCGATGTCGGTCGGTGAGGCCGGGCACGACGTCGCCGCTCTAAAACATCCCAAAGGTGTTCAGGTGAGGACTCTGTGCAGCCAGTCCATTCCATTACAAGTATGTTGTTGTCGTGTTACCACTCCGCCACAGGCTATGAATTATGAACAGGTGCTCGATCAAGTTGAAATATGCAGTCGCCATCCCCGAATTGCTCTTCAACAGTGGGCAGCAAGAAGGTGCTTAAAACATCAATGTAGGCCTGTGCTGTGATACTGCCACCAAAACAACAAGGGATGCAAGCCCCTCCATGAAAAACAGGACCACACCATAACACCACCACCTCAGAACTTTATTGCTGGCACTATACGCGCTGGCAGATGACGTTCCCTGCGCATTCGCAATACCCACACCCTTCCATCGGATCAATACACTGTGTAAGGCGATTCGTCACTCCACACAACGTTTTTCCACTGTTCAGTCGTCCAATGTTTACGCTCCTTACACCAAACGAGGCGTCGTTTGGTATTTACGTGCGTGATGTGTGGCTTATGAGCAGCCGCTCGACCATGAAATGCAAGTTTTCTCACTTCCCGCCTGCCATAGTGCTTGCTGAGGATCCTGATGAAATTTGGTATTACTGGGTGATGGTCTGGAAACATGTCTATTACACATTGCGACCCTCTTCGTTGTTGGCGGTCTCAGTCAACAGACGAGGTTGGCCTGTACGATTTTGTGCTGTACATGTGCCTTCACGTTTCCTCTTCACTATCACATCGGAAAATGTGGTGTTACAGAAGAATGCTGGAGATTTGATGGGTAGATCACATAACTAATGATGAAGTATTGAATAGAATTGGGGAGGAGAGGAGTTTATGGCACAACTTGACTAGAAGAAGGGATCGGTTGGTAGGACATGTTCTGAGGCATCAAGGGATCACCAATTTAGTATTGAAGGGCAGCGTGGAGGGTAAAAATCGTAGAGGCAGACCAAGAGATGAATACACTAAGCAGATTCAGAAGGATGTAGGTTGCAGTAAGTACTGGGAGATGAAGAAGCTTGCACAGGATAGGGTAGCATGGAGAGCTGCATCAAACCAGTCTCAGGACTGAAGACCACAACAACAACAACAACAACAACATCACATCGGAAACAGTGAACCTAGGGATGTTTAGGAGTGTGGAAATCTCGTGTACAGACTTAAGACACAAGTGACTTCCAATCACGTGAGCACGTTCGAAGTCCGTGAGTTCCGCGAAGCGCCACATTCTGCTCTCTCTTGATGTCTAATAACTACTGAGGTCGATGATATGGAGTTCTTGGCAATAGGTAGCAGCAAAAGGCATCTAATATCAAAAAGGTATGTTTTTGAAGGTTCCCAGATATTTTCGTTCTCGTACTATATATTAGTTGCATAGAAAGTATCAACATACACTCAGGAGTCAAAGAAATTGGAACACCTGCCAAACGTCGTGTAGGACCCCACGAGAATGCAAAAGTGCTGTAACAAGACGTGGCATGGACTCGAGTAGTGTCTGAAGTAGAGCTAGAGGGAAATGAGACTAGGAATCCTGCAGGACTGTCCTAAAATCCGAAAGAGTACGGGTGGCTGGAGACCCCTTCTGACCAGCACATTGCAAGGCATCCCAGATACGCTGAATAATATTCATGTCTGGGGAGTTTGGTGGCCAGCGGAAGTGTTTAAACTCAGAAGTGTGCTCCTGCAGCTGCTCTGTAGCAATTCTGGGGTTTCGTATTTTCCTGCTGGAATTGCCCAAGTCAGTCAGAATGCACAACAGACATGATCTGACGCAGGTGAACAGACAGAATGCTTACGTATGTGTCACCTGTCAGGGCCTTATCTAGACGTATGAGGGGTCCCATACCACTCCGACAGCACAAGCCCCACACCATTATCGTGCCTCCACCAGCTTTAACAGTCCCCTGCTGACGTGCAGGGTCCATGGATTCATGAGGTTGTCTCCATTCCCGTACACGTCCATCCACTCGACCCAATTTTAAACGAGACTCGTCCGACCAGGCGACATGTTTCCCTTCATCAACAGCCGAATGTCACTGTTGACGGGTCCAGATGAGGCGTAAAGCTTTGTGTCGTGCAGTCATCAAGAGTACACGGGGAGGGGGGGGCGGGGGGGATTCGACTCCGAAAGCTCATATGTTTCGCTGAATGGTTCGCACGCTTACATTTGTTGATGGCCCAGCACTGAATTCTTCAACAATTTGCAGAAATGCTGTGATTCTGTCACGTTGATCTAGTCTCTTCAGTCGTCGTTGGTCCCGTTCTTTCAGGATCTTTTTCCGACCGCAGCGATTTCGGAGATTTGATGTTTTACCAGATTCCTGATATTCACGGTACACTCGTGAAATGGTCGTACGGGAAAATCCCCACTTCATCGGTATGTCGGAGGCGCTGTGTCCAATCGCTCGTTGGCCGAGTATAACGCCACGTTCAAACTCAGTTAAATCTAGATCATCTGCCGTTGTAGTAACAGTAACCGATCTAACAACTGCGCCAGACACTTGCTGTCTTATATAGGCGTTGCCGACCCAAGCGCCATATTCTGCCTGTTTACATATCCGCCTGTAGCAGTTTCTTTGGCGCTTCAGTGTAATAAACCAAATGGTTTCGGAGATATATTAAAATAGTTGATTTTCACAGAAGTAAGGTTGGTGAAATTGTGCTGTTCTGGAAGACAAGGCTTCAATTGCTACCGCCATTTCACTACTGGTGGAAGTGATATTGCGTTTGGTCCATATTTCGGGAGAGTTTGACGGCAAATTTTTGTGCTATTTAGGTGATTTGTCCACAAGAATCATACTGTCCTGCGTATTTCTTCTTAAAAGTATGTTCCAGTTGCCGCGCCATTTCGCTCCTACACTGTGGCACACCTGTTATCCATACCTCCCGAGAACCATGTCTGCAGGAAACGCGGAATGTGGAATCTTTTATGACAATGCACCACTCACCCTGCGCAATGTTATTGGCATCCAACGACATGTGTCACTTACTTTCTGAAATCACTTCGTGCATTATCTTCTTCTTCGAAGATGAAAGTAACTGAAATCGTATTCAGCGAGGTGTGCTCCTTGGCAAAAATCGCGTTCTGCTCTCAACTTAAGTGGCACACTTGCTAAACTGTTTTGAATCAGTGGCACTCATAAAAAATATTGTTTGATGAAAGTAGCGCTGGATGCATTTCGCATTTCAGTAATTACGCAGACTTGCTTTGGAACGGAAGCGTAAAACTAATTACACGGTGTTCCAAATTCGCCTGACAACTAAAAGTGGCAGTTGCAGAAACGGATTTTAAATATCTTAATAAGCAGAAAGAATCTATGGATATTATGAAAAATAATACAAGGGATGCGGTAGTCGAACACACGCGGTCAGCTTCTCTTTGTTTTCCTCTCCCCTTTCTGCCCCGGATCCTAATTGTTCGACATTAGGAATCCTTTACGACCACATAGCTCATTTACCTCTGGAATGTAATTATATATTTACAGATTTTAGTTTTAGTTACAGTGGAAGATATAATTTTAAATAACGGGATATTCCAATTAATGACAACCAACAATATATATTGTTGGCTACTGGTTGGGCGACCTTCTCTCCAAGGACACGGCTCATACCTTGTTAATCGTGTATCTGTAATTAGTCCAGTAGCTGTCGCGCTGCTATCACTCTAAGCAAGTACAGCTGTCTGCTATATCAGTCTCTCAACTGTCACAGCGGTATTTGCTGAATGACTGGTATAAGAGACAACAGTAACTACTTTGAGTGACAGCAGTACTACAGCCAGTGGAGTAAATACGGATACGCCATTAACAGGGAGCCAACGGCCTTACCGTAGTGGTAACACCGGTTCCCGTCGGATCACCAAAGTTAAGAGCTGTCGGGCTGGGCTAGCACTTGGATGGATGACCACCTGGTCTGCCGGGCGCTGTTGGTGAGTGGGGTGCACTCAGCCCTTATGAGGCAAACTGAGGAGCTACTTCACTGAGAAGTGACTCAGGTCTCGTAAACTGACATACGATCTGGAGAGCGGTGTGCTGACCACGTGCCCCTCCATATCCAAATCCAATGACGCCTGTGATCTGAGGATGACACGGCGGCCAGTCGGTACCGTTGGGCCTTCTTGGCCTGTTCGGGCGGAGTTTAGTTTAGTTTAGATTAACAGGGAATGAGCAGTGTTCTTTGAAAGAAGACAGTCTAAAACACTGAATAGTTCAATTATTAACAGAAGTTGCCCCGTTTCAGCAAGTGTTTATTACTAGATACACACAAGTGGAGTCAGTTTTTAACAATTATATCTTCATTAAAAATATGGAACCATTTTTGTTTGAAATATCCTATGTGTCCCAGATGACGTAATAGCTGCACTGCGACGGCAAAGAAAAGTGAAGGGGGACAGTGGGAAAAATGCAGCAGATTATACATCGTTTCCTCATCACTACAGGAGTGATGAAGATTATCAGCTGATTGTTTTTGGAACTCTCATTTCCAAAACCTAACGCTTTTAATGAGTGCAGAATGGCAGTGGCTCTTTGTGACAAGGGGAGCAGGACTCTTAAGGTACGTATATACGAAGTCTCATTCCTTTTGAGCTAGCGCTGATGGTCAGGAACAATAACGCAAAAGAAAAAAATTAGTGGATTGAACGAACTGTACAGAAGAATGCTATCGTATCGACAGGTTGTCTCTTTGTTCAAGCAGGCTGCTATGGATTAATTTCTTTGCTCGGCAATTTGTGCTGCGTTTATTGTAATGGAAAACGATAGACAATCATGAAGGCAACTATCGGTAAACCGATATGTAAACCACAGAGATACGAGAATACAAAGCGACTTCGACATTTTGTTTGCAGATTTCAGAAGGAGGTCATTGCGAAATTTTAGATTTTCTGATCTGGAAACTGCAACGATAAGGACGGCTGTAACATTTCCTTACCTGGCACCGGCGACTTGTATGCTGCTACAGCACAAAATAGTAAGGGGCTGAAAATTCAAAATTTTTTAGAAACTCATTCATCTTACTACAAGCAAAGTGTGGCCACAACAGTGGCAGAGACAGAACCAGGAAATAAGCGGTATGTGGCAAGTCGGTCAGGCCTCCGCACGTCACAACACCACCTCGAAGGAGAAAGAGAGAAACAGAGAGAGAGAGAGAGAGAGAGAGAGAGAGAGAGAGAGAGAGAGAGACAGAGACAGAGAGAGAGAGAGAGGACGAGCTCAGCAGAAAACAGCAAGGGACACGAAACCAACGGAAACGTGACACGCATATTAGCTACCTCAAAAGACATGTCGAAAGAAACTTTACCTGTTTCATAAGAACCAGTATCAGGGAAACTACACAACAGTTAAGAGCCTGTTAGGCGAATATAGCAAATGGATTTGATCATAGGAATCGATGGTATTCACAGTAACAGCACTCGCTTCCATCATTATGGTACTGTAGCGAATCTATATCCCAGATACAACAGAAGTCTACAAATTAGCCGAAGTTGTACCTGAGGTGACTGTCTTCCCCTGGTTAACTTCATACTATTCGCTTCCTACCACTACTGATGGAGAAGCTTACCGTCTTCCGACAACAAAACATCACGGAGTGCTGACAACAGCGAACTTCAGCGCGGAAATGGGTAGCAGGGACTCATGGGGTCCACGTTCCTATTCAAGACTTAGACGCTTCTGGTTACTGAAATCTAGTTGGCCGGTAGGAAGGAGATCTACCGACCACACTGCTTCAGACACTACATCGCGGATGGATTATCGACGGTCAAAGTAGAATTCAGAGTGGGATCGAGCACACTTCCACATGTAGTACCTGCCATTTATGCCGGATGATAGCAGCGACGGCTGCGTGCTGCGGCGCGAGGTCCTCTCACTCTCCGCCAGGGCCTGCGTAAGAGGAGCTGAGTAGCCAGCCGTCAGTGGGCATGCAACACGCAGCTGAATGAGGCATCAGCTACAAGGCCGGTGTGGAATAAGATGACTGTAAACATGGTTAATAAGTAACTAAACTCTGACAATGTTTTACTAGCGTCATAAACACTTCACATGTACCCAGATACTATCATGTCTCCGCTCGACCCCTCTGTAAATTGGTGTCAAAGGTGTGCACTCCGACGACGTCATCAGAGGATTTGGTATGGGAGGTGTTCGACTCCAGCGCCTGTAATTCGGACGTCGTGGTCTTCCTCTACAGCGTCCATACTTCGCAGCAGTAACCGCAAAGCGGTGGGCACAAAAAAAAAAAAAATGGTTCAAATGGCACTGAGCACTATGGGACATAACTTCTGAGGCCATTAGTCCCCTGGAGCGCAGAACTACTTAAACCTAACTAACCTAAGGACATCACACACATCCATGCCCGAGGCAGGATTCGAACCTGCGACCGTAGTGGTCGCGCGGTTCCAGACTGTAGCGCCTTGAACCGCTCGGCCACTCACACAAAAAACATTTTTCTTTCTTTGTGATATGTCTGGAACCGCGCGACCGCTACGGTCGCAGGTTCGAATCCTGCCTCGGGCATGGATGTGTGTGATGTCGTTAGGTTGGTTAGGTTTAAGTAGTTCTCGGTTCTATGGGACTAATGACCTCAGATGTTAAGTCCCATAGCGCTCAGAACCATCTGAACCATTTTTCTTTGCGGTATGGCAGAATTTAGTTGTATTGATGGACGCGCTATGTCAAAAGCATCTTTTGTAAATTCAGCGTAGCCTGTCGATTTATCAGACTTCAAAATCAGTTGTAAATAAACGTATTTGTAGCAGTGAGATGTGCTTTTTGTAATTTAACAGCTCATAGCGAACCACGAACTAAGTTTGTACGGGTAACTTTTTCTACTTTAAGACGTTGTGGTCATGCAACACAGGAGCGTATTGAGTGACGCTGGTCGATGATCAGACAATAGAGATAACTGAGTTTCATTTCGTGTAGTGTAATTCGTATTTTTCCGGTCCTGTGTACGTGCGCAGACATTTTTGGTACACGTATAAGATAGTGGTAACTTGCACAGATACAGTCACTTACTACTAGTGATAGTACAGCCACTGTAAGGGAACAAGTGTCACAATCGTTAGAGGGAAATAGGCAACAGACGTTAGGCCATGAGGAATTGGTGGCACAGTTAGAATCTTTGTGGACCGAAGTCGTTAGTAGAAATGGCACACTTTTCAAGAGATTCCTCAATAGCTAATCTCATCACACCATTCCCGGTAAAACAGCTGAATATGTCACAATATTCATTAAAGATGTCTTGACTACAGGCAGAATGTGTAAATCGTCAGGTGAAATTACTCTGTGGGTGGCCTGTGTTTACGCCTTACCGTTGAAGTCCAGACATGCGTGATGTATCATGAGACATTGAGTAACGTAGGTACAGTTGAGCTGTTAACGGATGGTTTGCGTCAGAGACACCGTAAGCAAAACGTGCGGGGTTTTTTTAGAGAAAATTTGAGTGAGTTGACACAGAAAGCAAGTAGTTGCGTTATACTCAGGGAGTCAGAGGACAGATCACTCGGCATGTTTTTGCGAAGAATTCTTTTGGAGTTGATACACAGATTCATAATGTAAAATCCAGTAGATTTTGCTGCAGCACTGCGTATTGTCATGCTTCTGCAGTGGAGAGATATTGCTGCACCGGTACTCACTGATTAGCTACTGTTTGCTGCTGAAAAGAAGTATTATCATTGTGGGAAGAAAGGGTATCTGAAGGGACAGTGCAATCAACTACAGTGTTACAAATGAGCGCGTTTTGGTCACAAGGCAAACGAGTGTGGGAATAACAAGTAGAGTGAAGGAAGTGATCAACAAAAAACGTTAAACATAAACGGTAGTGTTTCGTCCGTCGGAAAAAAAATTCCCGGTAACTCAGAATACTGCAGACACTATACGGCATAGACGGATTGTTGTTTGATTTTCTTTGTAAATGGTACAGAATGTAAATCCCTTGTCGATACTGGTGCCTATTATTAGACGATATCTCGTGTCTAGGAGAAGCCTAGGGAGTCCAATGTTAAATTTGGATGGAGTGGGAAACAATGATTTTGTATCACTGGCAACAACACGACTCGTTTTAAGGATTGGAACTACAGAGTTTCATGGGCGTATGGAAGTGCTGCCAACAGGGGACAAGGGTATTCTGTGATTTTTGAACGTGAATTCATTGATAGGCATCATTCAAAAATTAATTTTTCACAGCGTACAGTTGGACTTTGCGGGAACTTGTTTCCAATGTGTCCAGCGTACAGCGATTTCTAAGGTGGCACCACCTGAACTGCGTACACGTACATTAAAAATCATTTCGCATGACAAAGTTCCTGCTGGTACAGGGAATTTGGTTTGGATATCTATAGATGCTGATGTGCCACAGAAGGTATTATGTGTGATTAAGACACTGTTGAAACACGAAGCATGAGATGAAATGTATTGTTTTATACGAAGAAGTGTTGCGCGTACAGCCATCGTTAATGGGGGACTGATGATTCCGGTAAGCTTGGTTAACTTTGGGACTGATGAAATGAATCTCCGGAAAGGTTTATTTATATCGAGTTATGAGATACCTGAAGATGAGGACAAGGCTGTTATCACGGCATCAAACAAACCTTGAATGCGCCTTACAGCTTGACAAAGTTCGTTACTTGAAAGATAGTGAACGAGAAGCCATGGAAGCTTTGTTGTTAGGATATGCAAACTCATTCAGTTCAAATGGTCCACTACCAGCAACACCTATCACACAGAACCACATATCAACTGGCGATAATTCACCAGTTTGTAGGAAACTATACAGGATGGCGAAACATCTACAGCCACTAGTAGACTAATTTATAGATCAGCAACTGCATGATGGTATTATCGAGCTTAGTGATAGCCCTCGGTCGGCAAATATTGTTCTTGAGCCCAAAAAAATCGGTTGACGGTTGCAGAAAGTATTGATTTTGCAATGATTGTCGTTCTTTAAACACACAACCACAACGGATACATATCCAGTAGCGAACATAACGGATACATTAGACAGCATAGGAGAATGTAAATATTTCTCAACGGTTGATCTTAGAAGTGGTTATCACCAGCTGGACGCGTTTCCTGAAGACAGATAAAAAACTGCTTTCACAGCAAAGTCAGATCATTTCCAATATCGAAGAATGCCGTTTGGATTGAAAAAATGCTCCAGCTAGCGTCCAACGATTATTATATGGAGTAGTTCGTTGATTGTAACTTAAAATACGAGTGGTATATCTTGACGATATAGTCGCCTATTCAGAAACTGTACAAGATCATGTTAAACTTCTGATTGAAGTGTTTGTTAGGCAGCACACGTACACTAAGTGTGGAAAAATGCCATTTTTCTCAGACACAATTAACTTGGCATATTATCAGTCAAGTCGGAGTGAGGACAGATCCTCGACTTTCTTCGGCCGTACGTTATTTTCCGACAGCACAAACTGTTAAACAATTACTGTCACTCATGGGTTATGCAGTTATTATCGCAAGTTCCTGAAAGAATGCTCTCGAATTGCACAACCATTAACTAAGTTGCTACGAAAAGGAGTTAGTTTTCAGTGGACATCACAATGCCAAGAAGTGTTTGAGAGAGGAGATATCAGTATCAGATTCTATGGTAATATTTCCTGATTTCGAACAGGGCTTTATACTTGCATGTGATACATCCAAAATGTGTCTTAAGTCAGAATGTTGATGAAAAAGAACATCTGGTGGTATATGCCTTCAGACAATTGAATAAGGGTGAAACTAATTGCTCAGCAACTGAGAAAGAAATTTTTGCAGTTATATATTGATTCTTTTATTTTTGTTGCTACGTATACAGTCGTAAATTCAAAGCAGTTACATACCATGCATCATTAAAGTGGTTGTTAAAGTGAAAAGAACCATCAAGTCGATTAGATAGACAGGCATTAAAAATAAGTTAGTTCGGTTATGAGTTACAATAAGTAGGTGGAAACCAGACACATTCGATAGAAGTTCAAGCAGCTGACAGTGACTGCCAGTTGTTCCGTTCGCAGCCTCAGTCTGAAATGCAAGAAGGCTTGCTAAGCAGGTCTACAAAGTACGGAGCTCCCATTTTAGTTCCTGCTGCGCTGAGACTGGAAATATCACGTCAAACGCACGACCATGTATTATGGGGTCACAGAGGAAAACGGACAACTGATAGACAGTATCTGAAAGGATTTGGTGGAGAACTCATTGCAGTGACAAGAACGAAGTGCATCCCATGTGCATAACGAGCAGGTTTGAGTCGTCAGAATATTCAGTTACAACGACTACCAGAAGCTGAGAAACCATTCTCCTTGTTCGGATTAGGCGTCCTGGGACGATATAGCAGGAGCACACAAGCAGGTAATAAATATGTCCTTACAATGTCAGAACAATTTTAACGACATTTAGTTACGGTAGCCATTCCAGATCAGAAGGTGAGTGCAGTAGCATAGGCGATGGTAAACAACTGGTTATTGAAATTTGATGTGCCAGAAACCATTATTATGGACCAAGGCCGTAATTTTTGCCATAATGAAAGAGCTACGTCGCACATTAAAAATTAGGAAGTTACGTACCAGCCCATTCCACCCTGAAACGAATGGACGAACAACAAAACGAGTCCACCATACGTTACTCAAAAGTCCAGAGCAGCGAGAGCTCAGTCTTGTAATCTACTCCGACCGAGCATAAAGCGCGGGAATTTGCCCGCCACAACTGCCTGGGTACACAAGTCATTCCCACGCCTCGCTGGTAGCCCGCCAGAAAGTGTTTTCGCTAAGTTTCTGCGAAGTAATGGAACCTCTAGCCCAGCCGCTACTTCAGGCCCCTCCGAGCGTGTCTGCCGCTATTCTACAATGTCGGCGTCTGGAAAGCATTCACTCGACTCCCTCAAACCCGTCGGCTTACCCTTTCAAGATCAGCAGAGCCCGCCTGTCACCGGACCACCCGGTTGACGAGAGACGCTGCGTGGGAAGCCCGCGTGTGAAGGAATAGCAACTTTTCACTGCATGCAATTAGAGAGGAAAATCGTAAGACAGAAATATGAGAGGGGGCTCATGCCACCTCTCATAGCCCCTACGCCATTTTAGACTGTAATTGGTGAGCAGTTGGCTCACTTAGGAGCAAGATAGTGAGTCAATCGCCCAAGAACAATCTTGCAAAGTGACTCCACATGCCGCACTCTATAAAAAAAATCACTGCAACTGAAAAATTCAGCTCATAGAGGGAGGATTATTTATGATGTAGGCAACTTCACCTTCTTAATATGGAACTCTAACACTCACATCACACATCCATATCCAGGGAGGCCCTTCCAAACACCGATTCACACAGACATTCAGAGTTGGAGTGCTCTGCAATTAAATGCCCAAGATGTTACAACAATTTGAATCATTACACTAACTTGAACTCACTCACACATAATACTATTTAAGTTAACAATCTCTTTGTGAGCTTTCAGAATCTAATTACAACCTCCGATTCATTCTGTCTCCCTGAAGCAAGAATAACCTTCACAAAATGTTCCCTGAACTATTGGTCCAATCACAATGACAGTGGTGGTATCTGCTTCAGTTTATGGGGACTTCAGGCACACTGTTTGCATACACACAACAATAAATACAAAATACAAAAAAAACAACATGGTGTGGAGAACAATACAGTAATTTGTAATTTGTGTGCCCTACTCTATCACTTACATAAGAATTACAGTGTAAAACACAAACACACACAAGGTATAACATAGATTACAAAAACAACACTAGAGAAAGAAATTTAAGAAAAAAAACAAGGTTCATGGGGCGTCAAGTTGTGCTTGCACATTGCACAATGTTCACGACTGTGCTGAGAATGAGGCATCAAATCACATTGTTAGAAATATTCGAAGCACTTCACAAATTCGTTAGTTTCTCTGAGGGGGTTGGTATGTTGAGTCATATGCATTGATGCACGTGGTTCCATGTCTTGAGCATCGGAGGGGTTCTTTTGGGATGGGGCCACAGTACTGACATCACATAGGGCTAAACGTCGTGTGTTGTTGCTACATTGTTGCAACAGCAATAGGGAGTGCTGGAGCATCTGCAGTACGCTGTTGAGATTGCAGTCAGACCCACGCATATGATAACGGCAGTATGGCAGGAAGACATAGTGATAGGCTCTCCTCATGTCGATTAAATGTCTCTGAGGCCTACTAGTTGGGATGCATCACTAGTCCAGATCTCTTCTCTCCCTGGACAGTACTTTATGTCTCCCAATATTGAAGTTCGATGGGGGATGATGGCACGTGGAGTGACTCCACAAATGTGTGAGGTCATCCAGACAGGATCGAACTAGGAGCGACGATTGCTACAACTGCTCTCTAATAGAGAGGAGAAGTTAGAAATGAGACAATTCATTTGTTAGAGTTTGTGGCACAATACTGCTTTGTGTATGCAGATTGGCCAATGCTAGTGAGTTGTAAAAACCCAAACAGGTGAGTATATAGCGTCCCTTTCTGTCCTGAGGCACATGAGGCACAGGTTCTGACACCATATGTGATCTTCTTCGTGTACTCACGACAACGTGGTCTGCCCCAGGGAATCCCTCCAAACGGCTGCCGCATCCGGAGAGCTAGCTGGCTGTTGCGTGCTGGTCGCGTGTCAGTGTCAACGGCCAGCCACACTTTCGCTTGTGGTCTGGCGAGGGCTGTCTGCCGCCTAATCCCTCAGGTATACGGCCCGGTGACTGTCAGCTTGTAGGACCAGACGCTGCCGCACCCTTCTCGTCAGGTGGCGCGCTGACTCTCCCCTTCTTGCAGATAGCCGATGACTTCTTGCTTTTTTGATCCAGCCGGCCTCTGCATTGTCACGATTCCCGTCATCTGCACAGTTCTGACAAAAATCTTATGCCTAACTTTTTCCCATGACCTTCTATGTTATAATAAATTTACATAATGGCACATTGATGGTCTGTCATTTCAGACATTCTTATTTTAATTTTATAGTTATTAATCTATGGCTATCATTATAAAAAAAATCTTGGTGTATCTAATCTAGACATGGAAATAATTTATCTGTATATTTGTGTACAGCACGATCTCCATACTGTACATGATGTGTGACAACTGATGCTATGTACTGGATGAACAACAAAATGTGTGCGCCCACACTAATATTACTATTAATTATATAGATCGACAGTAGACAGGCTCAAGAATTAACTACCATTTGCCAACGATCTACATTCTATGTATTTTAAATAAATTATGTTGTTATGCAGGTCTAAGTTTTACTGTGCTATAAAGAACATGCAACTATTCTACTTTCGCTCGCCCGTCGTCCATCTCGGGTCTGTGGTTTGGTGACCTGAAAAACAGCATCCCAACAGGCGCGCGCCAAACACTTGTGGTAGAAAAACCACCACAATATTAAGGATCTAGTTATTGTTAAATCCTAAAGTTTAACTTATCCTAGTATATGGTACTCTCTCTCTCTCTCTCTCTCTCTCTCTCTCTCTCTCTCTCTCTCTTTTATTTTATTTTATTTATTTATTTATTTATTTTTTTTTTACCTTATACAACACTCTTACATAATTCCTGTTACGCTGAGATGTCTCGCTGCTCGCCGCTATTGACGACATGGCCTCTGAGTTCTCACTACGCCTCACTGAAACTCCAGAGACTGGTTTAGCCATGGCTATACAAAACAATAAATTTATAGTTGCAATTTCTTTTTCTATGTGATGCGGTTATCGCGATCAAAGCGCCCCTTTCCAGAGGCAATATAATATGACCAAGCCAGGACTGGTTCCTGTTGAGGATTCCGTCGCCCACCACACACCAGCTACACAGTATGTCACGAATCTCCAAGTATAATTCGTTGGTTATTCATCTGTGACAGTCACAAGCAGGACGCTAAATCCCCAACCAGCACATTGGCATGGTAGGCTTTATGCCCGCATTTCTACCGTCTAGGGCACCAACCATTGGAGTCAAACGCTCACAGGTCCACCCCGACTTGCAAGACAACGATGCTGGCGCATCACTGTAAAAACTATACTGCCCATGTTCATCCTCGAAATCACGCAATATACCACAATCTTGCCGTGCACTGACGCGTGCCTGCAAGGATTGGTATGAACGTCTCACGAACTGGTTGTGGCCGCTATGGAGCGTATCACAACTTCTCAGAACGCTTCTAAGAGCACGTTCTAGTATGCGCCCGTTTGTGCGACGTCTCCTCACTCATCATTATCCTTCAACATGGACACCAGACTGGAAATGACTAAAACATTGCTCATGGAAAGATAGTGTCTCCTACTCCATCGACATTGGGAGTCGCGAACAGAAACAAAAAAAGGGTAGCAGCAGTAAATTCTTATGCGAGACAACACAGCGTGTTAATACTTTAGCAATCTTAATCTATTAATGCAACGATTATTGTTCCCTGAAGAAACGTTCATATATTTGCCTATTCTACTATGCACACCACTTACACTACTACTATTCCACGAACTCCTTTATGTGAGACATGTGGTGGAGTCCTATGGACTTCTTTCCTTTCAGCGTCTCCAATTCATAAGCATTGTGGTGAGCTGCTCTCCTTATACGGTACGGGCCGTTGTAAACAGAATAGAATTTTTGGCATTTCATTTTTTGTTTGTTAGAGAGTCGGAAAGACTTCACGAGCACCCTTTGTCCAATTTGGAAGTGTCGTAGACGAGCTCCCCTGTCGGCACGTCTCTTCCTGACCTCTGTGCTGCAGCCCGTATCCTCTCGAGAGCCAAATCCACTATGGTTCGGTGCTGCGTTCGCGCCCTTGGTGGGAAGTTTACGACTTCGGTTATCAAGTCCTTATGAATCCGGTTTTCCAGTACTGTAATGGGTGCCAATTTTGTTATCCCATGGGGTGCCTCATTGATCACCTCCTGGAAGTCTCTAAGGAAAACGTCCCATGTCGTGTGCTGTTTGTTACTGTACAACCGGCACAAGTTTCCGAGTTCCTTAATAACCCGTTCTGCAGCATTCGAGCTCGGATGGTGTGAAGATATAAAAATGGGATCAATCTTACATCGACACAACGTCTCCTTCCATGTTTTTGACTTAAACTGTGGCCCGCTATCAGAAATAATTCTACTCACATGACCAACCTGTGGTAGGAAATCCCGGATTAGGGCTCGTGATACAGATCGTCCTGTCGCACTCTTCAGTGCCGTAAAGGTAACGTATGTGGACGTTAGTTGAACAAACACTAATACGTAAGTATATCCTCTTCTTGTTCTTGGCAAAGGTCCCATCAAATCTGTTGCTGCTAATTGTCTTAATTTAGTCGGTACGATTGGGTATAATGGTGCCTGCATGCTCACAGTGGTGTGCTTAGCCTTTTGGCAGTCTTTACACACCGACAGAACCCTCCGAATTCGACGCTCCATGTTTCGAAAGTAACACATGGTCCTTAGCTTGAGATTGCACTTGCGTGGTCCGAAGTGTCCATAGCTGAGGTGAGTATGCCATATAATCTTGTTTATTAGGTGTTCAGGGATGCATACTCCCCATTCAGTGTCTACCTCTTTCCGCAAGAGGTAGAACTGCCTGATGGTGGCGTGTCTTCTGTCTATCCATTTCTGTTTCAATAACACTAGGGCAGGGTCATTGTCTTGCTCCTTCTTGATGTCCTGCATACTACATGTAATAACATTTTCAAAGGCTACTTTCTGCATATAGAAAAGGCAGTAGTGATTTTCCTCCAGATCTTCTTCCATGTTGTGCTCAAATCCGATCGGTGACCGTGATAAGGCGTCTGCAGTAATGTTCTGACTGCCGGGGATATATTCTATCGAAAAGTTCTATTGCTGCAGATACGATGCCCACCTAATGAGCCGCCTGTGATTAAGCTTTACAGTCATCAGGAACTCGAGTGCCTTGTGGTCTGTGTAGACCCTCGTCTTGCTACCAAACAGAAGGTATCTGAATTTTTCAAACGCCCATACAATGGCCAGCGCCTCTAACTCGGTTACTGAGTAATTCCTCTCACTCTTGACTAGTACTCTGCTACCAAACGCAATTGTCTTCCACACCCTGTTTCCTTCATGTACATAGTCTTGGAACACCATGACACCCAGACCTGAGTATGAACTGTCCGTTACTATGCAAAGCTCTTCTGCTAAATTAGGGTGTTAGAGGATGGGTGCTTGTAATAATGCGAATTTTAATGCTTTCCATTCGGATTCGACGCCTCATCCCATTCCCAAGGAATCTTCTTTCCTGTTAGTTGATGCAACCTAGGACTGCTCTGATTTTGACATGTACAAAGCGGTTGTAAAAATTTATGGTCCCCAAGAACCCCCTTAACTGCTTCTTTGTCGTTGGAATGGGAAACTTTTCAATCGCTTCGAACTTTTCGGGATTACGCGCAATGCCCTCATCCGTGATGATATGTCCTAGAAATTTGACAGACGACGTCCCAGAATTCGATTTTTCGATATTGATAGTCACTCCGTATTCCTTGAATGTCGCAAGGAGTTCACCGAGGACCGCATTGTGCTCTCCCCAAGATTTCTCCGCGATCAGCAAATCGTCCACATAGCTGGTGACATGACGTTTCAAATTATCGCTTAGTATGCCGTCCAGCCTCCGAATGAATGCGGCAGACGAAATGTTCAAACCAAACGCTAGACGACGAAGCCGGTAACATCTTCCAAATGCTAAAAAGGCTGTATACTGTCTGCAATTTGGATGGAGCTCGATCTGCCAGAAACTCGATTTTAGATCAACTGATGAGAAGATTGATATTCCATGGAAGTTTTGTAAGAGTTCCTCTAATCGTTCCGGTCTGTCTGTTTCGGGTTCTATTATGGTATTAATTTGTCGCGAGTCTAAGACTAAACGAATACTACCGTCTGCCTTCTCGACTACTCTTAACGGGTTATTATAGGCTGAAGCCGTAGGTTCTATTATTCCTTCACTCAACATTCGCGTAATTTCAGCTGCTACTTTCTGTTGATATGCCAAGGGGATTGAATAGGGTGGCACACGAAGCTGGTTGTGCGGACGTACACGAAATTCATATTGGAAGTTCTTTATTGATCCTGTCTTGGGAATGAAGACCTCCGCATGTTCTACTAGTAATTTATGAAGTTCTTTGCGGTGGTCGCACCTTATATTCTTTATTGCTTCCACTTTTTCTCCTATTTTCTCATTTATTTCTCCCATTATTCCGACTTCATTCTCATCCGTGTCCTCTCCCCTACCCGCAACGTCGACCTGCTCTTCCTTTCTGTCTTTCTGACACGCATAGTTTATCCGAACACAGTTAGACGGTAGTTGAGCTGGGATCAGCTGGTCGTCGAACTGAATGTGGACGGGATTCCCTTTCCTCAGGGCCACTTCACCTCGTCCTAGATCAACTATCGCTTCATGCTCATTTAGGAAGTCCGTTCCTATTATCATGTCGATCGCCAGATTTGGCACGATCCACAAGTTAGACTGTATTTTGTGTCCTTGGCAGGAGAATTCCAGTCTTGTTTGTTGGGTGACCTCCGTACATTTAGCCGCTAATGCCCCTTTCATTTTGGTTTTCTTAACCGATAGGACAGGCCAGTCCATCTCCTGAGAACACCTCTTGTATGCTGCCTCAGATATTGCTGTTATGTAGCTTCCACTATATATTATCGCATTCATTCTCTTTTCAGCTATTGTTACTGTGATAAGAGGCTGCCGATCCTGTCAAGGAGTTGTTTTATGTTCTTCGAGACGGATTTCTGATAAATCTTCGTAATTTATCATCCGTAGTTGGCCAGGTCCGAGATTACGTGCGAAATTCCGGCGGCCTGTGTTCGCACTAGTCTGGCGTCAATCCCTTGTTAAGCTCCCCCTCCTCTAACGTTCATTAGGATTTGCGGGTCTAGTTTCAGTCTCCTGGCTCCACTGTTGTCCTTGGTTTCGCTCTCTCCAATTACGGTCGCTTTGCCGTTCGTTATTCCTCCCATCCCAGATTCCTTGTCTAGATTGACCCTGCTCCCTGATGTTCTGGTTTCCGTGTCTTTGGTTTCCATAACCTTGAATAGCGTAACCTTGGCATCCGTAACCCTGGTTTCCTAACTGACCAGTGCGATTATGCGATCTGTTGTCGTCTTCCCTTCCTGGCCCGTGGTATTTGTTACTTTGCCTCTTCTTCCTGTCCTTTGCGTCTTGTTTATCAAAGACAACTTCGAGTTCGCGCAATAGACTCTTGAATGCTTCTATGTCAGATCCACACTTCCCGACAAGTGTCTGTTGGTACCTAACTGGCAATTTGTAAAAACAGAATTTAATGATTTCTCCGTTGCTATATGGACTATCTAAAAATTGATTATTCTTGAGTAAGTCATCAAGAAATTTGGTTGCGCTCCTATGCCCGGACACTTCCAGTTCAGGACAAAATATTATTTCCTCTTTAATCCTGTCTTACGTTTCCTTTGACCAGTAGGTCCGCAGGAATGCACCAACAAATTCCTGATAAGTCCGACACGTCGCTGCCACACCTCGCATCTTTTCCGCGGCTTGGCCTTCGATGTGTCCACACATGAATTTTAATTTTGCCTGGGTTGGCCATGATGCCGGTAATGATTTTGTAAACTGCATCACCCAGCTCTTCGGATGCATCGACCCTCCATTTTCTTTGAACTTCTGGAATTTTAGTATCGACAGGAAGTGATTGTGATCAAAATCCTGTCTGATCCTCGCACTGGTGTTGTCACTCGTTACCGATACTTGCACGTCTGCTGAGTGTCCTGATCTATCTTGCTGATAACTGAGATGTGCTACCTCTGTAACACAGTGGAAGTTGCACTCAGAATTCTCTCTCCTAAGTGGGCTACAATTATTGGAGCTATTACTCGCTGTTTCTGCGTGTGCATTGTTAGTTCCGCACTCGGTCATTGGGCTAGAACACCGCGGGCTTTTCCTCGGAGACACAATTCTGTGTACTCCATCATTGGTATCGGAACGCGCAGTGCTCGTGTACCCGTTTTGCTCTAGTTTTGCTATCCGACTCTCTACTTCTTCCATTCGTTTCGTGTTGTTCGCAACCGCGGTATTACCCTGAGTTTTTAAGAATGCTAGGGATTTTGAGTGAGATTGTGTTTTACGTCGCAAGCGCCCTGCGAGTTTAGAAGTTGCTTCCGCGATTTTCTTTGCCCTATTGCCGCCGTTTTGGCCACGCCTGCTACTTTTTGTGCAGCCATTGACATTTGTTTTACTTCTCCACATGCTTTCTTTATTGTTAGTAATTCCCCTCGAATTTTTCGTATATGCGAAATTATTGCCTGAGTGTCCTTCTTACGCTGTTCGTCAGCTTCTTCCTTATCCTTCTTACGCTGTTTCTCAGCTTCTTCCTTCTCCTTCTTACACTGTTTCTCATCTTCTTCCTTCTCCTTCTTACGCTGTTCGTCAGCTTCTTCTTTCATTGATCGTAGGAAGCTCAGTATTGGGTTAATGTCATCATTTTGATCCTCATCACACATGGGCGACGTAACTCTGGACACCTGGGGGCTAGAGCTCTGACATGACCGAGCTGGCCTCTGGCTGCACTCGTTCGTTTGATTATAAACTTCTGCTGCCGTCTCGACCTGTGTGCCTGTCTCTGTTTCATCCTCTAACTCACTATCATGGTCGCGACATTGCTCTAAGATCGCGTCCAAATCACCTTCCTCATCAATGAGCCTTTCGTCATGTGCTGCTAAAAATGTGCCCATCTCATCTCCGAACCTATCCTCATCAGTAAACTCCCTCTTATTCATTATGCTATTCTCTTTTGTTTTAGTTTCGCTCGCTAATAGTGGTGCCTTACTCCTCGTGATCATTCATGAAAAAACAAATTAATCTAAAAATTCACAATGAAAATCATCTACTCCCAATATTTTTTCACATAGACATAAAATTTCAACAACGCCGTTCCAACGCTGTAACTACAAGCACGATTTGTTGTGGTACAGAAACTGCACACAAACCCGACAAAGTGTGATGTGGTACGGACACCACATCAAAGAAACGCAAAAAACAATGAACAAACAAAAAAATATATACACTGAAAATAAAAACTGAAATCATGCGCTGCTAATAAAAACTAATCTCGGAATTATAAGAAAAAGAACTTGGGTACTAATCATTAAAAAAAAAGTAGAGAAAAAAATTTGAATGTTCCTACTAAGAAGACTGTAAGCTTATCAGTGATTCACAGGAAAGATCCTGGCAGGGTCGCCATTTTATGCGAGGTGCCGGGGCTAGCAGTGTATTTAATACAAAATTTTTCCAGAATCTACATATGTAAATGATGCTCTAAGCCCCCCCCCCCCTATTCTAACTCCGACTTTTGCTGTTGCACATGGATTAAAATGAAACGTGAACTGACTGTAATCGACCCTGCAAGTTGAGTAGAAAAGAGTTTGGCACCTGCAATAATTTCATTTGATAAATAAGTTAAATAAAGGAAAGTTTGATTAACGTAGTGAGAAATGATAGGGTACAGTGATTGATTTTAACAAGCGAAGTCGCACTGTAACTCCGATACAGTCAACTTTAGCCAAAACTGCTCAAGACAGAAAACATAGGCCGCTTGTACGCAGAAAACTCAATTGCCAACTGTACTCGGAATGTTATGTTGAAGTCGAAACTTCAGCAACTTCGTTAAACAGTTACAATCAAATAAAGGTATAGTAGACAGCCAACGGAAGGCAGGCTGTCCAGAGCAGCGAGAGCTCAGTCTTGTAACCTACTCCGACCGAAAGGCGAGAGCCGACTCTTCACAAGAGCACCCGTACAAACCGAACACAGAACATTCCCACCCCAACGACAGTGGACATGGTTAACCGTTCCAATCAGCAACTCGAAAACTGGTGGAAAATTCCACTCTATTGCCGGAGCACTACCATTCCACCAATGCAGATTCTTGGCGCCAATTTCTACGCCGATTTTGCTACGTCACATAGCTATGCCCTGAGCAAGCCAATCACAGTTACGATTTTGCAGAAAGGGCGGGAATTTGCCCGCCACAACTGCCTGGGTTCACAAGTCATTCCCACGCCTCGCTGGTAGCCCGCCAGAAAGTGTTTTCCCTAAGTTTCTATGAAGTAACGGAACCTCTAGCTCAGCCACTACTTCAGGCCCCTCCGAGCGTGTCTGCCGCTATTCTACAATGTCGGCGTCTGGAAAGCATTCACTCGACTCACTCACTTCTGTCGGCTTACCCTTTCAAGATCAGCAGTGCCCGCCTGTCACCGGACCACCCAGGTGACGAGAGACGCTGCATGGGAAGCCCGCGTGTGAAGTAATAGCAACTTTTCACTGCATGCAATTAGAGAGGAAAATCGTAAGATAGATATATGAGAGGGGGCTCATGCCACCTCTCACTTTTTTGGCCAACCATTTTCTTATAGCTTCTCAATGCATTTCTTTCCATTCATCACAACTCGTTCTATTATATAGCCTACCCCATTTTAAGCTAACTTAAATCAACTGAGCTCAGATGCTAAACTAAGGGACGAGGCAATGCAGCAGCGCAAAACTATTAACACAAACAGCAATGATAAAAAATGCAAATTGCAAAGCAAGCAGCAGTAAATCTAAATTAACAGATAAAATGCAAAATTACAACTAATATGAGCCAATGTGCAGCAGCAAGAAAAATAAATCAGTATTAAAACTGGCTTAACAAAGTAATGTAAAGTGAAATTTAGTAGCATAATGCCTGGCAAATAGCAGCAGAAAATGCAATAACTAATATCTAAACATGACAAATCTCAAGCAGAAAAAATAGTACACTAAAGACAACAACGCAGATAAGGGAAATGTCTGTTCACATCTTAATATCTATTTTATTAAAGTGGTGCACCACAAAACTAATTCTACAAAAAATTACCAAGTACTTGAAAAGAAAATTATACATGCAGTTACTGTTATTAGTCCCTTCCTATTGTTCTTTCCATTCCAAGAGTTCCTTTTTCGAAGAATGTGGATCAGAAAATAATTATTTAATAGATCTGTTGACAGAAAGTGTTCACATTAGCAAATGCATTTAATTTTATTTTATGAAACCAATGCTGCAAGACAGCTGGAAACCAGATATCAAATGAAAAAAGTAATTATGCAAACCAAAGCATAAAAACATCATTTAATAGCCATGTGGCATTTCGTGAGTAGCTCGCAACTCTCATAGAAAGACACTTGTCATAATCAGGTTTGCAGATGTAAGAATATTTCCTATCAATTCATAAGCATTTCAGTAAGTAGCACAAAGAACGATATGTTTCCAAATAATGAGCATGTCGTATTTGCGATGCTTTCTACAATGGAATGTCAATAGCGAGGATAATGGCCTCCTTTTTCTCCAACTGTGCGACTGTCGCGCAGCTGAACACACAATGCATCGTGCCCACGACGCATTATGTGAAGGTCACTTAACTTTCTTACTGAAATATTTACAACACCAGTTTGCACTACAGTGGCAGTCTCATATACAAAATTTCACGGGTCGAGAATTTGCGTTGCAAATGTGTAGAAACAAAATCTTATGAATATAACAGTGTCCAAAAAATTTTCGCCCGCATTGTGACACATTCACGCATTTACACACATTTCATAACTCTTAAAGTACGATTCTTGGTTTCCCACATCCTTTTTCACAAGTCAGAGTCCCTAACCACTATTCATTACTCCTTACCTTATTACACATATACATATTCGTCGACACTTCTTCAATATTTCATCTTAACAAATACATAGCATAATCAAATTCTTCATATAACATCAGCTTATTGATCATAAACATACCTCAACAGCATAATACATATCGTAGTCGCAAAAATAACATCAAGACACCTCAGTCAAATCTCAAAAACGTCGTAGCTTTCTGCAATAATGTCAAAACAAAAAGGAAATACTCTGCTCGTTTCAATAGTGTCAGCTACCTCAAACGTACTTTAAAATCATGCTCCCTTACCAAAGACATCATTCAAAGCTCTCATAGTATCACAATGGTTCCGAAAAAATATGAACAGTTCACAAAGTACAGACAAAATGCAAGTTCATAAGTGTGAAGTTACCCAACTGTGTAATTGCGTAAACATGTGTCACTGATGTAGTAAAAAAAAAAATGTTTGTCTCTCAGTTAAATGATCAGATAGCTGTGTAATTTGTGTGTTAGAGAAATATGGTACCGATGTGTAAAGTTGTATAAGCAAATACCATATTAGCTAGGGCTTCTTGTGCTTGCCAAACACATGGTACACAAAGTAAGCGCGTACCCCCTGAGGATAAATGTAATTATACCCTCAGGTGTTACTGATTACAGCAATGGAATGAAATGTATCAGGGAAAACTTTCTTTGTAAGGGTGCTGTCTGTTTTGTTCACGATTTGCGTTGTAAGAATAGCCTTGTCGTGTCCAGTTATTATTTTTTTTATCGCGGAATTCTGACGGATGTGACCTGTAATTGTTGTGTTCCTGTTTTCGCGTTCCGCGATTGTCAGTGTCAATTTGTAATTCTTGTAAGAGTCCTTGCAAAGCTTCAATGTCTTCTTTGCAACGTCCTGCCAAAATAATATGTCGTAAATGTTCAGGTAATTTGATTAAGCAAATGCGGATGAGTTCTGAGGGGCTGTATGGGTTTGACAGGTACTGATTCTTGTGCAACATGTCTTCAAAATATTTCACAAGACTGGAAAATTCAGATTGTTCGAAATGTTTCATCATTATGATGCTATGTTTTACTCGGTCTTGTGTAGCTTGAGACCAATATGCTGAGAGGAAGGCATGATAAAATTCTCCTTCACTGTGACGGTCGTGAATGACCGATCGCATTCTTTCAGCTGGTTCATTCTCTAAGTAGCCACACATAAATTCTAATCTGTGCTGCAATGACCAGTTGGGAGGAAAACAATGAGAGAATTGATGGAGCCACGCTTGTGGATGAATGTCGTTGCCAGAATTCTTAAATGTTTTGAATTTGTGTGTAGTAATGAACAGCTTATAGTCAAAATCATAGTGTCGGCGAGTCGCATGTCGGTCATTGTTACGTCGTGTCGGCGGTTCCATCTCAAAATTCGGTGCACCTTGCCAATTTCCTTCATAATTTCCGAAATGCCCTGTGTTATTATTTTGTGGCTTTTCCGTATTTCCAAGTCCCTCTTCCCGTGTTGGAGCACGAGTGTCCTCTGAAATATGTAATTTTTGTATTACTTGTGCCCACTGATCTTGTACTTCCCGGATTTCTCTTTTGTACTGTGTATTGATTTGATTTTGATTTTGTTTGAATTTTCTAATTTGTTCATACTCTTCTGTGTCAGTGAAGGCTACGGGTCTTGTGTCATTCAGATCATAATCTACCTTTGTAGACAAGTTAGTGAACTGATCCGAAAGTTCGGCTACTTTCTCCGATAGTGAAATCATTTCCTCAGTGTGTTTTTCTGAACCAAGTTTCAGAGTGTCCATTTGTGTTGAAATCGAATCTACTGTGTCCTTTAAGATTTCCTGAGTTTTTGCAAGTTGCGTAACGGAATCGGTAGATGCAACTGAGTCAATTTTAGCCCACAAGGTCTCATGATTTTCATGAACAATGGTTTGCTGTTCTTTTATGGCTGCTTCGTGATTCTGTAATGCATTTTCACGCCGCGAAAAAATAGGTTGAAAATGCTCACAAATTTGTGTTTTTACGTCATTACAGACTTTTTGACATTTCGATTCAATGTTATGTAACTCAGTAGTTAAATCTTCACGTGTTTGTTCAATTGTGGTGTCTAACTTCCGAAGATTTTGTTCCATTGTGTCTAACTTTTGAAGATTTTGTTCCATTGCGTCTAACTTTTGAAGCTTTTGCTGTGTTTGTCTCTGATTTTGTTCCATTGTGTCTAACTTTTGAGAATTTTGTCCCATTTGTTTCTGATTTTGTTCAAGCGTTGTGTCTAACTTTTGTAGCCTTTGTCCCATTTGTTGCATTAACTGTAATAACAGTGCACTGGTGTCTGAAACATGTTTCTCAGTGCTATTCGGCAGTGCATTTGAACCGGCAATATTCGCATTTTGAGAAGCAGAAAATGTGTCTTGATTTATTTGAGAAAACGGTGAGGACGCGAAACCTGAATCTACAGTATTTGCAAGATTGTGTCCTGTCATTTCGGAATCCTGAGACGAGCTGTTGCCGACCGATCGATCGATAATGCTTTCCTGTTCACTAATTGTTTCACTGCCTACACCATTATTTGCAGCCCGCTCCATTTCCCTATGCACAATTACCAGATTACTACTTTGAACATTAGTTAATTCATTACATGGTGGCGCTAACACACTGCTTTCGTCTTCACTGTCATTTCTCAGTTTACTTAGGAGCCTAGTATTACGTTTTTCACACGCCATTATTGTCACAATATTTCAGACGACAATACAGAAAAATACAATTTGAAGAGCAAAAATAAGAGAACACATTAACATAGCACTGATAATAATGTCTAGTTAATTGCAAGCGCAGCTGCGAAATACTTGGTGCAAATCTACATGCAAGTCACAACTGTTTTACTGTACAACAATGAAAAACTACAACTACAAAGGAAATTCTCTCTATAATTACGCGCTAGCAATAAAAAAAAGCTACGCTAATTACACAAACTACAAAAAAAAATCAGAAGATTCCAGTGAGGTATCCTCGGCTAAGGGTCGACATATGAAACGTCCCCTTTTGAAAAATTATACAGGACTGTGCTTAAACTGACACACAATATTTTTAGTGCAACGCAATCTGACTTTCAAAAATCCCTACAAAAGAATGGCCCTGACTAACATTAACCTATACGTTTCACAAATCACTTACCTCACAAAAATCTTCGTTACTCGAATTACTGCAATACAGCGAGCGCCACTACTGCCAGCTAAATAAAAGATTCAAACTACAGAAGGCACTAACTACTGATAGGCATAGTTAGCAAATGAAAGATTTTAATACAGAACAAACAATGTATTTACCTTAATAGTCATAATATATATAGCAGTTAATGACATCTAGTCTTACAAATTTCCAAACTCCGCCATCTCTCTCCCCACATCCACCACTGCTTGCGGCTCACCTCCAACTGCGCAACGCTACGCGCTGTTCACATCCATCTGCCCAACACTACAATGGCAGACAACAATGCAAACTAGCCATAGGCTGCACACAGCACAGCCAGTGATTTTCATACAGAGCGCTACGTAACGTTGCCAATAAGAAAACATAAACAGCCTATTTACACCGTTAACACGTAAGAAACGTGATCGGTTAGATGCAGTAGGAAAACTGATAAAAACAGTGTTTGGAACAGTGGATACCGAGGATATCAAGAGTTTCAACAGTGCAATTGAGAAATAGAGACAGGTACAAAATTATGAACTATTATTAGTTTCTAGACGGAGAGGTGCTCATACCGTCTTGTCTGCAGTAGATTTCAAAGATAGTATTAGATAAAATATTATTATTTGTCAAACAAGGGTGATACAGACGAACAACAAATCACGTGAAATACAGTTGTTTTTATTGAATATGGAAGCAGGGCCTGAGATGAAATTTCACACAATCGGAGGCCATTGGCTTCAATTCATATTTGCACCTGAAATAGTAATTACCAGTTGCCGTAGAAATGGTAAATGAAAAAGGATAATGAAATTAGAAGTACAAGGCAATGGATTGTTAATTATTGGAACTTGGTGTGAGATAGCAGGAAAACAATTTCACCTTCCAGTTACCAACACGGGGAAACAATGATTATCGTGTCTCGACCAACATTGTGTTGGCTCGAGGAAACACCACATATCTTATCTAATCAAAACCTATCTTTAATTAACGTTGCCATCGATTCAGCTTTGCTACAATCAATAGACAATTTTTTTTATTTATTTATTTTTTGAGTCATCAGTCTTCTGACTGGCTTGATGCGGTATGCCATGAATTGCTCTCTTGCGCCAATCTCTTCATCTCAAAGTAGCACTTGCAACCTGCATCCTCAATTACTTGCTCGGTGTATTTCAATCTCTTCCTTCCTCTACAGTTTTTGCCCTCTACAGCTCCCTATAGTGACGTGGACGTCATTCCCTGATGTCTTAACAGATGTCCTATCACCCAGTCCCTTCTCCTTGTCAGTATTTTCCACACATTGCTTTCCTCGATGATTCTGCGCAAAGCATCCTCATTCCCTACTTTATCAGTCCACCTCATTTTCCACATTCTCTTTAGCACCACATCTCAAATGCTTAGATACTCTTCTATTCTGATTTCTTTCAGTAAATGTTTCAGTATCATACAATGCTGTGCTCGAAACGTACATTATCAGAAATTTCTTCCTGACATTAAGTTCTATGTTATATATTATTAGACTTCTCTTGGCCAGGAATGCCCGTTTTGTCATTACTAGTCTGCTTTTGATGTCCTTCTTGCTCAGTCCGTCATTGGTTATTTTGCTGACTAGGTAGCAGAATTCCTTAACGTCATCTTCTCACTGTTTTCATTTCTGTTACATCTCTTACTTTCCTCTTCCTTCAGTTTACTCTCAATCGATATTTTGTACTCATTAGACTGTTCAGTCCAATCAGCATGTCTTATGATTGTTCTTCACTCTCACTCAGTATAGCAATCTCGTCAGCGAATCATGTAATCGATATCCTTTCACCTAGAATTTTAAATCCAGTCTTGAACCTTTCTTTTACTTTCATCATAGCTTCTTCGATGTACACATTGAACCGTCGGGGCGAAATACTACATCTCTGTCTTACACCCTTTTGAATCCGATCACTTCATTCTTGGTCGTCCACTCTTATGTCGCCTGATTCATACATTCTACACACCAACGTGAATAGTCGTTTTATTGCCACTTCCCTAACATTTTAAGAATTATGACGGAATGCTATGTATTCCTTCTACCTTATTTGACCTTAATTCCTCCAAGGCTGTCTTAAATCCTAATTCTATTACTGGATCCCCTATATCTTCTAAATCGATTCCTGTTTCTTCTTCTATCACATATGAAAAATATTGCCCCTCATAGAGGTCTTCAGTGTACAGTTTCCACCTACCCGTTCCTCACCGCATTTAACACTGGAATCCCCCCGTTGCATTCTAAACGTTACCACCCTCGCTTTCAATTTCACCGAATTTTGTTTCGAGTTTCCTGTACGCTGAGTCAGTCCTTGCGATAACCATTCCTTTTTTGATTTCTTCACATTTTTCATGCAGCAATTTCGTCTTAGCTTTCCTGTACTTCCTATTTATTTCATTCCTCAGCGACTTATATTTCTGTATTCCTTAGTTTCCCTGAACATTTTTGTACTTCCTTCATTCATCACTCAACTGAAGTATTTCTTCTGTACCCTTGAATTCTTCGCAGTTACCTTCTTTGGCCATATGCGTTCCTTCCCACCTTCTGTGATTGCCTTTCTTAGAGATGTCCATTCCTCTTCAACTGTTCTGCCAATAGAGCTATTCCTCACTGCCGCGTCTATAGCCTTAGAGAACTTCAAGCGTGCCTTGTCATTCCTTAGTACTTCTGTAGCCCACTTAGTTGTGTATTGATTCTTCCTAACTAATCTCTTCAACTTCAGCCGACTATTCATCGCTACTGTATTGTGTTCTGAGTTTATATCTGTTCCTGCGTACGCCTTACAATCCAGTATCTGATTTCGGAATCTCTGTCTGACCATGATGTAATCTAACTGAAATCTACCCATATCACCGGGCCTTTTCCAAGTATAACTCCTTCTCTGTGATTCTTGAACAGGGTATTCGCTGTTACTACGTGAAATTTGTTACAGAACTCAATTATAGTCTTTCTCCTCTCTCATACCTTGTCCCAAGCCCATATTCTCCTATAAACTTTTCTTCTGCTCCTTCCCCTACAACTGCATTCCAGTCCGACGAATTAATAACTTTAGAAGAAAGACAAATTTTAGTCAATCAACACATGAAACAACATCATTAGAAACATATACGAAACAGGGGTTATCAACCACAAGCATGATCTTGGTTCTAGTATTTATTTGTGCAACTTACTTTCGTATAAAGTGTAAGATATCTCATTCAAATGAGGCAACCAGTCACCAGATACGTGTTGAGTAGACACGTACGACTAACAAGTAGTAGAGAAACAAAATGTAAGTAACGCCGTTAACTAGGGCAGTCTGACAAAGTATGTTAATTAAGATAACTAAGATTCAAGACTGGTTGATGGGCAACACAGGATGCACTTGTAGCCTAAAATTCAGGAAGACTTTTGTCAAAGAGGAGGGGTCTACTACAGCACAGGCTAGTAAAGGGTTGAAAATTAGAAAATTTTATTTAAATTCATTCACCCTGCTACAAGCAAAGTGAGGTCACGCCAGAGTCAGAGACAGAACCACGAAACAAGCGGTACGTTGCAAGTTGGTCAGGCCTCCGCATGTTACAACACCGCTCCGAGGGTGAGGGATGATGAGCTCAGCAAAACGCATTGGACGCAAAACCAATGGTAGTGCGACACGCATATTCGTTAGCTCGTAACAGATGTCGAAAGAAACTGTACCTATTTCGTAAGAACCAATATCAGGGAACCTGCACAGCAGTAAATAGCCTGTTATGCGAATATAGCACGTTAAAGAGGCTTGCGATCATTACGAACTGAGCATCACGTCATAGCCTCATTTTAACTCCCTTTAAATACGCCAGCTCTCAAGGAGTTGATCATTGGAATCGATGGCGTCCACAATAATACCACTGGATTCCATGATTACGATACTGTAGTGAATCTATGTCCTAGATACTCCAGAACAATCTACAAACTAGCCGAAGTTGTACGTGAGATGTAGGTCTTCGCTTGCTGAACTTCATACTGTTCGCCTCCTACCGATGCTGATGGAGAACACCACATCGCGGAGTGTTGACAACAGAGCGGTCAACGTTCCTGTTCAGCAGTTAGGCGCCTGTGGCTACTGAAACTTACCTGGCCAGTAGGAAGCAGATCGACTGACCACACGACTCCTGAAGTAAAGAGCTACTGCAGAACTCCAAAACCGTAATTACTACCTCTTCGTTCAATACGCAGTCGAGAACAGGGAACGCCGCTGCGTGCTGTGTCTCACTGACGGCAAGTAAGTAAACCGCTGGCCTATAGACGGCCGGCCGTGGTGGCCGAGCTGTTCTAGGCGCTTCAGTCTGGAGACCGCGCGACCGCTACGGCCGCAGGTTCGAATCCAGCCTCGGGCATGGATGTGTGTGATGTCCTTAAGTTAGTCAGGTTTAAGTAGTTCTAAGTTCTAGGGGACTGATGACCTCAGATGTTAAGTCCCATAGTGCTCAGAGCCATCTGAACCATTTTCGAGCCTATAGAAGGCTCGTGCATGAGCTGATGATGCGGGGCCTCAATAGAATGAGCGGTTGTCTTTTGAGGGACACACGAATGATGAATGAGAATATGGAATAAAAAGTACATAAACGTCGTTGAAAAATAATGCATAGAAAATAATAATGACTATTGACATATATTTTCGTCACTAACACACGTAAGTTATGCTAACCTAAAGGAACTCTTGAACGTTTAGTGGCTTAAAAGAGGAACATCAGATGCAGGTATCTGATCTGCTGGCGATGTCCACTGAATAAACCTTAAAAATATAAAAAAAGCTTTAAGAACTTTAAAATTCTAAAAATTACTGTTTCGTAAAAACGTTTCAAAAATTCTTCAAATTGTTTTTTTTTTTTGAGAGTACAAGTATTTTAACTTTCTCATGTAAAACTGTTTAATACCTTTTTAATTTTTTAAAAAATGTATTAAATAATTTTAGAAACTTCTTAAGTTCCAGGGTTGTTATTCGTTCTGGATTTACTGCTGCACAGATGTTCACATGAGGATGTGTCTTTTAGTGCCATGAAATCGGTACTGACCTAAGAATAAAGGAGTTAGTACAGCTGACGTGGTTTATTAATACCCAAGATGACTAAACGTAGCTGTGGTAGCCCTATCAGCTAGGTTATCTGCACTACTAAACTGTTGTTCATCAACTTCGTTATTAACGTACTCCTTTCTGTATCTCAGGCCTGCTGGTAAGAGATTCCATGGATCTGAGCAAACTCTTCGGCGAGCTCTACATCTTTGATGAGTATATTTTCTTCAAACTACGATCACGATGACGGCCGTTGTTAGATTTTATTGAACTGCAAATGAGTTTTCATATTTGTTACACAAATTTCGGAAAAGAACATTGTCTGGAAATGGCAATGAATTCCAGACAGTTAAAAGCTGTTTTTAAATACAAGAAACTTATCATTTGCTGGCTTGATGAATTTGCCAACTGAAGGACTGCAGAGAGTTTCCAGGTGGGAAAAGTCACCTAGACAGAGGCTGACAGTGTCATCTTTCTTCTTCTTCTTTTGCTACTGCCTTTATCCCACATTGTGCGCTGGGTCAGCAGGGTAGGTACAGAGTTGGTATGGTTAATTTTAAGGGGTGTGCGGATGCCCTTCCTGCCGCCACCTCATACCCCCCGGGACGGAATTAGTGTGCTCCAGCTGCCTGCATCTAGTGTAAATCGTGAAACAGTATGGATGTGTTTGAAATGTCTGCGAGTCGTGGAACTGAGGCGGGACGTGGGGACCAGCCCGGTATTCGCCAAGTAGGATGTGGAAATCCGCCTAAAAACCACGTCCAGGCTGGCCAGCTCACCAGTCGCCATCGTTAATCCGCCGGGCAGATTCGATCCGGGGCCGGCGCGCCTACCCGAGTCGAGGAAGCAGCGCGTTAGCACTCTTTTTTTTTTATTTCTGACAGTAGCATAACTTTATTCAGTATTATACATTACATTCACGAAACTACACTACTAAACAGAATGTTTTATTTTCTTGGTCTTCTCATTTGCAGATTTGGCTTTATGCTTCTATTTCAGGGCTATAATCCTTTTCTTCTGTTCAGTTTTATTTATTTTCTGTTTTTTCTTCTGCTTCCTATGAAGACTCTTTTGCCCTTGGAAAGGCAACCTTTTCTGTTTTGGTTTCACTGTTTTATCTGATGTATGCTCAGAAAATTTTCTGTCTGGAATGTTTCTTTCTTTACTGCTATGCTCCTTCCTCTTTGCAGCTTTCATTCTCACAATATCTTTCAAATGAGGATTTTGTCCAGATTTTCTGGCAGAATGACAGTTCATTTCGTTACTGCGGTTATTAACTCCAAATTTCTTCTTTCGAATGACTCTTGATACACGTAGTGGCCTGTCTTTGAGTGATGTTCCATGAAGATTTAATGCCAGTTCCACTGCACCTGCACTCTCAAAGGTGACATAAGCAAATCCTTTCCCAATACCAGTTTTCATGTCTCTTACAATTCTGATGTCCAGTATCCTATCACATTTCTCAAATATTCTCCAAATTTCTTCTTCTTCAGTTGAGAATGGAATATTTCCTAAGAAAACAGATCTCTTTTGATCATGCTTATTTGAGTTCAAGGCTTCATCCACAAAAATGTGATGATCTTCAACAAGTGTTCCATTTGCAGCTCGTGCAGATAATGCATCTTCTTTAAGTTTAAAGCGGACAAATGCTGAAATAGTTGATCTCTCAGCATGAAATTTCTTCTTGATTACAACAAATTTCTTTGAGCTTTTTATTTCCTCCACAGCAGCACATCTTAATCTTATTGATTCAACTTCACCAAATTCTTTAAAGATTTTCTTTATCTTCCTTTTATTTAAAGTGTGTGGAAGATGTTTCACAAAAATTGTACTTTCTTCTTGCTCTGTGTCGCGGGTAGGTTTTCCATTATTCTGCTTTAATCGTATACGTTTCAGTGCATTAAAGGCATTATTGCTCATATTTCCGCTATCATTAAGGTCAGGTGTTAAACTAACATGATCTGTAGCATCTGCATCTGATATTTCTTCAGAACTATTTTCTGTTCTGTGTACTTTTGACTTTATTTTAATATTTTCATAGCTGGATGTTTTCCTTTTGTTTTGTGATGTTTTCTCAGTTAATGGAAACTGTTGTTTTATAACTTTATTTTGAAAAATAATCTTTTCATTTCTATTTTCTTTTATTCCAGAAATTAGACTTGATAAACTGCCAACTTCATAAGCCGTGTTACCATCTAATAGACGTGGACCATGCCATACAAAATGTCCAAAAGAGCACGTAGGTACACAATCCACCAAAGAACCCGTTTGTCACAATGTGTGTCCTACTGATGAAGTATTTCTTCCACTGCGACCCCGCCTTTAGAAGAATTAACGCTGATACTCCCAACAAAGCGAAAACATAAAATGCGAAACCATACAACCCTGTGAATCCAAGCAGACCAGCAGTTCCGCCTGACAAGGCGGCCGTAGATGTTCTGAGCCCGGTATTCACCAAGTAGGATGTGGAAATCCGCCTAAAAAACACGTCCAGGCTGGCCAGCTCACCAGTCGCCGTCGTTAATCCGCCGGGCAGATTCGATCCAGTGCCGGCGCGCCTACCCGAGTCGAAGAAGCAGCGCGTTAGCACTCTCGGCTACGCTGGTGGGTAGAGGCTGACAGTATGGCTCTGAGCACTATGGGACTTAACTTCTGAGGTCATCAGTCGCCTAGAACTTAGAACTA
This sequence comes from Schistocerca nitens, assembly GCF_023898315.1. Lineage (NCBI taxonomy): Eukaryota > Metazoa > Arthropoda > Insecta > Orthoptera > Acrididae > Schistocerca > Schistocerca nitens. Next base: position 120,423,119 of record NC_064622.1, on the reverse strand, counting down.
CTTAAACCTAACTAACCTAAGGTTATCACACACATCCATGCCCGAGGCAGGATTCGAACCAGCGACCGTAGCGGCCGCTCGGCTCCAGACTGTAGCGCCCAGAACCGCTCGGCCAACCCGGCAGCGGGTGACAGTATCTGGGGTCAGTAACAAATTGCATGCGGTATGTTTGCGCATAGGTAGAACTGACAAATCACAGCAAGTCCAGCAAGGCAACCCATAACTGGAAAGGCTCTCTACAACGGAAACACATAACAGAAACACTGAGTTCCTTGGCCTTACCCTCTCAACATGACCCGGAAAATCAGCATTCCTGTCATATAAACGTTCGCAAAGACGAAGTCTGCTGACCTCTGTCCAGAGCCTTGTTGTTAGAGCTAAATAAAATACTGATAAACGTGAGTGCACACTCTGATTTTATATGGTGTAAATTATTATTCTTGTAAGCTTTACTAAATTGGTGTACTAAGCATTAATGCAAAAATCTTATTCTCATTCTTATTATTATATTAAAATATTTTGTGTATGCTGTTATTACCAGAATGAAATAGTCAATAACTGTGGTTGGTACATTAAAAGTAGGGGAACCAACAAAACAAATTTGGGTGGTGGGAAGGTCAGGAGGGAGTAAGACATTGGGCACCTCATCCCATATCAAAAACACCTCGCTGGGTCAATACCTGGCTGTAATTAGTATATACTTGTTTTCGCGTTTTGCTAGACGAACTAAATGTTGAGAACTGAAAAATGTCCGTGGATTCCTCATTTTATATTAGTACTCGTAATTCTGTAATGAGGTTTTCATGGGTTAGTGGAGCGTCTGCCAGATCAGGTTTCTTACAGTTTCCATGACGCTCTCCCGCGAGTAACACGTACAATTCCTGCTACCACTCTATGTAAACGTTCAATACCTCCAGTTAGTCCTGTTTAAAAGATGATGTACAAAATTTTATAAAAAAATAAAAATACTATCACTCAATGACACCCAGTTCATAAATAGTTATGTGCACTGCTGAAGATTACATTGGTAGATCACGTAACTAATGAGGAGGTATTGAATAGAACAGGGGAGAAGAGGAGTTTGTGGCACAACTTGACTAGAAGAAGGGATCGGTTGGTAGGACATGTTCTGAGTCATCAAGGGATCACAAATTTAGCATTGGAGGACAGCGTGGAGGGTAAAAATCGTAGAGGGAGACCAAGGGATGAATACATTAAGTAGATTCAGAAGAATGTAGGTTGCAGTAAGTACTGGGAGATGAAGAAGCTTGCACAGGATAGAGTAGCATGGAGAGCTGCATCAAACCAGTCTCAGGACTGAAGACCACAACAATAACATGTGCACTGCGACATATTCAAATATCAGGCTTTTATACATAAAGGTCCAAGATCCAGGATGGCTGGCGCTGTTTCATTTAATAGAGATATCGCTTTGTTATCAGGTGACTTCAACTGTTTGTACGTTTTACAGACGTACCGTCCTGCGACTTTATTGTACATATCTTTGCGTTTAAACCACCACTGACTGCCATTAATGTCAGTGTCCCATATGCGACCATAAAAATAATTCCGCGGCTGACGAAGTGGCTGAAAGCCAATGAAATTCCTTTGACCATACCTTTCTACAGTTCCCGGACTAGCGCAAAGTAATTTATTTCGGACACGTTTGAGCTATATTCCAGTACGAGCTACACTTGATTTTTGTAACTAACCTACCTTGACTACTTTATTTTCCTAGTGCTATACCAACGAACCGAAGTCTGCTGCCAACTTTACCTAGAGCTAAACCTGGTGTTTATTTTCATTTCCTATTTCTACGAATTGCTACACCAAGGTGCTTGTATTAATTGAATGACAATAGCTGGAAATCACTGATGCTGCACTCATACCGTATTAAGCTTTTGGATTTTGTGAAGTGCACAAGTTTAAATTTCCGAACACTTAAGGCATTTTGCAGTATATGCACCATTTTTAAACTTTTCGAGATGTGACAGAATATCTCCACAGCCACTTTCTTTCACATATCACTTACGTACATAAACTCAAAACCTACAAAAATCAGAAATTACTATCTATATTCTCCAACAGGTCATTAATGTAGTACATCAACATCAAACGTCCCCAATATGCCTCCCTGGCATATCTGAAGTTCGTTCTTCATCTGTTGGTGATTCTGCAACAATAATACGTTGCGTCCTTGCTACCAAAGAATTCCCAAGCCACATAAATTTTGTTTGACACCACATGTCATAGCACTTTCTTTAATATGGGTTGATTCAGAGTGAAATACTCTTTAGAAGTTAAGACTACTGCATTCACATTATTCCCCAAATTTATGGCATTCAGACAGCATGTTATGTGAAAATAATACTTCAGTTGCTCATCGGCTACAACAATGTATATCTTTGATATTCCTGGACTCGTTTCCATTATTTTCTGTTGCCTGGTAACGTATCCACTGAGACTGATTTGGTGTTCATCCATCAGTGCTTGTTTTAGACACCTAGTTATTAACCAGCATTACTGAATTAATGAGTCGTCCACATCTCTGATGCGAAAACAATTAAACCACGACGGAAACGGAAATTATGTTGGAAAATACAAACAGGAAAGAACAGGAGATTTGCATTTTTACCAAGACTGTTGAAGGTAGGTGATTACGGTTTCTCGTAGTGTTTCCTCAAAATCAGGGTAGTATTTAGACCAGTTGCTATATAATCGGAAATATTAACATAAGGTGGAGCAATGCCATGACTCATCACTACAGACTTTGAATTTTTCTGCGGATGCTCTTCTGTCTATTTTTGTCCTGCAACCGGAAATTTACATCGCGAATACATATAATTATATTTCATGCACAAAGTTTCTGCGGTAATTTTTCTGCACCATTGCTACCTAGAGTAAGACTCTATCATCCTGATTTGCTCATTTCGATGATAATATGTTGATGAAAATGTTCTATGTATTATCTTTCTACTTTATACAAATTTCCTTCCACGTATTTTTGTCGCTACTTACGCTTTTGACTGATATGTTAGACTAAAAATATTATTCAGAATGTTCGTTCGATCATAATAATAATAATAATAATAATAAGACAGTTTTTTCGTGCTGTAGCATACGTAATTTTAACGATGGTTTGTATCATTACAAAAATATTCAATGCTCATTCTCAAATATTACACAAGTTTACGCATCTGTAAAACATTACTGAGCAATCTGCTACTGTTATGTTGAATTTTTTTCTCAAATATGAATTTAAAACTTTTATTCCATTCACATGTCTTCACGACCATCCACTTATTTTTCTGTGCATGGCCACAGACTCTTACACTGAAGTTCACTGTGTCCCGCACAGTCACGTTGAAACGACTCAGTATTGTTTCCTCCAGATTTCGTTCTCTGTGCACGGTGAAGTTTATAATTTCTGTTAATGGTCTAGGCATTAGTTCACTCGTTTCAAAAGAACACTTGGTATACGTTTTCGAGCAGATCTATGTTCCTGACGTCAGCAGTTTTATTTGCGTAACTTCTCTACATTTTCCACTGAAATTTTTATTTTCTCTCTCTCTCTCTCTCTCTCTCTCTGTGTGTGTGTGTGTGTGTGTGAGAGAGAGAGAGAGAGAGAGAGAGAGAGAGTAAGCGCACCCGAGGCACGCGTTTCTGTGTGAGCCCTAGCGCTCCTGTGACAGCACTCGTGTGTATTTTTATGACTTCTTTTTTGTATTTAAATTTACATCCAACTAGATTTCTGTTTGAATACTGTCAACAGTCCTGTATACGATACAAAATGTTGCGAGACAAGGAAATATGCTACAGTATGATAGGAAAATGTGCGACAGTGCTGAGGACAGAGACTTGGAATTGAAAAATGTTAACACTACATTAAACAAATACGTGATCTGTTTATTGTACAAGTATTCATACATCTGCCACGCATATCGGCTGCTCCATTGAGTTTGTGCTGCGGTTAAAAGTATATTACACTCACGTTCAGAAAAAGCGTAACACGTCGAACGACTAGAGATAGGACGTTCATATCCACAGGGAATGTACATTAGTATGTTCTGCAGAAATGATTAGCGTCTGGTCACCTCCGTTAAGTCCGCAGCTCGTGGTCGTGCGGTAGCGTTCTCGCTTCCCACGCCCGGGTTCCATTCCCGGCGGGATCAGGGATTTTCTCTGCCTAATGATGACTGGGTGTTGTGTGATGTCCTTAGGTTAGTTAGGTTTAAGTAGTTCTAAGTTCTAGGGGACTGATGACCATGATGTTAAGTCCCATAGTGCTCAGAGCCATTTGAACCATTTTGAACCTCCGTTCAGTGCGTGTCCTGTTGCGTAGTAGGCACAGGGTCCGTCATGGGCCGCGACACCTTGTTCCATGTGTGATGGCGTCGACGCGCATAAGACACGAATGGCCTACTATCGTATAGCCATCCATGTTGCATTCAACTGGTTCCAAAGTTCGCCTGCGGTGGTTGACATTGGGTCACAGTACCGCACCCGTCGTTTCACCAAATCCCTACACATTTTAGACTGACGACAAGTCTTGTGATCTGACATGCCAAGGCAAAAGATTGACATCCTGCGACACCAAGAAGGCATATGTTCGTGCAGCAGCATGTGGTCATGTATTGTTTTGCTGAGAAATGGCGTCTGGGTTGTTGTGCAGAAACGGTACGGCTATGGGCTACAGGATGCCATCCACCTAGGTCGCACTGGTCACAATGCCCTGGTCACGCACCAATTATTATCTGTGTTTCTACCCAACAGCGCCACACACCATAAGACCTTCAGTTGGCACTGTATATCTTTTGGGAATACAGTCTCCGTGATGTCGCTCCCCCTGTCTCTGACGATTCAGTATGCGTTCATCGTTTTCAAACAAACAGAACGTGTCCATTAAATTTCGGGCAAGCAGCCGCGCAAATAAAATTTCCTCCATTGATATTTCGGCCGCGTATCGTCCGTTCAACCTCAGAGTGAGTCACAAGACTGACGACAAGGTGCCAAGGTCGTTCTTATATGCTTCACCGCGGCGGTACTGCGATGCTTATCGATGTATGTTCGGCGTTGGTGACACCACGACGACTTCTCTGCAGTTTAGTTACTCCAAGAGCCGGATTTCATGCTTTGTCCAAATTAAAACAATTATCTCTGTTTATAAAATTATTAGCTACTCTAATCTCTATAGCTTCCTTGAAGACGGAATCCCAAAAGGAAGAGGTGGATGTTAAAATCTTCACATCACTGTAGCTCATGGAATTCCCTTTATCAATACAAATCACTTCAGCTGAATTGAAGGATGACAGAAGATGGTTGCTGTGATCGGTTGAGATGAAGTTGTAACGAGTTATGATTTAATAGTAGACTGATGCTGCATTATAGAGAGGGAGATGTTGCTGCAGGTCATTTAACCATTTTTTTCGTTGTTCTGTTGGGGTTTATCAGTTGTGTGGAATAACCTGCGTTCAACCCGTATACAACTGTGTGTTCTGTGTGTGTCTTAGAGCACTATCTACCTGCGATCGATAACAGCATACCTTTTCATACCACAGTTACTGGAGGACTTGCGACTTATGTTTGATGATGATGAAGCACGTCCATCGGATTTCAGCAACCTACTCTAGACAAACGAATATTTATGCAACGTACTCCATCTTGGGCATGAAATCGAGTATTCAGTTCGATAACCACGGTAATTCTAAGTTAGTGACACGTGTTTGTGAGGTAGTGGAATCCTAATGTGTGTTGTTTACAGAGTTAGTGATAGCATGATGTGCAATTTTACATGTCAAACACCCCTGCTACACGTTTGTTTGTTCTCTTGTAGGAGGCATTCTTCGATAGTAACGATGATTTTATTTATAGGACTGATTCAAAGATAATATAGTTTCTGAATGTGATCGGATGTGAAAGGTGGGTGCTGTACACCGCTGGAAAGCTCTATTGTGATGTATCACATAGACTCTAGTTTTAATTAAGTAGTTTTATCTTCTTAACGTTTGTCAGGATAGAAATCCTGCAGGCTCGAGGCACACTTATGCCCTGCATTAGAACACATGTGTTTATGTTCTCTTTACCAATACCTTCTCGTTACTGACCCCAAACACTTGAACAACACTTTAGAATTGATGGCATAGTTGATTTACGTAAAATGCTTCAAACTCAATCTGTCTGGAGCTCCATCACGTGTAGAAACCACATGTTCCTTCATCTTCTTAACTGTTTGTTACATCCTCACAGCACTTTCATATCTACTAAACCAGTGATACGAGGTGCTAACCTATTCAACATGCATGCATCTGGAGAAATCTTGTGCACTTGGATCGGTGCCGTCGGTAAGATTCACACAGAACAGTAGTTACGAACTTGGCTCACTCTGTTCCGTCACGGAATTTGAAATGTAGCGGTCTACTTCTGGTCAGCTGCAGATTAAATGGGTGACTGTTGCAGGGATGATTGATCAAAGACAATGCGAGGGGATCTTTCAATCCCTAACTTTATTCTAAGAATGGGAGAACGCTCAGTGACTCCCATCTGTATTGTGAAAGATACACAGTTGTAATCGTAAATTTCGCACTATGAACGAAGTGCTAGAAATTTGTAGATCCCTGCCTGGTATACTTTAGTATATATGTTCGAAATTAACAATGAATGTACGTCTGAACATGCGTCTACATTCAGAATGGTGCTCGCAAAGTAGTGGAGTGGTGGCTTAGCTATGATACAGAAACTGGGAAGCATGCTGCTGCGTCACTGCCTGGCGTTGAAATTATGGGAAAAAAGTAAAATTGCTTAATTTGATAACACTATAAACTGTGATGCTTATTACAGTATATCAATCGTGTCTTTTCCATCCGATCCGTCCACTGGTGCACTATTCATTACCACATGATGACTGACTGACGTCACTTGTTTGAGACGCATAATGAGTCTTGCTGAAGAACAAACACACTCCAGGGATAGCTACCACCGAAACAGTGATGGTGAACCTGACCGCAATATGAAGAATCAGCAAACTGCTACGCTGTCCCTGTGAAATATATATTTAAATGTAGAGGTCAGCAGTCACCTTCGGGCTGCTGTTTGGAAACGCTCCACAATGCTGCAAAACTCTTCCAGTTGCCATATCTTGAGATATATTCTTCAGTTTTGTCACAAACACCGCTTCTGTCTTTTATTTCAATCATCTTGTGTGTGTTTGGGAGTAGCAGCATAATTTATGCCATGCAATATCCAGTTTTCTGTGAGAACCAGTAAATCAAAACATGTTAATCTAAGTTTAGAACCAGACACAGACCTCAGAGTCATGGTGGAAAAAACAAAATGTGTGGCAGTGTACGAAGTTGTATTCATAAACTGCTTGATGTGTTACAGTAGAAAAACAATGTATCAAACAACTAAAGAGGAACCCTCTGTTGAGACTGATAGTTTGTGGGATACGGTCCTCCTACAGTACAGGCCATGAAACTATGCACTGGGCTGTGCACGTGACTTCTATCACTGGTCACCTGATACAATGGAGTAATACCTGTGCATTTAATGGGGTCGCTACATATACTCAAAGACATCACACAGACTACTGTTTTCAATATACATATTTATATATGTATACATATACACATACACATGGGTGTGTGAGTGTGGTCTTCAGATTTACCTTTCCTAGCTCAATATCCTGAGAACCATCGATGAAGAGTTTCAATATTTCATCTGAAACAGTGCCTCACGACGGACAGTTGACCAAGGTCAGAGAATACAGAGTTGGGTCTGTGATATGCGAGTGGCTTGAAGACTTTTGAAGGAACAGAACTCAGCACGTTGTTCTGAATGGCGAGATTTCATCGGAGACAATAGTACTGTCAGATGTGCCCCTGAGAGGATGACATTTGTATATCAGAAAAAGGAAAAAACAACGATCTGACGGAATGGGGTGAGTAACAACTCGCGACTGTTGGTGGATAGCGAGTGGGGAATTTGCACCTTTGAGTAATTCTAGCAATATACAGACTAACATGGATAGAATTTGATGTTCTCTGAACAAGGAAAAACGTAAATTAAGGCATATAGGTAGGAAAATCAGTACTGTAATGTCAAATATATTGTGAGTGGTGTGCTGTTCGACATAGTCACGTCGATTAAATATGCAGACATAAAAGCGACATGAAATACAAAGCTCCATCACGGGGATTGGGGACGTCGGCTTCCGGATTTTTAATTTTTTTTTATATACACTCCTGGAAATGGAAAAAAGAACACATTGACACCGGTGTGTCAGACCCACCATACTTGCTCCGGACACTGCGAGAGGGCTGTACAAGCAATGATCACACGCACGGCACAGCGGACACACCAGGAACCGCGGTGTTGGCCGTCGAATGGCGCTAGCTGCGCAGCATTTGTGCACCGCCGCCGTCAGTGTCAGCCAGTTTGCCGTGGCATACGGAGCTCCATCGCAGTCTTTAACACTGGTAGCATGCCGCGACAGCGTGGACGTGAACCGTATGTGCAGTTGACGGACTTTGAGCGAGGGCGTATAGTGGGCATGCGGGAGGCCGGGTGGACGTACCGCCGAATTGCTCAACACGTGGGGCGTGAGGTCTCCACAGTACATCGATGTTGTCGCCAGTGGTCAGCGGAAGGTGCACGTGCCCGTCGACCTGGGACCGGACCGCAGCGACGCACGGATGCACGCCAAGACCGTAGGATCCTACGCAGTGCCGTAGGGGACCGCACCGCCACTTCCCAGCAAGTTAGGGAAACTGTTGCTCCTGGGGTATCGGCGAGGACCATTCGCAACCGTCTCCATGAAGCTGGGCTACGGTCCCGCACACCGTTAGGCCGTCTTCCGCTCACGCCCCAACATCGTGCAGCCCGCCTCCAGTGGTGTCGCGACAGGCGTGAATGGAGGGACGAATGGAGACGTGTCGTCTTCAGTGATGAGAGTCGCTTCTGCCTTGGTGCCAATGATGGTCGTATGCGTGTTTGGCGCCGTGCAGGTGAGCTCCACAATCAGGACTGCATACGACCGAGGCACACAGGGCCAACACCCGGCATCATGGTGTGGGGAGCGATCTCCTACACTGGCCGTACACCACTGGTAATCGTCGAGGGGACACTGAATAGTGCACGGTACATCCAAACCGTCATCGGACCCATCGTTCTACCATTCCTAGACCGGCAAGGGAACTTGCTGTTCCAACAGGACAATGCACGTCCGCATGTATCCCGTGCCACCCAACGTGCTCTAGAAGGTGTAAGTCAACTACCCTGGCCAGCAAGATCTCCGGATCTGTCCCCCATTGAGCATGTTTGGGACTGGATGATGCGTCGTCTCACGCGGTCTGCACGTCCAGCACGAACGCTGGTCCAACTGAGGCGCCAGGTGGAAATGGCATGGCAAGCCATTCCACAGGACTACATCCAGCATCTCTACGATCGTCTCCATGGGAGAATAGCAGCCTGCATTGCTGCGAAAGGTGGATATACACTGCACTAGTGCCGACACTGTGCATGCTCTGTTGCCTGTGTCTATGTGCCTGTGGTTCTGTCAGTGTGATCATGTGATGTATCTGACCCCAGGAATGTGTCAACAAAGTTTCCCCTTCCTGGGACAATGAATTCACGGTGTTCTTATTTCAATTTCCAGGAGTGTAGTTCTAAGGCAGTACAGGTCATCTACAATGGAGACCGTGTACAGAATACTTGTGACAACTATTCTTCAGTACTGGTAGAGACGAGTATTACGGATAAGTTCAGTTTACTCAAATGGGAGTCCTTGGAGCGAAGACGATGTTCTTTTCACGAAATATTATTTAGATAAATTAAGGAACGGGAAGATTGTAGAACGATTTTACTGCCACACAGATGTACATATCACGCTAGGACGACGAATACAAAAGAAATTAGGGCTCCGACAAAAGCGTACAGATAGTCGTTTTTCTCCCGCTCCGTTTGCGCGTGGAACGGGAAAGGAAATAACTAGCAGCGGTACAAGGAGCCATCCACCGCGCTGCAAACGAGTATGGTGGCTTTCGGGATACGTATGTAGATGTATATGTAGAAGTACAAAACATTGACAGTGTTTGCTAGAAGATCATTACTAACAAGTACCCAACTAACAGCGCAAATACTCTGGACGGTTTACGTGGCAGCTGCATTTTCAAGCTTGGGAAACAGCAGTACACTTAGTTCTTCCAAGAAGACTTGTATTTTCCTCGTCACATATGGTCAGGTCACTGAAATATGTCATGCGGATTTTCATATACGACGGGAAGTATCTCGGGCTCAAGATGACCTTGAGGTAGAGGTTGCTCTTTACAATGCCATCAAGGCCTCCACATATAGATGTGACAACCGAATGTTTTATCCAACGTTGCCACAAGTCACCACGTTCATAAACAATCATGTCTCTTACCTACAATTACTGGAGAGAGTTAAGACTTTTCCCACCTGTTGCTGATGCAGTGGTAATCAGTCCGAGGACTGATGTGATGCAGCTCTCCACGCTAAACTACCCTGTGCAGACCCCTTCATCTCTGGCTAACTTCTAAACCGACGTCTATCTGAATCTGGTTACAGTATCCATGTGTAGGCCTCCTTGCTCTATTTTTATCCCCTACACTTCCTCTATTCTCAAACTGACGATTCCTTGGTACCACCGGATGTGTCCTGTGAGCCGACCCCTATTTTTAGTCATATTGTACCATAAATTCCTTTTCTTCCCAGATCGATTCACTGACTGCTGACTAATTATTGCATCTACCCATCTAGTCTTCGACATTCTTCTGTAGCACCACATTTCGAAGGCTTCTGTTCTGTTCCAATCCAGCCGAATGCCTTTAGAAAAGACTACCTAACACTTAAATTTCTATATATGACGGTGCGCGAACGCACACGCACACGCACACGCTATGCCCGATCTCGTACGGGACTTGGTAGACTAATCTGCCACGAGTAATGAGTATGATGGGCAAACATCTATTAGGCGCATTACGAATGTAGTGGTGTGGACATGTTGGGAATGTGGATCCCACGGGGAGCGTGCAAGGGATAAGTCCCTGCAGACGCGCTATTCTCTGTGCCCGCGGTGGCTCAGGTGGACACGAAGTCCGACGTGCCTCACAAGTCTCTTACTGGAAGCCTTACGTCCAATCTCACTCGCACCCCCTGTGATGATATCGGACATCCCAGCACCTTTCTTCTACATTAGCCAGTTCTTCCTTGAATTAAGCTACATCCGCACCGCACTACTACCCAAACGCTTGATGATGACGAGGGCGGTATATGCTGCCATGCAAATGAACAGGACGCCGAATGTGATTGAAAGCAAACACCCCAACACAAAGTGGCGCGCTGTGTGGCAGGCAGTGAATGCCACCACCCTTGATACTGACGTGCAATCTGCATGGTACGTAACTGTTAATGGGAAACAGTTGTGCCAGTCCCGCCTACATCACATCCACCTCGCTGATTCACCCTTGTGTGCCACATGCCAAGTGCTTGACACGGATGAACATCGTTTCGAATGCGGGTCGGCAAAGGACGTTTGGTATTTGGTGCGTCAGATATTGGCTTTTCTCACACGCACGACTCCCGACAGGATAACTACCCGATCACTTCTTTTCCCCGATCAGATTTATTTCCCAAGAGCAAAAACGAACTCTGTGACGTGGATCAGCGGCCACGCTGTTCACTACCTCTTCGGTAATGGCGAAAAGACGGTACCCGATTTTTGGTATTACCTCAACGAACGACATTGTGCGATCGTCAAGAACCCTAAATATAGGCAATATTTTTCTAATTTTCTTTGGAGCGCATTCCATAATCCACCTCGCAGCTGGATTATCGATGACATGAGAAGATCACCATAGCACCTCTTCCCAGTTCCTTTTTTTAATGCGATTGAACAAACAACGGAAACAACACAGCAACGAGAAGACAGTCATCGAAAAATTCGCAGCGGGCTATAGTATGGAGCATCCTTTGTCGTAACGGGACGACTTCCTATTATTCTGTTTATGTAGCCGAAGAAGAACGGCCTTCCTTTTATCCATTTGTATAAAAATATAATAAAATAAAAATAAAAAAAGCAGAAAAACAAACCTTCCAAAATCATTTTTTTTCCTTTTTTTCATTTTTGTAAAAAAAAAAAAATAAAAAAAGGTGGATAGAGCGTCTGCCATGTAAGCAGGAGATCCCGGGTTCGAGTCCCGCTCGGGGCACACATTTTCAACAACTCCCCAATGAAGTACATCAACGCCTGTTTGCAGCTAGGGTGTCCATTTAATTATCATTTCACTTAAATTTCTATTTGAAGTTAACAGATCCCTCTTTTACAGAAATGATTTCCTTGCTATTGCCTGTCTGCATTTTATCTCTCCTCTACTTCACCCATCATCATTTATCATGCTGCCCAAACAGGTAAACTGATCTACGTCTTAATGTCTCGGTTTCTAATCTAATTCCCACAGCATCGCCTTATTTTATTTGACTGTATTCCATTTCTCTTGGTTTCCTTTTGTTAATAAACATCTTATGATTCTTCTCAAGAGAGTACCCCTTCCGTTCAACTGCTCTTCCAAGTTCTTCGCGGTCTGTGTCAGAAGAACAGTGTCATTGTACAAATTCGAAGTTTTTACTTCTTCTCCATGAACTTGAACTCCCTTCCCAAATTTCACTTTGATTCGCTTTACTGTTTGCTCAATGCAAAGATTACATTACATCAGGGATAGGGCACAAACCGGTCTCACTTCCTTCTCAAGTACTGCTTCCCTTTCATGTGTTTCGACTCATATAACTGCAGTCCGTTTTCTGTAAACGTTGTAAATAACATTTTGATTCCTGACTTTTATCACTGGTACCTGTAAATTTGAAAGACTGAATTCCACTCAACATAGTGAACAGCTTTCTCCAAATCTACAAATGTTATAGAAGTTATTCTTTTCCTTCTTTCCAAACCATCTTCTAAAATAAGACGTAAGATCAGTATTGCTCTGCGTGTTCTTACATTTCTCTGGAACCTAAGCTGACCCTCCCCACAGTCAATTTCATCAAGCTGCAACATCGTTCTGTAAACAATTCTTGTCACTATTTTGCAACCACCTTCTGAAACAGAGGTGACTATTTATTAATTTATGGTCACTACTTATTTACCTGGTGTTCAGTCTTAGTATGCTGCACGCATGTCTATCAAGTAGCAGTGTCCATATTTATAGCGCACTGGAAATTTGTTGGTGTAGTTCAGTATAATGCTGTTTTTGAAAGGTAAACAAAATAGGTACAAGGGAAGAATAAACGGGAGACAGAGAGAGAGAGGAAGTTATCATGTGTTTAAGAGAAAGTCTACCTCTCTAATTTGCCTCAAGCTACCACTGCCTGGTATGCTGAGGCATACTTCAGGGATCAACGTAACTTTGCCGTTGCGAAGCTCCTATATTCTCCATTGGCGTTGCAAAGGTGTACAGATTGGAAGATCCCTTGATATGTGGGCAGAAGATTTTGACCGTCCAAGAAATTTATTGTACTTGGACTTCGAATATTCTCAAGAATTCTGCAGAAAATTGACGTAAAGGGGATCCGATCTTCTACACTACTATTACACGGGAGTCACCTGCTGTTTTGGACAGTTGCTTGGGACTGCTCTGGGAGAGAGATCACGAAAAACGCTACGTAAGGAGCCAATGCTTAAGAGTACTTTCTGTGAAACCTAACTGAGATTCCATTTTTACCTACGTCGTATGTGTTTTCGTCTCTATCAGTAGCTTTTTAACGCCGTTTTCAGCTGCCTCCTCCATACGGGAGTCTGTGAGACAGTCAGACGATGGTATGCATTTACGATACCGCTGCGTGAATGACTTTTCAATCACGAAATTTGAAATTTCAGAATTCCTTTTTCTGTTTGTAGTCCAGTATACAAACAATGTGAAGGGACATTCCTCAGGACTTAATCATTTTCTAGATGGGATAGGTGAACTATGCGAATATACTCGCGTTTGCAGAACTCCTCCACCTTCGCTGTTCGAAGCGATCGCCGATTTTCATCCATAAATACACTGCTGAAAAGACGCACATAGTGTCGCATTAACACTGATTGGAGAGTGTACCGTGTTCAAAGACTTAGAGGTCAGTACAACAATGCAACACTACTCCTCCGCACACCATAACACCCGAACCATCAAGACCACCATGTTGGAAAAAGTTCCTAGGTGCATTACATTTTCCCACCTCTCGCCATATAAGGGTATGTCCGGAATCACTACTGGGAGGGTACACATATGAGAAGATCTCGCGACCCCAATGCTTGGCACCGCCGCAAATGGAGCCTCCGATGTGCAGGTGTCAACGGAACACAGTCTACTGGTCCTTGGGACTACCCCATGCAGTCGCCGAGCCCTTGTGGAGAGTGACACTGCGTGCCCTGCGGTCCTGTTAAATGTGGTTGCAATTATACCCTTTGTCTAACGTGGATCCCGTCTTGCCTGCTGCACAGTGTAACGGCCATGTGATGTTGTTGACTTTAATCGATCACGTACTCTCCTTCAGGCAGCAGTGCCTGTGGTTTGGAATGCTCCTCGTGCACAAGAAACAATGCTGTGAGCTATACCAAACTCCCGGGCTACATTCGTCGTACTGCGTCCCTCTTCTAGCTTCCTGATGATTCTTACCCTCTTGAAGTCATCCAGATGTTACCTCTGGACCATTCTGTAATGAAGATCATCATCACAGCGCACAGTAACTTCTCAGTAAACGACACAGACTATCTTCTCCCTTTCCTTCAACGACCTCGTGCTGCGGGGCCAGCCCCATTTTGCGTTATAGTCATGCTGACGTCACATCGTGTAACTTTCAGTGTCTGTACACGACAGGGAGGCCTCTGGTAAATTGCTCCCACAGTTTTATTCATCTCCATCGAGATGTTAATATACACAGATCAAAAAAAGTTTTGCATCGCCTTGGTTGCGAGAGTTTCGGAACCTGTACAGAAAATTGGAATAGAGATCAACATAAACATCATTTCCGCTCTTTTTATTTCTCAAGAAAACCACACATTGCATGTTGTAACAGTAGACCTTCAGAGGTGGCGGTCCAGATAGCTGTACACACTGGTACCTCTAACACTCAGTAGCACGTCCTCTTAGATTGATGAATTCCTGATTTCGTTGGGGCATACTATCTGTAAATTCATCAAGGCACTGTTGGCCCACATTGTCCCACTCGTCAACGGCGATTCGGCGTAGATGCCTCAGAGTGGTTGACGAGTCACATTGTCCGTAAACAGCCCTTTCCAATCCATCCCACGCTTGTTCGATAGGGTTCATGTCTGGAGACCATGCTGGCCACTCTAGTCGAGCGATGTCATTATCCTGAAAGAAGTCATTCATTAGATGTGCACGATGGGGGAGCTAATTGTCGTCCATGAAGACGAATACCTCGCCAATAAGCTGCCGGTATGGTTCCACTATCGGTCGGAGGATGGCATTTACCTAACGTACAGCCGTTACGGCGCCTTTCATGACCACCAGCGACGTACGTCGGCCTCAGATAATACCAGCCCAAAACAGCACGGAACATCCAAAATGCATGGTGTCGTGGTTTGAAAGATGGACCTCACCATGGGCGTCAGGAGTGAAGTTGCGCATCATGCAGCCTGTTGCGCACATTTTGAGTTGTAACACGACGTCCCGCGGCTGCATAAAAACCTTCATTCAACATGGTGGCGTTGCTGTCAGCGTTCCTCCGAGCCATAATCCGTAGGTAGTGATCATCCACTACAGTAGTAGCCCTCCTCGGGGGGGGGGGGGGGGGCTGAGCAAGGCATGTCATCTGTCATCGACGGTTCCTGTCTCTCTGTTTCTCCTCCATGTCTGAACAACATCCCTTTGGTTCACTCCGAGACGCCTGGACACTTACCTTATTGAGAGCCCTTCCTTGCACATAGTAACAATGCGGACGCGATCGAACCGCGGTACTGACCGTCTAGGTATGGTTGAACTACAGACAACACGAGCCGTGTACCTCCTTCCTGGTTGAATATCTGGAACTGATCGGCTGTTTGAACCCCTCCGTCTAATAGGCGCTGCTCATGCATGGTTGTTTACACCTTTGGTCGGGTTTACTGACATCTCTGAACAGTCAAAGGGACTGTGTCTGTGGTAGAATACCTACAGTCAACTCTAGTTTCAGAAATTCTGGGAACCGGGGTGATTCAAAACCTTTTTTTATATGAATATTATGGTACGTTATCTACCTCGCCCTTAAGGTTTGCAGAGCAATATACATGACGGACACAAGATTCCAGCGACCACTAGCTGTGAAGAGACAGCAATGCTCGCCGGTCCTCATTGGTGGCACCAGACCAGCGCTGCACTTTTTCTCTGGAGCGCCGCCCTCCCGCGCACACAGCGGCCACCCCACTCGGCGGCTCAGGCACGTAATCGGACGTCCCATCCTCCGCGACTCATCTCCGCCACGGCCCATTGTTCAGTTTCCCAATACGCTGCGTCCGCTCTCCTCGTTTTGCCTCGCTTGCAGTCTGCGCAACGCAGCCACTGTCGGAATTAACCGCTGTAGACTCTCGAGTGCCGCTCCAGGTACTAGATAGCCGAGCCACGCTGTATTTCTCCGTTACGCTTGTCTCTCGCGGATTCGTTATCGATCGATCGGACTGGCTACCTAAAACACGAAACTTCAGGTACTAAGCCATTAATTTTGTAGATGAGAGTGATACACTAATGTATTTATGTTTTCTCTTTTGGACTACACAAAAGAGCCTAAGAGAAAACACTTGTTATGTGCATATTGTAAGAGATGTATATAGTAAGTGCATATTCTAATAATAATAATAATAATAATAATAGTAATAAATGTAGAACTGGGTATTGCTGTATCTATGTGCGTGTTGGTATATGTTTTTACACACAGAGTGTTATAAATACGTGTAAATTATTACACTCAGTTGTATCGATGAAAACTAGAGGAAAAGTTCCCATTACAAAATATATGGAAACCAGCACCTGTTGAGGTATGTACTGGTTTGACCCCTCATTTCCATTCGCCTGTGGCGTAGAAATTCTACGTAAATGCACCGTGCGAACATGTTTTGTCTGTGTTGCGGCGGCACGGAGTCACGTCCTAAAATGGTTGAAATGGCTCTGAGCACTATGGGACTTAACTTCTAACGTCATCAGTCCCCTAGAACATAGAACTACTTAAACCTAAGTAACCTAAGGACATCACAAACATCCACGCCCGAGGCAGGATTCGAACCTGCGATCCTAGCGCTCACGCGGTTTCAGACTGTAGCGCCTAGAACCGCTCGGCCACTCCGGCCGGCGGAGTCACGTCCTCTTCCGAAGCGGGGTATCTACATCTACTTCTACATCCATACTCCGCAAGCCACCTGACGGTGTGCGGCGGGGGGAACCTTGAGTACCTCCATCGGTTCTCCCTTCTATTCCAGTCTCGTATTGTTCGTGGACATAAAGATTGTCGGTATGCCTCTGTGTGGGCTCTAATCTCTCTGATTTTATCCTCATAGTCTCTTCGCGAGATATACGCAGGAGGGAGCGATATACTGCTTCACTCCTCAGTGAAGGTATGTTCTCGAAACTTCAACAAAAGCCCTTACCGAGCTTATGAGCGTCTCTCTTGCAGAGTCTTCCACTGGAGTTTATCTATCATCTCCGTAACGCTTTCGCGATTACTAAATGATCCTGTAACTAAGCGCGCTGCTCTCCGTTGGATATTCTCTATCTCTTCTATCAACCCTATCTGGTACGGACCCCACACAGGTGAGCAGTATTAAAGCAGTGGGAGAACAAGTGTACTTTAACGTACTTCCTTTGTTATCGGACTGCATTTCCTTAGGTTTCTTCCAATGAATCTCAGTCTGGCATCTGCTTTACCGACGATTAATTTTATATGGTCCTTCCATTTTAAACCACTCCTAATGCCTCTTCCCAGATACTTTATGGAATTAACTGCTTCCAGTTGCTGACCTGCTATATTGTAGCTAAATGATAAGGGATCTCTATTTCTATGTATTCTCACACATTACACTTGTCTACATTGAGATTCAATTGCCATTCCATGCCCCATGCGTCAATTCGCTGCAGATCCTCCTGCATTTCAGTACAATTTCCATTGTTACAATCTCTCGATATACTACAGCATCATCCGAAAAAAGCCTCAGGTATCTTCCGATGTTATCCACAAGGTCATTTATATATATATTGTGAATAGCAACGGTCCTACGACACTCCCCTGCGGCACACCTGAAATCATCTAGGAACTTCTCAATCCAACCACACAAATGGTCTGATAGTCCATATGCTCTTACTTTGTTCATTGAACGACTGTGGGGAACTGTATCGAACGCCTTGCGGATGTCAAGAAACACGGCATCTGCCTGGGAACCCCTGTCTATGGCCCTCTGAGTCTCGTGGACGAATAGCGCTAGCTGGGTTTCACACGATCGCCTTTTTCGAAACCCATGCTGATTCCTACAGAGTACATTTCTAGTCTCCAGAAAAGTCATTCTAATCGAACATAGTACGTGTTCCAAAATTCTGCAATTGATCGACGTTAGACATATAGTACTGCACATCTGTACGATGTCCCTTCTTGAAAACTGGGATGACCTGTGCCCTTTTCCAATCTTTTGGAACGCTACGCTCTTCTAGAGACTTACGGTACACCACTGCAAGGAGGGGGAAAGTTCCTTCGCGTACTCTGTGTAAAATCGAACTGGTATCCCATCAGGTCCAGCGGCCTTCCTCTTTTGAGCGATTTTAATTGTTTCTCTATCCCTCTGTCATTTATTTCGATACCTACCATTTTGTCATCTGTGCGACAAGCTAGAGAAGGAACTACAGTGCAGTCTTCCTCTGTGAAACAGCTTTGGGAAAAGACATTTAGTATTTCGGCCTTTAGTTTCTTTTCTTCTGTTTCAGTACCATTTTGGTCAAAGAGTGTCTGGACATTTTGTTTTGATCCACCTACCGCTTTGACATAAGACTAAAATTTCTTAGGATTTTCTGCCAAGTCAGTACATAGAACTTTACTTTCGAATTCCTTGAACGCCTCTCGCAGAGCCCTCCTCACACTACATTTCGCTTCGTGTGATTTTTGTTTGTCTGCAAGGCTTTGGCTATGTTTATAATGCGCTTCAACCTGTAAATGTGTAAAAGCTGCTTGAAACAGAGGCTGCAGTATACTTGTCAGCGAGTTGCATACAAATTTCCGCTTCCCACTGCAAAGTGGCTTATTGTAACGGGCCTGAATGATGCCAGTAAATAAAAGAAGCTACTGTCTAAACCTTCTGTGCTATATTCCCATTTTAAAGATACACATGCTACTACCAAGTCGGACTTTAACACACGTAAAGCCGTACAGGATTTTTAACAAATGTCACATGTTCCTACAGCAGCTAGTATTGGCCACAACTATAGCAAAAATGTCTATAATGATACGTCCAGAAATAAGTTACCTGTTGAGGTATCGACCTATTTGTCCTCTATCCTATCTGTCTGGGTTGATTCAAATGGCTCTGAGCACTATTGGA
This sequence comes from Schistocerca nitens, assembly GCF_023898315.1. NCBI lineage: Eukaryota > Metazoa > Arthropoda > Insecta > Orthoptera > Acrididae > Schistocerca > Schistocerca nitens. The sequence goes on along the minus strand of NC_064622.1, from coordinate 120,403,552 downwards.
CTTAACATCTGTGGTCATCAGTCCCCTACAACTTAGAACTACTTAAACCTAACTAACCTAAGCACATCAGACGCATCCATGCCCGAGGCAGGATTCGAACCTGCGACCGTAGCGGTCACGTGGTTGCAGACTGAAGCGCCTAGAACCGCACGGCCACACCGGCCGGCTATCTGTCTGGTACGTAGAAGTAAGCACATCTGCGTGTGGCTACCACCCGTACTGACACATCCTTCACCATTTCCACGCTGTGTATAGCGCACTCTTCCAAACACACCTGGATCCATTGCGTCACATCATTGGTCAGAGCTCCTGTAACATCAGCAAATTTTCATTAGGTTGTACACTTACCAGTTTCTTTAAATATTTCCAGAGCCAAAACTCCAATGAATTCAGGTTTGGTGAACGAGGACCTGCTACTGGACCGCTTTGACCAATCCATTACATATGAAAGGTTGTGCTGAGCTACAGTCGTACGATTCACAGAAAGTTGGATGTTGCCTGTAGTGGACTGACAAGGCAGCCAGTCCACAGAGACGGGTAGCCGAAAGGGCACACGTACACACACGCCGACTGGCGCGAAGTCTGGAACAGGATACGTGATGAATGTGATAAAGAAAAGAACGTAGCTACTAGAACACTTAACTTTTATATCGTCCTTTGGTATACAGCATTCTTGATGATACAAGTGAGACTCTTTAGATTCATGAAGTAACTAATGGCGCCTTGCTAGGTCGTAGCCATGGACTTAGTTGAAGGCTATTCTAACTGTCTCTCGGCAAATGAGAGAAAGGCTTCGTCAGTGTAGTCGCTAGCAAAGTCGTCGTACAACTGGGCGAGTGCTAGTACGTCTCTCGAGACCTGCCTTGTGGTGGCGCTCGGTCTGCGATCCTGACAGTGGCGACACGCGGGTCCGACATGTACTAATGGACCGCGGCCGATTTAAGCTACCACCTAGCAAGTGTGGTGTCTGGCGGTGACACCACATTGCCCACTCGTGTAAAGCCTCAGTCATTGTCTGAAAGAATAATGTTCTTCAACAGCGCCGGTAACTCATCGCACAGAAATCGGAGGTACACAGGCCCTGTTAATCTGTGAGGTAAAGAGTGTGGCCCGTACGTTGATAATGAAGCGCATTTGATGCGAGCGTTTCTGCTGCCTCACCTCTATGACTGCTCGAGGATTTACATTTGCCCACAAGTGTGTATTGCAGTAATTTACTACGCAGTTGTCAGATGATCTACATCATTGAATGCTACAAATTACTAGTCAGATTTAAATCAGCCATTCCTCAAAATTTACCTACTTCCGGACATATACACTGGTGTTTAAAATTAAAACAACAAATCACTATTTACCCATCTTGTATCTAATTCAAGATGTAATCGCAGAAACTGTCAAAAGATGTCCATACGATCGTGTCATGCGCAGATGTCATTCCGGTCAACAGACAAGCACGCCAATGATGTCATAAGGGCATCTGTCAAACGGGATAGTGTTTTCTTGGTACGCGATCTCTGTGTACGCTGTCACAGACAGGTGCAGTATGACACAGAACTCGTCTGCCAGACTCTCTGCGGTGAAGGGTCACAGGAAGAATGAAAGGAGGACAGTCGCTGATTGCTGTGGTCCGATGGCTTAATGTGAATCATTCTGTTGTTTCGCGGATGTGACGACAGTTTAAAAGAGACCGAAGCGTATCACGAAGACCGGGACAGGACCCACCACGTGTGTCATCAGAAGACAGAGCTGTTATTCTGGTGTAAGGACACCACGGTACCTCCCTTAGTACAGTACGGCCATTCCCATCGGACCTCGATGCATCCACTGGACATGCTGTAACGAGGCAGATGTCTTCGACAGAGTGGGCTTTACTGTTGGAGACCTGCTGAATGTGTACCTCTGGCGCATCTCCACAGAAGAGAACGTCTAGAATGGAGATTTCAATATGCCATCGGGACAGTCGAAGAGAGGGCTAATTTTCTTTTCAGAGATGAGACGCAATTTGTTCTGGAAAGTGATTCTCGACATCTGGAGGAAACGTGGAACACGGTATCGGGATCCAAGCATTGTGGAAAGATACCGTTATCGACAAGGACCCTTAATGGTGTGGGCAGGAATTATGTTGACATCTCGAACACCTCTTCGTGAAATCGGGAAGGTTTAACTGCAGTCACGTATCGTGACGAGATACTGGGAGCTCATGTGCGGTTGTTGCGAGGTGCTGTCAGTCCAAACTTCGTATTGATGAAACTCGACCTCATAGAGAACGGGCAGTTGATTTTTTCCTGGAAACGGAAGATATTGCACGCATGGCGTGGCCTGCTCGCTCTGCCGGTCTGAATCTCATGGAGCATGTCTAGGATGCACTAGGAATACGTGTTGCATAACGTCAGCATCCACCAACCACACTCCAAGACTTTCGAGGATCTCTGCATTAAGAATGGACGTTATTGCCTTAACATAAGATTGATGGCATAATTCACGCCTTGCCTCGTCGTTGTGAGGCCTGTGTTGCTTCCATAGGTAGTCACAGTCCATACTGAACACATTAACTAGTTGCCTCAATGTATGTATAAATTCGTTAAGTTGGAGAGAAACGAAAGACACTTATGTATACCGTTCTGAATGTTGTAGTTGTTTACGTTCTGTATTCCTTACGTTGTTTCTACTTTACTATCACCTGTTTACATCGTTTTGTGGCAAATAAACGCAAAGGTGCACAATTTACGCTAGTTGCTTTAAATTTGGACACCAGTGTAATTACAGGGACTTTTTTCTAGTTTTGTCCAAACTGACTCTTGTAACAATGTGTAACCCTTCTTTTCAAACACCGTGTACCCTATATGTATGAATGGTCACACGCTCTTGTATCGTATACATTCCCCATCGTGAATAAACCACAGGCGTTCTCTTTCTACTAGTGTAATGGACACCGTAAATCAAAAACATATCCCTTGTCAGACAGAAGGAATTATCAGTCACACAGGTTAGTTGTATTTAAACTTCCGCTGTTTGAGCCAGCGTAGACGGAACGCTGTTTACCATATTTACCATTCTTTTACAGGAATGATGTTCAGACTGTGTGCTGCCGGATTTGCGTTGTTAGTAGTGTTAGTGTCATAACTTGCCGCTAGGCGCCGGTACTGGTACTCGGACGTAGGGTTGAAACTCGAACGTCACAGTTTGTACGCAGTCAACATGGGTCTGTACAAGGTGAGTAGGGCTTTACTGGTAAAGTCGTTTTATCAATACAACAGCAATAGTGCTGCTGGTCTTCGTGAGTAAGGAAGGGGTACGGAGGGGTCCTCTTTCCTCACGGAGGTTGAAGAACGTGATTCAGAAGTTCGAAGTAACTGGCGGCTTGGGAATTGCTCCAGGGAGAGGCCGACGGCCAATTGCGCTACAAATTGCTGTAAAAGCTACTGTTGCCAAGGCGGAGAATGCAGAAGCTGTATCACGACAGCTGAACATTGTATGGTCCACCGTTCGAAAAGCGCTGCGAAGAATTATTGTGACACGGTATCTCTAGTGCGGTTCCGGACTGTCGTGGATGCAAATGGTCGTCACACAGAGCAAAGTTCGTAGCCTGCAGCGTAAACACCGTACGCGGTGAGCAAATGCTACTCATGTGGAAAAGTAAAATGTGTTTCCTTCTGTGATTTATTCGTTACTTCTCTTCTGCATGTCCTTACATCTGTTTCCACAGCGTATCATTGTTCTACAATCACTCGTTTTTCATGGAGGCCCTCTCAGGAAGCGAAGGTTTAATTTTATTCACACTGTCTATTGAGACGGAACTTCCACCCACGATAATAGATAACGCTCCGTCCCCCTCTTCAATATAGCGTGATTTAAGATGAAAAGCAGGTAAGACCCGTAAGCTGGTAAAACATTTGGTAAGACAAACCAAACAATACTCGCGGTCGAATATACTCGAGATTTCGCAATACGCAACCAAGCTCGAGACGGTATCAAGCGTTGCTCGAACAATGATCTGACATTGATAGCCAAGACGAAAATGCAAGGAATACACAAAAACTACGAATGAGCCACAACATCATGCTTTCGTTAGGCGTAAAATAGGATAATTTGGTGAAACACACGAACTAACAAATTAAATTCTGTCACTGTACTAACTCCGATTGAATTCGAATAAGTAAGTAACAAAAGTTTCTGCACAAAATGTATGCATGTATAAACTTCTATGGTAACTTTTAATTAAACCCAACAGTCAAAGCCGGTAACATAGTCCTTCAACAATATTTCGTTCGGATACTAGAATTTGGATTGGTTTACCTACAGAGTTATATTACTGAATATTCAGACCCCTAGTCATACTATAGAATAACGTGCACGAAATTTGCCAATATTTTGTCGGTTTATAATACCGATAGAGGTGGCGTAGTGATAAGTACACTGGAATTGCATTCAGGAGGACGACGGTTCACATCAGCGTCCGTTCATCTAGATTTAGGACTCCCGTGATTCCCTAAACCTCTTCAGGCAAATGCCGGGATTTTCTCTTTAGAAAGGCACGGTGGATTTTCTTCCCCATCCTTTAGTGTTCGCAGCTTGATATTTGATTATTTCCTAAATGCTGTGTTGCCCCAGGCACACAAAGCGTACATGTATTGTCACGCGAATCCTCATTTGTCAGCCAGTTTTACCAACACAGATGTCGTCGCTTTCTAACTAAACCATCTATGCTCCAGCATTGTGGAGGGTATCTGCGAAATCCTTTATAAGCCACAAACGTTCATGGATACAGCATCCCACATGGTGATTATTTACCTTCACGGTCGCTGGCGCCTTGCATAATCTGGCGTGCCTCAAACAGAGTTATTTTCTTTTTATTCTTCTTCAGCGATGACTTTTCTGTACCTCAAACCACGTTGTAAGCTTTCATTCACAAATAATTTTGCGGCGAATGCTGAAAGTAACTCGTAAATAGTTATCATGGCTTGTCCGACAGCTCAATCTCTCAGCGTATATAGCAAAACGTTCTTTTTTTTATTGATGAGAGAGTTACGCTGTGTGTAGTTGTATCTCAGTGTGAGTTAGTCTCGTGAAAAACTTGTACCCCAATTTACGGGTTGGGGTTTTGTGAAATTCTACTCACAGAAAGGGAATCGTGTCATCACCCTATGTCTTCGTCGTTGACTGCATGTCTCGAGAGCAAGAGAAGTTTGTCTAACTACGCTTAAACATACAGCCACTTGATGGGCGAGTCGTTCACGTATCTCAGAGGACTCCGGCATTACAGCGGAGCGGAATTTGAGGTTAATGAGGTGACAACGTAGAGATTACGAATGAGGGAATTTATACAGAACCAGTACATCTACCACCATGATAAGATAATACTCAGGTATCTTCCGCTGAAAATAGTTGGCAAGTAAGGAACTTTTTGACTTTTGCCTACGAGCATCAACCGTTGTTTTTAACGTGTCACACCTCCTGACTCGTAGCTGCCTCGCCACTCCCCGCCCCCCTCCCTATCTCTCTCTCTCTCTCTCTCTCTCTATCTCTCTCTCTCTCTCACGCACACACACACTAACACGAACAAACATTCTCTCTCTCTCTCTCTCTCGCTCGGTCTCTCTCCCTCCCCCCTCGTTACCCCTCCCCGCCCCACTCACACACCATACACTCAAGAGCCCTTAATGTGGGTTACAGCACTTTGAACATTATACACACATCGAAAAAGTTTTGCATCACCCCGGTTCCCAGAACTCCTGAAGACAGAAGTTGACTGTAGGTTTTGTATCACAGACACAGTCCCTTTGACTGTTCAGAGATGTCACTAAACCCACCCAAGGATGTAAACAACCACGCAGGAGCAGCGCCGATTATGCAGAGGGGCCCGGCAGCCGATCAGTTCCAGTCATTCCACCAGGAAGGAGCCACACGGCTGGTGTTGTCTGCTGTTCAACCATGCCTAGACGGTCAATACCGCCGATCGATCGGGTCCGCATTGTTACTTTGTGCCAGGAAGGGCTCTCAAGAAGGGAAATGTCCAAGGGCGGCTCGGAGTGAACCAAAGGGATGTTTTTCGGACAAGGAGGAGATACAGAGAGACAGGAACTGTCAATGACATGCCTCACTCAGGCCACCCAAGGGCTGCTACTGCAGTGGATGACCGCTAAGGATTATAGCTCGGAGGAACCCTGACAGCAACGTCAGCATGTCGAATAATGCTATCCATGCAACCACAGGAAGTAGTGTTACGACTGACACTGTGCTGCATCATGCGCAATTCACTCCCAACGTCCATGGTGAGGTCAACGAATGCAACCACGACAGCATGCAGCGCGGTACAGATGGGGCCATCTACATGCCGAATGGGTCGCTCAGGATTGGCATCAAGTTCTCTTCACCGATAAGTGTCGCATATGCCTTCAACCAGATAATCATCGGAGATGTATTTGTAGGCAACCCAGTCAGGATGAACGCCGTAAACGAACTGTACAATGATTGCAGGAATGTGGAGGTCCCAGCTGTTTTGGGGTGGCATTATGTGGGACCGACGTACGTCGTTGGTGCTCTTGAAGGGAGCTGTAACGGCTGTGCGATACGTGAATGCCATCTTCCGACCGATAGTGCAACCATATCGGCAGCTTATTGTCGAGGAATTCATCTTAATGGACGACAATTCCCGCCAGCATCGTCCACATATTGTGAATGACTTCCTTGAGGATACCGACATCGCTCGACTAGAGTGACCAGTATTTTCTCCAGACATGAATCCTATCCAACATGCCTGGAATAGATTGGGAAGGGCTTTTTATGGACGACGTGACTCACCAACCACTCTGAGGGATCTACGCCGAATCGCCGTTGAGGAGTGGGACAACCTGGACTAACAGTGCCTTGACGAACTTGAGTATAGTATGCCACGACGAATACAGGCATGCATCAGTGGAAGAGGACGTGCTACTGGGTATTACAGGTACAGGTGTGTACAGCAATCTGGGCCCTCAGCTCTGAAGGTCTCGCTGTATGGTGGTACAACATGCAATGTGTGTCCGATTTTCTGTATAGGTTCTGGAACTCTCGGTAGAGAGGGAATGCAAAACTTTTTTTTGATGTGTGTCTCATTATGTGGCCAGCTGAAAATATGTGTATAAATACAATTTCTGTCTTTGGTGTTTACTTGACAGTCAAAAAGCCGTGTCACATATTACGAAATTACCACAAAGGTTTCGAGAATGTACTCACAGTAGTTGCACCCCACGTCTACTCTGATTCCCATGTAGGCACACACGCACACACACACACACACACACACACACACACACACACACACACACACACATCGTAATGTTGTACTTGTTGCTTATAGACCATGAATGAATCATGTTGATTGTCAGATACCATTCCGTAAGGAATTTCGATAGTGGTTTGAAGACATTGACCAGTGGTAGACGAAGTCTGGCGATGATGTGAAGAACGTATAGTCCTAAACTCAGTGGTATGGCCATTGCATATTTCTGCCGCTGACAGATGAACACAGTTAACCTAAATGTCTTCCTCTCATCAAATACAGTACCACCGCGGTAGGAAGTGCGTTCTGAATTACCCATTACTGAGTTTTTGACACGTCACTGTACGATTTGTTTAATATACCAGGAGTGCACGTATACATGCGTGTTCCTCAATATAGCAATATCTGTGTTAGCGCTATATCTTTTCCAGTAACGGTTCTGTTTCTTTCTTAACTCTTGCTGCACATTGGATTACGAAATCAGAGTACAGGCTTTTTCGTACTACAGATTGCCCATAGTGATTGCTTCTTTCGCTAACTTGTCAGCTATTTCATTGGGATCAAATCCAGAATGGCCTTTTACCAACATAGAAATAACTTCACATTTCCTCTCCTATAATTACTCTGGATGCAGGATTGTCTTATACACAGGGGGCGTTAAGGTTTTATTTGAGATGGCTTTTCGCTGTCTAAAGTGCTGCTTGAGAGCCTGTTAATAGAATAGCCTTCAGATCAGCGAAAAGTATTTCACTGCTGTCAAAAATTCTGCTATATCTTTCGTCATAATCGATGATTCCGAGAAAAATTTATATCAACTTGCGTCTATGGAGGCGGAACTTCTGTGCGCGCAGCCAGTAATTGTGGAGTCTTTCCAACCGCTGTCGTAACGATGTCATTAATTCCTAAGAGAGTCTAGAGGACACCCGGCGTAGGTACCCTACAAATCTCGACCACGCAATAGACTTTACTCTGTATATACATCAAGCAACTACACCTATCCATAGACTAAATTTAGGTGTTTTATGTCTGCGTCAGAATATCCCAAAATTAAAATAGTTTTCATCCCCTCATCTAAGGTTTTCTGGAAGCTTCCCTTGGTTGTAATATTTAGCTGTAAAGCACTTGAGACTCTAGTGTAGTATTACTGAAACACTCCGCACTATGTCTAGGGTATTCCATTGATAGTGACCGGGCCAAATATCTCACGAATCTCATCAAAAGAAAAAACTGCAAAGAACGAAAATCGTCTAGCTTGAAGCGGGAAACCAGATGGCGCAATGGTTGGCCCGGTAGATGGCGCTGCCATAGGTCAAATGGATATCAAATGCGCCTTTCTAAATAGGAACCCTCATTTTTATTACATATTCGTGTAGTAAGCATAGAAATATGAATGTTTTAGTTGGACGACTTTTTTCGCTTTGTGATAGACGGCGCTGTAATAGTCGCAAACGAAGTCCGTGGTCCACGTAACATTGCGCCAGTGCGGACGGTATTTGCTTCGTGATACATTACCCGTGTTAAAATGAACCGTTTACCAATTGAAGAAAAGGTCGATATCGTGTTGATGTATGGTTGTTGTGATCAAAATGCCCAAAGGGCGTGTGCTATGTATGCATCTCGGTATCCCGGATGACTCATCCAAGTGTTCCGATCGTTCGCCGGATAGTTACGTTATTTAAGGAAACAGGAAGTGTTCAGCCACATGTGAAACTTCAACCACGACGTGCAACAAATGATGATGCCCAAGTAGGTGTATTAACTGCTATCGTGGCTAATCCGCACACCAGTAGCAGACAAATTGCGCGGGAGTCGGGAATCTCAAAAACGTCGGTGGTGAGAATGCTACATCAACATCGATTGCACACGTACCACATTTCTATGTACCAAGAATTGCATGGCGACGACTTTGAACGTCGTGTACAGTTCTGCCACTGGGCACAAGACAAATTACGGGACGATGACAGATTTTTTTCACGCGTTCTATTTAGCGACGAAGCGTCATTCACCAACAGCGGTAATGTAAACCTGCGTAATATGCACTATTGGGCAACGGAAAATCCACGATGGCTGCGACAAGTGGAACATCAGCGACCTTGGGGGGTTAATGTATGGTGCGGAATTATGGGAGGAAGGACAATTGGGCCCCCATTTTGTCGATGGCAATCTATATGGTGCAATGTATGCTGATTTCCTACGTAATGTTCTACCGATGTTACTACAAGATGTTTCACTGCACGACAGAATGGCGATGTACTTCCAACACGACGGATGTCCGGCAAATAGCTCGCGTGCGGTTGAAGCGGTATTGAATAGCATCTTTCATGACAGGTGCATTGGTCGTCGAAGCACCGGCCCGCTCGTTCACCGGATCTGACGTCCCCGGATTTCTTTCTGTGGGGAAAGTTGAAGGATATTTGCTATCGTGATCCACCGACAACGCCTGACAACATACGTCAGCGCATTGACAATGCATGTGCGAACATTACGAAAGGCGAACTACTCGCTGTTGAGAGTAATGTCGTTACACGTATTTCCAAATGCATTGATGTTGACGGGCATCATTTTGAGCATTTATTGCATTAATGTGGTATTTAAGGGTAATCACGCGGTAACAGCATCCGTTTTCAGAAATGATAAGTTCACAAAGGTAATTTATCACATTGGAACAAGCGAAATGAAATGTTCAAACGTACATACGTCTGTATTTTAAATTAAAAAACCTACCTTTTACCAACTTTTCGTCTAAAATTGAGAGCCATATGTTTGTGACTATTACAGCGCCATCTATCGCAAAGCGAAAAAAGTGGTCCATCTGAAACATTCATATTTCTTTAGGTACTACACGAATATGTAATAAAATATGGGGGTTCCTATTTAAAAAAACGCAGTTGATACCCATTTCACCTATGGCTGCGCCATGAAAAAAAATTGAACATTTTGAATGACGTTTTGAAGGACGTTAATATTCACAGGACATGGCACATTAGTATGTTCTGCAGAAACTGTTAGGAACTGAAGAATTGTGTCGGACCGAAGCTTCATGGCCAACATCGATATCGCGGTGCAATACCACCTACAGGTAAAATGTGCCTGCGGCTCTCCTTGTCGCTATAAACCGAAGGTAATGGATCAGTGTGACTTGAGCAGACGAGCAGAATGCCCCGCAGACGTATGCGCGAACCGTACCGTCAAAGAAAGAGGGCGCATTAATGGCATGAGAGGATGTGATGCACCAATCCGGGATATTGCTGCTCGTGTAGGACCACGTGTTTCGGCAGTGCAAGGAGTATGTGCAGAATGATTCAAGAAGTCCTCAGAACACGACGAGATGGGTCAGGTCGCACCACCCGGGGCACCCCCTGAGAAGATCGACATCTCATCCTGACGGCGTTGGAGGACAGATCTGCGTCCTCTTCGACTGTAGCGCAACAGTGGAATACTTTGTACATTATCAGCGGTTAATTACGGCACCGGTTACGTGCGCGTCGTTTACTTCTAAGTCCACCTTTGACGAATGTGCAGAAACAGACTGCAGTGGTGTGTGGAAGGACATCACTGTGGACGGGAATGGGATCGGACGAAACCTGGTTCTGTTTGTTTGAAAATGATAGCCGCGTTTTGGCTCGCAGTAGACAGGAGGAGCGGCATCAAAGTGACAGTATTCTTACCAGACATACAACTCCAACTCGAGGCCTTACGGTGTGGGGTGGTATTGGGTGTAACCACAAATCGCAGCGGTGCGTGTTAAGGGCACTGTTTCCATTGTGATCTACATGAATGAGATGCTGCGACCTGTAGCCATACATTTTTTGCAGAACACCCCAAATTCCATTTTTCAGCAGTCCATTGCACGACCACGCATGTTGTTGTTGTTGTGGTCTTCAGTCCTGAGACTGGTTTGATGCAGCTCTCCATGCTACTCTATCCTGTGCAAGCTTCTTCATCTCCCAGTACCTACTGCAACCTACATCCTTCTGAATCTGCTTAGTGTATTCATCTCTTGGTCTCCCTCTACGATTTTTACCCTCCACGCTGCCCTCCAATGCTAAATTTGTGATCCCTTGATGCCTCAAAACATGTCCTACCAACCGATCCCTTCTTCTAGTCAAGTTGTGCCACAAACTTCTCTTCTCCCCAATCCTATTCAATACCTCCTCATTAGTTACGTGATCTACCCACCTTATCTTCAGCATTCTTCTGTAGCACCACATTTCGAAAGCTTCTATTCTCTTCTTGTCCAAACTGGTTATCGTCCATGTTTCACTTCCATACATGGCTACACTCCATACAAATACTTTCAGAAACGACTTCCTGACACTGACCACGCATTGCTGTAAGAACATATGCCTTCTTGGTGTCACAGGATGTCAGCCTTTTGCCCTGGCCCGCCAGATCACTAGACGTGTCGCCAATCGAAAATGTGAGGGCAATAGTGAAACGACGGGTGCAGTGCTGCGACCCAAAGCCAATCACCACAGATTAGCCTTGGAACCAGGTGACTGCGGCATGGATGGCTGTACCACTGGACGTCTTTCGTGCCTTATACGTTTCGATGTCATCACGCATGAGCCAAGCCATGAGGGCCCATGGCGGGCCCTGTGCCTGCTAGGCAATAGGACACATGCTGAACCCAGGTGAATGAAATGCTAATCATTTCTGCAGAACTTACTAATGTGCTTCACCTTTGAATATGATCGGGTTATCTCTAGTCGTTAAACGCGTTCTTTTTTTCTGAAAAAGAGTGTATATATACTCTTCGGGGTAATTTTTATTCGTACTTCACCAGATACAGCACTAAAATCGTTCCCTGTGCGAACGAAAGCAAATATCCCCGATTCGGGTAATGATGGGAACAAATTTATTTTATTTCCGCCACTGATCTCTGAAAGTTTGCTCATTTCAGCAATGACCATCTTCAGATCCATTTTATAACTTGTCCTAACAGAATGGAAGCTGTCAGTTCAGTCAATTAATGGAATATGATCGACTCATTCGGTTAGACTCAGTCGCGTTAATGCGACCACCGCCTTTGGTCTGTGCAATAACCGCTCACAGACGGCAGGTGTCAGCACTAGTACTGGAGAGTGTATAAAACATGTCATGGGGTCGTGGAGAAACAATGCAGTTGTGGTCGTAATGCGGATACTGAGCGATTTACCTTATTTCCTAAAGGGCACGATCATTGGCTTTTGAGCCAAGGGTGGAACCAATTCCAAACAAGCTATGTTGGTAAACAGTTCGGGTGCTGCCGTGTTTGCAATATCCAGTGCATGGCAAAAGTCGGCCGCTGTGGCCGATCGGTTCTAGGCACTTCTGTCCGGGACCACGCAGCTGCTACAGTCGCAGGTTCGAATCCTGCCTCGGACATGGATGTGTGTGATGTCGTCAGGTTAGTAAGGTTTACGTAGTTATAAGTCTAGTGGACTGATGACCTCAGATGCTAAGTACCATAGGGTTCAGAGCCATTTGAACGATCTGAAGTATGGCAAAATGGCGCCATCCAAAACTGGCGCCGAGGCAACTGTGGTGCACCGCAGGTCATATACGACAAGGGCTGCGATGTGTACGGCCAAACAGACGTTTGCAGATGGACCAAGTCGCCAACAGTGTTTCCTCAACGACCATTCAGCGAAGGTTGCTGTGTATGGTTCTACGCCGCCTGGTTCATGCACCCATGCTCACTGCTGTTCATCGGCGACAAACGCTGGAGATAGGAAGCCAGTACGGCAGCCCGACGTCCACTGAGTGGCGACAGGTCGCCTTTCTAAATGAATCGCTTTTTTGCTCCACTGGTCGGATGAATGGTGGCATGTACAGTGCGGAACACCTGAAAGCAACACAACCGGCACCATTCCTCGGAAATGTCCATGCTTGAGAGCATTCCCTGGGTGATCTTACCCTGCTGGAAGGCACGGTGGATCGACACAAGTATGCATCCATCCTTGGGGACCATGTCCGCCACTAAGTGCAGTATGTTCCTCCTCGGCACAATGGCATCTTTGAGCAGGATGATGCAACGTATCACACAGCCCACAGTCTACGTGCGTGGTTAAAAGTGCACCATGGTAAGTTTACCATGATCTCATAGCCCCTATACTCTCCGGATTCAAACCCAATCGCGAATCTGTGGGACCATCTCGACCGGGCTTTTCACGTGATGGACCCTTAACCGAGAAACTGGCGCCGCTGGAGATGACACAAGAGTCGGCAGTCTCCACACCCCCGCCGGCACCTTCCAGAATCTCACTGACTCTTCCCGCACATCTCGCGCCAGTCCTCGTTGCAAAAGGGAGTTATTGAGGCTTTTGGCAGATGGTCACTTATTCATACATTCTTTTGAGGAAAACCAGTCTGTAGCAGAACACGAATGAAATCACCCGATTCATTGGGATGTAGCTTTACGTTCGGTTGCATCATTCGTTCGTTCTTTTTGACAAATTACAATAAAGCAATAAAAATGACCTGGAGGCACTAGGAGCAGCAATAGTACACTCTCTTTTGGGGTTTGTAGAGGTACAGCAGCCGAAATCCAGCCAGCCATAGGTTAACACGGCTGTTAGCCTCGTAAGAAAAGTGATGAGCGGATTGCTTCTCACTGAAAGAAACTGTCATAACTGTGCTTTGTCTGTTGCTGTGATTAGGAGATGGGGATCCCTAAATCATGGCCTGCGCCTGAATAGGAGTGGGAAGGGAAGAATAGTGAGCATCTTGCAGGAAGTGTAACGGGGCTCGCAAGTGTGCTAGAAAAAAATCCCTGTTATCACTGGAGTCAAAGAGGCACATTTTTCCACTGTCAGTATTCGTTACAGTTAGCCAAGTTACCAATGTTTTTAGGCTCCTAGATTTCATCAAACTACAAGAACCACTCAGTGTATTTTGTGAAGGTGGTGAACCACAACTTGTACTTAAATAAAAATGTCATATCTAACAGCCAAGAGCTGCTAAAAATAGTTTTTCATTATAATCAGTTTCAGCCTTGTGTCCATCATCAGATGTAATACGTTTAAAACAGCTTCCATAGCGATTGAAATCCCGTGGCGTCAAATAGCGTAAAATCAGTCATAAATTGTTATCGTTCTGTAGCAAAATATGTTACATTGTCAATAGTGGTAAATTTTACTATTTACAGTGTAATATACAGGGTGATTTTCCTGAATGGAGACTATTTACAGGAAACGATGGCCGAGAAGGTAAGGAGCGAAAGAGGTCGTATGGATATCAGGTTGGAAATGTGTGGTGGTATTTATTACTTCATGATAGGTGTGCAAAAATGCAGTGCACGATATGGTTGCTGAGGCCGTAGTTCAACAAGCAGTTTGAAGTGGACCCCACTTGTGCCTTGAAGCATGTACGCAAACGTTGCTGTTGCGATTCACGCACGACTTCTAATGCGTCATCCTGCAACCGAACGGCATCACAGTTTGCATGAAAGCGTTGTTTTAATGTCTTTAAGTGTGAGACTGGCTCTACATACATGACCCCTTGCAGTTGGCTTCACAAGCCCAAATCTAAAAGGGTGGGTCACTAGGCTGGATCATCTCATCCGATCCGTCAGGGGGGTTACATGTTGTCGACACGACTCTGTGTGCCGAAGTGAATTGAAGCACCGGTACCTGTGGGGGCCACGTTACCATTCCTAACACCAAAGTCACAACTTGCAGCAGGGCAGGTCTCGTACCTACACTGTGAGGCGTCTTGGGGAGAGATGATTGGTACAACAATGCGTTCGCCAGTAATTCCCGCGCACAAATTGAGGCTGAAACGGTTCTGACGTGCGTTGCCACCATACCAAGAGGATTCTCCTTAGCACACAGATGAACGTTGTGAAGTCTGACGGTACAGCCTCTCGTGAAGGTAGCCCCACAGTACTGCTCAAAAATATTCTGCAGAAGGCTTTACTTACAGTTGCATAAATAAAAATGTGAAATGGAAAAAAACAGTAATTGGATAATTGTGAACTACGTAATTATAATCCATTCAGTGGAAAACTACATTTACTTTAAACAAAGTTGTCTAGCAGGAAGTTATTGTCTGTTCTACTATATTATGGAATAGGAGGAAAACTTCTGCAAGCAATTAAAGGCCTATACATGGATAGTCAGGCAGCAGTCAGAGTTGACGGTAAATTGAGTTCATGGTTCAGAGTAGTTTCAGGGGTAAGACAAGGCTGCAACCTGTCTCCACTGTTTTTCATATTATTTATGGATCATATGTTGAAAACAATAGACTGGCTGCGTGAGATTAAGATATGTGAACACAAAATAAGCAGTCTTGCATATGCGGATGACTTAGTTGTGATGGCAGATTCGATTGAAAGTTTGCAAAGTAATATTTCAGAGCTAGATCAGAAATGTAAGGACTATGGTATGAAGATTAGCATCTCCAAAATGAAAGTAATGTCAGTGGGGAAGAAATATAAACGGACTGAGTGCCAAATAGGAGGAACAAAGTTAGAACAGGTGGACGGTTTTAAGTACTTAGGATGCATATTCTCACAGGATGGCAACATAGTGAAAGAACTGGAAGCGAGGTGTAGCAAAGCTAATGCAGTGAGCGCTCAGCTAAGATCTACTCTCTTCTGCAAGAAGGAAGTCAGTACCAAGACTAAGCTATCTGTGCACCGTTCAATCTTTCGACCAACTTTGTTGTATGGGAGCGAAAGCTGGGTGGATTCAGGTTACCTTATCAACAAGGTTGAGGTTACGGATATGAAAGTAGCTAGGATGATTGCAGGTACTAGTAGATGGGAACAATGGCATGAGGGTGTCCATAATGAGGAAATCAAAGAAAAACTGGGAATGAACTCTATAGATGTAGCAGTCAGGGCGAACAGGCTTAGATGGTGGGGTCATGTTACACACATGGGAGAAGCAAGGTTACCCAAGAGTCTCATGGGTTCAGCAGTAGAGGGTAGGAGGAGTCGGGGCAGACCAAGGAGAAAGTACCTGGATTCGGTTAAGAATGATTTTGAAGTAACAGGTTTAACATCAGAAGAGGCACCAATGTTAGCACTGAATAGGGGATCATGGAGGAATTTTATAAGGGGCTATGCTCCAGACTGAACGCTGAAAGGCATAATCAGTCTTAAATGATGATGATGATGAAAGTTGTCTTACCCCAGGACAGAAATAACAATTCTTCCGACTCCGGAGTAATTTGTAGTGTAAGTATGTTAAAATAAAGCAAATCTATTTTAAAATCTCAAGAACAAATCAGTGTTTCGTTGCACATCCATGAGCTTTGATCACAGCAGCACATCAATGTGGCGCTGAATCCTCAAGATTTTGTAATCGGTCTAGTGGGAGTTTTGACCATTCGTTCAATAAAAAGCACTCCGTCTTCAAGCCACAAGTGGCCCATCGGGATCATCCCACCGCCGTGTCATCCTCAGCTGAGGATGCGGATAGGAGTGGCATGTGGTCAGCACACCGCTCTCCCGGTCGTTATGATGGTTTTCTTTGACCGGAGCCGCTACCATTCGGTCGAGTAACTCCTCAGATGGCGTCACAAGGCTGAGTGCACCCCGAAAAATGGCAACAGCACATGGCAGCCCGGACGGTCACCCATCCAAGTGCCGGCCACGCCCGACAGCGCTTAACTTCGGATTCGTTCAATAATTGATTCTTGTTTGCGTAGTTTGTACAGCGAACACGTCGAGCCAATTCCTCCCAAAGGTGCAATTAGATTCGGATCCGGGCTGAGGCTGGCGACTTCAAATGTTTGATTTGTCCAGCTGAAATATACAGTTATGTGGCACATTATTTCTCCCATGCGGAACCTTATTCTTTTCTAAAATGTCGCTATAGAGGAAACGATGCATTTTGTATTAACCTGGACTAGAGGACCAATCCTAAGCTTAGAAAAACATCTCCACACCACGACGCTGCCACCACCATGCTTAATGGTCGGTACCTGGTCGTTTCTTTGGTTTTTTGGTCGACGTGCATATAGGACACCAACAGAAGAAAATACATTAAATTTTCTTTCATCACTCCATAAAACCTTAGAGTAACGTATATTATTCGTTGTTTCATACTCTTTTCTTGAATTTATGAATGGTTTACAAAATGATTGTCTGCCATTCAAATCACCTACTTCTAGGCTAAGATATACTGTAGATAGATGTAGGTTCAATCCACGATGCTGCTCCAGATAATTCATAATTTGTCAAGACAATTTTCTTGGATCAGCAGCCGACTGGTTATAATTGATTCTGTCTTCGCTCCTTGTTATTTTTCGGATTTGACGTGATCTTGGATTATTGGCTGCTGTTCCTTTCTGTTTTTGCCATCTACCCCACACTCCTATTAGTTGTGATTTTACATAGTCTCGAGCTTCGCTACATTGCCACTTTCCATTCCTCAAAGCCTGCAGAACAGCTTTTCTTGCATCAACCGGGTATTCTTTGTGTTTTGACATGCTTCTGGGTATCTCTACAAATAATTAAATACTATCAGAATGTCTGACTGACAATAGTTAATGAGTACCATACCACCAAATAAAATTACAAATACCTTTAAGCTAAAGGAAAACGTACTTACATGGCCCTATTAAAGTGACGCGAAGGTCTCGATGGAGTGATTCAGTTATATACGTTGCCTTACTGTGACTGCATGCAGACACGTCAGAAAACATAACAGCACAACTACAAAATACTTTTGAGCTCTACTGTATTTGTGAATAGGATGGAAGACAAAAATCCAAGCAATATATAGGGCTTTGTGACGAACCAGCGACAAAAGCGTCGCCTGGAAGGCAGGTCCAATGGTAATAAGACCTGCACGCATTGTGATACAGAAAGCGCCGATTGAGGCGGAGAATGTTCCACACATTCGTTTGGTTTACCATATGCTGGCGGACCATCTGCCTGGTGCTGATACCTTGGCCATATTATACAGTGTTCAACACGTGTTCTTAAGCTCACCGACCTTCCTTGGTTATCCATTCAGGAAAACGTGCCAACCTTACACAAACGACGGAACACCATTGCAAACAATTTATGGTACAGTTGCTTTTGGTGGAGATACTTTCCTCAGTACAGTAATGTGCCATCTGCCAATTATAGCAGTCCAGTCCCAAATTCCTACAATCATCAGCAGAGAGCCAACGGGACACGCTGGTGAGCACCTGGTTACGACCTGGAGCACCAATAAAACATTACTGACAATAGCACATTCATTAGACAGTAACACAGGACTGACTTCCGAACGCCAGACCAATGCTGGGCCAGTCCAGCAGTGCCTCGTCAGCAGCGGAATGCCAGTATGGGCTCAACTCACAGTACCGCCAGGCCAGTGAAGCGTCTGGTGGTGGTTGTTACATCAGAGGATGGCCATAGACCCGTGGGCTCCAGCTCTACGAACCGATCTCCAAAGTACTGTCGTTGATGTCGACGATTTTCACTCAGTTCATCTCACGTCCACTTGAAGTAGTCACTGGCTTGCAGGTGGCGGCTCTAAGCCCCTGTTTAAGAGACAAGAGCCAGCAGCATCAGTATCCGTCACAGGAACGAGATGAGCAGCAGCAGTGCCTGCCCTCTCGAAGGCAGATGATGGGCATGGTCTAGGTTATGCATGTCAGACCTCTAGCAGATCTGCAGGGAGTTGGCGACCTCAACACCCCATCGCAGGTTCGAATCCTGCCTCGGTCATGGATGTGTGTGAAGTCCTTAGGTTATTTAGATTTAAGTAGTTCTAAGTTCTAGGGGACTGATGACCTGAGATGTTAAGTCCCTTAGTGCTCAGAGCCATTTGAACCATTTGAACCAAATCCCATCAGTGTTGCCTGAGAAGTTGGCAATACTGGCAGCAGCAGCCTCATTCCGGCCCAAATTGTTGTTACGTGGTCGGACGAAGAAAGCTAGGTGTGCCAAAGGTCGACCTCCCTAGCCTCTGCTATCACTGTGTAGCTGCAACTGACACAAGGACTGTGTCAGTCACTGGGCAGTCGGCGAGCAGCACTCAGCAAAATTTGTTAAGAAGAGTGGGGTATTAATGTTGACGCTTCCAGTGCGCTTTGCGGCGGTGAGGATGGTTACGACATTGTGTCCTGCCTCTGGCATGGATGTGTGTGATGCCCTTAGGTTAGTTAGGTTTAAGTAGTTCTAAGTTCTAGGGGACTGATGACCACAGATGTTGAGTCCCATAGTGCTCAGAGCCATTTAAACCATTTTTTTTACAAAACTATGCCTCTGCTTCCATAATGTCATTATGTTAGGTTTGCAGACTTGCACGTTTGGTAATTCCCCCATACTTGCCCCAACTCACTCAGCATTTCCATCTAGCTGGCAGTCTAATGGTCATCGACACAGACGGTTCGGCCTCAGGAACTGCCAAGATAGAATTTTTAGTGTCTGTCAGGGCTACTTTCCTGGGCCATAACAAATTTTTCATTTGGCTGTCCCTACGTAAAGACCATGTCGATCTGCTTCTGGCTCATATAGCGTGTCATCACTTCTGTCCACTGCACTACCCCACACTCGTCTGTACCAGTGTGAGTCGGCAGCAGCAGTGAATTCGATGCTCCCCAGTACCGATGTGTGAGCACGCAGCCGTCATGGACAACGATACTGACCTCTTAATTTTGTAGCTACACCAGTAGTATAGGCACAACATACCCACTTTCCCCGTGTGTCCCCACGTTTGCCTTTAATCACTGAACTGTACACTGCCAAATATCTTTCATCTCTACTTCCACATTGGTGTACACCACTGGAAAACGTTTCTTGCCATGTAAGAATAAGACATTTTCTGCTCCTCATCCTCACAGGCATCGTTTGCTTCAGTTTTTTGCCATTTAGTAAATATTCCTGTACATTACTGCGTGACACCAGTGACTTATGATGCATTTGGTATTTGGAGTTGTCATGTGGCTGATGATTACTTAGAATAAACTGGTTGTAATAAGGAAATATCTTTAGTAGCTGTTGGCGAGTAACTGTAACGTTTTTCAAATAAAATGTATCCGTAGGAAACGGATCTTTTTACGTTATGATTTGGGTACTAATGATATCAGCCTTCTTACGGCTTAAACCCGTAAGAAATATCGGCAACGCAGAATAGCAGTATAACAATAACAGGATTTGGTCCACATATTAAGCCAGTGTGTGGTTTTAGTCGTATCAGTATACTGTGGGCTCTCTGCAGGATGGTTAGTGGATGAGAATTTCCATCTGCGGTTAAGAAACCGCTGGGCTAGAGGGCTCTGAATTTTTCAGTCGTCTATTTCTCCCGCACTAAGTCGACGACGGACGATCGGGTTTATAAAAGCATAAACCAGCTTTCGCATTAGTCTGGTAAAACGCCACTCGCAACCGCTTTCTGTCTCCACCCCTCGGCGCAGCTGTACGCAGATACACAGACGTCATCCGCAGTTCTCCGCTGCCTCCGCCAGCGCGCGCTCCTCGCTTCACCTCAAGAGGCCACCGGGCAGCCGAGACACAGCGGAGTTGGCGCTGAGAGCTCCGCTAAATGTCCGCGCCGGCTGATTCACTGTGCAGTCGCGAGCAGCAGCAGCCAGCCCGCCCACGGTATTTCTTCCGTCCCGCCGCGCCGCGCCGCGCCGCGCAGACAACACTCGAGAGGGAAGCGCCGCGCCACGCCGCGCCGAAAGCCCGAGGCGGGAGAGGAAAAAGAAATAAGCAGCAGGAAACAACGGCTGAGACGTATTTCATATTTCCATCAGCGGCCGTAGCCGGCGGCGCATCGCCCCGGGATCCCATTTCGCCCGAGTCTCGGAAACTTTACAGCATCCTGCCGCTCCGGAATGAGAGAGGAAGTGACGCACAATGCGTCTGCGAGGCGGCAGTCAGCGGACGCACAAATGGAGACTCGGCAGGTGTCTGGTGGCCGTCTTTCAGCTGCAGCGACGGGGACGAAACGAGGAAGCAACCGAGGCGCACACTCACCTACTTACAGCTGTTACAAATACTACCCTGCAAGGCGTAACACATTTCTTAAACTACTGAACCAATTTCTCCTCAACTCCATTGACTCATAATCAATAACGTTAATCACTTTGGCTGCAAAGGTCAGTTACATAACGGATTGCAGTGTTCAGAAATGAAAAATTGATGAACAGACGAAACTACCTCTTCTGGTAAATATTTTAGAAGTTTCTTCGTTGAGAATTGCCCCAAGAGTTCGATGATCGGACCAATATTGTTACCGCCTACTGAGTGCCGCGCGGGGTTAGCCGAGCGGTCTGGGGCGCTGCAGTTATGGACTGTGCGGCTGGTTCCGCAGGAGGTTCGAGTCCTCCCTGGGGTATGGGTGTGTGTGTTTGCCCTTAGGATGATTTAGGTTAGGTATTGTGTAAGCTTAGGTACTGACGACCTTAGCAGTTACGTCCCATAAGATTTCACACACATTTGAACATTTGAACCTCCTACTGACGGCTGCAGAGGGATGGTACACAAGGGGTTCCACTGGTTCGAAAATAAACTTTATAGACAGACAAAAATTTCTCTTCTGTGGAACATTTTGGAAGCGGTTTTTCTCAGGAGTACGCCAGAGTTCGATCTTCGGATCAGTATTGTTAGTCGATGTTGTCACTGACATCCCACCCGCTGCTTTCACTTGTGCACGTATTCTTCAACACCACCACCAACACTCTATTGACGTCCATACAGTGAGTTCCAACACTTCTCCGTACACTATAGTCTTCAGCTGCTTCCATCCATCCTGCTTCTAAATGTTTACCGAAGGCATCCATCCTTCAGACATTAAATCTTTGTTTCCGTCTTTCTTACCTCTTACAATGAAGCAAAGAATTTCCTTGGTCCATCTGTCACCTCCATTTCATTTTCATTACACACATAATCACGTTGAGGGACGCATGTTCAACAACATTTTAAATTATTTAGAGTTCTGTTTTCTTTAGATCGTGAAACAGTTTTAACACACTTTTCGTAAAGATAGCCTATAAGCGGTAACCGATAGATAGTAGCAGCTCTTTGCGTTATTTCTCTGTAAGGTACCGCTGTAGTTAGGTAGTTCACTTCTGATGAATTCCACTTTCCTTCAGCGAATGAGAGGAGCCAGTGAGGGACCTGGAACAGTTTGGAGGTGACGGCTAACGTTTTTGGAGATTTTTAATGAGACAATTTCAGTTACCTGCCATGGCTGCTAGTAGGCAACGTTCAATACATGTCAGTCGAGAGATATTTGTTTTCACACACTTATTTTTCCAGAATTTTGTGCGCTGAATTGGTGGTGATTTGCGAACATCATCTTGTATTTACTATTCACATCTACGTATATATGTATACGCCTATTCTACATGGCTACTCTGCAGTTTACAATTAAGTACTTGGCCGATGGTTTATCGGAAGACCTTCAGACAATTTCGCTATTGTTCCACCCTCGAAAGGCGCGTCGGAAAAATTAACACTTCACATATAGTATTTAATTATGATAATCATTTCCTCTATGCAATTTGTCCCCAATAAAATTTTTTGAATTGGAGAAGAAAGTTTGTCAGATTGTGTCATAAAATCGATTATTTGGTCATAAATATTGACACAACAAAACATAGCCCTTGTATGCCGGTGCGTGAGAAACAGCGTGTGGTAATCGAGTTTTGAATTCCAAGAATTCGTCGACTCTCGTTCAGTAAGACAATGGGAGATCACACATGAGAGCTGGGACATCTGCAATAATCCAACACTTTGGGTTCTCTGTCATCGTTCTTCCTCTACAAAACCACGATTTAGCCTCCTCCGATTTTCATCTGTTTCCGAAACTTAAAAAACATCTTAGAGGACTTGACAATTATAGTGATGAATCGGTGCAAGCAGAGGTGAGGCTGTTTCTCCGTCAGCGACGTAAAACATTATACAGTGGCTGAATCAATTAACAGGTTTCTCGTTGAGAAAAATGTTTTCGTTGCCAGGGTCACCATGTTGAGAAATAAATATGTAGGCATGAAGAATAAAGATGTAGAATGTTAGTAACGTTTGTTTTATTTAAAAAGGATTGACGGTTATCGTAATAAACAACAGAAAGGCATTACTTTTCAGCACGCCCTCGTAAAATTTATGAGGATGGAGATGGGCCATCAGACTTTTGGAGAAAAACCATCCTCATATTCCTGAAGATATCGAAGCCAGATAAGTGTGAGAAATAACGGACAGTCAGCTAATGCGTCCAAACCGTTGACAAGAATAATGCACAGAAGAACGGAAAAAATGGAGAATCTGTTAGATGAGGATCAGTGTGGTTTGGGGAAAGGTAAAGGAACCAGAAAGTCAGTTGTGATGTTGCATTTGATAAAAGAAACAAGACCGAAGAAAAAGGAATCATGTTCATAGAATTTATCAATCTGGAAATAGCTGTCGACAATATAAAATGGTGTAAGATATTCGATTTGTAATAAAAATAGTACTGAGCTATAGGGAAAGTCGCGCAATATGCGATATGTACTTAAACCATGAAGAAACTGTATTAAATAGAAGAAAACAAAGTTCTCTGTATAAGAGGTCCGAGCAGATGTAATTTCGATATATTGCTCATGCGCTGCCTGCGATATGCAAGGTCTCTGACCAGAGAGCAGTGTTGACTGCAGTAGGAACTGTGTAGCTGTAGCAGTAAGTTGTTGCTAGTCTGCAGTCTGCTCTGGTCTGGTCTGGTGTATCGTGTTGGCTGGCCCGGTCGTGGTGCAGTGATGCCGGAGCCTGAGTATTATTGTGTAAGGTAAATAGCAGCCTCGCGCATATGTAGTAATGGTATCTCAAGTACAATGTGAAGGTTTTAAAAAATCTCGTAATAATAATCTACCTCATAAAAAGTAACTTTTAACAACCATTCATTTCAATTTAAAGAATTTACTAATTTCTCCCATTCATGATCATCCCGATTGTTGCAAAAAAAAAAAATCTGTTGCTTCCTTTCATAAATGACAGATCTATCGGCCAGCATTGCACAGGGCTGTGCCAGAAAAAATTTGTTGTAAGAGCAGATATATATGCGTTATCCGGCGACTTCATTGAGGAAAGAATTTTTCCTTTTTTTATTCAGAATGATCTTTCAGGGCCATGACGCAGCACTGCTGTCGTCCAAAATTTACCAGGTTAAATTCACAGTGAATTATTGAAAAGTCATAAGTGAGCGACACTTTAATTGATAGGTTAGTTACATTGTATTATTACCAGGTTACTGATTTTTTTTATTGGGACGTTACAGTGAATGTGAACGACATAATTATAATTTTTACTGTTGAGAGGTTTAGGAATTTTTCTGTTTAGAGGTTACACTAAAATGTGAATGAATTTTGTGGGGAGGTTAAATGAGAAAGAATTTTGTGGGGAGGTTACACTAAATTAGAATCATATTCATATTATTTATTAAATTTTGTGGGGAGGTTACAGTTGGCGACAACCGGCCAGGATCGTATTTCTTTGTGAATTTCTGAGAAGTAGTCATATATCTGCTCTTATTTACTCAAATGTATTTTGCATCTGGTGCAACGCATTTACTGATTTGTCACTCTTTCTTTCACAGATCATCGGCAATTTATTGCTCCTTGTTGTAATTGTTTGTTCCATTTTTGCTTCGTCTTTGTTTCATTTTGTGCTTAATTTTGATTTGTGAAAAATGCCGCGAAAAACTGTACAGTACATCGTGATGTGCAATGAGTGAAATAGCCGACTCGAATAATTTGACCGATAATATTTGCGGCACTCAGTGTAATAGTGATAATCCCCAAATACAGATAATCAGTGCGTACCGACCACTAGTAATGATTTTAATCCTAATGATCAGCAAACAAATTCAATTGTGTCCACTGTTAATTTAACGACAACTGATGACGTGTCACTTTCCTTTACAATGAACGCTGCCCAGTTTGACACACCTAATTTGCAAATTTCACGTAACGAACAGATAATTGTTTCTCACGAAGATGAACAATGTCGTCAAAATACGTCAGATTTATTTGCTTCAGAGTTAGTGACCCACAGTGCACATCCAATTGGCGAACCTTTTCAAGAATCAGAGAATGACCAAATGGTTACACAAAACGTGACAATTGCAGGTACGCCATTAAACAGCACAGAGAAAAGAGCAGGTAATATAGGCATGGATCAAGTTATGGCATTATTGCTACAACATCATGAATCAAACAAACGAGTTAGTGAAAATCTCAAACAACAACTTAATGAAAGTCTCAAACAACAACTTAATGAAAATAATGAAAATCTCAAACAACAACTTAATGAAAAACTAGACAGCAAATCCAAACAGTCGAATGATAAACAAGACAACAATTTCAAACAACTTAGTGAACAGATTACAGCCGTAGCCGTGCAATGTCACGATACTAAAGAACAATTACGTGAGGAAATTAAGGCTTGTGCTAGGAACAGTAGTGAAGAAATTAGATCTGTGGCACAAGAATTAAGTAATACATATGCAGCCACAACTAAATTACTTAGACATGAAATTAGTGCAGTCGCTAAACAATGCTCTGAAAACGCAACACAGTTACGCGACGAGTTTAAATTAATGTCATCAGAACTTTCACGCACACTGGATGCGAAAGTAGACACGAAATTTGAACAACAAAACAGCCAAATTGACGAACGTTTTAATCACCACCTACAAAACAGTGAAACGCATTACCGTAAATTTATACAGGAACAGAATAAAGTAAAGCAACAAGTCATGGAAACAATTACTGCACAAAGACAGGAAGATAAGCGTAAATTGTTTACTAAAGCAAAAACATACGTAGACAACAATATTACTACAGTATCAGACGAAATCAAACAGTTGAACACCGAATTGCATGATGAAATCTCCGATCTTAAAACAAAAACAGACACACACACATTAGACTTTCAGACAATGACCAACAGACTTGAAAAGTTGGAACTAATACAGGATCCCGATGCCATCAAAGCAGACGTTAAAAAATTGAACAAAACCACAGGTAAAATACAAAAACAAATTAATGCTTGTGATACTTAAGACAATCATCAGGTAAAAGCACTGATTGAAAAATATGATGAATTGGCCAGTCGTATTGATGTTATCGAAAAGAACAATGACACCAAATCAGACGCTACTTCACCAGTTTCGTTTAATCAAACACACGAATTCCAAAATGTACAACAGACGATCAATGAGATAGGTTCGTCCAATAATACGAGTACATTACGTAGAAAATTGTCATCTTTACAGCAAGAAGTGACGGAGATGAAAAATATTTCAGCCTTTAACACATCACAGCATACGCCACTCTCCGAACATTTGTCAGAATCAATCAGCCAGTGTAATTTAGGTAATTTACAGAGAGTACGTGATTTAGATTCCGAACAGTCACAGACAAACAGATTATCATACAATCCTGAACCTGTTAAGACATACAGAGACGATGATTTTTATTACAAACACTTTCTATCAGTGAGAAAATTAAAGTTATTTAATAATGACAGAACACAGATTCACCCTTTTGACTGGATACGACAATTTGCTTTTGTATTTTCACCAGCTTGGCCTGTAATGGAGAAACTAGAATTGGCCTGGATACAACAATTTGTTTTTGAATTTTCACCGGTATTGCCTGTAACGCAGAAACTACAATTTATTTGCAGCGCGTAATAGACCTCAGGGGATTCATTACGCTTCGATGAATATGTGCCGTAGCGTACACAGGGCCCCGAGCCGTAGTAGTGCTGTTTCATCTCTAGTTTTCTGCACTGCTGCCTTCTCTTTTACTATCCTTTATATCTATCGAAACAGCTCTTCAACTATCGATCTATCTAGGATTAAGGATGTGTAAAGAAAACCTGATATGACAAGTATTACCTGAAAGTGACAGTTTTCATTAGACACTCCCGAAATGACCAGAACTATCAGCGTAATTTTAATATGAGACAAAATTTTAATTATCAATTTCGTCCAAATTATCAGCAGTCACAAACACATTTTGGTAGCAATACAGGTTTTTCTACGCAACAGCATCAAAACCAGCCGGTTAGTATACCTAACCAACAATGTAATGTGCAAGGTCAACCAAGCTTTAATGTTTCGCCGCCTACACGTATAGCGTCGGCTCCGCCAAATAGTAACGCACAGCAACAAGGAATTAACTACGTACCGAAAACACACCATTTCAACTCATATCGCAATGCACCGTATAGCAATGACTATCATGACAGACGTAAAAGTAATGAGCACAATTTTCAGCGTACGTTTAATAACAGTCGGTCTTACCAGCAGCAAAATCATCCGCAACAACAGATTATCATGAATGAACCAGACAGTAGGTATCATCCCGAACGCAATACGTTAGAAAGAAATAACAGAACAGTACAAATAGTTGAAATACCACAGCATCCTACCGCAAATAATAGCACGTCAGAAAGAATTTGACTAGATACAGTACAGGTTGCATCTTCCAGCAACGCAAGCAATACTTTTGACACAGAGAATCTTGTTCACGAAAATGTTATTACTTTTGACGACATCCGAGGCACACTTTTGCATGAAAAACCAGTTATTCAGAAACCATTTCCCACCCTGTCATTGCAGTAAAGATTGGATCATCCAAATTTTCAGCAGTAATCGATTCTGGATCACCTATGTCAGTTACACTCCTGGAAATTGAAATAGGAACACCGTGAATTCATTGTCCCAGGAAGGGGAAACTTTATTGACACATTCCTGGGGTCAGATACATCACATGATCACACTGCAGAACCACAGGCACATAGACACAGGCAACAGAGCATGCACAATGTCGGCACTAGTACAGTGTATATCCACCTTTCGCAGCAATGCAGGCTGCTATTCTCCCATGGAGACGATCGTAGAGATGCTGGATGTAGTCCTGTGGAACGGCTTGCCATGCCATTTCCACCTGGCGCCTCAGTTGGACCAGCGTTCGTGCTGGACGTGCAGACCGCGTGAGACGACACTTCATCCAGTCCCAAACATGCTCAATGGGGGACAGATCCGGAGATCGTGCTGGCCAGGGTAGTTGACTTACACCTTCTAGAGCACGTTGGGTGGCACGGGATACATGCGGACGTGCAGTGTCCTGTTGAAACAGCAAGTTCCCTTGCCGGTCTAGGAATGGTAGAACGATGGGTTCGATGACGGTTTGGATGTACCGTGCACTATTCAGTGTCCCCTCGACGATCACCAGTGGTGTACGGCCAGTGTAGGAGATCGCTCCCCACACCATGTGCCGGATGTTGGCCCTGTGTGCCTCGGTCGTATGCAGTCCTGATTGTGGAGCTCACCTGCACGGCGCCAAACACGCATACGACCATCATTGGCACCAAGGCAGAAGCGACTCTCATCGCTGAAGACGACACGTCTCCATTCGTCCCTCCATTCACGCCTGTCGCGACACCACTGGAGGCGGGCTGCACGATGTTGGGGCGTGAGCGGAAGACGGCCTAACGGTGTGCGGGACCGTAGCCCAGCTTCATGGAGACGGTTGCGAATGGTCCTCGCCGATACCCCAGGAGCAACAGTGTCCCTAATTTGCTGGGAAGTGGCGGTGCGGTCCCCTACGGCACTGCGTAGGATCCTACGGTCTTGGCGTGCATCCGTGCGTCGCTGCGGTCCGGTCCCAGGTCGACGGGCACGTGCACCTTCCGCCGACCACTGGCGACAACATCGATGTACTGTGGAGACCTCACGCCCCACGTGTTGAGCAATTCGGCGGTACGTCCACCCGGCCTCCCGCATGCCCACTATACGCCCTCGCTCAAAGTCCGTCAACTGCACGTACGGTTCACGTGCACGCTGTCGCGACATGCTACCAGTGTTAAAGACTGCGATGGAGCTCCGTATGCCACGGCAAACTGGCTGACACTGACGGCGGCGGTGCACAAATGCTGCGCAGCTAGCGCCATTCGACGGCCAACACCGCGGTTCCTGGTGTGTCCGCTGTGCCGTGCGTGTGATCATTGCTTGTACAGCCCTCTCGCAGTGTCCGGAGCAAGTATGGTGGGTCTGACACACCGGTGTCAATGTGTTCTTTTTTCCATTTCCAGGAGTGTATAAATGAAGAAACTTTCAACGAATGTAACAAAGGGAATACCTATCCTACGTCACCATTAGGCAAAACTAAAGTAAAAGCAGCAATATCTGGTAAAGGAGTAGATGTAAAGTTACAGACACACTTATCACTTTGTATTGCAAGTCATACGTTCCACTCAAATTTTTGGATTGTTCCCTTATTGACAACAGACGTTATTTTAGGTACGAAATTTCTGGTACAACATGACGCAATAATTGACTTTCAAAAATTCGTATTTATAGTTAAAGGATGAAAATGTACAACTGGCATTAGAATTTCAGCACTCTTTATCTGCAGAAGAACAAACAATTAATCGGACAGAGGTCATTTCTGCAACACGTAACTTAGACTGTCATTCCACATTGTTCACAGATACGTACGTACACAACTATAATACTCCAGACGAAGCCGACTATGACGTTATACAGATGATTTCTGATAAAGTTAAACAGAGCAAAGCAAATACAGAAGACGAACGTACTCAACTACGCAATATTCTTTTACAGCAAGCTCCAGTTTTTAACAACATCCCTGGTACTATGTCCGGATTTATGTATGAATTTCAAGTTAAACAGCACGACACGTTTAAGGCCAAACATTATGCCATTCCGTATATTCACAGAGAAAAAGTTAAGAAAGAATTGCAAGCTATGCTTGACCAAGGAATTATTGAACCCGCAGTTAGTCCGTACATAAACCCGCTCCATATTGTTAAGAAAGAGGATGGTTCACTTCGCCTCGTACTTGATTCGCGTCACATCAACGACATTATTATTAATGAAACAGATCGCCCTCAAACACTAGAAGAACTTCTACAGAAATTTCATGGTACTGCTAATTATTCCACATTAGATTTGAAGTCGGGATTTTGGCAAATTCAGCTCCGTCCGAACTGCAGAAAGTACACAGCTTTTCTCTGTTTTGGTGACTGTTATCAATTTTGTAAATTAGCGTTAGGTTTAACTATTTCTTCAGCAGCATTTATTCGCGGTTTGAATACTATACTTCCGACAGAGTTAAAAGACAGAATCACAACGTATGTAAACGACATTCTTATTGCAGAAGCTAACTGGTCTGAACACAATTTGATTCTTGAACAACTGTTACAAACTTTTTGTGCACAAGGACTTACAGTTAATCTTAGCAAATCGCACTTTGGTAAAACGTCTATAAAATTTCTTGGACATGTAATTTCAGCAGAAGGCATTGCGCCTGACCCGGAAAAACTTCAAGCTTTACGTGACGTTACTGTTCCTACGACGAAGAAACAACTAAGCAGCTTTTTGGGTTTAATTAACTTTTTTCGTAAATTTATTCATTACTCTGCTTTAGACACCCAGAGATTATGTCAATTGACAGGTAAAAACACTATTTGGTCCTGGGATAGCCAAGCGCAGTCTGAATTTGTCAATCTGAAACAAGCTTTGCTGAATGCACCACTTTTATCACATCCAGATCTTACTAGAAATTTTTCCATTGCCACCGACAGTTCTAACACCGCTTTAGGCGTACACATTTTTCAGGAAATTGAAGAAGATGGTTCTACAGTAATTAAAAACATCGCCTTTGCGAGTCGCATTCTGTCACCTGCTGAACGCAATTATTCTGTTACAGAACTTGAAACATTATGTGTTGTATGGGCATTTACGAGATTTCGGCATTTTCTTTATGGAAGACATACGACCGTTTACACAGATCATAGAGCTATACAGTTTTTACTTTCCGCAAAATTTACACACGACAGTTTAAACAGATGTAAACTTTATATACAGGAATTTAATTTTACAATTGTTCACATTCCCGGTACGCAAAATATTGTAGCAGACGCACTATCCCGTCCTCTCAGCAACAATCAGCAAGACATCGCAACCAACTTCTGCCAAGCAAAATTCAGCGTCATGTATATTCTACAAGTTGCATTTGAAAATTTCATTTCGTCGCCATTACGAGATATAGCATAAGAGCAAAGACAACGTATGGAAAGAAATTAAACACCTTTGGCAAGATAGGAATAATGTTACCATCAGAAACCATTACGCTGTACGCAATAACATTCTGTTTCGCCGCTCTCACCCTGACAGCAACAACTGGTTACTATACATTTCTGACGAACTTGTTACCAAATTAATTTGGTAAACTCATTTAAGTTACGCACATTATGGAGCCAGAAAATGTTTTCTTATACTGAGACAGAACTGTTATTTTGGTAACATGGAGAAACGTATTCGACGAATTTTAGCGTCACGTAAAATCTGCCAGAAAGCTGTCAGACACGACTTCACATATTCCTCCATTACATCCCATTGTACCTGTTAAATTGAGACACATGGCCGCTGTAGACATTTTTGGTCCGATTCCCAGAACTAATAGAAGTTTTTGTTACATCTTTGTCGCTGTTGAACTCACTTCGAAATTTGTTACCTTCACTCCGTTACGCAAAGCTACTGCTAAATATGTTTCGAAAGCATTTGTAAAACATTTTCTATTTCATGTAGGGCATGTATTGAAAGTAATTTCCGACAATGGACCACAGTTTCGATCTGCTATATGGACACGTATGTTACGAGCAAGAAACATTTCTCCGATCTATATATCCAAGTATCACGCTTCTTCGAACCCTTGTTAACGACTAATGAAAGAAATTGGTAAACTATGTAGAATATACTGTCATAAAAAACACATTGATTGGGATACACACATACTGTCATTCCAGGATGTAATTAACTCGATACCAAATGAATCCATGAACCATGGACCTTGCCGTTGGTGGGGAGGCTTGCGTGCCTCAGCGATACAGATAGCCGTACTGTAGGTACAACCACAACGGAGGGGTATCTGTTGAGAGGCCAGACAAACGTGTGGTTCCTGAAGAGGGGCAGCAGCCTTTTCAGTAGTTGCAAGGGCAACAGTCTGGATGATTGACTGATCTGGCCTTGTAACAATAACCAAAACGGCCTTGCTGTGCTGGTACTGCGAACGGCTGAAAGCAAGGGGAAACTACGGCCGTAATTTTTCCCGAGGGCATGCAGCTTTACTGTATGATTAAATGATGATGGCGTCCTCTTGGGTAAAATATTCCGGAGGTAAAATAGTCCCCCATTCGCATCTCCGGGCGGGGACTACTCAAGAGGATGTCGTTATCAGGAGAAAGAATACTGGCGTTCTACGTATGGGAGCGTGGAGTGTCAGGTCCCTTAATCGGGCAGGTAGGTTAGAAAATTTGAAAAGGGAAATGGATAGGTTAAAGTTAGATATTGTGGGAATTAGTGAAGTTCGGTGGCAGGAGGAACAAGACTTCTGGTCAGGTGACTACAGGGTTATAAACAAAAAGTCAAATAGGGGAAATGCAGGAGTAGGTTTAATAATGAATAGGAAAATAGGAACGCGGGTAAGCTACTACAAACAGCTTAATGAACGCATTATTGCGGCCAAGATAGATACGAAGCCCACACCTACTACAGTAGTACAAGTTTATATGCCAACTAGCTCTGCAGATGACGAAGAAATTGAAGAAATGTATGATGAAATAAAAGAAATTATTCAGGTAGTGAAGGGAGATGAAAATTTAATAGTCATGGGTGACTGGAATTCGAGTGTATGAAAAGGGAGAGAAGGAAACGTAGTAGGTGAATATGGATTGGGGCTAAGAAAAAAAATGGCTCTGAGCACTATGGGGCTTAACTTCTGAGGTCATCAGTCCCCTAGAACTTAGAACTACTTAAACCTAACTAACCTAAGGACATCACACACATCCATGCCCGAGGCAGGATTCGAACCTGCGACCGTAGCAGTCTCGCGGTTCCAGACTGAAGCGCCTAGAACCGCTCGGCCACCACGGCCGGCATGGGGCTAAGAAATGAAAGAGGAAGCCGCCTGGTAGAATTTTGCACAGAGAACAACTTAATCATAGCTAACACTTGGTTTAAGAATCATGATAGAAGGTTCTATACATGGAAGAACCCTAGAGATACTAAAGGTATCAGATAGATTATATAATGGTAAGACAGAGATTTAGGAACCAGGTTTAAAATTGTAAGACATTTCCAGGGGCAGATGTGAACTCTGACCACAATCTATTGGTTATGACCTGTAGATTAAAACTGAATAAACTGCAAAAAGGTGGGAATTTAAGGAGATGGGACCTGGATAAACTGAAAGAACCAGAGGTTGTACAGAGTTCCAGGGAGAGCATAAGGGAACAATTGACAGGAATGGGGGAAAGAAATACAGTAGAAGAAGAATGGGTAGCTTTGAGGGATGAAGTAGTGAAGGCAGCAGAGTATCAAGTAGGTAAAAAGACGAGGGCTAATAGAAATCCTTGGGTAACAGAAGAAATATTGAATTTAAATGATGAAAGGAGAAAATATAAAAATGCAGTAAATGAAGCAGGCAAAAAGGAATACAAACGTTTCAAAAATGAGATCGACAGGAAGTGCAAAATAGCTAAGCAGGGATGGCTAGAGGACAAATGTAAGGATGTAAAGGCTTATCTCACTAGGGGTAAGATAGATACTGCCTACAGGAAAATTAAAGAGACCTTTGGAGATAAGAGAACCACTTGTATGAACATCAAGAGCTCAGATGGAAACCCAGTTCTAAGCAAAGTAGGGAAAGCAGAAAGGTGGAAGGAGTATACAGAGGGTCTATACAAGGGCGATGTACTTGAGGACAATATTATGGAAATGGAAGAGGATGTAGATGAAGATGAAATGGGAGATACGATACTGCGTGAAGAGTTTGACAGAGCACTGAAAGACCTGAGTCGAAACAAGGCCCCCGGAGTAGACAACATTCCATTGGAACTACTGACGGCCTTGGGAGAGCCAGTCCTGACAAAACTCTACCATCTGGTGAGCAAGATGTATGAGAGAGGCGAAATACCCTCAGACTTCTAGAAGAATATAATAATTCCAATCCCAAAGAAAGCAGGTGTCGACAGATGTGAGAATTACCGAACAATCAGTTTAATAAGCCACAGCTGCAAAATACTAACACGAATTCTTTACAGACGAATGGAAAAACTAGTAGAAGCCGACCTCGCGGAAGATCAGTTTGGATTCCGTAGAAATACTGGAACACGTGAGGCAATACTGACCTTACGACTTATCTTAGAAGATAGATTAAGGAAAGGCAAACCTACGTTTCTAGCATTTGTAGATTTAGAGAAAGCTTTTGACAATGTTGACTGGAATACTCTCTTTCAATTTCTAAAGGTGGCAGGGGTAAAATACAGGGAGCGAAAGGCTATTTACAATTTGTACAGAAAGCAGATGGCAGTTATAAGAGTCGAGGGACATGAAAGGGAAGCAGTGGTTGGGAATGGAGTAAGACAGGGTTGTAGCCTCTCCCCGATGTTATTCAATCTTTATATTGAGCAAGCAGTAAAGGAAACAAAAGAAAAATTCGGAATAGGTATTAAAATCCATGGAGAAGAAATAAAAACCTTGAGGTTCGCCGATGACATTGTAATTCTGTCAGAGACAGCGAAGGACTTGGCAGAGCAGTTGAACGGAATGGATGGTGTCTTGAAGGGAGGATATAAGATGAACATCAACAAAAGCAAAACGAGGATGATGGAATGTAGTCGAATTAAGTCGGGTGATGTTGAGGGTATTAGATTAGGAAATGAGACACTTAAAGTAGTAAAGGAGTTTTGCTATTTGGGGAGCAAAATAACTGATGATGGTAGAAGTAGAGAGGATATAAAATGTAGACTGGCAATG
Source organism: Schistocerca nitens (assembly GCF_023898315.1). Classification (NCBI taxonomy): domain Eukaryota; kingdom Metazoa; phylum Arthropoda; class Insecta; order Orthoptera; family Acrididae; genus Schistocerca; species Schistocerca nitens. The sequence continues at coordinate 120,368,536 of NC_064622.1, read as the reverse complement.
GCAAGGAAAGCGTTTCTAAAGAAGAGAAATTTGTTAACATCGAATGTAGATTTAAGTGTCAGGAAGTCATTTCTGAAAGTATTTGTATGGAGTGTAGCCATGTATGGAAGTGAAACATGGACGGTAAATAGTTTGGACAAGAAGAGAATAGAAGCTTTCGAAATGTGGTGCTACAGAAGAATGCTGAATATTAGATGGGTAGATCACATAACTAATGAGGAGGTACCGAATAGGATTGGGGAGAAGAGGAGTTTGTGGAACAACTTGACCAGAAGAAGGGATCGGTTGGAAGGACATGTTCTGAGGCATCAAGGGATCACCAATTTAATATTGGAGGGCAGCGTGGTGGGTAAAAGTCGTAGGGGGAGACCAAGAGATGAATACACTAAGCAGATTCAGAAGGATGTAGGTTGCAGTAGGTACGGGGAGATGAAGAAGCTTGCACAGGATAGAGTAGCATGGAGAGCTGCATCAAACCAGTCTCAGGACTGAAGACCACAACAACAACAACAATGCTATCTCCGACTGTTATATTGAAAAATGTTGAACCACCTAACAAATTAAAGAATTAGTAACCTTTCCTACATCTCGTCGACTACGCCACCATGAATTAATTGACATTGCACTCAACAACATCAAACGTGTCGCAGAGCGCCGGAGAAGACAGCAAAAACAGGTTTGTAAATGCCGTGACTTTCACGTTGGCCAGAAGATATTAGTACGCACACATTATTTATCCAACAGAGGAAAGAGTAGATGCAGTAAATTTGAGCTTTTATACGCAGGTCCATATAGAATTCGCAGCATTCCTCACCCCAATGTAGTACACGTCGGAACTTTGAGAACCAGAAAAAGCAGGGGCAATCACCATGTCTCCAATATTAAGCCCTTTATCGAATGAACATACTTTACGACTTGTCACACGCTAATGCCATTTCCTGATTTTTATATGACCACTTATGCAGTTCTATGTATGTGACTACTTACTGATGATTATCATATTTTTTCTAGGCAAGTGTCCGGCAAGGTAAGGTTAGCAGGTCGCTTTTCTTGTCGTTATATATCAGACCGTGCACATTTTCCATTTTTCGTGTATGTATGATTGTTTTCCTGTTTTGTTTGTATGCACTACGAAATGTTTAAGATACAACGAACACCAGTTGACTTTGACATTTTTTCTTATGATATCTCAATATCTTGACTATTCTACACTTTTGGCTACTGCATTATGAGACTGTGTGTACATTTTTGCACCTGAACACACTCTATGTTTTTGACATAATAAGTTTTCTGTCATGCTATGCTGTATGCTTAATTATATCACTGGAAACTAGTTTTTATTTAATGGGTATATGATTTAAATGCAAGATATTAATCCTTATTCATCATTTTCAGAAAGCAATAACGTGTAAAAGAAATAACTTAAACAAACCACAGTGGATTACTATGAAATGGGAATTTCACCTACGGAATGAACGAAAGAAAATGCAATACCTCGTCATGAAGAGTAAATGGATCAGAATTATCAAGCATTAACAAGAATATACTATACATATCGTATGATAGCAGTCTTAACTAATTATTTTTCTTTCAGAATACGAGGCGATTGATGCAGGCTGTCAGGCAGAACAACACATCTTAGGTTTAGTGATGAAATATGCTAGAAATAAGAAATTCTATACTATGAATAGTTGTATGAAGTAAATGGTAATATGAATAATGAATAATGAAGTGTCTTTTTTGCAGATGATAATGAATGATGATGAATAGTTATATCAAGAGTATGCTAATATGAATAATGAAGTTTTTCTTTGCAGCTGACGATAGTGATGAAGTTATGGTAATATGAATAATGAAGTTTTTCTTTGCAGATGAGGATAACAATGAAGTTTTTATATTTACTGTTAGTTAAGAAATGCTATGTAGTTATTTAAGTATTTGTTGCAGTTCGTTTTGACAGTATGTCTTATATCGCATGGTATTATGTTTTGGAAAGGACAGCTAGAGTACATACATATTGAGTACACGTTTCATTACCTGCTAATTCGAAGTTCACTACTTTTCAGCATAATATGCGTTTCTTCTTTCAGCTGAATAATCCATTTTGTATTTTTTCCAGGAGAAGCTATTCATGAAATTAATGTGCTATAAGCAGTTAGTCATTAAACCTGTTCTAGTACCTGCATTTTGTTTTTACCCATTTGTGTGTGCCATTCATGAATGTTGAAAGGTGGCTACACTGAGCCACAGTGCCAGAGATCGCGCTAGAGAGTATTGTTCCGCCGCCTCCACTGGCAGTGATTATTGAGATGTCGTAGTGGGGAGTGCTTGTCGAGGACTCGTAGTAGTCAGTTCGTGTTGTGATGTGCTAGTGGGCAAGGCTTGTCGAGATGTTGTAGTAAGAAGTGCCTGTTCCATGTTTTATGCAGTTGTTTGATGGGCTAGACAGCAGATGGTTCGAATGGAAATACTGTAATGATCAGAGTGCTTTTCGTCAATATATATGAAGGTAAAATATTCTGTCCTTTTTTTCATTATTTCAGTGTCTTAAGTAATGTGTCATTACAGGTTCAGTCAACAAAGCATCTGGCTTGTGTTCTTGGATTAGAGTATGATTCTGGTTTTCTTGAGTAATTATGGTATTTCTATTTCCTTTAATTAATTCAGTATAAATGATATTTAAAATTTCTTGTGTTGTTGAAGAAGAACCGTGCCAGATGCGTACGTTGAGTCATACTTCCACACACAGAACACTTACACTAGTGCTCTGGTTTCGTAGGTTTTATAGTTGCTGGGGACTTAATTAATTAATTGTGTTAATGAAAATTTCCATTTAATTCTTTGTTGTTGTTCTATGCAGTCAGATAGCGTAATAATACTAGTCAGGGCCAACCGTTTACGAGACTTCGTAATCGGACAGACAGCTACAAAATCAAAAAATTAAAATTATTTGCATTTTATTTTAATTAAGCCCCCATGCACGTGGCGACCGCTGCTTCGGATCGTCCCTTGGAATTTTTCTGATTGTAAAAAATAGTAGACAGTAGTATTGTTGTAGTAATTCGTAGTCTAGTAACTGTAGTCTATATTGCATGTGTAGATTTGGTAATGAGCATTCTTCTAATGGTATTTTTCAAAATTTAATTTTTATTGCCTTGTATACGCGCTTGACGATTTAGTGCAATTATTTCAATTGTTCGAATCGTGTTTGAAGGAAACATTTCGTGTGAATGGTATTGTTGGAGATAAGGAGTCATTGTGTGTAATTTTCGCACTGTGACGAGTTTTGTATATTTTGTAAATGATTACGCGATCGATGAAAAAGGCAAAAATGATGGATAGTCAGAATGACGAAATTGTAGACATGGCGAACTCGCCAACACAGGACAACTGTACGATAAATAATGGAGTTGAAAACAATTTAATAAGTCGGGAAAATAGTCCGGGACCATTTCAAAATTTTTCTCAGTCAGAAAATTCACAGAATACGAGATTAACGACAGAAGATTCTGGAATAGTATCGAACACAGATAGCTTTACAGCGATGACGAAGGAACCTGGTTTTGCGGGAAATGTTAGGGGCGAAAAGAATTTCGAACCTGTTACTATGGAGCAGTTGATGAGTGCAATATTAAATTTGGGATCTCGGTTAGACTCACAAAAGGGAACAATGGAATCATTGGGATCACAATTAGGAACAATTATAACTGAGATGAAAGCAATGACAACACAGTTAGGCTCACGAACAGGGACATGTTTCAAAGACATGAAAGATGAATCAAAGAAAGAAATTAGAGAAGAAGTACAACCGATTTTGAAGGCTCACAATAATAGCTTAATTTCAACAGAAATCAGAAAAGAGGAACAGGACAGAGAACGGGAAGAAAGAGATCGCGTGATAGTACAAAAATTTTCAGAATTAAATTTACAACGTGCACACGATAAGGAAGAAATATTTGAGAGAATCGAGGAATCCGTACCAAATGACAGATTAAATAACCTAACACAACAATATGAACAGTTAACTACCAAATGTGTCAACACTGAAACCCGAGTCGCGACACTTACGAAAGACGTAAACTTATTGGAAAGAGATGAGGAGATCTCAGATAAATTGACAAGTGTTAGTTTAGCAGAAGGGTTTGAAGAAAATAATTTGCTTCATTTACGTGATGCAACAAGAGAGCGCCAGGCGCGCGAACTTGACAATAATCGACATTCGGACTGGGACAGACGCGGTAGGCCTTTGTCGCCACGAGGAGAAAATTTTGACTATAAACACTTTTTGACTGTTCGGAAATTTAAGATCTTTCGTAATTCTAAGAGTGACATACATCCATGTGCATGGTTAGATCAATTTATGCACGCACTTCCGCCAAATTTGCCACTAAGTCACAAGCTGAAATTTATGTGCAGCTATTAAGGTCCTCAGGGGATTCACTGTACTAAGTGAATATGTGCCGTAGCGTTCACAGGGCCCCGAGCTGTAGTGGTGCTATTTCCCTTTTAGTTTTCTGCACCGCTGCCTACTCTTTCACTATTCTTTGTATCTATAAAAACAATTCTTCTACTATCCATCTATCTAGACAGTAGGTAAAGAATAACCGGATTTGACTGTTTTACCCAAAAGTGACTTTGGAAATTACCGTTTGGACTTACTATATTTTCTGCAGCATTCATTCGTAGTTTAAATGAAATTTTACCTGTTTATATTCGTGACAATATTACTTCATATGTTGACGACATTCTTATTGCTAAACATTCCCGGAGTGAGCATAACAAAATTTTGGATTCATTATTACGTATTTTTGCAAGAGTTGGCATTACAGTGAACTTGGAAAAATCTGAATTTGGTCGTTCTCAGGTGAAATTTCTCGGTCACATTATTTCTACAGACGGTATTCTTCCTGATCCAGAGAAACTAGACGCTATTCGTAATTATGCTGTTCCTACCACAAAACGTGATGTTCGTAGTTTCCTTGGTGTCTGTAATTTTCTTAGACGCTTTGTTAGATTGGACAATTTGGCCACACCTCGTTTATGTGAACTATCTGGAAAAAATTCTAATTGGTGTTGGGATGAGGAAGCTCAGTCAGAATTTGAACAACTTCGTGATGCTTTAGTTGCTGCTCCACTTCTTTCGCATCCGGATTTATCTAAAGATTTTTGTTTGGCGACGGACTCATCATACAAAGGCCTAGGTGCACATTTATTTCAAGAGATAGAACAAAACGGCTTTGTAGTACAGAAGACTATTGCATTTGGAATTCGTGTTCTCTCTAAATCCGAAAAGAATTATTCGATTACGGAACTTGAAGCTTTGGCTGTTGTTTGGGCTTTCACAAAATTTCGCACATTTTTGTTCGGTAGACATACTAAGGTTTACACTGATCATCGAGCCTTGGAATTTCTTATGTCGACAAAATTAACTCATGGCAGATTGTCACGATGGGCGTTGTACCTACAGGAATTTGATTTTAGTATTGTTTACATACAGGGATCTTCAAATATTGTTGCTGATGCTTTATCACGTGCACCTATGGGTTTGAAACAAAGTGCTGAAGAGGACTGCAAAGAAAACCACTATTGTTTGATGTACATTCAAGGTGTTGCGTTTGAGAATTTTATTTCTTCTTCGCTCCAGGACATCGCTAAGGAGCAAAATAAGGATCCCATCTGGAAGGACATTAAGGAGAAGTGGAGGAGAAAGGAAAGCGTAGCGATCAGACAGTATTATTTAGTTCGCAATGACATTCGTTTCAAACGAAAATCGGTCGACAACACTGTTTGGTTAGTTTGTATTCCTGATGAGTGGGTCAATAAATTGATTTGGTACACACATTTTAGTTATGCGCACTTTGGTCCCAGAAAATGCTTTCATAAATTACGAGAAAATTGCTACTTCAGTAATATGGAAAAACGTATTCGATCTGTTCTTGCCAAATGCAAATTATGTCAACAGGCTAAGCCGCCAACTATTTCTCACAGAGCACCGTTGTTTCCTATCATTCCAGCGAAATTAAAGGACATGGCTGCAGTCGATTTGTTCGGTCCAGTGGTTCGTTCTACTAATGGTTTTGCGTACATTTTCGTAGCAGTGGAATTAACATCAAAATATGTGTGTTTTACACCTTTACGCAAAGCAACAGCTCGTTCAGTATCTAACGCTTTCATCAAACATTTTCTTAAAGAAGTGGGTCATGTTGATAAGGTTATATCAGATAATGGATCACAGTTTCGCTCTAATATTTGGCTTCGTACTCTACGGCGTCGTAAGATTAAACCAATTTTTATTTCACTTTTTCACCCTCAATCTAATGCTTCAGAGAGATGGATGAAGGAAATCAATAAATTGTGCCGTCTTTATTGTCATCAGAATCACAGAACTTGGGATCAGTATCTTCATATGTTTCAAAACATTCTGAATGAACTTCCTAATGACTCAACTTCTTTACCGCCTCTATTGATATTAAAAAATAAAGTATCAATAAATCGCATTTCTGAAATCGTTCCTTTTCCGCCTTCACGGAAACTGCGGCATTCTGAAGTTGTCAACCTGGCTCTACGGAATATTGCATCTGCGGCTGCTAGAAGAGAGAAATCAGCTAAACGTCCTGGTCGTTTAAAAATCTTGTCAGTTGGTCAGAAGGTGTTAATCAAGTCTCATCGTTTGTCTCATAATGGAAAAGGCTTATGTCGCAAATTTTTTCTGCTTTATAACGGTCCATATAGAGTTCGCAAAATCATTCATGATAACACTGTTGAAGTAGAAACTCTTAAATCTCGACGCTCTAAGGGAATACATCATATATCTAACGTTAAAATTTTTGTGGAATGATATAATTTTGAAAAAAATTTGTGGAATGACATACTTGTGAGAAACTAACAGCTACATGTAAACACGAAGAGAGTACAAGGATACCGCGCTGTGTTTCGGCGGCGGCACATACTCAAAGCAACAGTCAGTCTGCGCGCCGCACAAGGCAGTCGTTGACCGCAAACAATTACTTCCTACGTCACGCGCCAACAGCTGATCGAGCGCTCAGTGCGAATGCACTGACAGCCGTAAACAAATACACAGTCTAGTTTCTCCGATTAAATTCAGTATAAAGCTATAGTGACTTGATGGATTATGTTATTAACGTTCAGTATTTTTCAGGATATGGTTGTATGAAATATTTAAGACCTTCAGGTAAACTCTGTGCGTGTCCGACGTTAAGACGACTTGCTATGGAGAAAATTTCAGGAAGAATGTAATTTCGAAGATGAAACTAATAAACTAAAAAGGTAACGATTAATTGAGTTTATTTTTCAGGTAACATATTTCCACTTAGGTACGTACTTTAGACGTAAATTTCTGCTCGCGATTACGTGACTCATACTTTGTGCTAATTTCATGTTCTATGAATTTACTTGTGAAGCGACGTGCTTGCGCACATTAACTGATTTTGACAATGATTGATTAATGAATAGGGTTGTTATTTGTGTATATTATGCATCGCTGGGCTGCACTGCTTTTTCACTGATGTTATATTTTTTTATTATGTGCCTGCTGTGTTTATTTATTTAAATTGTAATTGTCAACTGATTAATTGTGCTGACTGTGGTTATGTATGTAAGTTATACTTTGTGATATATCTGCTTGCGCCTTCATGTTTACTTATTAAGGTTACATATGAACATTTATTTGCTTATACTGATATGATGCTAATGACTTGTTTTTTATGTAAGATACGTATTTGCTGCTTTGCGTATGGATTGCATATTTACACATTTCTGTTTTGTTGTCATAACTACTCTTTAATTTCGTATATAGAAATGCTGATATGCGGAGTACGAACATGGAGTTTAGGTCACACTATGGTATTAATTATAGATTGTTCGCTTGGCAGAGCCTTGTTGTAGGAATTGTGTTGCATCCACTTGTTGACATTCTGTTCTCTACTGGTATATTTACTCGCTATTGCATGTTTTGCTTACGCTCAGTGCCTTATATTTTTAAGATAAGAAAATGAACTGCTATAATTGTACGAACGACATTGGTACAAGAAACTGCATAGAAGTCACATGAGCTGGAGGTTTTATGGAAGCTGTATAAATTTATGCTAATAGGAAGAAAGCTAACGACATGACATACCAAAACTAGGGTTAGACCATTGACAGTTATTACACTGCATTCTTCGTGAGCAATTGAAATAGGATGTGACACGTGACACAAGAAATACTCCACATGTTTGCTTCTGTTTGCCATAATTTTTGAAGTGGTGTACACACTGAAATATCACGATCATTAACACTTCGTAATCGTACTTAATTACTGAGAGTTATTCGAACTAAGTCTGTTAGAGGTCATGTATGCATTTCTTTTATTTAATGATGGACAAGGAACCAAAATGTATCTTATAATTTATAATGAGTAGAAAATTTGGGTCAGATGGATTACACAGAGGTTGTGTGTGGACACTGTGTCTTCGGATTGTATGGGATGCTGAACTGAAGTTGCACTAGGATTTTGTCTGTACTTGTTCGAGGAGACTGACTAGAGGAAAGAGTTGTTATGGAAGTGAAATGATATTGGTGCTGAGGTTTATATATATCGACGTATTGAAGAGGTATGATTGAGATATTGAGATTATGTGAAGTTGATGATTATTGGAGTTTTCGTGGACAAGAGGTAAGGTAAATGATATTGATGATCGACGTATTGAAGAGGTATTATTGAAGTATTGAGATTATGTGATGCTGATGATTATTGGAGTTTTGGTGGATAAGAGGTGAAGTAAGTGAGGAGCATATTTTTTTTTTGTTGGTCTATATGGAACAAGGAGGATAAAGATGGCAGACTAGAACACTCAAGTAGAAGGAAGATTGTCTACAGACACACTTTGTCAAATCACTAAGCGGTATATACTTTTTTTTGGAGAGAGGAAGTAATTGCATATCTTGGCTCACTGACAGTTGTTCAGCAACTGTACATTTTGATCTGGCTTGGCAAACATTGGTCTTGACACGATGACTATGACGTTGACTAACTATTATTGACAGTTATACATTGCTGCCACTACTACTTGATACACATGATGAACATAAAATTTTGACAGAATTGCATTTACACAGTTAACACTATTCAACTACACAGTAGCACTAAATGTGGATGAAAGATGAGTGAGTGTGTTTTGTGTGTTTTCCTTTTATAATCCCAGAGAAGTGATCCCAACCTATCTCCTAAATATTATTTTACTTGTTTGTTGTGGCTTGCACTGACACCCATAAATATTACAGGTTTACTGCTATTTGTGTATTGTAATAGTTAATATGACAACTATCTGATATCATTTGTGCGTTTATTATGATTTGTATGTTTAGTGTAAGAGCATTGATAATAATTTTGTTAATTGTGTGTGCACTCAAACTATGGTTCATGATTGAACTGTCTCATTAGTGATAGTGAATATTATGGACTGTTACCTGCACTTGTTCAACATAATGGGTGCCACTTGGAAATGTTTAATTTGTGCTAATGAACTTTGAGTAACTGACTGATTAGTGATAGGGAATATTATGGACTGTTATTTGCACTTTTTCTACAAGATTGGTGCCACTGGGACATGTTTAATTTCTGCTGATGAACTGTGTGATTAGTGATAGGGAATATTATGGACTGTTATTTGCACTTTTTCTACATGATTGGTGCCACTAGAACATGTTTAATTTCTGCTGATGAACAGTGTGATTAGTGAAAGTGAATATTATGGACTGCAGTCTGCACCTGCTCAACATTGCTGGGTGCCACTGATGGACTGCTTCTACTGAAAAGATGTCACCTGTTGCTGTGTGCACCTGCTCAACATTGCTGGTGCCACTAATGGAACTGCTTATACTGAAATGGTGTTACTTGTTGGTGTCTGCACCTGCTCAACATTGCTGGGTGCCACTGATGGACTGCTTCTACCGAAATGATGTTACTTGTTGGTGTCTGCACCTATTCAACATTACTGGGTGCCACTGATGGACTGTTTCTACTGAAAAAATTTCACTTGTAGGTTTTTGCACCTGTTGACCGTTGCTGGGTGCTACTGCTGGAACTGTCAACTACTTGTTTCTTGGGCTATGGAAAGCGTTTATGTGAATATTTGTATAAACTGATTTTTTGTGTATTACTGTTTGTGAAAAGTTATGAGACTCTTACCTGCACATATTCGTCATTGCTGACGCTATTGATTGAATTGTTTAACCACATAATACTCGTGTAAACTATTATGTAAAGTCACATGTATGAAAGAATTTGTATTGCTTACTGTATTTTATATATTAGGTTATTGAAAGGTCAGTGCAAAGCCAAAATTTTATATAGTATGTGATATTTACGTATTAATATTATCTTTTATTTTTGTCTGGCAAAAATACCATCAAATTCTAGCCTGTGGAGGAGTGGCATATGAAAGGTGGCTACACTGAGCCACAGCGCCAGAGATCACGCTAGAGAGTATTGTTCCGCCGCCTCCACTGGCAGTGATTATTGAGATGTCGTAGTGGGCAGTGCTTGTCGAGGACTCGTAGTAGTCAGTTCGTGTTGTGATGTGCTAGTGGGCAAGGCTTGTCGAGATGTTGTAGTAAGAAGTGCCTGTTCCATGTTTTATGCAGTTGTTTGATGGGCTAGACAGCAGATGGTTCGAATGGAAATACTGTAATGATCAGAGTGCTTTTCGTCAATATATATGAAGGTAAAATATTCTGTCCTTTTTTTCATTATTTCAGTGTCTTAAGTAATGTGTCATTACAGGTTCAGTCAACAAAGCATCTGGCTTGTGTTCTTGGATTAGAGTATAATTCTGGTTTTCTTGAGTAATTATGGTATTTCTATTTCCTTTAATTAATTCAGTATAAATGATATTTAAAATTTCTTGTGTTGTTGAAGAAGAACCGTGCCAGATGCGTACGTTGAGTCATACTTCCACACACAGAACAGTTACACTTGTGCTTTGGTTTCGTAGGTTTTATAGTTGCTGGGGACTTAATTAATTAATTGTGTTAATGAAAATTTCCATTTAATTCTTTGTTGTTGTTCTATGCAGTCAGATAGCGTAATAATACTAGTCAGGGCCAACCGTTTACGAGACTTCGTAATCGGACAGACAGCTACTAAATCAAAAAATTAAAATTATTTGCATTCAATTATAATTAAGCCCCCATGCAATGTATCACATATACTCTACTTGTTCATAACCTTGCTACAGCTGACTCATGACGAATGACGTTATTAATCGTTATTTGCAGCAATAATTCAAAAGCAAATATTTTTATGCCCCAGCAATTAATTATCGATCCCAAAGCAATGCATTGCTAGCACAAAAATATGTATTACCAGTCCCAAATAATGCTACTAGTTTAAGAGATATTTCTAGTACTAAATATAATGCAGATTTCTCAGATGTATTGAATCCATTATATCTATGTATTATTGGACCACAGACCTTGAGTAATAGTAAACTTCATACATCTAAACTCCATACATCCCAACATCAAATTCACTATGGAGACTGAAACGGAGGGTAAATTACCTTTCCTTGACGTCTTGGTCAAGAGAAGGGCTGACGGCACCCTAGGTCATGGGGTGTATCGGAAGACAACGCACACTGATCTGTATTTGCACGCAGACAGCTGCCACCACCCATCACAGAGGAATGGCGTACTTAAAACTCTAGTACATAGGGCGCGCACTATCTCTGACGCAGAGAGTCTACCCCAGGAATTGGAACATCTGAGAACTGTATTTCGTAAAAATGGGTACTCAGAGTGGCAGATTCAACGTGCTCTCCGCCCAACCACTGCAGCACAACCTGTTGAGATGGATGAAGTCACGAGGGAGGAGGTAGGCACTGCATTTATTCCATACACAGGCGCACTCTCGGGGAAAATCGCCCGCATTCTGAAGAAACACCGAGTCGGAACTGTGTTTTGTCCTCCGAATAAAACTCGTGCACTGGTGGGGAGCGCCAAAGATGACCTCGGTTTGAGGAAGGACGGCGTGTACCAGATTCCGTGTCAATGTGGCAAGTCGTATATTGGCCAGACGGTGCGTGCCGTCGAGGATCGATGCCGTGAACACCAGAAGCACACTCGACTGATGTATCCGAGCAAGTCGGCGGTCGCTGAACATTGTTTGTCGGAAAATCACACTATGGAGTATGACCGCACGAGTATTCTGGTACAGACGTCGAGATACTGGGACAGCGTTGTTAGGGAGGCCATCGAAATTCGCACCAATGACGACCTCATAAACCGTGACTGTGGCTATAATCTTAGCAAGGCTTGGGAACCAGCGATTGGGTTAATCAAGAGTAAATCGAGCAAACGAATAGTTGTGACGACCACGGCGGACAGAGCCATCACACCGACGTCATCTCAGACGCCGTCGCAATCTGTTCCACCGCGCGACCGTGGCGCGGGGCGCGGACGGCGGAAGGAGCGCGCCGCGGGCGGAGGGTATTTAAATCTGCCGCCGCCGCGACCGAACCCAGTTCCCTCTGAGCAGCCATAGCGTACGGATCTCCGTGCCGGCACGTTCACAGGAGCTCAGTCCGTCAGTTCACCTGATGATGGCGACATGTATGATCGCCGAAATATTGTGCCCGTTGGACACTATAGACCGGCAGCACACCCGTGGATATTTTGATTATCAAAATGGCTCTGAGCACTATGGGACTCAACATCTTAGGTCATAAGTCCCCTAGAACTTAGAACTACTTACACCTAACTAACCTAAGGACATCACACACACCCATGCCCGAGGCAGGATTCGAACCTGCGACCGTAGCAGTCCCGCGGTTCCGGACTGCAGCGCCAGAACCGCTAGACCACCGCGGCCGGCTATTTTGATTATCAAATACGCCGGGAGAAACTCAAGAATCACATAATTTTTACTGTTGAGAGGTTTAGGAATTTTTCTGTTTCGAGGTTACACTAAAATGTGAATGAATTTTGTGGGGAGGTTAAATGAGAAAGAATTTTATGGGGTGGTTACACTAAATTAGAATCATATTCATATTATTTATTAAATTGTGTGGGGAGGTTACATCTGATAATAATGTGTGTAAGAGAAGCAAGTAGTTTTTCGTCCCTGTTGTTCAAATTATACATCAGAAAAGCGATAAAGGAAATAAAAGAAAGGCACAGTAGTAACATTAAAATTTAGAGTGAAAGAATATCAACGATAAGATTCGCCGTGATATTGGTGTAGCTGAAAGTGAATTACATCCTGTATTGAATGGAATGAAGTCTAATGGCAACAGAATATGGATCTACAGTAAACCAAAGTAAGTTGAAAGTAATGAGGAGTTGTAAAAAAATAGTCTTACGATAAATTTAACATTGAACTGGGGACTGCGAGCTAAGGAATTCTGCTACCTTGGAATCAAAATAAAATATAATGGATGAAGCAAGTAGAGCACAGAAAGCAGATTAGCGCAGGCAAAGAGCGTATTCATGGCCAAGAGAAGTCTGACAATGTGAAGAATTTGTCTTTATCTGACAATTTTGTAAGGCCTGCGTTTTATAAGCAACTATTAATATCACCATTGTTTTCCTTGATGTTGTAAACTGTATGTGTCCTAAGATCCGATGATGGCGGCTTTAGTTTCGCCGAAACTGGTAGCCATGGAATAAAAAGAATTCGTGCGATCTTAGCTACCAGTTTATTGTTTTACAAGCATCTAGATCGCTCCCACATGAGAACAATGTACTCCCTACAAAATTTCTAAAAAGTGTACGTATAGAGTATAGCATTTTATGGCAGTGAATCACGAAAACCATAAAATAAGAGAATCGAAGTTCTTGATATGCATGGTAGAGACGTATGTTGAAAATTAGGTGGACAGAGAAGATAAAGACTGAGGAGTTTCTGCATCGAAACGGCAGAGAAAGGAATACATAGAAAACAATGAGAAGGGATAGGAATACAGGACATGTATTAAGACATCATGAAACCGTTCCCATGGAACTAGAGATAGTTGTAAGGTGTAAAAACTGAAGGACGCTACAGAGATTGGAATAAACCCAATATATAGTATCGGATATAGGGTGCAAGTGCTACTCTGAGATGAAGAGGGTGGTAGAAACGAGGAATTCGTGGCAGGCCGCATTGAATCAGTCAGACGTGTGGTGACCAAAGAAAACTGACCAGGTGCGAGAAGGTCTCGCGCTGTGGGATCCGTAAAAATTGAGCTACGTAGTAGGCAGTTAATCCATTACGGCAATCGAAAACAACGACCAGTGATACTGGCAAAATATCGTTTCCAGGAAGTCCAAGATTTTGGTGAACGTTATAAATTCAGTAATATAAATGTGACAAAGTCACACAGAAGGCAGACAACTATTACTATGACAAACAGTAGTTCTCCATTCAGGCTGACTAGGTCGAAATGGTGAAACACAGACATCAGGCAGGGAATGACTTTATTGCTCACAAGAAGCGTTTCGTAATTCATCAGATACACAGGCGTGGTTACTGCAGGTAAATACGGTGTTTCGTGTTGCACATGAAGCAAATGTTCGCACTGTAAGTCTGTAGTGCAGTAATCGCTACTGGATATCTGATGATGGATAAATTCAGAAACGCCTCATATGAGCAATGAAGTCATTCCTTGCCTGGTGTTTGACATTTACCATAGCATTCCAGTCCGCCTCAATGCAGAACTGCCACTTGTTTTAATTTGAAGTTTGACATTTTAGTGTGATGTAATAACAAATTAACAATTTTCGGGTTTTTTTTCTTTCTTTGTACAGTGAAAACCTTGCGTCTTGCCGAATTTTATTACATAGCTTTTGATGAACGAATTTGCGAGTATCAAAATAAGTGAGGTAAGTGCCTTGACTTACAGGGAGAGTCCCCAGCGGTGGCATCGACATTTTGAAATAATCTACACGGCTACGTAGGTTAACGTGCCTGCAGCCTTTCTCCCTGGTGCGCCCTCGCCTGCAAGTAATGGACGAAAAAATATTTCGGAATTTCGCGTATTTCTCTATAGGTTTAAAAATTGTGAAAACTTGTAGAATGGTTGTATAACATAATGGTGCAGGTACTGACCTTGTGAGGGTACTGGTGAGTAGTATCTGTAAGTGGTTGTTCTTAGGAGGGCGACAATGCCCAGTGGCGCAGAGAGTCGCAAGCAGAGGCAGTTGTTGAGAGGCTGTGGAAGGAGTAGGCTGCGTGAGCCAAAGGCGGTTGCGTAGCGAAGGATTTATCTCTGTGCTTTAATAGTAGTGGCTCACAGTCTGAATAATAGTGTGTTTATGTTTGTGCAGTGTGATAAAGGAAATAAATTAAATTTTACCAGTTCTTAATGCGTCTCCATCAGTTAGTACCACACCATTGCATTTAACAATGAACGAAGTCTCGACATACACGTCAACTACAACAAGAGGATTGTAACATAATAATCATTAATTAACCCATATAATCTCCTGAGGAGAAGGGAGCTTATAACCTCACATGTAGAAGGTTATCAGTTCGAATTTCATGACGTACGCTTCTTTTTTTATTTTCGTTTTTATATCGTTGTCAACATGGCTATGATCATTATTTTTTTCAGTTAATTGGTTATTTTTTTCCTGTTCGCTTGTCACGTCATACTAGTCTTCGTATGAAATACTGTACATCATTTGCTCCCGTTTATCTTCCTATGAGCCTTTCTCCACATGGTATACTTGCTCATGTGATTTTGTTTATTGTTATGTATTAATATCATTTAATTGCTTCCATTTTGTCATATGACATTTTCGTCCATGTTATTGTTTTCAATATATCTATTTCTCATTTTTCTTAAATATAATTTTACTTACAATCCTTGCTTTCGTTTAAATCGTCATCCATATTGCTTTGTACATAGTGTAAGAAACATTTAAGTTTTAAATGTTTGTATGACGATTGTCATCCAAAGAGATATACATTCTTGACACCGTTGCACGTCATATAAATAGATTATTCGTCTTTTGTTTTTCTAACAGACAGATAGGCGTCTTCAAATGGTTAAACATTATGACATATAAATAACAATAATGACATTCACACGGAGAAAGATTCCAAGTGGTAGAAGAACGATAGGAAGAATAAATAAGAGCCACTGAAGAAGTTAAAATCTTAATTAAAATCATGTGACAAATTAACAGAAGAAATTACATTGAAAGCAATTAATTGAATAAAAATAATGATAAACGTAATTTTGATAAAGATTTAAATATAAGGAAAATTTAAAAGTACCTGACGAGATCCCGACCGACAAAATTCTACATACGAAGCCAGTACGTTCCCCACTACGCTATGTAAACTGACAGTTAACTGTTACCATTTTTAAAGCCATAACACCACGCGAAATTGTGGAACTTTTTTCATTCATTACTTGCAAACGAGGGCCCATCAAGGTAAATGGTTGCAGTGAGTGATTTCTAGGACCTACATGAGAGCAGAGACTGTTTCAAAAAGTCTATTTCGCCGCTGGGGAGCTCTCATTGTTAGAAGATTCAATATTTACACCACCAAGGGACCACAGACCTCAGTATGTTACCTAAATATCAACTTCATACGTCTGTCAGTGCCCGAGAAAAATGGTTTTTGGCATTCGGACGGACAAACAAACGGACAACAAAGTGATCCTATAAGGATTTGGTTTTTATCGACTGAGGTTCAGAGCCCTAAAAAGTGGATGGAAAAGCAGGTTATTTGCTTTCCAAACTCAAGTATGAAATTTTTCTACCATGAATCGATATGTGTGGTCTACTTTCCTCAGGTTTAAGAACGATCATAACTGACTTGCGCGATGTCTAATATAAAGTCGTTAAAATTAGTAGGGGAAGTCCCACCGTTGTGGTCACATAGTGTTGTTTAAGTTTGATGTTCAAATTCGGCATAATTTAAGGGTACACAGCGCAGCTAAGTATTTAACGTAACACGTAACGTAAAGGCAAACAGGCTGTTGATGTTATGACTACAGAACATCACCTGAAGCACCCTTTTCAGCAAGTGGAGCATCATCCGACGTTTGGCGATAGGCAGCCGTGCCGGGCCAGGTAGGGTGAGCGGCGCATCCGCCGGCGTGGACTGCCGCCGCCGCCGCCACCGCCGCAGCCGTCCATTACACGGCCAGACCGCAGCACAGCGCCGTGTTAACCGGGCGCATGTGTTCGCTCTACGTATTACGGCTCTCAGCGCGACTCAGATGGAAGCCGGGAATGGACATCAAATGTTTACGGCCGCGTCACGGCGGCCGCGCTTCGGCGGATAGCGCGAGTAGCGTATACATCGCCACAGGCAGCGGCCGGTGAGTTATCAGCCATTACAGGGCGGTCCGTGCTGCCGGAACGCGTCGATGGATCTTCACCCGTGCTTCCCAAATCTCTGTTTACTGCGTCGCCCTAGTCGGTCCAGGATTAGTATTAATGGGTCTCTTTCAGGCGTTATACACGAGTGTCATGGAAAAGTCTCTTCGCACCTTTCAGCTTTTACTATCTGTCCGATTTCTGTGATATAAATACACTACTGACCTCTAAAACGGCAACTCCCAGAAAAATGACATGCGCCAAACTTCAGCAGTGTACAGACAGTGTACATGTTTCGATTCGTAAATGACTATCTTTCAGCGAAACCGCACTAAGTAAAATATTGCTGTCCGATCTCACTAAAAACACTAAGAGGTTCTGCTCTTAGATAAAATCAGTTAAAAAAAAAGTTGAAATGTGTGTGAAATCTTATAGGACTTAACTGCTATGGTCATCAGTCCCTAAGTTTACACACTATTTAACCTAAATTATCCTAAGGACAAACACACACACCCATGCACGAGGGAGGACTTGAACCTCCGCCGGCAGATAAAATCAGAAGCGTATCGAAATCATCTGTTCAGTCACTCAAGGACCATACTGGCACATAATGGGAAGATGACGCAGAGAAGGCTGAGTTACTGAATTCCGTCTTTCGTAATTGTTTCATCACATACGATATTAATATGGTCCCTCCTTTCGATCGTGGTAGAAACATCGAACCGCTGATATTGAGATAAGTGACAGCGGAATAGGAAAGGAGCTACAGGACCATAAGAGTCTGCAGATATTGTAGGAAAGAACTTGCTCCCCCTCTCACAGCGGTTTATCGTATATCGCTGGAACGGAGGGGACCTAGCGACTGGAAAAGAAACCACATCGTTCCCGTCCTCACGATGTGTTCTAGGACAAAGGCACATAATTCAGGGTTGTGTCGCTGACGTCAATCTGTTGAAGAGTTATGGAACATGTATTATGAAAACGTATTAGAACATTTTTTGTAGAACGAACATCTCTCTATTAAAAATCAACATGCATTCCGAAAATAGCGAGATCTTGTCAAACTCAGCTCGCTCTCTTCCTCCATGAGATCGAAAGTGCTTTAGATATCAGGTCTCGGGTTGATGACGTGTTCCGTTACTTCAGGGTGGCATCGTTTTTCACCGATGTTTAGGGGAAAGTAACGAGCTTCGCTACAGCCGCAGGTTCGAATCCTGCCTCGGGCATGGATGTGTGTGATGTCCTTAGGTTTGTTAGGTTTAAGTAGTAGTCTTACAATGTTCTGAATGCTTTATGTCTGATGGCAGCGTACAGACCAACAAAAGGTGTCACAATACTGTGTCGTCTTTGACATCATCCATACCGTATGTCACTGCATAAAGGAATACATGGGACCATCTTCCATAATGGGGTAGTGTTGTGTGAATGGGCACGTCCACTAATGCAAACGACTCTCAGGTTCTTTGTCGAGGTACTATTTACCAATGTGTCTACATTTATAAACCATGGCAGTGTTATGCGGCGTAACATGCATTGTAAGATGGCAAGAACTATGCCCCTTACATAAAGTCATTAAAGATCACCTAACTCATGTTGAGCGAACAGTAGGGCTGAACAAAAATGACTGACAAGGCACAATGCATCTTGTAGAGGGTATAGTATGGACGTATGGGAATAATTAATGTTGGGTGATGGTTTTAAAGTAATTCACACGACATGAAAACTTTGTGGAAACGCGTCAATTTACTGGAGGTTACTTTATCCCAGGGAAGTATACAGAGTTGACCATGGCCCGCTGTGGAACGGCGAAGGGAAGCGACAATAGGCAACTTAGGGTTGCTCAAACTCTGAGAAAGCAGTAACAGGGCGCGGCCTCCACCTGCCTTAAGATGAGTGACAGTGAGTGAGTGGTTGACCCCATGCTGGTGTACCGGGAAGCAGACGGAGAACTTGTATGCCTGTTGATAAATGTCTGTCGTCCCGTTTTCAGTGAAACATGCGAGTAAGCTGCGCAAAGCTACGGTGCAGCGGTCAACAGAGGCCAAAATATGTGTGTTTGTGACTATAGCAACTTCACGGTAAATTCACGGTCCGCTGAGTCTGAAGTAAATCAGCTGAAGAGCGACATAATGAAATACGCTGGCCTCCAATGGGAATGTAGGACCAAGGAATTTGAAGTACTCTCCTGGGAGTCATAATTCCGGAAAAACTGGTGTTTTGTGCACACGCTAACCTTGATGGATGGCCTGGCATGAGGGAAATAGCAGAAGTTGAGAGGAAGGGAAATTTTGTGGGAATTTGTTCACTTCCCAGAGCAGGCATTGGTCGGCGCTGGGAAGCGACGCATAATTAACGCGACTTGCGCTGCAATTGGCATAAATGATTTTTCTGGAGGGGAATCCAAGGCAAAGAGCGGACTGGGAGAAGTCCCCGTATGGGACTTCCGCTCCCAGCTTGCCTAGAGTGCGGACTTGGCGTTCTTTACTCAGCTTGCCTGAGAGAGAGTGAACATCTCTGCAGTTTAGGACTTAGCAAACGGAACAATTGAGCTTGGAGTTAGAAAGTTTTCGTTCAGCAATGTACTGAGCAAGATAGCTAGAAGTGAATAGACGAGTGCAGCCTTGCAGCACCACGAGGTCGTCCGAGTCTGCAAACGATGACGCCCCGCCACGCTGAATTGGGTGATATTACGCCTGCTTTGGCCACTGATTAATTTATTGGATCACGTTGGCAAAGTTTCCATGAGGGTTTCATGGGCCGTGTATTGTTGATTTCTTCTCGCACTTCACATTACGCCTGGGTCAGTCAATAGGAATTACTTTTGCTTTATCGCACTTTACTCCACGCAAAACGTAATTTATTACCACTGCCTGTTAGGAGAGTCATGTAATGTGATGATTGCAAGTTGTGAGTTACAATAAATCTGTGCTAATCGACTGCATCTGTTTTCAATCAAGTAGTTGAAATCCCAAGTCACTTTCGCAGTTAATTTTATGTTCAACATTTGCATCTGGTGTTCAATAGCTGCATATAACATCAATGTGCACCCCTTTTTAATTAAAAGGGGTCAATTCTGAATCAATCAATGTCAACACTGCCACTGCAGTTCAATCAGGAGTCACAGGGCCTTATTACTTTCTTTGCGTTATCTGACACTGCGGCAGTTTTGCACTCTCTGTCGATCTTACGGAAAGTTGCCCATCAACGTCCTTGGTTGGTTAACGTATGATGTGATGTCATAGGCAACAAACTGATTGGTCCATATTTTATCGACGGCACGTTGAATGGACGCAAATCTCCAACGTTTTTGGAACATTAACTACTGGTATTACTGCTGCATATTGCCCTAAACGTTCTAAACCGAGTGTGGTTTCAGCATGACGGTTGCCCAGCTCATTACACAATTGAAGCAGGAGATGTATTAACCAGTGTTTATCCTGGTTGGTGGACCAGCAGAGGTGGCCCTATTAATTGGCACCCTAGGTCATCGGATTTGACGTCGGCGGATTTCTTCCTGTGGGGATATTTAAAAGATAAGATGTACCAGCAATTGCCAACAGGCACAAGAAACGCTTGTGCTGACATTCCCGTAGATATTCTTCTGTCATCTGTACCGAAACTTGAAAAGCGGTTCACTAAGTATATTGAGCTGGTGGTACAAAGTTTTACACTTACTCTAAATGGAAGAGCAGATTAGCGTTCGCCAGGTGGCGTCGAGTAGTCCCTTGTTTGATATGTTGTGAATGGGGTTACCAGTTAGAAGTTATGAAATATCGGACTATCATACTCTAGCAGCTTGGAGGTGCGTCCCACGTGTCAGTGGATATTCAAGTGCCACTGAGTAGCATGTTGTGAATTGCCATTGTTTACCTAGTTCTATTCCTCCGATTACAGCGCCATTTGCCGAAACGAAGAAAATGCTTCGGACTACTCGTAGATTTTGCCGTAGAATCTGCAATAAAAATCGGGGGTTCCCACTGAAGATTTCATAGTTTCCCCGGCCTGCCAAGCACAGGGTAGGCTAGAGGATCAAGTGTGGTATCGTTGCATTTCCCCTACACGAAAAAAAAAACAGGAATTACATCTTTTTTATCCGATATATACTTTTGGATATATTTGAGTGTCTTCAGTTAAAACGAACAGTCTGTTATACATATATAAAATCTAACAGAAAATGCGGGATGCTCCATAAGGCTATTCTCAGAAGATTCTGCAGGCTCCGAGAGGGCAGCAAGCCAGAAGACTGTAAATATCTGTACATGGAACTGCCGAGGGTTGACGAATGGTGCAGGCACTGGCAGTTGACACCGAACGTAATAAGTATAGCGCATTGCGCGTACGTATGAGAAGAAATCCACTACAGTACAACTCCATTATTAACGACAAATTTCTGAAAGAGTATGTACCGAAAAATGTCTTGGAGTAACCATGTGCAATGACAGTAACTGTGATGATCACGTAAAACAAATAATATGAATAGCAGATGCTACACAGATTCACAAAAAGTACCTAGATGAAATATAACTAAATCACCAAACGAATGGCTTGCAAAACACTTGTTCGACTAATTTGTGGTTGTTGGTCATCAGACTAGGACCCTTAACAGTGTTAGCGTGTGGGTGCTGTTCTGTCATTCTGCGCAACAGATTAATGTGAGATGTACCCTTTACCCTGTGGCTCCTGCAAGATGCAATTGCCACCCCCAACCCTACTACAGAAGTCAGACAGACTCTCCTAACGTTCTACAGAGAAATGCCTGAATAACTTTTCAGCAATAAATATCTTGTGGAGTTGTCCGCTGTAAGGAAATGACACCAAAATTCCCAAAATTTCTTATGTAACTAGTGGGATACTTGGGTACTGGAGTAGTGCTAATTAGTGTAAGAAAACCATGAAACTAACGAAAATTATTATTTATTTGTAAATGTTCTGAGAACTCACAATGACACTTTTAGTTATGAACTGAACAAGTTATTTCCGGGTTCTTTTCAGAATGTGAAGTTACCTCTTAAGGATAGGATTCGCTAATGAAATTTCTATACAAAGTTTAAGATTGTTATTGACATGGCAGAATGGCTGAGAGCCGCGCCTACTCAACTGAAATAATTATCTGTTAGAATGTTGCTAGGTACAGTCGAGGCTGTCGCGTGTGAAATGCAGTGAAGTGTACTGTTGTGGAGGAAATATGGGGCTCGCAAGAACTGTAGCGCACAATACCGTAAGCTGCGATGACTGCTGTCTGCGCTGCTCACTGCTGACAAATAACATAACTCTCGTTCTATCGGGATTGACCTTCGCCAATCAAACTCTCCCTATGCCTTGATGAAGTCAAGGACTCCTATTCGCCACTAGTCTAACTATTGGCGTGGTACACTAGTCAGATAACCAGTCCACTCAAAAATTCGCTCACAGGCGTTTGACTGTAACTCTGTCCATCCACATTGCACAATAAGTGTAGCGGCCAACACAGTGGACAACACTTAATTGCAAGGACTCAATATAGAGTCACACTCTAATTCGCTCTCGACAGAGGTGCTCTCCCAGTGAAGTACTGAGGAGAGACTTGTTCCTCGCCCTTTGAGTACACATACGAGCGCGCACGCTCTAGTTACATGTTCTCGCTCCAAGAGCGACAACGGAAGTGCCCCTCTCCATGCGAGACGTGAAGGGGTATATCCTTTGGTCTCTTCCACTACACCTTCAGCTCAAGGCGTCAGAAATATCGTCTGCCAATCAGCATTGCTCTTCTAAAATCGGAGAATGACGTTTCGTTTAAGGCGACCAATCTGGAAATCTGTAGCATCGGCCTTTGTCGTTTGCTGTCTCCCTGTGAAACCTCTGAAACTGCGTGCTATGTTTGTAAAGAATACCTAGGCTGGGCGCTCCCACACAATGTAGCGGAATTTGCTTTTAAGCCGAACACAGCGTCGTTCTTCCTTTCACTCGGGCAAACGTTGTCTGCTCTACAGGTGGTTGAGGTTGATCGTCCTCTGAAGGGACCAGCCTCCCAGTGTGTGGTCTGCTTCTCCCGACCTAAAAGCTCCTGTGACCATCGTGTCTGGAATGTATGTGTGTATGCCAGCCTCGAGTATTTAAATCTCGGTGCGCATTAGCGATATACTAGTTATTTTCATATCGTTTACATGAATTCATACAACATTGACCTTATCTTATCGAGTTTGGGTTCGAATGAAGCGTCTTGATGCGCGGAATATGATTGTGAGGGCGGAATATGTAAGCAATGAAGGTCAGGAGACCACGGCATCTTACAACAGGTAGGACTAATAGATGAGATGCCCACCCTGCCAGCCGCGTGGTGTAATGAGCTCAGGCATGCCAGTCCCCAGAATGAATCTGCCCGCCGGGTTCGTGTCAAGATCCGGTGTGCCGGCCGGCATGTGGACGGTTTTTAAGGTGGTGTTCCATCTGCCTCAGTGAATGCGGGCTAACTCCCCTTTTCCGCCTCAGTTACAGTATGTTGGGGTTTCTGGGGGAGTGGGTAAGATCCCCTGGAGGCGAAACCACACAATAACCCTGGGTGGGGTGGGTGGACTACTGTGACCTGTTGTGGGTTTGTGGTAAACCACTGAGGGCTATGGCGGGACCAAGTGTCTCCGTCGTTTCTAGGTCCCTGGTTCAATACACAATACACACAAGAGATGAGGTGGCGAAGATCCAAAAATTTCCAGTGGCAAACGCTATAAGAGAGGCGTTGTGCTACACGAAGTAATTCACTATTGAAATTCCGGGAGAGTGCGTTCCAGGAAGAGACAGATGACGTGTTATTTCACGCCATATATGTTTCGTGAAATGACCGCAACGAGAAAATTCGAAAGATTTGAGCATTACACAAGTTTACCGACAGTGAATCTGCACATGCATCTCCACATAAAGAACAGGAAATAGGGGATCAGATAGTGGTACCGGAAGTACTTCCCGTCACACACCGTAAAGTGGCTTGCAGATTATTGGTGTAGGTCTAGAAGTTAATGAGAGTAGTGCCGTCCACTTTTTTTCTCATTCAGAAATCGCTTTTAAATGTGTGTTACTTGTGAGAAGCTGCTGTTGCACCACATGTGAAATGAAGAAACATTTAACAGCACGAGACGCAATTCGACAACGGCAGGATTGTGTCCTATCGTGATAGTTGTCAATCGCTCCTTGATAGTGGTGCAGTTGCAGCTCGAAATCCCACGAACTGTACGTATGTGGAATAGATGGTTTCTGGAGAGCCACTCTAAAAGCCATACTGGAGCACACACGTCTAGTGCCTGAGAGGACAGACATATTGTCCAATCAGCCATTCAAGATCACAAGCAAAATCCCTTTGTTTGAGTCACGAAATGAGCTTGTTTGCAGCTAGACAGGTATCCACGCGGAGACGCCACGATTTTCAAGGGGATGTAGAATGTATGGTCACTAGAAGGCCATACTCAAAACCATAACGGACCTCAGTGTCACACGCGGCTAGTGCTTGAGAATACATACAGTGTTCGTTCGGCTATTCAGGATGACATTGTGAACTCACTTACCTTGAGTAACGAAATGGGTTTTTATGCAGTTAGACAAGTGTGTATACAGAGACCTGACGGTTGTCATACGAACATGAAAACGACGGGTTCAGGAGGATCATACTCAAAGCCATGCTGGACTTCAGCAGCCCCACGCTGATAGTGCCTGAGAGGACAGACGTTTTGTTCGCTCAACCGTTCAGGATCGTACAGCGAAGTCACTTACCTTGAATCACGAAATGGGCTTCCTTGCAGAACGACAAGTACCCACGAGGAGATCCCACAACTGCCTTACGAATGTGCAGTTGATGGATTCAGGAGGGCCTTATTCAAAGCCACGATGGACCTCGGTGACCCCACGCCACTCGTGCCTGAGAGTACATATGCACTGTTCGCTCGGCCGTTCAAAGTCATGCAGTGACGTCATTTGCCTTGGGTAACGAAATAGGCTTGTTTACAGAAGACAAGATCCACAGGGACTGTGTGATGATGTCTGGAACACCAAAATCTGTCAGCCAGTTGACAATATTGTTCTATCTTCCTTTGATGCAGCTGCAGAGACCGGCTCGAAGACAGTTGCGCACCGAGTAACAACAATGAAAACACGAGTGGCACTTCATTGTTGTTCAGACGGATCTTGGTTTTACATACAGTGTCACAAAGGGTATTTGCCTTTGTGGATACTTCGGGGAGAATGAACGATACCAGACTGCATTCGTCATCTTCATACAGGCTCAGCATCTGGCATGGTGATATGAAGTGCCACACAGCACATAACACGATCACCTCCGGTTCGCAAATCAGATACTTTGGACAGCAGTCAGTTCTTTTTCTGACATCTTAAGGTCGGTGGCTGTGGCTATTTTTGTACGTCTCCGTGACGTTTATTTTGAGCAAGGTAACATAAAACCGCATGCTGTCGATGCTACCCTTCTCTATATATATACAGAGGGTGTTCGACTGTTGACCTGGTCAACACGTTCTCCATAGCTCTCAACCACATAGACGCAAGGGGGCAGAGATGCTGGTATTCCAACACTCGCCAGAAACTACGATTGATCAATTCTTCTACAGATCTGAAGCAGCATAAAATAGTTTAAGTGCATCTGTCATTTAAGATTAGTTCAAATCAATTCCAAGCCGGGTTAGAACCACCGTAAGTGCCAGAGTCCACAGTCTTTTACTGTATACTAAACAATGTTCGTTTATTTCAAAATTACTACGGATTTAATCATGTAGTTTTCCCACTTCTCTGTGTATCGATAAAATTAAAATTTCTTTATTTTTATCGTTATCGGTGCTGGAATTTTAGTTGTCAGCGTTAGTGAAAAACTGCATCACAGATTTCTTCCTGTAGTTTTTAATAACCTGTAGGTGCAACTCGAGCAGTGCAGTAAATACCAGAATAAGATGCGTATTGTGGTGTCCAGTTTTGTCATCAAATATACCTCGCAGGTCACAAAGACAGTTACGTATTCTCAAGCAGAAGCCAATGCGGTAGTTAAAAGTTATCAGAACAAACTCAGAAATGTAAAGGGATACAGCGTTCAAATTAACAAAATTTTGTTTCCGTTATGCCGGCCGGAGTGGCCTGCGGTTCTAGGCGCTGCAGTCTGGAGCCGAGCGACCGCTACGGTCACAGGTTCGAATCCTGCCTCGGGCATGGATGTGTGTGATGTCCTTAGATTAGTTAGGTTTGATTAGTTCTAAGTTCTAGGCGACTGATGACCATTGTTTCCGTAATGTTGATAAATATTTTGCAGTTACGGACGTATAACTCTAACTTCGTTTGCAGCATTATTTTATAAATGTTGTTTGTTTAAGTAGTCGTACTGTAAGAGTTTGGATTAATTTCATGAAATGCGTAGATCGTGCCATAAAAAACTAGACCCTCGTTTTACATGTCTTTTTTCTCTACTGGAAATTCAACAACGTTTGGTAAACTTTGAAAAAGAGTCTTTCCATCTATTTCAGTGGTTAAGGAATGGGCAGCTGCTTTTACATCTACATCTACATCTACATGATTACTCTGCAATTCACATTTCAGTGCTTGGCAGAGGGTTCAGCGAACCACAATCATACTATCTCCCTACCATTCCACTCCCGAACAGCGCGCGGGAAAAACGAACACCTAAACCTTTCTGTTCGAGCTCTGATTTCTCTTATTTTATTTTGATGATCATTCCTACCTATGTAGGTTGGGATCAACAAAATATTTTCGCATTCGAAAGAGAAAGTTGGTGACTGAAATTTCGTAAATAGATCTTGCCGCGACGAAAATCGTCTTTGCTTTAATGAGTTCCATCCAAACTCGCGTATCATATCTGCCACACTCTCTCCCCTATTAGGTGGTAATAAAAAACGAGCTGCCCTTTATTGCACGCTTTCGATGTCCTCCGTCAATCCCACCTGGTAAGGATCCCACACCGCGCAGAAATATTCTAACAGAGGACGAACGAGTGTAGTGTAAGCTGTCTCTTTAGTAGACTTGTTGCATCTTCTAAGTGTCCTGCCAATGAAACGCAACCTTTGGCTCGCCTTCCCCACAATATTATCGATGTGGTCTTTCCAACTGAAGTTGTTCGTAATTTTTACACCCAGGTAGTTAGTTGAATTGACAGCCCTGAGAATTGTACTATTTATCGAGTAATCGAATTCCAAAGTGGTAGATCTGCACTTGAAGACGACACACGTGGAGGACGGAAAACTTAACCCCCGCAAAATAAAGCGCCGAAAAAGTAAACACTATGGTCTTGGATGAATGGTGATTATAAGTATGTCAAATCGTTGGCATCATTGGCGTATCACGAGAATAGAGGAGTAACATTATACCTGAATAAATAACGATAAGACATGTCTCTTTGTGTTGACGCTGATATTTATTAATTCCATCGCAAGGGAAAGCAACCAAACACCCTCGGGAAGGTTTAGCCCACTTCACAAGTAATTTAATTGAACACGTATCGTATAGCCGATCTGTTACCGTACGGAGGTCACGCACTTCACACACGAAATAAATCAACAGTCAGATTGGTAGGTGGAAGTAGGTGAGTATAACGAAACACGGTAGATCGAGTTTATTACCGAAGAATGTCGTGGCATACAGGAAGCAGTAGGTAATAGAAAATGTCGATGTAGGCGTGCATGAACAGTGGAAGTGTGATACATACAGAATAACTAAGACCTGGAATTCAATTAAACTTTTTTTTAGTTATAATCAATCATTTCGAAGCATAAACCACATGAATAGCTTATGCGCCAAGAAGTGAACCTCCGTAATGCGAATGTAGGTAAATGTTCTTTTGGTCATGAGCCTTTAATAAGTCAAATTGCATGTTTTGCGTTAAATCATTAAGTTACTAATTTTTTACTTATTATACTATAATCCAGAATGTGAAAGATGATCTGAAGTGAACGATTCAGATCCCACAGTTTACGAAAGCATTATGTTGAAAGCAAAGACAAGAAAACCCAGTAGAAAAGACAGGAAATAATCCATTTACAATTAATTTGTTAAAAAATAATAACAAAATTGTATTCAGAATAAGTATCTTTTGTAGATCAGCTCCACAGCTAAATTTTGAACTGTGTTCGTTTTCTGTGTTTCAGTGCCAACATTATCGAGGCACGTGTCTGTGCAATGGACTTCTGTGTAAAAGAATAAAAGATGTAAAGCAGGACTCAAGGAAAATGTTGTGAAAATTGGTATTACGGAACTAGTCAAGTGAATGGCTTTTTAAACCTATTTGCCGGAAATTTTTCCGCAAATCTGTTACGTACATTACATAGGAGGCTTTTGAAGGAGCATTTCTGTTTGCATTACGTGAATGAAAACAGAAAATTTTAATATTACCTGTATAAAATTGCATCCATGTAACGTGATGAATTGATTACAGGAATATGTAGAATGCTACAGATAAAAAGAGATACACTGTCTGATTAGAAGTACCCGGACACATTTGTGTAATGCCGAAGTGACCACTAGATGTCACGAGAGGCAGACCTGCCCGTATAAATGGAGGAAGGAAGTATTGTGTTGCCAATAGAAGCATTAACAGGTGAAGCTCAGTGACTTCGAACATGGACTAGCCGTTAGATGACTCCTCGAAACACATACATCAGGGACGCTTCACCCCTTTTAAGGCTGCCCAAACCAGCTGTTGGTGATGTGATTGTGGAGTGGAAAGGAGAAGGAACAAGTGCATATAAATCAAGATTAGGCAGCTCTCATGTACGGGCACTGACGGGCAGGGGCCGTCGAACACTGCGGAAAGTGGTCGTAAAAATTCATATAATTTAATTTTACTCATTGTTTGCAGTGCTTCTTCCATGGCCGCATTACTCTTGTAATAATGAAAAAAATGAAGTGATCCTATGGCATTGTTGGCTAGGATGTCCCAGTCGGGTCCGGCAGCCAAGCGTAAATCTTACTTCTGACGGTGCCACAGCGGGAGACTTGCCAACGATTGAGAGGTGGCATGAGCCCCCTCTCATATTTCTATCTTACGATTCTCCTCTCTAGTTGCATGCGGTGGAGGGTTGCTTTTCCTTAACACGCGTACTTCCCACGCAGCGTCTCTCGTCACCCGGGTGGGCCGGTGACAGGCGGGCTCTGTGGAACAGGAGAGAGTTAAGCCGACGTGTGTGAGGCAGTCGAGTGAATGCTTTTCAGACGCCGACATTGTCAAGAGACACGCCCGCTGGGGTGTGAAGTAGCGGCTGGGCTAGAGGTTCCGTTACTTCAGAGAAACCTTGCGAAAACACTTTCTGGCGGGCTACCAGCGAGGCGTGGGAATGACTTGTGTACCCACGCAGTTGTGGCGGGAAAATTCCCGCACTTTCTGCAAAATCAGCACAGAAATTGGCGCCAAGAATCTCCATTGGTGGAATGGTAGTGCTCCGGCAATGGAGTGGAATTTCCGCCGGTTTTCGAGTTGCTGATTGGAACGTAACCACGGCCACTGTCGTGGGGGCGGGAATGTTCGGTGTTCGGCCTGTGCGGGTGCTCTGGGTGGTCGGCAGTCGCCTTTCGGTCGAGGACGTGGGAGCAACCAGCCCTCGCCTGCGGTACGCCAGATCGTGTTCTGGGAGATAAGAAGACTGTTGGTAATGTATGTCCGCAGCACCGGCAGATAGGGATTTTCCTAGGTGATAATCAGAGCTCAGCAGAGCGCGCCTGTTCATCCTTTTCTAACTTTGTTCAGTTTCGAGTAGCAGCAATTACTATTGGGTTAGCTGTGTGTCTCTCTTGAGATTTGAGTGGAAAGGAATTGGCTCCACATACCACTTCGTCTTAAACCTCACGATCTAAGTTAGGGACAACTTCACCTTTACTGTGTTTGTATGAATCTCCAATTTTAGCCAATTTGATGTTTTACATCTCCTGTGTCTCTTTTACTATTCTGCGTTTAATCTTAATAAATCATATTGTTATTTTGGACAGAACTTTCTTTCTGTTAATCAATAGAGCAACCCTATCATTCCTCACTATGCTAATGAAACCTTTGTTTATTTAACTTATTTATCAAATTAAATTATTGCAGGTGCCAAACTCTCTTCTATTCCACTAGCAGGGTTCATTAGAGTCAGTTCGCGTATTTGTTTTATCCTTGTGCAACAGCAAAAGTCGGAGTTAGAATAGGGGGGGCTTAGAGCATGATTTACACATGTGGATTCTAGTAGAATTTAGTGATAAATACACTACTAGCCCCGGCACCTCGCATAATATGGCGACCCTTGGCCTCGGATCTTTCCTGTGAATCTCTGATAAACAAACAGGATTCTTAGTAGGAACATTCAATTTTTTTTCTCTCTATTTTTTTTAATGATTAATACCCAAGTTTTTTTTGGTAGTTCCGCGTTTAGTTTTAAGTAGCGGCGCATGACTACAGTTTTTGTTTTCAGTGTATATATTTTTTTGTTCATTGTTTTTTTTGTGTTTCGCTGATGTGGTGTCTGTACCGCATCGCACTTTGTCGGATTTGTGTGCGGTTTCTGTACCACATCAAATTGTGTTTGTGATTACAGCGTTGGAACAGCGTTGTTGAAATTTTATGTTTATGTGTAAAAAAAATATGGAGTAGATTAATTTTATTGTGCATTTTAGATGAATTTGTTTTTATGAATGATAACGAGAAGTAAGGCATGACTATTATCGGGCGAAGCTAAAACAAAAGAGGATAGCATAATGGATAAGGGGCAGTTTACTGACGGGAATAGGTTCGGAGATGAGATGGGCACATTTTTAGCAGGACAGGACGCCAGGGGCATTGATGAGGAAGGTGATTTGGACGCGATCTCAGAGCAGCGTTGCGGCCGTGATTATGATAGTGAAGTAGAGGATGAAACAGAGACAGGCACACAGGTCGAGACGGTAGCAGAAGTTTATAGTCAAACGAACGAGTGCAGACAGAGGCCAGCTCGGTCACGTCAGAGCTCTAGCGCCCAGGTGTCCAGAGTTACATCGCCCATGTTTGAAGAGGATCAAGAAGATGACGTAAACCCAATACTGAGCTTCCTACGATCAATGAAAGAAGAAGCTGACGAACAACGTAAGAAGGAGAAGGAAGAAGCTGACGAACAGCGTAAGAGGGAGAAGGAAGAAGAGGAGAAACAACGTAAGAAGGAGAAGGAAGAAGCTGACGAACAGCGTAAGAGGGAGAAGGAAGAAGAGGAGAAACAACGTAAGAAGGAGAAGGAAGAAGCTGACGAACAGCGTAAGAAGGAGAAGGAAGAAGAGGAGAAACAACGTAAGAAGGAGAAGGAAGAAGCTGACGAACAGCGTAAGAAGGAGAAGGAAGAAGAGGAGAAACAACGTAAGAAGG
This sequence comes from Schistocerca nitens, assembly GCF_023898315.1. Lineage (NCBI taxonomy): Eukaryota > Metazoa > Arthropoda > Insecta > Orthoptera > Acrididae > Schistocerca > Schistocerca nitens. The sequence goes on along the minus strand of NC_064622.1, from coordinate 120,336,888 downwards.
AGAAGGAAGAAGAGGAGAAACAACGTAAGAAGGAGAAGGAAGAAGCTGACGAACAGCGTAAGAAGGACACGGAGGCAATAATTTCGCATATAGGGGAAATTCGTGGGGAATTATTAACAATAAAGAAAGAATGTGGAGAAGCAAAACAAATGTCAATGGTAGCACAAAAAGTAGCAGGCCTAGCCAAAACTGCAGCAACAGGGGCAATGAAAATCGCAAGAGTAACTCTTAAACTCGCAGGGCGCTTGCGACGTGCGACACAAGTCCACTCGAAATCCCTAGCGGCCTTAAAGACTCAAGGTAATATTGCGGTTACGAACATCACGAAACGAATGAAAGAAGTAGAGAGTCGGATAGCAAAACTAGAGCGAAATGGGCACACGAGCACTGCGCGTTCGGATACCAATGATGGAGCACACAGGATTGTGTCTCCGAGGAAAAGCCCGCCGTGCTCTAGCCCAGTGACAGCGTGCGGAACAAACAATGCACACGCAGAAACAGCGAGTAATAGCTCCAATAATTGCAGCCCACTTAGAAGAGTGAATGCTGAATGCCACTTCCACTGTGATACAGACGTAGCACATCACAGTTATCAGCAAGATAGATCAGGACACTCCGCAGACGTGCAAGTATCGGAAACGTCTGACAACACCAGTGCGAGGATCGGACAGAATTTTGATCACAATCACTTCCTGTCGATACTCAAATTCCAGAAGTTCAAAGATAATGGAGGGTCGATGCATCCGAAGAGCTGGGTGATGCAATTTACTAATTCATTACCGTCGTCATGGCCAACCCAGGCCAAATTAGAATTCATGTGTGGACACATCGAAGGCCAAGCCGCGGAAAAGATGCGGGGCGTGGCAGCGACGTGTCGGACTTATCAGGAATTTGTTGGTGCATTCCTGCGGACCTACTGGTCAAAGGAAACGCAAGACAGGATTAAAGAGGAAATAATATTTTGTCCTGAACTGGAAGTGTCCGGGCATAAGAGCGCAACCAAATTTTTTGATGACTTACTCAAGAAGAATCAGTTTTTAGATAGTCCATACAGCAACGGAGAAATTATTAAATTTTGCTTTTCGAAATTGCCAGTTAGGTATCAACAGACACTTGTCGGGAAGTGTGGATCTGACATAGATGCATTCAAGAGTCTACTGCGCGAACTCGAAGTAGTCTTCGATAAACAAGACGCAAAGGACAGGAAGAAGGCGCAAAATAACAAATACCACGGGCCAGCAAGGGAAGACAACAGATCGCATAATCGCACTGGTCAGTTAGGAAACCAGGGTTACCGAGATCAAGGTTACGCTATTCAAGGTTATGGAAACCAGAGACACGGAAACCAGAACGTCAGGGAACAGGGTCAATCCAGACAAGCAATCTGGGACAGGAGGAATGACGAACGGCAAAGCGACCGTAATTGGGAGGGAGCGAAATCAAGGACAACAGGAGAGCCAGGAGATTGAAATTAGACCTCCAAATCCTAATGCACGTCAGAGGAGGGGGAGTCTAAGAAGGGATTGACGCTAGTCCATAGGACTCCACCACTTCTCTCACATAAAGGAGTTCGTAGAATAGTAGTAGTGTAAGAAATGTACATAGTAGAATAGGCAAAGATATGAACCTTTTTTCGGGGAACAATAACCGTTGCATTAATAGATTAAGATTGCTAAAGTGTTAACACGCTGCGTTGTCTTGCATAAGAATTTACTGCTGCTATCCTCTTTTTGTTTATGTTTGCGATCTCCAATGTCGATGGAGTAGGAGACACTACCTTTTCATGAGCAATGTTTTTGTCCTTTCCTATCTGGTGTCCATGTTAAGGGATAAGGATGAGTGACGAGACGTCGCACAAACGGGCGCATACAAGAACGTGCTCTTAGAAGCGTTCTGAGAGGTCGTGATACGCTCCATAGCGGCCACAACCAGTTCGTGAGACGTTCATACCAATGCTTGCAGGCACGCGTCAGTGCACTGCACGATTGTGGTATATTGCGCGATTTCGAGGGTGAATATGGGCAGTATAGTTTTTGCAGAGCTGCGCCGGTATCGTTGTCTTGCAAGTCGGGGTGAACCTGTGAGCATTTGACTCTAATGGTGCCCTAGACGAGAGAAATGAGGGCATAAAAGCCTACCATGCTAATGTGCTGGTTGGGGATTTAGCGTGCTGCTCGTTTTTGTCACAGATGAATCACCAAGGAATTGTACTTGGATATTCGTGACATACTGTGTAGCTGGCGTGTGTTGGGTGTCTGAATCCTCAACAGGAACCAGTCCTGGCTTGGTCATATTACATTGCTTCTGGAAAGGTGTACTTCGATCGCGAAAACCGCTTCACATAGAGAAGGAAGTTGCAACTATAAATTTATTGTCGTGTATAGCCATGGCTAACCCAGTCTCTGGAGTTTCAGTGAGGCGTAATGAAAACTCGGAGGTCATGTCGTACGGCGCGCACATCACTGTCGTCAATAGCGGCGAGCAGCAAGACATCTCAGCGTAACAGGAACTATGTAAGGGTATTGTATAAGGTAAATAAAAAAATAAATAAATAAATAAATAAATAAAATAAAATAAATAAATAAATAAATAAAAGGGAAAGTACGATACTAGGATAAGTTAAACTGTAGGATTTAACAATAACTAGATTAATATTGTGGGGGTTTTCTACCACAAGTGTGGCGCGCGCCTGTTGAGTTGCTATTTTTCAGGTCACCAAACCACAGACCCGAGATGGAGGGACGACGGGCGAGCGAAAGTAGCGTAGTTGCATGTTCTTTATAGCACAGTAAAACTTAGACCTGCATAACAACATAATTTAATTAAAAGACGTAGAATGTAGATCGTTGGGATATGGTAGTTAATTCTTGAAGCATGTCTACTGTCGATCTATATAATTAATAGTAATATTAGTGCGGGCCCGCACATTTAGTTGTTCATCCATTACAAAGCATCAGTTATCACACACCATGTACATACTGAGATCGGTCTCTACACATATATCAAAATAAATTATTTCCATGTCTAGATTAGATGTTATAATGATTGCCATAGATTAATAACTATAAAAGTAAAATAAGAGTGTCTGAAATGACAGACCATCAATGTTTCATTAGGTAAATTTATTATAACATAGAAGGTCATGGGAATAAGTTAGGCATAAGACTTTTGTAAGAATTGTACAGATGACGAGGAACGTGGCAATGCAGAGGCCAGCCAGCGCAAAAACAAGAGGTCTTCGGCTACCTGATAGAGGGCGAGCGTCCCGTCCTACACGCTGACAGTCACCCGGCTGCCTACCTGAGGGATTACACGGGACCCTTGCCCCGCCACAAGCGAAAGTGGGGCTGGCCGTTGACCCTGACACGCGACAGCCTGCTAGCTCTCCGGACGCGGCAGCCGCTTGGAGGGATTCCCTGCGGCAGACCACGTTGTCGTGAGTACACGAAGAAGATCACATATCGTGTCAGAACCTGCGCCTCATGTGCCTCAGGACAGAAAGGGACGCTCTATACTCACCTGTTTGGGTTTTTACACCTCACTAGCATTGGCCGATCTGCATACACAAAGCAGTATCGTGCCACACCAACAAATGTATGGTCTCATGTCTTACTTCTCCTCTCTATTAGAGAGCAGTTTTTAACAATAGTCGCTCCTAGTTCGATCCTGTATGGATGACCTCACACACTTGTGGAGTCACTCCACGTGCCATCATCCCTCGTCGAACTGCAATATTGGGAAACGTAAAGTTCTGTCCAGCGAGAGAAGAGACCTAGACTAGTGATGTATCCCAACAAGGAGATCTCAGAGACAATTAATCGACGTGAGGAGAACCTATCACTGTGTCTTCCTACCGTACTGCCGTGATCATATGCGTGGGTCTGACTACAATCTCAACAGCGTACTGCAGACACTCCAGAACTCCCTATTGCTGTTGCCACAACGTAGCAACTACAACCGACGTTTAGCCTTATGTGATGTCAGTACAGTGGAATCAGTGAAGTGCCACGGATATTTCTAACAATGTGATTTAGTGCCTCATTCTCAGCACAGTCGTGAACTTTGTGCAATGTGCACGCACAATTTGATGCCCCATGAACCTTGTTTTTTTTTTGTTTTTCTTAAATTTCTTTCTCTTATGTTGTTTCTGTAATGTATGTTATACCTTGTATGCGTTTGTGTTTTACACTGTAATTCTTATTACAGATTACTGTATTGTTCTCCACATCATGTTTTTTTTTGTATTTTGTGTTTATTGTTGTGTGTATGCTAACAGTGTGCCTGAAGTCCCCATAAACTGAAGCAGATACCACCACTGTCATTGTGAATGGACCATCAGTTCAGGGAACATTTTGTAAAGGTTATTCTTGCTGCAGGGAGACAGAATGAATCGGAGGTTGTAACTAGATTCTGAAAACTCACAAAGAGATTGTTAACTTAAATATTATCATGTGTGAATGAGGTCAGGTTAGTTTAATGATTAAATTGTTGTAACATCTTGGGCATTTAATTGCGGAGCACTCCAACTCTGATTGTAAAGAATAAACTGCTCCATATTTGGCTCAGATGCCCGGGCCATGTTTAGAGCGTGAATGTCTGCGTGAATCGGTGTTTGGAAGGGGCTCCCTGGGTATGGATGTGTGATGTGAGTGTTAGTGTTCCATATTAAGAAGGTGAAGTTGGCTACATCATAAATAATCCTCCCTCTATGAGTTGCATTTTTCAGTTGCAATGATCTTTTTTATAGAGTGCGGTATGTGGAGTCACTTTGTAAGATTGTTCTTGGGCGATTGACTCACTACCTTGCTCCTAAGTGAGCCAACCGCTCACCAATTACAATCTAAAATGGCGTAGGGGCAATGAGAGGTGGCATGAGCCCCCTCTCATATTTCTATCTTACGATTCTCCTCTCTAGTTGCATGCGGTGGAGGGTTGCTTTTCCTTAACACGCGTACTTCCCACGCAGCGTCTCTCGTCACCCGGGTGGGCCGGTGACAGGCGGGCTCTGTGGAACAGGAGAGAGTTAAGCCGACGTGTGTGAGGCAGTCGAGTGAATGCTTTTCAGACGCCGACATTGTCAAGAGACACGCCCGCTGGGGTGTGAAGTAGCGGCTGGGCTAGAGGTTCCGTTACTTCAGAGAAACCTTGCGAAAACACTTTCTGGCGGGCTACCAGCGAGGCGTGGGAATGACTTGTGTACCCACGCAGTTGTGGCGGGAAAATTCCCGCACTTTCTGCAAAATCAGCACAGAAATTGGCGCCAAGAATCTCCATTGGTGGAATGGTAGTGCTCCGGCAATGGAGTGGAATTTCCGCCGGTTTTCGAGTTGCTGATTGGAACGTAACCACGGCCACTGTCGTGGGGGCGGGAATGTTCGGTGTTCGGCCTGTGCGGGTGCTCTGGGTGGTCGGCAGTCGCCTTTCGGTCGAGGACGTGGGAGCAACCAGCCCTCGCCTGCGGTACGCCAGATCGTGTTCTGGGAGATAAGAAGACTGTTGGTAATGTACGTCCGCAGCACCGGCAGATAGGGATTTTCCTAGGTGATAATCAGAGCTCAGCAGAGCGCGCCTGTTCATCCTTTTCTAACTTTGTTCAGTTTCGAGTAGCAGCAATTACTATTGGGTTAGCTGTGTGTCTCTCTTGAGATTTGAGTGGAAAGGAATTGGCTCCACATACCACTTCGTCTTAAACCTCACGATCTAAGTTAGGGACAACTTCACCTTTACTGTGTTTGTATGAATCTCCAATTTTAGCCAATTTGATGTTTTACATCTCCTGTGTCTCTTTTACTATTCTGCGTTTAATCTTAATAAATCATATTGTTATTTTGGACAGAACTTTCTTTCTGTTAATCAATAGAGCAACCCTATCATTCCTCACTATGCTAATGAAACCTTTGTTTATTTAACTTATTTATCAAATTAAATTATTGCAGGTGCCAAACTCTCTTCTATTCCACTAGCAGGGTTCATTAGAGTCAGTTCGCGTATTTGTTTTATCCTTGTGCAACAGCAAAAGTCGGAGTTAGAATAGGGGGGGCTTAGAGCATGATTTACACATGTGGATTCTAGTAGAATTTAGTGATAAATACACTACTAGCCCCGGCACCTCGCACGATGATGAGGATGAAAACAACACAACACCCAGTCCCCGAGCGGAGAAAATCTCCAATACAGCCGAGAATCGAACTACAGCCTAGTGCATGGGAGGCAAGCACGTTACCACCCAGCTAAGAAGGCGGACTACTCTTATAATAATAAAGAACAACCGCCTTCAGCCACAAATCGTGTTTTTCTTGAAACGCACGATGTTTTTCGTGCCCTGCGGACTCATCTTCAGTTTCTTTGAAATATACTTTAGATTTATTGTAATTCTGGGCTGTTTCTAGCAGTAGCTGTATGGCTCAGGAGAATGTTTATGTACAAATAGACACTTTCTGTTTGAAAAGACGTTTACAGAAACATTTTGACACAGCATATTTTCGAACACTATTCAAAAGAAGTGATGTTACGGTGTAGGGTTTTTTTTCGTGGTTAGTCTGTGGTTCCCATATTGCGCTAAAGAAAACGCTGAGTGCGGTAGGATATGACTACACTGAACAGCATTCTCTGCTAAGTAAAGTGGAGGAACTATTCAGAGAGCTTGATTGTATTAACATGACACTACACCCTGCCATAAAGCAGCCTTTGTTATAGAATGGTTTGCGGACAACAACATTCATGAGAGACCCCCAACCTGAACCCAACGGAACACCTTTGGGTGGAGTTAGAACGTCGGCTTCACTTCAGACCCAAGAGTCTTTTCTGATTTCGATTCTTTAGGCTGCCACTCCTGACATTCAAACATCTTATACAGAGTGTTCCAGGGGGTATGGTCATTATTCATGGATATGACGGGAATGATCACTCGAAACAAGTTAATTAAACATGCGCTATAAAACACATACCTTAAAACCTGTGAGTAGTTCTTGATCTTCGATACTGTGAAACAAATCTTTTGTACTGCCAGCTCTTTGCTTTTCATATTTTTGGAAGAGGTGTTATGCACCAAAACAAGAAAAAAATATACAGTAAACAGGTAGTCTAAAATGCGTACTTTAAGAGCTGTGAGCACATATTCATCTTCGCTACTTTGAAACACAACTCTTTTAATGGACAAACGGGCATAACATTTAAGTGTTTCCACATTAAATAACTGAAACTACAGACGAACTGTGCGTAGTTTTATAATTCATTATAGGCCTTGCTTGTCTTCTTTAAGCAGATGATCGGGGTAAAGTATTGGATGCTGCCACTATCGAATAATCCATTAAAACTACGGTGATTTACAGCATGTACACATCGAGCTAAAATATACTGAAGAGCCAAATAAACTGGTACACCTGCCGAATATCGTGTAGGGCCCCCTCGAGCACGCCGAAGTGCGGCAGCACGACGTGGCATTGACTCAACTAACGTCTGAAGTAGTGCTGGAGGGAACTGACACCAGTAGTGCTGTCCATAATTCCGTAAGTGTACGCGGGGGTGGAGATCTCTTCTGAACAACACGTTGCAAGGGCCACTCTTTACCATTCCGAACGTGTGGGTTGTCGCATTGTCCTGCTGGAATTGCCCAAGCCCGTCGGAATGCATAATGGACGTGAACGGATGTAGGTGATCAGATAGAATGCTTACGTACCTGTCACCTGTCAGAGTCGTATCTAGACGTATTAAGGATCCCATATCACTCCAAGAGCACGCGCCTCCACCAGCGTGAACAGTTCCCTGGTGAAATGCCGGCTGTTTCCATACCTGTACACGTCCATTCGCCCCATACAATTTAAAACATGAAATTAAAGTGAAATGAATACCCCTAGCTGCATACAGGCGTCGATGTAAATCAACGGGAACGGTTAAAAATGTGTGGCGCGACCGGGACACGAACCCGGGATTTCCTGCTTACACGGCAGAGGCTCTATCCATCTCAGCCACTGAGGACACAGAGCATAGTGCGTCTGTAGGGACTTATCTCTGGCAGGCCTCGCGTGAAATCCACATTCCCAACTTATTGTCCCGCACTATATTCATAGTGTCCCTGCCCATTATACTCATTACTCGGGCCTTTTTGTCTATTCCCGTAAGAGTTCGGGCACTATTTGTGCATGCACACAGAAGAAGAAGATGGTCAAATGACCGGTGAGCCTTAACTATATATATATGAAGATGGTATCTGTTCTTTCAGACATGTCCGAAAGAACAGATACCATCTTCATATATATAAACTTAAAACATGATTCGTCCGAACATGTTTCCTGTCGTCAACAGTCCAATGTCGGTGTTGATGGGCCCAAGCGAGGCGTAAAAGCTTGTGTCGTGCAGTCATCAAAAGTACAAGAGTGGGCCTTCGTATTGAAATCTGCAGCAGTTTGCGGGATGGTTTTCCTTCTGTCAAGTTGAACGATTCTCATTGATGTTTTACGCAAATCCTGATATTCCGGTACACTTCATCGCTACGTCGCATATTCTGTGACCCACCGCTCGTGCGTCGACTGTAACACGACATTCAAACTCAGATAAATCTTGATAACCTGTCATGGTAGCGGCAGTAAACCGATCTAGCTGCGCCAGACCCTTGTTGTCTTATATAGGCGTTGTTGACCACAGCGCCATATTCTGCCCGTTTACATATCTCTGTATTCGAAAACTCATGCCTAATCCAGTTTCTCTGGCGTTTCAGGGTATATCGCTTTTGCGACAATAATAAAAGTTTGCAGCTTAATATTCTTAAGCGTGCTGGGGAAAACCAGTATTAATTAGTGGCTTCTGGTGTAACATTTGTGAAATTCTCTTCGCCGAAGCGGGACCGAGAGAAATCGGTGATGGTCCTCGGTGGTCGCCCCTTCCACTCCCACACTTTCAACTGGGCTGCTGGATTGCAGGGATGCTGTAGTCACACGCTGGTCGCCTTCCATCATTGGCGAGTTGACACGGTCTAGGATGTTTGAGCAGGGCGACCACGACCCCCCTGAGGATTTCCTGTCAGTGATGCCAAACAAGCAACGCTGAAACTGTGCAATGTTCAGTGCGGACAAGCGCCAGAATCTAATGATAATGACCATCAGCATAGGTGCTGTAACGTCTGTGTCTGAACCAATGTGTGGCGACACAGCATATAAAGTTCATGGGCATATTGTAAATGGAAGTGGAGAATTTTTGTCATTTCAGTATGTTGAGAGGAAATCTCCATCGTCACTGTAGCGAAAGTAGTGACTTATTCCCTTCAAGCTGTGATCTTCTGAGAACGGAGAAGGATGCGATGGAGTTTAGGGCTCGGCGAGCTGACAAGTGGCCTACAGGACACATCAAGAGAGAGAGAGAGAGAGAGGTAAAAAGGGAGGATGAGAGAGTCATGGTCACAACCTGGCGCAGTTTTTGCTGATTCAGTCAAGTGAATGTCGCTTTTTAGCGCTCCTACTGCTTTTTCCTGTGAGCAGCTCACAATTTGCGAGTGCAGTTCTGCATCTTATTTGGATCTTGGATCCGGTTTTAACTTGTGTTGCAAGCCGCACAGATTGTGGGAAGCCAGTCTTGGTTCCACAGCAATATTCTGTTCAACAAGATGGTTCCAACACTTGTTCACAGGACGGTCGGTAAGAAGAGAGTTTTGCTCAGAAAATCATTTATTGTAATTAAGGACACTACAACGTGCATCCCATTCTGGAATATAAGTTGTTAGATTTCTCAGAGGTAACCGCTCTTTCACTGAGCTTTAAGTAAGCAATCATTTTTCTCCAAAGTACGAAAAAATATTAATTTTAATTGTGAAGCAATGAACGAAAAATAAATTCGGTGTCTAAAAGAAAAAATGTTCAAATGTATGTGTATTCTTAAGGGAACAAACTGCTGACGTCATCGGTCACTAGATTTACACACTATTTAAACTAACTTAACCTAACTTATGCGAAGAAACAACACACACACCCATGCTCAAGGGAGGACTCGAATCTTCGGCGGGAGGGGCAGCGCCGTCCATGACATGGCGCCTCAAACCACGCGGCCACTACGAGCGGCTGTCTAAAGTAACTGATTTCTTTTCTCCTCTACCCTTTTTTATTGTACTACAGCAGTTCACGTCAGGCGACCCTCCATAAACAACAAATATAACTGTTTGTAAACTGTTTGCGTGCAACCATGCTTAAAGTGTAGCCTGCATGGCAAAAGGCGGTGTACAAAACCGGTGCCGAGGTTATTGTGGTGCATCACAGGCCATAGATGACAGGGATGAACTACGACTGCGGAGATGTGTAGGGGCGAATAAACGTGCGACTGTTGAGTAACTGGCCGCCCAGATGAACCAAGGGTCTATCTACGGTGTCTACTCAGCGACCGTTCTGCGAACGATGCTGCAAATGGACATCCGCAGCAGGCGTTTGGGTCATATACCCATGCTGACTGCTGTACATCAGAATGCTCTGGGGAATTCTGTGACCTGGCATTCTCATGAGGTTTTGTCTCCAGTTATCCAGATACTTTTGAATTTTTTTCACCCATGTACAAAATTTTTAATTGTGTTCTAATAATTTGATTCCTAACCATGTCTCTTCTTGTGCTACCATTTTCTCTCTTAAGAACATCATCTCTGCTTTTTAAACTTTATTACCATCACTTCATAAAATTTCGTGATGGTCTTTTATTATACTCTATGGCTCCGTGTTCTGCTAATGGTACCACAAACAGCATGGAATTTGTACATGCCCATCCCTACATGCAGTTTGTTTATCCTTAGCACTATATCATCTACAAGTGGGATACTGCAATGTGTGACACAACTTACAGTGTATATGTGTTGTTCGAAGAGCACCAGACTGAGTTTGGCGCATTCACTTGGCCAAAATCAGAACTTTTAGCATAGCCTAATTGAAAGGCTTGAGGGGCTTGTTTCAAAGCTGAGTTATCTAAATCAGTTTTTCAGCTGACTGAATTTTTTTGCTTTGAGCACTATGGGACGTAACTGCTGAGGTTATCAGTCCCCCAGAACGTAGAGCTACTTAAACGTAACTAACCTAAGGACATCACACACATTTATGCCCGAGGCAGGATTCGAACCTGCGACGTAGTGGTCGCGCGGTTCCAGACTGTAACGCCTAGAACCGCTCGGCCACACGGGCCGGCTGACTGAATGTTTTCCTTGGAATTCTAATATTTTCGTTTTATTATTAGGGACTTGTAACTTGTATTTCTTGCATATTTCATTCAGCTGGTGGACGTCATCTTCGTCTTTTCGAATAACAACGATATCATCTGCAAACAAAAGCACATTCAGGTGTGCCTCATTCGCTGTCTCATTTCTTCTGTTCACTTCACAGTAATTTTCATCTTACTCCAGTCTAGGGCAGAGTAGCCTTTTTGTGCCCAAGTGGTGTGTCACGCCAGGATTTTAGTGGAATGTGCAGTGGTAGAAAGCCTTGATTGACGATGGAGTCTCGCCACCGGCAGATATGATGGGTCCAGCAGCAAAGAGGAACCATAGAAATTGACAATCGTCTACGCTCACGTGTGACTTGACGTCGGAAGTCGAATGTTGACAGTCTGTTGATTAAGTAGAAAGTTGCATTCTCGCTAGACTCAGCGATGCCAAAGTTGCGTACGTAATCCGTGAGAACTTCCGTGGTTTAGTTAAGATGCTTTGGAAAATAGTATGAGTAGAGTAGTAAGGGAAGATGAGAGCACTTGTTAATTTTTCATAGGCTAACGCCGAGACGAAAGCTTTTAAGGAGTGTGTCAGAACTCTCCATTACATTGAGAACAAGGTAGTCAACTTAACTCTATTCTTTGCATTGTGTAAGCACTCAGATATGGATGGTAACAATATGAGGGCGAAACATGGGAGAACGATTCTAAGCATTGTTGTGAGACGAGGTCTGTCTGCGAGAGTGGAAGTAGTAGTGTCGGTGGAGAGCTCGGAGGCAGAAGACGTGTCACGCTGTCCTCACAGCTTACCACACTTAAGGCCTGATTTCATTTATATAGTCAGAAGAGATTTAAATGGCTTAACTACGCTTGAAGATGCAATTCCAGGTAAAATTCACAAGCATAGTGCAAAAGCAATTGCAGGGATAGGCTTGAGATTGTTAGTCTGAGTTTGCAACAATCCCACGTTTTGCTTGGAAGTTAAAGAAGTCTCCTTATCCTCCAAATAATAATAATTATTCTCCACATCTAAAGAATATGCTGTGGTTATTGAATGTTAATGTAACTTTGAAATTGAAATAACCTGTTAATCTGGCACTCACCCATTGTTGACTCATACGTCAATGTCATTGTCATTATTAATACATGTTCAAGATTATTCTGAAGTTTTAAATAGACTTAATTTATGAAATTCCTCTTCGCAATTTATTTAGTAGTTAACAGGACCAAAGAAATTTCTTTTTATTAAATTCATTCCTAGTAACAGTAAACTTTAGCCGCTGCTGCTGCATGCTGCTGCGAATTGATGTAAACCACATGGAAAACCGCAGTCATCTAAAGAGCTGACTGCAAAACTTAGGGCCAAAACAGAGACACTGACACACCATAACGTGTCATGTACCCTAATCCAGTAAATTTCGTTTTACAAGTTCTGTATGACTTGTAAATTCTTGTTCGAAAACGCAGTCAGATAGCTTACGCATTTATTGTTACAGGTTCATTTTTTCCTGTAGTTTTTCATATTCAAATATGCAGTCAGATACCTTATCCAAATGTTAGTTTTAAGTTTATCATGTAACGATATGTTGAGGGCTTAAATGACAGTGAAACTGACACTCATACAACACGCACACACTGTTATGCAAGCTAGATTCCGTTTACTGATAGCTCAGGTTGCTTATCGAGTCCAGTTCCACTGACGAACATCGGCTTTATTTGTTGTATTTACGTAATACATTGGTTGCATATAGGTTACAAGCTCTCTTTCGCTGCTAATACACTGTCTAGTTACATTAATGTGACAACCTATCAAAAGCCTGAATATCCACCTTTTGAAGTGCGAACCGCTGTGAGACGCGCCGGAAGTCAGTCAGTAGGGTTCTGGAAGGGACCGATGGGGTACCTTCTAGAAAAACGAGATCACCGATCGAATGTTAAGAAAACGTTCTCCAGATCGTAACACTCACTCGATTTCTGGAGCGTGTTCCCATTCAGTCTGATGGAGCGTAGGACCTTATTCATCGGTAAAGGCGAACTGTCGCCACTCAGTGGTGTCCAGTCGTAGTATTGGCGGGCAAATTCCAGCCCTCGTCGTCGATGAACAGCAGGGTACATGAACCAGACGCCTCCTGCGGGTGTCCATAGGTAGCAGCGTTCACAGAACGGTAGTTGAGGAGACACCGTAGATAGACCCTTGGTTCGTCTGGGCGGTCAGTTACTCAACAGTTGCACGTTTATTCACCCCTACACATCTCTGCAGCCATAGTTCATCCCTATCGTCTATGGCCTGTGGTGCACCACAGTTCTCTCGGAACCGGTTTTTTACAGCGCCTTTTTGCCATGCACGGTACACTTTAACCATGGCTGCACACGAACAGTTTACAAACTTAGCCGTTACGGAAACACTTCCACCACTGGCCCCAAAGCCAATCATCATGCCCTTCGGACGTCAGATAAAACGCTTCGTTTGTGCATTACGACAACTACTGATCTGTTTCTCCGCATCCCACCGACATGCTTGAATACGTTCCACTGTTAGTGCTACCACCATCTGCCTGCCGGTATTTACCGCACATTGAACCGATCATAGACATTGGTCACATTAATGCGAGCTGTCCATTTATGTGGCGTGGATCTACACTACGTGACCAAAAGTGTCCGGATACCCCCAAAAACACACGTTTTTCATATTAGGTGCATTGTGCTGCCACCTACTGCCAGGTAATCCATATCAGCGACCTCAGTAGTCATTAGACACCTTGAGAGAGCGGAATGGGGCGCTCCGCGGAAGTCCCGGAATTTGAACGTGGTCAGGTGATTGGGTGCCACTTATGTAATATGTCTGTACGCGAGATTTCCACAATCCTAAACGTCCCTAGATCCACCGTTTCCGATGTGATAGTGAAGTGGAAACGTGAAGGGACACGTACAGCACAAAAGCGTACCGGCCGACCTCGTCTGTTGAGTAACAGTGACGGCCGACAGTTGAAGAGTGTCGTAATGTGTAATAGGCAGACATCTATCCAGATCATCACACACGAATTCCAAACTGCATCAGGATCCACTGCAAGTACTATGACAGTTAGGCGGGAGGTGAGAATACTGGGATCTCATGGTCGAGCGGCTGCTCATAAGCCACACATCACACCGGTAAATGCCAAACGACACCGCGCTTGGTGTAAGGAGCGTAAACATTGAACGACTGAACAATGGAAAAACGTTGTGTGGAGTGACAAATCATGGTAACCAATGTAGCGATCCGATGGTAGGGTGAGGGTATAGCGATTGCCCGATGAACGTCATCTGCCAGCGTGTGTAGTGCCAACAATAAAATTCGGAGGCGGTGGTGTTATGGTGTGGTCGTGTTTTTCAAGGAGTGGGCTTGCAGCCCTTGTTGTTTTGCGTGGCACTAATACAGCACAGGCCTACATTGCTGCTTTAAGCACCTTCTTGCTTCCCACTGTTGAACAACAATTCGGGGATTGCGAATGCACCTTTGAGCACGATCGAGCACCTGTTCATACTGCACGGCATGTGGCGGAGTGATTACACGACAGTCCGCAGCTCGTGGTCGTGCGGTAGCGTTCTCGCTTCCCAGGCCCGGGTTCGATTCCCGGCGGGGTCAGGGATTTTCTCTGCCTCGTGATGACTGGGTGTTGTGTGATGTCCTTAGGTTAGTTAGGTTTAAGTAGTTCTAAGTTCTAGGGGACTGATGACCATAGATGTTAAGTCCCATAGTGCTCAGAGCCATTTGAACCATTTTTTTTTATTACACGACAATAACATCCGTGTAATGGACTGGCCTGCACAATGTCGTGACTTGAATCATATAGAAGATCTTTGGGATTTTTTTAGAACACCGACTTCATGCCAAGCTTCACTGACAGATATCGATATTCTCGCCAGTGCAGCACTCCGTGAAGAATGGGCTGCCATTCCCGAAGAATCCTTCCAGAACCTGATTGAACGTATGCCTGCAAGAGTGGAAGCTTTCATCAAGGCTAAGGGTGGGTCAACACCATGTTGAATTCCAGCATTACCGATGGAGGGCGTCACGAAATTGTAAGTCATTTTCAGCCAGGTGTCCGGATGCTTTTGATCACATAGTGTATGTGAGGCTCATAAGGTGAGAGGACGGGAGTCACATGGAAAATTTTCTCTCTTTGGATAGGTCAAAATATAAGCACGAGCCCCTATTGGCTGACGTGGGCTTGGCGGAATTCTGTTTGGCGAGACTGCAGCGTTGGAGAAAGGGAAAGTACGGAGACCATTCGGTGTTGGAGGTTGGTGGAGAGAACATTCAGTGTCAGATAGCAGTGGAAAGAGCATGCTGTTTCGGACAGTGGTGGAGGACAGGGGCTTTCTGATTCTGGGAGTGACAGAGAGCAGAATGTGTTCGTTCAAGATGCCAGACGGAAGCCGGAATGGTAACCTTTACCGTCGCGGTGTTAAGACTTAACTGAGATCGGCACTGTCTGCAGTTTAACAACGTTAAGTTCAAGTTATATTAGTTCTACACCAATAGTCATGTTTTTTTTTTAATTTTATCATTTCATGTCTGCCATGGTTCAGTACCAAAAGTTTGTTAAGGGAACCTAGCGTTTCCACTAACTCTTCCGGTGTACGTATTCAACTGTTCCATGTTTCATCTCACTGTAATAAAATGGGTAGCGTACTTGTTTGTCATTTTAAGTCGATTCAGTCAACATCTCAGGAAGTAATGTCCCTTTTATACAGTGTTTACCAATACCTCGTACAACAACGATACGCATATCCCTGGAAACTAAGACAGCATAATACTTCATGTGTTTCTTGTTATTTTAAACGAAGACGTTCGTCATATTTAGCTTCTCCCATGTGTGTAGACTTTAGTGAAATAAATGCGCAGTAACAGAATTTGTATTGATAACATTTCGGCATCTAGTCAACCTCATCTCACTTGAAAGTAGATTAACCAAGGCCGTCAGCCATATTTGTACGAGAAGGACTTTGTTTCTTGTGACAGTTCCATGGTGCAAATCTGTCTTAGAATAATTTCTCTCCGATGTATTTCTTTCGGGAGGGTCTTTAACTGATGTCGCTTAATCTCTAGGCAGTCCGCTCTCTTAAGGTAGCAACTAGCAGTGCCTCATCACACCAGTTCAGTTGTGTGACGTCACATCTCATTTAGAATTTTTTGGAAAATTAACATTTTTCATTTTTTGTTTTATTGTGGTCCTACAGTTAAACCTGTGAACCTTACGTCGAGATATTTCACTGTTTTTCTTTATTGGGTTAGGTATTCATGCAAGTTGATTCCAGTGAACATATGAGACTAACATCTACTGCATACAGGTTAACGGCAACTTAATGTGTGGCGGCATGTGGATCACGATGTGTTCAATAACATTCCAGTTATTTGTAAATAGGCAGCTTCCGATAGCCTACAGGTGTCAGGATATATACCTTTATTTTCGTATTAATTACTGATGTTCAGCGCTCTTCTGACCCTTGTATTAGCTCATTAGATGAAACATCAGCTTACATAATTCCTCCTCGCTTAGTGATGATATCTATTTTAATTTTACACTTCCATTTATGAACAATGAAGTCAATGAAAATATTGAAAAGGATTGATGATAGTCCACACCTTCGTTAATAACTATATCTTGCAATTGATTCCCAACTATGTTTATTACAGTGGGAGTATGTTTCCAAAGACCCCTCACTAGCACTATTAGGTAATAGGGATATCCACATTTGGTCATAATGTTTCATAGGCTATCATGCTCACAAAGCCGATAAAGGCCATACCGCTTTCTAAAATACTTTGTGTATTTTTATATATTGTTCTTAATTTCAGACACATTGTTCATGAGCCATCTGATATAAATCTGGGTTGTTCCTCAGAAATAACAGATGCTGTGATATCCTTCATGCAGTTACTGAATATCTTTGTGCATATAAGACTGATGTCAACAGCCTTCCACATTGAAAACACCGGCTCTCGTCGGATCACCGAAGTTAAGCGCTGTTGGGCTTGGCTACCACTTGGATGGGTCAACCGACCACTGTTGGCAAGCCGACGCTGTGGTCGAGCGATTTTAGGCGCTTCAGTCCGGAACCACACGGCTGCTACGGTCGCAGGTTCGAATCCTGCCTCGGGCATGGATGTGTGTGACGTCCTTGGGTTAGTTAAGTTTAAATAGTTCTAAGTCTAGGGGACTGATGATCTCAGATTTTAAGTCCCATACTGCTTAGAGACATTTGAACCATTTTTGAACTGTTGCCAAGTGGTGTGCAGTCAGCCCTTGTGAGGCCAGTTGAGAAGTAAGAGCTCTGGTCACGAGAGCTGACAACAGCCGAGGGAGCAGGATGCTCATCACATACCCCTGCATATCCACATACAGTGACGCCTGACGGCTGAGGATGACACGGCAGTCGACTGGTACCGCTGAGCCTTCTGAGGCCTCTTATCTTGTAGTTTGTAGATGACTGATGCCACGACAGTTTCTACTGTCACTGCGTTTCTCTTGCTTGATGGGAGAGAAAACTTCTGCCATATGTCAAGCGTCTGGAATCTTGCAGCTGGTCCAGCGTTCATTTCTTAATTGCAAATGTCTCTTCTCAAGTGTTTAGCCTCCATATTCAGTTAGTAAGGATTTAAATCTATCTATTCCGGTAGCTTCTCTGTTCTTCATGTCTTTCATAACCTCGCATCGGAGTCAACTCTACGGTCGCAGGTTCGAATCCTGCCTCGGGCACGGATGTGTGTGATGTCCTTAGGTTAGTTAGGTTTAAGTAGTTCTAAGTTCTAGGGGACTGATGACCTCAGATGTTAAGTCCCATAGTGCTCAGAGCAATTTGAACCAATCGGAGTCAACTGTCGTGTTAATATGTTTTGTTGCCATAACTACGTACAGGAAGAAGGACTTTCCAGTGAATATCACTGGTTTGAAGGCCATAGCTCGGAAACCAAGAATTTTCGAACACTTGCTGCAGTGAACTATTTGTATTATCTACATATGTGGATGATATACCTTAAATTGAGCTTTCTTATATTTGAAACACTGTGTTTTATGTTATTATTCAATTTATTACCATTAAATTAAATTGTTTATTGTATCTTATGGTTTTAGTATTAAAATCAAATAGATCTTTGGCATGTTAAAACTAGGCTGCTAGGAGGTTGTGTTTCGCAGGGAGGAAGTTGGGAGACAGACACAATAACAATCTGAGACCTTTCACCTACCTATCGCCACCGAAATAGTACAGAACCCGGGATCAGCGCTTGCAATATCGAGTAACTTTGTACTCGTCTAGCTGCTGTGTACGATACTAACGGCAGTAAATCTGCACGCCAACTCGACAAGCACACACATTAAAATAACCCGCCAGTGTATATGAAAGCACACTAGAACGCTGAAGGTGAGATTGTGTTCCTACTGCAGCTGAAAACTTGAAAATGAGCCAGCGCTCTACTTGAACCCTGCGTCTTGCCGATGGGGAGCTTAATCCGCTTAAATGCCCTCTGTGAACGTGTTCGATATCTCGCTTGTAAAACGACGAAGCGACGTGGATATACGCCGGCGAGAGGGCAGAAACGCCGCCGTGCAGCAGAAATCACTGTGCGCGCGGGTCGGCGAGACGGCTGCACTTGGGGGAGTTAGTTTGCCGGGCGGCCGCTTCTGGCAGGGCAGAGGCTGCTCGTAAAGCCGGCGCGACCTTTACGAGCGGCCGATGGGCAGGTAGCGACCGGGTAAGAGTGGCGCCGGCCCTGGGGGTGGCGGACCTTTACTGCATATTGTGCGCGCCGGGACTGCAGCGAGGGCGGGGGTGGGCGGTGCTATTGTGCGCTCGCGACTCACCTGTCTGGACGGCCAGACAGAAGGCGAGGGGGCGGTGACACCCACACGGAGTCGGCGCAGGCCACAGTAGAGGTGGGCCGGACTGTTATTTCGAAGTATCACTTGTCGTGGTTACGGTTACTTTTTTATACCAGTTACTTTTAACAGTTGTTTATAACTGCCAGCTCTTTGTACTTTCGAATTCCTCAGACGGGGGTACTGTGAACTACAAGCGCCCGCGAAATGTGACCTGCTGAATTTCGCTCAGCTTTAGAATATTTTCTTTTCATTGTATTTCTTCCGTCGCTTAATCTCAAGCCAGTCCGGTCTCTTAAGGTAGCCAGTTAGCTATTTCCTCGTCGCACCAGACCAGTTGCGTGATGTCACAGCTCATTTTTACACTTTTGTAAATTAACATTTTTCATTTTGTTTGTTAGTTTGTTTTATTGTCGTCCTATAGTTAAATATGCGAAACGTGCGTTGAGATATTTAATCTTTTTTGTTTGTTTTGGTAGCCACAGAAACCTAACTTACACTCGTCTACTGATAGTTATTTCCAGACTCGCACGAATTTCTTATTGTCACTCTACGTAGTTAGGTAGCACAAAGCCGAAGCACACATTGAAATGTGTACTTCGCGCTGTCCGACATTTATTTCCATGAGTTATGGAATATCGCATAAATGGTTGGTCCCTCTGATCCACTTATTTATCGGTGATCGGATCGATCCGAAAGTACATTACGCACTTCGCTAAAGAGATGGCGCCTCCCATTATTGTTACAAGCAGTTATTAAAATAGCTGTTAGTAACAGATGAGCAGTTATTGCAGTAACTGGAACTCCTCAGTAGTTATTCCTATTAGTTCTTCTTTGACACCTCCGCAATCCAGGCGGCAGCAGCAACGTGTTGCTATCAACAGTAATGCTTCATAGTTGAACACCTAACAGATTGTAATTTGCAATGTTGCTACTATGTCGACCGGTTACTTTCGACGGAATGGCTAAAAAGTCATCACCTACACTAAAACATCACCAATTTGATTTCTTAAATTAAGGAGAAAAAAGTACACTAGCAAGATATCAGCCCCAGGAATCGATCCCGAACAAAAATTTGGGCCATAATTTTGATCTTATGACTGTAGAGCTTTTAAACTTCGAGCACGCCGGTTCTTTCACATTCTTCCTGCACCAATCATGCCGTCTAATGCCCGATCAAGAAATAAACTGCACAGCAGTGTGAGTAAAAGGTTCTTGTTCATAATGTCGGTGAACCCACAAACAATAGTGTTTTGTTCATCCTGTGAAGAAGTGTAGCTTTCAACCTGTGGCTGGTGCCACAGATAGTTTTCCAATGAATAGTTTTATGCTGGGGTTGACAAATGCAGTGTAACTTAATGAAATGATTGAATGAGTCATTAAAGAAGTAGCATAGAGCTGCTTAAATTTTAACATAGCTGTTGTGCGTTTTTTTTTGTTGTTGAAAAACAGACACTGTAAATGTGAAGGACACGTTATTCTTCAATGTGATTTGCATGTTGTTGTTGTCGTCGTTTTCAGTACAGAGACTGGTTTGATGCAGCTCTCCATTCCTGTGCAAGCCTATTCATCTCCAAGTAACTACTGCAAAATACATCCTTATGAATCTGCTTAGTGTATTCATGTCATGGTATCCCTCTACGATTTTTACCCTCCACGCTGCCTCCAATACTAAACTGGTGATCCTTTGGTGCATCAGGACATGTCCTACCAAGCCATCCCTTCTTCTGGTCAAGTTATGCCACAAACCGCTCTTCTCCCCGATTCTATGCAATACTTCCTCATTAGTTACGTGATCTATCCATCTAATCTTCACCACTCATAAATCTATACTCGATATTAACAAATTTCTCTTCTTCAGAAACGCTTTAAAAGCCATTGCCAGTCTACATTTTATGTGGTCTCTACTTCAACCATCATCAGTAATTTTGCTCCCCAAATAGCCAAACTCATTTGCTACTTTTAAGTGTCTTATTTCCTTATCAGATTCCATCAGCATCACCTGATATAATTCTACTGCATTCCATTATCCCCGTTTTGATTTTGTTGATGATCATCTTATATCCTCCCTTCAAGACACTGTCCATTTCGTTCAACTGACAGAATTACAATGTCATCGGCGAACGTTGAAGATTTTATTTCTTCTCCATGGATATTAATTCCTGCTCCAAATATTTCTTTTGTTTCCTTTACTGCTTGTTCAATACACAGATTGAATAACATCGGGGATAGGCTACAACCCTGTCTCACTCCCTTCCCAACTACTGCTTCCTTTTCATGCCCCTTGACTATTAGAACTGCCTTCTGATTTCAGTAGAAATGGTAAATAGCCTTTCGCTCCCTGTATTTGACCTCTGCCACCTTCAGAATTTCAAAGTGACTATTCAAGTCAACATTCTCAAAAGCTTTCTCTAAGTCTACAAATGCAAGAAATGTAGGTTTGCCTTTCCTTAATATATCTCCTAAGATACGTCGTATGGTCAGTATTGCCCCACGTGTTCCAACATTTCTACGGAATCCTCAACTGATCTTCACCCACGGTCGGCTTCTACCAGTTTTTCCATTCGTCTGTACAGAATTCGCGTTAGTATTTTGCAGCTGTGACTTATTAAACTGATAGTTCGGTAATTTTCACATCTGTCAACACCTGCTTTCCTTGGGATTGGAATTGTTACATTCTTCACGAAGCCTTTGGGTATTTCTGCTGTCTCATACATCTTGCTCACCAGATGGTAGAGTTTTGTGAGGGGAGGCTCTCCCAAAGCTATCAGTAGTTCTAATAGAATGTTGTCTACTCCCGGGGCCTTGTTTAAACTTAGGTCTTTCAGTGCTCTGTCAAATTATTCACGCAGTATCATATCTCCCATTTCATCTTCCTCTACTTCCTCTTCCATTTCCATAATATTTCCCTCAAGTAAATCGCCTTGGTATAGACTCACTGTATACTCCTTCCACCTTTCCTCTTTCCCTTCTTTGCTTGGAACTGGTTATCCATCTGAGCTCTTAATATTCATACCAGTTGTAATCTTTTCTCCAAAGGTCTCTTTATTTTTCCTGTAGCCAGTCTCTATTTTATCCCTAGTGATATATGCCTCTACGTCCTTACATTTGTCCTCTCGCCATCCCTGCTTAGCCGTTTTGTACTTCCTGTCGATCTCATTTTTGAGACTTTTGTATTCATTTTTGCCTGCTCCATTTACTGCATTTTTATATTTTCTCCTTTCATAAATTAAATTCAATATGTCTTTTATTACCCAAGGATTTCTACGAGCCCTTGTCTTTTTACCTACTTTATCCTCTGCTGCCTTCCCTATTTCATCTCTCAAAGCCACCCATAATTCTTCTACTGCATTTCCTTTCCCCCATTCTTGTTAGTCGTTCCCTAATGCTCTCTATGAAACTCTCTCCAACATCTGGTTGTTTCATTTTATCCAGGTACCATATCCTTAAATTCCCACATTTTTCCATTTTCTTCAGTTTTAATCTAGAGGTGATACCCAACAGATTGTGGTCAGAGTCCACATCCGCCCTCCATGTTTTACAATTTAGAAACTGGTTGCTAAATCTTTGTCTTACCATTATATAATCTATCAGAACCTTCTAGCGTCTCCAGGCCTCTTCCATGTATACAATTTTCTTCTATGGTTCTTAAACCAAGTATTAGTTATTATTAAATTATGCTCTATGCTAAATTCTTGTTTTACCTCCGGAATATCTTACCCAAGAGGACGCCATCACCATTTAACCATACAATAAAGCTACATGCCCTCGGTAAAAATTATGGCTGTGATTTCCCCTTGCTTTCATCCGTTCGCAGTACCAGCACAGCAAGGCCGTTTTGGTTGGTGTCACAAGGCCGGATCAGTCAATCAGCCAGACTGTTGCCCCTGAAAATACTGAAAAGGTTACTCCCCCTCATCAATAACCACAGGTTTGTCTGACTTAGCAAGATTTTATAATAAATCGGAAACCCTTAACTCTGTTTCAAAACCATAGGAAACATCCTCCTCTTAGAGGACAAAAGCATTTTTCCGCTGGTTCCCTTCTTTTTCCTGCTGCAGCAGGACATGTCATTCATATGTGAAATTTTGTTTGTTTATTTATGTGAATCTGGTATAACGTGAAACTAATTTCACACCTCGCATCGGATACTACATGTGTAGGTTACGTATACAAGTTGGGTACCACCGAACCGGATAAGACAGCAAGAAAATTTTTAAGTTGTTCGAGATCAGGATCTTAGGAATGCATAAAAAGAAATCGATTTTGGTAACCGAAAATCAAGTTTTTGGGATGTTGCTCGATAACGCATAAATATTTTTGAAAGTGGTGAGAGGTTATTTCTAGATAAATGCCTAGAAAATATAACGTTAAAATTTGAGCAATTTTCTGCGCTTATTTACATTTAACATTTCGCCTCAGACCGGATTTTACTTAGGTATTTAACCTGTGCAATTAAGTGTATTCGAACCTCTCTATATCGGAAATGGATAAAGACATCAAGAAAATTTTCAATGTTGTTAGAGGTCGGAATCTTAGGAATGTATTTGTTGGATGTTGGGATCTTAGGAATGCATCGCAAAAAAATCAGTCATTTGCTGTGTGTATCGGTCTTGGAATCCGCGGCTCGGCTTTTGCAGGAAGAGATAGCAAGACATAAGACGCTGTAAAGATATTAAAAGTTGGTGGCTAGATGTAAAGGAGGGCGGATCGAAGTTTGTGAACAGGTGCACTAGTGAGCACATCATTTGTTCTTTCGGAGACGTGGAGCTGTGTGCATCGTGAGCATATCAGCCACATACGTTGGAGATGGAGGGCGGTGTGCACATGAGTGCGGTCCACAGTTACTGCGATGCTGGCGCAACACTCATCCTCTACGCCAGAAGCATTCGCACGACGGTGCCATTCTGCACTGCTGTCAGTAAATGATTACCGTGCGTGTAATTAGCAGCATGGGTGAGATAAGGCATTTTCTTGCTCCACAGATGTGGAAATCACTAAGGTCAACAGTCTCAGGTCTAGCACTGCTGTGGTGAATGTATGAGCTTTCTCTGTTACTGTCTGGTCAACAGTCAATGTTTTTCGTTTGGAGCTAGCAAGATTTGAGAGTAAATCTCACACCGCCTTTAGCGTTACAGGAGTACTTTCTTGTTCGATCAACATAACCATTAGTTAGAGGCTGCGGAAAGAATTTCTAATGCATGTTACATACCATTCATGATCTCTGTGAATAATTATGATTTTATTCAATAAATCACTGTGTTAATACGAGGTTGTTTCTTTTAAACACCACTGTAGGACAAAACGGTGGTCAGCCCATTTTGTTACTGTGGGTTGCCTACATCAAGGGCAGTATGCACTCAGGGGCCACCCTACTGTTCTTCTTTGATTGACAGGTCCTTAACCTATTGTTCTGCTAAAAGGATCCTTCCTATAGATTGACCGGCACTTAGCCTATTCTTCCCCAACCCCCCCCCCCACCCCCTCACGTCCCTTCACCACAGGAAACTGCCATCCTCACTGCTACTGGTACACTTTCAGGACTGAGTTATTGAAATAGCTCCACTCACTCTTATCAGTCTGATTGACTACTTAATTAAATTGATCAATTAATCAACCTATCCATCTCCTCTCGCCCATCCCCTGCCCTCCCCCAGAAAATAGTGGCAACTTAAAATTCCATCAGTACAATGCAACCCACCACGGATACCTCCACTAACCTAAGAAAATGGTGAGAAAATAGGTCACCTGGGCTACCTCCATTAACCTGTCATCCGACTGCCAACTCTTCCTAGGAATTGGCAGGAAAAGGACTGACTGTGCTGGATAGGATGAATGCAAGTCTTTATTTTGCAGGCAGTCTTTATTTGAACAATTTGAGGCAATACCGCCACCCAGTGTGTCCACCATGAGCTCAGAGCCCAACTGATCTAGTACACAGTAGTGCTACCAGAAGGCGCTGCCATCCCTCCCATTATGTAATCGAAGCTGTTGGTCTGCAGGAGGAAAAATGGTTTGAAAATGACTCAGTTTATTCTGGGCTGCTGGAGAGAGGAAGGAGTGTACATTATTTATTCCAGAACAATTTATTTACAGATGGATTTGACATAGCACATGTATTACACTGTTACAATACACTCACTCTGATGTGCTTGAACTTACAGTGAATAGTCTGAAGACCTGCAAACTACTTGTAAATAATGCAGTACACTGATGAACAGAGACACAAACAACTCTGCAGTACACATGTTGCATAACCCAATTTTTATCACTGTACTCTGCGTGTCTTAACTTAATGTCCAGACAATTGTTGGCACTTAACCTGTTGTGGTGTTACGTGGTTTCCCATGTCAACCCAATTCTCTTAAGCCATTGAATCACCTTTGATACCAAATTAAGTAATTAGTTATGTCGTCCCACCATTTTCTGGTACACTTTTCGAATTTCACATGCTTTTGAACGCCATTTCCGGCGCGTTCTTCTTTGTCACCCATCCACTTAAACTATTGTATTGTGTTTTACATCAAAATTATGCAAATTAACCTTGTGTTCTGCACATAAGCTGCTGTTCTGCTCTATGCCACACCCTCCCCTTAACTATTGTACTGCTAACACCATGCAAATTAATTAAATCGACATTCTTCACATTTATGTGGTAGTTTTTTTTTTTTTTTTAATTTGCAGCATTCTACTGGTCAATGAAATGATGGAATATAGTTTAAACAAAAGATTGTTAGTAAAAAACACATCCCGTCATACCCTGTACTGCACCACACAGGGTGCTACCACACAAGCTCTCAAGAATTAGCATGCATCGGCAGGCCCTGCAAAGTGACAACGCAACTGTCAGCTGCTGAACCAAACACAGATCTCAGAAAAGGCCCCGCAATGAAGGGGCGGTGGCATCCCTTTCATACTTGACACCCAAGAAATTCCTGGTGAAATACACGTTCACCTGGGCACCAATGCTGGCACAATGAAGCAGAGCTTCAGGTCCAGCGCTATAGAAATCTATTCCAGTGCTTCCCAGAATAGCACAGGGTGCACTGTTCCTAGCGATTGTAATGTGACATGCAAGTTGTATCTAGTCCTGCATCCTTGCTTACCAGACCAGCGTGGCTATGCATCGCCGCAAAATGTTTGTCCTGCTGTCAACATACGTGTCAGAAATGTTAAACGTTCTCACCACGAAAAGCCTTCATCATCTCTGTGCGTGCTTGTGAAAATATCGTTAATCATAGAAGTGTTCTTGTTGTTTAGAAAGAGAGCACTGTCTAAGCACAAACAGGGGGAAATCAGTATAATTACACGTACAGAATTCGAAGCACTGTCCTACAGAAGGGAAAAAGGGCGGTAGTATGCGGTATTCTACAACTACTGGTCTGGAGATGTCCTAATGCTGTAGTGGAAGATGAGTGATGGCATCTCTGCCAGAGATGGATGGTCTGCTTCAACTTATCTTTGAACAATTGCTTACACAGAACTATCTGTAGATACCTAACCTCCATCTTGTTCCAGTCAGTTTGTAGACACTCTTGATTCCCAGCATGATGGACATCTTGCAAATGAATGGAGCATTCTGATTGGCCCGTATTGAACTAACCTGCCAAACTGCTGATGCCGGTGTGGGAGCACCATCTGCGATTGTTTTCTGCAGTGGAGACTTTCAGCAGCAATAGAATTTTGTACGGATCGCTATATTGCACTGACAGTTAAACCTTGCAATGAGGCATAGGGATCGTCAGCTACAGAGAGAATCTTACTCAAATACACTGCTCTGCTGCTAAGGACAGAAACTTCAACATTAGTTGAAACATCGTGAAACCGATCTCCAACCTGACAATATATCACCATGTACTGTGCTGATGTAGTAAATATGCAATTCGTATCCTGCTCGATACAAAATCACCCCATTTATATCATTCATATAGCTATCTGCCTCCAGACTCCCATACATTTACCATGAAGACAGACAGCAGAAGCACATGCACTGTGTACTAGATATTTCCCGCGAGATCACACCTGACACTTCACCAGTGCACCCTCAGTGGACTGAAGTCACTCTCAGAATTGTTCTACAAAACTGGGGTCGGACCCCCTTGGCGTAAAACATTACTGCTTACGGCATCAACCTGCTTACTTGCTTGCTTTTCTACATGCATCTCCAGACTCTGGGAATACAAGAACATATGTAATTTCGCATGGTTTGCTAGAATGTCATACCATTTGCGTGATACTTCTAGATACCAAGTACAGAGCAATATCGCTCGCGCAGCTGACATAAAATCGATAGAATTACGAAAAATGATGAGACTAAGTATAAATTGAGGGAACGTACACCAAAATGCAGGTAAATTGATGAAGTACTTGTGGATTTTCTGGCTGGTGGAGAACAATTTATAAATTGGAACAAGTATGCGACAGCAAGGGGAAACGGTGGAATTTTCGACATGGAAGCGAGCCAGGGAAGCAGTCACTTTTTTCTATCAAGGCAGCATTATACTGTATGTCTATTGAGGTAACAGTGACACACACGGGTTGACTACGGTATTTGATGCTTTTCAGGAAGACATAGAACCATCTGCCTCTAAACTTACATGCATCTGCATTAAAGGATAACAGAGAGTGGATGGGGTGATCGATTGAAATGGAGCTGCAACGATGTATTATTTAATGGTAGACTGACGATGCATTCTAGAGAGAGAAAAGTTGCTGCAGGTTAGTTTTTCAGCTGTTCTGTTAGGATGTATCAGTCACATGACATAGCCAGCATTCAACTCGTATAGATCCACGTGTTGTCTATGTTATTTAGAGCACTGTCTACTTGCGATCGTTAACGGCAAACCTCTCGCTCATCAGAGGTCTTCTGTCTCATGAGCGATGAATCGTGACACATTCCTGAAAACGAACTATGATTTGTGAGACGCACTCCATCCCCCTTCCGCATCTCGGGTGTAAAATCGAGACCGCATGTTTATAACTAAGATGATTCTAAATTAGAGATAGGAGTTTGTGAGGCTCTGAAATTAGTGGCAGAATGACTTGTAATTTGACATGTCAGACACTGCTGCTATGCGCTTATGTGTTTCCTTGTAAGAGGTAATCTCCATTACTAACAATCATTTTATATAGGACTCAGGCGGGCATTTCTGAACCATGATCGGATGTGAGCAGTGGACGCTTTACGTCTCTGGAAAACTATACAGTCCTTGTATCGCACAGAGCCAATGTTTTAAGGAAGAAGTTTTTTATTTTACTGTTCGATACCATAATTTGTCGTAGAGGAACTGGGAAGAAGGATGTATGTCATGTGCTGGAAATACATTCCTTACATTGGAATATTAACAGTGTTGCATTCCATATGACTGGTAGGTTGGAAACTCAAGTGATCTAACATTATAGCCTGTTTTAAGTGTGGAATGTTGTAGCCTTAAGAGTGCATGTGTTTATGTTCTCTCTTACCAATACTTTCCAGATACTGATCGTAGACTCTAAAACAAACTTTAAAATTGATAGTGTGGTTGATTTACATAAAAATGCTTCGAACTCCATCCGTGTGGAGCTCCATCGCGCATAAAAAACCTCCGTTTCTTGTTCTTCTTAACCATCTGTTATTACAGCACTACACTTTCAAATCTGTTGTTACTGATCGACAAGGAGTGCTAACCTCCTCGACATGGGTGCATCTGGAGAAATCTTGTGCACTTGGATGGGCAGGGACTCGGCAAGCTCCATTTATTCACGAGACATGGAATGTACGGTCTACTTCTTGTCGCTCGCAGGTTAAATTGGTAACAGTGCTGCAGGGCGCATTTGTCAGTGACAGTGTGAGGGGTCTTTCAGTCTCTAATTTTATGCTAAGACTGCGAGAATGGTCTGTAACTCCCATCCACAAAGAGTTTGATCATAAATTTAGCACTTTGCTCGAGGTTTGAGAAATATGTAGATTGCTATCTGGTGTACTTTGATTATGTATGTGTCCAAGAATTAACAATGAATGAATGTACAGGACAGCCATCTATCTACATTCGCTATGATACTCACAAGGTGGAAAAGGGGTGGTTTAGCTATGACACTGAAATTGGGAATCATGCTGATGCACCATTGGACGGTGTTGAAATTACTGTAAAATTGTTAAATTTGTTCGCGTTATCAACTGTGATGCTTATTATTTCAGTACATCGATGGTGTCTTTTCCATCCCATCCATCCACTGGCATGCTGTTGGTTACCACACGTTGACTGATGCTATTTTGTCTAAAACTGACATGGCTTGTTTAAGTTGGAGAAAGAGTTTTGGGGGAGGGGCCACACCTACTGGGGATGGCTAGCACCAAAACAGCGATCACGTACATGACTGCAATATAAGAAATCAGTCGAAATGGAATGCTGAGCCATCAGCTATTCCGCCACTGTGACAGATGAGTTTAAATGTAGAGGTCGTCAATCGCCTTCGGACTGTGGTATGGAAACTCTCTATAACGCCGCCAAACTCTTCCAGTTTCCTTATGTTGTAACTATCTTTTATTTAAAATCATCCGGTGTGCATAGTGTGTTATGGTAGCAGCTGTCAGAACATGATTTACACCATGTGACATCTAATTTGCTGTGAAAGGCCATGGATCAGAAAGTGTTAATGTCAGTTTCGAACCTTATACAGGCGTTTAAGTCGTGGCGGAAAAACGAAATGTGTGGCAGTGTACAAAGCGTGTTACAGCAGGAAAAAAAATGTTACAAACACCGAGACAGTATCACAGGGAGCATCTCTTGCGACTTATAGTGTAGTCTGCAGTATACGAGTACCCTCCTACAGTACAGGTGATGAAAATTTAGAATGGTCTGTGCAGTTGATCAATAACTGTATATTTAATACGATCGCCACATGTCCTCGATACCAGCATACATGCGATATTTGTTTTCGATATATGAGAGAAGAAAGATGCGGTAAAAATCTTATCGAGTTCTCTTTCGGATGAAGTTAGTTGAGCTTTCATAGTTCGTAAATTTCCTCTGTTGGATGGTACAGAATAACTAAGTTAGCATGTTGGGGTGATAGATGTGACTGGGACCTGAGGCATATGGATCCATAGTTCTTGCATGTAGTTTGGGGACGCACCACAGTGCAGTAGCAAAATCCCTATACTTCTCCCAGTTCCTGTATCCATCGAATGGTCAAAACACAGTCCTGTCGCAGTAACGCAGCTTAGCCTCTTTCTACATGGATTGCAGAAGGTTGTAGATATAGCTTTCTCCGACTGCTACCCAGTTCCAACTTACATTGGAACGATCACATGCGTAAAGCTGCAGAAATGGCAGCAGTTGCAAGATGCATGGGGACTATCTGAAACGACACTGGAATTTTACTGTAACAGATAGGTTCAAGAAAGGTGACTCATTTCGAGATATGAGAGTGCTAGAAATATGATTCACTAGTGGATGTAGTCACTAAAGGACTTCTCCATAGGGTCCTATGCAGGTATATTTTTCAATGGCGAGACATGATTCCAAATCCCAGGCAGCATTTATAGCGGATAGCGTAGCACTAGACATATGAAAAGCTAGTGGACATTTCTTACTACCTCAAGCAGCACACCATCTACTGTTTGTGATCCTGATCAATCAACCATCGCCTATAACCCAGTCGATATATCACCGAACCTCTGACATGGCATCAAGACAGAATGCATTACAAACACCTAAGAAATACCTAGCGGCGGCGGCGGCGGCAGCGTGAGGGAGTTTCGAATACCCGTTTTATACCACGTCCCTTAGCCGAATCACTTCCTAAGTTTGGTAATTTTATTACGAGGTTGCACCGCTAGTGACGTGTAACCGCACTTTTGGTCTGATACTATAGACTCTGGCGATCACTGTCTATATTCAGTGTCACGGCATCTGTCTGGAAAAAGCCACTTCATTCAGAGGTAATGCCATACCTCGATTTATAAAGCCAGTATAGCTTTTAACATGGATACTTGTATGTAACTGTAGAACGAAGACCGCTTGTGATGGTAATATGGTTGTGTTTTTTTAGCATCTGGTGGTTTGTAAGACGATTACGCCACTCTCTCTAAGCCACAGTGGTACCACTCGTAAGAAAATTTATGGTCCATGTCCACCCATCGTTGATTTTCGGTCAGGATTATTTCGTATCGCCAGCAATCAGTTTTTCCGAAGTATTATACTTAGTAGTACGGGATGTGTGATAGTTTCACCATGAGTATCAGGCTTATAAAGTATGTGTCTGTGTTCTGACATGTGCAAAGGATATGACTATGCCCAGTCGTAAGGAATACTCTGATAGTAAAGGGAAGAGTATGTCGTCATAAGAATGGTACAGATATTCCTATTTCTGTGGCTACAGCCATCAGCAGAGTGTATTTCCGATACTTTTCTCATTGTCATATGTCGTTCAATTGAGACCGCAATTGTAGCATTTAATTCTAAGAATAGCGATTTCCTAGGATGATGATTCTACCTACGCTTGCTTGGCGTGCAGTGCTGGTGGCCTGTGGCGGGAATGATTCACGTTTCCCATTAACAGCAGCAGCCATCCGACTGGAAAGGCCTGTTGGGATGCAGGAATGTAGCTGTCATAACTGTTTCATCCTCTAGACGGCTGAATAGCAAACTGATATTTAGTATGTGTTGGGCAGCTTTCGTGATCGCTTGGAGATTTGAGATGATTCAATATGGAACTGTGTTTGCGCTAAAACATTATTCCCTCCCATGTAAAATGTCCAGTTGTCAGCTTCTGTCCATTTCGCACCATTATTTAGTTGAGGCAACATTGATTGTGGTGTGTGCTTCTAGTAGGTGAGGGACAGGTGGAAGACACGTTTGCTGGATCTGTAGACATGAGGAACACCTTAACTGACTTCGTAACTTGTAGGGGTGATTAGGAATCAGTTACAACACTGACGTCAGCATTCGTAAGTGGAAATATCAGTTTCTTCTATTTTTTTCGAGTTTTCATGTAAAGCTCTACACAGACAGAATAAGTTTCTAGTTACTCAGTGGCGTACAGCATGCTCCGCGTTGCTAAAGTTTCGTGTCTCTAGAGAAATAATTTCCAGTCTCTATCTTCGGGTTTACTTTGCGAGGGCGATATTGCTATGTGCTTGATATCGAGAAGCAGCAGAAAATGGTGTGACATTCTAGCAGGCCTTGCGAAATTACATATTTTCGTAATCTTAGAGTTAGGATATGGGTATAGAAAAGCAAGCAAGCAAGCAGGTCAGGGCCGTAAGCAGTAACGCTTTTGTGCCGAGGGGCAGCGACCCCATGTTTTTAGAACATTCTGAGAGTGACTTCAGTCCACTGAGGGCGCATTGGTCAAGTGTCAGGTGTGGATGATCGCCTGATCTAGCGGAAAATATCTAGTATAGCAAGGAGTATACCTACAGTGCATGTGCTTACACTGCCTGTCCTCGTGGGAAATGTACAAGTGTATGGCAGCCGATAGCTATATGAATGATGCAAATGGGGCAATTTTCTATGGTGAACGATACGAATTGTATGCTTACTACACCGACGCAGTACATGGTGGTATATTGTCACGTAGGAGATCAGTTTCACGCTCTAATATTCAATCTTGCGTCCTCAGTGGTAGAGCAGTGTAATTGAGCAACAGTCTTTCCATATTTGACAACCATTATGCCTCTTTTGCAAGGTTTAACTGTCAGTGCAATATGGCAATCTGTACAAAATTCTTTTGCTGCTGAAAGTCTCCACTGCAGAAAACAGTTGCAGATGGTGCTCGCACACAAGCAGCAGCAGTTTGGCAGGTTAATTCAATACAGGCCAATCAGAATGCTCCATTCATTTGCAAGATGTAATTTATGTTGGGAATTAAGAGCGTCTACAAACTGATTGGAACAAGATGGAAGTTAGGTATCTACAGAAAGTTCTGGGTAAGCAAGTGTTCAAAGACAAGTTGCAGCAGACCATCCATCTCTGACAGAGATGCCATCACTCATCTGCCACTAAAGCATTAGGACATCTCCAGACCAGTAGATGTAGAATACCGCATATTACCGCCCTTTTTCCCTTCTGTAGGACAGTGCTTCGAATTCTGTACATGTAATTATACTGATTTCCTCCTGTTTGTGCATAGACAGTGCTCTCTTTCTAAACAACAAGAACGCTTCTATGATTAACGATGTTTTCACAAGCATGCACAGACATGATGAAGGCTTTTAGTGGTGAGCCGGCCGCGGTGGTCTCGCGGTTCTAGGCGCGCGTCCGGAACCATGCGACTGCTACGGTCGCAGGTTCGAATCCTGCCTCGGGCATGGATGTGTGTGATGTCCTTAGGTTAGTTAGGTTTAAGTAGTTCTAAGTTCTAGGGGACTGATGACCACAGCAGTTGAGTCCCATAGTGCTCAGAGCCATTTTTTTTTAGTGGTGAGAACATTTAACATTTCTGACACATATGTTGACAGCAGGACAAACATTTTGCGGCTGGTAAGCAAGCATGCACGGCTAGATACAGCTTGCATGTCACATTACAATCGCTAGGAACAGTGTACCCTGTGCTATTCTGGGAAGCACTGGAATAGATTTCTATAGCGCTGGACCTGAAGCTCTGCATCATTGTTCCAGCAATGGTGCCTAGGTGAACGTGTATTTCACCAGGAATTTCTTGGGTGTCAAGTATGAAAGGGATGCCACCGCCTCATCCTTTCGGGGCCTGTACTGAGATCTGTGTTTGGTTCAGCCCCTGACAGTCACATTCTCACTTCGCAGGGGCTGCCGGTGCATGCTGACTCTTCAGAGCATGTGCGGTAGCATCCTGTGTGGTGCAGTACAGGGTATGATTGGATGTGTTTTTTACTAATGATCATTTGTTTAAACTATATTCAATTGATTTCACCGACCAATAGGATGCTGTGAATTAAAGAAAACTACCCCATACATGTGAAGAATTTCGATTTAATTAATTTGCATAACTGTTTTGTATCAACATGTTGTTAGCAGTACGATAGTGAAGGGGAGGTTGTATGTGAATGGGTGACATGTAGCAGAACAGCATGTTAAGTGCAGAACACAAGGTTAATTTGCATAATTTTTAAGTAAAACACAATATAGTAGTTTAAGGTAGTGCATGCTAAAGAAGAATGCTCAAGAAATGGCGTTCTAAATCATGTGAAATTCGAAAACTGTAACAGAAAATGATGGGATGATATAACTAATTACTTAATTTGGGATCAAAAGCGGTACAATACTTAATGGAAATGGGGGTGACACGGAAAACCACTTAACTGTTCAATAGGTTAAGTGCCAGCAAAGGGCCGAACATAAGGTTACGATGCCCAGAGTACAGTGCTGATCATTGGGTTAAGCAACATGTTTACCCCAGAGTTGTTTGTGTCTCTGCACATCAGTGTACTGCATTATTTACAAGTAGTCTGCAGTCTGTAGACAATTTATTGTGATCTCAAGCACGTCAGGGTGAGTTTTTTGAATCAGTGAGTACAAATAGTATGTAAAATCCATCTATAAATAAATTGTTCCGGAATAAATAATGTACACTCCTTCCTCTCTCTAGCAGCCCAGAACAAGCTGAGTCATTTTCCCACCATTTTCTCCCATCCATACCGCCATCTTTGATTGTATCACAGGTCATACAACAGTGCCGTGAAGTGGCAGTACTGTGTAGTAGGTTAGTTGGGCTCTGGACCTAGTGGTGGACACATTGGATGGTGGTACTGCCTCTAAATGTTTAAATAAAGACGGCCTGCAAAATAAAGAGTTATATCCATCCAATTTAGCACAGTCTGAGTTCCTTTCCCATCAATTCCTAGGAAGAAGTGGCGGTCAGATTACTTAGGTTAGTGGAGGTAGCCCAAGTATCTTATTTTCCACCATCTTCTTAGGTTTAGTGGAGGTATCCATGGTGGGTTGCATTGTCCTGATGGAATTTGAAGTTGCCGCCATTTTCTGGGGAAGGGGAAGGGAGGGGGAGAGGAAGTTAGGTTAATTAATTGGTCAATTTAATTTTCAATCAAACTGATAAGGGTGATATTGGCTATTCCAATAATTCAGACGTGAAACTGTACATGTAGCAGCAAGTGGTGGAGGTTTCCTGAGGGGTAGGGGGACAGTGGTGGGAGGGAGGGGCTGATGAATAATAGGCTAAGTGCCTCTCAGTCAAAAGGAAGGATCCTTTTACCACGACAATAGATTAAGGACCTGTCAAACAAAGGAGAACAATAGGTTTGCCCTTGAGTGCATACCAGCCCCCGATGTAGGCAATCCATATTAACAAAATGGGCTGACACCCGTTTTGTCCTATAGTGGTGTTTAAAAGAAACAACATTCTTGATATTAAATAATTTACATGTGCAAACCTCCAATTTAGGATCTATACTTAGGGATTTTATAATTTACACCGTCCATCAAAGTTTACCATACAAATTAGTAGCTTAGATCTTTAAGGTGTGTTTGGATCTTAATATGTTGTATGCATCAGAGTAACATTACATACTCAGCGAGTTTCACAACAAATAATAGTTAATTTTATCTTCCAAATAAACAGCACTGGTGCAGTCAATGAAAAAGAAAGGCTGCAGATATTGCCACCATAGTCTACTTGTAAACAGAACCTGGTTGAGAAAGCCAATCAAAAGTAGCCGGACACACCTTCGTAATGCGCGATTGACCACTAGACATAGCGAGAGGCGGATCTGCCTGTATAGAAGGAGGCTTGGACCATTCTGTTGCCAGTAGAGATTGAGTAAGGGCGCAGGGGATCTTTCAGGAGAGCTCAGTGAATTCGAACATGGACTAATCATTGAATGCCATTTGAGTAACATACCAATTAGTGATATTTCAACCCTTCTAATGCTTCCCAAATCCACTGTCTGGTTTGTGAGTGAAAGCGGGACAACTAGAGCTAAGAAGACCAGACAGTGTTCATGTGTTGACGGACAAGAACGGTCGACTATTGCGGAGGACGGTTGTAGAAAATCGAATGAAGTAATCGGAAGCAGTTACTCGTGATTTCCGAAGTTTTACCCCACTCAGTTTAGTGCGAAGATTGCTCGTAGGAAGTTAAAAAGAATGGGGAACATTGTTCGAACATCCTCTCAAAGCCACACAT
Organism: Schistocerca nitens; assembly: GCF_023898315.1. Taxonomy (NCBI): domain Eukaryota; kingdom Metazoa; phylum Arthropoda; class Insecta; order Orthoptera; family Acrididae; genus Schistocerca; species Schistocerca nitens. Next base: position 120,300,754 of record NC_064622.1, on the reverse strand, counting down.
TTCTATAGTCAGTGACAAGCGACTCTTGAAGTGGTGCCAAGAGTGATGCCACTGGGCAATGAGCGCCTTGAAACCAGTGATTTGGAGTCACGAATCATTCTAGACCCTGTGACAGAACGATGGAAGGGTTTGGATTTCCCAGATTTCTGGAGAACATTCCTTGCCATCATACGTAGTGCCAACAATAGAGTACAGGGAGGTAGCGTTATGGTATGAGTTAATTTTTCATGGTTTAGCGTGCGGTCCTCTTATTGAGCTTCAGAAAACGCTTGAAGCGGAAGGACATGAACACATTTTACAGCATTGTGTGCTGTATACAGCAGACGAACAGTTCGGAGACAATTACTGTGTGCATCAGCACAATGCAACCTGTCATCAAGCAGCGTCTTTGAGTCATTGGCTTGTGGACAGTAACATTCCCGAAAGCAATTGGCCTGTGAAGAGTCCAGACCTGAACAAAAAGAAACATTTTTGGACTGAGTTCGAGCGTCGACTTTACCCAACACCAGGCTAACTAGATTTCAAAGAGATAAAACGGAAAAGCTGTCTTTATACCTAACTTCGTTAGTTCACTTACCCCTATCGTTATCGTGATATTTTGAGGTCGATGATAGGCTTATGACGATGCAACAGCTGGAAAATCCATAGCCAATTTGTTTCTTCAATTTGTGAAATGGAAAGGAACATGTAGATATATCATATATCGATAAAATTATTTTTTTCAGAAATAAGAAACACTGATGTGTACCGTTTTATTGTAATAGCCTGGATACACAGGGTGTATGCTTGAGAACTTTCTTTTCCCACAGTTGGAGACTGACTGGAAGGACATCATTTACGAATAGGATGAGGCAACGCTACACTGGCATCAGGAAGTGTGGGAATTTTTAAATGAAAGGATTACTGAACGATGGATCGGTCGCACTGGACCATATGATTCAGCTTTACATTACTGGCCTTCAAGGTCCTGTACCTGACAGTATGTGATTCCTTCTTGTGTGTGTTTGTAAAAGACTCGTTTATGTGCATCCGTTACCAACAACTATGAATGAACTGAGACATCGTGTAACAGCAGCTATGACAGCTGCAATTCAAGACATGTTCGCTGCAGTGTGGGAACAATTTGAATACCACATTGACATATGCCGTGCATCTCACGGGGGTTATTTTGAACACCTATGAAAAGGTATGAAATTTTTTTTACTTTCCTGTTTATCGAAAAACAAAATTCATTATATATGTTTATTAGTTTCAGAAATATGCACATATCAAAAAAAGTTCTGCATCATCTCGGTTCCGAGAGGTCCGGAACCTGTACAGAAAATTGGAATAGAGTTCAACATAAACATCATTTTCAACCTTTTTATGGCTCATGAAAAACACACATGCATGTTCTACCACCATATAGCGAGACCTTCAGAGATGGTGGTCCAGACACACCGGTACTTCTAATACCGAGTAGCATGTCCTCTTGCATTGATGCATGCCTGTATTCGTCATGGCATACTATCCACAAGTTCATCAAGGCACTGTTGGTCCAGATTGTTCCACTCCTCAACGGCGGCTCGGCGTAGGTCCCTCAGAGTGGTTGTTGGGTCACGTCATCCATCAACAGACCTTTTCAGTCCATCCCATGCATGTTCATAGGGTTCATGTCGGGAGAACATGCTAGCCACTCTAGTCGAGCGATGTCGTTATCCTGGAGGAAGTCATTCACAAGATGTGCACGATGGGGGCACGAATTGTCGTCCATGAAGACGAATGCGTCGCCAATATGCTGTCAATATGGTTGCACTATCGGTCGGAGGATGGAATTCACGTATCCTCCAGCCGTTACGGCGCCTTCCATGACCACCAGCGGAGTATGTCTGCCCCACATAATGCCACCCCAAAACAGCAGGGAACCTCTACCTTTTTCGCACTCTCTCGACAGTGTGTCTAAGGTGTTCGGTCTGATCAGGTTGCCTCCAAACAAGTTTCCGATGGTTGTCTGATTGGAGGCATATCGACGCTCGTGAGAACGTGATGTCAAGACTGAGCGGTCCATTCGGCATGTTGTTGGGTCCATCTATGCTGCATAGTGTCGTGATTGCAAAGATGGACCTCGCCATGGACGTCGGGAGTGAAGTTGCGTATCATCCAGCCTATTGGGCACAGTTTGAGTCGTAACACGACATCCTGTTGCTGCACGAAAATCATTATTCAACATGGTGGCGTAGCTGTCAGGGTTCCTCCAAGCCATAATGCGTAGGTAGCGGTCATCCACTGCAGTAGTAGCCCTTGGGAGGCCTGAGCGAGGCATGTTATCAACAGTTCCTGTCTCTCTGTATCTCTTCCATGTCCGAATAACATCGCTTTGGTTCACTCCGAGACGCCTAGACACTTCCCTTGTTGAGAGCCATTCCTGGCATAAAGCAACAATGCGGACGCGATCGAACCGCGGTATTGACCGTCTAGGCATGGCTGAACTACAGACAACACGAGCTATGTACCTCCTCCCTGGTGGAACGACTGGAACTGATCGGCTGATGGATTCCCTCTGCCTAATAGGCGCTGCTCATGCATGGTTATTTACGTCCTTGGTCGGGTTTAGTGACATCTCTGAACAGTGAAAGGGACTGTGTCTGTGATACAATATCCACAATCAACGTCTATCTTCAGGAGTTCAGGGAACCGGGGTGATGCAAAAAAATTTTTTATGTGTGTAGATGCGCCAAATAGGATGATTCTTTTCGATACACCGTGTATTTTCTGCAGTGTTTAGTCACTTACTAGGTACATAGGCACAATTTGTTATGCCGAAAAACTGCGTAACCTGACTGATCAGGAATCGAATACAAATGATATATTTGGTACTAAAATTGAAGATTTCGTTCGGTTCCAGACCGTTAGGGCTAGTGTGCATATATGCCAAACAATTAGCTAACACATGCAGCATCATTCGCGTTCTTCACTAAATTAATTTCCATACGGCTGCAGTCCGGTTAAGAGAAATTGTTTAAGTGTTGCTCCTTTGTTTTACGCTTTACTTGTCTCGATGGCCGTAAAGTGGATCGTCGACAAGTTAGAGACGGGTGAGGATGGAGGGGTGGGAGGGGGGTTGGTAGTAATTGCTTTTATTTTCAACGTATCTCTGACTCTTTCTTTAGGTATAAGACGAGTTAAACGAAATGCCGTAGGTGGCATGTTACTGTGAGAGCCTATATGCCCGCATGGAATCACTCTACTGGTTGACGTCAGAGCCAAAGTGTTGCTGCACCAGTAACCATCCCATCATCCACGTACTGCTTCCCACGAAGTCCATCCTTCACTGGAAGGCAGAAGGTGCGAGATCCAGGTTGTAGGGTGGATAGATAAGGACACTCCAATGAGGTTTTGTGAGCTCCTCTCAAGTATGCGGGAGGCGTTGCGTTTTCATGGAGAAGCTGAGATTCATTTGCATTTTTGTGGAGACGAACACGCAGAAGTCGTTTCCTCAGTTTCCTGACGGTAGCTCAGTACATTTCAGAGTTGATCGTTTTATCATGAGGTATGACATAAAAAAAATGACCAAAAGGACATCGCCAGACTTTACTAGCAGAATGTGCGGCTTTCAACTTTCTTTACAGAGGAGGGGTGTGGCGCCACTCCGTTGACTGCCATTTGGTTTCGCGTTCGAAGTGATGAGCCCATGTTTCATCACCTGTGACGATGTTTTACATAAAATTGTTAGGGTCATCCTGGTAACGCGCAGGCTAATCTGCACGAATAGTCCTCCGTTGCTCTGTATGGTCTTCTGTTAGTGAGCGAGAAAGCCAGCGGGCACACGCTTCTCAGTACCCCAACTGACGGACAAACGAATCAGCACCACCTAGAGAGACGTCCAGTTCGGTAGCGATGTGTCTGACTGAGATTCGTCGATCACCTCGAATGAGAGTGAAGTCACGTTCCGACAATGCAGAAGTCACAACTATGTGCGGCCGGCCGTCATGCGGGAGACTGGACTGGTTTACGCGACCATGTTGCAATGATAAAAGAGCCTCGCCCAACGACTCGCCGTGCTTTTTTCAGTGACAGCTCTCCGTAGACGTTCTGCAAGAGCCCCTGAATATCTGCGATTGTTTGTTTTTCCGCTATAAGAGACTCAGTGACAGCTGTCTGCTTCGAACACACCTGTGTTCAAAAAATGGTTCAGATGGCTCTAAGCACTATGGGACTTAAGGGGAGACAGAAGGCAATTCTTTCCCTATTCTGCCTATGCTATTTTACCCTTTGAATTGGTACACTTGTCAAAAGAACTATAAGTGATAAAACAATGAAATTTTTACTGCATATGTATAACATATATGCCCCAATTTACAAGTTAAATGAACATAATACCTCATATGATTTTGAAGAAAAAAATCTATTATTTCACTGGTGAAATTTAACTTTTTTGTACATTAATTATTATAAAACAGTTTCTGATTGTTTGGTGGTTCTCAACTTACTTGTAATAACTTATTACCATCTGCAGTACAAATTGACCAAATTCCATGTTTCTAACCCCATTAGTTCATCAAATAATGGTACCTGAAATTTTAAAAAAATGTAGTTTAGAGAAAAATCCATTTAAAGTTTGATATTGCAATTCTAGTATAGTTATTGATGAGAATAACTTACCACTAATATTTTCCAGCACCAAACTGAGCATCATCTGAATAATACTTACTGATCTTCTTTTCTTCTCTTGGTCCCTCTTCGTTTCTCTCTGTCTTCTTTTGTGTATTTTACATTAGCAATATCTGCTTTGCGGATTCTCTCTTTATCTATTTGCACCAAGGATTTTTCAGTATTTCCACTAGATTTTATGCTCAATAATTCCAAAGCATCCAGTTTTCTAATTACACCATCATTGAGGCATAAAATAGCATCATAAACACCACATTTGAAGGTTGTAAGCTGAACAAATACAGTTTTCGGTAACCGGTTCCAAATGACAGAATTCACACATTCATTTATATTTTAGGTTTCCCCATGAAGAAATTTCTTCAACAAGGTATCTTTACAAAGGTCTCTAAATATAGCTTTAATTTCATTCATTACTGATGCAGGTAAAGAATGTTTGTGGTCATATCTGGATTTTCATGTGTGGAAAGCTTATGGAAAAAGGTAGCCCATACAGATATTTTCATGTTTTCTAAATTCCCTACATTTCTTCTTATGGGCAAGCCATAATGGTTCTGTAATCCATTTCGACATTTGTCAGGCGATCTTTATCACCTATCTTCTTACCATCTTCCAATACTATTTTTGACATTTCTTTGAATAATCTTCTCAACCTGGACACCACTCTCTCTAATGTAGAAATTGTGACGTTAGGACCATAGGGTTGTTCTGCACATACCCGGTCATAAGCCGTGCTGTCCCCAGATTGCAGGAAAACCACCATATCTCACGAAAAACATGCCGTATTTATATTAAAAAAAACTGTTTCACACAGGAAAGACCAGGTATTTCAAATATATTAAAACCTAAAAATTGAATTTTTTAAGCCCACTTACCTTCCGTACCCCTTAACATCTGAGGTCGTCAGTCCCCTGGACTTAGAACTACGTAAACCTAACTAACCTATGGACATCACACACATCCATTCCCGAGGCAGGATTCGAACCTGTGACAGTAGCAGCCGCGTGGTTCCGGACTGAAGCGCTTAGAACTGTTCGGCCACAGTGGCCGGCACACCTCTGTTACAGATTCCACTTTGAATGCTACGGATAGAACTGCCATCTATCGGAAGTTAATGAAACTATCAGGGCTGAAGCGTGAAAACTGCACCATGAGTGATAAGAAATTCTGAATTTCTTCAACCGAGATTGAGCGAGAAAAAAAAAATAAGTTGCAGTCGTTGTGGAAAGCCCCGTATAATTTGGGATTTACCTAAAGATGAGGAAAATGTAAACCATGCCGTCAGTCAGGCTCCAGTGACGTACTTCTTAACAGCATATAGTCCTGCTCACTGAAGAACTGCTAGTGAGTTGCCGCCTGGCCAACATTTAGGGATGCGCAGGCAGTCGCGTGATGGCGGTGCGGCGTGAGCAGACGCCCCACTATGTATTCCGTTCCACGGCGTAAAATTAATTCGGCACAGCTTAGTGGACGTCCCTAGAGGAGTAGAGGTAATTGGTCTCGTAATTTGGTTAGCTCCTTGGCGCAACTGTTTAACGAAGAATTAACGACGCGGAACAGGCAGCGAGCACAACTGGAATTCACACCAGCGCCGGCCAGGAAAAGCGGCAGCAGGAATGTGGCTGAGGGAAGTACGCGAAGCGTGGGAGGGTTTCACATTGCTTCTTGGTGACGATGACCTTACAGCCTGAATTAAAGGGTTTATAATGATGTATCAGTTACTATTAGCATACACTGTCAGAACAATATAATAACTTCATCCAGCTGAGAATCTTATTCAGCATGTTGTTACTGACTGCGATGGCAATGCTCCGAGTGGACAGCAAGTTGAACTGATTGTCGACTACATCTGTTTATCAAGATTTGTGTAGTGGTTTCTACAAAGAGTAATCTGAGTAGCGAAAAATGTGAGTAACGCAGTAAATCGTATAAACAATGTGCAGATGTTTTAGTGACAATAGTTATGTTCCCTAAGGACCTTCGGAGGTCATTAGGATTGAAAAAACTTATAGGAGGCAATGGTAAACTGTAATTACTTATAGAAGATAGTACCCAAATAAGCGTCGCCAATAAAATGCGAAGAAAAAAAGCAACTCTTTAATACAGCAAGAACCAAATTTTCTGTTCTAGGAAAATAGTAAATTGGTTCAAATGCCTCTAAGCACTATGGGACTTAACATCTGAGGTCATCAGTACCCTAGACTTAGAACTATTTAAATCTAACTAACCTAAGGACATCACACACATCCATGCCCGAGACAGGATTCGAACTTGCGACCGTAGTAGCAGCGCAGTTTCGGACTGGAGCGCCTAGAACCGCTCGGACACAACGGCCGACCTGGAAAAGAACAACGCAAACATTGCTTATAATAGATGCATTAATCTTGCAGCAATAATCTGCTATTATTTGTACCTTTTCCTCTCTACAGTGCTATTTCAAGTATAATCTCGTGTTGGTTCTTGTCCAGTAATTGACCACGACTCAATTAAATGTTTTCTTACTTGAGGTTTACCCTTTTTTCAGTCGCTTAATACCAACTCTAAACCATGGCTATACCTAGGGCGTCATGTGTGGAAAGGCGCTAGCAACCATTACGTCCTGGCCATACAAAGACAGAATAATGATTAAATAAATTAATTTAAACTGCAATTGAAGTTTCAGTCAGAAGGGGAAATTAAAAATCCAACGAATGCAATCATGGGTCCACTGCGTACATATTTAATGGGTACAAAATCATACGACGGAGTTCAATAACTAATGCAACACGGTTTTTCTTTTGAAAGCAGGTGGTTTTCTTCTGGATTTCAATGTACCATTTTATCCCCACTGTTTTGGCTACAAAACTCTGTTTTCCAAAATAGCCTCCGTTCGGTGTGACAACTCTACGCCACCTTACTGGGAGGGCCTGTACTCCCGTATGGTGCTACTGTACTGGTCGACATCAAAGCCAACGTCCTGCTGCATCAATTACCTCCCATCATGGAAGTTCATACCCCATTGGACCAAAGAGATGGAAGTCGGAAGTTGCGAGATCCGTATGAGGAAGAACAGTCCGTTGAAGATTTGTGAGTTCCTCTAGGGTGCGCAGACTTGTTTGAGGCATTGCGTTATCATCTACAAGCAGAAGTTCGTTTTCATTTTTGTTTCAGTTCACGGTTATGTTGTACGGTATTAATACGTCAGGAAGTTGAACCCCGAGTCCGTGTTAAAATACTTTTTGCCAGCCGTACCACTGCTAATTATAACTTTGTGTCACGTCACAGATTTTGATATTTTTGCTGTGTGCTCCATTATAGATCTTGTAATGTCCTTTATAAATTTCTGCACACTAAGAATTGTAATAATTATTGACATTTACCTTGGCCATACTATCAATTTGTAATCAGTAAATTCCTTTCATAAAGTTAGTAATCAGTAAATTGTGGAAATAACGGTACCTGGAATTCGTTGATAGAGCACCCTTCTGCGTTAATTGCGTTAGTCAGATGCGTTCCTCAGCTTTTTCTGGGAGCGATCTGCCGCTCTGAAGGCTCTGATTGGATACAGATGAACTGAAGGACTCACAGTTGTATTTCACAACCTCCCCGTGTAGCCGAGGACCTAAAGTGAACTGACAGGAGAATTGGCCCCCGTCTCTCACTAACCACCATATGCAGTGGCTTTTATTTTGCCGACACTATTGCATCTCAAGGGTTTTTTTGTGGATTACATTTACGTCAAGCCGACCTGCCGCCTCAGCAGCTGCAGAGGACCGGTGATGTTTATTTCCTGATGATGCGAGGCGATCTCCGTAACCTGACTGAAAGCCGTCTTCCCTCGGTCACTTGGCCGGTCGTCTTGCGTTCAGTAAACGGCATTCTACTCTGTTCTGACGCCGTAGTGGCCTGGTGTTTGGAAGTCAGGCACAAGTATATGAATCGACAGGAACTCCATTCCATATACGTATGGTAGATTCTTCGTTATATCTCCAGTGCTATCTACCTGATACGGATGAACACCATCAGGAATGTGGATCTGCTGTAGAGATGTGGAGATTGACGAGACTGATGTTGGCCCTCAATCTTCGCACGACACCACTGTCAGTGACTCTGACATCTCTTCTTACCGCTGATATGAATTTTTATCCATGTACGAAGAGCATATTGTTTCTTTACTCGGATGATGCCTTGTACTTTCTCGATTTCTGGATCTCTCTATTTTAACGATACTCTCGTCTCCGACGTCACCAGTTCTACCACCAGTACTAATAGCCTGGATAGCACCTTCTTGGAAGCTTCTCGCAGCTCGGGTAACCTTATGAGCATATAAATTTTACGGGTCAGAACAAGTGACAGAATCATATAGGCTGGACTCGTTTCTTGAATTTGTTGAGGGCAGCCCAATACACATCAGAGTTGATCGTTTTACCATGGAGAAGACATCAAACACTATAACACTTTCAGAGTCCCAGAAGCCCGATGCTACGTCTTTACCAGCTGAGGGTGTGGCTTTGAACCTTTTGTTCGAATGATAGGTGGTGTTGTGCCTCTTCACGGATTGCCGTTTTGTTTCCGTTTCCAAGTGATGAATCCATGTTTTATCGCCTGTGACGATGTTCGACCAAACATTGTCACGATAACCGTCATAACGCGCATGTGGTTCCCCGCATATGGACCTCCGTTCCTCTTTATGGTCTTTTGTTAGGCGACCAGGAACCTAGCGGGCGCACACCTTCCACTACCCCAACTAGTTGACGAAAGTATCAGGTCTACCGACAGACACGTCCAGCTGAGGAGCGAGGTGTTTGATTGTGATTCGGCGATCACCTCGAATGAGAGTGTACGCACGTTCCAACATCGCAGGAGTCTCAGCTGTGTGCGGTCGGCCGGCACGCGGGAGATCGCACAGATTTTCACAGTCATGTTGCGATGAAATCAGACGCCAGACTCAGCGACTCACCGTGCTTTTCTTGACCGTCAAGTCTCCATAAACATTCTGCAATCACTTATGAAAATCTGTGATGCTGTGATTTTCAACCAAAAGAAATCGATGACAGCTCTCTGCTCGGAATGCAATTCCGTTACAGATGCCATTTTGAAGGTTACGTATAGCACCACCACATCTCGGAACTGGATGAAACTCTAGGGGCCGGCCGCGGTGGTCTAGCGATTCTGGCGCTGCAGTCCGGAACCGCGGGACTGCTACGGTCGCAGGTTCGAATCCTGCCTCGGGCATGGGTGTATGTGATGTCCTTGGGATAGTTAGGTTTAAGTAGTTCTAGGGGACTTATGACCTAAGATGTTGAGTCCCATAGTGCACAGAGCCATTTGAACCATTTGAAACTCTAGGGGCTGAAGCAGGGGTATTCGACGATGTCCGACAAAAAATTCCGCTTTTTTTTCAACCAAAATTGGGCGACTAAAAGAAAGTGTTTCATTACTCATTGAACGCCCCTCGTAGCGTTTACATTTCCCCTGTTGAATGAATTTTAATAGCGATTCTAGACTGACCAATACGTTGTGAAAGTGTAAGACCAACAGTTGATAAGTCAAACTAATCCTGTAGACAGGGAATGAACGAGGGAATCCTGCGTCGCCGTTCTAGGCAAGATCCTAGTTGAGGTGCTTTGTCATTGCCTTCCTCCGACCTGTTGAGCTCAAATATTTATCTGTTTAGTATTGATTACTGTGATGAGTGGTTCTTGAATGACGTACTGGGATCGTGTTGCTACATGTGAAGGAAAGAAACAAGATAAAACACTGTGCCGGCACATTACTCTCGAGGAGCACTGGGGGTGACGTCGAGCTTAACGTCCCCATCCGAAGGATGGATCACCATCAACAATCTGACACGCTCTTACTTCAAGAGACAGTGTGGTGGTGTTTAGAATTTAATCGAGGATCTGGTCACAAATAGTGGTCATCAGAAACTTGATACCTCGACCTCTCTTCCCTTTACCCGTCAAATACTGCCAGTGAAAATTTTTGCCTTTAGGACTCGAACCAGCTTACCTCACAAATGACCATCAGTGCACAACAGAACGTTAACTATCTCTCTCTCTCTCTTTTATTCTTAACAACAGGAACCAGCTTCAGGCCGGTGGAGACCACGATAGCAGCCCCATAGCGTCCCTAAACCGGACCCTCCCATTTATTTTAATATTCTTTTTCCTCGTGGAGCAGGGACGTACTTTAAACAAAACACTTTTGTCCGTATAACTTTCCCCTTCTAGGGGTAAGGGAGGTATCTAAACAACAAGAACAAAATCACTGGTTTACTGGTTAAGTACAACGTAAAGCCCAACATTAGAAGCTAAACCTGCGACTATTAGAGATAAGATGTCCGTATATCCTTCTAACCCGCCATTAGGATTGGTACTGTCACTGGGCACGTCTTCACAAAGAAAGGGCCCATATGATTCTGTCACTTGTTCTTGCCCGTAAAATCGACATGCAGGTAGACCCGAACTGCGGGGAGCGTCCAAGAAGGTACTTCCCAGGTTATTAGCGAAGTATTGGCGGTAGTGCAGGTGGCATCGGAGACGAGCGAATCATTTCAATAGAAAGATCCCGAAATGGAGAAAGTACTTGTCATCATATCAGTACAGAAACAATATGCTCTAATCTTTGATCCATATTACTTCATTATTCTTCATACATGGATAAAAAGTCAAATCTGCGATAACAAGTGATGTCAGAGTCATTGTCATTGGGGTCGTGCGATGATTGAAGGCTATCAGTCTCGTCAACCTTCACACCTCTATAGCAGATCCACATTCCTGATGGTGCTCATCCGTATCAGGTACATAGCACTGGAGATATAACAAAGAATCTAACATATGTAATGGAATGGAGATCCTAGCGATTCGTATATTTGTGATTGACCACCAAAGATAAGGCCACTCCGGCGTCCGAAGAAAAGAGAGCGCCATGTACTGAACGCCAGACGACCGGCCAAGCGACCGAGGGAAGACGGCTTTCAGTCAGGTTCTGGAGATCTCTTCTCATCATCAGGAAATAAACATCACCGGTCCTCTGCAGCTGCTGGGGCGGCAGGTCGGCTTCATGGAGCTCAAATCCCCAAAAAAACCTTTGAGATAGAATAGTGTCGGTGAAATAAACGCCACTGCATTTTGTGGTTCTTGAGAGGCGGGGACCAATTCTTCTGTCATTTCTTTCTAGGATATGGAGGGAGGTTGCAAAATACCCGGTGTGAGTCATTCAGTTCATCTGTATCCAGTCATGGCCTTTTGAGAGGCTGATCGCTCCACGAAAAAGTTGAGGAACGCATATAACGCATTTAATGCAGAAGAGTGGCTCTATCAATGAATTCCAGGTACCGTTATTTATACAATTTACTGATAACTAACTTCATGAAAGGAATTTACTAATTACAAATGGAAAGTCTGTCCCATGTAAATGTCAGTATTTATTACAAGTCTTAGTGCGCACATATTTATAAAGAACATCACTGTAAGATGGCAAGAACTATGCCCCTTACATGAAGTCATTAAAGATCACCTAACTCACGTTGAGCGAATAGTCGGGCTGAACAAAATGACTGACAAGGCACAATGGATCTTGTACTATAGTATGGACGTATTGGAATAATTAATGTCGGGTGATGGTTTTAAAGTAATTCACACGACATGAAAACGTTGTGGAAACGAATCGATTTACTGGACGCTAGTTTACCCCAGGGAAGCATTTGACCGTGGCCGGCCAGGGGAGCGGCTAAGGGAAGCAACAATAGGCAGCTTAGGGCGGCTGAAGCTCTGAGAAAGCGGTAACGGTGCGCGGCCTCCAGCCGCCTTAAGATGAGTGACAGTGAGTGGGTGGTTGACCCCAACTCCATACTGGTGTACCGGGAAACAGACAGAGAACTTGTACACCTGTTGATAAATGTCCGATGTCCCATTTTCTGTGAAACATGCAAGAAAGCCGCGCAAAGCTACGGTGGAGCGGTCAACAGAGGTCAAAATATGCGTGTTCGTGACTATAGCAAATCCACGCTCAATTCACGGTCCGCAGACTCTGATGTAAATCAGGTGAAGAGCGACAGAATGAAATACGCTGGCCTCCGATGGTAACATAGGACCAAGGAATTTGAAGTACTCTCCTGGGAGTCAGAATTCCGAAAAACTTGGTGTTTGTACAGACACTAACCTTGATGGGTGGCCTGGGAGGAGCTAAAATAGCAGACGTTGAGAGGAAGGGAAATTTTGTGGGAATTTTTTCACTTCCCGGAGCAGGCATTGGTCAGCGCTGGGAAGCGACGCATAATTAACGCGACTTGCACTGCAATTGGCGTAAGTGATTTTGCTGGAGGGGAAACCGAGGCGAAGAGCGGACTGGCAGAAGTCTCCGTAGAGGTTTTCTGTTCCCAGCTTGCCTAGAGTGCGGACGTGGCGTTCTTTACTCAGCTTGCCTGAGAAAGAGTGAGCATCTCTGCAGTTTAGGACTTAGCAAATGGAGCGATTGAGCTTGGAGATAGGAAGTTTTGGTTCAGCTATGTACTGAGCAAAATAGCTAGGAGTGAGAAGACGAGCGCAGCCTGGCAGCACCACGAAGTCGGCCGATGTCTGCACAACGACACCGCTCCGCCACGCTGAATTTGGTGACATTGCGCCCGCTCTCGCCATTGATTAATTTGCTGGATGACGTCGGCAAAGTTTCCACAAGGGTTTCATGAGCCGTGTATTGTAGATTTCTTCTCGCACTTCGCATTATGCCTGGGTCAGTCGATAGGAATTACTTTCGATTTATCGCGCTTTACTCCACGCAAACGCAATTTATTACCACTGCCTGTTAGGAGAGTCATGTAATGTGATAATTGAAGGTCGTGAGTTAAAATACGAGGCCTGTTCAGAAAGTAAGCTCCGATTGATTGCCAAATTGAAACCACAGTGAACATCAGAAATGTTTTACTTGTAACAATTAGCTACACCTTTCAGCTACTTCTCTACGTAGTCGCCGTTCTGACTTAGACTTTTGTCATAGCTTTGTACCAACTTTTCAATAGCCTCATCATAGAAGGCAGCCGCCAGTGCTTTCCGCCAATTCTCCACGCTGGCCTGCACCTCGTTGTCTGTGTCAAATGTTGTCTTCAAAGACAGCGGTTCATGTGACCAGAGATGAAACTCAGGGGGAGACAATTGCGGACTGTATTGTGGGTAATCTCACATTTCCATTTGAAAACGATGCAGCAGCATCTTCATTGCCCCTGCAGAATGCGGCTGAGAATTGTCTTGAAGAAGAAACAGCACGACAGTTATGTAATGTTAGCTGCATAGCTTCAAGCGAAATTTCTCACCAGGCCCTCGTACTTGGCGGCAGACACTATTTTCTAGACATCTTTACGCACTCACTGCGAGCTCAGAAATGAGAAGAGCGACGTGATGCTAACTGGGGTTATACTAGAGACACTACCCAACACATCTCTGCAAAGCTTTATCGGATTTTCATAGTCGTTTCCATTTCGCGACCGATCGGAGCTTACTTTCTGAACGCCCCTCGTAAATCTGTGGTAATTGACTGCATCTGTTTTCAATCAAGTAGTTGAAATCTCAAGTCACTTTCTTAATTAATTTTATGTTCAACATTTGCATCTGTGTTCAATAGCTGAATATAACATCAATGTGCACCCCTTTTTGATTAAAAGGGATCAATTCTCAACAAATTAATGTCAACACTGCCACCGCAGTTCAATCAGGAGTCACAGGTCCTTATTACTTTCTTTGCATTATCCGACATTGTGGCAGTTTTGCACTCTCTGTTGATCTGTTAGTCAATTACCTGGGGTGAACATACACCAAAACCAGATAAGTGACGGGTGGGGTGTTACATCACAAGATTTATAATGGAGCACACAGCAAAAACATCAAAAACTGAGACGTGACACAATGTTATAATAAGCAATGGTACGGCTGGCCAAGGTAATTTAACAAGGAAACGGGGTTCAACTTTCTGTCGTATTAATACCGTACAATATAACCGTGAACTGAAACCACTGATGGCATTGTCGTACCGAAAAGGGAACATGCGATTATATGCAACTTGCCTGTCTGCTTAGTCATAAAAAGACAGTGTGAATTTGCTGAATATTTCCTATAATTAAATGTTTTCCTGAAGCATTTAAGTCTCTTCATTATCTACGATAATGATCGAAGCAGAAATAATGAATTAAGATTTGTGCTGTGGCCGGAACTCGAAGATCACCTATGGTACAGAACTCTCCCATTACGTCCAACGCTGGGGTGCTATTCCAATGTTGACATCCTGGCAGTAGTGACAATGTAAGGGAAAATAAACAGAAAGTATGAATTGAAGTTTTTGTTGGGGAGGGCACTCAAACTGAGTAGTTCGTGCAGCAATGTTAACCGTCGTGCTGTGTTGGTGTAGTGGTTAGCGTTTCTGACTAGCAGGCAAGAACACCCGTGTTCGATTCACGGCGACAGGACAAATTTTAATTCATTACTTCTGCTTCGATCATTATCGTACAGAATATTTAACTCCGTTCCGCTATACCAGCTGATGCTATTAAATGTCCCACTATTGTGTACATGTTGACCGATGGACTGAGTATTGCTGATGAATTTCACACTCTAGTGTGTTCTGAAAGTGAACGCCGTCTCTTTGCTTACAAGTCTGTCATCCCCGAGCTATGTGCTACCAAAACTGAAGTCTGCCACAAGTCAGAAACGCTGCTACTCGAATGAGTTCTTCCAGGAGAAAGCTACCACTAGACTGAATCTGACCCGAGCACAAATCTCTCGTGCTTGCTCTGCTCAGAGCCTCCTACGAAAAAGCTTTGCCAACCAAGAAGAACAAATTTCGCTTGGCGCTAGCCTAGACTGTAACTTAATATATTCTTAAATTTTCCCACTGTAGACGGCGTAAAAATCGTCCTTCAGTGCGCCATTCCGCCGCTCTCACCATCTGAGAATCAAGGAGAAGTGGGCCTACTACCAATTCGCAATCTCCTATCAAAACATTTTGGGAAACTGTCAGTGACCCCCATTTCTTCACTGTCTTTCTCAGAACATCCAAGTAGATTTACGACCGAGGTGAGAAAAAGTTTTCCCTCACTCCACCTGCTTTCTTAGAACTCGCAGGCCAACGCGCAATGCCATGTGCGGAAATCGCACTACCGAAAGGGACAGATTGTGAAACGTCCATTATGCGATAGGCGACTCACCACAGACTATCTGTTTAGTTTATTCGCCATGTGCACGTGCAGTTTTGCTCTTTCCACATTTGTGGTTAGATATCTGGCTGCGTCCACCAGCACGGTATCAGCAAGACAATATATTTCTAACGCACCTGGTAATACTAGATGTTCACACCTTAAATTTTCAAGCGAATATTCTACATGCACGCACCAATTAACACGTGACAAATGGAAAAGAGATCAGTAAAGATTGCTTGATGTACACTATCTCTGTTGTAGCCCTTGTCATTTGAATGAAAAATAATGAATTTAATCGGTGTCAGAGTGATTTTGATATCAGAAAAAAGGGAAAGTGTCAGTCTGTGAATGGCTTGACACTTTCGGGAGTGTTCGATGATATGATCAGAATAAATTTGTGACACTTGCAAAACGTGTTATTAAAGAAGTACCAAGCGAACCGCTAAAGGAAAAGAACAGTCTTTTGTTTAAAATTTGTTTTGTGACCACGCTGTTGTGTCCTTGAATAGGTGCCGCATTTGAATAGCTAACGTAACAGCGTGGAAAACAACCACCACCCTCTCTCGGGGAAGCAGCGTGAGAGATCATAGACGCAGTTTTTTCTGTAAGGTTGGTGACGCTGACTATGTTTAGACTTCCGTACTTCAATCAATAACAACGGAACCAAAATGGGTAGTGGAACGCCATCCTGGTGCATCTTGGGCAGTCTTGGTGGGACCGATGAACTCAGCAGTTTGGTCCCTCAGGAATTCACACACACACAGTCTTGGTGGAACAGCGTTGTGTGGTCTCAGGCTCTTGATAACTTGTTCAGGTAAAGAACTATCGTTCAAAAGAATAGCAGTTTTTCTGGATATACGGCTCGTTATGTCCTTATCGATTTTGCCGTACATAGTATCACTTAGCTGACTACGATTGATAGTGAGTAATATTGGTGCTTCTACTTATTCGACTGCTACACATCTGGTCTCCTTATTCAAGCCGCATGTGGGTAAGTGCTGCCACTATATACGTATTTCCAAGGATTTTATCAGTCGTTTGAAGACTGTTAAGCTGAGCAGCTCAAATTTACTAGTTAGCTTCGATGTAGTCTCAGTTTTTACCAAAGTGCCTTTGTTTGACACGCTACATCTTAGGGGTAACCTGTTCAGTGATGATTTGATGGCTTTGTTTGAACATACTCTCTCCTCAACTTATTTTTTATTTAATAACGAATTTTTTGAACAAACCGATGTTGTCGCCATGGGAGTCCCTTGTCACCTGTAGTAGCCAATCTTTTTCTAAAAGACTTACGAGCAGAAAGTCTGCCGCCTTAAAGCCTACGGTTTTCTGGCGTAAGTAGATGATACTTTCGTTGTATGGCGTCATGGCGGACAAGAACTGGAAAATTCCTTTGTCATCTAAACTCTTTACATGAGAACGTCAAGTTTACTATGGAGATGGAGAAATATGGGACTTGACCCTTTCTAGACTTGTTAGTACACCGTAAGAGTATGGGTCTTTGGGACTTTCGGTGTACGGAAACCCAAACCCACACATACAGATCTATATCTTCAGGCGTCCAGCTGCCATCACCCAGCACAAACCGCCGGTGTCCTTAGTATTTTAATCCATCGGGCGCATGCAATATCGGATGCATCAGTGCATCTGGAGAAGGTTTTTAAAGAGAATGGCTATACTTCGCGTCAAATACAGAAGGCCAATTCCAATTGTAATAACAAGAACTTCAACGCTCTGAGGAGACAGATGCCGACTTTAAATCAGCTGCGTTCCTCCCATATGCCAGGGTCTTCTAAAGGAGGCAGATTGCTTAGGAAGAATAAAATTAATGTCATCTTCTGTCCACGAGGAAAGACCACGACCTTAGTCGGATCTGTTAAAGATGGTCCAGGAATGCTGTGTAGTACACGAAAGACACACCCATCT
Source organism: Schistocerca nitens (assembly GCF_023898315.1). Lineage (NCBI taxonomy): Eukaryota > Metazoa > Arthropoda > Insecta > Orthoptera > Acrididae > Schistocerca > Schistocerca nitens. Next base: position 120,283,014 of record NC_064622.1, on the reverse strand, counting down.
GGGCAACCTTTAAAATCAGCAGTGGCAGAACATTGCATTTCCATGGGTCATTCAATGGAATACAATAAAACCCAATTTTTTGCACCAGTTTCCAGATTCTGGGACTCGGTAATTAATGAATCCGAGGAAATATGTCTTGCTGATAATTTAATGAATCGTGATAATGGATAAAAATTGGAATCCAATGATTAAAATTATGATGTCACAACGCAATCGACATGCTCAGTCGATACTCAGCGATTAGTTTGTTCTCACTTCATCACTGAGTGGCAGCATGCGTGGAATTCGTTATAAATACCATGACTGCATCATGTCTCTTGGCATTCTCGGGGGTTGGATCCCCTCGATTCCAAGTGAGGCGATTGCACTGCCTAGGTTACACTCGGGGTGGAATCAACGCTTTTGGAAGCGTCCCCTGGTCCTGCCGCTGCCACCGCCGCCGCCGCTGCCGAAGCCACAGCTACCACCCCGCCCCCCTTAGGATATTGGGCCACACCACTTGCCGTTGTCGCCCAGCCGCTGCCTGGAGGGATTCACCAGACAGTCTTCACCACCGGCCGGAGGGGCTGCCGCCCCGTCCTGGTCGAGTCGCCACTGCCCCACAATCTCGTTGAGGGCTCCCTCGTCGTCGTCGCCGCCGCCACCACTGCTGCCGCCATCGCCGTAGTCCTTCGCCGCTGCCAGTGTCCTCCCTGGCGCCGCCGTTTCTCGCCGCCGTCGCCGTCACCACCATCACCACCACCCCCATGTTCACCCCATACTTGCACACCATCACCATGTCTCACCCTACCACCTCCATCATTTTCACCTCCCCTCTGCTGCTCTAACCACCATCACATAGAACTCTTCCACAGACCGCATCCGCATCCTCCCTTCCCTCCCTGTCCTCCACACTCCTGCGCGGTTTGCGGCTGTCACTTCTCCTGAACCGGCCAGTGTGGCGGGCAGGTCTAAGCGCTTCAGTCTGGAACTGCACGACCGCTACGGTCCAAGCTTCGAATCCTGCCTCAGGCAAGGATGTGTGTGATGTCCTTAGGTTAGTTAGGTTAGCGTTGTTCTAAGTTCTGGTGGATTGATGACCTCAGCTGTTAAGTCACATTGTGCTCAGAGCCATTTGAACCATCTGAACTTCACCCAACTCTCTCTCACCCTTAGCTGTCACCCCATCGCCATCTTCAGATTCCCACCACTCACTGCACCACCTACGACAAGCTCGCTGCCGACACAGATTTTCGCCTGCCATACCACAGTTTCTGCCACACCCATGCCCCACCCCCTGTACAGCTTGCCCCTCAGGGAGGGCCCGCATCTCGTGGTCGTGCGGTAGCGTCCTCGCTTCCCACGCCCGGGTTCCCGGGTTCGATTCCCAGCGGGGTCAGGGATTTTCTCTGCCTCGTGATGGCTGGGTGTTGTGTGCTGTCCTTAGGTTAGTTAGGTTTAAGTAGTTCTAAGTTCTAGGGGACTGATGACCATAGATGTTAAGTCCCATAGTGCTCAGAGCCATTTGAACCATTCAGGGAGGACCTGCCACCCAACACCTCCCCCTCCAACGCATCCCCCAACCCCCATCCCACTCTGTCCCGTCCTAGAAACCTTCTAAAAGCCATAATATTGACCCTGTCCCCATCTTCTCCACAAAGAAAACCCCTGATACCCGCGATCCACCAACCCCAATGGATGTGACCCCAACCCCCACCCTTCAACATTTTCCACCCACAACTTCATCCTCTCCAATCCTGACCCTAAATTCCTCAATGCCCCCACTCACTCACTGGCAATCAGTAAATACTTCCCCAATGCCCCCATCCCCCTTCCCATTCCTAGAAAATACTTGCTCCTCGTTTAATCCCACAATGCCTGTTTCCACACCAATCTTCTCTCCAAAATCCCTCATATCCAATTTGGCCCATGAGCCACCCTTACCCACTACCAAACCCCTTCCTCTTCCTAACAGCCTCAACCTTCACAATGTCCACTGACTTTCATTGTTGTGATCAGAAAGCTTAGTCCCATAGTCATAGAGGCTGAGGTGTTGGTAGAACTAAATTCCGATGCCAACATTGAAATGCGATTGGCCTGTCACATCTATAATGAAGCTGTAATACCTGTAATGAACCCCATCCTACCTACTCCTCTCACCCCAGAGCTCACAGTCCATGTCCACCCTGTTGATGACCCCATCCACCCAATAAGTCGCTCTGCCCTCCTCCTACTGCACAGGACATCATCCACTTTGTCACCATTGTCCTCCGCAATAGCCACCTCTTCCAATGCCCCCACACCCTTTCCCAAATTGCTCTCACTGCCTGTTCCATCTTCCATCTCACCACCTATGCCACCTACTCCCACCTCCAGGCCCACTTCACCTCTCTCATTTAAATCTCCCCTACCATGGTGGGACATTACAGTATCCTTTTCCATAATATCTGCTCCTTGCCCACCCACAAACTCCTCTTCCTCCACATCCTCAATTGAAACTATGTGGATGCCTTCATCCTAAATGAAAGCTTCCTCCAACCCCGTATCTCCATCCCAACAGCCCCTTACACATTCCACCTCAGCGATAACCTGTCCCCTGACGTGTGGTGGGGATGCTATTGACCACATCAAGCACCTCCCTGATCAGCCCTAAATTCTCCTCAACAGTCCTGCCATGCATCTCACCCTCAGCTCCTTCTTCCCCACCCTTACTATGACATGTGCCACCATCTATCTCTGCCCTCATACCCCCATCCCCTTAATATTCACAGCTATGCTCCTACCAAACTCCAGCAGTGGCATCAGTTTATCGCCCCCTCCAGGGAGACCTGCTTCCCCTCCCCCAACACACCCAACCTGAATTTAACGCCACTCCTGATGTGATGCTAGCCTCTCCCAACCTCCTTGGGTGCATCACTGCAGAAATCCTTGACCTAATTGACAGAAACCATGCCCCATCTTGCTCACTATCTCTGATGGTCGCTATCCCTGATCCAATCATCACCCTGGCATTCCTCCTAAACTTGTCCATGATTACTCGTGCACCAACAGGGATGGCTACCCTGACTCCATACACACACTGGTCGAACGTCACGACCTTACCCTCCAATCTCCTGATGACGTCTCCCAAACTTTTATCCCCATTGTCGATGTGCAGGTCTCCCAAAGTGGCATCACACTCAATAAGGCCTGCACTTGGCAGCCAAACTTCCGACTGGGAGCTCCTGACCACTGATGCCATATGCTCATTTCCATTTCCATCTCCTGAACTGCTGCATTCCTCCACCAGACCTTGTCCAATGCCATGGCCACCCATCGTCCAACCAAAGCCGTCCATCCTCAATGCCCAGCCCTGCCCCCCACAGGACATCCTTCTCCTTCATTAATCCTGTCACCTCTACTGCTCCTTCCTCTGCACTCATGACTGGAACACACTCGCCCACCATCGGCAATTACAATGACACATCCGCAACATGCTTACTGTGAAGAAATGCCGTGCCTGGTGCAGACATGAACAGAACTCAGTGCCACACTACCAGTAAACTCTTCCAAGTATAGGTCTACTTTCTACCTTACTGGCAACCACCGTACCCTGCAGTACTGTCTTCTCCTTGATGACCATCCCTTTCCTCATAACTTCAGTAAGGCCAACCACTTTGCCTCCCACCTATCTGATGTCTTTTCCAATCCCATTTGATCATTCCCTCTTCCCCGATGTGATTGACCATACAGATACCTCTGCTCCTCCCCTTGCTCCTAGTTTCTAGTTTCCAGCACTTCAGCCACACACCACCATCTGAACTTAACACTGCAATCACTACAGAGGGCATCAGCCTCATACACTGCACTAAGTGCCACACTACCCCTGGCCACGACTGTATTACCTACTGCCATCTCAAACATTGCCATCCCTCCTTCCTTACAGTCCTTGCCGCCCTCTGCAACATAATCCTTGCCAGTGGCTTCTACCCTAACTTGTAAAAAACCTCCCATATCCTGACGTTCTATGAACCCAACAAACCTCCTTCTGATGCCTCTTCCCATTGCCCTATATGTATCACCTTGGTGCTCAGCAAGCTCTTGGAATCGTACCTTACATGGCGCATCCATCACCGCCTCCACTGACACCAACTCCTCCCCAATACCAAATGTGGCTTTTGACCTTCCTTATTTGCCGACGACCAACTCCTATGCGTCACTCATCTCCTCTCCAGACAGCTTAACTCCGATCACTCACCCATTTTTGTCTCCCTGGACCTCGAAAAGGCGTACAACTCCATATGACATCGTTGCCTCCTGTTTAAACTCCATACCTACGACCTTCCTGTCAACTATGTCCATGTGACTGCCTCCTTCCTATCCCACCACCCCTACTACGTTACCAGCCATAATGCCAATTCCTGCACCTTCTACCCATTTGCGGGTTTACCCCAGGGCTCTGTCCTCTCCCTTCTCCTCTACCTCCTGTGCATAGCTGATATGCCCCAAACCCCTCCAGTCCACCTCCTGCAGTATGCCTGTGACACTGCCTTCCGTGCCCTTACTCCTACCCTTCAACAGTGCCAATACCTTTTCCAGAATCGCCTTGACCTTTTCGCTGCATGGTGTAATCAGTGGCTCCTCAAAATCAATCCTTCCAAGACTAAGGCAATCATTGTAGGTCGTACCACACACTCCTTCCCACTCCTCGATTTTTCCCTTACTATCTGCACCCATCCTGTCCGCCTCTCCCCCACCCTCACCTAACTTGGACTCACCATTGAACATCACCTCACCTGCATCCCTCATCTCCGCTCTATCCAATCCAAAGCCCACAACTGCCTCCATCTGCTTAAACTCATCTGTACCCATACATGGGGTTGAACCCCTCTACGATCCTCCACACCTACAAATCCTTAATCTGTCCCACCTGGATATCTGCTCCCCCCAAATTCTATAAGTTCCTCCAGATCCTTGAGTGCCATGCACTCCACTTCGCCTTCCATATACGTCTCCCATAACCCACGTGAATCCTCTATGACCTGATTACTTTCCCTCATCTGCTCCTTTTCAAGAAAGATATCCGAGTCCTCAACACCTCATATTGACTTGATTCCCCCATCGCCTAGTTGCTCTTCACCTTTCCTACCCCCACTCACTGCCGCGCTCTCACCATTGTCCCCCAGCACCCTACCCGCCACCTCTGCACACTTCATCTCCTCGGCCACAGTGGCTTCCATCAACTCCCCCTCCCAGATGATGCCCCCTCTCCCTCCATTTATCCCTACTATCAACTCTGATCCTCAACTTCCCCTCCCTCCCTCTGTCCTTTTCCTGGGCTCCCTGTACCCGCCCCCTTGCATCCTGTTTCCTTTTTTCTGCCTACCTTCTCATTGACTCCTTTCTCTCCTCGAAATCCTTTTGCTTTCCCCTCCACTGCCTTCCCTGCTCCTTCTCGCATGCGCCCTGCCCCCCTTTTCTGTGTACTCTCCCTCCATCGACTCCCCTCTTTTCTTGCTTTTCCTCTCCTCCCCCTTTCCCCCCCCCCCCCCATCTGTCCGGGTCCTCCCCCCCCCCCATATCCCTTCGTACTCTATAGTGAAGTGTTTCCGTGAGTGTTCAGTTTTGTGCGTCCCCCTTTTTAAGTGCTGCAAACAGCCACCATACTGTCGCTAGTTGTGTTTCTAATTGTTGCGAACGGAAACCAGACTGTCACCGTGTTTTTTAATTGTATGTGTCTATTTACTATGTGTTTTAATCAGCATCACGGACCCTTGGTTTTTATACTTTCTATCCAACTTTTTCGTCATGTTTCAGTTTTTAACAGTCACCGTTTTATCCCCTGATTTTATTGTCATGACATCTCCTAATTCTTTATGTTTTTTAACTTTTCTGTACGTTTCAGAAGGGTGTATTATGCTGCTGCCAGCCTGGACCACCCTCTGGGGTAGGGGGTGGGGGTGGGGGGTGGAATAGAAATCCAATAAAGAAAAAAAAAACGGGTCTCTTCAGTACCTCGTCTACTCACCTTAGGATGGCGAGACGGCTCTCGTCTGAAATATCGCGGCAGAATGTTGATGCGATCCGGCTGCTAACCCGAAAATTACTAAAAGAACTTAAATTTGAACTATCGCTTAGCTAATGTTGGGGTATCGAACGAACTTGTTTGTTATCGCTAGTATTCTTATTTATATAAATTCTTTTTCCCATGGAGAACAGTATACCACCACTGATAAATTGCAAAATGTTTTAGACAAGATACGTAGCTCTATGGTGCGAAACCAAGCAATTGACCATAAATATTGAAAAGTGTGATGTCAACCACATGCATACTAAAAGGAATTCGTAGAATTCCTGTCGGTTCAACTAACTACGTAGGAATTACAAGTGCGAGTAACTTAAATTTGAACCATCGCATAGATAATCATTTGGGGAAGTCGAATCAAATATTGTGATTTATTGGCAGAACACTTACAAGATTCAACAGGCTTACTAATGAGACAGCCTACACTACTCGGGTCCGTCCTCTGCTGGAGTATTGCTGTGCGGTAGGGGATCTTATTACCAGATAGGATTGGCGGTGGATATCGAAAAAGTTCTAAGAAGGGCAACTCATTTTGAAACACCACGAATTAGGAGAGAGAGTTTCGGGAGTTGGCGTGGCGGTCATTAAAACAGAGGCATTTATTGTTGTGACGAGATCTTTTCACGAAATTTTCATTTCCAACGTTGTCCTCCGAATGCTAAAATATTTAGTTGGCACCAACCTACATAGGGAGAAATGATCATTCCAATAAAATAAGAGCAATCAGAGGTCGCACGGAAATATTTAAGTGTTCGTTCTTGCTGCGCTCTGATCGACAGTGGATCGGAAGGAAATAGAGTACCGCTAACTTAAGTGTGAATTTGTGACTAGTCATGAAGACGTAGTTGATCTGGAGGTTAGGACTGGTGGTTTTCTCACACTGTGAAGTTTTCCTCGTATTTCTTTTTGTTTCATAGACGCAGTATACAGAATTAAATAGAATTTCCTCCTCTCTGCTACTTGACTGTAATCTTAAACGATGTCATTAATTTTTCAAACACTTTCCGCTGAAATACATGCAGCAGACTCAATTTCCGATGCCACCAAGGCCAAGCGACAGGGAGATCTTCCCGAGTAAATAAATATTTCTCTGAAGATAAAGGAAGAGGTGACAGTTAGATCATCAGATAAAATTGTCACCTTCATTAACGTTTCACCGATGGGATCCAAAAAATTTTGTTAATATCAGTTTTACTTGATCCTGTTGAGTCAATAGTACCTCTTTCTTCCCCCCATTTACCGCCATACAGGCTACAGAATTTGTGGGCAATACATATTATACGTGAATATATATACAGAGTTCAAAAAGGATGTATGTTTACTCGATATATTTACTGCTATATAGAATTATAACAAAGAATTCTTAATTTTGATAGTAATTCTTGTTCCTGCACATCAGTTGGTTAAAAAAATAAAAATAAAAAAAAGAAGACAGACTTAATTACAGACCGTCCACTCGTATTACCCCGACGTCCAAAATAAATGATCGCTTCACAGTTGTTTGGTACTTATACAGTTGACACGACACAATCCGAAGATGAAATGATAATTAAATCAAGACTCTAAGCTATCGACAGGCGTTGATATACATCAACGGGGACAGTTGAAAGTGTGTCCCCCGACCGGGACTCGTATCCGGGATCTCCAGCTTACATGACAGACGCTCTATCCATCTGAGCCACCGAGGACACAGAAGATAGTGCGACTGCAGGGATTTGTCCCTTGCACGCTCCCCGTGAGACCCAATTTCCCAACTTAATGTCCACACACTACATTCGTAGTGCCCCTGCCCACTACACTCAGTACTCGCGCCAGACAATCTTACCGAGTCCCGCGGGCAATGCGTGCGCATCCGCACAGAAGAAGAAGGTCAATGACCGGTTAGCCTTAATTATATGAAGATATCTCCATTATGAAATCTGGTCTCGCGAGTGACGGTGGAGGGGGAAGCTATCGGTAGAAGTTGCTTGATAGTTGAGAAGCTAAATGAAAAATTACTAAAACGATTGGGCGATGAAAGAAGCTTGTAGAAAATCCTTACCAGAGAAAGGGACAAGTTAGTGACATACTTCGAGGACTGAAGGATCCAGGAGTATTTCACTAGGAGCACGAGGCAGCAGTAGAGAGAAAATTAGTCCCGGCAGTCAAAATGTAGAACATACCAACGGGTTATAAAAGGTCTTCGGTCTATCGGTGAAAACATTTGCTCATTATAGCATGAGCTGCAAGACAGTTCCAAGTAAGTCTAAAATCTCTTGACATAATGGGAAAATGAGATTATTTCTGTTTCTTTCATTACGAATATAGTTTAGCTTTCTATGTTCTGCAAGCTTTTCTTTTCTCTTTTACAAAGATATGCCCAACTCCTGTGCACATGTCGTGGATTTATACGCGAGCTCAGTACCCCGACGTGTCTTTCTTTCAGATAATACACACGCTAGAAGTACTAGATTTAGCGTGGATCAGAGTAGCTTAACTTGGCCAGAAAGCACTGAGCCGTGCCGTCAAGCACCGGATGCAGCATGAGGTAAGCCGGTAGAAGGGCGGAGCTGCGCGCAGCCATACTCTGCTCCTTTGTTGCGGACTGTCTGCCCTACATTTCTCGTGAGCTGAAACAACTGCAGTCCAGAGCAGAGCAGGAGTTCCACTGGATTCCGTGGGGCGTCTGTCTGCAGCCACCAGCCACAGATCTGCAGATCTGTAGACGACCTTATCAGAACAGTGCAGCGACAGCCGAGTTTCCTGTGTTGAAGGACTCATGCACAGCACTGCATTTCCGCGAGCGGGGCGACTGCAGAGCATTGGCTGCATATCTGGGAGACGTTAGCACGACTGCGGTGGTGATGTCTGCCGGAGCAGTAGGAAGCTGCTCAGTACCTGCGCCCCTGACAGTAATATTAACTTGCCCGTCTTGGCTTTGCACTGCAATGCAGATATTGCCGTACCGTGTTCAAAGAGTCATATGAGTTGTGCACTAATTAGGTTAACGACACTGTTATGACATAACTGATAATACTGGGATAAGTTAAAAATTTCAGAAAATACTGAACTATCTTATATTATCGTCATCCCAATTACAGATTAAGTATTACTGCCTGTTCCAGTCTTCATTTCAACTTTGTTCTTGGTCATCCGACTCAGTAAGATTGTTTCGGCAGAGCCAGTTTTAACAGGTGGCGTTGTTCCACTCGTAAAGTGTGTCGATGTCACTATTGTCCACAGAATCCAGTGTTTGATTACATACATTTTTCTTTACATAAATGTTTTATTATTGATGAAGTCTAAGGAGGATAGCACTGTGGGCTCCAACATAGATAACGATATTTCTCAAGATCACTGATATGGATTTCCATTGTCAGTTTACGTATTAGGGCGACTTATAACATAGCTCACCCATCACTCCCCTACCCCTGAGGAACCATCTGCAATTGATCATGGTCACACAGGGGAGCCCCAAACGCCTTACCTCCTCCCACCCCATCTCCTCACACCTGGACCAATCAGAACGAAGCACTCCCGCCCTAGCGTCATCCTTTATAACTGGGGCTCTTGACTGAGTGGGGATCACTCTGGAGGTGGACAGCATAGGGGGAGGACCGACTGTGTCTATTTGTTAATAAAAATTACATTAAGCCATGTCAGTAGATGTATGTTTGTTAATAATAACGCAATATTACATAAATAGAGGCACCAGCAGAGACCACACCCTGGCAGGTATATAACGCTTCGGAGACCATGCACTTGTAGGAGGAATATTGGACCTAGCAAACCGGCAATTTTTCCAGTTGCGTGAAGCGTTGCGAGCACGCATGTATTTGATGGATCTTAAAGAGTAATACATACTAAAAAGGGGCCAAGCTTCAAGATATACTTTTCATATTTAATTTAGTTCTTAGATCGCAGTGAAAGAAAGTATGCGAGTTACTAAGCGAATTTATTGCTCTTGAGCTTCCGAAATTAGTTCCTGACTGAACAAACGTGACGTATTTGTGGAAAAATTACAGGTAATTAGAACGCAGCATGTCATTCTCAATGGAGAGAAGTCTTCCGAAGTAAGAGTGATTTCAGGTGTGCCGCAGGGGAGTGTCGTAGGACCGTTGCTATTCACAATATACATAAATGACCTTGTGGATGACGTCGGAAGTTCACTGAGGCTTTTTGCGGATGATGCTGTGGTATATCGAGAGGTTGTAACAATGGAAAATTGTACTGAAATGCAGGAGGATCTGCAGCGAATTGACGCAAGAACAAGGGAATGGCAACTGAATCTCAATGTAGACAAGTGTAATGTGCTGCGAATACATAGAAAGAAAGGTCCCTTATCATTTAGCTACAGCAACTGGAAGCAGTTAATTCCATAAATTATCTGGGAGTACGCATTAGGATTGATTTAAAGTGGAATGATCACATAAAGTTGATCGTCGATAAGGCAGATGCCAGACTGAGATTCGTTGGAGGAATCCTAAGGAAATGTAATCCGAAAACAAAGGAAGTAGGTTTCAGTACGCTTGTTCGCCCACTGCTTGAATACTGCTCAGCAGTGTGGGATCCGTACCAGATAGGGTTGATAGAAGAGATAGAGAAGATCCAACGGAGAGCAGCGCGCTTCGTTACAGGATCATTTAGTAATCGCGAAAGCGTTACGGAGATGATACACTCCTGGAAATGGAAAAAAGAACACATTGACACCGGTGTGTCAGACCCACCATACTTGCTCCGGACACTGCGAGAGGGCTGTACAAGCAATGATCACACGCACGGCACAGCGGACACACCAGGAACCGCGGTGTTTGCCGTCGAATGGCGCTAGCTGCGCAGCATTTGTGCACCGCCGCCGTCAGTGTCAGCCAGTTTGCCGTGGCATACGGAGCTCCATCGCAGTCTTTAACACTGGTAGCATGCCGCGACAGCGTGGACGTGAACCGTATGTGCAGTTGACGGACTTTGAGCGAGGGCGTATAGTGGGCATGCGGGAGGCCGGGTGGACGTACCGCCGAATTGCTCAACACGTGGGGCGTGAGGTCTCCACAGTACATCGATGTTGTCGCCAGTGGTCGGCGGAAGATGCACGTGCCCGTCGACCTGGGACCGGACCGCAGCGACGCACGGATGCACGCCAAGACCGTAGGGTCCTACGCAGTGCCGTAGGGGACCGCACCGCCACTTCCCAGCAAATTAGGGACACTGTTGCTCCTGGGGTATCGGCGAGGACCATTCGCAACCGTCTCCATGAAGCTGGGCTACGGTCCCGCACACCGTTAGGCCGTCTTCCGCTCACGCCCCAACATCGTGCAGCCCGCCTCCAGTGGTGTCGCGACAGGCGTGAATGGAGGGACGAATGGAGACGTGTCGTCTTCAGCGATGTGAGTCGCTTCTGCCTTGGTGCCAATGATGGTCGTATGCGTGTTTGGCGCCGTGCAGGTGAGCGCTACAATCAGGACTGCATACGACCGAGGCACACAGGGCCAACACCCGGCATCATGGTGTGGGGAGCGATCTCCTACACTGGCCGTACACCACTGGTGATCGTCGAGGGGACACTGAATAGTGCACGGCACATCCAAACCGTCATCGAACCCATCGTTCTACCATTCCTAGACCGGCAAGGGAACTTGCTGTTCCAACAGGACAATGCACGTCCGCATGTATCCCGTGCCACCCAACGTGCTCTAGAAGGTGTAAGTCAGCTACCCTGGCCAGCAAGATCTCCGGATCTGTCCCCCATTGAGCATGTTTGGGACTGGATGAAGCGTCGTCTCACGCGGTCTGCACGTCCAGCACGAACGCTGGTCCAACTGAGGCGCCAGGCGGAAATGGCTTGGCAAGCCGTTCCACAGGACTACATCCAGCATCTCTACGATCGTCTCCATGGGAGAATAGCAGCCTGCATTGCTGCGAAAGGTGGATATACAGTGTACTAGTGCCGACATTGTGCATGCTCTGTTGCCTGTGTCTATGTGCTTGTGGTTCTGTCAGTGTGGTCATGTGATGTATCTGACTCCAAGAATGTGTCAATAAAGTTTCCCCTTCCTGGGACAATGAATTCACGGTGTTCTTATTTCAATTTCCAGGAGTGTAGATAAACTCCAGTGGAAGACTCTGCAAGAGAGACGCTCAGTAGCTTGGTACGGGCTTTTGTTGAAGTTTCGAGAACATACCTTCACCAAGGAGTCAAGTAGTATATTCCTCCCTCCTACGTATATCTCGCGAAGAGACCATGAGGTTAAAATCAGAGAGATTAGATCCCACACAGAGGCATACCGACAATCCTTCTTTCCACGAACAATACGAGACTGGCATAGAAGGGAGAACCGATAGAGGTACTCATTGTACCCTCCGCCAAACACCGTCAGGTGGCTTGCGGAGTATGGATGTAGATGTAGATAATTACGGAAACTATCCAGTACACGTAAAAAATTACGTCATTGATCATATTCACTCAGACATTAACGATAGTAGCTATTACGTTCACTGTATCTTTCGAAATAATTCAGGAAATGGACAAAGCAAGGCAGCATCTGTCAAGAGGCGGATTGCGAGACTTCCGTGCATTGTTGTTACATGAAGTAAGTCAACTTTTAAAGCGACTGGTGCCTCGCGCGTCAGTAACATCGCTGCCCGATCTCTACTCGGGCGCGGTCTTCGTAACACAGTTGCAGCCCGAGCTGTGTTCGGGCTTGGTCTCGAAAGTGTAGCCGACCGGGGTGGACGAACGATTCTAGGCGCTACAGTCGCAGGTTCGAATCCTGCCTCGGGCATGTATGTGTGTGATGCCCTTAGGTTAGTTATGTTTAAGTAGTTCTAAGTTCTATGGAACTGCTGACCTCAGAAGTTAAGTCCCATAGTGCTCAGAACCATTTGAACAATTTTTTTGCAAAGTGTAAATAGTCTCACTTTTTAACAGTTTTAAATATTTTCCATATTTTCCACAATTTTTGTTATTTTCCACAATTTCTCATTTTTTTTTTACATTTTATCTGTTTTATCGAATTATCGACAGCATATAGATGTCATGATGCTCTCATCCAATCATAATGCAGAAAGTGCCTGAATTAACTAATTTCATTGATTAGTAGAAACAGCTGTAGATATTAACGTAATTTTAAGGCACTACAGCATTGTGGTGTGAGGCTACACTGATGACATCACAGCATATTAAGCAAATCGTTGTAAGTATTAACATAAATTATGGTGTTGGGCACTATAACATTGCAGTATGTGGTTAAATTAATGACATCACAATAAGTTATGTAAAAGTGGCGGAAAAAATTATCAACTAATTGAGAGACTAAAAAATATTCAATCCAAAGCTAGACACTATTTCTAAATATTGTTCTTGACAGTTTATAGGTGTTTTGCAAACTGTTAGTGTATCTACACATTTTGGTTAATTGTATACATGTATCATCTTACCGAGGTTATCCAGATGGAAGCACGTAGCAGAAATACCACAGCTCGAGATAACTACTCTTGCAAAGTTATCCTTACAGTGCTGTTATGTATTAAAACAAATTCATTCCCATGTTTATATAAATAGAGGGGCACGGCAAATTGCAGTAAAAATTAACAAAATATATGCCACTAATGTTTGATGTCATAGGAAAATTCTGTAAGCATCACAGTCTTACTAATTTCCAATACCGTCAGCCGAACAAATTTATAAATACAGTATATGTAAGTATTAGCACACTGCTACAATACACATCTAGTTCACAACAAATTCCTCCTTCCATTTTCTGGATAACGCATATTGAGCGCATCATTTTACATGCCAGCATGGTATGGAATTCCTCCAGCTCGCACAACCGGTATTGAAGCTGTGGTTATGAACGAGAGAGCTCGACATTACTGCCCAACAGTACATCAGACCGTCTCCGCAGGAGTGGCAGAGAGATATGCGTTATTTAAGCAAAATGTACTTGTAATAATCTTCTACACGACTGATCTAGTGGATATCACAAAAGGCATTGCTATGAAAATCAGGTACCCAGGATGTGGCTATCTCACCACAGAAAACCAGTCATAATTCGAAGACGGCTACATATGGTGACTCTGCAAATAAACGTTGCCAAAAATTTTAAGGGCCTAGCACTCCCCTCCCTCACCGTTTCTCTCTGCACTAATGGCAAACAAGCTAACCCTCCTCCAACAACCATGCCATATTTAGTACTGAAGCCTATGTCTGCGTTGCATCTTTTTTGTTCTATTCAACATAGGGAGTGGATCATTATGAAACACAAGCAGTAACAGAGATCAGACAAAACTCCGAGGTGGAATGAAGATACATATCACGAAGTTAACTATTTTATTTTTAACAGAATGTGTGCCACTGCTAGAAGACCCGTTACAGATTCTGGCAGGAGGGCGGCCAGTTCTTCTGTGCCCATCATCACACTGGGAAGGTTAGTCTGGAGTTTCATTCAAACGTGAGCAGGAGTGGCGCAATGTAACGAAACTGTTGTTCTTCCGCGGGTTGCATACTGGGCGACATCAGCCAGTGCTGCAAGGCTGAATAAAAAGACATTTCACTCTCTCAACATGCATGTGCGACATCATTACAAGACTCGTAACTAGAAACAGGGTATGTGTGCAGGTCCCAGTCACCAACAATTGAGACTTAACATGATCATGGTGCAGCAAAAAGCCGGACGGAGTGGCCGAGCGGTTCTACGCGCTACAGTCTGGAACCGCGCGACCGCTACGGTCGCAGGTTTGAATCCTGCCTCGGGCATGGATGTGTGTGTTGTCCTTAGGTTAGTTAGGTTTAAGTAGTTCTAAGTTCTAGGGGACTGATGAGCTCAGAAGTTAAGTCCCTTAGTGCTCAGAGCCATTTTATCCATTTTTACAGCAAAAATAAACCATTTCAGCATACGAAATCATCGACTCTCAGAGATCACGACATCTCCTTCCCTTTATTATTTTAAGAAATACTGTAACCAGCCACTCCTTCGTATATTCATTGAAACTAGTACATGTTTTGGGCATTCACTCATCTTCATTTAGCGTCAAAACTTTTAAATCGTCAGTAAGTTTACCGTTAAAACAACAGCAGTAAATTGGATGCTGCAGATGTTTTCTACTGTCATAGTTTTTGTTCCAATTTTCACGTTTATAGATACAAAACAAACACCGTTCTAATTTTGTGCCACTTGTATGAACGCGAAAATCATAGTAACAAGAAGCAGAGTAGAAAGGCGGCTGCTGTATCTAATTCCCTGTTGGTGTTTTAACTGTGTACTCACCGAAGATTCAAATATTATTTATTATGCTAAATGAAGAGAGAGCTCGAAACGTGTTTCAGCTTAAAATAAAACACGTTAATAAATGAGTGGTTGCTGTATTGTTAAAATGGTATAATCCGCAGCCATTGAGCTCAATACCCAGCAGAATGGATAAATTGTTATTAACTTCCCTCACTATACCATAAAACGTGATTTTACTGAGCTGCAGACATCGTCTGTCAACAAACATTGTCTAAACACGAAACCATAATAATATTTACCCTACCATCAATGGAATCCAACTTGCGGGTAACACACGCACAGTGACGATTGTATAGCGATCAGTAGATAACAGTGGAATCCCAGGCATTACGTCTCGATTCCTGTAAATGCCTGGAGCGTACGCTGCTTTCTCCACTGCAAAGGCCCCCGTAGTACACAGGAATTAAGCTGTCACCACAATGGCGCTAATTGTAAATGAAACCCCTAGTCCAGAGGATGAACCGTAAGGTGTGGACATTGACTGACAGTAACAGTAGGGAAATATCCTATGCAAAATGAAAAATGGGGGGGGGGGGGGGGCGGAATCACTGACACGTGAGCCTGTATAGTTAACGGTCTCTTAAGATGGCTGACAATAGAGGTGCCAAGAGTTTATATAGAGACACTTGCGTGCTCTGTAAATACCGTACGAAGTCGATTTTTAAATGTTGTAAAATGATTCTTAATAAATGGCTCGTATATGTCGTTGTATATGAATGTGAGCGTCTAGATTCACCCATACACTATTTGCTTTAATTCCACAGAAGATGGTGGTTTAGACCCCACCTTACTCCACTTTAGTGTTCGCAAATGTGTAGGACAAACACTGGACTGTGTATTAGTTAGGCAACATGGTCAGAACACTACCAGTCACATGATCTTCTGGTCACACCTTCTAAATGTGATTGGATATGTAGACCCATTAAACTGTTCTCTGTGTGTGTGTGTGTGTGTGTGTGTGTGTGTGTGTGTGTGTGTGTGTGTGTGTGTGTGTGCGCGCGTTCGTGCGTGTGCGTGTGTGTGTGTGTGTGTGTGTGTGTGTGTGTGTGTGTGTGCTGTGATGTAAGGTCCCAGGGCCAGGGCTTGGTATGTTGTATAAAATGCATTTTAACCGTCAGCTGCTTACTGGTCCCATTAGTCATCTACCAGTTTCGGTTATTAATCATCATCCTGGATGAAGGGTACAACAGATTAGTTAAAAGCATCCAATACACCTTTGAAGCTGAACAACATTGAAATTATCTAGTGAAATTGTACGAACGTCTGTAATAATTTGTCTTAGCATGCTGACAGTCATATCCCATCTCAAATAGACAGACTTCTCAGGAAATACAAGACATTATGTTGGTCTAGCTCATGATGAGCAGCATGCACTCAAGATGCCAACACCCTCGGTCATGCCCTCTTAACTGCGAATTACACAATATTTCCTCTCTCTCTGTCTCTGTATGTGTGTGTGTGTGTGTGTGTGTGTGTGTGTGTGTGTGTGTGTGTTTGTGTGTGACCTGTTGTATGCGTATCCCAGTGCCATGATATCATCTGGGCTAGAGTGCAGAAATGATTCCAGCTGCAGTAGGTGGGGCATTTTGAAGAAACCCTGGCTGAGTTGGAACTCTTTCCCACAAATGTATGGTAAAAAAGTAGCAACTCACACCTGGTAATGAGAGCAATAAAAGTATATATACAGTTACATTTTTATATAATTATGGAATACCGAAAAATTTCGAAAATTCTGGAAAAACAGTAAAAATATCAAAAATGAGATACAATACATATATGATATTATCATATAGGAAATATGTATTTATGCTTAGAAAGTATCTGAAATTTTTTGTGGTATAAGCAAATTTTGAGTACTATCCTAGAAATCTACGAGGAAGTCAGAACTACTAAAATCACAGCACCATCTGCTCCAACAAATGGCTGCACTAAAGATCGAGAGAGCTTGCAGACCCACTGGAGAAAAAATAAATGTAGTTTGCCATCCATGCAGAGGTAGGTACGGAGAGATATGGCGTCATACATACACACTGGAATAAAAGAAGCATTATACAGATGGAGTATTCAGTGGAGAATTGTTATAACGACAAGATGTAAGAGAGGGAAAACACCACATACGCTTTAAAAGCGAAAAGAAGGTACACTTTATAGAGACATAGTAAGGAGACGAAATTGTCATACTCCACTAGTTCTGTCTGCGTGAGAATATGGCCACGTTTTCGTATTATTGTTTATTCTGAATGCTGCGACGTTCACTCCTAATGCAAGGGAATTGAAAGTTATATGTATCTGTATCTGTATTTATTATTTCACCATCATACAATGCTATTATTCAAAGAAGCATTTACACTCTTGTTGTAAAGTAGATCTGAATGGCGTTAAAAATGATTTTTCTGCAGTAGCGTGGACTTTGAATAACATCATGCATACCCAAGAAATCCAATTCACCATACCCCTGGCCGTTGGGCTACCTGTGTCACAGCACACGTAGGCTACACACACAAATAGTGTAATTACACTCTTGAAGGGTTCAAATGGCTCTGAGCCTTATGGGACTTAACATCTGAGGTCATCAGTCCCCTAGAACTTAGAACTACTTAAACCTAACTAACCTAAGGACATCACACACATCCATGCCCGAGGCAGGATTCGAACCTGCGACCGTAGCAGTCCCACGGTTCCGGGCTGCGCGCCTAGAACCGCGAGACCACCGCGGCCGGCCTCTTGAAGGGTACTGACTGAAAGTGCTGCCATCTCAAGTCAGTTGTGCTTCTCAGAGCTGGACCCACATCCCATTCGCTGGCCCTGGGGTATCCAGATCGCAGCACAAATGGGCACACACACACACACACACACACACACACAATAGTGTAATTGGATTGCATGTCAAATCTCATTTAGGAGATATAGCCAGAAAAATCACATGACATGGAAATTTTTACTGCTGATATGAAGAATCATTATTCCCATCATATTGCCAAAGTAAAACATTTTCCAGTGCTTGTACTACACGTTTTTGAATAATGAGGCGAAGTTATGTGGGATCTGAATCAGCGCCTTCTCGACAATTAATGCAATTTCGGTTGACTTACATGGATGTATATAAATTTCAGGTCATCAGGACCGATAACTGGTTATGAAGCTATGATCTGATGAAGCTATGACAGTCTGTTCTTCATAAGGAAATCAGTAGGGGGTACAATAACTTCCCAGAAGTTTATATCGCTAGTGTCGAGGATAAGGGAAAAATCTAGTTCAGGTAAATCTGAGAATGCAAAGAACAACTATACATGTCTTGAGGGCCTTACTGGGTTACTGGCACACGTAAAGAACATTTTATGTCTTCCTGATACGTAAAGGACGCAGATGTAGACCGTTAGCTACATCATTTCCGTATGTAGTCCTAAGGTCGTTCTGTAGTTTTCTCTACAGGAATGCAATACTAGCTGACATGTTGATGACGTGATCAGGTCCTTTTACTGTTGTGATACCTAAAATGATAATATAAAAGTGGCGTGTTTTAGCTGGGTGTGTATATGTTGTGAATTAGTTTTAATGGATTAGCCGGTAATGGCAGGGTGCAATACCATACCTCCCATACTCTACATAAAGAAGACAAAAGGACCTATAATGAGTTATACAACTATGCACTTTTTGTCAGCAGTTTCAGTTATTTAATGTGGAAATTTATTACAGATACAGTAATACTAACAACTGTACTGGTGGAGTTCAGTGTTACTCTATCAGGAGATTGAACTCACTATGTCAGCCATATTACTGCCTATAGAACCAAGTATGGGAACACTTTTTTGTTATACAGTCACGTCTATGAATGGCTGAAACACAGCCCACTCTGATGTGTTACGGTTCCACCACTCAGTTTCCACCACTCAGTGCAATGCCAATGCAATGCCATAAATCAATACCTGCGTTTACCCATAGAATCTGTTAATATTCACTACATGTCTAACAAGATTAGTATTTTCGTGGTGTGTTATGAAAGAAATACGGGATTTGTTCGCCAGTCTGAGATCCATACCAGGTTGGATTTATAGATGTGAGATTTAAGTATTGTGCAACCCATCTTAAATGGAGATTCACTAAAACAGTATCTAGCTGAACACTACGAGAAGATATCAAAACAAGTAAAGAATATGGGTATTTTACAAACGAATTGTCACTTTTACGGTCTAATAAGAGAACAGAAAAGAACTACTTTCTACAGCCTTAACCTCTCATCAGCATAAGACTCTGAATTTAACTCTGATATTAGCTGATTTGTGCTACATCATCAATGACAATGATGCACTGTCAGGGCTCTAACGATGTGTATGAGAACCTGGAGATAAGTATATTTCTGATAAAATCTTAACGTCCAACGCTTTATGACCGACGATTTTATAGTCTCGAACACATGTAGATGTAGAATGAGATTTTCACTCTGCAGCGGAGTGTGCGCTGATATGAAACTTCCTGGCAGATTAAAGTAGTGTGCCGGACCGAGACTCGAATTCGGGACCTTTGCCTTTCGCGGGTAAGTACTCTACCAACTGAGCTTCTTTCTTCATACACGTTCTTTCCTTAGTGCAGACTGTGACACGGACCATGCACTAGTAGCAACAACAGTGCGCTTCGTGACTAAAAAGTGTCACTCTGCCAGGATACCTTGCAATTCAAAAATCTATCTTTGTCACACAAGAAACACTGCTGCAGCAGAAGTATTTAGTGACGAGATAAGAAAAGAGGAAGATCCCTCGGACCCAGGCGCCCCTATTGATGCAGACTGGCAGAAGATACCCAGGACTGGTTCATCGAGAACGTAAATGTGCTGAAACCTCCCTTCGAGACTAAGCGTCAGACCACTGTCATCTGGTATAAAAACCCATGCAGTTCTACAGGCATGGAGCTAGGCAAAGCAAAGACAACTGTTCAACGCACTGTCCACATCTGCATCAATTCCTATTGGGAGCAACTTTGCTCTGGCATATAGCAGTGTTTCAATGCTGGCGACATTGGTGGTGTGTACTCGGGTATCAAACAGGCCATTGGACCCAGTCCAAAAAAGAGCGTACCACTCGAGGAACTAGATGGAAAAGTGATCGCAGATCGAAATCGTAAAATGCACCGTTGGGTAGAACATTACTCCAGCCTCTAATCACATCCCATCAACATTAGTACAAAAGCAATAGTTGTAATTCCTCAGATGACGCCTTACGATAAGTTTGTGGTCACTCCTACTAGGGAGGAGTCTCAAAGAGCCATTGCACAGCTTAAGTGTGGGAAGTGCCCTGGAAAAGACATCATCTCCACACAAATTGTCAAACTGAAGCCAGTTTGTCCGCTTCTTTTCAACCTCTTACTGAAATGTTGGGCTGAGGGTACTGTGCCTTAAGACATGCGCGATGCCAATATTGTTACTTTATACAAAGGTAAAGGTGATCGCTGCCATTGCAACAGTCACCGTGGAATCTCACTTCTGAGCTTACCTGCAAAAACATTTGCCCGTGTGGTGTTGGGCAGACTTGCCGAGCGCATATACCCTGAGGAATAATGTGCGTTTCGTCCCCAACGATCTACAGTTTATATGATCTTCACACTCCGGCAAATTCCAGAAAAGTGCCGCGAACAGAAAACCTCTGTTAATTGCTTTTATCGACCTAAACAAGGCTTTCGACACAGTCAGCACAGAAGGACTATATGCAGTACTTTTGAAGGTAGGGTGTCCTCCACAGCTCCTAAAGATGATCATGACTTTTCACTAAGATATAGAAGGTGCCGTGATCTTCGACGGAATCACATCTGACCCATTTGCTGCGAAAAAAGTGGTTCGTCAAGGCTGCGTATTGGCTCCCACTCTGTTCAATATTTTTTATCAGCACTCATCAAAATTGCTTTTGGTGAAACTAACCTGGTCATTCATCTGTATACCGGAGCTGATGGGCAGCTCTACAACATTTCTCTACTCAGATCCAAGCGCTCCCAGTAAATCTTGCTTGTAAATAGCCTTTTATTTACTGACGATGCTGCATTTGTAGCGCATACTCAAGACGTTTGTGGATAAATTCTCTACTAAATGCAAGCTATTCTTCATGTCTATAAACGTAAAGAAGACGGATGTTATGGCACAAGGAGAATCAGATCCGCCTGTCATTAAACTGGACGCCTCCTTGTTCAAGGTAGTCGATAAATTCTGCTATCTTGTTTCAATAATGACAGAAAATCTCTCCCCGGAAGACGAGATAAATGCACGAATAGGAAAGGCTGCCAGCACTTTCGGAAAGTTCCGCACACGAGCTTGAGACAACAAACATCATTTGGTCGAGAAAAATACTTGTGTATCAAGTGTGCTGAGTACTCTCCTGTATGGAGCTGAGGCTTGGACGTCGTATGCCAAATAGGAACCAAAGCTCAACGCCTTTCACCTGCTGTGGTTACGGAGATTCTTGGGAATATCATGAAAGGATCATGCGACAAATGATACGGTTCTGAAAACTGCAAAACAACAGAGTATGACTGCCAACCTCTAGCAACGTCGCCTGCGGTGATTAGGTCATGTGCATTGCATGGACCACTCACGTCTGCCCCAGCGCACATTACTCAGTGAAATAGCAGGAGCAAAGAGACCTCGTGGAAGCCCTTCATTACTCTTTAGGAATTGCGTCAAGCGTGATACGTTCGCATTTAGTATTGACAGTGACGAGTGGGAGTAACTGGCTGACGATTGCAGCAAATGGACGAAACTGACTGCAGATGGAGGCAAGATGCAGGACCAAGTATGACTTAACAACTTATCAGCAAAACGATCGCGCAGACATGAGCTTATTAGTAACCCTCCTGCCTCGCTTGTGGGCGCAAAGTCGGCTCTTGCATCGGACTTCAGAGCCACCAGCGAAAATGTCTCCAGGATGCCACTTGAATCTTCCGACAGGAAGCACAAGGCCATTATACAGGGTGTAAACGGTATAAGGCGCCAAAATTATACAGATGGCACATCTCGCAATGCTTGACAAAAAAGTCTAGTAACATGTTTGCGTATTTACTACGGTTCTTCCAGAAAAAAACAGGTGGTCTCAGTATAATGGTTTTTGAAAAGTAGATACTTGGCCGTGCACGTACGTAAGCAATCGGTTCCTGTTATTGCTCGCTGCGCGTATTGACATCGCGAGCGTAAATCGTAAACACATAGGCAACTGCGGTCTGAGTGGCTGCGTCATTGTAATACACCGAGCGACGACAGTAGGCGAGTAACCAGTGCAGATGTTATTGCAACTCTGTTAACTGTTAGGATGGGAAGGAGATTTACTATAGCTGAACTATGCGATATGCATTTAATTTATGGCGAGGCAAAAGGTGTTGCGAGGGCAGCTGTACGAATTTATCGAGAACGCTTCCCACAACTTCGACTTCCTGCAAGAAAGACACTTTCTGCTGTGCACCAAAGGTTTGTGTCATTGTAATTCTCTACTTTTATGCGATTGTTATGCATTTACATCTTAATAAAGTACAGTAGTTATCTGCACCTTTGTAAATTTTCGTCCGTATGCGAAACGTATCTTCTGTTCTGATACGCTTTCCGTTTTTGTTACATCATGACAGAATACAACCGACGAGTACGTATTTAATTTCCTTACATTGAGAGAAACTGGCTCTTTACTGCCCCGCGCAGAAGGCAGAGGCCCACAACGCGCCGATCGTACATTGGAAGCTGGTGAAAGAATTCTGGACCGCATCCAGGAGGATCCTTCTCGAGAGTTAAAAAATGGTTCAAATGGCTCTGAGCACTATGGGACTTAACATCTGAGGTCATCAGTCCCGTAGAACTTAGAACTACTTAAACCTACCTAACCTAAGGACATCACACACATCCATGCCCGTGGCAGGATTCGAATCTGCGACCGTAGCAGCAGCGCGGTTCCTAACTGAAACGCCTAGAACCGCTCGGCCACACCGGCCGGCCTTCTCGAGTACTAGAAGCATCGCCCGCCACGTGGGTATATCGCACACTGTAGTTCATCGAACTTTGCAAGAGGAGCGTCTGCGGCCTTACCATATTCAACGCGTACAGGCGTTGGAAGAACAAGATTTCTCTCCACGACGTGAATTCTCAGAGTGGTTTTTGTTACACAGTGAGCAGCATGATTTTGTCAACAAACCACTCATCACACATGAAGCGTGTTTCACTCGCGACGGAATAACTAATTTCCATAAAATGCACAAGTGGAGTGTACACAATCCTCGCCACGTAGTGGCAACACATTTTCAGCGACGATTTTCCGTAAATGTGTGGGCGGGTATGCTCGATAATTACATTATTGGGCCCTATGTTTTATCTGCACTTTTGACTGGTAACTATTACCGAACGTTTCTAGAGGAAACATTGTTACCAACATTGTTGGAAGACATTCCGTTAGGCATACGTTATAACATGTGGTTCCTCCACGACGGTGCTCCACCCCACATTGGTCACAGAGTACGCAGATTTTTGGATAATCGATTTCCAGGACGATGGATCGGGCATTCGGGTAGACGTCGATGGCCAGCACGCAGCCCTAATTTAAATCCACTGGATTTTTACTTTTGGGGCCATATGAAGGAACTTGTTTATGGACGAATTGACGCAGAAGATGTTAGATGCTTCCAATACCATAAAGGTCAATGTGCATGTGTGTGAACGAGTGCGACGAAACTGGGTTCGCCGTAATGAAGCATGTGTAGAAGCGAATGGTGGTCATTTCTAACATTAATTGTAGTATTGGTGTTAGAGGAAACGAAGTAATGGGTTTTCTTTTCGTTATTATGTTGTTGTACAGAAGGAAAATAATGTGAATTTAGTATTCGTTGTGGCATTGCCGTAAAAAGGTGAAACAGTTGATTGTTATTAATTCACAAATACCTACTTGGTGACTGACTGAATTTGTACTAATGGAAATACATTGTGTTTGATATTAGCTTGTCATTACTACTACGACCTTCGTTATCGACCTGTTGAGAAACAGACTGGTTGTATTCAATTCACGTAAAGCGAATTACACATTCTTGACAACCCAAAAACCATTTACATTCCTTTCTTCGGTACCACCTGATTATCACACCACGTCGTTGTACACGTCTAATGATTTCAATCCTCTGGTCGGCTCGTTGCTTTTCTCTGGCCGCCCCGTCATTGTAGGCAATAAGTTCGGTTGACTACGTTAACAGAAATGCGTGTACTATCTATCCTACGAACATTAGGTTTTAATAATACAAAAATAAAGTACATGATACACGAAAATGTCATTAGACTTTTTTGTGAAGCACACCGAGAAGTACCATCTGTATAATTTTGACGCCTTATACCGTTTACACCCTGTATATATTTATTACTTCATCTCATCGATACACAGTGACACATAAAACAGTCCTCATTTGCATGAACACACTACCCACAAATGGAACATATTACAGGATAAACTTATCACAAGGCGCAAATTATAAATCTTAAAATATACCCGTACTAAATACACTTCACTACAATTTCCCTTAAATTCAGGTACATTCATGGGTTCACTAGGCTTTGCTAAAGCAAATCTTAACCCGCTGCGTCCTGTTATGCACATGAACACATCAGAACATATTCACGTGAGCAACAAAACTGTTGAGTGACTCAACCCACAATTGTGGCTGCTGATGTGGCCCCGGTACGAAACACTTCATACAGACTTCCGATGCCGATGCTGCATACGACAGGAGAGCGACCACTTGCTCAGACCATTTTTTGTAACAAGGCGGTTGTTGGGAGGGTGGAAATAGAGATGGTTCTGTGTGAGGAGGCACTTTTCCAGTTCACTCCTAGCCAGTTTTCCTTAGAAGGGTTGTGGTGACTGAAGAAGGGATTCAGAATTAGTTATTCATTTTCATAAGTTTATAACCTCCCAACAGTAAGATATAATTATGTATAGCATTCACATTCAGCGTAACACAGTTAAAAATACCTCCCAACAGTAAAAAATAATTGTATCATAAACATTCAGCGTAACCTCCCAACAGTTTATTATTCCGTAACCACGCAATAATAACGTGTGACTTATCTCCCAATAAAATTGTGGCACACTTATAAACTTTCAATAATCGACTGTGAATTTAAACTGGTAAGTTTTGAATGTCAGCAGTTCTGCGTCATGGCCCTGGAAGATCATACTGAATAAATTGAAACTTCTTACCTCAATAAGGTATATCTGCTCCTATAAGAATTTTTTCTGGCACAGCCCAGTGCAATGCTGGCCGATAGATTTGTCATGTATAAAAAGAAACATCTGATTTTTCTTTACAATAATCGGGATGACCATGGATTGAAGAAATTAGTGAATTCTTTAAATTGAGATGAATGATTGCCAAAAGTTAATTTTTATAAAAAAGATTATTATTAAGAGATTTTTTTTTTAATTTTTACATGGGACTTGATATAATGATAGTACATACGTGCGAGGCTGCTTTTACCTTATACTACATCGCTCAACCACCGCCATCGCTCCCCACGACCGGCCCAGCCAACTCCATACACACGACTGCTAGCTACTACTTACTCCTACTGCCAAACAGTTCCTACTGCATACAACACTGCTCTCTGGTCTGAGATTCTCTTATAGCTTTCATATCGCAGGCAGTGCATGAGCAATCCATCGAAATTACATCTGCTCGAGTGCGCTAGCAATAAATTCCTTCGTCATGGACCTCTTACAAGTTACAATAAGTGTTTGCACTTGCTGTTGTCGTTTGTGATCGATGCCCGTCGAGGATTCGCGTGCGTTCTAAGCGGGCTTCAGCCCACTCTGGGTAGTTGATACTGCACTGTCCGTTCCTGGCCGTCTGCTGCTATGGCGGTTCGCCGCCCTCGGTGCCTTCAGCACCGGTCGTACTTCGATGTCGCGGCAGTGGGTGAAGGAGGCGAGGGTATTGCACTTAAACACATCGATTTGAGACGTGCCCTGTTACCTCTAGCCCACCACCATTCATCATTCGTTGAATTATGGCGACAGTTACCTTGTAGCCATGTGGTAGGACGACCTTGGCCTACCGTTCAGGGAGGTCCTGGTCAGTCAGCATAAGCACCATGAACGCTGCTACCCTGACTCAGGACACTTACCCCCGGATTCATCCATCTGCGACAACAGCAGCCTTAGGTGTTGAAATCTGTGACTGATGATTTTTGTGAAGTACACATCTCTCCCTGTTGGTAGCTGTCGTGTAGGGAACCTACAAGAGACTTGTACCCGATGCCACTTAACAAAAACCGAGGAATCAAGTGCGAAAATTATATCAGTCCGTCTGACCTACTGCTTTATGAGCTAAAACGCTGGGATATTTATGGGGTGAAGTAGCGACTAATGTGTACCCGAGGTCACTTGTCTTGACCACATAGATCTTGCTATTCCAAAGGTATCAATGGCTTTCACTCTGCCGTGCTTCGTTAGTGACTTTGTTATGGTATATGACTGGTTCGCAGAAGCTCTTCGCACGCACTGTTGTATTAGCAGTGGCGTCTCTTTCGTCTCGAACGAAGTTGGCGTGATATGATCTAGCTGCCCTGCGCCACTATATTTCTGCTGAGGTCCCCTGTCTGTCTCGCAGGGCTATTCCGATTATCACTCTGGGTACTACCTGATGTTTTCACTACCGAGGGATTTTTATTGTTGGATGCCTCTACGAACTCTGTGTTCTTATTTTTCGTTCTTCGATTGGTTCAAAATGGTTCAAATGGCTCTGAGCACTATGGGACTTAACTGCTGAGCTCATCAGTCCCCTAGAACTTAGAACTACTTAAACCTAAGGACATCACAAACATCCATTTCAGAGGCAGGATTCGAACCTGCGACCGTAGCGGTCGCGCGGTTCCAGACTGTAGCGCCTAGAACAGCTCGGCCACCCCGGCCGGCATTTCGGTAGTGTATCATAGTTTCTTAATAAGATAATAATACATTTCCTTAAATGCTCTCTCTTTTTCGTTGCCCTTTTGAATTTCAGACCGTGTGTAGTCCCGAGAAAATATCCGACAAATACACATTTGCGTGTGCTTTGAAATAAGGTTTCATGTCCTAATATTTAGTTTAACAGTCTAAATAAAATCTTCTATTGTCTCCAGGTCTGCGTAAGTATGGATTTTGCTCTTGTGGATTTCGAAGATACTGTTTGCTTCATTCGGTTGCTGCAAAATAATTTGAGATACCAATATCTTATAAGGATTTTGGGTCACCTCGTTCTCGGCAACTAAATTTAA
The DNA here is from genome assembly GCF_023898315.1 of Schistocerca nitens. Lineage (NCBI taxonomy): Eukaryota > Metazoa > Arthropoda > Insecta > Orthoptera > Acrididae > Schistocerca > Schistocerca nitens. The sequence goes on along the minus strand of NC_064622.1, from coordinate 120,255,455 downwards.
CATATCCTTAGAACATTATCACTGAAAACCCATTTTTTATGAACCCTTCAGGAACTTTGAACCAATTTCGTGACTAGAACAGTGCATAATCCGTCAGATTACAGTCCTGCAGTGTGTGAACCAAAATCTCAAGTTTCGGAAAATGTATCTCAAAATGTGAAGGCTCTCACTAATGACGGTAGTAAATATTCTGTAGCTAATTGAAGACAGAGATCGCTAAATTCATTGTTTGTACATTAGGCTCCAAATGTTATTCTGTTTTCGAGGAATTAACAGCTATCTCGTCCCGGTAAATGCCTCCAGCAGGGGTGTTTCAACTTATAAATGTAGTTATTAACAACGGAGTCTTAATTTCGAATGGGGACGGAGCTGAATGGAGAAGTGAAATGTGGCGTCTGAAGGGCGAAAATTACTTTTGTAATATTTCTGACTTCACACTCTTCCCATTTCTAAAACGTAACCTAAGGACATTTCTGTACGAAGCACCTACGGTTCTGTACCTGAGTGGCGGCGAAGAGGACGGGTGAGGTAAAATGTCCTTTTTTCAGCAGCCGGTGCGATAACAGTCGTTGCTCGCAGTGGAACGAGAACGTATACCGATAGCGCGGTACGATACCATACGCCGATAAGGGCATGTGGAAATTTCAGAGCGTCGGTGCGTGGCGGTCGGTGGGGGTGGGGAGGTTCCGGGAGGGAAGGCAGATAGCGAATTCAGAAACTAGGAGACCCCTTACGTTCCTAACCACAAAGCTTTGAGGCAACCATTCTGCCGCGGCACACTGGGCGTATTGAGTATTTTAATTTGGATACAATTTCACGATGTTCAAAAACTCCCGCCACAAAACTAAAAAAACTGAATTGAAATGTACAGTCCGAACTTAATTACAGACCACAAAGGATACATGTGACTGAAACGAACTTTAATCCTGGAAAAAATTCCATCACAATACACAAGAAATAAACTCTAGGGAATTAACGGCTTGCACTTTATTTAAGAAACTGAATGTTGCATTCGGAAGTAAATTGTCGATACGCCTTGTACGGAAAATCCATAACCTGTTTCCACTGCCAGAAGTTACTTGTGGAAATGAGCAGGGACGCTAAACGTGCCAAACAGCTGAGAAAAATTGCTGCTTTAGCTGCTGGTAAAAAAAAAAAAAAAAAAAAAAAAAGCGTTGCTCACCGATCAGTGGAGAGATATATGTTGGGCATTATCAGAAGGAATAGAAAGGTAAATGGGATAGAGGAACAACAGCAGATGAAGACTATTTAGTGACTCTAACGAATCTGAAAATAGACTGCTGAGCATATAGCGAGAGGAAAAGATTCGAGATCGACTAAGGATTTACTGTATTGGATTCACCGTGAAGAAAATGAGAACTAGAAACGACCTGATAGAAGATAGAATGACAATATAATGAGACAAACAGGACAAGCTTGGGCGCGGAAACCTGGACATCGTAGTGAATGAAGAAGTCTTGAGGACGCCTGTATGCAGCCCTGGATGATCATGGTTGATGATGATGGTGGTGGTGGTGGTGGTGGTGGTGGAGGTGGTGATGGTAGTGGTGGTGGTGGTTTAAAATTTCCATCATGAAATCCGAGACAGCCTGGGTATTCTAATAGGTAATCAACCTTCACGCGTTCTGTACGACGCTTCACAAGATATCAACAGTATCTAACGGAAAACTGCCATAAACGAGTTGCTGTCTACACAAATCCAAAGAATTTACTATTATTGACATACTACAATGATGAGCAAGACACGTATACTATGAAGTTTGTCGTTCTCCAAGAAGATTTATCTCCTTGTGTCTAATGTCACTGCATAAATATGCTATGTTAGGAGATTACACGGTGTTGGTCGTATACAATGGATGCACAAAAAACATGGAAACACGAAAAACACAATAAGTGACAGATTACAGTAGTCTCGGTTCAAATGGTTCAAATGGCTTTGAGCACTATGGGACTTAACATCTGTGGTCATCAGTCCCCTAGAACTTAGAACTACTTAAACCTAACTAACCTAAGGACATCACAAACATCCATGCCCGCGGCAGGATTCGAACCTGCGACCGTAGCAGTCGTGCGGTTCCGGACTGCGCGCCTAGAACCGCTAGACCACCGCGGCCGGCAGTAGTCTCGGCATAAATAGATAAATACAGGTACTCTATGGCTTTCAAGAGAATATTATTCCATGATTCCTGCAAAATAGTCATCTCAGGCAACAATGACGGAGGCGGGTAGCGACCACACACCCTTCTATACAAACTGTACCATAAATATTCGATAATACTGAGAGATGCTGACTGTAGTGGCCAGGGAAGACGCGACTATTCATCGTCGTGCTTGCAAAATCAGCTGTGTGATCAGGAGCTCTGTGGTATGGTACTCACTATTGGTAGACGAACACTGTACCACATGCGATGGACCTGATCAATCGAAATGGAGTCATAATCGTTGGCAGTAACGTGACCTTGCAGAATAACAATGGCGGCCACGGGATACCACGATATGTCTTCCCAAATCATCGACCTCTCGCTGTGTTTCCCTTTTGGAACGCAAACTCGACCAGAAATTGGAATGAGTGTGAAACAAGAATCACCCGACCAATTAACTATCTTCCATTGCTCCATAATCCAGATTTCATGGCTTCATCACCACATTTTCCAGTTGTGGACATTTTCATCACTGATGAGTGGTTTTGGGATTCCAGTTAGTCCTGCAATTCCTAGATTACGGAGTTCCATTTATGTTGTATTTGGTGCCGACGTAGTTCACGGGTGCGAAATTTAGTTCTGTAGCACCTTTTTCAGCTGTCGTCCCCTCATTTACCGTCAGAATCTTCGTCAATGACAGTCTGTCACGATCACTCGACACACACATTCTTCTACGGTGTGACTTGATGGATGATGTTTTCCCGCTTCCCCTGTATGGGGTATACATCTCTTGTACGGTGCCTCTTGAAACACCAAATGCTTCGGCTATCTCAGTTACGGAAGCAACCACCATACGAGCACTGAACTTCGACGTAATGAACAACTGCATAGAACACTGTTCTGGCCACGGTTGAAACTTGCAATATGTTGAGGTCAATGCATGTGTGCCATTCGTGGTCAAATGCGACAGTACAACCTGCACGCTTTGCCAGTATATTTACGTCTGACGGTGCATTTCCCGTGATGTTTCCATATTTTGATCCATCTCTTGTACTTATGCCATAGGGACTGTCAGTCTAGTGACCCCGAAAATAAAGGATTCAACTCTGAAAGCAGTCGACGTCGATTACGTTTAACATCTCTTGCACGCATGCCACCCCACCGCTAGTGAGGTATAGACGTTTCATTCTAGAGTACTTTTGCCTATAATAGGAAGCCATATGTGTACTTAATTTGTTCGAAGTTTCTACACACTCAACCAGCTGGTTTTTGTATTTAGACCAAAAAGCCTACTTATGAACTAAGTATTGTTTTAAAAATCTTACCTTACAATGAGTCTAAAACAAGGCGAAGAACTACCAGCATTTTTAATTTTGACAATGAATTAGGATTTTGTAAAGAAAAAGAGCTACAATTCACTTAGCAACAGTTTGACATACGCGTGTTGAGAATTGCTAGACGAGAGACACAAATGGTTCAGGAAACAAACTGGAATGGAAGGCGTAATTATCACCGACATGAAACTGAAATGAGGGTGCATATACCGAGAAGGTTCATTGCTAAGCACGTCGTGCCAAAAATTATTCGTTCACATGAGCCGTCACGCTAATACCATTGTGACACCGTCTGTAACATTGATAATGAACTCAACTGAGAGAGGAAGAGAGTTAGCAAATTTCTTCATAAGTGATACGTGTAGCTCAGCAAAGATAAGAACATGTAGAGGTATCAAATAATGGAAATGTAATTTGTTACGTTTCATCCGACGTTTCAAACAGATCGTTTTTCCAACAGATCGTTTTTTTCGTTAGGTGAGATTGACCTTTAACAGGCCAGTCAAAGTGTCGATAAGAGGCCCGAGTGCTCGTTAAATCAGGAGTGTCTGATGCAGCCCTATGACTGCTGTCATTTTGGAAGACAAGAGTATTCTCAAGATACTGACTTGAAGATTTAGAGGCAAAGACAACGCTTTGTCTCCGATAATCCTGATATAGGCGTGATCTTGTTTATTCACTGCAATTTCAATGACGAGGCCAAAGTGATGGTACGAAAATATGCCCCTAAAACATTACACAACGACCTGCAAGCCGGTCACTCGCTGTTCCTTAAGCGCTTCGTTGAGCCATCGGTGCACTCCACGAATTCCATCATTTTACAAGGTGAAAAATCACGAGGTGCCCAACTCCAACTATCCACTGCATGCTGTTGTCTTTGCCTTGACCGCTTGGAAACTGCTTGAGATGGGCTCTCAGTCACTGACAGTACAAATTCCTGTCGGATTTTAAACAGAGTGTCACTGACACTACGAAACACCCATCTCGTGTACCTATCAGTTTGGGTATCTTTATTACTACTGTTCTTAGTGGCCACGAATGGTACATCGTTCCTTGCAAACACGTAGATCGATCCGCGCTGTCAGACCATAGAAAAAAGACAACTCTATCACCATGAAAATGAGGATATCTGCAAGCAGTCAGTTTCCGAAATATTTGTGATTCTTCAGTTTCTCCCTGCGTATTTGTTGCTCGAACAGTCCACGGGTATACTGCCGGTTCACAGTGTCCAACGGGCACAATATTTCGGCGATCAGACATGTCGCCATCGTCAGGTGCGCTGACGGACAGTTCGTCAGAGCACCTGACGATGGCGACATGTCTGATCGCCGAAATATTGTGCCCGTTGGACACTATGAACCGGCAGTATACCCGTGGATTGCTCCTGCCGTGATTTCATACATCCGCCTGTCATATACACGCCACTTAAATGCCGTAACTTACACTAGCCGACCGAAAGTAGCTGGACACCCTAATGTAGTGCGGAATCAGCGTTAGATGATACGAGAGGCAGACGCAGTAGTATCAAAGGAATCGGCGGAAAAGCAATAACTGCAGACTGATTCGGTCAGAAGAGCTCAGCGACATCGAATGTGGACAAGTCACTGTATGTAACTTGAGTAACAAACCAGTCATGAACTTTGCAACCGATCTAAAACTGCCAAAGAAACAACCACAACTGAATCTAGAACAGGCAGAATTCGCGTACTGATGGACCGGAAGAGTTGAGAATTGTGGAATACGCTTCTGAAAAATCGCACTGAATCAGCGGAGGGAACCACTCTTGTTAAGTCCTACTAACAAGCCATCTAGCACAGTGACTGTGCGTAGGCAGTTAAAAAGGTACAACAGTGGAACAGCTCCGCGTAAACCGCAGTTACTATAGTCAGTGCCACGCGATCCTTGAGCTGGTGTAAAGAGAGACGCCATTGCACAATGCATCACAGAAGGCGCGTCATTTGAAGGGTTGACTCACGTTAAGCCGTGCGGCAATATTATCAACGATTTTTGGCTTGACAAATGCCTAGAGAGTGTTACTGGCAGTGTTCAGTGACAGCAGTGTATTTCGCTGACACTTTGCAGTCCCTTTATTGCGTTTAAGGAAATGCTAAATGCAGAAGGATATAACGATATTTTACAGAATTGCGTACAGCGTGCAGTTGAGGTACAGTTCGGAGACGGTGATAGTTTCAGCACGACAATGGGGCCAGTCATATAGCAACATCTGTGAGCCAATAGTCTGTGGATACTGGTTCGCCCAGAGTTCCAATGCGAGCAGAACTTGGTGTAACACCTTTGGGATGAGTTTGAAGGTCGAATTTGCTAGGGTCCAACACACTTATTTTCTCTGTTTTCGGCTATTTAGGTAGAACGGGCTGCCCTCCTTCACAGACATTCTGATAGCTCATCGAAAATGTCCCCAGCAGAGGTTAAGTTGTAAGGGCGAAAGGCGGTCACACTCCATACTGATATCCACTAATACATCAGTCAGAAAAAACATGATGCCCCACGAAGCAATCATCCGAATGGATCGAAAATCGATGGATGTGATGTACATGTATTGACACAAAAATGTTTACAATGTCACGACATGTGGATTGTTTATTCAAGAGCAAGAGCTACACGAACTGTGTACATCAGTACTGCGTTACTCCACATCTGGCCCTTACGCAAGCAGTTGCTCGGCTTGGCTTGATTGACAGAGTTGTTGGACGTCCTCCTGAGGAATATCGTGCCATATTCTGTCCAGTTACTAAGTTATATCATCAAAATCCCTGGTAGGAGGACAGTACCCATAATTCCTGAAACGTTCTCATTTGCGGAGACATCCCGCTTACTTGCTGACCAAGGTAAGATTGGCAAGCACGAAGGCAAGTTGTAGGACCACTCGTTATGGCCGGCCGGAGTGGCCGAGAGATTCTAGGCGCTACAGTCTGGAATCGCGCGACCGCTACGGTCGCAGGGTCGAATCCTGCCTTGGGCATGGATGTGTGTGATGTCCATAGGTTATTTAGGTTTAAGCAGTTCTAAGTTCTAGGGGACTGTTGACCTCAGAAGTTAAGTCCGATAGTGCTCAGAGCCATTTGAACCAATCGTTATGTGTGGGCAAGGACTACACTGTTGAAAAGTAAGCACAGGATGGCTTGCAATGATGGGTACCAAAACGGGGCCTGGAATATCATCGACGTACATCTGTGCTGTAACGGTGCCCAGGATGAAAATCAAAGGAGTTCTTTTATGAAAAAAGTGGCATCTCAGACTATCATTCCCTGTATGCAGGGCGACTTTCACGTTGGCATCCCACCACTACCTGTGGCGTCTCCAAACACGTCTTCGACGTGGAATCACATTCACTGCAGTGCAGTTGTCTTCAGTTATGAGCCTCACTTCCAAATGAGTCTTGATGACCAGCGAAAATGGAAATTTGGAAATTTGTGGTAAGGTCTTATGGGACAAAAAAGCTAAGGTCATCAGTCCCTAAGGTTACGCACTAATAACTTAAACTAACTCATGCGAAGGACAACACACACACCCATGATCGAGGGAGGACTCGAATCTCCGACGGTGGCAGCCGAGCGAACCGTGACAAGACGCCCTAGACCGCGCGGCTACCCCGTGCGGCGATGACCAGCGAAGACGTGTCAGGGGATGCCCCAGCCAACAGTAGGATACAAATCTGATTGTCGTTCTCCATACGGCCAGAAAACCGGGGGTGATTGTCTATGGTGTCACGTCGTTTAATAGCAGGACCCCTTTGATTCTCATCCGCGGCACCCTTACAGCGCATCGGAAGGTCAACAACGTTCTGTTGACCTTCATGGAAAGCCATCCTGGGCTTACATTTCAGCAAGATAATGCCCGCCCGAAGACGGCGGGCGTCTCTACCTCTTGTCTTCGTGCTTTCCCACGTTAACTTGGCCAGCAAGGGCGACGAATCTTTCTGCAGTGGAGAACGCTTGGAGCGTTATGGAGAGGGTCCTCTAAGGAGCTCGGGATTTTGACGATCCATCTCGTCAATTGGACAGAATTACGCACTTTATCCTTTAGGAGGACATCCAATAAGCTTTACACTGGTTCAAAGCCATCAGTGCGCTCTCTTAATGTTGTATCCACGGACGCAACCCACCAACGAACTCGCGCACGCGCGCCCTGACAGTGACATCGCTGGCCACAGTTCCTGTCGCGGCCGTCGGCGTCTCAAGGGGTTACCGCCGACGGAAGACGTCGCGCCATGGCTGAGCTCGGGTCCGCACCTACCTCTGCCTTTTGCATATAAGGAGCAGCGCTGGCCCCGAGACGGACAGTCTATTGTCGATTGTCTGTTGCTAGCCTTTCGTGGAGTTTATAGCGGAGCCATTGCAGTGTGATATTTGCTATTGTATTCGACTAGGCTCACAAGGGAACCTCCCCATCGCACCCCCCTCAGATTTAGTTATAAGTTGGCACAGTGGATAGGCCTTGAAAAACTGAACACAGATCGATCGAGAAAACAGGAAGAGGTTGTGTGGAACTATGAAAAAAATATGCAAAATATACAAACTGAAAAGTCCATGGGCAAGATAAGCAACATCAAGGAGAGGGTGAAATCAGGAACGCCTTGGTCCCGTGGTTAGTGTGAGCAGCTGCGGTACGAGAGGTCCTGGGTTTAAGTCTTCCCTCGAGTGAAAAGTGTACTTTTTTATTTTCGGAAAGTTATGATCTGTCCGTTCGTTCATTGACGTCTCTGTTCACTGTAATAAGTTTAGTGTCTGTGTTTTGCGATCGCACCGCAAAACCGTGCGATTAGTAGACGAAAGGACGTGCGTCTCCAATGGGAACCGAAAACATTTGATCGCAAGGTCATAGGTCAACCGATTCCTCCACAGGAAACCATGTCTGATGTATTCTGTACGACACTGGTGACGGCATGTGCGTCACGCGACAGGAATATATTGTCGATCCACCTAACTTGTGCACTTGGCGAATGGGTAAAAAGATTCTTCTACCTTGCCGATTTAGGTTTTGTTGTGGATGTGATAATCACTCCCAAAAAAGTGATGAAAACATAAGAGTTTGTGACATAAACCGCTACAAATGAATGCAACAGTTTCACAGTCGCACAGTTTTCCCTGTGCTCTGTCCAGACATGTTTTTAACGTTTTCAAATGTTTCCGTGTGTACACCGTCAAATGCTGCTTATATCCAAGCAAATCTGAACATGTCCTGGAATTTTGGAGAGCGAAGTTGTTTATGTGTGAGTGCCTGAACTTTGATAATTGTCTGAAACAAAAAATTAAACTTTTCACTCGAGGGAATACTTGAACCAAGTATGTCTTGTATCGCAGCTGCTCGCGCTAACCACCGGACCACGGCGTTCCTGAGTTCACCTTCTCCTTGATGTTGCTTATCTTACCCATGGACTACTCAGTTTGTATATTTTGCTTATTTTTTTCGTAGTTCCACACAACTTCTTCCTGTTTTCTCGATTGATCTGTGTTCAGTTTTTCAAGGTCTATCCACTGTGCCAACGTATAACTAAATCTGAGGGGGGTTGCGATGGGGAGGTTCCTTTGTCAGTACACGGATTACTCTTGGATATTACTTGGACTTGTATTGCTGGTGCACTATTCGTTAGAAATAAAGATAAGTTATCTCTTTAGTCTAGCTGGCGCAATTCTTGTCATTAATTATTTTTCGGCCAGCAGACATAGCTACGGCCTGCTCACTACCCACGCTTTATACAATTTGTGGTGGCTGCCCCAAAAGTACCTCCGAGGACCTTGGGTTTGGGAGCCGTCACAAAACTTAAGATGACGACTAAACTTTTGCCATGTGAGATTATATTCCAAGAGACAAGAAACGGCTGAGACGCCACCATAACAGAAAGTTGATAAATAACATTAGAGGAAGTGCCGCAGGAAAATACTGCATAACTGGTGGCCGTACAAGTTCATGTGGTGAGTGGAGAAGAGGAACGTAAGAGACTGCGATGCCCCGTAGCGGTATATTACAGTGGCACGTGGCTGTCAGGGCGGCAGCCGGTGGGAGGAGACGGACACATCCGGAGGCGCGTGTCCGCTAATGCGTGCGCCGAGTGATGGACGAGTGCGCGCGGCGCCGCGGTGACGCCGACAGACGAACCGCGCATGACGGATGCCTCCTAAATGAGCGCGCGCCGCTTCGACACACCACCTCATTTGCCGGAGATGGAACGGATTTGACGTCACCGCCGGCGCTGCTGATTTAGAAACAGACGCATGATCGAGTTAATTAAACGAAATGTACGCTCCGCGCGTACAGGTGCAGTTTGCTGACGCATAATGTTAAGGCGGTGCGCCCTCTCGCCATGTGACACCGTCACCAGGACGTGCGCGGAGAGACAACTGGTAGCAAACATGCGTTCTTTCGGTAAATGACGTGCTTTCGCTGAAGGTAGGCATTTTTTAAAATAAAAATTGAAATGGGCTTCAATGTGGTGCAAATAAGCGCGCACACTCTATGCTGGAGGTATACTGTTTCACTCTCGAAATTGCTTTATTTCTGTGATCGTAACCACAATCGAACAAAAAAAAAATAAATAAAAATACACACCACGAAGGATTTATCCGAATGGAACGGAAATGATTAGATGCGATGTACAAGTACTGACAAACAAATGATTACAACTTCAGAAAATCTGGATGATTTATTCAAGAGAAAGGTCTTCTCAATTGGAGCAAGTCAATAACGCGTTGGTCTACCTCTGGCTCTTATGCAGGCAGTTATTCGGCTTTACATTGATGAATAGAGTTCTTGGAAGTCGTCCTGACAGATATCGTGGGAAAGTCTGTGCAATTGTCGCCTCAGATCGTCAAAATCACGAGCTGATAGGAGAGCCGTGACCATGATGCTCCAGACGCTCTCAACTGTGGAGAGATCTGGAGAAAAGCTGGCCAAAGTAGGACTCAGGAATCACGAAGACACGCAGCAGAAACTCTCAGCCTCTGCAGGCGGGCTTTATCTACCGGAAGTGTAATCCGAGGATTGCTTGCAATGAAGGGCAACAAAACGCGGCATAGAATATCGTCGATGTACCGCTGTGCAGTAATAAAGCCAAGGATAACAAACAAAGGCGTGCTGGCATGAAAAAAAAAATAGCATCCCACGTCATCAGTCAAGGTTTTCGGGTTCTGTGGCAGATTACAATCAGGTTGGTATTCCACTGCTGTCCAGGGTGTCCCAGGCACATCTTTGGCTTGATATTTCATTCACTGGAAGAGAATTGTCTTCAGTCATGAGCCCCAGTTTACACTGAGCCCCAACGAGCAGCGAAGACATGCCTGGGAGGTCTCAAACAGCGGCGGAATACCAACTTGATTGTCCTCCGCAATACAGCCCGACGACCGACAGCAATCCTGGGCTTACATTTCAGCAAGACAATCCCCAACCACACACGGCGAGAGTCTCCATGGCTTCTCCTGTGGTTACCAAACTCTACCATGACCTGGACTCAATCAGTGCTGGGATTCTGAATAGGACGGATGTAAGTCTTTATTTTTATGCACTGCATTATATTGTTTATTTAAGCAATTTTAGTTGCCCTTGACTGAGCACTACACAGTAGCTCCATCCAGTGTGTTCACCTTGAGGTCTGGAGACTAACTTACCTAGTTCACAACATCACCACCACAGGGTGTAGAGGGCGCTGTTAGACCTCCACCTCCCCTGCCCCATCCCTCCGGTGATGTAGTCCAAGATGGCGGCCTGGGGAAGAATGGCGGGAAATTCGCTCAGTCTGTGTCTAGCTGCTGGACTGGGAGGACCTCACGACAGTAGGCTGATAAAGCGTGCATAAGGCATTGTTTAAACAATTTGTTTAAGATTTGTTTAAGAATACTTATATTAATTTCTGAAATCGCAATACACCTTGAAATTGACCCTCATGTTTAAGCTATTTAGACGATGTTAAACCATTGTGGTATTGTTTTTCATTCCAATAGCGAAAGGAGCCAAGTAGTTGGACTGTCACAGATCGCACTAAACATATCTGAAAAGATTAGTCGCTCTTGCACCCTGTGCCGTACCGATCCACACCAGCCATGAGCCACAGGCCACTGCCGCCCGCAGGACAGTCACGTTAGGCAAATCCCGTCATGCTGGACATACCCACAGCCTTCCTCCTCGTCCCTGCTGCACTTTTGTTCTTTGTGGCACGAGGATAACCCTTATCATCGAACATGAAGGCTTCACAAGTTATTAAATTTTGAGTTTAATCGATGTCTGGAATATTGTCACATACAACGGAGGGGTATCTGTTGAGAGGCCAGACAAACATGTGGTTCCTGAAGAGGGGCAGCAGCCTTTTCAGTAGTTGCAGGGGCAACAGTCTGGATGATTGACTGATCTGGCCTTGTAACATTAACCAAAACGGCCTTGCTGAGCTGGTACTGCGAACGGCTGAAAGCAAGGGGAAACTACAGCCGTAATTTTTCCCGAGGACATGCAGCTTTACTGTATGATTAAATGATGATGGCGTCCTCTTGGGTAAAATATTCCGGAGGTAAAATAGTCCCCCATTCGGATCTCCGGGTGGGGACTACTCAAGAGGACGTCGTTATCAGGAGAAAGAAAACTGGCATTCTACGGATCGGAGCGTGGAATTTCAGATCCCTTAATCGGGCAGGTAGGTTAGAAAATTTAAAAAGGGAAATGGATAGGTTAAAGTTAGATATAGTGGGAATTAGTGAAGTTCGGTGGCAGCAGGAACAAGACTTTTGGTCAGGTGATTACAGAGTTATAAATACAAAATCAAATAGGGGTAATGCAGGAGTAGGTTTAATAATGAATAAAAAAAAATAGGAGTGCGGGTTAGCTACTACAAACAGCATAGTGAACGCATTATTGTGGCCAAGATAGACACAAAACCCATGCCTACTACAGTAGTACAAGTTTACATGCCAACTAGCTCTGCAGATGATGAAGAAATTGATGAAATGTATGACGAGATAAAAGAAATTATTCAGGTAGTGAAGGGAGACGAAAATTTAATAGTCATGGGTGACTGGAATTCGTCAGTAGGAAAAGGGAGAGAAGGAAACATAGTAGGGGAATATGAATTGAGGGGAAGAAATGAAAGAGGAAGCCGCCTTGTAGAATTTTGCACAGAGCATAACTTAATCATAGCTAACACTTGGATCAAGAATCATAAAAGAAGGTTGTATACCTGGAAGAATCCTGGAGATACTAATAGATATCAGATAGATTATATATTGGTAAGACAGAGTTTTAGGAACCAGGTTTTAAATTGTAAGACATTTCCAGGGGCAGATGTGGATTCTGACCACAATCAATTGGTTATGACCTGCAGATTGGCACTGAAGAATCTGCAAAAAGGTGGGAATTTAAGGACATGGGACCCGGATAAACTGAAAGAACCAGAGGTTGTAGAGAGTTTCAGGGAGAGCATAGGGGGACAATTGACAGGAATGGGGGAAAGAAATACAGTAGAAGAAGAATGGGTAACTCTGAGGGATGAAGTAGTGAAGGCAGCAGAGGATCAAGTAGGTAAAAACACGAGGCCTAATACAAATCCTTGGGTAACAGAAGAAATATTGAATTTGATTGATGAAAGGAGAAAATATAAAAATGCAGTAAATGAAGCAGGCAAAAGGGAATACAAACGTCTCAAAAATGAGATCGACAGAAAGTGCAAAATGGCTAAGCAGGGATGGCTAGAGGACGAATGTAAGGATGTAGAGCCGTGTCCCACTAGGGGTAAGATAGATACTGCCTACAGGAAAATTAAAGAGACCTTTGGAGAGAAGAAAACCACTTGTATGAATATCAAGAGCTCAGATGGCAACCCAGTTCTAAGCAAAGAAGGGAAGGCAGAAAGGTGGAAGGAGTATATAGAGGGTTTATACAAGGGCGATGTACTTGAGGACAATATTATGGAAATGGAAGAGGATGTAGATGAAGATGAAATGGGAGATACGATACTGCGTGTAGAGTTTGACAGAGCACTGAAAGACCTGAGTCGAAACAAGGCCCCGGGAGTAGACAACATTCCATTAGAACTACTGATGGCCTTGGGAGAGCCAGTCATGACAAAACTCTACCATCTGGTGAGCAAGATGTATGAGACAGGCGAAATACCCACAGACTTCAAGAAGAATATAATAATTCCAATACCAAAGAAAGCAGGTGTTGACAGATGTGAAAATTACCGAACTATCACTTTAATAAGTCACAGCTGCATAATACTAACGCGATTTCTTTACAGACGAATGGAAAAACTGGTAGAAGCGGACCTCGGGGAAGATCAGATTGGATTCCGTAGAAATGTTGGAACACGTGAGGCAATACTAACCTTACGACTTATCTTAGAAGAAAGATTAAGAAAAGGCAAACCTACGTTTCTAGCATTTGTAGACTTAGAGAAAGCTTTTGACAACGTTAACTGGAATACTCTCTTTCAAATTCTGAAGGTGGCAGGGGTAAAATACAGGGAGCGAAAGGCTATTTACAATTTGTACAGAAACCAGATGGCAGTTATAAGAGTCGAGGGGCATGAAAGGGAAGCAGTGGCTGGGAAAGGAGTGAGACAGGGTTGTAGCCTCTCCCCGATGTTATTCAATCTGTATATTGAGCAAGCAGTAAAGGAAACAAAAGAAAAATTCGGAGTAGGTATTAAAATTCATGGAGAAGAAGTAAAAACTTTGAGGTTCGCCGATGACATTGTAATTCTGTCAGAGACAGCAAAGGACTTGGAAGAGCAGTTGAACGGAATGGACAGTGTCTTGAAAAGAGGATGTAAGATGAACATCAACAAAAGCAAAACGAGGATAATGGAATGTAGTCAAATTAAATTGGGTGATGCTGAGGGGATTAGATTAGGAAATGAGACACTTAAAGTAGTAAAGGAGTTTTGCTATTTAGGGAGCAAAATAACTGATGATGGTCGAAGTAGAGAGGATATAAAATGTAGACTGGCAATGGCAAGGAAATCGTTTCTGAAGAAGAGAAATTTGTTAAAATCGAGTATAGATTTAAGTGTCATGAAGTCATTTCTGAAAGTATTTGTATGGAGTGTAGCCATGTCTGGAAGTGAAACATGGACGATAACCAGTTTGGACAAGAAGAGAATAGAAGCTTTCGAAATGTGGTGCTACAGAAGAATGCTGAAGATAAGGTGGGTAGATCACGTAACTAATGAGGAGGTATTGAATAGGATTGGAGAGAAGAGAAGTTTGTGGCACAACTTGACTAGAAGAAGGGATCGGTTGGTAGGACATGTTTTGAGGCATCAAGGGATCACAAATTTAGCATTGGAGGGCAGCGCGGAGGGTAAAAATCGTAGAGGGAGACCAAGAGATGAATACACTAAGCAGATTCAGAAGGATGTAGGTTGCAGTAGGTACTGGGAGATGAAGAAGCTTGCACAGGATAGAGTAGCATGGAGAGCTGCATCAAACCAGTCTCAGGACTGAAGACCACAACAACAACAACAAGTTGATCTGTAGGTTTTGATGAGCTAAGCCAAGAGACTGTAGAATTTGGTATTTGCCATAAATTTTAGCTTGATATGAAACCTGTTCCAAAGGAAAATCTGTCTTAACAGATGGGCGGATAGACAGATGGAAAATAAATGACCAAATAAATTTCATGATGATATATTAACAAATTAACAGCGTTCGAATATTTTCTTTACATGTTGCGTTAGAACCTCCTTCTTTTCAAATATAAAGATTCTAGGTGAACGGAAAATACCCTATAGATTTTGATGAGTGAGTTTGCATCAGAATATGTTAGATGAATTACTGTATCTTTTGACTCAAGTGGCTTAGAAGGATAAAATTTTTACCCAGCTGTGAGGCTGTAGAGGACGACTTAGACCTTACACTGAAGTCACAAAGGTCGTGTGATAGCGATTTGCTCTTATACAGGTGGTAGTGTTGCATACACGAGGATAGTGCAGTGACAGGGCTGCCATTTGTACCCAGGTGATACATGTGGAAAGGTTTTCGCTGTGGTTACTGCCACACAATGGGAAATGACAGACTTTGAAGGTGGAATGATAGTTGGAAATAGATGCATGGGACATTCCATTTCGGAAAGCGTTAGAGAATTCAGTAGTCTGACATCCACAGTATCAAGAGGGTGCCGAGAACTCAAAAATTTCCTCAGTACCTCTCACCATGGACAACACAGTGGCTGACGGCAGTCACTTAACGACCGAGAGCAGCGGCGTTTGCTTAGAGTTGTCAGTGGTGGCAGACTAGCAACACTGTGTGAAATAACTGCAGCTATCAATGTGGGATGTAGGACGAACGTATTCTTCAGCACAGTGCGACGAAATTTGGCGTTAATGGGCTACAGCACCAGAGGACCAACATGAGTGCCTATTCTAGCTAACAATCTGATATCCCCTGGAACGCCTTTCCTGGGCTCGTTACCATATCGTTTTGACCCCATATGGCTGGAAAACAATGTACTAGTCAGGTGAGTCACGATTTCAGTTGGTAAGAACTGATGGTAGGGTTCGAGTGTGGTGCAGACCCTAAGAAGCCATGGACCCAAATTGCCCATAAGCAACTGTGCAAGCTCTTGACGGCTGAATAACCGTGTCAGTCTGAGTCCTCTGGGCAAACTGCACCTATTATTCACTGGAAATGTCTATATTTGGCTACTTGGAGACCATTTGCTAATATTCATTGACTATTGTTTCCTAAAAACGATGGAATTTTTATGGATGATAGTAGTAAAGCAAACTATGTTCTAGTCCATTTGTTAGTGTGGGTTGCCTGCATCAGGGGCAGATATGCACTCAGGGACCAACCTATTGTTCTCCTTTCATTGACAGGTACTTAACTTATTGTTCTGCTGAAAGGATCCTTCCTGCGAATCAAAAGAAGGATCATTTTAGCAGAACAATAGGTTAAGTACCTGTCAATGAAAGGAGAACAATAGGTTGGTCCCTGAGTGCATACCGGCCCCTGATGTAGGCAACCCGCACTGTCAAAATGGACCAGAACATAATTTGCTTTACTACTGATGACAAGGCGCAATGTTACCAAGCCACAATTCTTCACAATTAGTCTGAAGAACTTTCTGGACAAGAGGTCATTTCGTGCACCAACTATGGATTCGCAGTTATGGACGACTATAGAGTCAGCATGGCTCAGCGTTTCAGCAATGGACTTCCACGACTTGTTGAGACTATGCCACATCGAGTTGCTGCACTACACCTGGCAAAAGAGAGTCCGACACATTGTTGGAAGGCTTCCCACGACTTTTGTCACCTCATAGTAGCATTTGAAATAAGGTTTAACTTGGTATCTTCCACTATTCCTGAGAAAAATGATTTTTAACAGTCGAACAGACAGACGGATTACAAAGTAATCTTGTAAGTGTCCCGTTTTTAACGACTGAGCTGCGGAATGATGAACTAATCCATGCTAGAACCGAGCAGCACTGAGTGAAAGACTGAAGATGAATATTATAGTGGATATTTCTGCTGTCAACAGCAGGCACCGTGACAGAATGGAACAAGTTTGTTTCCAACAAGACACACAGCGCAAAGCATTGTCATTGTGGGTAGTTTCAGTGGAATACCGTAGCAAAGATAAAAGGTGCAGTTAGTCTGCTGCCCACCCCCAAGAGCGCCTTAGGAATTAACAACGAATAAACTCCAAAATTTTGTCGGTAGTATATATATAACTTCCACTTAGATACACATTCTGTTGGGAAAATCCCCTTGCATTCGTCGGGATTGCCGATGGATCGGGTGGATACTCTGAAACGACAAGACCTGTTTCTGCGAGACTTCTGTTACAAACTACATACATAAATAAATCATACTGTGGAAGACATCGGATAATTTTCACCACATTTTGTGCATTTGTGAGATATACAGGGTGTTACAAAAAGGTACGGAAAACTTTCAGGAAACATTCCTCACACACAAATAAAGAAAAGATGTTATGTGGACATGTGTCCGGAAACGCTTAATTTCCATGTTAGAGCTCATTTTAGTTTCGTTAGTATGTACTGTACTTCCTCGATACACCACCAGTTGGCCCAATTGAAGGAAGGTAATGTTGACTTCGGTGCTTGTGTTGACATGCGACTCATTGCTCTACAGTACTAGCATCAAGCACATCAGTACGTAGCATCAACTTGTTAGTGTTCATCACTAACGTGGTGTTGCAGTCAGTGCAATGTTTACAAATGCGGAGTTGGCAGATGCCCTTTTGATTTATGGATTAGCACGGGACAATAGCCGTGGCGCAGTACGTTTGTATCGAGACAGATTTCCAGAACGAACTTGTCCCGACAGGAAGACGTTCGAAGCAATTGATCGGCGTCTTAGGGAGCACGGAATATTCCAGCCTATGACTCGCGGCTGGGGAAGACCTAGAATGACGAAGACACCTGCAATAGACGAGGCAATTCTTCGTGCAGTTGACGATAACCCTAATTTCAGCGTCAGAGAAGTTGCTGCTGTACAAGGTAACGTTGACCACGTCACTGTATGGAAAGTCCTACGGGAGAACCAGTTGTTTCCGTACCATGTACAGCGTGTGCAGTCAGTATCAGCAACTGATTGGCCTCCACGGGTACCCTTCTGCGAATGGTTCATCCAACAATATGTCAATCCTCATTTCAGTGCAAATGTTCTCTTTACGGATGAGGCTTTATTCCAAAGTGATCAAATCGTAAATTTTCACAATCAACATATGTGGGCTGACAAGAAATCGCACGCAATTGTGCAATCACGTCATCAACACATATTTTCTGTGAACTTTTGGGCAGGCATTGTTGGTGATGTCCTGATTGGGCCCCATGATCTTCCACCTACGCTCAATGGAACACGTTATCATGATTTCATACGAGATACTCTACCTGTGCTGCTAGAACATGTGTCTTTACAAGTACGACACAACATGTGGTTCATGCACGATGGAGCTCCTGCACATTTCAGTCGAAGTGTTCGTACACTTCTCAACAACAGATTCGGTGACCGATGGATTGGTAGGGGCGGACCAATTCCATGGCCTCCACGCTCTCCTGACCTCAACCCTCTCGACTTTCATTTATGGGGGCATTTGAAAGCTCTTGTCTACGCAACCCCGGTACCAAATGTACAGACTCTTCCTGCTCGTATTGTGGACGGCTGTGATACAATACGCCATTCTCCAGGGCTGCATCAGCGCATCAGGGATTCCATGCGACGGAGGGTGGATGCATGTATCCTCGCTAACAGAGGACATTTTGAACATTTCCTGTAACAAAGTGTTTGAAGTCACGCTGGTACGTTCTGTTGCTGTGTGTTTCCATTCCATGATTAATGTTATTTGAAGAGAAGTAATAAAATGAGCTCTAATATGGAAAGTAAGCGTTTCCGGACACATGTCCACATAACATATTTCTCTTTCTTTGTGTGTGAGGAATGTTTCCTGAAAGTTTGACCGTACCTTTCTGTAACACCCTGTATAAGGAAAAAAAAGGCAGTGCACTTCTAAAATACCCTAGGACTAGGATTTTGGTAGGTAGGCATACGAATGTTAATAAGAATAATACGGAAGTAGGCATACAGAAAAGTAAATTATATTACAGTGGTAGGAATATACTCAGACCACTGCTAACAGTGAGAGCCGTAACGGAAAGACGGTGATGAGTAAAAATAATCGACAGCGAACTATATAACTATATTAATGAAAAATACGTTTAGTCTACCTATAAATGACCGGTGTCCTTAACAGTGGTCTGTTACTTCCAAACACTACTTAATATTGCCCACTTTATTGTTGATTCATAACTGTTACGGCATAAAGCCAAGCGCCGACGCGCCAGCTTGGAACGAGAGAGCATAGGGGGCTGTGAAGAAGACGTCAGCCAATTGCAATCTGATCGACCCCTCTCAGGACGGCAACGCGACAACAGCGACCTCTATGCAAAGAGCGCATAAGTGCTGCGCCAGACTGGCCGCGATCCAGTGCTGCGAGAAGCTTCAAGACCAGCAACCTGAATAGAAGCGTCAAAGCTCATTACTTTGCTCGTACATTCTATGTAGCTCAAACTTGGAATTGTTATACTGAAGAGATTTATTATTTTGTCTGTCGCCCTTTTGCTTGTGACGCATTAACTATTGTTATCATTTGCTTTTGAAATACAATTCGTTAATAAGATTTGTTTGAGTGATGTCTAGCGGTCCCGGAAAGCATGTTTCCCAGACACATCATATTCGACGACTAGGCAGAATTCAACACGAAGAACTATAAATGAATTCCTGTTTGTGGAGGGAATACGTAATGTCCACTTATATTCAAATTTACCGTTAAATGAGTATTAAAACGAAATTGTTAATTTTTACTGAATAAATTTAAACTTTAAAAGTATTATAAGTGATCACATATGGTCATGAATTCAGCTTCTGGTAGACTTGATGGGAATTTGAATTATGTTTTGTGAACGATAATACACAGGTGTGAAAGACTGAAGAAAGAAAGTCACTCTCGCATTAAGTGTCAGTGCCAAGTAACATGGCTTGATAAAACTTCCATGCTACACATAAAGATACAAAGAACAGCTTCACTAAAGTAAACTAGATAACTGACAAGAATACGCAATGAGACGAAGAGAAACGACACTCTTGTTTTAAAAAAAACTATAATGACATTACGGTCACCGTAATGCATGGCGGTCCCCACGACATAAAAAAAGGGCGAGACATGCTTAACGATAGGGTGTATTATCATCATGGACGGTAATTCACACTGTGTAACGTGCTAACAGGCTGTCGTCAAGACTGGTAAGCGCTTGGAAACTGCTGGATGGTCGTTGGTGCTTGTGGATGTATGGTAATACGTCTCCGCAAGACATACCACACGTGACAGGTGGGATTCAATTTAGGTGCATGTGCAGACCAGTCTATTCGCGGAACATCCTCTCGTTGGAAGGGCTCCTCCATCCGCGCTGTTCCAAGCTGTCACGCTTTGTGATCCGTAAAAATGAAGGGAGGGCTGACTAAACCCCTGAAAAGACTCACATGGGTAGGGGGTACAGAGATAGAACAAAGTTGACCGGTGAATGACGCATGTTCAAAGATTTGAAGATGTGTGTGCACAAGCAACATCTTGCCTCCACACACCATAAATCGTGGACCACCAAAACAATCATGATCTGAAGTGTTCCTGAATGCACTACAAATCCCTTATATCACAGTAGGTGGGAACACGAAATGCTCCTAGGAACATTGTCGAACATGGTCGTTTCCGTAGTCCAGGCGTCATGGCGTGAGCAGACGTAGTGCTGCATCGACTAGCTTAGAACATGGAACACTCGCCGATAAACGATATCAGACTGTACCCCCCCTGTGTGTCTGTTTTGAGGTTTCTTCGCCGCTGATGCATTGTTACATACGACAGTCTACTGCTGCATCCAACAGTGCAGCTCTTGAAATGAGAGAATATTCAGCTAATGAACTGGCCTGCCACTTCCGCCTGACTTAAATTCCATGGAGCGCGTGTGGGATGTGTTGGGGATGCGTATTGCAGCAAGTCCACATCACCCAACGACCACCTATCAGTTATCAGCCGCGCTGGTACAGGAATGGAATGCCCAACCACAAGAATTTCTCACAAACCTGAAAAGCATGCACTGGTACCCATGGTGATGGCACACCCCATTCTGTAATCGATCATTATAAACCACGGTTCCTTCAGTGTAATTATTGTCTTTGAATAAAGGTGTCATTTCTGTTCGTCTCATTGCTTATTTCTTCCAGATACCTTCTGTGCTATACACGTACTGTTGCAGTTCTTTCTATGTATGATCCATGCGGAAATTACTTCTGTCATCAAGTTTTGCACGCCATTGCTGTTTCTATGTGTATTATACCTAATGCCCTGTTCTTTGGTGATACACAAAGTAATGAATATGCCAAACAAACTACTGCCGGTGTCACGTTTGCTTTTATGTAAGGTTACCCTTATGCCTGTGAAGACAGCGGAGTAGCAGCTCGATGATTGGTACCGCCTCAGAGTTTGAAAAGTCAAAATAACGCTGTCCTCAGAACATCTCTCTCCACACTGAAGTCACACCATACCCAGCACGGACTGTAGTCTGAAAGGTGCTGTTCACTCGGCGTTTTCATTTCTTCTCGTTATGCTAATGATCTTTGCCATACTTTAGCCGAAGCTATTACAAACAGTTTCGATTAATAGATAAAAGCACTGTAGCAATATCTCTGCTTGGTGACTGATCCAAATTTACGTCTTTGGCAGGTCAGTTTGCTTTTGAAACACCCCAGTTTAATTCCTTTATTGGATTTTGTGTAATTTACTGAAGCCGCCAAACTGTTAATTATTATGATTATATGACCGTGTGCTGCTATGACCCTGCTATGCCACTGTGGAAAAATCTATGATAAGATCCTGGAGAAGAGAATAAGAAGCAGTATTGAAAGTAGACTGCAAGAGGAGCAGTATGGTTTCAGACCGGGAAGATCAACAACGGACCTCATATTTGCGGTAAGGCAACTGCAGGAAAGGCACTATGAGTACGGGAAGGACTTAATCATGGCCTTTTTAGATATTGAGAAGGCGTATGACAGTATCTGTAGGGACAAGCTCTGGGATGTGCTGAACGCAAAAGGGATAGATGAAGAGATAACACGAAAAGTCAGAAAAATGTATGAGGGAAGTGAGAGTTGTGTGAAAGTGGGGAGGGAACGTACTGCATGGTTCAAGCTGGAAAATGGGCTGCGACAGGGACGTGCATTTTCGCCTTTATTGTTTATTATTGTTATGGATGAAATCCTACAGCAAGTATCAGATGCAATTGGAGATCATAAAATGAAAGCAGTGCTTTTTGCCGATGACCTGATGTTATGGGGAAATTGCGAGAAGGAGGTGCAAGAGCAGTTAGATGTATGGGAGGCAACGGCAGCACAATATGGAATGCATTTCTCTGCAAAGAAAAGTGAAATAATTGTCACAACAAGGAAGAAGAATAGGCCAAATGTGGATATAACTTGTGGAGGGGAAAAACTACAAGTGGTAGAGAACTTCAAGTACCTGGGAAGCATGATTGAAAGTAAGGGGGGAAACGCAATGGAAATAAATGAAAGGTGCAGAAAAGCAGGGCAGTTCTACAAATGCATTAGGGGGCTTATTTGGAGCAAGGAGGTGCCACAGAAAGCCAAGGGAATTATATACCGAACCTACTTTGTCCCTATATTGACATACGGAAGTGAGACATAGGTAATGCACAAAAGCGACAAAAGTAGAATACAGGCTAGTGAAATGAAGTTCCAGAGGAGCAGGTTGAGTGTAACAAGACGAGACAGATTGCGAAATGTGTATGTGAGGGAAAGACTAAAGGAGGAACCAGTACAGGACAGGATAGAAAAATCAAGACTGCAGTGGTATGGACACATGAAGAGAATGGATGAGGGAAGAATTCCAAAGAGGATGTTTGATCTGCACCTGGAGGGGAAGAGGCCCAGAGGAAGACCAAGAGATAGATGGGTGAAGGGAGTGAAGGAATGTGTGACGAGAAGAGGAGAGAACTGGACGAAGGTGGAAGAGGGGGAATGGTGGAAAGACAGAACACGATGGAGAGGCTTGTGTTCCCGACAGACCCAGCCAGTGGCTGGAAACTGTCCAAGATGATGGATGGATATGACCGTGTGCTTAATGGAAGAAAGGCTATCGGTTTTTCTGCTGGTTTCGGGGGTATTTCAACCGATTGCGGCTGTTCTGAGATTGAATAATGGAAATGATAGAAAGTTTGTCTATTATTAAGGACCACAAAGGTTGCGATGTACAAACTAATATATATATTTCCTACTACACACAAATGCTGAGGCAGTTGCTACCTTCGCCTTACACGTCTAATTACAGTTATATCTTTTATTGGTTGCTGATTTCCAGTACTTAGTCACACGCAATGCTCATGGTTAACATTCACAACAATCCTCACTGCAATCCATGGTTGTTGCTGGCCGACGCGGTTGACGCGAAACACGTAATTCGGCACTTGTCACTTTCTGTTTCATATCACTCGCGAACCGGTATTAGTGAGGGTCAACCCCACGACGATCAGGGGGACGCGCTCACTCGTCATACTCCGGTGAATTTTACCGTTTACAACTCACTCGACCATCATTCTTGCCCGTCTCTCCCGCACTACTGCTCACTCGTCACTCTCCAGTACTACCCTGCACTCAGCACTAGTCTCACTGCCTACTGCAGCGCTCGACAATCGACTCCTGTCTACTATCGACCTGGGCGTCGGATAATAGCATCTATGTTCATGGGATCACTGATCCCTTACACTTTCGACCAATGAGAGTCGTTCACGGGTTGGAGTCAAGATTCATTTTACTGACGTTTGAAGGTTTCTTTGATGTTCACCAGTGTTTGCTATTTAAAATTGGGTTGTTTTGAAAATCAGCCTATGCAAACACAATTAGTTTATTTTCATGTTTACCCAGACATGTTTCGATACCTATGTGTCATTTTCTGTGGATGAAATTTTATTTCTGTAAAGTACTTCATAAAATTTATAATAATTTAATTGGTGCCGGCCCAAGAATTATAATATTTGCAAATTGCTTTGATTTTTTTAAAATGCTCACCTTAAAATTACGTCGCTAATGAACTGCAGGATGGGAAACATACTGAAGAAACCAGGGCTACAAATGTCATTCTACATAAATAACATGGTACAGAAAAATCTAAGCACTAAGAACACCTCAGCAGACAGATTCTCCAAATCTCGAATACATCAGTCAACCTGCAGTTCATGATAGCCAGTCTACATATGCCAAACATGCAGAAATTTCAAAAAGAGGTACTCTCAACACGTCAGACCCTAAAAAGTGATAGTATACACTCCATCTTTGTAGATCACCTAACACAAGAAAATCAGCGCTCAAATTAAATGGAGACTGATCTTAAGTTCCACAGAGAAAGCAACAGTCTCTATCAAAACTCACAACAGAGGAGAACTACAGCATATAAAAAGCCATAATATAAGGAAAGAGGGTTCTGAATGAAAATACAACACTGTGTAACACAACACTGGAACACTCAGTGAACTACACAAAGGCACCTCCCCAAATAAAGCATAACACTCAAACAGCCTGAAAAAAACCTTCTGTTTTCTCGGTTCACTCCCGGCCCCTCTTTCCAGCTCCCTTTCTCTCTTTCTCTCCCTCTCTCTCTCCTCTCTCTCTCTCTGTCTCTTATTCCACACACACACACACACACACACACACATACACACACGCGCACGCGCGCACGCACACGCACACACATACGCACACATATTACATACATTCAGCCCTCTCCCAGCAGTCAGACCACACCATTTCTGACGAAACATTGAAATTAGCACCACAACAAACACAAGACCAACGATGAACAAGTGAGCAGAGGCAATAACGTAACATCTCTCACTGAGAATGGAGTTAGAAGTTTCTGCTCAGATCACGTTTCACCACATTTTTTGTAACTGCATGGGAAGTGAACTAGTGAACGAAAATAGTGTGATAAACTGTGTTGAGACAGTGCACTGAACAGCTGCTGGTCGAGACACCAACCAGACACGTAATAGGATGAAAAATTTAAGTACTGAAACGAACACATAACGTCTACCCACGAAACAGTTCTTGATAAATACGCATTAATTTTCTTCATGGCTAGTTTGCAGATGACATGCTCTCAAAACACGATGAAAAAGAGCACAAAAACTCGTTTATAATAATGCTGTTCATTTAGCGGTGTAATTTTAAGGTGAGCGTCTAAACAAAACACAATTAATTGCACTTATTGAAATTCTTAGGCCTATAACAGTTAAATTATTACAAATTTCATATTGTACTTTATAGAAATAAAATTTGACTCACAGAATAAGACACATAGGTGTCGAAATATAATTGGGTAAATACGAAAATAAACTAATTGTGTTTGCATAAAGCTGATTTTCAAAACAACGCAATAGGAGTCCATAAGTTTTTGCTAGGCTGAAAGAGGATCCTCCTTTCCATTCCACTCTAGTTAATGTTCTAGTCCGGTTCACATTCGAACTATTTGGTGGAGCTGGGTGTGGAGAGAAGACTGGTTCTGTCTGATGATGGTCCATGCTACTGTGCGAGAAAATTTCAGTCCATTGGCTGTGGTGATGCTTAGTTGTTGTGGCAATGTTAGATTACCATGGCAAGATCGTAATCGGTCCACTCGTATGAATTGGGTTTCATCCTTATATGTTGTAAAATAGAAGTTCATAGTTTGTGAACAGTTTATTGAATGAAAACTGATTACAGCGTTCTATATTATTTTCTCGCTTCGGCGTACTGTAAGATAATGCCTTCTCCTGAATTATAAAATAGTTTTTAATTATTCAGGAGCCAAGAGATGAGAAAAGCATGTTTCTTTTGCTTGCCTTAAATCTAAATCTTGTTGTTGTTGGCTTGTGTATCCCTGCAGCGCTGTAGATTTGTGTTCTTGTATTCAGTGACAGTGTAATTCCTTATCAGCTACTTTAGAAATTCTCTCCGAAATATATCACATCACTTTTCCTATTAAGTCTCTAGAGCGTGCCAACTTGCGTGGATACCCATCGATTTACGATGTAGAATCACACATGATTCACTGGAAGACAGCCTTCGATCTCGTAAGATACAGATAATAAGCGACATTTGTCTGCATTCTGTCGAAGCTTCATATGCTCTCAAAGGTAGTTCGACGTGTGCTGTTTTGCTGATCGCTCCTTTTCAAGCACTATGCAACGTAATCACTTTCACTATTACGATTTTACATAGGACTGAGAGTCGAGAATTAGATACTCACTATGATGATTTAATTAATTTTTGCTTATCAAATCGATTATTACAAATGCAGGACACATTCTCGTTGCACCAGCTGGACGCTATAAACAGAAAGCTAGATGTTCATTTTAGTTCATTTTCTTGGTGAATCAGTGCACACTGTGCAATATACGAGTATTATATAGGTTTTTTTATATCACACAAACACCTTTCAAGCTATTCCTTTTTTCTTCATTTTGCTCATAACTCTTGGTTTTCAGTAAGTTCGTATGTACATAAGACATAAACCTCCTCAAGTTTGTCTTGTCAAGTAAACACAACCGTGCAGCTAGGTACTTAGCTCCGCAACCTAAGATGATGGCTCTGCCTGCTGAGTGTGTGGAAACTCATTGAATGCAAACGCCTATAAAACCGGAATAACTCAACCTGAAATTCACGCAGCGCGTAGGAATGTCACCCCGGTTTCACATGATTGAAATGACGACTGTATGCGGACACAATTTTTGTTTATAAGCGTTAACAAAGTCGTCATATTATATTTGTACCTTTCTAATGAACAAATTGAACACATACATTGCGCTGGTCGGTTTTTTTGTCATTTTTCATTGGAGCTAAAAATTACATTCCTTCTGTAGAAAATTCAGTGTCGTGTTTTCGTCTGACTCTTTTTTTCCTATTAAGTTTTATCAGTGTTATTATCTATCAGCGCACCACAAAAGGAAATTACGAATGCAACGATAGACGTGTGATGTGTTTCTTCCTGCGTAGCACAACGTGTCTCGCCAACGGACGCTTTTCATGGGACTAACATTCAGTGCAATATCGTAACCGATATTCGGCAGCCACATCCTGGATGTGTTGCTGTTAAACACAGCTCCGTAATGAAATATTTGTCCTCAATATTTGAATGTAATTCGAGTGGAAGCCTAATCCCACATTTCTATTTAATCAGCGGACGCAGTTATATCGGCAGCGGTACATGTTTGTTCCGTGCGGCTGATCGATGTCACGTATCGACTTCGGACGGTCCGGTTTCATAAACTGGCCTAAAAAGTTAGTTTTTTACTTACAAGCCCTGTAAGTGATAGAATTTCATGCTGATTCTTTCTTCTTTCCATATTTTTTAGCCTTCGTTTTTAATTTTACATGAAGTTTTCAGATGTCTGATATCTTTTTACGTAAATCTTTACACAAGATGCTTTGGAATGAATATAAGGGTTTTGAGGACCTGTAGCATTTATTACATTGAACTTACGATTATAAATAATACATCAAATGAAAGAGCAACTCAAACGGTTTCACTTGTATACCTGTGCCCAAAGGGAAGAGTATGGAACGACCGTGAGTAAATCAAAGGGAGAGGAGGAGACCACTATTTAATGTCCCGTCGACAACGAGGTCATTAGAGACGGAGCGCAAGCTCGGATTAGGAAAGTATGGGGAAGGAAATCGGCCGTGCCGTTTCCGGCACGTGCCTGAAGCGATTTAGGGAATCACAGAAAGCCTAAAGCAAGGTGGCCGGGCGCGGGTTTGAACCGTCGTCTTCCCGAATACGAGTCCATTGTGCTGCCTCTGCGAGAGTGACTAAAGAAGTGTTGAACAAGTGAGAGTCTTTCATTTGTAGGTTCGCAAAGCAAGCCGTGAATTAGCAGTTCCAGTGACGTCTATGTGGAGATTCTTAAGGAGACGCTTACAGGCACATCGTTTGCAGTTCTTACTAGCTGTGAAGCCTACAAACTACGCTACGTGCGCCGATCCTGCAAACGAAATGTTGTGGCACGTCGATAAATTTTTTCTGAATCGACTTAAGTGATGAATGGACATTTCATCTAAGTGGAAATGTGCGCATCTGGGAGTCAGCAAATCCCCACGGGATGGCACAGCTGCAATGAGACTACCCTAAATTCAGTGTGTTTTGACCGTATCCCGGCGGAGAGGCTATGGGTCTTTCTTTTCGGTGAAAAAAGTGTAAATGGTATTTCTTATCCAGTTACACTAGACCTGTGGCTCTTTTCTCAATTAGAAGAACTAACTCACAGAACTTTATTTTGCCGCAAGATGGTGTGCCGAGTCACGGTTCTACTTCACCACTCGATTAGTTATACGACATTGTACCCGGTCACTGGGCTGGTCCCAAGGGGTCGGATGACATAGCTTCTTTTGCATGTCCTTCACACACACACGCCATCTGACACCACACCATCACACACCACATACCTTTGGGGGCTCTTAAAGGATCGTGTGACTGTGCCTCCGCTGTTGAAACAATTGCTTCACACACACTGATCGAGGTTTGGAAAGAAACCGCCTATCGATTCGATGTGTGACGAAAGGAGCAAGCGTTGAACAATTGTAAGGAAAATTGTTTAATTTAGTCTTTCTTTTGATATATTATTTATAACTGTAATATAAATGTAACAAATGCCAAAAAAGGCTCGAAACTCGTATATCCATTGTGAAACACCTCGTATTTTTTTGTTGTCTTCGCGAAGGTCAAATTAATAATATTTTATTGATCGGAAGAATATTCACCGTGTAAGTGATGAGGAGAACGAGCTGTGATATTGGGACTTAGGCAATGACAAATTAGTAAGTATAGTACGCACTCTTACAAAAAAAAAAAGGAAGCTCGCAGAATGGCAGAGGGAAAAACGAAAAAAAAAAAAAAAGAAACGTTATGGGCTCAGAATGTGTGTCATATTATTACAGTGATTCGAATATCGAGTAATTGAACAAAGAACTTGCCAGTTTAAGCTCACTTATCCATATAACTTTGCAGTCCCTTCGGCTTGGATGCGTGCACAGATATGGTTGGAAGGAGTGTCTTAACGCCGTCGCATCCTCTCCTGAGCACGATGGTCCACGACTGTTTTAAGTGGTCCTTTACATCCTGGGCGGAGCTGACCCGCGAGTTGGTCCCAAACATGTTCTGTTTCTGTTATATTTGGTCATCACGCTGTCTACAAAAGTATTTCAGCATCACGAGGATAGTCTACAGAACCACGTGCCAGGTGTGGACAATTAGTTCCATGTTTTACAATGACACCACGACAGTGTCGAGTGAAAGTTAACACATGAGAACACAAGATGTCCGTGACGTACTGTTGTGCAGTCAGGGCTCCCTTAACCCTTCGTCTGGCACACACAGAGATACTGTGAAGATACATCTGTATGATAATGTCAATAATTGTACATAAATTTTTTTCAGAATACAGTGTGTTGGGATTCAGTATCTTCAAAAATGGTTCAAATGGCTCTGAGCACTATCGGACTTAACATCTGAGGTCATCAGTCCCCTACAACTTAGAACTACTGAAACCTAACTAACCTAAGGACGTCACACACATCCATGCCCAGGGCAGGATTGGAACCTGCGACCGTAGCGGTCGCGCGGTTCCAGACTGAAGCGCCTAGAAGCGCTCGGCCACCACAACCGGACCTCTCTTCCTTCAATAGGGGCATGAGTGCTACAGCACAAATGCTACAAGGTTTTGTTTCAACAGCTGCAATTGAATCTTCCAGTATTTTATGTGGAAGGTCGTATAACAATTGCTTTTGGTAGAGATCGCAGAACAATTGCACACTTTCCAGATTTTGCAGTCGACTACCCCTGTGGGCAAGCCTACATCTCTCTTTTTCGCTCGTGCTCTGGCCAGTGACTAAGCCTTTCTTGTCATACATCATTCACTGGCACAGGAGCACAAAAGCTGCTGTTTTCTTCTTCCCAGAAAATATCTCTCCACCTGTCACTGGTAAGAATTCGTTAACAGGTGTATACAAAAACTCACCCTCAAGAGTTCCTATTTCCCTTTATAAAAATTTTGCGTTGCACAAGAAAATACAGCGCCACAAAATCTAAAGAAACTGGAACACCGGCAACTGACGTCACGTAAGCTTGCACGGTGTCCGCTAAACGTACACGCAATTTAGAGACTTTTCACCGGAGACTAAAGAATACCGCTATATATTAGAGATTAAACGTTGTTAGCAAGCACCATTACCTGTCCTAATACGAAACTTGTAACGTGTTGCAGAAGACAGAATGCAATTTTGAATTTGCTTGAGAGCAACATTGCCAAATGAAAGCTTAATCACTATCAGCTGTGACAAGCAGTAATGGTCTATGTCTTCTCCCGTCATGCTTTCAAGAGTAACGCGGTATGGCTGCCCTCACGTTCGCATGCACTCCAACAACGGGCCAGTGTCACATCAGAATGCCCTACGAATCTGGATGTTGCACGATTCGGCGGCACGTCCAGTGGAGACCCACAATGAGGCTCCTTTCAAACTTTGTCAAGTGCTGATAACGCTCTCTCACATGTGTACGAGACATCTTCGTGCCCTTCCCAGTGATCACTCAACATCAGACGCTGTTCACGCCCCGTACATACCGTAACAGGTCTGTGTACACCGAGCGGATTGGCGCAGTTGTTAGCACACTGGACTCGCATTAGGGAGGAAGGCGGTTCAAACCCGCGTCCGGCCATGCAGATTTAGGTTTTCCCTGAATTCCCTAAATCACTTCAGGCAAATAGCGTGATGGTTCCTTTGAAAGGTCACGGCTGATTTCCTTCCCCAATCCGATGAGACCGATGACCTCGCTATTTGGTCCCATCTCCCAAATCAACCAACCAACCAATCTCATTACAACACTAAACATGAACAACATTACTGCACTCTGCTGACCGTTTTCTCACAGAGATTTGCAACTCTGATCACTTATGTACATCCTGATGGCCTGTACGTGTACGAAGCTACATTCACATAGAAGTATTTCTTTAAATAATAAAAATATGAGTGAACTGTTGAATTGTGAAAGTAATTCAGCAATCTAATAATAATAAATTGTCGTAATGAAAAGCGAAGTATTTCATACTGTACAAGTTAGCAATCTGACCGCAAGAATTTTGAACAGTATAAACTGCCTGAATAATGAACTTTGACATGAAACATTCAATAATTAGTTTTGCCAAACTTATCACAAAAACTGTCTTTGAATGACATAAGTTGGCCCTGACTGAATAAATAAAAGATATCTAAATCTTTAGTCCTTACTTCGACTCTGCGCAAATCTGAATAACGTGTTGCATTACTGCTCTGCCTTGAGCGCCGCTATGCTAAAGCTGCGAATTACTGTATCTACACAGAGGCACGCGAGAGTTGCAATGAGATCTCTGTTAGTTTCAAATCTATTTTCCGAACACTCTTAGTTCCATGACCCATTAAAAGTTGTAAGAGAAAGGTTGGTTAAAAAGTGAAATATGCGCATGAATGACAACACTGAGTTTTTTCTTGTATACTATGAAAAAGTGCTCAAGACTGATTTTAAATTTAATGAACGTCTTAACATCCGAACAATACACTTTCGTATGTCTCATATCTAGCAACTCTCAGTACAGTAACCAAGTTAGTCCGATGACGCAGCAATAGTGCAAAAAAGTAACATCAATACACTCAGGGAAATTGAAATAAGAACACCGTGAATTCATTGTCCCAGGAAGGGGAAACTTTATTGACACATTCCTGGGGTCAGATACATCACATGATCACACTGACAGAACCACAGGCACGTAGACACAGGCAACAGAGCATGCACAATGTCGGCACTAGTACAATGTATATCCACCTTTCGCAGCAATGCAGGCTGCTATTCTCCCATGGAGACGATCGTAGAGATGCTGGATGTAGTCCTGTGGAACGGCTTGCCATGCCATTTCCACCTGGCGCCTCAGTTGGACCAGCGTTCGTGCTGGACGTGCAGACCGCGTGAGACGACGCTTCATCCAGTCCCAAACATGCTCAATGGGGGACAGATCCGGAGATCTTGCTGGCCAGGGTAGTTGACTTACACCTTCTAGAGCACGTTGGGTGGCACGGGATACATGCGGACGTGCATTGTCCTGTTGGAACAGCAAGTTCCCTTGCCGGTCTAGGAATGGTAGAACGATGGGTTCGATGACGGTTTGGATGTACCGTCCACTATTCAGTGTCCCCTCGACGATCACCAGTGGTGTACGGCCAGTGTAGGAGATCGCTCCCCACACCATGATGCCGGGTGTTGGCCCTGTCTGCCTCGGTCGTATGTAGTCCTGATTGTGGAGCTCACCTGCACGGCACCAAACACGCGTACGACCATCATTGGACCAAGGCAGAAGCGACTCTCATCGCTGAAGACGACACGTCTCCATTCGTCCCTCCATTCATGCCTGTCGCGACACCACTGGAGGCGGGCTGCACGATGTTGGGGCGTGAGCGGAAGACGGCCTAACGGTGTGCGGGACCGTAGCCCAGCTTCATGGAGACGGTTGCGAATGGTCCTCGCCAATACCCCAGGAGCAACAGTGTTCCTAATTTGGTGGAAAGTGGCGGTGCGGTCCCCTACGGCACTGCGTAGGATCCTACGGTCTTCGCGTGCATCCGTGCGTCGCTGCGGTCCGGTCCCAGGTCGACGGGCACGTGCACCTTCCGCCGACCACTGGCGACAACATCGATGTACTGTGGAGACCTCACGCCCCACGTGTTGAGCAATTCGGCGGTACGTCCACCCGGCCTCCCGCATGCCCACTATACGCCCTCGCTCCAAGTCCGTCAACTGCACATACGGTTCACGTCCACGCTGTCGCGGCATGCTACCAGTGTTAAAGACTGCGATGGAGCTCCGTATGCCACGGCAAACTGGCTGACACTGACGGCGGCGGTGCACAAATGCTGCGCAGCTAGCGCCATTCGACGGCCAACACCGCGGTTCCTGGTGTGTCCGCTGTGCCGTGCGTGTGATCATTGCTTGTACAGCCCTCTCGCAGTGTCCGGAGCAAGTATGGTGGGTCTGACACACCGGTGTCAATGTGTTCTTTTTTCCATTTCCAGGAGTGTATAATATTTATCTTTGACACTCCATTAGACTTCCTCCTTCACAAATCAGTTTCCTTTACAGTCTTGAAATAATCATGTTCATTAAACACATTGATAAATTGAGACCTTACATTTGAAAATAATATTGCCATTACTTCCTCTCTCTAACACTGTCTGACCCACTGAGCCGTCGCGCACATCAGAGATATCAACCAAACTTCTGGGATAAAACCTTACAGCATAGCTGATCGTTCACAATCGATTCAGATATCAAAATTATACATGACACCTATCAACGTCTGACCATGTCTTCTGGATGCTTCACTTTTTCTGTTAGCCAGTGTATTAGAATGCTCTTCAAAGGGCATTTCACAGAACTACTGCATCCGGGAGGAAGACGGTTCAATCACGAATACGGCCATCCTGATTTAGGTTTCCCCTGATTTCCCTAAATGGCTCCAGGCAAATGCCGGGATGGTTCCTATCAAAGGACACGGCCGACTTCCTTCCCCATCCTTCCCTAATTCGATGAGACTGTCTGGTCTCCTCCCCCAAAACAACCCAACACAACAGAACTACCTTAGAGCCCTTATTGTAATACACCCCTAAGGCACAATTAGAAAGTAAATTGGAATTGGGTGTTTGGTTCGAGAATAAAATGAAAAGTTTCATGACAATTTCTATTCCCCTTTTAGGTCAACACCCTCTGTACAACGTCCTTCTAGTGAACAGATCCAATTTCTGCAGTATGATTTGGGAAAATCTGCTAAATACAAAACCATGGCAACAATAACCACTCCGCTGTACTCTGAACGTTTCCCAGCTACAACATTCTTAATATATGTGAGCAGGTGAGACCCCGACGATGTAAAAACTGACGGCCAGACTGAATTTTTAAACAACTCAATCAATGAGTAACAAATCATCTTTATGGACACGTGCATAGTGATGATGAAAGTTGAATGTTTGTTCCGCGTTCCCACTTTAACGTCTCGTACCTTTTGATCCTGATGATTCGGAAAACTGGCTTCGCATTCCTCATTTGAGGATATGTCGTACAAAGCCAGCTGGATTATTTGTTAAATGTTTCGGACATTGCTAAAAAGTGGATTTTTCTCAATTTAATTTAACAGCGTTCAAGAGATGCAGCACCTATCAGCATGTACGTGTATATCCATACTGAACAAGCCACTGTGAAGTGCATAGCACTTTCACCTCCCATCTTCCATTGTACCACATGCCTGGGTTTCTTCTCTCTATGGGCGCTTCAGTCAGTGTGGTCTAGTCTCCACGGCCGCCTTGGTAGCGTTACGTAGCTGGGGGTTCTGTTGCATTTATTTTTATTTATTTATTGTTCCGTGGGACCAAATTAAGGAGAAGTCTCCATCGTCATGGAACGAGTGAATACATGAAATTATAACACCATAGTAGAAACAGATAAAATGAAATACAAGAAACGTATTCAGGCGACAATTCGTAAGTTTAAAGAAAGAAAATCAACAAAGTAACACTGGAATTTGCTTAACTTTTCAGCGCTTCCAGGAGCTCCTCGACAGAATAGAAAGAGTGAGCCATGAGGAAACTCTTCAGTTTTGACTTCAAAGCGTTTGGGCTACTGCTAAGATTTTTGAGTTCTTGTGGTAGCTTATTGAAAATCGATGCAGCAGAATAGTGCACTCCTTTCTGCACAAGAGTCAAGGAAGTGCATTCCACATGCAGATTTGATTTCTGCCTAGTATTTACTGAGTGAAAGCTGCTAACTCTTGGGAATAAGCTAATGTTGCTAACAACAAGCGACATTAAAGAAAATATATACTGTGAGGGCAATGTCAGAATTCTCAGACTATTGAATAGGGGTCGACAAGAGGTTCTCGAACTTACACCACATATAGGTCGAACAGCCCGTTTTTGAACCAAAAATACCCTTTTTGTATCAGAAGAATTACCCCAAAAAATAATACCATATGACATAAGCGTATGAAAATATGCGAAGTAGACTACTTTTCGTGTTGAACTATCATTTATGTCAGATACTGTTCTAATGGTAAATAAAGCAGCATTTAGTTTCTGAACAAGATCCTGAACATGGGCTTTCCACAACAGCTTACTATCTATCCGAACGCCTAGGAACTTGAACTGTTGCGGTTCGCTTATAATACGCCCATTCTGTCTGATCAAAATATCAGTTCTTGTTGAATTGTGAGTTAGAAACTGTGAAAATTGAGACTTACTGTGATTTAGCATCAAATTATATTCCACAAGCCACGAACTTATTTCATGAACTACATTATTTGATAATGTTTCAATATTACACACAAGATCCTTCACTACCAAGCTGGTGTCATCAGCAAACAGAAATATTTTTAAATCACCTGTAATACTAGAAGGCATATCATTTATATAAAAAAGAAACAGCAGCGGCCCCAGCACCGACCCTTGGGAAATGTCCCACGTAACAGTGCCCCATTGGGACTGAACATCACTACCACTCTCAGTATTGCGGAGAATTACCTTCTGCTTTCTGTTCTTAAAGAAAGAGGCGAACCAATTGTAAGCTACTCCCCTTACTCCATAATGGTCCAACTTCTGCAGTAATATTTTGTGGTCAACATAGTCAAAAGCCTTCGTTAAATCAAAGAAAACACCTAGCGTTCGCAACCTTTTATTTAATCCATCCAAAACCTCACAGAGAAAAGAGAATATAGCATTTTCAGTTGTTAAACCATTTCTAAAACCAAACTGTACATTTGACAGCAAATTATGCCAATTTAAATGCTCCAGTAACCTTGTATATACAACCTCCTCGCTAACTTTAGCAAACACCGATGGCATAGAAATAGGTCTATAATTGTCAACATTATACCTGTGGTGTCACCGCTAGACACCACACTTACTAGATGGTAACTTAAATCGGCCGCGGTCCTGTAGTACATGTCGGACCCGCGTGTCGTCACTGTGGGATCGCAAACCTAGCGCCACCACAAGGCAGGTCTCGAGAGACTGAGGAGACCTCGTCCCCAGTTGTACGGACAACATAGCTAGCGATTGGACGTGCTAAGCCTTGCTCTCATTTGCCGAGAGATGGACAGTAGAATAGCCCTCTGCTAAGTTAAATGGCGACCACCTAGCAAGGCGCCATTTGTATCAGTGCCTATAGCTTACTAATATTCAAGAGAGATGTATTCCAAGGACTAATTAAAAGTTAAGTAACAAGCATCTACGTACTTTTCTTCTTATTCATTTATAAGTCTCATGTTCCAGACTTCACGCCCGTCTGCGTTAGCATTGCGTGCCCTATCGGCTACAGCATTGTGTCTAGGCTGTATGGTCTAGACACAACAATACCTGTATCCCTTTTTATAAAGTGGCTTCACTACCGAGTACTTTAATCGGTCAGGAAGCCGACCACTCCTAAAGGAAAAGTTACAGATATGGCTACGTACTGGGCTAACATACATAGAAAAATACTTCAGAATTCTGCTAGATACCCCGTCATATTAATGACAGTTCTTGGTCTTTAGTGATTTAATTATCAACTCAATCTCCCTCTTGTCAGTATCATGGAGGAGCATTTCAGGCAACAGTCTCGGAACACTTTTTTCTGCGAACGCTATACGTTACCCTGTTGGGACTAGGTTTCTATTTAGTTCACCTGCTATATTCAGAAAGTAATTATTAAATACTGTACATGTATGCGACGTATCAGTAACACGGACATTCTCACTACGCACTGATTCTATATCCTCGACCTGTATTCCCGTATTCCTCATTAAAAGGACGTTCGGATCGAGAGACACGAAAAGCGGGTAAGGGGAGGTTATTGATGCGGCAACACATTGCTTGTAAAGTGGTCCCAGACCCTCCCAGTAAGACGGAGATTATGTTGCAAAATACGGTTTTGTGGCCATAAGAGTGGGGATTAATACGGTATATTGGGAAACTGAATCAAACCAAACTGTTTTAACAAAAACAATGTTCCATTATTATTAAACGCCCTTGTTAAACAGGAGTTTCACTACTTTACTATTTTTAATCTCATGACAAATTAAAAACGGTAGCTATGGCCCGTGTCAAAGGATGCACCTTGCGGCGTGTCCTGGTTTGTACGAAGCATTATGCTGATTCGTGGCTATTCCTAAAATACATCAACAAAAAGTATCCAGTTGTCACTTGCCTTAGGTAATAGCAAACGGTACTGAAATAACAAAAAGGAAAAAAAGTTACTGGCCTCAACGCCATTTCAGCATCAGTTCGGAAGTGTTTACCCCGTCGTCGTATGAGAATGGAAGACATAGAAACTATGTGTAATTGAAGAAGCGCTGTGCTAAGTTTGTAAGCAAACTGGTAGGAATATCGCTTGGAACTGAAAACAGAAAAAAAGGAGCGAGCCTGATTATTATTATTGTTAATTCTTTACTTTCTCAGACGTTAAGTCTGGTTGAGAATGGAAAGTGACGCGGACCTTGATCAAGTGTCACTTCCTATTAACTGTACGGTATGTGTTATATTGCATTTAGGACCTTTCGGGTAATTGAACATGTATCAATAATTACGGATTTCTGTAGTTGTATATATATGTTTGGATGTAGCTGTATTGCATTGATGTACTGGTGGATATTGTGTGGTATGACTCATGTAGTTGATAGTATAATTGGTATGATGTCAACTTTATCCTGATGCCACATGTCTTTGACTTCCTCAGCCAGTTGGATGTATTTTTCAATTTTTTCTCCTGTTTTCTTTTGTATATTTGTTGTATTGGGTATGGATATTTCGATTAGTTGTGTTAATTTCTTCTTTTTATTGGTGAGTATGATGTCAGGTTTGTTATGTGGCGTTGTTTTATCTGTTATAATGGTTCTGTTCCAGTATAATTTGTATTCATCATTCTCCAGTACATTTTGTGGTGCATACTTGTATGTAGGAACTTGTTGTTTTAAAAGTTTATGTTGTAAGGCAAGCTGTTGATGTATTGTTTTTGCGACATTGTCATGTCTTCTGGGGTATTCTGTATTTGCTAGTATTGTACATCCGCTTGTGATGTGATCTACTGTTTCTATTTGTTGTTTACAAAGTCTGCATTTATCTGTTGTGGTATTGGGATCTTTAATAATATGCTTGCTGTAATACCTGGTGTTTATTGTTTGATCCTGTATTGCAATCATGAATCCTTCTGTCTCACTGTATATATTGCCTTTGCTTAGCCATGTGTTGGATGCGTCTTGATCGATGTGTGGCTGTGTTAGATGATACGGGTGCTTGCCATGAAGTGTTTTCTTTTTCCAATTTACTTTCTTCGTATCTGTTGATGTTATGTGGTCTAAAGGGTTGTAGAGGTGGTTATGAAATTGTAGTGGTGTAGCTGATGTATTTATATGAGTGATTGCTTTGTGTATTTTGCTAGTTTCTGCTCGTTCTATAAAGAATTTTCTTAAATTGTCTACCTGTCCATAATGTAGTTTTTTTATATCGATAAATCCCCTTCCTCCTTCCTTTCTGCTTAATGTGAATCTATCTGTTGCTGAATGTATGTGATGTATTCTATATTTGTGGCATTGTGAGCGTGTAAGTGTATTGAGTGCTTCTAGGTCTGTGTTACTCCATTTCACTACTCCAAATGAGTAGGTCAATATTGGTATGGCATAAGTATTTATAGCTTTTGTCTTGTTTCTTGCTGTCAATTCTGTTTTCAGTATTTTTGTTAGTCTTTGTCTATATTTTTCTTTTAGTTCTTCTTTAATATTTGTATTATCTATTCCTATTTTTTGTCTGTATCCTAGATATTTATAGGCATCCGTTTTTTCCATCGCTTCTATGCAGTCGCTGTGGTTATCCAATATGTAATCTTCTTGTTTAGTGTGTTTTCCCTTGACTATGCTATTTTTCTTACATTTGTCTGTTCCAAAAGCCATACTTATATCATTGCTGAATACTTCTGTTATCTTTAGTAATTGGTTGAGTTGTTGATTTGTTGCTGCCAGTAGTTTTAGATCATCCATGTATAGCAAATGTGTGATTTTGTGTGGGTATGTTCCAGTAATATTGTATCCATAATTTGTATTATTTAGCATGTTGGATAGTGGGTTCAGAGCAAGGCAGAACCAGAAAGGACTTAATGAGTCTCCTTGGTATATTCCACGCTTAATCTGTATTGGCTATGATGTGATATCATTTGAATTTGTTTGGATATTAAGTGTGGTTTTCCAATTTTTCATTACTATGTTTAGGAACTGTATCAATTTAGGATCTATTCTGTATATTTCCAATATTTGTAGTAACCATGAGTGGGGTACACTATCAAAAGCTTTTTGGTAATCAATCTATGCGTAGTGTAGCGACCTTTGTTTAGTTTTAGCTTGATATGTCACCTCTGCATCTATTATCAGTTGCTCTTTACATCCTCGTGCTCCTTTGCAACAGCCTTTTTGTTCTTCATTTATAATTTTGTTCTGTGTTGTATGTGTCATTAATTTCTGTTTAATGATTGAAGTTAATATTTTGTATATTGTTGGTAGGCATGTTATGGGGCGATATTTAGCTGGGTTCGCTGTGTCTGCTTGCTCTTTAGGTTTCAGATAAGTTATTCCATGTGTAAGTGTATCAGGGAATGTGTATGGGTCTGCAATGTAACTGTTAAATTATTTAGTTAGATGTGAATGTGTTGAGGTGAACTTCTTTAACCAGAAATTTGCTATTTTATCATTTCCAGGGGCTTTCCAATTGTGAGTAGAATTAATTGCTTGGGTGACTTCATGTTGCAAAATTATCACTTCAGGCATTTGTGGTATCATCTTGTATGTGTCTGTTTCTGTTTGTATCCACCGTGCATGCCTGTTATGTTGTACCGGGTTTGACCATATGTTGCTCCAGAAGTGTTCCATGTCTGTTATGTTTGGTGGATTGTTTATTTTAATGTGTGTGTTATCTATTGTCTGGTAAAATTTCTTTTGGTTTGTGTTGAATGTTTGGTTTTGTTTCCTTCTATTTTCACTTTTTTTTATCTTCTGAGTCGTTTGGCTAATGCTTGTAATTTCTGCGTCTTTTCGTCTAATTGCTCTGTCGCTTCTTGTTGTGAGATTTTACCTAACCTTTTTCGTTTTTTGTCTGATATTTCATTTCTTATAAATTGTGTTAGCTGTCCTATGTCTTTTCTCAGTTTTTCTATTCTGATCTGTAGCCTGTGTTGCCATGCTGGTTTTGTGGGTTTCTTCTGTGTGTTGGTTGGTTCTGATCTCTGTCTAGTGTGTATATTTAGTGTAGTGAGTGCTCCTATATACACCAGTAGATGTAACTCTTCCATAGTTGTGTTTTCATTTATTTTGTTGTGTATGATTGTGTTGATAGTTTTTATTGTTGTTTCGACTTGTGGGTTATTTGGTGGTCTATGCAAGAATGGTCTAATGTCTGTATTTGTGTCTTTGTATTCTATATATGTTAGCTGAAATTTTTCTTCTATATCTAGCATCTGTGTCACTTCGTGTTCTATTTGTGCTTGTTCTGGTGGCTGTCTTAAGATTTCGTTTTCCTCTGATTGTTTAATTGGTGCGTGTTGTTCTTTGTTTGTTTGCTCTGGGATGTTTGAGTCCATTACTGTATTTTCTTCTCCTTCTGATTGCACATTATTTTGTTCCAGTATTTGTTGTACTTCTTGTTTGATGTTTTCTAATTCTGACTGGGGTATCCTGTTATTTTTGATTATTACACGGATCTGACCAGCTAGTCGTTGTTCTGTTAAAAATTTTAATTCTGGGTATCTGGTAATAAATGTTGTGTATACTTGTGATCTGTATCCAGTTGTGTTGGTTCCTAGGTTTGTTGCTTGGTAATAACAGAACATGAGGTGTCGATTAACTTCATCTGACCATCTCATCCTCTGTCTTTGTTTTCCTTCTAGGGTGGTTGCAGGAAGCATATCCTGCAAAACACCTCTATTTGGATTTAAATCATTTTCCAGTTGGCTAGCAGTGTCGTTACCATTGTGGTCGGGCATAGGGTTCAAGCGTCATTATTATTATTATTATTATTATTATTATTGCGCTGTGTCTGTATAGCGCATGTTACAGACTAATAACACGTAGTCGATTAGAAACAAAAATATATGTTATGTCCCAAACTAAACTCAGAGATCGCATGTCTAGAAACAAACAATTTCTTCTTCAATGACTGAACAGGATTTCATTGCTGTGCATGGAGTAGCTAGAAGTGTCAGTAATTTGGAACAGTGTGTAGCTCCTTGCGGTCACAATCTTCTTATTAGCCTTCCAGACAAGTTCACTGATTGACCTTGTCTTTGCAATTTTAAGCTACTACCGGGGAGGGTCAGCCAATATATTGTCTCTACAAAAATTGTATCCCATGGCATCATCTATCACATCTAGATGTATGATTCAAAGACTTTGAAACGCCCTGCATATAGCTGGAACGGTGATAGGTGGGAAAAAAGTTAATTATGACATTCTACAGGGCTTTCGGTTCAGAAGGTGAATACATCTGGGTGAATCGGATAAATGCTAATTAATGCCACCCCATTTTATTATGCAAGTCGGTTGCACCGCGACCCACCAGCCATACATCTACATCTACATACTACATCTACATATATACTCAGCAAACCACCCAACGGTGTGTGGCGGAGGCACTTTACGTGCCACTGTCATTACCTCCCTTTTCTGTTCCAGTCGCGTATGGTTCGCGGGAAGAACGACTCTCTGAAAGCCTCCGTGCGCGCTCGAATCTCTCTAATTTTACATTCGTGATCTCCTCGGGAGGTATAAGTAGGGGGAAGCAATATACTCGATACCTCATCCAGAAA
This sequence comes from Schistocerca nitens, assembly GCF_023898315.1. Lineage (NCBI taxonomy): Eukaryota > Metazoa > Arthropoda > Insecta > Orthoptera > Acrididae > Schistocerca > Schistocerca nitens. The sequence continues at coordinate 120,213,500 of NC_064622.1, read as the reverse complement.
CGCACCCTCTCGAAACCTGGCGAGCAAGCTACACCGCGATGCAGAGCGCCTCTCTTGCAGAGTCTGCCACTTGAGTTTGCTAAACATCTCCGTAACGCTATCACTGTTACCAAATAACCCTGTGACGAAACGCGCCGCTCTTCTTTGGATCTTCTCTATCTCCGCCGTCAACCCGATCTGGTACCCCACACTGATGAGCAATACTCAACCATAGGTCGAACGAGTGTTTTGTAAGCCACCTCCTTTGTTGATGGACTACATTTTCTAAGGACTCTCCCAATGAATCTCAACCTGGTACCCACCTTACCAACAATTAATTTTATATGATCATTCCACTTCAAATCGTTCCGCACGCATGCTTCCTGATATTTTACAGAGGTAACTGCTACCAGTGTTTGTTCTGCTGTCATATAATCATACAATAAAGGGTCCTTCTTTCTATGTACTCGCAATGCATTACATTTGTCTATGTTAAGGGTCAGTTGCTACTCCTTGCACCAAGTGCTATCCGCTGCAAATCTTCCTGCATTTCGCTACAATTTTCTAATGCTGCAACTGCTCTGTATACTACAGCATCATCCGCGAAAAGCCGCATGGAACTTCCGACACTATCTACTAGGTCATTTATATATATTGTTTAAAATGGTTCAAATGGCTCTGAGCACTATGGGACTCAACTGCTGAGGTCATTAGTCCCCTAGAACTTAGAACTAGTTAAACCTAACTAACCTAAGGACATCACACACATCCATGCCCGAGGCAGGATTCGAACCTGCGACCGTAGCGATATATATTGTGAAAAGCAATGGCCGGCCGAAGTGGCCGTGCGGTTAAAGGCGCTGCAGTCTGGAACCGCAAGACCGCTACGGTCGCAGGTTCGAATCCTGCCTCGGGCATGGATGTTTGTGATGTCCTTAGGTTTGTTAGGTTTAACTAGTTCTAAGTTCTAGGGGACTCTAAATCCTCGCACAAACGAAAAAATGGCTGACGTCGAAATAAGTGTCCAAGGAATAGAAAAGCAACTGGAATCACTCAACAGAGGAAAGTCCTCTGGACCTGACGGGATACCAATTCGATTCTACACAGAGTACGCAAAAGAACTTGCCCCCCTTCTAACAGCAGTGTACCGAAAGTCTCTAGAGGAACGGAAGGTTCCAAATGATTGGAAAATAGCACAGGTAGTCCCAGTCTTCAAGAAGGGTCGTCGAGCAGATGCGCAAAACTATAGACCTATATCTCTGACGTCGATCTGTTCTAGAATTTTATAACATGTTTTTTGCTCGCGTATCATGTCGTTTTTGGAAACCCAGAATCTACTCTGTAGGAATCAACATGGATTCCGGAAACAGCGATCGTGTGAGACCCAGCTCGCTTTATTTGTTCATGAGACCCAGAAAATATTAGATACAGGCTCCCAGGTAGATGCTATTTTCCTTGACTTCCGGAATGCGTTCGATACAGTTCCGCACTGTCGCCCGATAAACAAAGTAAGAGCCTACAGAATATCAGACCAGCTGTGTGGCTGGATTGAAGAATTTTTAGCAAACAGAACACAGCATGTTGTTATCAATGGAGAGACGTCTACAGACGTTAAAGTAACCTCTGGCGTGCCACAGGGGAGTGTTATGGGACCATTGCTTTTCAAAAATGGCTCTGAGCACTATGGCACTCAACTGCTGAGGTCATTAGTCCCCTAGAACTTAGAACTAGTTAAACCTAACTAACCTAAGGACATCACAAACATCCATGCCCGAGGCAGGATTCGAACCTGCGACCGTAGCGGTCTTGCGGTTCCAGACTGCAGCGCCTTTAACCGCACGGCCACTTCGGCCGGCCATTGCTTTTCACAATATACATCGCTACGGTCGCAGGTTCGAATCCTGCCTCGGGCGTGGATGTGTGTGATGTCCTTAGGTTAGTTAGGTTTAACTAGTTCTAAGTTCTAGGGGACTAATGACCTCAGCAGTTGAGTCCCATAGTGCTCAGATCCATTTGAACCATTTTGAACAATATATATAAATGACCTAGTAGATAGTGTCGGAAGATCCATGCGGCTTTTCGCGGATGATGCTGTAGTATACAGAGCAGTTGCAGCATTAGAAAATTGTAGCGAAATGCAGGAAGATTTGCAGCGGATAGCACTTGGTGCAAGGAGTAGCAACTGACCCTTAACATAGACAAATGTAATGCATTGCGAGTACATAGAAAGAAGGACCCTTTATTGTATGATTATATGACAGCAGAACAAACACTGGTAGCAGTTACCTCTGTAAAATATCAGGAAGCATGCGTGCGGAACGATTTGAAGTGGAATGATCATATAAAATTAATTGTTGGTAAGGTGGGTACCAGGTTGAGATTCATTGGGAGAGTCCTTAGAAAATGTAGTCCATCAACAAAGGAGGTGGCTTACAAAACACTCGTTCGACCTATGGTTGAGTATTGCTCATCAGTGTGGGGTACCAGATCGGGTTGACGGCGGAGATAGAGAAGATCCAAAGAAGAGCGGCGCGTTTCGTCACAGGGTTATTTGGTAACAGTGATAGCGTTACGGAGATGTTTAGCAAACTCAAGTGGCAGACTCTGCAAGAGAGGCGCTCTGCATCGCGGTGTAGCTTGCTCGCCAGGTTTCGAGAGGGTGCGTTTCTGGATGAGGTATCGAGTATATTGCTTCCCCCTACTTATACCTCCCGAGGAGATCACGAATGTAAAATTAGAGAGATTCGAGCGCGCACGGAGGCTTTCAGAGAGTCGTTCTTCCCGCGAACCATACGCGACTGGAACAGAAAAGGGAGGTAATGACAGTGGCACGTAAAGTGCCTCCGCCACACACCGTTGGGTGGTTTGCTGAGTATATATGTAGATGTAGTATGTAGATGTAGATGTATGGCTGGTGGGTCGCGGTGCAACCGACTTGCATAATAAAATGGGGTGGCATTAATTAGCATTTATCCGATTCACCCAGATGTATTCACCTTCTGAACCGAAAGCCCTGTAGAATGTCATAATTAACTTTTTTCCCACCTATCACCGTTCCAGCTATATGCAGGGCGTTTCAAAGTCTTTGAATCATACATCTAGATGTGATAGATGATGCCATTGGATACAATTTTTGTAGAGACAATATATTGGCTGACCCTCCCCGGTAGTAGCTTAAAATTGCAAAGACAAGGTCAATCAGTGAACTTGTCTGGAAGGCTAATAAGAAGATTGTGACCGCAAGGAGCTACACACTGTTCCAAATTACTGACACTTCTAGCTACTCCATGCACAGCAATGAAATCCTGTTCAATCATTGAAGAAGAAATTGTTTGTTTCTAGACATGCGATCTCTGAGTTTAGTTTGGGACATAACATATATTTTTTGTTTCTAATCGACTACGTGTTATTAGTCTGTAACATGCGCTATACAGACACAGCGCAATAATAATAATAATAATAATAATAGTAATAATAATAATAATCAGGCTCGCTCCTTTTTTTCTGTTTTCAGTTCCAAGCGATATTCCTACCAGTTTGCTTACAAACTTAGCACAGCGCTTCTTCAATTACACATAGTTTCTATGTCTTCCATTCTCATACGACGACGAGGTAAACACTTCCGAACTGATGCTGAAATGGCGTTGAGGCCAGTAACTTTTTTTCCTTTTTGTTATTTCAGTACCGTCTGCTATTACCTAAGGCAAGTGACAACTGGATACTTTTTGTTGATAATTGTTCTTAAAATCGGCTTCCTTTGAAAGTGATCCACACGAAGGATTTCCTACAGTTGCAACCACGGACGAAAAAATTTGAGAAAGTGTAGCGTTTGGAATGGGCTACTGGTGATCCGGTTATCGAATATCCGACGGCTTAGCCACATATGAACAAAAAATATTATCCATTTTGCATGGAGAATCAATAAAGACAAAGTATTGAACAATAGCAGTCACGTTGGAGAGATTGTAGCTGAAGCAGGTGGCAGAGTTCGGTTCATTAGTAGAACACTGGTAAAGTGCAGTCATTTTCCAAAGGAGATTGGTTACGAGACGCCTTTGGGACCCATGCCATATATGACTAACGGCGGATATTGAAGGTGCACAGAGAAGGGCAGCACCAATGGTCACACTTTTGTTTGACTCACAGGAGAGGATCACGATAACGGGGATAAACGTGAACTAGCAGACGCTTGATGACAGGTGTCAACTAGCCTGTGAAAGATTATTTACGAAGTTCCAGCAGCCAGCATTAAGGAGAGAATCCCTGTCGAGATTGGCGAAAAAAGGAATTTTTTACATACTTTGTATCCCTGAAGTATATACAAATGGCCTGTAAAAGGATTGTTTGATTGTGCAAGTATTTTAGAAGTTACAGCGTGTTTAATGGAACCGTGCGCTAACCGAAATACAAATATCTTTGGCACTCGATGAATTAGTTCAACAAAAGATTCGACCAGTATACCAATTTCTGCTCAATGAAAAATTCCTTAAAAGACGCACCTCTACCAATACACTATGTGACAAAGAGAGTTTCAACGCGAGGATTTGGAAACGTATACCGAAACATCTTCATTGTGGGGCAAAAACTGTTGAGATAACAGCATACACAGCTGCAGGTATATTCAGCAAAGATTATCCATCTATTTTGAACACCGTAAACTTGTTAGGAATGGTCTCAGGGACCAACAGAAAAACTTGAACGAGTTATGTGACAGCAAAACAAGGCTGCCGCGGAGTAAGGAATGACTCAGTATTGTTAAAAGAGCGTGAACTGAGAAAAATGTAGCGCTAAATGCAGAACCAGAGCCAGTTTTTATTTTATTTTTATTTATTTTATCTCCAAGCTTTCAATTTTTCTCGAAACAACATATCTCAGTGTGCAAAGCGGACTAGAGCCTCGTCAAGTTAATCAAATGGCTCTGAGCACTATGGGACTTAACTTCTGAGGTCATCAGTCCACTAGAACTTAGAACTACTTAAACCTAACTAACCTAAGGACATCACACACATCAATGCCCGAGGCAGGATTCGTCGCGCGGTTCCAGACTATAGCGCCTAGAACCGCTCGGTCATCCCAGCCGGCGCAAGGTAACTGATTGATGCGATCTTTTAAATTGAAAGAAAAATAATTTAGGGGTTTTCAGCTCAGCTTTTCTTTATTTAACAGTATTCTATTTTTATGTATTTTAGGAATAGCCACGAATCAGCATAATGCTTCGTACAAAGCAGGACACGCCGCAAGGTGCATCCTTTGAGACGGGCCGCAGTTACCGTTTTTAATTTGTCATGAGATTAGAAATAGTAAAGTGGTGAAACTCCTGTTTAACAAGGGCGTTTAATAAGTAATGGAACATTGTTTTTGTTAAAACATTTTGGTTTGATTCAGTTTCCCAATATACCGTATTAATCCCCACTCTTTTGGCCACAAAACCGTATTTTGCAACATAATCTCCATCTTACTGGGAGGGTCTGGGACCACTCTACAAGCAATGTGTTGCCGCATCAATAACCTCCCCATCATCCACGTACTGCTCCTCAGGGGAGCACAGGTTTGTCTGAGGTCAGTTGAGCAGCGATTTGTTTGATTGGGATCAAATGAGAGTGTCCACACGTTCCATCACTGAAGGAATCACAGCTCTGCGCGGCCCGCCGGCACGCTGCAGATCGGACACATCTGTGCGACCGTGCTTCGTTGATATCAGACGCCTCGACTCACCGTGCTCCTTTTCACTGCAAAGTAATCGTAGACGTTCTGCAAGCACGTATGAATATCTGCGGTTCTCTGATTTTGCGCCAAAAGGAACTCAGTGACAGCTCTCTGCTTGGAACGCACCTCCGTTGCAGACGCCATTTTGAAGGCTACGTACAGCGCCATCACTTATCGGAATCCTACAGCAGATCCGGTATTTTTTCAAGGTAAATTGGCTGAGAAAAGTAATGCATTGCGTTGCTTATTGAATACCCCTCGTAATAAGAATAAAGCTCTGATGAAGGGAAAAATAAAGAAAATTGTATACTTCTCCCGTTTTTCGTGTCTCTCGATCAGAACGTCCTTTTAATGAGGAATACGGGAATACAGGTCGAGGATATAGAATCAGTGCGTAGTCAGAATGTCCGTGTTACTGATACGTCGCATACATGTACAGTATTTAATAATTACTTTCTGAATATAGCAGGTGAACTAAATAGAAACCTAGTCCCAACAGGGAAACATATAGCGTTCGTAGAAAAAAGTGTTCCGAGACTGTTGCCTGAAATGCTCCTCCATGATACTGACAAGAGGGAGATTGAGTTAATAATTAAATCACTAAAGACCAAGAACTGTCATGGATATGACGAGGTATCTAGCAGAATACTGAAGTATTGTTTTATGTATGTTAGCCCAGTACGTTCCTTTAGGAGTGGTCGGCTTCCTGACCGATTAAAGTACTCGGTAGTGAAGCCACTTTATATAAAGAGAGACAGGTATAATGTTGACAATATAGACCTATTTCTATGCCATGGGTGTTTGCTAAAGTTATCGAGGAGGTTGTATATACAAGGTTACTGGAGCATTTAAATTGGCATAATTTGCTGTCAAATGTACAGTTTGGTTTTAGAAATGGTTTAACAACTGAAAATGCTATATTCTCTTTTCTCTGTCAGGTTTTGGATGGATTAAATAAAAGTTTGCGAACGCTAGGTGTCCAGCAACACAAAATAGCCAAGAGAAACAAGGCAAGAGACAGTGTACTGCCATCACAGTCTGTATTCAGAGAATCAGGTCGACTGCAACTAATATTACCTACTGGAAGTAAATCATATGCCGTTAGAACTACACAGAAATACACCCCCCTCACATTCTCGTTGAAACGTTTCCAATTCTTACAAGGGACAATCAAAAGTTTCCGTTCCAAGACTGCAGACTCCAGAATCGGCCAATCAGGCAAAATCGCCGTGACCATTGAGTCAGTTATTCCGCCGACACAGAAGGTGAAAGATACCTGTAGTGTAAAACACAGTGTCCTGCTCCCTGAAGAAGTCCGTAACTGAATGTTGCACATCCTAGTCTGACAGGAATCGCCGACAGTTCAAAGCCTATTCGAAGGGGCCGAAAACGTGAAAACGCATGCGGAAGGATCAGGACTATGGGGCGAGTACTCGAGAGTCTCCCACTTTAGTTGGCGGAGCTTCTGCGTTACGATATTAGCAGTATGAGGACGTGCGTTACCGTGAAGCAGCAGCAACCTTGTCGCAGTTTTCTCGGAAGTTACACCGTAATTCCACGCCGTGATGTCACTAACGTTGCGCACTAACGTTCCCCAGTGATGGAGACACTAGGTCCCTTGAAATCAATAAGCAATGGGTTCAAAATGGCTCTGAGCACTATGGGACTCAACTGCTGTGGTCATAAGTCCCCTAGAACTTAGAACTACTTAAACCTAACTAACCTAAGGACAGCACACGACACCCAGCCATCACGAGGCAGAGAAAATCCCTGACCCCGCCGGGAATCGAACCCGGGAACCCGGGCGTGGGAAGCGAGAACGCTACCGCACGACCACGAGATGCGGGCAATAAGCAATGGGCCCCGGTAATCAAATAACAGGGTGAGCATCACCTTTGCAGCAGATGGATGAGACCACTGCTTCGTAGACGATTTCGACTCCGGTTCCCAGTGTTGGCATCAGCTTTCGTCGCATGCAAGCGGCCCTCAAATGGAACCCTTTTTATTGCCCATTAATCATGATAGTTTATTGACAAATTTTAGAGAGCTCACTCCCAAGTGCTATGCACACTGTTCCTGCGTAGCGACAAGCGCCGGCACGAAGATCAAGAACGATAGAGCAGAGAGGGCTGAGAGATGGCGTCCGTCAGCCAATAGCACGCTGACTAGGACGTCACCACGACAGGAGCGGCCTCTACACGAAGGGAAGAAAAGCGACGAGCCGCCTAGTCTCGGCCGCACTAACATACCCGGACTAGAAGAGAGCACTAGAACAGCCGTGACTTATCAACTTGTGTGATTAATTTACACGGACGTTGATTAATTGCATGACACCAACTGCTTTCGACTCATCATGTAGACACGAAATGTAAGTATTGTGATTTCAGTTACTGTAATAAACTCCTTTAATATGATTTTCTTGTATGTTGTGTAGTTATCCATGAAAACAGCTCCCTAGTCACACTATAAGAGACGAATGAGCTGAATTCCACACACACAGTTACTGGTCTACTGGCGTAACAAGAAACTAGAACCCTTTGCAGACTTTTACTTACCTGATTTGTCTTTCACTGAATATTTCACCTATCTATCTATCTATCAATCGCTGGAGCACTGTCCCGCAGTTACGCAGAGTCAGCGATCGTTAACCGGATTTGGCATGTTAATGTTTAAGGGGTGGCCGGATGCCCCTCCTGCAGCCATCCCGTACCCTCCGGGACGGAATTAGTGTACCACAACTGTCTGCGTCCAGTGTAATCCATGGAATAGTGCGAAAGCGTTCAGATGTCTGTTAGCCGTGTAACTGAGGCGGAACATGGGGACCAGCCCGTTATTCACATAGCAGGATGTGGAAAACCGCCTAAAAACCGCATCCAGGTTGGCTGGCACATCGGTCCTCGTCGTTAATCTGCCGGGCGGATTCGATCCGGGGCCGGCGCGCCTACCCGAGTCCAGGAAGCAGCGCGTTAGCGCTCTTGGCTACCCTGGCGGATCCACTGAATACTTCACCATTTCTCCAAATTTGAGCTGCTCAAATTATATGCAATATTTTTCCTGTCATTCTCCCTCACGAAAAGGTTCTCCAGCTTTCTTAACATTTGTTGCACCACTTGTAATCATTTACGTTGAGATCACTGATGGCCTCCTCAATGTCATATTGAGCGGTCCGATGTTCAAACTGGTTTATAGTGTAGATTTCCGCTAGCCTCGAAGTGTGCGGCTCCCGGCAGTTTCTCACAGTGGTCGATCAGCAGAAAATACGAAGGGACTCATCCACAACGGAAACATAGATTCCAAGCTGCAGAGAAGTTTGTGAAGTTGTTCTACCTCATTTTCAGAAATAATATTAGTAATGCGACTCGACACAATTCAGAATTACATAAGTAGAAAAATTAAGGTTTCTTGTTAGTTGAATCAAATAATACGTTTCACTTTTAATTTATTCAAAACGTCTTAATCTAACACAGCAGTACAACACTGATACTCAATCGCGCTCATAACACTCCAATCATCAACACAATTGAAGTTTCACAGGCAGCGGCTCTGCGAGCACCCTGAAAACAAAACCTTTTACGTCCTTTCCTATGCTGGAAAGAAAAGGGAATCAAAAACATGCATAGTTTAAAAAGCATATTTCGTAAAATGGTAACTAGTATTGTTGTACTATGTAATTCTTTAGACCATTTCGCCAATTATCATGATTTTAAACTTAATTCATTTGTAAAAAGTTTATTACCTGTTTCCTGTCTTCTACCAAGACAAAAACTTATGCTATTTTTAAAATTTCTCTAGTGAATTATGGTACCACACCGCACAATGAAATCCTGAATTCTCTGTGCTCTAGATATAAATGAGTGAGCTCAATCGGCCAGCCTGTTTACTTTTTTCGTGGGAAATGGTTGTCGTTCGGTGTTTGCTGTAGACATCTGTTTAAGCGAGCCGATGTACCGCTGCAGAGTATTATTGGATTAGGGAAATACAGTTATGGTTGAATAGTGTTTCCAGAAGGCATAGCCAACCCGTTTACGAACGATTCACTGCTTTTGGCTTTTGGAATTACACGTTAGAGTGTACATCAGCTCAATTTTGTAATTTAAGCACACCAGCACTAGAGTTAGTAACCCACCAGGGAACGTCATGCAAATACCGCGTCACAGCTCGTTGACAGTGGCCTCATTTCGGTGAGGAACAGAACCTCCAGGTTACTTGAGTTATGTCATATCCAGCTCAAGCCACTAACTAATGAGTAGATCCCACAGTCCTACCGAAATGCAAAGATGTTGTTCTCTACGTTTCAGCTGCGTATTCCATTTAGTCCCAGACACTATATATAGGACTATTATCGTGTAATTTAGCAGTTCATTCGAGATATTTTAGGTTGTCTGCGTGTTCGTCAAACCATGTAAGTAGGTTGTTTAGGCTTTTATGTTGGTAACATCACGTAGCGCTCTGTTTGAAAATCACTGACTGTGCTGTGTGCAGTGTGTGGCTGGTTTGCATTGTTGGAATTTGCTATTGTAGTGTTGGGCAGTTGGCTGTTAACAGCGCATAGCGTTGCGCAGTTGGATGTGAGCCGCCAGCAGTGATGGATGTGGAGAGTGAGATGGCGGAGTTTTAACAGCGGATGATCTGGACGTGTGTCCATCAGAGAGAGTAAATTTGTAAGCCTGGATGTCATGAATTGATATATATATATATATATATTATGACTTTTGTTCTCTATCAAAATCTCTCATTTGCTAACTATGCCTATCAGTAGTTAGTGCGTTCAGTAGTTAGAATCCTTTATTTAGCTGGCATTATTGGCGCTCGCTGTATTGCAGTAGTTCGAGTAACGAAGATTTTTGTGAGGTAAGTGATTCATGAAAGGTATAGGTTATTGTTAGTCAGGGCCATTCTTTTGTAGGGATTATTGAAAGTCAGATTGCGTTGCGCTAAAAATATTGTGTGTCAGTTTAGTGACGATCAGAATAAGTAAAGAGAGAAATGTCTGAGTACGTTCAGTTTTGCTCAGCTGTTTGAAAATCAAATAACGTGAGGGGTTTACCAGCACAGTAATTCACTATTTTTTCTAAGGGCACGTTTCAACCATTAACATGTGGTTGCAGCTTTCTGTACAGGGCTGTTGTCATCTTGGAAGCTGAGATGTCTACGGTATACCCATCATGAAGATGTAGAAGAAAGAGCAATACATGGTCACCAAGACTGTTGGAATAAACATCTTGGTTAATGTTCAGATAACCTTGTTGAGTGTGCGAGGTGCCGGGGCTAGCAGTGTATTTATCACTAAGTTCTACTAGAATCCACATATGTAAATCATGCTCTAAGCCCCCCCTATTCTAACTCCGACTTTTGCTGTTGCACAAGGATAAAAGAAATACGCGAACTGACTCTAATCAACCCTGCTAGTGGAGTAGAAGAGAGTTTGGCACCTGCAATAATTTAATTTGATAAATAAGTTAAATAAACCAAGGTTTCATTAGCATAGTGAGGAATGATAGGGTTGCTCTATCGATTAACAGAATGAAAGTTCTGTCCAAAATAACAATATGATTTATTAAGATTAAACACAGAATAGTAAAAGAGATACAGGAAATATTTATAAAACATCAAATTGGCTAAAATTGGAGATTCATACAAACACTATAAAGGTGAAGTTGTCCCAAACTTAGATCGTGAGGTTTAAGACGTAGTGGTATGTGGAGCCAATTCCTTTCCACTCAAATCTCAAGAGAGACACACAGCTAACCCACCAGTAATTGCTGCTACTCGAAACAGAACAAAGTTAGAAAAGGATGAACAGGCGCGCTCTGCTGAGCTCTGATTGTCACCTAGGAAAATCCCTATCTGCCGGTGCTGCGGACGTACATTACCAAACGGTCTTCTTATCTCCCAGAACACGATCTGGCGTACCGCAGGCGAGGGCTGGTTGCTTCGACGTCCTCGACCGAAAGGCGACTGCCGACTCCTTAGAGCACCCGTACAGGCCGAACACACAACATTCCCGCCCCCACGACAGTGGCCGTGGTTACGTTCCAATCAGCAACTCGAAAACCGGCGGAAATTCCACTCCATTGCCGGAGCACTACCATTCCACCAATGCAGATTCTTGGCGCCAACTTCTGTGCTGATTTTGCAGAAAGTGCGGGAATTTTCCCGCCACAACTGCGTGGGTACACAAGTCATTCCCACGCCTCGCTGGTAGCCCGCCAGAAAGTGTTTTCGCAAAGTTTCTCCGAAGTAACGGAACCTCTAGCCCAGCCGCTACTTCACACCCCAGCGGGCGTGTCTCTTGACAATGTCGGCGTCTGCAAAGCATTCACTCGACAGCCTCACACACGTCGGCGTAACGCTCTCCAGTTCCACAGAGCCCGCCTGTCACTGGACCACCCGGGTAGCGAGAGACGCTGCATGGGAAGTCCGCGTGTGAAGGAAAAGCAACGGAACCTCCACCGCATGCAACTAGAGAGGAGAATCGTAAGATAGAAATATGAGAGGGGGCTCATGCCACCTCTCATTGCCCCTACGCCATTTTAGATTGTAATTGGTGAGCGGTTGGCTCACTTAGGAGCAAGGTAGTGAGTCAATCGCCCAAGAACAATCTTACAAAGTGACTCCACATGCCGCACTCTATAAAGAAAATCACTGCAACTGAAAAATGCAGCTCATAGAGGGAGGATTATTTATGATGTAGCCAACTTCACCTTCTTAATATGGAACACTAACACTCACATCACACATCCATACCCAGGGAGCCCCTTCCAAACACCGCTTCACGCAGACATTCACGCTCTAAACATGGCCCGGGCATCTGAGCCAAATATGGAGCAGTTTATTCTTTACAATCAGAGTTGGAGTGCTCCACAATTAAATGCCCAAGATGTTACAACAATTTTAATCATTAAACTAACCTGAACTCACTCACACATGATACTATATAAGTTAACAATCTCTTTGTGAGCTTTCAGAACCTCCGATTCACTCTGTCTCCCTGCAGCAAGAATAACCTTTACAAAATGTTCCCTGAACTGATGGTCCATTCACAATGACAGTGGTGGTATCTGCTTCAGTTTATGGGGACTTCAGGCACACTATTTGCATACACACAACAATAAACACAAAATACAAAAAAAACATGGTGTGGAGAACAATACAGTAATCTGTAATAAGAATTACAGTGTAAAACACAAACGCATACAAGGTATAACATACATTACAAAAACAACATAAGAGAAAGAAATTTAAGAAAAAAAAACAAGGTTCATTGGCATCAAATTGTGCGTGCACATTGCACAAAGTTCACGACTGTGCTGCGAATGAGGCACTAAATCACATTGTTAGAAATATCCGTGGCACTTCACTAATTCCACAGTACTGACATCACATAAGGCTAAACGTCAGGTGTAGTTGCTACGTTGTGGCAACAGCAATAGGGAGTTCTGGAGTGTCTGCAGTACGCTGTTGAGATTGTAGTCAGACCCACGCATATGATCACGGCAGTATGGTAGGAAGACACAGTGATAGGCTCTCCTCACGTCGATTAATTGTCTCTGAGATCTACTTGTTGGGATACATCACTAGTCTAGGTCTCTTCTCTCGCTGGACAGTACTTTACGTTTCCCAATATTGCAGTTCGACGAGGGATGATGGCACGTGGAGTGACTCCACAAGTGTGTGAGGTCATCCATACAGGATCGAACTAGGAGCGACTATTGTTAAAACTGCTCTCTAATAAAGAGGAGAAGTAAGTAATGAGACCATACATTTGTTAGTGTGGCACGATACTGCTTTGTGTATGCAGATCGGCCAATGCTAGTGAGTTGTAAAAACCCAAACAGGTGAGTATATAGCGTCCCGTTCTGTCCTGAGGCACATGAGGCGCAGGTTCTGACACGATATGTGATCTTCTTCGTGTACTCACGACAACGTGGTCTGCCACAGGGAATCCCTCCAAACGGCTGCCGCGTCCAGAGAGCTAGCAGGCTGTCGCGTGTGGGTCGCGTGTCAGTGTCAACGGCCAGCCTCACTTTCGCTTGTGGCCTGGCGAGGGTCCCGCGTAATCCCTCAGGTAGGCGGCCGGGTGACTGTCAGCCTGTGGACCGGATGCGCTCGCCCTTCCCGTCAGTTGGGGTGCTGACGCTCTTTTCTTGCAGGTAGCCGTAGACCTCTTGTTCCCGCTCTGGCCGGCCTCCGCATTGCCACGATCCTCGTCATCTGCACAATTCTTACAAAAATCTTATGCCTAACTTTTTCCCATGACCTTCTATGTTATAATAAATTTACATAATGAAACATTGATGGTCTGTCATTTCAGACACTCTTATTTTACTTTTATAGTTATTAATCTATGGCAATCATTATAACATCTAATCTCGACATGGAAATAATTTATTTTGATATATGTGTAGAGACCGATCTCAGTATGTACATGGTGTGTAATAACTGATGCTTTGTAATGGATGAACAACTAAATGTGCGGGCCCGCACTAATATTACTATTAATTATATAGATCGACAGTAGACATGCTCAAGAATTAACTACCATATGCCAACGATCTACATTCTATGTCTTCTAAATAAATTATATTATTATGCAGGCTGAAGTTTTACTGAGCTATAAAGAACATGCAACTATTGTACGTTCGAACATGCAACTATTGTACGTTCGCTCGCCGGTCGTCCCTCCATCTCGGGTCTGTGGTTTCATGACCTGAAAAATAACATCCCAACAGGCGCGCGCCAAACACAACACTTGTGGTAGAAAACCCCCACAATATTAATCTAGTTATTGTAAAAATCCTAAAGTTTAATTTATCCTGGAATATGGTACTCTATTATTATTATTATTACTTTTTTTTTTATACAATACTCTTACATAATTCCTGTTACGTTGAGATGTCTCGCTGCTCGCCGCTATTGACTACAGTGATGTGCGCGCCATACGACATGGCCTCCGAGTTCTCACTACGCCTCACTGAAACTCCAGAGACTGGGTTAGCCATGGCTATACACGACAATAAATTTATAGTTGCAACTTCCTTCTCTATCTGATGCGGTTTTCGGGATCAAAGCACACCTTTCCAGAAGCAATGTAATATGACCAAGCCAGGACTGGTTCCTGTTGAGGATTCAGTCGCCCAACACACGCCAGCTACACAGTATGTCACGAATATCCAAGTATAAGTCCCTGGTTATTCATCTGTGACAGTCACGAGCATCACGCTAAATCCCCAACCAGCACATTGGCATGGTAGGCTTTATGCTCGCATTTCTCTCGTCTAGGGCACCATTGGAGTCAAACGCTCACAGGAACCCCGACTTGCAAGACAACGATGCTGGCGCAGCTATGCAAAAAACTATACTGCCCATATTCATCCTCGAAATCACGCAATATACCACAATCTTGCAGTGCAGTGACGCGTGCCTGCAAGCATTGGTATGAACGTCTCACGAACTGGTTGTCTCCGCTATGGAGCGTATCACGACTTCTCAGAACGCTTCTGAGAGCACGTTCTTGTATGCGCCCGTTTGTGCGACATCTCGTCACTCATCTTTATCCCTTAACATGGACACCAGATAGGAAAGGACAAAAACATTGCTCATGGAAAGGTAGTCCCTCTTATCGCAACGACAGAGGAGATCCCGAACATAGACATAAAAAGGATAGCAGCAGTAAATTCCTATGCAAGACAACGCCGCGTGTTAATACTTTAGCAATCTTAATCTATTAATGCAACGATTATTGTTCCCCAAAGAAAGGTTCATATATTTTCCTATTCTACTATGTACACCACTTAAACTACTATTATTCCACGAACTTCTTTGTGTGAGAGAAGTGGTGGAGTCCTATGGACTAGCGTCAATCCCTTCTTAGACTCCCCCTCCTCTGACGTGCATTAGGATTTGGAGGTCTAATTTCAATCTCCTGGTTCTCCTGTTGTCCTTGATTTCGCTCTCTCCAATTACGGTCGCTTTGCCGTTCGTCATTCCTCCTGTCCCAGATTGCTTGTCTAGATTGACCCTGTTCCCTGACGTTCTGGTTTCCGTGTCTCTGGTTTCCATAACCTTGCATAGCGTAACCTTGATTTCCGTAACCCTGGTTTCCTAACTGACCACTGCGTTTATGCGATCTGTTGTCGCCTTCCCTTGCTGCCCGTGGTATTTGTTATTTTGCGCCTTCTTCCTGTCCTTTGCGTCTTGTTTATCGAAGACTACTTCGAGTTCGCGCAGTAGACTCTTGAATGCATCAATGTCAGATCCACACTTCCCGACAAGTGTCTGTTGATACCTGACTGGCAATTTGGAAAAGCAAAATTTAATGATTTCTCCGTTGCTATATGGACTATCTAAAAACTGATTCTTCTTGAGTAAATCATCAAAAAATTTGGTTGCGCACCTATGCCCGGACACTTCCAGTTCAGGACAAAATATTATTTCCTCTTTAATCCTATCCTGCGTTTCCTTTGACCAGTAGGTCCGCAGGAATGCACCAACAAATTCTTGATAAGTCCGACACTTCGCTGCCACCCCCCGCATCTTTTCCGCGGCTTGGCCTTCGATGTGTCCACACATGAATTCTAATTTTGCCTGGGTTGGCCATGATGACGGTAATGAATTTGTAAACTGCGTCACCCAGCTCTTCGGATGCATCGACCCTCCATTATCTTTGAACTTCTGGAATTTTAGTATCGACAGGAAGTGATTGTGATCAAAATCCTGTCCGATCCTCGCTCTTCTGTTGTCACTCGTTTCCGATACTTGCACGTCTGCTGAGTGTCCTGATCTATCTTGCTGATGACTGTGAAGTGCTACCTCTGTATCACAGTGGAAGTGGCATTCAGCATTCACTCTTCTAAGTGGGCTGCAATTATTGGAGCTATTACTCGCTGTTTCTGCGTGTGCATTGTTAGTTCCGCACGCTGTCACTGGGCTAGAGCACGGCGGGCTTTTCCTCGGAGACACAATTCTGTGTACTCCATCATTGGTATCCGAACGCGCGGTGCTCGTGTGCCCGTTTCGCTCTAGTTTTGCTGTCCGACACTCTACTTCTTTTATTCGTTTCGTGATGTTAATAACCGCAACTTTACCTTGCGTTTTTAAGACTGCTAGGGATTTTGAGTGGGCTTGTGTCGCACGTCGCAAGCGCCCTGCGAGTTGAGAAGTTGCTTTTGCGATTTTCATTGCCCCTGTTGCTGCCGTTTTGGCTAGGCCTGCTACTTTTTGTGCTACTATTGACATTTGTTTTGCTTCTCCTTATTCTTTCTTTATTGTTTGTAATTCCCCACGAATTTCCCCCATATGCGAAATTATTGCTTGAGTGTCCTTCTTGCGCTGTTCGTCAGCTTCTTCTTTCATTGACCGTAGGAAACTCATTATGGGGTTAATGTCATCTTTTTGATCCTCGGCACACATGGGCGATGTAACTCTGGACACCTGGGTGCTATAGCTCTGACGTGACCGAGCTGGCCTCTGTCTGCTCTCGTTCGTTTGACTATAAACTTCTGCTACCGTCTCGACCTGTGTGCCTGTCTCCGTTTCATCCTCTACCTCACTTTCATAATCACGGCCGCGACGTTGCTCTAATATCGCGTCCAAATCACCGTCCTCATCAGTGACCCTGTCGTCCTGTCCTGCTAAAAATGTGCCCATCTCATCTCTGAACCTATTCCCGTCAGTAAACTGCCCCTTATCCATTATAGTATCCACTTTTGTTTTAGCTTCACTCACTAATAGTCGTGCCTTACTTCTCGTGATCATTCATGAGAAACAAAATTTATCTAAAATACACAGTAAAAAAAATCTACTCCCTGTACTTTTACACATAGACATAAAATTTCAACAACGCTGTTCCAACGCTGTACTCACAAACGCAATTTGATGTGGTACAGAAACCGCACACAAATCCGACAAAGTACGATGTGGTACGGACACCACATCAACGAAACACAAAAACAATGAACAAAAAAAATATATACACTGAAAACAAAAACTGTAATCATGCGCCGCTACTTAAAAAACTAAACGCGGAACTACCAGAAAAAATTTCGGTATTAATCAATAAAAAAATAAGCAAAAAAAATTCTGAGTGTCCCTACTAATGTTACTGCTTGCTTATCAGAAGATTTGCAGGAAAGATCCTGGCAGGGTCGCCATATTATGCGAGGTGCCGAGGCTAGCAGCGTATTTATCACTAAGTTCTACTAGAATCCACATATGTAAATCATGCTCTAAGCCCCCCCTATTCTAACTCCGACTTTTGCTGTTGCACAAGGATAAAAGAAATACGCGAACTGACTCTAATCAACCCAGCTAGTGGAGTAGAAGAGAGTTTGGCACCTGCAATAATTTAATTTGATAAATAAGTTAAATAAACCAAGGTTTCATTAGCATAGTGAGGAATGATAGGGTTGCTCTATCGATTAACAGAATGAAAGTTCTGTCCAAAATAACAATATGATTTATTAAGATTAAACACAGAATAGTAAAAGAGATACAGGAAATATTTATGAAACATCAAATTGGCTAAAATTGGAGATTCATACAAACACTATAAAGGTGAAGTTGTCCCAAACTTAGATCGTGAGGTTTAAGACGTAGTGGTATGTGGAGCCAATTCCTTTCCACTCAAATCTCAAGAGAGACACACAGCTAACCCACCAGTAATTGCTGCTACTCGAAACAGAACAAAGTTAGAAAAGGATGAACAGGCGCGCTCTGCTGAGCTCTGATTGTCACCTAGGAAAATCCCTATCTGCCGGTGCTGCGGACGTACATTACCAAACGGTCTTCTTATCTCCCAGAACACGATCTGGCGTACCGCAGGCGAGGGCTGGTTGCTTCGACGTCCTCGACCGAAAGGCGACTGCCGACTCCTTAGAGCACCCGTACAGGCCGAACACACAACATTCCCGCCCCCACGACAGTGGCCATGGTTACGTTCCAATCAGCAACTCGAAAACCGGCGGAAATTCCACTCCATTGCCGGAGCACTACCATTCCACCAATGGAGATTCTTGGCGCCAATTTCTGTGCTGATTTTGCAGAAAGTGCGGGAATTTTCCCGCCACAACTGCGTGGGTACACAAGTCATTCCCACGCCTCGCTGGTAGCCCGCCAGAAAGTGTTTTCGCAAAGTTTCTCCGAAGTAACGGAACCTCTAGCCCAGCCGCTACTTCACACCTCAGCGGGCGTGTCTCTTGACAATGTCGGCGTCTGCAAAGCATTCACTCGACAGCCTCACACACGTCGGCTTAACGCTCTCCAGTTCCACAGAGCCCGCCTGTCACTGGACCACCCGGGTAGCGAGAGACGCTGCATGGGAAGTCCGCGTGTGAAGGAAAAGCAACGGAACCTCCACCGCATGCAACTAGAGAGGAGAATCGTAAGATAGAAATATGAGAGGGGGCTCATGCCACCTCTCAAGTGGGTACAAGAAATAGTACGAAAAACACCCCCTTAACATTATACAACCATCTGTGGCCTGAGAAGCACTCACTACATATTGCGGAATAAACGCATCATTGGACAGTTGGTGTACACGAAGCCTTGCATCATTCAAAAAGATACAAAATCTCTAATCGGTGGACCATACTAGACGCCTGTAATCGGTTACGTTCCAGTTTCTAGTTTGTTTGAACTGTTGAACACTCACATCCTTACGTATCGCTACGAAGAATGTTCTTTTATGAGGTACCCAACTCCGAACGTCTCTTGCATGCACCTCCTTTCACAAAATTCGCTCTGAAACTAGATAATATGGACCTGCATTCACTGATACCAGCAATTCCTGCCGTATTTGAAAGGCGTAACAGATCTCCCGTCCCTGTCGGTTAGAAACTGTTCATTACCGTACTAGTGAAATTTGAGTTGGTCTAGTGAGCGTGCACGGATAGCCGAAGTTGTTAAGGCAAACGCTCGGGATAAGCGGGAAATCCGGGTTCAAGTTCCGGTCCCGCACACGTATTCACTAGTCATAGCTCTGAATAGCCTTTCAGAAACATATGCAAGTATGAAAGGTGGGCTCCATGTGGTTCCCAAGTTGTGCAGCGACCGTAAACCATAAAATTACCAATTAAGCAGCAACCAGTCGCAAAATCATGTTTTCTTTATTTACTATTGCAAATCGGTTTCAACTGATTAACAACCATAATCGGAGCTTTCAACGAATGTGTGCTCTGAGTAGTAACACTGTCTTAAGCAGAGGTCAAAGTGACTTTATGTTTGACCTCTGCTTAAGACAGTGTTACTACTCAGGGCACACATTCGTTGAAAGCACCGATGATGGCTGCTAATCAGTTGAAATAGATTTGCAAAAGTAAATAAAGAAAAGATGATTTTGCGACTGGTTGCTGCTTATTTGCTAGTTATATGCAAGTTTTGCAGTCCTAGGTGGGCACAAGACGAGAACAACATTGGTCTTGATTCCTCGCAGTCTCATTCTCCGTGTTTCGGGAATCCAAGTAATGTTTCGAGCATTAGGTGAGGGTTTCAGTTGACTGCGATATAAGGATGCGCATAGCGTGACGTATGGAGATTTATCTCGGTCGAGAGAGCGTGTACGGATAGCCGAGGCAGTTAAGGCGGCTGCTCAGAATAAGCAGGATATCCGGGTTCTAGTCTTGATTCGGCACAGATTTTCATATGTCGCTATTGGGTAGTAGATCTATACTTAATACAGCTAACGTCAAGGAATTCGCACTGAACTATGGACAAATTCTGCAGATCGTTTATAGCGTCTGTTCTTTCAGGCATTTGTGTAAGTGTCTATTAAAGAGACTGCCTACACTACGCTTGTCCGTCCTCTTCTGAAATACTGCTGCTCAGAATGGGATCCTTACCAGATACTGCGATACCTGAGAACATTTCTCGTGCAAAAACAGTCTGGCAGAAAGTAATTTAAAAGTAGATTAAAAACATTCTCGACCGCAGAAACATCGATTTCGGTGATAACTGGTTCCGGTCAGTGTTCGACCACCCTCAGATCGACATATCATGACGGAAGACGGTGACAGTGAATTGAGCAGCTACTGTAACTCCACGAACGTCAACTGCTTAGTGAACGCTCTGTTAGAGCTTCTACTCCATTGACCGCCAGTGCCTACCGTCATGGTATATCGATCTGAGGGCGGTGAACACTGCCCGGAACCGGTTATTACCGAAATAAATATTTTTGCGGTCGAGAATGTTTTTAAATCAATTTTTAAACTTCCCAGATACGGCTGATGGAGGACACGAAAAAGTCCAAACAAGGGCAGTTCGTCTTGTATTATCCAGAAATAGCCTATGGGACTGAGCGTCACAGCTATAAAAGCAGGTTGCGTTAGCAGTCATTAAATGAAAGGGGTTTTTCGTTGTGGAGAGATCTTTTCACGTATTAGTTGCTAACTCTCCACTCTGAATGCCCACATACTCGGTTGACTTCCACATACATACGAACAAATGACCACCGTAACAGAATAAGAGGTATCAGGAGCTAGTATGGAAAGGTTTTTCCCGTGTGTTACTTGAGAGTCAAACGGGACAGAAATAGTCTGGCAGTGGTTCCATGAAACCTCTGCCAAACACTTAACTGTGATACAAAATTGTTAAGGCTTTCGTGGCCACTTGAAAAACTGCCGGTTGGCTTCTGTCTCGGGATCTTCGGCCGATGTTCGTCTGATGATTTTTGTGTCGTTTCGCCAGCACGGGTGGCTGGCATTGTCACAGTTTCACCTCCCATTGCTGGTGGTGGACTGGAGAAGAGCTCGTGGCCGCAGACTATATGTACCTGGAGCGTCAGCATCCAAGGGCTTCTTCGCGGTCATTTCAGGTGCGGCTTTCTTGCTACCTGTGACTGTCGTTCGCTGCAGCACGGGAAGCCAGAGTCAGGTTTCTCCTTTCTTGTTGAAGCTATTCTCGTGTTTCTGTAATTCTACGGCTTCTCTGAACAAGTGGGTGTAATAATTCTTCTCTATAGCCAGAACTTCCGAGTCGGCGAATTCTACTACGTGGTCTGTCTCACACATGAGGTGCTCTGCCAAGGCCGATGTTTCTCCACCTGCCCCAACTTTCAGTGCCCATTATGTTCTGCGATCCTGGTGTTTATTGATCGTTCAGTCATTCCAACATAAACTTGGCTGCATGTGCATGGTATGCGGTATATTCCCGACATAGCAAGTGGGTCCCTTTTCTCCTTTGCCGATCTGGGACAGGTATGGATCTTTTTTTTTTTTCGATTTGTAAATACTCTTTATGCCGTGTTTGCGCTGTATGCGCCTGATTCTGTCCGTCACTCTGGGAATGTATGTGAATTGCAGAGTGAGCATACAAATATGGATGTAGACGTAGACGCCTTGGAAGTTTCAGGGTGACTCGAAAGGAACATTTCAGTCACCTGTTCGTTTTGGAAGATCAAACTTGTGGAGAAACTCAAGGACGATTTCGTATCTTGGTATCTTGGAACCGATATAGCACAGTAGTTCGATATGTTCTGGCTTAACAGGTCGTCGCTGGGTCTACTGTATCTGAGGTAGCTGTTAACACTTTGCTAACGTACTGCCTACAAGACTGATCCATTAACTACCTCGGTGTTTAACTTTCCCGCTTCGCGACTTTGGTGTACTTGGCATACACAGTTTCATAAGGTTTACTTCCCTCCGCTTGGTGCACACGACACAGCTAGCTCGCAGATGGCCTGTATTTCTTCCGAGTCCGCCATCCGGCATCGTTTGCGAGATTCATGCCCGTTTATGGATCCCCAGAGGCGCGTCTGCGTTAATGGATAGGCGTGTGGCATTGAGGGGTGACTCGTGCCTCCGATGCCCGATGTCCGTATTAATACCGTAATGGGGATAAGGAAAAGCTCCAGCCCGCCTCCGGCACACTGGAAAGGCATCGCAGAGGGAACAAAGTGCGCATAAATAACATTTTGTGGCCAGGGCAAATTAAGGCTCTACAATACCGGCATCACGGCGTCTGTTTTCCCTGGAGAGCAGTCAGACCGCTGCTTTAATGAGGAGTTACCTCTTCCCAGTTCGTGTATGTGACCTCCATAGTTGTCCGTAAAACCTGTCCTGCTATATTGTCGATAACGATGTCACGCGAACGTTTAATTCCGTCTGTAATTTTCTGTCCCTTGTTGCTCTTTAACTGATTGTATACGACACACTGTAGCAACTACACTTCTCCCCGGCTTTTAACGCCCAAATGTGTGGTTTTAGGATCAGGACACTCAAACGAGGCCCATCAAAATACTGACGCCGTAAGGCCTTAGTAAGACACTATTGCTGCTGTCACAAAGCACCTCTACATTCCTGTAACTATTCTTCTACGTCCTTTGCAGTGTATATCATTCAGTTGTATCTGATGCACTCTGTTCTGCGAATTAGTTTCTCTTTTCTGGATTCGTCTCTAGGTTTTGCCCGAAGCTTTTTGTTTGAAAAGCGTTATCTATGAAACTGTTAAGCTGAATTAGGAGTATGATTTCTTACTGGAGTGTCTGTGAGTGTGTTGCTCGGAGATTGAGTGGATGTTACATTCGCAGCCCAGGCCATTTGATCCACAGACACACAGAAGTGTGAGATGAAACAAATAATGCAAAGTATGGTCTACTTAGTATCAGACTCCACTAACTATTGTTGATAAATACCGGACTGTCATTCACATAAAAATAATTTTGAATTAGCATTTCTTGTGACCTACAGATTTAATAAACAGAACTGGAAGTAGTTTAGTAGCAGAAGCCGATGCTACACAAATATTCCATTACCATAGCTATTTTGGGTTCACATATGACTTACATTAGATACTTACCTATTCCAAGAGGCACGGAGACTTCAGTACACACACACACACACACACACACACACACACACACACACACACACACACATATATATATATATATATATATATATATATATATATATATATATATATACTCCTGGAAATTGAAATAAGAACACCGTGAATTCATTGTCCCAGGAAGGGGAAACTTTATTGACACATTCCTGGGGTCAGATACATCACATGATCACACTGACAGAACCACAGGCACATAGACACAGGCAACAGAGCATGCACAATGTCGGCACTAGTACACTGTATATCCACCTTTCGCAGCAATGCAGGCTGCTATTCTCCCATGGAGACGATCGTAGAGATGCTGGATGTAGTCCTGTGGAGCGGCTTGCCATGCCATTTCCACCTGGTGCCTCAGTTGGACCAGCGTTCGTGCTGGACGTGCAGACCGCGTGAGACGACGCTTCATCCAGTCCCAAACATGCTCAATGGGGGACAGATCCGGAGATCTTGCTGGCCAGGGTAGTTGACTTACACCTTCTAGAGCACGTTGGGTGGCACGGGATACATGCGGACGTGCATTGTCCTGTTGGAACAGCAAGTTCCCTTGCCGGTCTAGGAATGGTAGAACGATGGGTTCGATGACGGTTTGGATGTACCGTGCACTATTCAGTGTGCCCTCGACGATCACTAGTGGTGTACGGCCAGTGTAGGAGATCGCTCCCCACACCATGATGCCGGGTGTTGGCCCTGTGTGCCTCGGTCGTATGCAGTCCTGATTGTGGCGCTCACCTGCACGGCGCCAAACACGCATACGACCATCATTGGCACCAAGGCAGAAGCGACTCTCATCGCTGAAGACGACACGTCTCCATTCGTCCCTCCATTCACGCCTGTCGCGACACCACTGGAGGCGGGCTGCACGATGTTGGGGCGTGAGCGGAAGACGGCCTAACGGTGTGCGGGACCGTAGCCCAGCTTCATGGAGACGGTTGCGAATGGTCCTCGCCGATACCCCAGGAACAACAGTGTCCCTAATTTGCTGGGAAGTGGCGGTGCGGTCCCCTACGGCACTGCGTAGGATCCTACGGTCTTGGCGTGCATCCGTGCGTCGCTGCGGTCCGGTCCCAGGTCGACGGGCACGTGCACCTTCCGCCGACCACTGGCGACAACATCGATGTACTGTGGAGACCTCACGCCCCACGTGTTGAGCAATTCGGCGGTACGTCCACCCGGCCTCCCGCATGCCCACTATACGCCCTCGCTCAAAGTCCGTCAACTGCACATACGGTTCACGTCCACGCTGTCGCGGCATGCTACCAGTGTTAAAGACTGCGATGGAGCTCCGTATGCCACGGCAAACTGGCTGACACTGACGGCGGCGGTGCACAAATGCTGCGCAGCTAGCGCCATTCGACGGCCAACACCGCGGTTCCTGGTGTGTCCGCTGTGCCGTGCGTGTGATCATTGCTTGTACAGCCCTCTCGCAGTGTCCGGAGCAAGTATGGTGGGTCTGACACACCGGTGTCAATGTGTTCTTTTTTCCATTTCCAGGAGTATATATATATATATATATATATATATATATATATATATATATATATATATATATATCGTAACACAATGACTGTGTACTGTTCGGAATGAAGTTGTGTTAGTGTTGAAATGTAAATATTACGTCGAATGTTCAAATGTGTGTGAATTCTTAAACTACAGAGGTCATCGATCCCTAGACTTGCACACTACTTAAACTAACTTATGCTAAGAACAACACACATACCCAAGCCCGAGGGAAGATTCGAACCTCCGGCGGTAGGAGCCAAATGTTACGTCGAATCATATTCAGATTGTTTTGTGTAGTCTAGTTTGTGTTTACTTCTTCTTCTTCTTCTTCTTCTTCTTAGGACTTCAACCACCAGGTTAGTTTCCAACAGCTCACCATGCATTTCTGTTTTCTTTAATGGAGTATATATGGTAACCTAGTTGATATATTCTAGTCTGGACCTGCCACTTGCGTTGTTTCCCTTCAATGCTATTTTCAATGATATCATCACCTCTCAGCAGATGGGCGACTCGTGTGTCCCTTCTGTGTTGAATAAGCTTGAAGGTACACGGCTTCACATTCTCCACTCTGTAGAGCACCTCTTTGAGTCTTCTGTTAATATCCATAACATGTTTCGCTATACTATACTGGAAGGAATTTTTATAGAAATCATAAGTATAAAAGAAAGAAGCTTCTTTCGGGGATCTTGGATAAATATCTTCTGATGTTACTGATGGAACACAAACATTTTTAATTTCCTAGGATTTGTCGTAGATTAGTGAGCATGTCGTTAACATCAAAACGGTAGCGTCACATAACTTTAGTTTAACTCTTTTCAAATTTTTCTGTAAGTTGACACTTTAATATTACACCTGCACTGTTTCTACTCATTTATTTAACTTATTAGTAACGTTGATGGTGTATGGTTGATGTTGCTACAGATACAAATCGAAATGCATTCAACAAGGAAATGTCTCTTTTCGTAGATAAGTACCGCAAAGTTATAATGACAGATTTAATACTAGTAATAGCCGTTTTATGTGCTAAAAAAAGTCAAACTCTCCATACTGAAGATTTAATGTCGTATGGGTAATTTTACTTGCTGTGTGGCTAAGTAATTTTGGGGCAAGTGCTGGATAAATTCAGTATTGTAGGTGTGTACTGTCAGTCAGTCCGTTGAATGCATAGTTTTTCGAACAATTTTTCCCTTCGCATAAGATTTACGTATGGCAGCATCAGTCATAGATATAACTACCCTACAATGGAAGAATGAGATGTTGTAAATTAGGCGATAATCAAAAGGTAGGTTTCGCTGACATTTGCCGGCCGCTGTGGCCTAGTGGTTCTAGGCGCTTCAGTCCGGAACCGCGCCGCTGCTACGGTCGAAGGTTCGAATCCTGCCTCGGGCATGGATGTGTGTTATGTCTTTAGGGTAGTTAAGTTTAAGTAGTTGTAAGTCTGGGGGAGTGATGACCTCAGATGTTACGTCCCATAGTGCTTAGAGCCATTTGATCATTTTTTTTTCTTTTGTGACATTTCGGACGAACTGCCATAACTTTTCACAAAACCGTTAAAATCACCAATGAGTTTGTGACGAACTACGGAATCAACCGAACTGATACTGTGACTTTTCCAGTCTACAAATTTGACCAATTAAGTTTTATTGTAATCAGTACGGGCTAGGACAAAAATATGAAAACACCAAAAACAGAAAACAGTACCATGCCTAATACAATCTATGAAAACGGTTGGCATTCCAGACAGCTTCTAGTCGTCTCTGAATGGATAAATACAAGCCTTGTATGGTTTTCAAGGGAGTCTTATAACATACTTCCCGCAAAATAGTGGAAAGTTCGTGTAGTGGTTAGCGATAACGCGCCCGTCACTAAAAAGTGACCCGCAATGGCTCGACAATATTGACACTGTGGTGGCCAGGGGAGAGGCGAAAATTCATACTCGTGCTCACTAAAGCCATCCTAGATGAAACGAGTTGTGTGAAGAGGGACCGTGTCGTATTGGAAGACAGCATCACAATTGCGGATCAAACATTGTACCAAACTTCCTGGCAGATTAAAACTGTGTGCTGGACCGAGATTCGAACTCGGGACCTGTGCCTTTCGCGGCCGAGTGCTCTATCAACAGAGCTACCCAAGCACGACTCACGCCCCGTCCTCACAGCTTTACTTCCGCCAGTACCTCGTCTCCTACCTCCCAAACTTTACAGAAGCTCTCCTGCGAACCACGCAGGACTGGCACTCCTGAAAGAAAGGATATTGCGAAGACATGGCTTAGCCACAGCCTAGGGGATGTTTCCAGAATGAGAATTTCACTCTGCAGTGGAGTGTGCGCTGATATGAAACTACCTGGAAGATTAAAACTGTGTGCTAGACCGAGACTCGAACTCGGGACCTTTGCCTTGCCTGGTTAAGCCATGTCTTCTTAATATCCTTTCTTTCAGGAGTGCTAGTCCTGCATGGTTCGTAGGAGAGCTTCTGTAAAGTTTGGAAGGTAGGAGACGAGGTACTGGCGGAAGTAAAGCTGTGAGGACGGGGCGTGAGTCGTGCTTGGGTAGCTCAGTTGGTAGAGCACTCACCTGCGAAAGGCAAAGTTCCCGAGTTCGAGTCTCGGTCCAGCACACAATTTAAATCTGCCAGGTAGTTTCATATCAGCGAACACTCCGCGGCAGAGTGAAGTTCTCATTCTGGAAACATTGTATCATGTAATGGTGCTGAGCAACCAAAACGGTCACATAATGCTTGTAACTAATGAGACATTGTAGAGTGACCATGGGCCTCAAGGTATACCACGATATGCGTACCCGAATCATCGCCGAGCCCTTTCCGTGTTTCACTCATGGGACGTACGTAAACTCGGCCAGAAGTTATACACAGTTAAAACAAGACTGAGTCTCGACGATATGACTTTCTTCCGTTGTTTCATAGTCCATATCTTATGGCTTCAGCACCACGTTCTTCTGTTGCAGACTTTCGCATCACTGATTTGTGGTTTCGGTATTTCAGTTCGCCCTGCAACTTCAAGACAACGAAACTCCCTTCGTGTTGTTTTGGTGCTGACAGTGTTCGCGAGTGTAACATTCAGTTCTGCAATGCTTTCGCTGCTTTCGTGCGCTTATTTTCCTCTTCAATTATCTGCTGTCACGATCGCTCAACACACTTTTTCGTCCACGTTGTGACAGCGAATTATGCATTTCCACTACCCCTGGGTGCAGTGTAAATCTTCAAAAAAAACGTTCAAACGTGTGTGAAATCTTAAGGGACTTAACGGCTAAGGTCATCAGTCCCTAAGCTTACACACTACTTAACCTAAATTGTCCTAAGGACAAACACACACACCGATGTCCGAGGGAGGACTCGAACCTCCGCCGGGACCAGCCGCACAGTCCACGACTGTAAACCTTCGAGGCGACGCCGCTTGAAGGACCAAACACTCCGGCTGCCTTGGTTACTGTAGCATGCACCATACGAGCACCAACCATTTGTCTGTGTTCGAATTTATTTAGCTCCAACGTAATACCCTGACGCCTACACCAAACGTTGTTCTTACCACAACAGACGGATGTAAAGTATCAAGGAGATTTTATTTCGTCGTCAAATACAGCAGAGCAACCTGCTGGCTTGGCTTGCATCTGCATTTATGTTCGACCATGCATTTTCTGCGGTGTTTCGATATTTTTCTACAACCGCTGTATCATGCGTAAGAGCTTTCACAGTGTACTAAACTCTCTTCCTGCAATATTCGAAACTGCTATCTGATTTACAGTTTCTGAACTTAAAGCGCATGTATTTCTGATCTGTAGATTTCTGATTGTATTGCACGAAAATTTATTAATTTAAAGTACAAGAAAACAGTCAAGTTTTTCAAACCAGAATGTTACTGCCACCGTCGCACTCCAGTCCTCTACATAGAACAATAGAAGACTTATATTTCCACCAATACTGGAGCTGTATCATCAGTATTGTAAACATAAGAATCAAATTCATTTTCGTGAAAACTGTGAAGAAATATTGATAAATGTATCTAAATAACGACGCATTACAGAGTTTACTCAGCTGCTAAGACAGAGAATCATTCTCAGGGTCATTCTGTAAAAGACGCATTATGCAAACTTCGTGCTACTGTACAAGTTCCCACCAAACGCTTAACACTGCACCATGAACACATGCACTTTCTCACATGCATTAAAGTTTAATATTTGACTGAAAAGATAGGCAACATTTCTCGACAGAAAATTAAAATAGACCAGATTTCAAGTTTCATTCAAGATGTCTCGGTTGTTGTCAGAGAATGACGAAACTACAAGTCCCCTCCTAGACAGACACAGTTGGGATGCCCCCTACCTGCAAAGGACGGCGTCCCAAACGTGGGACGGATCTCGATCATACCCCGATATTCCCTGGATCAGAGATCGAAAACTGCAATGAAAATTGCTTCCCCATCTTTGCCGCACTCATGGTCTTCTGGGACTTTTTAATTTATTTTGGCGTCAGTCTCGCTGGTTATATGCGGCCCGCCACGAATTCCTGTCCTGTGATAACCTCTTCATCTTAGTTTAGTAGCACTTGCAACCTACGTTCTCAATTATTTGCTGGATGTATTCCGATCTCTGTCGTCCTCTACAGTTTCGCTCTCTACACTTTTTGCTCTCTACAGCTCCCTCTAGTACCATGGAAGTCATTCCCTGATGTCTTAACAGATGTCCTATCACCCTGTCCCTTCTACTTGTCAGCGTTTTCCACATATTTCTTTCCTCTCTGACCTTCGCAGAACCTTTTCATTACTTACGTTATCAATCCACCTAATTTTTAACATTCACCTGTAGAGCACCACATCTCAATTGCTTCGATTATCTGTTCCGGTTTTCCCACACTCCATGTTTCACTACCATACAATGCCGTGCTCCAGACGTACATTCTCAGAAATTTGTTCCTCAAATTAATGCCTATGTTTGATACTGGAAAGTTTCTCTTGCCCAGGAATGTCTTTTCCGCCAAAGCTAGTCTGCTTTTTATGTCCTCCTTGCTCCGTTCATCATTGGTTATTTTGCTGCCTAGGTAGCAGAATTCCTTAACTTCATCTACTTTATGATCATCAATCCTGATGTTAAGTGTCTCGCTGTTCCCATTTTTGCTACTTCTCATTACTTTCGTCTTTCATCGATTTACTCTCAATCTATGTTCTGTACTCACTTGATTGTTCATTCCATTCAGCATATCTTGTAATTCTCCTTCACTATCACTCAGGATAATAAGTCATCAGCGAATCGTATCACTGATATAATCGCACCTTGAATTTTAGTTCCACTCCTGAACCTTTCTTTTATTTCCATCATTGCTTCCTCGATGTATAAATTTGACAGAAGGTGCGAAAGACTTACATCCTGGTTACACCCTTTTTTAAACGAGCACTTCGTTCTCGGTAGTCCACTCTTATTATTACCTCTTGGCTGTTGTACATATTGGATATGACCCATCTCTCCCTATACCTTATCCCTATTTTTCTCAGTATTTGGAACATCTTACACCATTTTACGTTGTCGAACGCTTTTTACAGGTCGCCAAACCCTATGAAAGTGTCTTGATTTTTTTAAGTCTTGCTTCCATTATCAACCACAACGTCAGAATTGAGTCTCTAGTGCTTTTACCTTTTCTAAAACCAAACTGATCGTCATCTAGTACGTCCTCAATTTTCTTTTCCAGTCTTCTGTATATATTTTTTTGTCAGCAACTTGGATGCATGAGCTGTTAAGCAGATTGTGCGATAATTCTCGCACTTATCAGCTCTTGCAATCTTTGGAATTGTCTGGATGATATTTTTCCGAAAATCAGATGGTATGTCGCCAGATTCCTACATTCTACATACCAACGAGAAAAGTCGTTTGGTTGCCACTTCCCCCAATATTTTAGATATTTTGAAGTAGTTTTATCTACTTGTTCTGCCTTATTTGAACTGCCTGATTCTAATACTAGATCCCCAGTGTCATCTAAATCGACTCCTGTTTCTTCTTCAATAACATCAGACAATTTTTCCCTCTCATAGAGGCCTTCAATGTACTCTTTTCACCTATACACTCTCTCCTCTGCATTTAACAGCGGAATTCCCGTAGCACTTGTAATGTTACTAGCCTTGCCTTTAATGTCATCGAAGATTGTTTTGACCTTCCTGTATGCTGAGACAGTCCTTCCGACAGTCATTTCTTTTTCGATGTCTTCACATTTTTCATGCAGCCTTTTTCTCTTAGCTTCCCTGCACTTCCTATTTATTTCATTCCTCAGCGACTTGTATTTCTGTATTCCTAAATTTCTCTAAAATTTTGGTACTTCCTTCTTTCATCGATCAGCTGAAGTATTTCTTCTGTTTTTTCGCAGTTACCTTCTTTATATCTATGTTTTTCTTTCCAATTTTCATTACCGCCCGTTTTAGAGATTCCGTTCCTCTTCAACTCTACTGTCTACTGAGCTATTCCTTATTGCTGTGTCTGTATCCTTGGAAAACTTCAAGTGTGTCTCGTCATCCCTTCTTCTGTATCTCACTTCTTTGCGTATTTATTCTTTCTGACTAATGTCTTGAACCTCAGTCTCCTCTTCATCACTACTACACTGTGATCTGAATCTATATCTGCTCCTGGGTACACCTTATAATCCATATCTGATTTCGAAATGTCTGTCTAACCATGATGTAACCTAACTGATATCTTCCCGTATCACCTGGTCTTTTCCAAGTATACCTCCTTCAGGGATACTGGTTGAAAAGAAAAATTTCTACAACAGTCTGCCCAATTCGCATGAGAAAGGAGTGAAAAATATCGTTGCTAGACATTTTACTTGTGTACAAAACCTTAGAACGAAAGGATCCTTCGCATGACATAACTTAGCCCAGTGAAACTTGCACCATACATACCTGAGGAAGGAGTGCAGTGTCACTGTAACCTTGACTGGTGAGTGTACAGTGCTAGCAAATTTGAAGCTCTGTACGTCCATGCAACATTATTCCTCCATACACCATACCACTAGGACCACCAAACTGATTCACCATAGTCATACGACGAGAAGTGGGAACAGGTAATGCACCGAGGAATATTTTCGAACCGCGCTGGTAGAGGAATGGAAAGCCTTACCAGTGTTGTGATCAGGATAGGACCGCGTTTCATAGCATTCATAGCCGGGCGTCGTGTTCGCACACCACATTCAGAACCGTGTCCCCCCGTGTCCAGGGGACCATCAGGAATTGCGATGGCTTCAGTGTAATTACTGTCTTCGAATAAATGTGTCGCCGGCCGAGGTGGCCGCGCGGTTATAGGCGCAACAGTCTGAAACCGCGAGACCGCTAGGATCGCAGGTTCGAATCCTGCCTCGGGCATGGATGTGTGTGATGTCCTTAGGTTAGTTAGGTTTAAGTAGTTCTAAGTTCTAGGGGACTGATGACCTTAGAAGTTAAGTCCCATAGTGCTCAGAGCCATTTGAACCAATAAATGTGTCATTTCTATTTGTCTCGTTGGGTTTTTCTTTCTGTTACCTTTCTAAGTATACTCCTTCATCGCCCGTAAGTTTTGCGTCCCAGGCAATACTGACCAAACGACTTGTCTGAGAAAATAGATTAAGGAAAGGCAAACATACGTTTCTAGCATTTGTATACTTAGAAAAGGCTTTTGACAGTGTTGACTGGAATACTCTCTTTCAAACTCTAAAGGTGGCAGGGGTAAGATACAGGGAGGAAATGGCTATTTACAATCTGTACAGTAACCAGATGGCAGTTATAAGAGTCGAGGGGCATGAAAGGGAAGCAGCGGTTGGGAAGGGAGTGAGTCAGGGTTGTAGCCTCTCCCCAACGTTATTCAATCTGTATATTGACCAAGCAGTGAAGCAAACAAAAGAAAAATCCATGGATAAGAAATAAAAACTTTGAGGTTCGCCGATGACATTGTAATTCTGTCAGAGACAGCAAAGGACTTGGAAGACCAGTTGAATGGAATGGACAGTGTCTTGAAAGGAGGATATAAGATGAATATCAACAAATGCATAACGAGGACAATGCAATGTAGTCGAATTAAGTCGGGTGATGCTGAGGGAATTAGATAAGGAAATAAGACACTTAAAGTAGTAAAGGAGTTTTGCTATTTGGGGAGCAAAATTACTGATGATGGTCGAAGTAGGGAGGATATAAAATGTAGACTGGCAATGGCAAGGAAAGCGTTTGTGAAGAAGAGAAATTTGCTAACACCGAGTATAGATTTAAGTGTCAGGAAGTCATTTCTGAAAGTATTTGTATGGAGTGTAGCCTTATGGGAGTAAAACATGGACCATAAATAGTTTGGACAAGAAGAGAATAGAAGCTTTCGAAATGTGGTGCTACAGAAGAATGCTGAAGATTAGATGGGTAGATCACATAACTAATGAGGAGGTATTGAATAGAATTGGGGAGAAGAGGAGATTGCGGCAAAACTTGACAAGAAGAAGGGTCCGGTTGGTAGGAAATGTTCTGAGGCATCAAGGGATCATAAAGTTCGCATTGGAGGGCAACGCGGAGGGTAAAAATCGTAGAGGGAGACCAAGAGATGAATAAACTAAGCAGATTCAGAAGGATGTATGTTGCAGTTAGTACAGGGAGATTAAGACGCTTGCACAGGATAGAGTAGCATGGAGAGCTGCATCAAACCAGTCTCAGGACTGAAGACCACAACAACAACTACTACTACCGTCAGAGGGTGCTACTGTAGACAATGACAAGCACACCACAACAGAAATGCTCGTGTGTTTCTCAGTTAAGAAAACAAGAGTCGGTAACTGCTGTTCAACGAGCACTGCGCACATACATTCACCAGGAGTCATCCAGCAGAGTCTTTTATGCCTGGTACAGAAAGTGTAAGGAGAAGAGCTGGTTCTACACAAGCAGAAGTGATGGTCTGCTTGTGTAGCTGTAGGTTGATCGCGTTCCAGCAACATTCCAGCGAAGCCAGAGCTTCAGATCACACAAACAATCTTCGGCAAAATCCTGGAGGACGCACCAGCTCTTCTGTTGTGATGTACTGGCCGTTTTCTACACTAGCACTCTCTGGTGGTGATAATCTGCAACAATGCAAATGCGCGGCCACATGTAAAAAAAAAAAAAAAAAAAAAAAACTTCCAGAGGTACTTTATTAACAGGACAACTTGTCAAGTGAATAAGTCATATCGTTTCGTTACTATGAATTTTTGAAAGTATAAAGTTCTTTTATGCCCATCCTGTAAAATCAGAGGACTTCGGTTGACTGCGACATTTGTCTGAGATATATATTCACATACTATACCTTTGCACTTTCATGTATGGTACCACATATAACCACTGACGTACCGTTCCCCGATTTTTATTATAACAAATCGTACCAAAACGCACGTTTCGTGTAATGATTTACTTTGGCAGCGACCTGAAACAGCATATATTCGTATTTCGCAAGCTCTAAAACAAAAACTACCAAATAAGAAACTTGGACTTTAATCAGCTGTATGTAAATATGATGTTTCCTTTGTTTAGTTTGTGAGCTGGAAAGTGATCTTATATCGCACTGGTTTACGTTAAGTAGCTCGTTGCTGAAATCCAATCACACGGAATGTGGTACATGCGTGTGTGTGTTTCAAAACGCTGAATTCCATATGTGACGTTAAAAAATTCGTCCGTCCCTAGATCGATGATAGCTTTCCGCTTTGTGTAAAGACAGCTTTGGGGAACACATTGTAACCTAAATCTCGATGGCTGGCCAGGAATCCGAATTTCTGAATATTAAGAGCTCAGATGGCAACCATCTTGAGGTCAATATTACACAAAGAAAACGGATAGTAGAAGAAGATAAAATGGGAGATATGGTAGTGTGAGAAACAGAGTACTGAAAGGACAACCTATCAAAACTATTGTGATCCCTGGGAGAGCCAGCCATGACAAAACTATTCCACTTTTTGTGTAAGATACATGACACAGGCACATTACTCTTGAGGCACTTGAGTTCGCGAAGAATGCAGTTGTACCCATTCAAAAGGAAGCAGGTGATGGTGCGTGTGAATTTTACTGAACATCAGTCTTAAGCACGACGTTCGAAGCAATACCGACCGTACGACTTATATTAGATGATCGGTCAAAGAAAATCAAATCTGCATTAATAGCATTTGTAGACATAGAGAACATGTGACCGTGTTGATTGGAACACACTCTTCGAAATTATGAAAGTAGCGGCGATAAAACACAGGCAGTTACAACTGAAAGATTATCTACAGTTTGTACAGAAACGAGAGGCATGGAAGGGAAGAAGTGATTGAGAAAGTAATGATGTAGGATAGTAACCTCTCGCTGCAAGCGATAAAGGAAACCAACGAGACGTGTGTAAAGGGAAATTAAGTGCTTGGAGAAGAAATAAAAATTATGCTTTTCCCATGACGTTACACCTTTGCCAGAGACGGCAAAAGACTCTGGAGAGCAGCTGAATGGAATAAACTGTACCTTGAAAAGATTTTATAAGATGAACAGCAACAAAACTGTACAAGGCTAATGGAATGCAATTGAACTGAATCAGGTGTGAAAATAGTTTGTTCTTGCCCGCCTATATAGGGGAAAATGATCATGACAGTAAAATAAGATAAATCAGATCTCGCACGGAGATATTAAAGTGTTCGTTCTCTCCACGCGCTGCTATTGAATGATGGAATGGTAGAGAAACAACTTGAAGATGATTTGATGAAAATCTGCCATGCACTTAATTGTGTATTGCAGAGCAATGATGTAGATGTAGATGTAGACGAAGATGGCGACGGCTTTAGATTAGCAAATGAGACACTAGAAGCAGTCGTTGAGTGATCATCTTCTGATGTAGTCGTTGTTCTTATTTCCGTGCTCCCTAAGAAAACCGGATGAGGAATACCGCCTTATGCAAGTCACCTTTGGAGTTTTGTTTTACAGAGACATGTTTCAGCACTTTTCTGCTGTCTTACCTGGGCTACTTTATTTCCTTCCTGTAAAACTGTTATTACATATTAACCGTTAGATAAGATATTTGGTACAAAATATTTACATGAAATTTCCCAAATGTAAACATGTTGTACCAAATGTTTTCCCTAAACGTTAATATGCAGTAATACTTTCACATAAAAGAAATAAAGTAATCCACGTAAGATCGCACACTAAGTTCTGAAAGATGTCTGAGTAAAACAATACTCCAATAGTGTCTTGCATAATGCGAAATTTCTCATCCAGTGGTCGATGAATTT
Organism: Schistocerca nitens; assembly: GCF_023898315.1. Lineage (NCBI taxonomy): Eukaryota > Metazoa > Arthropoda > Insecta > Orthoptera > Acrididae > Schistocerca > Schistocerca nitens. The sequence continues at coordinate 120,177,245 of NC_064622.1, read as the reverse complement.
TTGCTGATTGGGCAATAAGTAACAGATGATGGCTGATGTTGAGAAGATATAGAATTACCACTGGCAATGCCAAGAAAAGTGTTTCGGAAAAAGAGGGATTTGGTATCACCGAATATAAATTTAAGTGCTATGAGGTATTTTCTGTAGGTATTTCTGTAAAGAAGTGAAACGTGAACGATAAGCATCTTAGACAACAAAAGGGTAGCAGCTTTTTAAATGTGAAGCTGTAGAGTAATGTTAGGGAATAGATGGGTTGATCTAATAACTAATGATGAAGTACTAAATCGAATTGAGGGGAAAAGAAATTTCTTGCAGAGCATTACTGAATGAAGGAAATGTTCAGTTTGGAAATGGAGTGAAGCGAAGAGGTAAAATTTGGAAAGGGAGACCAAGGCTTGAAGACAGCTAGTCAGTTGAAACTGATGTGTGCTGCAGTTGTTATGCAAGGATAAAGAGACTTGTGCAGTGTACACAAGCACGGAAAGCTACATCAAACCTGCCTTCTGACTGAAGAAAACGCCAGAAAACTAATTTGGCATGTGAGACTGATTCCAGCCGCAATTAGCCATCGAAATAATTCGGTGGTGAAAGTTTACAATTTGTGCCAGACCCGGACTCGAACTCGGATCTCCCACTTAACGCGAACGGCTGTGTTAACCGCCTCGGACATCTGGACACGCTTCCCGTCTGATCCCAGTTTTCTCCACTTGTCCAAACGCTAGCAGCGTCCAGTGTCCGTTCACCTACTTGCTTGCAGCGAGTCCTGTATTCCCGCAAAAAGCACGTACCCTGTTGTGTATCAGCACTGAAGTTATCAAATCAGTCATAACGACAGATATACTGAAGAGCCGAAGAAACTGGTACGCCTACCTAATATTGTGTAGGGCCCCCGCGAGCACGCAGAAGTGCCGCAACACGACGCGGCATGGACTCTACTAATGTCTGAAGTAGAGCTGGTGGGAACTGACACCATTAATCCAGCTGGGCTGTTCATAAATCAGTAAGAGTACTAGGGGTGGAGATCTCTTCTGAACAGCACGTTGCAAAGCATCTGGGGAGTTGCGCTGCATAAATATGTCATTGTATATTTTATGAATGAGAAGTTGGACATATATTATAACTACTGATATGTGTCATTATATTTAGGCGTTGTAGTTTTTGTACAATTATCTTCAGAAACCCCGGAGCTGCTGATGAAAAACCTTGTATTACTATAGGACATGCGGCCATTAAAATGATTTGAGTGAAAAGTTTTTTTGGCAGACAGAGTGTAGTACGTAATTCCTCTACGGACAGTGAACCGATTTCAGTTTTTAATCAGGTATGCGACGGGAACATTAACAGACCCTATTAGGGGTCATTGCCCTCCCGATAAAGTGTGACAGAATGACTGAACATCTGAGCTGGCATTTTCTTGATGTGTGAAAAACAACTCTGAAATTTTCAAGAACTGATTTCGTCGAAGTCCTCTGCAATTAATTTTCACATCGGTCTCCCATAGATAGTGAGGATAAATTCGTTCTTACAGCAGCAACCATGGTTTCTCTTTTCGTGCTCACACCATGAATGGAATGTAAAAGTATGGGGCACACCACAGTAGAAAGCACCTTCTGCCATTCACTTTGTAGTGAATCTCAGAGGGAAAAGGTGAGTTGGAAAACATATACTATAGGGGGAAAGCAATGTTATGTGACAAATGCGAGACACATAAGAAGATTCTTGGGAAAAGGTGAGTTGGAAAACATATACTATAGGGGGAAAGCAATGTTATGTGACAAATGCGAGACACATAAGAAGATTCTTGAGGGCGATGAATATTAGTTAGTTCAGTGTTTCATGGGTCAATTTGCACGATATATTGTTGACGTGAAGGAATTGTTTTATAGTTAATCTATGAATCTATGAATACTTTTATGCAATGAAGCCTTTCTCTTTTAAAAACTAGTTTCTCGGGATACAGTTGCACTTCAAATTAAAACAAATAAGTTAACCACGTTTATTTACTGATTTGTCACTCTCTCAGAATTGTAATAGCACAAAATGCAAATTTGTTTGAACTTAGTTGTTAATGATACTTTAAAATATATTTGTTCTAAATGTAAATTCCACTCACTGTGTACACATAAATAAAATTTCTTCATTGGTATTTCATAAACGCTGGATGGTGACCTTTTACCAATGATTTGGCATAAGAGAAAACAATATTTAGTTGAGACACAAGTAACTATGTGTCACTTTTGCACAAAATGAGCTACAAGTTTCTATTTAAAAATTCGGCTTTGGAATACAAGGAGTTGCCCAGACTTCTTTCAGCCCACTTTCAAATTTTGCTTTGCCGTCTGACTGTCATTTGGTATGACGAGTTATGTGAACAAATATTGTGGTAGAAACATCATTAACCTTTTTCTGAGTTAAGGCCAATTACAGTGTAGGATAATGAATGTCATTTTTCTCCTAGTATACCACATCCTTAAGAAGTTGTCGATTATGTTTAACACATTTTATTCCTATGAATACTTTTATGCAATGAAGACTTTCTGTCTTAAAAACGAGTTTCTCAGGATACAGTTGAACTTGAAATTAGAACAAATAACCTAATCACCTTTATTTACTAATTTGTCACTCTCTCAGGTTTGTAATAGCACAAAATGCAAATTTGGCGGAATTTAGTTGTTACTGAAACTTTAAAAGATATTTGTTCTAAATTTAAATTCTAGTCACCGTGTACACATAAATAATATTTCCGTTCGATACTATTCCAGCTCACGCTTTAAATTTAACACTTTTGCTGTAGCCTCTGAATTGCAGAACAGAATCTGCTGTGCTTTCTTATAATTAAGACAGAGATCATTTATAAAAAATCAGCCAATAATCATTCCAAAAACAGCATTTGCGATTTCCTCAGCAGCTGATTATTTGTTGCAGCTTAGTATGGTATCAGTTTCATCTGTAAAAAGACCTAATTCTCCGTGATATTTATTAAATGTAAGCTCATCAATAAGCACACACAAGAAAATATAAGCTGAAAAATATCCTTTGTCTGTAGATGATGAAATATGAAGTACAGCTCTCAGTGTTCCTTTTGTTAAGTACGTGAACCATCTGTTGATTATACCGTCATTTCCACAGAACCTTTCTTTCACAACAAAGCCAGCGGCGAAACCTGACGTTTCCAGGTATTTATTTAAAGCTTTGCCTCCACACCAAAACCATTCAGTGTCATTCAGTGGCGTCTGTGAAATTTATTGCGAATATAGTCAGTGACAAAGAAGTAATCATTTTAAACGTCATGTGTATGCGACACCTTCTCATGCACGTCATTATGACGTCATAGCTCCTTAACTATGTGTCGTACAATGATATAATTTTGCACTTGCATTCAGTTGTATGTGTGCATGATATCTGTAAAACGCGTTGCGAATACTGCCAGTAGTAAAGAAGTAATAAAATATAACGCCTTGCCTTCTACTGCAAGAACAGCGGGGAAGTAGTAAGTGATAAACATTTTTCTTTTCTCCATTTTGTAGGGTTTTCACAGTGAAAAAATTTCCTAAAATTTTTTAAATGTGTGTAAAGTTTGTTGCAAGTCGCTAAGTCCTCTCATTCTTAAATAATGGGTGATTAACGTCTGGGAACAGACACATCGTGGGCTACGAGCTAAGCTTCCTTTTCATTTCCATCTCCCCCTCTCTTACAGACAGGTGGTTCTTACCCCCACAGCGACTGTCGCCGGACATATGTGTACCGAGTTTGGCTGAAATCGGTCCAGTGCTTAAGGAGGACACGTGGAACACACACAGACACACACACACACACACACACACACACACACACACACGTACATACAGTTTTGTAATACGTACGGATATCAACTGATTTGGATAGGCCACAGAAAATACCAACTGATGCTGTTTTGTTATTAAGCGACTGTAAAACATGTTTAGTGAATTTACAGTTAGTCGATGTAACAAGTTTTTACAAAAATAAATAATGGAGAATGTACAACCAATTGAAAGATCTAATTACCACTGTAGGTAATATTATGCCTGCTATGCAGTAAGGAACATTTCGGAATGAGAGTATCTGAAGCTTACAAAACTGTAGAGAGAACGTGAGGAGCACACAGAAAACAGCAAAACTCTGATAAACTAAGCAGCCACGGAATACTGTGAAACGGCAGACAGCAACGGTTAACTTCTATATTCGAGGCTCCATTCTCCTATTCAAGAAAAGTTCCCCCCTGTGGGCCAACTCTTCATCAAGCGTCAAGTGGCGGTTATCATCCAGGCTAAGCATTACCGACCAGCTTAATTACAAGTTCCTGGGACAGCCAGAAGTTGCTAATTAATTAAAAGCTAGCCAACAAAATTGTATATACGGGAGCCATCAAATTCCGCATCAGTTACTGTCCGGGAGCAGTTAACTTTTGTACTCTCGAGAGCGAAGGCGGAAACCCCCCTTATCATTACCATCAAAAGTTGCCTGATTTCTTTTTTTCCCTTTTTGTTCAGACTTTCACATTCCGTCCAGTTAAAGCTCGTTACGGCGAATGGACCTAAATTAAATATAATCTATTTTGTTTTTTTTTAAAGGGCAGACTTCTATTTACTCCTCTACCGCGCGCTAAGAATTACGCACATGTGCAGTTTCCTGAGCGCGTTGCTTGTTCACTGCTTTCAGTCATAGAGCAGACATAAACCCATCTTGTGACTGTACTCATAGGGCACCATTCACTTGGCAAGTATGAACATCGCCTAAGATTACTGGAGACAATAGCAAAACTAATGTTAATGGTAGTTAAAAGGCAGTTTCTTGCCAAAACCCTCTGCAGCCTACCCCCCCCCCCCTTTTTTTCCACACTCCGCCCTCTACCTCTATAACCTGCCATAATAGATCAGAAAAAGTCAGACAAATAAAAGATATATTGCAAAAACAGTAAAACTGCAAAAGTATGTATGAACAATGGTGTTCCCTGCCCTTCACATAGTAGTTCCGTTAAACCATGCCATTCAGTCAGTAGTTGGAAGTTTCTGCTGTTGCTACAGTTGTGTTTGGAGTGTCCGAAGTGAAACTGTGTAAAAAAACTGCAATACGAACATGATGAACTACAAAAGGAAGAGCAACGCGGCGCACTATGTACGAGGATCGTTAAGTAAGAAATGCCCCACATTCTTTTAAAAAGCCATTAATACACATAGACAAGCGTCCTTGTTGGTGCTTCACATTTGTTGTTTGTTCTGTGTGCCGGTGAAGTTTCGAACCGTTCTGGCAGATGGCAGAGCTGTAGTACAGCGTCAAAATGGCGTCTACATACGACTCACGTTAAAAGTAGCGTGGTGTTATTGAATTCCATAAACGTCTGCGCGCAGTGTATGGCGATTCTGCAGTTGACAGGAGCACAGTTGGGCGATGGATAAAGAAAGTTCCAGCCTCAGGAAATGCAGAAACAGAGCTCCATGATCAGCCACACTCGGGACGTCCTGTCACAGCCACTGCTCCAGACATGCTGAATCGTGCAAATGCCATTATTCGTGCCGACCGGCGCATCACAACTCGACAACTGGCTCTACAGTTGACGGTCAGCATTTGAAGTGCGTCTGCAATGATCGAGACTCTCGGATATCGAAAGAGGTGCTCACGATGGGCTCCACGAATGCTCACAAAGGACCACAAGATTCAAAGAAAGGCCATTTCATCCGAACTGTTGGAGTGTTTTGAGACCAACGGAGAGGCCTTCCTGTCACGGATCGTTACGGGGGACGAAAGCTGGGCGCACCACTTTGCCCCGGAAACAACAAGAGTGGCATTATCCTCATTCAGCACAAAGGAAGAAATTCAAGACAATCCCCTCTGCCGGAAAAACCATGGCGACAGTCTTCTGGCATTGTGATGGCGTCATTCTCGTAGATGTGATGTCAATCAATTCAGAGGCATACGCGAAGACCCCTGCTTCGATCAGCAGGGATTGCACGCTCTTCCTTAACGTTGGCGTACGGCCATAGAACGTGATGGAGACTAAGTAGAAAAAAGGACACGGACAAGACATGCTGATGTACATTGTCACCAAATATACCTTTTAACGATAAATATGTTCTGAGAAAAAAAAATGGGACATTACTTATTGAACGACCCTGATAATTGTGTGTGACGCTTCGCAATTTGGCAACTGTGATTTATAAAATGCTACAACGAATTTACGGAAAAATTCCCTGTCCAATGCTCAGGTAGTCAGATGGCACAAGTCTTTTTTAGATGGCCAAGAAGAAGATGAACACAAAGCACTTGCCGGAAAATCATCAACCTCAGGAAGAGATGGCTGGAAAGAGTGAACGATCTTTAATTGTCAGGTCGTCGATTGGCGGTAAGAATAATCGGTAGTGAGTTTAATTTGAATGTGTTTATTGTCCATTAAATCAGCGCACATTATTTGGGCACATAAAAGGTGTACCCACACATAATTCGTAAGAATATCACAACTCAGCAGAAAAATCTAGAGGATGTGTACCTTGATTTTCTGGACCATTTCAAAAAGGGTAATATTTTATCAGTCTGTTATCGCAGGTGATGAATCATGGATTTTCGAATTCGATCCCAAAAAAATGCATGATAAAACTCTCCGCGTATCAAAAGAGTGAGAATGAGACAATCCAAATTAATATCGCTGTTAATTATCTCGACAGCTGGAAGATTGTCCATGATGAATCTGTGACACCAGAATGAACTGTCGATCAAAATTTTTATCGGTAAGTTTATGAAAAACTCTGAAAACGGGTGGCACTTTGGCGACCAGGCATTCAACTCATTTTTATACTGCTTCTCGGCAATGTGCCTTTTTGTACGACCACTTAGATCATCAAATTATTACCTATAAATAGTAGTCCCGTTGTTACTCAGTCCATTATACGCTACATCTCAGTCCCTTTTACTTTAATATTGATTGTGCCCATTCAAAAACCACTTAAATTGTACTGTGGGTAACATCCAACAAAGGGTAACCAATGAACTGAAAGATGTTTTTACAATAGCATTCCAGAACTGGTACAAAAGCAGGCAATTACGCCGGCGGCGTGTAGTATTTTGATGGAAACAAACTTCACGTACAAAAAGAATAAAATAAATTATTAGTTAGATTTGTGATCTATTTCCTCTGTGTGACACTGTTCACTGTAGCATTTATTTAAGAAAGTCTTTGATGCCTGACAGCAAATGATATTGGTTGGTGGAAACTGAAACGTGTACAGCAAAGATACGTGAATTAGACGTGCCTTGTATGTAGAGGATAGGCACCGAAATCAATTTCTGTGAATTACCAAAGCCAAAACAGTAACGTCTGCTCCTCCAGTCAATGGTCACAGATATTGTACGTATGATCCAAATTTGTTGGGAGTTGCCAAATACATTTAGAGTTAAATGTATCGCTGACTCGTATGGTTCTCTTTAGTTACCTCAAAGGTGTTATGCATATATATTTGCTGCTTGTAAGCTGACAATTTTAGGAAACATTATTGACAATGTAGAAGCGTTGATAATGGGGATGTCAGTGTGTTTCGACATCTGATAACTTCAGTGAACATTTCTCCGTTCCTCTTAGTACTGAGATGTAGGCTGCGCCTATGAAGAGTTTTCGTACGCGTTTCCCGCACGCAGAGAGCCGTAGTAGAATTTTCCCCAGGAACAATATTCTGCAACAAGGAACAAAGTAAAAGACAAAAATTTTCACTGTCTTGATAGGTTTCATCTGTGAACCAGTGAAAGAATGTGCTGTAAAATTCATAAATAAGTGTGTTTAGTAGCTTCAAATGATGTCGAAACAGTACAGCCTTGTTCCCCAGAGTTTCTTTTTTTTTCTGCAGCTATTCAAATATTTCAGAAACTACTTACTTAAGCATATTTGAAGCTGACGGTAAACCTGTTCTTATTCTCTGCGGGAACTCACTTTCCACTTCTGAAATGTTTCTCGCCTTATTTGTATTCAGAACGTCGCCTCCTCCCCCTGCAACCCCTCCCCAAGGCTTTCCATTCTACATCCCTTCAAAGCACGTCCACTTTCTCTGCGCCCCCAATACACATCACTCACAGGAATCAATCGGAAGGGGAGCAAAAACTGGCTGCTGGTTGATATTTCACTCACTAGAAATACTGCTTATCACCGAGGTGATGTCTCGAGGCGGGAGAGTGAAATGCCTGCTGCGTTTATCCCCAACTCATGTGGCAGCTCTCATTTGTTTAAGTTATTCACGTCCTGCTCCGAGGTCGTATAGCTTCCTTCCGCCTTCTGTAGTGGTAAACAAATGTGCAGGGAGGCCAGAGACTTGCAATATATCTGTGGTCGTCTGTTGTGGTACCAAATCAACCAGAAGGGAGAGCAGGGGAGGATAAATGACCCACCATTAGGAAGCTGTTTCCCTGAAAGGCCTCGGCGGGGTTGTAACTATAGGTTACTAGCATTATCCTCATGTGCATTTATTACGAATTCTTCTTATCGTGTGTCAAGGTCAGATCACTTCACTACAACAAAGTAGAAATGAATCTTCACAATTACAAGTGGAATAAAGACACTGCATAACAATCAACAAGCATATAAAAGGATGTACACAATAAAATAACAGTGAAACCATATTTCTCGGTATTGGTTTTCAAGGCATCCAGAAATAGCCGTCTTAAGTCACACTCTAAATAAATATCTTTGTGTCGCGTTGCGGTATTAATTTCTCGATTTAGCATAAGTACTTCCGAGAAAAAAATATTGTAAGAATTAATGAGCATAAAATCAGCCTACTTTTTATAAGCTCTGTGCCGTGTTATTTCCTTGAATTCGTGAACTGGAAACAGATATGTATAAAAGGAATAAAAATATAGAAAAGATAATAGCTTTTTTTCAGATTTAATTTTTCCGAGCTTGTGCTAAGAAACTAAAAAGTGACATTCATTATATGACGTGCAAGGAAGTTATATAGCACTTAGAAGCTAAACTATACAATGCATTTCTGACCGCATAAAATTTGGTTGTGTGGTACTACAGTCTTAGTTTACATTTCTGGTTCTAAACTACAAATTGACCCATTACTTGTACAAAATACGTAGAATGCTAAAAATATTCATTACTGTATTCGTGTTATCTGGAGCTAAAGTATTTGTTCTTTCGAAGTCCACGCGCAACACATGCACTATACTGATACATAAATAAGAAAATTAAAATAAAGTATGTGGGCTTAAGCATTCATTGCGCACGGAGCACGTTGACGGTCAAACTTTGCCAGCAGCGATAACTGTAGGTAGCTTTGTTCATAATTCTTAGACCACTGACGTCTGCAGCTTTATCCTTTCCATTTCCTAAATATAACGTTTCAGCTACAATTTCGCCAGTTACTCATCTCATAAAGATTGCTTTCCCAAACGACGTGTTTTTCACATAGTTATGAAACTAGTACGCGTTCCTTGCTTCAATATCTGTTATTCAACTTTATACCTCCTGTAGGAACGTTTCTCGCTAACACAGTTTCATATTTCTAGCAATGTTATTGTTATTTTCCGCATACTGCATGTTAGACTTATCCGGTGCTTCTTTATGTATCAAACTGCGTTTGTCCATATGGACACACCGATAAAACCAAATCGCATAGGGAAATTAAGGATGTCCATTAAGGAAAGAGTGACTCTATGTTAAATGAATTCTGCGAATAGCTGTCACTAATCACTCATGAAATACCCCTTTACTTTCATTTTTAGCTTGCAAGTCATTTCAGGATTGTTTAAATATGAGGCGTACGTAACACTACATGAGCGTACTTGGCTCATGAGGTAGGGTATTGGGAGCTGCCGCTTCACTGTGAATAAATTCCGTAAAACCTTTGTAGCATGATGTACTGGAGGTTGATTCACTGCTATAAAAGACGGAAAGACCTTAAATGTATGGCCATGTGCCGCAGTTACCTCGACATAACCTGTCAACTTAATACCACACAAGGCTATACGCTAAGGATTTTCTGTCTTTTATAGCGATGAAGCAACATCCAGAGTATCATGCAAAATAATTTTATAAACTTTTGTACGCCTCAGTTCAAGATTAGCTCGTAAAAGCTCTGAAACAACATAATGAAAATTTAATTTTTGTTAGTGTATATCACCACACATGAAATCAGCAGTAGAAGAAAAGGACGTAATTGATTAATAAAATACGTCACAATTGAATACATCGCCGCGAGTGAAGCACAAAATTCTCTTACACTGAATGACTGATGCAGTCAACCGTCTTACCTACAGTATTATAAATGTTAATACATTATGTATTATCTTATTTAAATCGCAGATAAATGTGATAAACCTGTCAACTTTGACTACCAGAATTGTTAAGTGAGAGACAATATTTAAGTTTTCGTCCTCAATAAGAAACACGTTCTTCTCCTTCCAGACTGCCTACACAGGTTCCGTCTGTGAGGGACTCTGTCTTACAAGAAAAGCGATACACACTTGTCAATCAGGAGCAGTAACTTCTCAGACTAAAACATCTTCCTACAATTATTTCCTAAATTATTAACATTTTCGCGATTTAAGGTCAGTAGCTGCAGCAACTTCTGACTTGTAAAAGTAACAACTTCACTGCATCTTTCAACGTTCGTTTTCTACCCATTTAATTACACACGACACTACATAGCAGCCTTCGCTTCAATGAGAGATCGTTCAGATCGTTGGTAACTAATGGCTTGGTTGCGTTTTTCCGTAAGGTTAGTAAACACAATAGATACTCTGTGGAGTAATGAGTTTAAACGACCTTCATCAAACCCCGATGGTCTTCCTGAACGTGGAGTGTCACTAATGTAAAAACGATCCTCCTTAAAACGATATAACCATTTTCTTGCCGTGCTCTTTCTAATGCCGTTGTCCCCATACACGATGCAAATGTTTCATGCTGACTCCACCGCTATCACTCCTCTAATAAACTCAAACAGAATAATATGTCGGAAATGTTCCGGTTTATGCTCTTTGCACTCCATTTTCTTGAGTCCACAGCTCCATTCACTATCTCGAAAGGACAGTATTCAGATTCAAACAGCAGTCGCGAACTACAAACAAAATTCCAGTCGATAAAGAAACCCATAGTAACCGGAATACCAACATGCAAAACAAAAACGCAACGAACTTAAGCGCCAACCTAATATCTTTCCCCACGTTGCTGGCACCAGACCGCACTCTCGTTACAGCAACATTACAAATATGTAAACGAATGCCTCTCTCAACCGCTCAGGCTGACCAGCGCCTCTCACTTCCTCTGTGAGAGCTTCTGAATGCGTTCTCAACATCCAACTCGACAGAATAAAATCTTAGATGTTTTTAATGTGTCTTATTTTATTCATCTCATTCGTGATACATCACAATGCTCGTGGTTATTCGAGTAATGAGGGGGAAATTACTGAGACGTTTCCCGAAATAATACAGAAAAAATCGGTTGAAAAAGTTTCAGAAAATGTGCCATGCAGTAGCCGGTGAAGCACATTCCTGAGTACGTCACTTTGCCGTATGAAGTAGAGTAAGTGGTCTAAGAGGCTCTTTCGTGTCTCCAGACATCTGAAAACTTTCCGCAACGTGCACTGACGAACTCATTCGCTGATCCAATGACTGGTAGGATGGATGTTGAGCGGGTGCTTACCCTTCCGCCCAAAAAAGCAAAAGCACAGCAGTAAACACTGACGTAACAAAATTTTATGATTGTATTAAAAATTCTGTTTATTTATTCGAATAAACCACTTAGAAACTACAATAAATCAACTTCGGTCACACTTCTTCGCTCTTCGATATCCTTCGACAGGATCGTACCTTTGCAATATCCCGTGGTGTGTGAGTCTGAGGAAGCTGTCAGAGTAATGAACCTACCCAGACTCTGTCACACTCAAGACTCCATGCTAAATTACGTAAAGGAATCGCTATTTGAAATGCCCTAACAGAGAATCATAAGGTGTGAAACTGCTACAATCCAACTATATAACCATCCATTCAATCACTAGAATAAATCAGCGAATTAAAGCGAACTACGTGCTGCTTCAAATAAAAATACAAGTGAAACATAAACCCATTACTTATTATATTAACCAATTATAAATTATTTGCATCAATATTCTGCTAAAAATCAAAGTTTATTGGTGGCGACACCTGACAAGATACTCAAGCGGAGGGATATTACTGTATTCTAGCTGCACATGAAATCTTTAATCCACTACAAACCAACGATTAAGGTAGAAACTGCAGTAGTCCACTGAACACCATATCAAACAATAATAAGGAATGACTCGGGTTTAGCGGAGCTGTGGCAACGGTTTAGTTCCTCTCCGAAGATTAACGCCCACCTGGTCACTCGTGCTGCTGTATATGCTCACCAATCTGCTGTGGCAGTAAGCCGAAAGACCACGCTCATAGTGGAGAATCAGAATGTCGCTCGTCAAGAATCGGATACCTCCAAGCGCCACGACGTCTCGAACCAGCGATCTGTCTCCATCAACCATCAAACCAAGAGTGTTCCTTCCTCTTCCACCAGCTCCCGCCTTTCCAATTTGCTCCAATCTGGCCGCAAACGCCTGTCAGGAAAAATATTACTATTTTCCTGCAATAGCGTGTCACATGTAACAAATCCCCACCCCGGAATGTCGTCGGTCATGGACCAATAACAGCACATCATCTTCGCCAGTCTGTCCTAGGAATTTCCGGCTGACGTCAGCCGGCGATGGGAGAATCAGACCGTACTTTAACATCCCTGAATTTCCCGAAGCCAAGCCACATTTCCAGACGTACTTTTCCACCATAAATTGTGGTGTCCCAGCAGGCACTTGAAACTGTTGCCCGTGGCCAGTTCAAGAGATGAGTCGTGCCACAGGCCGCTAATCTCGACTTAGTGAAAAGGATCGGAAAGTTCCGTGAGCTTCCGTCGGTGGCCACGTCACACGTGAAGCCGGTACAAAGCTACGAGTGTCCATGACACGCGTGCTTCATTCAGAGCTATATGCGAGTTGCGAAGTTCTTATGTATTCACAGATCAGGATTGTTATCCCCTTTACCGACGACCTCTGAAATTCTATAAAATACATTCCCCCGTTAATAAACCAATGTAATAAGACTATAAGCAGATGCTACTAAAGTCTTCTATCAGTCGAGACAAGAAACATATATACCGGGTGATCAAAAAGTCAGTATAAATTTAAAAACTTAATAAACCACGGAATAATGTAGATAAGGAGGTAAAAGTTTTATTAGAACCAAAAAAAAAAAAAAACGAAGTTCACAAAATGTCCGACATATGGCGCTGGACAGCAAAACATCAGTGACTGCTACGCCGATATGTTACAGAATCGCATCATCCCCAGCATGGCTGATAAACACCTGCTGGAACGTACGATCTTTATGCAGGATGACGCTCCACCCCCATATTGCTAGACGGGTGAAAGATCTCTTGCTCTCGACGTTTGGTGATGATCGTGTGCTCAGCCGCCACTTTCGTCATCCTTGGCCTCCCAGGTCCCCAGACCTCAGTTCGTGCGATTATTGGCTTTGGGGTTACCTGAAGTCGCAAGTGTATCGTGAACGGCCGACATCTTTAGGGATGCTGAAAGACGACATCCGACGCCAATGCCTCACCACAACTCCGGACATGCTTCACAGTGCTGTTCACAACATTATTTCTCGACTGCAGCTATTGTTGAGGAATGATGGGGGACATATTGAGCATTTCCTGTAAAGAACATCATCTTTTCTTTGTCTTACTTTGTTATGCTAATTATTGCTATTCTGATCAGATGAAGCGCCATCCGTCGGACATTTTTTGAACTTTTGTATTTTTTTGATTCTAATAAAACCCCATGTCATTCCAAGCATGTGTGTCAATTTGTACCTCTCTATATACATTATTCCGTAATTTATTCTGTTTTCAAATTTGTACTGACTTTTTGATCACCCGGTATTTAGTGTAAATGGAAGGAGGAAAGCCAAACAGCTTGTAACCTTGCACCTTTACTTCTTGGGTCCACTTCCTGCCTCTTGTTGACCTCTTACTTTCACGAAATCATGCATTTTATCCATCTAATATGTCAATTGTTATTCCAGTGTTTTTTTTTATATTTGTTAATTTCCGTCAGCCATAACGACTTTGGATTTGTAGCTATTTAGTTTCTGAGTTTCCACTTGAGCAGTTGTTATTATTTACACCGCTTGGATGCCAATAAAACTGTAGAGCTCTTTTCCTAATTCCATGTTATCTTTTCCATTTCCAAGGAGAGCTCTCCTTTATACCTTAATTCTTATTCAGCATTACTATTACTTTTAGGTACCAGTTTTTTTCCTTAGAATTCTTCTTTCAACTTTTTTAGTCCTGTTTTAGGTCTTTGTTTCTGTAGCTCTTTAATTTGTTCTTTGACACTATCCCATGATTCACTAGTTAACGCCATGGCGTTTGCAAAAGTTAGACTGAGATTTAATCTATTTTTCTGAGATTATTAATAAAATACTACACATCTGTATCTCGTTAAATGAGACGGAAAGTGGTATTTGAAGGCGGGGACGGGAAGGGCAGAGAAAGTGAATGACTATGACCTACCCCACCATCCCCACCACCGAACTGACACTTGCATCAGCACCTGGCCGAACTCGTACAACACAGCCCGCTTACAATAGGATGGTGTTGAAACAGTGCGTATCCCGACTGGTCCTACGTGCATCACGTCTTTTACATACCGCTGCGGGCTTCAGTACTAACTATTAAAATGTGGGGGCCGATGCAACTGCACTGCCTTGTCCGATACATCAATCGGCAAAGCGTAATTCGAGATCTTTCTGCACAGCTTCTTTGAAGGAATCGACAGTCAGCGATACTAGTCAGTATTCCATTTTACGTGCTGCAGTTTTCAGTGGATTTTACATGTCGCGACAGGGTGACATACGTATAAGTATCCCCTTACAATACTTTAGAGTAAATGTTTAAAGCGTTGAATAGTATAGCTGTCTAGTTGTTATTTGATGTGCATTTTACATTGTTATCTCTGTCTAATGTAAAACTATATGCCACAATTTTTGACTATATGAATGTCAACAAACCACAAAATTGATTGTGTGTACTGTTAATCCCGCTTTAAATTATCTCATTATTTTGTGTTATCTTTTGTAGATGTTTGAAAATGGAATTACGCCGAAATTGCTGTCTTAAGATAAAGCAAGATGACATTATTTTAAAAAATCTATAGAAACTGTGGATCCATATTACAAGAAAGCAACTTGTAGGACATATGGAGTTGTTCTTGCTGGGCAGCCGCACCTGTGCAAGTCCATTTTGTTAATTGGAAGAACTGCACAACATTTGCTGAATCTACAATAATTTTGTTGCTTACACGACCGGTTTGGAGATACTAAAAATTTATCTGTTTATTTATTTATTTCACCTGTCGAGATTACAGTCATCAGGCCCTGTCTTACAGCTAACCAGGTGCTCAGCATATTTTATATTGCACATATTAGAGTAAGCATGATATACTAGATTGAGGAAAATATAAAACAACCATAGTCCAGATAAGAAACACACATATACAGTTTACGTTAGTACATGATAAATACAACGATAATTAGAAACAGCAATACGGTGGGTTTTTAGTTATGAGTGCTAGCAGCAAAGTTTCCCCCCGTCCTCTCAGACACGTGTGCATAATATGGGATCCTAGAGAATCTGTTCTCTTTATTTCGTTCGAATGGGCTAGAGTGATGTCCCTCAGTGTTTTGTCAGCTTTCACTCGTACTTTTTATTCAGTATATCATCCATAGCCTCAGAATATCCATTATACGAGGCATTATACCTAATTGTACCAAAATCCCTGTTATAGTCCTCCAATGTGAGGAGAATGCTATTGAGTATGTTAAGGATAGGCCAGAAGGCAGAAATTTTACATTTAGGAGGACGGTTCGATGTCACATTCAGGACTTAATCGTTAAAGGATCCCTTCATATAAATGACAAACTCTACCTTACTGCCATTTAACGTGATCTTCAAATTTAGGTATGGATAAGTCCCATCGATCTTACGCTGAATGGAGAAAGCAGTCTTTCCACGATATGACAAAACACACTCTTATTCCAGTAGAGTGCAAGCAACAGAAAAGGTTTTCTAAGACCCCATATCATGTATGTGTGCTTGAGAGAACTGTAAGGCAACTATGGTCAGCCAGCATAGTTTCTGCATATTTAATACTAAACAATCCTGGCAACAGATTAACGAATCTTGAAGCGTTCAAAAAAATATCCTTTTTCTTTTCCAGGCGTATATCGTATAGAATGCCATGTAGGTCCGATATGTAACACTAGATACATTGGTCAAATGGGAAGGAATTCTTATACGAGATCCAAAGAACGCAAAGATTCTACCAATTCCAGGTCAACTTTGACCATGGATTTGATTGTTAACCAGCATAATCTGCAGCAGGTTAGTGACAACTTAGTTGTCTTACATACCGCAGAGAAAGGACTTATACTTGACGTGCTGAAAGAGATTAAACTTTTAAGAAGCCTCCATTCCCATCCTCTTGATCCTACCAAGCGGGGTAGCACAGAGAGTATCATACTGGACTCACATTCTGGAGGACGACAGTTCCAACCTGCGTCCGGCCGTCCTGATTTAGGTTTCCTGTAATTTCCCCAACTCGTTTAAGGCAAATACTAGGATGGTTCCTTCGAAGGGGCATGGCCGCTGTCATACTTCACCCTTCCCTAATCCGAGCTTGTGCTCCGTCTCTAACGACCTCGCTATCGACGGGACGTTAAACACTAATCTCCTCCTCCTCCTCTTGACTCTATTAATGAACGGACAGGCTTGTATCATAAAAATACCAGCTGGTGCTGCAAAATAACAGCACTATTGTATTAAAACACTTTACTTCAAAAATATACATATTTAGTTATAGTCTCCCTCAATATTCAATATTCTAATCCGCCCCCCCCCCGCCCCCCCCCCCCCCTCCCCAGCCCTTCCAGCCCCCCTCTCCGCCACCTCTAACTCTAGAACGCTCCATGCCCATTTTCCATTGATGAAGTGAGCCCCTTTTTCTTTCACTGCTTCGACAGACTGAATCCTTTTAATGCAGATTTGATCTTGGGGGATAGAAAAACGTCACGTCTTGCTAAGTCAGGCAAATAAGATGGGTGAGCTAACACTGGGATGCTCTACTTTGCTAGAAACCTGTTAACAGACAATGCGATATGATCGAAAGCGCTGTCTGGATGGAGAACCCTTAAATTCTTCTTCCACATTTCGGGTCGTTTTGTTCTTATTTTCTCAAGGAGTTGAGCAAGAACCTTAAGGTAGTAATGTTGTTTATTAGTTTGACCTTTCGAGACACATGAAGATACACAATTCCATTAATATCGAAAAAAGTCATTGCTCTGTATGTAAATTTGCTCATTCGAAATTTTTTCGTTCTCGGTGAAGTTAGGTGCTTGCATTGCATGGATAGGTGCTTAGTTTCTGGATCATAAGTGAAGAACAAAGATTTGCAACGTGTTTTCACTCTTTCCAAGACGTTAGGACAATTTCCAGTGACATTCAGTCAGTTCTAACATTTTCATGAGCTTGTTTTTGTTCAGTCGTGAGAGTTTTCGACACCAGTTCCGCACATACTTTTCTCATGCTAAACGGATTATGTGAAATTTGCCTTAAGCATTCTTTGTCAAGTCCTACAGTTTCAGTAATCGATCAAATACTCAGCCGACGGTCAGATCCAATTCGTTTACCTACTTTTTACATATTTTCATCCATTATGATGTTGAAGTGCGTCGCGGGCGTCACTCATCTGCGTCGTCCTCTCGGGAATATTGTAAACGCTTGAACCACTCAAAAACTCGCGTACATTAGAAGCAGTCTTCGCCGTACACTTCTTTTAGTGAAAGCTTTCAGCAGCATTTTTTCCCAGTTTCACGTGAAACTTCACGACAGTTCGGTACTCAGTTACTACATTTATTGATTTTCCAGCAAAAAAAATAACAGCTCTTACACGAACGAAGGCCACGGTCGCACTGGTTTGTTTACATACACCAGAGATGCAGCGCTCGATTGAGAAGGCTTCACGCTCCACAGTTATTGGTTGTTCGTCTTTGGCGCGTGCGTACTCCCTCTGTGACACAACCAGGCCCGTTGTTTTACAGCCATACCTCATATTTAAGCTAACTTTGCAATAATTTACGCCATTTAAGTTGTTATATGTTTGGCTTTGTATAGGGTAGAAAAATATTTCCGCCGTTCTTGGATGTACAGCTTCTCTTCAGGTCTGATCACCCGCCTTCATTGATGTCCCTTGTGCATTCCGACGGAGTTGTGCAATTTCAGCAGGATAATGCGACACCAGAATTGCTACAGAGCCGCTCCTGGAACGCTCTTCTGAATTTAAACAGTTGCTATCGCCACCAGTTTCACAGACAAGAAGATTATTGAGAATATCTGGGATGCCTTGCAAAGAGCTGTTCAGAATAGCTGTCCACCCCCTCGTTCTCTTACGGATTTATGGACAGTCCTGCAGGATTCATAGTGTCAATTTCCTCCAGTACTACTTCAGACGTTAGTGGAGTCCATGCCAAGTCGCGTTGCAACACTTCTGCTTGCTTGTGGGGCCCCTACACGATATTAGGTAGATTTGCCAGATTCTTTGACTCTTCAGTGTACTATTCACTGTTTTCCTGTTTGTGGGTCCGGTCTGGCAACACGGGAACTGTCCACGTAATCTGTGTAACATCTTAGATCCACAGTGATTAAGCTGACTAATTTTTCCTTTTTGTAATGTTGTTTTGGTAAATTCCGATACGTGACTTTTGTCGTATGACAACTTTGGGGGGGATACAAACAGAGGCACTACCTGCCAATGTTATCGGAGGTAGATTGAATATATGTGGTTAGTAGAGAGTAGGAACAACAGAATGGGCGGCTCAGGAGACTTCAGTACAGTATTATAAACAGAGCGGGTCTATCACAAGACCTCAGTGACTTGGAGTGTGGACAAGTCACTGAATGTCACTCGACGAAAAAAGCCATCGGTGACATTTCAACCCCTTTTTAAGCTATCCAAACTGACTGTTGGTGATGTGATTCTCAAGTGCAAACGCGAAGGAAATACCACACTAACCCAGTACCAACCAGACCACGTGTTCTGTCGGAATTGTTGAATATTGTGGAGGATGATAGTAAAATATCACTTGAAATCAGTGGAACGAATCATTCATGACGTACAAAGTACTGCCAGTAGTCCAGCGAGGACAACGACTGTGTAAAAATAGTTAGAAAGAATAGGCTAAAATGGCCGAGAAGCTCCTCATAAGTCACACTTGTCTTTAGTCAGTGCTAAGCGACACTTCAGTTGGTATAAGTAAGAATGACACTGGACAATCTTTCTTTCTTTCTTTCGCTACTGTCTTTATGCCGCATTGTGTGCAGGGTCGGCAGGTTTAAGTACGGATTTGGCATGGTCAATTTTAAGGGGTGGCCGGATACCCTTCCTGCCGCCACCCGATACCCCCCAAGGACGTAATTTGCGCACCCCAGCAGTCTGTATCTAGTTTAAATCATGAGAATGTGTTTCAAATGTTAGCGAGTCGTGTAACTGAGGCGGGACGTGGGGACCAGCCTGGTATTCACCTAGGAGGATGTGGAAAAACGCCTAAAAACCACACCCAGGCTGGCCGGCTCACCAGCCGTCGTCGTCAATCCGCCAGGCGCATTCGATCTGGGGCCGGCGCGCCTACCCGAGTCCAGGAAGCAGCGCGTTAGCGCTCTTGGCTATCCTGGCTGGTTAAGGATGACACTGGACAATGGATGACTGTAAACGACTGATTTGGAGTGACGAATTATACCATAGCCTGTGGCAGAGTGGTGGTAAGGTTTAGATTTGACGAATGCATGAAGAACGTTACCTGCCATCGTGTGCAGTGCCAACAGTGAAGTATGGGGCAGGTAGTGTCACTTCTGGGGGTGTTTTTCGTGATTGTAAGTAGAGAGTACAAACAACAGATTGGGTCTCTCAGGAGACTTATTCTGCTTAAGAAAACGCTACATGCTGAAGGATATGAACGTATTTTACAGATACGATGGGAAATCGGAAATTAGGGTCCGATCGGGCGTGAAATGGAAACCATACTGAAAATCTGATGAAGTTTTGCAGAGATGTGTTGAACAGTGTCCCTAGTAGGCCTGACTATCGCTTCATGTCCCTCTTTTCAATTCTGAACTCACCGTGAGAACGTAGAGATAGCTAGAAAGTAACATTTCCCGCCAAGTATGAGGGCCTGATGAAAGATTTCTCCTGAAGCTATGCAACCCACATAATGTAACTGTCATGCGTTTTGTTCTACATGACAGTAATAGGCCACACTCTGCAGGGGCATTGAATATGCTCATACAAGGCTTTCGATGGGAAGTATTTAATCACTGACAATGCAGCCCCCTAACTGGCTCCCTCTGAGATCCATCTCGGGTCACATTAGCCGCTAGCTATGAAGAAAACCTTTTGGCATGGACAACGAGCTACAGACCAGCGTAGATAATTGGCTATGACAGATGTCTACGTCGGAACGACGACTATGCAGATAAGTAGCTGGAAGTTGTAGCAAACTGTTGCAAATAAAACATTTTTGATTTTCCATTTCGCGACGGATCGAACCTTTCTTGTCGAATAGCCCTCATATGTATACTGTGAACAGTAGAGGAAAAGTTCAAAGACGATGATCGTTTGCATTTGCCTGATAATGGACACTTTTGTAAAGCAATATCTGTCAGACAATGATTTGTGGCCAGTCAAATTTATGAAATGGAATAACCTGCCCAGAGCCCAACCTGAACCCAATGGAACGATTTTGGAAGGAGTTAGAACATCGGCTTTGCTCTAGACCCCACTGTCGAACATCACTTACCTTTGTAGTTTCGGTTCGTGTAGAGGAAAAGGATGTCATTCCTCCACAGATATTCAGACACAATGAAAGTGTTCCCAACAGAGCCGGAGTCGCCATACAGGCGAATGGTGGATAGACACCCGAATAATGTTCACTAAAATGTTTCCACATACTTTTGGTCAGGTAGCGTATTTTTCACATAATGACAGCGATGCAAATACAAGAGAAACAAGGGCTCGTGGAAGAGAGTACCGACAATTTATCTTTTCAATTTACATTGACAAATGGGATAGAAAATGGAGGGGAAGAAAAATTATGGTCGTATGCAACCCTTAACCAAACATCGTGTAGTTGTTCGTGGCGTATGGATGTAGATGTAGATTTAGCTCCGAAGTGGACGAGATCACTTGGACGCCTAGGCCCGTGACGTGCTAGCCAATAATCTCCACTAACAAAACTAGAGTGAACCTGTTGTAAAACTACCGCGAAGGTATTAGCGACAATGCTACATTATTCCTTTCTAGAGCCATTCCTCCATTCAGATGATCATATGCATTGCTCAGACAGCATGTTATGAAACGACCCGTAATGGATTTAAATGATGAAAATTACGTCTCACAAAACGTGTTATTTATTATGTAAACTGTTCCTTCTTGAAATCTATTTCGAACTATACTCTTGTTCAAAAAAAGTCTTTGTCCCGCAGAACATATCTAACTCAGTCACACTGATAATTCATATATATATTGGAAACGCTGTGCGAATAATTAGATTGAATATATTCTCGAGAAGAGTGAAACTTCGTCTCGATTATATTGAATGCTGCGAACTACGTTAGGCTACTGTAGTTTGTCACAAGTTAAACGTGGACCACGGTAATTTTCCTAGTAGATTTCGTCGACGAAGATCGGAAACGCGTTACATGTGCATTAGGTGTGTGGCATACCAATCGGGCGTTACCTGAGTTTGATCGTTTTGTTTGCATATGCGATCAGTCTTACTAGATTTCGGTAGAAACTAGAAGCAGTTAACCGTCTAGAAACTGAGTGAAGGAATATAAAGGACCACGTAACTTAGGAAACAATTTTCTTCTACGTAATTTTTCTTCTGTCTGTTACTTTAAAATATAGCAAAACTGCAGTTGCCAATATTTAATTCAGACTTTGTTCGAAAATTGTTGATTTCAATGTAAAACAGAGGTATACTGTAGCAGAAATAAAAAAAAAACAGCACAGAACTTATAATGCAGTGCTAGAAAAAGCAAATTCCTCCACAAAGAGGTAATATTATACAACTTTAGCCCCTTATAAACAACAACAGGAACTCTTGTCTTTGATCATGACTAAGAACTTTCTACTGGGTACCAGAAACAACAACAGTAATACAATTTTTTGTTTGTCACATGTAAACTGTACTTGCATGAAAACTAAATGCTTTGTTTGTATAGAAGCGTAGAAGTTAAACGATCAACTAATTTTTATTACTTATAAAACGCAATGAACATTTTTCAGAGATACTAAACTCACAATGGACTAACAACGAACGGTGTGCGGTTGGAATTATGTGCAAAACAAACAAACAAACCAAAACAGATTGAAGTCGTCGGCTTCCAGTTTCTCCCTCATACATTTGTTTGTGTTTCTTTTCCTACCAATGTTACCAATATTACTAGGGTGTCTATCATCTTCTACATCATATATGTACTACTCCAAAACGAGTGAATCGCAGTTTTTTATTGAGCGCAAAACTGCCGCCGAAACGCACTGAACCAAATATTACGACCAGAGCCCCCGATACACGATAACAACAATAATTCACAAGTCATTGTCCACAGGAAGTAGTTACTTCTTACTGCTGGATACCGCTTAACTAGTTGTTGCTACATGACTATCTACAGTACAAACAGTTCGCGGTAAAACTAAACAATAATCTTTGACAGTGCTAAAAAATAGTAAATAATTCGACGTGTATGTTCATGGAATCCTTAAATACCTATGTTGATGGACTGTGTCCGACTACGCCACCTACTTCCTGCTTAGCCTTCGGATTGTTATAGCAGAGGTTTGAAGGCACCGTACACTGTAAAAGTGTCCGTGCCTGTCTATAGAAGTGATAAGAAACCTGGAAGTGTGGTGATATTAAGAACAAACGAATGACAAAAATGTTACGACTGAAGAAATTTCATCAGTTTTAAACCCTGCACCCGACGGAGGCGTAAAGAAAAAGAAACAGTATTTCACAAATGGCTGACTTACGCCTTATTGACGTTACATTTGGCTGGTACCAACTAACGTCCACAACCGATTTTGTACGTTCATGACATACCTGCTCTCGTGCTCGTCCTGTACTGTCTACGGGCGTGTCTCATTCAAATGCCAAAACTATGTCTTCATTTCTTGATGTATACAAGTAAGAAAAAGAAACTCTTTGGTTTTCAGCTACGACAGAAAGGTAAAGAAATAGGTACTCGTATATCGAACTGTCAATCATTTTCCAAACCTGACTTATTTTTCTTTATTCTCTTCAAATTTATACCAACAGTCATCACACATAAATTCGATTTTTCCGCATATACATTGAGGTGAAAAAAAGTCATTGGGTACTTCCTAATATCATGTCGGACTTCCTTTTGCCAGACGTAGTGGAGCAACTCGACGTGGCGTTGACTCAA
Organism: Schistocerca nitens; assembly: GCF_023898315.1. NCBI lineage: Eukaryota > Metazoa > Arthropoda > Insecta > Orthoptera > Acrididae > Schistocerca > Schistocerca nitens. The sequence continues at coordinate 120,153,682 of NC_064622.1, read as the reverse complement.
CAAGACGTTGGATGTCCTCTGCAGAAATAGTGATCCATGTAGGAGTTTATACACGAACGGATCTCTCGATTATTTGCTATAAATGTTCGGTGGGACTCACGTCGAGCGATCTGAGTGGCCAAACCGTTTGCTCGAATCGTCCAGATCATTCTTCACACCAGTCACGAACAACTGTGGCCTTGTGACATACCGCATTGTCATCAATAAAAATTCTATCGTTGTTTGGGAACATAAAGTCCATGAATGACTGAAAATGTTCTCCTAATAGCCGAAAATCCAGGCGACCCAGTCCATTCCATGTAAACACAGCTCACATCCTTAGGGAGCCACCAACTGCGTTGATGGTCTCATGCTACATGGGGTCTGTGCCACACTCGAACACCACAATAAGCTCTTACCAACTGAAATCGGTGCTCATCTGACTAGGTCATGGAATTCCAGTCCTCTAGTGTCCAACCGGTATGGTCAAGAACACAGCAGAGGCGCTGCACGCGATGTCGTGCTGTTAGCAACGGCCCTCGCTTCGGTTGCTTGCTGCCACAGCACATTGACGCCAGATTTCGCCGCACTGTCCTAAGGGATACGTTCGTCGAATGTCCCACCTCAATTTCAGCTGTTGTTTCTCGCAATGTTGCTTGTCTGTTAGCACCGACAACTCTACTCAAACGCCGCTGCTCTCGATCGATAAGGCCGTCGGCTACAACGTTGTCCGCGGTGAGAGGTAATACCAGGAACTTCATATTCCAAGCACACTCTTTACAGTATGGATCTCGTAATGTTGGATTCCACAGCTATTACGAAAATGGAGTATCCTACACATCTAGCTCCAACTAACATACCGCGTTCAAAGTCTGTTAATTCACGTGGTGGTGGCCATAACCACGTCGGAAGACTTTTCACATATGTCACCTGAGTACAAATGACACACAGCTGCGCCAATACACTGCCCTTTTATAACTTGTGTATGCATACCGCTATCCTATGACTTTTGTCACCTCATTGTAAAGCATTCATACAGTAAACTGTTCATTTAAAATCGATACTCGTGCTTGAATCGGGACTCGGAGCTGCGGCCTCGGATTCACAAGGCAACAACGACTGAACAGTTTTGCCGGAATTCTACGTTCGGTTGCTATCTGTGTGAATACTTCCTGCGCCACAGCCGTGCGGCGCCTGCCCAGTGTAAGGTTTCACTCAGTTGCTATCCCTGACGGGTACTCGCATACGTATAAATAAAGAGAGTGTGTTTTCTGCAGCCGGACGCAATGGCCGAGCGGTTCTAGGCGCCTCAGTCTGGAACCGCGTGATCGTGACAGTCGCAGGTTCGAATCCTGCCACGGGCTTGTATGTGTGCGATGTCCTTACGTTAGTTACGTTTAAGTAGTTCTAAGTCCTGGGGGACTGATGACCTAAGATGTTAAGTTCCATAGTGCTCAGAGCCATTTTTGAACTACTGGGGACTGATGACAGATGTTAAGTCTCACAGTGCTCAGAGCAATTTCAACCATTTGTTTTCTGCATTGGCGACAGCCCATAATGACTACATCTACATTTACATAGACACTCCGTAAGCCACCGTGCGGTGCATGGCGGTGTCCCGGGTTCGATTCCCGGGACAGTGGCAAAATTGGACTGTGAAGAAACTGGGATTTAGTACGGGCGCTGATGACTGCCAAGTTGAGCGCCTCACAAAACAAACATCATCATCATGGAGGAGGGTGGCCTGCACCACTACTTGTCATTTCCCTTCCTGTCCCGATCCCAAACAGAGCCCGGAAAAAACGACTGTTGTACGCCTCCGTGTGAGCCCTAATTTCTGGTATCTTACCTTTGTGGTCCTCTCGCTCGACGTATGTTGGCGGTAGTAGAATCGTTCGGCGGTCAGCTTCAAATGTCGGTTCTCTAAATTCTCTCAATGGTGTTTCTCCAAAAGACCGTTGCCTTCCTTCGAGGAATTCCAATTTTGATTCTAAAAGCATCTCCGTAACACTCACGTGTTGGTCGAACGTTGCGGTAACAAATCTAGCAACCCGAATCTGAATTGCTTCGATGTTACACAATTCAGCATAACGCTCCACGCATGCTGACAGAATCTTTCTTTATCTGATTTTATGCATTCTGTAACTTATTTGCTCTCTTTACCATACACTATGTGACCGTAGCCTGATTTCCTCTATGTGAAAAACGTACAAGGTGGTATACATCTATCAACATTTCGTTTTTGTCACTGTGGTGTTCATTCCGGAGATTGGTCTGATGCTTTTCTCCTCCCTAGTCTGTACTGTACTAATGGCTTACTCAATGTATAACTACCGTCGTTTTCAAAAATTTATACCTCCAAAACTGTCCTCCATTTCCCAATTAACTATTACTTGATGCGCTATATGTCCAATACCTCTTCCTCCTTCACGTCGTTGTGCAATATAGCTCTTTTCTCTTCAGTTACAGTAAGTATCTCTTTATTAGTTATCAAGTCTATCTACACTCAAGCATTGTTTTGTAACACAATATTCCAAAAGCTTCAGTTCTCTTCTAGTCTGTACTATTTATAGTCCCCGTTACACTTGCCGACAAATATTTGCAACATCCTAACACATAAATTAGCATTGGATGGTTAACAAACTTCCCTTTTCAATAAAATTTTGTTTTTGCTACATTTTATAGCCTCTTCTGTTGTCGGTAATAACTTATCAATCCATGTAGCAAGCCTCATCTGCTACATTTAATGCCTCATTTCCTAATGAAATTCACTCTGTATACGCTGATTTAAATCAACTACACTCTTTCACCTTCCATTTACATTATTCGTTTTCATCTTTTAGTCCGTCTTCAATTAACTGTTCGACAGTTCTACCAATTCATTTGCCTATTCTGACAGCATCACACTGTCACTGACACCGATAAAAATTTTTATATCGTCTTCCTGACCGTTAAGTAATATTCATATTTCTCGCTGGTGTTCTTTACCGTTTGATCAATGGTCATACTGAATAACAAGTAGGAATGGCTACAAATTTGTCTTGACTGCTGTCTCTTAAATATGTCCTCCAACTGTTTGAAGTGCAGTTTAGTGTCTGTACAATTCGCTGATAACCATTTGTTTCCTTTATTTTATCTCTGATAACTTCAAAATTTTGAGTAGTGTATTTAGGTCAACATTGTATAACTCTTCAGTAAATTGGCAATTTCTACAAGGGTATAATGTTTATCTTTCATGAGTCTATCTTAACAAAAATTGCAGAGCCTGTATTGCACAGGACGTTTTCCCCGGAATCCTAACTAATGTTTCTCCAGGTCAGATTCATACAATCATTCCGTTATTCTTAAGATATTTTGTGTTCATAATTTTGCAACCATGGATTAGGATATATACGTATCGTATAACAGATAACTGAGGGTATGTTGGCAGATGTCATAAGGTCAGACCAGTCAAGCATCTGAAGTGTTGTCCCTGAAGCTACTGGTAAAATACTGCCTTCCTTTAAGAATAATATAATAGTCTGGCTTCCTTATAGATACCCCTGCGACATGACTGCATCTATACTTCGGCAGTTTTTCAGGTATTAACGCCTCTTCATAGCGTTAAGTTCCGTGTTCCTGTGGGTTCTCTGTTACTGAAGTGGAAAAAGGGAGTTCATACCATAAGGCACTCTATCCATTAACAGCTGACGTTGTTTATACTTACATACTTTATAGTGTACACATATGTCTAAATTTCCACTTTGATACACCATTTACCACGCCGCATTTTGCGAATGGCAGATGATTTTGGCTGAAATATTCCATTTCTGAGGAAATGGAAATAGTATATATTCTAACGAGTACTTGTAATGATAACGTGACTAAATACTGATGTGTTTCAGACCAACGAGAAGAACATGGCATGACAGGAGCCTGGGAACATGTAGACAGATAGTTAAAAATGTAGACAGAATGTTAAAAAGATATACAAGCAAAGTTAAAGGTTATTTACGTATATAGCGTAGCTATTCATAATGATTACGGATTATTAATTTTTTAGAACTTATTCATTTTTACTCGTTTCCAACCACTGGTGTTTACCTTCAGATGTCAGGGCATATAAGACACTTTAAGTACATTTATGTACTAATACTATTATCCAGATTATCGACATTTTATTTCCCAGCAGCGACGGTAATCATAACCCGTGTAAGTCTACGAACATGCAGAAAGCGTACGATCAGAACATAAGAAGAACCTTGCAACTCTAGAACAAAATAGATACAATCCAGGCAATTATCATAATCATAATCATCATCTTCATTATTATTATTATTAATGTTGTTGTTGTAATGTTATTTGTGTTATGTACCTTGACACCTGAAGATAGCAGCAATGGTTCGAAACGCGCAGCATATAAATTAACGACACAATGTCAAAAATCAATAAATTATCACACAGTCACGGAAAACCAACACTGCAAATAAAGCAAATGATTACAAATAGTGTTGTCGTGATGGTCCTGGATACATCATGGTACGTCACGAAACTACGAAACTAGAGATCAAATGTATCGGCCAATTTGAGGTTTATAAGAGACTCATCAGCGTTCAACAGATAAACAGAAAAGTGACGTGACCTGCATTCCAACAGCTGCCCAATCAAAAGCCAAACGAAGGCTCTGCAGTCTTCTTAGTGAAGGGAGAAGGGCAATCTCGTTTCCCCGTGAGTCTCTCTGTGGCATACCGTATCACTGGACTCTTGCGGGAGCTTAATAGAGCTCGATTGTTCGTCTTCTTACCCTCTGACGCGATCAATCACGGAGTGGAAAGGCCAATCACAGCAGCAAAATTCAATTATAGCTCCTCGCAAACCTCGTGGAATTTTCGGAATTCGTGCCATACCCTTCAGACTTCTGACACTGCAGAATTTTGTGCCCGTTTTACGTTACGCGTGTTCCACAGCGTGCGAGATTGAAAACAATTTCCGTTTGCATATGCTGTTGCAAAACTTCAGTGGGTCCCGGGTCAGCGCCTGAATGTGAAATCTGCGAAGAGGCTAGTGCTTTCGGTATTCAATCTTAATTAACAGCTGTGGTGTATTCCATAGCAATATTTCGCTCGCCAGCGGAGCGGATGCTATCTGACATATTCAACCGAAAAATGTAGCCCTCACGCCAAGGTAGTATGTGAATGCTATTTACCTTTGGCTATGCGCAGGAAATTGTGGATCCCAGAATTTGAATAAAACTCCAATTCAGCTTTCAACATTCGCAGACAGCGTCAATAACTCGCTAATAAAATTTCGATTCCTCTCGATCACCTTTGCGGAACTTTCCCCTCGATAAAAACTTTTTGTAAACAAGAGTGACAACCTGTCGGACGCAGGAGGGCTGTTTACGGGGGAAAGTTCCACGTCCAATTAAAGAAGGATTACGAAATTTCTCGTTAACGAGACCATTTGGAGCGAGTTATTCCATCAGTTTCTTCGACGTATAAACTCATAATCGGCAAGGTAGAGCAAAATTCCATCATCATTGTCTTCGCGAATTGTGAAGATCAATACGAAAGAATCGTAACGCATTCTTCGTTCAAAATGTGTCTGCGGTTTGAAGGTATATGTGTCACTTACAGTACATTTATAGAATAAGACTGAGTCTCTACTTTGCAACTACATGTTGCTTCATGCTTCATCATCATTACTGTCATCATGTCACCACTAGGTTCCTCTCTTACACAGTATTATTATTGCTTTCTGCCCCGAATCGTCCTATAAGTTCAACTTTAACAGTTTCTCGTGAGGTTATTATTACTTCATCTTTTTCATGACCTGCACTACATTTTTCTACCATCGCTGACAATGAAGCAGTCTTACAGGTTGCCGACAGGCATCCATTCGAACGACATGACATGCCCAGAGAACACAACTAAATGTAGAGCATACATTGTTGGGCTCTATTTTACACTTTCTTCATCTAACGAGTCTAGGAGAGGAGTCACACATTCTTATGTGTGCAGCTTTTGTTTGACATAAGATGATTCTTAAGACTTTTCGCTGAAATTAAAGTAAAATCCATCAGCGGGTGCATCATCACTTTGATCACCAACTCATAAAATGTGTTCTCTGTGTAACTACTTCCAGTAATGCTACTTCAAATAGCAGGAGTGGATCGCTTACCGCACTTTGATACCTGCTAAATGCGATGTATGCTTTTTGCTCGCAAAGGACCAATCCTACTCACGGCAGTTCTCATGGTCTTGCCTTTGTAGGTAGACGCAATAACATTCTCGTAGCCACAACTGTCGTGGTGCCTTTAACTGTTACCACAGCTCACATGGAAGCCTGGGTGAACGTCCCCCATAGCCCAGTACTGCCCTCACCAGCCTGCACCCGTTGTGCTATGCGTATTACCCTTCACTTTCATGATTTTGGTGATAATCTTGATTCTGATTTGGTCTCATCTTGAGAGTCCAGCATATAGTCTCCAGTATTCCATTAACATTAGTATTAATTGGTCTTCTCTCTTCCCTATTTCCCAAAAATTCTGACCCATATACAGGGTAAGAATTTTGGAAAACGTAGTTGGAAGAAAAGAGCGATGTATACAATTTTTTTTATTTTTTTACATTATTCATCGCATAAAACATTTATTCAAATTACAACCGGTTTCAATCAAAAATTTATCATCACCAGAAATATAGGTAATATCACAACTTACAGGAACACACAAATAATGAAAGATACAAACTAAAACCAATAAAATAAAACAAAATTAATGAAAATATGTATACCATAAAGTTGTGAATAGAGGTGGCAGGTGGGAAACGAATCATATGTGCAAAGACACAAACGTTGGCTGCTGAGTAGCTTGAATACGCCGTGTGTTAAATAGGAGAAGGTCCGCCCAGAATCTGCAGTAACCCAATTTGAGGTCACTATTTAAGTTACAAGAACAAAATATGACTATTCGTCCACTCACAAACAATGTAAGCTGTCCTTCTTATAAACTGAACAAAAATCGTAATGATATTTTCAAATCTGTTTATATTTATGAAGAAAAGTTTAATATTAAGAGTAGCTATGCAGTTGTCCAATCAGTTTATAACATAGACATTCCCAATGGTGCTAGATCTTCCTGATTACACTTCAAAACTTAATACATCAACGTATCAATTTGATTAATTGTAGATAGTACTGAAAATAATTTACTAAGGCAAAACAGTGAGCACAAGTGAAAAATTGAACTTATTGAACTGGCTGACAATACTGTTGCTTCTATTTATTTTTCTTTCGATGATAAAATTTATTTAAAAAATGTATTACGAGTAGAGAATTCCTTAGATGGAACTGTAAAAAACATTTTTGTCATCCATGTTGAAATTAAACTTTTCGAAGAAAACTGTTGAAATTACCAGTAAATTCATCTCTTATAGGAAGTATGTTGATGATAGCTTGTTGCTTTACAAAGCATCAAAGGAAGAAATCTAGGCTGTAGTTGAACTTTTGAATAATTTTCATCCTGCATTTTTATGGAAATGACAAAAGAATCAGTTTTCTTGATCATTTCAGACCATGATGGCAAACATTACTTTGCCATTTAGAGAAAGCCAACTGCAGCAGGTGTTACCATAAATGCTACTTCTTGTCATCCAACCACATATAAAAAGCACTCTTTCATTCAATGCTTAACAGAATATTAAAATTGCTGCTAAAGTCAGGTGAAATGCAAAAGGAAAAATTTGTTCTGAAACAGATTTTCAGGCCCGACAATTTGAATACTAATGATGTTGACGTTCTGTTTAATAAAGTAGGGAAATTAACAGATTCTCCTGAGACAACAACTTTTAAATTTACTAATACTACTTCTGCTGGTAATATTTCTGATTAAAAAAATAGATTGTTTAAATATCCTGACATCACCATAACTTTCTCTACCAATACAGGCTCAACCATACCACTGGTAGCTACGATAGCAAATACTTCAAATACTGGTGTTTACAAAGTTGTTTGTGATAGCAGTGACGAACGATACAATGGGGAACTAACTACAGTTTCCATATCCGTTTTAGATAACAAACTGCAGGCACTGCTTGCAGTAATTTGTTATTTTGCAAACACCTCATGGAGAATAAAGCTTTTATTTATTTATCTACATGTCAAGTTCCGTAGGACCAAATTGAGGAGCAAATCTCCAAGGTCATGAAACGTGTCAATACATGAAATTACAACATGAAAGGAATAAAAAATAAAAATAAAATGTTTATGAGCCCGTAAAAAGTTAAGCCATAAATTTACGTAAGGGCAAGCAACAATACAAAAAAAATCAGCTTACTTCTTTAAGGAACTCCTTGACAGAGTAGAAGGAGTGTCCCATGGGGAAACTTTTGAGTTTCTGGTTGAATGTGCGTGGATTACTACTAAGATTTTCGAATTCGAGTGGTAGCTTATTGAAAGTAGATGCAGCAGTATACTGCACACCTTTCTGCACAAGAGTTAAGGAAGTCCTATCCAAATGCAGGTCTGATTTCTGCCGAGTGTTAACTGAGTGAAAGGTCCTTATTTTTGGGAATAAGCTAACATTTATAACAAGAAATGACATAAGGAATATATATATTGAGAGACCAATGTTAAAATACCAAGACTCGTGAACATGGGTCGACAAGAGTTTCGTTAACTTACACCACTCAGTTATTGACCGAATAGCCCGTTTCTGAGCCAAAGATATCCTTTTAGAATGGAAAGAGTTACCCCAGAATATAATAATATACGACATAAGCGTGGAGGGTAAAAATCGTAGAGGGAGACCAAGAGATGAATACACTAAGCAGATTCAGAAGGATGTAGGTTGCAGTAGGTACTGGGAGATGAAGAAGCTTGCACAGGATAGAGTAGCATGGAGAGCTGCATCAAACCAGTCTCAGGACTGAAGACCACAACAACAAACAACGACATAAGCGAATGAAAATAAACAAAGTAGACGAATTTTCTTGTCAAACTATCACTTACTTCAGATACCGTTCGAATAGTAAAAGTGGCAGCATTAAGCCTTTGAACCAGAATCAGAAATTGGGCTTTCCACAACAGTTTACTATCTATCTGAACACCTAGAAATTTGAACTGTTATTTTTCACTAATCATATTCCCATTCTGTGAAATTAAAACGTCAGGTTTTGGTGAATTGTGTGTTAGAAACCTGTAAAAACTGAGTCTTACTGTGATTCGGTGTTAGTTTATTTTCTACAAGCTATGAACTTAGGTCATGAACTGCACTATTTTAAAACGAGCCAATGTTGCACACAACATCCTTTCTACCAAGCTAGTGTCATCGGCAAACAAATATTTTCGCGTTACCTGTAATACTAGAGGGCATATCATTTATACAAATAAGAAACAGGAGTGACCCCAACACTGATCATTGTGGTGCGCTCCCCACTTGACTGTACCCCACTCAGACCTCACACCACAGACATTCTCAACATTGTGAATAATGACCTTTCTCTATCTGTTGCTAAGGTAAGAGGTGAACCAATTTAGAGCTACTACCCGTATTCCATAACGGTCCAACTTCTGGAGCAATGTTTTCTGATCAACACAATCAAACGCCTTAGTTAAATCAAAAAATTCGCCTAGCGTTCGAAACTTTTAGTTTAACCCATGCAGTACCTCACAAAGAAAAGAGAATATAGCATTTTCATTTGTTAAGCGACTTCTAAAGCCGAACATTACATTTGATAGAAAATCGTGTGATTAAAATGATCAATTATCCTTATATACACAGCCTTTTAAATAACTTTAGCAAACATTGATGGTACAGAAATAGTTCTAAAATTGTCTACATTATCCCTTTCTTCCTTTTTATAAAGCGGCTTTACTACTGAGTACTTTAATCGTTTAAAAATGGTCAGTTGACCATTTTTAAAGGAAAAATTACAAATATGGCTAAATACAGGGGTAACATGTGCAGCATAGTATTTTAATATTCTGCTAGGCACTCCATCATAACCATAAGAATCCTTTGTCTTCAGTGATTGAATTATAGACTCAATCTTCCCCTTGTCAGTAACATAGAGAAGTATTTCAGACATCGATCTCGGAAAGACATTTTCCAAGAGAGTTATATGATTCCCTGCAGAAATTAAGTTTTTATTCACTTCATCAGCTATACTCAGAAAGTGATGGTTAAATACCGTACGTATTTCTGACTTATCAGTAACAGAAATATTTTTACTACGAACTGACTTCATATCGCCGACCTTAGGCTGCTGATCAGACACGTCCTTCACAACTGACCATATGCTTTTAACTTTATCCTGTGAATTAGCTATTCTGTTTACGTACCACATACTCTTTGCCTTCCTAATAACATTTTTAAGGACCTTACAATAGATTGTAATGGGCTACTGCAGCTTGATTGTGACTACTTCTAACATTTTGATATACGAGTAATTCCCACTTTGTTCTACATGATATCCTTATCCCACTAGTAAGCTACTCGGGCTGCCTGTTACTGCTAGTAGCCTGTTTAGAACGTTGTAGCCGCGCGTGATTAGCGGAGCGGTCTAGGGCGCTGCAGTCATGGACTGTGCGGATGGTCCCGGCGGATATTCGAGTCCTCCCTCGGGCATTGGTGTGTGTGTTTGTCCTTAGGATAATTTAGGTTAAGTAGTGTGTAACATAGGGACTGATGACCTTAGAAGTTAAGTCCCATAAGATTTCACACACATTTTAACAAGATCATTCTAGTAGAAAGCAACTCTCAAAGAGCATGAGAAATGTGTTAAGGGAAACATTATATTTATCATCTATGTTATCGGCACTATAAGCATCTTGCCACTCTTGTTCCTTGAGCAGGTTTAAAAAATTCTCTATTGTTATTGGATTAACTTTCCTACATAGTTTGTATTCACATGTGATATTTGTTTGAGTATAAAGGCCTTTTAGTGTTAAAATTTGTGCATCATTTTCTGAAAGGCCATTCACCTTTTTACTAACAGAATGCCCTTCTAGTAATGAAGAATGAATAAAGAAATTATCTATGGTTGTGCTACTGTTCCCCTGCACCCTAGTTGGAAAAAAACACAGAGTCATTCAGATCATATTAATTTACGGGATCTACCAACATCGGACGGTGTCTTGAAAGGAGGATATAAGATAAACATCAACAATAGCAAAACGAGGCTAATGGAATGTAGTTGAATCAAGTCAGGTGACGCTGACAGAATTAGATTAGGTAATGAGAAATACTTAAAGTAGTAAATGAGATTTGCTATTTGGGGAGAAAAATAACTGATGATGGTCGAAGTAGAGAGGATATAAAATATCGACTGGCAATGGCAAGGAAAGCGTTTCTGAAGAATAGAAATTTGTTAACATCGAGTATAGATTTAAGTGTCAGGAAGTCGTTTCTGAAAGTATTTGTATGGAGTGTAGCCATGTATGGAAGTGAAAGATGGACGATAAATAATTTGGGCAGAGGAGAATAGAAGCTTTCGAAATGTGGTGCTACAGAAGAATGCTGAAGATTAGATGGGTAGGTCACATAACTAACGCGGAGGTATTCAATAGAATTGTGGAGAAGAGAAATTTGTGGCACAACGTGACTACAATAAGAGATCGTTTGGTACAACATGTTGTGAGGCATCAACGGATCACCAATTTAGTATTGGAGGGCAGCGTGGATGGTAAAATTCGTAGAGAGAGACCAAGAGATGAATACACTAAGCAGATTCTAGAGTATGTAGGTTGCAGTAGCTACTGGGATATGAAGAAGCTTTCAAGGGATAGAGTAGCATGGAAAGCTGCATCAAACCAGTCTCTGGACTGAAGACAGCCACAACAACAACAAAAACCAACATCCTTTTTCTTGCACCATCATACACAAAAGTTATATTGAAGTCACCACATATAACTAATTTCTGGTACATTCTACAAAATGAGTCAGGGGTCCTGTCTTGCTTGAGCAGAAATGCTCTGAAATCAGAGTTAGGAGACCTATAAACAACAGCAATTAGGAGTTCAGTTTCACTAAATCCAACTGGCCCTGCACAACAATGATAGTTCTATGGACTCAAATGGAATACTGTTTTTATGTAGATAACCACTCCTCCATCCCACAAGAAACTCCTTGAAAAATAGCCAGCTAATCTGTACCCTGGTAAAGGTAGCTTCTGAATTGTCGAACTATTTAAGTGGTGCTCCGACATGCCAATATAAGCGGTTCACCAACTTTATCTCTAATACCTCTTATATGTTGATGAAATATGATAATTTCGTCTCTATTTGGAAACAAGACATCCTCTGAAGGTGAGCCCTTAGTTAGAGGGACGTCCTTTAAGCAAGTATACCTACCAGCTGACTTCACTCTAAAAAAGGTGCAGCTCTATCACCAACTACTACAGGAATTTTTCCATGAGTTATCCTACCACCACCCACTGCACTGTCACCTATAAGCTTTGCCAGCCTCCCCTTCCTATACCTGTCCTGGTAGAGACCCTGCCTAGCGAAACCTGATTTACTGATAGACCCAACTAGCACCACTGAAATGTGACCCATTCCCTCTGCCATCAGTGCCCTCCCCAGACCCATGTTAACGCGCCTAACAGTCACATTAAGATGAGGCCCATCATGACGCTGAAACAGTTGCACGAAATACACATTAGTGCCACCTGTTTGAGTAGCTATCTTTACCAGGTCACCACCTACATCATATTCCCCGTCAATATCAAGATTGTTCCCTGCTCCACCCTTTATCACTACCTGATCCTCCTTTGTAAAATTCCTACATAACTCTCCTATGATGTCAGTCACCTGAGCCAACGTTGCACTAGGTTTCACAATGCTGGTGACCTGGTACTCACTCCCCAACACTTCATGCAACTGCTGGCTCACACCGCTACCGTGCGAACTACCTGGCAGCGGAACCTTCTTCTTTCTATTTGACTTTGCAACTAACCTAGGCCTCCTAACTGCTGTTAACTGCTGTATGTTCCGTACATCTACAGCTGAAGGCTCTGTTCAAAATTCCGTCAAAACTCTACATAATCCCCGCAAATAACACTTGCTTGATACCATGGGGAAAATTGTGATTTACGCACAGTACAAACTCCAGCTAACGTCTTTACTAAAAGAGCATCTGGACGTCAGAGAAAAACCACCCTTGAGATCTTCAGATGTAGCGCGTTGTTTAAGACGTCGGACAGAAGCATGTCTTAAAACGGACGGACATCATATTGAGGATCTCGTTTAGTGATGGCTCACAAGTGAAGGTGATTGGTAACAGCAAGCAGATTACATCATAACCTTTGTTGTTTCGCAGTAAAACGTATTCTCATCTGATTTCCGCCTTCTGAAGATTTTTCGTAATAGCAAAGAGCTTGCAGTAAAAAGCTGCGTTTCACAGCAGCGAAGATGAACAAGTGCGCTAGCTCTGAAGGTGTGAGTTTTAGAATTCAAGTTTGCACCTAATTTTTTATTGTTTTTTTTTTCTTCGAAGTACCATATCTCATGATATGGAATGCTTTTTTAACACACTGTCTACATTAAATTTATATTATTGTTTGCTATAAGAATTTTAGTTATAAAACTTCCTGGCGTATTAATTCTATGTGCCAGACTGTGACTCGACGCCTGGGACCTTCGCCTTTCGCTGGCAAGCGCTCCATCATCTGTGTTATTCAAACACGACTGACAACCCCTCCCCAGTAGCTCTCTCCTACCTTTCGGACTCCATATAAAAAAATGTTCAGCCAGGTATTTGATCCTTTGGTCCCAACATGGATTGCTTTTCTGGTACACTTATTAACTGTTTTTATGATTTGTGATGATAAGTTTTCATGTTGTGGTGCATGCCTCCCACTCATTTTGTAAATCTGCCAGTTTGGCTACTATGAGCCATACGGTAAAGAAATCATACTGGAAACTTAACTGGTCGCACTTAATCACTGGAGATTCTTGAATAGACTCTGTTGGTTCATATTCCCCGTTACTAAAATATGAAAACAAACCAAAGATGGCGAGGCTGTCTACAAAGCCATCTTAATTCTCACGGTTCGTTAGTTCTCCTTGTTGTTGGACTATTATACAGTTGTAAACTGCTTAAGTAATGAGTAATATGGACCCATGTATACCAATGTATATCCTTACTGATAGTGTCCGACCATTACTGGACTGTTATGTCCCAATGTTTCACTCATAACTGATCTAAATTCATCACAATCTGAATTCTGTCACTGACAGTTATTAATTGTTTAACGCCTGTAACAAGTAACTTCAGTGATTGCGACGATTAGGCTACTGTTTCTGCTTTAGCAATGGGATATCGCAGTATCTGTGTTATTCTGCATTATACACAATTACTGCAGTATTTTTTATGTATCCGCTGACATGTCTCCCCCTAACAGTCTGTTACAGAACCATGCCATATTAAAGATGTCACCCACGAACAGCTCGATAAAGAACCAAGTGAAATTCTACCAGGCAAACGAAAGAATCAAGACCCTATCAGATAAAAGGAAAAACAAAATCTGAATACGCTTGTTGTAGCTGGGACTCAGTCATAAATTTTTTTTTCGTCTTTACGCTAGTGACTGTTATAAGTTTTATTAGACCATTGCACTTTCGGCCTTAGGCTATTATCAAGTGCTGATGGCCATAATATCAGCACTTGATAATGGCCTAAGGCCGAAATTGCAATAGTATAATAAAAACTTATAACAGTCACTGGCGTAAAGATGATGTCCTTCAAAAAATCTGAAGGCCGATATGCTAGAATATCTGAACAAGCATCGGGTTGTGACATTATTCACTCATATAGTTCCGGTGATGAGGGAAGTGAAAAACCAATCGAATGTGCAGACGATATAGACGATGAGGTATCCGCATAGCGTAACAGAAAATTACACTCATGGTCATAATCTCTGGAACATTCTCACTCTTAATACAGATAAGATAGCCACTGTCACTGAGGTAGTTCCTCTTAACAACTTCACGTGGGAGATTAAACGTCATATAGCTGCAGTACAACATCATACATACAATACATCGTGACACTGAAACGAGGACCACAGAATTTTTACCGAGTGGACGTGGAACTGCTTGTTCCATTCATGATGTAACTCTTGTGAACGTTTAGGCTCCAACCGATAGTGGAAACAAAACTAAAAGTTGTCGTTTCTACGGTCAGAACGTCGCCAGTTACTTCATAGAAACAACGACAAAGTTGTCATCTATGGCAATTTCTACTGAGTGATTAGTAATGATACTCAGAAACCTGTTTCAAACAAGTGTAATGAACTTAAATCACTCTATGACAGTTACCATCTGGAATACACTTGGAGAATTTTTAACCTCAACAAAACCGACTGGATCTATTTTTATTGTAATGAACAAAGCAGAGTTGATAGTATAAAGGTATCATCTTCAATCCAAGGTCAAATCTTTAAAACTGAAACAAAATTGGTGATCTTCTTGGGTCATTTTCTTAATAAGAAAGACATTTGGAAGCTTAACAGTAGACATTTTGAGGATCACATGTTGACACAAGGTCTATTAGCCATGTAGGAAGAGGTGCAACGCTAAAATACACTGGAATGTTGGCTCAGGCAAACCAAGCCTGCTATCAGAAATTTATCAACTATACTGCCAAGAAAGGCCAGTGGCTCCGATCAATCTCACATTTCTATCCGAGCTTTCCACAATACAGCGTTAGTAAAATAACTGTTCAGCCGACCTTATTGCTGAGGTTGAAACAAATTAGGGTAAAACTCTTAGGTGACAGAAAACTGAAATCGCCCGTACAAGGACTCAGATCATAGGTGGAGACACAGAAGAACCTATTTCTATTTATCACTTACACATGGAACGGGCAAGTGGCAGGAATTGTTTGACATGAGAATGGATAAAACATAACAGCCGGAAAACTACCAATGAGAATGAAATCAAAGCTGCAGTCCCCACCAACTTTACAAACCTATTCAAAGAAAGCGACGTCAGCCCATGCGCAGTAAAGCGATTTCTTCAGGAAACACATGCTTACGGGAAATCATCGGACGCTCTATAACGAGCCTTTTACATTGGAAATGAAGTCCCACGCGTCTAGACAGAGCATAGGGGAACGATGCGGGAGACCCGCACCGCCGTACTAGTCAAGGTCCTAATTGAGGTGGTTTGCCATTGCCTTTCTCCAGCCGTAATTGGGATGAATGATGATGATGAAGACGACACAACAACACCCAGTCATCTTGGGGCAGGTGAAAATCCCGGACCCTGCTGGGAATCGAACCCGGAACCCCCTGCTGGGGAAGCAAGAACGCTTCCGCGAGACCAAGAACGGCAGACCCTCTCAGATTGGACGATAAAAAATTTAATGATATGATCGTGTGGCATTGTTGACCGGGAGACCCCGTCCGGTGAAGTTCGGGAGGCGGAATGCAAGTCTTACTTCAGGTGACGCCATATTAGGCGACTTGCGCGTCGGTGATGGTGAGAGGATGATGAGGGCAGCACAACACCCAGTCGACGGGTGGCAAAATTCTCCAACCCGCCCGGACATAGAATCCGGTCCCGCTGCATTCTAGGCAAGTACGTTACCACTTATTTGCATTTTTTTCGCTATTGTTCGTAGTATTTGGTCGTAGTGGACGTCACATGACATAGGTTGAAGTTAGTTGTTGATCCCATTATTCAGTTTTTTAATTACAGAGACCAACCAGCTCTCTGAACGAACACGCTGAGCTACCGTGCCGGCTAAATATACACTCCTGGAAATGGAAAAAAAGAACACATTGACACCGGTGTGTCAGACCCACCATACTTGCTCCGGACACTGCGAGAGGGCTGTACAAGCAATGATCACACGCACGGCACAGCGGACACACCAGGAACCGCGGTGTTTGCCGTCGAATGGCGCTAGCTGCGCAGCATTTGTGCACCGCCGCCGTCAGTGTCAGCCAGTTTGCCGTGGCATACGGAGCTCCATCGCAGTCTTTAACACTGGTAGCATGCCGCGACAGCGTGGACGTGAACCGTATGTGCAGTTGACGGACTTTGAGCGAGGGCGTATAGTGGGCATGCGGGAGGCCGGGTGGACGTGCCGCCGAATTGCTCAACACGTGGGGCGTGAGGTCTCCACAGTACATCGATGTTGTCGCCAGTGGTCGGCGGAAGGTGCACGTGCCCGTCGACCTGGAACCGGACCGCAGCGACGCACGGATGCACGCCAAGACCGTAGGATCCTACACAGTGCCGTAGGGGACCGCACCGCCACTTCCCAGCAAATTAGGGACACTGTTGCTCCTGGGGTATCGGCGAGGACCATTCGCAACCGTCTCCATGAAGCTGGGCTACGGTCCCGCACACCGTTAGGCCGTCTTCCGCTCACGCCCCAACATCGTGCAGCCCGCCTCCAGTGGTGTCGCGACAGGCGTGAATGGAGGGACGAATGGAGACGTGTCGTCTTCAGCGATGAGAGTCGCTTCTGCCTTGGTGCCAATGATGGTCGTATGCGTGTTTGGCGCCGTGCAGGTGAGCGCCACAATCAGGACTGCATAAGACCGAGGCACACAGGGCCAACACCCGGCATCATGGTGTGGGGAGCGATCTCCTACACTGGCCGTACACCACTGGTGATCGTCGAGGGGACACTGAATAGTGCACGGTACATCCAAACCGTCATCGAACCCATCGTTCTACCATTCCTAGACCGGCAAGGGAACTTGCTGTTCCAACAGGACAATGCACGTCCGCATGTATCCCGTGCCACCCAACGTGCTCTAGAAGGTGTAAGTCAACTACCCTGGCCAGCAAGATCTCCGGATCTGTCCCCCATTGAGCATGTTTGGGACTGGATGAAGCGTCGTCTCACGCGGTCTGCACATCCAGCACGAACGCTGGTCCAACTGAGGCGCCAGGTGGAAATGGCATGGCAAGCCGTTCCACAGGACTACATCCAGCATCTCTACGATCGTCTCCATGGGAGAATAGCAGCCTGCATTGCTGCGAAAGGTGGATATACACTGTACTAGTGCCGACATTATGCATGCTCTGTTGCCTGTGTCTATGTGCCTGTGGTTCTGTCAGTGTGATCATGTGATGTATCTGACCCCAGGAATGTGTCAATAAAGTTTCCCCTTCCTGGGACAATGAATTCACGGTGTTCTTATTTCAATTTCCAGGAGTGTACAAATGCTTCATATACCATTAGTCATAAACATCTTGAAAAATTCGTGATTAGAATGGGTTTGAGACAAAATTCACAAAGGAATTCAGAATATTTTTGGCAACGCTGTTTCTCAAATTATTATTAATGATAGAATAAGTAACAAAATTCCCGTCAACAGATCAGTTGGACAAGGTTGTCCGTTATAGCTTTAGATCCTCTGCTCCCTACAACATGTTGTGAGAGTCAAGGAATTTCAATAGGAAATGAACGGCTCACATGCTGAGCTTACGCCGATGCCTGGGGTGTTTTCATGGAAAGTCCACGAGATGTTGACATCATACATAACATCTCCGTTGGCACGAAAAAGCTACAGGTGCAGATGTTAACCGCAAAAAGCCTGTAATGTTGCCAATTTCAAGTAACGGGTGGAATACACGGCGGAACTGGTTTATAGCCGAAAATCAACACCAAGTGTTTGGCGACATTATGGCTAGTAACCTTCTAATACTGGAGGCTGAAATTGGTGGACGACAGTACATAACATAAGAGCGAGGTTAAAAACTCATGGAGGAAGAAATTTAGCTATGAAGAAAAATTCAAGCTGTGCAGCACGCAAATACACACGAAAGCATAGTACTTAACTCAGGTACCCTACATGCCCCCCCCCCCCCGCCACCCACACACATACAAATAGAGAGGGTTATACAGCAAGTGTTATACTGGTGTGTATAGAGGGCTGGAATATTAATGTTTTTGTGCAGGCTTGCACCCTCAGCTTGAACGAACATGAACTGGGACTAACGGAATTGCACATAAACCGCGCGGCACTACTCATCAACAGAATTCAGTGTGCAATAGGAAAGGGATCACACTCGCCAACTGCTGTAGTGTTTCAAAATATCACCCGACATCAGAACAAGCGTCGGTTAACATTGTCAGTATCCCACACTCATTAAAAGCAACATACCGACAGACGTTCCGAAACAATGAGAACTTCGTCTCCCGGCCATAGCTCTCAATGGAATACCAGTTCGTAATAGATGGGAGCTACGACTATCCGAGCGCAATCGGCAAAATGTGTGGGAAAATTTTGCGATGAAAATAAGACCAGAATGCGCCAGATCGACTTGGTAGAAAGTGATAAACCGGACAACAGCGCAGAATTCAAGGCTTTCTCCAACCACTTAAAGCCGTCAGCCGCATGTGGAAACTGTAATTCGAAGGACACAATGGAAAATCGTTTTGACTGTGTAATATCCCCACGGAAAATTACCCTCTACCACGCACTAATTAATAATGATTAATCAAATCATCCATATTTATTTACGTTTGAAAAGTATCTGATCAGATTTTCTAGTAAGATATGCGCCGACAGTTCGTCGACGCCAAGGTATTTTTCTAGTACGTTTATTCTCTGGAACAACAGAGGTAGAGATATGTATGCTCCATGGTTATTATAGTTGGGATAGAGAGAGGGAGAGAACGGAACTTTTTCCAAAATCGGATTGTTAAAGAAGTTTTTGGGTACTCTTCTTCGCATTAAAGCGAACAAGGGAAATTTGTGCCGCTAGTGGGAGACATAAAGAAATACTAAACCTGTGAAAATAAATCTCTTGAGATTTAAAATACCAGAAAACGGAATCTGTACAACAAAGGATTTAATATAAACCGTTCATCTGAAATCAGGTTTGTGAACATTTTATTACAGAGTGAATGAAGAATGAGTTCTCTGTATGAATCATTGATGATTGTCTGGGCCTGTAATTAATTGGGAAGTTTCAGCTGTGACGAAGAGAACCTGCAATCTATGAGTTTTACAAATCGTCCAAAAAGGCTTCGTCCACATCTGAAATATTAGATCTGTCGTAAATTGAACGGATTGTTCAAACGATCGATTTTCCCAACTGAATGCAGCGCTTAATAATAATAACAAACGTAAAGATCTTTTCTAGCAAAACTGCCGCTGAATATTAAGACGAGGGGCTCTACCAGAGATTCGACGAGGCTGATCTCAAGTAATATATTTTCATTGTACACAGATAAATTATAGAGAGAGAGAGAGAGAGAGAGTGAATGTAATTCTAGAAATTACTTACAATCCTCCAGTAGTAGAATTGTTTGTCTGTCCTTTTACGGATCAGCCAATCATAATCCACGAAGCCCTGACTTTACTGTACTGATTCAGGCGTGAGAGTGAAGGAGCGATAAAGACGACAGTTACACTTCTGTACAGACAAACACTACACCAAGTTAGCGGCAAGCTGCATTCAACACACAAAGACTTTCATCACGATTCAAAACATCACAAAACAATAATAAGAAAGAGTTTTAATTAGAATGGCCAATCCGTGACAGGACACGTTTTTGGACGTTGTTAAAATAATTTTGTTCTTTGTTTCATGTGAACGTCGACGAGACAACCTAACTTGGAAAAAAGAGAAGAAATACTCGCAGCTGAATTAGTGGGGTCTACGAATAAACAGCATGCAGGGCGCAGAAAATTAAGGCCAGATCTATAATTTTTTTACTAAAGCTTGCTTGTATGCTGGAAGTAGACGTAGATTTGAACAAAATATATAAGTAATATATGAAACTGTTATTGTGTGGAGAGCTTGCTTGTATGCTGGAAGTAGACGTAGATTTGAACATTGACTAATTGTGCTCATACCAGACGTAGTTTGACCTGCCCTAGTTGCATTTAAATATATAAGTAATATATGAAACTGTTATTGTGTGGAGAGAGATATATATAAATCTTGACTGTAGAACATTTATATGGTTTTAACTAGGGCAATGTTTAAGATGAGTCAAGCAGAGCAGAGCCAGATCTATAATTTTTTTACTAAAGCTTGCTTGTATGCTGGAAGTAGACGTAGATTTGAACATTGACTAATTGTGCTCATACCAGACGTAGTTTGACCTGCCCTAGTTGCATTTAAATATATAAGTAATATATGAAACTGTTATTGTGTGGAGAGAGATATATATAAATCTTGACTGTAGAACATTTATATGGTTTTAACTAGGGCAATGTTTAAGATGAGTCAAGCAGAGCAGAGCCAGATCTATAATTTTTTTACTAAAGCTTGCTTGTATGCTGGAAGTAGACGTAGATTTGAACATTGACTAATTGTGCTCATACCAGACGTAGTTTGACCTGCCCTAGTTGCATTTAAATATATAAGTAATATATGAAACTGTTATTGTGTGGAGAGAGATATATATAAATCTTGACTGTAGAACATTTATATGGTTTTAACTAGGGCAATGTTTAAGATGAGTCAAGCAGAGCAGAGCAACACGCAACAGCCTTCAGCTGTGAGCACCGACGATAATGAGGTAGTAAGAAGTGTTGTAGAACCGATCGCTAAAGATAGCGCAATAGAACGCCCGGTAGACACGGCTGGAGATGTAACAGCAGGGATGCAACATGGATTAGATCCATTAGTAATTATAATGAGACAGATGCAAATGATAACCGAGAGTATGAATAATATGAAAACCGATATTAACGCGAGATTAGCCTCAGTTACTGAAGGGCAAAACCAATTGAATACAAAATTAGCCTCAGTTACTGAAGGGCAGGAAAATTTGCAAACCGACATTAATGCGAGATTAGCCTCAGTTACTGAAGGGCAAAACCAATTGAATACAAAATTAGCCTCAGTTACTGAAGGGCAGGAAAATTTGCAAACCGACATTAATGCGAAGTTAGCCTCAGTTACTGAAGGGCAAAACCATTTGAATACAAAATTAGCTTCAGTCACTGAAGGGCAGGAAAATTTGAAAGCTGAGATTAAGCAGCACTTACAGGCCAGTTTTTCCGAATTAGAGCAGCGGATAGAGGAAAAGACAAAGGAACTAAAAGATCAGGCCGAAGAGACGGAACGAAAATTAACTGCACAAATAGAATTGGTTAAAGCTCAATGTGAGGAATCTACTCAACGTGTACGTGTAGAAATGAAGGAGTATGTGGCCATTAAGATAGATAACGTACGCGAACAGGTGGAAATGGTTCCGCAGTTAGTACAAAAGCAAGATGCCATGTCATGTGCAATTGCGCAACTTCCTGAATTGGCACGTACGCAGACGAACCTAAAGGAAAGTGTGGAACATCTGACAGAACGTCAAGACGTTATTGACCACCAGATTAATGTATTAACGGGTAAATTATCCGAAATCACATTAGAAAACAAAAGGCTAATGTGTGAAAACGTTGAGCAAAATGCTAAAGCAGCATTCCAGAGTCTACGCGCCAAACACGAAGAGAATTTGTTTGCGAAAGGACTTGAGGAAGTGCGACAGCATTTAGGTGATGATCTCGAGCATTGGAAACAAACGATCGAAGAATCGATACGCGTTTCACAACAAGGCTCAGAACAAATGAATACAGGTCGACAGCAGAAGTTGTCAGCGACTATAGACCCAGTTACTGCACATTCGCACACAATACCGACATGTGTAAGTAACTCGAATATCAAATTGCCACGAGCTAGTTGTTCGCGTGATGTCCTAGCGGATGGAGATTACGAAAGCCTTTGTCATGCCGAAGAAAAAATGATAAAGCATCGGCAATTTCAGATTTTTAACACTGACAAAAAGGGGGTCCATCCGATTGTTTTTATTCGAAGTTTTAGAGGAGTGCTACCCAGAAATTGGTCGGAGTGGCAGAAGATCAGTTTCGTTACTGGGTATATACAAGGTTCGGGGGCGATCTGGGCCTCGGACATGACTTCTGTTTGCTCGACGTATGAAGATTTTGAAAAAGCGTTTTTAGCGAAATTCTGGTCAGAAGGAGTACAGGAACGCCTAAGGCAGGAGGTGCTCTACCCCGAGCCTTTCTCTTTTTCGAAGGGAAGCCTTAGGAAATATTTTGAAAAATATATAAATAAAACAAGATATTGGGACAGACCTATGCCTTTGCCAGACATAATAAACATACTTAAGGCAAGATTACCAACTAGCATCCGGAATCAATTAATTTACGGCAACGATAAAGACCTGGAGTCGTTCCTCACGACGTTAGATCATATAGACATTATAGAAGAGAACAGCCAGAAAGCAGGTAATAGCAGATTCCAATATAGGGAGATAGAACCTCCGGCTAATGGTAGGCAAGGGAACGCACAGAGATCGATAAATAATGGAGAAACTCATCAAAATCTCAACAATAATACCGGTAATAGTCTTGCGAGGGGCTATCCAAGGAATAACAGGAATGGGAAAAGATACAATCCCGTATGGGGAAACGAAAGGAATTTTAGACCGCAAGCTTGGAACAATAACGGTAATAGAAAGTGGAACCAACCGGGGGGAATAAACTCAAATAACCAACATCAGTGGGGACGGACATCTACGAATCAACCGGTGATTACCGAAGTGACGGACGATGTCAACCACCAGGCGAATCAAAATCCAACAAACTTGTAAGGACCCACTCGTGCCCCGGAGGAGCGGTCAACAATAGGTTGAGGGGCAACAGGATATGTGTACCCATGCTGACGTATAATGATGGAAGATTACTAGCAGATGAATTGACCGAAGACTTAGAACCCCAAGATGAGGATAAGGAACAGGTGGCAGTAGCCGAAGTGCAAGTGATTTTGGAGACTGTACCTATAGTGGCGGTTTTAGACACAGCTGCAACCACAAATGTTATTTCAGAGGCTCTATTCAACAAGATCAGAAATATAAGGAGAGTACCAATTTTTCCAGTTCAAAATTGCAAAATAATAGGCGCCGTTGGGGCTCGATCGGCGAATGTAAAAGTGCAGTCACTACTTAGTGTAGAAGTAGGAAATGTAGCAATATTAAGCACATTCCTTGTTGTGAAAAATTTGGTGGTAGACTGCATTATCGGAGTCGACAGCCTACGTCAATACGGATGCAGAATAGATTTTAAAACAGGAAAAATTCGGTTAAATATAAATAAACAAGAAATTGAGTTGGACTTGTTGAAAAAGGAAAGCCTTACCAGAAAATATAATAGTGGGATCAGCGTGCAAGTAATCAGGACTGCACAGAATTCTAAACGGCACGTAAATAATGAGTTCCAAGCCAAAGGAGATTTCGGTCAATTAGTGTATGAGAAGTTAAATGAATCTGACTGCATCACTGAAGATCAGAAGAAGCAGCTCAAAGAATTATTATTAGTGTATGAAAACGTGTTTGATGAAAGGCCAGGAGTGATTAAAGGATACATATGCCATCTCTACGTTAAGCCGCACGAAACATATTGTCGAACTTTCTATCCTGTTCCCTGGAGGTTAAAGGCTCAAGTTCAAGAAGAAATAGATCGCATGTTGAAATGGGGTTTGATCGAACCCTCCACAACCCCTACTGCTTACTATTGTTGGTCGTGCCAAAAGCATACACGGGATCGAACAAAATAAAAGGGTTATTTCCTCACAATGACTTAAAAAGATATAATGAAGAATAGAAGATAGGGAGGAATGATGTTCCGAGTGCCAGAGATGAACACTCGCAAAAATATAACCATAAACTGTGTATGTGTAGTGTTAAAAACATTTAAAATGAAATAGTTAATTAATGACATAGAATATAGAAATAGTGACTAATTATTACTATTGGATGTTGTAAAAAGGATAGTGGAGATAGGCTTCACCTGTGGTTTGAGTGAACATAGGACTTTAGCTTTGCTAATGTGATCAAGATGTATAAAGTATCTGACTGACCTGCGAGAAAAATGAAATGTTTCCCGCAAAAGGACGCTGAATAATCAAAAAAAGGTTCAAAGTGAATATTCAGATATAATCTCATGTGAACGCTTAGATGTATAAACGTGTGAAGGGATGTGTTGTGGTAGTGAATCGTGAGTGACAGTTAACGCCGCAAAGACAATTTCCCGCGCAAAACAGTTGACGTCGGCGCGAGAATTAAAATCGATAGAGACGACACAGATATGCTTTATAAGAGACTCGCACCAAGCGCGAGAATAAACTCATTCAGGTTGAACTTTAAAAGGAATAAGTGTCACAATTAGGAGTTAAGAGTTTTTAAAATTATTAATATTTATAGAATTAATAGTTGTTAAATGGTTTGTGTTCGTTTGGGAATTCTGTTTGAAAAATCCAGTTCCATAGATGCGCATGGATGAACGCAGTATGAATCAGAGAGAAAATGAAAGAAGCGAATCCGCATTCCTCAATGCTAATAAATTTTACAATTCAGCACTAAAGCGAAGAAATATATGTGTTTAGAATAAAAAGTTTTGAGGATAGCTAAATTATATGACTTATTAAGGGAATATGGATGATGTCTGGTATAAAATGAACTACACTTTCCATTATTCGATGATTTGAATCCAAAATCTATAGTAAGTTACATGAATCCTTTAAATTACGAAGGACAAATCAGTCATAGAAAATCTGTTAAAGCGTTGGGACTTATAAGTACCAGTGGGGAGGCAAAGTCAAAAGGAGTATTCAAACGAAAGTAAATCGTATGATGCTTTTGGCAACATCATTAATTAAGAGTTAAATTCATTGAAGTACGTCGTAACAAAAAGGATCCATGAAGCCATAAGGATTTTGCTTTCAAAAAGGAGAATCTTGGACGGTGCAACCTAATCAGTTCTCTTACAGGAAGAGTTTCCTTTTTGTTCACTGCTAATTCTTTTGGGAATGAATGTTGCATGTCAATTCGAGTATCCCGGTTCCTTCTACTCTTCCCATTGTGGGCCGCGTAGAAGATCTACTACAAAGGGGGCCGCGTAGAAGACCGACTACAAATGTGGACGTCGGGGACATGCAATACCCGGGGGAGTTTAGCACCGCAAGATATTGTACTAGGAGCAAGATTGTAAAACGCAAATTCACGTTATTTATTGTAAAAAGTTTTTGCTAGAGGCACAAACTACCTTTTTCCAAATTGTGAGACAAATTGATCCCTATCTTTTCTTTAAAGACAAATGTCAAAATTAATTTTGTTCTTCTATAGGCTTTCCTATCTCCTATGTATCGTAGGCTGGGGGTCTAAGCTTAAGAGGTTTTCCAAGGTTTCCCTGCTTAAGAAAGTTCCCGAATGGGTAGACCCTGACAACAGTCTATGAAAGATCATCTTCCTTGGTTGTGCACAGCAAACATAACACCGAGATGCACGTAAAAGCAATACAGCCGCGATACCTGTCTCTTCATTTCTTCTGTTTTCCACATTTCTTTTCTTCGTCTGTCTCAAACATAATATTCTTTTTCAGTCGGAGGACTGACAATCATCACTTCCGGGTTATCCACATTAATAGATAGCTCGCGAAGTGTGTTCGGTGAATCAAAATTGAGCTCACAAACTTCGCTCGCTGCGAGGGGCATTGTAATATCCCCACGGAAAATTACCCTCTACCACGCACTAATTAATAATGATTAATCAAATCATCCATATTTATTTACGTTTGAAAAGTATCTGATCAGATTTTCTAGTAAGATATGCGCCGACAGCTCGTCGACGCCAAGGTATTTTTCTAGTACGTTTATTCTCTGGAACAACAGAGGTAGAGATATGTATGCTCCATGGTTATTATAGTTGGGATAGAGAGAGGGAGAGAACGGAACTTTTTCCAAAATCGGATTGTTAAAGAAGTTTTTGGGTACTCTTCTTCGCATTAAAGCGAACAAGGGAAATTTGTGCCGCTAGTGGGAGACATAAAGAAATACTAAACCTGTGAAAATAAATCTCTTGAGATTTAAAATACCAGAAAACGGAATCTGTACAACAAAGGATTTAATATAAACCGTTCATCTGAAATCAGGTTTGTGAACATTTTATTACAGAGTGAATGAAGAATGAGTTCTCTGTATGAATCATTGATGATTGTCTGGGCCTGTAATTAATTGGGAAGTTTCAGCTGTGACGAAGAGAACCTGCAATCTATGAGTTTTACAAATCGTCCAAAAAGGCTTCGTCCACATCTGAAATATTAGATCTGTCGTAAATTGAACGGATTGTTCAAACGATCGATTTTCCCAACTGAATGCAGCGCTTAATAATAATAACAAACGTAAAGATCTTTTCTAGCAAAACTGCCGCTGAATATTAAGACGAGGGGCTCTACCAGAGATTCGACGAGGCTGATCTCAAGTAATATATTTTCATTGTACACAGATAAATTATAGAGAGAGAGAGAGAGAGAGAGTGAATGTAATTCTAGAAATTACTTACAATCCTCCAGTAGTAGAATTGTTTGTCTGTCCTTTTACGGATCAGCCAATCATAATCCACGAAGCCCTGACTTTACTGTACTGATTCAGGCGTGAGAGTGAAGGAGCGATAAAGACGACAGTTACACTTCTGTACAGACAAACACTACACCAAGTTAGCGGCAAGCTGCATTCAACACACAAAGACTTTCATCACGATTCAAAACATCACAAAACAATAATAAGAAAGAGTTTTAATTAGAATGGCCAATCCGTGACAGGACACGTTTTTGGACGTTGTTAAAATAATTTTGTTCTTTGTTTCATGTGAACGTCGACGAGACAACCTAACTTGGAAAAAAGAGAAGAAATACTCGCAGCTGAATTAGTGGGGTCTACGAATAAACAGCATGCAGGGCGCAGAAAATTAAGGCCAGATCTATAATTTTTTTACTAAAGCTTGCTTGTATGCTGGAAGTAGACGTAGATTTGAACAAAATATATAAGTAATATATGAAACTGTTATTGTGTGGAGAGCTTGCTTGTATGCTGGAAGTAGACGTAGATTTGAACATTGACTAATTGTGCTCATACCAGACGTAGTTTGACCTGCCCTAGTTGCATTTAAATATATAAGTAATATATGAAACTGTTATTGTGTGGAGAGAGATATATATAAATCTTGACTGTAGAACATTTATATGGTTTTAACTAGGGCAATGTTTAAGATGAGTCAAGCAGAGCAGAGCCAGATCTATAATTTTTTTACTAAAGCTTGCTTGTATGCTGGAAGTAGACGTAGATTTGAACATTGACTAATTGTGCTCATACCAGACGTAGTTTGACCTGCCCTAGTTGCATTTAAATATATAAGTAATATATGAAACTGTTATTGTGTGGAGAGAGATATATATAAATCTTGACTGTAGAACATTTATATGGTTTTAACTAGGGCAATGTTTAAGATGAGTCAAGCAGAGCAGAGCCAGATCTATAATTTTTTTACTAAAGCTTGCTTGTATGCTGGAAGTAGACGTAGATTTGAACATTGACTAATTGTGCTCATACCAGACGTAGTTTGACCTGCCCTAGTTGCATTTAAATATATAAGTAATATATGAAACTGTTATTGTGTGGAGAGAGATATATATAAATCTTGACTGTAGAACATTTATATGGTTTTAACTAGGGCAATGTTTAAGATGAGTCAAGCAGAGCAGAGCCAGATCTATAATTTTTTTACTAAAGCTTGCTTGTATGCTGGAAGTAGACGTAGATTTGAACATTGACTAATTGTGCTCATACCAGACGTAGTTTGACCTGCCCTAGTTGCATTTAAATATATAAGTAATATATGAAACTGTTATTGTGTGGAGAGAGATATATATAAATCTTGACTGTAGAACATTTATATGGTTTTAACTAGGGCAATGTTTAAGATGAGTCAAGCAGAGCAGAGCAACACGCAACAGCCTTCAGCTGTGAGCACCGACGATAATGAGGTAGTAAGAAGTGTTGTAGAACCGATCGCTAAAGATAGCGCAATAGAACGCCCGGTAGACACGGCTGGAGATGTAACAGCAGGGATGCAACATGGATTAGATCCATTAGTAATTATAATGAGACAGATGCAAATGATAACCGAGAGTATGAATAATATGAAAACCGATATTAACGCGAGATTAGCCTCAGTTACTGAAGGGCAAAACCAATTGAATACAAAATTAGCCTCAGTTACTGAAGGGCAGGAAAATTTGCAAACCGACATTAATGCGAGATTAGCCTCAGTTACTGAAGGGCAAAACCAATTGAATACAAAATTAGCCTCAGTTACTGAAGGGCAGGAAAATTTGCAAACCGACATTAATGCGAAGTTAGCCTCAGTTACTGAAGGGCAAAACCATTTGAATACAAAATTAGCTTCAGTCACTGAAGGGCAGGAAAATTTGAAAGCTGAGATTAAGCAGCACTTACAGGCCAGTTTTTCCGAATTAGAGCAGCGGATAGAGGAAAAGACAAAGGAACTAAAAGATCAGGCCGAAGAGACGGAACGAAAATTAACTGCACAAATAGAATTGGTTAAAGCTCAATGTGAGGAATCTACTCAACGTGTACGTGTAGAAATGAAGGAGTATGTGGCCATTAAGATAGATAACGTACGCGAACAGGTGGAAATGGTTCCGCAGTTAGTACAAAAGCAAGATGCCATGTCATGTGCAATTGCGCAACTTCCTGAATTGGCACGTACGCAGACGAACCTAAAGGAAAGTGTGGAACATCTGACAGAACGTCAAGACGTTATTGACCACCAGATTAATGTATTAACGGGTAAATTATCCGAAATCACATTAGAAAACAAAAGGCTAATGTGTGAAAACGTTGAGCAAAATGCTAAAGCAGCATTCCAGAGTCTACGCGCCAAACACGAAGAGAATTTGTTTGCGAAAGGACTTGAGGAAGTGCGACAGCATTTAGGTGATGATCTCGAGCATTGGAAACAAACGATCGAAGAATCGATACGCGTTTCACAACAAGGCTCAGAACAAATGAATACAGGTCGACAGCAGAAGTTGTCAGCGACTATAGACCCAGTTACTGCACATTCGCACACAATACCGACATGTGTAAGTAACTCGAATATCAAATTGCCACGAGCTAGTTGTTCGCGTGATGTCCTAGCGGATGGAGATTACGAAAGCCTTTGTCATGCCGAAGAAAAAATGATAAAGCATCGGCAATTTCAGATTTTTAACACTGACAAAAAGGGGGTCCATCCGATTGTTTTTATTCGAAGTTTTAGAGGAGTGCTACCCAGAAATTGGTCGGAGTGGCAGAAGATCAGTTTCGTTACTGGGTATATACAAGGTTCGGGGGCGATCTGGGCCTCGGACATGACTTCTGTTTGCTCGACGTATGAAGATTTTGAAAAAGCGTTTTTAGCGAAATTCTGGTCAGAAGGAGTACAGGAACGCCTAAGGCAGGAGGTGCTCTACCCCGAGCCTTTCTCTTTTTCGAAGGGAAGCCTTAGGAAATATTTTGAAAAATATATAAATAAAACAAGATATTGGGACAGACCTATGCCTTTGCCAGA
This sequence comes from Schistocerca nitens, assembly GCF_023898315.1. NCBI lineage: Eukaryota > Metazoa > Arthropoda > Insecta > Orthoptera > Acrididae > Schistocerca > Schistocerca nitens. The sequence goes on along the minus strand of NC_064622.1, from coordinate 120,123,321 downwards.
CATAATAAACATACTTAAGGCAAGATTACCAACTAGCATCCGGAATCAATTAATTTACGGCAACGATAAAGACCTGGAGTCGTTCCTCACGACGTTAGATCATATAGACATTATAGAAGAGAACAGCCAGAAAGCAGGTAATAGCAGATTCCAATATAGGGAGATAGAACCTCCGGCTAATGGTAGGCAAGGGAACGCACAGAGATCGATAAATAATGGAGAAACTCATCAAAATCTCAACAATAATACCGGTAATAGTCTTGCGAGGGGCTATCCAAGGAATAACAGGAATGGGAAAAGATACAATCCCGTATGGGGAAACGAAAGGAATTTTAGACCGCAAGCTTGGAACAATAACGGTAATAGAAAGTGGAACCAACCGGGGGGAATAAACTCAAATAACCAACATCAGTGGGGACGGACATCTACGAATCAACCGGTGATTACCGAAGTGACGGACGATGTCAACCACCAGGCGAATCAAAATCCAACAAACTTGTAAGGACCCACTCGTGCCCCGGAGGAGCGGTCAACAATAGGTTGAGGGGCAACAGGATATGTGTACCCATGCTGACGTATAATGATGGAAGATTACTGGCAGATGAATTGACCGAAGACTTAGAACCCCAAGATGAGGATAAGGAACAGGTGGCAGTAGCCGAAGTGCAAGTGATTTTGGAGACTGTACCTATAGTGGCGGTTTTAGACACAGCTGCAACCACAAATGTTATTTCAGAGGCTCTATTCAACAAGATCAGAAATATAAGGAGAGTACCAATTTTTCCAGTTCAAAATTGCAAAATAATAGGCGCCGTTGGGGCTCGATCGGCGAATGTAAAAGTGCAGTCACTACTTAGTGTAGAAGTAGGAAATGTAGCAATATTAAGCACATTCCTTGTTGTGAAAAATTTGGTGGTAGACTGCATTATCGGAGTCGACAGCCTACGTCAATACGGATGCAGAATAGATTTTAAAACAGGAAAAATTCGGTTAAATATAAATAAACAAGAAATTGAGTTGGACTTGTTGAAAAAGGAAAGCCTTACCAGAAAATATAATAGTGGGATCAGCGTGCAAGTAATCAGGACTGCACAGAATTCTAAACGGCACGTAAATAATGAGTTCCAAGCCAAAGGAGATTTCGGTCAATTAGTGTATGAGAAGTTAAATGAATCTGACTGCATCACTGAAGATCAGAAGAAGCAGCTCAAAGAATTATTATTAGTGTATGAAAACGTGTTTGATGAAAGGCCAGGAGTGATTAAAGGATACATATGCCATCTCTACGTTAAGCCGCACGAAACATATTGTCGAACTTTCTATCCTGTTCCCTGGAGGTTAAAGGCTCAAGTTCAAGAAGAAATAGATCGCATGTTGAAATGGGGTTTGATCGAACCCTCCACAACCCCTACTGCTTACTATTGTTGGTCGTGCCAAAAGCATACACGGGATCGAACAAAATAAAAGGGTTATTTCCTCACAATGACTTAAAAAGATATAATGAAGAATAGAAGATAGGGAGGAATGATGTTCCGAGTGCCAGAGATGAACACTCGCAAAAATATAACCATAAACTGTGTATGTGTAGTGTTAAAAACATTTAAAATGAAATAGTTAATTAATGACATAGAATATAGAAATAGTGACTAATTATTACTATTGGATGTTGTAAAAAGGATAGTGGAGATAGGCTTCACCTGTGGTTTGAGTGAACATAGGACTTTAGCTTTGCTAATGTGATCAAGATGTATAAAGTATCTGACTGACCTGCGAGAAAAATGAAATGTTTCCCGCAAAAGGACGCTGAATAATCAAAAAAAGGTTCAAAGTGAATATTCAGATATAATCTCATGTGAACGCTTAGATGTATAAACGTGTGAAGGGATGTGTTGTGGTAGTGAATCGTGAGTGACAGTTAACGCCGCAAAGACAATTTCCCGCGCAAAACAGTTGACGTCGGCGCGAGAATTAAAATCGATAGAGACGACACAGATATGCTTTATAAGAGACTCGCACCAAGCGCGAGAATAAACTCATTCAGGTTGAACTTTAAAAGGAATAAGTGTCACAATTAGGAGTTAAGAGTTTTTAAAATTATTAATATTTATAGAATTAATAGTTGTTAAATGGTTTGTGTTCGTTTGGGAATTCTGTTTGAAAAATCCAGTTCCATAGATGCGCATGGATGAACGCAGTATGAATCAGAGAGAAAATGAAAGAAGCGAATCCGCATTCCTCAATGCTAATAAATTTTACAATTCAGCACTAAAGCGAAGAAATATATGTGTTTAGAATAAAAAGTTTTGAGGATAGCTAAATTATATGACTTATTAAGGGAATATGGATGATGTCTGGTATAAAATGAACTACACTTTCCATTATTCGATGATTTGAATCCAAAATCTATAGTAAGTTACATGAATCCTTTAAATTACGAAGGACAAATCAGTCATAGAAAATCTGTTAAAGCGTTGGGACTTATAAGTACCAGTGGGGAGGCAAAGTCAAAAGGAGTATTCAAACGAAAGTAAATCGTATGATGCTTTTGGCAACATCATTAATTAAGAGTTAAATTCATTGAAGTACGTCGTAACAAAAAGGATCCATGAAGCCATAAGGATTTTGCTTTCAAAAAGGAGAATCTTGGACGGTGCAACCTAATCAGTTCTCTTACAGGAAGAGTTTCCTTTTTGTTCACTGCTAATTCTTTTGGGAATGAATGTTGCATGTCAATTCGAGTATCCCGGTTCCTTCTACTCTTCCCATTGTGGGCCGCGTAGAAGATCTACTACAAAGGGGGCCGCGTAGAAGACCGACTACAAATGTGGACGTCGGGGACATGCAATACCCGGGGGAGTTTAGCACCGCAAGATATTGTACTAGGAGCAAGATTGTAAAACGCAAATTCACGTTATTTATTGTAAAAAGTTTTTGCTAGAGGCACAAACTACCTTTTTCCAAATTGTGAGACAAATTGATCCCTATCTTTTCTTTAAAGACAAATGTCAAAATTAATTTTGTTCTTCTATAGGCTTTCCTATCTCCTATGTATCGTAGGCTGGGGGTCTAAGCTTAAGAGGTTTTCCAAGGTTTCCCTGCTTAAGAAAGTTCCCGAATGGGTAGACCCTGACAACAGTCTATGAAAGATCATCTTCCTTGGTTGTGCACAGCAAACATAACACCGAGATGCACGTAAAAGCAATACAGCCGCGATACCTGTCTCTTCATTTCTTCTGTTTTCCACATTTCTTTTCTTCGTCTGTCTCAAACATAATATTCTTTTTCAGTCGGAGGACTGACAATCATCACTTCCGGGTTATCCACATTAATAGATAGCTCGCGAAGTGTGTTCGGTGAATCAAAATTGAGCTCACAAACTTCGCTCGCTGCGAGGGGCATTGTAATATCCCCACGGAAAATTACCCTCTACCACGCACTAATTAATAATGATTAATCAAATCATCCATATTTATTTACGTTTGAAAAGTATCTGATCAGATTTTCTAGTAAGATATGCGCCGACAGCTCGTCGACGCCAAGGTATTTTTCTAGTACGTTTATTCTCTGGAACAACAGAGGTAGAGATATGTATGCTCCATGGTTATTATAGTTGGGATAGAGAGAGGGAGAGAACGGAACTTTTTCCAAAATCGGATTGTTAAAGAAGTTTTTGGGTACTCTTCTTCGCATTAAAGCGAACAAGGGAAATTTGTGCCGCTAGTGGGAGACATAAAGAAATACTAAACCTGTGAAAATAAATCTCTTGAGATTTAAAATACCAGAAAACGGAATCTGTACAACAAAGGATTTAATATAAACCGTTCATCTGAAATCAGGTTTGTGAACATTTTATTACAGAGTGAATGAAGAATGAGTTCTCTGTATGAATCATTGATGATTGTCTGGGCCTGTAATTAATTGGGAAGTTTCAGCTGTGACGAAGAGAACCTGCAATCTATGAGTTTTACAAATCGTCCAAAAAGGCTTCGTCCACATCTGAAATATTAGATCTGTCGTAAATTGAACGGATTGTTCAAACGATCGATTTTCCCAACTGAATGCAGCGCTTAATAATAATAACAAACGTAAAGATCTTTTCTAGCAAAACTGCCGCTGAATATTAAGACGAGGGGCTCTACCAGAGATTCGACGAGGCTGATCTCAAGTAATATATTTTCATTGTACACAGATAAATTATAGAGAGAGAGAGAGAGAGAGAGAGTGAATGTAATTCTAGAAATTACTTACAATCCTCCAGTAGTAGAATTGTTTGTCTGTCCTTTTACGGATCAGCCAATCATAATCCACGAAGCCCTGACTTTACTGTACTGATTCAGGCGTGAGAGTGAAGGAGCGATAAAGACGACAGTTACACTTCTGTACAGACAAACACTACACCAAGTTAGCGGCAAGCTGCATTCAACACACAAAGACTTTCATCACGATTCAAAACATCACAAAACAATAATAAGAAAGAGTTTTAATTAGAACTGCCGGAAATTTGTCGAGATATGGCGCACACCACAGGACGTGATTCGACTGACCGATAGAACGGATGTACGCAATATACATGTTCCTATCGCCATAATACATGAACGGATACCGTTTCCCAAAACAAAATGACACGCACCAATGTGGATCATGGCTCACACAGTTCATATAATTTTTTGATTTAACGGACAATTTACAGTACGTGGCTCACTTATAGGATGAACACGAGAACGTAATTCACCATCCTAGATACGGGCTTGCGTCTGGATTGGTTTATATCAATAATCACCATCAACGGCATGAGAATTCTGAAGGCAATGGAATCCTCTGCATTAAAGACACATAATGTGTATCCACAGGACATCTCACCTGTGCTTAAAGTTGTGGTGTGGTCCCCCATTCGTATCTCCGCGAGGAGACTGCCAAGGGGAAGGTGACAATGAGAAACATATTGAATAACCTACGAAAGGGCAACATTCTAAGAATCGAGGCGTGGAATGTCACAAGTTTGGACGTGATAGAGAAGCTAGAAATCTGAAAAGGGAAGTGCTAAGGCTCAATTAAACTATATTGGGTTGTCAGTGAAGTGAAATGAAATGAAGGATTTCTTATTTTTGTGTTAGCAGAAGAGCCAACACCGTGTTACGAGTGGAGGCCGAAATGCACGCGTTTTAGCTCACGCAGGCTGGCGTGAGGAGGGAAGAACTATACTGACGTGAGGTGCGGAACATGAAAAGGAATGAGAATTCAGAAAGCGGACGTAATTAGTTTGATACTTAACTTTAATTCATTAATGATGAACGTCGCTCTTGACGGTACATGATTCACAATATTATCTGTTCAGAATACATTCTTGAAGATAGTAATTATAGTAACTGAATATGGCGCTTTGCTACGTCGTAGCAAATGACGTAGCTGAAGGCTATGCTAAACTGTCGTCTCTGCAAATGAGAGCGTATGTAGACAGTAAACCATCGCTAGCAAAGTCGGCTGTACAACTGGGGCGAGTGTAGGGAGTCTCTCTAGACTAGACCCGCCGTGTGGCGGCGCTCGGTCTGCAATCACTGATAGTGGCGACACGCGGGTCCGACGTATACTAACGGACCGTGGCCGATTTAAAGGCTACCACCTAGCAAGTGTGGTGTCTGGCGGTGACACCACACTTATCAGACGAGTGTAGGGGTATAATCAAGAACAAAGAACCAGGGGTAATAGAATAAATCAGTTGATCGATGGAAGAAGGAGTACAAAAATGTTTAGAGAAAAACATTCTTTGGTGAAATTAAAAGGAAGAGTGATACCATTAAGAGTGCAGTGGGTATTCCATTGTTAAATGCTGAGGAGATAAGAAAGTCAATATGAGGGGCAATAGTCTCATGACGTGATGGAAGAAGAGAAAGGCGACGACAGCTAAGAGATAGGGAATTCATTAGTATAATCAGTATTTAAAAGAGTTTCGGGCGACTTAAGATCATACAAGGCAGAAGGGATGGATAACATTCCATAGGAACTTCTAATATTATTGGGGGAAGTGGCAACAAAACGGCTATTCACTTTAGTGTCTACTATATGACACTAGAGATATATCATCAGACTTTCGGAAAAGCATGATCCACACGATTCCAAAGATAGCAATAACAGAAAAGTGCGAAAATTATCACACAATCAGCTTAACTGCTCACGCATTCAGTTTGCTGTCAAGAATAATATACAGAAGAATGGGAAAGAAACCTGAACATCTGTTAGATGACGATCAGTTTGGCTTTAGGAAACGTAGAGCGACTCGACAGTCAGTTCTGATGTTGTGGTTGATAATGGAAGCCAGTGTGAAGAAAACTCAAGTCACACTCAGAGGACGTGTCGATCTGAAAAGAGCCTTCGACGATGAAAAATGGTGCAAGAAGTGCGGTATTCTGAAGAAAATTGGGGAAAGCCATAGGAAAAGTCGCGTAATATTCACTGATCAGATAATCTTTATGTACACCTTTGTCTTGCCTAAAAGCAGCAAGGCGTCGTGTCGTGGAAGCAATGAGGCCTTGGTAGGTCGCTGGACGGATCTGGCACCACATCTGCACAGTCAAGTCACCTAATTTCCGCAAATTCTGGGAAGAAGAACGATAAGCTGTGAAGTCACATTCAATCACATCCCGGAGGTGTTCGATCGGTTTCAGATCTCGCGAGGTGAGGGGCCAGCGCACCAACAGGAACTTGCCACAATGTTCCTCGAACCACACCTTCTGGCCTTGTGACATGGCGCAATATCTTGTTGAGAAATGCCACTGCCAAATGGGAAACACGATCGTCATGAAGGGGCGTACGTGGTCTGTAACCAGTGTACTATGCGCCGTGGCCGCCATGGCGTCTCGCACGAGATCCACTGGCTACATAGATGCCCGTGTGAATTTTCCCTAGAACATAATGGAGCCGCCGCCATCTTGTCTCCGTCCCGCATTACAGGTGTCAAGGAGCGGTTCGCATGGAAGATGATAAATTCGCGCCCTTCCATCGGTATTATGAAGAGGATATAGGGATTCATCAAACCATGAAATGCTCTGCTGCTGCGCCAGTGTCCAGTGTCCATGGTCACGTGTCCAATTCACTCGCAGTAGCCGATGATGTGGTGTTAACGTTGGCACATGCACGGGTCGTCGGATACGGAGGTCCAACGTTGGGAGTGTTGTTAAACTCTGATGTTAGTTCCGCCACAGTTCGCCGTCTATCCTGTTTTACCAGTCTCCCCAGACTATGACGTCCGACATCTGTAAAGAGGGATGGCCGCCCAACCCAACGATGTCTGGACGTCATCTTACCTTGCTTTCGCCACACGTTGAAGACATTCACCACAGCATTCTTCGAACAACCGACAATCTGCCCATGGCCAAACTCAGACTGGTCGTGCACCTTCCCCATTTTACATACGGACAGCACGTTCACTGATACTACATGCACCGTGCGTGTGTCTGACTAGCACTCACTCCTCACCAGCTGTTATCGCCTGGACGGGTTTATATCGATAGTAGGTCGCTGGTCATAATGTTGTGGCTGATCAGTGAACAATATGAACAAGGACCAAGTGGGAACAATAAGACTGGAATATTAAGAATGCTGCTCGGTTTAAAAAGGATGTAAGGCAGGAAAGTAGCCTTTCGCTGCCACCGTTCAGTTATACATCAAAGAAACAATGACGGAAATAAAAGAAAGGTTTAAGACTTGGATTTAAATTCAGTGTGAGAGGATATCAATGAGAAGATTAGCTGAACAGTCTTATGAGTACAGAGTATGTATTGAGAGTAAATCGAAGGAAGTCGGAAGTAATGAGAAGTAGCAGACATTGGCTCACCAAGGATTGTAACATCAGAATTGGGGATCTCGAAGTAGACGAAGTTAAGGAATTCTATTACCTAGCCAGCAATATAACCTATTATGGACGGAGCAAGGAAGACACAAAAGGGAGACAAGCACTGGCAAAAAGAGCATTCTCGGCCAAGAGAAGTCAACGAGTTTCAAACATAGACCTTCATTTTAGAAAGCAATTTCTGAGAAAATATGTTTGGAGCACAGCTCTGTATGATATTAAAATATGGATTGTGGGAAAAGCGTAACAGATGAGGATCGAAGCATTTTAAATGTGGTGCTACAGAAGGATTTTGAAAATTAGGGCATTAGGGGGTTCTCCGCAGGAACGGCGAGGAAAGTAATATGGGAAACACTGTAAATAGGATGGTAGCATCTCAGTTAACACATCACGGAATAACTTCCATGATACTAGAGGGAGCAGTAGGAGTAAAAACTATAGAGGAAAACAGAGATTGGAAAGCATCCAGTAAATAATTGAGGAAGTAGGTTGTAAGTGCTAGTCTGAGATGAAGAGATTGGTACAAGAAGGGAATTTATGGCACGCTGCATCAAACCAGTCAGAAGACTGATGGCTGAAGTAAATAAACAAATAAAATAAAGTAAAATAAAATCCAGGCCTTACAAGATACTGCCCGCCCGCACTCGGCGAGAGTTTCTACTGTTTATCTCCGTGCTTGCCATGGCCTACTTTGTCCAGCAAGGTCCCTGGATCTCCCCCCCAGTTGAGAACTGATGAGGTAGGGAGCAGAGCACAAGGCTGCTCGAGTGGATTACTGAGCCATAATTTGAGGATACAGTAAAAGAAAATGACATATTTATTTGACAAAACCGAGATGCAAACACTGATAACAACAGAGTCACAGAAAAATTCTGTCATAAGCAGCCGGTGGTATACCCACTGTTACAGAATGAATTAAAACAAAAGAAAAAAATTATCGCCTTTAAGCAAACAATTCTTGAAAGTGTGCAAGATAAACAGCGTCTCAGTCGAAAACTTTAATAAAAACAGGATTGCTGTATCACAATTAAAATAAAAAAACTCTACTAGTGTTGTAAGTTGAATGAACTAATTTTGACCCAGGCTAATGGTAGTCCCATAAGAAGGTCAGTGCGGTAACACTGTTTATAACAAGCAAGGTTTCAAAGTATTCAAACGTAAATTGTCTGAACAACAAGTCTATCGCATCTGAGCAACCCGTTTAGTAACCAAAGAACCTGCTGCTTACAGGCAAATGCATAACAACAAATATCGGGTGATCATTACACAGTGCAGTAGCTTGTAAAGAGTAAAGGCAAATTAGCACACTACTGACAGTTGGCGTTCATCGCCGGCCATGCGTTTGAACAACAACCAGCACGGGCTGTTCACAGATAACAGCTTCTATAACACAGAAAACCAACATCGATATACAATTCACTTAAACAAATCACAACAATGATAAAATACAAGATCGGCAATATAAATCGAAATAAAATTCGGCTCAAAGCATTTTAAAATCGGTAGTGCTGAAGCTAACTTTGATGTTAATTCTGTCGTTAACACAGCTCCAATCAAATTTACATCCATAAAAATCTGTAGAGAGACTCAGAACTTTGACCTTGTAAATAACCAAAATCTGCAAACAGTATTAATTACTAAGATTACCGTCCTTTGATGACACAAGGTTTTAAACAACCTACAACCGCCCATATGCAAAAAGTGGCACAGTAAACTCCAACTTAAGTTAAAAGTTAACCTTTAGCACGCAGACGAAGAATTCATTGACAAATAGTGAAAGTAGCAATTCACTTAGATAAGATACTAATTTGGTGAATGTCGTTCACAAATTACAGCAATCAAAAACTGATAGCAAAATCAACCAGAGCACAAGCGAGTGGCGTAAACTCAACACTCAAGCGACTTCGAGGAACGCCCCTCGAACAAACAGAGTGGCCACAAAGAGAAATCACCGTTTGAAAACAATCCCGCAGACAAAGAGCTCAAGATGGTTTGAAGCATTATGGGCAGCGCCTTCCAACGAGTTAGGGATTTTGACGATCCAACGTGACAACTGTACGATATCCCTATGGAAGACACCCAGAATCTCTATTAACCAAGACCAGCGTAGCAACTGTTTGCATAAGGACCAGAGGTGGACCAACGCGGTATTAATTTGTGAAGCTCTTCCTCTTGAATAAACCATCCAACTTTTCAGAAATTGTCTCTTCAGTGGACATAGGAGAGAAGGAACAAGTTCGGTTCATGAAGAGAGAATTCAGATATTAATGTATTCTACATGTAATATCAAACAATAAAAAAAATATATAAATTTGTTGATGAAGTTGCAGAATCAGTTGCTAACAGTAGATCTGAATGTAGAAATATACACTACTAGCCATTAGAATTGCTACACTACGAAGATGACGTGCTACACACGTGAAATTTAACCGACAGGAAGAAGATGCTGTGATATGCAAATGATTTGCTTTTCAGAGCATTCGCACAAGGTTTTCGCCGGTGGCGACACCTACAACGTGCTGACATGAGGAAAGTTTCCAACCGATTTCTCATACACAAACAGCAGTTGACCCGCGTTGCCTGGTGAAACGTTGTTGTGATGCCTCGTGTAAGGACGAGAAATGCGTACCATCAAGTTTCCGACTTTGATAAAGGTCGGATTGTAATCACGATTGCGGTTTATCGTATCGCGACATTGCTGCTCGCGTTGGTCGAGATCCAATGACTGTTAGTACAATATGAAATCGGTGGGTTCAGGAGGGTAATACGGAACACCATGCTGGATCCGAACGGCCTCGTATCACTAGCAGTCGAGATGACAGGCATCTCATCCGCATGGCTGTAACGGATCGTGCAGCCACGTCTCGATCCCTGAGTCAACAGATGGGGACGTTTGCAAGACAACAACCATCTGCACGAACAGTTCGACGACGTTTGCAGCAGCACGGACTATCAGCTCGGAGACCATGGCTGCGGTTACCCTTGACGCTGCATCACAGACAGGAGCGACTGCGATGGTGTACTCAACGACGAACCTGGGTGCACGAATGCCAAAATGTCATTTTCATGATGGTCGCATCCGTGTTTGGCGACATCATGGTGAACGCACATTGGAAGCTTGTACTCGTCATCGCCATACTGGCGTATCACCCGGCGTGATGGTAAGGGGTACCATTGGTTACACGTCTCGGTCACCTCTTGTTCGCATTGACTGCACTCTGAACACTGTACGTTACATTTCAGATGTGTTAGGACCCGTGGCTCTACCCTTCATTCGATCCCTGCGAAACCCTACATTTCAGCAGGATAATGCACGACCGCATGTTGCAGGTCCTGTACGGGTCTTTCTGGATACAGAAAATGTTCGACTGCTGCCCTGCCAGCAGATTCTCCAGATCGCTCACCAACTGAAGACGTCTGCTCAATGGTGGCCGAGCAACTGGCTCGTCACAATACGCCAGTCACTACCCTTAATGTACTGTGGCATCGTGTTGAAGCTGCATGGGCAGCTATAACTGTAAACGTCATCCAAGCTCTGTTTGACTCAATGCCCAGGCGTATCAAGGCCGTTATTACGCCAGTGGTGGTGGTTCTCGGTACTCATTTCTCAGGATCGATGCACCCAAATTGCGTGAAAATTAATCCCATTCAGTTCTAGTATAAATGAATACCCGTTTATCATCTGCATTTCTTCTTGGTGTAGCAATTATAATGGCCAGTAGTGTATACAAATACAAAATATTTATAAATCCCTCACTCTTCAGTACAGCCTATTCAGAAGATGTCAAGCACTGGCGATTATGGAAGTCTGTAAATGTTATTCATCATAATGGGCTCAGTCCATGAATAATGTTCGAACTTAGATACACCTGCCGCTAGAGGTGTGAACAGGGGACACTTGCATTTCATTGGTAACAGCGTAATCGTTCGTGGTAGCGCCCTCTTGTCGCTGTGACGGCTGTAGGAATCAATGGCGGCGAGAGTCTTAGGATGTGTGGCCGACAGGACAGCGGTCGATACCGCACATCCCAACTTTATAATGGGTGTAAATCTGAAAACGCCTTGCCCTGCTCACTTGAGCTGCGAATAAAACGTACAAAGCAAAGAAGGGGAAAGAAATGTCCACATAATATCGTCCTAGTACAGTAATCAATAATGCCAAATTTACGTCAATGTAATCATACTGCATTGCATTGCCATCACTGTAAATAGTTAGGGTGCATAGGTAGGGCCTCAGTATTTACTGTTATGTAGCTACATGTAAATCATTTCGGACTATTTACTTAGTTTGTTATCCAGAGTATGAATGAGTCCGTCTATTAGCTATTATACAGGGTGAAGAAAAATTGTGGCACTTAGACTTCGCATCACGATTCCTCACATACTAGCAGTAAAAAAAATGTGTGGCACAAAATTTCGTCATGCGCGTATGTCGGGCACTAAATTGGCGTTAAAGATTGGCAGTCTGGCAACAACGTAATTACGTGTGCAATAACTATATCTGTCAGGATATTGCAGTAGTGCTGTGCAGTTGTTGCTGTGTATAGCGTATTGGGTTAACGTGTAGCCCGTTAAGGATTTGATTCTGGGTCGAAGCTTATTTGAGTTTATTTTATAAAAGTAGTCTGAATCTAAACAAGGCCCCAGGAGTAGACAACATTCCATTAGAACTACTGACAGCCTTGGGAGAGCCAGTCCTGACGAAACTCTACCATCTGGTGAGCAAGATGTATGAAACAGGCGAAATACCCTCAGACTTCAGGAAGAATATAATAATTCCAATCCCAAAGAAAGCAGGTGTTGACAGATGTGAAAATTACCGAACTATCAGTTTAATAAGTCACAGCTGCAAAATACTAACGCGAATTATTTACAGACGAATGGAAAAACTGGTAGAAGCGGACCTCGGCGAAGATCAGTTTGGATTCCGTAGAAATGTTGGAACACGTGAGGCAATACTAACCTTACGACTTATCTTGGAAGAAAGATTAAGAAAAGGCAAACCTACGTTTCTAGCATTTGTAGACTTAGAGAAAGCTTTTGACAATGTTGACTGGAATACTCTCTTTCAAATTCTGAAGGTGGCAGGGGTAAAATACAGGGAGCGAAAGGCTATTTACAATTTGTACAGAAACCAGATGGCAGTTATAAGAGTCGAGGGGCATGAAAGGGAAGCAGTGGTTGGGAAAGGAGTGAGACAGGGTTGTAGCCTCTCCCCGATGTTATTCAATCTGTATATTGAGCAAGCAGTAAAGGAAACAAAAGAAAAATTCGGAGTAGGTATTAAAATTCATGGAGAAGAAGTAAAAACTTTGAGGTTCGCCGATGACATTGTAATTCTGTTAGAGACAGCAATGGACTTGGAAGAGCAGTTGAACGGAATGGACAGTGTCTTGAAAGGAGGATATAAGATGAACATCAACAAAAGCAAAACGAGGATAATGGAATGTAGTCAAATTAAATCGGGCGATGCTGAGGGAATTAGATTAGGAAATGAGACACTTAAAGTAGTAAAGGAGTTTTGCTATTTAGGGAGTAAAATAACTGATGATGGTCGAAGTAGAGAGGATATAAAATGTAGACTGGCAATGGCAAGGAAATCGTTTCTGAAGAAGAGAAATTTGTTAACATCTAGTATAGATTTAAGTGTCAGGAAGTCGTTTCTGAAAGTATTTGTATGGAGTGTAGCCATGTAAGGAAGTGAAACATGGACGATAACCAGTTTGGACAAGAAGAGAATAGAAGCTTTCGAAATGTGGTGCTACAGAAGAATGCTGAAGATAAGGTGGGTAGATCACGTAACTAATGAGGAGGTATTGAATAGGATTGGGAAGAAGAGAAGTTTGTGGCACAACTTGACTAGAAGAAGGGATCGGTTGGTAGGACATGTTTTGAGGCATCAAGGGATCACAAATTTAGCATTGGAGGGCAGCGTGGAGGGTAAAAATCGTAGAGGGAGACCAAGAGATGAATACACTAAGCAGATTCAGAAGGATGTAGGTAGCAGTAGGTACTGGGAGATGAAGAAGCTTGCACAGGATAGAGTAGCATGGAGAGCTGCATCAAACCAGTCTCAGGACTGAAGACCACAACAACAACAGTCTGCGTGGTACGGTATCCGGCGTCTTAATCGTCATAGAGCGAGTGCAGTGGGTCTTCTACAATACATTTGCAGTTACTTATTACGAACAAAGAAGAGGAAATACAATCGTTTTCATTGGTCAGCTTTTAAAGAAGTCTTTTGCATATCGTAGACTCAAATTCTTTCGCATCACTGCATCTACGACATTCCAAACTTATTTTGTTTGTACTCTCCCCCAACGATCCCATCGATAAATACCAACTATTATTCTTTCCACGTTCAGGTTCATTACATTTCATTAGGACCTCACGTCATCAGTAGCGCCAGCAACGTGCTTTGCAAATAATTTCGATGAGGCCATTGGGGGAGGGTACACATAAAACAGGTTTGGAATCTAGGAGATGCAGCGGCACGAAACGGTAAAAAATGGTTCTTTCGAAGAAGACCAATGAAAACGATTGTACTTTCATTCCTGCGTCCGTGGTACGTAAGTGCTAATGATTTGTAGAAGACCCACTGTAGTCGCTGTAAAGCGATTAAGTTGCCAGATACCGTACCACGCAGGCTAGTTTTAGGAAATAAACCCAAATAACCCTCGGCCCAGAATCGAACCCACATGCTATCCTAAAACGCCATCTACTGCATCAACTGCACAGCACTGCCCTGTATGCTGGCAGAAGTAGTTATCGTATATACGATTACAGTGTTGCCAGATTGTCTGTCTTTAACGTCCGTTTATTGAGCGAGATACGGGAAAGAGAAATGTTGTGAGCGACTTTTTGTATCGCCAGCGTGTGAGGAATAGGGTTGCGAAGACCGAGCGCGCGAAATTTTCTTCACCTTGTATGAGACTATACCAGTAATTATTCTTTAAACCAACGTTTTTCGAGTATCCAAATCCGAATAGGGTTGAATCTGACGTTTCTTTGTGCTTTATTTAAACTGCAAGCATTATAGATTGATACGTTAGCCTTTAAGATATATGTATTTTTTAAACCGAGAGAATAAGTAGCTTAAAGTGAGAAAAGGAATACTTACGAACAAATGACATATGATGTCTCAAGCTAGTTTCGAATACAAGGAAGAACGCACAGTCGCTTTTTGCGAAATAAGCCGGAGCTCTTTCACCATTTGTTAATCCGTTTTCTCTCGGCCGTAATTACAGAAACTCTTCTTCACAACTTCTGAGGAGTTGAAAAAAGTTTTATACGCTGCAGCTAACGTAATTACTATTGATCATTCCTTGGAACAAAATTAATAAATGCACATCCGTAAATTTTCAGTGCACTTTTTCGCTTTCGCACCAGTTTATACTAAAAAAAGCACCGTTAATTACGTAAGGACTGGCGTAATCTCAAAGCCAGGGCAAGTGCACTGTTCAAAGTACGGCGGTACTTCGTCGTTAATTAAAAACGGATTTCTGTTACGTAGGAATTTCTTTTTGAGTGCTGATACGCACCGAGTCGCTAAATGAGAGTTTTCGAGTGGGTCAAGTACCAAGATGGCGGCAGGTGACTGCCGATATAGCAGCAACCCAGTCACCCAGCGATCCTTGCGGGTTGTCTGACTAGCAGGCGCTACCGAAGACCAACGGACGGGTCTCGGCAGAGCTGTCTACAGACAGCTCCTTCCTCCGGCAGACGAGATGATGTGGAGGGGCTTCGAAGCGACTAGCGGCGCGGATCTCTGCGCTACTGCCGGCAAATGCTTAATTAACAAACCGAGGGCACCTCCCTGCGGAACTTGCGTCGATGTTTCGACTGCGCTCACGACGTGCGCGGCACACCTCATTAAGGGGCTCCAGGATGACTGAAGAGGAGAGCTTGCTTGACAGGCCCAAGTTCAGTAATTAGTTACGCGACGGCGGAGCCGTTCTGTCGGCTTCACCGACGCCACGCCATCGAGTGAGTTGCCGGGAGCGACTTTTCCGTCTGTCCACACGAGAGAGAGAGAGAGAGAGAGAGAGAGAACACCGAGGCGCCGTTCTGGCACAACCGAGTGCCGAGAACACAGGTACGGTGTGGTCGTAGCGCCGTGTAAATTATGTCCTAGACCAACGATCTTCCTGTCTCGTTAGACTGCTTGTGATATGTGAGTCTACTGCTGTCGTTCTGGCGTATCATTCTTGTACTGAGACTCATTTGGAGCGAGTGACTACATTTACATGCCAGTGCCAAATCAAATATTTTCTCACTACTGTCTTCTATGCGTGCCCGGCTAGCTGTGCGGTCTAATGCACTGCTTTCCGAGCGGGAAGGCGTACCGGTCCCCGGAACGAATCCGGCCGGCTGATTAGTGTCGAGGTCCGGTGTGCCGGAAAGCCTGTGGATGGTTTTTAACGCGGTTTTCTATCTACCTCGCCGAATGTGCTCTTGTTCCCCTTATTCCGCCTCAGGTACACTTTGTCGGCAATTGCTGCGCAAACACTGCTCAAGGTACGCGTACATCATAATTACTCTATCACGCAAACATTTAGGGTTACACTTATCTGGTATGAGATGCTACCGGTTGTGGAGTGGAGAGTCCGCTGGTGGCCAAACCGCACAGTAACCCTGGGTTCGGTGTGCGGCGGCGGTGGGGTGAGTCAACTTCTGTGGCCTGTTGTGTGTTGTGGGGTTGTTAACCACTGAGGGTTACGGCGGGACGAAGCCTCTCCGTCGTTTCTTGGTCTACGGTTCAATACAAACAATACTTTCTACTATACTGGGTGATTCATCTGCCCGTACTGCCGCCTTTTATGCAGCCTGAAACCCCTTCAAACATCACGCGCAATATTTTCATATTCTCTCACTCACTACATGCAAACTATTAGTTAATGTAAGAATTTTGACATAGTTAAATTTTATACTGGGTTACGTTTTCATCGGAGGCCATAGCTTTCAAATCATTCAAGAAAAACTTAGAAAATCGTTTTTCTGGAGTAACTCGGAAAACGTGGCCTGCAGCGAAAACATATCCAACTACAAAATTTCACTACATCAAATTTCCTACAAAAAGTTCATATTAATTATTTTTCTGTAGGACTAATAGCTTGAGTGTATTGAACGAGAGAATATTTCAACTGAACGTAATGGAACAGAAGAATCATCTCCGTGAAAAGGGCGACACGTCAACACACAGACACACACACACACACACACACACACACACACACACACACACACACACAAAAGCGCGACGAGCGCACCCAAACGAGGCAAAACATTACGACTACCTATTTATTAACGTGTGGATCCACTTTCGGAACCAAATATAGTAGAAATACTGCTTACCATGAGTCTCGCAAGCCCTTCATACATTCATCATCAATAGAATCCGAAAATCATGTGGAAACGATAACAAATTTATTAAGCAGTATGAGGGAGCCTGTCGCGGGTGAAGCATGAAGAATGTAGGGTTGGCCAGTGAGACTCGAGGCAAATACAACGGTATAATTTCTGGCTACCTAACGTCTAGCCCTTTTTCAGGTTTGCAGAGCTATAGAACACCAAATGTCTAAACACCGGTCACTCAGTATCCGTAAATTTCGTGCCAATGGTTAGTGGGCGCAGAGCTGGCACCCCAGAGTGTCCTAAATATATTCATCATGTTAAGAGTAGGCGAATTTGGTGGCCAAGACATCAACATTATTCACTATCATGTTCCTCAAAGTGCTGTAGCACGAATCTGACCCTGTGACATGGATCGTTATCGTGCTGGAAGCTATCACCTAAGTAGGAGGAAGATATCAATTTCGATGGAATACAGATGGTCAGTACTTATGTTAAAGAAGTCCAGAGCTTTCATAATCCTTTAGCTACTGCCACAGATCCCCTGGAAGCCCAGGTTACTACCCTCACACGGTAACACTGTCCTCATTACACTGTGTCTATGGCGCAGCCCATATTTCGAGCAGCTTTAAGTCTAGACCACTGCTTCCCAAACTGTGGGTTGCAACCTACCAGTGGGTTGCGAGACTTATTCAGATGGGTCCCCGGACGATTTTTAAAATAACGACGTAAAATATCTTACCGACTGAAAATATGAACTCTTATTTCAAGAGCAGAGTCTTATAATCTGAACATTTATATAAAAAATCGTTCTAAGCAAGAAACTACTGTGGTTTAATAACGTGCTCTCGGCGAAACGATAACAGCGCCGGCGCAGGACTCATAGGTAATTACGATAATGCAGCACCGCTTTCCCTTCCACTTTTGTTGGTATAATGTCTGCATGCGTTTTGATTGTGGCGGCTTGTTTCATTTCACTATAGATGCGTGGATTAAAACATGACAGTGCCATAAAAGACAGACTTCATGTAATTACGACGAACCTTCCACAGCCAGTACTAGTGCATCGTGTAGTATACCTAAAGGTGACTGTGTTAGTGAACTGAACTCCTTCCAGAAGGAGCCAAAATTTTGCTTTCGTTAATTCAATGATGATTTCTTGAAATATGGGTTCTGTTTTCTGGCATGGATCAAGAACCGCTTCCTCAGTGCGTTGTGAGCATTCAAGTACTTGCTAACGAGAGTATAAGCGTTCAAAACTGAAAAGACATTTGCTAAAGAAACATCCTGAATACGTAAGTCAACCGATCTCTTCCAAAACAAAAGACAAGAATTTTTAGTCAAAATCAGTCATGGCAAAATCGACTTTTGGGAGCAAAATAAGCAAACTACAATCGCTTCATATCGACTGTTGCTATTGAAACAAAAAGAGGGCAGCTCACACCATAGGCGAGGGTATTATTTTAACAACAACAAAAATAACATTTGAAGCTTTATGTAGCGAAAAGCACACAAGACGACGAAATACCTCTATCAAACACAATGGCAAAGGGAAGTTTCGATGAAATGTCGGAATTTGTAAAACAGTCCATGACCACCCTTTTCAAGCAAAGTTACTACTTTTCACTACAGCTTGATGAAAGCACTGATACAGCCGGCGAGGTTATTCTACTAGCTTTTGTTAGGTTTGAATTTGATGCGTGTATAGAAAAAGAAATGGTCTTTTGTAAATGTTTGCCAATGACAACAACAGGGGAAGATACTTTTAAATATCTCGATGGCTTTATGGTATAAAATGAAATAGAGAAAATGTGTTCCACTGACGACTGATGGTGCCCGTACTGTATCGGGCGTTTGCTCAGGTTTGGCTGCCAAAGTTAGGGCAGTTGCCCCTTGTGTTCAGTGGACTCACTGTAGCCTCAACCGAGAGGCCCTTGCATGTAAAGGTGTGTCTGGAAACCTACAGAAACTCATTAATGAGGCAATTGAAATTGCGAATTTCATTAAATCTAGACCTAAAAATTCAAGATAGTTTGCCATAGTGTGCGTTGAGATGGGCAGTGAGCACAAAACACTTTTCCTGCACTGTGAAGTACGCTCGGTTGTGAAGAGGGAAATTACTATCAAGATTATTTGAGTTTCGAGATGAGCTGAGAATCTTCCTGTTGGAGCACAAAAGTGATGCGAATTCTGTGTTCTTGGACATGTTAAATGACGAAAACTGGCTAACACGTCTTTCATATTTGGGTGACATATTCAGTGCTCTTAATAGCCACATTTTTATCGCTGCAAGGGAAGGACGTCCACCAGTTCTACGTTCAAGATAAAATAGAAGCAACTATTAAAAAGCTTGAAAGATGGTCCAGAAAAGTAAAAGAGAGCTGTTTTGATGCATTTCCACTCCTCAATGATTTCTTAGAAACATATGGAAGCAAAGTTAATGAGGTAACAGCAGCTGCCGTGAAGGAACATCTTGAAGCACTGGCCTCTAGTTTCAGGTACTTATTCTGAAACAATTTTA
The DNA here is from genome assembly GCF_023898315.1 of Schistocerca nitens. NCBI lineage: Eukaryota > Metazoa > Arthropoda > Insecta > Orthoptera > Acrididae > Schistocerca > Schistocerca nitens. Next base: position 120,103,603 of record NC_064622.1, on the reverse strand, counting down.
CTAGTAATCACTTAGATTTGAAGTAATCCTTATCAAACATTTTTATGATTTTTATGGTATTGTTTTTCACCCAACACAGAAAAGTAACAATTAAGTTCAACCACCTCCATTTCCAAATTGATAGTTAAGCCGTTACCATGTAGAAAAACTCAAAAGAACCTGATAGTTTTACTCTAATCCCAATGATAGTTGTTTGCTTATTCAAGAGTGTTTGGTAATATTGATCTCTTGTTGCAGCTATTACTTTGCAGTAATTCCTGATGAACTGCTATGGATAAGAAATCCGTTTGAAGAGGACAACCTTAAAAAGCTAAAACTGTCGGCATCTGCGGGAGACTTTCTGATCAAAGTATCGTGTGATTCTACTTTGAAAACTTTATTTCAAGAATTAAGCCTAATTGCATTTTGGATCAAATTAAAGGGGGAGTATCGAGTGCTTGCAAACTAGCTTTGAAGGAACTACTTACTTATGTGAACGTGCTTTTTCTAGCTTGGTTTCTTTAAAAAAACAAATACAGAAAGAAACTTCGCGTGGAAACCGATTTGCGACTAAAACTAAAAATCCTCATTCCAGATATAGCAACTGACATTAATACCGAGGCTAAACAATACCACAAATCTCATTAAGTTCGCCATTTAATTTACTTGAAATAAAATTCTTATGTCAGTACCGTCATTAAACTGTTGTTTATTTACAGAGTTACATTTACACTTACACAATCATGATTTCGGCTTCAAAGTGCCATTATCAAGTGTTTTAAGTGTTGTAAATTGTCTGAGATGGCATACTGTCGCATTAAAATACACTATTAGACACATTGTCTAAGAGTCGATATTTCTGGCAAAGCCTACAGCTTTGTTTCAATGAACCATAGCAGTACGCTGTGCCAGAAATATCGACTCTTAGACAATGTGTCTAATAGTGTATTTTAATACTACAGTATGCCATCTTAAGCAATTTATAACACTTAAAACACTTGATAATGGCACTTTGAAGCCGAAATCGTGACTGCGTAAGTGTAAGTTTCATCAGTGTCTATTGTCGCAATAAAAGTGTAATTAAACGTTTCTAAATCGTATTTAACTAACACATTTCGTATTGTTTACAAGTTGATACACGCGATCTAGGCTTAAATTTTCCGAGTTATAAACGTTTAAAAACCTGACCAAACACGCCTGATAACGTAAATCCTCTAAAAGCAAATTAATTACAAATTCATTCTTCTGTCATTGTATATCCAAAATAGTACAAAAAAAACAACCACCGTACATAAGACCTTTGTGTCGTTTATTGGTTACATATAGCCAATCTCGCGTCCTTGACAAATTTAAAACATTCTTTAAACTTAATTATTCTTTTGGAACTGACTATGAGTGAGAAATGTGGGAGATGTTATAGGGTAGTGAGTAGAGGGATTTGTTGCCAATCTTGCAGGAAATATTTTCACTGGGGGGATGCGGTGGGGAGAATGTTGGGAGAAGAGAAGAGGCTGTCTCCTGGAACCACAGAGTATGCAGTAGGAACATTTTGATTGGGGAGAGGAAAGGGAAATCTGTGCTCTTCAGGCACAGTTGGAGGAAGCAAGGAAGGAACTCAAAAGGATCAAGGGAGATAGGGGGGAGGAGGGTGGTTGGAAACTGCCAGCTGGTAGGAGGATAGGAAGGAAGAGATCGCGATCTCACAGTTTTATCATCAATACAAAAAACAGGTATCTACCACTGCCAGGGTTAAGTGGAGAAGAGCCTCAGGTAGAACGAGGATCAGGAGATGTGCAGCACACTTCAAACGATGCCAAGAAGCCTAGGAATGAACAAAGTGTTAGGAAGAAAAAGTGCTGCTGCTAGGTAGTAGCCATGGGTGAGGTGTAGACCCTCAGTTAGAGGAAAATTTAGGAGCAGCGTACCAGCCCACCAGTATCTTCAAGCCAAATGTAGGACTAAGTCATATGAAAGAGCACCTAGGGTCTTTATGTAAGGACTTTACAAAAGACGACCATATAGTGATAAGGGGTGGGGTGGGAAACAGTTTAGACAGGGATGGGGCATATGATATAGGTGGTGACTGTACAAGATAGCTTCCCTGACTCATGGACCCAACGTACACTTTGTTGAGCTGTTCCGGCGTCATGATCGAACACATCTTGATGGAGCTGTGAGGCGAATCAGTGTGAGGTTAGGGATGGCTCTGAGGACAGCCAACTTTGCCCATGTTTCTCTGGTGCCCGTCGGGACTATGAACAGATGGGGATTCACTAGGCATGGCCTACACCTAAACAGGACTGGGAAGGGAAGATAGGTACAGCTGATTCATGAAAGTATAGGGGGTGGATCTCGCGCCACACATGGTCAAATAACTGTTGTCATAGGTAGGAAAAGTAGGTCCTTTTTAGGATAAATCCAGACAACAGGTTCCCCTGCCTAAAGAGTATCTCCAACACTTTAAAAAATACTGAAACAATGACTCACAAGACAGATTTTAACACCTCAAACATCACATATACCAGATGACATAAAGATAAACAAACCATTGGAAAGAGCAACATGGGGCATTTCACAGACTTAGCAATCCTCCATCAAAACATGCAATCAATAAAAAATAAAATATAACTATTAGTAGTTGAACTCCAATCTTTGAACTGCACAGTACGTTGTATTACTGAGCACTGGTGTAGTGACACAGAAATCCAACATGTAGTATTATCATTGTATGAAAAGGCAATTCTTACTGAAGAACTATTTCAAGGAATGGAGGATCATGCATTTATATCAGAAAAGTAACATAGTTCAAATCAAGACATGACCTCAGTACTGTAAGTAAAGAGAAACACTTTGAAATATTTGATGTTGAATTAACAGGGCTTGATATCACCAAGAAATTAATCATTTTGTGTGTGTATAGATCTCACAGTGGTAGTGTGGACACTTTCTTCAATAAGTTAACACAAGTTCTAGATAAAGTCTCAAGTGCAAAGGTCAACATAATTCTGTGTGGGGACACTGACATCAACACTAACGTCATAAATGAATCCAGCAGCACCTTCATAAACATCCCACAAAGTTTTGGCATGCCCCTATTAGCCAATAGTGCAACAAGGGTTACCACAACGACTTCATCAGTAATTGATCATGTGGCCACAGGGGAAAATGTGATGTAGCTGTAAAAGATCTGGGACTATCAGACCATCTCTTTTAAATAACAACAGTAAAGTCAGGCATCGAATCATTCCCTAAACTACGAGCCTACAAACGACATCTGTTAGAAATCAAAATAAAAGATTTCTCAAAAGAACTAGAAAAACAAATCTGGGATGAAGTGTATAAAGAAACCAATGTGAATATGAAATTCTCTAAATTGTCCACATTGTTTAAATTGAACTTTGAAAAGGCATTCCAAAAGTATGCATGTCTGTATCAACATCTCACAAAAACAGATGGATAACAGCAGGTATTAAGACGTCCTTTCAAACACTTAAACACCTCAGTTCCATGAAAAAGATTCGCAATGATCCAGAATTCCTAAATTTCTATCATAGATAGAAAAAGATCTAGAGGAAGGTGCTGATTGCTGCAAAAAAGTCATTTAATGACAAAATAATATATAATTCAGAGAATAAAAGCATGGCAGTCGGGGATGTTATAAAAAAGGAAACGGGGAGAGGCAAACAAACGCAGAACAACGTACTGCTAAGAGAGGGGGATAAGGTAATAAATGATCCACAACACCTAGCAAACTATGTAAACAAGCATTTTTCAAGTATTGCTGAGAAGTTGTAGCAAAAATTGCCCCAAACAAATATAACACCTGTAAATAATATTGTACTAAATAAAATGATGTTATTTCCAACCACAGAGAATGAGGTCAGTACACCAATTCAAAAACTAAAAATTAAGAAGTCAGTAGGCTTAGATGATGTACCAATGTGTGTACAGAAACAATGCATAGGAATTATACAAGGCCCCTTAACAAATATAATAAATGAATCCTTCACATCAGGGACATTTCCAGTGCAGTTCTTTGCTTAAGAAAGGTAATGCAGAGGACATAGAAAATTACTGGCCCATTTCCCTGCTGTCAGCATTCTCAAAAATAATATAAGCAAATCATGAAAGACAGATTAATGAATTATCTGAATAAATACAATCATTTAAGCGAAACACAGTTTGGTTTCCGTAGTGGCAAAAATACAGAGTCAGCCATAGTAGAATTCACAAAAGTTGTACTTGATGCTCTTCATAAAGATGAGTGTGTCACAGGCATATTTTTGTACCTTTCTATGGCGTTTGATATAGTCGACCACAAGATTCTATTAAATAAATTAGAAGCATTAGGAATAAGAGCGGTAGCTAACGATTGGTTTCGATCATACGTAAGAGATAAGGTACAAAGAGTAGAGATTAAACATACTTCAAATAGATCTAAACATTTAATAAAACACTTATCAGAACCAAAATACATTAATATAGGGGTTCCGCAAGGTAGCATATTAGGACCAATTCTGTTCCTGATATACATCAATGATTTCCCAGTAGTGTTACTCATGGTGAAAAAATCCTCTTCGCTGATCAGCAATATTATATCGACTGAGCAAACAAGAGAATTCCTTGCAGAGAAAACAAATTAAACTGTCAAGGAAGCTGATGACTCGTCAATAAGTAATAAAGTGACATTGAACGTAAAGAAAACTAATGCCATAAATTTTAGTTTGAAGAGGAAAAATGACAATGTTTAATTAAATGTATATGGCACCTCTATAGACTGTGTAACAAATGCAAAATTTCTGGGAATGAATATTGACTCTCAGTTGAAGTGGTGTGAACACACAAAGGTTCTTGCAAACAGAATGTCATCAGCATGTTATGCCCTTAGAATCCTATCAGCAGAGTGTAACATGCAGTGTCTTTTAGTTAGATATTATTCATACGTACACTCAATTCTTAGCTATGGAATTCTTTTTTGGGGAACAAATGCACAAAATATAAACAAGGTTTTCAAAGTCCAGAAAAGAGCCATTAGAATAATAACCAAAAATACTAGTCGAGCTCATTGTAAAGATCTATTCAGAACGCTGGGGGTTATAACTGCTCCATGTGAATATATTTACCAGTCCGTTATACACATCAAGAATAACATTTCTAATTACTGCACAAACAGCTCTGTCCATGACCATGCAACAAGAGATAGACTCAACTTACATTTACAAAGAAAAAATAAACATAAAACTCAAAACAGCCTTTTCTACCAAGGAATAAAACTGTGCAATAAATTACCAAAAGAAATTAAAGAAATTGCCATAATACACTTATTTAAAAAGGCAGCTAAAAAGTACCTGTTATGCAATACATTTTATACATTGAAGGATAACTTAGCTAAAACAGAGCAAGGATTTGATAAAAAATGTTATACAAATAAATAATAATAATAATGATTATAAAATATGCAACATTACACATAACACCTTCACTTTATAATTTTTTTCCTTCTTTTTTTCCTTTGCAGAAATACTTACCCCCAAGCTATGCATAGTATAATACTAACACCTCTTCCTGTTTCTGAGCTCAACATCTCACTCATTATGGAGGGATACTGACTCAGTTTTTCAGGACAGCAATTGGGAAGTTGCGGTACAGAAAATGGCCCAGAGATCACCAGTGTGTGTGTGTGTGTGTATTGGAGTGTGTGTGTGTGTGTAGTGAGAGAAGTGATATTAAACAACGTGTGTATAGTGTGTGCAGTGACTGGTAGTGAGATATGAGTGAACAATGTGGCATTACATTATTTAATAAGTTATTTGTAAAAAAAAAAAAATGTATACCGGGAGTAAATCTAATGATTGTCTATAACTAGAAGTCTGTAAATATATGTGTATACGAATTAGCTTATTTTAAATTGATCTAAATCTGTAAATACTTTGACATGTCCTTTATCCCTGTAAAAAGAGATCTACAGATGGATAAAGCTACTACTACTGCTACCACTACTACTACTACTAAATGTAACACTGTAAATAAACAACAGTCTAATGACGGTACTACCTTTAAAGAAATATATTATGATTGTGGCCCCACATTATGAAAAAATTACTAAAATTCTTATCGGCCAAATTATTGTTTCTTTTCCTTAATTACGTTCCCTTCATCATTTTCAAAATTATTACTGAGGAAAGCATTTTTTCAAACAAAGTTCTGTTTCATATATAATTTTTATGTTACTATTAACTACTGCATAGTGACTGTAGTGGTGGAGTATACATACGTCTATACTGGGTTGCGAAAATGTTTCCAGAAAAATAGTGGGTCGCGTTACTAAAATATTTGGGAATCACTGGTCTAGACGATACACTATCCGAATACGACCATCGGCCTAATGTAACAAGAAAAGTGACTCCTACGATCAACTGGCTCGTTTCCATTGATCCACAGCCATATTTCGAAACTCTAAGGTTCACTGTAATCGTAATTCAAGATGTTTTGGGATAAAATGGGAACACAAAGGGTTCGTCTGTTTCACAACCCCAAGCTTAAACGTGTACGCTACATGGCTTCTCTTAAACATTTGTGCCGGCACCAGTATTGTACTCCTTCGTCAGATCTGCCACAGATCGCCACTTATTCTGCTTTAGAAAGCGGGTAATCCCCCGAGCATGTGTTGAGGCGCGGCCGTCAAACTCGTTGTTGTCTGTTCTTGTTTTGACTGTCCTTCACCCACTTTCCGTGGGTGTTTACGACAGCAGTACGCAAACAGCGGACCAATTCGCTGTTCCAAGCTAACGGTCCGTAGCAAACTGCCTTAGTCAGTGTCTCAGTTTTGCCTATAGGATGATTCGCTCGTGATGTTAAAAGCCTTCAGGGATGTTGGAGATGTGTAAATTTATAAATTTATTGTAAGGGACTCTGGTCAGGAAAAGACTGCGTAAAAAGGTAGTCACATTCCACCTTAGCCTCGCACAGCAGTCAAACTAAGGGCTCAAACTTCCAAACCCTGATTATGACGTGCAGAACTCTCCCTGAATACACCCTAATATGCTCAGATAAATTGCCTTGTTGATGGACTAATAACGCTCCTTTTAGAGAGACCGCAAATCGTGTAAGTAGGCTGTTTAGGTTTTTATTTTCGTAACGCCACGTAGCGCTCTGTATGAAAATCACTGACTGTGCTGTGTGTAGTCTGTGGCTGGTTTGCATTGTTCGAATATTTGCTATTGTAGTGTTGGGCAGTTGGATGTCAACAGCGCGTAGCGTTGTGCAGTTGGAGGTGAGCCGCCAGCAGTGGTGGATGTGGGAAGAGAGATGGCAGAGTTATGAGAGCGGACGATCTGGATTTGTGTCCGTCAGAAAACGAAATTTGTAAGACTGGATGTTATGAAGTGATACATATATTATGACTTGAACACTATTAAGGTAAATACATTGTTTGTTCTCTATCAAAATCTTTCATTTGCTGACTATGCCTGTCAGTAGTTACTGCCTCCAGTAGTTAGAATCTTTTATTTATCTGGCAGTATTGGCCCTCGCAGTAGTTCGAGTAACGAAGATTTTTGTGAGGTAAGTGATTCATGAAACGTATAGATTATTCCCAGTCAGGGCTATTCTTTCGTGGGGATTACTGAAAGTCAGATTGCGTTGCGCTAAAAATATTGTGTGTCGGTTTAGTGATGATCAGAATAAGTAAAGAGAAAAATGTATGAGTACGTTCAGTTTTACTCAGCGGTTTGAAAATCAAACAATGTAGAGGTTTACCAGCACAGTAATTCATAATTTTCTAAGGGGACGTCTCAATCGTCTACTACAGCAATAATGAATTCCATTTACCTGCAAAGGTTTCACTAGATGCTACATTTAAAACAGTTGTTGTTAATGGCGTCCCCCAGCGTCATTCCAGGCAGTGCATCGTCACACGAGTTTTGTGGTAGCCGTTCTAATATCTCCGGTGTCACTTGAATAGTATCGTAGGTAGCGAGAATCCTTGCCACAGATCCTTTTATGTGTAGACAAGTGTCTCGTGCACAAGAAGTTTCAGGTGGTCCCACAAAAAGGAATCAAATACGGTGAGGTCAGGTGAACGAGCCGGCCACGTAACAGAGCCTCTTGTGCCTATCCAATTTTCAGAGTTGTCTGATGAAAGTGTTCATGAGTCCTCAGACCCAAGCGAGGTGCTGCTCCGTCGTGTTCGAACCACATCTATCGGTGAATAACGAGTTGGATATGTTCCAGGAACGTGGGTAGTAAGCCTCTGATAAACACTGTTTAGACCAGTGCATGTAAATTGGGAGGAAGAAAAAACGGACCTAGAACGTAATCACTGACTAAGGCTGTCCACGCCGTAACTGATAATCTGTGTTGATGCCTCTTCACAACAGTAGCGTGGGGATTCTCATCGGCCCAAGAAAGAATATTGCGACTATTTAATAGTCTGCATCTGGCGAAATATGCCTCATCTGTGAAAACTAGATATGCAGGAAAGTGAGGATCAACTGTAAGGCACTGCAAGAACCATTGGCTGAACACGACACGATGTCCGATGTCAGCAGGAGTCAATGTATGAACTCCCTGTGGAACGTGGGAGTGTAAAAGCATTTCCCGTAAAACTCGGCACGTAGCACTTAACGAAACATTCATTTCTCACGAAATCGATCGAGTGATCATTGCAGGTGCTTCATCCATTCGATCAAGCAATGTATCTTCTAGGTCGGAAGTCCATACAGGGTGCGTCAAAAAAATGTATACACACTTTGAACTGTCATAGACAATTTATTTCCCGTTCTACAAGGTTAAATATCTGTGAGAAAGTAATGTTACGTTTCTTCAACAGGTGGCAGCAGTGGCAAGGAAGTAACTGCTACATGGCGAACGTGCGTTTGAGCTTTGAAGCGCGGAAGCAGATAATTAAGTGGTACTGGAACTTTGAGAATGTAGCTGCGATTCGAAGACAGTGGAGAAGTGAGTATGGTACAGAACCACCTTCAAGGTTAACAATTACACGTCTACGAGACAAATTCGAATTTCATGGAAAAGTGTGCGATGTGCATAAAGGTCGATCAGGGGGACCTCGTACAGCTACAAGCGATGTTTCCACAACTGCGGTGTTGGGACTGTTTCAACGTTCGCCTCAAAAATCTTCATGACAAGCGGCACGTGAGAGTAATGTAAGTGCTAGTAGTGTGCTATGCATTCTGAAGAAAGGAAAGTTTCGTGTGTACATTCCAAGGCTGGTGCTACAGCTAAGTGACGACGGTCCAAATCGAAGATTAGAATTTTGTGAATGGGTTCAGGAGGTTGTGAGACGTGAACCGGGATTTATGGGTAGCATAATTTGGTTGGACGAAGCCCAATTCAAACTCAATGGAACTGTCAATAGGCACAATTGTGTGTACTGGTCTGAAGATAATCCTCACATTACAGCTGAAAAGGCTCTGAATTTGCCTGGTGTAAATGTGTGGTGTGGTTTGTCTGCAAGGGGACTCATTGGGCCTTTCCGCTTTGAAGGTATTGTTACTGGAGAAATGTACCTAACAATGCTTGCTGACTCCATATACCCTGCCATTCGCCCATTATACGGTAATGATGAGTTTTATTTCCAACAAGATGGCGCCCCGCCGCACTATCATAGGGACGTACGAGCATATCTGGATCACAATGTGCCAGGCCAGTGGATAGGACGCCGGGGACCAATCGAGTTTCCTGCAAGCTCTCCAGACCTCACGCCGCTGGATTTCTTCTTATGGGGCACAGTAAAAGATGAGGTGTACAAACGTAAACCACGTAACCTGGACACACTTTGGAATGAGGTTCAGGCGGTGTGCGCAGAAATCTCATTGCACACTTTGGTATGATGTACGAAATCAGTGGTGACTCGTACTCAGAAATGTATTGATGCTGAAGGCCACCAGTTTGAACATTAATCATATTTGCAAAGTACGTTTACTTTTCCAATTGGACTTAAAGCTTTTCATTTCCAAAAATTTAACATTGTAGAACGGGAAATAAATTTTCTATGACGCTTCAAAGTGTGTATACATTTTTTTCGACGCACCGTGTATAGTTCGTCGTCTTCCTCGGTCGTTGTACTTTGGTACCAAATGCCCCGTTCTACTTAATCGTTAGTTCAATGTTGGAAACATAGTGTGAACATGTCTTCTACCCGGATATTTCATCCTGTACAACCTTTCCACTTCTCTGGTGCGTTTATTTTTTTGCCCATACACAAAAATAATGTCTGCACGTTTCGTCACCACGTTGGTTACGTCTGAACGACATTAGTACTTAACTTTTAAACGCAGGCTGAAGTCTACTACAGTACAAACATTTTACACCAGTATTTCTCACGTTAGTACGGAGGACACCATCTGTAATCGATTAGTTGATTTATTTCCCCAATTTCAACACCTTAGTGCTCGGCAGAGTAGCCTACTCTACAATCTTAGCAACAACAGTACTGGTACATGTATTCCATTGTCGGAGGTATCGGAACAATTTTCCCCTGTAACTTTCCACTCGGTCGTTTCCCGACCAGTGCCCCCTACCTTAAATTATTACATTCACCCTTCTCCATCATTCCTGAAAGTTTGTGACAGCACGACGGAATCACGCTGCATGCACGGTGTTTGGGGTATACGTATAGATATGTGATAATTGGTATCTCAATACGTACTCACTTAAGTGTTTTTGTTGTTTTTTCTGTGTGTGTAACGTCTTGCTGGAAACAAATAACATTATTGACTTCCTGATCTTTTCTACACGATGGTAATTTCACCATGAAGAGGACTACTCTTGTAAGTATATAACAAACCACGTCACAAGCTCACAACTCGACGAGGTGACATTCAGACAGTCGATGGACAGTGGTCATAATACTATGGCTCATGTGTATAGTTGGGCGTTCCTTAACCCAGTGCCAAATAATGAAAGTATGGTTCTGGGTTGTTCATACAAACATTCGAAACATGAGATCAGCATAAAGGAGATGCCAATGCCTGCAGAATTTATTAATGACCTGTGGTAGATTCATAAGGAATGTTCTTAATAATGTCCATGTCGTAAATCATCCATGTTGTTGAAAATTCAATGAAAGTAATGTCGACTGAACACTTTCGTTCCTAATCCTGATTTTTCCTTGAAGTTGTATACAGGGTGAAGCGAAATTCACGCTCTTGAGCTTCGCAGCGCGACTTCTCACGTGCCAGCAATAAACAAGTGTCTCTCACAATATTTCATTCGGCGAGTACATCCAGCACAAAAAGGACGTTTGAGAGTGGCAATCTGGCTACACTGTAACCACGCGTATGGTAACTACCTCTGTCAGCACACGACAGTCGTGCGGTAAGATTGGTGCAGTGTACAGAGCTTTTGGTTAGCAAGTAGAAGGTCGAGAGTTCGATCTTAGGTGGGGCCGCATTCTTTTATTTGCTAATTCCATTCTGACATTTCATACTGTAATATGCACTTTGTGTTGGATCAGATGTACCCTAAATTTACAACATTTTGCAACACTGAACATAAGAAATACGTAGTTAGAAAAATGACCTGTCACAGAACACCATAACTACAAAAACAATATCAGTTTCGAAATGTTAAAGATAATAGCACAGTAAAATAACACAACATCTCCATGTAATATGAGCATTCAGATGTCGCACATTAGCAACCAGTGACAATAATAATGTCTATGTTAATGACTGCATGACCTTCACAACAGAATACGTTGTCCTCAGAACAACAAATGCTTAAAGCGACCTCCCTGCAAGCCCAAACATTGCACAGCGCACCAGATCATACAGATCTGGACTCTTCCCAGCAGAGCTGCATCCACAGTAACAAAAGCAGCATGAATACGCGCTATCAATTTTTCCACATTCCTCAGTGAAGTAGAGTACACATGCTCCTTCAGGTGTACCCGCAGGTAGAAATCCAGGGAATTAGGTCATACAACTGGACCTCCACTTCTGAGACATTTCCCTGGAAATGTTCTGTCCCATATTATCACACATTATTTCCAGAGTGCGGTGGTACACCATCATGTTAGAACCATATCGCTGCCGGACATGTAGTGGAACATCTACCAATGCATCAGGCAGATAGTTTGAGAGGAATGCATGATACATTCGCGCACTCAACTGGTCAGGCAACATGCAGGGGCTCAAACACCTGTTCCTCAACATTCCGGCGGAGACGTTGACACCGAAGCGAACTTGATATCCACGGTCACGGGTGACATGCAGGTTAACCTCACACCAATGCTGTGCTTTGTGGGTATTGAAGACACCCTCATGAGTGAACGCTGCTTCATCTGACCACATTACAGTCTTCACGAAGTCATCGTTGGCTCCCTGTTGTTGTTGGGAACATTCACAGAATTGCATCCACTGATGGCGATCTGCAGGATGCAGTTGTTGCATGAAAGCATAATGACTGGGGTGCAGTCCATGCTCAAGCAGCACGTTAACTACCGTGTGTTGCGAGTCACGCAGCTTCCTTGATACACTACGTCTACTTCTGAGGTTCTTGGTGTATGACCTCCAGAATAGCTTCCTCAGTAACTGGAGTATGGCGAGTCCGTGGACAACTTCTGTCCCGTGATGGTGGAAAGAGACAACCTGACTCCCGAAGGCGCAGCTCTAGACGACGAAATGATATTCACGAGTGGCAACAGCAGCCCGGTTATCAGATGCACTAGGACCAGAAGTGTATCACCATATTCATCATTTGTGAATGTCATACGTCTGCCACACTGGTTTAGAGATTCACAATCAGAAAATTCGATATGTGTGCTTATGCACATTGGAGGCTGTCAAGGGCGCATTACTCTGTTCGCAATTAGTCCCTATCTCTTGGATAGCGCATACAGTATAAGCACGTCATCAGTCCTACTCTCTGTTCCACCTAACGCTCACTACCCCTCTGACAGTGTTGTTCTGCTTGATTCATCCTGACACCGTTAGTTGTGAAATGTTCGGTTTCGAATTACACTGTTTCCCTAACGGTAATAGACGTAATGTTTCCACAATCCCATCAATAGAATAATAATAATAAACGCCGTGGAGGCCAGGGAAAAGAATAGGCCTCCGGTATGTTCTGCCAGTCGTAAAAGGCGACGAAAAGAACAAACCACTAACAGGGCTAACCCCCCTTTTAGTGTGATTACTTGGTTCAGGACAGAACTAAAGAAGCCTCGGACAAGCGCCGTCATGGTCGGGGACGGCGCTTGAACCCTATGCCCGTCCACAATGGTATCGACACTGCTAGCCACACGGAAAATGATTTACGTCCAAATAGAGATGTTTTGCAGGATATGCTTCCTGCAACCACTCTAGAAGGAAAACAAAGACAGAGGATGAGATGGTCAGATGAAGTTAATCGACACCTCATGTTCTGTTATTACCAAGCAACAAACTTAGGAACCAACACAACTGGATACAGATCACAAGTAAACACATCATTTATTACCAGATAACCAGAATTAAAATTTTTAACAGAACAACGACTAGCTGATCAGATCCATGTAATAATCAAAAATAACAGGATACCCCGGTCAGAATTAGAAAACATCAAACAACAAGTACAACAAATACTGGAACAAAATAATGTGCAATCAGAAGATGAAGAAAATACAGTAATGCACTCAAACATCCCGAAGCAAACAAATAAAGAACAACATGCATCAATTAAACAATCAGATGAAAACTAAATCTTAAGACAGCCACCAGAACAAGCACAAATTGAACACGAAGTGACACACATGTTAGATATAGAAGAAAAATTTCAGCTGACATATATAGAATACAAAGACACAAATACAGACATTAGACCATTCTTGCATAGACCCCCAAATAACCCACAAGTCGAAACAACAATAACAATTCTCAACACAATCATACACAACAAAATAAATGAAAATACAACTATGGAATAGTTACAACTACTGGTTTATATAGGAGCACTCACTACATTAAATATACACACTAGGCAGAGATCAGAACCAACCAACACACAGAAGAAACCCACAAAACCAGCATGGCAACACAGGCTACAGATCAGAATAGAAAAACTGAGAAAAGACATTGGACAGCTAACACAGTTTATAAGAAATGAAATATCAGACCAAAAACGAAAAAGATTAGGTAAAATCTCACAACAAGAAGCGATAGAGCAATTAGATGAAAAGATGCAGAAATGACAAGTATTGGCCAAACGACTTAGAAGATACAAAAAAAGTGAAAATAGATGGAAACAAAACAAAACATTCAACACAAACCAAAAGAAATTCTATCAGACAATAGATAACACACACATTAAAATAGACAATCCACCAAACGTAACAGACATGCAACACTTCTGGAGCAACATATGGTCAAACACGGTACAACATAACAGACATGCACGGTGGATACAAGCAGAAACAGACACATACAAGATGATACCACAAATGCCTGAAGTGATAATTTTGCAACATGAAGTCACCCGAGCAATTAATTCTGCATACAATTGGAAAACCTCTGGAAAAGATAAAATAGCAAATCTCTGGCTAAAGAAGTTCACCTCAATACATTCGCATCTAACTAAATTATTTAACAGTAGCGTTGCAGACCCATACACAGTCCCTGATACACTTACACAGGGAATAACTTATCTGAAACCTAAAGATCAAGCAGACACAGCAAACAAAGCAAAATATCGCCCCATAACATGCCTACCAACAATATACAAAATGTTAACTTCAGTCATTACACAGAAATTAATGACACATACAACACAGAACAAAATTATAAATGAAGAACAACAAGGCCGCTGCAAAGGAGCACGAGGATGTAAATAGCAACTGATAATAGATGCAGAGGCGACATGTCATGCTAAAACTAAACAGAGGTCGCTACACTACGCATACAATGATTACCAAAAAGCTTTTGATAGTGTACCCCACTCATGGTTACTATAGAAATCGTAAATAAACGAAGTAGATCCTAAATTGATACAGATCCTAAACATAATAATGAAAAATTGGAAAACCACACTTAATATCCAAACAAATTCAAATGATATCACATCACAGCCAATACAGATTAATCGTGGAATATACCAAGGAGACTCATTAAGTCCTTTCTGGTTCTGCCTTGCTCTGAACCCACTATCCAACATGCTAAATAATACAAATTATGGATATAATATTACTGGAACATACCAACACAAAATCACACATTTGTTATACATGGATGATCTAAAACTACTGGTAGCAACAAATCAACAACTCAACCAATTACTAAAGATAACAGAAGTATTCAGCATTGATATAAATATGACTTTCGGAACAGACAAATGTAAGATAAATAGCATAGTCAAGGGAAAACACACGAAACAAGAAGATTACTTATTGGATAACCACAGTAACTGCATAGAAACGATGGAAAAAAACAGATGCATGTAAATATCTATGATACAGGCAAAAAATAGGAATAGATAATACAAATATTAAAGAAGAACTAAAAGAAAAATATAGACAAAGACTAACAAAAATATTGAAAACAGAATTGACAGCAAGAAACAAGACAAAAGCTATAAATGCTTATGCTATACCAATATTCACCTATTCATTTGGAGTAGTGAAATGGAGTAACACAGAACTGGAAGCACTCAATACACTTACACGATCACAATGCCACAAATATAGAATACATCACATACATTCAGCAACAGATAGATTCACATAAAGCAGAAAGGAAGGAGGAAGGGGATTTATCGACATAAAAAACCTACATTATGGACAGGTAGACAATTGAAGAAAATTCTTTATGTAACGAGCAGAAACTAGAAAAATACAAAAGGAAATCACTTATATAAATACATCGGCTACACCATTTCAATTTCATAACCACTTCTACAACCCTTTAGATCATATAACATCAGCAGATACAAAGAAAGTAAATTGGAAAAAGAAAACACTACATGGCAAGCTCCCGTATCATCTAACACAGCCACATATCGATCAAGAAAGATCCACCACATGGCTAAGAAAAGGCAATATATACAGTGAGACAGAAGGATTCATGATTGCAATACAGGATCAAACAATAAATACCAGATATTACAGCAAGCATATTATTAAAGATGCCAATACCACAACAGATAAATGCAGACTTTGCAAACAATAAATAGTAACAGTAGATCACATCACAAGCGGAAGTACAATACTAGCAAATACAGGATACACCAGAAGACGTGACAATGTAGCAAAAATAATACATCAAAAACTTGCCATACAGCATAAACTAATAAAACAACACGTTCCCACATACAAGTATGCTCCACAAAATGTACTGGAGAATGATGAATACAATTTATACTGGAACAGAACCATTATAACAGATAAAACAACACCACATGACAAACCTGACATCATACTCACCAATAAAAAGAAGAAATTAACACAACTAATCGAAATATCCATACCCAATACAACAAATATACAGAAGAAAACAGGAGAAAAAATTGAAAAATACATCCAGCGGGCTGAGGAAGTCAAGGACATGTGGCATCAGGATAAAGTTGACATTATACCAATTATACTATCAACTACAGGAGTCATACCACACAATATCCACCAGTACATCAACGCAATACAGCTACATCCAAACGTATATATACAACTACAGAAACCTGTAATTATTGATACATGTTCAATTACCCGAAAGTTCCTAAATGCAATGTAACATAGACGGTACAGTTAAAAGGAAGTCACGCTTGATCAAGGCCCGCGTCACTTTCCATTTTTAACCAGACACAACGTCTGAGAAAGGAAAGAAATAATAATAATAATAATGCAGTGAAATACATATTAAACAGCATGTGGTTACCAGACTCAATGTTGAAAGGCATAATTAGTGGCATATATATAATAATAATAATAACAGTAATATTAATAATAATAATAATAATAACAGTAATAATAATAATAATAATAATAATGCATTGAGATATGTATTAAACAGCATGTGGTTACCAGACTCAATGTTGAAAGGCATTATAAGTGGGACCTAGTGATAACACATACATAAAGTAACCAAGTTTGGACATTATTCGCAAAGCACGTTGCCAGCCCTACTGGTAACGTAAGGCCCTAACGAAATGTAATGGACTTGCAAGAGGCAAGAATAATAATTGGTATTAATCTACGGGACCATTGGAGGAGGGTAGAAAGAAAACAGCTTTCGCATCTAGTAGATGAAGTGGTTCAAATAAATTCACGCCCACGGTGTGGAAAGGGCTTCTTTCAAAGCTGACCTGTCTCCCATTTCTACGATTGTAGTATGTAGGTGCAGATGTTTTCTAGAGGACCCACTGCAATCATTGTTGATGATTAAAATGCCAGATACCGCACCACCTGGACTACATTTACCAAATAAAAAACATATACTTCAACCAAGGATCGAACCAAGGACCCAGAACTCTATCCACTGCACCTTATGTACAGCACTACCCGAACGTGCTGACAGAGATAGCTAGCATACACGTAGTTACAGTGTTGCCAGATTGCCAATCTTTAACGTCCTTTTTCTGCCAGATGTACTCCCTGTACGAAATTTTGCGAGAGACATTTCTTTATCGCTGGTATGTGAGGAGCAGCGCTGCCCCACCCT
Organism: Schistocerca nitens; assembly: GCF_023898315.1. Classification (NCBI taxonomy): domain Eukaryota; kingdom Metazoa; phylum Arthropoda; class Insecta; order Orthoptera; family Acrididae; genus Schistocerca; species Schistocerca nitens. The sequence goes on along the minus strand of NC_064622.1, from coordinate 120,085,979 downwards.
GTATAAGTAGTTTTTCATGTTTTGTATAGTTTCTTTAGTTTCTTTGCTCCATGTCTTCAGCATTATTCTACTGTTTATTCCTTCTCTCCCTCCAAGAACATCTCACGTTGGTTTTCTTGGAACCTGTGAACACTCTACCATTCCATCCTTTTTATACGCATTCAGTTTTCTCTTCAGCTCTTGCAGACTACTCCTGCAAACAGTACTCTTCACTCATTTACTCATAGTCATTATTATCAACTATTTGACACCCGCTGCTGGGTGAAGAACATCTTCAGACTTTTTTGTGCGTTGCGGTATTCAGTTGTAATTACCCGTGATGTTTTCTATTAGGTCGTTGTTTCGGTCTTTTTGTGATACGTCTATAACTGGTTTATATCTTGTCTGTCCTCTTTCTTGGAAAGTAGACACATCTCCAACGTTTCGCCAGTGTTGGTAAATCCTGTCCTTTCGTAAACATTCTATGCCGATAATTTTTACTTTGTTTGTGGTATAATTACAACTGAATGAAGCACAACTCTTGTGCCATAGGTGTTTCATCTTTATTCTTTGCTAGGCATTTTCGGTGGCATGGAGTAGGTAAATATTTTTCTTTATGCTGTCTACTCTACGTTTAGGACGTTGTACAAATAGGTCACAAACAGTTGTACCATTTTGTGCGTTCCTATGATGCAGTAATCATTTAAAGTTCTGTTTATAGATTAAAAAGTTCATAAATTAAAAATTGTCAAAGTAACGTTTTATAATATGCAACAGAGGACGGCACGACGATAAAAGTTCAAGATTCTATGGATAATTTGCAAGTTCTTCTGTATAACGTTTATTCCAGCTTTGACTATTTAAACTGATATACCATCATCATTAGGGGCATTTCCTTGCTTCACACCTAGAATGGTTCGATACATGTCATCATTACGTCTAGGTTGTTATTATCTCTATTAATCCCTGCCTGTCTTTATCATTTATCACTAAAAATGTGGAGGCATTTAAATAAACTTACGAATGTTCGAACAACTTTCTCTGCTCTTTTCTCTGAAATGTACCACGTGGCTCCTTGAGCAAGAAAAGGTGGTGTCAACCATCTCGAATTTCGGTTTTGGTATTTTCCATAATGTTTCCAACTATTTTTTTTTTTTTGAATCTGTTGTCGCTTGCTTCAAACTGGCGCTTTCTCGTCAGTGACTGTAACCAATTTTTCTGTTCACATAAGGACTTTTGTTAGCTAACTGCCTCGTTGTCTATGTATTATCCTTATTTCCTAATTATGGATCTTATGAGTCTATGATGACTTTCAAGTTGAAATACAACAGCCACATACAACACTATTACTTTATTTTCCTGTAAAATATTGTCAGTTTTATTTCCAATTGGTCATTCCTCGTTGATTTTACATCGTTATTTCTTCTGTTATACTATATAAACTGTTAGCTTTAAGGACAAATTAATGTACAACGAAGTACTTGGGGTGCTCTGACTTTGTTTTCGGAGGCGCTACTCACCGTAAAACTCAAGTACTAAACAGCTGGCCATAAAAACTGCAGCACGACGAAGGCGCCAAGCAATGGATATGGAAATTTTCATGCAGCGTACTAGATACTTAGATAGCCAAATGATAAACATTTCAGCTCAACTGCTCAACGTAGGCAGCAGAAACGCCATCCACATTCAGTATACAGGGAAAGATAACGTAGCGACTTTCTCATTCGGATATTGAACTTTAATGTTGTTTGTTTGTCAGAGTATCGTGCATATCTCGTGTGAGAGGAACAAATGTCTGACAGCAAGTGTTGACATTTGGCAAGGACAGGGTAGTGGGATATCGAGTTTGTGGATTATCTCTCCGCGATTCTGCTGCTCGCGCTCGTGGGAATCGTACGACTGTCATGCGAATGTGGAATCGATAGGTTCATGAAGGCCTCCCCAAACCCATGGAGGCTCTCAATGGTCCAGAACGACCGCTTCCCACGTTCCTTAACTTCAGTGACCGAGCGAGAACCGACATTCCCAACGTTGCAATACCGTTAGCTTACGAAACGCAGCTAACAGAGATATGAACGGTAATAGCGCTGTAGATGGATACGGCCGACTTGCATTAAGAAACCGTAATTCCTGGGTGGGTGTAAGTAAGATTCCTAACCAAATATCCGAAAGGAAACTCCTAAGGTTCGGCGACAAGAACAGTAGGAACTGTCGAAACGTTATTGCTTTCTGTAATTTAAAAGAACTGGAAGAACATTTCATCGTTACTTTACTTATTGCAACTACCATTCTTTGTCTTCATACCCAAATGAAAAAATGCTGTGCCCACAGAACTCACATTCGCAGAAAAGTGTGAGGGAGGCGCAGTAACACAACGACCATGGCCACCCTGCCATAAATCGTTTATTTAATGGTGCGGGGTACGCAAACACAGGCCAGTTGATTAGGAGTAAGGGGAAACAACATCGCAAGGCGCGTGAAAATGTCTGATTTATAGAGCTCTTTCTCATATTTAAAAGTCTGTTGTAATGGACGGCAACGAATTTACTTCAATTACTTCTGTTTTCTTGCATTAAAATAGTGCAATCTAATTTCAATTTCCCTCGAAGCGACACAGACATTACAGTCAAGACCATGGGTTATGAAATATGCTTACAAATGGATGATTAATTAGTTATTCCGAGATATGCCTTCACATAGGTTTTATCGTTGTAAAACAATATATTCATGTATACAAGGTAATCGTTTTCTAACTGTAGTTCTGTACTCACTCCCAGACCTTAAATAACACTTTAATGAAAAATAGAGCGCATATTATATTTAGTCGTGCTTAGAAATTTCTTTTCCATGGCTTTTTACGATGCCATAGAAGTAACTATTCACTCGGAACTTCAAGTCCAAGTCTCAATGTACGGGCATGAAACACGGTGCACGAGACCACTGTCATCGAGGTGAGTGTGAACTACAGTGACATTTTCAGACATTCCGAATCAAGCGGGGTATGAAACCCCCTTTAGGTTTAAGAGGGTGAAGGATTTTTTCAAAACATGAACCTACACTCTGATCAAAATTATTTCAGAATTTACGAGGTGCATTCAAGTTCTAAGGTCTCCAATTTTTTTTCTCCGGACTGGAAAGAGATAGAAACATGCGCATTGTTTTAAAATGAGGCCGCGTTCATTGTCAATACGTCCCAGAGATGGCAGCACCGTACGGCAGATGGAATTTTACCGCCAGTGGCGAGAATGAGAACTGTTTTAAATACTTAAAATGGCGACGTTTTCCTTACTTGAACAGCGTGCAATCATTCGTTTTCTGAATTTGCGTGGTGTGAAACCAATTGAAATTCATCGACAGTTGAAGGACACGTGTGGTGATGGAGTTATGGATGTGTCGAAAGTGCGTTCCTGGGTGCGACAGATTCATGAAGGCAGAACATCGTGTGACAACAAACCAAAACAACGTCGGGCTCGCACAAGCCGGTCTGACGACATGATCGAGAAAGTGGAGAGAATTGTTTTGGGGGATTGCGGAATGACTGTTGAACAGATCGCCTCCAGAGTTGGCATTTCTGTGGGTTTTGTGCACACAATCCTGCATGACGACCTGAAAATGCGAAAAGTGTCATCCAGCTGGGTGCCACGAATGCTGACGGACGACCACATGGCTGCCCGTGTGGCATGTTGCCAAGCAATGTTGATGCGCAACGACAGAATGAATGGGACTTTCTTTTCCTCGGTTGTGACAATGGATGAGACGTGGATGCCATTTTTCAATCCAGAAACAAAGCGCCAGTCAGCTCAATGGAAGCACACAGATTCACTGCCACCAAAAAAATTTCGGGTAACCGCCAGTGCTGAAAAAATGATCGTGTCCATGTTCTGAGACAGCGAGGGCGTAATCCTTACCCATTGCGTTCCAAAGGGCACTACGGTAACAGGTGCATTCTACGAAAATGTTTTGATGAACAAATTCCTTCCTGCACTCCAACAAAAACGTCCGGGAAGGGCTGCGCGTGTGCTGTTTCACCAAGACAACGCACCCGCACTTCGAGCTAACGATACGCAACAGTTTCTTCGTGATAACAACTTTGAAGAGATTCCTCATGTTCCCTACTCACCTGACCTGGCTCCTAGTGACTTTTGGCTATTTCCAACAATGAATGACACTCTCCGTGGCCGCACATTCACCAGCCGTGCTGCTATTGTCTCAGCGATTTTCCAGTGGTCAAAACAGACTCCTAAAGAAGCCTTCGCCGCTGCCATGGAATCATGGCGTCAGCGTTGTGAAAAATGTGTACGTCTGCAGGGCGATTACGTCGAGAAGTAACGCCAGTTTCATCGATTTCGGGTGAGTAGTTAATTAGAAAAAAAAATCGGAGGCCTTAAAACTTGAATGCACCTCGTATAAAGTTTTCTCGAATTTCCTTCCCCGGCAAGTAGTTAAATGTCCATTAACTTATAAGTCGAGTACTCCGCGGCCATTTTCAACCATTGACTATCTTTTGATTGCTGGTGCCTTCTTTATATAGCTGTGTTACAACCTGCGACGTATAAGTTTATGTCTTGTTCGGGAGACGTTATGTTCAACGCGGTCATCCCTCTCCTTTGCGTTACTATGATGTATCCGCGTCCAATTTCTACTGTTAGGGAATCTATCGACACTTGTGATTGTATCGAATTTGATCGCTGTCAGCCTCCAGTGGCACGAAGCTCAGATTCAGTCGTATACCTGCTGCCGTAACTATATGATTCTTGCTGTTACAAATAATAGTCGATTGCGGTTTTGAATACTTATTTACTTCCAAGCACGAAAGAAATGTGTGACTAAACAGGTTATGTTCATTTCTGCAACGCCCTCGGTAGATGCACAGTCACTGTGTGCCTCAATATTGTTAATAAGTCAAAACGTGTTTATAGGTTATGCACTGGTGGATAAGTTACATTTTCCCTCATTTTATTCAATATGACCTCCGTTTTAATTGGTATGTTAATTCATTCCTGGACCATATACATAAAGTAATATCTTCTAGCTATGTACACAAAATTATATGTCGCTTGCACACCAGAATAGTTGATGAACTGTTACCATTACATTTCCAAAACAATAAAAGATAGTAAATACGGAGTATCGATGTGACTGTCGTCGACATTCTTTCACATGTATTAAAGCAAAAACTTATTAGTTGAAATGGTACAATCATTGCCATTTTGGAAACTTTTGCTGGCTTTTCTTCCGCTGAAACCTGGAGTAGAGCATCCCGGTGTCACGTGACCTACATCCACGGTAGCAGTTGAATAATTCGCACACCCTGGGCGGTGAGTTGTCAGTAATGGCTGTCAGTACTCTACTCACGTGGAATACCACACCAGGATGAGATGTAATCTGGGCGAGCCCCTACGCCCGTAAGGAACCGGCCGACTAGGGGCAACGTGACACTTGGGTAGCTGCCATTTGGTCCTGCCATTTGGCCCATCTCTCGTATCCGCACGTTCCGCTGAGCCCTGTGGTGTGACAGCTGATGCAGTACGATGTGGGGTCGACAGACCCACATCCAGACGGAGGAGGAACGTCAGAGTCAATGCGGTCATTTAAGTCGCAGATGAACAGTCAACAGTTCCTGACAACTGCACATCAAGTCCTCCCACTGTTGCCAAGTAGCCCGCGTGGAAGTCCACCCCTCATACCCTGACCCCATCAGTGTTTGGGGTGTGACCTGTTTTCCAAAGTGCTACGAACATAGTGTGAATTATGTGTGTTTCCTATCAGCAAGACTGAAAATTATGTAATGCAATTGTTTTATATTGTTGTTTTTCATGTGTTGAATGAACTTTAATCCATGTGATTAATTGAGATGGAAATTCACACTCTGCTCTCCTTAAAAATTCAATGTGATTGACAGCAGGACTGATCGAAGATTATCAGATCTACTTCTTTAATGTTTCACTTGTAAAACTCACAAACTTCAATCTATTTGGATAATTCATGAGGACACGTTTTTAGCACTATTAACCAATAATTAGACGTCCCAGTCTGAGAACTATTGATTAATATGGTTAAAACGAGTTAATGTTGTGACCTCACAACTCAAAGTCGGGACTCTAGTATACACCACTTCCGGAATGTGAGGAAAGTTATATTTTATACCACATAAACACCGTATGACATTACGATTGTACTTGTTTTACCTGTTGCTTTTCATAACATTTCATCGTCCAAACTTTATATATTTATTTCTCTGTAACGTGCTTTTTTAATGGTGTTTTCTTTCTATGATGATTTTGTATATTTCTACGTTTCTGTTTGAATAACACTTAGTTTTTACTGATGTTATTATGTGATTTTATCTTGTAATTTTATATATTTGCTTCATTTGATTTCTCGCAAAGATCGAGTGCTTTCTGACGATTTTGTAAACGGTCGTTGTCATGTATTCACACAAAATCTATATTTTGCACTCACTTGTTTTACATTTTTATATGTGTGATCTTGACAAATCGTAACCAGTAATTTAGCAGACATGCCCCACAAGTGTCAATCCAGTTATTGCGTTGTACAATGTGCCATGTATCGAGGTCAACGCGCTGCAATCCAAGTAACTGTGTTTTAACTTAACATCTGTGTGTGTATGTGTGTTACTTTTCACGAGGAAATAAATATTAATTATTGCTAAGTTCGTTGCTATTACATCTCACAGCGCCATTCTGCTCCCTATTCAGAATTCTTAAAATCAGTAAGTTTGCTCCTCCCCTAATAATGTTTCTAATTTATCACAATTACTGTATATCTAATATATGAATTGGTACATACGGTTGTGAAAACACACTTGTGTAGGCGACCTGGTTGGCCGGCCGGCTCGGCAGCGGACAGCAGGCCGCTGCGAGTAGGAGGCTCCGGGTTGGAGTCCCGACGCTGTCGTCTTCTTCCCTGCTCCTCCTGGTGGCTCGTCCGCGGTGGACGGGCGGAACGGGCTGCAGTCCCACAGCGTCGTCGGCTCACCCGGTTGTGACGGCAGATGCACAGGGCTTAGGCCCCGCACGATCTCGACGATGGCTTACTGATGTGGTCAGCATTGACGGCGAGCGAGTCTGCCGCGATATCCAGGGTTGATGATTGACAGTGGCAGCAGAGAGGACCAGACCTGGTACTGTCCCCTCACGTCTGCTGCTGGATGGGCCGCCCTTACTGCAACATCTCCTTAATAAAGATTAACATGTCGATCACCGAGCTGAGCGCTACGCAGCGACCCAGTACACATCTAACTGCAAGTCTAACTGCGAGTGCCTTGTTGCTATCAAAGCTGGCGTATTTAAAGGAAGCACGAGCGACGTCCTAACGTCATGCTCGTTTCTAATGAACGCATTCGTTCCATTTATACTGCTGATTTATCTGTCGTACTCGTCCCGTAGGTGTTCTTGTGACAGAGTTACGTGTTGTTACGGCAGACTCACGCGAAGTTATGAAATGCAGTACAGGTGACGCTATACCTCTGTCTTACACTCTACGAAAGTCTCTGTCTAACACAAACCCGCGTGCTAAGCAATTCTCTCTCGCCTGTTGTGTGTAACCAGGCCACTACCATGCGTGACGATACATTCCGATACATGTGCAATCCTCTTACCTCTTGGCTAACCTACTGCCTCTGGCTCTCGTCATAGGCAACGAAACTTTGACAATATTCCACGTTTCCAACTCTTTACTATTCCGCGACACTACCCTTGATCTCTTGGCATCAAATAATCCTGAGCTGATAATGAGCATCAAAACGGGTATAGGAACGGCAGATAAAATTTTACTTCGTCCCTTACTGACAAACAAACTCCTCTCCTTCCAAATTAAAGGTGTAAATGTAAACCAGATGTGGCTTGAATTCAAAGAAAAAGTATCTACAGCAATTAAAAGATTTATACCAAATAAATTAACAAACGAGAGAGCTGATCCTCTTGGTACACAAAACGGGTCAGAACACTGTTGCAGACACAACGGAGAAAGCGTCCCAAATTTAAACCAACGCAAAATCGCTAAGGTTAATGATACTTGACAGGAACTCAAAATCTAGCGAGGACATCATTGTGAGGTGCTTACCTTATAATAGTTTATCTCGAAACCTGGCAGAAAATCCAAAGAGATTCTCGTCGTATGTAAAGTACGCTGGTGGGAAGAGACAGTCAGTGCCTTTTCTGCGCGATAACAATGGAAATACTATAGACAACAATACTGCGAAACCAGAAATTCCTTCATCAAAGACGGTGATACAAATGTTTCAGTATTCGAACTAAGAACAATTGCCAACATGAGTAACTTAGAAATAGATATCCTCCGAGTAGTGAAGCAGCTTAAATCACTTAATAAAATCCAGTCTTCTGCTCCAGTCTGTATACCAATTAGGTTCCTTTCAGAGTATGTTGAGCAATAACTCCATGCTTAACTATCATATACAACCGCCCCCTCGACGAAAGATCTGTACGCAAAGAGTGGAACGTTGTGAAGGTCACACCAATATTCAAGAAAGGTAGTAGGAGTAACTCACTAAATTACAGGAGCATATCATTAACGTCGGTATGGAGCAGGATTTTGGAACATATATTGTGTTCGAACATTATGAATTAGCCCTAAGAGAACAGTCTGTTGACACACGGTCAACACGGATTCAGAGAACATCATTCGTGTGAAACACAACTAGGTTTTTACACACGAAGTGTTGAATCCTATTGACAGGGGATTTTAAATTGATTCTGTATTTCTATATTTCCAAAAGGCTTTTGACACTATACGATACAAGCAGCACGTAGTGAAATTTCATGCTTATTGAATATCGTCTCAGTTATGTGACGGGATTCGTGACTTCCTGTCAGAGAGGTCACAGTTCGTAGTAACTGACGGAAAGTTATCGAGTAAAAGAGAAGTGAGCTCTGGACTTCCCCAAGGTAGTGTTACAGGCCCTCTGCTGTTCGTTACCCATATAATTGATTTAGAAGACAACGTGAGCAGCCGTCTTAGCTTGCTTGCAGATGATGCCGTCGTTTATCGTCTACCAAACTCATGACAAGATCAAAAACAACAACAGAACAAAAATCCTTATGTTTGGAGCAAGAGGTAGTCATACGACACACGCTGTAACTCAAAACTTGTTAAATAAATAAGCTTCGACAGAAACGATAAAATTCAATATGGCCCTCGAGACCATGAAAGTCTACAGACATACTAAAGAGTCTGAACTGGGCATTTACACACCATTGCGACGTCAGGGAAAAGTATCACCGACGTGAACCTAACGTCTACAATTTCTTTCGTTGCCCTCCCGTCGCGCCCACTTCGACTTTCCGAATGCGGGCCCCAAGCTGGACTTAGCTGGAAGCTGCCGTCTTTATTGAGATATTTTACGGAAATTGTTATGTCAGCTGCCTGTTTTATAACGCTACCCCAGACACCATTTATCCAGTTATTAGTAGTTGTCTCGTCGAGAATAACTCAGTGTCCGCTTTCCAGAGCATGCTATACTACCGCTTATTTTTTTGGAGTACCATAAGCGAACACTCGCCTCGTGGTCTGTACAGCGTTGTTCAATGGTACATACAGTCTGTCGGACTCAGAGCTGTCCACACCTGTTTGATATTTTCTATCTTCCTCGCTTTCTGAGGCCTACATCATCTTGCACAGGCCTCATGAGTTTTCGGATTTTTGCAGGGGCCCTGAGGACCGAATCAATTTCATGTCTTGCTAGGAGGCGGCTAATCTTTCCTGTTACGGAGCCACAGAACGCCAAAAACGCAAGCTTCATCGTGGCTTTCTCGGGGGTCTTCCGCTTGCATCAACCTGCAGTTTTGACCCTCCACTACAACCACTAGCAACGTGCAAGTTATGCCCTATTACCAAAATACTTGTCTTCATCCTTTGCCTCGCGGTATAGCCGCGCGGTCTCCCCGGCGTCTTGTCACGGTTCACGAGGCTCGAACCACCGTCGTCTTCGGGTGCTGTCTTTTCACGAAGTCCGATATTAGAAGATGACACAGAGAAGAAATCGGTTAAAATACATGAATGGACCTTTAAAGAAAATGCCATGCTCAAGCGCCGCGAGTTTGTATCAATTTTCTTAAATTGTTTACTTTAATTCATTGTACAGTCTCGATCCAGTTAAGAAAAAGTCAAAAAACAAAAAAAAATTATTAAAGCTCGACGATTATATACATCACCAGCAAAGAGGATGTGGTTGGCAAGACACAGAGAACAACAATAGACCTCCTGAAGAAGAGTTCTATAACGGCTAATGTCAACAAGGGCCAGTGCCAACATGCTGTGATTTCCCAAAGACCTTGGGTGAGTCCCAATCGCCTATCGTCATTGACATTTTTTGACTAAACATATTACTTCGCGTTTGGGTCCTCTCGTAGGTAAATGTGACAATGACGTTTGGAATTCATAGGATTTCGTAGGACACCAGAATACACTTACATTACTAACGTGTGACCTTCTGTTGACTTGTGATGTTGAAACGTTAGTGACGGGAGTTACTCCACAGGACCCATTAGGATATTTTTGCAGCAGGTTCGGGAAAGACATTGTCGCATCGTTTAAACATATAGTTAATTCGACCCAACTGTTATTTAATAGTCAGAATTTTGAACAAGTGGATGGTGTCCCCATTGTGAATCCCCTGTATCCCATGGTCGCAAACTATGTTATAGAAGCCTCTGAGGAAAAATCACTGCTGTCGCCATCTCTCCATCATCCCTGTTCCTGGCTATATGTTGCCGATACATTTGTAGTGTGATCCGGATGATAGATACCGCCTGTGTTTCTGCAGCTTTTGAATTCGCTCCTTTCAAATGCTCAGTTCAACATGGAAGCGGAAAAACATGACTGTATATGTTGTCAAAACAAAAACTAATGAATCACTGGGATACAGTGTCTACCGCCGACCGACTCACATTAACATTTGCAGACCAAGAGCTGTCATCACTCTGCACAGTGCTGTACGTCTGCGTGGAGAACATGTGGTCTCAGCTGCTGATAGTCTGCTAGGTGAGCTGCAACACCTAAGAACCGTATTGCAGCAGATCGGTTATTCCGATAAAAAGTTACATAATGCTTTCTGATAATGTAATCTACGGTACTCTAGTCCAGAAAATATGTCGTCTATCTACAACAGATAATTAATTCAATAAAATAAATTGTAATGTAACACATTGTTAATGAATGAAGGAATAAGGAAGTCTATCTCCTGATGCAACCAGCAATACTCGCACTACAGAAGCTGAAGAGCAAAAGGATCCTGTGGGCTAGCCATGTAAGCAGTATGCCAGAAGAAAGAAAGGAGAAGGAAGCATTTGAGGGGAAACTAAAAGCCAGACGTCTCGTGGGACGACCAAGGTAGTGCTGGATGGACGACCTGGCGAAGGATCTGGTAGCCCTGGCGACTGAAGACACTTGGAGAAACCAAGCATAAAACACAAAGGAACTGAGGCACTTTGTGGAAGCAGCTCGTAGTCTGCAGCGACTGTTACCATTGGGATTTTGTGTATGTACGTTTTTAATTCAAACTAAAGGGCATAAAATAATGTCTTCTATCCCGATACAGATTTCTAACCCCATTCATATAGTGTTCAAAACTTGGGCCACTGAATTTTTAATAGCTATAACAACACTTGTAAGATCTGTAACGAAAAGTGTGAGATGCATGCAATACATAATTTATATATGAACAGGTCACCTCGTAACTATTATCTACTGCACGTATCCCATGTATTTCATTATAAATCTTTCTTACAAATTCACAAGCACAAATTTTTGGGAGCATCTGTGCGGAGTTAGGACTCTCTATGGGACTAGGAGAAATTATTTTACATTTCTTCGTCCGATTTAAAAATGTGCTACATTAAAAATTTAATTTTATTTGAAGAGTAATTTTCCGTTTTATGGGTTTGTGTGTGTGTGTGTGTGTGTGTGTGTGTGTGTATGTATGTGTGTGAAATTTTTCAATCGATTTTAAACATTTTTATGAGATTATATTTTTATTTAAATAATTATTTTTGTGTGTACTGTCTTTTTGCCTGTGGCTTCTACCATATACGTGTATGTCGCATATACTGCAAATATTTCTTCCTCCCCCTCTCTACGTCCATCTCCTCTGACCCCCTCTCTCTTCTCAGTTGTGCCCCTCCTCTTGCGTACCACCTGAAACGCATTCCGATACTACCCACAGAACCAGCTGGTCTTGTAGGGCAGCAGAGATGTCAGCCATTAACAACCTCTATTTTCACCCCCATCCCCACCCCTACTGAACAGATCGAGAAGGAAGTGGGTTAATATTGCACCGTCTTCCAGTTCTTAGCTATGTTGAAAATTTCAAGTATGTAGCTCATTGACAAGATAGCTTAAAATCAACTGCAAAATTTGACCTAACGGACATACAGACAAGAAACGATACAATAAAAATCTGTTAAAAAGACATTGAATTTTCTTCCACATGATGTACTGCCATGTCGTCGTACTCAGAAAAGAGTTGTGACTCCCTTTCCAGAGCAATTATGTTTCCATTTGATACAGCGTTACCGAGAGTAATTTTTCCTACAAACAATTTTGTGTGAAGGAAATGAATCTGAGCATTCGTCCCATTGACGGCGGCACGTATCCAGCGAGCAGCAGACGTTCGCCTTGTTGTATGCTGATTTAACGACAGTATTCCTTAATCGGCTTGGAGCACTCCAGTCATTAATCTTCTTATTTGCCTTCCTAGTTTACGAAATTCGGCGCAAAGTAGCCTTTTGTGTCTTCTTCGAGCCGTGTAATTATAAGCGTATTAACTTCCGTATGGCTGTCAGTCCGTGAGCTGTATCACTTCGCTTCCCTGACGACTTCAGCCGCTGCGAACAAAGCATCACACTCAGACTGAAGAGGCGAGGGTCTACTGAGGCGTTTAGCTGCTCAGGGAAGGGAAGGTATTACAGCCGGGACCCGCCGAGCGGCATTAATTAAACTGCAATTAGGGACCTCTGCAGCGAGGAAACGCGGAAGCCGATAATTGGTCTAAATGGACCAGCACCAGCACACCCCCGTGCCCAACTTCCATTGTTAGATTTTCACATTGTTTTAAAACTTGTAGAAAAAGTCTGAAAGTAAAATCCAAATACAAAAGGTACTTATGCCGCTTCACAAATTAACAGATTAAACAGTATAAACGATCAATATCTGGAACATATTCACTATTTTAAACGAAACTAATCGTGGTAAGAATGATATGTAGCCGTGGTTCCTAACCTTTCTGGGACCATTACTCCTGAATGCAAACAGATTTTAGCTAGTTCCCCCCTCCCCCACCCCCAGGATCACAAAAAATTAGAATGAAACGAATTTTCTTGTATTTTTAAAATGACGAAAAACATATTTAGCTTTTGTGTTTTATTAAAACAGAAACTAGTGACTCGGTGAGACAATTGGTATAACATATTTCACATTACGTCAGCAGCTCGGACCAATATGAGTTATGTTATTCCGAAGTATCAGGTACGCCAAGATCGCTCGGAAATATTTTTATTGATTACCAGTTTCGATAGAAATGTGCATTCGTCATCGAGTCAAGTTCACGAACTTGCACACACAGTGATGTTGCGCCGTTTTACAGTGAAAGGTGCCAATGGACATCAGCATGTCTAACATAAAATAACAAAAATATAAAACATACATCATGTTATGCTCATGTCCGAGCGCACTCGTTTACTTAACACCTGTATGTGCTGCAGTTCGACGGCTAGACTGTCATGATTCGAGATCTCGCATGATCCGTGCACTAGTGTTCCTACGACGCCTTCTCGCTGTGAGGAGGGATTAGGCCTAAAGATGCAGGGAGGAATGCAAGTACAAATGTGTATGCGTCGGTTTCTGGTAGACACTGTGTTCTAGTGTGCCATACGGTATTCGCCTTAAGAGCTCGCCAGTAACGGAAGTCGATTGCTTAAAATTTTATAAAATTTTTAATTTATTTTTTGCAAAGACACATTTAATTAGTTGTGTGCAACATTATTCATTAATGTAGTTCATTTAAGTAATATTATGCAATAATTCTTTATTTATATTCGGACTACTTACAAAATTATAACATTTGGTAAAGTGGCCTACAAAAAATTTCAGGGAGTTTGGTTTACTGAAAAGAGGTGGGGGGGGGGGGGTGGCGTTTTCAATTTTGCAGGTTTGGAGGATCAGCTCGGTATGGGTTTGGTTATATGTACGCATACGTATCAAAATTCATCAGAGATTTATTTATAAAGTTATATATTGTTCCCCGATTTTGCCGTTCGCTAATAACTCGATATTCGAGAAGAAAGTACTTGTATGTTTCATAACTGAGCAATACTTACAGATCAGCAACGCTTGGTGCAAAGATCAGCAGCTGAACTCAACATAACAAATTACCATACAAGTCAATCGTTGGCCCTAGGATGCATCGCAAACAGCAAGAATTAGTTACAGCTGAAGGAATTTAAGTTATCCATGAAATTAAATTATAGAAATATCGCAGCTGGCTGTTGTATTATGGGGATAAAATGTACCAAAAGAGCATAAATACATGGCCACACTTCATACATACAAGTTCTCGGAAAAGGCCATTAAACACAGTAACATTTGACATAATGTCAATCTTCATGTACAAAACAGCAGATAATTATAACAATATCTCTACCTGCTAGTTAAATCTTAAAATATTAACGCAGAGATAAACCGCAATGTACTGAACAACAAAACGGAGTTGGAACACTAGCAAGGAGCGACATTTGCACCGAGTGACACTTGAACGGAGCCTTGGGCTCTTGCGGGAAAACGGGTTCTTCACATGTAGAGGGACGCGAAGAACTTTGGCAATTCAGCACAGATGCTCGTGCAAGCTGGCTAGCACTCACACCGCAGCAGTGGGCAACCACGTATCGCTTCACGATGGCTCGCTAACGCGTTTCGTGGCAGATTTATTTTTATGACTGTTGTTTTAGTCATATCTGACAACGAAATTCAACATAATGACATCTGACAATGCAATTCAATTGCTCTTTTAATATTTTGATGTTAAAAGGAACGGGGTGAGGAGGGGAAAGCTAAGTAAGATACATTGTATTTCTTACGACTGTTGCAACCTTGCGATGAGTGCCAATTTAGGGCGAAATTTAAATTGACAAATTTCGTTTTTATTTTTCGTTACCATTTTATTTAAACGTTAAACATAAAAACATAGACTGTCGACGAATATTACGAGGGGTTTCTGTGGGTGGATTTGGTTCTCTTCATTGCGAAAAAAAGCAGAATGTACATGTATCTGGAAATCAGTGAAACTACGCAACCCTTCGCAAGGTGAAAAGCAGTATGGTAACTTGAGCTAACTGTAGATTCATTCGCTGAATGTTCCTCCTGAAAATAAAATGTATTTTCATAGTGAAAATGATGGCAAAATTACTGAGACTTTTATTTTTCTCCTCCATTGTGATGAACACTTTCTACTGTCATACTGCTTAAAAGCGGTTTTATTTCCACATCGGCTGCTCGCTATTAATATTCCAAGTGACCATAATCTTTTACATGGAATCTGTCGTATTGTTGTTGTACACTGATTTTTTTCTTTGTGTTCAAACTGAAGCGAAACAATTAACAGCAAGTCGTTGGAAATCAATTGCTTTGCCTGTTGACTGTGTAAATGTAAGTTTTGAAGCACATGAATAGAATACTAAGCGTTTCGAGACACCGTCACATACAATAAACATATAGACTAGATATCCTGCGCCTGTCCATTGACGTTGATGGGTCTGACCCCCTTGGAGTCAAACCCGACCGTCATGCTACTTTTGGTCCATTTCAAAACAAATTCTGTCCATTTCAAGAGCAGACTCCATCCTAAAACCTCAAGTTTGTTTTTTAAATTAATGTCTATCTCTCATCTTTAGAGTGATTACTCTTAGATCCCGCAAGTACGTCTAAGAAATGTGTGAAAGGGGCTGTGGCACACTGAAAGATGCCAAAGATAGCTTCTGATTTTTACCATCAGCGGCAAGAACCTTCTTAGATCCCGAAACGATATAGTTGTATTCGAATAAGAAATGTTTCGAATACGGATTGTGAAAGGGGCTGCGGCACACCCAAAGAAGCCAAAGATAATTTTTGATTTTTAGCATCAGCGGCAAGATCTTTCGTTACTCCGAACATGGCATAAAGTCAAACTGAGGAAAACAAGTTCCAGGGTTTCCAGGATAACTGAAGCGAAACAATTAACAGCAAGTCGTTGGAAATCAATTGCTTTGCCTGTTGACTGTGTAAATGTAAGTTTTAGGAATACAGGACAATCAATAAACTCCTAGGGAATAGGCCCTGGCTTACTATCAGATATTCCTATCACTGCACCTCCTCAAGAAGGCTGACAGTTGGTTTTCATTTAGAAATTACGAGAAGAAACCTCATATAAGCAGTAAAGGTTAACGTTACGGTGCCGGTGAATTTTAAAGTATGTGTCTTGTGGTAACCTTCATTTTTTGATAAAATGTTAAAATCCATTTTAGTATAAGTTCATTTTTCTAAGCTCACTGCCAATTTTTCTACCATAAATATTCACGGATCTGAATTCAATGTTTACAGGAAGTAGTCTTGATGTGTTTGCATACTTCTTCGTATTAATATTAACGAACATTTAATTCCTTTATATTATCATCACATTTATGTACCGATAAATGAAGATAATTTAATGCTGAAATTTTAAATAAGCGCAGAAAACTAATTTTTCATTTTCCTCATAAAATGAATACACAGAACAGTTGAACTATGCCTTCTGAATGTTCCTACGAAATCTGACTTGCAAAAATTGTGTTGTGTAAGTACCAAAAGTTTGTTTTCATAAACACCGGTACAATAATTTTAAAAATTTAAAACTCGTAAACCAGTGAAGTTATGGACTTCAAAATTTGGGTATTACTACATATTTACATAATAGAGAAGATTTAAAAATTTGGTAGCTATCGACAAAGTAGATGAAGAGTTAAATTTTTGGGTGGCGTCACCCTTAAGCATTGCGCTGTGTCTACTGTTTGTTCCTGTCTAAAGTCTACGACGAAGCTATTTATGGTCATTCCTCCGACGGCAGAACATTATTTGCACTTCTCCTGCGCTACCAATCGGCCGTGCTGCGCTGCATAACGTTATCTGACCGTCCCATATTACCGCTAGCGTTCTCAACCTGGAGGCGAGAGAGCGTGAGTGCTCTTGATCCTCTAGCCGCATCCTCAACAGTCCTTCTGTAGCCTCGACTCATGTTACTACGAATTAGTTTTAACATACGCTGAAGGGTTGCAAAACTGCGACCGGTCACTTTTCATGATGATTAATTTTTTTTTCTTTATCACTTCCATACTGGTTTGCTCATGTCCTAACAGAGGGAGAGGCCGGCCAGTGTGGCCGAGCGGTTCTAGGCGCTTCAGTCTGGAACCGCGCGACCGCTATGGTCGCAGGTTCGAATCCTGCCTCGGGCATGGATGTGTGTGATGTCCTTAGGTTAGTTAGTTTTAAGTAGTTCTAAGTTCTAGGGGACTTATGATCTCAGATGTTAAGTCCCATAGTGCTCAGAGCCATTTGAACCATTTGAACAGAGGGAGAAAGTATGGATTTAATTGCATGACATTCTCTTGCGTTTCCGCTTCAAAGATTTTGTATCCGATGTGCGCACATGCTTTTTTGGATTCTAATAACCTCTCAAACGAATTCTGTGGATGTTTTCAAGGAAAGGCTCGACTTTTGAAGTAATCTTGTTAGCCTTCATTAGGAAATATTTTACAAATTTCAAGAGACATTTAGCCGTCTTTCTGTCATTTCCGGGAACAGCACAAAAATGTAATCTCCCTCAGTCCCCATTGAATTGATTTACAAAATCTACAATGATAACCTCTTAAACTAATTTTCAAAATTTACAAATTTTTCAATGAATCTGTGGTTTTCTTCATCATTGTAACTTCTGTGCGTAGGCCACATGACTCATAAATGATTTCAGGTTTGCATAAATCTGGAGTTTGTTAAAAGCACCTGCAATCGTTTCGTCAGTCTTCATTGCTGTCTCGTTTTTCCCATCAAAGTTAAAATTAGTTGGTCAAGCTGGTGGCCATGGTTCTCCGTATCTTCTCAAAAATTTTCACTAATGAGTAAACATTCGGATGAATTTGTGATTTAATATATTTATTCTTCAGTTCCTTCGATCTGGAACGTTATCAGTTCGATGGCGTCTTCCACTGCAGTTTCTCCTCCCTTTTGGCATACCTTTGTTATCGAGACACTGGTCTAAAAATAGTCATCAAAGTCCTGAAGGTTTTGGGTTACAGGCGTGCTCTCCTGAATACACAACCAACCATCACGCAACATTTCCACGGGAAGATGTGCTAGAGCAGAACACATTCTAATGAGACAAAATATTTCCTCGTTTTCCTTATAGGCTGGAACGAGGCCGCAACATTGCATTTGTTTCTACAAACATTAATTAAGATCTTTCTTCCAGGTAACAAACTGTTAGCTGCTTGGACAACGACAATTTAGAAGTCCATCATCAGAGATGCAGTGTTCCATTCCGGCACGTTAGCTTTAATAGCTTTAAAAATGTTCATACGGTTCTCGCTTTTTATTTGGCAGCAAAGCCTAAATAACTGGAATAGTGTTTGTTTCCTCCCAAGAACTTGAAAGGGTACAGTACCGCCCGACATTGAAAATAGGTACAACATACTTTATTATTTTTGTCAGAACAACATTTTTTTTGGAAAATAACTCAATTTCAATTAATACAGCGAAGCCGGATACCAGTGTGGCAAAGAATGACAATTTATTTATTTAATTGATCACATGTGCACTCCCACAAAGTAAATCCCTACATCCAGTTTGGTGAGATCTGTGAAATGAATGAATGTATGGTCGTCTGCTAACCGCAGATAGTGAATGTGAATATATGATCATCTTTGAGACGATCCTTTGGCCACCTTTGGTGGGACCAAAGAGATGAAATTTACCTGAGCTTTGAGCGCCTGAAA
Organism: Schistocerca nitens; assembly: GCF_023898315.1. Classification (NCBI taxonomy): domain Eukaryota; kingdom Metazoa; phylum Arthropoda; class Insecta; order Orthoptera; family Acrididae; genus Schistocerca; species Schistocerca nitens. The sequence continues at coordinate 120,066,969 of NC_064622.1, read as the reverse complement.
TGTGGCTGACCAACACGGTAGCAAGGTGCTCCCCCACTTCAGCAGAGGTGCGAGAGGACCTGAAGAACGGCCATGTTTCAACACACTGCCACTGGATCTTGTGTTGTTAAGACCTGTCTTAGGTGTGCTCCGTAAAGACAAAAGAGTGGAGACATGGTATGCATGTGGAATATTTAAGAGTAGTTTGAAATAATAATTTCTCTATTTCAGGAACTTTTGTGAGGAGAATTAAATGTCAGGCAGGTAATATTAATGGGATCATAGTAATCTTTGGAAGTGACCAACAGTCACAATGAAACCACGTGTAGCAATAAGTTGAAACACTTCTGTGTGCTTAAGTTAAGCTGAATTACTAGCGTGTGTACAATAAGTTGAAATATTTAAGAAATAGCGTGTGTACCATAAGTTGAAATATTTAAGAAATGGCGTGTGCAGGACTTGAAATGAGAGGCGAGTACTTCCACGAGGTGAGTACTGTGTGAGTCTCAATCTGTGTATGAGACAAAGGATAAAGAGAAGTACTCGTCCGTGGTATCAGTTGAGGACTCGTGTGTGTGATGAATATGTTCTTAATATTACTTTGCGAGATATGTTTCCGTGTGACGCTTGATTCAAACTATAATACTCTGAGAGATATACAAGGTGAGTCAGCCGTCTATCCAGCAACGCCACTTGGCTTGCATTGCACAGGAAGACGTGCATATATCTCCAGAGTTCTTAGTAGGAAAGTAGAATTACGAAGTGGGGTAGTGTCGTGTGAAACTGGGATAAATATTAATTTGAAGTGGGAGAGCTGAAAGTGATAATGTTGTGACTATTGCCTGTGTTGTATTTCATGTTGTAGTGTGGTGTATGTCATGTAATTTAAGTATGTGTAGTTTGCATGGGAGAGTAGCAATGTAGTTTCAGAGGTAGTGGGTTATGCGTGTTCCTTTTGTACTGCTCGGTCTGGAGGAAAGTTTCGTGATGATGATTGTGAGAGTCGAAGTGTTAGAAATAATAAAAGATCCACCATCCTATCCAGAAAGTGCACTGTAGCGTTAAATAATTACGAGACCATAAGATAGAGATTCACCAATGTAAAGCCATGCCCACTGGGCGGAATTTCACATGTGTCATTGTTGTAGGTTATAGAATTTGTGTGTTTAGGTTATAGCATTTATCGGAATAAATAAGATAGTGAAAAGAAAAAGATTGGTGGCCTTTTCCTTCGAATTGTATGTTGTCATGATATCCAGAATTTATAATGTGTGCGCCACTCATATTCAGTGCGATGGCCACGTGTTGATAAAAGCCGTTAAATAAAAAAAAAAAATGTGGTATTGCCAGTGCGTAGTGAACAGTCAGAGTTCTGTAAATTACTGATAGTCAGATGTGTGTTTCCGTTGCGTATTATTCACACAGGAGGATAATTTGTAACTTAATTGTGAGTACGAGAGTTCATGTCACTCGATAAATAAGAATGAATCCACTCGCTTGGCAGACCACTCATCTTGCAGGCCTGACTGCTTGATGCCACAGTATGAGCAAGGCATGTGGGTGCCTCTCAAACTATTACGGTCGGCGAGGAGTGTAAACCACTGTCTAAACTGAAAGTCACTTCGGGTTTGCTGCCAGACCCTAAAATGAAATCGGTTCGAAATTTTGGCGATCCAACTGTTCGCCATCTTCAGGTAACCGCGTATGGGGGCGATGTTCCACACACCTGTCATGAACTGTGCGTGTCGAACGGCCAATGTAAGCCTTCCCACAATGACGGAATTTGATATACACCGCGTATCCTAAGCCCAAAATCATCTTTCACAAAGCCGAGCAGTGCTCTAATCTTGGAGGGTGGACGGAACTCACTCTTGATGTTAAAATTCCTAATAATTCTTACAATCTTAAACGATATGTTCCAGCACAAGGAATAAAGACCACCGATCTATATTCCTCTTCATGCACCTCCGGTTATGGTCCAAACTCCATAGCCCGACGAATCTGCTTCTCATAGTATCCATTTTTCTTCAAAATAGCCACCAAATGTATAAGTTCTTGGGTTAAGCTGTCCGCATCACAATTGGCATATGCTCTGCGTACCGAAGTCCTAAGGACGCCACTACGTTGGTGTGGTGGATGTCAGCTGTTAGAATGCAGATACCGATCTGTGTACGTCGGCTTTCGTTGAACACAGAGTCCGAAAGTACAATCTGGTTTGTTGAAAACCATAACGTACAAAATTGGAAGCACCCCATCACTTTCAGCCTCAATGGTAAATTTAATGCTGGAATTAAGACAGCTGTAGTCGTCCAAAAATCTATTAAGAGCATCACGTCCATGCGGCCAGACAAAAAAGGTATCATCCACATATCTCCAGAAGCACGTTGGTTGCAAAGCCGAAGTTCTCAGTGCCATATCCTCGAAGTACTCCATAAATAAATTGGCGATTATGGGTGATAAAGGACTGCCCATAGCCACTCCGTCATTCTGTTCAAAAACGTGTCCGTTAAATAATACGTGGATGTCAGCACATGACGACAAAGCTTCAGCAACTCTTCATCTAGTTTTTCACTAATCAAACTAAGGAACTGTTCCAGAGAAACTCGAAATAGTTTTAGGCATTTATATGTTATGTTTCAAACAGACTATGTAAAGTCTCCTCTTCACAACGTTTGGTGTTTTCATTTTTCTAACAATGTCTTCATATCTGTAGAATAGAGTATCCTTTATTCTCAACGACTTCCAGACTTTGTTACTGGTCTACATATATATTTTGGACCTAGTTATAATCACCAGAAAAATTTTTAATAAACTACATTTTACATTGATCATTGTATTTTTGTAATTGAATTTATTTATGACCTGCTTGTCCCAACATTAATGCCATTTTTGAAGGGAAGAATAGCGATTAAGGGTTGATTAAAAATAGGCTTTTGCTACCACTTTAGCATGCTGATGACACATTTTTAAATCAAAGTTTTTATAGCATTTACTATGGATAAAATTGTATAAAATATTAAATTTGAAGAAAGTCAGTTTTCAACAATCTGTGTCTTTGAAGCTGCATGTTTAGATAACAGTTTGAAGAGTAAAGGAAACAATAATGTTTCACTGTGACAAATAGGCCAGACAAGAACCTCTAGAGGCAGTGTACGAACTAATAAATTAATACACATGAAAGACACTCCTGATACCTTCTGGAAATCCATATTGTTAATCATTTCTTATGGAGCTGTTGCCCTTCAAAATAGACCGAAATTTTTTGCCGTTTTGGGCTCTAGATAACCCTTAGGGCTCAAGTAATCTTGGTTTACAATATTTCGTTCTGTCTAATGACTTTATCATATAAATCTGTTGTTGAATTTTGAAATCTTGGTGATATTTACAGTGCACTGTGGAGATACTTTTCCTTTTGAATCTTCAGTGTCTCATTGTCAGACTTTATCAGAAAGGTCAGTAAATCAATAATTCAATAAAGGCCGCCCCAGTTGCCCTAAGGGGCGTAATTTTGGCTATGATCTTCGATTGCTTTCCTATGACCACTTTGCTGTTAAACGTCCTTATGTACATATTTATCTGCAGATTCTAAAAATAACCCCAAAAAATTTTGGTCGTACGTAAAATCTATGAACGCTATAAATAATTCGATACCGTCTCTTGCTGACAGTACGGGTAATACGTAACTGATGATGATAAACAGAAGGCCGAAATTCTAAACCTAGCTTTCAAAAACTCGTTTACGATAGAGGACTGCAGCACCATTCCCCCTTTCAATTATCGAACAAACGATAGGGTGGCTGACATAGTGTTTAGTGTATCTGGGATTGTAAAACAGTTAAGATCCTTAGACGCCAGAAAGGCACCTCGCCCAGACGGTATCCCCGTAAGATTTTATGTTGACTATGCTACAAATATAGCACCATTCTTATCCGTCATCTATCAGAGTTCATTGGAACGGCGGAAAGTTCCACGGGACTGGTAGAAGGCCCAGGTCATAGCAATCTATAAAAAGGGCAGAAAATCGGATGCACATAATTACCGGCCAATTTCACTACATCTATTTGTTGTAGAATCATGGAACATATTTTGTGTTCAGACACAACGACCTTTCTAGACTCCGAGTAGCTCGTCTGCAGAAACCAGCACGGTTTTAGGAAACGGCGGTCAATGGAGACACAGCTGGCCCTCTTTGTGCATCATATAAAACAGGCTCTAGATACCGACTCCCAGGTTGATGCCATATTTCTCGACTTTCGAAAGGCGTTCGACTCAGTTCCGCACTGTCGCTTGCTACAAAAAGTGCGCGCTTACGGTCTATCCGATGACTTATGCGGTTGGATAGAAAGTTTTCTAACAGACAGGGAGCAGTATGTCGTCCTGAATGTGGTAGCTTCAACAGAAACAAGAATAACTTCAGGTGTGCCCAAGGGCAGCGTAATAGGTCCTCTGCTTTTTACGATTTACATAAACCATCTGGTTATGGTATTGACAGCGACCTTGGGCTGTTTGCCGATGATGCTGTAGTCTACAGGAATGTAGTATCACACGAAAGTTGTGAACAAATCAATGAGGATTTGCAGAAAATAAATGCGTGGTGTAATGACTGGCAGTTATCTCTCAATATTAGTAAGTCTAACCTACTGCGTATAACAGGGCGAAAATCCCCATTAATGTATGAGTACAAAATAAATGATCAGTCTTTGGAAGCGGTAACATCAGTCAAGTATCTGGGTGTGACTATTCGAAATGATCTCAAATGGAATGATCAGATTACACAAGTACCGGGTAAGGCGAACTCTAGATTGCGGTTTATTGGTAGAATCCTGAAGCGATGCAGTCCTTCAACAAAGGAAATAGCCTACAATACATTAGATCTTCCAGTCTTAGAGTACTGTTCGTCTCTATGGGACGCTTACCAGTTAGGTCTGATACAATAAATTGAGAAGGTCCAAAGAAGAGCGGCAAGATTCATGACTGGTACATTTAGCCATCGCCAGAGCGTTACAAATCTCATAGAAAGTTTGAAGTGGGACACACTTGCAGATAGACGACGCGTTAAACAGAAGGGGCTGCTCACTAAATTCCGAAATCCGATCTTCACCGAGGAAGTGGAGTACATATTATTACCACCAAATCGCGTAATGATCACCATTCAAAGATAAGGGAAATAAGAGCTCCTACTGAGGCGTTCAGACAGTCGTTTTTCCCTCGTGCGATCCGCGAGTGGAACAGAGGGGAGGAAATATGACTTTGACGCGAATTGTGCCTTCCGCCACGCACCGCTTTTTGGCCAGTGGAGTATATATGTAGATGTAGATATTTGTCACAGGAGTTTGCAGTAGCTGTTGCAGTTAGGAGGAATTTGACTTGAAGCGTTTTTTGGAAAACGTCATGGATATTGTTGGATTTTGCGGATTACTTGATAATAAATGTTCTAGAGTTTAACATCTCTAATGACAGCAGGAAACATTACAAAGTACCAGAAGAAAACTGAAAATCACGTACCCTGCACGCTCTTTCCACCATAATTAAATAGCGAACAACGGCCACTGTGGAATATAGACGGAAACTTTACAGAAATACCTACAAGTAATTACAGATTACGCCTTCCCGGTCTGAGAACTGGTAGCTAAGACCAATGCGGAAAAATTACAACGCCTATAGATGGATGAGCTCCGACACATGTAACCACTTACAGTGGTGGAAATATTTATTGCATCATCTCTTATAATTAACATTTTTTGTTACAATCGTTGAATAACTGAGCTAAATTTGCCTGATTTCTCTTGATTTCTATCAGAAACGAATATACACAATAATTTTTGTCAATTTGTTTTTATTCTTAATATTCATTTCTATAAAAATGTTTGTTTTTTATAATTTAACACTTTCTTGAAAAATGAGTGTAAGTGGATGTGTCAGCTATTCTGAAATATGAATACTAATGCTGAAAGAAACACTGCATATTAATGTTGTAACATAACACTGATGGATTTTAGTGTTTGTATTGCCTCATATGAACACACTGTTGCATTTAATAATTTGTTGCTCCACCACGCCCCTTAATCCCCGCTTGGCACCGTGAAGGCATTGAAAGAATTAACTTTTTAATGTACTCCTCACTCAGTTCATGAAGCCACACACGCACAAGGGTCTCCAACAGCTCCCGTTTATTCCGTGGCTTCTTTTTGGTGATAGCATTTCCCATAACCTTCCAACAGTTCTCAATGGGATTGAGATCAGGGCTGTTTCCAGACCACTCGAATCCCATTTTGTCGAAGGTGATAATTAACCGAGAAAGTAATTTGCTTCGTGTTTGGTACAAATGTTAGTCATAGGACTCACCTTGAAACCTCTACAGCAAGGAGCGGAGTCATCCTGAAAAATGAAATTAGAAACGTCTCCAAACTGGTCTCTAATGGCTGGCATAAGCTTCCTTTCAAGCATGCTTATGTAGGCAACTGCGTTGACAGTGCCATTGATGAAGTCCAGACGACCTACTCCGTGACTGGAAATGCACCCCCAGACCACCTGTCCTTGTGGGTGTTTGACTGTATGTGTTATGCATGATGGCAATTTCTTCACCTTTTCTTCGACGCACGAACACGTTTCCATCCGAGCCATACAGATTAAATTGGGATTCGCCTGAAAAGATTACTTTGTTCAACATTTCTGGTGTCCACGTCGCATGTGCCTTTGCCCATTGTAGTCGCTGTTGTCGCATTATCTTCGTCAATAAAGGCTTCCTTCTAGGACGACAGGCTGAGCGTCCTGCCTCCATTAGCCTACTTCTTACAGTTCTACTGGTTACTGAGACATCGCACATTTCTTCCCAGTCTCGCATTAGTTCAGTTGATGACAGGGGACGATCGTTGAGCGAAAACCTTTTCAATACCCTGCCCTGTTTGGCAGTAGACGCCCTTTTCTGACCTCTCCTTTTCTCACGATCAACATTTCCTTTTTCCCTGTCTTTTTTCAGTAATCTCGAAATCGTAGACTGATCAAATCCTGTCTTAGAGGCCATCTCTTTTGTGCTGAGACCAACAGACGAATAAGCAAGTGTAGCACCTTTCTTTTCTGGCGTTAATTCAACTGACCTGCCCATCTTCTCACTGCAAAGTCTCAACTCAAAATGGCAGCATAAACACTGGTTTCATTGTAAAACCAAACGCACTCGCTGAGTAGCAGTCGAGGGTTGAGCATCGCTCCTCTCACTCGCATACTGTCAGCCATAGGCCCCCGCTTGCACGGGAGTACAAACAGGAGTGATCACCGGCTTTGTTTTTATTAAAACATTGACGGGCACTTGCGTCGAGGTCTTAGCACGGACGGCACTGGGAGAAAATTTTGCATGGCGTCGCCTGGCAGAGTTGTCGTGTCTTCTCGTCGTTGTGGTATGCCGAGCTTGGGTGGCGCCTTGGGGTCGCGGCGGTCTCTTTCCGCCGATGACACGAGGCGCGCCTTCTTGTTGCCGCGGGCCGCGCGGCCGGCGGTCTCGAGCACTTCAGCTGCCGCAGAGTCAGTCTTTGCCCCCCCCCCCCCCCCCAAGAATAGGGAAAAAGTAGGCCAGGACCTGGAAGCGGGCCGCGGAACCACAGAGAGGTTTTCCGCCGCCCCCCGTCCAGAATTCCGCGTCTGCCATCGTGCTATTAGAGTCAGCTCTGCAACCGGAAAACCCAACGGTGCCAACAAAAGTTGCAACTGACAATAACCTGGCAGCAAGCCCCCTTTCCGCCACCGACATGGCAAAACCAAACAATACGCAAACAAACAAATACATTGTCAGGATTTGCGATCCCGACCCTCCCTCCCCTCTCCTCAGCCCTCTCCTGATTGCCAGCAGCTGTGGCCTCCTCGCTGACCATATCCGAAACCTAAATGGCAAGCAGAAGCCCAGTCAACCGACAAAAATCCTTCCCAAACCCGCCACTGCCACCCAACCCCCTACCCGATCCCAGTTCCTCAAATCCCCCCCACTCAAGTCCACCACATCCAATCAGCGGCGTGTAAGGAAGGACAGCAAGGAGAAGCACTCCAAGGGGAAGAAGAAATCCACCACCCCCACCCCAACCACTTCCACACCCTCTGAGGAGCCAGCGCCCCCGACAGCACCTGTCGTCGCACTGGGAGGGGACCAGGAAACACTGGCACTGGAAGGGAACCGTGTAACCGGGCAGGACTCGGATGGTTTCGTGCTGGCGAAGAAAACGTTTCGTCAGCCGAGGCTTCCGCCAGCCCGGGGAGTGGAACCCACCCCGAACAGATTTCAGGCGGTTGCTGATGGGCCAGAGACACCAGAAATCACAACACAAACGCAGAACCAAGTCTCCCACCACCTCCCCCCGATTGTAGCAGAGTTTGCACAAAGCTATGAAGAGATCTTCGAGCTGTTGAAGGCAGAAATCGGGGGAGGCAGTTTCCAGGCGAAACTGGCTGGTGGAGACAAGATCAAAATCACACTACACACACTTGAAAAATACACCGCAGTCAAATCACTTTTTACAAACAAAAACATACCACACTACACGTTCCCCACAACTAAAACACGGAACAGGAACATAGTGATAAGAGACCTCCCAAGGCGAGTGTCCCCCCAGGCAATCAAAACAGATTTGACTGCCCAGGGGTACGTCGTCAAGGCGGTCCAGCAGATGGGCAACATCGACAGCAAGTGGCCACTATACCAGGCCACACTCCCGGACATCCCCCAGAACAAAAGGGAGATAAAGATGGTTCTGGCTGTGCCTGTCACCACTGAACCGCTGCGCCGTAAGAACAAGACGGTGCAGTGCTTCAGGTGCCAGGGCCTGAACCATATCGCCGCCTACTGCACCATGCCAGTAAGGTGCAGGAAGTGCGCCGAGGCCCACGACACCAGGACATGCACACTCAAGCACACGGACCCACAAATAAGGTGCGCGCTGTGTGGCAAAAACCACACAGCGGGTTACCAAGGCTGTGAGGTCCACAAAAGACACACACAACAGGCAAAGGGCGCAAAGGCCGCCCCCCACACACATAAGCAAAACACCATAAACCCACCCAGACACACAAGAAAACAAAACACGACAACACACACGGACAAGGCCTGGGTTAAACCAAGGCCGGACACACCGAGGGCGACTTATGCGGGAGTGGTTTCTCCTCCGAGGAACCACGAAAGCGTGGCCCAATCATCACAACACCAGACACTATCACGAGAACCACACCGGGAAACACACAACAACAACGACCAGGTCCACCATGACGGAGGAAGCTCTAGGGAACCCCACACACACTCCCCCCCCCCCCCCCCCCATGGATCAGTTGTTAGGCGTAATGGTGCAGACCATGAACCTCGTCATGGAAATGATGAAGGAATTCAGGGAAGCCCAGAAGCAGAACACACAGATCCTCGTCGCCCTTCAGGCAACAGTCCAGCAGTCGCTCCCCTCTGCGACTTCCTCAGTAGCACCAAAACCCCATCATGAATAGACGACCGAATATTCAAGGCCTGACAATGTGCGTCTTTAACGCAGATGGCATTGTTAATCAAGAGGTCGAGTTCAGAGAACTCATGAAGGAGTTCTCCATCGACATATGCATGATGGGGGAAACCCACCTAAAACCGGGAATAAAAGCGACAGTTCCCAACTACGTTACCTACCGCAAAGACAGGCCAACCCAAGGCGGAGGAGTGGCCATATATGTAAAAAGAGGGATCCCCCACCACCAGGTATTCTTACCAGCTACCTCAAAATCGAAGCAGTGGCGGTGGAAGTAACCCTAACAATTGTTGCAGTCTACCGACCCCCACATGACCAGATAGATGAGGGAGACATAGCTGCTCTAGGGCAAATTGAAGGCAAACTCGTAATAGGGGGAGACTTCAATGCCAAACATCCTGATTGGAATTCTAGAGTAACCTCCAGAGCAGGCGCCAAACTGCAACAACTAGCGCGCACCCACCACTTCGAAACATGGGGTCGAGTCGAGCCCACACATTTTCCAAAAAATGGAGGCAGGCCCGACGTGTTAGACATAGCTCTCACTAGGAGGATCTCAGGGTTTGTGGCCGCAAGGACAATCAACAGAATGTCCTCCGACCACAACCCAGTGATTCTGGAGGTCGATGTGGGAGAATGGGTAGCACTCCCACGGTACCAGACGTCGTACAAACGTACAGACTGGGAGCGATACCAGGAAACTGTCGCCTCTGATATCGCTCGCGCCCCGCCACCGACTGCTGAAACAGTAGAACAAGCGCTACAAGACCTAACAGGCACCATCTTGCAGGCAGCGGAAGAAGCCACCCCTCCACAAAGGGACGGCCCACCGCCGCAAATACAGCTCCCGGAACACTTGCTAGCTCAAATTCGACATAAGAACAGAGTGGCAAAAGAGTGGAAGATCACCAGAAATCAGGCCACCAGGAGGCTGCTCAATCGTCTACAGAGAGAACTGAAGGTTGCGCTCAATGAGCACAGAAACCAACAATGGCAAAACCGCCTCACAGCTCTCAAAGTAGACAATCATACACTATGGCAAGCGACCAAACAGTTTACAAAACGACGCGCTAAGATGCCGCCACTGCATGGCGAGCGGGGACTGGTCTACAGCCATGCTGGAAAGGCCAACGCCCTCGCCGACTCCTTCGAGAAGCAGTTCCAAGCGGCAGAACCCCAGGATGAAGAGCATGAAGACGTAGTCAGTCGTCAACTGACTATCTTCCTCAATGCCGAGGAGGACCCAGAGGACGAACCCATACTTTTTGCCCCCGAGGACGTGGCAAGAGTAATCGGGTCCCTCCCTACAAAAAGGGCACCAGGGCACAACAGTGTCACTAATCAGTTAGTCAAAAATCTCCCACCTACAGCAATCACACACATCGCGAACGTCCTCAACGAGATTACTCGGTCCCGTGTTTTCCCAGCTTGCTGGAAACATGCGGAAGTGGTCGCGATACACAAACCAGGGAAAGACCCTCTATTCCCGCAGCACTACAGGCCGATTAGCCTCTTGCCAACTCTCAGCAAGATCTATGAGCGCCTCCTGCTAAGACCCATACAAGAACATATTACCAGAGAGCAAATTCTGCTGGATTTCCAATTTGGGTTCCGGCAGAACCACTCTGCCCCACAACAGGTCATGAGAATGGTTGAAGCAGCCACAGAGGGCTTCAACCACAGAGGCTACTGCGGGATAGTGCTACTAGACGTAGCCAAAGCCTTTGATTCAGTATGGCATAGAGGGCTACTCTACAAGTTGTATACACAAGGGTTTCCCGGGAGCATAGTTCAGCTGATTAAGAGCTATCTCACGAATAGGACTTTCTCCGTCAAAGTAGAAACTGCCACCTCCACCAGAAGGCGTATTCGTGCTGGGGTGCCACAGGGATCGGTCCTGGGGCCCGTATTGTACAGTTTGTACACTGCGGACACACCAACGGCCCCCCTGGTGCACACTGCACAGTACGCCGACGATACAGCCTTCTACACGAGAAACGCGAATAAGGACCTGGTCATCCGTAGGCTACAAAAGGTTTTAGATGACACGGAAACATGGGCCCGTCGCTGGCGCATCACCATCAACTCTGAGAAGACGCAGGCAATGCTGATTACCCGCAGGCTCGGAAGGCGCGAACCTCCTCAACGTCCCCCTCTCCACCTTCACCTAAATGGAATCCAACTCCCCTGGCGCAGAACCGCCAAGTACCTCGGTGTAACCTTGGACTCTCGTCTTACGTGGAAACCCCACATAGACGAGGTCCACAGGAAGGCCTGCGCCAGAATGTCCATCCTATACCCTATCCTAAACACAACCAGCTCCCTTCCCTGCCCAGTAGCAGTAAATGTTTACCAGGCCCTGATCCGGCCAGTACTGGAGTATGCGTGCCCTGCCTGGGGATACGCGGCAGAGCAGCACCTGGACAAACTCCAAAGGCTGCAGAACCGCGCCCTCAGAAGGGCACTGCACCTACCTCTCGGATTCCCCACGGACGACTTACACGCCGCAGCCGATATCCCACTCCTGAGAGAGCGTTTCCAGGATCTGGCAAGGGCCTTCTACGAGGGTTCTTCCAGATCAGGAAACGCACTCATCCACTCCCTAGGTCGGTATGACATGTCCCGCGATAAGCATAAGCGCCCTATGACGATCTTCGACGATTAAGTCGAAGAGAAAATCCCAATACCCAATCCCTAATCCAGTTCCTTCCCATATGACACCAATCTCTTCGCCTACCTCAGGCAAGTACCAGACTCACACACAAACAAACATCACAAGTCACAGACACCAAAAAACTATAGAAAAATCACACACACACGTTCACAGGGGAGTAAAAGCCGAAAGGCTACAAACTCCCCCTCACACTTCCCCAAAGAGGGGAAAGTAATAGATGTGAGCAGCAGCAAAACCAAACGATCTCAACAAAGAGTTGTGTATTATCGGAAAACATGCGTGAAGAAATCAGGTTATTGAGGCAGGAATATGTCAACAATGTTTAGCAACAATGGGACTGGTATAACGTGAAGCAAACTGCTACAAAAGACAAAAAGACGAAAAATTCATTGTGATACAATAAATATTTCCACCACTGTACTTAAGCAGCACGTTTTGTACTATCGCGAAATAGGGGAGAGTGTCACTAAAATGACGAAATTTCAATCACCAACTTTCTCTTCCGAATGCGAAAATATTTTGTTAACACCGACCTACATAGGGAGAAACGATCACCATAATGACATAAGGGAAATCAGAGTTCGCACAGAAAGATATAGGTGTTTTTCCCACTCGCTATACGAGATTGGAATAATAGAGAGGCCGGCCGGAGTGGCCGAGCGGTTAAAGGCGCTACAGTCTGCAACCGCACGACCGCTACGGTCGCAGGTTCGAATCCTGCCTCGGGCATGGATGTGTGTGATGTCCTTAGGTTAGTTATGTTTAAGTAGTTCTAAGTTCTAGGGGACTTATGACCACAGCAGTTGAGTCCCATAGTGCTCAGAGCCATTTGAAACAATAATAGAGAATTATTGTGCGAGTAGTTCGATGAAAGCTCTGCCAGGCACTTAAATTGGATCTGCAAAATATCCATGTAGATGGAGATGTAGATGTAGAGATATCCCTGTCTCTCGCCAACATGTAACAGCAGGTAAAATTCTCGTGCCATGACTACGCCAAGAAATTCTGCAAGAAACGAAACTTGCGTATCTCCGTAATTCGTCCCCTCGGACAGTTGAAAGTAAATGTGGATGGCTGTGACTATGTTTGATGGATAGTACGTCCACAGGATGACACTGAATTTGTCGTATAACCCACTGCCATCGCAAACTACACAAGAAACCCTAGAGAAGGGACTTTGACTTTGTTGTGACTAGAGCCCTGTTACAATGATTTTCTACCGACCGTCTTTTGTGGAGTACATCAGATTGTCAAGTGCGACAAGGGCGCAGTTAGCCGTGAAAGACGGATGTCAGCGGCGTGCTGACAATAGAGTAGAAAAGATTTCCCATTCCTCACCGCCCACAGTGAAGGCGTTCCGAGGCAATTGTTTGGCCACGCACGGCCCACCCAAGGTCGCGACTGCCCACGGCTGGAGTCATCCGCCTATTCTACGTTCTGCGTGCTGGCGAACTTAGCACCGCGACGAAAGAGGGCACACAATGTCGCCTCAGCGACAGTGCAACGGCAGAGAATACAGGGACGGGCAGACTGAGACGACAGAAAGCCGCCTCGAGGCCCATTGTCCTTCCAAAGGTCAGCTCGACTTTCCCTCGCCGACACAAATTACGTCGCACAGCGTGAACTGTCCGTTTCACTGAAACTACGAACGAAAGTTACTCTCTGTGCGACAACATTTCTGAAGCCTTGTTTCCATGGTTTTCTGCTCGCTTCTAGTGGAAGTCGAGTTCTAATTTTCGTTCCCCACTGCTGTAAGGGATTGCTCACTTGTGTATTAAGCGCACCTGTATTTTCACAAGTCAAATTTATTCCCACTGTTTCCGTTCGCGGGTGTTGGGGTAAACATGAGTACTCTTAGCTAACTGGTGATTATTTCCTCTAAATCAATGACTGTATCTGCGGGAAAACTTATACATAAATATGTTACAATATCATTTCAGGAATATTTGCGCAAGTAGACGTTTCTCAAAAACTAAAGCAATGCTGCAGTCATTTTTGATTCACAGAAAATTACAGACCTATCAGGCACTTCTCCATAACGTACCACACATTCACTAAAATTATCACCAGCTGAGTAGAAACAACGTTATGTTATCCCACAAAAAATGTTGCTTTTAGAAGTGTCAATAACAGAACGGAACAACTGCTCGTCATGAACGCAACTATACAAGATATACAGCAGTTAGTGAGCAAAAAATGATAGGGGTGGAAGTATACGAATAATACAACTGAAAATGTTCAAGTGAATATGAACTCGTATCCAGGCCGTTTGAGAGAATCTGCAAATATCGTTAGAAGCTGACACTAATTTCAGTATTAGGTACAAATGGTTCAAATGGCTCTGAGCACTATGGGACTTAAGTTCTGAGGTCATCAGTCCCCTAGAACTTAGAACTACTTAGACCTAACTAACCTAAGGACATCACACACAGCCATGCCCAAGACAGGATTCGAACCTGCGACTGTTACGGTCGCGCGGTTCCATACTGTAGCGCCTAGAACCGCTCGGCCACTTCGGTCGGCTCAGTATTAGGTATTGTTCTAGTAAATACAAATGTAATTAAATAAACATTTCGATTACGCACCCAAGCAATTGGGCTCAAATTTCACCCATGGCCTACCTTGACAAGAAATGCAACACAGACTGAGCAAGTTAAATATTGCAAGCAAATAAACGCTCTCACCTCGTAAAGCAGGTGTTCTATGTGCCGCCCTTGCATTTGGGTGGAACACTACCTACGTTTCTAGCGTTTGTAGGCTTAGAGAAAGCTTTTCACAATGTTGACTGGAATACTCTCTTTCAATTTCTGAAGGTGGCAGGAGTAAAATACAGGGGGCGAAAGGCTATTTGCAATTTGTACGGAATCCAGATGGCAGTTATAAGAGTCGAGGGGCATGGAAGGGAAGAAGTGGTTGGGAAGGGTGTGAGACAGGGTTGTAGCCTATCCCCGATGTTATTCAATCCGTAAATTGAACAAGCAGTAAAGGAAACAAAAGAAAAATTCGTAGTAGGTATTGAAATCCATGGAAAAGAAACAAAAACTCCGAGGTTCGCCGATGACATTGTAATTCAGTCAGAAACAGCAAAGGACTTGGAAGAGCAGTTGAACGGAATGGACAGTGTCTGGAAAGGAGGATATAAGATGAACATCAACAAAAGCAAAATGAGGATAATGGAATGTAGTCGAGTTACGTCGGGTGATGCTGAGGGAATTGGATTAGGATATGAGACACTTAAAATAGTAAAGGAGCTATGCTATTTGGGGAACAAAATAACTGATGATGGTCGAAGCAGAGAGGATATAAAATGTAGACTGGCAATGGCAAGGAAAGCGTTTCTGAAGAAGAGAAATTTGTTAACATCGAGTATAGATTTAAGTGTCAGGAAGTCGTTTCTGAGAGTATTTGTATGGAGTGTAGCCATGTATGGAAGTGAAACATGGACGATAAATAGTTTGCACAAGAAGAGAATAGAAGCTTTCGAAATGTGGTGCTACAGAAGAATGCTGAAGGTTAAATGGGTAGATCACATAACTAATGAGGAGGTATTGAATAGAATTGGGCTGGGGCTGGGCTGTTTTGTGGAAGGAGACCAGACAGCGAGGTCATCGGTCTCATCGGATTCGGAAAGGATGGGGAAGGAAGTCGGCCGTGCCCTTTGAAAGGAACCATCCCGGCATTTACCTGGAGCGATTTAGGGAAATCACGGGAAACGTAAATCAGGATGGCCGGACACGGGATTGAACCGTCGTCCTCCCGAATGTAGGATTGGGGTGATAAGGAGTTTATGGCACAACTTGACTAGAAGAAGGCATCTGTTGGTGGGACGTGTTCTAAGGCATCAAGGGATCACCAATTTAGTATTGGAGGGCAGCGTGGAGGGAAAAAATCGTACAGGGAGGCCAAGAGATGAATACACTAAGCAGATTCAGAAGGATGTAGGTTGCAGTAGGTACTGGGAGATGAAGAAGCTTGCACAGGATAGAGTAGCATGGAGAGCTGCATGAAACCAGTCTTAGGACTGAAGACCACAACAACAACAACAACAGTGCACTCGTCGGTGCAATCAGTTATTACACTGGTTTGCAAACGTTAAGGACGAAAGTAAACTTCCCATGATGTGACACCGCCAAGCAACTGGATGAAACTTCGATCACGCAGTATACTATACTGCTACAGTACAGTAATAGGCAATGACACCAACAGAAAGGACTGTTTTATTCTAAGATCGCACGAATTAATTATGGTCCCCTGGACATTACAAAACGCGGAACGTGTTTCTTAATAGGGTGTGTGATCACCATGAACCCCTGCACGCTCGGTGACGTGCTCCTATGCTGACCACGAGGCTGATGAGGACATTTTGTGGCAGGGCGTTGGATTCCTCCACCAGCGCGGCTGATTGCTACTGGATGATAGATAGTTGGTGCATGTGGAATGCTGCAACACGTCTCCCCAAAGCACTTCACTCGTGGTGCAGGTATTCCCTTCAGTTTCCGGCCTTTTTTGGAGCATATTTACTGTGTAATCGAGTTAGTTTAGTAGTAAATCCATGTAGTTTGTGTTTAAAATTGAGGAATGGAATGGAATTTGTCTCCCAAATAATCTCTTGCGCCTCCGCTGCAAGTTCAGGTAAGTGATACGTTAAAGTCAGTGTATGTTGTTAGTTACAGGTTATTCCTTGGATGTTTTAGAGAGGAAGACCTGAATACGATGTTGCGAGCTGATCCCAGGAACGAATATCTTTGCTTGTGTATTTCGTGGCAAATATATGTATGGGAGAGTGACTATGGGCTGCATTACGGGTAGGTGCAAGCTGAAATACTGTTAAATTTGAAGAAGAAACTGGACACTTGAATTTCAAAGTGAAGTGGCAGTATATTTATTTGTTACTGGCTTTATTTTTATGTTCAAAAGTCGAATCGAATTTTGAAAGGTCAGTTTTGAAACACGCTATCCCGCCTGCTTTCGGAGATCTGTAGAGAACGCAGATTAGGCAGATTTTGTTAAGGAATTTGTTATTTACGAATATATATTCGACTTGTTTGTCTTCATTACTATTGGTTGTGAACAGCATGGTATGTAATAAGTCAAAGTGTTTGTGTGCCGCTTCTCCACTTCCTTACCTGTTACTTTCCAAGATGCTATTCCAGGCGGATGGAAAAATGGATGTGCACACCGGAAAATACTGAACGCGTAAACGAACATTTGGCCCTGTCTGACTACCCAATCTGTCTTAGGATCTCTTAATGGCGATATTACCTCCTCCTTATTGCTCTTTAACATATAAATTACAACATAAACATAAATGAATGATTAAGGGAACTAGTAACTACCAAATAATAAATGCTATTTCCGCTTATACATTTACTGTAGATTAAAACCCCTTTATATTACACATGTTTCTATATCAATGTAAAATGCACATAAAGAGATATAAATGAATTTTCTAACCAATATGATTGATCAGTTGCCCAAATCTTCCCTTATTACGGCTACGCGATGTAATATAAATGACGCGAGACGATTGACATCATCTACGTACCAAACACAAGAAGATACTACTTTCCAAGATCATCTACAGTGGTTTGCACCCTCTGTGAAACTAAAATGTACGTGACCACAGCTGTTTAGCTTTATAGCCCTAATAAGCCGAAGCAATTAGCAATATCACCGTATGTACTGCGTCAGATGCGTCGTAGTGATGGTTCTTGTACATGTCTGCGACGATGGAGGAACTCCAGCCACAAATTAAAAAAAAAAAAACCTCTTTCAAACACTAGGACAGCAGAAGGCGGCCCTCTGTCTAGTATGAGCTAATAATGTCATCTCCTCTCTGTATTCTACAGACAAGAGACGCGAACTCCCAGCCACAAAGATGGAATTCAGATAACATCTCAACGTAACTATAGACGTAAGAAGTGCTCTCAATCACTGAACGCTGCGTACTCAACGACGACACTGTAATGGTGATGCATTTATTTGTTCGGAAAACGGTGCTAATATTCAATACAATAAAAGCGGATTAAAAGCCGTGAGCTATCTGGGGAAGTTAAGCTTGCATTACTGAGCAACTGCTGCACCAGGTATCCACTCTAGCTTACCAAATTCCCAACCAGACTAACATTAATTATAATCTTTTAATAGTCATCTTACGACAACCAGTGATATATATATATATATATATATATATATATATATATATATATATATATATATATATATATAAAGAGAATTTAAATAAAAAGAAATAAATCAGTTTATATTTGGACATTTATTTTAACATTGATCATTGTTCCGTTAAAATTTCAGCATATTAAACCAGTGATATATATATATATATATATATATATATATATATATATATATATATATATATATATAAAGAGAATTTAAATAAAAAGAAATAAATCAGTTTATATTTGGACATTTATTTTAACATTGATCATTGTTCCGTTAAAATTTCAGCATATTAAACCAGTGAAATATATATATATATATATATAAAGAGAATTTAAATAAAAAGAAATAAATCAGTTTATATTTTGACATTTATTTTAACATTGATCATTGTTCCGTTAAAATTTCAGCATATTAAACTTGATTCATAACTAAACTGGTGCCTTATTTAGGATTATGAAAATGTGAATTTGTAATCTTACGGAACACATCAATTACGGAGCCAAGATTGGGAGACTGCATACAACACTGCATTCATAAAATAACACACGAAGAACGTTGAAACATATGCAAGAGGAAATTAACCACAACCAACCGATTCAATTTTCACCCAAAGAAGTTACGTTCGTAGCGCAATCCTATCCGTCATGTAATTACCACACACTGGTATACTAAATTCATACTAACTCTCTCTGAAATCTTCCCGAAAAGAATAGCTGGGGGCTACTTTGAAGATTACACCACATGCTTCACGTGGTCAACTTGGTTTACACAAAGAGTGTAAGTAAACAATAATTTTGATAATTAAAATAAATTACATCGAAACGCAATTTACAAAAGAAAAACCTCAAAATGGTTACTATCGTCTTAGTATTAACCTGATGGGTCATACAATTGTATAAGCACATGGCACTGGTCTCACAAAGCACACCCCACGTGGGTTGAACATAAAGAAAAGTTGCTGTATTGAAAAATATTGTCAAGACGAGACGTTATAATCTCATGCACGTTCGCATTTAAGATTGATGATCTTAGTTAGAGTTACTGATCAACACGTGGTTCCACTTTACTCACAAGGTAAAGACAAAGCAACTGCCGGAAGATATTCTGAACTTCACACTCGAATTACACTGCGTTGCAATTTAAGATAACGTTAGATGTTTCAGATCTAAACCTGGAATAAAGGTGATTAAATTTTCAGTTAGGCTGAACTTAAGAAATCCATTGTCCGACGGACTTAGCAGAGACGCGCTTAGCCGGAGATCTTGAGAGGTGGCATGAGCCCCCTCTCATATTTCTATCTTACGATTCTCCTCTCTAATTGCATGCGGTGGGAAGTTGCTATTCCTTCACACGCGGACTTCCCATGCAGCGTCTCTCGTCACCCGGGTGGTCCGGTGACAGGCGGGTTAAGCCGACGTGTGTGAGGCAGTCGAGTGAATGCTTTGCAGACGCCGACATTGTCAAGAGACACGCCCGCTGGGGTGTGAAGTAGCGGCTGGGCTAGAGGTTCCGTTACTTCGGAGAAACTTAGCGAAAACTCTTTCTGGCGGGCTACCAGCGAGGCGTGGGAATGACTTGTGTACCCAGGCAGTTGTGGCGGGAAAATTCCCGCGCTTTCTGCAAAATAGGAACTGTGATTGGCTTGCTCAGGGCATAGCTCCGTGACGGAGCAAAATCAGCACAGAAATTGGCGCCAAGAATCTCCATTGGTGGAATGGTAGTGCCCCGGCAATGGAGTGGAATTTCCGCTGGTTTTCGAGTTGCTGATTGGAACGTAACCACGGCCACTGTCGTGGGGGCGGGAATGTTGTGTGTTCGGCCTGTACGGGTGCTCTAGAGAGTCGGCAGTCGCCTTTCGGTCGAGGATGTCGAAGCAACCAGCCAACGGCTCCGGTACGCCAGATCGTGTCCTCGCAGTCAAGAAGACAGTTTGGTAATGTATGTCCGCAGCACCGGCAGACAGGGATTTTCCTAGGTGATAATCAGAGCTCAGCAGAGCGCGCCTGTTCGTCTTTTTCTTTGTTCTTTCTTGAGTAGCAGCAATTACTGTTGGGTTAGCTGTGTGTCTCTCTTGAGATTTGAGTGGCAAGGAATTGGCTCCACATACCACTTCATCTTAAACCTCACGATCTAGTTTAGGGACAACTTCACCTTTACAGTGTTTGTATGAGTCTCCAATTCGAGCCAATTTAATGTATCATAAATTAGAATTCATGTGTTTTTGTTTATTAATTTGTGTTTAGTCTTAATAAATCATATTGTTATTTTGGACAGAACTTTCATTCTGTTAATCGATAGAGCAACCCTATCATTCCTCACTATGCTAATGAAACCTTTGTTTATTTAACTTATTTATCAAATTAAATTATTGCAGGTGCCAAACTCTCTTCTACTCCACTGGCAGGGTTGATTAGAGTCAGTTCGCGTATTTTTTTATCCTTGTGCAACAGCAAAAGTCGGAGTTAGAATAGGGGGGGGGGGGGCTTAGAGCATGATTTACATATGTGGATTCTAGTAGAATTTAGTGTTAAATACACTGCTAGCCCCGGCACCTCGCATAATATGGCGACCCTTTGCCTCGGATCTTTCCTGAGAATCACTGATTAACAAACAGTATTCTTAGTACGAACATTCAAATTTTTTTTCTCTAATTTTTTTATTGATTAATACCCAAGTTTTTTTTCTGGTAGTTCCGCGTTTAGTTTTAAGTAGCGGCGCATTATTACAGTTTTTGTTTTCAGTGTATATATTTTTTTTGTTCATTGTTTTTTGTGTTTCGTTGATGTGGTGTCCGTACCACATCGCACTTTATCGGATTTGTGTGCGGTTTCTGTACCACATAAAATTGTGCTTGTAATTACAGCGTTGGAACAGCGTTGTTGAAATTTTATGTCTATGTGTAAAAATACAGGGAGTAGATTATTTTTATTGTGTATTTTAGATAAATTTTGTCTCTCATGAATGATCACGAGAAGTAAGGCACGACTATTAGTGAGCGAAGCTAAAACAAAAGTGGATACTATAATGGATAAGAGACACGTTACTGACGGGGATAGGTTCGCAGATGAGATGGGCACATTTTTAGCAGGACAGGACGACAGGGTCATTGATGAGCACGGTGATTTGGACGCGATCTTAGAGCAACGTCGCGGCCATGATTATGATAGTGAATTGGAGGATGGAACAGAGACAGGCACACAGGTCGAGACGGTAGCAGAAGTTTATAGTCAAACGAACGAGCGCAGACAGAGGCCAGCTCGGTCACGTCAGAGCTCTAGCGCCCAGGTGTCCAGAGTTACATCACCCATGTGTGACGAGGATCAAAATGATGACATTAACCCAATACTGAGCTTCCTACGATCAATGAAAGAAGAAGCTGAAGAACAGCGTAAGAAGGAGAAAGTAGAAGCTGACGAACAGCGTAAGAAGGAGAAAGAAGAAGCTGACGAACAGCGTAAGAAGGACACGGAGGCAATAATTTCGCATATAGGGGAAATTCGTGGGGAATTATTAACAATAAAGAAAGAATGTGGAGAAGCAAAACAAATGTCAATGGTAGCACAAAAAGTAGCAGGCCTAGCCAAAACGGCAGCAATAGGGGCAATGAAAGTCGCGGAATCAACTTCTAAACTCGCAGGGCGCTTGCGACGTACAACACAATCCCACTCAAAATCCCTAGCATTCTTAAAAACTCAAGGTAATATCGCGGTAGCGAACACCACGAAACGAATGGAAGAAGTAGAGAGTCGGATAGAAAAACTAGAGCAAAACGGGCACACGAGCACTGCGCGTTCGGGTACCAATGATGGAGTACAAAGAATTGTGTCTCCGAGGAAAAGCCCGCCGTGCTCTAGCCCATTGACCGAGTGCGGAACTAACACTGCACACGCAGAAACAGCGAGTAATAGCTCCAATAATTATAGCCCACTTAGGAGAGTGAATTCTGAGTGCCACTTCCACTGTGATACAGAGGTAGCACATCACAGTTATCAGCAAGATAGAGCAGGACACTCAGCAGACGTGCAAGTATCGGAAACGAGTGACAACACCAGTGCGAGGATCAGAACGGATTTTGATCACAATCACTTCCTGTCGATACTAAAATTCCAGAAGTTCAAAGAAAATGGAGGGTCGATGCATCCGAAGAGCTGGGTGATGCAGTTCACAAATTCATTACCGGCATCATGGCCAACCCAGGCAAAATTAGAATTCATGTGTGGACACATCGAAGGCCAAGCAGCGGAAAAGATGCGGGGTGTGGCAGTGACGTGTCGGACTTATCAGGAATTTGTTGGTGCATTCCTGCGGACCTACTGGTCAAAGGAAACGCAAGACAGGATTAAAGAGGAAATAATATTTTGTCCGGAACTGGAAGTGTCCGGGCATAGGAGCGCAACCAAATTTCTTGATGATTTACTCAAGAAGAATCAATTTTTAGATAGTCCATATAGTAACGGAGAAATCATTAAATTTTGCTTTTCCAAATTGCCAGTTAGGTACCAACAGACACTTGTCGGCAAGTGTGGATCTGACATAGAAGCATTCAAGAGTCTATTGCGCGAACTCGAAGTAGTCTTTGATAAACAAGACGCAAAGGACAGGAAGAAAGGGCAAAGTAACAAATACCACCGGCCAGGAACAGAAGACGACAACAGATCGCATAATCGCACTGGTCAGTTAGGAAACCAGGGTTACGGAAGTCAAGGTTACGCTGTTCAAGGTTATGGAAACCAAAGACACGGAAACCAGAACGTCAGGGAGCAGGGTCAATCTAGACAAGGAATCTGGGATAGGAGGAATAACGAACGGCAAAGCGACCGTACTTGGAGAGAGCGAAACCAAGGACAACAGTGGAACCAGGAGATTGAAACTAGACCCGCAAATCCTAATGCACGTCAGAGGAGGGGGAGTTTAACAAGGGATTGACGCCAGACTAGTGCGAACACAGGCCGCCGGAATTTCGCACGTAATCTCGGACCTGGCCAACTACGGATGATACATTACGAAGATTTATCAGAAATCCTGCTCGAGGAACATAAAGCAACTACTCGACAAGATCGGCAGCCTCTTATCACAGTAGCAATAGCTGAAAAGAGTATGAATGCGATAATAGATAGTGGAAGCTACACTCCTGGAAATGGAAAAAAGAACACATTGACACCGGTGTGTCAGACGCACCATACTTGCTCCGGACACTGCGAGAGGGCTGTACAAGCAATGATCACACGCACGGCACAGCGGACACACCAGGAACCGCGGTGTTGGCCGTCGAATGGCGCTAGCTGCGCAGCATTTGTGCACCGCCGCCGTCAGTGTCAGCCAGTTTGCCGTGGCATACGGAGCTCCATCGCAGTCTTTAACACTGGTAGCATGCCGCGACAGTGTGGACGTGAACCGTATGTGCAGTTGACGGACTTTGAGCGAGGGCGTATAGTGGGCATGCGGGAGGCTGGGTGGACGTACCGCCGAATTGCTCAACACGTGGGGCGTGAGGTCTCCACAGTACATCGATGTTGTCGCCAGTGGTCGGCGGAAGGTGCACGTGCCCGTCGACCTGGGACCGGACCGCAGCGACGCACGGATGCACGCCAAGACCGTAGCATCCTACGCAGTGCCGTAGGGGACCGCACCGCCAATTCCCAGCAAATTAGGGACACTGTTGCTCCTGGGGTATCGGCGAGGACCATTCGCAACCGTCTCCATGAAGCTGGGCTACAGTCCCGCACACCGTTAGGCCGTCTTCCGCTCACGCCCCAACATCGTGCAGCCCGCCTCCAGTGGTGTCGCGACAGGCGTGAATGGAGGGACGAATGGAGACGTGTCGTCTTCAGCGATGAGAGTCGCTTCTGCCTTGGTGCCAATGATGGTCGTATGCGTGTTTGGCGCCGTGCAGGTGAGCGCCACAATCAGGACTGCATACGACCGAGGCACACAGGGCCAACACCAGGCATCATGGTGTGGGGAGCGATCTCCTACACTGGCCGTACACCACTGGTGATCGTCGAGGGGACACTGAATAGTGCACGGTACATCCAAACCGTCATCGAACCCATCGTTCTACCATTCCTAGACCGGCAACGGAACTTGCTGTTCCAACAGGACAATGCACGTCCGCATGCATCCCGTGCCACCCAACGTGCTCTAGAAGGTGTAAGTCAACTACCCTGGCCAGCAAGATCTCCGGATCTGTCCCCCATTGAGCATGTTTGGGACTGGATGAAGCGTCGTCTCACGCGGTCTGCACGTCCAGCACGAACGCTGGTCCAACTGAGGCGCCAGGTGGAAATGGCATTGCAAGCCGTTCCACAGGACTACATCCAGCATCTCTACGATCGTCTCCATGGGAGAATAGCAGCCTGCATTGCTGCGAAAGGTGGATATACACTGCACTAGTGCCGACATTGTGCATGCTCTGTTGCCTGTGTCTATGTGCCTGTGGTTCTGTCAGTGTGATCATGTGATGTATCTGACCCCAGGAATGTGTCAATAAAGTTTCCCCTTCCTGGGACAATGAATTCACGGTGTTCTTATTTCAATTTCCAGGAGTGTACATAACAGCAATATCCGAGGCAGCATACAAGAGGTGCTCTCATGAGATGGACTGGCCTGTCCTATCGGTTAAGAAAACCAAAATAAAAGGGGCATTAGCGGGTAAATGTACGGAGGTCACCCAACAAACAAGACTGGAATTCTCCTGCCAAGGACACAAAATAGAGTCTAACTTCTGGATCGTGCCAAATCTGGCGATCGACATGATAATAGGAACGGACTTCCTAAATGATCATGACGCGATAGTTGATCTAGGACGAGGTGAAGTGGTTTTGAGGAAAGGGAATCCCGTCCACATTAAGTTCGACGACCAGCTGATCCCAGCTCAACTACCGTCTAACTGTGTACGGATAAACTATGCGTGTCTGAAAGACAGAAAGGAAGAACAGGTCGACGTTGCGGGTAAGGGAGAGGACACGGATGAGAATGAAGTCGGAATAATGGGAGAAATAAAGGAGAAAATAGGAGAAAAAGTGGAAGCAATAAAGAATATAAGGAGCGACCACCGCAAAGAACTTCATAAATTACTAGTAGAACATGCGGAGGTCTTCCTTTCCAAGACAGGATCAATAAAGAACTTCCAATATGAATTTCGTGTTCGTCCGCACAACCAGTTTTGTGTGCCACCCTATCCAATCCCCTTGGCATATCGACAGAAAGTAGCAGCTGAAATTACGCGAATGCTGAGTGAAGGAATAATAGAACCTACGGCTTCAGCCTATAATAACCCGTTAAGAGTAGTCGAGAAGGCAGATGGTAGTATTCGTTTAGTCTTGGACTCGCGACAAATTAATACCATAATAGAACCCGAAACAGACAGACCGGAACGATTAGAGGAACTCTTACAGAACTTCCATGGAATATCAATCTTCTCATCAGTTGATCTAAAATCGAGTTTCTGGCAGATCGAGCTCCATCCAAATTGCAGACAGTACACAGCCTTTTTAGCATTTGGAAGATGTTACCGGTTTCGTCGTCTACCATTTGGTTTGAACGTTTCATCTGCCGCATTCATTCGGGGGCTGGACGGCATACTAAGCGATAATTTGAAACGTCATGTCACCAGCTATGTGGACGATTTGCTGATCGCGGAGAAATCTTGGGGAGAGCACAATGCGGTCCTCGGTGAACTCCTAGCGACATTCAAGGAATACGGAGTGACTATCAATATCGAAAAATCGAATTTTGGGACGTCCTCTGTGAAATTTCTAGGACATATCATCACGGGTGAGGGCATTGCGCCAAATCCCGAAAAGATCGAAACGATTGAAAAGTTTCCCATTCCTACGACAAAGAAGCAGTTAAGGGGGTTCTTGGGGATCATAAATTTTTACAACCGCTTTATACATGTCAAAACTCAGAGCAGTCCTCGGTTGCATCAACTTACAGGAAAGAAGATTCCTTGGGAATGGGATGAGGCGGCCGAATCCGAATGGAAAGCATTAAAATTCGCATTATTACAAGCACCCATCCTATCACACCCTAATTTAGCAGAAGAGCTATGCATAGTAACGGACAGTTCATACTCCGGTCTGGGTGTCATGGTGTTCCAAGACTATGTACATGAAGGAAACAGGGTGTGGAAGACAATTGCGTTTGCTAGCAGAGTACTAGCCAAGAGTGAGAGGAATTACTCAGTAACCGAGTTAGAGGCGCTGGCTATTGTATGGGCGTTTGAAAAATTCATATACCTTCTGTTTGGTCGCAAGACGAGGGTCTACACAGACCACAAGGCACTCGAGTTCTTGATGACTGCAAAGCTTAATCACAGGCGGCTCATTAGGTGGGCATCGTATCTACAGCAGTACAACTTTTCGATAGAATATATCCCCGGCAGTCAGAACATCATTGCAGACGCCTTATCACGGTCACCGATCGGATTTGAGCACAACATGGAAGAAGATCTGGAGGAAAATCACTACTGCCTTTACTATATGCAGAAAGTATCCTTTGAAAATTTTATTACCTGTAGTATGCAGGACATCAAGAAGGAGCAAGACAAGGACCCTGCCCTAGTGTTATTGAAACAGAAATGGATAGACAGAAGACACGCCACCATCAGGCAGTTCTACCTCTTGCGGAAAGGCATAATTTTCCACCGAAATTATGCCAATGACACTGAATGGGGGGTATGCATCCCTGAACACCTAATAAACAAGGTTATATGGCATACTCACCTCAGCTATGGACACTTCGGACCACGCAAGTGCAATCTCAAGCTAAGGACCATGTGTTACTTTCGAAACATGGAGCGTCGAATTCGGAGGGTACTGTCGGTGTCTAAAGACTGCCAAAAGGCTAAGCACACCACTGTGAGCATGCAGGCACCATTATACCCAATCGTACCGACCAAATTAAGACAGACAGCAGCAACAGATTTGATGGGACCTTTGCCAAGAACAAGAAGAGGATATACTTACGTATTAGTGTTTGTTGAACTAACGTCCAAATACGTTACCTTTACGCCACTGAAGAGGGCGACAGGACGAACTGTATCACGAGCCCTAATCCGGGATTTCCTACCACAGGTTGGTCATGTGAGTAGAATCATTTCTGATAACGGGCCACAGTTTAAGTCAAAAACATGGAAGGAGACGTTGCGTCGATGTAAAATTGATCCATTTTTATATCTTCACACCATCCGAGCTCGAATGCTGCAGAACGGGTTATTAAAGAACTCGGAAACTTGTGCCGGTTGTACTGTAACAAACAGCACACGACATGGGACGTTTTCCTTAAAGACTTCCAGGAGGTGATCAATGAGGCACCCCATGGGATAACAAGATTGGCACCCATTACGGTACTGAAAAACCGGATTCCTAAGGACTTGATAACCAAGGTCGTAAACTTCCCACCAAGGGCGCGAACGCAGCACCAAGCCATAGTGGATTTGGCTCTCAAGAGGATACGGGCTGCAGCAGAGGTCAGGAAGAGACGTGCCGACAGGGGAGCTCGTCTACGACACTTCCAAATTGGACAAAAGGTGCTCGTTAAGTCTTTCCGACTTTCGAACAAACAAAAAATGAAATGCCAAAAATTCTATTCTGTTTACAACGGCCCATACCGTATAAGGAGAGCAGCTCACCACAATGCTTATGAATTGGAGACGCTGAAAGGAAAGAAGTCCATAGGACTCCACCACATCTCTCACATAAAGGAGTTCGTGGAATAGTAGTAGTGTAAGTGGTGTACATAGTAGAATAGGCAAAGATATGAACCTTTCTTCGGGGAACAATAACCGTTGCATTAATAGATTAAGATTGTTAAAGTATTAACACGCTGCGTTTTCTCGCTTAAGAATTTACTGCTGTTAACTTTTTGTCTATGTTCGGGATCTCCTCTGTCGTTGCGATAAGAGGGACTACCTTTCCATGAGCAATGTTTTTGTCCTTTCCTATCTGGTGTCCATGTTAAGGGATAAAGATGAGTGACGAGACGTCGCACAAACGGGCGCATACAAGAACGTGCTCTTAGAAGCGTTCTGAGAAGTCGTGATACGCTCAATAGCGGCCACAACCAGTTCGTGAAACGTTCATACCAATGCTTGCAGGCACGCGTCAGTGCACAGCAAGATTGTGGTATATTGCGTGATTTCGAGGATGAATATGGGCAGTATAGTTTTTTTTTGCAGAGCTGCGCCAGCATCGTTGTCTTGCAAGTCGGGGTGATCCTGTGAGCGTTTGACTCCAATGGTGCCCTAGACGAGAGAAATGCGAGCATAAAGCCTACCATGCCAATGTGCTGGTTGGGGATTTAGCGTGCTGCTCGTGACTGTCACAGATGAATAACCAGGGACTTATACTTAGATATTCGTGACATACTGTGTAGCTGGCGTGTGTTGGGCGACTGAATCCTCAACAGGAACCACCCCTGGCTTGGTCATATTACATTGCTTCTGGAAAGGTGTACTTTGATCCCGAAAACCGCATCAGATAGAGAAGGAAGTTGCAACTATAAATTTATTGTCGTGTATAGCCATGGCTAACCCAGTCTCTGGAGTTTCAGTGAGGCGTAATGAAAACTCGGAGGTCATGACGTACGGCGCGCACATCACTGTCGGCAATAGCGGCGAGCAGCGAGACATCTGAATGTAACAGGAATTATGTAAAAGTATTGTATAAGGTAAACAAAAAAAAATAATAAATAAATAAATAAAAAAAGGGGTACGATATACTAGGATAAGTTAAACTGTAGGATTTAACAATAACTAGATTAATATTGTGGGGGTTTTCTACCACAAGTGTTGTGTTTGGGCGCGCCTGTTGAGATGTTATTTTTCAGGTCATCAAATCACAGACCCGAGATGGAGGGACGACCGGCGAGCGAACGTAGAATAGTTGCAATAACATAATTTATTCAGAAGACATAGAATGTAGATCGTTGGCATATGGTAGTTAATTCTTGAGCATGTCTACTGTCGATCTATATAATTAATAGTAATATTAGTGCGGGCCCGCACATTTAGTTGTTCATTCATTACAAAGCATCAGTTATCACACACCATGTACATACTGAGATCGGTCTCTACACATATATCAAAATAAATTATTTCCATGTCTAGATTAGATGTTATAATGATTGCCATAGATTAATAACTATAAAAGTAAAATAAGAGTGTCTGAAATGACAGACCATCAATGTTTCATTATGTAAATTTATTATAACATAGAAGGTCATGGGAAAAAGTTAGGCATAAGGTTTTTGTAAGAATTGTGCAGATGACGGGGATCGTGGCAATGCGGAGGCCGGCCTGAGCGGGAACAAGTGGTCTGCGGCTACCTGCAAGAAAAGAGCGTCAGCACCCAACCCGACGTGAAGGGTGAGAGCATCCGGTCCTACAAGCTCACAGTCACCGGTCCCGTATACCTGAGGGATTACGCTGCAGACAGCCCTCGCCGGGCCACAAGTGAAAGTGAGGCTGGCCGTTGAGACTGACACGCGACCCACACGCGACAGCCTGCTAGCTCTCCGGACGCAGCAGCCGTTTGGAGGGATTCCCTGCGGCAGACCACGTTGTCATGAGTACACAAAGAAGATCACATATCGTGTCAGAACCTGCGCCTCATGTGCCTCAGGACAGAAAGGGACGCTATATACTCACCTGTTTGGGTTTTTACAACTCACTAGCATTGGCCGATCTGCATACACAAAGCAGTATCGTGCCACTCACTCTAACAAATGAATGGTCTCATTTCTAACTTCTCCTCTCTATTAGAGAGCAGTTTTAGCAATCGTCGCTCCTAGTTCGATCCTGTATGGATGACCTCACACACTTGTGGAGTCACTCCACGTGCCATCATCCCTCGTCGAACGGCAATATTGGGAAACGTAAAGTACTGTCCAGCGAGAGAAGAGACCTAGACTAGTGATGTATCCCAACAAGTAGACCTCAGAGACAATTAATCGACGTGAGGAGAGCCTATCACTGTGTCTTCCTACCGTACTGCCGTGATCATATGCGTGGGTCTGACTGCAATCTCAACAGCGTACTGCAGACACTCCAGAACTCCCTATTGCTGTTGCAACAACGTAGCAACAACACCCCACGTTTAGCCCTATGTGATGTCAGTACTGTGGCCCCATCCCAAAAGCCCCCCTCTGATGCTCAAGACATGGAACCACGTGCATCAGTGCATATGACTCAACATACCAACCCCCTCCGAGAAACTAATAAATTTGTAAAGTGCTTCAAACATTTCTAACAATGTGATTTAGTGCCTCATTCTCAGCACAGTCGTGAACAGTGTGCAATGTGCACGCACAACTTAATGTCCCATGAACCTCGTTTTTTTTCTTAAATTTCTTTCTCTAATGTTGTTTTTGTAATGTATGTTATACCTTGTATGTGTTTGTGTTTTACACTGTAATTCTTATTACAAATTACTGTATTGTTCTCCACACCATGTTTTTTTTTGTATTTTGTATTTATTGTTGTGTGTATGCAAACAGTGTGCCTGAAGTCCCCATAAACTGAAGCAGATACCACCACTGTTATTGTGAATGGACCATCAGTTCAGGGAACATTTTGCTGCAGGGAGACAGAATGAATCGGAGGTTGTAACTAGATTCTGAAAGCTCACAAAGAGATTGTTAGCTTAAATATTATCATGTGTGAGTGAGTTCAGGTTAGTTTCATGATTCAAATTGTTGTAAAATCTTGGGCATTTAATTGCGGAGCACTCCAACTCTGATTGTAAAGAATAAACTGCTCCATATTTGGCTCACATGCCCGGGCCATATTTAGAGCGTGAATGTCTGTGTGAATCGGAGTTTGGAAGGGGCTCCCTGGGTATGGATGTGTGATGTGAGTGTTAGTGTTCCATATTAAGAAGGTGAAGTTGGCTACATCATAAATAATCCTCCCTCTATGAGCTGCATTTTTCAGTTGCAGTGATTTTTTTTATAGAGTGCGGCATGTGGAATCAGTTTTTAAGATTGTTCTTGGGCGATTGACTCACTACCTTGCTCCTAAGTGAGCCAACCGCTCACCAATTACAATCTAAAATGGCGTAGGGGCAATGAGAGGTGGCATGAGCCCCCTCTCATATTTCTATCTTACGATTCTCCTCTCTAATTGCATGCGGTGGGAAGTTGCTATTCCTTCACACGCGGACTTCCCACGCAGCGTCTCTCGTCACCCGGGTGGTCCGGTGACAGGCGGGTTAAGCCGACGTGTGTGAGGCAGTCGAGTGAATGCTTTGCAGACGCCGACATTGTCAAGAGACACGCCCGCTGGGGTGTGAAGTAGCGGCTGGGCTAGAGGTTCCGTTACTTCGGAGAAACTTAGCGAAAACACTTTCTGGCGGGCTACCAGCGAGGCGTGGGAATGACTTGTGTACCCAGGCAGTTGTGGCGGGAAAATTCCCGCGCTTTCTGCAAAATAGGAACTGTGATTGGCTTGCTCAGGGCATAGCTCCGTGACGGAGCAAAATCAGCACAGAAATTGGCGCCAAGAATCTCCATTGGTGGAATGGTAGTGCCCCGGCAATGGAGTGGAATTTCCGCTGGTTTTCGAGTTGCTGATTGGAACGTAACCACGGCCACTGTCGTGGGGGCGGGAATGTTGTGTGTTCGGCCTGTACGGGTGCTCTAGAGAGTCGGCAGTCGCCTTTCGGTCGAGGACGTCGAAGCAACCAGCCAACGGCTCCGGTACGCCAGATCGTGTCCTGGCAGTCAAGAAGACAGTTTGGTAATGTATGTCCGCAGCACCGGCAGACAGGGATTTTCCTAGGTGATAATCAGAGCTCAGCAGAGCGCGCCTGTTCGTCTTTTTCTTTGTTCTTTCTTGAGTAGCAGCAATTACTGTTGGGTTAGCTGTGTGTCTCTCTTGAGATTTGAGTGGCAAGGAATTGGCTCCACATACCACTTCGTCTTAAACCTCACGATCTAGTTTAGGGACAACTTCACCTTTACAGTGTTTGTATGAGTCTCCAATTCGAGCCAATTTAATGTATCATAAATTAGAATTCATGTGTTTTTGTTTATTAATTTGTGTTTAGTCTTAATAAATCATATTGTTATTTTGGACAGAACTTTCATTCTGTTAATCGATAGAGCAACCCTATCATTCCTCACTATGCTAATGAAACCTTTGTTTATTTAACTTATTTATCAAATTAAATTATTGCAGGTGCCAAACTCTCTTCTACTCCACTGGCAGGGTTGATTAGAGTCAGTTCGCGTATTTTTTTATCCTTGTGCAACAACAAAAGTCGGAGTTAGAATAGGGGGGGGCTTAGAGCATGATTTACATATGTGGATTCTAGTAGAATTTAGTGTTAAATACACTGCTAGCCCCGGCACCTCGCAATCTTACCACTTCAGACGCTCGCCGCTGACAGACTGCCTTGGTCCCTTCCTGAGGGTGGCTCACAAATACAAACGGAAGTGGCCAGAGAGGCAGCTTCCTATACCAACATGACATGGGACGGACAGGACCATACTAAGAATAGAAACCTCTCTGCTTTTAGAAAGCGTAGATACCTGTTCCGAGGTTGGTCCTACTGTTCTCTAGCAGACAGGCTTGTCTGCTACCATCAAGCATGCAACTAGAAATACATTTGCTCATTCATCCACTCACACATAAGGGAAGGGGGATGACAGTATCTTATCATACACAGTATATAAAAGAAAGCGGATGTAGGTTCCGTATGAGACTGTGTGACATGAATTACATATAAACTGTGTTTTAAAGGGTAGTAGTGTGACAGATCGTTCTTGATTATGTGTAAAAGTAACACGTTCCACTGCCCAGTTTCCTCCCAGATAGTCAGAAACACCACAGTAAATTTAGAAGTGGAATGTATGTCGTAAATGACAACAGTTTAAAAAAATTAACATGAAAGGAATCCAACAGAGACCTTTCAACACGCCACCCTGAGGCGAAGTCCAGATTAGTATAAGTTTGCCGCAGTACAGTGACTAACGATTGTAACTATAAAATCTACTAATAGCAAGACAGCAAGTAAGTCTGTACCAACTAAAGCCAATACTGAGCGACCGTCAAACACGGGCTGGCTTCCCAGCAAAGCTGGGTTCCTCTCCCTCGTAACTGCAGAAGGCGAATCATATTCTCAAAACCACCGAATATTCTCCCTCTCTACAGATTCTCTTGAACGCCAACCAGCCATAGTTTAGTCTTTTGTCGTCCAGCGCGGAAAGTTTGCGAGGAAATACCTGTCCCAGTTGATTAGGAATTCATACAATGGAACGCTTCTCAGAGTAAAAATCCTCGGAAATAACGTAGCCTGCGTGATTTCCAAAGTAACGCTTCCTTGTTCCTCTCTGCTGCGTTAAAGATTTTTAGAGTTTCTAGTTATCCTTCGGGCCTAGTTACAATAACGGCCAGCCACCACTGTAGTGTGCTTCAGCGCTCAGGTGCCCTGACCGTCCGACTAGGGCTACTTCCTCCGTAAAGCAGAACCAACACACCTGTGCGGACTTTTTCCACCCAGGCCTGAGTTAAGCCTGCCGTTTCATTTCCACTGGCGTTACAACCTCTGCTAGTATAGGCAATCATTCATTACGCCGTTTTGATAATAAAGATACTCTTTCACCTTTCACGCAATAAGCGTTAACAACTATTTATAAAGTGTACGTGATAATGCCAGTCTTCTTTAAATATTCATATGTACCATGTACAACCTATCAAATTATACCTAATTCCGGTTGAAAATCACGGCAGAGTATGTAGATGACTGCTCGTAAGGTGCGAAGTTATAGCCACCTTACATCATCTGTGATGTCTTACGAGAATGGAGTTTATATTTTCGGAACTGAGAAGCATGCTTAGCTTGAGCCAGGTGTCCACGTTCGTTAGAAGAAAGACGTGGAGATCAATGTTCTGAAATATATGGCAGAGTTCGTCGAAATGGAGTGAAAGTGATGGCCGACTGTGTTCTACAGTAACAATACAGACACACCGGTAAAATTAGCGGCTGCATGGGTAGACTGTAGTTCCCAAAGCAAAGGCTTCGGAGTTCATTTGCACTGCATTTTTCCAGCCTTTTTCCGCACCATTATCCTGCCACCTCTTGTTCAGACGCCATGTAACCCAAATTCGTGTGTCACATTATTCGAAATTTTTAGCTTTCAGTAGAGAAATACTCCTCTATTGTGAAACTTCTCTTCGTGAGTTTCTTATCACGATGACTGTTTGAGACCTTTTCCTATATGATGCAAACTTCTCGATTGTCGGTTTAGGTTTCGCAGATCATAACGTCCCACATCCTATTGTATAACATCTGATTATAGAATGTGCTGCATGTATATTTATTTTCACTTTAAGCTTTTATAATTTAAAACGCCTATGTTAACAGTAAAAATTTTAATTTTTCTAGCGTACCGTCTAGTGTCACACAACATTATGTCAACCACATTGCCTTCGACTTTTTACCAAAATGGAAGAAAAATGAAAATGCCGCCACTGTCAGCAGATAATTTCCGTGGCCTCTGGCTCACCATCAAACCTGAAGAGGCGTCTAAAATCGAAGCATCCCACTGTACCTGCGGAACGAGGTGGGTCAGGAAGCCGATAAAGATCGCCATCAATCGAAGCAAAAATTCGAGATATCATTTCTCTTGAACCGTTTTCACTGACGTCTGCTTGCACCTCGGGTGAAGGTATCCTCTCAGAAAGGCAAGTTGAATCTCATGCTGTATCCATTCGATCAGTGGCGTCAATTTCTGTGCCAAGTCCTGATTTATTTCCTTTTGTGATGCGCTCACCCGCTATTGCTTTCATTTACAGTAACCAATAAGTCAAATTTTTTAATATTATAAAGCCGCTCAAATTAAATAAAACTACGACATTAGATGTAAAGCTATTAAAAATGTTTTTCAGAGTTTGCTATCATTTCTCTGTAGTTGAAGACACAAAATTTAGACATATATATATATATATATATATATATATATATATATATATATATATATATATATATATATATATATTGTATGCTTTACTCAACTTAACACTTACCAAATCTAAATCGTTGTCAAACTGTCTGTTCCTAGTTTGTACCATGAGTTATTCGTTGAAATTAAAAAATGATTTGGTCACGGCAAAGGCTGTTTGCGTTACGTCTGTTGCGTGAACGAGTGTAAATAACGTTGGTTTTAACGCTCTCACTGCTCAAGTCATATCTTTTACAGTGCTTACAATTCAAAGACAATATCTCAATCTGGATAAGGTCTGTTATTGCCAAATAAAATATCAGATTTAAAATCATTTCCATAATAACAGACAATGCATCTAATATGAAATCAACTGTCAAGTTTCTCAAACTCCCACGTATCCCATGCTTTGCGCTTTCTTTAAACCTCACTCTGCAACACTCAGTTTAGAAGTCCATCTAAAAAAATGGTTGACGAGGCCAAAAAGATCGTTATGTTTTTTAGAGACCCTCTGCTTTAAACAAACTGAAATAAATGCAAGAAAATTAAAAAAACGACATGCTGAGCCTGAAACAAGATGTCGCAACCAGATGGAAATCTACTTGCGAAATGTTGCAGGAATGTACTTTAAATAAACATCCCATAATTTCGTGGGAAATTTAGGTGGAAAATCGATTACCTTTAACTTAAAAGATACAAACTAGGAGATAATACCACAGGCTTTACAGATTTTGAAAGTTTACGATGAGGTAACCAAAGAGACGTCCTCAGGAAAAACATTCTCGTCTCACTTTTAAAATTGAAAATCCAGCCAAGATTAATGAAACAGCAACTAAAATCTTTTAAAGACAAAAATGAAGAATGTCCTCAAGAAATAGAGTCACTGGTTCATAATTTCCTTAAAGGGTTATCAGAGCAGTTTGGTGTTATCTCCAGGAACGAATGTTACTGGACCAACGATTCAAAAGGCAAGGATTTTCGGCGTACAAAACATTTCAGGATTGCGATATGAAGGCTACTGCAGAAATGAAAACGTTGGTTGTTCAACAAGAAAAAACACTACTCATTTCGCAACCAGTTACCACAGTAACGCATGAAGCTTCTTGAATCTGGGAGGAGTTTTATGAAACTATTGGTCAGCTTCAAGGAAGTCACGACCCAGTATGTGCAGCTATTGTCAAATTGGATAAACGCTTAGCGCAGGAATATTTGCCTAGAAATAGCGCTCCCTTAAACTGGTGGGAAACAAGGCCAACGCTGTATGCTAAAAGTATTATGTATCAAAGCAACAGCGGCGCCCTGTGAGCGAATGTTTTTAAAAGCAGGAAAAATACACACTGAGAAGAGATACAGACTCACATCGACTAAACCGGGTTAAATTTTATTTATAAATGACCGTATTGATTAATTTTTCAGTTTTTGGGTACATGTGTGGTAATACTGACTGTAAATGACGACTGCAAATATACTTTAATTACAGTTATGTTTAAATTCTTGTATTGTATTTTTTCCAATAAAAGTATCAAAATATAACAGAAATCAGTCTTAATGCTTAAAATTTTTCCACTTGACAAAAATATTAAGATTTTGTTGTAATAGTTGTATTTTTTACAACAGACGATATGTGAAACATGTGTCCATATTACTAGGCACATAAAGCAAAATTATTACTCCTCTTGACATGTTCTTTCAAAATAGGACCAAATCAGATGAAAGTACAGGTTTAGTGACCTGAATTAAAAAGGCAATGTGCCTTCCTTTTACTCATCTTTGTGAGTCATGAAAAAGTACTAGTTCATTCCAGTGAGTGACAAGTATTGCTGAAAAGAACAGTTTTGTCCATCTCTATGTTCGATGCGGTCACGCATTGTCATTCAAAAAAAAAAATGAAGTTGTGCCTGAATGAGCCCTGCAAAGACACACATGGCAAAGAAGTACTGTCACACAATAGCACTGAGTGGGCCGTGCACCATGCAACTGGAGGTCAGTGTGGCCATGCAACATTATGCCACTCCACACCAAAAGATGATAACGTACATCCAGGATCTTTCAGTTACCTTCTGTACAATATCGTAGGATTCATTCTCTATATAGTCGAAGTTTCATCGAACACTTTGGTATGTGGCCGTGACACTTAATGTGAAAACTACATACATTCTTACGAACCCCCCTTCTCCCGGGCCGGCCGAAGTGGTCGTGCGGTTCTAGGCGCTACAGGCTGGAACCCCGCGACCGCTACGGTCGCAGGTTCGAATCCTGCCTCGGGCATGGATGTGTGTGATGTTCTTAGGTTAGTTAGGTTTAACTAGTTCTAAGTTCTAGGGGACTAATGACCTCAGAAGTTGAGTCCCATCATAGCGCTCAGAGCCATTTGAACCATTTGAACCTTCTCCCGGACTTGGTGTCACAAGATTGTACAAGTTGCTGCTCCATTTCTTCAACTCTGTCACTTCTGAAGTGAGGTGATCCCAGACTGGAGGATCCAGAGGTTATGTGATCTCTGATGCCAAGGCACGAACGCTCCTTCGAAATATGTAAATAGTATACAGACCTAGTACCACCGCCCCGCTTCAGATACATGCACCGCTTTCGCATTTGCACAAGAGCTCTATTATAGACGCAGATAGATGGGGTACGTAGATTTCGTCCTGAGGGCGGGAAAAGGGGGGAGGGGGGAGAGCGGGAGGGGGGAGGGGAAAATTGGAAATTTGTGGTAAGTTCCTATGGGACCAAACTTTTGAGTTCATAGCTCTCTAGGCTTAAACGCTACTTAATTTAACTTAAACTAACTTATGTTAAGGACAATACACACACTCATGCCCGAGAGAGGACTCGAGCCTCCGACGGGGAGCAAGTCACCTTAGCTCGCGCGGCGAGGGAGAGAGGGAGAGGGGGAAGCAATGGCGTCAAAAGGGGTATCTAGTCACCAACTGTCAATAACATTGTGACAGCACATATAACAGTCCCGACCCCGTAGGCTAATAGGCAAGGAAGAAGACAGACATTAAGACTTGACCACATTCCCTCCAAATTGTTACCGTTTATACACATGACTCTCCACAATGACTTTCATTACAAAGATGATGCCCTCAGTATCGTCATAAGTAATCTGATTTTGTTCTATATGTGTTCTATTACTGGTATATTTAAATGTTTCAGAGTATTTAATTAAGTAAGTTTTTACTTTATTTCAGTTTCTTAACCTTTTCGCAGCTCGTAAAGATGGCCGATGCTGGTCGAAACCACTAACCATTGAAATTTTTTGTGACTTTGCATGTCTATCGGCAGTTCCAGAAAGCATCAACAACAGTCTGAACTCCCTTGCAACAGGAAGGTCGTTGCGTCTCTGCAGACTTTTGTGTTTTACAATAGTTAGGTGGCTTGAGAATCAGCTTCGACATCTTTCTTTACCAAACAGCTCATCATTTGACCTCCCGACAATTAGTGACCTGCTTCCCCGAGTTTTCCAGCGCAGAAAAATCTGAAGCGGCCGGCTGGAATCAATAACAGGAGCTCTTAACTGTTTCCCAGTGAGGGTAGTAACTAATATATATAGGTAGCTGAAGATCTGTAGAGCGACTAGAGCAGTTAACTGTGATTGGTTCTTGATTTTATTTGCTGGAGGCGTCGGAGTATATAAATTTCCGACTTCTTAGCATACAATGATAAATTTCGAACCCATAAATTTCGTATAGGTGTTAACGTAAATACGGGGCCATCATCGTCATCATCATCATCATCATCATCGTCATCATCAGTGGTCTGTCACAGAGCAGGTCTTCAAATGTAACTCTCCGTGCAGTCCTGTCATTTGCTACCTTCTTCGATTTCTCATAATTGTAAGTCTGAAATATTCCAAATTGAGAAACTGAGCTTTTCTGTGAACTGTAAATGAACGAATGAAGTATGCGATTTCATTTCATTTATAGGATGAAAATGTAACCATTTTGTAAAAGAGATTGTGTGTATGACCAATCCTATAATATTAATTACATGTGTGGGTCCCAAACACATAAGACTAACAGGGGATGTAGAATATGTACAAAGAAGAGGGAACAACATGAACTGCCAAAGGTTTTTGTCACTGTTGTGGGGAGCGTCACTAAAATAACAAAAAATTTGAACAAGTTGACACTTGAATACAGACATAAATAATCCCACGAAATATCAGAACCAACATTTCAACAACCATTATTGTGTGAGGAATCTCAGAAAGTACAACTGATTCCCACGCATCGACCCCGCAGGGATCGCAAACACGAAATTGATTACAGCGTGCACAGATGCATTTAAACAGTAATGCTTGAATGGGGTACAGTGAAAAAGTAGTCCTTCTGCCAAGCATAACTGTTAATACATAGTGCGCATTATATGTAGTTATAAAATTCATATACTGTACGCATTATATAAACAAATTGGTTTCACGTACCACCAGACGGCAGAAAAAGCTCGGTACACCCACGAGAAAGGAAGATCGGTAAACCAGAACATCCAGAATTAACTAATACGTAATATTTGTTATGAAGTCATCTACGCCTTTTTTTATGAAACACTTCTCAGGATTTTGCGCACCAGTTGCCGAATGTGTGATATATTTAACACACCATGCTTCGGGAGTACAGTATCCCACTACGAAGCGGTATAAACAAGGAAATAGGAGTCACTACATCTCAATATGCTGTTCCTGACCTACATAGACGATTTAGGAGACAATCTGAGTTACCGTCTGTGACTGTTTGAAGAAGATGGTGTCATTTATCGTCTTGTTAAGTCATCAGACTATCAAAACCCATCGGTTTACTCGAGATCTCGTCATGGTGCGAAGAGTGGTAGCTGACTTTAAATAATGAAACGTGTGAAGTTATCATGCTAAAAGGAATCAGCTAAATTTGGGTTACACGATAAATCACACAAATCTAAAGGCTGTAAATTCAACTAATTACTTATGGATCACAATTACGAACAACTTAAACTGGAACGACCACGTGGACAAAGCGAAACAAAGGGAAAGCGAAACAAAGACTACCATTTATTGGCAAAACATTTAGAAAATGCAGCAGGTCTATTATAGAAACTTACACTGCGTGTGTCCGTCCTCTGCTGGAGTACGGAGTACTGCTGCGTGGTATGTGATCCGCTTCTGACAGTATTGACGGGGTACATCGAAAAAGCTCAAAGAGGCTCAGTTCGATTTGAACTGTAGAGAAATTGGAGGGATAGTTCCACGAATATGATACGTGAATTGGGCAACCATTTAAAAAAGGCGTATTTCGTTGCAGCAGGATCTTCTCATGAAATTTCAATTACCAACTGTCTCCACAAAGTGCGATTTCTTTTGTGCTCTAGCGTATTTACCACAAAATGTTTCGGGAGAACATTATGCCTTTACTAAGTACTATAAACAAAGAAACTCAAATCAATATAACGCAACACAACACATACTGACTACCAGGCAGGTACCTAAATTGTCCTGCAGTATAACATTGACCTGCCAGCTTAGCCTAGAGCGCTAATGCGCTGCATCTTGGACTCGGGTAGGGGCGCCAGGCCCGCATCGTATCCGCCTTGCGGATTAACGACGAGGGTCGGAGTGCCGCCCAACGTGGATGTGGTTTTTAGGCCGTTTTCCACATCCCACTTGATGAATACTGGGCTGGTCCCCACGTCCTGCCTCAGTTACATGACTCGCATACATTTGAAACACGTTCGCATTATTTCACGGTTTACACTAGATACATACAGCTGGGATACACTGATTCCGTTCTTGGGGGTACAGGGTAGCGACAGGAAGGGCATCCGGCCACCCCTTCAAATAACCATGCCAAATCCGATCGTAACCATGCCGACCCTGCGAAAACTGTGGGACAAAGGTTCCAACGGCTCTGAGCACTATGGGACTCAACTGCTGAGGTCATTAGTCCCCTAGAACTTAGAACTAGTTAAACCTAACTAACCTAAGGACATCACAAACATCCATGCCCGAGGCAGGATTCGAACCTGCGACCGTAGCGGTCTTGCGGTTCCAGACTGCAGCGCCTTTAACCGCACGGCCACTTCGGCCGGCTGTGGGACAAAGGCACAAGCAAAAGAAGTAGTCCTGCAGTATAACGTACTTTAAAAATACTTTATAGTATTTAGTAAATGGATGACTTACTCCCGAAACATTCTGCGGTGAATACGTGGGATGTTCAGAAAGTGTACTGTGACCATGCGGGCTGTGGTTTTTTGTGTTTTGATGGTTGGCAACACTGAATTGTAGAGGGAATTCCCTGAGCACACTGAGCATCGCAGGAACATGGTTGTATGAAGCTAACGCTGTATAGTCCATCTGCTTGAAAGATGTCTGTAAGATATCCTGCCAAGTACGAATCATGCTGTGATCCGCTTCTTATTGGCGGAAGGAAAAACGCCTACCGATTTTTTTCGCAGATCCAAACGATTTACAACGAGTGTGTTATGAACAGAATGTGTTTAAGTGATGTAGGGAGTTTAGTGGAGGCAAAACTAATGTTTATGACGAACAGAGGAGTGAAAGACCTTCCTATCTGAGTGAGAAGTTGGTGCAAAAATCGAGGGAACTGATCGATGAGTCAGCCGACTGAGAGTGAACGAAATTTCTGCTACGATTCCACAACTGTCCAGAACTCTCTTATACGAGACACTCAAAGAAAGTCTGGGATAGGCCTACAGAAAACTGAGCACAATATGGGTCTCAAAGCAGCTGACGTAGCAACACAAAGAAAATCGGGTAAGTGGCGCCCGCGAGCTCTTTTAACGACTTGTATTGGAAGGAGAGAATTTTGTGAACTCTGTTGTGACTGGGCATGAAACGTGGTTGGTTCATCTCAAACCTGAAACAAAGAGACACTCGCAAAAAAAAAAAAAAAAAAAAAAAAAAAAAAAAAAAAAAAAAAAAAAAGGTTCGTGGGCTCATTGTACTGGAACCGAAAAGATATAATTTCGGTTGAATTTTTGAATCACGGGGAGTCCACAAATGTACAACGATACTCCGATATTGTTAGCCCTTGAAAAACCTCAAAAGGAGCATTGAAAACGAAAGGAGGCGAATACCGATGAGAGGAGTGTGCCTATTGCACCACAACGCCCTTCATCACACAGCCTTAGCCACTACGGCACCATTGGGCTCATTTGATTGGGATGTTTTGAACCAATCCCGTATTATCCTGACTTGGTGACTTCAGCGTAACATCTTTCCACGTCCCTGAAGGTATACAAGAGTGGAATTAAATTTTTAACCGACGAGCATCTGCAGACAGAGGTTCCTAAGTGGAGAAGGCCTGGAGGGTGAGTTCTTCGAGGGTGCAAAAATGAGCTTGTGCCGTGGCTCACCACAGGCATTGAATTAGAGGCGATTATGGGGAAAAATAGGCAACAAGTATGTGAACATTATGCTACAATTATTTTCACATACGTGATTTCTAAAAAAAAAAATATAGAAACCTAGTACATCACTTCTGCTACGTGCCTCTTACATCACACATTCGACAACCGGTACATAACATTCAGTAGTAATACGAAATATATGTAATGATGTTGATGATGCTGATGAAAAAGGTCGATTTTACTGGAATGTGAAGGGTGTCGACATCTGTTATTGTTTCTCCTCTTAACATCGAATTTAGAACGGAAGTGGAGGGAAATCTGAAATGTGTCGGAAATGCGGAGGTGCCTGCGACGAAAGTGCAGGGAAGAACAAGGGCTACAGACCTCAAAGGGCCGCCCGCTGTTGGGAGGGCTCAAGGGCGCCTGCCTCGGCGAGCCCTCGCCCTTTGTCGGCCCACCGCCCGGAGCGAGGTGACACCCCGACACAACACAGGCCGCAGAGCGGCGCCGATACACAAGGGCCGCTCCTCTTGTCCGCCGCTGAATGGCACTTTGGCGTAAGCCTCACTTGCCCTCTCGCTGGAATCTCCAGACACTGTCCCCGTGCAAAGTAACGCCTGGAGGGAATCGCTACCTGTTACCTGACTGAAATGTAGCTAAGATATCGAAATGTTACTTGAAATTGAGAGCAGAACATTATCTGGTTTTGCTCTCGAGTTATCAGGTTTTGTATCCGATGGATACATCATATCTCGTAAGCGATGTAGTATCTCGAATGAGGTTCTCTGCGAAAGATAGCACGCAATGAGGCACATTTGTTTTATGATAAAAACTCGAAATTTTTTTCATTGAGATATGGAAGTAAGTCGTCCACAGCAGTGAGAAGTTGGTGGCTCAGGACACATACAGGCAACCATAGCACTGTAGGAAAACAAAGGGGGCGCGTGTATACACGTCCACAGCACCTGGGGTACGGCGTATCAGGATGTGTACACACGTCCTCAGCAGCGAAAGGGTTAGCGGGTGAGGTAGTGCAATCACCTCGCACTTTGGAAGAGTGTGTTCCAGATCCCCATGTTGTCAAACAGATTGAGATTATCTGTGGCTCCCCTAAACCTCTGTAAATCAAATAATGTGAATGTCATGATGGTGACTATTTTGCCGCATTCCACATTGTGCTCTGTCCTTAGTGATCCTGTTGCAGAAAGGAGGCTAAAACCTTATTACTTCTTCATTTCTTTCTCAACTATTCTGAGAAACGTTCTGAATGTAAAGTACCTCCGCTGTACATTGGCTAGTTACAGTGTATGTCGTTCGAATCGTCACTCCAGCAACCTTCGTCATCGTAGAAAAGTATCGATTGTCTGCAGAAAGCGTGTCCAATGACTCCAGGTGCGAATCCAAGAGGGGTGGGGATGTTC
Organism: Schistocerca nitens; assembly: GCF_023898315.1. Classification (NCBI taxonomy): domain Eukaryota; kingdom Metazoa; phylum Arthropoda; class Insecta; order Orthoptera; family Acrididae; genus Schistocerca; species Schistocerca nitens. Next base: position 120,022,939 of record NC_064622.1, on the reverse strand, counting down.
AGGAGAGTCCAGAACCCCCCAACACACAAAAAAATTTTGTTAGCAGCAGCGTTTATATTTTTACATAATCAGTATCCAAATTTTACAGCTACCTTTCTGAGAATGGAAGTGGCTTGGAATTCTACAACTTATAGGCTAAGTGCTACACACGATACATTTCAGTTTCTTGCGTGAAGACTCGCCCACAAAAAGAATGACTTCTCGAATGTGGGCGTAAATGGCTGAAATGCAGAACATTCCCCTTAGTTACACGATCACACAGCCGTAGTTTGCAGACTAGTGTTAACATTCAGAATATAATCAAAATGCTATTATGAGTGGACACATCGAGTTGATACGATGTAATAGTGATGTTACCAAAGTTGTTATAATTCGTTATTATAGTTCATAAATTAATCTCGTGACGCATATACATCTCACATTCTCGGCTATATGCCTTTCGAAGGCTATATTTTTTTTGTTTTGCTACTTCTTGGCTGTTATGATAAAGCAACTTACGAGGGCGTTCCGAAAAGTAATGTGTCCAAATTTTTATGTGAAAATTCTTGAGGCTTCTTAAATACACTACTGGCCATTAAAATTGCTACACCACGAAGATGACGTGCTACAGACGCAAAATTTAACCGACAGGAAGAACATGCTGTGATATACAAATGATTAGCTTTTCACAGCATTCACACAAGGTTGGCGCCGGTGGCGACACTTAAAACGTGCTGACATGAGGAAAGTTTCCAACCGATTTCTCATACCCAAACAGCAGTTGACTGGCGTTGCCTGGTGAAACGTTGTTGTGATGCCTTGTGTAAGGAGGAGAAATGCGTACCATCACGTTACCGACCTTGACAAAGGTCGGATTGTAGCCTATAGCGATTGCGGTTTATCGTATCGCGACCCTGAGTCGACAGATGGGGACGTTTTTAAGACAACAACCATCTGCGTGCTGACATGAGGAAAGTTTCCAACCGATTTCTCATACACAAACAGCAGTAGACAGGCGTTGCCTGGTGCAAAGTTGTTGTGATGCCTCGTGTAAGGAGGGGAAATGCGTACCATCACGTTTCCGACTTTGATAAAAGTCGGATTGTAGCCTATCACGATTACGGTTCATCGTATCGGGGCATTGCTGTTCGCGTTGGTCGAGATCCAATGACTGTTAGCAGAATATGGAGTCGGTGGGTTCAGGAGGGTAATACGGAACGCCGTGCTGGATCCCAACGGCCTCGTATCACTAGCGGTCGAGATGACAGGCATCTTATCCGCATGGCTGTAACGGATCGTGCAGCCACGTCTCGATCCCTGAGTCAACAGATGGGGAAGATTGCAAGACAACAACTATATGCACGAACAGTTCGACGACGTCTGCAGCAGCATAGACTATCAGCTCGGAGACCATGGCTGCGGTTACCATTGACTTTGCATCACAGACAGGAGCGCCTGCGATGTTGTACTCAACGACGAACCTGGGTGCACGAATGGCAAAACGTCGTTTATCGGATGAATCCAGGTTCTGTTTACAGCATCATGATGGTCGCATCAGTGTTTGGCGACATCGCGGTGGAAGCACACTGGAAGCGTGTATTCGTCATCGCCATACTGCCGTAGAACCCGGCGTGATTGTATGGTGTGCCATTGGTTACACGTCTCGGTCACCTCTTGTTTGACGGCACTTTGAACAGTGGACGTTACATTTCAGATGTGTTACGATCCGTGGCTCTACCTTTCATTCGATCCCTGCAAAACCCTAAATTTCTGCAGGATAATGCACGACCGCATGTTGCAGGTTCTGTACGGGCCTTTCCGGAAACAGAAAATGTTCGACTCTTGCCCTGGCCGGTACATTCTCCAGATCTCTCACCAATTGAAAACGTCTGGTCAATGGTGGCCGAGCAACTGGCTCGTCACAATACGCCAGTCACTACTCTTGATGAACTGTGGTATCGTTTTGAAGCTACGTGGGCAGCTGTGCATGTACACGCCATCCAAGCTCTGTTTGACTCAATGCCCCGGCGTATCAAGGCTGTTATCACGGCCAGAGGTGGTTGTTCTGGGTACTAATTTCTCAGGATCTATGTACCCAAAATGCGTGACGATGTAATCACATGTCAGTTCTAGTATAATATATTTGTCCAATGAATACCCGTTTATCATCTGCATTTCTTCTTGGTGTAGCAATTTTAATGGCCAGTAGCGTAATTTCTCCGTCTACGTGTGAGGAATGTGTTGTGCATTTTATGCCGTACATTTTTGTTACACCCTGTATATTAGATTATGGAGCGTTGTGATTACAGAACTCCTCATTACACAATGTTGACAGTGGTTTACATAAAATCGTAGGTTGAACACTGAATTCGCCTCAACACAATATTGACTACAAGATGTGTGCCTTTAGATCATTTGTTTCATGGACCACCACGCGCTAGGAATAACACCTTTGACTCAATAACACTGGACCTGGACTCGTTGTTCTTAACCAGATCATATAAAACGAACAGGTAAAATACTTTAATTCGTGGAGAGTTTTACCATTGTTGCATTTTTTATGTTTGGCAGCATGGAGTGATCTGACAGTAAATAATGCTTAATATGTACTACTGCTTCGATGGGAACATTTCAGGTTAGGCTTTACCGTGACTCTTGTTGACATCAATTAGAACAACAAGTTTACTGTTACCAGTCACTGTTTATTTATCTCCACGACGCGTTTCAAAGGTTTAAACCTCCATCATCATGTGGATTTACATATGTTATAATTTCAAATGCGCGTGTTGTGTTACGCGTTTTGGAGGTACTTATGGCACTGTCTAGTGGAGAAACAAAACACTATTTCAGAACATGGTTTAGGGCTTTTAGACAAAAAAACCAAACTCATATCTAACGGTAAAAATAAAATAAGTAAAATATACCACCTCCAGTGGTCACAGGTTCCTTTCACTGTCGTAACACATCAAATATACACTGTCATATTTTTAAACAAATACGTGGTCTGGAAACCATTAGGTGCAAGAATCATATATCAAGAGAGAAACATTACCACAAGTACAAAGAATATACATCATTATGGAAAACGTGATCTTTGTTTTGAGGTGTTGAATCCGTGAATTGGAATAAATGTTTCAGATTGTATATAGATCCGATTTTGTCAAGTTTATATAGCTTAAGCTTGATAGTCGTTTACATAATCCCCACGCGGAATGGATTCGCGGTTCGAGGCGCCATGTCACGGATTGCGCGGCCCCTCCCGTCGCAGATTTTGTTTATTACAGTACGTCTAAAGTTCTGGTTTTACAGATTATTTTGAAATAGGGTGGCTGTGTGCATAAGTTTACATACCGTACACGAAGCTATTGGATGTTTATGTCAGTATCAGTGTTACGGCTACACACTCTACAACTTGGCATCGGCAAACAGCGAAACGTAATTTTTATTCTTGTTTACTATGCATTTCGGAACAAATACCAGTACGTATCGCGTTATTTTGCTTGTTACTTAGGACTTTGATGTTGTGGTGTTTGTCTCACTTGTTAGTGGTGTGGTAACATGGTGATTTTCACCACTTTTGTCGTCTCACAGGCACTTTCTGCGATTTGTCGAACTACCACAGTGTTTTCGCCTCCATTACATGTTGTGGCTGTGTAGTATTCATTTGTTTCGTGGCATGCTAGTCTGGGTTAGACGATAAGATCTCAAGTGTTGCTGGCGTTTACATACTCATTGTAGTTGGTGATGCGGATTTTCGTTCTGAAATGCATAATAAACAAAAATAAAAATTACGTTTTGCTGTTTGCAGATGATAAGGTGTAGATTGTGTAGCAGACTTACAGCTACCGACATAAACATCCAATAGCTTCATGTACGGTATGTAAACTAATGCACACAGCCACCCTGTTTCAAAATAATCTGTAAAACCAGTTCTTTAGAGGTATTGTAATAAACAAAATACAATGCATTAGGCCAGTAGTACATATCTCAACTGTGAACTTTAAACAACCCATGTATGATATTTTATAACATTCACTACATTAGCAAATGTAAATATTTCGTACCAAATGTTTCCTACAAACGTTAATAAGTAATAACAGTTTTACAGGAAGGAAATAAAGTAACTCACTGAAGATAGCACAAAAATGATGAAACATGTGTGGCTAAACCAAAACTCTAAAGGTGTCCTGCATAAGACGGAATTCCTCATTCAATTTTATTAGCAAGCCCGGAAATAAGAAGAACTGCAGAACCACAGAATGATTATTTCTACGTCTAGCCAAGTTTTTTCTTCGTAGATCTTCAACAAATTCCAGTACACAACCATGAAACCTAAAAAAACCATGCTTAACATAAAATTCAACAAACTATGTTTCGCCTCTAAAATAGTACCCACCTACATAATCATAACTGTAAACAATATCTCATTTGCAATACAATATTCAAAACGTAAATCTCAAGTGATGAAGATAAAGGAAAAAATCCTGTCTCTGTATTCCAAAAGACAGACATTGGAAACTGAACTATATAGATTGCATATATAACTAGCAAATCACATAAAGCATCCACGATTTTTTGATGAACTAATGCGCGGAGTCAGAACTAACATAGATACCATAATTGAAAGAAATCATACAATAAATAAAAGAACTCATTAAAAGGATAAATCACACAAGCACGTATCAGTCACATCCCCAATTTAACAAACATAAAATTGTCTGAACAAGAGAGCAGCCAGCTTGAGAATAGTCTGAAACATATCATAAACACAGTGGTGTCACGGAGGACGATGGAGAATATCATAATGGAACCCAGACACATCATAAAGCAGCAAGAAATATTAAACACACCTGAATTCAATGCATACAGGTATCTGACAGGAGAACTAGTTGCCTGTGAAATAACAAAACTGAAGAGAACAAAACCAATATGAAAGGAAACACAATGGCAACTAAAAAAACCTACAGAAAACTCCAGAAAAAAATAATGTAAGAAAATGTCATCATCAGAAAATCCAACAATGGTAATTCAAAAGTGGTCATAAAAGAACAGGAATACAATGACAAGATGTGCTCCAACAAACTGACACTTACATAAAACTCTGAAAAACATAGAAACAATTTCTACAGAAACAGAGATGAAAAGAATGATACAGAAAACTCCGAAGGCCCCCACCCTAAAACCATAGCCTAAAGTTGACAAAACTGGAATTCATATATGTACATTGATAAACTTAAGAAAGGCACCAACATGCTACTTCGCCAACACACACACACCCTGCTACAGACCATATACAAATACATTGAAAACAGGATTCTAAAGAACGCAAGTCACTTAATAGAAAAAATAAGAAACGAAAACATACCATACATGGCAACATTAATTTCATTTGACATAATTTCCATGTACACACACACCCCAACAGAAGAAACCATTATCATTGAAAGGAATCTCCAATTACAAGGAAACATTTCCACAACAAACGTGCAAGAAGTATCAACCATACTCAGGCTCATCAGAGAGTAAGACTACTTCACATTCAGTAACAAATTTTACTTTGTACAAAGCGGACCATGAATGGGGCTCCCAGTCAGTGGCCTCCTATTTGACATTTTCCTTAGTCAGGTAGAGAAACAAATCTTTAACAAAATATTAATACCAAATTAGTTCAAAATAATATATTTGTACATATATGTTGACGATATAATATGCCTAGCAGATGAATCGCAGCCTTTTATAAAGAACTTCTTCAGAACATAAACACCGCCATCAACGAAAACAGTTCACCATTTAAGCGCAAACAGATTTCCTACACCTCACCATACACAAGAGAAGCAATTCACTGGAAACCCACAATCATAACTCTTTATTCATAACCAATCCAATCATCCTAAAACTCACAAAGAAGCTAGCTTCAGAAATTTACTACACAGACTGAACAACACACCCATGAATAAACATAATTATGCAGTAGAACTGAATACAATGAAGAAAAACGCATAGGAGAACGGATATGACACAAGCGAGTAGGTAAAATAGACCAAAAAATACAAAAACGGGCAACTCGTAATCATGAAACACACACACAAACACAACACAAGGTACAACAAATCAAAAGACAGTCAGTAACAAATGGTACACAATCACTTACGACAAAGGCACACACCGGGTGAGCTATATACTGAAGAAACAAGGACTCAACATAGCTTACAGATCTAACAACACATACAAAACAGACTTGGAAGAAATACCAGCAATACTCACAAATACAGCCAGTCTGGTATACACCAACTAACTTGCAACTGCTGTCAATTTGTATGTGTGGGTCAAACATGCAAGAATTTCAGAACCACGTACAGAGAACATCTCTAAGTACTGAAAGGCAACAGCTCACGCTCACATTTGCAAATCGCCTGATAGCACACAATCACCCCACCCCCCCCCCCCCCAAGAAACGCTGAAACTGACTTAAAGATTCTTAAAACTAGCATCAGCCTATTCCAGAAAATAACAATAGAAGGAAAATATCATATCTAAAAACCAATAGTCTAGGTGTAAGGAGGCGGTTTTAGGTTTTTATGTTGGTAACGCCACGTAGAGCTCTGTATGAAAATCACTGACTGCTGTGTGCAGTCTGTGGCTAGTTGGCATTGTTGGAATATTCACTATTGTAGTGTTGGGCAGTTGGATGTGAACAGCGCATAGCGTTGTGCGATTGGAGGTGAGCTGCCAGCAGTGGTGGATGTGGGGAGAGAGATGGCAGAGTTTTGAGAGCGGACGATCTGGACGAGTGTCCGTCAGAAAAAGGAAATTTGTAAGACTGGATGTCATGAACTGATATATACTATCAGTAGTTAGTGCCTTCAGTAGTCAGAATCTTTTATTTAGCTGGCAGTGTTGGCGCTCGCTGTATTGCAGTAGTTCGAGTAACGAAGAATTTTGTGAGGTAAGTGATTCATGAAAGGTATAGGTTATTGTTAGTCAGGGCAATTATTTTGTAGGGATTATTGAAAGGCAGATTGCGTTGCGCTAAAAAAAACATTGTGTGACCAGATTAAGTAAAGAGAGAAATGTCTGAGTATGTTCAATTTTGCTCAGCTGTTTGAAAATCAAACAACGTAGGAGTTTTCCAGCACTGTCATTTATAAATTTTTCTAAGGGGATGTTTCACAGGGAAAGAAAGTACTAAATGTGGAACAAAACCTCTTTGCCCCAATTGAAGAACTATTTATATAACACCCAGTCCAAAGACTCTCCCCCCCCTCTCTCTCTCTCTCTCTCTCTCTCTCTCTCTCCCCTCCCCCCCCCCCCCGCCCTCCCTCGCAGCCCTGAACACACACACTCACACATACACAAACCAGACAAACACACAAACCAAGCATAATAAAAGCCAGCAACACTTCAAATACGCACGCCTCACCCACACAAACATACTACGAAACAAATGAATGCTACATAACCACAACAACGCCTAATGGCGGCGAAAACTCTGTGCAATCACGAAAAATCGCAGAAAATGCCTGTGAAACGACAAAAGTGGTGGAAAACAACGTGTTATCACACCAGAAACAAAGGAGACATACATCACAACATCAGAGCCTTAAATAAAATACAAAATAACGCGATACATACTGATTTTCGTTCAGAAATACACAATAAACAAAAAAATTACGTTTGGCAGATGACAGGTGGCAGATGGCGAGTTGCAGACATACAGCCACCAACATGAGCATTCAAGAGCTTCATGTAAGGTATGTAAAGTAATGCATACGTTCCACTTCTTTCCAGATAAGTTATAAAACCAGAACTTCGTAAACAATGTACAATGTATCATCCCAGTAATATATATCTCAACTGTGAACTGTAAACAAACCATGTACAATATTTGACAAGAATCACTTCATTCACAAATGTAAAGCTTATACACCTGAGAAACATGGTGAATAGTTCCATCAGGAACTTAAAACTATTGAACATCGCTATCAGGGGCGTTAGGTAATAAATGTGATGTCTGACTACTGCTGGTGCACCGCACATGAAGGAGAAGTGACACACCCAAGAAAATAGGTCAAGCATATATTCACAGGCAAATGTGAAAGTAAGTAATACCTTCACCTGGTAAAGGGCCAAATTACCACATTAGCTTTCTCTAATTCAAATATCTCTCAGGCATTTATTTTACAGTTTTATTGTTCAATTTCACCTGAATTTTCCTATAACTGTTTTTCGGTTTCAATGTATACATATTTTGAAGGTAATGATGATGATGCCAAAACCTTAGGTACAGTAGGCTTCAGATTGGTGATCATCGCAAAATTTGTCGAACTCTGTTTTCATTAGAAAGCATCAGTCTCGTACACAATTGAAAGCTTTTAGAAAATGTAGAAACAGCTAATCGACCTCGTTTCCTATATCCACGGGTCTACTATGCTTATCTTATACGTCGAATGTAACCTACTGGTTTAGAACGTACGAGGGAATCTCATGCAAACAATTTTTTTCTGAAAGCAGGTTGGTTTTATTCAGGATTGCAATAAACCATACCATTTCCCACTCTTTTGGCTACAAAACTCGACGTAATCTCCATTCAATGCAGCGGCCTTACGCCACCATACTGTGAAGGCCTGTATGCCCGCAAGTTTCCAATCTACTGCGTGACGTCAGAGCCAACGTCTTGGTGCGTCTACAATCTCCGTATGATCCACGTATCGCTCCCCGCTGGGTGCATCGTTCATTAGGCCAAACAGATGGATGTCTCGGCGAGGAATCCAGCTGACACACACCTTTAAGTATCCCAACTGATGAACGAGTGTGTTGGCACTACCAAAGGAAATGCCCAATTCAGCAGCGAGGTGTCTGATTGTGATCCGTCGAATGAGAGTGTTCTCACGTTCCAATATGTCAGGTGTCTAGGCTGTGTGTGGCCAGCTGGCACCTGAGAGATCGGATAGGTTTGCGTAACAATGTTCCCATGATGACAGATGCCTCGTCCAACGACTTCCAGCGCTTTTTGTTCACTGATAGGTCTCCGTAGACATTCTGCATGCGCCTTTAAATATCTGCGATACTCTGGTTAACCACAAAAAAAAGCCTCAGTGATATCTCTCTGCTTGGAATGCACCGCCGTTACAAACGCCATTTTGAAGCCTACGAATACCGCCGCCACCTATCGGAATTTCATGAAACCGAGGGGCTAGAGTGGGATTATTCCGCCATATCTCTAAACAAACTCGGCATTTCTTCAACCGAAATTGACCAAGGAACAAAGTATTACTCACTGAACGCCCCCCGTACTGTTTTCATTCAAGCCCCAGACAAAAAGTCAAAAGTTGTCGACCGGCGTTTTCAGTCGTAGGCGTCGATGCGGTGCGGAAAAAAAAGCTTTTCGAAAATGTAGAAACAGTTTTTCAACCTCGCTTCCTCTGTCCACGAGTCTGCTGTGTTACCTGTAAGACGTGTATATTTCTATTGTCTATTGTCAAATCACAATTTATGAAAGATGTTTATATTTTATTAATTAATATTTGTCATGTTGGAAATAATTGTGGTAGCAGGGAATGTCTGCACCAAAGTATTGTTGACAAGAGAGACCGCAAATTGATATAATTTTAAAAAGGGCGGGAGAGACCGCGTATGGATACATTTTAAGAAAAGTGCGGGAAAGACCGCGCATTGATACATTTTGTAATGGTAGCAGGGATTGTCTGTAGCAGAAAGCATTGTTGGCAGGAGAGACCGCACTTTAGCGTTCGTAGGAAATTAGTAGTAAGCGAGAAGTGAAACGAGTCGGTAGCAGGTATGAAGCGAGAGGTTGAGAGGAGCGGTGTGCCTGCGAGCCACTAGCTATGATTTACAAGAGATTACAAACGGATGTACAGAGACATCAGCTAAGTATTATAATAAGAGGAACTAATATTATTGAATTATTTTCTTTGCGAAACTCAAGACTACTGAAGGTATGTTTGCGAAATGCTAGTTGTAAGATTATTGTAGAAATTAAGTCCCATTTGAACGTTTGTAAAATCATTTCATTCAGAATAAAATTAACTTTTGCCAGTAATATTGCATTTCTAATTATAATCCATCCCAAAAACCATCAACGTAAAACTTTGCAAAATTTTATTGTTGTCAAGAAAAAGTTTAACTATGAATTACGCAACTTCAGTCAAATTAATTAAAGAAAACGTCAGCTTCGCTATTAAAGAATAACGTCAGCTTTGCTAATAAATACAGCCACTTATAATGACAGTCCACCAGCAGCTAATAAAGTATAGTAAAACAGAGTAAATACATTCATGTCGCAGTTCGATGTAGCAGTCAGATGGCGATCCCGTAACAGTAAAAAAGGTATGGAACAGTTTTGGGTTATTGCAGGTAACGACTGAGGGCCACGACGACGACACATTCTATGTTTCGTCGAAATAATCGGAAAATCATTTTTAATAAGCAGCAATTAAATTTGTATGCGAAGATTGAGAAAGAGAATAAATTTCAAAGGGAAGATTTCATTTGTTATTATTAAGCAATAGATAGAAATCCTAAGGAAAGGTTACATAGGTTATTGTAAAAGGGAAGTTTATCATTAACAGATGAGGTATAGAGGAGATGGGAAGGTTTCATACCTGATACGTCGAATAAGCTAGTGGTTTAGAATGTAAATTACGCTTTCGAGGCCATTACCGGACTGGCCATGTTGTACGCAACATGTGGCAGGATACGGTCGCACGCCTTTTGATGCCGAGGGCCGACCCAGTGGGGTCCCCGCATCGCCGCCCCTCCCAGAAGCTCGTACACCCATTCAGGCGAGCTCCCAGTGGGGGTCCTAAATCACAGTGGCCTGCCAGGGTCGTGTTATGGGAAGGCGGTGTCGGCCGCCTTTCAGGGAGCCGCGTTACTGATCGCCGGGTGTCGCTCTGCCTTCCTCAAGGCGGCGATGCGACCAGACCCAGACCTGGCCCAAGTGCAGTCGGGGAAGTAGAAGCAGAGGCGCAGCTGTTCCCGACGCGGTGATTTGTGCACCTCGGGCGGGGAGAACAGCGTTTTTGCCGACAGCCGGCCCAGAGTGGGAGATTTCCGTTACACGTGCAGTCGTCTGCAATATGGCCAGCTTGTTAGCTGTAGGGGCCCGCTAAGGTGGCAACCCGGACGTGGTATGCGCGAGTTCATTCAGTAATCGTCGCTCAGCTGTAAGCACTTGTCTCTCAACGTTGTGTTCCTTCTCCTAACAACACACGATCCATTAACCTGAAGTACATGCCTATTACTCACTGAAGCGCCAAAGAAAGTATATACTGTATTCAAACATTATGAATCACCTCGAAGGGAACGATCTATTCATACGTAATCAGCATAGTTTCAGAAAACATCGTTCTTGTGCAACGCAGCTAGCTCTTTATTCGCACGAAGTAATGGCCGCTATCGACAGGGTATCTCAGGTTGATTCCGTATTTCTGGATTTCCGGAGAGCTTTTGACACCGTTCCTCACAAGCGACTTCTAATCAAGCTGCGGACCTATGGGGTATCGTCTCAGTTGTGCGACTGGATTCGTGATTTCCTGTCAGGAAGGTCGCAGTTCGTAGTAATAGACGGCAAATCATCGAGTAATACTGAAGTGATATCAGGTGTTCCCCAGGGAAGCGTCCTGGGACCTCTGCTGTTCCTGATCTATATAAATGACCTGTGTGGCAATTTGAGCAGTTCTCTTAGGTTGTTCGCAGATGATGCTGTAATTTACCGTCTAGTAAGGTCATCCGAAGACCAGTATCAGTTGTAAAGCGATTTACAAAAGATCGCTGTATGGTGTGGCAGGTGGCAGTTGGCGCTAAATAACGAAACGTGTGAGGTGATCCATATGAGTTCCAAAAGAAATCCGTTGGAATTCGATTACTCGATAAATAGTACAATTCTCAAGGCTGTCAATTCAACTAAGTACCTGGGTGTTAAAATTACGAACAACTTCAGTTGGAAAGGCCACATAGATAATATTGTGGGGAAGGCGAGCCAAAGGTTGCGTTTCATTGGCAGGACACTTAGAAGATGCTACAAGTCCACTAAAGAGACAGCTTACACTACACTCGTTCGTCCTCAGTTAGAATATTGCTGCGCGGTGTGGGATCCTTACCAGGTGGGATTGACGGAGGACATCGAAAGGGTGCAAAAAAGGGCAGCTCGTTTTGTATTATCACGTAGTAGGGGAGAGAGTGTGGCAGATATAATACGCGAGTTGGGATGGAAGTCATTAAAGCAAAGACGTTTATCGTGGCGGCGAGATCTATTTACGAAATTTCAGTCACCAACTTTCTCTTCCCAATGCGAAAATATTTTGTTGAGCCCAACCTACATAGGTAGGAATGATCATCAAAATAAAATAAGAGAAATCAGAGCTCGAACAGAAAGGTTTAGGTGATCGTTTTTCCCGCGCGCTGTTCGGGAGTGGAATGGTAGAGAGATAGTATGACTGTGGTTCGATGAACCCTCTGCCAAGCACTTAAATGTGAATTGCAGAGTAGTCATGTAGATGTAGATGTAGAAACTGCTATAGGCATGCGTATTCAAACAATTTGTACAGAAAGCAGATGGCAGTTATAAGAGTCGAGGGCCATGAAAGGGAAGCAGTGGTTGGGAAGGGAGTGAGACAGGGTTGTAGCCTCTCCCCGATGCTATTCAATCTGTATATTGAGAAAGCAATAAAGGAAACAAAAGAAAAGTTCGGAGTAGGTATTAAAATCCATGGAGAAGAAATAAAAACTTTGAGGTTTGCCGATGACATCGTAATTCTGTCAGAGACAGCAAAGGACTTGGAAGAGCAGTTGAACGGAATGGACAGTGTCTTGAAAGGAGGGTATAAGATGAACATCAACAAAAGCAAAACGAGGATAATGGATTGTAGTCGAATTAAGTCGGGTGATGCTGAGGGAATTAGATTAGGAAATGAGACACTTAAAGTAGTATAGGAGTTTTGCTGTTTGGGGAGCAAAATAACTGATGATGGTCGAAGTAGAGAGGATATAAAATGTAGACTGGCAATGGCAAGGAAAGCGTTTCTGAAGAAGAGAAATTTGTTAACATCGAGTATTGATCTAAGTGTCAGGAAGTCGTTTCTGAAAGTACCTGTATGGAGTGTAGCCACGTATGGAAGTGAAACATGGACGATAAATAGTTCAGACAAGAAGAGAATAGAAGCTTTCGAAATGTGGAGCTACAGAAGAATGCTGAAGATTGGATGGGTTGATCACATAACTGATGAGGAGGTATTGAATAGAATTGGGGAGGAGTTTGTGGCACAACGTGACTAGTTAAAAGCGATCGGTACGACATGTTCTGAGGCATCAAGGGATCACAAATTTAGTACTGGAGGGCAGGATGGAGGGTAAAAATCGTAGAGGGAGACCAAGAGATGAATACACTAAGCAGATTGAGAAGCATGTAGGCAGCAGTAGGTACTGGGAGACGAATAAGCTTGCACAGGATAGAGTAGCATGGAGCGGTGCATCAAACCAGTCTGAGGACTGAAGACTACAACAACAACGTGGCTTCTTGCTAGAGATGAAACTTTCTTTCAGTTTGTTTGGATCATTAATTTCAGAAGCATTATAGGCAGAAAAATGGAAGTATGGGACTTGTACTATTGAAATACTATTGAAATAAGCTCTTCATGTGTAAACAGGTAGAACACGGCTCTGCTTTCGGCAAAGCCTGTATACGGCAACAAGTGCCTGGCCGGGGCTTACATCGGTTAATGTAGCTGTAATGGTAGGTTATCAGAATTTGAGTGAGTTTAAATGTGGTGTTATAGTCGGCGCACGAGCGGTGGGACAAAGCATCTTGGCTCTGAGCACTATGGGACTCAACATCTTAGGTCATAAGTCCCCTAGAACTTAGAACTACTTAAACCTAACTAACCTAAGGACATCACACACACCCATGCCCGAGGCAGGATTCGAACCTGCGACCGTAGCAGTCCCGCGGTTCCGGACTGCAGCGCCAGAACCGCTATACCACCGCGGCTGGACACAAAGCATCTCCGAGATAGCGATGAAATGAGGATTTTCCCCGTACGACCATTTCACGAGTGTACCTTGAATATCAGGAATCCGGTAAAAAATCAAATCTCCGACATCACTGCGACCGGAAAAGGATCCTGCAAGAAAGGACCAACGACTACCGAAGAGAAACTTTCAACGTGACATAAGTGCAACCCTTCCGCAAATTGCTGCAGATTTTAATGCTGGCCATCAACAAGTGTCACCGCGCGAACCGTTCAACGAAACATCATCGATATGGCCTTTCGGAGCCACTTGTGTACCCTTGATGACTGCATGACACAGCGCTTTACGCCTCGCCTGGGCCCGTCGACAGCGGCATTGGACTGTTGATGTCTGGAAACATACGAATCTGACAGGTGACAAGTACGTAAGCATCCAGGCTGAACACCAGTATCCATTCTTGTACAGTGTGCATTCCGACTGACATGGGCAATTCCAGCAGGAGAATGCGACACCCCAAACGTCCAGAAAAACTGCTAAAGAGTTGTTCAAAAGACACTCTTCTGAGTTTAAACACTTCCGCTGGTCACCAAACTCCCTACACATGAGCATTATTGAGCTTATCTACAAAGCCTTCCGATGCGCTGTGCAGAAGAGATCTCCATCCCCTCGTACTCTTACGGATTTATGGGCAGCCCTGCACGATTCATAGTGTCAGTTCTCTGCAACACTCTTTCGGACATTAGGCGAGTCCATGCCAAGTCTTGTAGCGCCACCTCTGCGCGCTCGCGGGGGCCATACACGATATTAGAAAGGTGGACCAGTTTCTTTCGCTCCTCAGTGTAAATGATTCTTTCGTTTTCAAAGTTTTATGCTTTTCGAAGTATTACGTGTAAAAATATGACTGCTGCGTCAGTAGACTCGTAAACTCAGCAAGATAGCATTTTACACACGACAAGTGTTCTGTGTTCGCTTCTCTGGCCACAAGACACACGTCCTAGAGGTAATCCACTTCGCTCTATACCTTATGTAGAAACATAAGTTTAGTGGTCACCAAAGTAGCGGGGATCGTTCTCCGAGTCACTGTTCTTGGCAGCTGCGACCTGTTTTACATGAAATGTAAAATTTTGCTCTTCCCAAATCACACAAACATAAGAATCCTGTGATCTGCTGCGCAATGCACAGAGTCAATAATGATGTTAGGGAGTCGTCGATTTGCAATTTGGTTTATGTGTGATTGTTAGATGATGAATAACTGGTTTTGTGAGACTCGCCAGAGCTTGTTTCCCATTTCACTTGAGTTCCAGTACTCACTCTGTCGGTAATCAATCGAGGGGAAACTTGTGAGTAGCTTTCGTATGTTGTTGTTGTTGTGGTCTTCAGTCCTGAGACTGGTTTGATTCAGCTCTCCATGCCACTCTATCCTGTGCAAGCCTCTTCATCTCCCAGTACCTACTGCACCCTACATCCTTCTGAATCTGCTTAGTGTATTCATCTCTTGGTCTCCCTCTACGATTTTTACCTTCCACGCTGCCCTCCAATGCTAAATTTGTGATCCCTTGATGCCTCAAAACATGTCCTACCAACCGATCCCTTCTTCTAGCCAAGTTGTGCCACAAACATCTCTTCTCCCCAATCCTATTCAATACCTCCTCATTAGTTACGTGATCTACCCACCTTATCTTCAGCATTCTTCTGTAGCACCACATTTCGAAAGCTTCTGTTCTCTTCTTGTCCAAACTATTTATCGTCCATGTTTCACTTCCATACATGGCTACACTCCATACAGGTACTTTCAGAAACGACTTCCTGACACTTAAATCTATACTCGATGTTAACAAATTTCTCTTCTTCAGAAACGATATCCTTGCCATTGCCAGTCGACATTTTATATCCTCTCTACTTCGACCATCATCAGTTATTTTACTCCCCAAATAGCAAAACTCCTTTACTACTTTAAGTGTCTCATTTCCTAATCTAATCCCCTCAGCATCACCCGATTTGACTACATTCCATTATCCGCGTTTTGCTTTTGTTGATGTTCATCTTATATCCTCCTTTCAAGACACTGTCCATTCCGTTCAACTGCTCTTCCAAGTCCTTTGCTGTCTCTGACAGAACTACAATGTCATCGGCGAACCTCAAAGTTTTTACTTCTTCTCCAAGAATTTTAATACCTACTCCGAATTTTTCTTTTGTTTCCTTCACTGCTTGCTCAATATACAGATTGAATGACATCGGGGAGAGGCTACAACCCTGTCTCACTCCTTTCCCAACCACTGCTTCCCTTTCATGTCCCTCTACTCTTATAACTGCTATCTGGTTTCTGTACAAATTGTAAATAGCCTTTCGCTCCCTGTATTTTACCCCCGCCACCTTCAGAATTTGAAAGAGAGTATTCCAGTTAACGTTGTCAAAAGCTTTCTCTAAGTCTACAAATGCTAGAAACGTAGGTTTGCCTTTTCTTAATCTTTTTTCTAAGATAAGTCGTAAGGTTAGTATTGCCTCACGTGTTCCAACATTTCTACGGAATCCAAACTGATCTTCCCCGAGGTCCGCTTCTACCAGTTTTTCCATTCGTCTGTAAAGAATTCGCGTTAGTATTTTGCAGCTGTGACTTATTAAACTTATAGTTCGGTAATTTTCACATCTGTCAACACCTGCTTTCTTTGCGATTGGAATTATTATATTCTTCTTGAAGTCTGTGGGTTTTTCGCCTGTCTCATACATCTTGCTCACCAGATGGTAGAGTTTTGTCATGACTGGCTCTTCCAAGGCCATCAGTAGTTCTAATGGAATGTTGTCTACTCCCGGGGCCTTGTTTCGACTCAGGTCTTTCAGTGCTCTGTCAAACTCTTCACGCAGTATCGTATCTCCCATTTCATCTTCATCTACATCCTCTTCCATTTCCATAATATTGTCCTCAAGTACATCGCTCTTGTATAAACCCTCTATATACTCCTTCCACCTTTCTGCCTTCCCTTCTTTGCTTAGAACTGGGTTGCCATCTGAGCTCTTGATATTCATACAAGTGGTTCTCTTCTCTCCAAAGGTCTCTTTAATTTTCCTGTAGGCAGTATCTATCTTACCCCTAGTGAGACAAGCCTCTACATCCTTACATTTGTCCTCTAGACATCCCTGCTTAGCCATTTTGCACTTCCTGTCGATCTCATTTTTGAGACGTATGTATTCCTTTTTGCCTGCTTCATTTACTGCATTTTTATATTTTCTCCTTTCATCAATTAAATTCAATATTTCTTCTGTTACCCAAGGATTTCTATTAGCCCTAGTCATTTTACCTACTTGATCCTCTGCTGCCTTCACTACTTCATCCCTCAGAGCTACCCATTCTTCTTCTACTGTATTTCTTTCCCCCATTCCTGTCAATTGTTGCCTTATGCTCTCCCTGAAACTCTCTACAACCTCTGGTTCTTTCAGTTTATCCAGGTCCCATCTCCTTAAATTCCCACCTTTTTGCAGTTTCTTCAGTTTCAATCTGCAGCTCATAACCAATATATTGTGGTCAGAATACACATCTGCCCCTGGAAATGTCTTACAATTTAAAACCTGGTTCCTAAATCTCTGCTTACCATTATATAAAATATCTGATACCTTTTAGTATCTCCAGGATTCTTTCAGGTATACAACCTTCTTTTATGATTCTTGAACCAAGTGTTAGCTATGATTAAGTTATGCTCTGTGCAAAATTCTACAAGGCGGCTTCCTCTTTCATTTCTTCCCCCCAATCCATATTCACCTACTATGTTTCCTTCCCTCCCTTTTCCTACTGACGAATTCCAGTCACCCATGACTATTAAATTTTCGTCTCCCTTCACTACCTGAATAATTTCTTTTATCCCGTCATACATTTCATCAATTTCTTCATCATCTGCAGAGCTAGTTGGCATATAAACCTGTACTACTGTAGTAGGCATGGGCTTTGTGTCTGTCTTGGCCACAATAATGCGTTCACTATGCTGTTTGTAGTAGCTACCCCGCACTCCTATTTTTTTATTCATTATTAAAAATACTCCTGCATTACCCCTATTTGATTTTGTATTTATAACCCTGTAATCACCTAAAAAATCGTATGTGTTATGACAAAATACTTTTCCTTTTTTCTTGCCAGTTTGGTCTTACCTCCCAGTATTTCATCTGAATGTTCACATCATTGTTTTGCAGTTCATGATGTGTTCTTTTGCACAGTGTAATTTTGTTATAACTTGCTATTCCCTAAATATTTGCTAAGTTGAGGTGTGCCTTTTGAAACAATAAAATTGTAATACCGTAGACGTTGAATTTCACGTCATGAATTGCAACTTCCTATTATTCTTTGTGAGGGCTCCGTCGCCTTAACACTGTTACTAAGGCCTAGGTTTTGATTACATTAATTCCCTAACAGTCGGGGTAGTTGCTAGCGCTTTCACGGAGAGAAAATTTCATGGTAGCTGGGTGAACGGGAGCGTTTCTTTCGCAAGCGTCCAAGCAAGGCAGACACTTCAATCGAATTTTTCCTCGAAGTGAATGTTGCTTATCGTATAATGTACGCATTAAAATTTATAATTTAGAAATCGAAGGTTATAGAGAGGGTCGTTTGAAAATAATCGGGATCGGTTAAGCACTTTCATTTTATCAGCTGAGGGGTCATTTCATATTGAAGTAGGTTGCTCGAGAGTTCTTCGTTATATCTTGAGATATGACCTGTAGATTCAAAGAAATAATTTTCAGACATGATGTGAGTTACTTAATGGATTAACAAACGAACCAAGTTCATCGATTGAATGTGATAATGAAATTATTAGAGGTATAACAATTTTTAATTGGAAAATAATAAAAAAAACACAATTCATGCTACATTTTTAGTATTGCATTGAATAAAACTTTGAAAGAGATAAATTTTGTTCCTTATTTTGCTAAAACCAAAGCAGATTTTGGCAGGACCCTATTCAGCCCAAAAATCAATAACTAAAAAGAAAATAAGATTAACATTGCTGCTCCTATTCACCTCATTCTGCAGGATGACTAGAAACAGCAAGTTTTTATTTATAGTGTCATAGAAGTATGAGCTACGTCCCAAATATAACTATAAGCTTAGAGTTAGACACAAAGCCTATAATTCCACATAATTTTGATTTTCCCATTTCTTCTTAAGACTTATGTATGTCTTTCTTTTAACGCTGAAAACTGTTTCTATTCGCCCCATTTTACTGTATTTATTACTGTGGATACGACAGATATATCCTCGGATATCGATTTCAGCGCACTCTCGTAACAGTGAAGTGTTTTGTCCTCAGGATTGCTTTAAAGGTCAAGTGATACAAACGGCCGCTTGTGGCACCAAGCTAAGAGGGATGCGAGAGTCGCCGCAAGGGCATAACTTGTGTCCTGAGTCTATCGTAATTACTAATGAAAAATTACACATCTGAAACTGTGCTATAATGTAAGGAAAAATGTTCCAGTAAACATGAGTCTGCAAATGACCCATTTGCATGATAATTACGGATGTGTGATTATGAGCAACCATTGCCCTGGATGCAGATTCTGAATCTAATTGGATGGAGACTTAATAGAATGGTTTATATTTCAATTACATTTGCGCTAGCTAGGACAATATGTCACACTCAGTGGCAGCTCATGGCTAAACATTCACAAATATGTTCCATACAGCATACTTACGGACCCATGTCTCCGGGAAAGATTTTTCTTCTGTTATCGTACACACTAAAACCTGTGAGTTTATGCTATTATTTGTGATTCAACCTATGTGTTTCATAACAAAATTTTATTAAAATAGTTGTAGGTAGTTAAATAATAATGTGGTGTGCCTCAGAGCTTGATGCATTTAAACAGTGCCTTGCGTTTATCACGTCAGTGTAAAATTAGATGTTATTTTTTTGTGTTTCTTTCCCTTTTTTCCAGTGAAAAGTGAAATGAATTCTAAATTACGTATTTAGAAAGTTCGATTCATTGATCAATGTTCTGCCCTGTGCCAACTCTTCACATGTAGCTCTCTATGAAATGCTGTCAATTTCTACCCTCTTTGTTTTCTAATAATTGTTTCCTATCCTTATACCATCAACCATCTGGTATCTTCTGCATCCTTTTCTTTTTCCGTTCACTGTTCCTTCCATAGCATTCGCCAGTAAACAATCACTTCTCCCCCAGTGTCCTACCCAGTTGTGTTTCCCATATCTGATTACCTTTATAATTTCTCTATCTTCGTCCGCTCTTCTCAACATCTCCTTATTTCCCTCTTCGATTACTCATTTTATCCTTTCAATCCTTCTCCAAATCCACATCGTGATTGCTATATGTGTATCGTACAAACATACCGCCCTTTCAGTCTCGTACAGATTTCCGTATGGAGGACATAGTGATAGACATCCCTGGGGTTGTGAAGCAGCTGAATGGGTTGAAAATAAATAAATCGCCAGGGATTCCAATTCGGTTTTACAGAGAGTACTCTACTGCATTGGCTCCTTACTTAGCTTGCATTTATCGCGAATCTCTTGCCCAACGTTAAGTCCCGAGCGACTGGAAAAAAGCGCAGGTGACACCTGTATATAAGAAAGGTGGAAGAACGGATCCTCAAAATTACAGACCAATATCCTTAACATAGGTTTGTTGCAGGATTCTCGAACATATTCTCAGTTCGAATATAATCAATTTCCTTGAGACAGAGAAGTTGTTGTCCATGCATCAGCACGGTTTAGAAAGCATCGCTCCTGCGAAACGCAACTCGCCCTTTTTTCACATGATATCTTGCAAACCATGGATGAAGGGTATCAGACGGATGCCATATTCCTTGACTTCCAGAAAGCGTTTGACTCGGTGCCCCACTGCAGACTCCTAAGGTACTAGCATATGGGATTGGTTCCCAAGCATGTGAGTGGCTCGAAGACTTCTTAAGTAATAGAACCCAGTACTCTGTCCTCGATGGTGAGTGTTCATCGGAGGTGAGGGTATCATCTGGAGTGCCTCGGGGAAATGTGGTAGGTCCGCTGTTGTTTTCTATCTACACAAATGATCTTTTGGATAGGGTGGATAGCAATGTGGGGCTGTTTGCTGATGATGCTGTGGTGTGCGGGAAGGTGTCGTCGTTGAGTGACGGTAGCAGGATACAAGATGACTTGGACAGGATTAGATTGGCGTAAAGAATGGCAGCTTACTATAAATATACATAAATGTAAATTAATGCAGATGAATAAGAAAAAGAATCGTGTAATGTTTGAATACTCCATTAGCAGTGTAGCGCTTGACACAGTCACGTCGATCAAATATTTGGGCGTAACATTGCAGAGCGAAATGAAGTGGGACAAGCATGTAATGGCAGTTGTGGGGAAAGTGGATAGTCGTCTTCGGTTCATTGGTAGAATTTTGGGAAGATGTGGTTCATCTGTAAAGGAGACCGCTTATAAAATACTAATACGAAATATTCTTGAGTACTGCTCGAGCGTTTGCGATCCCTATGAGGTCGGATTGAGGGATGACATAGAAGCAATTCAGAGGCGGGCTGCTAGATTTGTTACTGGTAGGTTTGATCATCACGCGGGTGTTACGGAAATGCTTCAGGAACTCGGGTGGGAGTCTCTAGAGGAAAGGAGGCATTCTTTTCGTGAATCGCTACTGAGGAAATTTAGAGAACCAGCATTTGAGGCTGACTGCAGTACAATTATACTGCCGCCAACTTACATTTCGCGGAGAGACTACAAAGATAAGAGGGATTAGGGCTCGTACAGAGGCAGTTAGGCAGTCATTTTTCCCTCGTTCTGTTTGGGAGTGGAACAGGGAGAAAAGATGCTAGTTGTGGTACGAGGTACCCTCCGCCACGCACCGTATGGTGGATTGCGGAGTATGTATGTAGATACAGATGAAGATGTTTTCACTTCCTTACTACATCTCATGTCACCCGAAATAATGCTTTGCCCATATTTGAAAACATTAACTTATTTTGTATCTTCCTGTCCCTGCTTTATAGTTGTTCTTATTTTTCTTGCACGTATCTCCATATGTTTTGTCTTTTCCTTATTAATTCTCATTCTGTTAGTAAACGGAAAAAATAACAAACTTTATTTTTTTATTCTTTGCACACGCCTTAATTGAGATCTAATTTATGATGAAGGTAGAACACTATACTAGATCTAATCCTCTCTGCTTACAATAAAAGGTTTTAAAGATCTCAGAAGTTACCTTAAATGAAAATGAATAGGTTCTCCTTTCAATATTTAACACTCCAGTAGGATTCAGATATTAATTTCTGGTACAGAGGAATATCTACGCAGAATATTTTTTTAAGAGAAAGCCATATTTACTGTCATTAGATTTATTTGTAACGGTGTTACCAAGAGCCCAACACAACGAAATGAGCTAATGCGAGAGGGAGTGAGACGCGACTGTGTGGAGTTGTGGTGGGAGGGGTGGGGCGGTGAGGGAGGTTGGGGGGGTGGGGGTGGGGGGAAGAACAGGAGCACCTAATGTATCCAACCGACCCTTCAGAGATCCGCATCCATTTGGAGAATCTGAAACAACATTCTTGCAATTGTGGCCTCGCATCAGTGCTGAAGACATTACGTTGACTACAAGCTTGCCCTTGGCGTTGCCTTTACTGCCACTGTTGTTGTTATTGTTGTGGAGTTGCTCTTAGTGTTTCTCTTGGCAGGCCACGGATGCAGCAGTAAAGCCGCGAGCCAGCAAGGGACGGTTGTTGCCAGAGGTCGCGCGTACACAGAATGCCGCGGCCAGGGTTTTGATAAGATCGATCTCTGCGCTCCTGCTCACCCCGCTGCAGCGTCGCCTTTTGTGAGCGCCGGGTGTCTCTCGGTAAGCCGATTATCATTTAGGAGCCCTCCCCGCGCTATGTATATTCATGAGATGCGAATTTCCGGATATTTTGGTTTCCCACCAAGCTGAAAGTTCCCCGAATAATGTTGCTTACCTCTTCGCCTTTCTAACATCGAAATAGAGGGCACAAAAATCTAAATTAAAACTTGGAAATAATGGAAGTCGAGAGATTAAAGGCGGTACAAGTGATTAAAAAGTAGTATTCCCGTTGACTACAAGGAGACTGTCAGCTGAGGTGTTGCAAAAAAATGGTTCAAATGGCTCACAGCACTATGGGACTTAACTTCTGAGGTCATCAGTCCCCTAGAACTTAGAACTACTTAAACCTAACTAACCTAAGGACATCACACACATCCATGCCCAAAGCAGGATTCGAACCTGCGACCGTAGCGGTCGCGCGGTTCCAGACTGTAGAGCCTAGAACCCATCGACCACTCCGTCCGTCTGAGGTATTGCAATTAGTACTTGTAATATGTGTACTCGATCTGCAGGTACGGATGAAACTGGCGACGTATTAGCTGAAGAGAAAATACAATGAAGTGTGCAATTTTATAGGAATACAGGTCGGAAGCAAGCAGAAAATTCAAAATCAGTTCCTTCACTTATAGCAGAAACGATGGGAGGCGCGTCTATGGTTTACTGTCATATGTAGAGGAGAGATTGGGAATGAAGCACCTGAATCTACATCTACATCCATACTCCGCAAGGTACCTTTGTCTGGCGGGGGGTTCCTTGTGTACCTCTATCGGTTGTCCCTTCTATTCCAGTCTCGTATTGGTCGTGGAAGGAAGGATTGTCGGTATGCCCCTGTGTGGGCTCTAATCTCTCTGATTTTATCCTCATGGTCTCTTCGCGAGATATACGTAGGAGGGAGCAATATACTGCTTGACTCCTCGGTGAAGGTATGTTCTCGAAACTTCAACAAAAGCCCGTACGGAGCTACTGAGAGTCTCTCTTGCAGAGTCTTCCACTGGACTTTATCTGTCATCTCCGTAACGCTCTCGCGGTTACTAAATGATCCTGTAACGAAGCGCGCTGCTCTCCGTTGGATTTCTCTATCTCTCCTATCAACCCTATCTGGTACGGATCGCACACTGCTGAAGAGTATTCAAGCATTGGGCGAACAAGAGTACTGTAACCTACTTCCTTTGTTTTCGGATTGCATTTTCTTAGGATTCTTCCAATAAATCTCGGTCTGGCATCTGCTTTACCGACGATCAACTTTATATGATCATTCCATTTTAAATCACTCCTAATGCGTACTCCCATATAATTTATGGAATTAACTGCTTCCAGTTGCTGACATGTTATATTGCAGCTAAATGATAAGGGATCTTTCTTTCTATGTATTCGCAGCACATTACACTTGTCTACATTGAGATTCATTTGCCATTCCCTGCACAATGCGTCAATTCGCTGCAGATCTTCCTGCATTTCAGTACAATTTTTCATTGTTACAACCTCTCGATATATCACAGCATCATCTGCAAAAGCCTCAGTGAACTTCCGATGTCATCCACAAGGTCATTTATGTATATTGTGAATAGCAACGGTCCTACGACACTCCCCTGCGGCACACCTGACATCACTCTTTGTTCGGAAGACTTCTCTGCATTGAGAATGACATGCTGCCTTCTGTTATCTAGGAACTCTTCAATCCAATCACACAATTGGTCTGATAGTCCATGTGCTCTTACATTGTTAATTAAAGGACTGTGGAGAACTGTATCGAACGCCTAGCGGAAGTCAAGAAACACGGCATCTACCTGGGAACCCGTGTCTATAGCCCTCTGAGTCTCGTGGACGAATAGCGCGAGCTGGGTTTCACACGATCGTCTTTTTCGAAACCCATGCTGATTCCTACACAGCAGGCCTGATTCACTTGTTGATTGCCATCGAGCTGATAGAAGACATACCTTCGAGGGTGCCTGTAGTGAAGAGGGTACGCCAGAACATTCCACCCGGGGATATACAACGTATGAAGATATAGCTGATACTGATCGGTAACAGCAGGATCTGAACGGAATACTCGATGTCAAGGATATTACGTAACAGAATCGCAAATCTTTTACAACAGTTCTGACGCTTTTTCAAGAAAGGCTTGTGTAGCGCGTTATCTCATCAACCTACGCCCGCCTCACGCAGTACGAGAGGTTGCGACAGAAGATCGAGAAGTAACGCAGCCAGGGAAGCTGAGATCAACAGATGCGGCAGAAGACCGGCCAACATCATATGCGCAGCCAACTTACGAACACGGAAGACGAACAAAGCCGTTGGCAGTGTTTGGCCACCCAACAAACCTGAAGAAGGTGAAGTGGGCCGGCGTGTGGCTGCACTCGTAAACGACAGCAACTATTCTCCCTTGGAACAGAGGAATTCTTCCCTCCAATCAAGGAGTTAACAGACAATGGAAGAGGCAGCCACAACCATTACGCCCTCCAAGCGCCCGAGAAACCGACAGGGAATGCCTGTGGACTAGGGCTACTGATAAAATACCGATACTTTTTCTAGCAAATATCGATGTGTACCGACGACATTTCTACGCTGGTATGTCGATACCGACATGGCAGTGCCAAGTGGTGATATTTTTATTTCATATTATACTGTCTCACAATTTTCGGTAGATATTTGAAGTTGTTCTTTTGAGATTGTACTAGAGCATAATTTACTATCAGTGTGTGAAGGACTCTTACTATTTTTTGAGCTTTCGTCACGTGCAATCTTTGTCTTTGACTGTCTGGAGCAAGTATATGTGGCACATAAGAAGAAGTCCGAATGCACCGCGGGGTGGCGATTGGTATGTCACAAATTAGATTTTTCATGTGGGGAAACAGCACATCAGTTGCGTTAAAAACAATTTTTAACGAACTTAGTGATCTATTTCATCGCTTTGTAATTCTTCAAATACAGTTGCTAACAATGATGAACAAAAATCTAAATGACAAGAATGGTTTCCACGGTGGAGGGAGACGTGTGAGATGAAATGCTGACGTAATCGGCACTCGGCGCTACCAACAGAAACTGCAACGTTAATGTTCAGCACGCAATTTTGATGCTACAACTGCTAGGTGGCTGGTGTTGGCAGAAACGAAAAAACAAAAAACAGGTAAGTCGACATAAGTGTTCCGAACAAACCAAGACGTGTGACGAGATCGAACGACGGACCCATCGGACATTATTTATCGTGCCAATTACGTTAAGTTACCATTGGCAGCAAAGTGGTAATCGCCAACCGCGAACATGATTCATTTTCCTTTAATTTGCTCTAAGGGGAATTGGCAGGCTGTTAGCCTGCAAAGAATATCTAATAATAAATCAATACTTCAATATTCAGCTCTAAAACTGGCGGTATATTTACAATGTGCTGCCTATACTTTTCAGAGGCAAACATCTCGATATCTGTTACGTCGATATATCCATAATTTTCTTCGATATGTCGTAAGGCGATAATAATACAATTTTAAAGATCGATATAGCGGATTCACGATATTTTTAAAAATATCAACAGCCCTACTGTGGACCAGGGAGATGCGATCCACACCAGTGCACTCGATAACTGGCCAGTGTGATGAACTCTGATCATTCCATTATCGCTGGACATTGGCATGTAATGGGGAAGGTTCAAAAAATTGGATGAATGGGTACCGCCTGCTCTAAGTCAAAGCTGAAGTTATCATAACAGTATTAGACATAGATCTGGTAGTAGGTGTAGTTTCTTATTTATAGTAGAACCCGTTTTATAAAATTATTATTATTAGTAGTAGTAGTAGTAGAAATAGTTATGGTGCAGCGGGGCAGTAGTCTGTACGTAAAAAAAATATTATTAGTAGTAGTAGTAGCGGAAATGTTTATGGTGAATGAGAGCAGTATTCTGTAGGGAAAATGAAGCGTTAACGAGTATTACGTAATTTCTGTAAGAATTAATACAGATTATGTTTAAATTACAGGCAACAGGCTACTATGCACAGAAGTAGAATAAATATGATAATATAAATACATAAAATTATAAGAAAAATAAAAATACAAATATAAATAAATGTCGAGCAGTTTCGCATATCAACATAATTTACTAATAAGTTTGATCTGAGTCCTGTTTTCTCACACAGATGTTGTCGGAGAAGAAAATATTGCGAAATGTTTAATTTTTCTATCCAATTTTATAGATACAAGTCAGTGATTGTTATATTCAGTCATTGTAGCAAGTACCAGTTGTGATGAGACTGACAAAAGCGTCAGAAGTGTTCCGCTGTAAAACAAGACGAGGCCTTTCTATTGAACTTATTTCATATTATGACAATGATGTCGCGGCTTAAGAAGACAGCTCGATGATCAGCAACTTGAATCTGGAATCGCATTACAATGTTAAGTGAATATTAATCGTAAAGTGTGTTGAAAGATGCTAAGCAGTAACATTTGGGTATTTTGTGATGTAATGAAAAAGGTCTACTTAATTTTACTCCCACCAGCCATTATGCAGAACTTCAATAGTAAAAAATTTGACTCTTTCTGTTAAATCAGAACCTAACAATAAAATCGTTAAAACAGAGACAAAATTGATGTATTACAGGCATCTTTCCACCTAATACAACTATCGGTGCCAAAACCAGCGTATAACAATGCTGACTCCATACAGCAACGGGAAAGGCAAAAGAAGATGAAGAATAAGATATCTGATCGATTACTGCTGGGATATGTATCCATTATATTGGTCCATAAGTTCGTAGCGTTTTCGTTTTTCATGTTGGTATTCCAGTTACTACGAGGTGCATTCAAGTTCTAAGGCCTCAGATTTTTTTTCTTATTAACTACTCACCCGAAATCGATGAAACTGGCGTTACTTCTAGACGTAATCGCCCTGCAGACGTACACATTTTTCACAACGCTGACGCCATGATTCCATGGAAGCGGCGAAGGCTTCTTTAGGAGTCTGTTTTGACCACTGGAAAATCGCTGAGGCAATAGCAGCACGGCTGGTGAATGTGCGGCCATGGAGAGTGTCTTTCATTGTTGGAAAAAGCCAAAACTAGAGTGTCTTTCATTGTTGGAAAAAGCCAAAACTCACTAGGAGCCAGGTCAGGTGAGTAGGGAGCATGAGGAATCACTTCAAAGTTGTCATCACCAAGAAACTGTTGTGTAACGTTAGCTCGATGTGCGGGTGCGTTGTCTTGGTGAAACAGCACAAGCGCAGCCCTTCCCGGACGTTGTTGTTGCAGTGCAGGAAGGAATTTGTTCTTCAAAACATTTTCGTAGGATGCACCTGTTACCGTAGTGCCCTTTGGAACGCAATGGGTAAGGATTACGCCCTCGCTGTCCCAGAACATGGACACCATCATTTTTTCAGCACTGTCGGTTACCCGAAATTTTTTTGGTGGTGGTGAATCTGTGTGCTTCCATTGAGCTGACTGGCGCTTTGTTTCTGGATTGAAAAATGGCATCCACGTCTCATCCATTGTCACAACTGACGAAAAGGAAGTCCCATTCATGCTCTCGTTGCGCGTCAACATTGCTTGGCAACATGCCACACGGGCAGCCATGTGGTCGTCCGTCAGCATTCGTGGCACCCACCTGGATGACACTTTTCGCATTTTCAGGTCGTCATGCAGGATTGTGTGCACAGAACCCACAGAAATGCCAACTCTGGAGGCGATCTGTTCAATAGTCATTCGGCGGTCCCCCAAAACAATTCTCTCCACTTTCTCGATCATGTCGTCAGACCGGCTTGTGCGAGCCTGAGGTTGTTTTGGTTTGTTGTCACACGATGTTCTGCCTTCATTAAACTGTCGCACCCACGAACGCACTTTCGACACATCCATAACTCCATCACCACATGTGTCCTTCAACTGTCGATGAATTTCAATTGGTTTCACACCACGCAAATTCAGAAAACGAATGATTGCACGCTGTTCAAGTAAGGAATACGTCGCCATTTTAAGTATTTAAAACAGTTCTCATTCTCGCCGCTGACGGTAAAATTCCATCTGCCGTACGGTGCTGCCATCTCTGGAACGTATTGACAATGAACGCGGCTTCATTTTAAAACAATGCGCATGTTTCTATCTCTTTCCAGTGCGGAGAAAAAAAATCGGAGGCCTTAGAACTTGAATGCACCTCGTATGACAGATTACAGGGCACTCCCACTTCTGATTCAGTGTTATGCTGCTTCCCACTATCTTCAAATGACAAAATGAAAGCATGTAAGCTCAAATAGCATGTATGAACTACAAATAAAAATTGACAATCGATAAGTAAACCCATAACGTAAGGTGGCGTTATCATGCCGCTTCATGTTCTTAGGCTATATGATCTTTATTGCAAATTGACTTCATACATGATGGTGATATGGTGGGCAGTAGTTAATGCTCTTGCTTGCGTGCTCTAGGGAAATAATAACAGTATGCGTCACCTGCATTCAAAGAAACTCGGTGCCGATTTAGTAGTGAATGTAACTGTGCGATCTAGAAAATGGAGTACGTCTTCTTTCTGGCCAATAGAGGGGTAGACAGGAGCGGTGGGAGCCACACGTATCTGCGCCATGTATGAGGGTAATGCCACTGGACAGAGCACGGCAAGAAAATGGTTTCCTCGTTTCATGTTCAGAAGACCTTCGGTGTTTGATGAAGATCGCTTAAAGTCCTTAATCTACAATCATTCACGCCATTATACTCGATAACTGGCAAATGTGATGAACTGTGATCATTCCACCACCGTGTGACTAAAATCGGGTGTATCGGTACCGCATGCTTTAAGTCAAAATCACAAAAATCAGCAGGTGGCCGTATATTTTGATAAAGCAGCTTTGCTAGTAAAACCCGGCTCACTTTTTCTAGACCCATGCAGACTGTCTGAAACTGTAATGCACACAGAGGTTTGTGTTTCAGCCCTACATCGCCGTTTCAGTACTAGCGCCTAACGGCGAGTTATGACACTAACAAAACAAATTCTGAAACGTAAAATCTCAACATCATTCCTACCAGCACAAAAAAGCTCCAATCGGAGCACAAAAAATGCGAATATGTTCCTGTTTAACTAAAAGTCTCTAACTGAGAAATGGAGTACCAGCTGCCTCACTTTATCTTCCTCAGCACCATTTAATATTTCCTAAAATTTTGGGAATGCGAACGTATTCACGCTCTTTTTAGCATGCAACTCACCTCTAACTCCCACAAGTTTTGACAAACGTAACTCACTCACATCCGATAGTCCATAACTGTAAGTCGCTCACTCAAATCCACTGCCAGTTGCCCTTTCTCACTTGCTCATTCAACTCAACTCATTGTCATTAACTCTTTGTGTCTCTCTGTCATTGTCTCCTGTGTCTCTCCCACAGTACCCTTCATTCTGTCCTACTACTACAGTCTCCTCTCACGGTCAGTGTCTCCCTCTTTCTCCCTCCTGCTGCTAATATCTCATTCCTTCCTTCCTCATGCTGCAGACTCTCCTCACTGTCACTATCTCTATATTCCTTCTTGTCATTGTCGTATACTCTAACATTATCACTCACTCTCACTCACTTTCACTTTCTTTATCTTTATTCCTCCCCCCCTCCCCCCCTCCCCCACTCCACCGGCACTGTTCCCTTCACTCTTTTCCTAGTACTGCATTCCTCTCTTTCCCTCACACTGCCAGTGCCTCCTTCGCTCTATCTACAACACAAACCCTATCTTCCAGTATTTATTACTTCTCTGTTTCTTTGCCACTGCCACTTCTTCTCTCTCAGGATAAAAAAGATCGATTATGTGCGCCTGCCCAAATTTTTGGGAAAGTTGTTAAAGATGCTGAGGAATGTAGAATGAGGCAGCTGGTATCCCACTTTTCAGTCACCGTCTTTTAAATAAACAGGAACATGTGCTCTGATAGGAGTGTTTTTCCGCTGGTTCCCTTTTTCCCTACTGCAGCAGGGTATGTAACTCTTATTGAAGGAAGTTATTGGCCAATAAAATTTAGAAAGTTTTCTTATGTGAAATAGATATAATGCAAAACTAATTTTACCACTCAGACTTCATTTTACGTGCAAAAATTTTTGGATCTGCTTTACTGCTACAACATTGCGTTCCCAAACACTTTACAACATATTTCTCCGCGCTACGTCTCTTTATAAACTACTTTTTCGCCTCCCACTGGATTTTAAGTGCCAATTTTACGTGTACAAGCAAGGCAAATTTGAACATCTGTATATCGGAAACAGAGATGTGAAGAAAATTTTCAAGACTATTCGAGATCGGAATCTTAGGAATATATCGGAAGAAATCCAGCCTTTTTCTGTGCATATAGGCTGGGTTTTGGTCCACTGGTGACGGCGAAAATATAGTAAAAGACCCTTTTTGTGAAGTTTTCCGAGGAATTGCCCAATGGTGCCTCCACAAGTCCCATCAACCTCACCGTAGACCACATGAAATGCAAAAAGAGCCAAGAGATTTGCCTCATCTACCTAAACAGGGGGAAGTGTACAGTGTTCATAATTTGTACTGTAGGATAGTGACACTAAGATGATCTTTTCCCAGCCAAACGCTATCCGAAACTCTTGACCCCATTACAGAGTTGCTCCTGCAAAACCACACAATGTAAAATCATGGGAACAATCAAAACAAACAAAAACTAACTTTAGGCCCCACTTTGTTAATTCAGTTACAGTCTAAGATATTTTCTCTTTTTACAGTGTTTCAATAAACAAAAAAGGCCACTGATTATGGTACAGAGGTGCTGAAACATGTTCGGGTAAAAAGGAAAAGCGGCGTGTTTGGAAGAAGGTGGAAGCCATATCCTATAATTTCACTGCAAATGCGGAAACAGATGACAGGAGCTGCAGACCCAAAAGATGAACATTGACCCCACCATTCTATCATCAACGGAACCCGAGGTGAGAGCACCGGATAATGTTGTCTTTATGCGTGGTTTTGTAACATATTCGGTACGCATTTACCCATACGTTAAATAGTTTTCAGTCTGCTAGGAAAGCATGAGCTGAAAAAGTTTAGTGCTACTGCCAAGCGTAAAATATCAGAAGAATGGAAAATACTCTCGAAAAGAAAGCGTTCTCATACAGATCTTATATTACAACGGAAAGAATTTTACTGCAAATTTTATTTCAATTTATTCTATTCAGTTTACTAGATGGGATCTAAAAGACATTGTAACCAAGTTACGTTAGATATGTAACAAAAAATAAGAGAAGCCATATGTGTAAATTCAGCAAAATAACTGTACATCTGTTTTTTAGAAGAAAGATTCCTAATAGTCGGAATATCTGACGGAAAAACACTTAGCTGTCAGAAATTACGTGTCGGCATCACACGTTGCTGCCCATAAACCTTATTCCAGTAGCCATAACATCACGGTGCGTAACAGAAACTGCAACAGTAATTGCCGTTTGGATGTGGTCACTTTTTTCACGAGTTAGTAGAGTATAACTTATTCATAGTCTCCTTGTTATTTGAATTAACAGATAATCTTGAAGTAATAATTATATTAGGCGCAGAGACCACGCTCCCTGTTACCTGCGCTGCACTTCATAAATATTTCACTCTCAAACTTCGTAGTTTATATGTTAATATTTTCAGATAGAAGTTTGTGACAGGAAGCATTTCAATACCTGTGTATTCATAGTTAACAGCACTTGCTCAATGTCACAAACATTCTTCTTAGTAAGCCTTTAATCCATCTGTCCAAGCGTCGTAGCTTTGAAATAATGGCGGGAGGTACTAAAGTCTATAAACAAAAACATTTTTATGTATTTATACCTTCATTTCTCAGTTCTCGCTGTTCATTGAAAACAGCCCACTTACTAAAATTTCATCTCGACTGTCCAAACGTCGCCTTCTGATCTGTGTGCTTCGTCTGTTATGAATGAAACATTCTCTGTCCATTTCGGCTACACTGCAGGAATGGAGACGTTTCCACAATCGCTGCGCTGGAACTTTTCTCATACGATTTTAAAGAAACTGACCAATAAAATAATTATGATTCTCTCGTAGCTCATAGCCTCATCAATCAGCTCCTACATCTACATCTACATGTAGATGTAGATGTACATCCATACTCCGCAAGCCACCTGACGGTGTGTGGTGCAGGGTACCTTGAGTACCTCTACTGTTCCTGGAAAGAAAGATTGTCGGTATGCCCCTGTGTGGGCTCTAATCTCTCTGATTTTATCCTCATGGTGTCTTCGCGAGATATACGTAGGAGGGAGCAATATACTGCTTCAGTCCTCGGTGAAGTTATGTTCTCGAAACTTCAACAAAAGCCCGTACCGAGCTACTGAGCGTCTCTCATGCGGAGTCTTCCACTGGAGTTTATCCAACATCTCTGTAACGCTTTCGCGATTACTAAATGATCCTGTAACGAAGCGCGCTGCTCTCCGTTGGATCTTCTGTATCTCTTCTATCAACCGTATCTGGTACAGATCCCACACCAGTGAGCAGTATTCAAGCAGTCGGCTAACAAGTGTACTGTAACCTACCTCCTTTGTTTTCGGATTCCATTTCCTTCGGATTCTTCCAAAGAATCTCAGTCTGGCATCTTCTTTACCGATGATTAATGTTATATGGTCATTCCATTTTAAATCACTCCTAATGCCTACTCACACATACTTTATGGAGTTAACTGCTTCCAGTTGCTGACCTGCTACATTGTAGCTAAATGATAAAGGAGCTTTCTTTCTATGTATTCGCAGCACATTAAAGTTGTCTACATTGAGATTCATTTGCCATTACCTGCACCATGCGTCAGTTCGTTGCAGATCCTCCTGCATTTCAGTACAATTTTCCGTTGTTACAACCTCTCGATGTACTACAGTATCATCTGCAAAAAGCCCAGTGAACTGCCGATGTCATCCACAAGGTCATTTATATATACTGTGAATAGCAACGGTCCTACGACACTCCCCTGCGGCACGCCTGAAATCACTCTTACTTCGGAAGACTTCTCTCCATTGAGAATGACATGCTGCCTTCTGGTATCTAGGAACTCTTCAATCCAATAACGCAATTGGTCTGATAGTCCATATGCTCCTACATTGTTAATTAAACGACTGTGGGTAACTGTATCAAACGCCTTGCGGAAATCAAGAAACACGGCATCTACCTGGGAACCCGTGTCTATGGCCCTCTGAGTCTCGTGGACGAATAGCGCGAGCTGTGTTTCACACGATCGTCTTTTTCGAAACCCTACAAGTAGATTTCTAGTCTCCAGGAAAGTCATTATACTCGAACATAATACGTGGTCCAAACTTCTACAACTGATTGACGTTAGAGATGTAAGTCTATATTTCTGCACATCTGTTCGACATCACTTCTTGAAAACGGGAAGACCTGTGCCCTCTTCCAATATTTTGGAACGCTACGCTCTTCTAGAGACCAACGGTACACCGCTGCAAGAGGGGGGCCAGTTCCTTCACGTTCTCTGTGTAAAATCGAACTGGTATCCCAGCAGGTCCAGCAGCCTTTCCTCTTTTGAGCAAATTTAATTGTTTTTCTATCCCTCTGTCATCTATTTCGATTTCTACTACTTTGTTATCTGTTGGACAATCTAGAGAAGGGACTACAGGGCAGTCTTCCTCTGTGAAACAGCTTTGGAAAAAGACATTAGTATTTCGGCCTTCAGTCTGTCATCCTCTGTTTCAGTACCATTTTGGTCACATAGTGTCTGGACATTTTGTTTTGATCCACCTACCGCTTTGACATCAGACCAAAATTTCTTAGGATTTTCTGCCAAGTCAGTACATAGAACTTAACTTCCGAATTCGTTGAACGCTTCTCGCATAGCCCTTCTCACACTACATTTCGCTTCGTGTAATTTTTGTTTGTCTACAAGTCTTTGGCTATGTTTATGTTTTGCTGTGAAGTTTCATTTGCTTCCGTAGCAGTTTTCTAACTTCATGATGAACTTCCTGTCGTTTCGTTAATAGTGAGAGTTATTGCGATATTTGTTTTTTAAAAAATAAGGTATTCCACGAGATTTGAGTAGTTTGCAATGCAAAAGCAGAAGAAGTGCGTGTTTGTTGGATCTTAGGTCATATGTTCCTATGTACGAAATGTACATAACGTATTGAATTTTTCTTCATATTTGAGATTTGTATCTGTGTTCAGCGTCAAGAAAATGAATTGTATGTAGTGTAGCCACTTCTAATCATGGGCACAAACGATGAAGTGAAAGTGAAATATTGAAAACATTCCTCATATCTCATAAACAGTTAGAGATATAGAAATGAGTTTTTAACAGAAGAAAACAGAATAGAAAGCAAAGTCGATAGTATTTTTATGTGTAGCCTAAAATATGACACCTACTTAGTTACTGTGATAGACGAGTAAATACTCACTTGTTCATTGAAGTAACGTAGTTATTTTAAGGGCCATTAACAGCTGGTAAAATGAAAACTGGTACAGGTTGTAATACATAAGTTAAGGAATCACGCATTTATTTTGATATCAACCATGAGTTTATCATAAGCTATTGATCTAACTTCTCCTCAATTGTTAGTTTAACAAAAGACTGTTTCAGGATCCTGTCACAACTTCCAGTGCATTACCTTGTTAGTGACGTGAAACTGTGTAAACCCAGCTGTGTTTTTGAAAAGAAGCTAATTTTAACATGGCATCATAAGAAAGAAAGAAAAGATTGACAAGTCAGGCGAAAATAAATCGCTCCTTCTGTTGCAGATGGCAAATTACATGCTAGAGCAGTCGAACAGAATGGATAATGGTATAATAAGAGGTTATAGCATAAATTTCAACAAAAGCAAAATCAATTTAATGGAATCTACTCGAATTAAATCAAGTAATATGGCTAGAATTAGTTTGGGAAATGAGACATTAAGAACGAAGGGCGCTCTTAACGACACTTCGTAAGAGGATCGTAGGCCTGGGAGTGTGGAGTAATGTTCATGTTTTGGAAGACAAATGGGAATTTTAAGGTAGCCATAAAAAAGTCTCAGTTCTGACCTTGTTAAGAATCTGCATAATGCCGATTTTTAAATCTTTCCTTGAAAGAAAAACGCTTGACTACACTGTATTTCTTCCATTCTCAGAGAGCTGGGGGGCCGAGGAGGGAGGTGACAGCCCCACTATTCACCATTCACTTGTTTATGGGAAGCAAAAAATTAAATTGTCAAAGAGTACTGTCATCTGTTCAACTAAATTACGAATCATGGATGAAGTATAGACGATCTAAACGGAGTAGATTTACCACCAAAACAGTGGAGGTGAAGAGGCAGATTTCATGTGTGAATTTCACGAAATGTAAACAAATTTTCTTACTGTACCGTTCCTCATAGTGAATTTTATTCTTGGATCTTCATTTTATTAATAACTGTAAGACGTCCGTGGACTCCGAATCAAGAATGATCATGGCTAAAACCAATGGTGAGACTTCCAACCTAGAATTTGTTGAGTGCATTGATTGCGAATGCAGTGTGCCCTTACGGCAATTTACACAAATATGTCGAAACACACTTCGTGGCATGTGTGTGGTGAGGAAACCTACATCGTTAGCACTGGGATTTTTCAGTATAACGCTATCAAACACTATATTGGAGAAAAATTGCTCCTTTAGACTCGTGGATTCCTTTTGCATATGATGTGTTAACCACAACATAGACCATACAGAAAGGGATTTGAATTGGTTGATAAATAATAACTTTGGAATTTTGAGCTGACCAGAGAGACGAATAGATTCAAGAAATTTTAGCTTCATATTGCGTGGTATTCTCTGAGGTGCCTGATACACTTAGCAATTTTGTGTATTGCTTCAAAGTTAAACAATAATAGAACCTTTTCATGTGAGAATACCCAATCCCATTAAAGTATAAGTTGCAAGTGAGAAAGGAGCTATGATCCACGGTCATGAATCGAATTACAGAAACCACAACAAACTCCTACTAAAGTCCTTTACGGGACGAGTCTTTTTTCAAATTGTATCGAGTGGATGGACGTGTACGGTTATGGAGACAGTCTCATGAATCCATGGATCCTGCATGTGAGCAGGGGACGATTGACGCTGGTGGAGGTTCTGTAATAGTATGGGACCTGTGCAGTTGGAGTGATGTGGCACCCTTGACAGGTCTAGATACGACTCTGACAGGTGAGACGTACGTAAGCTGCATGGGGGCTTAATTAAAATAGAATGCAAATAATTTTAATTTTTTGCTTTAGTAGCTGACTGTTCGATTACGAAGTCTCGTAACGGTTGGCCCTGACTAGTATTATTACGCTATCTGACTGCATAGAACAATAACAAAGAATGAAATGGAAATTTTCATTAACACAATTAATTAATTAAGTCCCCAGCAACTATAAAACCTACGAAACCAAAGCACAAGTGTAACTGTTCTGTGTGTGGAAGTATGACTCAACGTACGCATCTGGCACGGTTCTTCTTCAACAACACAAGAAATTTTAAATATCATTTATACTGAATTAATTAAAGAAAATAGAAATACCATAATTACTCAAGAAAACCAGAATTACACTCTAATACAAGAACACAAGCCAGATGCTTTGTTGACTGAACCTGTAATGACGCATTATTCAGGACATTGAAATAATGAGAAATAAATCAAGTTTCGTTACCTTCATATATTGACCAAAATCACTCTAATCATTACAATATATCTCCACACCGACTCGCTATTACCACATCTCAACAAGAACTTTTCAGTATCACATCTCAGCAAGCACTCCCTACTAGCACATCTGAACACGAACTGACTACTACGAGTCCTGGACAAGCACTGCCCACACGACATCTCAATAATCACTGCCAGTGGAGGCGGCGGAACAATGCTCTCTAGCGATCTCTGGCGCTGTGGCTCAGTGTAGCCACCTTTCATATGCCCTTCCTCCACGGCTAGAATTTGATGGTATTTTTGCCAGCATTGGTGGTGAAAATACCACCAAATTCGTAAAAAAAATACAGACAAAAATAAAAGATAATATTAATACGTAAATATCATATAACTAGATAAAATTTTGGCTTTGCACTGACCTTTCAATAACCTATTATATAGAATACAGTAAGCAATACAAATTCTTTCATACATGTGACTTTACATAATAGTTTACACAAGTATTATGTGGTTAAACAATTCAATCAATAGCGTCAGCAATGACGAATATGTGCAGGTAAGAGTCTCATAACTTTTCACAACCAGTAATACACAAAAAATCATTTTATACAAATATTCACATAAATGCTTTCCATAGCTCAAGAATAAGCAGTTGACAGTTCCAGCAGTAGCACCCAGCAATGGTCAACAGGTGCAAAACCAACAAATGACATTTTTTTTTAGTAGAAACAGTCCATCAGTGGCACCCAGTAATGTTGAATAGGTGCAGACACCAACAAGTAACACCATTTCAGTATAAGCAGTTCCATTAGTGGCACCAGCAACAGGTGACATCTTTTCAGTAGAAGCAGTCCATCAGTGGCACCCAGCAATGTTGAGCAGGTGCAGACACCAACAAGTAACACCATTTCAGTATAAGCAGTTCCATTAGTGGCACCAGCAATGTTGAGCAGGTGCACACAGCAACAGGTGACATCTTTTCAGTAGAAGCAGTCCATCAGTGGCACCCAGCAATGTTGAGCAGGTGCCGACACCAACAAGTAACACCATTTCAGTATAAGCAGTTCCATTAGTGGCACCAGCAATGTTGAGCAGGTGCAGAAATCAACAGGTGACATCTTTTCAGTAGAAGCAATCCATCAGTGGCACCCAGCAATGTTGAGCAGGTGCAGACATCAACAAGTAACACCATTTCAGTATAAGCAGTTCCATTAATGGCACCAGCAATGTTGAGCAGATGCACACAGCAACAGGTGACATCTTTTCAGTAGAAGCAGTCCATCAGTGGCACCCAGCAATGTTGAGCAGGTGCAGACATCAACAAGTAACACCATTTCAGTAGAAGCAGTCCATCAGTGGTACCCAGCAATGTTGAGCAGGTACACACAGCAACAAGTCACATTTCTCAGCAGAAGCAGTTCCGTAAAATTCACTATCACCGATCACACTGTTCATCAGAGTTTATAAGCAGAAATTAAACATGTCCTAGTGGCACCAATCATGTAGAAAAGGTACAAGTAACAGTCCATAATTTTTACAATCACTGATCACACAGTTCATCGGCAGAAATTAAACATGACTAAATGTCACACATCATGTTGAAAAGTGCAGCACCATCACTAATCAGACAGTTCAGGCATGAACAATAGTTTGAATACACATACAATGCTTTTACACTAAACATACAAATCATAACAAACACACAAATGATATCAGATAATTGTCCTATTAACTATTACAATACACAAATACCAGTAAACCTATAACATTTATGGGTGTCAGTGCAAGCCACTACCAACAAATAAAATAATATTTAGGAGATAGGTGGGTAGGATTAGGAAAGGAAAACACACAAAACACACTCACTCATCTTTCATCCACATTAAGTACTACTGTGTAATTGAATAGTGTTAACTGTGTAAATGTAACTCTGTCCAAGATTTGATGTTCATCATGTGTACCAAGTAGTAGTGGCAGCAATGTATAACAGTCAATAATAGTTAAGTCAACGTCATAGTCATCATGTCGAGACCAATGTTTGCCAAGCCAGATCAAAATGTACGGTTGCTGAACAACTGTCAGTGAGCCAAGATATGCACATGCTTCCTCTCTCAAAAAAAAGTATATACTGCTTAGTGATTTGACAAAGTGTGTGTGTAGACAATCTTCCTTCTACTTGAGTGTTCTAGTCTGCCATCTTCATCCTCCTTGTTCCATATGGGCCAACAAAAAAAAAAAAAATATATGCTCCTCACTTACTTTACCTCTTATCCACCAAAACTCCAATAATCATCAGCATAATCTCAATACTTCACTAATACCTCTTCAATACGTCGATACATATAAACCTTATCATCAATATCATTTACCTTACCTCTTGTCCACGAAAACTCCAATAATCATCACTTAATCTTAATACTTCAATAATACCTCTTCACTACGTCGATATATATAAACCTCAGCACCAATATCATTTCACTCCCATAACAACTCTTTCCTCTAGTCAGTCTCCTCGAACAAGCACAGACAAAATCCTAGTGCAACTTCAATTCATCATCCCATACAATCCGAAGACACAGTGTCTACACACAACCTCTGTGTAATCCATCTGACCCCAATTTTCTACTCATTATATATTATAAGATACATTTTGGTTCCTTGTCCATCATTAAATAAAAGAAATGCATACATGACCTCTAACAGACTTAGTTCGAATAACTCTCAGTAATTAAGTACGATTACGGAGTGTGAATGATCATAATATTTCACAGTGTGTACACCACTTCAAGAATCATAGCAGAAGCAAACATGTGGAGTATTTTTTGTGTCAAGTGTCACTTCCTATTTCAATTGCTCACGAAAAATGCAGTGTAATAACTGTCAATGGTCTAAACCTAGTTTTGGTACGTCATGTCGTTAGCTTCCTTCCTATTAGCATAAATTTATACAGCTTCCATAAAACCTCAGCTCATGTGACTTCTATGAAGTTTCTTGTACTCATGTCGTTCGTCGAATTATAGCAGTTCATTTTCTTATCTTAAAAATATAAGGCACTGAGCATAAGCAAAACATGCAATAGCGAGTAAATATACCAGTAGAGAACTGAATGTCAACAAGTGGATGCAGCACAATTCCTACAACGAGGCTCTGCCAAGCGAACAATCTATAATTAATACCACAGTGTAACCTAAACTCTATATTTGTACACAGTATATCAGCATTTCTATATACTAAATTGAAGAGTAGTTATGACAACAAAACAGAAATGTGTAAATATGCAATCCATATGCACAGCAGCGAACATATATCTTACGTAATAAACAAGTCATTAGCATCATATCAGCATAAGCAAATAAATGTTTATATGTAATCTTAA
This sequence comes from Schistocerca nitens, assembly GCF_023898315.1. Taxonomy (NCBI): domain Eukaryota; kingdom Metazoa; phylum Arthropoda; class Insecta; order Orthoptera; family Acrididae; genus Schistocerca; species Schistocerca nitens. The sequence continues at coordinate 119,982,200 of NC_064622.1, read as the reverse complement.
TAAGTAAACATGAAGGCGCAAGCAGATAAATCACAAAGTGTAACCTACATACCTAACTACAGTCAGCACAATTAATCAGGTGACAATTATAATTTAAATAAATAAGCACAGCAGGCACATAATAGAAAAATATGACATCAGTGAAAAAGCAGTGCAGCCAAGCGATGCATAATATATACAAATAACAAGCCTGTTCATTAATCAATCATCGTCAAAATCAGTAAATGTACACAAACACGTCGCTTCACAAGTAAATTCATAGAACATGAAATTTAGCACAAAGTATGAGTCACGTAATCGCAAGCAGCAAATTACATCTAAATTACGTACCTAAGTGGAAATATGTTACCTGAAAAATAAACTCAATTAATAGTTACCCTTTTTAGTTTATTACTTTTTTTTCTTCGAAATTACATTCTTCCTGAAATTTTCTCCATAGCAAGTCATCTTAACGTCGGACACGCACAGAATTTACCTGAAGGTCTTAAATATTTTACACAACCGTATCCTGAAAAATACTGAACGTTAATAACATAATTTATAAAGTCACCATAGCTTTATACAGAAATTAGCCGGAGAAATTAGACTGTGTATTTGTTTACGTCTGTCAGTGCATTTGCACTGAGCGCTCGATCAGCTGTAGGCGCGTGACGTAGAAGGTGATTGTTTGCGGTCAACGACTGCCTTGAGAGGCGCGCAGACTTCACTGTTGCTTTGAGTATCTGCTGCCGCCAAGACACAGCGCGGTATCCTTGTATTCTCTGCATGTTTACATGTAGCTGTTAGTTTCTCTAAAGTATGTCATTCCACAAAAATTTTAACGTTGCCTGTTGACATAATTTGCATTTGGCAAGAACAGATCGAATACGTTTTTTCATATTACTGAAGTAGCAATTTTCTCGTAATTTATGAAAGCATTTTCTGGTACCAAAGTGCGCATAACTGAAAAGTAAACGAGGTGTGGCCAAATCATCCAATCTAACAAAGCGTCTAAGAAAATTACAGACACCAAGGAAACTACGAACATCACGTTTTGTGGAAGGAACAGCATAATTACGAATAGCGTCTAGTTTCTCTGGATCAGGAAGAATACCTTCTGTAGAAATAATGTGACCGAGAAATTTCACCTGAGATCGACCAAATTCAGATTCTTCTAAGTTCACTGTAATGGCAACTCTTGCAAAAGTACGTAATAATGAATCCAAAATTTTGTTGTGCTCACTCCAAGAACGTTTAGCAATAAGAATATCGTCAACATATGAAGTAATATTGTCACGAAGATAAACAGGTAAGATTTCGTTTAAACTACGAATGAATGCTGCAGAAAATATAGTAAGTCCAAACGGTAATTTCCAAAGTCACTTTTGGGTAAAACAGTCAAATCCGGTTATTCTTTACCTACTGTCTAGATAGATGGATAGTAGAAGAATTTTTTTTTATAGATGCAAAGAATAGTGAAAGAGTAGGCAGCGGTGCAGAAAACTAAAAGGGAAATAGCATCACTACAGCTCGGGGCCCTGTGAACGCTACGGCACATATTCACTTAGTATAGTGAATCCCCTGAGGACTTTAATAGCTGCACATAATTTCCAGTTTGTGACTTTGTGGCAAACTTGGCGGAAGTGCGTACGTAAATTGATCTAACCATGAACATGGACGTATGTCATTCCTAGAATTGCAAAAGATCTTAAATTTCCGAACAGTCAAGAAGTGTTTACAGTCAAAGCTTCCGCCTCGCGGCGACAAAGACCTACCGCGTCTGTTCCAGTCCGAATGTCGATTATTGTCAAGTTCGCGCGCCTGGCGCTCTCTTGTTGCATCCCGTAAATGAAACAAATTACTTTCTTCAAACCCTTCTGCTATCTGTGATTCTAAATTTCTTCTACTGTCTTTGCCTGCGATTTCGCCTTCAATTTGTTTGACTTGCTTTTGTAATGTCTCAAATTCCCTATTAACGCGATCATTAAATTTTTCCTGATTTTCAACATGCTTACTTATGTTCTGGTACTCTTCGGTTTCTGCAAATGGTAATGGAGCTGTATCATACGAATCTCTATCCCCATTTAAACTAAGACTTGTCAATTTATCTGAAATCTCCTCAACTCTTTCCAATAAGTTTACGTCTACCGTAAGTGTCGCGACTCGGGTTTCGGTATTGTCACATTTAGTAGTTGACTGTTCACACTGTTGCGTTAAGTCATTTGGTACGGATTCCTCGATTCTCTCAAATATTTTTTCCTTATCGTGCGCACGTTGTAAATTTAATTCTGAAAATTTTTGTACTATCACGCGATCTTTTTCTTCCCGTTCTCTGTCCTGTTCCTCTTGTCTGATTTCTGTTGAAATTAAACTATTATTGTGAGCATTCAAAATCGGTTGTACTTCTTCTCTGATTTCTTTCTTTAATTCATCTTTCATATTTTTGAAACATGTCCCTATTCGTGAATCTAACCGTGTTTCCATTGTTCCCATCTCAGTTTTAATTGTTCCTATTTCTGTTTTAAATTCAGATCGAAACTGCTCCATTGTTCCCATACCAGTTGTAATAATTCCTATTTGTGATCCCTGTGAGTCTAACCGTGTTGCTAAAGTTCCTATCTCTGTTTTAATTGTTTCCATTCGTGCACCCAAATTTAATATAGCACTCATCAACTGCTCCGTAATAGCCGGTTCGAAATTCTTTTCGCCCCCAACATTTCCCGCGAAACCAACTTCTTTCGTCATGGCTGTAAAGCTACCTGTGTTCGATACTATTTCAGAATCTTCTGTCGTTAATCTCGGATTCTGTGAATTTTCTGATTGAGAAAAATTTTGAAATGGTTCCGGACTATTTTCCCGACTTATTACATTGTTTTCCACTTCATTATCCATCATACTGTTTTCCTCTGTTGGCGAGTTCGCCATGTTAACAATTTCGTCATTCTCACTATCCATCATTTTCGCCTTTTTCATTGATCGCGTAATCATTTACAAAACATACAAAACTCGTCACTGTACGGAAATTATACACAATGACTCTTTATATCCAACAATACCATTCACTCGAAATGTTTCCCTCAAACACGATTAACGAACAATTGAAATAATTGCACTAAATCGTCAAACGCGTATACAAGACAACAAATCAAATTCAGAGAAAAAAAAAATACCATTAGAAGAATGACAATTACCAAATCTACACATGCAAAATAGACTACAATTACTAAACTACAAATTACTACAACAATACTACTGTCTACTATTTCTACAATCAGAAGAATTCCAAGGGACGATCCGAAGCAGCGGTCGCCACGTGCATGGGGCCTTAATTAAAATAGAATGCCAATAATTTTAAATTTTTGCTTTAGTAGCTGACTGTTCGATTACGAAGTCTCGTAACGGTTGGCCCTGACTAGTATTATTACGCTATCTGACTGCATAGAACAATAACAAAGAATGAAATGGAAATTTTCATTAACACAATTAATTAATTAAGTCCCCAGCAACTATAAAACCTACGAAACCAAAGCACAAGTGTAACTGTTCTGTGTGTGGAAGTATGACTCAACGTACGCATCTGGCACGGTTCTTCTTCAACAACACAAGAAATTTTAAATATCATTTATACTGAATTAATTAAAGAAAATAGAAATACCATAATTACTCAAGAAAACCAGAATTACACTCTAATACAAGAATACAAGCCAGATGCTTTGTTGACTGAACCTGTAATGACGCATTATTTAAAACATGGAAATAATGAGAAATAAATCAAGTTTCGTTACCTTCATATATTGACCAAAATCACTCTAATCATTACAATATATCTCCACACCGACTCGCTATTACCTCATCTCAACAAGAACTTTTCAGTATCACATCTCAGAAAGCACTCCCTACTAGCACATCTGAACACGAACTGACTACTACGAGTCCTGGACAAGCACTGCCCACACGACATCTCAATAATCACTGCCAGTGGAGGCGGCGGAACAATGCTCTCTAGCGATCTCTGGCGCTTTGGCTCAGTGTAGCCACATTTCAAAGCATCCTGTCTCATCACCTGCATCCATTCATATCCATTGAGCATTCCGACGGTCTTGGGCAATTCCAGTAGAACAATGCGACACCCCCACACGTCCAGAATTGCCACATAGTGGCTCCAGGAACACTCTTCTGAGTTTAAACGCTTCGCTGGCCACCAAACTACATCGATATGAACATTATTGAGCATATATGGGATGCCTCGCAACGTGCTGTTCAGAAGACATCTCTACCCCCTCGTACTCTCACGGATTTAGGAACAGCTCTGCAGGAATCATGGTGTCAGTCCCCTCCAGCACTACTTCAGACATTAGCCGAGTCCATGCCACGTCATTCTGCGGCACTTCTGCGCCCTCGCGGGGACGCTACACGATATTAGGCAGGCGTACCAGTTTCTTTGGCTCTTCGGTGTATAAGGTTATATTTTTTAGTTAACGTTTAGCAAGTTAAGGTGGATAACAGTTTGCTAAGACGTAGATTTTATAGAGCTGGAGGTAAAGTTGGGCTAAATATGTGACAGGTACAAATATACAGGGGAGGGTACAAAGTTTGTGATGTTTTCTTGTTAGTGTTATCCATAAATAATTGTGCAACGTGGCACCCTGGAGATGTTCACTTGTAATCAGATACTAATCGTTTCCGTCTGTTTGTTGTAGGCATTATTTTATATTCACCCACATTTAAAGAGAGCTTCTATACGTTACACCAAACGCCAATTTTGTACATCATCGGTGTACCTGTAGAACTTTCTGTTTTGCATCCGTTGTCACGTGCCAGGGAAGCGGGCACAGTGTTTGGAAACACCCGCGTGGAGAAAGAGATACTCCGGTTGTACACACAGCGTGAACTACAGGGTAGCGCACGAAATGTGTTACCATTTTGTTTTTGAATATAAACTTTATTGTCAATACAATCTGAAAGGAACATATACTACAAAGAAAAGCCGTCCATGGAGATTTGTTCTAACTCAGCACATGTTAGTGATTACCCTACGGCACATGTCTTCCGTAATTTCACTGTAAGCTTGAAGATTAAGTCTTCTGAGCTCCATTAAATCACGTGGACGTTTTGGGAACATTTTTTTCCTTTACGTACCGACAAAGAAAAAAGTCACGTGGATTGAGGTCTGGACTATTGGGGGGCCAATTTTGTCCGTCATTGAAGCGACCTGGAAACCTGAGTGAAATGATCCGCATGTCGAAGTGCTCGTGTAAAAACTCCAACACAGTGTTTGCATTATGTGGCCTTGCTCCATCTTGCATGAACCACTGCGTGTTGAAGGGCAAGACAGTAGCAAGAAGCTGTGGAATGAAGCTATTGCGAAGCATGCTCAAATAACGCTCGCTGTTTACAGTTTCTTCAAAGAAAAAGGGTTTCAATAAGTCCGTGACTGGAAATTGCTGCCCAAGCTGTAATGCACTCCGTCTTCAGACCACAAGTGGCCCATCGGGACCATTCGACCGCCGTGTCATCCTCAGATAAGGATGCGGGTAAGAGGGGCGTGTGGTCAGCACACCGCTCTCCCGGTCGTTATGATGGTTTTCTTTGACCGGAGCCGCTACTATTCGGTCGAGTAGCTCCTCAATTGGCATCACGAGACTGAGTGCACCCAGAAAAATGGCAACAGCACATGACGGCTAGATGGTCACCCATCCAAGTGCCGGCCACGCCCGACAGCGCTTAACTTCGGTGATCTCACGTGAACCGGTGTATCCACTGCGGCAAGGCCGTTGCCCCAAGCTGTAATCCTCTGAGCATAATTTTGTCGTTCATGAAAGCTCTTGTGGGCTTTCAGTGGCCCAAAGGCGTACCACACCGTCTAAGTGAAAATGCGCCTCGTCTGAAAACCAAACGTTGTTGAGAGTTTCTTCCCTATCCTCCGCCCACTGAGCAAACAGTAGTCTCTGCTGCTTGTGTTCTTCAGTGAGCTTCTGTGCACAGGTCATCTTGTATGGGTACATATGAAGGTCACTTTTAAGAATGTGTTGAACGGAGCGTCTGGTTATTCCCAGTTGCACTGCTGCCTTTCTACACGATTTCCCGGGGCTTCTCTGTACAGCAACTCGTGCCGCTTCAATATTCTCAGGCGAACAAACAGGCTTAATGGTTCAAATGGCTCTGAGCACTATGGGACTTAACATCTTAGGTCATAAGTCCCCTAGAACTTAGAACTACTTAAACCTAACCAACCTAAGGACATCACACACACCCATGCCCGAGGCAGGATTCGAACCTGCGACCGTAGCAGTCGCGCGGTTCCGGACTGCGCGCCTAGAACCGCGAGACCACCGCGGCCGGCAAACAGGCTTAGGCCGAGGTCGCTTCGCTTCCAATACTGTACCTTCCTGTACAAATTTATCGTACAACCTGTGGATGGCCTTCTTGGAAGGGACCCATCGTGTGTTAAACTGTTGTCGAAACAAGGCTTTTCTTTTCATGAAAAAGTAACACAATTGCCGATCATTGCTGTGCCGTCAGTCTTCCATTGTCAGCCATTGCTGGTTACTATAGCTCAATTCTGTTATCTTGGCGGTTCGCGCATGCCCACCCAGACGCGGGAGATTGCTGTGTTGCCAGCTGCACGCGCCATTCAAACTTACGTTTAGGGGGGAGCGCGCAGTTTATGAAGTAAAGCCACCACGGCCGCCTTAACCCTTTTGCTGTTACAGAGACGTGCTCCCCGCATTCCGCGCTGTACGCGATTTTGTCATCACTGCACTCGCCTGGGCAGACACATGGTGTTCCGACTGCTTTGACGCACTTATCATTCGATTTCACATAAACTATTTGATCCAAAAATTTGATTTTTATACATCATCTTGACTGATACCTTCCCCCCATCAATCACTTAATACTGTTTCGATGTTCAATGCAGTTATTGTGCAGCATTAAATGTAGTAAACCATTGCACGAAGTTTTGAAGAGTTTGCAGAGGCAAAAATCCGTAGTGTATACTTTCCGTATGGTCGATTTTAGTTCCCACTAGAAATTTCGAAAATTACATTCAAACGAATAAAATTCATGAAGTAATACACTTCGATATTGTTTTTAAATAAAGAAAATATTGAGGGCCATACAGGGTTTGATTTCAGGACCTTTCGCTAAGCAGCCAAACACTTTAACCATTAGGCTAACGCAGCTCTTCATCCAACAGACTACCTGGAGGATTTTAAAATATGACGCAAAATACAGTCAAACACCGTTGGTATGATTATGAATTACTCATGATTCGTCGAAGTACAATAAGAAATAAACAATTACCACTGTTCGTTATTGCGAAAAAGCGGTTAGAGAGAATGATACAAACACCTTCCCTTGCAGTCGCCTGCATTAGGAGGCTTATTGCTTGTTAGGTTTAATTGATTAATAGAATATGAAGCAATTGGTATAAAGAATGCTTTTTCCAAACTTTCTATAAAAGAAATTCTGCTATCAAGACATTTCTTTTGTTCAATTACTTTATTTATGACTGAACGTTTCTAAAACTGAAGACAATTGTCTGTGCTCTGCACTGCAGTCAAGCTCTGGCAACGTCGTTCTCTGTTCATTGGCTGTGTTTTGTGACGTCAGATGCGCAGAACGAAACGAAACTCGGCCGCCGTCGTAAATGACGCGCACTTTAGTCTCCTAGCGGCAGTATCGTGAATGACACCTGATTTCGTAACTCATTTTTTTTTCCAAGCTCTGCTGGTACTGCTGTAGAGATCGCAGCGGGATATCTAATGTGCGTCGTAAATTGTGAAACATACAATTGGTAACACATTTCGTGCCCCACCCTGTGTTTGAGGATGTAACAGAGAAGTTGCGAGCATTTGGGCATAACTTTCGGTGCAGCAGCAGCAGCACGGCGCGTGTGAGCAGCAGCAGCAGCAGCTGGCGCCATCGCGTATAAGCCTCGCTAGACGGAACCGCGCGGAGTGCGCCTCCGTTATGAGACGCAAGGCTACTTGCGACGTGGTTCAGGCGGTGGCGGTGTCTGCATCAGCGAGCACGGGCGTTCGCTCTGCAGAGGTGGCCGCCCACGACGCCCCGGGGACTTGGGAGGATCCCGATGGCTGGCTTGCGAGCGCCTAGCCGCGTCAGCGGAGGCGGGGTGTGGTGGGCGTCCTGGCAGATCGTGCCGGCTCAGCAGCAGGCACCCCGGAATTGCCGCCACTCTCTCCGCGCGTTCCCTGCCTATCGGGAGGGATCGACGAAGAGAGCGATTCACAAAGGTGGCAGCAGATACCTCTCGATTTATGCTAGATGCGAGCAAACTATGGTCACTGGTCATCGATGAGAAAACAAAGCATACGATAGTCTCTCCTCGACAGAACGATATGAATGCCATCAGTATAGACGGTCACAAGTTTGAAAGAGTTGAAAAATTCAAATATCTGGGGTGGAATAAAAATGAAATAGAGAAGGGAATTCGACAATGCATCATAAGTGCGAACCGGGTGTACTACATTTTAAACCACCTACACATGTCACGCATAGTATCACAGGAAAACAAAATACTGCTATATACGCCACTAGTAAAAAAATGTAAACGTCGTGTGACTAGGGCCTCCCGACGGGTTGACCGTTCGCCAGGTGCAAGTCTTTCGATTTGGCGCCAATTCGGTGACTTGCGCGTCGATGGGGATGAAATGATGATGATTAGGACAAAACAACACCCAATCCCTGAGCGGAGAAAATGTCCGACCCAGCCGGGAATCGAACCCGGGCCCATAGGATTGACAGTTCGTCGCGCTGACTATTCTTTTTTTTTTATTTCGTTCTTTGTTGATCATTGTGTTTGGTCGTTCCGGACGTCACATGACATCCGGCCAAGTACGTTTGTTGATCCATCCGCTCAGTTTTTTTTTATTAAGGACAACCAGCTCTCTGACCGAACACGCTGAGCTACCGTGCCGGTATTCAGCTACCGGGAGCGGATACGACAGTAGTGCAGCCGGATATACAGGGTGTTACAAAAAGGTACGGCCAAACTTTCAGGAAACATTCATCACAAACAAATAAAGAAAAGATGTTATGTGGACATGTGTCCGGAAACGCTTAATTTGCATGTTAGAGCTCATTTTAGTTTGTCCTTCCACCTACACTCAATGGAGCACGTTTTCATGATTTCATACGGGATACTCTACCTGTGCTGCTAGAATATGTGCCTTTACAAGTACAACACAACATGTAGTTCATGCACGATGGAGCTCCTGCACATTTCAGTCGAAGTGTTCGTACGCTTCTCAACAACAGATTCGGTGACCGATGGATTGGTAGAGGCGGACCAATTCCATGGCCTCCACGCTCTCCTGACACAACCCTCTTGGCTTTCATTTATGGGGGCATTTGAAAGCTCTTGTCTACGCAACCCCGGTACCAAATGTAGAGACTCTTCGTGCTCGTATTGTGGACGGCTGTGATACAATACGCCATTCTCCAGGGCTGCATCAGCGCATCAGGGATTCCATGCGACGGATGGTGGATGCATGTATCCTCGCTAACGGAGGACATTTTGAACATTTCCTGTAACAAAGTGTTTGAAGTCACGCTGGTACGTTCTGTTGCTGTGTGTTTCCATTCCATGATTAATTTGATTTGAAGAGAAGTAATAAAATGAGCTCTAACACGGAAAGTAAGCGTTTCCGGATACATGCCCACGTAACATATTTTCTTTCTTTGTGTGTGAGGAATGTTTCCTGAAAGTTTGGCTGTACCTTTTTGTAACAACCTGTATAGTGAGACACGGGCAAGTACACTGACAATGGCAGAGCGCATTCACGCGTTTGAGAGGAAGATTTTAAGGAAAATTTATAGCCTCGTTTACAATGCAAAAACTGAAAGATGGGAAAGAAGGCATAACGAAGATCTATACCCGCGGTTCAAGAAAGCTGATATTGGCAGAGCTATTCCCAGAAGAAGGCCACAGTGGGCAGGATATGTTCTAGGAGCAGATGGCACTATCCCTAACAGAGTATAGCTTCACCAGCCAACTGCTATAAGTCCAACTGTTTGTACGCGAACGAGATCGAGATACAGGACGTTAGTAACCCTGGAAGAAGCAAATCCAATAACCACCACTGAAGACGGAAGTAAATGGGCAAACGTATGTAATGCAATTCTGTGACGTTACCATTATTTTGTCATGATTCATGTACTTGATGTGTTAGTCATTTCATTGTGTTCTATGTATGTCCTGTATTTGTGTATTTTTGTCTTCTACCATGGACCTTCAAAAATGGCTCAGAACACTATGGATCTTAACATCTGAGGTCGTCAGTCCCCTAGAACTTAGAACTACTTAAACCTAACTAACGTAAGGACATCACACACATCCATGCCCAAGGCAGGATTCGAACCTGCGACCGTAGCGGTCGCGCTATTCCAGACTGAAGCACCTAGAACCGCTCGGCCACAACGGCCGGCTGCCATGGGCCTAAATGCTGTGTGTATGTGCAATAAATGATGATGATGATCCTACGTACTAAGTAAATCACTACAGATTAAATATATCTATTCTCTGAAGATTTGTCTGTATGCCATAGCTAGTTATTTAATTTGTAGTTAGATAGTCACATTTTAGACAGGCTTAGTCAAAAAGTACTTCACAACTTTGGAATTATATGCAAATTTATTGAGAAAGCTTGCAGAATCGGTGGATGTTTCATTTTGTAGCAAAGAACCTCGCATTTGATTCACATAGTGCATCAGTACCTCATCCAGTCAGCAGGACCGCCATCGTAGTGCACAATTAAAATGGCTACTTTCACTGGTGCGGAGTGTGCTCGCTCTGTGCTTTGGTTTCATGAAACGAACTCTGAATTTCGCACCGAATACGCCAAAGAACCCGCCAACCACACCTACAATTTACTCTTGGCTCACGAACTTTATTGAGTAGGTTTGTTGAGTGTGGCATTATAAATAACCAGGTGGACCGCGTGTTGATGATTATACCGAACAGGTTAGGGAGAGCTTTGCCCACGTTCCACAAAGATGAACACAATGTGCGTCTCGCGAGACTGGCATTCCTCAAAAGATTATCTGGCGAGCACTGCGTAGACATTGATTTTTTTTTTTTTTCATCAGTCTACTGACTGGTTTGATGCGGCCCGCCACGAATTCCTTTCCTGTGCTAACCTCTTCATCTCAGAGAGCACTTGCAACCTACGTCCTCAATTATTTGCTTGACGTATTCCAATCTCTGTCTTCCTCTACAGTTTTTGCCCTCTACAGCTCCCTCTAGTACCATGGAAGTCATTCCCTCATGTCTTAGCAGATGTCCTATCATCCTGTCCCTATTCCTTTCCTCTCCGATTCTGCGTAGAACCTCCTCATTCCTTACCTTATCAGTCCACCTAATTTTCAACATTCGTCTATAGCACCACATCTCAAATGCTTCGATTCTCTTCTGTTCCGGTTTTCCCACATCCATGTTTCACTACCATACAATGCTGTACTCCAGACGTACATCCTCAGAAATTTCTTCCTCAAATTAAGGCCGGTATTTGATATTAGTAGACTTCTCATGGCCAGAAATGCCTTTTTTGCCATAGCGAGTCTGCTTTTGATGTCCTCCTTGCTCCGTCCGTCATTGGTTATTTTACTGCCTAGGTAGCAGAATTCCTTAACTTCATTGACTTCGTGACCATCAATCCTGATGTTAAGTTTCTCGCTGTTCTCATTTCTACTACTTCTCATCACCTTCGTCTTTCTCCGATTTACTCTCAAACCATACTGTGTACTCATTAGACTGTTCATTCCGTCCAGCAGATCATTTAATTCTTCTTCACTTTCACTCAGGATAGCAATGTCATCAGCGAATCGTATCATTGATATCCTTTCACCTTGTATTTTAATTCCACTCCTGAACCTTTCTTTTATTTCCATCATTGCTTCCTCGATGTACAGATTGAAGAGTATGGGCGAAAGGCTACAGCCTTCTCTTACACCCTTCTTAATACGAGCACTTCGTTCTTGATCGTCCACTCTTATTATTCCCTCTTGGTTGTTGTACATATTGTATATGACCCGTCTCTCCCTATAGCTTACCCCTACTTTTTTCAGAATCTCGAACAGCTTGCACCATTTTATATTGTCGAATGCTTTTTCCAGGTCGACAAATCCTATGAACGTGTCTTGATTTTTCTTTAGCCTTGCTTCCATTATTAGCCGTAACGTCAGAATTGCCTCTCTCGTATATATATGGGTATATATAATGAAAATTGTAATTTTTAACTAATTATCCAAGAGCATAAGTGATATATCGATTACAAAGATGCACGTGTGAAAGAACGCGGCGAGACAGCTATCGCTAAGGCAGAGTGTGTGTAACAAAGAGCTTTTGTAAGGTCGTGCTGTGGTGGACAGTTGTTGCTGAGGAGGAGCAGGCGTAGCGCGCCAGAGGCTGGCAGGCAAAGCTTAACATTATTCCTTCCCTAGAGCACGCAAGCAAGAGCATTAACTACTACCCACCATTTCATCACGATATATGAAGTCAAATCGTAATAAAGATCATCTTCCCTAAGAACATGAGCAGCAACACACCGAATCAGAAGTGAGAGGGCCTCTATACTAAACAAGTGAGACGATTAACTTCACAGTTGCTATCTACAATGTGTAAGATGGATAATATCTGATCACTGGTGCATACAGAATATTTCAAAGCCTTTGCATCAAACGTCTAGGGGCCATATTTTATTTATTTATTTATTTATTCTTCGTAATTACAACCCATTACACCTGAAAAGCCAAAATAGGCCATACAAATCACGTTTCCCTGGACAATAATAAATTTATGTATTAACTATTTTACTATTCATAATTTTTAAAATACTACAACTATGTCTATTACTACAAAAAACCAGTTACCCAACTATTATTACTACTATAAGCTCTGCAGAATCTGTTCTCTGTTTGTTCAAACTAATACTACTATAAACCCCGCACAGTCTGTTCTCTGTTCATTTAGTTTGCTGCATTTAACTCGTAGGTGATTGTATCCACTACTTGATCCGCCCTCATACTACCCCAGTCAACAGCCACTCTCTGCAGAATTCCCTGGGCGTTGGGCAGCGTGTCAGCATTGTTTTCAATGCAGCAAGCAATACCACCCATCTCTGTTACGTCTTAAGATCCACACTTCGATGATAACTTGCACCAAAGCAATGTAGTCTTTTACTCGGTGGTTGCCAAGCTCAGTTGTCCTTTCTCCGTCTCCAGAGCATGTTGTCTATCCTGGATGGCAACACGCTGACTTATGGTTGAATGCCTCGTGAAGTCTTCATTGGTCTTCCTGGATACTGTAGCTGCTTGTATAGTCCAAGACACGTCATTTCGACTCGCTCCTTAGTGCTGCTTTTGGATCCAAAATCCTTAATATCTGAAGTCCATTACCCGCCGCATTTTGATAGAGAGTGCAGTCCCACCATGTGTTACATGGTGTGCCGGAGGCGCATCTGTCATTCATCTCTCTTCCGATTTTGTGTGGATGCGTAGCATACGAGCCATGGGCAGTCAGGTAATGTATCAGTCTACTCGATAGGTTAAGAAACTTATTTTTTAGTCTTTATCTGATGTTAGGGAGAAATTCGTATATTCTCCTGTCTGTGCCTGAAGTGTCCCATTCATTTTTCATAGTTGTAAATGCGATCTTTTATTACCTTTATCGAACTGGCTTCAGTTCCAAGCACCCTTCGTACTTCCATTTGACTGCCTTTCTTTGACCAATAAAAGCCTCCCCCCTTTCCCTATTTTCAAAGTACAGTGGGCATATTCATAGAATTAATAACAAAGCATCATTTGGGGTAGTGCAATAAGTGCCCATTAATCTTGGTAGTAATTCTCGTTGAACTCTGCTCAGTAAGGACGCCTTCTTCACTAGCTGCAATCTATGAGCCCAAACGCGGCACCATGCCGCACCATGCCGCACCATGCTGCACCACTGATGCTGATATACGAGAGGAAGTCAATAACTAAAGCGATTTTTGAGAAAACGAATATTTATTCTAATGACAGAAAACTGAAACATGCATTATTTTCCTACATAACCTCCCTGTACTTCAACGCACTGTATCCAACGTTTCACAACTGTTTTGAGTCTGCCAAAAAAAGTTTTTTAGTTGCACCTGTAACCAATTTTGTACCGCATGAACGACTTCTGCATCGTTTCCCCTGAGCTCTTCCTTCAATGGTCTAAACATATGGAAATCGCTTGGAACCAGGTTTGGACTGTATGGAGGGTGTTCCTATAGTTTCGTTCATCCGTTTGGCAAACTGTGGCCAAGCGTTATCTGGCTGCAGGATGACACATTTTCACAGTTCTCCGCGACGTTTGGATCTGATTACTGGTTTCAGTTTAGTTCGCAACACGTTACAATAGCTCCCAATATTCACATTTTTCACCTCTTGGAGTGAAATGAACGGCTACCACAACCTCCGTGTCTCAGAATAGTGTTAGCATAGACTTACCAGCTGATGGCTGAAGTTCAAATTTCTTAACTTCTGGTGATGACTGGTGTTTCCAAACCATGCTCGTAGTCTTCCTTTCCGGTTCGTCTACAGTAACGATTTGCTCCAAAAATCCATCTCCCTCGCCATAATATTGCGCCAAATGTTTGCGTCTTATACTGCGCTGACATTTATTTCGATACCCACCTTGCACACTTTCCGAAAATTTAGCCTCTCATTTTAAGATGGAATACACTGAACCATGACTCATACGTAAAATATTGCTGATTTGCTCCACTGTGATTCGTCTGTTTTCCATCATCATATCTTCAAAGACTTCCAAATTGCCCTGAGTTGTTGACGTCGATGGCCTGCCCGATCTTTCCTCGACACATAGAGAAGTTCTTCATTGTCTGAAGCTCTCTATCCATTCTTAGATCTCGCTTCGCGATTGACAGTTGTCATACACTGCGCTTACATTCGACGTATAGTTCCCGCAGGCTTAATACATTCCACAAACAAAAAGTGCTTCACTGCCTCATGTCCTCCTTGGCGCAGATCGACAATCCAACTGCCATGTTTCATGGTATGCTACAGTACAACGACTAACGCTGACATGTTGTATAGAATCGTAGGAGAAGACAATATTTCAGCCCTGGATGCTAGCAGTGTGATCAAGCCCTGTGGAGAGAAAATGCGAAAGTCTCTTTACTTTTTGACTTCCCGTCTTAAATTGGTGGCATACTCTGTTTGTTTTCAAGGGAAGATGAAATTGCCTCTTTGTAATCGTTATAATTTTATTGATTACTTTTGTACCTTTTCTGCATGCTGCCTCTACATAATGTCCAAAGTTATGACATTCGCTCAGAAATACCCCTAGACACCTCGTTACTGCGCCTCTCCTAATCGTTACACCGCTTAATTTCATTTTAGGGTTTCTTACTAGGTTCCCTTTAGGCACTTTATTTTGTGAGGTGCTAGTGACAGTTTAACATTCGTCACTAGCCCTCAAGTTCGTGGAGAGCCTCATTAGATTTGTCTTCTACAATTCTTCTGGAGTTCCCACGTACAACGAACAGCACGCCATCTGCGAATGCTACCAGTCTGCTTATGTTACCGCTGTCATGTAACTTCTGTAGTATCGATTCCAGTGTTACATCCCAAAACTCTGGATCACACACTCATTCCTGCGGACAGCCTTATGTTATTGTCTTCGTTATTTTCTTTCTTGGGCATGTTAAAGAATCACGTCGCCCGTGGCAGTTGCGCAGCTCATAACGTACGTCTCGTACACTCGTATCTCACGGACAGGAGTTTCAACACCGACGTGCAGGGCAAACAATCAACACGACATGGTATCCAGGCAGGTGTACACCAAGGAAGCAACCTAGGGCCGTTACTGTTTAACCTCTACATTAATTACCTCCCAACTACACGCAACACGACGGTGGCAATCTACGCGGATGACACTGCCATCCTTGCTCCAGATTGGAAGCCGTCTAATATTAACTCACGACTACAGACTGCATTCAGAGCGGCAGAGCCTTGGCTGGTGAAATGGCGTGTTAGAGTAAACATCCACAAGTGCGAAGCAGTTCTGTTCACTAGAAGACCGAAACTACTGCGCAAACATCAAAACTGCAATCCAATAACGCTACATGCACGCCCAATACGTTTCCGCGAGAAGGTCAAATACCTCTGTGTCTGGCTGGACCGGAAACTACTCTGGGGGGACCATATTCAACAAGTGACCAACAAAGCAAACGCGAGGCTCAAACAACTCTACCCTATGCTTAACAGGCGTAGCACACTGAATAGGAGGATGTCTAGGTCCATGTACATGACACTTATTCAATGTTGTACGCAGCCCCTGTCTGGGGATACGCTGCGCCCACACGCCTGCGCCGTCTGCAGCTCACACAGAACAAAGTACTCAGAATCATAAGCAACGCTCCGCGCTACACACCCACCGCGGACCTTCACCGGGAATCTCGGCTAGATACCATCTTGCAGATATTCCAAAAACTCTCCACAATACTGTACAGAAACACGAGACACACGCGTAACCCGTTTATCCTTTTTCTGGATATCTACGATCACAATAGACCATAATAGACCAAAGACACTATTAGCAAGAAACTAAACATCTATGGTCCATAGCACGCTAACACGACAGTACTGGCGAGCCCCTGCAAAACAGCTACTACTGGCAACCCCAGATGCTCGACCAGCTGAAAAACAGGCAATCGCAGGGAAACCGTACTGTACACAGCACGCACACAAGCCACACACACCGCCTACATTGTGAGCTGATCTATGACGTATCGCCCACTAATGTATGACGACCTTCAACTGTTACAGGGACGCAGCAGCTGCAGCAGGCCCTACAGCGAGCACCCACAACGACAAAGGTAACGATGCACGATACCTCGCACTAACATAACCACACCTTGCATGCACTGTGGCACCTAGCAATCCGCTATTGCCCTTACTACCCGTCCTACTGTCACAGAGGTTCTTTTCGCTTGGCGCTTGTCTTGGCACTTTTTTTCCTCTGCCCTTACAAACCGCTACCCTTCGATCGCTTTCGTCCACTTTCTGTCTCCTGATGGACCATGTCAATGGGTAATCCTACCCAGACGCATGGACAACATCACAGCCCGCATTCTGTGACTCACGATTTGAAAACTAACGTGTTATACGGAGGTGACAGTAGAACTTTTGGTTTGGTCACCACGTTTATAAAAGTTTGCCGGATTCAGTTTGTGAGATGTTAATTCCATCTCTGTAGCATTCGGTGTTGTTTGTGGATGACGCTGGAGTTGTAGTCCGATGATGTCCCATATGTGCTCGACTGGAGACAGATCTGGTGATCGAGCAGGCCAAGGCGACATGTCGACAATCCGTAGAGCATGTTGAGTTACAACAGCGGTATGTGGGTGACCGTTATACTGTTGGATAACACTTTGAATGCTATTCATGAATGGCAGTACAACAGGTCGAATCATTAAACTGCCGTACAAATTTTCAGTCAGGATCCATAGGATAATCAAGAGAGTGCTGCAGCCGTCGTTCGAAATCGCATCCCAGATCATAAACCCCAGGTGTAGGTCCAGTGTGTCCCGCACGCAGACAGGTTGTTTGCAGTCCCCTAATTGGCCTCCTCCTAACCCACACACAGCCATCGCTGGCACCGAGGCAGAACCAGTTTTCATCAGAAAACACAACAGACATCAACCCTACCTGCAATCAGCCCTCGCTTGACACAACTGAAGTGGTAAATGGGCGTGGTTTCTGGTCAGTAGTTGCACGCTACAGTGCAACTGACTCGGAGCTGCCGTTCATGAAACCGATTTGTGTCATTATGGTGCCATCTGCTGCTGAAAGTGCTGCTGCAGATACAGTACGATGCGCCAGAGCCAAAAGCCGAACGCGATGGTCTTCCGTATCGGTAGTGCCACGTGGTCATCCGGAGCTCGGTTTTCCTGTGGCTGTACATTCTCGTGATCTCGTGAGTAGCGCTGTCAGCAATCATGTACAGTGGCTACATTCCTGCCAGGTCTCCCTGCAATATAGCAGAAGAAACATCTAGCTTTTCGTAGTCCTATTAGATGAGCTGTCAAATTCAGTGGGGCATTGGTAACGGCGTCATTCTCGCCTTAAAGGCATCATTAAGTAACACCAGCTCACGATGATCATAGAAAGAAGGTTTTCACGAGACAGGTGTTGTCATCACTTAACAGTTCCGGACTGAGTTGCCGTGGTCCATACATAAGACTCTCCCCTGACGTTACGCCTTCGACTGCCGAAGGCATCCTCCGAGGACAGTTCACCGATTGTCGTTGCAGGATGCCTTCCGCAGTCGAAGGCGAAACGTCAGGGGAGAGTCTCATGTATGGACAACGGCATCTCAGCCAGGAAGTGTTAGGTGATAGCAACTCACAATGTCCAATCTCAAAGCTAACTAACGCTCACGACCGTCCCAGCGTGTAGTTAAAGTAACCCTGATCTGTATCATCACAGTGGCACTACTAGCGGTATTCCTAGGCGACTGGAGCAAAATTTTAATAGAGCATATTTTTAAGATGTAAAGACACGCGTACCAAATTTCTTTTATATAGCACTACTTCTTCTTGATATTGTGACTTTTTTCCGTCAATGTATTCCGTGTAGCTGTGTATGGTCAATAGTATCTGTTCTTTCAGACATGCATGTGAGTATCCACCATGAATTTAGCTTGTGTTAGCCGGCCGGAGTGGCCGTTCGGTTCTAGGCGCTACAGTCTGGAACCTCGAGAGCGCTACGGTCGCAGGTTCGAATCCTGCCTCGGGAATGTGTGTGATGTCCTTAGGTTAGTTAGGTTTAAGTAGTTCTAGGTTCTAGGGGACTGATGACCTCAGAAGTTGAGTCCCATAGTGCTCAGAGCCATTTGAACCATTTTTTAGCTTGTGTTACTAGTTAACTATATTACCAATCCTGGAACGACCTTCATGTCTGAATTTTGATTTTTTCGTAAAAAGGATGTCCCCTCATAAACTCAGTGCCACCGTTAAGTTAGTAAACCGCTAACCAGACAGCTCTGACAACACTCGGTATTGTGGCACAGCTGCGCTAACGAAAGCGACCACTGGTGACACGAGACCCAGCAGAGGAATAAAACGCGAAGGGTGTTGCAGTAGAGTTACACATACGAAGTAGTCGACTGAGACAGGAAAATCGCTCGTCTAATCGGCCCCTGACAACGAGCCCGAGACGGGAACGAGATGAACCTGATAGGACCGTACCTTACAACTCGTTTATCGCTCGTTCCGTTCTCTGTAGAGAAGCGTCCCTTCGTGAACGAACCATTCCTGCGCTATGCCGCTCGCGCAGGACTGGACCGGCCGTGTGATCGCCTTTAACTGCACGGCGTGGGCCGGGCCGGGCGCTGCAGAGCGCGCTTCACGCCCACCGCCACCGCCACCGCCACGCCGGCAGCGGGGCAGGCGCCTTTGTGGAGGCCCGCCCTTGTGTGCGCCGGAACCCGATACTGGCCTGTGTCCGCTCCGGCGCGACACCCCGCCCGCTGCCTCCCATTACAGCGGGCGGCGGGCCGGCAGCTCCTCGCCGGCCGTGACGTATCATAAGCCTCGGCTGCGCACACGGAGAGGCAGCTGATACACTCGACAATAGAGCCAGAGAGTGAGCAAGTAGACGAGGAGTCTCTAACCATTATGGAGAGAAGCCGGAAGTCGAAAATATTTTGAATAATCATTTTTTAAATGTTGTAGAGAAAATAGGATCTGAGTGTTCATTAGAAGAAGCAATGCAGTTAATGGAAGAGGCCTTACCCACACCACTTGATACAATTGAAATTCCACCCACCTCTCCTGCTGAAATTAGGAAACTAATAAACTCTCTCAAGAAAAAAATACCTTGAAGTGAAAATTATGCAGTCTTTAACGAAAAATCTGAAGTTCCCTGATATATAGCGTGTTACAAAAAGGTACGCCCAAACTTTCAGGAAACATTCCTCACACACAAAGAAAGAAAATATGTTATGTGGACATGTATCCGGAAACGCTTACTTTCCTTGTTAGAGCTCATTTTATTACTTCTCTTCAAATCACATTAATCATGGAATGGAAACACACAGCAACAGAACGTACCAGCGTGACTTCAAAAACTTTGTTACAGGAAATGTTCAAAATGTCCTCCATTAGCGAGGATGCATGCATCCACCATCCGTCGCATGGAATCCCTGATGCGCTGATGCAGCCCTGGAGAATGGCGTATTGTATCACAGCCGTCCACAATACGAGCACGAAGAGTCTCTACATTTGGTACCGGGGTTGCGTAGATAAGAGCTTTCAAATGCCCCCATAAATGAAAGTCAAGAGAGTTGAGGTCAGGAGAGCGTGGAGGCCATGGAATTGGTCCGCCTCTACCAATCCATCGGTCACCGAATCTGTTGTTGAGAAGCGTACGAACACTTCGACTGAAATGTGCAGGAGCTCCATCGTGCATGAACCACATGTTGTGTCGTACTTGTAAAGGCACATGTTCTAGCAGCACAGGTAGAGTATCCCGTATGAAATCATGATAACGTGCTCCATTGAGCAACTAAACAAAATGAGCTCTAAGATGGAAATTAAGCGTTTCCGGACACATGTCCACATAACATCATTTCTTTATTTGTGTGTGAGGAATGTTTCCTGAAAGTTTGGCCGTACCTTTTTGTAACACCCTGTATACATTCAACAATGAAATATTAAATGCTCTGAGTAACCGGAAGTCACCCGTTGGGATTTTTTGTGGTCTATCAAAGGCTTTTGATTGTGTAAATCATGGAATACTTCCAGATAAGCACAGGTACTGTGGTCTTAAGGGGACAGTGCTCCAATGGTTTAAATCATACCTAACTGGAGGAGTGCAGAAAGTTGAAATAAGCAGTTCACATAATATGCAAAAAACTGGTGATTTCTCAAACTGGGGAACAATCAAGAATGGGGTCCGCAAGGTTCGGTCTTGGGTCCTCTGCTGTTCTTAACATACACTCCTGGAAATGGAAAAAAGAACACACTGACACCGGTGTGTCAGACCCACCATACTTGCTCCGGACACTGCGAGAGGGCTGTACAAGCAATGATCACACGCACGGCACAGCGGACACACCAGGAACCGCGGTGTTGGCCGTCGAATGGCGCTAGCTGCGCAGCATTTGTGCACCGCCGCCGTCAGTGTCAGCC
This sequence comes from Schistocerca nitens, assembly GCF_023898315.1. Classification (NCBI taxonomy): domain Eukaryota; kingdom Metazoa; phylum Arthropoda; class Insecta; order Orthoptera; family Acrididae; genus Schistocerca; species Schistocerca nitens. The sequence continues at coordinate 119,961,021 of NC_064622.1, read as the reverse complement.
AGTTTGCCGTGGCATACGGAGCTCCATCGCAGTCTTTAACACTGGTAGCATGCCGCGACAGCGTGGACGTGAACCGTATGTGCAGTTGACGGACTTTGAGCGAGGGCGTATAGTGGGCATGCGGGAGGCCGGGTGGACGTACCGCCGAATTGCTCAACACGTGGGGCGTGAGGTCTCCACAGTACATCGATGTTGTCGCCAGTGGTCGGCGGAAGGTGCACGTGCCCGTCGACCTGGGACCGGACCGCAGCGACCCACGGATGCACGCCAAGACCGTAGGATCCTACGCAGTGCCGTATGGGACCGCACCGCCACTTCCCAGCAAATTAGGGACACTGTTGCTCCTGGGGTATCGGCGAGGACCATTCGCAACCGTCTCCATGAAGCTGGGCTGCGGTCCCGCACACCGTTTGGCCGTCTTCCGCTCACGCCCCAACATCGTGCAGCCCGCCTCCAGTGGTGTCGCGACAGGCGTGAATGGAGGGACGAATGGAGACGTGTCGTCTTCAGCGATGAGAGTGGCTTCTGCCTTGGTGCCAATGATGGTCGTATGCGTGTTTGGTGCCGTGCAGGTGAGCGCCACAATCAGGACTGCATACGACCGAGGCACACAGGGCCAACACCCGGCATCATGGTGTGGGGAGCGATCTCCTACACTGGCCGTACACCACTGGTGATCGTCGAGGGGACACTGAATAGTGCACGGTACATCCAAACCGTCATCGAACCCATCGTTCTACCATTCCTAGACCGGCAAGGGAACTTGCTGTTCCAACAGGACAATGCACGTCCGCATGTATCCCGTGCCACCCAACGTGCTCTAGAAGGTGTAAGTCAACTACCCTGGCCAGCAAGATCTCCGGATCTGTCCCGCATTGAGCATGTTTGGGACTGGATGAAGCGTCGTCTCACGCGGTCTGCACGTCCAGCACGAACGCTGGTCCAACTGAGGCGCCAGGTGGAAATGGCATGGCAAGCCGTTCCACAGGACTACATCCAGCATCTCTACGATCGTCTCCATGGGAGAATAGCAGCCTGCATTGCTGCGAAAGGTGGATATACACTGTACTAGTGCCGACATTGTGCATGCTCTGTTGCCTGTGTCTATGTGCCTGTTGTTCCGTCAGTGTGATCATGTGATGTATCTGACCCCAGGAATGTGTCAATAAAGTTTCCCCTTCCTGGGACAATGAATTCACGGTGTTCTTATTTCAATTTCCAGGAGTGTATAAGAACACTGCTAGTTGCAGTTTCACTAGGCACTCGACTCTGTAAAGATTCTATATTTATGAAAGTAAGTATAATTATTGAACTGTAGGGTCATTCGTTGAATATATCTGATTGAACAAACTGTGTAAACTTTTTTATGTTTAGTAGACAGCCACCTCTGTACGACGTATTGACGTGGCTGGCAAATTATTCTAATATTGAGGTTTTGAGTCCGCACCTACCGCATCAGTCTTTGGAAACGATTTAAATACGAAGTCCGATTATTTGAGTTACATTTCACGGTCAACTACGATTAACAATGCATTTACGAAAAAGCCATTGTCAAGCGTCTGATACAAAATAATTAAACGTCCACGTTCTAGATTAGCAAATATTAATTACAGCCAATCACTATCATACATATACAACAATTAATACTTTACTTCATTTTTTTATTTATTTATTTTATAGCCGGTCATCTGATGTTTGTGTATGAGAAATCGGTTGGAAACTTTCCTCATGTCAGCACGTTGTAGTTGTCGCCACTGGCGCCAACCTTGTGTGAATTATCTGAAAAGCTAATCATTTGCATAATACAGCATCTTCTTCTTGTCGGTTAAATTTCGCGTCTGTAGCACGTCATCTTGGAGGTGTAGCAATTTTAATGGCCAGTAGTGTAGTTAAGTAAATCTTCTGTTTACTATGGTAACTTGTTCGCTAATAGTTTCTGCTCCTGTCCACCTTTCCTATAATGACAGTTGCTGCACGACTCTGTAGCCTTCATACGAAGTCGTACACAACAGGACGCAACACCATTCCATTAATGAATGTGTGCCATTTTAATTTTCTGGCGGCTGCATCGAGTGGCATCGCTAAACCATATAGAGGACGTGGTTGTTCCTACTCGCACAAGGGCAGATGGTTTTCTAATCTGAATAGAGCCGCTAAAGGCAGCATGTAAGTTCACTAAACACATACTAAAATGTGTTAGTTGTAACCTTAAAACAGATGGTAGTGCTTGATTTAACTGTTTTATCTTTAATTTTTTAAAGTCACTTTGACACCTGATTTTGTTGTGTTTTTAAGTGGTCCATTATGCCTGATAGCTTTTGTGGAGAACATGTAACACCATAGCTCTAATACTCTACTGATTTATTTTGCTTTTGTTTTATTTAATATTACATCGTTGAGCTTCTGTAAATGTGTTTGTTTGAATCGATGACACAAAATTGTATACTCCTTTCTTTGTACAAACTTTGATGTCATGGTTTGGTTCTATGCAAAGTAGTGTATCTGCCATTTAAATTCTTTGTCCCATTTGGAGGGAACAACACTTACTGTATATAATTGTAATTTCTGTGTGAATAATTTTTTGTAGAAATTGAAACACGTATGTATTCAGTAGCAGCGATGGCGAGGCATGACAGAATCTCTGACCAGAGAGTTATTTATCGTTGCTAGTCTGCGCTTGACCGCGCGAGTGTTCAGTTCCGTGTTGGACGCTGTTGCGAGTTGTACTCAGTTGCGAGTAGGAGTTGTATGTGAGGAGTCGGCGGGTGTCGACATGGGTCTCTGGTCAAGGTTCGGGACGAGGTATATTGTTAAATAAGGTAATGAAGCAGCATTGCGCTCAGCCAATAACATCTGTTAATTATAATTAATTTGTTCAAGAAATGCCCCAATAATAATTTTGTTTTCAAAGCAATCTTTTGTAAGAAAAGAATCATTCCAATTGAAACAATATTTCCTGTGCTTTTCATCCCAGAATCAATTTATCAGATTAATTATTGCACAGGGCCTAAGGTCAGCGATGCTGCCCTATTGTTGTGGGTTTAATGATTAATGTTCATTTCTCAATTTTTGTGTCGAGTTTACATTGGGCGATTATTTTTCAATATTTTTGTAGCGAAGTTACAGAATGTTCATTTCACAATTTTTGTGTCGAGTTTACATTGGGCGATTATTTTTCAATATTTTTGTAGCGAAGTTACAGAATGTTCATTTCACAATTTTTGTGTCGAGTTTACATTGGGCGATTATTTTTCAATATTTTTGTAGCGAAGTTACAGTCACTTTTATTTCAATTTAACGATGTTTTGTGGGAGCTCAACAGCATTTGCCTCTATTCCAATTAACATTTAATTATTGTCATTTCAAATTTTTGTGGGGAGGCTACACTTGGTTCTATTCAATTCTTTTCATTTTCATATTTTTACAGGGAGGTTACACTTAGCCCGATGTCCAATTCACATTTAAATATTTTCTTAAATTTTTGTGGGAAGGTTACTCTTGGCGACATCCGGTCCAGGATCGTATTTCTATGAGAATCTTCTGAAAAGTAGTCAGATATCTGTTCTTATTTAATAAAGTATAATTAGCATTTGGCGCAACGCTTTTACTAATTTTGTGACTTTCTCCCACAGGTCATCGGCAATTTGTTGCTCTTTGTTGTATTTATGTTTGTTGCATTTTGTATTGCCTTTGTCTCATTTGTGAATAATTGTGACTAGTGTAAAAATGCCGCGAAAGACTATTAATAGTACATCGCGAGGTATCATGAATGAAATTACCGACTTAAACAACTTCACCGATAGTACTTGTGACACGCAGTGTAATGATGACAATCCTGCGTTTACTGACAATCAGTGCGTTCCAACCACTAATGATGATTTTTGTCTTAATGATGAACAGACGAATTCAATTGTGTCGTCTGTTAATTTAACGACAATTGACGACGCGGGGCGCTCTGTTGCAATGAGCGCAGCCCAGCTTAACACAACCGGTTTGCACAATTCACGTAACGAACAGACGAATTTTTCTAATGAAAATGAACAGGATACTCAAAGTATGACAGATTTATTTAATTCCGAAATAGTGACTGACAGTGTACAACCGATGGGCAAACGTTTTTGTGAATCACAGAATGACCAAATGGTCACACAAAACGTGACAATTGCTGATTCGCCATCACACAACACAGAGAATAGAGCCGGTAATATTGACTTGGAACAAATTATGGGAAGATTGCTACAACAACAATTTAGTGAACAGAACAAAAAATTTAATAAAAGTAATGAAAAACTAGACAACAATGATGAAAATTTCAAACAGCTTAGTGAACAGGTCAAACAACAGAATGAAAAACAAGACAACCTTAGTGAGAAATTGGACAACAATTCCAGACAGTTAAATGAAAAATTAGACAACAATTCCAGACAGCTTAGTGAACAAATTAGAGCCGTTGCTGCGCAGTGTCATGACACTAAGGAACAGTTACGCGAGGAAATTGAGGCTTGTTCAAGAAAAAGTAGCGAAGAAATTAGGTCTGTTGCTCAAGAATTAAGGGATATGCAAACAGCTACAATAGAAACACTTAGAGAGGAAATTAATACAGTCGGTAAACAATGCTCTGAAAAAGCTACACAATTACGCGACGAGTTTAAACTAATGACAGCAGAACTTTCGCGCACAATGGATGCAAAGATAGACGCGAAATTCGACCAACAGAACACTCAGATTGACGAACGTTTTAATCACCACATACAAAACAGTGATACGCGTTTCAGCAAATTCATACAGGATCAAACTAAAGTAAAACGACAAGCAATGGAAACAATCACAGCTTAGAGACAAGAAGACAAACGTAAATTGTTCGCGAAGGCAAAAACATACGTGGACAACAATATTGCTACAGTATCGGACAAAATTAATACCATCGAACAGTTGAACACCGAATTACGTGAAGAAATTTCTGATCTTAAATCAAAAACAGATACACACACAGTAGATATTCAAACAGTGACCGACAGACTCGAACAATTAGACCTAACACAGGAATCCGATGACATCAAAGCTGACGTTAAAAAACTGAACGAAACCACACGTAAAATGCAAAAACAGATTAATGCCTCTGACACTAAAAACGATGATCAGGTGAAAATACTGACTGAAAAATGTGATGAATTGGCCAGTCGTATTGATATTATTGAAAGTAATAATGACAGCAAATCAGACGATACCTCACCGGTTTCATTTAACCAAACACCTGAATTCCAAAATTTACAGCAGACAATTAATGAGATAGATTCGTCTAATAACACGTTGCGTAGAAAATTGTCAAGTTTACAGCAAGAGGTAACAGAGATAAAAAATATTTCAGTTAATAACACATCACAGCAGACGCCACTTTGCGAACATTTGTCAGACTCACGCAGCGCGTATAACTTGGGTAATCTACAGAGAGTACGGGACTTACATTCAGAACAGACACAGACAAATAGGTTCTCTTACAATACAGAACCTGTTCTATCATACAGAGACGATAATTTCAATTACAAACATTTTCTATCAGTGAGAAAATTTAAAGTATTTAAAAATGACAGAACACAGATTCACCCACTAGATTGGATACAACAATTTAGCTTTGCTTTTCCACCGACTTGGCCCGTAACACATAAACTTGAATTTATTTGTAGTTCTTTGGAAGGCGAACCGGCAACTCGTATGAGACCGATCGCGAGACAATGTTACTCGGTAGAAGAGTTTCAGAATGCTTTTCTGTCAGCGTACTGGTCGAAGACGACACAGAGTGGAATTAAAGATCAATTAATAAGTTTACCAAATTATGAGAACTCGAATTTTTCCACTGTCACGCAATTTTTTGAGCACATGGTGCAACAAAACCAGTAAATAAGTGAACCGTACAGTGAATCTGCACTCATACAATTATGCATTTCTAAATTACCACGATCACTAAGAGTATCACTTCTAACGGGTCACCAGAAGGAAAACATTTCAGCATTCAGAGATCTGTTGCAGCTTTTAGAAGTGCAGCAATCAGATTATTCCTTCGTGAACAAAAACTTTTCACATAATAACCAAGGTCAACAAACATACAGCAATTATGATCAGGCACGTAATATCAATAGGAAAGGTGACAGACGCTTTAGGAACGACAACCAACAGAACCTTAATAGCAGACAAAATTTTGATTATCAGTATCGACAAAATTATCAGCAAAAAGAACCACATTTTAGTAACAATAGACGGTTTTCCTCGCAACAACATCAAAGACAGCCGGTTAGCATACCTAACCAACAATGCAGTATGCAAGGTCAGCCAGGGTTTAATGTTTCGCCGCGTGGACGTATAGTCTCAGCTCCAACAAATAGTAACGCACGGCAGCAAGGAAATAGCTACGTGCAGAAAACACAGTACTTCAATTCCTATCGCAATGCACCGTATAGGAATGACTATCACGACAGACGTAAAAACAATGAGCACAATTATCAGCGTACGTATAATAACAGTCGGTCTTACGAGCAGCAAAATGATCAGCAGCAACATATTCTCATGAATGAACCCGACAGTAGGTATCATCCAGAGCGTAATACGTCTGGAAGAAATAATAGAACAGTTCAAATAGTCGAAATGCCACAGAATCGTCCTGACAATAATAACTCGTCAGATAGAATTTGACTAGATACTGTACAGGTCGCATCTTCCAATAACACAAGCACTACTTTTGACACGCAGAATGTTGTTCACGAAAATGTTATTACTTTTGACGACATCCGAGGCATTCTTTCACAGGAAAGACCAGTTGTTCAAAAAACTACTTCACATCCTGTCATCGAAATTAAAATTGGTTCATCGAAATTTTCAGCAGTAGTCGATTCCGGATCACCTATGTCAGTAATAAATGAAGAGACTTTCAACGAGTGTAACAAAGAGAATACCTATCCTACATACCATTAGGCAAAACGATAGTAAAAGGAGCAGTATCGAGTAAAGGAGTAGACGTTAAATTACAGACACATTTATCATTTTGCATTGCAGGTCACACATTTCACTCAAATTTTTGGATTGTTCCTTTATTGACAACAGACGTTATTTTGGGTACGAATTTTCTGGTACAACACGACGCAGTTATTGATTTTCAAAATTCCTATTTAATGTTGAAGGATGAAAATGTACAATTGGCTTTGGAATTTCAGCACTCATTATCTACAGAAGAACGGATAATTAATCGCACAGAGGTCACTTCCGTATCACGTAGCATAGACTGTGATTCCACATTGTTCACAGATACGTACGTACATAAGTATAATACTCCAGACGAAGCTGACTACGACGTAATGCAGATGATTTCTGATAAGGTTAATCAAAGCAGTGCAAATACAGACGACGAACGCACGCAACCACACAAAATTCTTTTACAGCAAGCTCCAGTTTTCGACAACATTCCTGGTACTATGTCCGGTTTTATGTATGAATTTCAAGTCAAACAGCACGACACATTTAAAGCAAAGCATTATCCCATTCCATATATCCACAGAGAACAAGTTAAAAAGGAATTGCGGGATATGCTTGACCAAGGAATTATTGAACCGTACATAAACCCGCTACATATTGTTAGAAAAAAGATGGCTCACTTCGCCTTGTACTTGATTCACGTCACATTAATGACATAATTATTAATGAAACAGCTCGACCACAGACACTAGAGGAACTTCTACAGAAATTTCATGGTACGGCTATTTATTCTACACTAGATTTGAAATTGGGATTTTGGCAAATTCAGCTCCATCCGAATTGCAGAAAGTACACAGCATTTCTCTGTTTTGGTGACTGTTATCAATTTTGTAAATTACCGTTCGGCTTAACTATTTCTTCAGCAGCTTTTATTCGCGGTTTGAACACAATACTTCCGACAGAACTTAAAGACAGAATCACGACGTACGTAGACGACATTCTTATTGCAGAAGCTAACTGGTCTGAACACAATATGATTCTTGAATGACTGTTACAAACTTTTCGTGCACAAGGACTCACAGTTAATTTCAGTCAATCGCACTTTGGCAAAACTTCTATAAAATTTCTTGGACATGTAATTTCAGCAGAAGGCATTGCGCCTGACCCGGAAAAACTTCAAGCTTTACGTGACATTACTGTTCCTACGACGAAAAAACAACTACGCAGCTTTTTGGGCTTAATTAACTTTTTTCGTAAATTTATTCATCACTCTGCTTTAGACACACCTAGATTATGCCAATTGACAGGTAAAAACACTATTTGGTCTTGGGATAAGCAAGCACATTCTGAATTTATGAACCTGAAACATGCTCTGTTGGATGCACCACTTTTATCGCACCCAGATCTTACCAGAAATTTTTCCATTGCCACCGACAGTTCTAACACCACTTTAGGCGTACATATTTTTCAGGAAATTGAAGAAGATGGCTTTACAGTAATCAAAAACATCGCATTTGCAAGTCGCATTCTGTCACCTGCTGAACGAAATTATTCTGTTACAGAACTGGAAACGTTATGTGCTGTATGGGCTTTTACGAGATTTCGGCACTTTCTTTATGGAAGACATACCACCGTTTACACAGATCACAGAGCGATACAATTTTTACTTTCAGCTAAATTTACACACGACAGATTAAGCAGATGGAAGCTTTATTTACAGGAATTTAATTTCACAATTGTTCACATTCCCGGCACACAAAATATTATAGCAGACGCATTATCTCGTTCTCTCAATAACAATCAGCAAGACGTCGCAACCAACTTCTGCAAAGCCAATTTCAGCGTTATGTACATTCAACAAGTTGCATTTGAAAATTTTATTTCGTCGTCATTACAGGACATAGCAAGAGAGCAAAATAAAAACAACGTGTGGAAACAAATTAAACACCTTTGGCAAGATAGGAATAAAGTTACCTTTAGAAACCATTACACTGTACGCAATGACATTCTGTTTCGCCGCTCTCATCCTGACAGCAACAATTGGTTATTATGCATTCCTGATGAACTGGTTAACAAATTAATATGGTATACTCATTTAAGTTATGCACATTACGGGGCCAGAAAATGTTTTCTTATACTGAGACAGAACTGTTATTTTACCAACATGGAAAAACGTATACGACGAGTTTTAGCGTCATGTAAAATCTGCCAGATAGCTAAGTCAGACACAACTTCACATATTCCTCCATTAAATCCAATTGTACCTGTTAAATTGAGACATATGGCCGCTATAGACATTTTTGGTCCAATTCCGAGAACTAATAGAGGTTTCTGCTACATCTTTGTCGCTGTTGAGCTCACTTAAAAATTTGTTACTTCCACTCTGTTACGCAAAGCTACTGCTAAAACCGTTTCGAAAGCATTTGTAAAGCATTTTCTATTTCATGTAGGGCATGTGTTGAAAGTAATTTCTGACAATGGATCACAATTTCGTTCTGCTATATGGACACGTATGTTACGAACTAGAAACATTTCTCCGATCTATATATCCAGGTACCATGCTTCGTCGAACCCTTGTGAACGATTAATGAAAGAAATTGGTAAACTGTGTAGAATATACTGGCACAAAAGACATATTGATTGGGACACACACATATTCTCATTCCAAGATGTAATTGATTCCATACCAAATGAATCTACTATGCTATCTCCGTCTGTTATACTGAAAAATGTTGAACCACCTAACAAAATTAAAGAATTAGTAAACTTTCCTACATCTCGTCGACTAAGACACCGTGAAATAATTGATATTGCGCTGAACAACATCAAACGTGCCGCAGAGCGCCGGAGAAGACAGCAAATACAGGTTTGTACACGCCGTGACTTTCACGTTGGACAGAAGATATTAGTACGTACACACTATTTATCCAATAAAATAAAAGGTAGGTGCAGTAAATTTGAACTTCTATACGCAGGTCCATATCGGATTCGCAGCATTCCTCACCCCAATGTTGTACACGTCGAAACTTTGAGAACCAGAAAAAGTAAAGGCATTCACCATGTATCCAACATTAAACCCTGTATTGAATGAAGATACTTTATGATTTAACATACTATGATGCCATTTACTAATTTTTATGATCACTTATGCAATTATATTGATGTGACTACTTATTGATGATTATCGTATTTTTTCTTGGCAAGTGCCCGGCAAGGTAAGGTTAGCAGGTCGCTCTTCTTGTCGTTACATATCAGACTGTGCACATTTTTTCCAGAGAAACGTACGTATCTTATGGATAATTATGCAATTTTATCTAGTGACATATTAATTTTATTAAATTCTCTCTCCATTAAAGTCTTTAATTCTCGCCTCTACTAACTACACAACATACAAGGTGAACTCAAAGGTCACATTTCTTGTCATCATTTTTTTAATGTATTACGATTGTTTTCATAATTTGTTTATATGCACTGTGAAATAATTAAGATATAACACACACCAGTTTACTTTGACATTTTTGCCCTATGATATCTCAACATCGTGACTGTTTTACATTTTTTGCTGCTGCATTGTGATATTATGTGTACATTTTTGCATTTGAACACTGTCTATTTTTTTTTCATATTACGTTTTCTGTCATGGTATGCTGTATGCTTAATTATGTTATCATAAACCAGTCATTATTTAGTGAGTACATGATGTAAATGCAAGACATTAATCTTTGTTCATCAATTTCAGAAAGAAATGATGCGTAAAAGAAATAAATTAAACAGAAATGGGAATTTCACCTTCGGAATGAACGAAAGAGAATGCAATACTTCCTGATGAAGGGTAAATGGATCAGGATTAACAAGCATTAACAAGAATATACTATACACATCGTAGAATAGCAGTCTTAACTAATTTTTTCTTTCAGAATACAAGGCGATTGATGAAGGCTGTCAGACAGAACTACACATCTTAGTTTTAGTGATTGAATATGCTAGAGATAAGGAATAGTTATGTAATGAGTAATGAAATGATTTTTTTTTTTGCAGATGATAATGAATGCTGATGAATAATGATGAAGAATAATGCTACTATGGATAATGAAGTTTTTCTTTACACGTGATGATAATAATGGAGTTACGATAATATAGATAATGAAGTGATGGATAATGAAGTTTTTTCTTTACAGATGAGGATAATGTGGAAGTTATGTATTCATGCTACATAGTTATTTAAGTATTTGTTTCAGTTCACTTTGACAGCTGGTGTTATATTGCATAGTAGGTTGACTGAAGGTTTTGGATAGGACAGCTATGGAACACATTTTTATACACATTTCACTACCTGTTAATTCGAAGTTCACTACTTTTCAGCATAAAATGCATTTCTTCTTTCAGCTTAATAATCCATTTTTTATATATTTTTGCAGGAGAAATTATTTATGAAATTAATGTGCTATAAGCAGTTGTTCATTTAACCCATGTCATTTATGAATGTGATCACATATCCTCTACTTGTCATAATCTTGCTACAGCTGACTCATGACGAATGACGTTACACATTTTCATTTACAGCAACAACCCAGAAGCAAATTTTTTTTTCCTTGATTTCCCCTATAATTACCCAAAGCAACGCATTGCTAACAAAAAATGTATTATCAGTCCCAAATAATGGTACCAGTTTAAGAGAGTTCTGTGTAATGCTGATCAGCTATGAATAATATGTCACTTGAATAATGAATGCTACTGATTATGCTTGTAACTGGGAAAAGAATGCTACTGATTACTGTATAGAAATGATTACTGTATTGAAATGACCAATGTTTATTTAATAATGCTTTGTAACTAGGAAATGAATGCTACTGATTATGCTTTGTAACTAGGAAATGAATGCTACTGACTATGCTTTGTAACTGGGAAAATGAATGCTACTGATTACTGTATAGAAATGACCAATGATTAATAATGCTTTATAACTAGGAAATGAATGCTGCTGATTATGCTTTGTAACTGGGAAATGAATGCTACTGATTCTTGTATTGAGATCATTACTGTATTGAAATGACCAATGATTATTTAATAATGCTTTGTAACTAGAAAATGAATGCTACTGATTACTGTATAGAAATGACCAATGATTAATAATGCTTTATAACTGGGAAATAAATGCTACTGATAATGCTTTGTAACTAGGAAATGAATGCTACTGATTACTGTATTGAGATGAACAATGATTAACTAATAATGCTTTGTAACTAGGAAATGAATGCTACTAATAATGCTTTGTAACTAGGAAATGAATGCTACTGATTATGCTTTATAACTGGGAAATGAATGCTACTGATTACTGTATTGAAATGACCAATGCCAAAGTTGTCTGTAAAACAATTAATGAACATTTTTCTGTAATACTACATACATGGTACAGAAATGTTCAATAATTGGGCTATGAATGCAGCAAACTACTAATGTAATTCACAATGAAGACTAGTATGTGACTTAATGTCCTTCACCTTCTGACCTAACTACCCTGAATTATTGCAATATCCATTTGTCCTGTTTATCCTTTTGATCATGGAGCATTATATTTGGTATTTGCACTAATTCCACGTTGGTGTGCCTTGTAAGAGCGTGGTGTTGACACGACATGCTGTCCACCACCGTGAGCGATGGAGACGTTATTATGGTCCCACTGTTTGGTGTACCTGATGTACTGCCAAAATGATAACATGGAATATTGCTACGTCATTTCAGTGTCTTGGGTACGCTGATAAATACTTTTGGGAAAAGAACTTCAGATTGTCTCACTTGGTGTTGTGCTTCTGTGGAAAGATATGGACTTTCAGTGCAGCTGTGTGCAACCTAAAGTGCTACAACCATGATGCAATCCTTCCCTTTCCTATCCTCATTCTTGTAACATAGTGAAAATCATTTTTTTGCTAACGTGATTTATATTCATGGCCTATACATTTTTTTCGATTTGCCGATATATTGTGAATTTCAGTGCGTGTGCACTTTTGTCATTTTTCTAACATGATTACTACTCATTGTATGTACATTTTGTATTGCTGATATGTTCTGAACTGCAGTGCATGTGCACTTATGTCACTTGTCAACATGATTTTTTGCCATTATGTTTATTTGTTGTGAAAATGCTAAAGAATTTTTGAGTGTATGTGTACTTATATCATTTGTTAATATGTTTTGTACTCACGTTTTGTTATTGTCTAATATGTTTTGTACTCAGTGCATGTGCACCACATTTACTTCATGATCTACATCTGAATATTCCGTGATTGTAAAGTTAATTAGTTAAGAAAAAATGTGTTGCTCATGGCAAGTCCAAATGACTCACCATCGGTGCCAAATTTTTGCCCCCCCCAGTGGAGGGTTATGAAACACGTATGTATTCAGTAGCAGCGATGGCGAGGTATGATAGAATCTCTGACCAGAGAGTTATTTATCGTTGCTAGTCTGCGCATGACCCCACGAGTGTTCAGTTCCGAGTTGGACGATGTTGCGAATTGTACTCAGTTGCGAGTAGGAGTTGTATGTGAGGAGTCGGCGGGCGTCGACATGGGTCTCTGGTCAAGGTTCGGGACGAGGTATATTGTTAAATAAGGTAATGAAGCAGCATTGCGCTCAGCCAATAACATCTGTTAATTGTAATTAATTTGTTCAAGAAATGCCCCAATAATAATTTTGTTTTCAAAGCAATCTTTTTTAAGAAAAGAATCATTCCAATTGAAACAATATTTCCTATGCTTTTCATCCCAGAATCAATTTATCAGATTAATTATTGCAGAGGGCCTAAGGTCAGCGATGCTGCCCTATTATTGTGGGTTTAATGATTAATGTTCATTTCTCAATTTTTGTGTCGAGTTTACATTGGGCGATTATTTTTCAATATTTTTGTAGCGAAGTTACAGAATGTTCATTTCACAATTTTTGTGTCGAGTTTACATTGGGCGATTATTTTTCAATATTTTTGTAGCGAAGTTACAGTCACTTTTATTTCAATTTAACGATGTTTTGTGGGAGCTCAACAGCATTTGCCTCTATTCCAATTAACATTTAATTATTGTCATTTCAAATTTTTGTGGGGAGATAACACTTGGTTCTTTTCAATTGTTTTCATTTTCATATTTTTACGGGGAGGTTACACTTAGCCCGATGTCCAATTCACATTTAAATATTTTCTTAAATTTTTGTGGGAAGGTTACAGTGTCAATATGTGCAAATGTTCTGTTTTATTTAACGCATTTGGTTGCTGTTATGTAAATTGCTGATCCTCACTTAGGGTTCTTAGTTATTCTGTATGTAAATGTTGTTGTGGTTCCCCTCGGGAACGGAGTTGCGTAGCGCGCGTAAATTGTGGTTGGCCTAGGTAGAAAAGGTGGAACAAGAGTCAGTCGGGGACGAGCTACCAAACTGTGCACTGCCATGTAAATGTTGCGTATTGTGCTGGTTCCGAGAGAGGCTTTTTCTGTTACTTTCCAATCCCTCGGATGGATGGATAAATAGGTGGAACGATTCTGGAATTAGTATTCATCATCCCCACCAAGAAGGGTCAGAGTCCAGCAATTCTGTCTGTAAATCCACATACCAACACGCAGTTGCCACCACATTGCGCAATCACTGTAACGGAATGCTATAATAATTTACTGTGATGGATCAGCTTATTGGGTGATTTAGTGTGCACAAATATAACGTAACTTATAACTGAATTTATGTACCTACCTTAATTTTGTTCTTATCATTACACCTCTCAGGTTCCTCTCCGTTTGAACTAAAGTGATTACCGGGTGTCCCTACTGAAATAACATTAAAGACCAGTGTTTTGCTAATTAAATCTTCTTGAACATAGTAAAAAGAATTTTAAGTTAATGTGGCAAGAGAGTGAGTTAAAGTAAATGATGCTTACTGAAAATAATTTTCCTATTAAAACTGCTTATTGAAGTGTTGTTGCCAACATCAAAATTAAAAGTTCTTAAGACTTAGGCTTATAAAGTTTTGCTTAGTAAATGATCACATTGCTGCCTCTTGTAAATCGTGGAAGGTGAGTCAGTTTCTAGTAAATTTGTCAACATTGTGTTTCACTGTGGTAAAAGTGGAAAACGGCAATAGTAGAAAATTATATGTTCATGGTTGCTAAGCACTTGTTTCTTTTGGGTATTGAAAGTGCATACTAATAGTGTAATAAAATCCACAGTTTATCCTTCACCATTATTTATGAAAACAATAATATCTTTATTCAAAAGACAGTAAGAAATAACCTGTTAGTGAATTCCATGTAACTTTCATTCTAAACAGAATAGCATTTAGTTGAGAGATACTTAACCTGTGACCAGTTCATAACTTTGCAGTGAACTACATTTATAATTTCATGCCTGCTAGAAAAATGTTTAAACAATATTACTGAACCTATGTCCAATTAATGATCCTGCAGTGAATGTTACTAGTTATGTTATTAAGTCCATTCAGTTTAAACAATCCCTGAAAGTGATAGTGTGTTTCGGTATCTGTTATATTTTTGCAAGTAGTGTGTGCTGCTCTAGCTGTTAGCTTCACTCTTACCGTAAACATATGTATGTGTCAGAGTTCATTGCACTCGCGTGTGGCCAAGTATGGGTTGTGTTTGTCCGTTAAAGTTACTCATACGTACTTTCTTAAACGAGAACGTTAATCTTTCTGTTGCCTAATTAGGCTGGCGACCGTTTTCCTTATTCTTTAAACAGCTAGGCAAAAATATTGTTTGTTACTGTTCGAATATTTACGTAATTCTGACTTTCATTTCCGATTAGCCATTTCCGTTAGGTACAACACGGTCAACCTAGCAAAATTCCTCTCAGAGGGTAACACTGTTCTGTTGCGTTATACCATAATTGCTTTAATAAGATAGTTTTATTTCACGACCTGCCTCCAACGTTAAGGTTATGGTATTGCTGTAGCAGACGGTAGTGTTATAAACAGTTTTTTTTCTTAAATAAATATTGCGGAGAATAGCCCGTATGATTAGCCTAGTCCTTCCACCTACCTGTCGTACCGCTACAACACTCGTCTACTGAGTCTCGCTTGTCACACGTGGTCGCTTCCATTTACACATCAGAGTCAAAATTATACGTGCTGCAAGAGGTTTCTGCTGTGTAATCTGGCACCTGAACGATCAAAGTGAAGTTACTAAGGGACGATCAGAAATGGTTCAAATGGCTCTAAGCACTATGGGACTTAACATCTGATGTCATCAGTCCCCTAGACTACGAGGTGTGGCTAGAAAAAAACCGGACTGATGCTGGAAAAAACATTTATTTACAATTATTTACAATTTCATGTTATCTCCTTCAATGTACTCTCCTCCTCGGTCTCTACACCGCTCCATACGAATTTTCCACTGTTCATAGCAATGCTGCAGATCATTTTCGGTAAGTCCATACATTACTTCCGTCGCTTTTTCTTTTACTGCTTCAACAGTCTCAAATCTAGTTCCTTTCAAAGCTGACTTGACTTTAGGGAAAATAAAAAAAGTCACAGGGGGCCAAATCAGGTGAGTAGGGTGGATGATCTAAGATGGGAATGTTGTGTTTTGCCAAAAACTTCTTCACTGACAACGCACTGTGAGCCGGGGCATTGTCTTGGTGAAGGATCCATGACTTTTTTCTCCACAAATCGTTCCGTTTTCTCCGTACTCGCTCACGTAGGGTAGCCAGGACGCTAATGTAGTAATGCTGATTCACTGTTTGTCCCTCTGGTACCCAATCAATGTGCACAATCCCTTTGATGTCAAAAAAAACAATCATCATTGCCTTGAATTTCGATTTTGACATTCGTGCTTTTTTTTGTCGTGGAGAACCAGGAGTTTTCCAATGCATCGATTGGCGTTTAGTTTCGGGATCGTAAGTAAAAAACCACGATTCATCGCAAGTAATAACATTTTGTAAGAAGGTGGGATCACTTTCAATGTTTTCCAGGATGTCAGAACAAATCATTCTTCGGCGTTCCTTCTGTTCAATTGTGAGACACTTTGGAACCATTTTTGAACCACTTTGTTCATGTTGAAACTTTCATGAAGAATCTGCCTAACACTTTCCTTGTCAACTCCTGTTAACTCAGACACTGCTCTGATTGTTAAACGGCGATCTTGTCGAACAAGTTTACCGATTTTTTCAATGTTTGCATCAGTTTTTGCTGACAATGGTCAGCCAGTGCGAGTGTCATCACTGGTGTCTTCGCAGCCATCTTTAAATCGTTTAAACCACTCAAACACTTGTGTTCGCGATAAACAGTCATCGCCGCACACTTGTTGTAACATTACAAACGTTTCACTTGCAGATTTTCCTTGTTTGAAACAAAATTTGATGTTAACACGCTGTTCTTTCTGTACACTCAACATTTTCCGACGCACAGACAAAACGTCAACTACTTAAAACAGACGCCACGGGCAGACTGAGTGCAGGAGGCAGATGAAACTCGAGCAGTAGGCGGAGCGAGAGTCACGTGACAGGCCACGCGACTTTCAGCCTTATTGCATTCGTTTTATTGTTTCACCAGTACTAGTCCCGTTTTTTTCTAGCCACACCTCGTAACTACGTAAACCTAACACAGCTAAGGACATCACACACGCCCATGCCCGAGACAGGATTCGTACCTGCGACTGCAGCAGCCGCGTGGTTCCGGACTGAAGCGCCTAGAACCACTCGGCCATAGCGAAGGGACGATCCTCTTTTACGAAAACGTCTAAATGTAATTACAGAGTATAGGAATAAGCAGTGACAGTAAAGCTCATTTATGACCAATGTATGTTCTTGATAAAGGTCGTTTTTTAAATTGTCCACTGGGGAAGTGAAATAATAAAGATATGTATCGTCTAAACATTTAAAAAAATCTTCATTTCTCTATTAAAAATATGTATTTACTAGGATACTTCACAGCTTAACACGGTTACCAGCAAGTATGTACAGCTAGTCACCTTGTCTGACATAGCAGTAATTTTATTTTCTTGGTCACTGCACCGAAATATGATTAAAATTCAGAGACAAAACCTCAGGTACTCAAATATTAACTTTAGATTCTAATATAACTTCTTCTTCAACACTAGGAGTTTGCTTATAGCCAGTTCCAGCATTCCAAAAGCTACTTTCCCTCTTCTCTTGTATTTATCTTTCCTGAAGGTCTATAGTATGTTAGATGTCTCACTGTTCTTTCCGTCTCCATTATTCCAATATGTTTCTTCGATTTTCTTACTTCATGTAAAATATATTTCAATCTTTCTTAATTTCAGAATTCTTTGTTTGTTCTCACTCTTTTCTAAAAAAAATTCATTTCAGCTGAGTGCATTCTTCTTTGGTCTTTCTTAGTTATTGTCCTGATTTCACTTCAGTATGTCAATTTTGTAGAATTTTGTTCCTGACCTTCCTGGTTTTCATTGGCTAACGCTCTCTGTGTAGTGCAAGATATCATTTGAAACTTTTTTAACTTATTGCAGGTGTTGCAACCATATTCATAACTGACATTACATCCTAACAGCTGAACGTGAGACCCTTGTTCCACTGTTTCTCTGTTTACCATTACATTACAACGCATTGGCTATTTTTCTTAAAAATCATCACGATTTTACTTTGTGATATCTGGAAATTTGTGGAAACTTACGCTAAGGACAACACACACACCGATGCCCGAGGGAGCACTCGTCGCTATAACGGGGGGGAGGAGGGATGATAAGATAAGGCGCCTCAGACCACACGGCTACCCTGCGCGGCTTATTTTCTGATTTTTTCAAGTTATAGAGTTTGCCTATTAGGTCCAAGGGATGTAGATTATAAACCATCCCGGATCTTTTGTAAAATTATTTGGTCATCAGAATAGAGTGCAGTTTTTAAATGTGTTTTTTATGAACAAATTTTATTCCTGAGTTAACTTCTTGTTTCCATTGTCTAACAATTTTGTCAACGTAATATATATATATATATATATATATATATATATATATATATATATATATATATATATAATCTTTGTCCATGTAAACTCTATAACTTGAAAATATATATTCCACATATATTTAAAACGTTTCACATGTATTTGGAATCTTATTTCACCTGTAACTCTATCGAATTTCGACCTTCAATGTCATTTTTCACGCAGGTCAGTGTTCTTGGTATATGAATGGTATAATTTTTCAGGTAAATCCTGTGGTATATGTGTCTAGTGTCAGCCAAATTTGCTGTGAATAGATCTGGTAGTAAGAAAGTAATAAATGAAAAAGTTCTACGTGACGCGGAAGTATTTCAGGAATCTCCTTTTTTATGACGTCATTCAAGGCTATTTTTGTCAGGATATTCAGCGAGAAATGTGAATACTGTATGTGAAATGTGTTGACAATACAGTTAGTAGTAAAAAAGTAATAAGTTAAAACGCCATGCATAATTCAGCGGTTTCGCATGCATCTCAGTATTTGACGTCAAAGTTTCTTAACTATGTGTCGTCCAATGGCGTAATATTGCGGTATATTCAGTGGAATATGTAAATACTGCCTGCAAAATGTGTCATGAATACAGTCAGTTGTAAAGAAGCAATAAATTAAACATGGTGCTTCGTGCGGCAGTTTTACTGCATGAACAACGAAAATGTGCTAGGCGACAAACATTTTCGCTCCATCATTTTATGGGGACCATCTGCCAGAAAAAGGTTTGTAAAGATTTGAAATTACGTGTCAAGTTTGTTGCAAGTCTTTAGAAGCTCTCATCCTCAGTTAATTGATTATTGAAGTATAGATATTGACACGTCCTAGGCTACACTGCCCCTGGTATGGATAGGTGGTTCATACCCCACAGCGAAGATTCCTGGACAGTAAGAGTTGTGTATACCAAGATCGGCTTAAATCGGTCCTGTGGTTTAGGAAGACATGTGGAACATACATACATACATGCAGACATACACACACCCGGTTTCACAATATGTATGGATATTACGTTGGCAACTCCCCAAAGAGACGGGTATCATATTCCATTTACAATATTCATTTAATAAATGCAATATTTTGATACTCCACATCTCATAAGTGCTTTTCATTCTTTTGCTTTAACAGTTCTTGTATCTCCCCTAATCTAACATTATCTCTTTGGTATACTTCATCATCTTTTTATCTGTCCTCGTCTATTTTTGCTAATTCAGATTTATTACACTTTTTCATCCATAACACTTTATAGTGTTCTACCTAAGTTTCCTTCTGTGTTACCTACACAGGATTCTTGATGGAATTCTGTCACTATTTTCGTAGCATAGTTACATTTGACTTTATACTACGCTTTCGTTTCCGCTGTAGTGTGCTGTAGATTTGTAATGTAAGCTTATTGTTTCTCTTTAATTGTATTTGCTGTGTCCAGTACAGCTTAAACGATTTCAGAAACGAACACTGGAGAGTTCTAGGAGCCACGACTTAATCGACAAACATAATCATAGTTCAGCCAGGTTGTAAGAAGTATTTACAAATTACATGTTGAAGGCTTCCTCGTGGATCAGTCTCTTTATAAGTTAAATCCATACCAAAATCCTTACTGTAGAACCTGTAATTCTTCTTCCCATATAGAAAAGAAAACGCGACAGGTGACTAATGTACAATATGTAGTGACTATTTCGGGGAAGTCAAACCCAAAAGAACGCTGGGAAAGGACTCACATGGAAGGACTGAACCCAAGGGGTTTTCTTTTCAACAACTTTCGCCATTTTACCAAAAATACAAATACATCGGTCACACGAGCAAACATACTCCAGAAGCAAATATGACAGAGTAAATAACTGAAATAACTTGAAAAGGCCCTAATAACAGTTACACTACAGCACCAAAGAAAATGGTATATGCAAGCGTATCAAATACAGAGATATGTAAACAGGCGGAATACGACGCGGCGGTCGGCATCGCCTATATAAGACAACAAGTGTGTGGCGCAGTTGTTAGATCGGCTACTGCTGCTACTATTGCAGCTTATCAAGATTTGAGTGCGTCTGAACGTGGTGTTATAGTCGGCACATTAGCGAGGGGACACGGCATCTCCGAGGTAGCGATGAAGTGGAGATTTTTCCGTTCGATCATTTCACGAGCGTTCCATGAGGATCAGGAATTTGGTGAAACATCAAATCTCCGACATCAGAGCTGCCGGAAAAAGATCCTGCAAGAACGGAACCAACAACGACTGAACAGAATCGTTCAACCTGATAGAAGGGCCACCCTTCATCAGATTCCTGCAGATTTCAGTGCTTCGCCATCAGCAAGGGCCAGCGTGCGAATCATTAAACGAAACATCATCAATATGGCCTTTCGGAGACGAAGGCCACGTTGATAATTGCACAACGCAAAGCTTTACGCCTCACCTGGACCCGTCAACACCGACATTGGATTGTTGATGACTACAGATACGTTGCCAAATCGGACGAGTCTCGTTTCAAATAGTTTCGAGCGGGTGGACATGTACGTGTATGGCGACAACATCATGAATCCATGGACCCTACATGTGGGGGCTCTGTAATTGTGTGGGGTGTATGCGGTTGGAGTGAATATGGGATCCATGAAACGTCTAGATACGAGTCTGACAGATGACACATACGTAAGCATCCTGTCTGATCACTTGCATCCATTCTTGTTCACTGTGCATTCTGACGGGTTTGGCCAATTCCGTCAGCACAATGCGACACTTCTACACGTCAAGAATTGATACAGAGTGGCTTCAGGAAGACTCTTCTGAGTTTAAACATTTCCGCTGTCCACCAAACTCACCAGACGTGGATATTACTGAACATATCTATGATGCCTTGAAACAGGTGATGATGATGATGATGATGATATTTGGTTTGTGGGGCGCTCAACTGCGCGGTCATCAGCACCCGTACAAAGTCCCAATCTGTACACAGTCCAATCTGGCCGCTTTCACGAATGATGATTAAATGATGAGGGGAATATAAAAACCCAGTCCCCTGTTGGAGAAAATCCCCAACCCGGTCGGGAATTGATCCCGGGACCCCGTGATCCAGAGCCTTCAGCCTTGCAACATGCTGTTCCGACGAGACCTCCACCTCCACGTGCTCTTACGGGTTTATGGACATCCCTGCAGGATCCATGATGTCAATTCCCTCTGACACTGCTTCAGACATTAGTCGAGTCAATGCCACGTCGTGTTGCGGCACTTCTACGTGCTCGGTGGGCGCTACACGATATTAGGCACTTGTACCAGTTTATTTGGCTCTTCAGTGTTGCTGGCTCAGACTTGGCAATAAGGACAGATTTAAAGGTGTCTAAATATTCGGAGCCAATACAGGCTTTCCTTTAAGCTAAAGACAGAAGCAAGAAATCGTTACACAGTTTAGTAATAGGCGAAGAACTCTGAAATTGTGAGTGAGGCTCTTTTGTCACATAAGATTACCCGATATACAGAGTAAAATACCATAACAACAGTCTTAGTCACTACTGCTAATCCCCCAAGACCGGCAAAGGCCAGGGCTCATTTAAAGAGAGAAAAAAAATAAAAATAAAAATCGACACACAGATGAGTCAGTTACCCACGATTTGAAATTTAATGAAAGTTAACTTCTCTGTAGAGATCTGAAGCATTGGGCTTTAATTAAACAATGGGGATCCATTGCCCCGTTACATGCACGCCTTCTCACACGTCCAATGTGTTGGTTGTCTGTCAGGATTACAGATACCGGTGTGACCGACCGATCACTCCGGGTGGTATCCGTGCTTGCTCAGTCAGCTGCAAGGCCTGTCGAGGGCAATCACGCGGCCAACCAAACTGTACCAAGTCATTTGAATAACAAATACGACAGGCGCACTTGAAGTACAGACTGATTTGTTTGTTGAAGTGCAGATATCAGGCCCCCCCCCCCCGAAGCGCTCGATAGCTAATGTGCGAATTTTGATTACAAACGACTGCCCAAATAAGCTACAAGGTAAGGAGATACAGATTTCAGAGCTGCTGTCTACTTAAAGGGGGAGCTGGAACAACGTTCCGTGGATATTGCTTATGGTCGAGTTAACAGAGACGTGCACCTTCAATTTAGGGATTTCTGTGGCACGTATAGAGTAATCAACACAAAACAGTAATATCTCAAATATTTTTCGCTTGTGCGGCATAGCAAAGCCGGAATGGCCTTTCCAAATAAGCACCTTTCTTAGCATTTAGGATTTAAAAGCAACAGCACTAAACTTTAAAACCACTTACAGCTCAGAGCCTTGAGGGGTCATATATCACCGATTAAAATACACATGGCACCACGTTACTGTCGCATGTGAGGTAACACAGGAGGACACTGGACGTCCGTGGGACACAGATGTGTCGCCATGGTTCCCTCAGTAATTACCAGCCATAATATGATGTGATACTCGATGGTTATTCACATCATGTGGCCAATACTAACACCGCTGTGACTCTACAAAATATTTGAGGAATGGGATGTCTTCCCAGGCCTTAGCCAGACCCACTGACAATGGTCATACGTGATAAAGAAAAGCCAACATTCATGCTGGATACAATGCGAAGCCATTATTACAGTAATTAAAGTAAGGATATCTAACGCTCACAGTATACAGCGCTTGATGAAACGAGATGTACCCAAAATAGCAGCAAGAAATAAGGTGAAATTTCACGTGTTAGAGGGTATCTAATGTTATCCCAATGATTACAGTGTTATTTTTGTGGTATTCAGTCCGCAGACTGGTTTGATGCAGCTCTCCACACCACTCTATCCTGTGAGATCCTCTTCGTCTCCGAATAACTACTGCAATCGACATCCTTCTAAATCTGCTTACTGTCTCTTGGTCTCCCTCTGCTCTTCTTACCCTCGACACTTCCCTCCAGTACTACATTGGTGATCCCTTGATGTCTCAGAACCTTTCCTATGAAGGGATTCCGTCTTTTACTCAAGTTGTTCCAAAAATTTCTTGCCTCCCCAATTCCAGTCAGTACTTTCTCATTAGTGACGTCTTCTATCCTTCTAATTTTGAGCTTTCTTCTGTAGCACCACATTCAAAAGCTTCTGTTCTCTTCTCGCCTAAGCTCTTCAGAGACTGCATGGCTACACTCCATACAAGTACTTTCAGAAAAGACTTCTTAACACTTGCATCTACACTGAAGCGCCAAAGAAACTGGTACATTCGGGCGTATTCAAATAAAAAGATATGTAAACAGGCAGCATACTGTCTGGCGCAGGTTATCAAGATTCAAGTGACTTTGAACGTGGCTTACAGTCGTCGCACGAGCGATGGGACACAGCATCTCCGAGGTAGCGATGAAGTGGGAATTTTCCCGTACGACAATTTGACGAGTGTACTGTGAATATCAGGAATCCGGTAAAACATCATATGTGCGACATCGCTGCGTCCGGTAAGTGGTCCTACAAGAACGGCACCAACGACGACTGAAGAAAATCGTTCTGCGTGACAGAAGTGCTAACCTTCCGTAAATTACTGCAGATTTCAGTGTTGGGCCATCAACAAGTGTCAGCGTGCGAATAAACGAAACAACATCGATATGGGGTTTCGGAGCCGAAGGCCCACTCGTGTATCCTTGACGACTGCACGAAACAAAGCTTTACGCTTCGCCTGGACCCGTCAACACTGACATTGGACTGTTGACATCTGTAAATATATTGACTGGTCGGACGAGTTTCGTTTCAACTGGTATCGAGCGGATAGATATGTACAGGTGTGGAGACAACCTCATGAAGCCATGGACACGACATGTCAGCAGGGGACTGTTCAAGTCGTGGAGGCTCTATAATGGTGTGGGGCGTGTGCAGTTGGATTGATATGGGACCCCTAATACCTCTAGATATGACTCTGACAGGTGACACGTACTTGAGCATCCTGTCTCACATCACCTGCATCCATTCATTCATATCCATTGTGTATTCCTACGGACTTAGGCAATTGCAGCAGAACAATGCGACACCTCCACACGTCCAGAATTGGTACAGAGTGGCTTCCGGAACACTTCAGAGTTTAAACACTTCCGCTGTCCACCAAACTCAACGGACATGAACAATATTGAGCATATCTATGATGCCTTAGAACATGCTGTTCAGAAGAGACCTCCACCCCCTCGTACTCTTACAGATTTATGAACAGCCCTGCAGGAATCATGGAGTCTGTTCCCCGCAGTACTACTTCAGACATTAGCCGAGTCCATGCCCAGTCATGGTGTGGCACTTCTGCGTGCTCGCGGGGGCGCTACACGATATTAGGCAGGTCTACCAGCATCTTTGGCTCTTCAGTGTATATCCCATGTTACCAAATTCCTCTTCTTCAAAAATGTTTTTCCTACCATTGCCTGTGAACACTCTATATCCTCCATACTTCGGCCATCATTAGTTATTTTGCTGCTCAAATAACAGGACTGGTCTAGAACCTCATGCGTATGTATTGTATAATACGGCCGACTGGCTGAAACCAGATTTTAGATTTAACTTGTTCGACACCGACTGTGGCTGTCCTAGTCTGATGCCACCTCTATCGTCTGTTTCCTTTTGCTGCCCTGAGCAGCGTACAGTGTGCTACGTCATAAGCTGTAACGTTACTGAGAATCACCAATTTTATGTCAGCTCCAATACTGTAATCTTTAAATGCTTTAGATATGATCTCCTTATGAAGTTATTTTATATGACGAGAGCATTTTCGTCGAAAATCTATTAATCACTTACTAGATGTAATTGTTTTCGATTTTCTGATGAAGATAGGCATAGTCGATGTCGAAACCAAGCTAAGGTAAAATCTTGTTGTAACCGATAAGAATCTTAATCTTGTGCAGTTGCTGAGTCACAACAATGTCTAAAATTGTACTTCAAATGTCTCTTTTCCTGATCTAATTCCCTCGGCAGCACCTGATTTAATTCGACTACATTCCATTTTCCTTGTTTTTCTTATATCCTCCTTGCAAGTCATTGTCCGTTCCGTTTAACTGCTCTTCCAAGGCCTTTGCTGTCTCTGACAGAATTACGACATCAGCAAACCTAAAAGCTCTTATTTCTTCTTCCTCGACTTTAATTTCAACTCCAAATTTTTCTTTGGCTTCCTTTACTGCTTGCTCAGTGTACAGAGTGAGTAACATCAGGGATAGACCACAATCCTGCGTCACTTCATTCTCAACCATTGATTCCCTTCCATGCCCCTCCACGCTTACAACTGCCATCTCGTTCCTGTAAATAGCCTTTCGGTCCCTGTATTCTACCCCTGCCTTCTTCAGAATTCCTAAGGGAATATTCCAGTCAAAACTGCCTAGAGCTTTCTCTAAGTCTACACATTCTAGAAACTTAGATGTACCTTTCCTTAACCTATCTTGTAAGAGGAGCCGTAGGCTTAGTTTTGCCTACGTGTTCCTAAATTTCTCCAGAATCCACGCTGATCCGTTTTTACCAGTTTTTCCATTGTTCTGTAAATAATTCGGTAATATTCACACCTGTCAGTATCTGCTTTCTTTGGAATTGGAATTATTACTCTCTTCTTGAAGTTTAAGGGTATTTGGTCTGCCTCATACATCTTCCACACCACATGGAAGTGTTCTGTCATGGTTGGCTCTTGTTTCGACTTAAGTCTTTCTGTGCGCTGTGAAGTCCTTCTCGCTGTATCAGATGTCCCTTCTCATTTTGTCCTTCAGTACTCTGTCAAATCCTTCGCAAAGTATTGCACATCCCTTCTCATCTGCATCTACGTCCTCTTCCATATTTACAATATTGCCTTCAAGAACATCTCTCCTTCATTGACCCTCTGCATGCTCCTTCTACCATTTAGCTTTTCTTAGCCATTTTGCACTTCCTATCAATCTCACTCTTTGGGCGTTTGTATTCCCTTCCACCTGCTTTATTTGCTGCATTTTTATATTTCATCAATTAAATTCAATATCTCTTGTGCTACCCACGTATTTCTACTAGGACTTGTCTTTTTACATCTTTGATCCTCTGCTGCCTTCATATCTTCTCTCAAAACTACCCAGCATTTTTGTACTCCTTTCCCTTGTTCTAGCCAACTGTTGCCTAATGCTCTCTGTGGAACTCTCAACCTCTCGTTCTTGCAACTCATCCAGGTCCCATCCCCTCAATTCCTACTTTTTACCAATTTCTCCAGCTTTAATCTACATTTCATAACCAAAACATTGCGGTTAGAGTCCACATCTACATCTGGAAATGACTTACAATTTAAAATCTCATTTGAAGGTATCTGTCTTAACAACCTGAAACCATCCTATGTGTCCAGTGTGGTAGTGTGTGTGTGCTGTGTGGTGAGTCTTCAGCACAGTACCTGTCTCTTTCTTACAAAACGATATAAATTGTCGCCTGGGGCATTCTGAAACATAATGACTACGAATATTTTGTGTGGAATGTGTCAAAGCTTTTTAAATGAAACCAAGATTATAAGCATTATAGATCTTTATTCTTCATGTCTACATATTTAGAGCCCTGTGTTTCTAGAGCGGTCCGAATTGTAGCGTGTAAAATGGTTGTGTGTATCGTAGCTATGTCGGTGGGTGGGAAACAGCGTGCTATAATCGAGTTTAGAATTCGAAGAGTTTGTCCATATGCCCCTGCTTCACCTTGTCAATGTCAGAATACACACGAGCGCTGCGCCATCTGCAACAATCCGACGCCTTGGGTTCACTGTCTTCGATAATCCTCCATACTGTCCTGACTTGCACCCATCCGGTTTTCATTAAACTTAAAGAACACCTACGAAGACATCGGTTTGATAGTGATGAAGCAGTGGAAGCAGAGGTGAGGTTCTGGCTACGTCAAGAAAGTCAAACATTCTACAGTGACAGCGCCAACAAACTGGCCTGTCCTTCGGAGAAATTTGTTCGTCGCCAGGGTGGCTATGCTAACAAATATATATGAAGACATGAAGAATAAAACTGCAGAATGTTAATAACGTTTGTTTTATATAAAGCACCTTAAGACTTTTTACATAACAGATTCGGAGGCATGACTTTTCATCTCTCCCTCCTACGCCTGTTATCCGCAATTGCTATTTAGATGTTAATGCAGTTGTTTATCAACATCCATAAATACATACATACATTCTGTGAAGAGCTTGGCAGATGGAAATTAGCTTGAGACCAAATTTTAAAGTTTCTTCGCATTTCTATCGTGTATTGAAGCATATCTTCTAAAGGGAATGTAATATTTCACCTCTTTTGTAAGTTTCAAAGTTCAGTTTATTCAGAGGAGAGGAGGTGTAATTCACAGAATGTATATAGTGATAACCAGCAAAAACTATATGTAATTCTATCCTTTTTAAAACAGATAAGAAAGCATGGTGTTCCTCTTCTGATCTTTACTTCTTTCTGTGTTCCCTTAGCGAATAGAGGTACATGTAGTTGCTCTGCGTAATTTGTAACTATTATTGAATAATAACTGCAAACTTCATACTTAAAAGGTGTTTGCAAATCATTTATACGAATCTTTTAGCGGCCACGTTAGTTTGTTACGTTAGTTTCTGTATAATGATCCTAGTGTTTTTAAAACACTCCGAACTTAGGGTGGAAAGTATGCGTGGGTGTCTGCTATACAAATTCTTATTACTGTTATAATTTTTAAATCCATGCAATAGTCACCCACACTATCAGATCATTTTTTATCATTTTATTGTTATTTTAAGTAAACTGACGATGGGGAAAGTTAGATTCAAGGAAAATAAGCTAAGTTTAAACTCTAATGTTTATTTTAAAATTCATCAGTGTTCAGTAAAACGGATAACACAAGCTAAGTCTGTCTCAAAGCTGGTACCTTATTTACTATTGTAAATTAATTAAGAGAAGCGTTACTCAGAGGGGGTTCAATTAACATAAAACGTGATTTTCTAAGAATAGGAAACAAGAAAGAGGCAACAGGATGAGATACCGCATTCAAACAATCACACGAAGATAGTTCCAGTGTACACAAAAAAAGGAACTGAACCATCACCAATCCTATTTAGGCAAGGAAATTCCGCTTCTGGCATAGTTCTGTTCCCATTGGATAACCACAGACTGGTATTGGGAGTTTAGACAAAGATCACGTGTTCGATATATCCACAGTCTTACCAAAATGCTCTATAAAAATCTTTCTAGAAATTGTGAAATAGGAAAACTGCTCGCGATAGCAATTAATTAATTCTCAATACTCGAAATAGCGTGGGCCCCGTCCGAGGGTGTCCCACAGATACAATAGGAAGTGACCAGAGAGGTAGCGTCCTTTACCAACCTGATATGGGACGGGCAGAACAACACCAAAGAGACAAACCTCTTTGCCTTAGAAATCATATCTACCTACTCAGACGTTGGTCCTACTGTTCTCTAGCAGACAGACTTCTCTGCTACCACCGAGCATCCAGCTACAAAATTATAATCTCACTCATTCATGCTTTCTATCCAGAAGGGAAAAAAATGGTTCAAATGGCTCTGAGCACTATGGGACTCAACTGCTGAGGTTATTAGTCCCCTAGAACTTAGAACTAGTTAAACCTAACTAACCTAAGGACATCACAAACATCCATGCCCAAGGCAGGATTCGAACCTGCGACCGTAGCGGTCTCGCGGTTCCAGACTGCAGCGCCTTTAACCCCACGGCCACTTCGGCCGGCCCCAGAAGGGAAGAAGACGACAATATCTTAAGACATCATATACAGTACGGAAAGGAGGCGGATATGGGTTTCATAGGAAACTGTATGATAAGAATTATATATAAAATTGTGTTTGAAAATGTTGTATAACAAGTTGTTCGTGTTTGTATGTCAATATATTCCACTGCTAAGCCACAGACAATTTAGAGGGGCAAATGTATGACGTAAACAACAATAAATCGAGGAAAACAGCATGAAAGGAATCTAACAGTTACCTTTCATCTATATGTTTCAGAGGAACACGTATCAGGATTGTGTAGTCATTGCTTGAGAACAGAGCTACCGAATCCTGTATTGCGTCGTGCCGTTTAAATACTGCTTATATGCAAAGTCGAATCCGCACACTTTTCCTGAAGTCCGAACTAATACATCTTACTACATTTCTTACGTGGAAGTTAATACAATATCCCCATGGTCAAAGAATGTTATCAAACAATGAAGAGGTACAGTAGCCTCCATAGTCTGATATATCACGCGATGTCAATAGTAACATAAAAAGTAATCCAGAGAGGATAAATACAATAATTCATCTGATGTATGTTATAGTGATGATTACATCGTACCATCGCCTTTGTAACGTACTTTTCCCGAGGAAAAACCATTCTTAGATGCTCTGCAAAAGTTTTTATCCTGGCCATAAATGTTTCCCAAGTTTTCTTCTGCCAGTAAGGAAAAGTTACGCTACAGCGTGGAGCAACTGAAGAATGCCTCCTTAAATGCGTATGTGAATGCTGTAATTAGTCTAATCTTATCAGACTAACGGAAATCGTCGAGCGCCAACAAAGTACTTCTTCCGGTTAGGGAGGCTGACAATGAATGTTCATGAATGTGTATGAGGTTACAGTGTTTGACATCATGTGACGCTTCTTGACATAGGAGCATTCTTCAAAATATTGCCATTTAAAATTAGTCTTTAAACAGAAAGTTTAATGTCTTAACTATTGTTCTTCACATGTTCTCCACTTCGGAGAATATACACTAGTAGCCATTAAAATTGCTACACCAAGAATAATTGCAGATGATAAACGGGTTTTCATTGGACAAATATATTATACTAGAACTGACATGAGATTAATTTTCACGCAATTTGGGTGCATGGATCCTGAGAAATCAGTACCCAGAACAACCAATTCTGGCCGTAATAACGGCCTTGATACGCCTCGGCATTGAGTCAAACAGAGCTTGGATGCCGTGTAGAGGTACAGCTGCCAATGCAGCTTCAACACGATATCACAGTTCATCAAGAGTAGTGATTGGCGTATTGTAACGAGCCAGTTGCTCGGCCACCATGGACCAGACGTTTCCAATTGGTGAGAGATCTGGAGAATGTGCTGGCCAGGGCAGCAGTCGAACATTTTCTGTATCCAGAAAGGCCAGTACAGGAACTGCAACATGCGGTCGTGCATTATTCTGTTGAAATGTAGGGTTTCGCAGGGGTCGAATGAAGGGTAGAGCCACGGGTCGTAACACATCTGAAATGTAACGTCCACTGTTCAAAGTCCCATCAGTGCGATCAAGAGGTGACCGAAACGTGTAACCAATTGCATCCCATACCATCACGCCGGGTGATGACGAATACACGCTTCCAATGTGCGTTCACCGCGATGTCGCCAAACACGGATGCGACCATCATGATGCTGTCAACAGAACCTTGTATCATTCGAAAAAAATGACGTTTTGCTATTCGTGCACCCAGGTTCGTCGTTGAGTACACCATCGCAGGCGCTCCTGTCTGTGATGCAGCGTCAAGGTAACCGCAGCATTGGTCTCCGAGCTGATAGTCCATGCTGCTGCAAACGTCGTCGAACTGTTCGTCCAGATGGTTGTTGTCTAGGAAACGTCCCCATCTGTTGACTCAGGGATCGAGACGTGGCTGCACAATCCGTTACAGCCATGCGGATAAGATGCCTGTCACCTCGACTGCTAGTGATACGAGGCCGTTGGGATCCAGCACGGCGTTCCTTATTACCCTCCTGAGCGCACCGATTCCATATTCTGCTAACAGTCATTGGATCTCGACCAACGCTAGCAACAATGTCGCGATACGATAAATTGCAATCGCGGTAGGCTACAATCCGACCTTTATCAAAGTCGGAAACGTGATGGTACGCATTTCTCCTTACACGAGGCATCACAACAACGTTTCACGAGGCAACGCCGATCAACTGCTGTTTGTGTATGAGAGATCGGTTGGAAACTTTCCTCATGTCAGCACGTCGTATGTGTCGCCACCGGCAACAACCTTCTGTGAATGCTCCGAAAAGCTAATCATTTGCATATCACAGCATCTTCTTCCTGTCGGTTAAATTTCGCGTCTGTAGCACGTCATCTTCGTCGTGTAACAATTTTAATGGCCAGTAGTGTAGACGTACTTGGGCAAAAACAGCATGAAATAAACGTCCTCCACTTTTTAGAGCTTTTGGTATCTGGATTACTCGTGCCCCTTCCAATTTTGTTGCGATTCAGTGGAATTTTATTTCATTGTTGCAAGCTACACCGCTACCACTGACACAAAATCGTTTGCTGGGGAGCGACAACCGGATACGTAGGGTGCTTTGAGTACCGAGAGCTAACATTTTGTCGTCAGCCCGGTGCACGAGCGTTCCGTGCTGCGCGGGGTTGAAATATGAAAAGCATCAAAGGCAGCGGGCAGTTGGAAACTCTGCGTACGAACGTGCTCTGTTCAGCAGGCAGGCGGCGCGCGCAAAAAGCTGTTCTGTGAATGACGCCGAATGAGGCGGGGTGCACAGAGCGGGCGGGCCGGGCACGGCTTTTCGCTAATGAAAGAGCGCGTTTTGTTTATCATTTTGCCGGGGACCGCGCGACGTGTGTTGCAGACCTGCAAGAACCGCGCGATCTGCCCCTGTTCTCGGAAAGCAGGCTGATAATGCTTACCGGTTCCCAGGGGAGGAAGGAGGGGCGAGGGGCTGGCTGTTCTGCGATTTCTTTTCACCGAACCTGTATTGAACGTACCTGGTGTTGAACAATGTGTTGTACCATAGAGCTTTAAGGCATGCTGGGTTTATAGGTAAAGTCTACAAAATTAATTCCGTGGAATGAGAAGTTTGTTACACAAAGTACAGCGATTTAACAGCTTGAAAGGAAAGCTCTCCTGACTAAGGTTTTATACACATGCTGTACATTTTACCGATTTATTTTGTCATATCAGCACAGTCACTCTCTGATGAGGAAGTCATCGTGGAAAACAATTACATTTTCTTGTAGCATATACGAGGATTGGAACTTTAATGGTGGCAACTGTTTATTTACAGCTCGTACAAAATAGATACGTTTTTCAAAGTTTTACTGACCTTCAAAGCAGTCACCAGCATTGTGTATATTCCGTTACCAGCGATGTGAAAGTCGTAGGATACTCTTAGCAGTGTCAGTTGTGTTGACAGTTCTAGCGGCGCGGTCTGTTGCCCGACAAATTTGTAGCAGTTCTGATGCGAAGAGTTTCCTTGAGTTTAGAAATCTAGTTGAACTCACGAGGACTTAAGTCAGGGGAGTGCAGTAGATGATATAACATTTAGCAGCCCCATCACTCACATAAATCAGTAACAGCTTACACTGTACGTGCTTGAGCATTGTCCTGTAAAATGATGGTCAGGTCCTGCAGAATGTGTCATCACTTCAGTCTCTATGCTGCTCATTTTTGGAACACAACCTACGACCAGCTTAGAGACAGAAGTGATGACACTTTCTGTACGACCTGACCATCGTTTTGCAGGACAATGCTCAAGCACGTATAGGGCGAGCTGTTACTGATTTGTTTGAATAATGGGGCTGCTAAGTGCTATACCCCCTACTGCACTCCCCTGACTTACGCCCTCGTGAGTTCAACTCGATTTCTAAACTGAAGAAAGCACTTCGCTTGAGAACTGCTACAAATTCGTCGGGCAATAGACCGCGCCGCTCGAACTTTCAACACAACTGGCACTGCTAACAGTACTTCAGTCTGGAACCGCTCTGCTGCTACGGTCGCAGGTTCGAATCCTGCCTCGGGCATGGATGTGTGTGATGTTTAGCTTTAAGTAGTTCTAAATATTTGGGAGTGATGACGTCAGATGTTAAGTCCTATATTGCTTAGAGCCATTTGAACCATTTTCTTTGCTAAGAGTATCCTATGACTTCAACGTCGATGGCAACGGCTTATACACAATGCTGGTGACTACACTGAAGGTCAGTAAAACTTTGAATCACGTATCTATTTTTTACGAGGTGTAAATAAACAGTTGCCAGTATTAAAGTTCCAATCCTCGTATTATAATCGTATTGCGGATCTGCGAGAAATAATAGTGCTGTGTTTTCATGTATTTACCTTTATTGAACTTAGCTTTTATCACATTTTTGGTGCCGATGTCATGTATTGTGACGATATAATGATTCGTACATTGTTAAGCATAAGTCTCCTGGAAGCCAGCAAAGGCACTCCAAGACAGGAAATCAGAAAAACAGTGCACATAGCAGGCGAAAGTGGTAACGTTTAGGTTTCCAGAGGTCAACAGTAACGCTAGAGGCCTGCAAACTGCGGACACTCTGGACATCTATCCCAGGACAGAAGTTTCATTTTAGACAGTTAACTCTAACTCCATCCACCACGTAGACGCTGTTGCTGGGCTTCACAATTTAAGATGGTTACAAAAGGGCACGTCTTAGCAGATGCAGCAAGCTTAATACTTGCCCTTGAGAACCACAACGTCAGTGGGTTTACACTGGTCAAAGTGCTACACCAGGGCTTAACAACTGGCCAGTTTTGAGCGCGAGTACTCGCGTCTGCTCAGGCACGTGCTCGCAAGCAGCTGCAAGGTCACGGAGTAGGGAGGGAGGGGAGGGAGGGGAAATGCGCGCACGCTTGAATAGGGCCGCAGCGTGCCTATTGAATTCGCGCCGACTGTGTAACGTTTAAAGTACTACGATCAACTCTTAACAGTCACTTCGCTGGTTAAGAATCATGTGAAGTCGCTGTTGTGTAACCCCAACCATGCTTTCGCAGTTCATCCTCCATTGGGAGGAATTTTATCTGTTTACTGAAAAAGATGGTGTTGCAAAATGTTTAGTATGTCACAAAACGGTGAATTCTTTTACGAAATTTAATTTGCAGCGACATTATATGTCGTACCACGCGAAAGACTACGGACGTGGAAAATGTGATTGACCAGATCGTGCACAGGAAGTTATTAAACATAAAAGGAAGATATCCAAAGAAGATCTGGACGACGAAGAAAAATCAACTGAGGCAGCTCTCAGAGTGGGTTACAAAATTGCTTTGCTTTTAGCAAAATCCCTGCGCCCCTTACCTGATGGCGATTTAATAAAAGAATGTTTGGTAGTTGCAGCGGAACATTTGTGTCCATCTCAAGTTGAAAAGTTTCGGATTTTGCCATTATCTAACATGACCATTATGCATCGCATACAGGACATGGCAGACGACGTCCAGAGCTAGCTTGCAAATATCTGTTAAGATTTTATGGCGTATTCTCTAGCTCTGGACGAAAGTGTTGATATCACTGGAACAGCGCAGCTTGCCATATTTATCAGAGGTGTTAACAGAGACCTTCAGGTGAGGGAGGAGCTCCTCGATGTAGTAGCCATGAAAAACACTACAACCGTAGGTGATATTTTAAGTAGTGTTGAAGAAAGTGTTGAAAATATAGGATTGTCGCGGAATTCTTTAGTTTCAGTGTCTACAGATGGTAGAGGCATACACTAAGCTAATAAAATTATGTGGCACGTGTACATTCTCCTTTATTTGTTTCATTTGTCGCAGTAATAATTCGTGAGTGATATCCCTGCAGGTGGCCGCGGATTTACATCGACTGGCGGCAGCTGTTGTGTACCCCACGTGACTCTCCCCACTCTCCGCTCTGGTCCGGTAGTGGGGGTAGCGTGCTCGCGCTACTCTGTGCTCGCGCCTTGCTGCTCACAGCATGCTCCGCGAGCACGTGTGTTGTGAAGCCCTGTGCTACACCAACGGTCCCCACTGACAAAAGGTCTGAGAGTGGGCTAGGTGTAAAACACTGTTGTTGCTGACTATGAGAGAAGGGGCAACGGCATTTAGCTTTCAGATGACCGCTGTTGCTACCAAACTTGGCGTTTGTTAATGTAAAGTTCAGACACATCCCTTCCTACCGAGTACAAGATGGGAGGACTCTGAATATCGTTGGGCAGAGGCGCCCTGCCCTGGAGCTGCAGAGCCTCTAGTCAGACTGGCTGATGCCTGTAAAATGCCGGTGGATTGGTGGGCCAATTGTGGGTATGGAGAAATGTTGCCCCACCACAGTCCTTCAAAAACCTGTCTCTCTCAGATTATTGAGGCTCCAACTGTATGTTGCTTGTGGCCAGCCTCAGTAAGCTCCAACAAGTCTGGTTCTCTCGTCTCCATTGCTTCTCCCAAAGTTTGTATTTAAAAAGCTGTTAGTACACAATGCTTCTGCTAGCAGTCACTTTATGGGCTCTAAACTGACGTCTGTTGAGGGACTAGCACTCTTTGTTTGGTGTTTAAGAAGCCTGCACACTTAGTTCGCTAGACAAACATTCAAACAAATAGTGCTAATGAGCTTTATTACAAAAAGTAAATTACAATACTTAACTTTTGCGATTACACAGATATGTCGCAAGCAAAGGGCGGCATACGAAATAATTGATCTTCTTCAGTATATACAATTCGAAGTCTGTGCTACATAGAGTGTACAAGCGAAGTAACTCGCGTTGACGCTGCTGTTGAACTGTGGCGTCACCAATTGGTCGCCGCGCTTATGTCCTCTTCACACAGGGGCCTCTGCTGCCGCGTTGTCGTCCTGGAGGGAACTCCGGTAAGCGTGCGATTGGCTCACTTCTTCTCACAGCATTTCTTTTTCTATCGTTCCCGATTGGAATGCCAGAGCTTGACTTCACGCTGTAACACTTCCTTTTTGTAATGTTTAGAATTAACCTTCAGTATAGCAGTTTGATTGTAAATAAATAGTGTTAATCATACCCCGTGTAATCTTAAGTCTCCTGATGCGAGCGTCCTATCGAGTCTTCAGACCCTCACCTCTCGCTAAGTGCCTTTTGACAGTGCTTGGCGCTACTGCAAACAATCAACCTGCCTTCACCGTGAGCTCACCTTTTTGCATCCGCTCCGAACCGCTCGGAAATTGCAGACTGACCTGTAACCCCTTGTCTCCACTCTGTCCTGCGTTAGGACATTATATCGAGTGTGGGGCCATTTTTTTAGCAGCCCTTTTGTCAAAATCCATTTCATTCATTACACTTGAATGGGGAAACCTAATCTGCAAATCACTCGACCAATACGTAAAACGACTTTGACACATCCCTTCAGGATGTTGTATCAGTTCAGTTACATTTATTTCATAGTAAATGCGGACAGTGCCGACAGTTGGGTGGGATCTGGAAGGTTCTCACGTAAGGAAGTGGATTCCAGGACTTCCTCTGATTGCTGTGGAGTTTCGCCATATTATAAAGTTCCACTGTTCGAGCGTTAACCCCTTTCGAATGACCATACAGGTGTCGTAGCCTTCTAACCGCTCAACTGAGATACAGCAAGTATTTACTCAGCGTGCATGCCATTATAAATGTCGCCTTTCCGTTCCCATATAACGTGGGAAGTTTCACACCAGTATTTTTGTTCATCCTATCCTCCAATTTCCTTCTTTTCTCTACACACGATGCGAGCTACGTCAGACAATAACAAAAGACTGTTCAAACTCGGTATCAGTCTAGAAAATTGTTTCTGCGTATCAGTGAATTTTCTGCAGCGCTCCCCTCCATCTCAAGCTTCGAGACATTTTCACGTTCGTTTCATCGGCTACAAGCACGCTGTCAGACCTCCCCACTATTGTCCTGTGCTGATTGTGCAGTTGCAAGATGTAAGCTGTCGCTCTTGCTAATAGCATGAGGTGTTTGTTTCATATATCAGAGTCGGTAGTTTGAGCACTTTGCAACTAACTTGTTCTTTGTGCATCCTGGATTTGGTTATTTTCTCTGGTTAATTTGAAAATGTAAATTTTGTTCTTCTGTGAGTACTGCTTACGATGTCATCAAAGCCCCACATAATGAAATTCAGTATTTCACGTTAGTTTTCTGTGTCTTTGTTTTTCACGATTTATATTGCATAATATTTAATATTGATTTTCAAATTGAATAAATGTTTGATAATTTTCGTATTGACTTCCATTAACGAATCATGAATTATTTTCTATACTTCATCGGACAGATGGCCGTTGGGGTGTACGTTGTGAAACGTCCGAAAGCAAACACCCTGTAAAAATCGTCGGAAGGGGACGTTTCCGTGGCATTGCCTGGGTCATCTCGTCATTCTGGAAGGCACAGTGGATGAACAGAAATTAATGTTACTGGACACTGCAAATATGTTCGATTACAAAAATTTTAGAAAAAAGGAATGGACGCCAGTTCCTCTGTGATGCATTGGAATAACAAAACGAACTTTGTAAAGCAGCTTACGGTAGGAAACACCATTCTGCTCTTTAACTCTGCATGTCAAGAGTGTGAACTCAACCAATTCTCCATATAATGAATGATGCAATACGCGTGTTACACAGCCACAGCTGAAAATCTGGGGTCAGAGAGAACACTTAACAAACAGGAAGTCCTCAAGCGCCAGTACATGCTTACTTTAAATACCCATGAAATTGCCAAACGCGTGAAAAGTGGACTAGACTCACTTCAACCTTTAAGAGCCGTATTAGCATGCAAGAAACGTGCGTGCAGACATTCTACTCGAAGTTCTCATCTCTCCAATGTCTGAACGTTTTTCATATATTCTGCTCTCTTCCATGTTCCCACAACAAATTCCAGTGGCGTATTGTCGTGTCCTGAAACAGGATAGAAGGAAGACAGGGGGTTTAAGGTCAGTCCGCGGTTTCCGAGCGGTGAGGCGCAAATACAGAAAGACAAAATACCAGTGGAGGCAGGTTGATTACTTGGATCAGCGCCAAACATTGTCACAGGGCACCTACAAGAGATGCAGATTCTGGTACTCAACAGGAAACTTGCAGCCGGATACTCATGGAAATCAGGGGTCTTGTTAACACTATTTACTTGTGATCAGACTAACTACTACACTGAAGGCTCTTTCTAAACATCAGAAAAAGCAAAGGAGGCAATTATTTGCCCAACAGCAGGCAGTGTCTGAAACCACGCGGCAGGTGCCAAGAGAGATATCGAACACTAGCAGCACATTAAGCACAAAGTTGATATAAGCACTCCAAGTGAGAAAAACAGACATGTCGTAGCTTACCGAGGCAGGCCACGAGCAACACGGAGTTGGCACCCCTGCGATCTCACTGAGAACTCCCTCTGAAAAAAACATGCGTTTTCAGAGAATCGTGGCGGCGCACGATTTCTCCCTTCCTATAGTCGACACACCAATCCATGGCACGTAAGAAGTTTCG
Source organism: Schistocerca nitens (assembly GCF_023898315.1). Taxonomy (NCBI): domain Eukaryota; kingdom Metazoa; phylum Arthropoda; class Insecta; order Orthoptera; family Acrididae; genus Schistocerca; species Schistocerca nitens. Next base: position 119,922,015 of record NC_064622.1, on the reverse strand, counting down.
GCCAATCTGGCGAGTCGTTTTGCACCTCCAGGGCTCATCTGGCCAAACATATTTAGATTGCCCCCCCCCCCCCCCCTACTCGGTAGGCGGGGGTGCTTCTGGATTAAACTCAAAGTTTGGAGCCAGACCTATTAGAGGCAGCTATGGCAGTATTTTACGTCACTTGGTCCCTCCCTCCGGCCTTAAGTGGGTAGGGACTGCTGCAGATGCGCACTAACGTATATAAACCCACTGACGTTGCAGTTCTCAGGAGCAAGCATCAAGCTTGCTGCCTCTGCTAAGACGTACCTCACGAAAGCTTGTAGGTGGTGGATGAAATTACCAGTTAATTGTCTCAAGTGAAACATCTCCCCTGGGACAGCTGCACAGATCGCCTCCAGTTTACACGAATATACTGTTACTATTTATCTCCGTTAGTCTAAACGCTACCACTTTTACCTGCTCTCTTTTACCTTGGAGTGTCCTTGATGGCTCCAAGTACCCTTAAGCGTGATAGCGTACAAGTCATTTTGTTGTCAGTATCTGACAGTATATTCACAGAATTCTCTGGGTCTCCTTTTTTGGACACCGGTAAGACAGCATTGTAGCAGACAAGCCTGGGCACAAGTGGCTAGTGTGGTTTCTCTGGAGGGAAGAAGTGACTGCTTCGGACATCCCTAAGGGGTTAGTAGACATACGTGGATAAACAGCACCAAGTCACAAATTCGTGTTTCATTGGTTATCATATTTCAGAGACGGCAGGGACTGTGCTGAAAAACGTAAAAGCACTGTCAACCAAACAAGCCCATCGAGTCAATGAGCTGATATTGGGGCACAGGTGACTCACGTCTAATGAACTAGAGGAGGCAACAGGTCTATCATGGGGAACCCTCCACACTTTTACCCATGAGGATTTTAAGATGAAGGAGATGTATGTGGAATGGGTACTCCATTCCCTCACCACTGCGCAGAAACAAAAGCACTTGCAGATACGCCAACAGTTAGTGCAACAGTGTAGTGCAGATCTAGTGGAGTTTTTTGAGAGACTGGACACCTTCGACAAGTCATTTGTTCTTCCAAGAGATTCCAGAAAAGAAACGTCAGATGTGTGGAGTAGAACTAGAGTGGGAGATATTGTTCAAAGAAGTCACAGTTGTGACTATTAGTGCAGAAAACAATGGCGAGTATCAGGAATGGATATTGCTTGATGATTGGCTCCCTCCAAACACGATACTGAACAGTGACGGGTACTGGAGTTCACTGAACCAACTCCTCCAACACATTCAACAACGCCACCACGCAAAATGTGGCCGTGGCATTCCACTCCAACACAACAATGTCACCACAAATCAGTCGCCAGACTATTGCCACCGTGTGTGAGACACGTCCAACCCTTTTGGCTTGTCCTCTCACATTTATTTTCTTTAATTTCACTGACGGGGTGACGATAAGAAAGTGATCGTGTATCAAAGGCATTAATTACTGTTTACTCAAATTAAATCAGGTGATGGGTCTTATTCCATTTGCTACACTTTGCATGATCTCTTGGTGGACATTCTGTGTGGGAGAGGCGTGCGGGGCAGGGCAGTTGTGTGCTGCCATGTCTGCTGGGCTCCAGGAAGGTAGGGCCCAGGTGACAATAGCAGTGGTTGAAAGTGCTCTCTTTCAAAAACACTTAAAGCTTTCACTCAGCCAGAGGGAAGGCAATAATTACGTGGAATCAGCCAGTTCGGTACTGTGGTTCCTAGGCCAGGGCGGTCGGGCTTTGTAACGTTGCGTTCTTAGCATCACGGATCGATGACAGGTGGGGCGCCCGCCAAGCCGGCGCCTCATGTAGGCACAGCAGTTTGCTATATCGGTTACACTTCTCAGGCCGCTGTCCCCCTGCTTATACTTTAAAAAGAGCAAGCTGACTGGTGGACAGTTGGTGTTGTTTGCCGACGTAACAAGGAACTGCTAGTTTCGGCATCATGTCTCTCAATTGGAGTAGCATTTTTCGTGGTGCTTTCGATGGCTTGTGTGCGGAGATTTTTACATTTCTGATTGGCACTAAGGTCCGCTACTGGCCACTAATGACAGCCATGTAGTTTTATGGGGTCAATGCATCTTGGGAGTTGAAGTAGACATCGGAATTCTGGAGGAACTCTATTCCTATCGGAGAGAGATGATGTGAAGTAGAGTCCAGATATGGTCGAGTTAAGAGTATTCATGTCTCGGTAGCCAGAACAGAATTTTTGTAAGCGCTGATCCGGACCGCTGTTCAGCATAACTCGGGTTCGACTCGGTGATTTACCAGAACATGGTCCACAGCGGCAGTTCTTCGCTCGGTCAGCAGTCGTAAATGCAGGGTAATTTTCTGCCTATCGCTGATAGCTGACTCCACACGAATCGAGATCGGGGTTTAGTATAGTATTTGGGAGCTCCAACAAAGTAGGGATTCAGTCAGTTATTTTGACGCCCCAAGCACAGCGCCTGCCTGCAGAGAGCCCACAGCAGATCTAATTCACACGTGGGCTCCTAGAGATGAGTTCTGTTACTCGATTACTGTCCCAAAATTTAGCGAATAAGCAGTCTGTTAGTCTAACTAGCGCACTAACAGGAGGCGAAAGGGAACTACTATCATTTCATAGAAACCCCTTCAACTTTGTCAACCTATTGTTCATGGAAATTTGTTGTACTCGTTATGTGTTTGAATTGACACATGTTGTCACAACCTTTGAACATTGAATTTATTTGTTATTTTGAAAAGTCTCTGTTGGGTTCCTTTCATGTTAATTTCTTAAATCTGTTGTCATTTACGGAATAAATTCCTCTTCTAAATTTACTGTGGCGTTTCTGACTATCTGGGAGGAGACTGAGCAGTGGAACGTGTTACTTTTACACATAAACAAGAACGATCTGTCACACTACTACACTTTAAAACACAGTTTATATGTAATTCATGTCACACAGTCTCATACGGAACCTACATCCGCTTTCTTTTATATACTGTATATGATAAGATACTGTGATCCCCCTTCCCTTCTGTGAGAGAGGATGAATGAGCAAATGTATTTCTAGTTGCATGCTGGATGGTAGCAGACAAGCCTGTCTGCTAGAGAACAGTAGGACCAACGTCGGAACAGGTAGGTACGCTTTCTAAAAGCAGAGAGGTTTCCATTCTTAGTATGGTCCTGTCCGTCCCATGTCATGTTGGTATAGGAAGCTGCCTCTCTGGTCACTTCCGTTTGTATCTGTTAAGCACCCTCGGTAGGGGCTCACACCAGTCTATCCGCGGCGAGCGTCTGAAGTGGTAAGATATCCGGCTAAGCACGTCCCTGCTAAGTCCGTAGGACAATGGATTTCTTAAGTTCAGCCTAACTGAAAATTTAATCACCTTTATTCCAGGTTTAGATCTGAAATATCTAACGATATCTTAATTTGCAACGTAGTGTAATTCGAGTGTGAAGTTCAGAATATCTTCCGGTAGTTGCTTTGTCACTACTTTGTGAGTAAAGTGGAACCACATGTTGATCATTAACTCTAACTAAGATCATCAATCTTAAATGCGAATGTGCGTGAGATTATAACGTCTCGTCTTGACAATATTTTTCAATATAGCAACTTTTCTTTATGTTCAACCCACGTGGGGTGTGCTTTGTGAGACCAGTACCACGTGCGTATACAATTGTTTGACCCATCAGGTTAGTAGTAAGACGATAGTAACCATTTCGAGGTTTTTCTTTTGGAAATTGCGTTTAGATGTAATTTATTTTAATTATCAAAATCATTGTTTACTTACACTCTTTGTGTAAACCAAGTTGACCACGTGAAGCATGTGGTGTAATCATCAAAGTAGCACTCAGCTATTCTTCTCGGAAGATTTACAGAGAGTTAGTATGGATTTAGTATACCAGTGTGTGGTAATTTCATGACGGACAAGATTGTGCTACGAACGTAACTTCTTTGGATGAAAATTGAATCGGTTGGTTGTGGTTAATTTCCTCTTGCATATGTTTCAATGTTCTTCGTGTGTTATTTTATGTATGCAGTGTTGTATGCAGTCACCCAATCTTGGCTCCGTAATTGATGTGTTCCATAAGATTACAAATTCACATTTTCACAATCCTAAATAAGGCACCAGTTTAGTTATGAATCAAGTTTAATATGCTCAAATTTTAACGGAACAATCATCAATGTTAAAATAAATGTCCAATATAAACTGATTTATTTCTTTTTACTTAAATTGTCTTTTTATATACACTCCTGGAAATGGAAAAAAGAACACATTGATACCGGTGTGTCAGACCCACCATACTTGCTCCGGACACTGCGAGAGGGCTGTACAAGCAATGATCACACGCACGGCACAGCGGACACACCAGGAACCGCGGTGTTGGCCGTCGAATGGCGCTAGCTGCGCAGCATTTGTGCACCGCCGCCGTCAGTGTCAGCCAGTTTGCCGTGGCATACGGAGCTCCATCGCAGTCTTTAACACTGGTAGCATGCCGCGACAGCGTGGACGTGAACCGTATGTGCAGTTGACGGACTTTGAGCGAGGGCGTATAGTGGGCATGCGGGAGGCCGGGTGGACGTACCGCCGAATTGCTCAACACGAGGGGCGTGAGGTCTCCACAGTACATCGATGTTGTCGCCAGTGGTCGGCGGAAGGTGCACGTGCCCGTCGACCTGGGACCGGACCGCAGCGACGCACGGATGCACGCCAAGACCGTAGGATCCTACGCAGTGCCGTAGGGGACCGCACCGCCACTTCCCAGCAATTTAGGGACACTGTTGCTCCTGGGGTATCGGCGAGGACCATTCGCAACCGTCTCCATGAAGCTGGGCTACGGTCCCGCACACCGTTAGGCCGTCTTCCGCTAACGCCCCAACATCGTGCAGCCCGCCTCCAGTGGTGTCGCGACAGGCGTGAATGGAGGGACGAATAGAGACGTGTCGTCTTCAGCGATGAGAGTCGCTTCTGCCTTGGTGCCAATGATGGTCGTATGCGTGTTTGGCGCCGTGCAGGTGAGCGCCACAATCAGGACTGCATACGACCGAGGCACACAGGGCCAACACCCGGCATCATGGTGTGGGGAGCGATCTCCTACACTGGCCGTACACCACTGGTGATCGTCGAGGGGACACTGAATAGTGCACGGTACATCCAAACCGTCATCGAACCCATCGTTCTACCATTCCTAGACCGGCAAGGGAACTTGCTGTTCCAACAGGACAATGCACGTCCGCATGTATCCCGTGCCACCCAACGTGCTCTAGAAGGTGTAAGTCAACTACCCTGGCCAGCAAGATCTCAGGATCTGTCCCCCATTGAGCATGTTTGGGACTGGATGAAGCGTCGTCTCACGCGGTCTGCACGTCCAGCACGAACGCTGGTCCAACTGAGGCGCCAGGTGGAAATGGCATGGCAAGCCGTTCCACAGGACTACATCCATCATCTCTACGATCGTCTCTATGGGAGAATAGCAGCCTGCATTGCTGCGAAAGGTGGATGTACACTGTACTAGTGCCGACATTGTGCATGCTCTGTTGCCTGTGTCTATGTGCCTGTGGTTCTGTCAGTGTGATCATGTGATGTATCTGACCCCAGGAATGTGTCAATAAAGTTTCCCCTTCCTGGGACAATGAATTCACGGTGTTCTTATTTCAATTTCCAGGAGTGTATATATATCACCGGGTATCGTAAGATGAGTACTAAAGGATTATAATTAATGTTAGTCAGGTTGCGAATTTGGTAAGCTAGACTGGATACCTGGTGAAACAGTTGCGCAGTAATGCAAGGTTAACTTCCTCAGATAGCTCACAGCTTTTAACCCACTTTTATGGTCTTGAATATCAGCACCGATTTAAGAACAAATTAATGCGACAACATTATACATGGCGACCCTGTTCTGTGATTCCGCTAGACTCTGGAATCTCTGAAATGTTAGATTGCGAGCGTTGTATAATCTTAATTTTTTTTCCCTGTCGCGCTCAAACAACTTCTGCGTTGTTTCTGAGCAGACTTTCAAATGATTCACGGCGTTGTTGAGCGGCGTTGTGTTGTTTTTCTTGTTGTTTTGTTTTCTATATTTGTGTGTTTTATATGTGTGTGTGTGTTTTTTTTCTCGCTTGTAAATTGCACTGCTACGATCTAAGATAAAAATTGGTTTTGCGTGTGAAAAAGTTCGTACTAGGTTGGGTACCTTTCGTGTAACTGTCGTAATTTTTGGGGGATACATTTATTGTCATTTCTGTGTTGCGTACCGGGTAAAAATTGAACTAATGCAGACACGTAACCAAGCTAAAAGTAGGCGGTCCAACAGCTTAAGCAACATGGACCAATGTTAACGCGTCGGACGGTTCCGAAAATCCAATGGGGAATACTTCAGACGAAATGCAAAACAGGACGAACGGGCTCACAACAAGGCCAGAAATTAATTTGCCTCCTACTAACCAAATTGATTTGTCGGACCTAATGAAAGCCTTACTGCAACAAAATAAAGAAAACGCAGAGAAATTAGAAAAATCGTTCCGAGAACAAACGAGAATCATCTGAAAAGTCGATCCGAGAGCTAGGCGAACAAATGACGCAGAAATCTGAAAAATCGATCCGCGAGTTAGGCGAACAAATAGACGAAAAACTAATCCAGCAGACAAATAAAGTCGACAAGTCGATGCAGAGAGTGTCCGATGATATCTCAAAAAGAATAAACAATCTGGCAAGTGAAAAAAAAGTGATATTATGAAAGAATTAGGCTGTACATTTGAACAAATCAGTGACCATCTGCAAGCCTTAGAACAGGGCAAGCGGAATCGCAATGCGGAATCGAAAGAGAGCGAATAACAGCTACTTAGGAATTTCCAAGCGCTGAGAGAAGAATGCTAAAGGGAACGCCAGCAGGTACTCTCGAGGGTCCAGGAGGCAGAAACTCATTGTCCTGCGTCCGTTAGCAACACAGTAGCGGACAACAGTCAAGCGATTCACGCACTCGAACAGCAAGTAGAACAATTGAAGCTGACTGGGGCGGAGGACAACAGACAAATACATGATAAGATTGCGGCATTAGCGGACATCGTAGGCACGATGAAGGCGACAGAGAGCAATAACAATACTACACCGGTAGCTGTCTCAGAGACCGAAGAAGTGCGTTCGCTTCTTAGATTTCAGAAGGGACAGTTTGAAGTGAACAGGCGACACAAAGCTGTAACAGGTGAATTACAAGAACGCGTGTCGCATCTGGAAAGCCGCGTGGGGAGTGATTCCGAACTCGCCAATAGCACGAAAAATAGCTGTACAAACAGTGCAGAGAGGGACTCTGGCCACGAGGAAGATTTTGACGACAGGGAAGAATGTATTTTGAGGGGCAGACATGAGGAAAATAGAAACATTCAAGGGCCTCGCCGGGAGGAAATGCGGGGATTTGATTTCAAACATTTCCTTACGGTGAGAAAGTTTGAGATAATTCGAAATTCGCAAAAAGGAATACATCCACGAGCATGGCTCGAGCTATTTGAGTTCTGTCTTCCCCCGACTGGGCAAGTTCACGTAAGATAGAATATATGTGTGGCTATTTGGAAGGCGTACCGGCGATTCGCATGAGGTCGGCAGCGCGTCACTGCAACTCCACTCGGAAGTTTCGACAAGCCTTTCTCTCCGCTTATTGGTCGAAAGCGGCACAAGATAGGGTCAAGCATAGCATAATTATGCTGCCAAATTTGAACCAGTCTGGTTTCGGCAGCCCAGCACGCCTATTCGACCACATGTTGCAGGCAAATCAATTTCTGTACGAACCATTCGGGCCTGCAGAACTAATTAGGATATGCATCACCAAATGCCGATGCATTTGCGCCACGTCATTCTTGCGGGACGATGCAAAGAGGACGTGGAAACGTTTAAGACACTTCTCCAAGAGTTGGAATACATACAGGAGAATGCCCGCCTAATCAGGCAATAAATTATTACGGGGCACAGCAGCGCGACCGTAGTCGTGGCCGTAGTACTAATCAACGGCGTGACTGGTCGTTGCGACGCGAACGGAACAATAATCGGGACCGGCCGTATAGAAACTGGAGTAACACTCGCGAACACAGGTGGAACAACGGAAATGATCGAGGACGGGGACAACATCGTGAACGCAACAGGTACGGCAACCAGAATCGATACTACAATGAACACGGTGGGAATAGGATTGTAGGCGGAGCACCACATGATATTGGAATTCGGCCAGCCAACCCTAGACATAATCAAGCAAATGGAAATGAACAAAATCGGCAATGACAAATGATCAGCGCAGAAGGCGCCCAATCGGAACAAATGAGTGACATGGCAAATGATTACATAGGGTGTATAGAGAGGAGAATGAATTGATTGGTTTACATTTGTGACATAAGCATTTTGAATAATATGTTGGTAAAAATAATGATAAAGATGTTTCTATGTGATTGATTGAAGTGATGTTTTTAGATTTTTTTTTCTTTCCTTGTCCAATTAGGATTTAGGTTGGTTCAAATGTGAAGATAAAAGGTTTCTTTGTGAACGAGTGAAATGCTGTTTATGGTTTTTTTGTGTAAACTGAAAAGAGTCGCTCCCGAGAGGAGCAAGATCTGTGTTGAATTAATGCAAAACTCAGGGGAATATCCGATCTGTGGGTATTATGGGTCTGGCAAACCCAGGTCCCCAGCTGTTAGTAGCCTTGTTTCCGATTTTCTGCTTTCAGTGCTACTATCTATCTATTACTGTTCTACATCTGTCAGTATAAATGAGGATCTCTTGCTATAGTATGCGTGCTGTATGAATATTTTAAGATAGGAGAACTCTGAGGAAGGAATGAGTAAGTTTAGAATCTTGAAAACAGGATGCAATAATACGATTGTTTAACCATTGGCTTCTCAATATGCGATGATATGTTAATATTGATGATATATGTCTTTTTTGTTCTTTATAGCTGAGTATGTAAAGTGCTGTCTGTGGATTTCGTCAGTATATTGATTCCCTTCAAGGTGAAAGAAGAATTGTGGTTTATGTGATTTACGTGGCCCTGAAATATTATTATGGTAGTCAAATGACGAGCAGTTTGCCAGCAAATGGAGAATGGAACAGAAATATGGATCCTTTTTGTAGTCTTGATTGGTGTTGAGCTAGAGCCTGAAAAATTACTCTGCGTTTTGTCCTAGAAAAGCGACGTTTATGTGTTTTGCTGATGCTGTGAGCATTACAGCTTACTGTTTTCGATGGTGCGGGATGCACTGCAGCCTATATGAGTTGTACTGAGGAAATTTCCCTCTTGACGGTAGAGGAAGATTAAATAATTTTGACTAACGGGCCGAAGGAAAGCTTGGTTTAATGTAATAAGGATGAAGCAAAACATTTGTCATTTAAACTGCAGGAGGTTTCGGATCTTTTGTGTCAGTTGTAAGTTCAATAGGATGTTAAGATGAAACTGTTTTATAGAATAGAGGAGACCACAATTTTGACATTCATGAGAAATGAATCAAGAATAACCAACACAGGCCAAATAACTTATTTGGAAGCGAAAGGTAACTTAAAGAGGGAACGAAATTGGAGCAAAATGGGTAAGAAAACGTAGTATACCCTGTATGATGAAAATATTTTTACCATTCTTAGAGTCATCTGTGTGATTAATTCTTGTGATAACGTAACTTTAGATGAAATTGTCTTGTTGTTTTATGTGTGAATATATCAGTATGATAAATGAATAATTGCGAGTCTCTTATCAGGTGTGTCAAGTGGTATAAATGTTTTGGCGTGTAAATAACCATTGTTCTTTCTACTGTGTATGTTTAAGGAAAGTTTCTCCATATTTATCATGTGACAAGACATATGCCGTGAGCGTCGGGAAGAGGACGAATTAGAGCAATGTTGTAGTGGTATAAACACTGTGTTGAAGTAGCTTTGAAGTAGCTTGTTGGATTAACTAGTAGTGGATTGAAGTAAAATTTTGAGTAATGCATGTTTATGGGTAGTTAGTTTGTAGAATAGACAACAGATGTGCATGTGTGTGTGTAAATAACATGTGAACCCTATGCTATCCTGACCTATACTTGCACAAGGCATAATCCTATTCATTTTAGTGAATTAATAAGTAGCATTTGATTTATTAAAACGAAAGTGAACCACATTAGTGATGTGGATTTTGATATTATATTGTCAGTTCATTTAATCTTTACTTTTATACTGTCAAGTCATTTCACTTTTATTTTTTTATATTGTCAAGTCATTTAACTTTTATTTTTATATTGTCGATTCATCTAACGTTTTTATTTTTTTTAAAATTAAGTCTCACTTTTGTTCTTAAAAATTGTGAAAGACAATACTAAGTGGTATTATGTATGACATTTTGTAATCTCATAACTATGATGAACAATTTCTGTGAATGCAGTTGAGAACGTGAAAGCGAACCGGCTAAACTCCTACGAGACTGCGGGAGCAGCGAGGAGGAGGACTAGTTGTAAACAGGCAGGTTTCCCAGCAGGACACACTGTCAACCGGGCCACTTCGGGAGCGCGGTCGACAACAAAAGAAGGTCATGCGGGAAACACTTTCCCTTGCACCCGGAGCTAATGGCCGGCCACACCAGTGCGACCCTTCGTGGAGGCGATGACCTGAGATGGCCGAGCGGTCCACCGCGCGGAAATCCATCTGCTGGCAACGCACCACATGCACGCGACCGTGACGAGATGCCTGCGGTTAACGACAGAAGACAGGGGATAAAAGGGGCATGGAGCCTTTTGACAGGTACTGTCCAGAGAAAATGGCAGACTTCAACGACGCCTATCAACATTTCCTGAGGGATGCCCACTGCCAAGCGACAGTAAATCATGGTTCGATGTTCTCTGGTCGCTAAGGGTGGCGCAAAGAAGAGCCATTAAGTGTCATCCTTGCCCAGGAATATCAAACCGGCGAGGCAATTGAGGATAACTCAAGAATTTAACAACACAAGGGGCGTGGAGCCTTTTGACAGGTACTGTCCAACGACGCCTATCAACATTTCCTGGCGGATGCCCACTGTCAGGAGACAGTAAATCATGGTTTGATGTTCTCTGGTAGCTAAGGGTGTCACAAAGAAGAGCCATTAAGTGTCATCCTTGCCCAGGAATATCAACCTGGCGTGTCAAACGAGAATACCGCACGAATTTGACAACACAAACATGGAACCAAATTGAGATGTAAGTGACACGGCCACCAAGAGAAACTTCATGAGAGGGCAGAGATGGCGGGATTGCACACAACAGATGGACAAAAAAAACCCTACTGACAGCTGCAACGACGAACCCTCCCCCCCCCCCCCCCCTCGTATATTGTGCCTCGGAACAGTGTAACTACTGAGTGTGCCAGTGAACAGTGATTATACGGTTCTTAGTCCAATGCATATACGTGTGTTGTTTCAGAGATCGTGTATTTTGCAGGGGTTCGATTTATTGTTTTTTTTATTAGACTGACTCTTGTATTTTGCAGGTGTTTTATTTATTGGTGTTTTTTTAGACGTTGACTATTGTACTTTCAGAGCTGTTTTAATTATCAATGTTTGTTTTTGTGTGATGTATTAGATTTGTGATATTTTGTTTCGTAAATTCATTCCTGTGGCATTGCTTCGTTTATCAGTCAGATAGCTATTCATTGTCATTGGACTGTGATCAATTAGCCTTTGCAGGGGGCATATTTATAGTGAGGAACCACTTAAGGGTAACAATCACATAATTAATGGTAGTTTCAGTATAATGACACAGTGATCATTGTTTGCTAACTAACTAAAATATAGTAGAGTCATTGAATTAGTGCCACAAAGTTATTTTAATTCTACAAATTATTAGTTTTATAAGATATAGAATTTTTTTGCGATAACCACTTTGTAAAACATGTTTTTTCTCTTATCTTTTTTTTTTTCTTTTTTTGCTTTTGCAGATTGTGCATTGTAATGTTCTGCTTTATAATACTGATGTTATTTTCATGTTTTTTTTAATTGCTGTGGCACCTTTGCTATTTTCATAAATTTTACTTGTTAATAAACAGTCATAAATTTTCCTGTGAGCAGTTGGCTCTTGCAATGAGCAATTACTGGTGAACTCCGTAAGGGTAACAACCAGAAATTGTTTTCATATGAATGACACAGGAACCACTGTTTTTACTTGCTGACCGAATTAGGTCTACACTGTCTTTTAAATAGGTGTCACAGATTGTTTTTTTCTCTTTGAAATTGGTAGATTCTAAAGATGTGTTGAAATTATTGTGTTTAGCAAGTAGCTGGTGACCTTTTGCCTTTTCTTTACATTTTTTGTTTAAGTAGGGTGTGAGAAACCTGCTTGGGAATGTCCTAGCATGGCCAGAAAATTCCCTGCACAGTCTTTTCCCGGAGCATTGGGGTTATGAAAGGTCTCTGTTGGATTCATTTCATGTTAATTTCTTAAATCTGTTGTCATTTATGGCGTAAATTCATCTTCTAAATTTACTGTGGCGTTTTTGACTATCTAGGAGGAGACTGAGCAGTGGAACGTGTTACTTTTACACATAAACAAGAACGATCTGTCACATTACTACACTTTAAAACACAGTCTATATGTAATTCATGTCACACAGTCTCATACGGAACCTACATCCGCTTTCTTTTATATACTGAATATGATAAGATACTGTGATCCCCCTTCCCTTCTGTGAGAGAGGATGAATGAGCAAATGTATTTCTAGTTGCATGCTGGATGGTAGCAGACAAGCCTGTCTGCTAGAGAACAGTAGGACCAACGTCGGAACAGGTATCTACGCTTTCTAAAAGCAGAGAGGTTTCCATTCTTAGTATGGTCCTGTCCGTCCCATGTCATGTTGGTATAGGAAGCTGCCTCTCTGGTCACTTCCGTTTGTATCTGTTAAGCACCCTCGGTAGGGGCTCACACCAGTCTATCCGCGGCGAGCGTCTGATGTGGTAAGATATCCGGCTAAGCACGTCTCTGCTAAGTCCGTAGGACAATGGATTTCTTAAGTTCAGCCTAACTGAAAATTTAATCACCTTTATTCCAGGTTTAGATCTGAAATATCTAACGTTATCTTAAATTGCAATGTAGTGTAATTCGAGTGTGAAGTTCAGAATATCTTCCGGTAGTTGCTTTGTCACTACTTTGTGAGTAAAGTGGAACCACGTGTTGATCATTAACTCTAACTAAGATCATCAACCTTAAATGCGAATGTGCGTGAGATTATAACGTCTCGTCCTGACAATATTTTTCAATATAGCAACTTTTCTTTATGTTCAACTCACGTGGGGTGTGCTTTGTGAGACCAGTACCAAGTGCTTAAACAATTGTTTGACCCATCAGGTTAATAGTAAGACGATAGTAACCATTTCGAGGTTTTTCTTATGGAAATTGCGTTTAGATGTAATTTATTTTAGTTATCAAAATTATCGTTTAGTTACACTCTTTGTGTAAACCAAGTTGACCACGTGAAGCATGTGGTGTAATCATCAAAGTAGCACTCAGCTATTCTTTTCGGAAGATTTACAGAGAGTTAGTATGAATTTAGTATACCAGTGTGTGGCAATTTCATGACGGACAAGATTGTGCTACGAACGTAACTTCTTTGGGTGAAAATTGAATCGGTTGGTAGTGCTTAATTTCCTCTTGGATATGTGTCAACGTTCTTCGTGTGTTATTTTATGAATGCAGTGTTGTATGTAGTCTCCCAATATTGGCTCCTTATTTGATGTGTTCCGTAAGATTACATACTCATATTTTCACAATCCTAAATAAGTCGCCATTTTAATTATGAATCAAGTTTAATATGCTGAAATTTTAACGGCACAATGGTCAATGTTAAAATAAATGTCCAAATATAAACTGATTTATTTCTTTTTACTTATATTGTCTTTTTATATTATATCACCGGTTATCGTAAGATGAGTACTAAAAGATGATAATTAATGTTATTCTGGTTGGGAATTTGGTAAGCTAGACTGTATATCTGGTGAAACAGTTGCGCGGTAATGCAAGGTTAACTTCCTCAGATAGCTTACAGCTTTTAACCCACTTTTATGGTCTTGAATATCAGCACCGATTTAAGAATAAATTAATGCGACAACATTACAATTTAAACTAATAAACTTGATTGGACTACTAAATCCCACATTCAGAACCAAAATTGAGTAAGATATACTGTACTTGATAATATTTTTTTTTTTTTGGGGGGGGGGGGTCGATAATTCAGTATATTGTAAATTACGTGAAAAGGTCAATCCATGAAGGGTCATTAAAGATGTAAGTATGCCGTTCAGGTTTTTATATTGGTAACGCCACGTAGCGCTCTGTATGAAAATCACTGACTGTGCTGTGTGCAGTCTGTGGCTGGTTTGCATTGTTGGAATTTGCTATTGTAGTGTTGGGCAGTTGGATGTTAACAGCGCGTAGCGTTGCGCAGTTGGAGGTGAACCGGCAGCAGTGGTGGATGTGGGAGTGAGATGGTGGAATTTTGAGAGCGGATGATCTGGACGTGTGTCCATCAGAGAGAGTAAATTTGTAATACTGGACACCATGAACTGATATGTATATTATGATTTTTGAACACTATTAAGGTAAATACATTGTTTGTTCTCCATCAAAATCTTTCATTTGCTTAGTATGCCTATCAGTAGCTAGTGCCTTCAGTAGTTAGAATCTTCTATTTGGCTGGCAGTATTGGCGCTCGCTGTATTGCAGTAGTTCGTGTAACGAAGATTTTTGTGAGGTAAGTGATTCGTGAAAGGTATAGGCTATTGCTAGTCAGGGCCATTCTTTTGTAGGGATTTTTGAAAGTCTGATTGCGTTGCGCTAAAAATATTGTGTGTCAGTTTAGTGATGATCAGAATAAGTAAAGAGAGAAATGTCTGAGTACGTTCAGGTTTGCTCAGCTGTTTGAAAATCAAATAACGTAAGGGGTTTACCAGCACAGTCATTCATTCATTTTTCTAAGGGGAGGTTTCAAAGACAGTGGTGCACCACAAATGACGAACTTCATGCAATTGTCCACCAGTAGCGCTCGGATACCACAAAGACTGGTTTGCTAAGCAAATACGGGAGCTGACAGAACGATGGAAGAAGTTCCCAGATATTGGTGGGGAACGCCTGTAATATAATCTGTATTCGTTTGTTCAGTAAATCGTTGTTATGAATCCAAAAAAAAAAAAAAAAAAAAAATTTAGCGCCAACATTTTGAATGCCCTAACTAATATGAAATACTGAAGCATATGATGTGGGACTTCGATTAACATCTTTAGGAAGACTGAAAGACGAACAAAATCAGAGTTCCTCATTTGCGGAACTCGGACTTTCAAATAAACAAGACGAAATAATCCAATGAACTCCGCATTCAAGATGCACAAAGAATCAGTTAAATGCTAGCTCCTCAGAGTACGGACTCTGAAACATGAAACTAACGCCTAAAGTTATCAGCAGAAGCGACACTTACATCTTCAAACTGCACAGCCTGCATGTGACGACAGCCAGCCAGAGAATGATGAGAATGCTATGCTCTGTGTTATCAATCCAGACAGTGTTACAGGGGCAACAGCATGTTTGTATCCTATGAGACAAACTTGTAAATATATATGCATATGAAGATGTTATCTGTTCTTTTGTACATGTCTGAAAGAAATATACCATCTTCATGTAGCAAGACTTACCGGCCAATGATCTTCTTAAGTGCTGATGCACTCACATAGGTCAAACTCTTACAGGTATCGGTAGATTGACTGCCGCGAGTAATTAGTATACTGGGTAGGGGCCCTACAAACGTAGTGTGTGGACAGTAAGTTGGAAATACGGGTCTCACGGGGAGCGTGCTAGAGATACGTCCCTGCAGTCGCACTATTCTCTGTGTCCTCGATGGCTCAGTCTGACAGAGCGTCTGCCATGTAAGCAGGAGATGCCGGGTTCGAGTCCCTGCCGGGACACACATTTTCAAGTGTCCTCGTTGATATTTATTAACTTCTGTCAGCAGGTAATGGTCTGTATTTCATTGTAATTTAATTAACCGTGAATAAGTCTCCAAGCTTCAAACAGAGTGCAACGCTGCATAAATTTCCCTAAAATGGAGTTCAAATATGTGTAAACTGTTTGTTAGGTTGGTAATAATTCTGAATGGTCTTTTACTGTTGGCTGATACAGAGCAAAGTGTCTAGAAGGAATGGCACTACAGTGGATGGGTCGGACAGAAATTCTGTTCGTAAATGATAAAGCCAGTATTCTGGGTGACATCCATTATGAATAGGACGTGCCATATCTCAAGTGGACACTTGGGGGATGAGGCAGTCTTGCGGCCGCACATGAAGGTTCAAAAAATGATTCAAATGGCTCTGAGCACTTTGGGACTTAACATCTTAGGTCATCAGTCCCCTAGAAGGTAGAACTACTTAAACCTAACTAACCTAAGGACATCACACACATCCATGCCCGAGGCAGGATTCGAACCCGCGACTGTAGCAGTCCCGCGGTTCCGGACTGAAGCGCCTAGAACCGCACGGCCACCGCAACCGGTGCACATGAAGGACTGACGCCGGTAACTGCTACTTCACAGCACGATGAGAAGGCCCTGGAAACCTCCCATGATTGCCTTCCGATATCTGTGTAAAGCATTTCTGCCGTAACTCGACAGTAAACAGGAAATGCCCCAGAATTAGCGTCGTTACGTGAAGCCTTCCAATAGTTTGTATTGTCCGCTTTAATTACGAAATAAATGTAACTGAACTGGTACAGGATCATGAAGGAATATTTTGTGTTGGCAGAAGAGCCAACACCGTGTTACGAATGGAGGCCGAAATGCACGCGTTTAGCTCACGCAGGCTGGCGTGAGGAGGGAAGAACCATACTGACGTGAGGTCTGCAACATAACAAGGAATGAGAATTCAGAAAGCGGACGAAATTAGTTTGATACTTAACTTTAATTCATTGATGATGAACGTCGCTCTTGACGGTACATGATTCACAATATTATCTGTTCAGAATACATTCTTGAAGTAATTATAGTAACTGAATATGGCGCCTTGCTAGGTCGTACCAAATGACGTAGCTGAAGGCTATGCTAAACTGTCGTCTCGGCAAATGAGAGCGTATGTAGACAGTGAACCATCGCTAGCAAAGTCGGCTGTACAACTGGGGCGAGTGCTAGTGAGTCTCTCTAGACTAGACCTGCCGTGAGGCGGCGCTCGGTCTGCAATCACTGATAGTGGCGACACGCGGGTCCGACGTATACTAACGGACCGCGGCCGATTTAAAGGATACCACCTAGCAAGTGTGGTGCCTGTCGGTGACACCACAGAATATGTACCAGCCATTTTACACGGTGATGGTTTTCCTTCTTCTTTAAGGACCTAATACGTTCAACTCATAGTGATGCAGTATGCTACTGACGCAAGCTTGTTGGAAACGCCGCTGTAAATATTGCTCACGTAACACCATTCCACTGGCGCAGCGCCAGAGTGTTGTTTAGACTAATGAGATTCCTGTGCCTGAAAGTACCCCTTGTTTGTCGCCGAGCTGGGAAATTCGGCGCGCCAGCTTTCTTCGCACCTCTGGCTGCTGCTGTTGCTGCTGCTGGTCCCCCATCCTCTTCCCAGCCTTTCGTTTCCCGCGTTCCCCATTAACAGACGCAGCGACCGGCCGCCATAACTCGCACTCTGCTTTCGTCGGGTCCCCCGGGCGGGCCGAGATTAATGACGTATTAAGTTTCACGGTTAGCAAACGCAGAGGGCCTTTCATCAAATTAGGCTCTTTTTCACCGGAGGTGATAAATTAATCCTCGTTGAGGGTGCTTAATCTGTGAAGTGCGGTATCTAATAAAATCCAACGGCGAGAGAGTAAGGTACACATTGCACACGGAACAAGTGTACTTTGTGGCACAGGAAACTAACGAAACGAGAATCCACCAGTAAGTAATTTCCGAAATTTACTGTTACAACATACATAAGCAGCGATTAGAATTTTTTAGTATCGGTGATCATTAATATTCTCTCTCTCTCTCTAACAAATGTCAACGTTCTATGGGTTCTCTGACTAATATCACTCATACGAGTTGTTTTGTAAAACATAACGGACGGTCAAAAAGCTTCCATATGAAGGCGTTGCTGCAGCATGTATGATATGCAGTGTAGCGCGATTCCGATGCGAGTATATAAGCAAGGGCATATAGGCAAGGGATTATTGTGGAATTCGTGTCTTTCCGACGTGCATGCGGTAAAAGTGGAAACGCCTTCGGTTCCAGGTGGTGTTGACTATGGCGACGTTACTACCAAATCAGTCCAAACATTACTAACATGTTATTCTTATCTTGGATGCCAAAGGACAAAAACCGGTAGACATCCACTGAGAATGAAGAATGTATCTAAGGTAGCACGTCTGTCAAAAACCACCTTTGTGAAAAATGCGACGAGAGATTGAGGTTCATGATAACGCACGTCCCCAAATCGCAATCGTCGTATCACAGAAAGTAGGCGAACTACTGGGAGACGCTAAAGCACCCGCCCTATAGCCCCGATCCGTCCCCATGACATTATCACGCCTCCGCTTCCTTTAAGAAGACTTCCAAGATTCGACGATTTATGTCGGACCAGGATGTGTCGCCGGTAGTTACGGACTTCTTCACGTGTATTACCAAGAAGGTATTTTCAACCTCATGCGTCAGTGGGATGTCTGCCTTAATGGTTACTGCGATTTTATCTGACTGGCACACCGATTCTTGACTGCACAGTCTTCCAACGGAAACTTTTTGATACCCCTCATACTACTAATTCTGAAGCGTGATAATACTCCACAGATCTGAAATCATAGTACTACCTTGCTTCTGTTAAATACGTTATACAGACACTCCTGTAAGTTTCGGCACAAATTTTTAGCACGAGCCACAAGTGTCGTTCTTTCTTGAGCAAATATGCTTTCCGTGGAACGCTGATGTTCTGGGGGAAGTGAGTAACTGATCCGCGTAAAGACTATACTAATTGACAGTTTGACGCTACTATTTTTTAAATTTAACCGTGGTTTCTTTGTTATTAGTTATGATTAAAATGGAAGTAATCACTGAATAAAACAAGTTTTTCTATTTTAAGGACATTTTATTAACTTCGAAATATTCTGCAGCAGAAGTTTTCTTTTTTTCAATCGTTGGTGACAGACTGTTCCATGTATATGGCTTCCGCGAAAATGAGCGTTGGTTCTTTTCCACAGTTTTCCAACGCAAAGTGCCAAAAACGGATAACACTCCTCTAATGCGTGCTTTCCCAACCCTTCCCTCCACACGATGCTGGTTGGACCCCAGCAGACTTGATGCTTGAAAAAAATGTGTGAGTGTGAAATCTTATGGAACTTAACTGCTAATGTCATCAGTCCCTAAGCTTACACACTACTTAACCTACATTATCCTAAGGACAAACACACACCCATGCCCGAGGGAGGACTCGAACCTTCGCCGGGACCAGCCGGACACTTGAAACGCCCGCTAAACCACGCAGGGCTAACAGGTAATTAGGATTGTGGAAAGGGCCAAGGGAGTTGCGATCGGATTCATTTCACAATTGTAATTTATTATCATTTCGTTCACAAATACACTTTTGATAGAATTAAATTGGCTTCGCTGCTGAAGGCCTCCAAGCAGACTCTCCAGAATAGGTTGAATTTTGAAAAGACATGACACACAGTTAAATTTACGAATAAGATAAATCGTATACTTATGTGAGATGAGCATGCAGAGCGGCTGAAGGCAGCCGGATTAAATCTCCACAATTCTAGATATACTATGATGATAACTGAAGGCAGACGGCCACAATGTTTTCAGATGCTAACAGGGCTGATGGCCCAGAAGGTGCACAGAAAGAGGTAAACGAACGCAATAAGATGGCTTAAGGCCGCAAAGTTAAATTCTGCAAATTAAGGAAATATATATAGCTACAATCAGTAAAATTTCTTTTGCAACACCAACGGTGGAATGCCCACAATAACTTGCAAAATCTTTCAGAGGAAATTACAATAACCTTTCAAGAGCAGAAGGCGATAATGTTTGGACTTGAAGGAAACTCTGGGAACATGTTTCCAGGGCTGAAGGCCCACAGCTAACCTTGCCAAATTAAAAATATAAAATACAGTTAAATTACAACAAAATTAACACTGCCAAAAGGATAATTAAGAGAACGGCACTTAGGAGCCTCCAGTGGATCGGTCTGCCCTCGTTCACTTAGGCGAGACAGGTGGTGAGTCCAACTACACTTAATTCGCGCGAACCCCACCAAGGGACAGTCACGGACAGACCGACCAACCGCTTGCTCGCCACGACGGAGTACACCAGAATTTAAGGCCCTCCCCAGAAAAAGTACAAGTATCACTATCCCCAAACAAACGCGTATGTGAACTGAGCTGCCAAAACTACACACCATGATGGGCAGCAACAACAGGTGAGGAAAAGACACTCCCTAGAAACTACGTCAGCGGCTAGGGCAGGTAACCAGAACACTAACGGCCACAAGGCAGAAAATTACGCTGGTACACTTGACTATGGATAAATTAATTTGATCAATTCCAACTGACGGCGGCTATCTCGAACACTTTACTCGTTGTTTCTCACAGGAAAACCTGAACAACAGCAACGCCGCAACCAACCCCGTAATGCTCAAAACCACTAAACCTTCACGTCCTGGGTCAGCGAGCGACGATGCTCGTACCGATTGGATAGCTCGAGACAGACTCCGACACTGCGCAGAGACCGCCAACGGCCCAGTTGACTACGCTGCACGGAGATGTCCTCGGACCAATCGACCGATCCACCGAAAGTCAGGCCCCGCTTAAGTGATGCGCGGTGGCAACGGTCGGGCGGGCGATGTCCACGCAAGCCCCACTGCCTCTCCAACCCGACTGCACCAGTGCTGCATTGCAACTCCCCGACTGGCAAGTCCAGACTGCGCTCCAGACGCGTTCCAGGTAACTGGCAGCCCGAACTCACGACCCGAACTCCCGATCCGAACTGCCTTACGACAGACAACGACCGAGAAGTAATAGGAGTAGAGCAAAGATACTACGAGAGGGGATATATCGATAAGCACTGCTAGCGCCGCTCGCGGTCAGGCAAAGCAGCAACTCAGCGACAGTAGTAATTTAAATTAACGTAGTGAGGTAGAAGTACGTTAAAAACAGGATGTAAAATACACGATAGCGGGAACACGAGCCACGCAGGGCTCAATGCTCTCACCCATAACTGAAGTCTATCCACGTGAAGAGCAATTTGAAGGCGCTAAATCGATTAGTAGGAATGGGACGGTGATCTAAACAGTATTATTACAGTCTAAGCCATAGTGTTCCAGTGCCTCTTAGACCGATGCTCAGAGTGTGTGGCAAGAGAAATTAACTGTGTGGATTTACAATATGATTTCGATTGTTACTATGCCAAATATCTTCTATGCCTACATAAACTTGTTTCACATATGCATGATTCATATGGAATCAAAACCCCGATGATTTTAGAAGTGTGAAGTGAAACCAATATGGTATATTGACAAAATGAAACCACGTGAAAGTTCGTAACATATTATTTCGAAGCCTGTGGAGACTGCCTTTCGGAGGCGCAATTCTGTGTTTCGGATTTTAAATCGTCTGGGTGTTTGTTTCCTTTTGACACTCGTGAGATAAATAGCACCACAGTGATGACATGATCTTGGCTTTTTAGTGACTTCAGAGTTCCATAGAGTAATCACCAGTGTCGAAGACGCCGGAAAATGAGATAAGAAATCTGTGCAAGAAGAGTTTAGAAGATCATCGCAGAATCCGTAGACAAGAAGATGCTAAAATACATCAAACAGTCAACAGCCTGAAGTAATCGCCTCAGTAGGTCGCAAACACACCGTGACCTCTTCGGTCTACACACTGAACTATTTTCGTGTTATTTCTACCGCAAAGAGATTATGAGATTTAACCGTTCTATGGACCTACAAGTGGAAGTCGAGCAATAGTGTTCTATGCATCGAACTGTGAATTTTTTTATTTAAAACTGTGTTCTAACAGTGTGGGGGCCAAGTTTCCGATCAATTAATTTTGAGTGAAACACTTTCCCGACGGTATGGTATTTAAATACATGTTTAGCAGCCGTCATTATTGGAAGTGGTAAATCTGTGTACGCTACATTTATTAACGTGACAAATTCGCTCCCGAAGCTCTTGGCAACTGAAGTTTTATGTAGATTGTCTTCTGCTACGAAAGGACACGCTGGAGCAGCTAAGGAATATCCTTTGGATTTCATCATAAAATTAGCTAATTAGGAAGATCGCCATCGAAATCTCGCAACAGCTCTGCAATCGCCGAAAACAACAAAGCACCGACTCCAGAGAACATGAGACAGGAAATATCATTGGCAAAATCAGTGACTCCCAAGTCAGTTATCAGTCACCATCTTCGTTGTCATGTCATACGAAAATATTCTTCATACGAAATGTTAGACTGAAGTGTACTCATTTAAAAGAGCAGGGTTAACATTCCAGTAAGACAATACATCGTCGGATTCCACCGATTATTAATTACAACAACGGCAACGTTATTTTCTCTTTTAGCTAATGTTTGCGATCATTTGACAATACCAGAACTATTACTATTCTGGATTCATGAGTTTTTTGAAGTATTTTAATATTTTTATTTTGTGAACGCATGATAGAGAAAGGCGATAGTACCCGATTTAGATTCACACAGCTAAAGCTGGGACTAAACTGTGAAATGTAGCGGAAGAGCTTACTTATATTACTGTCTCTTTACGTCGAGACCTCGTATAGAAGTGCTGTTCACTTTTACTGTGGCAGCGTGGAGCGGCCACGTGGTTTGAGGCGCCATGTCACGGACTGCGCGGCCCCTCCCGCCGGAGGTTCGAGTCCTCCCTCGGGCATGGGTGTGTTATGTTGTTATTAGCATAAGTTAGTTTAAGTTAGTTCAAGTAGTGTGTAAGTCCAGGGACTGATGACGTCAGCAATTTCGTCCCATAGGAATTCACACACAATTGACATTTTTGACAACTTTCACGGTATTAAGGACTAAACAGTATTAAAATTAATTTAAATTTACTTAGGATTTACATCATCGTATGCTACTAGTTCGTACTACACTGAAGCACCAATGAAACATAAGCCTGCTCATCCAAATACTGAGATATGTAAATAGGCAGACTATGGCGCTGCGGTCGGCAACGCCTATATAAGACAAGTGTCTGGTGCAGTTGTTTGATCGTTACTGCTGCTACAGTGGCACGTTATTAAGATTTAAGTGAGTTGGAACGTGGTGTTACAGTCGGCGCACGAGCGGTGGGACACAGCATCTCCGAGGTAGCGATGAAGCGGGGATTTTCCCGTACGACCATTTCACGAATGTACCGTGAATACCAGGATTCCGGTAAAACATGAAACGACGACTGAAGAGAATCATACAACGTGACTGAAGTGCAACCCTTCCGCAATTTGCTGCAGATTTCAGTGCTGCGCCATAAACAAGTATCAGCTTGCGAACCATTCAACAAAAAATCATCGATATGGGCTTTCGGAGCCGAAGGCCCATTCGTGTACCCTTGAGACTGCATGACACAAAGCTTTACGCCTCGCTTGGGCCAGTCACCACCAACATTGCACTGGAAACATGTTGCTTGATGGGACAAGTCTAGTTCCAAATTGTATCTAGCGGGTATACGTGTACCGCTATGGAGACTACCTAATGAATCCTTGGACCCTGCATGTCAGCAGGGGCTCTTCAAGCTTGTGGAGACTCTGTAATGGTATGGGGCGTGTGCAGTTGGAGTCTGTTGGGACCCCTGATATGTCTAGATACGACTCTGGTATGTGACACGTACGTAACCACCTTGTCTGGTCACTTGCATCCGTTCACGTCCGTTGTGCATTCCGACGGACTTGGGCAATTCCAGCAGGCCAATGAGACACCCGACACTTCCAGAATTGCTACAGAATTGCTCCAGGAAAATTCTTCTGAGTTTAAACACTGCCGCTGTCTACCAAACTCCCCAGACATGAACATTTTTGAGCATATCTGGAATGCCTTGCGACATGCTGTTTAGAAGAGATCTCCACCCCGTCGTACTCTTACGGATTTATGGGCAGCCCTGCAGGATTCATAGTGTCAGTTCTCTCCAGCACTACTTCAGACATTAGTCGAGTCAGTGCCACGTCGTATCGCAGCACTTCTGCGTGCTCACCGGGGCCGTTCACGATGTTAGCCAGGTGCACTAGTTTCTTTGGTTCTTCAGTGTATACTCAAAATTTTGTTATTACAACAAGTCTGAACTTTCGTTACACAGATCTGTCAACTCGGTACAGTGAAGCAATTCTATTCGCTTACTCTGTTCACTACATAAAATGTATCCTTGTTACTAGCCCACACATCCGCTTTCTATAGCCTGCATTTTATCATCCATTATCATTACAATGGAGATCTGATGGCATTTGTATATTTATATCTGTTTATGTATTTAATTGCATTCATTGTTCTGTAAGAGAGAATGCTAATAGTTGAATGTATTAACTTGCTTCTCCCAATCGGAAGAAAAGTCAGCCACTAAGCAAATGCGGAGTCCTGTTTAGCAGGATCTGAAACTTTTGTTTAAGTCCAAACTCTCTGAAGAGGCGTAGTACCTTAGATTAATTTAGGCTGGCGAAGTGTTGTTAGGGAGAACACGTTGTGTACTGAAGTAGTAAGCAAATGTGACGGGGTAGTGTATTTTTGTTATCACTGCATTTTATACAATGTAGAGAGAATACTGATTTTGAGCATAGCCCTTAATTAGAGTCGGGACTCTCACAGATCACTTCAACGACTTATAATCTTCACAAACGTTTAGTAAAACTGTCTTCATCCTTCGTTATAGAGTCAGAAAGCAGCAAGAAGGTACAGGCAGAGTAGGTAGAACTGGTTTATAGCCACCGGAGACCGCTGTTCACTAATGTCAAAATAGTGCGAAAATATAATCGAACAACCAACGAAATTTTGTCGGAGGTGTTTGGGTTCACCCTGTGTGCAGCGATGTCTTCTGATAGCACTAGATATTTTCCATTCATAGTACCATTTGTTTCCGAACGCTTTCCTCAATTGGATTACGAAATTTGAGTACAGGATCTCATTGTACCGCGCATGGTATTCGCTTCTTTCACTAATTTGTCAGCTATTTTATTGCCATAAAGGTCGCAATTCACCATGACCCACATGTAAATATTTCATTGTTCCTTACAAACGCTGGAGTGTCTTCTGCATTTTGGGCTGTTATGGCGTTGCTTGCGACGCAATTGCGGCACTCTTAGTGCTGCTTGAGAGTCCTTTCAATATACTAGTCTTCAAGTAGACGGTTTGTTAAACATACTTCAGCAGCGCCAAGACTCTTTTTAATCTGGCTGTCACGATTGGTGCTTCTGGAGGCAGTGCTGCTTGATATTTGTTCCAAGTTGAACTGAATTATCACCTGTGTCCACGTAACATCTGAAAAATAATCTATGAAGTAACGAATCTTCCCATATGTGGCATACTGTGAGGTTACCATAACTCTTCCGTGTCACTACCTTGGCTACGCCGTAGCTCTGCCTGGAGTAAGTTCGTGTAAGATCGCCTCCAGCAGGTCTTTGTATAATAAATTTCTATTTGTTTATGCGTTTGTTTATTGTGAAA
Organism: Schistocerca nitens; assembly: GCF_023898315.1. Classification (NCBI taxonomy): domain Eukaryota; kingdom Metazoa; phylum Arthropoda; class Insecta; order Orthoptera; family Acrididae; genus Schistocerca; species Schistocerca nitens. Next base: position 119,896,398 of record NC_064622.1, on the reverse strand, counting down.
CACATTCATTTTTGCCTCATTTTGGTCACCAGCGTATCTCTGTTTAATTTGGAACTCAAGGCCTCTCAGCGGTTGGTTTATTTCCTTTTAAATATTGTTTCTGATTCTGTGATGATATGTTAGTTATGTAGATAATTTTCCTATGTAACGTTTGCTGCATAGTTCCGAAGTACTTCTTTGCACTTTGTAATAGCCTCTTGGTATTCCGCATCCCGACACACGAAGAATTCCCAACATCGTAAACGTGTTGCTTTTCGTCGCTTTCGAAGTGGGAATTTCGATGGTTTTGAAAACATTTTGGTTGTCTCATTCAGGGTCACCGCTTTTCTTCTCCTGTGCTAGACATTCGTCAGCGTGTCGACTATGAACTTCCTGATCTGCCTTTATGAGGTCCCTTTGATATTTGGATTAGGTTATTGTAAGACAAGTGTCTTCAGTCGATAACATGATTACAATAGGTAAGTAGTCGGACAACAATGTCTCGTCTAACACTGACATCGACGTCTTTCTAGGTAGGTTGATCGATGTGATTGTTATGTCTACTGCCCTCTGCGGTTAGCGTCATTGTTCCTCCGTTCAAAAGCATAAGGTTTTTTTCATATTTTAATTACGTAATTATCTGTTACAGTATGTTGGTCTTCGAGAAATACCGTGTCATGTGCTCGGTACTGAAATAATGAAACAAAATTTTGGTGCTTGTACTTTATAAGAGTACGATGCTTGGTTGCGAGAAAAACCTAATCTCTTACCTATATGCTACGGCTGACCCACAACGAGATGAAGGTGGCTGAAAATATTCCCGTCACATTAAATTTCATGTTGTGACCGTGTCGGTAGAAGTGTGAATACTCCAATAAAACATGCAATTACACACATTTAAATTCATTACATCCATATTTCTAACGCTTTCAGAACAGCTTTAGCACAGCCTTCAAAGCACGAGCGCATATAATACGTTGCTTGTTATAAAAAGCATTTCTCTTAGAATTTATAAACACAAATATTCATCAGCTATAATAGAAACATAATTTTATCTTGCGTTTTGTGGGCAGTTCTTGAGAAAAGAATGCCATCAAGTGTCTGCTAAACGACAACTGTACCACGTCTCCCAAAGAAGTGCGCCAGAGTTACGGGCAGATGCCACGCCCTGCGAAATGAACATTTCTTAAGAGTCACCAGCCCATCACAAGGAAGCCATACCCCGCCCTGTTTACTTTTGCTACTACTTTTTAATATTTCCTTACAAGAAATTCTGATTTTGTTATATCTGTCACATACTGTCGTAAAGCACTATTTCTCTCTTCTGAATATGAATTTTCATTATTGGTGTGCTATTTCTCTGATTACCTTTGTCTATGTCCTCCTATGAGTGCAAATTTCTACTGCATCTAGTAATTCTAATAAGTGCGTCTTCATTAGTTTATGCAAGATATGTAAGTTATTTTCAACTCTTCCTGCAACATTATAGAGATTCGTAGAGAATGCAGTATTATTGTACTTTTGATTACGCTTTCTGAAACGAATGGCGAAATTTTTCAGCGACTGACAACAACGGTATCGCTTACACTTAATCCAGTCAATCTAATGGACCTCTGATCTGAAATATTTTTCCACGATTTTGTGCTAAAACTTTGTGTAGCGTAAAAAAACTGAAGTGTACACCGGCTTTCAAACAACAGGCAATACTGGCTCTAGAGGAGTACCTGTATTAAAGAGATGACGAGATATTTTGTATCGGAGGATGACAAGTTGCTGTCCTCTGCTTGTCTTCATAATCTGTCCGTCAACGGTTTGTAATTATAATGTTTTTCTTTATTTTTTAAGCTGAATCACATTATGGTAACTGTAGGAATTTCTATAACTGCACTCCCATTTTCTTTTTAGTATTCCCTCTTGGGTCTTATTTTTTGAGGTTCTAACCAAATACGATGATCTTATTCTTAGATGTGTTCGAATTCCAATTCGAAGTGAGGGAAAAGGGTTTTTGTTTTTCATTTAAGTGGCGTCTAGAGGCTCCTGGACCATTACTGTACTGAGGTTCTCATTAATGTCTCTGCTAGTTACAATTGTGCCTATAATTAAGTCGACGTAGTGTACTCAACATTTTATGCTCACTTACTTCATACAGGTTTTCTTCCGGTTTCTTGGAACATTTATAAAACACGATTCACATTCAGGAATGGATACTTCAGCTTCTATCCACAAATCAGCACAGTTATAGAAAGCACCATTAGTGAAAAACTCGGCTAGCCCTTTTCTCATATGAGATACAGTGAACCATTGTTGGAGGGCAACCGGCGAATTCCATATTCCTAGATTTCTGTATGGCATTTGACACGGTAACGCACTGCCAACTGTTAACGATGGTACAAGCACGTGTAATAGGTCTCCAGGTACGAGAGTGTCTCGAAGACTTCTTAATTAAGGGAACTCAGGATGTTTTCCTCGACGGCGAGTGATCATCAGAGGTAATGGTATCGCAGGAGTGAGACAGGGAAGTATTATAAGACCGCTGTTATTTTCTACAGGGATAAATATTGCGGCTGTTTGCTCATGATGCTGTGCTGTATGGGAAAGTGCCATTGTTGCATGACTGTCGGAGGATACCACATGAGTCAGACAAATTTCTAGTTGGTGTGATGAATGGTAGCTAGCTCTAAATGTAGAAAAATGTAAGTTAACATAGATATGTAGGAAAATCAAGTGTGCAAGTACAGCATTAATAGTGTCTCGCTTGACACAGTCACGTCGTTTCAATATCAAGGTCGTTTGAATATCAAGGCGCCAGCCCCAGTGCAAGGCAATATAAAATGAAATGAGCATGTTAGGATTGTAGTTGTGAAGGAAAAAGGCCGAGTTCGACTTGTTGGAAGAATTTTAGGAAAGTGTGCTTCACCTGTAAATAAGACAGCATAAAGGAAGCTCGTGCGATCTATTGTTGAGTACTGTTCGGGTGTTTGGGATCCGCACCATGGAAGCAATTCAGAGGCGGGCTGCTAGATTTGTTACCGATATCTTCGAACAACAGACAAGTATTACGGAGGTGCTTTGGGAACTCAAATTGGTATTATAGAAGGAAACGCGACGTTCTTTTAGAGATCTGATATTTAAGCCCGACTGCTGAACGATTTCACTACCGCCAGAAAATATTTCGCGTAAGGACCATTAAGATACGATTAAAGAGTTTAGCTCTTGTACGTATGCATACAGACAGTCGTCTCCTCCCGCTTTATTTGGAAGTGGAACAGGAGAGGAAATGACTAGTACTGGTACAGGGTACCCGCAGCCACACAATATACGATGGTTTCATGTACGTAGACGTATATGCCGAAATGCCAGAGAACCGACAGGTGTAGATACTTGTTGTGAGCGTTCTGCTACACCGAGGCAACAGAGGGTTCCCTGCCGTTACCTTCAGAGCGCACACTGATAGGAGAGTACAGGAAGTCGGCTGGGATGGACCCTCCGCAGAGCTGAGAGTATAGGGGTGGTGTCGTGCTGGTTCGGTGGGAGAGGGGGGGAGGGGGGAGGGGGGGAGGGTGAAGGGAGGGGGAGCGACTGAGGAAGCGCCACAGAGATTCCTGTCAGCGCCGGGGCGCTACTCTCTGTTCAGATACAGACCGTGGGGTGGAGTGCCCCATCGAAACGCCCAAGAAAATACGTCGGCAAACTGTCACGGGGTACATACCCTAAAAACAGTGTTCAAAACAAAAGATATTGTGGAAATGCGTCTATTCTCGGTGAAACATTCTGAAGATCGTGGTTGACGGTGCTTTTTCTTGTCTTGTATACTTTCTTCGTACTGAGTTCACGGATTGTGTGTAGGGAGAATGATTTTTTTTAAGATCCGTGGGTGAGAAGTTCTTTGCCTAATTTTATTTTCACTGTCTCTACCAGACAGATAAGAATGGGAATGAAGAATTCTCGTTTCTGTCTCCAAAGCAGGCTCCTGCAGTTTTACGAGCTGGTTTCTTACGCTCGACGTCAACGTGCAATAGCCATTGACGCGTGGCAGGTGGCAGCACTAGCACTGTAGGGTATGTAAAGTGTGTCGGGGTGGACAACGGAAACACTGCAGCCGTTGCCGTAGCGCGGGAACGGAGCGATTTATCTGGCGCCCAAAAGGGCATGGCCATAGGCTTTCGGGTCAAGGGTGGAACATTTCAGAAAAGGCTTTGTAAAATTTTCACATGCCGAAGAGTTTGAAATGTATACTGCATAGAAATGGCGCAATCCAGAACCGGCGCCGAGGCAACAGATGACAGGGCTGAGGGACGGCTGCGAGGATGTGTGTTGGCGACCAGAATTGCAGCTGTCGAGCAACTGATCTCACAGATGAACCGAGGGGCTACCAAGAGTGTTTCCTCAACGGCAGTTCAGCAAAAGTTTTTGCGTATGGACCTCAGCAGCAAGCGCTTGGTTCATGCACCCATGCTGACTGCTGTTCATCCGAAACTAAGGCTGCAATTGGCATGCCAGTCCCACAACTGGATGTCCACTGAGTGGCATCAGGTGGCTTTTTCAGATTAATCACGTTTTATGCTGCTTTGGACTGATGGCCGTTGGCGTGTACAGCGTGAAACGTCTGAACGTAAAGGGTCCAGGCCACAGAAGTGGGTGTTATGATCTGGGGAATGTTTTCGGACATTCCCTGGGTGATCTCTTGATTCTGTAGGGTACGGTAGATCAACACAAGAACGCATCTGTCCTCAAGGACAATGTCCACCCCTACATGCAGTTTGTTTCTTCTCGGCACTATGGCGTCTATGAGCAGGACAATGTGACACACTTCGCAGAGCACATGCATCGTTCGAAGTGTACCAGGTCGAGCTGACTGTACTCCCCTGGAATCAAACTAATCGAAAATCTGTGGGGCCTCCTCGATCTGTTGAGTCCTTAGCCGAGAAAGCTAGCGCAGCTGGCTGCGGTTCTGGAGTCCGAATGGCTCCACATCCCTTTCGATATCTTTCAGAACCTCACTGACTCTTTTTCTGCACGTCGGCGTTAGAAAAGATGGTTATTCAGGCTTTTGATGGATAATCACAATAATGTGACTGGACTTTGTGTGAATCCTAACCAACTGTGTACTACGTATTACGTAGTTAGCTGTAGTCTTCAGTTTCAAGTGACAGAACGGAAATATGTCTAAACACTGGCTTTGTAAACGACAATGGCTTCAGGACGAAGCTCCCAATGCTGGAAATGCTAGCCACCAAGGAGAAACTAGCTATCCTGGGAGTCCTGGAAACAAGGACAACAAACTACCCTCTTCGCTTACATGACTTCGTCACACATAAACTAAAAGCCATCTCTGTACCCAGAAGCACTCCCAAAGGCGACGTGGAGGTTTTTCACAGTAAGAAAACCCCAGCAATAAGAATCGAATTATCACCTCAGTTCTCACACACCATGGCAATCCACCTAAAATTACAAACTATTCCTTCGTCTAGTAACCATATACATCCCACCTGATGACGAAATTCCTACCGAATTTCTACTCTACATCAAAAACCTAGGCGACTTTACAATCATGGGAGATTTTAACGCAAGATCGGAAACATTTGGGGACACCAAAGATAACAGGAACGTTGTAGCACTAACATCACATCTAGAAAACATTGAAAACGGAGTAAGACTGCCCTACAACAAGCCAACATTTATAAACCATCAAGGAACTTCCATCCCGGACCACATTATTTGTGCAAAATCTTTATATACACACCTCAGCCCGCCATGGGCAGTGGACAGCACAGGGTCAGAACACCTGCCGTTAATAATACGAACTCACATGATGCACTCACCACATAGCAACAAAAATAGAAATTCCATAGTTGACATCAAAAATCTAAATGCGCAAAACTACGAAAAGGAACTCACGAAAAGCCTACCGCCAGCCAAAGAAATCACAAACATCGAAGAACTGGAACAATACAACACCCACATTATACAGGCAATCACGAACGCGACGACAAACAATGCGCCAATCAAAATCATAAAACCGGACGCAGACCGAATTCCGCTGAGAATATTAAGCACAATAAAAGAAAAAGGTGTCTTTACAAACTTTTCAAGCAAACGGCCGACTGCGAATGTCAACGAGAATAGAAAAGACTGAACACCTTGGTCAAGCAGCAGCTGAAAGAGTTCAGAGCAGACAAATGGGCAGAAGTAAGCAAAAATCTAGATCATAGACAAACAAACTGATATTGGCACACCTTTCCGAAAGTAACAGGAATCCACCACAGATCAGATCCACCACTCAACCACGAAGGGAAAATTATAACAGTTGACACACGAAAAGCAAACATATTCAGAGAAGTTCTCGACGAAATTCACAGTTTCCCAACTGACCCAACGTTCGACTTAACACATGAAAGAGAGATCACAGCCCGCATCTCGTGGTCGTGCGGTAGCGTTCTCGCTTCCCACGCCCGGGTTCCCGGGTTCGATTCCCGGCGGGGTCAGGGATTTTCTCTGCCTCGTGATGGCTGGGTGTTGTGTGCTGTCCTTAGGTTAGTTAGGTTTAAGTAGTTCTAAGTTCTAGGGGACTTATGACCACAGCAGTTGAGTCCCATAGTGCTCAGAGCCATTTGAACCATTTTTTAGAGATCACACTAGAACTAGATACACTACAAAAAATCATCGTTACACCGACAGAAGCAGAAGCAGCGCTCACAGTATAAATTACAAACTCAGAAGTGGAGGAAGCCATTCTAAGAGGAAAAAACAGAGCGCCGGGAAAAGGTGGTGTCAAAGGAAACCAGATCCGCCTAGGCTCCAGAGTGGCCATGATCAACTGTTTCAAGACACTGTACAACGCGACCCTGAAAATAAGTGCCAGTCCAATGGAAACAAGTGAAAATAGTATTGCTTCCCAATCCAGGGAAACCACCCAATGACCCCAGATCATATCGTCCCATCACCCTGCTATCGGTACTAGGGAAAGTTTTCGAAAGAATAACAAAAAACAGACTAGTTACCTTTGCAGAAAAGAACCACCTAACACCTGACTGCAAGTCAGGATTCATAAAGAATCATGCCACAATAGATCCAATAGTGCAGCAATGCAGCGGCGTCGCCAAAGGCCTAAACCTCCAGGACATCGAAAGGGCGTTCGACAAAGTGTGGCACAAAGGCCTATATTAAAAACTTCTAAAAATGGGTGTACGTGCGAAGATCACCACACTAATTGTCGAACATCCTCGAAAACCGCCCTTCCAAGGTCGTCGTCAACGATGCCGAATCATACCCTTTAGTCGAAAAGCAGGAGTCCCACAGGGAGCCATCATTTCTCCCCTGCTATACACTTTATACACGGCAGACATCCCATTACCCAAATAGTGGAACGATGGTGTGACGCTGTACGCAGACGACACAGCGTACTGGTACCATATGTGGTGTCACCGCCAGACACCACACCTGCTAGGTGGTAGCCTTTAAATCGGCCGCGGTCCGCTAGTATACGTCGGACCCGCGTGTCGTCACTGTCAGTGATTGCAGACCGAGCGCCACCACACGGCAGGTCTAGAGAGACTTACTAGCACTCGCCCCAGTTGTACAGCCGACGTTGCTAGCGATGGTTCACTGACAAATTACGCTCTCATTTGCCGAGACGACAGTTAGCTTAGCCTTCAGCTACGTCATTTGCTACGACCTAGCAAGGCGCCATTACCAGTTTATATTCAGTGTAATAATGTCTAAACAAGAGCGATGTTCTCCAATTGTGGATTAAAGTTAAGTATTCCAAGAACTACGTTCTTTTCTTTATAGGATAATTACTTTACCTTGTTCCAGACCTCACGCCCATCTGCGTGAGCTTAACGCGTGCCTTTCGGCTACCTCCGAGTGGCTTGGCTGTCTTGCTACGCCGCTACACCATACACCAACAACACAGGAAACCAACAGACAAACCCAGGAATACCTATCCCTACTAGAATGCTGGCTGAGCCAATGGAAGATCGAACCAAACGCTGCCAAGAAACAGCTTATTCTTTTTAAACATAGAAACGCTCGCACGCGCCAACAGAAATCAGAAGGCTGCAGATTACAAGTATGGGGACAAACCATAAAGGCGAAAGGTACAACGAGGTATCTGGGTATTACCCTTGACAAACATATGTCACGGGAGGCACCCACAAGGGTCATTACGACCAAAGCTAAAACGAGACTAAACTTACTCCGCCTACTCAGAGGCAGGACGAATGGAGCCAAAAACTAAACATTGAACTACACGTACAAAACCTTTATTCGCGTCATACTAGAATACGCTGCTCCAGTGTGGTTGGCAAACAAAACTGTGAAACGGAGGATAATGGCAACTGAAAGGAAAATACTAAGAATAGCAGGCCAGATGAACCCCAGGAGCCGAAATGAACTAGTATACAGAAATGCATATGTGCACCCCTTAAGGAAAAGATGGCTAGATCTAACCAACAAAATCGGCACAAACAGATTACAGAATAGAACAGCCACAACTGACATATAACTAAGAAATTACACAGTCCTGAGTTACCCGTAAACAAAATACCCCTATCCACCAATAGTAATAACCAGCATAAAGGCAATAGATTGAAAGACAGCAACAAACTTCACCAACAACGACGTACAATAGGACATGATAAAACACCTTCAGGAGGACGAATCAGAAGAGGAAGACGACACATAAAACAAGAGCGACAAAACAAGACCACACACTAACCAGAAAAGAAAGAAGATAAAACAAGTAAACACAAGAAACAGAAGATTCAATAGATACTTGCTGAGGTTTTAGGGAGGTTCCCCTCAGCACTCGGGCGAATGCCAGGATCTTTTTACCCTCCCACGCGACAGAAAGCGATGATTTACGAGATGAGACTCAGAATAAGGTTAGAAAATCCATACCCCCTTTCTCCAAATAAAAAGTGTCACCACAGCATACCCTAAGTTAATATAGGGCACCGAAGAGCAACAGGGTCTCCATGTGCCCGCCTCACCCCCTCTGGGTAAGGAATGAAAGATTTTTTTTACTTGAGTCTGTGTAATTTTTTATATGAATGCGCAGTGTCTGTTCTTTCAGACTTGTGTGACAGAACAGTATTCATATAATTTAATTGGCCTAGCTGGGCAATGGATCCACCTTCTTCAGTGCTGTTGCACAAATATGTCCGACCTCCTTTGGGAATCACAGAGTAGGGAAAAATGAATTTAATGGATAGATAGATGCAGTTGTTAACGCACCTTCCTCATAAGCAAACGATCATGGGTTCGAATCCTCGTCCCGGTGCACATTTTCTCTTGTCGCTGCTAATTCCGCCTACTGTCCAGATACAGCTGACAGCAGTGATCTCCATCCTTTCCTTCGCTTTCCCCACCTTCAATTTACATATATGAAATTTTGGCTCAGTAACTTATGGCTGACGATCAAAGCAAACACCTTAAATACTATATCACTGATGGGCGCCCGACGACTAGCGTTTGTCTTTATTACCAGTGTGATACTATTCCGCATTCAGAATCCACTTTTCTGGCCAGATTCTGTGTACGAGGAGGACGCAAAATTCTACTGTTTCCATAGCAGCAGATTATAAGTTGCAAAATTATTGTTTTGTGCTCAGTATTTATTTAAGATCGAGTCTTTCGTGTACAAATGCGACTTTAGAAGATTAACTACGGAAGGTAAAAATGCGTCGAAAAGTCATTAATAGTAACAACTTTATTCACACATCGTTATTAATCATATTTATATGTCCAAGTGTGATATAAGGAAGGTGTATTTAGAATGTAGTGAACAGTGAAAGGACGATTTTAAGCTGTCACCAGAGAAAGTAAGTAATTACTAAGCAAATATTTTCTTCCTCGCAGAAGAACTATATTAGTCCTAATCAAGGATCCTGCGGATATACGCTTAGGGAGAGGAAGCTTTTCATAACCATTGTTCACTGAAATAAACAGTGATAGCTTTTCTTGTTTATTATTACGAGCTATGCAAGTTACGAAACTAAATTTTATTTTCGCGACAGCTACTCTCCCTGGGTCTGTTCACTTGGCGAGTATTCTAGAATGTATGGTCATGTTGAGAAATTAGGTTTGCAATTTAGTGTCCTGATATTTATCTTCAATTTTTCGTTTTTTGGATCTGACTTAGTAATACAGTAACTCGATTTTAACAATATCATTTGTCTCACGGGAGGCAGAAATATATAATAAAAGAATTACAAGCCAGTAACAATGTTTCTCTACAACAGCACCCTTAGTCTGTGTAAGACTTCCGATTTTCTGGTTTAACCTCTCGACAGCGAAACAATTCTGTAACTATTCGACCCGTCCTTATTTGTACTAAAATGTACCCTGTTAGTCCCGCCTATAATAAGGCGCATATTCATCAGTAGTATTCAGGTATTCTTGTACAGTTGTTCTGCAGGCAATCTATTTTGCAGACAATCTGAGTTACTCTCTATTCTGCCAAAGAATCACAGCCTATCATTTATTATATCTATAAATGAGACTATTTCGTGGCCCCCCCTCATATCTCTACCCGTTGTTACTATGAAACACTTGCGTGTGACACTGTTAGTGACCGTCATAGAACGTACCACTGTTTTACGTTTTACGACGTATACAACTTCGCATTTCTCTGCATTAACAACTGAAATCATTGGGGGGGGGGGGGGGGGGGGAGCGGCACCTCAATTATCCAAGTTCATGAGTAGAGTCTATGAGTTTGGAGACATACCATGAGACTTCCGGAAAAATATGATCCACACAACACGGAAAATAGAATAAAGAACTCAGTGCGAGATCTACAGCACAATCAGGTTAACAGCTCATACATCCAAATTGCTGACATGAATAATAATAGGAGAACGCAAAAAATAACGATCTATGAGATGACGATCGGTGCTGCTTTCGTAAAGGTAAGGCCCCGAGAGAGACAGTTCTGAAGTTGCGATTGATAATGGAAGCAAGACTTAAGACAAATCGGGACTCCATCATAGGATTTGTCGACCTGGAAAAAGTGTTCGATAATGTAAAATGATGTAAGATGTTTGAAATTCTCAGGAAAACGGGAATAAGAAATTGGAAAAGACGGGTAATTAGCAATATGCACAAGACTCAAGATGGTACAATAACAATGGAAGACGGAGAACGAAGTACTCGGATGAAAAAGGATGTAGCAAAAGGAGGCAGTCCTTTGCCACTAACGTCCAATCTATACTCTTTCATCGAAGAAACAATAATGGAGATAAAAGTGGGAATAAAATTCGGCGTGAAAGGACATCAACGATAATATTTACTGATGATATTGGTGTCGTCAGTGAAAGGCAGAAAAAATAGAGGACTTATTGAGTGGAATGGTCACTCTAATTAGTTCAGAACATGGGTTGAAAATAGTCCGAAGAAAGGTGAAAGTAATGAGTAGAAGTTATGAGATTAGTGACAAACTTAACATAAAAATTGGACAGCTCTAAGTAAACAAAGTTAAGGAGTCCTAGTACATTGGAGACAAAACAGCAGATGATTGACGAAATGAAGAAGACATAAAAAGCTGCCTAACGCAGGCAGAGAGGGCATACCTGGCCAAAAAGGTCTCTCAGTATCAAACGTCTGCTCCAATCTGAGAAAACGTTTCTTGTGAATGACCATTCCTCGTACCAGAATAATATTTCGTTAATCCATAGTAGGGTGTTACTGCAGTCTCTGACCAACTCCTTCTCCCCTCCCTCTCTCTGTCTGACTTCTCCCCACCCCCACCCCCCTTCTCTCTGTCCCTCTCCACCACTCTCCATTCTCTCTATCCATCTTCTCCTTGCCCTCTAGCAGCCTGTCTCCTCCTTCCTTCTCTCTCTGTCCTTCTCCTCTCCTTCCTTTCTGTTGATCTCCTCATCTACATCACTTCGGTGAACTTCTCCGTTTCTGTACCCATCATCCCGTTGTCACCTCCCTTCCCCATAACAATAGGAGGTTGGTAGTTTTTATCCTCACAGTACTTCGTATAGTAAGTCATAGACCTAATACAACTGGTTGAAACTCCTCCAGGTTTACCTGAAACAATCTTCAATGTCACCCCCATTGCATTCCCAATTCTGTGGGATGTAGACGGTTCTCATCCTCACTGTATTTCTTTCCAGATATTAAACGAGCAATAATCCCTTGGTTCTTTAAGGAATCTACCTTCCCTATGCACAACCGCTTCAAACTTCTGACTATTTTGTAAATATGTGTTAAGCATTTTATGTTAACTGTATAAGCGAGAAAAAGCTTAGAAGAGCTTTAAAATTGTGTGTAAACTTGAAAGTCGCTAAGCGCTCACGTTCTCAAACACCGGATGAGTATAGTCTGGATAACTGAGCTCAGTGCGTTACGGCCCTTTCTCAAACGCTTCGCCACCCATTTGAGAGGCAGGTCATTCTTACCCTCCTCCCTCCTCCCCCCTCTGCTCCCCCCCTCCCCTTGTACTATTTTCCAGATAGCAATTGATGTAGGTACCAAGTTTGGTTGAGGTAGAGTCAGTAGTTCAGGAGGTGTTGAGCAAGCACACATATATACATTTTTATAAGACGCAAAAATACAGATTTTATAAAATTATTTCGTTTCAAAAATAGACACATCAGAGCAGATCATTCGTAATACACGTGCTTGGAATTTTCGTTGTAACGTAACATTGGACGTCTCATTAGCCTACGGTAAACATTCCTTACTAGAAAACATGTTTACATAGTAAACCCGACACCCGTTGTACACTTTCCCAGTTAATTTGCCTTACAGTCAAGGGACCTACTTTTAATTTACTTCTGAGGCACTAAAAGTAATAAAGACTACAGTCGAGATGGCGTAAGAAGATCCTCGACAGCTAAGAGAGCTGTTGCAAGGTGGCTACACTGAGCCACAGCGCCAGAGATCGCGCTAGAGAGTATTGTTCCGCCGCCTCCACTGGCAGTGATTATTGAGATGTCGTAGTGGGCAGTGCTTGGGGAGAGCTCTTGGTAGTCAGTGCTGAGATGTCGTAGTGAGGAGTGTTTGTTGAGATGAGCTAGTAGGCAGTGCTTGCTGAGATGTGATACTGAAAAGTTCTTGTTGGGATGTGGTAATAGCGAGTCGGTGTGGAGATATATTGTAATGATTAGAGTGATTTTGGTCAATATATGAAGGTAACGAAACTTGATTTATTTTTCATTATTTAGTGTCGTAAATAATGCTTCAGTACAGGTTCAGTCAACAAAGCATCTGGCTTGTGTTCTTGTATTAGAGTGTAATTCTGGTTTTCTTGAGAAATTATGGTGTTTTTATTTTCTTTAATTAATTCAGTATAAATGATATTTAAAATTTCTTGTGTTATTGAAGAAGAACCGTGCCAGATGCGTACGTTGATTCATACTTCCACACACAGAACAGTGACACCTGTGTTTTGGTTTCATAGGTTTTATAGTTGCTGGGGACTTAATTAATTAATTGTGTTAATGAAAATTTCCATTTCATTCTTTGTTGTTGTTCTATGCAGTCAGATTGCGTAATAATACTAGTCAGGGCCAACCGTTTACGAGACTTCGTAATCGGACAGACAGCTACTAAAGCAAAAAATTAAAATTATTTGCATTTTCATTTAATTAAGCCCCCATGCACGTGGCGACCGCTGCTTCGGATCGTCCCTTGGAATAATTCTGATTGTAGAAATAGTAGACAGTAGGATTGTTGTAGTAATTTGTAGTTTAGTAATTGTAGTCTATATTGCATGTGTAGATTTGGTAATTGTCATTCTTCTAATGGTATTTTTTTTTTTTGCAAAATTTCATTTCTGTTGTCTTGTCTACGGGTTTGACAATTAGTGCAATTATTTCAATTGTTCGATTAATCGTGTTTGAGGGAAACATTTCGTGTGAATGGTATTGTTGGAGATAAAGTGTCATTGTGTGTAATTTTCATATAGTTACGAGTTTTGTATGTTTTGTAAATGATTACGCGGTCGATGAAAAAGGCAAAAATGATGGACAGTGAGAATGACGAAATTGTTGACATGGCGAACTCGCCAACACAGGACAACAGTATGATGAATAATGGAGTTGAAAACAATGTAATAAGTCGGGAAAATAGTCCGGAACCATTTCAAAATTTTTCTCAATCAGAAAATTCACAGAATCCGAGATTAGCGATAGAAGATTCTGAAATAGTATCGAACACAGATAGCTTTACAGCCATGACGAAAGAAGTTGGTTTCGCGAGAAATGTTAGGGGCGAAAAGAATTTCGAACCGGCTATTATGGAGCAGTTGATGGGTGCAATATTAAATTTGGGATCTGAATTAAAAACACGGTTAGATTCACAAATAGGAACAATTAAAACTGAGATGGGAACAATGGGATCACAGTTACGATCTGAATTTAAAACAGAGATGGGAACTTTGGCAACACGGTTAGACTCACAAATGGAAACACGGATGGGAACAATGGAAACACGGTTTGGATCTGAATTAAAAACAGAGATGGGAACTTTGGAAACATGGTTAGATTCGCGAATAGGGACATGTTTCAAAAACATGAAAGATGAGTTAAAGAAAGAAATTAGAGAAGAAGTACAACCGATTTTGAATTCTCACAATAATAGATTAATTGCAGTAGAGATTCGACAAAGGGAACAAGATAGAGAACAGGAAGAAAGAGATCGCGTGATAGTACAAAAATTTTCAGAGTTAAATTTACAACGTGCACACGATAAGGAAGAAATATTTGAGAGAATCGAGGAATCCGTACCAAATGACAGATTAAATAACCTAACACTACAATATGAACAGTTAACTACCAAATGTGTCAACACTGAAACCCGAGTCGCGACACTTACGGAAGACGTAGGTCAACAGAAAGAAAAAATAGGTGACTTATCGGAAAGAGTTGAGGAGATTTCAGATAAATTGACAAATCTTAGTTTACATGGGGACAGAGATTCGGATGATACAGCTCCATTACCAGAACATAAATAAGCATGTTGAAAATCAGGGAAAATTTAATGAACGTGTTAAAAGGGATGTTGAGGCATTACGAAAGCAAGTCAAACAAATCGAAGGCGAAATTATAGGAAAAGACAGTAGAAGAAATTTAGAATCACAGATAGCAGAAGGGTTTGAAGAAAGTAATTTGTTTCATTTACGGGATGCAACAAGAGAGCGCCAGGCGCGCGAACTTGACAATAATCGACATTCAAACTGGGACAGACGCGGTAGGTCTTTGTCGCCACGAGACGAAAACTTTGACTATAAACACTTTTTGACTGTTCGGAAATTTAAGATCTTCCGCAATTCTAAGAATGACATACATCCATGTGCATGGTTAGATCAATTTATGTATGCACTCCCACCAAATTGGCCACTAAGTCACAAACTGGAATTTATGTGTGGATATTTAGAAAACGAACCGGCGACGCGGATGCGCGCACTCATTAGAGATTGTAATAATCTGAATGATTTTTATCATGCATTTCTATCGGCATATTGGTCCGAAAACACACAAGACAGAGTCAAACATAGTCTGATTATGCAGCGTAATTTTAAACAGTCTGAGTTCCGCACGCCGGCAGAATACTTTGAAGACATGATTCGAAAGAATCAGTTCTTGTCCAACCCTTATACCCCGACTGAATTAATTCGCATTTGTTTAACTAAACTGCCACAATCCATAGGACAAATTGCTTTAGCTGGAAGATGTAAAGACGACATTGAGACTTTTAAGACTTTGTTACAAGAACTTGAGTATGACAACGACGACGGGACTTCTTGTAACTTTTTCAGTAACAGTAATTACGATAGATTTTCAGAGAAAAGGGATAGTGATCGGAACGGGCGTTATATGGGTAATTTTGAGAATGACAGACGTAACAGACAGGACAATAGATACCAGCCTTATGACAATAACAGACGTTCTAATAGAAATTACACAGACAATTATAATAACGGTAATTCTTACCGGAATGATCAATCATACGGAAACAGTAATCGGTATCATGAAGACAGAAATTATTCATACAATAATAGAAACTCTTACTACAGAAATAACCAGGGTAGTAGGTCCAACAATAATTTCAGAAGTGACAGTCGAAATTATACAAGAAGTAGTTATGCAGACAGACAGGAAAACAGAAATTTTAATAACAGACACAACCAAGAATTTGCATCTAACAGACAGGAAGGACCTAATTGGCATCCTCCGCGTGACAGAACTTCAGAGAGACAAGTGGAAATAGTTGAAATTGATCCGCGAAATGACGGGAATAATCAAAGACGTGACGCAAACAATCGACCATGACTTGCAGCTTCGGCTTCTGGCAGCAATACAGACGGTTCAGAAAGTAATGACACTACAACTTTACACTACGTACGCCTGGAAGATATGAGAGACATTTTGCTAGGCGAAAAGGAAAATAATGTAGACGCATTTTTACATCCTGTTATTGAAGTATGTGTGGGTAAGAATAAGTTCACTACAGTTTTAGATTCTGGGAGCCCATTGAACGTCATTAGTGAATCAGTTTTTCGTATATGTGAAAGAACTATTGCCTGTCCTGTGTTACCTATTTCTAAAACTACAATTCGAGGAGCGATTTCTGGAAAAGGTGTGGAAGTTAAACAACAGACCAACCTAAATTTCATTTGTCAAGGATACGAATTGTCTGCTAATTTTATTATTGTTCCATTACTCAGTACACAGATTATATTAGGTATGGAGTTTCTTAACACACATAAGGCAATTTTGAACTTTAAAGAAGGAAGGGTGAATTTGACTGTTGCCGGAATGCCGAAATGTTTGAAATTTTTCGAGTGTTTAGCAAGATCTGAATCAGATACAAAATGTTTAAGGTTTCTTACTTCTGATGTTTTCGTTGAGCATTATGACGACAGAGTGTTTATTCATGACAATGACAATAGATACAGGGACGCGATGGAGGATATAATTCATAGCGAAGAATTAATTAATGAAAAGGTTAAAACAGCTGAAGTGCCAGATGACGTTGCAAGAGAAGAGCTGCACCATATTTTGACTTCACATGCTACAGTGTTTAGTCATCACACAGGAACTATACAAGGCTTACAATATTTATTTAAAGTAAAAGAACACACACCATTTCGCGGAAAAACGTACGCTATTCCTTTGGCTTACAGAGACAAGGTTAAGAATGAACTTCAATACATGTTAGATCAGGGCATTATTGAGCCAGCAGTCAGTCCTTATACTAGCCCATTACACGTTGTTCTTAAAAAGGATGGGTCAATTCGTTTGGTTCTGGATTCCAGACAGATAAATAATATCATCATTCCTGAAACTGACCGTCCACAAAATTTAGATGAACTTCTTCTACACTGCCTTTTTAGCCTTTGGTAACTGTTACCAGTTTCGGAAATTACCGTTTGGACTTACTGTATCTTCTGCAGCATTCATTCGTAGTTTAAATGAAATTTTACCTGTTTATCTTCGTGACAATATTACTTCATATGTTGACGATATTCTTATTGCTAAACGTTCTTGGAGTGAGCACAACAAAATTTTGGATTTATTATTACGTATTTTTGCAAGAGTTGGCATTACAGAGAACTTGGAAAAATCTGAATTTGGTCGTTCTTAGGTGAAATTTCTCGGTCACATTATTTCTACAGAAGGTATTCTTCCTGATCCAGAGAAGCTAGACGCTATTCGTAATTATGCTGTTCCTTCCACAAAACGTGATGTTCGTAGTTTCCTTGGTGTCTGTAATTTTCTTAGACGCTTTGTTAGATTGGATGATTTGGCCACACCTCGTTTACACATTTCAGTTATGCGCACTTTGGTCCCAGAAAATGCTTTCATAAATTACGAGAAAATTGCTACTTCAGTAATATGGAAAAACGTATTCGATCTGTTCTTGCCAAATGCAAATTATGTCAAAAGGCTAAGCCGCCAACTCCTTCTCACAGAGCACCGTTGTTTCCTATCATTACAGCGAAATTAAAGGACATGGCTGCAGTCGATTTGTTCGGTCCAGTGGTTCGTTCTACTAATGGTTTTGCGTACATTTTCGTAGCAGTAGAATTGACATCAAAATATGTGTGTTTTACACCTTTACGCAAAGCAACAGCTCGTTCAGTATCTAATGCTTTCATCAAACATTTTCTTAAAGAAGTTGGTCATGTTGATAAGGTTATATCAGATAATGGATCACAGTTTCTTTCTAAAATTTGGCTTCGCACTCTACGGCGTCGTAAGATTAAACCAATTTTTATTTCACTTTTTCACCCTCAATCTAATGCTTCAGAGAGATGGATGAAGGAAATCATTAAATTGTGCCGTCTTTATTGTCATCAGAATCACAGAACTTGGGATCAGTATCTTCATATTTTTCAAAACATTCTGAATGAACTTCCTAATGACTCAACTTCTTTACCGCCTCTATTGACATTAAAAAATAAAGTACCAACAAATCGCATTTCTGAAATCGTTCCTTTTCCGCCTTCACGGAAACTGCGGCATTCTGAAGTTGTCAACCTGGCTCTACGAAATATTGCGTCTGCGGCTGCAAGAAGAGAGAAATGAATACATCTCATATCTAACGTTAAAATTTTTGTGGAATGACATACTTTTGAGAGACCAACAGTTATACGTAAACATGCGGAGAATGCAAGGATACCGCGCCGTGTTCCGGCGGCGGCAGATACTCAAAGCAACAGTGAAGTCTGCGCGCCGCAAAAGGCAGTCGTTGACCGCAAACAATTACTTCCTACGTCACGCGCCTACAGCTGATCGAGCGCACAGTGTGAATGCACTGACAGCCGTAAACAAATACACAGTCTAATTTCTCCGACTAAATTCTGTATAAAGCTATGGTGACTTTATAAATTATGTTATTAACGTTCAGTATTTTTCAGGATACGGTTGTGTAAAATATTTAAGACCTTCAGGTAAATTCTGTGCGTGTCTGACGTTAAGACGACTTGCTATGGAGAAAATTTCAGGAAGAATGTAATTTCGAAGAAAAAAAAGTAATAAACTAAAAAGGGTAACTATTAATTGAGTTTATTTTTCAGGTAACATATGTCCACTTAGGTACGTACTTTAGACGTAATTTGCTGCTTGCGATTACGTGACTCATACTTTGTGCTAAATTTCATGTTCTATGAATTTACTTGTGAAGCGACGTGCTTGTGTACATTTACTGATTTTGACAATGATTGATTAATGAACAGGCTTGTTATTTGTATATATTATGCATCGCTTGGCTGCACTGCTTTTTCACTGATGTTATATTTTTTTATTATGTGCCTGCTGTGCTTATTTAAATTGTAATTGTCAACTGATTAATTGTGCTGACTGTGGTTATGTATGTAAGATATACTTTGTGATTTATCTGCTTGCGCCTTCATATTTACTTATTAAGGTTACATATGAACATTTATTTGCTTATGCTGATATGATGCTAATGACCTGTTTATTATGTTAGATAACATATTTGCTGCCTTGCGTATGGATTGCATATTTACACACTTCTGGTTGGTTTGTGGGATTAAAGGGACCAGACTGCGATGGTCATCGGTCCTACACACTTCTGTTTTGTTGTCATAACTACTCTTTAATTTGGTATATAGAATACTGATATACGGTGTACGAACATGGAGTTTAGGCCACACTATGGTATTAATTATAGATTGTTCGCTTGGCAGAGCCTTGTTGTAGGAATTGTGCTGCATCCACTTGTTGACATTCTGTTCTCTACTGGTATATTTACTCGCTATTGCTTGTTTTGCTTATGCTCAGTGCCTTATATTTTTAAGATAAGAAAATTAACTGCAGTAATTAGACGAACGACATTAGTACAAGAAACTTCATAGAAGTCACATGACCTGGAGGTTTTATGGAAGCTGTATAAATTTATGCTAATAGGAAGGAAGCTAACGACATGACATACCAACACTAGGTTTAGACCATTGACAGTTATTACACTGCATTCTTCGTGAGCAATTGAAATAGGAAGTGACACTTGACACAAGAAATACTCCACATGTTTGCTTCTGTTTGCCATAATTTTTGAAGTGGTGTACACACTGTGAAATATTATGATCATTCACACTCCGTAATCGTACTTACTTACTGAAGGTTATTCAAACTGAAGGCTGTTAGAGAAGTCATGTATGCATTTCTTTGTTTAAGGATGGACAAGGAACCAAAATGTATCTTATAATTTATAATGAGTAGAAAATTTGGGTCAGATGGATTACGCAGAGGTTGTGTGTGGACACTGTGTCTTCGGATTGTATGGGATGCCGAATTGAAGTTTGCACTAGGATTTTGTCTGTACTTGTTCGAGGAGACTGACTGGAGGAAAGAGTTGTTATGGAAGTGAAATGATATTGGTGCTGAGGTTTATATGTATCGACGTATTGAAGAGGTATTATAGGGGTATTGAGATTATGTGAAGTTGATGATTATTGGAGTTTTAGTGGACAAGAGGTAAGGTAAATGATATTGATGATAAGGTTTATATGTAGACGTAAAAGGTATTATTGAAGTATTGAGATTATGCGATGCTGATGATTATTGGAGTTTTGGTGGATAAGAGGTAAAGTAAGTGAGGAGCATATTTTTTTTGTTGGTCTATATGGAACAAGGAGGATAAAGATGGCAGACTAGAACACTCAAGTAGAAGGAAGATTGTCTACACACACACTTTGTTAAATCACTAAGCAGTATATACTTTTTTTGAAGAGAGGAAGTATTTGCATATCTTGGCTCACTGACAGTTGTTCAGCAACCGTACATTTTGATCTGGCTTGGCAAACATTGGTCTTGACATGATGACTATGACGTTGACTAACTATTATTGACTGTTATACATTGCTGCCACTACTACTTGATACACATGATGAACATAAAATTTTGACAGAATTGCATTTACACAGTTAACACTATTCAATTACACAGTAGCACTAATGTGGATGAAAGATGAGTGAGTGTGTTTTGTGTGTTTTCCTTTTCCTATCCCAAATTGGTACCAACCTATCTCCTAAATATTATTTTACTTGTTTGTTGTGGCTTGCACTGACACCCATAAATATTATAGGTTTACTGGTATTTGTGTATTGTAATAGTTAATAGGACAATTATCTGATATCATTTGTGTGTTTGTTATGATTTGTATGTTTAGTGTAAAAGCATTGTATGTGTATTCAAACTATTGTTCATGCCTGAACTGTCTGATTAGTGATGGTGCTGCACTTTTCAACATGATGTGTGACATTTAGTCATGTTTAATTTCTGCTGATGAACAGTGTGATTAGTGAAAGTGAATATTATGGACTGCGGTCTGCACCTGTTCAACATTGCTGGTGCCACTAATGGAACTGCTTATACTGAAATGGTGTTACTTGTTGGTGTCTGCACGTATTCAACATTACTGGGTGCCACTGATGGACTGCTTCTACTGAAAAGATGTCACCTGTTGATATCTGCACCTGTTCAACATTGCTGGTGCCACTGATGGAACTGCTTATACTGAAACGGTGTTACTTGTTGATGTCTGCACCTGCTCAACATTGCTGGGTGCCACTGATGGACTGCTTCTACCGAAATGATGTCACTTGTTGGTGTCGGCACCTGCTCAACATTGCTGGGTGCCACTGGTGGACTGCTTCTACTGAAAAGATGTCACCTGTTGCTGTGTGCACCTGCTCAACATTGCTGGTGCAACTAATGGAACTGCTTATACTGAAATGGTGTTACTTGTTGGTGTCTGCACCTATTCAACATTGCTGGGTGCCACTGATGGACTGCTTCTACTGAAAAGATGTCACCTGTTGATGTCTGCACCTGCTCAACATTGCTGGGTGCCACTGATGGACTGCTTCTACCGAAATGATGTCACTTGTTGGTGTCGGCACCTGCTCAACATTGCTGGGTGCCACTGATGGACTGTTTCTACTGAAAAAATGTCACTTGTTGGTATTTGCACCTGTTGACCATTGCTGGATGCTACTGCTGGAACTGTCAACTACTTGTTTCTTGGGCTATGGAAAGCGTTTATGTGAATATTTGTATAAACTGATTTTTTGTGTATTACTGTTGTGAAAAGTTATGTAACTCTTACCTGCACATATTCGTCATTGCTGACGCTATTGATTGAACTGTTTAACCACATAATACTTGTGTAAACTATTATGTAAAGTCACATGTATGAAAGGATTTGTATTGCTTACTGTATTCTATATATTAGGTTATTGAAAGGTCAGTGCAAAGCCAAAATTTTATCTAGTTATATGATATTTACGCATTAATATTATCTTTTATTTTTGTCTGTATTTTTTTGACGAATTCGGTGGTATTTTCACCACCAATGCTGGCAAAAATACCATCAAATTCTAGCCCGTGGAGGAACGGCATATGAAAGGTGGCTACACTGAGCCACAGCGCCAGAGATCGCGCTAGAGAGTATGGTTCCGCCGCCTCCACTGGCAGTGATTATTGAGATGTCGTAGTGGGCAGTGCTTGGGGAGAGCTCGTGGTAGTCAGTGCTGAGATGTCGTAGTGAGGAGTGTTTGTTGAGATGAGCTAGTAGGTAGTGCTTGCTGAGATGTGATACTGAAAAGTTCTTGTTGAGATGTGGTAATAGCGAGTCGGTGTGGAGATATATTGTAATGATTAGAGTGATTTTGGTCAATATATGAAGATAACGAAACTTGATTTATTTTTCATTATTTAATGTCGTAAATAATGCTTCATTACAGGTGCAGTCAACAAAGCATCTGGCTTGTGTTCTTGTATTAGAGTGTAATTCTGGTTTTCTTGAGTAATTATGGTATTTTTATTTTCTTTAATTAATTCAGTATAAATGATATTTAAAATTTCTTGTGTTATTGAAGAAGAACCGTGCCAGATGCGTACGTTGATTCATACTTCCACACACAGAACAGTGACACCTGTGTTTTGGTTTCATAGGTTTTATAGTTGCTGGGGACTTAATTAATTAATTGTGTTAACGAAAATTTTCATTTCATTCTTTGTTGTTGTTCTATGCAGTCAGATAGCGTAATAATACTAGTCAGGGCCAACCGTTACGAGACTTCGTAACCGAACAGACAGCTACTGAAGCAAAAAATTAAAAAAAGTATTTGCATTTTATTTTAATTAAGCCCCCATGCACTGTTGCCACCACTCAGCTGCTCCCACAACAACGAGGCGTTGCCATAGAGACGTTTACAAAATCGCGTTTCGTGACTGGTTGAGTCAGCCATAAGATGCTACCTCACCCATTCCACCGCACTCGTCAGGAACTTTCTTACGCCGTCTAGACTATACTATATGCACAAGTGTATTTTACTGGGAGTCTATTTCAGATCCAGCCCGTTGTATAATAGTGGTTCTGGGCAGATCGACTTAAGTTTGAATGACTAGGTAAATTTAGTATTGGGAGAGGCATTCATCTGATCATAATTCATCAGAAGAATCCTATGGAAGTTTAATTAGTCC
Source organism: Schistocerca nitens (assembly GCF_023898315.1). NCBI lineage: Eukaryota > Metazoa > Arthropoda > Insecta > Orthoptera > Acrididae > Schistocerca > Schistocerca nitens. The sequence continues at coordinate 119,872,948 of NC_064622.1, read as the reverse complement.
ACGAAGGGCGTCACGCTAATTTGACCTAATCCTGAGTATTGTTCACTTGTGTAGGAACCTTATCAGGTTTCAGTTCTGAAAGTGGCAGAGAAGTTTCAAGGAAAGCTTGTGCACTTCGTCAGACGTTTGCCTAGCCACGGCTTGTTATTTACAAAAAATTTAAATAAATTCCAGTAGGAATGGCTTGACAATTACAAAAAGCTCAACAAATTCCGGTACGAAATGTTACACGAAAAGCACTATGCGTCACAGTTAGCCCGGTCCCAGAAATTATGAGAACCCACTGTACCAATTCAGTATTACAACTAACATAGTTTCACTATCGTCAACGTGTTTACAGCGAGAGGTTTCGCAACTATGTTGATATTTAAGCAGTATCGTTTACTCAATCATCTGAGTTGCACTTTTATATATGTGACATTAATAGTTTCGATCAAACGTGATGATCGTCACATCATTGTAGTTGCATAAGCAACTCATCGTAACTATTTTAAGTATAGTACGTGAGGTGCAGATCCATGTGGATAATATGAGATACTTACGAAACTAAATAGATCAGAGGATGATCAGCTTTGATCATAACTAGTCATGATACAAATATAAATACGCAAGTGAGACGGCTAAATAAACGATAAATTGTAAATAACGTATTTTGATTATTTTTGATTGTCTCTTTTTAGCAAGTATCATAAAAAGACACCACAAGCACAGAAATGAAGTGTTATTTTGAGTACATGCAATCGCGGCTTTTTAGAAGTGTTACTCTACTCGTTCACATGTGAGCGCAGAGCTATGGGTCAGTTCAATGACAAGTGGCTAATCAAAATTGATGATTGATTGGGCTGAAGTGAAAACTTGTTGACAATAAGCTTCGACAATGGTTCAAATGGCTCTGAGCACTATGGGACTTAACTTCTGAGGTCATCAGTCCCCTAGAATTTAGAACTACTTAAACCTAACTAGCCTAAGGACATCACACACATCCATGCCCGAGGCAGGATTCGAACCTGCGACCGTAGCGGTCGCGCGGTTCCAGACTGTAGCGCCTAGAACCGCACGGCCACTCCGGCCGGCCTTCGACTATGCTTTCTCCGCAGCTCGTGGTCGTACGGTAGCGTTCTCGATTCCCGCGCCCGGGTTCCCGGGTTCGATTCCCGGCGGGGTCAGGGATTTTCTCTGCCTCGTGATGACTGGGTGTTATGTGATTTCCTTAGGTTAGTTAGGTTTAAGTAGTTCTAAGTTCTAGGGGACTGATGACCATGCATGTTAAGTCCCATAGTGCTCAGAGCAACTACGCTTTGGCTGGGGTGGACTATGAGCAAAGACATTAAACTGCAAATAATTGTTGTTTATTATTAACTGATGCCGATAACGGTAGAGATCTCAGGAAACTCCGTTGACTGATTATGCTACAGTAGTATTCAAACATCATTACATCCCTAGAAGTAAGAGATATTACACTTTGCAATGTGGAATGCTCATCTCCTAATGAACACGAAGATACACAAACTCGGGAATACGTACTTAATTAACACAGGTGAACGGTAGCTGTAGAGGGTTCAATGATTAGAATGATTAAGGTAGGAGTTTCACAGTAATGAAGTTAGTTAAAATGTGAAAGAATATTGGTAGCCAGAAGTCGTATGTGTGTTGCCTTCTGTTGTGCAGCTCATTGGTAGGATGCAAATGGGTTTGCATAGCACCGAGTTAAGCAACGTGAAGGAGAACATTGCGTCACTGACCATCGGAGGATATGACAAGAAGCAGCTCGCTGCTTGCCGGGGTGTCAGTATCGAGGCCGGCAATCATGTCATTTATGCCAGCCAAGCAATACCAGTATATCCCACCAACCTCTCGGGAAGGAAGAACGGTAGACATCAGCGGCAGAAAGCCGTATTTAGGGACCGGCAGCGAGCTCGTCATCATCGACCGTCGTGAGGCATGTGAGTGATGCTGAGCCTGTGTCACTCAGCGCCGCCACCAGGTCGGAGTCGGCACTTTGAACGCATTCGTCTTAATAGTCACCGTCGTAAAGCAGGTCGTCACCTAGGAGACGCCAGTGTGACGCTGCCACTGCAGTCATCACCGTCAATATCTTCGGACGCTGTCAGCTGGCATCCACATGTCATGGGAGTCATCGCCTAGGGTGTTTTGTGGTAACTCACTGTCACCATCGTCCTGGGTCGCTGCCTTCACAACCGCCGTGGCCCACAGATGCCAGGCAACCACCGCCGGGAATGGTCGCTGAGACAGAGCACTGACCTCTCCCAACGCCGGCACCTCCATCGAGAATATTACAAGCGGTAGCAAACCTCGCCACGAGGGCCAACAATCAATGTATTGCAACTGATCGACAGATGTTCTTATTCTGTCATCAGCAGCCATCGGTCGACACATCCTGAGTCGCCCCGCTAAACCCGCAGGAAAGGGGCCAAAATACTGGGCTGTCAGTTACACTCGAACCTACAACTTTATTATTTGATCAAACATTACAATGGACCAAAAAAATATTTTTTAAACACACGGATTTAATCTTTGGGACTTAGTTACCGGCTGAAAGCTACTTTAAATTAAAAACGGCTGAAGGCCAAAAAAACACAACATAATCAGAAATTTAAATGGCAACAGTTCTTTCGTTAGGCTGAAGGCCCAAAGAATCAGACACTTCAAGAGCAAACAAGTTAATTTCAAATCGGCTGAAGGCCTAACACCTAAAATTCCATCAAATTAATTTTTTTAATTACCAAAGGTCCTACGTGAAACAGTTATTTAATTTAGGATGAAGGTCTTAAGAGCAAAGCAACTCAAACTCAACATCGTCTCAAGGCTCAACACTTACAAATCAACAACATTAAAACCTTTAAATTGCCAAAGGTCTTACGTGAAACACTTCTTGAAATTAGGCGGAAGACCTAAAGAATCTTACGCCTTACAGGCAAAACAACCTTTGTGGTGTCACCGCCAGACACTACACTTGCTAGGTCGTAGCCTTTAAATCGGCCGCGGTCCGCTAGTATACGTCGGACCCGCGTGTCGCCACTATCAGTGATTGCAGACCGAGCGCCGCCACACGGCAGGTCTAGAGAGACTTCCTAGCACTCGCCCCAGTTGTACAGCCGACTTTGCTAGCGATGGTCCACTGACAAATTACGCTCTCATTTGCCGAGACGATAGTTAGCATAGCCTTCAGCTACGTCATTTGCTACGACCTAGCAAGGCGCCATTATCATTTGGTATTGATCTTGTAATTCATGTATAATCAAGAGCGATGTTCACCAATTATGGATTAAAGTTAAGTATTCCAGAAGCCACGTACTTTATTTCCTAGTATTCATTACTTGACCTGTTCCAGACCTCACGCCAGCCTGCGTGAGCTTAAACGCGTTCATTTCGGCCTCCTCTAGCAACACGGTGTTGGCTCTTCTGCCAACACTACATTGGCGACGAGTGTAAAAACGGTGTTCTTATCCATACTGCCCTGATTTCATTGTGTAATGGCTTCGCCACAATCTCCAGATGTACTGTCCGAATTTTATCGCTTACAGAATCAGCAGACACAGGCCTTATTGGATGCCCTTGGACAGCTCGGCCAGGGTCAACGAGCAATGCAAACCGATGCGGTGGCCGCCGCTCCACCGCTACCACAGCCCCAGCACGCTGTTGCACCACCTTTTCGTCCTTTTGATGCTGCACTGGAAAGCTGGACGGAGTGGTCACGCCAATTTGGATTCCATCTCGCCGCCTACAGAATTCAAGGTAATGAGCGGCAGCCTTTTCTCCTTTCCGCCGTAGGCGTCCAGACGTACCGTGTGATAGTGAAATTATTTCCCCAACGCGACGTAGCAACTCTGTCCTACGACGAAATTTTGTCGGCATTAGATGTATATTTTAAAGAATCAGTCAATGTAGTTGCAAAAAGGTATACCTTCTTTCGTACAAAACGTACGGCAGGTCAAACTAATCGGGAGTGGGTTGCAACTTTGCAAGTCCTTACCAGGGATTGTGCTTTTGAGTGTGAATGTGGACTTCCTTATTCAGATACATAGTACGTGATGCAATTGCACAGAACGTTTCTGATGTTCGTATACGGGAACAGATTTTGATACTAGTCAATCCCTCCCTTCAACAAGTGATGGACATATTGGATCAGCAGAACACCCTTGACTTTGCTCAAGAATCATTTGAAACTTCGCCACCTGTGTGTCAGGTTAACCGGCCCGCCGGGCGCGCTGCACAGAACAGTAAACAGCCCTCGTGCGCGTCCGCGCAGCTGCCGCCAAGCTCTCCGCCACGTGTCCCGCGCCGGCAAGCAAATGCAGTGAAATCATGCCCGCGGTATGCTACTAGACATTCGCGTGAGAATTGCCCATCACGCCAGGCTATTTGCTTTTTCTGAAGTAAAAAAGGACATGTTCAGAGTGTTTGCCAGAAAAAGCTCAGATCGGACACTCAAAACCAATCCAAGCCCTTGTCCTCGCGTGGGAATCGAACCAAGAATACTCCGGCTCGTGAACCTTCGCCCATGGAAATTCATGTAGTTCATTCCACTCCGCCCAGTGCCACTCTCTCTAACAGTGACTGTGTTTGTCCCACAAATAGTGTGCGTCAACGTCACCGGAAATCACATCAAGTCGCAAGTGATTCTGTACCAGTGTCAGTTCACGTTGCACGAAACAGTCGCTCTTGTCGTCAGCAGGACAATAAACTTTTCGTAGATTTGGACATTAATGGCAACGTGATACCATTCCAGCTCGATACCGGAGCTGCAGTTTCACTGATCAATCACGACACGTACAAACAGCTGGGCACACCTCCGTTGCGTGCTGCAAATGTTAAGCTCAGTAGTTATTCAGGACAAGCAATCCCTGTGTTAGGACAGTGCAGCCTTCTTGCAACATACAAGGGACAAACAAAACTTGTGTCATTTTACGTCCTTCGTTCTTCTTCTGCTGTGAACTCGTTTGGTTTAGATTTATTTCAGTTGTTTAACTTATCTATAGTCAATCAGGTCCTATCAGTGAACCAGACTGTGCCTTCAGCCAGTGTTTCTCGTCTATGTGAAGAATTTGCAGACATTTTTGCACTTGGCCTAGGTTGCGCTAAGAACTATAAAGCACATTTGGAACTGAAAGTCAACGCGCAACCGAAATTTTTCAGAGCGCGCAATGTTCCCCACACATTGCGTGATGAGGTCGCAAGAATGTTACACGACTTGGAATCACAAGGTGTGATTGAATGTGTGCAGACTTCTCTCTGGGCATCACCCTTAGTAATTTTGGAAAAAACTTTCCGGAACTTTGAGACTTTGGGTGGACTTCAAGGCAACAGTGAATCCACAACTAGTGATTGCTACTTTTCCTTTACCCCGCCCAGAAGATCTTTTTGACAAACTGTGCCCGGGTAAATATTTTTCGAAGTAGGACCTCGCAGATGCGTACTTGCAAATACCGGTGGACGAAGAATCCCAGCGCGTTTTGGTGGTTAACACGCATCTTGGTTTGTATCGCTTGAAAAGACTGCCATTCGGGTGTGCATCCGCCCCTGCATTGTTTCAGCAACATCTGCAAACTGTTTGTGCGTCGGTCCCTACTGCAGCAAACTATCTGGACGATATTGTAATCTCCGGAGAGACGGAAGAAGATCATTTAGCCAATCTCAGAACATTATTTCAGGTCTTGCGACAAAATGGTCTTCGCTTGCGGAAGGACAAATGTGTGTTTTTTGCTCGTGACTTACCCTACCTGGGACATGTAATCAATGCCCAAGGCATACATCCCAGCCCAGAGCACCTCCGTGCCATACAAGACTTGCCTTCGTCGCAGAATTTGAAGCAGCTACAGAGTGTGCTGGGAAAAATCAATAATTACCATCGCTATGTGCGCCACACCTCTTCCATTTCAGCTCCGCTTCATCGCTTGCGCCGTAAAGGTGTTCCATTCGTCTGGACGACGGAATGCGAACGCGCCTTTCGCCAGTTGAAATCGGCGTTGCTTTCCAATACTTGCCTTACGCCATTCGATCCCCAGAAACCCCTTTTGTTGATGGTAGATGCATCGGATTTCGGGATCGGTGCTGTGCTTGCGCACAAAGATGGATCGCACGATCGCCCTATTGCCTTTGCGTCCAAATTGCTCTCGTCTACGCAAAGACATTATTTACAGATCGAGAAAGAAGCTTTGGCTCTCGTCTTTGGTGTTTCTAAGTTTCATGATTTCTTGTATGGTCGTCACTTTACCATCAGCACAGACCACAAACCTTTGACGTCGCTTTTTCATCCGAACAAGCCTTTACCACCACGTATAGCGCAGAAATTCATTCGCTGGTCAGTTCTCCTCTCGCAGTACCGCTACGATATCTTGTATCGGTCCACTGCTAAGCACGGAAACGCCGATTCGTTGTCCCGTTTGCCTGTTGCTGAGGATAGAGCATTCGATTCTTCCGAACTTGCTTGCATGTTCATTGATGCGGAAACCGATGACGTGGTAGAATCGTTTCCGATTATTTTTCGTCGTGTAGCTACGGCCACAGCTGCTGACCCTGTCCTTGCTACCGTTTTGCGTTTTGTTGCTACGCAATGGCCCTTGTCAATGTCATGGATCGAGGATCCGTTGGTTCGCCGATTTTTTGCTCACAAGGAGAGACTTTTTGTTCGACGTGGTGTTTTGCTGTTGCGTTCTGATAATGATCAGTCCAGGGTCGTGGTCCCCCGTTCGTTACAGTCCTCTGTCTTACGGCTTCACCACCAAGGACATTGGGGTACAGTGCAAACGAAACAATTTGCTCGTCAGCACTGTACTTGGTTCGGAATCGATGCTGCGATTACGAATATGTGCTCTTCTTGCATGGCGTGTGCCGAACAACACTCCGCACCACCGCGGAAATTCTTTGCATGGCCGAAAGCCACTTCCCCTTGGCAATGCTTACACATCGATTTTGCTGGTCCGTTCTGGAAAGTTCGATGGTTGGTTCTGGTCGATTTCTTCAGTAATTTTCCTTTTGTTGTCAGGATGTCTTCCACGACGTCATCTGCCACCATCCAAGCGTTATCCGCTATCTTTTGCATTGAAGATCTTCCACAGACTATTGTTTCCGACAATGGCCCACAATTCATGTCCGCAGAATTTCAGTCATTCTGCAAGGTCAACGGTAATCAACATCTGACGTCCGCGCCGTTTTCACCTCAGTCCAACGGTGCCGCTGAACGATTGGTCAGGACTTTCAAGTCCCAGATGTTGAAGCTGAAAGAGTCGCATTCTCGGGAGGACGCTTTATTGCTCTTTTTGTCCTCGTATCGCTCTCGGCCCTGAGATGGTCGCTCGCCGGCTGAGTTGCTCCACGGTCGTCCTCATCGAACCTTGATGTCTTTGCTACATCCGCCGCATCGGGTTCCTGTGCAGCGGCAGCCACCTGCTTTTGCTCCAGGCGACGCTGTATACTATCGCAACTATCGAGGTTCACGGCGTTGGCTCGCAGGGCGCATTCTTCGCTGCCTCTGCCGCTCCATCTATCTGGTTTTGGGGGCCTCTGGTGAGGTGCGCCTCTGTCGACACACGGGTTCTGCCGCTCCCCGTCTGCTTTCAGCGACGGTGCCGTCCGGTCAGCGCCATGGGAACCCATCTACTGGCTCGTCTCAGCCCCAGGTGTTACCGACGCTGCCTTCCATTTTGCCCCATGGCGACGCGCCGCCGCCGCCGCCGCCTGTTCTCCCGCCGGCGACGCCCGCAGTGGACGCGTCGCTGCAACCACCAAGCGCCTCCCTGGGTCACGCGCCACCTATCGCTTCCCGTGACCAGCTGTCCTCCGACATGGAACTCTTGCCCGCTCCGGACCAGATGCCGTCTTCGCCCGTCGGGTGCCCCGTTCTGATGGAGGTCGACCCTTCGGTCCCTCCTGTCTCTCCGCGGGCGCATACACCGCATGTTGGCGTGCACCCTCGACTAGGTTTTCAGGCGTTTCCTAGCTCCCCTCGGACCGAATGGCAGGGTGCGGGTGGCCTAGCCTCGCCTGTTGTTAGGATCCCCACCTCGTCGCATACGTCAACATGGGGTCCTCCCCTCGGCGGACGGAAGCCTTATAACACAACCGTACGCCGATTTGCGGGGGAGGAATGTGGTGTCACCGCCAGACACCACACTTGCTAGGTCGTAGCCTTTAAATCGGCCGCGGTCCGCTAGTATACGTCGGACCCGCGTGTCGCCACTATCAGTGATTGCAGACCGAGCGCCGCCACACGGCAGGTCTAGAGAGACTTCCTAGCACTCGCCCCAGTTGTACAGCCGACTTTGCTAGCGATGGTCCACTGACAAATTACGCTCTCATTTGCCGAGACGATAGTTAGCATAGCCTTCAGCTACGTCATTTGCTACGACCTAGCAAGGCGCCATTATCATTTGGTATTGATCTTGCAATTCATGTATCATCAAGAGCGATGTTCACCAATTATGGATTAAAGTTAAGTATTCCAGAAGCCACGTACTTTATTTCCTAGTATTCATTACTTGACCTGTTCCAGACCTCACGCCAGCCTGCGTGAGCTTAAACGCGTTCATTTCGGCCTCCTCTAGCAACACGGTGTTGGCTCTTCTGCCAACACTACATTGGCAACGAGTGTAAAAACGGTGTTCTTATCCATACTGCCCTGATTTCATTGTGTAATGGCTTCGCCACAATCTCCAGTGTACTGTCTGAAGTTTATCGCTTACAGAATCAGCAGACACAGGCCTTATTGTATGCCTTTGGACAGCTCGTCCAGGGTCAATGAGCAATGCAAACCGATGCGGTGGCCGCCGCTCCACCGCTACCGCAGCACCAACACGCTGTTGCACCACCTTTTCGTCCTTTTGATGCTGCACTGGAAGGCTGGACGGAGTGGTCACGCCAATTTGGATTCCATCTCGCCGCCTACAGAATTCAAGGTAATGAGTGGCAGCCTTTTCTCCTTTCCGCCGTAGGCGTCCAGACGTACCGTGTGATAGTGAAATTATTTCCCAAATGCGACCTAGCAACTCTGTCCTACGACGAAATTTTGTCGGCATTAGATGTATATTTTAAAGAATCAGTCAATGTAGTTGCAAAAAGGTATACCTTCTTTCGTTCAAAGCGTACGGCCGTTGAAACTAATCGGGAGTGGGTTGCAACTTTGCAAGTCCTGACCAGGGATTGTGCTTTTGAGTGTGAATGTGGACTTCCTTATTCAGATACTATGGTATGTGATGCAATTGCACAGAACGTTTCTGATGTTCGTACATGGGAACAGATTTTGATACTAGTCAATCCCTCCCTTCAACAAGTGATGGACATATTGGATCAGCAGAACACCCTTGACTTTGCTCAAGAATCATTTGAAACTTCGCCACCTGTGTGTCAGGTTAACCGGCCCGCCGGGCGCGCTGCACGGAACAGTAAACAGCCCTCGCGCGCGTCCGCGCAGCTGCCGCCAAGCTCTCCGCCACGTGTCCCGCGCCGGCAAGCAAATGCAGTGAAATCATGCCCGCGGTATGCTACTAGACATTCGCGTGAGAATTGCCCGTCACGCCAGGCTATTTGCTTTTTCTGTAGTAAAAAAGGACATGTTCAGAGTGTTTGCCAGAAAAAGCTCAGATCGGACACTCAAAACCATTCCAGGCCCTTGTCTTCGCGCGGGAATCGAACCAAGTATACTCCGGCTCGTGAACCTTCGCGCATGGAAATTCATGTAGTTCATTCCACTCCGCCCAGTGCCACTCTCTCTAACAGTGACTGTGTTTGTCCCACAAATAGTGTGCGTCGTCGTCACCGGAAATCACGTCAAGTCGCAAGTGATTCTGTACCAGTGTCAGTTCACGTTGCACGAAACAGTCGCTCTTGTCGTCAGCAGGACAATAAACTTTTCGTAGATTTGGACATTAATGGCAACGTGATACCATTCCAGCTCGATACCGGAGCTGCAGTTTCACTGATCAATCACGACACGTACAAACAGCTGGGCACACCTCCGTTGCGTGCTGCAAATGTTAAGCTCAGTAGTTATTCAGGACAAGCAATCCCTGTGTTAGGACAGTGCAGCCTTCTTGCAACATACAAGGGACAAACAAAACTTGTGTCATTTTACGTCCTTCGTTCTTCTTCTGCCGTGAACTCGTTTGGTTTGGATTTATTTCAGTTGTTTAACTTGTCTATAGTCAATCAGGTCCTATCAGTTAACCAGACTGTGCCTTCAGCCAGTGTTTCTCGTCTATGTGAAGGATTTGCAGAAATTTTTGCACTTGGCCTAGGTTGCGCTAAGAACTATAAAGCACATTTGGAACTGAAAGTCAACGCGCAACCGAAATTTTTCAGAGCGCGCAATGTTCCCCACACATTGCGTGATGAGGTCGCAAGAACGTTACACGACTTGGAATCACAAGGTGTGATTGAATGTGTGCAGACTTCTCTCTGGGCATCACCCTTAGTAATTTTGGAAAAAACTTTCCGGAACTTTGAGACTTTGGGTGGACTTCAAGGCAACAGTGAATCCACAACTAGTGATTGCTACTTTTCCTTTACCCCGCCCGGAAGATCTTTTTGACAAACTGTGCCCGGGTAAATATTTTTTGAAGTTGGACCTCGCAGATGCGTACTTGCAAATACCGGTGGATGAAGAATCCCAGCGCGTTTTGGTGGTTAACACGCATCTTGGTTTGTATCGCTTGAAAAGACTGCCATTCGGGTGTGCATCCGCAACATCTGCAAACTGTTTGTGCGTCGGTCCCTACTGCAGCAAACTATCTGGACGATATTGTAATCTCCGGAGAGACGGAAGAAGAACATTTAGCCAATGTCAGAACATTACTTCAGGTCTTGCGACAAAATGGTCTTCGCTTGCGGAAGGACAAATGTGTGTTTTTTGCTCGTGACTTACCCTATCTGGGACATGTAATCAATGCCGAAGGCAAACATCCCAGCCCAGAGCACCTCCGTGCCATACAAGACTTGCCTTCATCGCAGAATTTGAAGCAGCTACAGAGTGTGCTGGGAAAAATCAATAATTACCATCGCTATGTGCGCCACACCTCTTCCATTTCAGCTCCGCTTCATCGCTTGCGCCGTAAAGGTGTTCTGTTCGTCTGGACGACGGAATGCGAACGCGCCTTTCGCCAGTTGAAATCGGCGTTGCTTTCCAATACTTGCCTTACGCCATTCGATCCCCAGAAACCCCTTTTGTTGATGGTAGATGCATCGGATTTCGGGATCGGTGCTGTGCTTGCGCACAAAGATGGATCGCACGATCGCCCTATTGCCTTTGCGTCCAAATTGCTCTCCTCTACGCAAAGACATTATTTACAGATCGAGAAAGAAGCTTTGGCTCTCGTCTTTGGTGTTTCTAAGTTTCATGATTTCTTGTATGGTCGTCACTTTACCATCAGCACAGACCACAAACCTTTGACGTCGCTTTTTCATCCGAACAAGCCTGTACCTCCACGTACAGCGCAGAAATTCATTCGCTGGTCAGTTCTCCTCTCGCAGTACCGCTACGATATCTTGTATCGGTCCACTGCTAAGCACGGAAACGCCGATGCGTTGTCCCGTTTGCCTGTTGCTGAGGATAGAGCATTCGATTCTTCCGAACTTGCTTGCATGTTCATTGATGCGGAAACCGATGACGTGGTAGAATCGTTTCCGATTGATTTTCGTCGTGTAGCTACGGCCACAGCTGCTGACCCTGTCCTTGCTACCATTTTGCGTTTTGTTGCTACGCAATGGCCCTTGTCAAAGTCACGGATCGAGGATCCGTTGGTTCGCCGATTTTTTGCTCACAAGGAGAGACTTTTTGTTCGACGTGGTGTTTTGCTGTTGCGTTCTGATAATGATCAGTCCAGGGTCGTGGTCCCCCATTCGTTACAGTCCTCTGTCTTACGGCTTCTCCACCAAGGACATTGGGGTACAGTGCGAACGAAACAACTTGCTCGTCAGCACTGTACTTGGTTCGGAATCGATGCTGCGATTACGAATATGTGCTCTTCTTGCATGGCGTGTGCCGAACAACACTCCGCACCACCGCGGAAATTCTTTGCATGGCCGAAAGCCACTTCCCCTTGGCAATGCTTACACATCGATTTTGCTGGTCCGTTCTGGAATGTTCGATGGTTGGTTCTGGTCGATTTCTTCAGTAATTTTCCTTTTGTTGTCAGGATGTCTTCCACGACGTCATCTGCCACCATCCAAGCGTTATCCGCTATCTTTTGCATTGAAGATCTTCCACAGACTATTGTTTCCGACAATGGCCCACAATTCATGTCCGCAGAATTTCAGTCATTCTGCAAGGTCAACGGTATTCAACATCTGACGTCCGCGCCGTTTTCACCTCAGTCCAATGGTGCCGCTGAACGATTGGTCAGGACTTTCAAGTCCCAGATGTTGAAGCTGAAAGAGTCGCATTCTCGGGAGGACGCTTTATTGCTCTTTTTGTCCTCGTATCGCTCTCGGCCCTGAGATGGTCGCTCGCCGGCTGAGTTGCTCCACGGTCGTCCTCATCGAACCTTGATGTCTTTGCTACATCCGCCGCATCGGGTTCCTGTGCAGCGGCAGCCACCTGCTTTTGCTCCAGGCGACGCTGTATACTATCGCAACTATCGAGGTTCACGGCGTTGGCTCGCAGAGCGATTTCTTCGCTGCCTCGGCCGCTCTATGTATCTGGTTTTGGGGGCCTCTGGTGAGGTGCGCCTCTGTCGACGCACGGGTTCTGCCGCTCCCCGTCTGCTTTCAGCGACGGTGCCGTCCGGTCAGCGCCCTGGGAACCCATTTACTGGCTCGTCTCAGCCCCAGGTGTTACCGACGCTGCCTTCTATTTTGCCCCATGGCGACGCGCCGCCGCCGCCGCCGCCGCCTGTTCTCCCGCCGGCGACGCCCGCAGTGGACGCGTCGCTGCAACCACCAAGCGCCTCCCTGGGTCACGCGCCGCCGATCGCTTCCCGTGACCAGCTGTCCTCCGACATGGAACTCTTGCCCGCTCCGGACCAGATGCCGTCTTCGCCCGTCGGGTGCCCCGTTCTGATGGAGGTCGACCCTTCGGCCCCTCCTGTCTCTCCGCGGGCGCATACACCGCATGTTGGCGTGCACCCTCGACTAGGTTTTCAGGCGTTTCCTTGCTCCCCTCGGACCGAATGGCAGGGTGCGGATGGCACAGCCTCGCCTGTTGTTAGGCTCCCCACCTCGTCGCATACGTCAACATGGGGTCCTCCCCTCGGCGGACGGAAGCCTTATAACACAACCGTACGCCGATTTGCGGGGGAGGAATGTGGTGTCACCGCCAGACACTACACTTGCTAGGTCGTAGCCTTTAAATCGGCCGCGGTCCGCTAGTATACGTCGGACCCGCGTATCGCCACGATCAGTGATTGCAGACCGGATGCCGCCACACGGCAGGTCTAGAGAGACTTCCTAGCACTCGCCCCAGTTGTACAGCCGACTTTGCTAGCGATGGTCCACTGACAAATTACGCTCTCATTTGCCAAGACAATAGTTAGCATAGCCTTCAGCTACGTCATTTGCTACGACCTAGCAAGGCGCCATTATCATTTGGTATTGATCTTGTAATTCATGTATCATCAAGAGCGATGTTCACCAATTATGGATTAAAGTTAAGTATTCCAGAAGCTACGTATTTTATTTGCTAGTATTCATTACTTGACCTGTTCCAGACCTCACGCCAGCCTGCGTGAGCTTAAACGCGTGTATTTCGGCCTCCTCTAGGAACACGGTGTTGGCTCTTCTGCCAACACTACAACCTTAATTTAAAAAAAAATCGGCTAGAAGCCATACAGGTACTAACAAGAACAAATAAAAAAGGCAATACACCCAAGGGCGCTTAGATGTTAAAGGGTCGGCCTGGATTTCAAACACTAACGCTCGCTTAGGTGAGACAGGCAGTCGGCCCAACCATTGTCGATCCGACGACAACCCAACCGACACACAGTCAACGGACCAAGCGACAGGTTGTCCCAACAGCCCACAACGAAATTCAAACGACACAATGTGAACAGTTATGGCTGGCTGCCACATTAAGTAAGGACTTAACTTTCGTGTCCGGGATCGGCGAGCCACGGGCCTCGTAGCAGTGGGAACAACCCCTCACACAGACACGTGCCACGGAGACTTCCTCGCTGCACCACGCCAACCGATCAACTACACAGGTCGGGAAACAGTGAAAGGACCAAATATACGTCGGCCGATGAGACGACCAACCGAACGACCAACCAACAGTCGCCCCGCTCCAATCTCCCTCCGTCGGACGGTTTATGCGTGTCGCCATTGGTCGGCGAGCACTGGCTGTCGGCGCCTCGCCGGCGCTCCGTCCCCGACTTCACTGCTGCTGCTTCCCGACTGCACGTCTGGTCCGTCTCCAACTCTCTGATAGACACACGACGACCCGGAAATACTATCAGTCGCTCCAGAGATGGTACGACAGTGCTCTTATCGATACCGGCTGATGCTGCCACTCACGGGCAAGTAAGGCAGGAAGTTTGTGAACCCAGTAAATGGAATAAGAAAACTAGGCGGCAGTACCGTAACAGAATATGACGAACAACAAATGGGACAAACGCGAGCCGTGCATGGCTCACCCCGTCATCCTCTTCCTCACGCCCAGCAGAGAATCCACGTTCGAATCTGGCGATGGGAAGTGAAGTCCCGTGCCTGTTTATTGCAATGATCATACAAACACATTCATGTCAGGTTGAGCATCATATGATCACATTGCTCATTGTGTTAAAAATGCTAAACGCGCTGACCGGCAACACGCTACATGCCACTTTTCAGTTCTTACGCTTGAACAATGTTCTAGGACGGATCGCACGAGTGTTTTGTAGGCAGTCTCCTTTGTAGACTGACTGCTTTGCCCCAGTCTGCTACCAACGAATCGCAGTCTGCCACGTGCTTTACCCATGACTAAGACTGCGTGATCGTTCCACTTTGCTCCTCGTGTTGTTCAACAGTTCTTGTATTTCACATTCATTGATCTCTAGAGCTATGGCAGAATCATATCAAAAGAAAGCTCTTATGCAACAATCAAGCTCAGAACTTCACAAAAATCCTTTCTCAGATAATGCTGTCCGGCTGTAACAGAACAGCCACAACAATAATGTTGTAGAATGAGGAGAAAAAACAGTCTTATATGTGATGTTGAAATTACTGTTTATTTATTAATCTACGACGTGCGTTTCGCCTAATTCAAGACATCTTCAGATTGGCCTACATTAAAATACGATCGAATTAGAAAGGCTTGATTCTACCTTGGGATTCTTACCTTTTTCTGTTTTTTGAAAAAAAAACTTCCTCTCACTTCACCTCCATAGTTATCTTAACACAATTTTAGCTTATTGTATTTCAGCTTTGATACATTTTTTCTAAGAAAACTCTTGCTGTATATAACATAAGTTTTCCAGACTTTCTGTTTCAACACTTAGTGGCTACATATCTATAAAAGATTCTAAATAATATTGAACCGTGAATTTACTTTCAAAATCTTTTCTTAAAGAATTTATTTTATTTACTAACGATTCATCGAGAACATTAACACATTTAATCACACTATGTGAGCGTGGAAGTAGTTGCCAGGGGGTAACTGATGAAAACAAATTAATTTTTTTTCAATAAATGGAAATTTTATTCCTAAAAGCCCTTTTTTTAAACAGGTTTGACATTATTATCAGAAAGCACTCTGTGAATATCAAGTTACAATTTATTCAGAGGCAGAAGTAACAACATTTTTTTGACAATATGAGCTTTCGGGCTGAGAACCTTGCCGCTCCCTTTTAACACGGCCGTAGTCACGACTGCTCACAACCTCTGAAAGGCTACACTGGTGAAAACCTGCAACCCACTAGATTACTTTAAACTAAAAATTTTAACAACTCACACACACACATAAACTATGCACCCCGTAAGACGGATGTAAATGGTACAAAACACTCACATTAAAATTATCTGCCACCGAAACTGCAACTTGTTTTTAAAAGAACTCTTATGGTGGAAGGGCTGCAACTTTATATACTAAAATACCATTTAAATAAAAACCCATTAAATGCAGTGTTAAGTAAAATGCACAAACATGCTCTACAGTACACATATACCACCTCTCAAGATGATAGGCAAGATAAAAACATATTTCAGGAATTCGGCCTTTACACCTTTAGCAATAAATTCGTTAACACCGAATCCGACAAACATGACAGAGGCAGCTATTAACGTATGGCAGATTGACAGGGGGATTACTGAACAACCCGAACCGCAGATTGCTCTAACCAGCCCCAACCCCACAAGGGAAAAACGGACCACCCAATTCATAAATAACCACCTTCCCGCCGGTGGGCAAACGGAGAAGAATGGTGGGACGACCCCAAAACAAAGCGGCTGGTGACCTCACCAAGAAAACAAGTAGAATTTAACAAGTAAATGAAACAACATATCTCCAATCACTTAACTTCTAATAAACTGCGATTTCTGGCGAAGACCTGGCGCAGCACCCCCAATGCTCTCCCGAACCGTCCGCTGCCAGCCGCTTCAACGGACGCAGGAAGGCGCGCCGATCTCCCGTCTCACGGCGTCGCAGCTCGCCCCGGCCAGCCCGATGTCGTGGTTTGACTCCTGTGTCTCTCGTGTTGACCGCGAAGCCACTACCTCTTTCCATACGGCGTGGCCCACTGGACGCACGTGGGGACCTCACATGCGGCGACACTCAAGGCGCACAAGTCGTCTTGTGTCTCAGTGCGCGACCGACCAACCGACCGATCCAATCGCCAATGACCGTTGCCCGAGCAACTCGAGCAGACTAGCGGCCTAACGCGCAGACTCAGATGCAGGAACTCAGCCCCGACCGGGCGACCACCACCTGAGTTCTGTCACTGGCGGTGGTCGTGCGGTAGCGTTCTCGCTTCCCACGCTCGGGTTCCCGGGTTAGATTCCCGAGGGGGTCAGGGATTTTCTCTCCCTCGTGATGGCTGGGTGTTGTGTAATGTCCTTAGGTTAGTTAGGTTTAAGTAGTTCTAAGTTCTAGGGGACTGATGACCATAGATGTTAAGTCCCATAGTGCTCAGAGCCATTTGAACCATTTTTTTATTACAGGCTCTAAAGTCTGATCCAAACGACAGACATACTAGCACTCCGGCGACAGATAGACACTAACTGCCGCACAACTGCGAACGAGAGACAGACCAGCAACTGGTGACGCGAGACTGACCAAGCCTCACTCCGACTGACCCCCAGACGAGCTTATAGCGCCCCTTGAATGCACGTGAACAGGCAACATTTCCCCTTCCCCACCAGAGGGAGACACCAAAGCTGCCACTGCAACAGCGGTGCCTCGGCCAGAAACGGAAGGGGACTGCTTTACACTACGCGCTGCGGCGCGCTCTTCAAAACAGCAACTTTTACCACGTCTCAAATATTGTTAACAATAACACTTTAAAACTCACGGTGAACTAAAGCCACCTACCGAGGTCAATGTACAGTTGCCACAGGCCTGATGTGCCTCAGCGTCCGTCCACTACCGTGTCTGTGATTACAGGCTGTAGCATGACACCTCCAGCATCTTTACCATTTAACTGATTTCACACGCCTAATCCTGACTTACCTTCACTGGACCATATTACGCGCTCCGGGAAGGTAATTACTTCGCACCTTCTTCCGGTTTTTCCTCCTTAACTTTATGGACTATAACTTTTATCAAAGAGATCGGTTGCAGTTTTTGTCTTTTTTAATTCATTTCGTTTATTTCAAGTTTATCGGATGTTATACTTTTCCTTTATGGCGGGAGCATGCCTCTAGTATTTTTCTTGTACAGGACGAGAGCAATGTGTGCATTGTGTATTAAACCGGGGACCTAGAAACGACGTAGATGCTTCGCCCCCGCCGTAGCCCTCAGTGGTTCACAACTCCACAACAGGCCACAGCAGTCCACCCACCCCACCGTCGCCCTACACTGGGCTGGGTTGTTTTGAGGGAAGAGACCAAACTGTGAGGTCATCGGTCTCATAGGCTTAGGGAAGGACGGGGAAGGAAGTCGGCCGTGCCCTTTCAAAGGAACCATCTCGGCATTTGCCTGGAGCGATTTAGGGAAATCACGGAAAACCTAAATCAGGATGGCCGGACGCGGGATTGAACCGTCGTTCTCCCGAATGCGAGTCCAGTGTGCTAACCACTGCACCACCTCGCTCGGTACCCTACACCAAATCCAGGGTTATTGTGCGATTCGGCCCTCAGTGGGCCCCCTTGGGAACATCTCATACTAGACGAATGTAACCCCAAATGTTTGCGTGGTAGAATAATTATGGTGTATGCGTACGTGAAGACAGTGTTCGCGTAGCAATCGTCGACATAGTGCAACTGACGCGGAATAAGGGGAATCAACCCGCATTCGCCGAGGCAGATGGAAAACCGCCTGGACACAGGCTGGCCGGTACACCGGACCTCGACACTAATCGGCTGGGCGGATTCGTGCAGGGGACAGGTATGCTTTCCTGCTCGGGAAGCAGCGCGTTAGACCGCGCGGCTAGCCTGGCGGACCGAGAGCAGTTTACTTTTGCGTATGTTTTATCGTCGATAACCATAACTTGAGTATCAGCATTGAAAGGGAGATAACTTTTTTATCTTCCTAATTCCGTACAATCCCTTGATAGGCTCAAATCTTTTGTAATTCGATTGTATTTTAATGTAGGTTACTCTGAAGATTCCTTGAATTAGGCGAAACGGGCATCTTTAATTAATAAATAAACACTAATATCAATATCCCAACCAAGACTGTTTTCTTCTCCTCATTCTACATACTGGCGTTGTATCACCACACGATGGCGTAGGATGACTGTGAAATGCAGAAATTCATTGCACACTTCACATGACTTTGTTAAGAAAAGGAATTCGTGAACCTATGTGTCTATTAGCTCTGTTCTGGCAGTGGGTCACTCCAGAATACGTCAGCAGTGGCGGGGTTGCACCTGGATAATAATGTACCTAGATTGCATGACAAGCACTAGACACCACCATAAGCAATTTTCGGCACTCTTTGTTTTTGTGAGACATGGGCTTGTACCTTTTGCAGCGGTTGTAAATATTACTAATTGTACATATTGAAGTGCTGTATATATACATATTAGAGCGTTTGTAATATATTGTTAATCCTTCAGATACATAATTTTATGGGGAGTAAAGTGCTATCTACTTTTAGAAATATTTATATAACGTGTGGACAGTTAAGCCACACTTCGTCGGTCGTACGCCATCTTGTAGCTTCAGTCAGAAGAAGGTCTTTTACCACGGAACATGTGGTTCTTGCAGAATGGACCGAGAATCTTAAATAACATAATAATTTACCTGTCTTGGAAATATAAATCTGCGTTGTTTCGAGTACCTTCTCTTTCAAAATATACTGATAATAATTCTGGTTAATTTGATTTCACATACTGATTATTGGTTTGTAGAGGAGTAATAGAGTAAGAGGCAGACTATTAAATACAGTACTGACAAGACTGCGACATTTTTAAATATCAGCCGAATATTTGTGCCTAGGTACATGACCACGTGTTACCTTGGAACAGTTTTTCCCATTTGGAAACACCTTTTTTTTCCGGAATAATTTTCACAATTTCAGAAAAAGATTGCAGCACATATACAGCAAATGCTATCGTTCCAGAACAGAAAAAGAAGAAAAAAATTGACGAAAAAATCTTCCAATATAAATAAGGCGTTATGCGAGATAAACGAAAGTTGGTAGATGTGATTCTACATCTGATAGATGTCGTCAGTTCAAATTTTCAATCAGTCGCGTAAGAATGCTGCTAGTAATGCCACTGTGAGGACGTAAATCACGTTTGCTTTAAAGACGCAATATAACGGTCGTGAGCATCAGTTGTCTTTAATTTTGGACGTATTGAGTTGGTATTAGTCGAGAATGTCTTTAAGATAACGAATACGCCATTAGTAACAGCTCACTAGCTTAAACGACGTGGCGTAATAGGGCTACGAGAAGCTGGACATTCCAACCGCAATATTGCAGAAAGATTTGGCTGGAATGTTCTCACTGTACATGATTGCTGGCAGCGATGGTCACGCGAAGGTATGATCACAGGAACAGCGGGCCCCGGACGGCCACGTGGTGCTGCTGAGAAGGTAGACCGCCGTGTTCAGCGTATGGTTGTGAGCACAGCATACTGATTCTGCAGCAGCAATTCGGAAAGCAGTTGGCGCTACAGTGACACAACGAACTGTTACAAATCTTTAACTTCAAGGACAGCTCCGACCTAGATGCCCTGTAGTGTGCTTTCGACTGACTCCAAAGCACCGCCTTTGCGACTTCAGTGGTGTCAAGCGTCAGCTCACAAGAGTGCGGGCCTTTTGTTTTTTCTGATGTAACCTGGTTCTGCCTCGTTGCCAGTGATGACCGTGGGTTACTTAGGAGGCCAGTTGAGGGCTTGCAACCAACCTGTCTGCGTGCTAGACGTACTTCACCTACTTCTATAGTTATAGACCGGAGCGCGGTACGGGTGTACTACTGTGGTTATCGCAAGCAACGTGACTACGAATTTGTAAGCCAGTCTGGTGACTGAACCTCTTTTGCTGCCAGCATTCCAAGGCGTGTTTTCCAATAGGATAACGCCCGCCCACATACCGATGTTGTAACCAAACATGCTCTTCAAAGTGGCGACATGTTGCCTCCATCTGCTCTATCGCCAGATATGTCTCCAGCCGAACACATCCGGGACATCATTGGACGACAGTTCAAGCGTCATCCACAACCACCATTAACCGTCCCTCTATGTACCACCTAAGTGCAACAGGCATGGAACTCTATCCCACAAACTAACATCCGACAAGTGTACAACTCAATCCATGCACGTTTACGTGCTCACATTCAACAGTCCGGTAGTTGCACAGGTTATTAATGTACTAGCATTTCACTTTGCGCTTACATTAACCTGTGATCTTGTAACGTTAATACCTTTAATATGTTACTTTAACAAATAAAAATAAAATAAAATAATAATATGATAATAATAATAATAATAAATTGTTCTAATAATAATAATTGTTTGTATAAGTAATTGAGAGATTAAAGTTTGTTTCACCTTTAAGAGTGGAATTGAATTTCTTAATGTTTCATAAAATCTTACGTAGCATTGTTCATTGAGGTCACACAATAAAGTAAATGCAATTTACGCCTTGGATTTATCGAGCTTCGCACGTCCGAAGATGTACGGAACGTAGCCAGGGCTCATTATATATTTTTTGTAGACAACGTCTGATAGCTGACCTCAGCTTCAATCATGACAATGGAGTGACTAAAACTACTAAAACAGTGAAAAGCATACGATTAAATAAAAATGTATTCATTTCAACATATACATTACGATATGAATGACACTTACGTAAAATTCTAGGTAAGTAATTGCAGATAATTCACAAATGAGAGCGACGTCTTAATTCTGCGCCTCTTTTCTGCAAATAAGTATCAACATGGCTAACTGTGCAGCCACACAAAATATTACGTCCTTCTAGAACAACGAATGACATAAGAGAGCTGATGCCTACTGGCTGCGACAAGAGAGCGGTGTTAATTCCTTTGTTTTGCTTTCTCTTGTCTTAAAAAATCGATACATATGGTTCCTAAAATTACCTAGACGAATGTATTCGCGAAATTTCATTACTTTACATTAAACATTTGTTAGTACCCTTTTTGTCAGTGTACTGAACTTCTGTTACAGGGTTTCGTAGAAGCAAAAGTCTGAGAGTGTTCCAAGGTACAACGCTCACCCATCCCTATCGCTTTTTTGCCGTTTATGTTTTCTGTTTAAATTCTTAGGCAATGCAGAGATTGAGATAAGTGCCCAATCATAAAGAGACGTCAATATTCACGAAAGGCACCGTTTTGAAGCTTCGTCTTCTTTCGTTTCAGAATAGTACTGAACCACTAAGCACAACAAAATCCAGTGGTATTAACAACAGGAGAAACGCTGTGGGTCAAGGACAAATTTAATGGTAAAATTTTGAGAGCATGCATGTTGCCCACAACATACTACTTTGTCCCAGAAACGTCTCGCGAAATTATAACGACTAAAAAATCAAAGAAAATAGAGCTCATACCATGGCTTACTTATGGTCGTTTTTCCGAAGTATCATATGGAAAAGGTTGACACTAAAACAGCTACATGAAGTGTGAAAGGTCTCTGTTAGATTCCTTTCATGTTGATTTCTTAAATCTGTTGTCATTTACGGCATAAATTCCTCTTCTAAATTTACTGTGGCGTTTCTGACTATCTGGGAGGAGACTGAGTAGTGGAACGTGTTACTTTTACACATAAACAACAACGATCTGTCACACTACTACACTTTAAAACACAGTTTATATGTAATTCATGTCACACAGTCTCATACGGAACCTACATCCGCTTTCTTTCATATACTGTATATGATAAGATACTGCCATCCCCCTTCCCTTCTGTGTGAAAGAATGAATGAGCAAATGTATTTCTAGTTGCATGCTGGATGGTAGCAGACAAGCCTGTCTGCTAGAGAACAGTAGGACCAACGTCGGAACAGGTAGCTACGCTTTCTAAAAGCAAAGAGGTTTCTATCCTTAGTATGGTCCTGTCCGTCCCTTGTCATGTTGGTATAGGAAGCTGCCTCTCTGGTCACTTCCGTTTTTATTTGTGAGCCACCCCTCAGGAAGGGACCACGGCAGTCTGTCTGCGGCGAGCGTCTGAAGTGGTAAGATCTCCGGCTAAGCGCGAATCTGCTAAGTCCGTAGGACAATGGGTTTCTTAAGTTCAGCCTAACTGAAAATTAAACACCTTTATTTCAGGTTTAGCTCTAAAACATCTAATGTTATCTTAAATTGCAACGCAGCGCAATTCGAGTGTGAAGTTCAGAATATATTCCGGTAGTTGCTTTGTCACTACTTTGTGAGTAAAGTGGAACCATGTGTTGATCAGTAAGTCTAACTAAGTTCATCAATCTTAAATGCGAATGTGCGTGAGATTATAACGTCTCGTCTTGACAATATTTTTCAATATAGCAACTTCTGTTTATGTTCAACCCACGTGGGGTGTACATTGTGAGACCAGTACCACGTGCTTATACAATTGTTTGACCCATCAGGTTAATAGTAAGACGATAGTAACCAGTTAAAGGTTCTTCTTTTGTAAATTGCTTTTCGATCTAATTTATTTTAATTATCAGAATTACTGTGGAGTTACACTCTTTGTGTAAACCAAGTTGACCACGTGAAGCATGTGGTGTAATCATCAAAGTAGCCCTCAGCTATTCTTTTCTGGAAGATTTCACAGAGAGTTAGTATGAATTTAGTATATTAGTGTGCAGTAATTACATGACGGACAGGATTGCGCTACGAACGTAACTTCTTTGGGTGAAAATTGAATCGGTTGGTTGTTGTTAATTTCCTCTTGCATATGTTTCAAAGTTCTTCGTGTGTTATTTTATGAATGGAGTGTTGTACGCAGTCTCCCAATCCTGGCTCCATATTTGATGTGTTCCGTAAGATTACAAACTCACATTTTCAAAGTCCTAAATAAGGCCCCAGCTTAGCAATGACTCGCGTTTAATATGCTGAAATTTCAAT
Source organism: Schistocerca nitens (assembly GCF_023898315.1). Taxonomy (NCBI): domain Eukaryota; kingdom Metazoa; phylum Arthropoda; class Insecta; order Orthoptera; family Acrididae; genus Schistocerca; species Schistocerca nitens. The sequence continues at coordinate 119,849,364 of NC_064622.1, read as the reverse complement.
GATCAATGTCAAAATAAATTTCCAAATATAAACTGATTTATTTCTTTTTATTTAAATTCTCTTTTTTAAATATATACCACCGGTTGTCGTATGACTATTAAAAGATTATAATTAATGTTAGTCTGGTTGGGAATTTGGTAAGTTAGACTGGATACCTGGTGAAACAGTTGCTCAGTAATGCAAGGTTAACTTCCCCAGACAGCTCACAGCTTTAACCTGCTTTTATTGGCTATCAGTACCGCTTTCATAAGAAATTAATGCGACAACATTGCACATGGCGACTCTGTTCTGTGATTCCGCTAGACTCTGGAACCTCTGAAACGTTAGATTGCGAGCGTTGTATAATCTTAATTTTTTTTTCCCTGCAGCGCTCAAACAACTTCTGCGTTGTTTCTGAACAGATTTTCAAAAGATTCACGGCGTTGTTGAGCGGCGTTGTGTTGTTTGTCTTGTTTTGTTTTCTATATTTGTGTGTTTTATATGTATGTGTTTTTCTTCTCGCTTGTAAATTGCACTGACTTCGATCAAAGATATAAATTTGTTTTGCATGTGAAAAAGTGGGTACCTTTCGTGTGACTGTGGTAATTTTTGGGGGATACATTTATTCTGATTAGTGTGTTGCGTACCGGGTATAAATTGAACTAATGCAGACACGTAAACAAGCTAAAAGTAGGCGGTCCAATAACTTAAGCATCTTGGACCAAGGGGATAATTTGATTTCGAATATTAACTCCTCGGACGGTTCCGAAAATGCATTGGGGAATACTTAAGAGGAAATGCAAAACAGGACGAACGGGCTCACATCAGAGCCAGAAATTAATTTGCCTCCAACTAACCATATTGATTTGGCAGAACTCAGGAAAGCTTTATTGCAACAAAATAAAGAAAACGCAGAGAAATCTGAAAAATCGTTCCGAGAACAAAAAGAATCATCTGAAAAATCAATCTGTGAGCTAGGCGAACAAATGACGGAGAAATCTGAAAAATCGATCCGTGAGCTAGGCGAACAAATGACAGAGATATCTGAAAAATCGATCCGTGAGCTAGGCGAACAAATGACGCAGAAATCTGAAAAATCGATCCGCGACCTAGGCCAACAAATAGACGAAAAACTAGTCCAGCAGACAAATAAAGTAGACAAGTCGATGCAGAGAGTGTCCGATGATATCTCACAAAGAATAAACTATCTGGCAAGTGAAAAATGTGATATTATGAAAGAATTAGGCCGTACATTTGAACAAATCGATGACTGTCTGCAAGCCTTAGAACAGGGCAAGCGGAGTCGTGTTGCGGAATCTAAAGAGAGCGAAGAACAGCTACTTAAGAAATTCCAAGCGCTGAGAGAAGAATGCCAAAGAGAACACCAGCAGGTACTCTCGAGGGTCCAGGAGGCAGAAACGCATTGTCCTGCGTCCGTTAGCAACACAGTAGCGGACAACAGTCAAGCGATTCACGCACTCGAACAGCAAGTAGAACAATTGAAGCTGACTGGGGCGGAGGACAACAGACAAATACATGATAAGATTGCGGCATTAGCGGACATCGTAGGCACGATGAAGGTGATGGAAAGCGAGAGCAATACTACACCGGTAGCGGCCCGAAGAAGTGCGTTCGCTTCTTAAGTTTCAGAAGGGACAGTTTGAAGTGAACAGGCGACACAAAGCTGTAACAGGCGAATTACAAGAACGCGTGGCGCATCTGGAAAACCGCATGGTGTGTGATGACGAACTCGCCAATAGCACTAAAAATAGCCGTACAAACAGTGCAGAGAGGGACTCCGGCCACAAGGGAGATTTTGACGACAGTGAAGAATGTATTTTGAGGGGCAGATATGAGGAAAATAGAAACATTCAAGGGCATCGCCGGGAGGAAATGCGGGGATTTGATTTCAAACATTTCCTTACGGTGAGAAAGTTTGAGATATTTCGAAATTCGCAGAAAGGAATACATCCACGAGCATGGCTCGAGCAATTTCAGTTCTGTCTTCCCCCCGACTGGGCAAGTTCACATAAGATCGAATATATGTGAGGCTATTTGGAAGGCGAACCGGCGATTCGCATGAGGTCGGCAGCGCGTCACTGAAACTCCACTCGGGAATTTCGACAAGCCTTTCTCTCCGCGTATTGGTCGAAAGCGGCACAAGATAGGGTCAAGCATGGCATAATTATGCTGCCAAATTTGAACCAGTCTGGTTTCGGCTGCTCAGCACGCCTAATCGACCACATGCTGCAGGCGAATCAATTTCTATACGATCCATACGGACCTGTGGAACTAATTAGGATATGCATCACCAAATTGCCGATGCAATTGCACCACGTCATTCTTGCGGGACGATGCAAAGAGGACATGGAAACGTTTAAGACACTTCTCCAAGAGTTGGAATATAATACAGCAGAATGCCCGCCTAATCAGGCACAAAGTTATTATGGGGCACAGCAGCGCGATCGCAGTCGTGGCCGTAGTACTAATCAAAGGCGTGACTGGTCGTCGCGACGCGAACGGAACAATAATCGGGACCGGCCGTATAGAAACTGGTGTAACAGTCGCGAACACAGGTGGAACAACGGAAATCATCGAGGATGGGGAGAAGATCGTGAACGCAACAGGTACGGCAACCAGAATCGATACTACGATGAACACAGTGGAAATATGATTGTAGGCGGAGCAGCACATGATGTTGAAATTCGGCCGGCCAACCCTAGACATAATCCAGCAAATGGAAATGAACGAAACTGGCAATGACAAATGATCAGCCCAGAAGGCGCCCAATCCGAACAAATGAGCGACATGGCAAATGAGTAGAAAGGACAGTCAGGAGTAGAGAGGAAGGTGAAGAGAAACAACTGATTAGTTTACATTTGTGATAAATGCATTTTGAATAATATGTTGGTAAAAATAATGATAAAGATGTTTCTATGTGATTGATTGAAGTGATGTTGTTAATTTTTTTCTTTCCTTGTGCAATTAGGATTTAGGTTGGTTCAAATGTGAAGATAAAAGTTTTCTTTGTGAACAAGTGAAATGCTGTATATGGTTTTTTTGTGTAAATTGGAAAGAGTCGCTCCTGAGAGAAGCAAGATCTGTGTTGAATTAATGCAAAACTCAAGGAAATATCCGATCTGTAGGTATTATGGGTCTGGTTTTTTTTAGACGTTGACTACTGTACTTACAGACCTGTTTTATTTCTCAATGTTTGTATTTGTGTGTTGTATTAGATTTGTGATATTTTGTTTCGTAAATTCATTCCTGTGGCATTGCTTCATTTATCAGTCAGATAGCTATTAATGCTCATTGGACTGTGCTCGATTAGCCTTGGCATGGGGCATATTTATAGTGAGCAACCCCTTAAGGGCAACAATCACATAATTAATTGTAGTTTCAGTATAATGACACAGTGATCATTGTTTGCTAACTAACTGAAATATAGTAGAGTCATTGAATTAGTGCCACAAAGTTATTTTAATTCTACAAATTATTAGTTTTATAATATATAGAATTTTTTTGTGATAACCACTTTGTAAAACATATTTTTTTCTCTTATTATCATTTTCTTTGGCTTTTACGGATTTTGCATTGTAATGTTCTGCTTTATAATACTGATGTTATTTTCATGTTTCTTTTAATTGCAGTGGCACCTTTGCTATTTTCATAAATTTTCCTGTGATCAGTTGGCTCTTGCAATGAGCAAATACTGGTGAACTCCATAAGGGTACCAACCAGATATTGTTTTCATATTAATGACACAGGGACCATTGTTTTTACTTGCTGACTGAATTAGGTCTACACTATCTTTTAAATAGGTGTCACAGATTGTTTCTTTTTTTTCTCTTTGAAATTGGTAGATTCTAAAGATGTGTTGAAATTATAGTGTTTTAGCAAGTAGCTGGTGACCTTTTGCCTTTTCTTTACATTTTTGGTTTAAGTTGGGTGTGAGAAGCCTGCTTGGGAATGTCCTAGCACGGCCAAAAAATTCCCTGTACTGTCTTTTCCCGGAGTGTTGGGGTTATGAAAGGTCCCTGTTGGATTCCTTTCATGTTAATTTCTTAAATATGTTGTCATTTACGGCATAAATTCCTCTTCTAAATTTACTGTGGCGTTTTGATATAATCCATTATGGAGTCGAGGTAGCAGTTGTCGTTATACTGGTTATCACTGTTAGCATTCAACCGCGATTCTTATGCTGACTATCTGGGAGGAGACTGAGTAGTGGAACGTGTTACTTTTACACATAAACAAGAACTATCTGTCACACTACTACACTTTAAAACACAGTTTATATGTAATTCATGTCACACAGTCTCTTCTAGAAACTACATATGTAAATGATGCTCTAAGCCCCCCCTATTCTAACTCCGACTTTTGCTGTTGCACATGGATTAAAAAGAAACGCGAACTGACTGTAATCGACCCTGCAAGTGGGGTAGAAAAGAGTTTGGCACTTGCAATAATTTCATTTGATAAATAAGTTAAATAAAGGAAAGTTTCATTAACGTAGTGAGAAATGATAGGGTTGCTCTACGGATTAACAGAGTGAAAGTTCTGTCAAAAATAACGATATGATTTATTATAACTCAAAATAATAAACAAAAACACATGAAACATTTACAATACATCACATTGGCTCAAATTGGATACTCAAATAAATGCTGTGAAGGTGAAGTTGTTCCTAAACTAGATTGTGACATTTATGGCGAAGTGGTATGTGGAGCCAATTCCTTGAAACTCAAGTCTTAAGAGAGACACACAGCCAACCCAACATTAATTGCTGCTACAGTAGTGAGAATTCAGACAATGAACACCCAAGACAGAACAAAGTTAGAAAAAGACGAACAGGCGCGCTCTGCTTAGCTCTCGCGAGTATAGCCCGAAACTAATTATCCTGGTCTGGTTGTTCCAGACTAAAGACTTCCTAGCAATTCAAATGCGCCTCTGAGGGAGACGAAGAAGGCTCGCCACACAATCACTGATGGTACAGTGATTGATTTTAACAAGCAAAGTCACACTGTTACTCCGATACAGTCAACTTTAGCCAGAACTGCTCAAGACAGACATTCATAGGCCGCTTGTGTGCAGAATACTCAATTGCCAACTGTACTCGGAAAGTTACGTTGAAGTCGAAACTTCAGCAACTTCGTCAAACTGCTACACCGAAATAAAAGTATATTAGGCAGCCAACGGAAGGCAGGCTGTCCAGAGCAGCGAGAGCTCAGTCTTGTAACCTACTCTGACCGAAAGGCGAGAGCCAACTCCCCACAAGAGCACCCGTACAAACCGAACACAGAACATTCCCGCCCCCACGACAGTGGCCGTGGTTAACTGTTCCAATCAGCAACTCGAAAACCGGCGGAAAATTCCACTCTATTGCCGGAGCACTACCATTCCACCAACGGAAATTCTTGGCGCCAATTTCTGCGCTGAGTTTGCTACGTCACGGAGCTATGCCCTGAGCAAGCCAATCACAGTTACAATTTTGCAGAAAGCGCGGGAATTTTCCTGCCACAACTGCCTGGGTACACAAGTCATTCCCACGCCTCGCTGGTAGCCCGCCAGAAAGTGTTTTCGTTAAGTTTCTGCGAATTAACGGAACCTCTAGGCCAGCTGCTACTTCAGGCCCCTGCGGGCGTGTCTTTTGACAATGTTGGCGTCTGGAAAGCATTCACTCGACTCCCTCACACCCGTCGGCTTACCCTTTCAAGATCAGCAGAGCCTGCCTGTCACCGGACCACCTGGGTGACGAGAGACGCTGCGTGGGAAGTCCGCGTGTGAAGGAATAGCAACTCTACTGCATGCAATTAGAGAGGAAAATCGTGAGATAGAAATATGAGAGGGGGCTCATGCCACCTCTCACATAGTAATCGTCTTGATGCTTAAACATTGAATAGTCAGCTTCTTGATACGTTGCTTAGCAACTCATAAACGGACAGTGATAGAATTGTTGAAACGATATTTTAAGTATCAATGACCACTACACTCACATCAGAAACTACTTACTCTAACTGTGAGTGACTTCTGGATTGGATGAGTTTTTTTATTTCAGCTACTTGTTATTAATGAACTTCTTTCAAGGTTGAAACGTCATCAATGGTGTCACGCTCATTCAGTTTAGTTGAACGATAGATAGTACTAGCTATGCTATTATTATTAGTTTTAAAAGAAAAGAGAGCGCATACCTGTTTTTCTCTTGAGAAATGTTCGTACTTCAGTCATCAGTCTTCTCAAACCAGAGGCACGAGTGACGCTCCCTCACAGCACTACGATATCGTGAACCACCACACACATATGCGCCCTTCTCACTACATTTCTGCGTGGAAAACCTTGAGATATAGCCGCGGCACGAAGAAGGAAGAGAAAAAAGATCAGCGAAAGAAACGGAGCAAAGAGAGAAGGGGAGGTAACACCATCTAGATAGGCGGTTTTTGCCGAGACATGGCCATGTTTACCATGAGAACGGCCCCTCCCTATTCTAAAATATTCTTTTTTCAGACAAGAGAGATTTTGAGTCGCTGATTGGCTCCTCTCAGGACATACAAAGCAGAGGCTTGCTCTCCAAGCTTGGGAACCTTGATGCTGTGTCTGGGTTGGCTGCCAGGCCAGCAGAACAGTCAAGAGGGGAGACTCAGTGAGTAGCGGATAGTTCTATTGGTTTGTACAACACAGAGGAGGATTTTTCTCTGCTAATTCGACTCCCGTACTGAGACTTGGTAGAAAGTAAAAGTGATTCTTTGCCTTCTTCGTCTTGTGGTCATCCCCTGGTGTAGACATTCAGGTCTTTCCCTAGTGGGTGAGATGTATGATCTGCAACCTGTGGTGGACTAAGAGCAAGTGGCAGTTTCCACTGTAATGACAGTTGCGTATTATCTGAGACATATCGCGTGTCATGCGGGTGAACTCATTCATCCAGAGTCGGCTGTCTGACATTTGACAATCCCAGCACACATCATTGTACCTCTGAGTGAAATTGGTTGATCAAACCAGCGAATAGGAGCACCTCACACTGAAATATCTCGGGATATCCGGGCTCTGATAGGGACGTTTCCCACGTTCGAAGAATAAAAAAAAATGTTAAAATGTGTATGAAATATTATGGGACTTAAGTGCAAAGGTCATCAGTCCCTAAGCTTACACCCTACTTAACCTAAATTATCCTAAGGACAAACACACAAATCCATGCCCGAGGGAGGACTCGAACCTCCGCCGGGATCAGCCGCACAGTCCATGACAGCGGCGTCCAAGACTGCTCGGCTAACCCCGCGCAGGTCGAAGAATCAGAACGCCAGTCCGCATAGTTTGCAAATTTTTGTGAGCCTATCAGAACATTACAGCTGCCGCAGCGCTCTGTGCCTCGCCCACAGTTGTCATTCCCTGTTGCCACCTGAATCAAGATTAAAGGGTAAAGTATTGATGCACCAGCGCAGGGTTGTTGAATGATATTCACAGCTTTCTGTTTTCGGTGAACCATAGTCTGTGGTGTATTTCATTATATCTGATTCCGTTTGAATGGAATTCGGTCTCTCAGTGGATTCATGTAAACAAAGTATGATTGTGTTGTAAATGGGAATACTTGAGAAGAAAATTTCTATATTTTCCACCCTAATGAATGCTTTGCCTATCAAGCACCATCCGTTTGCTGATTTGTCATTTTTTTAAGATTTATCAGCTCTATTGTAGTTGTAAATGGATGAATGAAAACTTGTCATCATTTTTGTAAACTTAAATACGCCACTGTTCTCATTATACTCCTCCAATCATTGACTGTTTTTATTTTTTTGTGGTGATGCATGGATACACAAGCAATTCAAATTGCAATCCTACTAAACTAGTTAATTTGATGTTTGATTTGAGTTCTGAAAGTAGCTGCAGACGTAGGCAACAAAAGTGCAATGAGCAAATTCACTAATTTCGTATACAAAATGAAGGGTGAAGCTCGAAGTGTGAAGATTGTTGAGAAGATAATACTTTTCTTTATGTAAAGATAATAACATTTCACATCTCTTGGACGTATATGATTAAAGCAAGCGACCATCTTGCACATCTGCAAGCAGAAGTGCATTTACAACTTTATTATTAAGCTTGTAATGGTGCAATATTTTATTCTATCATGTCTTTATGGTGTCTTCTCCCTATTAATTAAATAATGTAAGTGATAAAGCATACCTTTTTCTAACTTCTTGAGAGATGGTTCTCGCAAATAGAATTCTTTTTTGTAGTTTGACTTCCTTTTATATCTACATACATTGAATTATGCTCATTAGATGCTGAAGTATACCATATTTTTCTAAAACTTCCCATAATTTAAGTTTGTTAACTTTATCACAGGCGTTCCCAAAAACGATAAAAACTACATACATAGTATTGTTATATTCTCTGTGTTCTTCAGTAATTTGGTAGAGTGAAAAAACACTCTCTAAACAAGATCTTCCCATCCAAAACATTTTGTTGTTTTGTAAGAAACGTTATGAAGGTATCTCTAGTCTATTTCTTATTCGCTTTACATATATCTTGTGTCCCGAGATCAACCGGCTAATACCTTATTTTCACACATTCTGTGGCTCTTTTTTAAACAGTGGAATAGCAACAGAACTTTCCCAATCTTCTAGTATGTTACTGTACTTCCAACAAGTATTTATAAAATTTAATAGGTTTAAGAGTAATGACTGTGAAGCATATGGTTAATGATGCGAAAAGAAACAGTTTTAAAACTCAAGAGAAGAAACTGATAATTTGAAAAATAAATATGAAGCTCAAAATTTTGTGTGATGGTAGGTCTTGTGCGTACCTTTATACCTGTAATTAGATTTCGGACCCAGTTCATTCACCCCACAGACAGAGGTGAATAGAAAATGCAGCGTCAATCTTTCTTTCTGTTTATTGGTCTCTGGGATGGATAGTAGCATGTCTAAATCTGTTTCGGCTCTGGTAGAGTACGAAACAAATTTATCTGGTTACAAAAATATTATTCAATAGAAATACTAAACATAATGCATGACTTGTGGTTTCAATTGTTTTTCTAACAAAAATTGTTATATCTCTAACTACATTATATTGAAGAGCTTTGTTTGTTTGTCAATATATTAATTCATTGACACCATGTTTGAAAATGATGTATTTGAGTCTACAAGTCGTACTTCCAGAGGCAACAAAGAGTGTTCAGAAACATCTCCTTGACAAAAAGTGGATCTAAATCTGTTACAATAAACATGTTTCATCGACCTTGATATTATATTTTTATTTATTTATTTATTTTTATAATCTTTGCCTTCTAAATAACAAATCTGTCCTAGGTACACTGTACAGGGCTGCTTACATTTTCCGTACTCTTTAGTCACAGCATAATCCTCTGCGTTGAAAACGGTTCCAGGTGCTTCTTTATTTCCGTAAAATTCTTTGCCTTCTTCTCAAGGAACACTGATAATTACTGTTTCCATTCACCCCACATATCCTGATAACACAACCCCGTCAATTAACTGAAACACTAGTCAGGTTAAACCATACATTAATATTGAACTTTTCGTTAATGATACATGATTTTCAATTTGCATACCGTACACTTATGTTAGAACAACACAATTTAGTTTGATACTCCTAAATAATGCTCTAAGTAAGCAAATTCTGCACCACATTCGATGTCTGTCATACAGTGACCAATTCATCAACTGACAGTGTCGTCAACTTTGAACTTAATAATAATTCACCTGTTACATTAGTTCACTATCAAGTTGAATAATCAAACCTTTGAATGGGAGGTAAATAGACACAAATACATACAAATTAATAAAGTGAATGGTGTGTATAGTTACAGGATCGGGTGAAGACACAATAATCATAGCCTCTCAGTCATGTATACTGTGTGCCATCTTGGTCCCCATACAATATGATTACTTACTGCCCTTAGATTTGTCCATTGTTTTATGTAAGAAGTTATCTGGTTCTTAGTTTAATCTGTTAGCACCTTGTTCCGCTTAATTGGACATAATACTTCTATTACAAACATGTATGCTTCATTTAAGTATGGTCCCACAGTGCCACCTATCGTCATGTAGTTATCTTGTGACGCCAAGTATGTAGTTATCAGTCAGTTTGTTCGTTCCTCCGAATTGGGCTCACATCAATGTTGTCAACTGATACAATACTACAGGTGAAAGTCTGCTCACTGCTCAGTATTGTGTAAATAACACACGTTATTAAGTGGTACAATGTCACTGTGCAGCGTGTATGGCGTTCTTAAGTGTCTAAATAAGAAAAGTTTTTTTTTTTCATATAGTGTTCTGGTATCACTTACGTAATTTTTCATACATTTGTAAGACGGGAATCTCTTCCAGTGGTTAGTTTCGTGCACTAGCATGTTTTATACTGATGACAATATATCTTCATCAAGTCTCGTAGTTAGACATTGCTCCTCTTTTTTTTAATTGGTATGTATTTGCCTTCATTCACCTGTTGTTAAAATTATTAACGTACTTTATACTGTTTCCCCCTTTACGTTCAATTTTCTGTGCCCTTTCCGATCTGAAGGTAGCTGCTAGCTCAACCGAAACTAGTGATAAATACTTGTTAAAAATTTCGATCTGGACTATTAAATGATTTTATATAAAAAGATCTTTCACGTTTAATATTTTTATAGATAACCTGACTATACCCTGATCATGTCAGTAAATAACAAATAATTCCACATTGAGACTGAAGTCCGCTGGAAATTTTCTGTTTTGCGATGTCTCGCAGAAACGATTTGTGAACGCTTGATTCCTGTGTATCGTATTTTTAGTGTGTCATCTGGTTGTAAATAACTCGTGTTATCGGAATCGTAGCTGTGTAACATGAGTAACCGTAAAAGTACACGTATTGTGGTCTCATTGAGTATGGTCTAGCAGCTGGGGAGTGCCCCAGACGAACAAATTTACTCCCGGCATTATTCGACTTATGACACGGTAAACAGCGGCGGCGCTTTTGGAATTCACAGCTCGCCCCCTGAGGTGGGGTCCAGCAGCGGCTGCCTACCGCAGTCACGACGCGTACTGCGCCACCCACCCTCCGCCACACTCCTCGCCTTCCGCCCCCGGCAGGAGCGGGCGCAGGAAGTTGTTCCGCCCCCGGCAGTATCGGAAACCCGGCCCTCTTCTCTTTGAAGAGTTCTCCTCCAAGAGTTCAAGCTCCACTCTTAAAGAGAAAGCGGCGAGCTGCCGCAAACTGATTTCGGGTACGTTCCAGCCACATCGCGCCGGCGGTTCCGCGCGTACGCACGGGTACACTCTCGCCATTCCTCGGGAACTTCTCACAGTATACCACAACTATTCTTTTCTCTTTTCCTCACGGACATTTCCAACTCATGCACGCGCTCTTCGGATGAGATATCGGGACGAATTTCATTCAACGATGGAAATATGTTGGCTCTATTGGATATGTGTAACCCACCATAATAACTTAAACCTTTGTTCTCATTCTCAGCTGCGTCCAATATTATGTTGATAATTATGGCATTATTTCCGTTTAATTACGACTGTATAAAACTAATTTTTCCTGGCATACACGATTTGCGGTTATTATTTGATAGGCATCGTCAGTGGCAAATTTTGTAATGGTTCAAATGGCTCTGAGCACTATGGGACTCAACTGCTGAGGTCATAAGTCCCCTAGAACTTAGAACTACTTAAACCTAACTAACCTAAGGAAATCACACACATCCATGCCCGAGGCAGGATTGGAACCTGCGACCGTAGCAGTCGCGCGGCTCCGGACTGATCGCCTAGCAAATTTTGTAGATCTTGCTCTACATATACGTGTATTGACAAGAAACGCTCAGCCAAGAAGGAAATTCGTGTTTACTTTTCAGTCATAGATAGACCTTCCTCAGACTAGAAATGTTCAAATGTGTGTGAAATATTCGGGGACTTAACTGCTAAGGCCATCAGTCCCTAAGCTTACACACTACTTAAACTAAATTATCCTAAGGACAACCTCCACCGGCACCAGCCGCACAGTCCATGACTGCAGCGCCTCAGACCGCTCGGTTAATCACGCGCGGCTCTTAACGCTAGTATCTGTTTCCATTGCTGACGTGTGCAGTTCATGCGTGAAGCTGTTGTGTGTGTTAAGCGGCCTCTTCCGTCGGCTGTAAAGAGATACAATTAAATTATTTCCTGTTAGCTCAAGAAGCTACTAGCCTGACGATTTGTTTTGACATATATTCTTTAAAATTTTATGGCTTTTAAAATGTTTTCAAATACTAACGTTTATTTGTAAATATGTCTCTGTCCTTACTCACACATAAGTAGTTTACAGGAAAACGACGGTCGTACTGCGGAGCCCACTTCATGTACTGGCTTCCCTCACGCTAATGAGCGCTCGTTTCCTTGGTTATCTACGGCGTCCTGCTCTACACATCTTTGCATCGATGTCTGCATTCCTTACGACATAATAGAGAGTGAGTCAAAAGTCCTTGGACACCTTCATAAGTTCGAAGATTAAAGGGAAAATTGAAATGTGATGGTGGGAACATAGGTTTGATGTGGGGCCGCAACTTTTGGAGTGAATGTCATCATTCATGGCCGCCACCTTGAAATCCGCCATTTTTAATTCAAGTCATTTTTTTTAAATGGGAAGGGGGGTCTATGACACATCAGATAACACTCGCTTGAGCTCTGGAATTGAGTGGTGTAATTTGTTTTTGTCTATCTTGTACAGTTTAGAGGTTACTAATGTCCAATGTTGCGAAATTACCTTCATACCGACTGCTACAACACATGTTCTACGTGTAGTCCATGCCGTGCAATGCACGACTGTCGTCTGCGCAACCACTCTGGCTGCACACGAAGGAGTATGTCTGCTGCAATCTGGTCACAGGCGTGTTGTATGGGTTCCTCCAGGTGTCTCAAATCACGGATGCTCTCAGCATACACTATGTGCTTAAGACGCATTTTAGATCACCTGGAACAAAGAGAGACATGAGTCGGTATCAAGGTAACTTTGAACATTAATAACTTCTAAACTGTGCAAGATAGACAAAAACTAATTACACCACTCAATTCCAGAGCTTAAGCGAGTGTTATCTGATGTGTCATACACCTCCATTCCTGTTTTAAAAAAATGACTTGAATCCAAATTGGCGGATTTCAAGATGGCGGCCATGAATGACACTCACTCCAAAAGTTGCGGCCCCATGTAAAACCTATGTTCCCATCATCACATTGCATGATACTTGCTTTCCGCACCCTCGGCAGGCCTCCTCAATTTTATAAATGGCACCTTACTATAGAAGACGCCGGCGGCCATTTGCACCAACAAGCATCAATGTTCAACCAAAGTTTTATGCGGTAGTTTTGATCAAGTTATAATTAGAATATTATTATAATGAAGTTTTAATACCACCTTACAGAGTTTATTAAAAGAAATATGCCCATGAGTGGGACATAGACAGGTGATTAACTGAAATACGCATACCAAATATTCTGTGAAATGATAAGGGAATATAGTGTGGCTGGGAGAAGTCACTGTAACATATTTATATAATAACACAATCACATTTATTCAATTAACATTACCATCTCGAATATTCCCTCTCACTTATCACGGAATGCTGGCGTGATACAAATACTATAATATCTACGTAAACTTAGCTAAACATCCGGCTAACATGTGCCGTGAATCGACAATGACTGCCACCTGCACATTTCTATCATCATTTAGCCACACACACACACACACACTAACATTCACTCTATTCATTTTATCTAACAGCTAAAAGAGGAAGGTTCCCATACACCAAGTGGGACAACATTGGGAGAGAGCACATGGTTCCCACTGTAACTTTAATTCGGGCAAGTCCCATCTTCACGTTTAACTAACTCCGCGAGTTTTACTGGATATTATGAAGGAACAATTAAATCACACGCGTGAATTTACGTAGAAGATCCAGCTCGATCACTAAATGTGATTACGTCGAGCTGAAGCTTCTCCCCAAGAAACGCACGGGGTCTGCGGACCACGTGTTTCCAATCTCTCCACAATCAGTAGTCAATAAACACATTTAAATAAAATACACTTTGCATATATACTTTACACTCACACTGAAATGCAAATTGAGCAATCCTGAGTATTACTTGGCAATGAGCGCCTGTTCAATCCCAAGTGCAGTGAACACAATCCCCATGAAATTACTTGGCAAAAGAAATCATCTCCCTATCTCTCCTAACCGAGATGATTCCAGGAAATACCATAGTGGCTTTCCTCAGCAGGGAAGCTGCTTCCAAGTTCAAGTGAACATGGAATTCTAAATCTTCGCTAACTATCGGAGCGATAGAGCAGAGCGTGCTTACTCACCCAGGTCTTCCCAGCAGCAACCCCGATACGGTCTCCCTCGTCCGGGTCCACACCTCGTGGCCGCAAGGACTCAGAGATACCGTACACTGTTATTTGCCAACCTAACGAGCGCTAATGACGCGCGTGGAGCTTATGCCTCTCTGTTCCAGTGCAGTCGCGCTCTACTAGATTCGAGGTTGGATACACTTCCACTATGTCTATAGCACACCCACAGCCGACATCTCACACATACCTCGTCATATGTTCGCATTCACACTTTGCAGACAGTTACCATATCTAATATTAAAATGATCTTCTATATTTAAATAACCCTATCTTACTAATTATCATCAGGCTCTTCCCTGAGTGTCGGAAGGGCACTCAGGTGTCTTTAGTTGTGGGGTCGAGCCATGTAGCGGCTTACATGGAGCCGTTACATAACCCTCCCCTTCTGAAGAAGAAATGGGCAGCAAGTGTCCTTGCTTTTGGAAGGGCACTTTCAAGCTTCTTCTTTTTTTTTTTTTTTTTAACCAAGTGGTCGGAGGTGTGTCATTTATCTATCTGATTCTTTACTGAGTTTATTACACATCCTCCTCATCTGTTCCGTAGAACATAGTATTCAAATTCAAAACTCAGACTACAAAATTTAACATTCAAAACCCTCACACATGGTTATCTCCTTCTGAGAGCATTATGCAGCTATTAACACATAAACATATGGGCCTATGCCCCTCTTAAACATCATCATTGAAACATATACAATTTACCATTAATATTTCAATTCAACACAAATTTTACCTATCATCTAGGCCAAGCATCCGTTTTTCAAATGTAACATGAGTGAAAACTTTAAATTTTTCGACAAACATAATCAGTTCTTATATACTAGACATTTAAATCTTTGTGGGCACTTAAATTATTAAAGTCCTGTTGCCAGTGTGTCCCACTTTGAAATATTTCACAAGATCTATCAAAACACATAAATTCTTGAAATTGCACAATTTAAACAAATTATGTAATGAATTGAATTTCATACAACATATAGATAAGTTGGTATTAAGCTTGCGGGCATTTAAATTCTTAGCGTCTTTTCGCATTTGTATCCCACTTTGAAACATTTGCGAAGCATAGAAAACATACAAAATCTATTAGTTAGAGAAATTTTCAGTAAATCACATTACATCTTTAAGCAATTTCGTTCGTTCACTTCTGGATTGACGTGTCAAAGTTTTTTCTTTATCTCTTTCCCTATTTACTTTAGTAACTAGCCATAATATATGCAAAATCAGTTCTGCTGAAAAGTAAACACACGCGCTACATATTGAATGTACGTGGCACTTTCAAACACCTTGCACTTCACTATGGGATCTGGGTACTTGGAGGACCACAGTTTTGGGCTACTTGGAGGACAGGGGAGGAAGTTATTCTGCAGGCGTCAGCGACTGCAGGCTCTCCGTCGATCATGTCGGCCGCCTCCTTGCATCAGGCCACTCCCTAACCTTTGCAGCTCCCCAGGACCCATGTTGCCTCGCGTTGATGGCTGCCTCAGGACGTGGTGGCACGCGTTTCCGCGTCAGGTGGGCGTCGACCTCCAGGGCAGAATAGCATCCCCCTAGCAGTCGTCGCCGCATGCCACATCGTGAGCGCCCGGACCCGTCTGGCTACCTCTCGTCGACATGTGAGCATATCCGCAATTATTGCCGACAGCCACACTCCTGACGTCACCCCTCGCTAACGCCTCTCTCTTCCGCCTGCAGTCCCGGCATGTCCGACTCAAGTGGTGAGTTTGACATGCCTCTTGAATCGGTACTGCGGACGTTGTAGGTGTGGTGGTGACGTTGTTGACACGCTGCCACTGGTGCCACGCCCCTGGCGCGCACCGGTTCTCCTTCCTTGATGTGCTGCACCGCGACGCCTGACCTGGATACGCCAAGCTCGCCTCTTGCGGGTGCTGCAGTTTCCATCCCGGGTTTGTTTGTGACGAAGTCTACCAGGCGTGGCAGCGCGTCACCTCACGGGTCGTCCATACGGACTGCCCGTTACCATCTGCTGCAGTGCGGCGCCCTCAGAGTTGGGGGCGTGTCACCAGCTGGCGCGGGCGCTCGGCATATGTAGGTCACCGCCGCTCGCTGTTCGTCTGTTCCGTGATTGCGGCCGGCTACCTGGGTAGCCACCGCTTTGTTCCTGCATGTGGGAGGCCCGGTAATCGCCTCCGGCGCGTGTTGACACATTCGCGGACAACGGCCGTCACTTAGGGAATCCCAAGTGCCGTGCGCTCACCCGACGTCTAGCCGCTAATTGCTTGCATCGGCGACACATTTCAGACAAATTTTCCATCACAGTCCCCAACTGTTCTCAGCAATCCATAAGGTCTTCCTACACTACTCAGCTTCTATTTCTCTCTCTCCTTCTCCTACTATGCCTTATGGGCGTTATCCTTCCAATGATATTTTAACATGGCTTTTAATTTCGCCGCCTTTTCATACATGAATCATTATCCTATCAATTTACTACAATTTTTATTCCTTATCTGATCCCTCAGTGGCTTTATAATAGGGATATTTTAATCAACATTAACCTACGATATTTTCTTTACTTATGGACAAGAAATGGATGGAACTAGAATTCCCTTTGTTTTAGATTATGATCTATAGTATTCTTAAGACTAACTTATCACACTTCCACGTCCTTCAGTCATTCATTTCTCACTCTTCTCACATAAATGCAACAAACACACATAGGCACTTTTTACTAGCTACATAACAAGCATTCCTTGTGACGTCACACATTTCGCATCCACAATTTCTCATTTAGGGCAACCTTCCCCTCTAGTTTACGGTACATGCGCTACTGTAACAGGTATAACCGAGAATTAACTACAAAACGTGCACTATTGTAACAGCTACGACACATATAATTAACAACAAAAACATGCCTTATAGTAACAAAATCCTACACACACAATTACCGCTACTCCCACTACAACCGGTTTCTACGATAACTTTCACCCTTTTTCCTTTGTACACCTCATTTGAGGTTTTTGCATCGTTCCTCTTCATTCTGGTTACCGCTCCTTCCTGTAACACAACTTCTGGATAGGGATTAATCTTTCTCCTTACATATTTATCTCCTTCTGGAGTAATTTCGTCCTTACTCTCCTTACTTTCATGTGCGACTTGTCTGCTCATTGATCACATGGTACATCTTATTGCTAGGAATACAATTTATCCTAATCCATTTTACACACAACATATACAATATACTCTAAATCTATTTTACCTATCTTCTATTGTTCCACAGTTTTTATTCAATGAGGGGTTTCACGTTTGATACGTGATGAAGCCCTCTCGATTTTCTCGTCCTCAGTGTCTGTACTTCTATTGCGTTTGGATGAGGGATACGGCACACACGGTACGGACCATTGTACAGGCTTAGGAACTTCTTGCAGATTCCCTTACCTCTGTTTGTCAGTTTGTGTGACCGAACCCACACCTTCTGTCCAATGAAGACTTTTATTTTTCTCGTTTTCTTTTGGTACGCCTTTTGCCTCCGGTCTGCCGCACTCTCGATATTTTCCAGCGCGAGATCAACGACCTCCTTGTGTCTTGGTTGTCTTTCATTTGGCCACGGTGTGACTTCCCTGATTCGATTAGGGGGCTCCTTATTCTTTAGCACTAACACTGGTGGCAACATCGTGAATTAGGTGTATGTCCCACGTGTTATGCTTCCTATAACAGTACAGCCTGCACAGCCGCCCTAATTCCTTCATTATTCTCTCGGCGGGGTTAGACGACAGGTGGAACAAGGATATAAAATTCGGCTTTATTTTCCTCTGCCTCAACATCCGCAGCCAATGTTTAGATCGGAATTGCGGTCCGTTATCCGATATCACTCGTTTCACCGGCCCGACCTCGCGCACGAAATCGTTCACGAATGCCGCCGCCACCGTTTTCCCCGTTGCTTTCCTCAGCGAACTTCGACGTCAATTCCACGGCTACAAGAATGAACGCGTAGCCAGATTTCGTTCGAGTTATTGGCCCGAACAAGTCCACCGCGGCGACCTCTCGCAACCTGCTTGGAATGATCGGGTACATCGGTGCAGCAAAAGATGTGGTGGGCGGTTTCATCCTTTGGCATGGTTTACACACTCTAATTACCCGCTGTATCCTCTTCAGCATGTTATTGAAGTAACAGGCCTCTCGTAACTTCCGGAAGCACTTCCGTGCTCCGAAGCGTCCATAACTTAGGTGTATATACCACACTAGGTTATTTATTAGCTCCTCAGGTATTACCGCCAGCCATCGCGGATCTTCTATGCTCCGTTTCCGGAAGAGGATTCCGTTCTCAATTCGGTAGTACTGCCGAATAGCAGCTTGGGACCTGTCCTTCCACTTCTCTTTCACCTCCTTGAGTATCGGGTCCTTCTCTTGTTCGCGCCTGACATTCTTTAGTGACATCGTCACAAAGTTTTCGAACGTGACGTTTTTTAGGTAGAGAATACTGAAATTATTCTCGCCCAGGTCACCGTCTATGCCGTGTTTTAGGCCTATCGGAGCCTGAGACAACGCATCTGCTATCAGGTTTTTTTCCCCTGGAATTTATTTAATTGTGAAATCGAACTCCTGTAGATACAGCGCCCAGCGAGCTAACCTGCCGTGGGCCAACTTTGCCGACATCAGAAATTGTAATGCCTGATGGTCGGTGAACACTTTAGTATTTCTCCCATACAGGAAGTACCGAAATTTGCTAAACGCTAAGACGACAGCGAGTCCCTCGAGTTCCGTCACCGAGTAATTTCTCTCTGCCCTCGACAGCGCTCTACTCGCGAAAGCTACGGGCTTCCATGTCAACATATCCTTCTCGTCGTCCCCTTGGAAGAGAACCGCGCCGAGGCCGTTTAACGAGCTTTCCGTCATCAGATAAAATTCCCTACTCAAATCTGGATGCGCGAGAATCTGTGCCTTCACCAATGCTTTCTTTAACCTCACGAACTCATTCTGTGCTTGCTCGTCCCAGTACCAGATCGTGTTCTTGCCAGTAAGCGCGCAAAGACTTGGCGTGGACAGCACACTTAGGTTTACAAATTTCTTAAAGAAAATCGCGACTCCTAAGAATCCTCTTAGTTGTCGCTTAGTCGTGGGTCTTCGGAACTCCGCAATTGCCTTGATTTTGTCCGGGTCCGTTTGTATCCCGTCCACCGAAACTATATGTCCCAGGAACTTTATCTTCTGGCGCCCGAACTGCGACTTTTCCAGGTTTACGTTTATTCCTGCTCTTTCGAAGGCGTCTAATAATCGATTTAATACTTCATTATGTTCCTCCCAGGAACTTTCCGAGATTAATACGTCGTCGACGTAGACCGTAATTCTTTCACGCAGGTCTTCCGGAAGGATGCTGTTCAAGCCTCGTATGAACGCTGCCGCCGAAACATTCAACCCGAACGGAAGCCGTTTGAATTGGTAGCAGTTACCGTAGCATAAAAGCGTGGTATACTGCCTACACTCTTGATGCAACACGATTTGCCAGTAACTAGCTCGCAGGTCTATGGAGGATAACACCTTCACTCCATGAAACCGTTGCAATAATTGCTCCAGGCTTTCTGGTCTGTTTGTTTCTGCCTTTATTACCGTATTTATTTGCCAAGAATCCAGCACCAACCTCACCGATCTGTCCCTTTTCGGTACTACTAGGAGTGGTGAGTTGTATGTACTCATGGCGCGTTCTATAACGTCTTGTTCTAACATCTTCGCAATCTCCTTCTTGACCTTTTCTTTATGCACTTGTAGAATCGCTTATGGCCTGACGAAGAACCTTTTATGTTCTCGTATTTGGAATTTGTACTCGACGTTCCTTATTGCACCCGGTGCGTCTGAGAATATTTTCTCATGGTTCCTCAGAACTTCTAATAATCGTACACGGGCATCCTCTGGCATGTCTCCTACATTGCGCATGCTTTCCTCAATTATTCGCTCGAAGACCTCATCCTTTCCATGCGTGGAGGACGGTAAACTCACGCCATTTACACAGTTTATGAGGATCTCCGGCTCAGGGCGCAATTCCGGGTAAGTGAGAATTCGTAGGCAGCTAGTTTCCGCTCCGTCCCATAGGACCCAATTATTGAACTTTAATTCTATGGGGTTTCCATCTCTGTTCAGAGACATGATGCCTCCACCCAGGTCTACAATTGCCTGGTGAGCGCTCATGAAATCCATCCCGAGAATCATTTCTGTGATCATTAGGGGCACAATGAAGAAGTTTGCCTCGAACTCTTCGCCCTGGCATTGGAACGTAATCCTAGTCTGCCACTTGACTTCTACACTTTTCCCGTATATCGCTCCCTTCACCTTTGTACCTCGCAACGGCATAGTCGGCAAAGTTCCCATCTCGTCGCATTTCTGGAATGCGGCCTCACTAACGATCGAAACCGGGCTTCCCGTGTCGACTATGCAGTTCAGTGAAATTCCTGTCACCAAGATCGCAATTACTGGGCTGACGGCCGAAATCCGGTTATCCGTCTGATCCTCCAGTAATGTTTCCCTAATGTCGTCCTGACCAATGTACCTTATCTCGCGGTTATTCGTTATGAGGGGTCGACTAAGGTTGTCTCCCTCGATTGGCACAGGTCATAATGTTTGATTTCCTCCTGGTTCTGGAGCATTCCTGCGTGGATCGGCCGATCTGATTTCTACGTCGTCGGTGATATTTACCCTTCTCTTTCTCCCTGTGGCCTGTTCGCTTCCTTCACCCCTATTTTGTGGTGAATTCGCACGATTCCCATGGTTGCTCCTACCTTTATCCCGGTTACCGTGCCCGTCGTGCCGGCCATTGTGTCCCTGGGCTTTGTAGTAGCCATGCTTGTTACAATTTTTCCAATTCGCCTTGTATGACTGGAAACTGGTATTTGCATGCTCTGCTACATGTGAGCTTGTATGCTTCCGAGTTTTACTGCGGCCGCGACTCACTCTCCTATTTCTTCCTACGTCCTCTCCTCCTGCGGTCTGTACTCTTTCCGGTATACATTATCCTATATCATACTCCAATTCTTGTAGGAGTAATTTAAACGACTCTAAATCGTCCTTACAACGCCCGGCTAATATGATATGGTGATGCTGCGCTGGATGAAGTGTTGACAGAAGAGCCAACACCGTATTGCTAGAGGAGGCCGAAATGCACGCGTTTAATTACACGCTGACTGGCGTGAGGTCTGGAACAGGACAATGTCTTGAGAATTGCAAATAAAGTACGTAGATGATGTAATACTTAACTTTAATCCATAATTGGTGTACAATGCTCTTGACGGTACACGTTTTATAATAAGCTCAATATAACTGGTAATGGCGCCTTGCTAGGTCGTAGCAAATGACGTAGCTGAAGGCTATGCTAACTATCGTCTCGGCAAATGAGAGCGTGATTCTCAGTGAACCATTCCTATGAACGTCTGCTGTACAACTGGGGCGAGTGCTAGTAAGTCTCTCTAGACCTGCCGTGTGGCGGCGCTCGGTCTGCGATCACTGACAGTGGCGACACGCGGGTCCGACGTATACTAATGGACCGCGGCCGATTTAAAGGCTACCACCTAGCAAGTGTGGTGTCTGGCGGTGACACCACACTGGAAGCTTCATTATACACAGCCTTATCAATTCGCCCGGACTGTAAGTGTTGTACAAGAGATGGTTATTCTGCAACATGTTTTCAAACAGTCTTGCAGGACTCGCGAAACCGGATTGACTAAGACTCGGCAGCATCATTATCTGATGTTTCACGCGATCTTGCATAGCTTCGGATCAATATGCCGAGAGAAATTCACGCTGAAATTCCTTCACCGTTTTACAATTTCTCGCTATGGCTCTCATCCGTACTGTGGGTTCAGCCTCAAGATGCCCGCACATGAACTCGATTTTATACTCATCCGGCCAACTGGGCGGAAGACAGAATTGGTACTGTTCCAAGAAGGCCCGTGGGTGGATTCCGTTCACAGAATTTCTAAAGACTTCGAACTTCAGTACGGAGAGAAAGTGCTTATAGTCGAAGCCTTCCACTTCCCTCCGGTATGCATCTGTGCACGGTTTTAGGTGTCGTTCCCGACACCTCCCTACATTTCTGCGTTCGCTAGCCTCCTCGTAACCATTCTCATGTCCGGAATCGCGTCCCTCGCTTTCGCATGTGCCCTTGCGCACATGGTCCTCCCTCTCGTCACCGCGAGTGAGGAGATTTTCCACGTGGGCCATGTGTTCACATATGTCATTGGTAACTATCCGTTGCTGCCTGTTGACTTCGCATTGGCCTTCTTGAAATTTCCGCAATGCCTGTATCTCCTCGTTATCCCTCGAGTTCAGAATTGCAGCACTCTCGCTTCCCTCTGATATTGTTAAGTCCGCAACCTTCCCCGCGAGTTTTACTAACTTCTCCTTTACTTTCTTTGCCTCCTCGCTATTTAATGTCTTAACCGTATCTATCTTTTCCTCAAGATCCACAATTGGCCTACTGTTTTCGTGAACCTTTTGTTGCATTGCTTCTACTGCTTTTACTCGCGCTATTATCTTTTTCTTTTCGGTAATGCATCGTTCCCTTAAAGTTTGGAGCCCCTGTTCTAATTTTTCTCCGTAGGTTTTCATTTCTATCCTAACTTTTTTTTTGTTCCTTTTCGAGGGCGTTTAGTTTACTACCAACCACTTCGAATTTCTCATTGACGTCCTTTCGAACCCCTTCGATTTCGGACATCATGCCCTTGAATTTCGCTTCCTGCCTTTTATTATATT
Source organism: Schistocerca nitens (assembly GCF_023898315.1). Taxonomy (NCBI): domain Eukaryota; kingdom Metazoa; phylum Arthropoda; class Insecta; order Orthoptera; family Acrididae; genus Schistocerca; species Schistocerca nitens. Next base: position 119,826,313 of record NC_064622.1, on the reverse strand, counting down.
CTTTCCTGCCTTATATTATATTCTTCCTGCCTTTTATTATTTTCTTCTAATCTGGAATTTACTCCGCTTAAGATCGTTCTCGCATTCTTTTCCATCATTTTGACCAATACGGTCATCCACGTGTTACTATTTGTGTCTGCATTGGTCGGCACATTTTGGCTACTCGTTGCATTCTCTAATTCATCTGCGCTTGCGCTCGGGTCCGAAGTCCCGCTTTTAGTGTGGAATTGGCCTGCTCATTTTCCAAGTTCAACATTGCCATAGCGCCGCTGAAATCTTGGTAATTCCTGTTGCCTGCCTCGTCTCTCTCTGCGGCTACCTGATTGAAGATAACTTCCTCCTCACCTGGCCGGTTTTCCCTAGCACCGCTCCTCGAGCGAGCACGTGTCTCCATTCTGGACACTAGGCTTACGTTTCGGGCTAAGTGCCCAAATAACGGCTTCGCTCGCGGAAAACAGACTTCCTACTTTCGCTGCACGAATTGCGACAAATTCTCGTAGCTTAACGTAAGTTAATTTCACATGCAACCTAGTACATTTATTTGGTCACACGCAACCTAACACGTTTGAAATTCCCCCAAAATACATGGATAAATACACACAAGAAAATTGCCCCCAAAATCACACAAACAAAATCACAAGCAACGCAGTATATTCAACGCCGTATTCTCAACGCTGGTTCTATTCACAAATAGGAATTGTGAATCCTGTGGAAATTTAATTTTGTTAGCACATCCTAGCAATCTCCCAGCATCACAAAGGGTTCCTAAACTGAACGAGATCCTGGCAGGGTCGCCATTATGCATGATACTTCCTTTCCACACCCTCGGCAGACCTCCTCAATTTTATAAATGGCACCTGTACTATAGAAGACGCCGGCGGCCATTTGCACCAACAAGCATCAATGCTCAACTTAAGTTTTATTCGGTAGTTTTGATCAAGTTAGAATTAGAATATTATTATGATGAAGTTTTAATACCACCTTACAGAGTTTATTAAATGAAATATGCCCATGAGTGGGATATGGACAGGTGATTAACTGAAATACGCATACCAAATATTCTGTGAAATGATAAGGGAATATGGTGTGGCTGGGAGAAGTCACTGTAACATATTTATATAATAACACAATCACATTTATTCAATAAACATTACCATCTCAAATATCCTCTCTCACTTATCACGGAATGCTGGCGTGATACAAATAGTATAATATCTACGTAAACTTAGTTGAACATCCGGCTAACATGTGCCGTGAATCGACAATGACTGCCACCTGCACATTTCTATCATCATTTAGCCACACACACACACACTAACATTCACTCTATTCATTTTATCTAACAGATAAAAGAGGAAGGTTCCCATACACCAAGTGGGACAACATTGGGAGAGAGCACATGGTTCCCACTGTAACTTTAATTCGGGCAAGTCCCGTCTTCACGTTTGACTAACTCCGCATATACTTCACACTCACATTGAAATGCAAATTGAGCAATTCTGAGTATTACTCGGCAATGAGCGCCTGTTCACTCCCAAGTGCAGTGAACACAATCCCCATGAAATTACTTGGCAAAAGAAATCATCTCCCTATCTCTCCTAACCGAGATGATTCTAGGAAATACCATAGTGGCTTTCCTCAGCAGGGAAGCTGCTTCCAAGTTCAAAGTGAACATGGAATTCTAAATCTTCGCTAACTATCGGAGCGATAGAGCAGAGCGTGCTTACTCACCCAGGTCTTCCCAGCAACAACCCCGATACGGTCTCCCTCGTCCGGGTCCACACCTCGTGGCCGCAAGGACTCAGAGATACCGCAGACGGTTATTTGCCAACCTAACGAGCGCTAATGACGCGCGTGGAGCTTATGCCTCTCTGGTCCAGTGCAGTCGCGCTCTACTAGATTCGAGGTTGGCTACACTTCCACTATGCCTATAGCACAGCCACAGCCGACATCTCACGCATACCTCATTTTACGTTCGCATTCACACATTGCAAATGATCGTCTATATTTAAATAACCCTATCTTAGTAATTATCACCAGGCTCTTCCCTGAGTGTCGGAAGGGTACTCAGGTGTCTTTAGTTGTGGGGTCGAGCCATGTAGCGGCTTACATGGAGCTGTTACAACATTTCAATTTTCCCTTTAATCTTCCAACTTATGAAGGAGTCCAAGGACTTTTGACTCACCCTGTATTTGGTAAGATATAAACGATCCAACAGTTTCATCCGTTGCGCACAGAGAGCAGTTCATCCTGTTTCAGCCCCTTCTTGTGGCTTCTCTCATATTTAGTCTTTTTTTAATATATTTTGAAAAAGTTTTATGTCTTTTATGAACTCAAAATAGTGTTTCAGTCTCTTACGTATACCATAAAAATTAAGCTTTCTAAACAAATTGATTTCAATAATTAATGCAACACATTGTTCTGTAAACAGGTTGGTGTTATTCAAGATTCCAATACACCACATTATTCCCCACCTTTTTGGCTGCAAAACCCTATTTCTCAACATAATCTTCGTTCAGTGTTATGACGATACACCATCGTACTGTGAGGGCTTATATGCCCGCATGATAGCACTCTACTGGTCTACGTCGGATCCAGCGTCTTAGAGCACCAATAACCTCCCCATCATTCATGTAATGCTTGTCACAGAGTGCATCCTTCATCGGGTCGAACAGACGGAAGGTCTGAGATCCAGGATGTAGGGTGGATAAGGAAGGACAGTCCAATGATGTTTAGCGAGCTCCTCTCAGGAGCACAGACTTGCGTGAGGCCCCACGTTGTCATGGAGATGGAGAAGTTCGTTTGCATTTCGTGGCGACAAATACCCTCAAGACGTTTCTTCAGTTTCTTGAGGGCAGCACAACACACTTCAGAGTTGATCGTTGCACAGTGAGGGAGGGTATCAAACACAATAACCCCTTCCGAGGCCCGGAAGACCGTCGCCATGACTTTACCGGCTGAGGGCACGGCTTTGAATTTTTTCCTCGGAGTCACAGTTGCGTGCGGCCAGTTGGCACGCGATTGATCTGACAGGTTTGTGCGATGATGACAGACGCCTGGCGCAATAACACACGATGCTTTTGTTCACTGTCATTCATTCAGAAAACGCTTCTAAGTGCATAAGCTATGTAAGGCTAGGCGCAAATTGAGACGCGTATAGCGCAGTGCGTTTTTGTAACTTCACTGATTCAAATGGGACCGCGCTAATTGCGAAGCGACGCGACTGGGACGCGACACGCGCCTGCGCCTGGTCGCGCGGCGTTGTGGTTGAGGCACAGTTTCTCGCGCTGCCCGTCGCGCGTGCCTCGCTAGCACCGTGGGAAATTAGAGGCGGGGAGCGGAAAAGTAGCCCGGCCATATGCTCACATCGGCCCGGCGCACATGAGCAGTGGTACTATTGCCCGAACGATAAATTTTGCCTTACTGTATACTACATTTTATTGCCTTTGAGTAGTGTTTAGTATTTTGTCATTTAAACGCTCCAGGTTTCTTCGTTAGTACGTTATACTTTTCTCTTATTTTTATCTGTATAGTTTTGTTTTGTTTTGTTTTTCTTCTATCAAGAAAAATGCATACTTCAATTACTGGTGAGCCATTGGCGGCAGGAATTGTATCATATGCTTCCGCGATGTTATCAGATCGCAAGAAGGGACAGAGGGTAGTGAATAAGTAGCAAGGAATATTATAAAATCATGTGATTAAGAAGCAAGGCAGGAAAGTAAAACAACGTTATCTTCTAGCTCCCTAGTATGCTGGCGTATCTGTGCGATCTGTTACAAATATTTGAAAGGGATAATCTCCACAGGTGTGATTCCTTTGTGCTCCTAGTAAAAAGCGTCCAAGATCATATATAGAAGTCTCACTGTTATTACTTGGATATGGATGTAATGATGTAATAATGTAATACGACACACTGTACTACGTGCATGTGAACATCACATTTCCATTGCAAGCTAGAAACAGTCGAAAAGCAGTCACAAGTAACAATGTTTTAATTGGTTCGGCCGGCCGCGGTGGTCTCGCGGTTCTAGGCGCGCAGTCCGGAACCGTGCGACTGCTACGGTCGTAGGTTCGAATCCTGCCTCGGGCATGGATGTGTGTGATGTCCTTAGATACAACAGGCTACTCAAATGAAGAAAATTGTCGGTATTATTACGAAAACACAGATATCCTAAGAGAGTTTCATGAATAGATAAATTTAATTTGCTGAAATGCACTGCTGACAAAGGCAGATCTACTTTCATGACAATGTTTATCGAACTCCAACTCACAAGGCACACATGACTAGCTTGTGCATTCCTGTCACGCGCATTATCCTCCGCTGCTGACAATTCAGTGACCATTGTGTTGTGCGACAGATCAATTGTTTGATTTTCTCAATAACAATTATTTTATTCGCGATCACACATGGTCAGTTTGGCAAGCCGTAGGTGAGGAACCAGTATCTGGCATGTGCCTATCATTCCGCCTTAATGAACGCTCGTCATTATTTTAATACTACTCATATCAATAGAAGGAATAAAATACTTTGGTAAGTTTCCATTCTAGCCGCTCAGTGTTAAAAATACGATGGGTTACGGTGATTCCACCAAAATTCCAACAGAATTGGCAATCTATTTTTGTGTAAGTTGTTAACCTTTTCTCATTCGAAGAAGCATCACCGTTTGTGAGTGACGGCTACATTTCTCTTGGTGACTAGTTCAATTGTAGGTACTTCCTTTGTCACAGTGTAATTTGCCAAACTCATCTTATAGCAGCTATTGCGACAGAATTCAGGAATGGAGTGCCTAATTAAACAAGAAAATGGCAATCACAGAGCTCAATAGCTTAAGGAAAACCTCATAATGTCGGTTATCAGTAACATAAAAGAAGAAATTTCATGCTTATATTCATACTAGGAAACTCTTGTTTCGCTAGCTGTCGGTAACTCCAAAAATTTCAGTCACTGGAGTGAAATAAATAAAAAGGGAAGTATAAATACTGATATATCGCCATAGATAAGAAAGTTCCATTTGTTTAAGAATCGGCAAAACACTCTATTCCTTGTGTGCTATCATTCACCAAACTTTCGTTTTGATGTCTCGAGCGGTTTACGAGATATGTGAGATGTTGCGAGTATTTCATTCTCGCGGGCGTGAGATCGGAAGTGAACGCGCTACATAGGATCCATTTTCTCGAGATCGGAGGCAGGTAGAGACCTCCTCCCAAGTCTAAACAAATATTCAACATGCTAGCTAAATTTTATACGCAGCGACATATGGTGTAATACGCACCAAACGCAATATCATAGCGTCCCCTAATTTTCGTTGCAAACTTTTTGAGTTTTGCGTACTGTCTCACTAAAATGTATACATAACAATAAGAATGATCATTAGCGAGATGATGGGCACTTCGCCACGAAGCTGGCATATAACGCTACAAGTAATGCAAAAATGAAATATTTTCAGTGAATAGTTTCTGCAAAATCGTTTGAGAAAGATAACAAGGTGCGCGCGCTTTGGTTCTGTCAGCGCAGAGCGTCGCCAGTCGCCGCGTGCGAAGTATGGTGTACGCGTCGGAATATGCGCTGGACCCGCGTGACTCGTGCGGCACGTGCGTGTCGCGCTGTATGTCGTGTCACATCACACGTGCTACACGCGTCTCAATGTGCGTCTAGCCTACAGACGCTGTTTTGAATGCTACGTATAGTTCCGCCACCTGCCGGAACTGTATGATACTATAGGGGCTGAAGCGAGAATATTCCACGATGACTCACAACCAATTCTGCAATTTTTAACCGAAACTGTCCGAGAAAAAAATTTGCTTCATTACTTATTGAACGCTCCTTGTAATTAAACATACGCTCTTTTGTCATGTCTTAACGTTATAAGTTGTTGAGCTGTTCACGGAGCTCTCTCTTTAGTGCCCACAGAATCCGTAAGTTAGCAACTGACGGCAGGTGCTTCTACGCAGGTATAGCGGCTACTCGCGTCGATTCCATCGTCACCAATGAGTACAGGTGCGATCTATTTCTATTGCGTAAGAGCGTTATTTACCTAACACACGTAAGCTGAATAATTGTATTATTCCAGTACTCGTTTATTAACGGGAGAAGGAAGGCAATTTTTATCTCTACTCTGCCAAAGCAATTTTAGCCTTTGAATAGGTACACTTTTCAAAAGAACTATAAGTGGTAAAACAATTAAATTTTTACTTCGTATATATAACATATACGCCTCAATTTACAAGTAAAATGAAGATAATACCTCTTATGGTTTTGAAGGAAAACAAATTATTCTTTCACTAGTAAAATTCAACTTTTTTTGTACATTAATTATTATAAAACAGTTTCTGATTTTTTGGTGGTTCTCAATTTACTTGTAATAACTTATTACCATTGACCAAGTTTCATGTTTCTAACCCCATTAGTTTATCAAAGCACTTATCACTAATATTTTCCTGCACCATACTGAGTATAATCTGAATCATACTGATCTTCTTTTCTTCTCTTGGTCTCTCTTCTTTTCTGTCCAGCTTCTTTTATGCATTTTAAATTAGCAATATCTGCTTTGCCGATTCTCTCTTTATCTATTTGCACCAAGGATTTTGCAGTATTTCCACTAGATTTTATGCCCAATAATTCCAAAACATCCAGTTTTCTAATTACACCATCATTGAAGCATAACATAGCATTATAAACACCAAATTTGAGGGTTGTAACCTGAACAAACACAGTTTTCGGTAACCGATTCCAAATGATAGAATTCACACGTTCATTTAAATTATGGGTTTTCCCATGAAGATATTTCTTCAACAAGGTATCTTTACAAAGGTATCTAAATATGGGCAAATTTTCATTGATTATTAATGCAGGTAAAGAATGTCTGGAACTTCTCCTGTACCTGCACCAAGTGTCAGGATCATTCGGGGAAAGACCGTGCGTCAGGAGAACCATCATATCTCACGAAAAAATTGTAGCATTTATATAAAACAAAAACTGTTTCACGCAGTAAAAACCAGGCATTTCAAATGTGCTAAAATATAAAACTCGATTTTTTGAAGCCCACTTGCCTTCCGTCTCCCCTTAATTACATACATACATACTGGTCTGAGGATGGCCCACCTATGAGAGAAACCGGCTACCAGAAAAATGAACACCACTTACGATCTAGGCAGACTTTTTCCTCAAGTTACGATAGAAGAACGCTTTTTGGCTGTTATAAATTCAAAAATTATTGATATTCATGTGTTCTTACTCTGTTTCTAGAGCTATTCTTCATTTGCACAGCACTAGTAAATGAACACTTACTTCTTTCATGACACACACAACACGAAGTAAATCAGAGTCCATTTCCTTGTGCTGTGCAAGTGAAGTTTCGAATGGGACAAGAACAGCTCTAAAACCGGAAAAAAAACACACCTGTAGAGCAGCATTACAAAATTTGCCGCTGGTGATCTCTATCAAATAATAAAGAATAAACGTGTATGGCAAGAAAAATTCGTTTTGTTCAGTTGTAGCTATACGGACATAAAATGATAATTATCAACATAATCATACACAGATTCATGCATGTGTTAAATCTAATTTCAAATTAAACTGAAGTGACTCCTCCATTTGGTTGCTCTGAAGCAATAAAAGTTTTTTGGGAGAATATTTAATTCAACTAACTAAATGGAATGACATGAATATAACACGTGTAGACAACAATCGCGGTAAGAAGACAATAGTGAGGGTGGAAAATAATTCCGATATAGCACGGTGTTCGGAAAAAAGTGGCTCTATACAGTATGTGCGGTACAGAATGCTGAACGTATTTAGTATTAATTTTTTCTTTCGCTGACTTTTAAAGTACAATAGCGGGGCCTGTGTCTGACTGGTGTCGAAGAAAGACAACGACACTGACTGGAGACTAATGGCCGAATCTTTATCGGTATAGCTTTCACGAAAAATTACAGCAAGATGGTTTAAATAATCAGTGATGCATGTACATATCAAGGCCGCTTTGTAATTTTTTCAAAGACATATTAATGACTGAACACGGTACGTATTCGGTTATTTCGTCTCCCAGTAAATCGCTGCCGCTTCCGCTGTCCAAGCCGTTGAATATCCCGAAAAATAGTATATAAACGCATATAAACTACTAAGTCCGAGAGAACGAAATTTGTCTTTAAATGATAACAATAAAGTACATTTACATGGTGAAGTTTAATGTTAATTAAATCCAACGGTAAATAACATACACGAGAGGCACTTACATAACGTGTCTTCTGTGCAGCACACATCGAAGAGAAGACAGAAGTTAGCCACCACTCAAAAAAAGGGACGTATCATTATCTCCTATTTTGTTTTTGCAACGAATACTTATAATAAAGATAACTGATATCTTTGACAGAATATTTGCGTTTTTGCAACATCGATTTGAATGAACTTTCTGCTTACTTAATTAAAGAATGGGGATGCACGTAGGCAAAAGGGCTAGGCTCAATTCTTGACATCAATAAGAAATAATTTATATTTTATAAAGACGTATTTCAATGGTGCGAAACACTAAGAACATACTCCTTTAGGTAGGGGTGATAGAAATAGCAAACAAATATCTGCAGGGCTATGCTTTCCAAAATCTGTTTAATACTGGTTTATATTCAGTTTGGTCTGAAATTGATTCGTCAAGATGCTTTGGCTAGTAAACCATGGTAAAATAGTTTCATGTACTGTGAGACTATTCATATTTTGATATCCCTGCATATATCCTTTATCTTTGTATCACGTTTATCGCAGTACTGTACATTAAGTCCAAGCCAAATGAAACAGAAGAAACGAAAAATGACGATGTAACTATTGAGACATTTCCAGTCTGAAGTTTTGTCTGGAGGCGTTAGTCTCTGGGTCCTCGATGATACTGTATCTCACAGCCACACATACACGGACCGGAATTTACTTAATATCTCAAATTATCGTCTGAGAAAAGAACAGCAACATAATCAAAATCCTTGTAATACGCCCGAGGAGAATATGGGAGCCGTGACGAGATACAACACGAAGAACCATTAATGTCCCACGGAGGATATCACAAGGGTGAAAGATTGGGACACAATGTGAAATGTGATTTTACAGAGAAAACTCAGGGCTCTTGCAACTTGTCATACTTCTCCATGGCAACGATATAATATGTTGTACATGTCGAAAATACGGTAGAAAAACAGTATTGAAACGGACTACTAAAATCTGTGTCTCAGGGCGGCCAAAGACAAACGTGACCTACTCGCACCTCCAGAGGTTTGTCCAATAGCACGCACTTGTGGCATAGCATACTGAAAGGTCTCTGTTGGATTCCTTTCATGTTAATTTCGTAAATCTGTTGTCATTTACGGCATAAATTCCTCTTCTAAATTTACTATGGTGTTTCTGACTATCTGGGAGGAGACTGAGCAGTGAAACGTGTTACTTTTACACATAAACAAGAACGATCTGTCACACTACTACACTTTAAAACACAGTTTATATGTAATTCATGTTACACAGTCTCATACGAAACTTACATCCGCTTTCTTTTATATACTGTATATGATAAGATACTGTCATCCCCCTTCCCTTCTGTGTGAGAGGATGAATGAGCAAATGTATTTCTAGTTGCATGCTGGATGGTAGCGGACAAGCCTGTCTGCTATAGAACAGTAGGACCAACGTCGGAACAGGTAGCTACGCTTTCTAAAAGCAAAGAGGTTTCTATCCTTAGTATGGTCCTGTCCGTCCCTCGTCATGTTGGTATAGGAAGCTGCCTCTCTGGTCACTTCCGTTTTGTATACGGAAGCACTCTTGGTAGCAGCCCAGGTCAGTCGGTCTGCGGCGAGCGTCTGAAGTGGTAAGATCTCCGGCTAAGCGCGTGTCTGTTAAGTCTGTAGGACAATGGATTTCTTAAGTTCAGCCTAACTGAAAATTTTATCACCTTTATTTCAGGTTTAGCTATAAAATATCTAATGTTATCTTAAATTGCAACGCAGTGTGATTCGAGTGTACTGTTCAGAATATTCCAGTAGTTGCTTTGTCACTACTTTGTGAGTAAAGTGGAACCACGTGTTGATCAGTAACTCTAACTAAGATCATCAATCTTAAATGCGAATGTGCGTGAGATTATAACGTCTCGTCTTGACAATATTTTTCAATATAGCAACTTCTCTTTATGTTCAACCCACGTGGGGTGTAGTTTGTGAGACCAGTACCACGTGCTTATACAATTGTTTGACCCATCAGGTTAATAGTAAGACGATAGTAACCAGTTCGAGGTTTTTTCTTTTGTAAATTGCTTTTCGATCTAATTTATTTTAATTATCAAAATTATTGTGGAGTTACACTCTTTGTGTAAACCAAGTTGACCACGTGAAGCATGTGGTGTAATCATCAAAGTAGTCCTCAGCTATTCTTTTCGGGAAGATTTCACAGAGAGTTAGTATGAATTTAGTATACCAGTGTGTGGTAATTACATGACGGACAGGATTGTGCTACGAACGTAACTTCTTTGGGTGAAAATTGAAATGGTTGGTTGTGGTTAATTTCCTCTTGCATATGTTTCAACGTTCTTCGTGTGTTACTTTATGAATGCAGTTGTGTATGCAGTCTCCCAATCTTGGCTCCATATTTGATGTGTTCTGTAAGATTACAAACTCACATTTTCACAATCCCAAATAAGGCACCAATTTAGTTATGAATAAAGTTTAATATGCTGAAATTTCAATGATCAATGTTAAAATAAATTTCCAAATATGAACTGATTTATTTCTTATTATTTAAATTCTCTTTATATATATATATATATATATATATATATATATATATATATATATATATATATATATCACTGATCGTTGTATGGCTATTAAAAGATTGTAATTAATGTTAGTCTGGTTGGGAATTTGGTAAGCTAGACTGGATACCTGGTGAAACAGTTGCTCAGTAATGCAAGGTCAACTTCTCCAGACAGCTCACAGCTTTTAACCCGCTTTTATTGTCTATCACCACCGCTTTCGTAGCGAATTAAAGCAACAACATTACAATACATCGAATCACAGGGTAGTGACTTGGCTCCAATATTATTTAACATCAATAAGAATGACCTTCCCATCAGCCACCAGACACGAATGTTTATTTATGCCGATGATGCAGCAGTGGCCACACAGGATAAAACCTTTGAACAAGTGGAGGAGAATCTCACAGGAGCCTTGACAGAGCTTGCTACCTACTACGAAGGCAATAATCTCAAACCAAACCCTAGTAAATCTCAAGTATACGCCTTCCATCGTAGGAACAAACAAGCCAAACGGAAACTCCGAGTCATGTGGTACGGGGAAGAGCTGAAGCATACAAACAGCCCAAAATACCTGTGAGTTAACATTGGACACAGCGCTTACTTTTAAGAGCACTGTCACAACACTAATAAAAAAAAAGGTCTGTACCAGGAACAACATACTGCGGAAACTAACAGGTTCATCGTGGGGAGCTCAACCACATGTTTTGCGCACCACGGGTCTGGCGCTGAGTATCTCACCAGCGGAATACGCGGCGCCAGTCTGGAGGAACTCTGCTCACACTAAGCAAGTTGACGTCGCCGTAAACGAAACTGTACGTATTGCCACAGGATGCCTCAAACCAACTCCCAAAGACAAAATTTATCCCATCATAGGCATAGCACCACCCACTATCCGCATACAAGTAGCCGCAGAGATCGAAAAATCAAAACAAAAGAATGATTCTCGACACCCGATGCATATGCACCGAAAACAACGTGTCGGGCTGAAATCCCGCAGGAGTTTCATTGAAACTATTGAAGAGCTCGCCACCAAGCCCGTCTCAAGGCGGCTATCTCTTTGGGAAGGAATAGTGCCACACTCCACAATGGAACTACTTGAGGAGGGATCTGCAGATTTTCAACTACCTTTTACAACTTGGATGTCATTAAACCGGCTGCGCACTGGAGTAACTGGGTGCAAATCAAACCTATTTAAATGGGGCTACAGTGATAGCGATAGGTGTGAATGCGGAGCAATGCAAATTGGACCAGCTATTGATTTGCCCAGATATGTCTATAACATGCATTAAAGACGATTTTTTGAAAGTCAATGACAAAGCAACCTACGTTGCTAATTACTGGAAAGGGAAGATATAATTGGTGCATCCGGATACGGAAGAAGAAGATTACATCGAACTGTAAAGGAGATAAACTGATAACACAATGATAAAGGAACATAAATGGAAGTTGCAATGTGGGACAGACGCAGAGCATACACTGAGAGATGAGGAACATCGTACACTGACAAGTTACATTAACATAACCACCTGTCAAAAGCATGATTAACTAACATTCGCAGAGCAGACCGCTGCAAGACGTTCCAGAGGAGAGTCATTGAGAGTCTCGAAGGTATTGATGGGGATGTGGAGCCGTGTGGACTCCACTACCGTGGCCAGCAGCACTAGGTCTCTGGGTTGAGGATCCATGGCACGAACAGTTCGATCGAGGTGGTCCCGCAGGTTCTCGATTGGGCTTAAATCCAGCGAGTTTGGTAGCCAGGTGAATACTGTTAATACATCCAGATGCTCTTCGCACCACGCACGTACACCGAGAGCTGTGTGACAGTTGCATGCTCCGGCTGGTTCAAATGGTTCAAATGGCTCTGAGCACTATGGGACTTAACTTCTGAGGTCGTCAGTCCCCTAGAACTTAGAACTAGTTAAACCTAACTAACCTAAGGACATCACACAAATCCATGCCCGAGGCAGGATTCGAACCTGCGACCGTAGCGGTCGCGCGGTTCCAGGGTGTCATGGTGTTTCCTACCGTGGGGTTTCCTACAAGCAGAGGCCCTGGCCGGCAAAACAAATTGCGGCTCCTCCCCTTGCTGCCCCCTCCCACCCTCCTCACAACACAGGAATTCTCCGAGAGTTTCAAAGGCAAACGGAAGGAAGTCCCACATTGCTTATCATCTTCATTTTGTGTCGTGTTAATTTACAAGGTATAACGCTATTTTACATAATACTGAAAGTGACTGCTCTCGTAATCTCGTTGCTATTATTTAATAGCTATGTCTCCCCTTATACGACAGAAATCATTACATGATTTCTGTTGTTCGAATCTATTATTTATGTTTCGCAACTAAGTCGGCATAGAGCGAGCGGACTGTATAAAAATGAATCTCTATTTCCCAAACCAAGAGGAAGGTCACTGTCTGCATAAAACTTCGTTCAGTGCATGGTGGAGGGTACTTTACTTATGGATTTCAACAAAAGCCACAATGTTCCTCCGCTCTTGATGAAATTTTGTACATTTGATCTTCAAAACAAGGGGAACCTCGCCGTCTACGTGAAATTTCATGCGGTGTATGGCGGAGGGTACCTTACAACATAATTACACACCATTTGACTGATCAGCTTGGGAGTTGGCTCATGTATGTATTTTTTCGTGGTGAATGCATTTATACAAGCCAACGTATGCTGGATGGCGGAGGGTTGGCCCACCTTTAAATTAATTCAAGCTACGATTTCACCATTTGCAATTTTTAAACGGCCTTGGCACCTACGCCGTTCATAACTGACGCACATCCAGTTCGTATATTCATTTTTCCTATAAATATGTTAGCGATGACCATCCTTGATAACACACGGCCTCCCTTTCGTTGTTGTTATCACTTCCATCGTGTACACTGCATAGAACAGAAGTCGTATAGGAAAACGCACGGAACGACAGCTATCGACGGCTTCAGTGTCTGAGAAACGGTGACAACACCTGCACTGAGGGTGAGCGACTGGGGTAGACAAGCAGTGGGGGAGGCTCAGTTCGCAAATACCTCGTTAGGGAACCGGTTGCTCGGGACAGCTTCGCTACCTGTTGCTCCCTTGTAGGAAACCCCACGATAGGAAACCCCACGTAGCCGGTTCCAGACTGTAGCGCCTAGAACCGCTCGGCCACCCCGGCCGGCGCTCCGGCTGGTAGATGCCAACGTGCCAAAGAAAAACAAAGTGCATGTAGGGGTGAACACGATGCCGAAGGATAGATGCATACTTTTACTGATCCATTGTGCCATCCAGAACGACGAGATCACCCAGAGAATGTCAGGGAAATACTCCACAGTCCTTAAAGCACCGACGATTGTTGGAGGGTGTGTGCTTTCAGACACTTCACACCGTACACTCCAACTGCCATATGTCCGACTGAGTATAAAACAAGAGTCATCTGAAAAAAAACTGTCCTCACTCGGTGGACTTCCAGCTGCAGTACTCACGAGCAAATTCCAGCCTTCGTTACCGATGAGTGGCAGTCAGCATGCGTGCACGAACTAGGCGCCTGCTGCAAAGGCCCATACGCACCAATGTTCGCTGCACAGTCCTTGAGAAGACACTAATGGCAGCCCATTGGTTCATCTGGATCGTCAGTTGCTCAGTAGTTCCATGTCTCCGCAGCCAACGTTCACCCATGTTTATGGCACGTGGTGCACCACAGTTGTCTCAGAACCAGTTTTGGATCATTACATTTTGCCATGTACGTTATACTTTAATCACAGTGGAATGCGAACAGTATAAAAACAGCCGTTTAGGAAATGCTTCCACTCCTGAAACGAAAGCCTACGATCGCGCCCTTTTGGACGTCAGATAAACCACTCCATCTCTGCACTACAACAGCTGCTCTATAATGAAATAGTAAGCAACCATTTGCCTAAAAGGTATTTATTTTCTTTGCTGGTTTTGGCTACTTAGAGTGCTTCTTCAGAAGGTTATACCTATCGAATTATTTGCGACTGTCGACAATAAAGTTGTAAGGTGCTAGAATAAATGAAGCTCAATTTCGCACCTTACATGAGAGTTTTTTATACATCGTAGCGGGAAGGTGAATATGACACCTGACTGACTTCGGTGGCAATGAGCAGATTTGCTTATAAGTATGTAATGCAAAAGGTATGACACTCAATCGACGGTATTAACACACCACTCCTATATAATGCATGTAATGAGCAGAAGGTGAAACAAACAGCGAGAGGAAACGTTTTGTGTGGAAGTCAACATGGGCAGACGCAGAGGCCACACCCCGGGAGGCACTATGGAAAGCTCTTAAGGGGGGGGGGGTCCCATGGCGGGAGTTAGCGACTGGACAGGTGACGCATACTGCAGAGGGAGTAATGGGCCACCAGAAGCAGGCCCGAAAGAAGCTTCAGAAAACTGCGTTTTGGAATTCCAAATGGATACGAACAAAACCAGTGACAAAGTTGATCTCGTGAACAGCGAATGGTTCACATGTCAGTGGAGACAAAACGTCCGATTGGAGGAAACTAACTAGGAAACATTGAAGTGCCGAAATTTTGATGCAGTTCAATGGTAAGGTCCTTGAGATTGGTAGAGGGAGTCTCCACAAAATAAGAGGAATGCTTCTATTGGTCGACAAAATCCGTGATTTGTAGAACAAGAGAATCCAGGTGGGGACGGAGTTTGGCTACGAGAAAGACGAGAGCAAAATTTTAGTGGGACTCTTCTCTGAACTGGCGTCAAGTGCAGAATGGCACGCGTAACGCTGTGTACGGCGCAGAGGAGAAATTTGAGTGAACACTGCATTCACTGCAGCTGACGTTCAGCTAGATATTAGCTGTAGCATCACTGAGCTCCACTGTGGATAAACGAATCAGCCAGTTAGCTAATTGTCCTTGCAAGGACTGAGAGGGCAATTTAATATTCATTCTGCTCCAGCCACACGTGTGCATATTGCCATATTCCAAGACTAGGGCTGGGTGCATGTTTCCTCGCATCATGAGAAACATAGGGCGAATATCTGCTGAAAAATATCAGCGAAGGCTTAATTAAATTTTATGGGAATTTCTGTGGGCGAGAGCAGCCCTTCACAAGACAGCTCATCGCAGCTAAGGTACATACCGTGCACAGAGGTGTAAACTTGTTGGTTTACCAGCTTGCGTCCAGTGTAAACTCGAGCGACCTAGGGTAATCTTTTGTTCAACTTGTCACAAAACAAACCATGCTCCATAGACTTGATTGTCATCCTAAATAGTACCGAACTTTGAACCGGAATCAGATGATTTATCATAGTACTGGCCAACATCATGACGTAGTCATAGGAACAATTTTGTAAAGAAACTCCCATGAAAATTTCATCTATTTCTGAAAAATTTGGACTCCTTGTTGTGCTATCTGTCAGACAGGGGGAAGCATATTATTATTTGTGGGGACTTCAATGTAGATTCTCTGAAAGAGGGTAATAGGAAAAATGACCTTTAAGTATTACTCGGTTCTTTCAATTTGACACCCGTTATTGATTTTCCTACTCGGGTGGTAAAGGATAGCAGCTCACTGATAGATAACTTCTTTATAGACCAAGGTAAGTTTAACCAGATAAATGCTCAGCCTGTTGAGAATGGTCTTTCTGATCATGGTGCACAGCTAGTTACAATATATGACATAGCTCCATTCAGCAATACTAAACAGTCCTCCAAAGTAGTACTTTCAGTCAACGATTTAACAATTGCAAATTTCAGGGAAAGCCTACAGCAGTTAGACTGGGTTGAGGTGTACCGTGAACCTGATGCCAATTTAAAATATAATTTATTTCATGACATTTTTGTAAATGCATTTTAAAACTGCTTCCCCAAGAAAATAGTTAAATATACTCGTAAGAAACCTTGTAACAAACCATGACTTACAAAGGGTATAAAAATATCTTGTAACCGGAAAAGGGAAATGTATCTGACAGCAAGAAAGAGTAGTGACCCAGAAACTATCAAACATTATAAAAACTACTGTGTTATATTAAGAAAAGTTATTAAAAAATCCAGGAGTAGGTGTATCATGTCTGAAATCAGCAACTCTGATAATAAAATTAAAACAATTTGGAATATTATTAAAAGAGAAACAGGTCAACCAAGAGCAGAGAAAGACAGTAGTACCATAAAATTGAATGAAAACTTTACAAACAAAAAGTCAGAAGTTGAAAATATTTTTAATAATCATTTTCTAAATGTTGTGGATATAGTAGGATCCAGGTGTTCATTAGAAGATGCTAGGCTGTTAATGGAAGAGGCCATACCTATGCAGTTTGATACAATTGAAATCTCACCCACTTCTCCATCTGAAATTAGGAGAATAATAAACTTGCTTAAAAGCAAAAACTCACATGGAATTGATGGCATTTCCAGCAAAATACTAAAAGCTTGTTCTCAGCAGATAAGTAAGATTCTCAGCCACCTGAGTAATAGCTCTCTGGAACAGGGCATTTTCCCTGATAGACTGAAATATGCTATTGTTATACCTTTGCATAAAAAGGGGGATAGATCTGATGTCAACAATTACCGTTCAATCTCCCTTCTAACAGCTTTATCCAAAATTTTTGAGAAAGTAATGTATTCAAGAGTAGCTTCACATATCTGTAAAAATGAAGTACTAACAAAATGTCAGTTTGGTTTCCAGAAAAGTTTTTCAACAGAAAATGCCATATATGCTTTCACCAATCAAATTTTGAATTATCTGAATAACCGAACACCACCCATTGGGATTTTTTGTGATCTCTCAAAGGCTTTTGATTGTGTAAATCATGAAATTCTGCTAGACAAGCTCAAGTATTGTGGCATGAGTGGGACAGTGCACAAATGGTTTAATTTGTACCTAACTGGAAGAGTGCAGAAAGTTGAAATAAGTAGTTCTCATAACATGCAAAGATCAGCACATTCCTCAAACTGGGGAACTATCAAGAATGGGGTTCCACAAGGGTCAGTCTTGGATCCTTTGTTGTTCTTAATATATATTAATGACTTGCCATTCTATATTCATGAAGAGGCAAAGTTAGTTCTCTTTGCTGATGATACAAGTATAGTAATCACACCTGACAAACAAGAATTAACTGATGAAATTGTCAATACTGTCTTTCAGAAAATTACTAAGTGGTTCCTTGTAAATGGACTCTCACTGAATTTTGATAAGACACAGTACATACAGTTCCGTACAGTGAATGGTATGACGCCATTAATAAATATAGACCTTAATCAGAAGCATATAGCTAAGGTAGAATATTCCAAATTTTTAGGCGTGTCCATTGATGAGAGATTAAATTGGAAGAAACACATTGACGATCTGCTGAAACGTTTGAGTTCAGCTACTTATGCAATAAGGGTCATTGCAAATTTTGGTGATAAACATCTTAGTAAATTAGCTTACTACGGCTATTTCAACTCATTGCTTTCATATGGCATCATATTTTGGGGTAATTCATCACTGAGGAATAAAGTATTTATTGCACAAAAGCGTGTAATCAGAATAATTGCTGGAGTCCACCCAAGATCATCCTGCAGACATTTATTTAAGGATCTAGGGATATTCACAGTAGCTTCTCAGTATATATACTCTCTTATGAAATTTGTTATTAACAACCAAACCCAATTCAAAAGTAATAGCAGTGTGCATAACTACAATACTAGGAGAAAGGATGATCTTCACTATTCAAGATTAAATCTAACTTTGGCACAGAAAGGGGTGAATTATACTGGCACTAAAGTCTTTGGTCACTTACCAAATAGTATCAAAAGTCTGACAGATAACCAACAAGTATTTAAGAAGAAATTAAAAGAATTTCTACTCCGTAGAGGAATTTTTAGATATAAATTAAGAAAAAGTATTTAAAAAATAAAAAATAAAATAAATAAATAAATAAAAAACACAAAAAATAAAAAAGTTGTCATATTATCTTAAGTATGTTGTTAAATTAACTAAATTATGTCATGTATTGGAAAATTTGACTCGTTCCACATCATTACGAAACATCGTATTCATGATCCATGGAATTAGTATTAATCTAATCTAATCTAATCTAATCTAACCAGCTAAAATTTACTATTATTGTGTTTAGGATTATTTCACTTTCTGAGGACGAGATGCATTCATTTGACAACTGTCGTAACATTGTCACATTTTAAACTGTGTAAATGCGTCTATCTCTGTGATAAGTTTGTAACATTAAACCAAAGTTATTTACAGCTTACACAGTTGTTGTCGATCAGGCATGAACCTTACAAACTGCATACTGCAAAATGCCGTGGTCATGTAGTTCACAGTGTCTGCACAAAATGCCAAAATATAACATTGTAATGTATTCAGTGCAGCGCTTCTATGATACTAACAAGTCGGTACAGTCCATACTAAAACGTAACAGAGATGTTCATAAAACTTAAAAGAAGCCAGACTGTCTCAAGAAATCCTGTTGGGTTCATTTTTAGAACTGCAAGACTTTCTACGTTCCTGCAGCAACTATCGTACGGTTCGCATCAGAGAATATGACTAAAGACAATGGCACAAGCTCATATGGCATGTTTTTCCTCGCTAAATATTCACATAATAGAAGAGAATATGGCTAACATTCATATGAAATACACTTCGCTTCGCTTTATACTGCACACTGGTTTGCATAGTGTATGCCCAGATAGAGATACACAATCTTTTGTGACGTACGTTAGTCAATGTAGGTCTTATTCTCACGGTACTATTTTTACTTCTTTTTAATTGTAATGTTCAAGTGATAGTTTATTTTATTTTCACCATGCTTACAAGCGTTTATTGTGGTGTTACGTATTTGAATGAAATAATTTCACAATTAACTTCATCTGCGGATGTGATGGATCGCACGCTGCAACCGATGAGGACTTATATAACAAATATCTCCTGTAGCATTTATCTATAAGATACAGTCTGCTAAGTAAGAGACATCGCTTTAGTTCTTTCTCATTACAACAAGGGAAACCTTTGTCCTTGATACAGTGTCCATAAATCATTAGTTCACTTTGAGTTCTTGACTGACATACACAAGAAGAGACATGAATGCAGCTTACGCCTCGCGTTTATCAAAAAGTTTGGTACCGATTGCTAAACGTTGGTTCATCGAAAAAAATGAAGATTGTATACTGCAGGAGGATAATGATCCGAAGCACCACAGCAAGTTTTGCTGTGACAGGAAAAATCAGAAAAGTGTGTAGGTACTGATTGGTCCTCACAGTCGCCTGACGCTAATCGTATTGTTAAAGTATGGTGTAACATCAAAAAAAAAAGTTCCAAGGAAACAAGATCTTCTCTTTGAAACAGCTGTCAATGCGAATTAGAAGCATTTGGAAGTCTCTTCTACGTGAAGATGCGGAAAACTTGAAGCCAAGCATGCCTCGGAGATGCCAAGCAGTTATCGAGGCTGCAGGTTACTGAACGTATTATTAATTGGAATTCCGTTTCTCTTTTTCTCATATATGATTCATGTATTGTATGTTTTACTTTGTTGTCAACTACATTTTTCTACTGATTAACCCACGACCACGATCTTACTTACGTTCTAACAGTCAATGTTCAACAGATATTAGATGGACTATTACATGAATAATGTAAATGCTGAGCAGATATTCAATTTGAAATCAATAATCTGCCGCCATACACTGAATTTGATAACAGCTGTGGATTTGAAAAGCGTGCTCGTGCCTTTTAATGAAATACCTTCAAACAAAAAAACTATAGAATTAGTGACATATCTAATTTGTGAAACGTGAAGGCCCAACACAAACATGAAATTTTTAGGTATTTTTTTAAAATGTTCCAAGTAAATGAAAGTACCAGAGAAGTAGAAGGAATAATGATTATAATTTAACGTTCCGATGAAAACGAGATCCTGAGGACAGAGGGCAAGCTCGAATTGGGGAATGGTGGAAGTAGACTGTCTGGTCCTATTGTTTGAAGTATCATCCCCGCATTCCCCTTGATCTTTTTAAGGATAGCAGGGAAAGCGCTAACCTATTGTCAGTTTGAGATTCGAACCTCTCTCCTTCCGAATTCGAGTCCAGTATGTTAAACACTTCGCTACGCTGCTCGGTACCGGTTAAGATGTCTATTTCTAGTCCATCTCAGTGGCATCCCAGTGTAACCTTACAGAACTGGGAAAGAAAAATTCGAATAGTATAAAGCATTATCAGTAAGGTGGACAAGATTAAAACGACTTATGGAAGTAAACTGATTTGCTTTTTTATATGAGTATACGCCCTAAAAATCTAAAACACTCTGAAATACATATCTGACTCTTGAAATAAACAATAAATAGTGAAATTTCAAGGATTCAAGCAGGAAAAACTGAAGTTTCATTAAAAGAAATATGGAAATATATTTCATACCAAATTTTGGTCAACTAGAAAACGCTATGAAAGTGGATGTGTTTAATGGAAATAAATCAAGAAAATAAGATGACTGTAATTAAAAACCAATCAGAAGTGTACAAAAGAATCTCGGAATTCTCGCTGTGGCAGTTCTTGTTAAAACATCGAGCTTTCGACATCTTCTTCGTGAGCTGCTCCTGCATCTTTGGAAAAACTTCATGCTCATATAGTTAGAAATATTTCATAGGAATTTTATGGGAAAATTTGAAGTACTCCATTAATTACATACAGGTAGGTAGTCATTACGAAGCAATGGCGAAACATGGTGAGACATAGTAAACGACGATGGGTACTTATACAGAATGGGTGGCCATGGGTTAAAAATCGTATGTTAAAGTATCCCTCTGGAAGTAATACGCTGGATTCGAGGATTTAAAAAATAAAAGTATACGGAAGCAAAGGATCTGCGATATAAAAAAAAATTCAGAATTACTTAGTATACGAAGGCAGTAGTAGTAAAATGGTCTGAAGAAATAAAAAGACGTAACATAGAACGATGAATGAATACTGGAGAGAAAAGAGAACTACAAATGATAAGTAAGTATGTATGTAAGTAATAATAATAATAATAATAATAATAATAACAAAATATTAATAATAATAATAATAATAATAATAATAATAATAATAATAATAATCCCCGTGGAGGCCCGGGAAAAGAATAGGCCTCCGGTATGTTCTACCAGTCGTAAAAGGCGACGAAAAGAACAAACCACTAATAGGGCTAACCCCCCTTTTAGTGTGATGAGTTGGTTCAGGACAGAACTAAAGAAGCCTCGGACAAGCGCCGTCATGGTCGGGGACGACGCTTGAACCCTATGCCCGCCCACAATGGTAACGACACTGATAGCCAACTGGAAAATGATTTAAATCCAAATAGAGGTGTTTTGCAGGATATGCTTCCTACAACCACCCTAGAAGGAAAACAAAGGCAGAGGATGAGATGGTCAGATGAAGTTAATCGACACCTCATGTTCTGTTATTACCAAGCAACAAACCTAGGAACCAACACAGCTGGATACAGATCACAAGTATACACAACATTTATTACCAGATACCCAGAATTAAAATTTTTTAACAGAACAACGACTAGCTGATCAGATCCGTGTAATAATCAGAAATAACAGGATACCACAGTCAGAATTAGAAAACATCAAACAACAAGTACAACAAATACTGGAACAAAACAATGTGCAAACAGAAGAAGAAGAAAATAGAGTAATGGACTCAAACATCCCAGAGCAAACAAACAAAGAACAACACGTATCAATTAAACAATCAGAGGAAAACGAAATCTTGCGACAGCCACCAGAACAAGCACAAATAGAACACGAAGTGACACACATGTTAGATATAGAAGAAAAATTTCAGCTGACATATATAGAATACAAAGACACAAATACAGACATTAGACCATTCTTGCATAGACTTCCAAGTAACCCACAAGTCGAAACAACAATAAAAACTTTCAACACAATCATACACAACAAAATAAATGAATATACAACTATGGAAGAGTTACAACTACTGGTTTATATAGGAGCACTCACTACACTAAATATACACACTAGGCAGATAGCAGAACCAACCAACACACAGAAGAAACCCACAAAACCAGCATGGCAACACAGGCTACAGATCAGAATAGAAAAACTGAGAAAGGACATCAGACAGCTAACACAATTTATAAGAAATGAAATGTCAGAAAAAAACGGAAAACGTTAGGTAAAATCTCACAACAAGAAGCGATAGAGCAATTAGATGAGAAGAAGCAGAAATTACAAGCATTGGCCAAACGACTTAGGAGATACAAAAAAAGTGAAAATAGAAGGAAACAAAACCAAACATTCAACACAAACCAAAAGAAATTTTACCAGACAATAGATAACACACACATTAAAATAGACAATCCACCAAACATAACAGACATGGAACACTTCTGGAGCAACATATGGTCAAACCCAGTACAACATAACAGGCATGCACGGTGGATACAAGCAGAAACAGACACATACAAGATGATACCACAAATGTCTGAAGTGATAATTTTGCAACATGAAGTCACCCAAGTTATTAATTCTACTCACAATTGGAAAGCCCCTGGAAAAGATAAAATAGCAAATTTCTGGCTAAAGAAGTTCACCTCAACACATTCACATCTAACTAAATTATTTAACAGTTACATTGCAGACCCATACACATTCCCTGATACACTTACACATGGAATAACTTATCTGAAACCTAAAGATCAAGCAGACACACCAAACCCAGCTAAATATCGCCCCATAACATGCCTACCAACAATATACAAAATGTTAACTTCAGTCATTACACAGAAATTAATGACACATACAACACAGAACAAAATTATAAATGAAGAACAAGAAGGCTGTTGCAAAGGAGCACGAGGATGTAAAGAGCAACTGATAATAGATGCAGAGGTGACATATCAAGCTAAAACAAAGGTCGCTACACTACGCATACATTGATTACCAAAAAGCTTTTGATAGTGTACCCCACTCATGGTTACTACAAATATTGGAAATATACAAAGTAGATCCTAAATTGATACAGTTCCTAAACATAGTAATGAAAAATTGGAAAACCACACTTAATATCCAAACAAATTCAAATAATATCACATCACAGCCAATACAGATTAAGTGTGGAATATACCAAGGAGATTCATTAAGTCCTTTCTGGTTCTGCCTTGCTCTGAACCCACTATCCAACATGCTAAATAATACAAATTATGGATACAATATCACTGGAACATACCCACACAAAATCACACATTTGCTATACATGGATGATCTAAAACTACTCGCAGCAACAAATCAACAACTCAACCAATTACTAAAGATAACAGAAGTATTCAGCAATGATATAAATATGGCTTTTGGAACAGACAAATGTAAGAAAAATAGCATAGTCAAGGGAAAACACACTAAACAAGAAGATTACATATTGGATAACCACAGTGACTGCATAGAAGCGATGGAAAAAACAGATGCCTATAAATATCTAGGATACAGACAAAAAATAGGAATAGATAATACAAATATTAAAGAAGAACTAAAGGAAAAATATAGACAAAGACTAACAAAAATACTGAAAACAGAATTGACAGCAAGAAACAAGACAAAAGCTATAAATACCTATGCTATACCAATATTGACCTACTCATTTGGAGTATTGAAATGGAGTAACACAGACCTAGAAGCACTCAATACACTTACACGATCACAATGCCACAAATATAGAATACATCACATACATTCAGCAACAGAAAGATTCACATTAAGCAGAAAGGAAGGAGGAAGGGGATTTATCGACATAAAAAAACCTACATTATGGACAGGTAGACAATTTAAGAAAATTCTTTATAGAACGAGCAGAAATCAGCAAAATACACAAAGCAATCACTCATATAAATACATCTGCTACACCACTGCAGTTTCATAACCACTTCTACAACCCTTTAGATCACATAACATCAACAGATACGAAGAAAGTAAATTGGAAAAAGAAAACACTACATGGCAAGCACCCGTATCATCTAACACAGCCACACATCGATCAAGACGCATCCAACACATGGCTAAGAAAAGGCAATATATACAGTGAGACGGAAGGATTCATGATTGCAATACAGGATCAAACAATAAACACCAGGTATTACAGCAAGCATATTATTAAAGATCCCAATACCACAACAGATAAATGCAGACTTTGCGAACAACAAATAGAAACAGTAGATCACATCACAAGCGGATGTACAATACTAGCAAATACAGAATACCCCAGAAGACATGACAATGTTGCAAAAATAATTCATCAACAGCTTGCCTTACAACATAAACTTATAAAACAACACGTTCCTACATACAAGTATGCACCACTAAATGTACAGGAGAATGATGAATACAAATTATACTGGAACAGAACCATTATAACAGATAAAACAACGCCACATAACAAACCTGACATCATACTCATCAATAAAAAGAAGAAATTAACACAACTAATCGAAATATCCATACCCAATACAACAAATATACAAAAGAAAACAGGAGAAAAAATTGAAAAATACATCCAACTAGCTGAGGAAGTCAAGGACATGTGGCATCAGGATAAAGTTGACATTATACCAATTATACTATCAACTACAGGAGTCATACCACACAATATCCACCAGCACATCAACGCAATACAGCTACATCCAAACATATATATACAACTACAGAAATCCGTAATTATTGATACATGTTCAATTACCCGAAAGTTCCTAAACGCAATGTAACATA
The DNA here is from genome assembly GCF_023898315.1 of Schistocerca nitens. Lineage (NCBI taxonomy): Eukaryota > Metazoa > Arthropoda > Insecta > Orthoptera > Acrididae > Schistocerca > Schistocerca nitens. The sequence goes on along the minus strand of NC_064622.1, from coordinate 119,800,811 downwards.
TACCGTACAGTTAAAAGGAAGTCACGCTTGATCAAGGTCCGCGTCACTTTCATTTCGAGCCAGACCTAAGGTCTTGGAAACGAAAGAAATAATAATAATAAAAGATAAAAAGTACGTAATCCTTAAACGGCTACACCAAAAATTAGAAAAATATCTTTAGTAATTGATTTTTATTGATTAAAACACATTCCTTGATTTTACCATGAAAGTAGCTCGGGACCGAAAAACTTTTGCACCCAAGTCAATGGTCTTTTCATCAGATAAACTGCTAGTACATCAGTGTCTTACCCGCACAGGCTGTAGAGATGGAAACTTTTGGAGCGTTTCGTGCATTACGCTCCTTGGTGTAAAACAGCCCCCAGTATACACGGTGTTACTTGCACAGCTCTCAAAAACATCTCCTTGTTGTTTACAGAACGGCATCGCCGTTAACGGCTTTTCCCGTTTGTTTCTGTAGTAGGACGGCACAGCTATTTGCATAATGTTCACTTTCTTGCGGGGAGGACATAAAACTCGCATTAAGCCGCTTTGTGGTGGTCTGAAGCAGAGACCATCACGCGAAATGAAGGCTCTCCGCGATCGTTCCTCCTAATAGCCGTGCCATCAGCTACGAGGTGTACATCCAGCACAGAGTTCCCAGGGAGTCTATAAGAAACGAAGGACAGCCGCTTGTTGTGCTAATAATCCTGTCTGTGATGCTGCATTCGGATGTGTCGAAATTAAATGAAATTTTATCATCTGAAATCAACTATGTTTTACATAATGCTCCACCTGCAGTTACTTTGTACTGCGAACTTCACTCACAAAGCTCATACAGTGAGACACTCCCTAAAATACACAACGTCGAAACGCGTAAATTTACGAAATAGGAAACAGGAATAAGATCAATTGGTTCCACTATCAATAAACACTGATTCATTTAAGTACCGAACTCCCATGTTACAAACAGCTTGAAACTTCTGATTACTTTAGAACTGAGATAATGTAATAAATATTTGACCTTAAACGAGTAGGCCTAAGTAAGAAAAAAGTTGAGAAAAACGTTTGACACTATTTTAAAGTTTTCTGAGGTCACGAAGTGTGCTCAGTATCAGAGGCTGGACGAGTATAATCTGGGTAGTCTTTATTTTTCGTTTGTTTCGATACAACATGGTCCACTACAATATTTCTAAAGCTACGTGTGTGTCGATAACGATTATGATGACGGAAGAGCGACGTACGATTAAAGTTGCGGCCTCGTTTTTAAGCACGAAATACCATGTTGCAATACCTGTGTTGATTCCACATGCTCTGCAATGTTCTTCAGACATGCATGTATGTGTGATGAACATTATAGAGTGCAAAGGAAACAACACAAGCCCTACAACGTGGCACTTCCTGCCTAAAAATGTTTCCCGCTGTATGAGATTCGGAGTATCTATGCGAGTATAGGAAGTAGACAAAACGGTGACATATGGGCGTTTAGGGTCTGTCTTGGTAGCATTCTCGGACATCCGAAGCTGTTAAGGCGACTGCTCATATGAAGCAGGATATTCGGTTTTGAGTCCCGCTGCGGCACAGATTTTCATTGTCCGCAGTACATTTTACCAAATTAGCACATGTGAATATAATTCTTGTGATAATCTTTCTTGTCTGCCAGAATACAAAGAGTTACAAATGCAATCGCCTATTATGAGTGATTGCGTCTAGTCACCTGAGTAACAGTCAATATCTTCTATGTGTCAGAATATAAAGAGGAACGAAGACTATCTCGCACTTGCCCCATTTCGGTTAAAATATTTGATTGTGTTCTGTCTAAATGAATTGTGAGCACAGTTCTCGTCTCTGATAGCGAAAGGTAGAACTCAAGATGTGGTAGTTGCTGGAAAGCTTGCTCCAAACAGTGTGCCCTTATTGTCTATCCGATGCCATATGCCGTTGGATAGAAAGTGTGTTTCTAACACACAGAGGGCAGTATCCCGTCCTGAATGGGGTGACTTCAACAGAAACAAGCGTAACTTCAGGTGTGCCCCAGGGCAGCGTAATAGATCCGCTGCTTTTTACGATTTACATAAACGATCTGGTTGATGGTATTGACAGCGGAATTTGTTTGCCGATGATGCTGTAGTCTACAGGAAAGTAGCATCACAAGAAAATTGTGAGCAAATCAGTGAGGAATTGCAGAAAATAAATGTGTGGTGCAATGACTGGCAGTTATCTTTCAATATTAGTAAGTGTAACCCACTACGTATAACAAGGCGTAAATCCCCATTAATGTACGAGTACTAAATAAATGCCCAGTCTTTGGAAGCGGTAACATCCGTCAAGTATCTGGGTGTGACTATTCTAAATTATCTCGAATGGAATGATCAGATTACACAAGTAACGGGCACGGCGAACTCTACATTGCGGTTTATTGGTAGAATCCTGAAGCGATGCAGTTCAGTCTTATAGTACTGTTCGTCTGTATGGGACCCTTACCAGTTGGGTCTGATTCAGGAGATCGAGAAGCTCCAAAGACGAGCGGCAATGTTCGTGACTGCTACATTTAGCCATCGTGAGAGCGCTACAAATCTCATAGAAAGTTTGAAGTGGGACACACTTGCAGATAGACAACGCTCTGAACATAGGGGCTGCTCACTAAATTCCGAAATCCGGTCTTCACCGAGGATGTAGCACTCCGTCTTCAGGCCACAAGTGGCCCACCGGGACGAACCGACCGCCGTATCATCCTCAGATGAGGATGCGGATAGGAGGGGCGTTTGGTCAGCACACAGCTCTCCCGGTCGTTGTGATGGTTTTCTTTGACCGGAGCCACTACTATTCGGTCGAGTAGCTCCTCAATTGGCATCACGAGGCTGAGTGCACCCCGAAAAATGGCAACAGCGCATGGCGGCTGGATGGCCACCCATCCAAGTGCCGACCACGCCCGACAGCGCTTAACTTCGGTGATCTCACGGGAACCAGTGTATCCACTGCGGCACGGCCGTTGCCACCGAGGATGTAGAGCATGTATTATTGCCACCCACCAACTTTCAAATTGTGCAATGATCACCATTCAAAGGTAAGGGAAACTAGAGCTCGTACTAAGGCGTTCAGGCAGTCTTTTTTTCCCTCGCGCGATCCGTGGAATTATAACTTTGGCCCGAATTGTGCCCTCCGCCACACACCGCTTGGTGGCTAGCGGAGTATATATGTAGATGTAGAAAGGAGTGAAGTATGGAGTGATAACTTGTACTCACATATTTGCAAAGATATGAAGCCAACTCCTCATCTCCATTTCAAAATTACCTGTGGTAAGCAAGCTAGGAGACTTTCTCACTTCATTAAAGGGTAGCTTAGTAGACCTCAGCCCACATAGTCATCAACGTCCTGATTGCGTTCTGTAGGCCACACGTTTGTCTGAAGCTGGTAATAATGTTGAGTACAGCTTCATACACAACAGTAAGGAGAGGTGGGCTACAGAGTGGTGGATCAGTTGTCATCGTATGAAAGCTGGACAGGAGCAGAAGTGGTTATTGAACAAGTAGCACTGCAAACAGAAAATGTGCTTAACTTGTTAATCTCCACACAAATGAAGACTCGCAACAAATGATGCAATTAGAAACAGAGTCCAGCTATCATAATGACAACGAGGATGAAGGCCTCTGAACGTAACTATTGTGTCGATGAGAAGTGGCTCCAAGTTTGAGTGAGACTGGTGAGTGGCGCCCCCTGGCTGTCCCATATTGCGGCGGCAGACGGCGCTCGAAGTACAGAGCTCAGTGGACACGAACCAGTGGTCCGCCAGATCCCACGTGACCCCCAACGGCTTCAGACGGAAACTGGCCATTCCGTTACCAACTGTAGAACGCCACTGGGGTGGTACTGATATACGTTACCGCAAACAGGACGTATGCTGCGACACGACAGCTGTCCCACTTCGTTCTTCATCATTCAGACTTGTTTGACCCCACTGGAAGCAGCTGTACCACATAACCACCGTATCACATGACTATGTATCATTGCCATACACTTCTACACAAACGAATATCCTCATAATACGCCACTAAATAACTGGGCAGCTCATCCAGCAGAGTTTTACGGCGCTGTTTCGGAGTACCAGTGTGTAGGACTACAGATGCGTACTTTCAGATGAACAAAATATTAATTAGGTAACGTTGTTTTTTCGAGGTGATAATTGAAACCTTACGCTGCCCCTCTTTGATAGGTTACATTGCCATTGCAGTTTATCATGGTGAATAACTATCCACCAAGTTTCATTTAGTTAAAACAAAGGCGTGTGGGTTAGTGCTTTATCAGCAAAGGAATGAAGTTGCACTGTCATGCTGGACAGACACTTTATACCTCACCACTCAACAATTACTGGCTGTAGCAAAAATTTACGGTCAAATTTTCAGGACATAATCCTCTCAGATAAAATAATATTCAGTGTCATATGGATATGGTTTCGCAAACGTTTTATTTCTATATTAGAACTCATCCTCTACAACTCTCCATGGTACGTTCACAATGCGAAACACGCTGAAACGGAACGTGATAGTATGCAGTGTAAAACTCTTTTTTATGTAAAATGTTGGAAACTCCCTCAATTGGTGTTGATACAGGAAACCAGGATATGTTGATGTGTCCATGGAGTACTGCATATAGTTTGGCAGCCTTTCAGAATGATGACATGAGGACACAACACAAAATCAAGTATATAAGTATATTGCATAATTTGTGTAACGATCAGTACTGCCTGTGAGTAAATTATACGTAGCTGACCAAAATGGAATGGAATAAATAAACAAATATACCCTGTACCTTGCTCGAGCAGACTTCTCGCATCTGGCATCGGAGGTCGATAAACAACTTCTATTAATACTTGAAGGTCCAGCAGGTCTAGGTTCAGAGAACGTGGATGCAAGGAGAATGGTCAACTTCATCCTGCCCATCTGTCACAGAATATATTTAAAATTCAATGGGAATTGAAACTGGAATGAGAATCCGCTTCATTGTGCGTTAAGTACATGTCTTGTAATAACAAAGGCAGATCGTCTAGCACATCAGATTGTGTATTCTCACAAAAAGAATTATGGGCTCATCCGTTGAGTCTGAGTAGATGAACATGACACTGTAGGTATAACAAGCAGGAAATTTTAAAAAGTTCGCATAAAAAATAGTTTCATTCGGTATTCTGGTACGTTCTGTTCTGATTAATATGCTGTGAAGAGTTGCAGAAATTGGGCTCCTACTTGAAAATAAAGCGTCTCCAGGCCCATGTATGTATCATATATTTTCTTGTTATGTATAGGGAATGTGCCAGGAAAGTTTGGCTCAAATGTTTTGCTTAATTCTGTACATAAACACTGTTGTCTTAGATAAACCATTTGGTAGCATTCATCCAAGTAGAATCAAAGTTTCTAAAATTCAGTTTACGATCACTCACCGTGTGTTTCATTATCGTTTTTTCTTTACAAATGGTTTATCCATAAGAGAGTGCAAAAAATATGTGTAATTCATAGATTTCGCTCGAAAAAACATATAGCTGAGCGCGAAACTTTATGGAAACAATTTCCTTTTATTCCTTTCAGCTGTTTCTTAAATTTAACATTGATTTGCATTTAAAACAAGAGAACAGAAACTGTGTGGTTCAGGGGTTAAACCTAAACAAAACTAAACTCCGTCGGAACTACAGCTACTTGTCAGCAGGGCACAAAACAGAATACATAATTTTCCACCATGTTATTACGTTTTACGCAAAACATATAGTGAAGAGAAAATGCTATTCTTGTAATGCTATTCTTGTAATCTTCCCACGACTCCTACATTAGCTATACGGTAGGGACAGTGAAACGGTTGGATAAAGAGATAGCACAGGTTGTTTTAACTTATTCAGCGGGGTTTCGAGAGAAATACGCCACCTACTTTTCAATCATTCCCAACAGAGTCCCCTAAGAATTTACACTACACTGTTCAGTTAGCTATACCGACTTATTACGATACTGTCAGGCATGTCTGAACCCTTTCCACGTCTTCGCACCTGACAAGCACCCTAAACATTGGAGAAATGCACTGGAGTGGGATGCACTGGCGTGTTACTTTATATATGCGATTTCCTGAACATACATATTGTGCTTTCCCACAATACTTCCAGTAAATTTAAGAACTGTCTTCATCTTACCTATGTTTTGTTTCTGGCGGTCGTTCTATTTCAAATCATTTTTAATTCTGTATTGCCTATTGGAATTTTAAAAATGTGACAGTCTAAAAAAATTTGCAAATAATAGCATAGACCGATACAGTCAAGTTCTTTGCTTTTTTTTGGCCCTGCCTTGCATCCGTTCAAATTTACGTAAACCCACTACTCATTGCAACGAGTGAAGACACTGTTTACGTTGTCTGCTTCTTCGTATCAAATGATTCTGCTTCTTGTTAGATAACAGCACAGTCAAAAAACAATCTGATGATTCTAAATAATTTAACTGTGAATTTCTTTTGTGTCTAGTCAGAAAATTAGGGATTCTATTACGGTTGTCTGAAGTTACTTTTGTTTTTATTCATCATTCGACAAACAATGTAATGTTCTGGGCTCTGCGAGACCAAAACTCTAACCTATATTCCTGGACAACTTATTACCAATGTCTACAGAGTAATAATTAAACATAATTTCGCTACCAGTATCTGGAGAAATTCCTTACCACATATATTCCTGGACAACTTATTACCAATGTCTACAGAGTAATAATGAAACATAATTTCGCTACCAGTATCTGGAGAAATTCCTTACCGAGAATTCAGGAATAGATTATTAAATTTTGTGAATCTTGTAGCTTGATAAAATTCTTTCACTTTCATGAAGCTCTGGAGATCTTCTTATAAACTTCACTGCACCTTCATTAGGAAAACTGTCATTTGGACCCACGAGGACTGATGACCTCAGATGTTAAGTCCCATAGTGCTTAGAGCCATTTCAACCATTTGAAGCAAAAAATAAATTGAAATACACAATCTAAAAATTGAGCATAGATGTTACCTGGTCAGTTTAAGGAAGATATTTTAGTAAAGAACACCGTGTTACTGTGTTTTATGTACGTTTCTGTTTTCAGTGTGCACATATGGGCTACATAAGCCGCGCGGTTCGAGACGCCAAGGCACGGATTGCGCATCCCCTCCCGCCGGAGGTTCGAAACTTCCCTTGGGCATGGGTGTGTTAGTTGTTCTTAGCATAAGTTGCTTTAAGTTGGTTTAAGTAGTGTGTAAGTCTACCTACCGATGACTACAGTAGGTTGTTCCCTTAGGAATTCACACACACATTTATGAGCTATGTAAGTAGTGACTAGGACGTGGCACGTTCTACGTGACACGGCGCTTAAAATTCTGTAATCAACACTGCTCTACGTTTACCAGCATCTATAGGACGGAAAAAGTCAACTACGAGAAATTTCCATTGGTGTTAAAATCCTGCAACGTTAACCTCGCACATAGTGTCACATCCAGTTCGTCTTAACTCTGAGCAAAACCGCACTTAACAGGTTGAACTGTCGTCCGAGAGGTAATCTGCGTAAATAAAAATTGTGACGGGCGGCAGAAAATGGTTAACTATTGATAATAATTGAAGCGTAATAACTAGGTAAATTTATTTAAATGTAAAATGCTTTCGGAATCAAGAACGGCTGCCTATAGGCAGTTTACTGAGTGAACACTGCTAACGGAATGAACAAATGTCTCCAATGGAACTGCATAGAGGAACAGGGGCTTTAGGAAGGGAAAGGGTGAGGCGAGGAGCTCATAGTGGTAGATAAAATGAAACATGGCGACATTTGTCAAGTTATCGAAATGCTGGATGACGATATTAGTCACGCTCTCCCGAATGAGTCTAGCGTGCCTGAAGCGTTCCTTCTACTCTTCGGAATCTAGGGTATTTTATAAATGCATGCAGTGTGAGATAAATGAGCAATAGGCCTAGACTAAACCTCCGATCAGTAGGATAACGTTAATCAGCGGACTGGCATCAATTCTCGACATCGCAACACTTTCCAACAGCCTAAATAGAGGTTGCCACTCCTCCTTCGACCAGCTAGTTACATTTACACTGAAGAGCCAAAGAAACTGGTACACCTCCTTAACATCGTGTAGAGCCCCCGCGAGCACACAGCAGTGCCGCAACACGAAGTGGCATGGACTCTACTAATGACTGAAGTAGCGCTGGAGCGAATTGACACCATGAATCCGTAAGAGTACGAGAGGGTGGAGATCTCTTCTGAACAGCACGTTGCAAGGCATCCCAGATATGCTAAATAATGTTTATGTCTGGGGAGTATGGTGGCCATCGGAAGTGTTTTAACTTAGAAGAGCGTTCCTGGAGCCACTCTGTATCAATACTGGAGATGTCGGGTGTCGTATTGTCCTGCTGGAATTGCCCAAGTCCGTCGGAGTGCAAGTGGATATGAATGGATGCAGGTGATCAGACTGGATGCTTACGTATGTGTCACCTGTCAGAGTCGTATCTAGACATTTCAGGGATCCTATATCACTCCAACTGCACACATCCCACACCATTACAGAGCCTTCATCAGTTTGAACAGTCCCCTGCTGATACGCAGGGTCCATGGATTCATGACGTTATCTTTGTACCAGCACACGCCCATCCGCTCGATACGATCTGCAATGAGATTCGTCCAGCCAGGCAACATGTTTCCAGTCATCAACAGTCCAACGTCGGTGTTGACGGTCCACGCGAGTCGTAAAGCTTTGTGTCAGGCAGTCATCAGCGGTACACGAATGTACTTCGGCTCCTAAATGCCATATCGATTACGTTTCGCCGGCCGCTGGTGGCCGAGCGGTTCTGGCGCTACAGTCTGGCACCGCGCGACCGCTACGGTCGCACGTTCAAATCCTGCCTCGGGCATGGATGTGTGTGATGTCCTTAGGTTAGTTAGGTTTAAGTAGTTCTAAGTTCTATGGGACTAATGACCTCAGCAGTTGAGTCCCATAGTGCTCAGAGCCATTTTTTGATTACGTTTCGTTGAATGGTTCGTACGCTGACACTTGTTGATGGCCCAGCATTGGAACATGCAGCAGTTTGCGGAAGAGTTGCATTTCTGTCACGTTGAACTATTCGCTTCAGTCGTCGTTAGTCCCGTTCTTGCAAGATCTTTTTTCGGCCGCTTCGATGTCGGAGATTTGATGATTTACCGGATTCCTGATATTCACGGTATACTGGTGAAATGGTAATACGGGAAAACACCCACTTCATTGCTACCTCGGAGATTCAGTGTCCCATCCTCGTGCGCCCGCTATAACACCACGTTTAAACTCACTTAAATCTTGATAACCTGCCATTGTAGCAGCAGTAACCGATCTAAAAACTGCGCCAGACAGTTGTCTGACATAGGCGTTACCGACCGCAGTGCCGTATTATGCCTGTTTACATATCTCTGTATCTGAATACGCAAGACTATATCAGTTCTTAGGGGCTTCAGTGTACGATACGTGCATCATCCTACGGTGTGTGGCAGAGAGTATTTTTTAAATCAGTGTCACTTCCACCCAGTGGCTGCTTGCATGGCATGCGTGTCATCTTTACAATAAAGAATTTTCAGCCTATTTGTGAGCATTTAATTACGTTTGCTTATGTAGGCCAGCTGGTAATTCTTGCACCAAGTAGGTGTGAAGGATAAAAAATGTAAACTGGCTACGGGAAGAAAAGCGTTTCTGAAGAAGAGAAATTTGTCAACATCGAGTATAGATTTAAGTGTCACGAAGTCCTATCTGATAGTATTTGTATGGAGTGTAGTGGCTATGTATGGAAGTGAAACATGGACGAAAAGTAGTTCACACCAAAAGAGAATAGAAGCTTTCGAAACGTGGTTCTACAGAAGAATGGTGAAGGTTGGATGGGTTGATCAAGTAACTCATGAGTAGGTTCTGAACTGAATTGGGGAGAAGAGTAATTTGTGGCACAACTTGACTAGATGAAGGGGTTGATTGGTAGGACACGTTCTGAGGCATCAAGGGCTCACCAATATAGTATTGGAGGGAAGCGTGGTAGGTAAAAATCGTAGACGGAGATGAAGAGTAAGCAAATTCAGAAGCATGTAGGTTGCAGTAGTTACTCGGAGATGAAGAGGCTTGCACAGGATAGAGTAGCATGGAGAGCTGCATCAAACCAGTCTCTGGACAACAACAACATTCCGTTGGGATGAGCCCGAAATTATTTTCGGGTCTGAAAATTTCTCTTCGTTAAAATCACAGGAGTGATCAACTTGCTTGGACCTCTCAAGCCACTAGTCCGACATCACTTTCTCTCTCTCTCTATCTCTTTTATTTTTATTTATTTTTTTTAAGGCGACAATGTGGAGTTTGAAGCAGCGCAGGATCAACTTAGTGTGCCGAAGTATACTGGTCCCGTGCTTTCGTGGACGAACAGGGAGAGATGGACTTCACACAGTCCAAGTTTATCCCTACAGATGATCACGAAATGTGTTTCAAAATCACACAATAGACTGATGTCAGAGATACACTGATCAAACGAAATAGTCGCGCGGGATTAGTCAAGCGGTCTAAGGGCGCTGCAGTCATGGATTGTGCGGCTGGTCCCGGCGTAGGTTCGAGTTCTCCCTCGGGCATTGGTGTGTGTGTTTGTCCCTAGGATAATTTAGGTTAAGTAGTGTGTAAGCTTAGGGACTGATGACTTCAGCAGTTAAGTCCCATAAGATTTCACACAAATTTGAACTTTTTTTTAATGAAATATTACGACCACATATTTAAAGAAGTTTTTGTTCATGTTTGGAACGCAATACAGCAGAGGTTATACGGGGCATTCATTTCGTAAGTCTCTGATAAGTTTCCAGAGATACTGGCAATAGATCTCTATGCACATGTCGTGTATTTGTGGGCCGGTGGGTATGTAAGCGTGGAGTTGATGCACGCTATCAGCCTAGATTTGTTCCAAAGGGTTCATATCAGACAGATCTAGCGGCCAAGACGTCAAACTGGGTTTATTATTATCTTCTTCATTCCTCTGTGGCCCAATTCTAGTCTTGTGACATACCTATTCTGCTGGAAGATAGCCATCGTCGAAGGAGAAGGTAGTAACCATGAAAAGAAGCACGAGGTCTGCAACAACGTTCACGTAGTTCACAGCTATCCTGGTGCCTCGCAGCAGTTGAGTCCCACAGTGCTCAGAGCCATTTGAACCTGGTGCCTCGGTTACAACCACAAAATCCGTGGAAGCCTGGTGAATGCCTCCCATAGTATAATACTGCCTCCACACGTCTGCGACTGCTGCGCGGTGCATGTTTCCAATAGCCGTTAGCCTTGATGCCGGCGTATCCGCTCACGAGTATGGACCTAGTATATCAAGAGACGTGTTCGTCCGACCAGGAGAAGCGTCTGCGTGGATTCACGGGAGGATCTCGATGATCCGGTGCCGACTGCAATCGCGACTGACGATGTCATTGGGCCAACATGGGAACCCGCAGGGTTCGTCTCTTGTGGAACACCATGTTCAACAGTGTGCGCTGAAAAGTGTGCTTTGAAAGATTTGCACCTGCACAAGCACTGTAGACTGTCGTCAACATCTGCCATAGATCCTGCTTTACACAGCAGGCAAACGTCGATCTCCAACTTATGTGATGAGGTGTGGACCTGCAAAACCTTGTCGCCTACTTGTGACTACACCTTCCTTCAACCACATCCCATAGATGCTCATGGTGATAGAACGTGAACTGCCAACTAGATCAGATGTTTACAACTTGCTAGTCCCAGGAGCCAGTCGGTAACAATATGCCATTAGTGCAAGTCATTTATGCATGTGAGTCCGTTCGACGACCGTCCTTGAAAATGTGAATGACGAGCGCTTTTTCAGTAACTTGGAAGTTTTCTCATCTCAGATCTAGGGCAAACTTCTGATAAAAGAGGAGCGTTTCTTTCACATGTAGATTCGTGTAGGTACTCGATCATGTGTTGTCGCGTTTCCAACGATATTAGTCGATTTTTTAAGATTTTCGGATATGTTAGTAGACTTAACATTGTCACTACACTGATAAATGGCCTGTAGCAATCTAACTGCGTTCAGAAACATATCATCGCCCGATCAGTGGACTAAAACAAAGGAAATCGCTGATAATCAGGACATAGCCCCAACTTCTGCCTTGCAACTTCGAAAGATACCTCCATGTAGATAAATAAGGAAAACGGGTCAAAGTTATGTAAGTCGAGAGTCACACCAAAATAAAAACAATTCATGTCCCACGGAAATAATGCAGCCTGTTGACTATAATTACGACCATGCGCGCTCGCAACCAAGAGACTGATAGACGATTTTTTAGTTTCATGAACTTCAAGCAGCTTCCCCAGTTGTTTAGTCATTGGGGATCTTCAAAAATAGGACGTAGAGGGTAATGGGCTTTTGATTCTAATACAGGCAGTACCATTCGGTAACTCGTTACCCCACTAACGACTCTCCTTTATAAAATGCTATCTCCTACCAATATTTCTCACAACATTATTTTCCTTTTAATGTCTGTAGGAGCATACTTGCTGTCTAAGGAAAAAATAACCTTGAAGCCCAACTAGTAGCGTCTGTTCACAACAGTCAACATCCAAAGAGTGTCTTTCCTTTAGCACGCTCCACGTTTATTAGGAAAAACCACCCCTTCAGTACGAGATTGCCGACTGGGCTAGCAGTTAATCCACAGGGCCTGGAAACATATTTCTTGTGAATTCCAGTGCATTCGAGATCATGTTTCTGTGAACAACGTCTAAGGGGTCTGATAATATACACTCCTGGAAATGGGAAAAAGAACACATTGACACCGGTGTGTCAGACCCACCATACTTGCTCCGGACACTGCGAGAGGGCTGTACAAGCAATGATCACACGCACGGCACAGCGGACACACCAGGAACCGCGGTGTTGGCCGTCGAATGGCGCTAGCTGCGCAGCATTTGTGCACCGCCGCCGTCAGTGTCAGCCAGTTTGCCGTGGCATACGGAGCTCCATCGCAGTCTTTAACACTGGTAGCATGTCGCGACAGCGTGGACGTGAACCGTATGTGCAGTTGACGGACTTTGAGCGAGGGCGTATAGTGGGCATGCGGGAGGCCGGGTGGACGTACCGCCGAATTGCTCAACACGTGGGGCGTGAGGTCTCCACAGTACATCGATGTTGTCGCCAGTGGTCGGCGGAAGGTGCACGTGCCCGTCGACCTGGGACCGGACCGCAGCGACGCACGGATGCACGCCAAGACCGTAGGATCCTACGCAGTGCCGTAGGGGACCGCACCGCCACTTCCCAGCAAATTAGGGACACTGTTGCTCCTGGGGTATCGGCGAGGACCATTCGCAACCGTCTCCATGAAGCTGGGCTACGGTCCCGCACACCGTTAGGCCGTCTTCCGCTCACGCCCCAACATCGTGCAGCCCGCCTCCAGTGGTGTCGCGACAGGCGTGAATGGAGGGACGAATGGAGACGTGTCGTCTTCAGCGATGAGAGTCGCTTCTGCCTTGGTGCCAATGATGGTCGTATGCGTGTTTGGCGCCGTGCAGGTGAGCGCCACAATCAGGACTGCATACGACCGAGGCACACAGGGCCAACACCCGGCATCATGGTGTGGGGAGCGATCTCCTACACTGGCCGTACACCACTGGTGATCGTCGAGGGGACATTGAATAGTGCACGGTACATCCAAACCGTCATCGAACCCATCGTTCTACCATTCCTAGACCGGCAAGGGAACTTGCTGTTCCAACAGGACAATGCACGTCCGCATGTATCCCGTGCCACCCAACGTGCTCTAGAAAGTGTAAGTCAACTACCCTGGCCAGCAAGATCTCCGGATCCGTCCCCCATTGAGCATGTTTGGGACTGGATGAAGCGTCGTCTCACGCGGTCTGCACGTCCAGCACGAACGCTGGTCCAACTGAGGTGCCAGATGGAAATGGCATGGCAAGCCGTTCCACAGGACTACATCCAGCATCTCTACGATCGTCTCCATGGGAGAATAGCAGCCTGCATTGCTGCGAAAGGTGGATATACACTATACTAGTGCCGACATTGTGCATGCTCTGTTGCCTGTGTCTATGTGCCTGTGGTTCTGTCAGTGTGATCATGTGATGTATCTGACGCCAGGAATGTGTCAATAAAGTTTCCCCTTCCTGGGACAATGAATTCACGGTGTTCTTATTTCAATTTCCAGGAGTATATATATATATATATATATATATATATATATATATATATATATATATATAACTGCACGGAAAGTATAAGTGACGTACTATCTAGGTCCGGCCGCGGTGACCGTGCGGTTCTAGGTGCTGCAGTCGGAACCGCGGGACTGCTACGGTCGCAGGTTCGAATCCTGCCTCGGGCATGGATGTGTGTGATGTCCTTAGATTAGTTAGGTTTAAGTAATTCTAAGTCCTAGGGGACTGATGACCTAAGATGTTAAGTCCCATAGTGCTCAGAGCCATTTGAACCATACTATCTATGCGCCAACTTTCATAGTGGATACGACTGACGTTAAAGTAAGGGCATTCACTTTTTGAAAAAATGCAAATAATTAATGATGGTTAGTGATCAGATACTGGTTTCAGTCAGTAATATATCGTATAATATACAAGCAATAGAACAATAAACAGAAATTGAAATTTGGTAAAATTCACGTCTACGTATTTAGTTCTACCCATCTCAGTAATGATTAAAAGCAGTTAGAACGATCAGCCATTTAGTTTCCGACGTAGGAGGAAGCTAGATGTCAGATACTTACAGGAGTAGGGAGGGCGGTAGGCGGCCAGGTCAATTTAGAGCCGCTGTTGTTTTCAACCACATATCAGGGTAACTTTTTGTTGGACACAGGATTTCCCATTTCGGAATAAATGAGATCATGTTACCAGTTCTGGCATTTGCCCTATAACGAAGCGGACACCCTCTGATGCCGTTGTCGGAATTGGTTTTTGGGACTATTTTTATATCTGCGACAGCTGTGACAAAGAACTAATCCTCCTTGTTGATCTGGAACATATAGTTAAATTAATTGCGAGCAGTAGTTTTAGATGTTTCAAGAGCTTAGAAAAGCCACTAATGAGAACAGAGAGGAATCTAAAAGCAGTTCAAATGAACCGTACTATAACTGATCAACACATTTTCATAAAATGTAGTTTATCATCATAATGGACTGTATTATGTAATGAAGCCCGGAAATGGCACCATTCACCTTCTGATAGTCTGGTCTAGTGAAGGTCAAGCATAGGAGTTAACGACTTGAGGAGTAAGTCATGGTGAACGAGGCTATGAAAAAGGCACGGCGATCCGAAGATGGTTTTCTTTTCAGAGATTCAAGAGATGACTTCAGCGATGGTGCAACATCTTTCCTAACGGGAATTACACTAACTTTGTACATTGAAATTAATTATTACAAATAACACTCAGTTTATCATTATTTTAGAGAGAGAACAACGTTACGTGATATCTTTTTTTTAGATTAGAAGGTTCAGCTGATTAATAAAAAAGCAAGTACTTTTTTGGTCCCATAGTCTCCAACATATCTAGAGACCACCCTTATACTTAAGATTCTAAAATGGTTTTTACCTAATACCGTCAAGGAAAGGAGGAAAATAATAATTACGTGCTTTTATTTTTCTTCTACACTCAAACGTCACGCATCTGCCTGTCGCGATACCTATCTTTACCTCGATCTTGCTTGACTGCTTCTCCGTTCAAGTATGTATGTATGTAGTGAGTTAGTGAGGCAGTACGACAGGGATTTATAAGTAATGCAAGGTCCTTTTTTTTGTCGCACAGTTTCTGTTGCAAAAATGTGGAACTTGTTTTGGGACATCGTGAAGTATTCCTGCTTCAGTCCCTGTAGTTTCACGAAGTTCCGCTGCCATCCAAAGGGGGTGCGGAGGTGTGTTCCAAGCAGAGACCAGACAGTAACTTTCTTTGGGTGGAGAACCTGGGCATCGCAGATATTCATAGGCGCTTACCGAATGACTACGGAGACCTGGCAGTGAACAAAAGCATGGTCAGGCCTGAACATACAACTTCAGAGTCCCTGTTGCTACAAAAACACAAACGAACTTCTTCCTCTCCATGACATCGCAAGGCCTTACACAAGTATGCTCACTCTAGGGGCGCTCACAAATCTTCATTACACTTTTCTTCCGCATGCTCCCTACAACCCGGAACCCGCCAATTCGAGTTCCATATGTTTGGGCCAATGAAGGATGCACTATGCGGGAGAGAACATAGATGATGGAGAGGTTACTGATGCAGCAAGACGTTGACGCAGATGTCGTCCAGTAAAGGGATACACTAATTGATCAAAAGTGTGTGGACACCTGGCTGAAAATGACTTACAAGTTCGTGGCGCCCTTCATAGGTAATGCTGCAATTCAATATGGTGCCGGTCCACCCTTAGCCTTGACAACAGCTTTCACTGTCGCAGGTACACGTTCAATCAGGTGCTGGAAGGTTTCTTGGGGAATGGCAGCCCATTCTTCACGGAATGCAGCACTGAGGAGAGGTATCGATGTCGGTCGGTGAGGAATGGCACGAAGTCGGCTTTCCAAAACATCCCAAAGGTGTTCTATAGGATTCAGGTCAGGACTCCGTGAAGGCTAAATCCAATACAGCGATATTATTGTCGTTTAAGCACTCCGTCACAGGCCGTGCATTATGAACAGGTGCTCGATCGTGTTGAAAGATGCAATAGCCGTCCCCAAATTACTCTCCAATAGTGGGAAGCAAGAAGCAGCTTAAAACATCAATGTAGGCCTGTGCTGCGACAGTGCAACGCAAAACAACAAGGGGTGCAAGCTCCCTCCATGAAAAACACGACCACACTATAAAACCACCGCCTCACAATTTTACTGTCGGCACTACACACGCTGGCAGACAACATTCACCGGAAATTTGCCATACCCCCACCCTGTCATCGGATCACCACATTGTGTACCGTGATTCGTCACTCCGCACAACATTTTTTTTCCCCTGTTCAATCTTCCAATGTTTACCCACCTTACACCAAGCGAGGCGTGTTTTGGCATTTACCGGCATGATGTGTGGCTTATGAGCAGCCGCTCGACCATGAAATCCAAGTTTTCTCGCCTCCCGCCTAATTCTCATAGCACTTGCAGTTAATCCTGATGCAGTTTGGAATTCCTGTGTAATGGTCTGGATAGGTGACTGCCTATTACACATTATGACCCTCTTCAACTGTCGCCGGTCTCTGTCAGTCAACAGACGAGGTCGACCTGTGCGCTTCTGTGCTGTACGAGTCCCTTCACGTTTCCAATTTACTGTCGCATCGGAAACAGTGGACTTAGGGATGTTTAGGAGTGTGGAAATCTCGCGTACAGACGTGTGACCACGTTCGAAGTCCGTGCGTTCCGCAGAGCGTCCCATTCTGCTCTCTCACGATGTCTAATGACTACTGAGGTCGCTGATATTTAGTACCTGGCAGTAGGTGGCAGCACAATGCACCTAATAAGAAAAACGTATATTTTATGGGGTGTCGGATACTTTTGATCACATAGTGTACAAGGCGGGTATACAGGTCCTCCCAGTAAGATGCTGTAAGGTCGTCACATTGAAGGGAGACTGTGGTAATATGTTATATTGGAATACTGAATAAAACAAACCTGCTTTCATAAAAAAAAATGAAGTGTTGTGTTACTTACTGAACGATCCTCCTGTTTTTCTACTCATTACGTTAATGTCTTAAAATCAATTTGTTTTGTTTTCGTGGATATTATTTACTAATTTATTCATACTCTATTCATTCCTAATAGCAACATCTCATTTCTGCTGCCTGAATTCTACTGTCTTATATCTGACCCATAACTCACTTCCGTACTGTAAACAGGAGAACAGCCATGCTTTTATAAAATTTGATTTGTCTCTTTCTATATTTGTTTTTCAGGCACCTATTTATTGTTCCAGAGACTTTAAAAAATTTTAGTACTTTCTTCTCTGTGTCTCTATCAGATTCATCTCTAAAGTCACATCCTAGACAGATAAAATATTTAATTTGTTCTAATATTTCGTTATTAATAACAATGATAATTATTTCGCGGTTCTTTAACTTTAAAGACGTGGAATTTTATTTTCCTGCTGATTCCTGTAGCTTATATTCTTTACATATTCTTAGTTGGCCAAAATCAGAATACCTGCACCAACTGGGACATCCTATGTCGTACTGCACCGACTAGAATAATGTCACCATATTATGGACTTTTAAGGGCATTATCATTTTATTTCTAACGAGATAACCCGAGTACGATGTATGAATCTGACAAAGCCATTGTGTTATTTACAGAAATTCGGGCATTCTCTCTCTCGTGAGTCCTTATTATTATAAAAGAGCTTACAGGGAGTAGCGCAGATGAATTTTAAATTTGGCACCCAGAATACGCAATGAGGCCATGCCGTATGAATTTATTCCGCGATGAATCGCGTCTGGCCCTGTAATTGGGCCGTGATCCCGCATCTGCAGAAGCAGCCGCCCCCCTGCCAATTAGTATTCCCCTCGGCGCGGGTCTTGAAAGGCAGCGCAGTAGAATTATATTACTCAAAATTTCACTCGGCTTACGCGTATGAATTTCTGGCTGCGGATTACAGCCTCTCCGTCCTCAGCTTCTTATGCTTAATTGACATCTTTTTCCCGGTCCACATACCAAGCGACCAAGGTAAGGAGAGGCAGAGTAGCTTCATGCTGAACGGGGAAGTATATTTTTATGATAAAGTATAGTCTGTATGGAGAAGAAAATGTTCTGTCTGTCAGGTTCCAACTATTGTATCAGCTCTGGTTAACCATCAACAAGAACTGTTCACACAAAAACTAGTGTCGGCAATGTTGCTTAATTAAAAGGTTTGGAATCAAAGAAGGATTGGAGCAAGTACATCAGATAACCACAGTGTTCGAATGGATCATTGCATTTGCAGTAAACGACGATGGAATCGCATTACTAATGGCAAGCTTATTCATGTGACATTATGGCGATGAGATGAAACTTGACTGATGGCATAACCCAACAGCTTATAAACGCTGGTGTACAGAGGTAAAGATGGGAAACGTACAGATATCACAAAAGGGGCAAAATAAGACCCCATAAACTGAAGCTGAATGGAGTTACAATTCATTGTAGGCATTCGGCCAGAGACTGAGATAAAATCTGTAAAGGAGAAGATATGATAAGGATTATTTCTGATTCAAAAATTAGCTGAATTACAATCCCCCATCGTACGCTCTACAAAAATATCTTTAGAGCATTTGACTGGGAGTTTAGAGGACTCGAAGAATTTCCAAAAAACTCTTTGCGTCTTCCCGGCTTTTGATCAATCAGTAGGATTAATAATGGTGATATAAAACACCATTTTATAGGTTTCCAGTTACATCTATTCTCTTCTTACCATGGTCTCCATCACCTATTTGATGAAGTCCTTGTTTAGTTCTATATTTTGTATATTTCTTTGTTTTATAGCACTAATGATATGTGAGTTTGCGTAAGCTTTCGCTAGAACACCGGTCGGCAAAGATGTAGGAAGAATATCGATAGTACGCGTTGGCTCAAGCAAACCTATCAGGACAGAGGCCAAAGACAGACTCGCAAGAAACATGCCGCCAATGCTCTCTCGACAACACATATTTAGTTAGGCGCACAGGCCGAAGGGATCTGTCTCAGTCAGTCTTGGCCGCAGTCAGTCTCAGTCACTAGCGCAGTAACTGTCGCACCAACTCACATCCTGTTTGGCGTCTATCATACACCGCAAAGTGCGACTTTTACTTCACAGCAGGGAGGCTGACGTGTACTATTACGGAAGAGCTCTTTTAAAGATGCACTATGGAAATTCGATAAATTATCTGGGAGTACGCATTAGGAGTGATTTAAAATGGAATGATCATATAAAGTTGATCGTCGGTAAAGCAGATGCCACACTCAGATTCATTGGAAGAATCCTAAGGAAATGCAATCCGAAAACAAAGTACGCTTGTTCGTCCACTGCTTGAATACTGCTCACCAGTGTGGGATCCGTACCAGATGGGGTTGATAGAAGAGATAGAGAAGATCCAACGGAGAGCAGCGCGCTTCGTTACAGGATCATTTAGTAATCGCGAAAGCGTTACGGAGATGATAGATAAACTCCAGTGGAAGACTCTGCAGGAGAGACGCTCAGTAGCTCGGTACGGGCTTTTGTTGAAGTTTCGAGAACATACCTTCACCGAAGAGTCAAGCAGTATATTGCTCCCTCCTACGTATATCTCGCGAAGAGACCATGAGGATAAAATCAGAGAGATTAGAGCCCACACAGAGGCATACCGACAATTCTTCTTTCCACGAACAATACGAGACTGGAATAGAAGGGAGAACCGATAGAGGTACTCAGGGTACCCTCCGCCACACGCCGTCAGGTGGCTTGCGAAGTATGGATGTAGATGTAGATGTAGATGTGATCAAAAGCATCCGGACACCACCGAACACATATGTTTTTCATATTAGGTGCATTGTTCTGCCACCTACTGCCAGGTACTACATACCAGCGACCCCAGCAGTGGTTCAAATGGCTCTGAGCACTATGGGACTTAACAGCTATGGTCATCAGTCCCCTAGAACTTAGAACTACTTAAACCTAACTAACCTAAGGACATCACACACATTCATGCCCGAGGCAGGATTCGAACCTGCGACCGTAGCAGTCGCGCGGTTCCGGACTGAGCACCTAGAACCGTTCGGCCACCACGGCCGGCGATCCCAGTAGTCATTAGACATCGTGAGAGAACAGAATAGGGCATTCCGCGGAACTCATAGACTTCTAACGTGCACAGGTGATTGGGTGTCACTTGCGTCATAGTCCGCACCAGAGATTTCCAACTCCTAAACATCCCTAGGTCCATTGTTTCCGATGTGATAGTGCGACGGAAACGTGAAGGGACACGTATAGCACAAGCTCACGGCCCGACCTCGTCTGTTGACTGACAGAGACCGCCGACAGTTGAAAGTCGTAATGTGTAATAGGCAGACATCTACCCAGACCATCACACAGGAACTCAAAACTGCATCAGGATCCACTGCAAATTCTATGACAGTTAGGCGGGAGGCGAGAAAACTTGTATTTCGTGGTCGAGCGGCTGTTCATAAGCTACACATCACGCCGGTAAATGCCAAACGACGCCTCGTTTCGTGTAAGAAGCGAAAAAATTATACGATTGGGCAGTGGAAAAATGTTGGGTCCCAACTTGTGTCGTGCCAACAGTGAAATTCGAAGGCGACGGCGTCGTGTTTTTCATGTAGGTGCCTTACACCTGTTGTTGTTCTGCATGGCACTATCACTGCACAGGTCTACATTGATGTTTTAAGCACCTTCATGCTTCTCACTGTTGAAGAGTAATTCGGGGATGTCTATTGCATCTTTCAACACGATCGATCACCTGTTGATAATGTATAGCCTAAGCCGGAGTGGTTACACGACAATAACATCCCTGTATTGGAATGGCCTGCTCAGAGGCCTGATGTGAATCCTATAGAACACCACTGGGATGTTTTGGAACGCCGACTTTGTGCCAGGCCTCACCGACCGACATCGATACGTCTCCTCAGTGCTGCACTCCGTGAAGAATAAAACTTCCAGCACCTGATTGAACGTACCACTGTGAGAGTGAAAGCTGTAATCAAGGCTAAGTGTGGGCCAAATCCATATTGAATTCCAGCATTACCGATGGAGGATGCCACGAACTTGTAAGTCATTTTCAGCCAGATGTCCGGATACTTTTGATCATATTGTGTAAGTAGCTTCTTAGTTACGTAAATAAAGAACCCTGTTAATATGTGTGTGCAGTTATGTTGTAGAAAGAGGATACCGGCCACCAAACAACATCTTCTCCCTTGATTCCTACGGTACGAGAGTCAGCAGTGGTGACGAGGACACTACAGTGGCGACGAGGATAATTCAGTGCAGATCGAAGTTAATTAATTTGGCCGAATATTTTGCTTGTTTCTCTTTTGCTTAACTTGCAGGGGTGCTCACTTCTATTTGCTCAATTGCTTTGTGTTGTTACGTGTATTCCAGGAGAAATAATCAAAATTCTCCTTTCAGAGTCTCTGCTTGCTTTTTTGCTATAACATATTTGTGCAAACCATGGCTAGCACATCCCCTCCACCCCCTGACCGCATGCCTCAGCCGCAGGCGGCCAATTTAATTGATCTAACACAAGCTTTTTAGTTTCAGAACCAACAAATTTCGGCCTTGCTGACAACGTTCCAACTACTGGCTGCACAAGCTGCGTTGGTCGCATAACCAACCAACAAGTGCCGACGTTCCGGCAATTTGACGACACTGAAGAGGGATGGCCCGAATATCTGACACTGTTCCATGCACATTGTCAAGTTCATCGTGTTCGAGGTACTGTAATGTGACAATAGTTTCTTTCGATTGCGTGGTCCGCAATGTTCAGGTTATTTCAAAAACTATTTCCAAGAGCGTATCCCGAGGAACTCAGCTATGACGAAGTAATCACTGCATTAGCTCAGTACTATGTCCAGCAAGTTCAAGTAGCTGCAGCGAGATATGAGTTTTCCACCTGTAGAAAAATTCGGAGTAGACGTACCGTCAATGGTACACAGAATTAATTTGAATATTTGCTTGGGATCGCTCCACGGTGAGTAAATACGTTCAATGGTACGGTACATGCGCCTCATGGTCCGATGCACGATACACTTTATCGATCCCAATAATTTAGTCTAAATGCTAAGAAGTGGCACGCGCAGATTTTTTAAATGATAGAAGTGTTTCACGTAGTTTTGTAATTATCATTTCCGATATGTCCGGAGGAGGCCCCTTCATAGTTGAGCAATTGCTAATTTCACGACCATATTTTTACTATCTAGGAATGTGTGTGACTGGTACATGAGTGTAAATGACCCGGTTTGTGGGGTTGTTGAAAGTAGTTAAAATGTTAGGTTGCGAGGGCACAGTGATATCCTTTCCCACGTTCACATTGCCTAAAGAATAACAAAACAGAGAGAGACCATAGTTAATATAAGACTAAATAAATGAATACAATGAAGTTAGGTACATGTCGCTGATAAATCGCGCTCGCTTCATGCCACACGATTTTGAAAACGGTAATTTGTCGGCTTTAATAATTTTGTAACATTCCCATTTTCCCGCCATGTTTATTTGCCGTGAGCAAAAGTTTGCCTATGCTTAAAAGTAGATATAGAATGGTTCAAGGGACATTCTCGTCTCAGTTTGTGAAGTACAAAATAATAGTGTTCAACTTTGAACATAGCTTAGTAAGGTTCAGTGACCGTGTCAGAATTATATTAGAACAAATAAGCCTTCGGTCACAAATATTAAGTCAAAATTGACTAGGTTTCGACTCTACTATGAGCATCGTCTTCAGAATTAAACTAACTGTTCTAAAACATATTATGTATATAATACATTAATAAAATTAAAGTTTGTACTAACTGGAAAGAGATGCAGTACTTACAACTCACATTTTAAAAAATCTAAGCCGGAAAGGCGACGTCATGAATAGGTGTAAATAAAATGGCGAGCCGCTAAGGGCTGCTCGTACTTGAGTGAACAAAGGTTGCAACAAGTATTAATGTATTAAATACCTAATATGTTTTAGAACAGTTAGTTTAATTCTGAAGACGACGCTCATAGTAGCGTCGAAACCTAGTCAATTTTGACTTAATATTTGTTGCCGAGGGCTTATTTGTTCTAATATAATAGTGTTTATCCGTTACGCGACAGACGATAAGAAACACAATCAAAGTTGTTGATAGAAACTTAACTTCTGAATTACCGCATAGAGGGGGTCATACTTCTGATAGTTCACAAACTTAACGTCGCACCGGGAAAGAGGATGTTGCTTGAACGTAACTCTAAGACAGTAATATGGAGTAGAATACAATACTTTTAAAAGCCACGCCACACATCTGAGTAAAAGCCACGCCACACATCTGAGGGGTCCCCCTGAAATACACATGAGGAGGAGTACCGGAATGTAGACTAAATTCACTAATCAGAGCCCATGACATGGGGAAGAGTAGTGGAGGCTTCTGCGAACCATTTTTCAATATTTAACAGCCCTCCTCTCAACGTAAGTCTGGGAAACCCATAAACTGTTACACTAATCTGCATATTTTCCCGGCATGAGCACTGCGGAAATGTAACGCGAAGATGAATCGTCGTCGCTCGCATGAGTTCTAGACCTAACGATAATTGTATCAGAACGAAAACTTCCTGAAAATGTTTGCCGCTTGATCGATCTGCAGAAGCAGTTCTCCCATGGAAGCGATTGGTTACTCTGTTATGTCAGATCAGGCAAAAATTACGGCTCTCTTCCGTGATCCGATCAGATGAGTTGTGGGCTATAAAACTCGCCGGGGGCCTCAGGAGCCCTGAGGACATTATTTGGGCACTGGCGGCAATGATAGCGACAGAGCCGCTCGTGCGGCGACGATTTTAACAGCAGAATTAATGGCCGCTTTGATAACTGCTTATCTGAGCGTCAAATTTGCTAGCAGGTACGCCACGCGACACAGCACCGCTTTGCATTCGACAGCGGTGGTTTGGGGTCGCTGGACGCACGTGTCTGTACAATGTGCGAAATGTAGCATCGCGAGAAAAATGATAATGAGCTGGCAACGCGGATTATGCCGTCAATAATCCGGCGGAAATTCATAATTTATCGTCACGAGTTTGGCGGTACTAGAAAGCTTCCATTTATCGAAATAGGAATTTGCTCCAATGTGCTTTGACACGTCATCAGTTTTACTACCAAGGAATTATAGGTGATTTCTGTTGTAACAGTTACTGGATAGGTATAAATAAGCCTGTCAGAAACCCGACCTCGTATACATTACCATCCAGAATGAATGATTCACTGTGCAATGGCGTGCGTTCTGTTGTGGAACTACCTGATGCATTAATACTGTTGACAGTAGAGTACTCTAACCTGGTCTTTTGCCTTTCGCGTGCAGTGCTATCATCTACCAAACAATACAGGGGTGACTCACAATCACCGTCAATGCTTCAATTCTGACAGTACCTTGAAAGACGAGCACTTAATTCACCATTCAGTGCTCGTATTTCATATTTCTAATCCCAGCATTCAGGTTCGAAAATGGCTCTGAGCACTATGGGACTTAACATCTGTGGTCATCAGTCCTAGAACTTAGAGCTACTTAAACCTAACTAACCTAAGGACATCACAACATCCATGCCCGAAGCAGGATTCGAACCTGCGACGGTAGCGGTCACGCGCTTCCAGACTGAAGCGCCTAGAACCGCACGGCCATTATTCTGGTATTCGGTAAAATAATAATTCACGCAATATTAATAATTTCTATGGGTTGCCTGATTTATTTGACGATTTTTACAGCTTGTCTCACACTGATCTGTGAGAGGAGCTGGGCGCTATAAATTTTCTTTACTTATGGGCGAGGGCAGCAGTCTTCCTAGCAGCCATGATGGCTTCCCGTTTCCCATCTCATTTCCGATCGCCTGGGTAGCACGTGGTGTCGTTTGAACATTCAGTGGTGGCCAAAGTGTCTCCTGTTCACAGTTCCCCAACCTACCTTACCTACCTTGTAACCGCTATTTCTGCTCGATTTTAACGTCGCGAGGTCGCCTCCCTGTGAGATTCCGGCCCTCTGATTGGCCAGTTGAGGTGCGCGCCCGTTTTTCGCCGGTAGGCGCCAACCGCCTTCCGCGGATGGATAGTGGTCAAAGGGGCAGTACTTCAGTTCTAGTGTGACCGTGCCGGAGACCGGAGGTGCTGCTTCCAGGAGATGAAGTTCGGTAAGCATGGGCGCCGACGTGCACTGTAGATTCGCGCCCTGCGGCCCAGAGGGAACCTTATAGGCCATTGTGGACAGTTTCGCGTCTTGCGCGGTTTATTCTTTTAGTACGGGTGGCTACCTAGCGATTCACGCACAGTGGCATCTTTCTTAGTCTTTGGCTGATTCCTGGTGGTGGTCGTTGCATGCCTGCAGCCCCTTCCTTTTGTAAATTGGACCCCATTTAATATTACGGGGATCGTTACTAAAATTCCTTTTCTCCTGCTTTCGTGGCTTGTTATGAACGTACGTTGGGGCAGTCTGCTGAACTCGAATATTTCTTCCCCCACCCCCGTTTGGTTGTATTATTGTTCACTTTTCAACCGTTTAATAAATAAGTCCTTTAATCTTACATTCTCCCTTTCATTACGTGAATTCACCCCTAGTGTCACAGAATAATGCAGAACTATAACTGTTGCTATAAGGTCGTGCAGGTCTCGCACCATTAACGATAGGATAAAGACTCAATATCACGCGCCTGACACGACCATTGCACGCATGACACCGGTAACAGTAATATTCATGTTCAATTATTCCCCATTGATAAACGGAAGTGTTCACGGCTCAGTGTGAGTACGTGAGCACTAAATCCACTGGATGTGGTGGAAGTAGTGGCCTCTGTTTTACCTTGCTGGTTTAGACAAAATATCAAAAATCACAGTCCATACCGCAAGGAATAGTAACCTGAAAATAACGAGCCACCGCTTTTAACCTCTCTGCTAATTTGCAGTCTTCGTAAGCTATTCTCTGTATCAGGTATACAGACCTCCACAGTGCCTTACTGTTGTTGGTGTTTAGTGTTGTTACGATAAGATGCGTGAATAGGCTCAGATGTGAAGGAGACGAGGATACCTCCTATTCGTGTGAGACAGCGTTACCTCATTATGGTTCTCCATTAGAAACGGAAATTTGTGGTAAGTCCTATGGGACCAAACTGCTGAAATCATAGGTCTCTAAGCTTACACACATACACACCCATGCCCGAGGGAGGACTCGAACCTCCGACGGGGGCAGCCACTCGATCCGTGACAAGGCGCCTGAGACCGCGCGGCTACCCCGAACGGCTCTCCGTTAGACCTGCTGCTCGGATGGCGCAGGATCCACATTTGCGCATGTGATATGTCACTATCCCTATGTTGCTGCGGCACGTCTGACGATCACAACGGAGGATCGCCATATTGTGCACCGAACACATTGGAAAACCTTCACATATATGCCTGCCATTCGAGAGCGAGTAACTGACCTCCTCTAACATTCTGCCACATCCAGCACCATTCGTGGGAACTACCAGCAGCTGGAATAGGCTACTATCGTCCTAAGTGTAGGTTGTCGTCAACACAACAAGACAAACGGCTGCAGTTGGTGAGGTTTACTGATCAGGACACATGGACTTCGCATTGTGTTCAGTTGTGAATAGCAGTTCCGCACTACATCAGATAATCATCGTCGATGAGTGGTTTGGCGACCTGGGGAGGGATCCCACCCTTCTAATGTTTTGAAGAGGTGCAATAGCGTTATTCCTTACGTCATGATGAAGCCGTTGAGTATGAGTTCTGGTCGTGACTGGTGGTGATTGAGGGAACCCCGATGCCACAACGGTACGTCACGAACATCCTCCGTCCTCATGTGTTAAGTCCTGTCCTACACTCTTATGGTGCAATATTTCAAAAGAACAATTCACGTCCACAAGCGGCACGTATCCCTACGCCTTCTTGCGGTATGCTGAGGAACTCCCGAAACCAGGACGATGCCTAGCGAGACCAGCTCGGGTATCGACTTCATCCCAGTGCCAATACCCAGGATATCAAGGACCAATTACAGCGGTTGGTTGGAATTACGACAGCCATTTTCCGTGATTTCCCTAAATCGCTCCAGAAAAATGCCGGGATGGTCCCTTTGAAAGGGCACGGCAGACTCCCTTCCCCGTCCTTCCCTTATCTGATGAGACCGATGACCTCACAGTTTAGTCTCTCCCCCCAAACAACCCAACTGAAAAGCAGACGAACAACCGAGAGTCGCCGCTGGCTCCTGTTTAATAACGGTCGTGGAAATCGTCTCTTCCGCTGAGTGAAACCGTTAACCGAGAAGCGAGTTGCCAACCTAAAAAATGTAAAAGGACTGCTCGTGAATTCTGTTTAGGTCTTTGTGGCGGTACAGGTAATTACTGGTATATATCAAATAATACTCATTCCTGATGACACTGGGCACGGTTGGTGATACAGGTACTGGCTGCTGCTCTTATTTAGTTGTTTCTGCTATGTCTCGACGCATAGAAGCTCGTATGTCCTTAGCCCCATATAAGTTTCAATAGACAACTTTGGAATGATATAGAAATTTATTGAGATAATTTACAGAATTGGTAGGTGTGTCATTTTGGTCCGATGTGACCACCACATGTGACGAGGAAAACATCCCACCGGTAATCAGTTTCTCTCGTTGCAGAAAATCAGCCGTAACTTGTGCAACGGCAGGGTAGATTCGATTTTTCAGGACGGTTAAATTGTTTGGTAGAGGTGCAAAATACACATGGCCTTACACCGAACTGTTATTGTGCTTTTTCATGACACCAAAACACAAAGCGAGCATGCTCCGCACTAATGAAAGTGTCAATTTCAACGTGCACCACTCTGGCGCTCCTTTTGGCGTAATGGAGTACTGACGCACTACATGAATCAAACTTGAGGTTGTTTCTTACAAAATTAAACATCTATCGATTATGTAAGTTATCTCAATAAACTTCTATATCATACCAAAGTTGTGAAGTCCCTTTTGACTCACCCTGTATATCGAATGGAGTGTTACCGAAGGACGCAGTGGTAAATTCAGGAGTGCCCAATGGAAGTGTGCTGAGACCCTTGCTGTTCATGTTGTACATTAGTGACTTGATAGAAAATATTAATATTAACCTCCGATTTCAAAACGTTACGTAGTTACTAATGATGTCTGAAAAAACTGCACAAATACTGTCAGATCTCTTTATAATTTCATAATGCTACAAAAAATTATCAATTATAAACACCTGGATGTAACCATTTCTGAGGAAATATGATGCAATAATACCAAAGGCTCAGTCATAGCTACATAAAATGACAGAGGTTACGAGATCCCAGGTCCTGTGTTCTTAAGAAGAACAATGCAACAGGCACTGCAGTTACTACAGGCGTTGTGAAATACATGACGTGTGTTTTCAACTGTGTATACGAACAATCATCGGCGGTTTACGTTATGACGACAGTGAAAATTTGTGCTGCATCAGTATTGGAAAGGATTTCCCGCTTTAAGCGAGCCCTCGCCCTCACCGCTCATATTTTTATTTTTACTTTTTGAGTCATTGCTATGGGGCGGTCTTGGGCAAAGTGGGCAGGGACTGCAACTCGAGACCTGGCCACCATGTCCCGTTCTCCTCCTCAGAACTAACACAGTTGGAGTGTATAAGATCCAAGAGGGCCAAAATGCATCAAGAAAAAGGAGGAAAAATTCTTTTGTTTAATTGTTATATGTATAGAATTTTTTATTTTTTCGTTTTGTACCATCACGAATGTGTTGCAAAAACTCGTGCTATGGCATGCCTCATACTACCGAGGGAAATGTGAATGAAAGGCAGTCCTCGTCCGCTACCATACAAGAAGAAAAGCGAAGAAGGTCTTCTTGTTACGACCTGAAGACGCTCCATGGTGCTGCTCGCTGCGGAATTATTGACGCATGTCTTCTCGTTTCAATGTGGTTGCCGTTGGTAGTTCAATCGTAACGGAAAAAAAAGGGGGCAGGGAGTAGTTCAGTTTGTCGTGACAAGCTGTCATTGCCAATCCAGCTGCGAAGTGGATTATGGAACGCGCTCAAGAGAAAATTTGAGAAGTGTGCTGGTACCTGGGGTTCTCTGCGATTGCACAGTGTCGTTCGTTTGTGTAGAGCCAAAAATCGAGAACCGTCTTCTCACCGTCACCGAACAAATAGTGGATGGCGTGGCTGCGTATCCATGTAACAGAATTCGTGTTTGCTCTCGAAATATACACATCATCCGAAAAGAGGAGCGATTGTACAGTTATCTGGTCGGGAGTCATGCTTGTAAGGAAAGTCAACATCTAGCGTACCAACTGCCAATTCTTTGCCGATTCCCAGACAAGGCGATGGGCCGGACGCTGTGGTCGAGAGATTCTAGGCGCTTCAGTCCAGAACCGCGCTGCTGCTGCGGTCGCCGGTTCGAATCCTGCCTCGGGCATGGCTGTGTGTAATGTCCTTAGGTTTGTTAGGTATAAGTAGTTCTAAGTCTAGAGAACTGATGACCTCAAATGTTGAGTTCCATATTGCTTAGAGCCATTTTAACAAGGCGATAGTCATTCGTATCCATCACTCAACAAGTGACACACAATGGAGAGTCCGCGAGGTGAATTTGAAATATGCGACAATGGCACGTCTGGTTCCTATTACCAGCTAAGTACCACAGGGACTGAACGTCCATATCAAGAATGGCGACGCTCGCTGCCTGCCATACAGTATCCATGAGGTTATTTCCTTTCAATCACGTTCGGCGCCCCATTCAGTTTAGGTTATTGTATAAAACACTCGCCGACGTTGAGTGTGTGGGCAACGTTGCAGTGCCGATGTAACTTAAGTTCAAGGAAGAATCGGACAATGTAGAAGAAAGGCGCTGG
This sequence comes from Schistocerca nitens, assembly GCF_023898315.1. Classification (NCBI taxonomy): domain Eukaryota; kingdom Metazoa; phylum Arthropoda; class Insecta; order Orthoptera; family Acrididae; genus Schistocerca; species Schistocerca nitens. The sequence continues at coordinate 119,770,335 of NC_064622.1, read as the reverse complement.
GTTGCCCGATAACTGCATTGGTGGGGAGAGAGAGAGAGAGAGAGATCGGTTGTAAGGCCTCCAGCAGCAGGCTTGTAAGACATGTTGGACAACGTCACCACATCCCCACGTCAGAGCTCACAAATAGGATTTTTGCTCTTTACTGGGCATGAAAAAGATTTAAACCCCCTCTGTCGTTGTGGAGGGTGAGGGACTCGCAGAGGATCATAAGAATCATACCCTTGCTAACAAAGAATTCAACAGCCGCCAGTATGTGATGGGCCAGAGATGGCGGGATCGAAAGCGTCTGTGCAGCATGGGGAATGCACGACGCCAAATAGACGATGGCATATCATGTCCGCTGCTGAATACCTAGATGGTGATCAATTAGCCCTGCTCCAATATCTAGACAGTGATAAATTAGCCCTGCTCCATTATGGTTTAATAGATACCTACAGTTGGTGGTTATCGAGCGCCGTGGATCAGCTGTGAAATAAATGTATCGTGTCACTTACTCTCAAGGGCGGGCCGGCCAGAGTGACCGAGCGATTCTAGGCGCTACAGTCTAGAATCGCGCGTGCGCTACGGTCGCAGGTTCGAATCCCCCCTCGGGCATGGGTGTGTGTGATGTCCTTAGGTTAGTTAGGTTTAATTAGTTGTAAGTTCTAGGGGACTGATGACCTCAGAAGTTAAGTCACATAGTGCTCGAAGCCATTTGAGCCAACCCGCTTTACCAACAATTAATTTTACGTAATCATTCCACTTCAAATCGTTCCGTACGCATATTCTCAGATATTTTACAGAAGTAACTGCTACATCTACATCTACATTTATACTCCGCAAGCCACCCAACGGTGTGTGGCAGAGGGCACTTTACGTGCCACTGTCATTACCTCCCTTTTCTGTTCCAGTCGCGTATGGTTCGTGGGAAGAACGACTGTCTGAAAGCCTCCGTGCGCGCTCAAATCTCTCTAATTTTACATTCGTGATCTCGGGAGGTATAAGTAGGAGGAAGCAATATATTCGATACCTCATCCAGAAACGCACCCTCTCGAAACCTGGCGAGCAAGCTACACCGCGATGCAGAGCGCCTCTCTTGCAGAGTCTGCCACCTGAGTTTGCTAAACATCTCCGTAACGCTATCACGGTTACCAAATAACCCTGTGACGAAACGCACCGCTCTTCTTTGGATCTTCTCTATCTCCTTCGTCAACCCGATCTGGTACGGATCCCACACTGATGAGCAATACTCAAGTATAGGTCAAACGAGTGTTTTGTAAGCCACCTCCTTTGTTGATGTACTAAATTTTCTAAGTACTCTCCCAATGAATCTCAACCTGGTACGCGCCTTACCAACAATTAATTTTATATGATCATTCCACTTCAAATCGTTCCGCACACATACTCCCAGATATTTTACAGAAGTAACTGCTACCAGTGTTTGTTCCGCTATCATATAATCGTAAGGGTCAGTTGCCACTCCCTGCACCAAGAGCCTATCCGCTGCAGATCTTCCTGCATTTCGCTACAATTTTCTAATGCTGCAACTTCTCTGTATACTAGAGCATCATCCGCGAAAAGCCGCATGGAACTTCCGACACTATCTACTAGGTCATTTATATATATTGGGAAAAGCAATGGTCCCATAACACTCCCCTGTGGCACGCCAGAGGTTACTTTAACGTCTGTAGACGTCTCTCCATTGATAACAACATGCTGTGTTCTGTTTGCTAAAAACTTGAAACACGTATGTATTCAGTGTATTCATTAACAGCGATGGCGAGGCATGACAGAATCTCTGACCAGAGAGTTATTTATCGTTGCTAGTCTGCGCTTGACCGCGCGAGAGTTCAGTTGCGAGTAGGCAGTTGAGGAGTTGCGTGTAGGAAGTCGCGAGGAACAGTTGCGAGTCTGTGAGGAGTCGGCGGGCGTCGACATGGGTCTCTGGTCAAGGTTCTGGACAAGGTATATTGTTATCGAAGGTAATGAAGCAGCATTGCGCTCAGCTAATAACATATGTTAATTGTAATTAATTTGTTCAAGAATTGCCCCAATACTAATTTTTCTACAAAGTAGCCTTTTTAAACAAAAATATTCATTTCAAGCTAAATAATATTTCCTATGCATTCCCTCCAAGAATCAAAATTAAATGTGGGCCAGCATTGCACTGAGCTGTGCCATAAAATAAGAGCAGATATTGATGCAGTTTTACTGAGGTAAGAATTTTGGTTTCTCTATTCAGGTTTAATTATTGCACAGGGCCGAGGGTCAGCGCAGCTGCCCTTATAAAATTTATCAGGTTCATCTTAACGTTAATTTTGTGGGGACTTAACATTTTTGCACATTTTTACTATCATTGAGTTTTATTACTGCGGGAAGCTAACATTTGGCAATATTTGCATTTTCGTTCAATTATTTTCATTTAAAATTTTTGCGAGGAGGTTACACTTGGCGACATCCGGACCAGGATCGTATTTCTTTGAGAATCTTCTGAAAAGTAGCCAGATATCTGCTCTTATTTATTAAAATATAATTAGCATTTGGCGCAACGCTTTTACTAATTTTGTGACTTTCTTTCCTCAGATCATCGGCAATTCGTTGCTCTTTGTTGTATTTGTATTTGTTGGATTTTGCATTGTCTTTGTCTCATTTGTGAATAATTGTGATTAGTGTAAAAAATGCCGCGAAAAACTATTAATAGTACATCGCGAAGTATAATGAATGAAATAACCGACTTAAATAACTTCACTGATACTACTTGTGACACACAGTGTATTGATGACAATCCTCCGTTTACTGACAATCATCCTAGTGATGAACAAATGAATTCAATTGTGTCCTCTGATAATTTGACGACAATTGATGACGCGGGGCGTTCTGTTGCAATGAGCGCAGCCCAGCTTAACACACCCGGTTTGCAGGATTTACGTAATGAACAGACAACTTTGTCTAATGTAAACGAACAGTGTAAACAGAATGCGTCGGATTTATTTAATTCCGATTTAGTGAGCAACAGTGTACATCCGATTAGCAAACATTTTCAAGAATCACAGAATATCCAAATGGTTACACAAAACGTGACAATTGCAGGTACGTCATTAAATAACACAGAGAATAGAGTAGGTAATGTTACTGAGGATCAAATTATAGCATTATTGCTACAAGTTCTTGAATCGTGCAAACGACGTAATGAAAATTTCAAACAATTCAGTGAAAATCTCAAACAACAAATTAATGAAAGTTTCGACAATCATTTCAAACAACTTGATGAAAGTTTCGACAACCATTTCAAACAACTTAGCGAAACAATTAATGAAAGTTTGGAACTGACGAACGAAAAACAAGACAACCTTATCGAACAGAACAAACAAGTTAGGGAACAGATTACAGCGATTACCGTGCAATGTCATGACACTGAAGTACAATTACGTGAGGATACTAAGGCTTGTGCTAGTAACAGTAATGAAGAAGTTGGAACTGTTGCACAAGGATTAGGTAATACAGATGCAGCGACAACAGAATCACGTAGAGACGAAATTAGTGCAGTCACTGAACAATGTTCAGAAAACGCGACACAGATACGCGACGAGTTTACTTTAAAGTTACCAGAAGTTTCACACACTCTGAATACGGAAGTCGATAAGAAATGTGAACAACAGATCAGCCACAGTGACGAACGTATTAAAGTAACAGAAATGAACAATGTTTTTGCCTTAGCGACAACAGAATCACTTAAAGATGAAATTATTGTAGTCACTGAACAATGTTCAGAAAACGCAACACAGTTACACGACGAGTTTAATTTAAAGTCACCAGAACTTTCACACACTGTGGATATGGAGGTCGATAATAAATGTGAACAGCAGAACAACCAAATTGACGAACGTATTAAAGTGACAGAAAAGAAAATTGTTTCAATCACTAACACGTCACAGAATCCGCCACGTCGCGAGCATTTGTCACACTCACACAGCCAGTGTAACTTAAGCAATTTACAGAGACTACGCAACTTAAAATCCGAAAAGCTACGCGACTTGAAATCCGAAATGACACAGACAAACAGATTCTCACACAATCGTGAACATGCTCACACATTCAGTGACGAGAACGTAGATTACGAGCAATTTTTATCCGTAAGAAAATATAAGGAACTTAATAATGACAGAGCACAGGTACACGCTTTGAACTGTAAACGACAATTTATTTTTGTACTTTTAATAGCATTGCCTTTAATACAGAAACTACAATTAACAGGGATACAGCAATTTGTTTGTGCATTTTTACCGCCATTGCCTGTAATGCAAAAGCTAAAATGTATTTGTAGCGCCTAATAGACCTCAGGGGATTCATTACGCTTTAATGAATATGTGCCGTAGCGTGCATAGGGCCCCGAGCTGTAGTAGTGCTGTTCTTTAGTTTTCTGCACTGCTGCCTTCTCTTCTACTATCCTTTATATCTATCAAAATAGCTCTTTAACTATTGCTCTATTTAGAATTAAGAAACGTAGTAAAGAAAACCCGATGTGACAAGTTTTACCGAAAGTGACAGTTCTCTTTAGGCACTCAAGAAATAACAACTATTGCCGTAACTTTAATAACAGATAAAATCGTAATCATCAGTATGTATAAAATTATCAGCAATAGCAAACCAGATTTTGATAACAATAGACGTTTTTCACCGCAATAGCATGAAAGTCAGCCGGTTAGCATACCTAACCAACAATGTAATGCACAAGGTCAACCAAACTTTAATGTTTCGCCGCGTGCACGTATAGTCCCTGGTACAAAAAATGGTAACACACGCCAGCAAAGAAATAACTACGTACAGGAAACACACTATTTCAATTCCTATCGCACTGCGCCGTATAGAAGTGACTATCATGACAAACGTAAAAATAATGAGCACAATTTTTCAGCGTACATTTAATAACAGTCGATCTTTTCAGCAGCAAGAACATTAGCAACAACACATTATCATGAATGAACCAGACAATAGGTATCATCCATAGCGTAAGACGTCAGGAAGAAATAATAGAACAGTACAAATAGTTGAAATGCCACTGCATACTCGCGAAAATAATAACACGTCAGATGGAATTTGACTAGTTACAGTACAGGTTGCATATTCCAGTAACGCAAACAACACCTTTGACAGGCAGAATTTTGTTCACGAGAATGTTATTTGAAACGCCTTGTTGAATGCACCACTTTTATCGCACGCAGATCTTACCAAAAATTTTTCTATTGCCACCGATAGTTCTAACACCGCTTTAGGCGTACATATTTTCCAGGAAATTGAAGAAGATGGCTCTACAGTAATTAAAAACATCGCATTTGCAAGTCGCATTTTGTCACCTGCTGAACGATATTCCGTTACAGAACTTGAAACGTTATGTGTTGTATGGGCTTTTACGAGATTTCGACACTTTCTTTATGGCAGACATACCACCGTTTACACAGACCACAGAGCGATACAATTTTTACTTTCAGCTAAATTTTCACACGACAGATTAAGCATATGGAAGCTTTATTTACAAGAATTTAATTTTACAATAGTTCACATTCCCGGCACACAAAATGTTATAGCAGACGCACTATCTCGTTCTCTCAGCAACAATCAGCAAGACATCGCAACCAACTTCTGTAAAGCAAACTCAGCGTGATGTACATTCAGCAAGTTGCATTTGAAAATTTTATTTCGTCGTCATTACAGGACATAGCACAAGAGCAAAATAAAGACAATGTGTGGAAAGAGATTAAACACCTCTGGCAAGATAGGAATAAAGTTACGATTAGAAACCATTACACTGTACGCAATAACATTCTATTTCGCCGCTCTCATCCTGACAGCAACAATTGCTTATTATGCATTCCTGACGAGCTTGTTAACAAATTAATCTGGTATACTCATTTAAGTTACGCACATTACGGAGCTAGAAAATGTTTTCTTATACTGAGACAGAACTGTTATTTTTCGAACATGGAGAAACGTATTCGACGAGTTTTAGCGTCATGTAAAATCTGCCAGAAAGCTAAGTCAGACACAACTTCACATATTCCTCCATTATATCCCATTGTACCTGTTAAATTGAGACATATGGCCGCTGTAGACATTTTTGGTCCGATTCCCAGAACTAATAGAGGTTTTTGCTACATCTTTGTCGCTGTTGAACTCACTTCAAAATTTGTTACCTTCACTCCGTTACGCTAAGCTACTGCTAAAACTGTTTCGAAAGCATTCGTAAAACATTTTCTATTTCATGTAGGGCATGTGATGAAAGTAATTTCCGACAATGGACCACAATTTCGATGTGCTATATGGACACGTATGTTACGAGCTAGAAACATTTCTCCGATCTATACGTCTAGGTACCATGCTTCTTCGAACCCTTGTGAACGATTAATGAAAGAAATTGGTAAACTGTGTAGAATATACTCCCACAAAAGACATATTGATTGGGACACACACATACACTCATTCCAGGATGTAATTAATTCCATACCGAATGAATCCACTATGCTATCTCCGTCGGTTATACTGAAAAATGTTGAACCACATAACAAAATTAAAGAATTAGTAAACTTTCCTACATCTCGTCGACTAAGACATCATGAAATAATTGACATTGCGCTGAACAACATCAAACGTGCCGCAGAGCGCCGGAGAAGAGAACAAAAACGGGTTTGTACACGCCGTGACTTTCACATTGGACAGAAGATATTAGTACGTACACACCATTTATCTAATGAAGGAAAAGGTAGGTGCAGTAAATTTGAACTTCTATACGCAGGACCATATCGGATTCGCAGCATTCCTCACCCCAATGTTGTACACGTCGAAACTTTGAGAACCAGAAAATCGAAAGGAAACCACCACTGGTCAAACATCAAACCTTTTATTGAATGAAGATACTTTATGATTTAACATACTATAATGCCATTTGCTAATTTTATGATCACTTATGCAATTATATTCACATGACTACTTACTGATGATTATCGTATTTTTTCTTGGCAAGTGCCCGGCAAGGTAAGGTTAGCAGGTCGCTCTTCTTGTCGTTACATATCAGACTGTGCACATTTTTCCAGATAAAATTACGTATCTTATGAATAATTATGCAATTTTATCTAGTGACATATTAATTTTATTAAATTCTCTCTCCATTAAAGTCTTTAATTCTCGCCTTTACTAACTACACAACATACAAGCTGAACACAAAGAAGGTCACATTTATTGTAATCATTTTTTTTACGTATGTACGATTGTTTTCATATTTTGTTTGTATGCACTGTGAAATAGTTAAGATATAACACACACCAGTTGACTTTGACATTTTTGCCCTATGATATCTCAACATCGTGACTGTTTTACATTTTTTGCTGCTGCATTGTGATATTCTGTGTACATTTTTTGCTTTTGAACACTGTATATTTTTTTTCTCATATTACGTTTTCTGTCATGGTATGTGTATGCTTAATTATGTTACCATAAACCAATCATTATTTAGTGAGTATATGATGTAAATGCAAGACATTAATCTTTGTTCATCAATTTCAGAAAGAAATGATGCGTAAAAGAAATAAATTAAACAGAAATGGGAATTTCACCTTCGGAATGAACGAAAGAAGATGCAAACCTCGTGATGAAGAGTAAATGGATCAGGATTAACAAGCATTAACAAGAATATACTATACACATCGTAGAATAGCAGTCTTAACTAATTTTTTCTTTCAGAATACGAGGCGATTGATGCAGGCTGTCTGACAGAACTACACATCTTAGTTTTAGTGATGAAATGTGGTAGAAATAAGGAATAGTTGTATAATGAATAATGAAGTGATTTTTTGCAGATGATAATGAATGCTGATGAATAATGATGAAGAATATGCTACTATGGATAATGAAGTTTTTCTTTACAGGTGATGATAATAATGGAGTTATGATAATATGGATAATGAAGTGATGGATAATGAAGTTTTTTCTTTACAGATGAGGATAATGCTGAAGTTATGTATTTATGCTATGTAGTTGTTTAAGTATTTGTTGCAGTTCGTTTTGACAGTATGTGTTATATTGCATAGTAGGATGACTGAAGGTTTTGGAAAGGACAGCTATGGAACACATTTTTATACACATTTCACTGCCTGTTAATTCGAGGTCACTACTTTTCAGCATTTTTGCGTTTCTTCCTTCAGATTAATAATCCATTTTTTTGTATATTTTTTGCAGGAGAAATTATTTATGAAATTAATCTGCTATAAGCAATTGTTCATTAAGTCTATGTCATTTATGAATGTGATCACATATACTCTACTTGTTTCATTACCTTGCTACAGCTGACTCATGACGAATGACGTTACACATCTTAATTTGCAGCAATAAGTCAAATGCAAATATTATTATCCCCCAGCAATTAGTTATCGATCTCAACGCAATGCATTGCTAACAAAAAAATGTATTACCAGTCCCAAATAATGATACCAGTTTAAGAAAGTTCTGAGTAATACTGCTCAGCTCTGAATAGTATGTCACTTGAATAATGAATAATAATGCTTTGTAACTGGGAAATGAATGCTACTGATTACTGTATTGAAATGAGCAATGATTAATTATGAACATTATTCTGTAATACTATGTTATTGACTACCTCCTGTTTTAAGTTAAGACTTCTGATGATTTGTAATTAGAAAATGAGTACCAATGTTCTCTGTAAAACACCATATGAATATTTTGACTTCTGATGATTTATAATTAGGCAATGAGTGCCAATGTTTTGTGTAAAACGCCAATTTATGAACATTATTCTGTAATACTACATACATGGTACAGAAATGTTCAATAAATGGGCAATGAATGCCGCAAACTACTAATGTAATTCTCAGTGAAGACTAGTACGTGACTTAATGTCCTTCACCTTCTGGCCTAACTACCCTGAATTACTGAAATATCCGTTTATCCTGTATATCCTCTTGATCATGGAGCACTATATTTGGTTTTTGCACTAATTCCACGTTGGTGTACCTTACAAGAACGTGGTGTTGACACGACATGCTGTCCACCACCTTGAGCGATGGAGATGTTATTATGGTCCCACTGTTTGGTGCACCTAATGTACTGCTAAAGTGATAACATGGAATATTACTACGACATTTCAGTGTCTTGACTACGCTGATAAATACTTCTGGGAAAAGAACTTCAGATTGTTTCACTTGGTGTTGTGCTACAGTAGAAAGATATGGACTTTCAGTGTAGCTGCGTGCAACCTAAAGTACTACAACCATCATGCAATCCTTCCCTTTCCTATCCTAATTCTTGTTGTTGTTGTTGTGGTCTTCAGTCCTGAGACTGGTTTGATGCAGCTCTCCATGCTACTCTATCCTGTGCAAGCTTCTTCATCTCCCAGTACCTACTGCAACCTACATCCTTCTGAATCTGCTTAGTGTATTCATCTCTTGGTCTCCCCCTACGATTTTTACCCTCCACGCTGCCCTCCAATACTAAATTGGTGATCCCTTGATGCCTCAGAACATGTCCTACCAACCGATCCCTTCTTCTGGTCAAGTTGTGCCACAAACTCCTCTTCTCCCCAATCCTATTCAGTACCTCCTCATTAGTTATGTGATCTACCCATCTAATCTTCAGCATTCTTCTGTAGCACCACATTTCGAAAGCTTCTATTCTCTTCTTGTCCAAACTATTTACCGTCCATGTTTCACTTCCATACATGGCTACACTCCATACAAATACTTTCAGAAATGACTTCCTGACACATAAATCTATACTCGATGTTAACAAATTCCTCTTCTTCAGAAACGCTTTCCTTGCCATTGCCAGTCTACATTTTATATCCTCTCTACTTCGACCATCATCAGTTATTTTACTCCCCAAATAGCAAAACTCCTTTACTACTTTAAGTGTCTCATTTCCTAATCTAATACCCTCAACATCACCCGACTTAATTCGACTACATTCCATTATCCTCGTTTTGCTTTTGTTGATGTTCATCTTATATCCTCCCTTCAAGACACCATCCATTCCGTTCAACTGCTTTTCCAAGTCCTTTCCTGTCTCTGACAGAATTACAATGTCATCGGCAAACCTCAAAGTTTTTATTTCTTCTCCATGGATTTTAATACCTACTCCGAATTTTTCTTTTGTTTCCTTTACTGCTTGCTCAATATACAGATTGAATAACATCGGGGAGAGGATACAACCCTGTCTTACTCCCTTCCCAACCACTGCTTCCCTTTCATGTCCCTCGACTCTTATAACTGCCATCTGGTTTCTGCACAAATTGTAAATAGCCTTTCGCTCCCTGTATTTTACCCCTGCCACCTTTAGAATTTGAAAGAGAGTATTCCAGTTAACATTGTCAAAAGCTTTCTCTAAGTCTACAAATGCTAGAAACGTAGGTTTGCCTTTCCTTAATCTTTCTTCTAAGATAAGTCGTAAGGTCAGTATTGCCTCACGTGTTCCAACATTGCTACGGAATCCAAACTGATCTTCCCCGTGGTCGGCTTCTACTACTTTTTCCATTCGTCTGTAAAGAATTGGCGTTAGTATTTTGCAGCCGTGGCTTATTAAACTGATAGTTCGGTAATTTTGACATCTGTCAACATCTGCTTTCTTTGGGATTGGAATTATTATATTCTTCTTGAAGTCTGAGGGTATTTCGCCTGTTTCATACATCTTGCTCACCAGATGTTAGAGTTTTGTCAGGACTGGCTCTCCCAAGGCCGTCAGTAGTTCCAATGGAATGTTGTCTACTCCGGGGGCCTTGTTTCGACTCAGGTCTTTCAGTGCTCTGTCAAACTCTTCACGCAGTATCGTATCTCCCATTTCATCTTCATCTACATCCTCTTCCATTCTTGTAACATAGTGAAAATCATTTTTTGCTAATATGATTTATATTCATGACCAATACACTTTTTTTTATTTGCTGACATATTCTGAATTATAGTGCATGTGCACTTTTGTCATTTTTCTAACATGATTTATAGTGCATGTGCACTTTTGTCATTTTTCTAACATGATTTCTACTCATTGTATGTACATTTTTTTTCATTTGCTGATATGTTCTGCACTTCAGTGCGTGTGCACTTATGTCATTTGTCAATGTGATTTGTACTCATTATGTTTATTTGTTGTGAAAACTTTGAAGAATTTTTCAGTGCATGTGTACTTATGTCATTTGTTAATATGTTTTGTGCTGAACGTTAACGAGTGTGCACTTTTGTCATTTCGCAATATGATTTGTACTCGTTGCCTAGACATTTGTGATTTCCTGGTACGTTCACTACTTCAGTAAGTGTGCACTCTCGTCATTTATCAATATGATTTGTATATACATTTTTCTGATTTGCTGATATGTTCTGTACTCATTGTATATATATTTTTTGTTATTGCCTAATATGTTTTGTACTCGGGGCATGTGCACCATATTTACTTCATGTTCTACATCTTTTTCTAAAGTTAATCAGTTAAGAAAAAATTTGTTGCTCATGGCAAGTCCAAATGACTCACCATCGCTGCCCAATTTTTGCCCCCCCCCCCCCCCCCCCAGTGGAGAGTTATGAAACACGTATGTATTCAGTGTATTCATTAACAGCGATGGCGAGGCATGACAGAATCTCTGACCAGAGAGTTATTTATCGTTGCTAGTCTGCGCTTGACCGCGCGAGAGTTCAGTTGCGAGTAGGCAGTTGAGGAGTTGCGTGTAGGAAGTCGCGAGGAACAGTTGCGAGTCTGTGAGGAGTCGGCGGGCGTCGACATGGGTCTCTGGTCAAGGTTCTGGACAAGGTATATTGTTATCGAAGGTAATGAAGCAGCATTGCGCTCAGCTAATAACATATGTTAATTGTAATTAATTTGTTCAAGAATTGCCCCAATACTAATTTTTCTACAAAGTAGCCTTTTTAAACAAAAATATTCATTTCAAGCTAAATAATATTTCCTATGCATTCCCTCCAAGAATCAAAATTAAATGTGGGCCAGCATTGCACTGAGCTGTGCCATAAAATAAGAGCAGATATTGATGCAGTTTTACTGAGGTAAGAATTTTGGTTTCTCTATTCAGGTTTAATTATTGCACAGGGCCGAGGGTCAGCGCAGCTGCCCTTATAAAATTTATCAGGTTCATCTTAACGTTAATTTTGTGGGGACTTAACATTTTTGCACATTTTTACTATCATTGAGTTTTATTACTGCGGGAAGCTAACATTTGGAAATATTTGCATTTTTTATTCAATTATTGTCATTTAAAATTTTGCGGGGATTATTATTCGCAATTTCAGTATCATGGACTTTTAAAATTTTGCGGGGAGGTTACAAACTCATCAATCCAGCCACACAGCTGGTCTGATATTCCGTAGGCTCTTACTTTGTTTATCAGGCGACAGTGCGGAACTGTATCGAACGCCTTCCAGAAGTCAAGGAAAATAGCATCTACCTGGGAGCCTGTATCTAATATTTTCTGGGTCTCATGAACAAATAAAGCGAGTTGGGTTTCACACGATCGCTGTTTCCGGAATCCATGTTGATTCCTACAGAGTAGATTCTGGGTTTCCAAAAACGACATGATATTCGAGCAAAAAACATGGTCTAAAATTCTACAACAGATCGACGTCAGAGATATAGGTCTGTAGTTTTGCGCATCTGCTCGACGACCCTTCTTGAAGACTGGGACTACCTGTGCTCTTTCCCAATCATTTGGAACCTTCCGTTCCTCTAGAGACTTGCGGTACACGGCTGTTAGTAGGGGGGCAAGTTCTTTCGCGTACTCTGTGTAGAAACGAACTGGTATCCCGTCAGCCGGCCGAAGTGGCCGCGCGGTTCTGGCGCTGCAGTCTGGAGCCGCGAGACCGCTACGGTCGCAGGTTCGAATCCTGCCTCGGGCATGGATGTGTGTGATGTCCTTAGGTTAGTTAGGTTTAACTAGTTCTAAGTTCTAGGGGACTAATGACCTCAGCAGTTGAGTCCCATAGTGCTCAGAGCCATTTGAACCATTTGGTATCCCGTCAGGTCCAGTGGACTTTCCACTGTTGAGTGATTCCAGTTGCTTTTCTATTACTTGGACACTTATTTCGATGTCAGCCATTTTTCCGTTTGTGCGAGGATTTAGAGAAGGAACTGCAGTGCGGTCTTCCTCTGTGAAATAGCTTTGGAAAAAGGTGTTTAGTATTTCAGCTTTACGCATTTCATCCTCTGTTTCAACGCCATCATCATCCCGGAGTGTCTGGATATGCTGTTTCGAGCCACTTACTGATTTAACGTAAGACCAGAACTTCCTAGAATTTTCTGTCGGTAGATAGAATTTTACTTTCGACTTCACTGAACGCTTCACGCATAGCCCTCCTTACGCTAACTTTGACATCGTTTAGGTTCTGTTTGTCTGAGAGGTTTTGGCTGCGTTTAAACTTGGAGTGAAGCTCTCTTTGCTTTCGCAGTAGTTTCCTAACTTTGTTGTTGAACCACGGTGGGTTTTTCCCGTCCCTCACAGCTTTACTCGGCACGTACCTGTTTAAAACACATTTTACGATTGCCTTCAACTTCTTCTATAAACTCTCAACAGTGTCAGTGTCGGAACAGAAATTTTCGTTTTGATCTGTGAGGTAGTTTGAAATCTACGTCCTCTTATTCTTACTAAACAGATAAATCTTCCTCCTTTTTTTTATATTCCTATTTACTTCCATATTCAGAGATGCTGCAACGGCCTTACGATCACTGATTCCCTGTTCTGCGCTTACAGAGTCGAAAAGTTCGGATCTGTTTGGTATCAGTAGGTCCAAGATGCTATCTCCACGAGTCGGTTCTCTGTTTAATTGCTCGAGGTAATGTTCGGATAATACACTTACTATAATGTCACTCGATGCTCTGTCCCTACCACTCGTCCTAAACATCTGAGTGCCCCAGTCTATACGCGGTAAATTGAAATCTCCACCTAAGACTATAACATGCTACGAAATTTGTGTGAAATGTATTCCAAATTTTCTCTCAATTGTTCTGTCACTAATGCTGCTGAGTCGGGAGGTCGGTAAAAGGAGCCAATTATTAACCTAGCTCGGTTGTTGAGTATAATCTCCACCCATAATAATTCACTACTACTAACAGCGACAAACACGCCACCACCGGTTGCATGCAATCTGTCCTTTCTAAATACCGTCTGTGCCTTTGTAAAAATTTCGGCAGAATTTATCTCTGGCTTCAGCCAGCTTTCGGTAGCTATAAAGATTTCAGCTTCGGTGCTTTCTATCAGCGCTTGAAGTTCCTGTACTTACCGACGCAGCTTCGACAGTTTACCATTACAATACCGATTGCTGCTTGGTCCCCGCATGTCCTGACTTTGCCCCGTACTCTTTAAGGCAGTTGCCCTTACTGTACTTGCCCGACGCCATCGACTGTGCGGACAATGTACATGAGGACTACAGTAACGACAACACGTGTTTAACAAGTAAAAGTTATAATGAAACAGGTATCGATCCATGTAGTTAATCACCCTTGTTGGACAGGGAGCCACGAATCCCGTCTCCAATGAAACATAGTAAAGGACAATCGTTTTGCAATGAACGGATACTAAACATAATTACGTACATGGAAAGTCATCCGCATCATAATAAAAAAAAGATTATGAACAGAGTTCGAATACGTCCGCAGCAATATCACAGTGTAGTGCATAAAAAAAACTACGGATATTCAAGGGAAGACCAGGTGCACTTGCTACAAAGACTAGTGTTTGCGCGTGTCAAGGATGCTCGATACAGGTTACAGAAAATGCATGATAGTGAACTACTACATTATGTTCTTCGAATTGGGCGCGACATGGATTATAGTGATTTCAATGGAACCTGTGGATGGCTGCAGACATCAGACAGTGCTACAGAGCTGGAAGACGTAAGGTAACGATAAGTCAAATAAAACATCTACCTAACGGCACACAGCAAACTGTGGAATCTGATCCACAGACTGTAATTGAGATGTACTTATTACATTGTTGAGTAAGGAATTTGTTTTCAGATCCGACCAATCGAGATTTGAAGAAGAAATGCATGTAAAAGGAACCCTGGAAATTAGAGGTACCAAGAGAGTTGTATCAAGGTCAACTAACATCAATGCCTAACGCATTCGTTCGTATACAATTGTGCCGACTTTTAATCTGGGTGGTAAATTGTCTGGAAAGTTATTTATTGCGCTGCGAGAACTTGGAGGTGCTATGTCATGTACGATTCTTCCTCATGTGCGTAATCGTGCAACGGCAGTAAAGAATATTTACGTTGTACCAAGCAAGAGAGCGACGATGGTCGTAAGCGAAGTAAATTAAGGTATGAGCACTGCTTTTGGCCAGTAGCTGGTCAAAAGAACTTGCTATTCCTTCATTGCTACGCATTGAAATGATACTCGTTTAGGGCCAACTATCCCTCCTGAAAGGTTTGTGACACTGCAGTTCATACTACTTAGAAAAACTGGACAAATTCAGCCTATGGATATTTGTTTTTTCCTTCCCATGATACATATAATTCCACTACCTGCAGTTTCGCTTTAAAGGGTAGCCAGTTTCACGATAAGCTGCATGACATTCGCTTTCGGTTGCATGCCATCACATTTCATCAGTTCTCATCACCCTCTTAAACTAGTATGATTCTACTCGAGTATATGCATTCTTTAAGAATCGATATCTAGATGAACGTCCCACTGTGGTGCGCCATTTTTCATTCGGTGTTCATAGTGCTATTTGTTAAAATAAACATAAGCAGTCTCGGCCGCCAGAAGCCTTTAATTTTGGGGTTACCAGCTTTAGTTACTGGCCATTTTCAGATGTCATACCATGTTCATAGGCGGTGTAAGGCGTGAAGATGGCCAGCAACTGACCGAAACCGGTAACCACACAAATAAAATTTTCTTGATGTCGAGAATGTCGTTTTAAAGTACTTGTAGACTCCTCTGTTCTCCACGAGAAATTTTCTCAAAAGTATTAATGGTTTCTTCTGAACATTTCTCGAATGTCGACGATGTCCATTTTGTGAAGCGAAATACGTACATCTCATAGAGGGGTGATTTATGTACCTCCCGAACACTAATTTTCTATCGCCCTCCTGATGCACAGGGTGAGTCAGTAGTAACTAATCTTTTTCTTTTCACAATTGTTAATACAGCACTTTCAAATTAACCTTACTTAGGACTGTACTTGGGACCTCGCACTCAAGGATTTCATGTGGAGGCCAAACTCAGCGTGGTCTGTCGTGACGGCACCTATATGGCCGTTAGAATTCTTAAGTTTGAGACCAAGAGTGTGTTCGAGCACATCTGTGCACGTTTCCTCATTTGTTACACTGAAGCGCCAAAGAAAATTACAGGCATGCACATTCAAATACAGAGATATGTAAACAGGCAGACGGTGCTGCGGTCGGAAACGCCTATATAACACAAGTGTCTGGCGCAGTTGTTAGATCGGTCACTACTGCTGCAGTGGCAGATTATCATGATTTAAGTGAGTTTCAACGTCGTGCTACACTCGGCATACGTTCAAAAAAATAGCTCTGAGCACTGAGTCCCTTAGAACTTAGAACTACTTAAGCCTAACAAACCTAAGGACATCACACACATCCATGCCCGAGGCAGGACTCGAACCTGCGACCGTAGCGGTCGCGGGGTTCCAGACTGTAGCGCCTAGAACCGCTCGGCCACCCGGGCCAGCTCGGCGTACGAGCGATGGGACACAGCATCTCCGAGGTAACAATGAAGTGGGGATTTTCCCGTACGACCATTCCCCGAGTGTACCGTGAATATCAGGAGTCCGGTAAAACATCAAATCCTCGACATCTCTCAGGCTGGAAAAAATCTTGCAAGACCGAATCAACGACGACTGAAGAGAACCGTTTTATGTGACAGAAGTGCAACCCTTCCCCATACTGCTGCGAATTTCAGTGCTGGGCTATCAACAAGTGTCAGCGTGCGAACCATTCAACGAAATATCATCGATATGGGTTTTCGGAGCCGAAGGCCCTCTCGTGTACCCTTGGTGATTCCACGACACCAAGCATTATGCCTCGCCTAGACCCATCAACTTCGACACGGACTGTTGATGACTGGAAACATGTTGCCTGGTCGCACGATATTCGTTTCAAATTATATCGAGTGGATGATAGTGTACAGGTATAGAGACAGTCTCATGAATCCGGGGGCCCTGCGTATTACTAAAGGACTGTTCAAGCTGGTGGAGGGTCTGTAATGGTTTGGGCTGGTTCAAATGGCTCGGAGCACTATGGGACTTAACTTCTAAGGTCATCAGTCCCCTAGAACGTAGAACTACATAAACCTAACTAACCTAAGGACATCACAAACATCCATGCCCAGGCAGGATTCGAACCTGCGACCGTAGCTGTCTCGCGGTTCCAGACTGTAGCGCCTAGAACCGCACGGCCACCCTGGCCGGCAATGGTTTGGGGCGTATGCAGTTGGAATGATATGAGACACCTGATAGTCTAGATACGACTCTGACAGCTGACACATACGTAAGCATCCAGTCCGATCACCTGCATCCATTCGTGTCTATTGTGTATTCCGACGGACTTGGGCATTTCCAACAGTACAATACCCCATATGTCCAGTATTGCTACAGAGTGGCTCCAGGAACACTCTTCTTAGTTTAGGCAATTCCGCTGGCCACCAAACTCCCAAGACATGAACATTATTGAGCAAATATGGGATGTCTTGCAACGTTCTGCTCAGAAGAGATCTCCACCCCGTCATACTCTTACGGATTTATGGACAGATATGAAGGATTCATGGTGTCAGTTCTCTCCAGCACTAATTCAGACATTATTCGAGTCCATCCCACGCCATGTTGTGTAACATGTGTGTGCTCGCGGGGGTCCTACACGGTATTAGTGAGGTGTACCAGTTTCTTTGGTTCTTCTGTGGATCATGTTCCTGTGTTGTCAAGAAGAACAATGCAATGTTCTTCATAACTACACAGTCGCTGCAATATCGTCTTTATCTGCCAATAGCAGGCAGCGACTTTCAATTAAAATGCCCTGCCCTGTGTAGGAATTACATAATGTGTTTACAAGTACAGACTGTGACGCAGGAGCGACGACATATGGAAGTTTGGTTCTGGGCGTGGGTCGTGCACGGGTAGTCAAAGCGATTAAGGCTAAAGCTTGCGTAAAGCTGGTATTCCTGGTTCGAGTCTCGATCCAGCACAAATTTTCATTGTCGTTCTTCCCTTATACAGCTGATGGTCGTTCGAATTCACAACCGCAGACACATTTTATATATGGCGTACGTAAGTTAATTGGAGGGCAATGGAAAAAACATTTAAAGGCGAGATTACTTATTAAATACCTGTGAGACGTATCATAATTATAAAATTGTGTGAGACTCATAATGTAGAGGACTAACAGAGGCTGTATGTTCCACATCTCCTCCTAAACTAAGAACCGATTTCAACCAAACTTGCGTGTAAATTATCTTTATGGTGGTAAAACCACCTGCCTATCAAAGGGGTGGTGGTAGGGTGGAATTGAAAAAGCAGTGCAGACCACGACGCGCGAATAACCATGCTTTAGTCACGCAGTCTATGAGGATGAGAGCACTTAGTAACTTGGGACAAGATTTACATTTAATTTAAAGCATTTACAAAACTTTTACTCGCTGACATCGCCCAAAAAATAATGACAGCAAAAACGATTTGCTCTTTCGCTGTTCCGTGCAGTTATACTGCCGCATGAAGCATGATGTTTTAATTTATTACTTTTTTACTGCTAACTGATTTCACGATAGTTTTTTTTTTCAGGGTGTATTTTCATACACCGCAAACCGTACCAGCGAAGTTATATCATTGAAGGCACAGAGTTCGGGAGAAATGACATTATGAGCACTGAGATGCGTGAAAAACTGTCGCATCATGCAAGACATTTAAATTTATTTCTCCGTTGCTAATAACTGTGCTCGCAACACTTTTTTCAGACAGCATTCAGATATGCCTCTCAATGTACCAACAAAAAATAAATTATAGTACGATGCTTATTTCAGGAGATACGACGTCGTAAGCATTAAGCTGCGTTGAAATGAAAGTGATTAATGGAATTCGCTGGAGATATGAATGAAATATGTGTACAATTATGACTGAAATATTTAAAATGTATGTGAAATACAGGGTGAGCTCAAATTCTTTCCCTGATTACAACAATTATTGACAGAATGACCGTTTGATACAATAATTTACATTTAATGTCGTTACATAGGTTAGTGTTACTAGGTTTATTTTATTTTTTTAAGATCACTTACGTTAGTAAACCTCAACGTGTACTCCCTTGCTAGCTCGGAGAATGTCGAGGCGGTATTCCAGTTCCCACCAGGTGTCTGTGACATGTGTTCTGTCACAGTACCCACAGCAGCTTGTATCGTAAACTTCAGTTCGTTGACGTCAGCAACTGGTGTGACGAAGACTCTGTCCTTGATATAGCACCAGAAAAAAAAGTTAAGGGGTGTAATACCTGGAGAGGGTAGGAATGTCAGGATCGGTGGATTGGAAGGAACGGTCCAACACCCTGGTCACTCCGCTCTCCAGACATTAGGCCCCTTAACTTTTCTTCTGGGGCTGTATCAAGGACAGAGTCTTTGACACACCAGTTGCTGACGTCGACGAACTGAAGGCTAGGATACAAGCCTCTGTGGGTACTGTGACAAAAATCAAAAAATGGTTCAAATGGCTCTGAGCACAATGGGACTTCTGAGGTCATCAGTCCCCTAGAACTTGGAACTACTTAACCCTAACTAATCTCAGGACATCACACACATCCATGCCCGAGGCAGGATTCGAACCTGCGACCGTAGCTGTCGCGTGGTTCCAGACTGTAGCGCCTAGAACCGCTCGGTCACCCCGGCCGGCGGTACTGTGACAGAATACATATTACGAAACGCCTGACGGGAACTGGAATGCCGCCTCGACACTCTCTGAGGTACCAAGGGAGCACACGTTGAGGTTTACTAACGTAAGTGTGAACACTAACCTATGTAACGGCATCAAATCTAACTAATTATGTCAAACGGTTATTGTGTTATAAATTTTTATAATCAGGGCAAGATTTTGTGCTCAACCTGTATATTTGACATGTGCGTATGCGAGAAAATTCATGGGTTGAAAGCTCCACCTAAATTCCTACTACGATTTCAACCAAATCTGTCACACATATTAGTTTCGATCTGGAAAGAACTACTGTGAAAGAACAATCAGCGTCCTATTGGAGGTGGAGGTGGTAACATGGTGAAAGAAGGAGGCGAGGGGGAGATGGACAGAGAGAGGGGAAGCTGGAAATGGGCAGAGAGAGAAGGAGATGGACAGGGATAGGAAACGAGGATAAAGGGGGTAGGAAGAGAGAGGCAGAGAGAGGGAGGGGGGAGAGATGAACAGAGGGAGCAGGAGGAGGAGGAGGAGGAAGTGGACAGAGAAAGGGAAGAGGAGGAGATGTGCAGAAAGAGGGGCTGGAGAAGATAGATAGAGAACGGAAAGCAGGGGAGAAAAGGGAGGAGCTGACGGACAGAGGAAGGTGGAAAATGTGATAGGCGGAGTGTGAGTGTAAAGGATGAGATGGACAGAGGGAGGGGGTAGGAGATGGGTTAATAGAAAATTGCAATAAATACGTACCCGGGCAATGCCGGTGCTCAGGTCTTTGTCATACGTTTGTTTAACTCGTGGCAGAGCGTCTTGGATTACTACTCGTAGCAGACTCTTTAAGGTACACGTCAACTATCCCGCAAAGTTCTACTTACAAAGTTTCAAGAATTAGCTTCAAGTGAAGAATCTAAGCATATACTACAGCTCTCTACGTATGGCTCACGTGGAGACCGCATATATATTATTAGAGTAATTACGGTACGCACAGAGATATTTAATCAGCCTTTCTTCAAAATGGTTCAAATGGCTCTGAGCACTATGCGACTTAACTTCTGAGGTCATCAGTCGCCTAGAACTTAGAACTAATAAAACCTAACTAATCTAAGGACATTACACACATTCATGCCCGAGGTAGGATTCGAACGTGCGACCGTAGCGGTCTCTCGGTTCCAGACTGTAGCGCCTAGAACCGCACGGTCACTCCGACCGGCGCAGCCTTTCTCCTCGCGCTTTATACGCGAATCTAAAGAGATAAGATCCTAATATGTGGTACACTCATAAGCACCCTCTGAGATGCATTTCACATCGGAATAAAAAGTATAAATTCAGATGTAACTGCCGGAGGAAATGCCTTTTGGAAATCATAAGGACGGTTTTGGTTACAAGGCAATTTGTGTATTGGCCACGGCACGTGGTAGTTCTCCATTCCCGCAAGTTACTATTTGAGCTTCTTTTGCGCCTTGGTATACTTGGTTCTTTTGGATTTGGCACTTAGGCTTTTATGGTTTGGGATCTGGGTTATATTTGGATGTAAATCCGAAATACCAGATTTTAAATCTGAATAATTTTGAGATATTTCAGAATGATTAATTGTTATTATAGTCTCGAATGAACTGCCAAGTTTATTGAAAATGTTGCTTGATTTGGCACATTTAATTGTGATTAAGAGGATCCATGGCCCAAGCAAATTTGTAGAATGGTAACTTATCTGTAACACGTCATCTTGATATAGATTATAATTTTATGAAGGAATTATACTGGAACTTTAATTTTAATTTTTTTCAGTTAATTTATGATTGGGTTGTTACAGTATGTAATTTTGATACACTAATATTACAAGAGAGAGAGAGAGACGGAGTTGAAGTTTTATTTATTGGGTATTCTGTGTAAAAATCTGCCTGCTTCTGTTCGTATTATTCGTGTTATTAACTGTGAAAATAACGAGATTTAAGTTTTCAACTTCATGATGACATTGATTTCTTAGAAACAGTGCTGCAAACATCTAAACAAAAAAATACGTAATATTTCTCTTTATCATTGTAAAAATCTACTGAATAAACACCTACAAGACCATACTATGAGTAGTTAAGAGTTAGATATTGTTCTTTTGTTTTCCCTTACACCATGGTTACCCTTCTTGCCTGAAATTACCTATCCCAAGTTACTGTAACATGTGAAAAGTGATGGTCTTCCTAGTACGCCAGCTTACTGGGCTTATTTGCTGAATCTGAAATTAGTATCACACAACTGCTGCGGTCAGTCGCGAAAATGTGACTTGCGTTTGACTTTCCAATGCGAGCTGGTTTTACAGCAACACATTCACATTTCTAGTTTACGAAACACGCTGGTGAGCAAGGCACTTTGATTTGTGAGGTTAACGTTGTTAAAGTGTAGTACGGACTGGCATATTGGCATACTCATATTGTTTTGATGAAAAGACTTAATTTCAGAGATTTTACTGGCTCATAAAAATAAGACATTATGTATATATACTGAAGGAGCGACTGAAAATTTGCAGACCGCTACGGTCGCAGGTTCGAATCCTGCCTCGGGCATGGATGTGTGTGTTGTCCTTAGGTTGGTTAGGTTTAAGTAGTTCTAAGTTCTAGGGGACTGATGGCCTCAGAAGTTAAGTCCCATAGTGCTCAGAGCCATTTGAACCATTTGAAAATTTGCACAAAGGGCGGGAGTCGAACTTCGGTCTACTGCTTACTAGGCAGGTGCTTTAGCCACTGAGGTAACCCGTGCAGTTGCGCTAACCGCTGTGCCAAGGGGGCTTTGTGGCTAACCTATCTGCGTGGTGAATGAGACATCCAGGTTCGATTCCAAGCCTTTGTATAAATTGCTTACATGGCTGGATGGCAGACGGAGTACTTCACATTCCACCCATTAGCAGTCTATATACGCATAATGACCTTTCCAAGGTGTCCAGTAATAAATCTAGGTAGTGTTTCCGTTTCATAAGCGCAACAGTCAATACAATTATAACATTGCTTACATGGCTGGATGGCAGACGGAATACTTCACATTCCACCCATTAGGTTAAGACGAAGTAGAGACAGGAAAAGAATCGGATTGACGCTCAGTGAAGACTGGAGCAAAACATTCAAAACGGAACATATTTTTAAATGATGTAAACAAGATGTCTGTCAAAGCAGCTAAAATACTTGCATCCAAACCTTCAAAAACACTTGTTATGGAATTCAGCACGAAATCTCATTCATATAATTGTTTCACTGAAATAATTATATACGAGAGCCACAATAAAGTGTTCTAGGATTTTATTGGATATCTTAACCGCAAAACGTTTGCTTCTTCCTGAATAACTGGCAGCATTGAAACTCTTTTAGAGTACCCTTTTATACTTTCTGCCACTTTTCTTCCTAAAAAGTAATCTATAAGATTCGTTTCATCAGATAAAACGTGATACATACACTGCAAAACAGAAACTTAGAGCTGAAGGCCTGAACCCAGTTGTATCGCTATTCACTTACACAAAGACGTCGGCATTGCTGTCTGAGTGGCGGTGATAGGGATATTATTAAAATCTAGCGTTGTAATTAATTTGATCATTTTTCAATAACTCTCGTTTGCTGTTCTTAAAATTTAATAACGTTCTGTGCACGCCCTTCAAAATTAATTTCACGTGGTAACTGTGTACATAAAAGCAAAAGGACCGAAATTAAATTTCGCAGTTAAGTGGCTCCGGTGAGAGGGCGTATTATCTGAGGAGCAGAGCGCGGCACGCACCAATGCATCTCAAATTAGGAACTAGGTAGCAACTACTGTGATTTTTCTCAGTAAACAGGTGTCTCAAATTGCTGGAAGAATTTTTAACGTTAGAAGAAAACACAAAATTCTTATTTTTACATCAAAGATGTAGTAGACAAGGAAAAGCACTTGAGAACTGTAAGCGCAATAAACGTGCATAACAAGCGTAAAAAGTATTTAATAGAAGCAGTTGCTCGTTATTAGCACGTAATGTGTTTTAGGTGGCGCAGGAAACGGTAGGACTGTACATTGACTGGGGAAAGTGGGAGGGGGGATGATTGCGAGTACTTAAAAACTTCAGTACTTAAGAAGTTTGAAACATATTTATTGGTACCATTATTCAATGAATCAGATGGCACAAGCAAATTCAATGACCGGTGTTTAGTCCATAAACACTCATTAAATATCTAGTGTAACATTCCGTACGGGGAAATTCTTCCCTTTCAAATAATTTTGGCTTTATACGAACAATGGGGGCAAGAAATAACAAACAGTCATGTCACTAATATATATAAAAGAAGGAAGGAAAGGCAAGAAAAATAAAATAAACAGACTGTCTCAGGACACAGTATCCATGAATTAACCAACTAAACCCAACACACCAAAGCTCCAAGACACAGCTTGAAACCAGTCAATGTGAGGCGTTCCATTGTCGCTATTGAACTACATTCAGCCTTTATGTACTTACTTGCACCTTCACCTGTCGATACGTCTGCGTTTTCGATTCTGGACGGAAGGTTCAGCAGCAGAGTGCTTCATGAGACAGCCACAATGACATCTTAATGGAAAAATATGGCCATTTCTCAGTTTATGCTTTACACTTCATACATCTGTTGGATGCCAGGTATATTTACGGTCGTGTGTTTCCTTTTCCCACCCATTGATTACGTTCTAATGTTGTACTGTATTTCTGTGTTTACATTTTATATGCCTTGTCTCGTCTGCCAGAGAGGGCGTGTGAATTCCTCTGTGTGATGCTTCCAGGTACTTTGGTTCTTGGGCAGACGTTCTTTGGGTGGCAGTTTAACAAACTTTGCTTAGGGACGAAGTATCTTCTTGGTGGACCAAAGAGACATTAAGGAGACTGGTCAGCAGCTATTGTATAAGATAGTACTGGCAGCCGTAACGTATGTTGTTCTTGTTTTTGGGGGAGGAGACCAAATAGCGAGGTCATCGGTCTCATCAGATGATGGAAGGACGGGGAAGGAAGTCGGCCGTGCCCTTTTCAAAGGAACCATCCCGGCATTTGCTCAGTATGGCCGGATGCGGGATTGAACCGTCGTCCTCCCGAATGCGAGTCCAGTGTGCTAGCCACTGCCGCACCTCGCTCGCTGTAACGTATTTCCTCTACCCATTTGCCCTACAACCTGCGGACCTGTGTCCAACAGCGTGGAGCGTCATTGTTCGCTGGGCCATCGGAAGGTGAAGTCGTCTGCTCGGCTCATCCCTCATAATGTACGTTTAGACAGTTTTCATATTAAAGATTTGGCTGAGAATGATATGCTAATGCGCTTTTCGGAAGTATAGCCACGGTAAATCACGACGTGTTATCGGTGCCATGATGTTTACTAATACTTCAGTTACTTAATGCGACTCTTGTTCTACCGCTACATGGCGACGGGAGAGTGCTTGATCCAATTAGGGTGTGTATGTGTGAATGCGTCGTGTATGTGTTATCCGTTTGACATACTGTAATTCTTTTTCCACGTTTAAATCTTAAATTCAATTTTGTGAGTTCGTTGTTTCTTTGCGTTGGTTACTACTTGCCTTTCTGCCACGTATAGAGCCTTCAGCTCAGAGTTATAATTTCTTTAAGCGTGTTATTCGACTCGGCGTGTTGTTCAACTTAAATTTCGAATTCTATGATGATCTGCGCTCATCTTGTATGTTTACGACTTTTTTTGTGTACTTCTGAGATGGAGAATTTCTACGGGAGTTGCGGAGCAAGTGGTTGATCGGTGCAGCTAATGCTTTTTCCTTTGGGCAACCGTGTTTTAATCTCGTGTATAAATTCATCTTTAGGGTCTCTTCTTTCCGTGCGTGTGTTGTGGGTAAACGTGCGTGTTCCATTAGATCAAACGAATCCTTCCTTATATCCAACCGAGGTTCTACTCTCGCGTTAAGGAATAGTTCCTGAAATAATTCCCGTAGTACAAAGCAATATGAAGAATTCCTTTGGTGATCATTGTTTTGTAATTGAAGTTACTTGTGATTTTATTCACGAAAAAATATTAAATGATTTTTAAATTGTGTTCGGTAATGTTACTTGCGCAACCCATCCAACTTTTAGTCTGGTTCCCTCAGAGGAATCTGATTTTATTATTTGGAATTTTATTATATTATTTATGTTAATACGAATGTTTTATACCGAATCTAACAAAACGCTAGCCAGGGAGATAACATACCAGTTATTAGGTGACATCTTAATTGATGTAATTTTTAACCAGCTCATAAACTTAACTTGACTGAGACTCATTCTATGCAAACGAGCACTACGCTCCCTTTCAATTTGAACATCGACTGGAATGTGTAGTTGAAACACGTGCATGTATTATTCAGAGTAATCAACAAGAGATAATGGAAAATAGATACTTAAAGTTCACAGAAATCGTCTATGCAAGGCTAGCCTTAGGACAAAAGAAATTACAGGGTGTATCAAAAAGAATCCTACGATTTAGAAGGTCTTTATTTCTGACAATAGTGAACATATACAATGAATTTTGTTTTTCATGAACGGGAAACTCAAAAAAAACAAAATTCCTAACTTTTCATTGGTGTTAATGCCCACTTGAGATGCACGGCATATGTAAATATGTATTCAAATTGTTCCTACACTGCCGCTCACATGGCTTTGAGCTACAGCTTCCACAGCTGCTGTCAAGCGACGTCTCAGTTCATTCATTATTGTTCGTAACGGAAACACATAAACAGAGTCTTTTATAAACCCCCACAAGAAATAATTACTTGCAGTCAGGTTAGTGACCTTGGAGGCCAATAATGTAAGGCTGAATCATTTGGTCTAGTGCGAGGAAAAGAAAGTTCTCAAGCATATCGAGCATACCGAGCATATCGAGCATATCTCGGCAAAGAAATATAGATCTTACACCTTTTCCAGTGAAACTGCACGAAACACATTAAATTTTCGAAAGTCCCTCTCATGTTCTACAACTTCATGTGGTTTTTCCATATCCCATATTCTCACATAATGACTGTTCACCATTCCATTTAAATGAAATGTGGCCTTGTCACTAAACACTAAACGTCATCATCTTGCCAAGAACTAGGTTACAGAGCTCCACACGTTGCTGTTTGTCACCTTCACGAAGAGCTTGCAATTGCTGAATTTAGGATGGTTTCATGTATAAACGTCGACGCAACACACGCCATATGGACGTCGGGGGCATGTTGAACAGTCGAGTTGCACGGCGAACGGATTTCTGCGGACTCCTAGTGAAACTGTGACGGATGTGTTCGACGTCTGTGTTAGACACTCGGGGACGGCACGACGATTGCTTTTACACAAACAGCCTGTTTCTCCGAATTGTTCACGCCATCGTCTAATGCTCTGCGCTGTACTGTACTGTGCTGTGCTAGTACGACAGTCATTGTGAACAGTTCTTACTGATCCGCACTGTACAAAATGCACAACACAAAACGCTTTCTGTAGACCCGACACCATTTTTACTAGAACTGAAGTGGATGCACACTGCTGCTACCTAGCGGAAACCTTGTAAAACTCGAGAGTTTGTTCCTTTCAACAGTACGTTCTTCACGCACATATCTCAAATAACACAATGGTTATGATTTTTTAAAAAAATCGGATGACTGATTTTGATACACCCTTTAGATCACAAACTCGACAAGACTAGCAACAGAAGTGAGAAAGGAAAATCAGTTAAGAACAATTGGTAATGAAATAAGACGCACCCTTAGGATACAATTCGCACAAAATTCTATACTACTAAAATGTCAGATAACAACACTATTCCTTGCAGCAGCCACACTGTGATGACAATATACACTCCTGGAAATGGAAAAAAGAACACATTGACACCGGTGTGTCAGACCCACCATACTTGCTCCGGACACTGCGAGAGGGCTGTACAAGCAATGATCACACGCACGGCACAGCGGACACACCAGGAACCGCGGTGTTGGCCGTCGAATGGCGCTAGCTGCGCAGCATTTGTGCACCGCCGCCGTCAGTGTCAGCCAGTTTGCCGTGGCATACGGAGCTCCATCGCAGTCTTTAACACTGGTAGCATGCCGCGACAGCGTGGACGTGAACCGTATGTGCAGTTGACGGACTTTGAGCGAGGGCGTATAGTGGGCATGCGGGAGGCCGGGTGGACGTACCGCCGAATTGCTCAACACGTGGGGCGTGAGGTCTCCACAGTACATCGATGTTGTCGCCAGTGGTCGGCGGAAGGTGCACGTGCCCGTCGACCTGGGACCGGACCGCAGCGACGCACGGATGCACGCCAAGACCGTAGGATCCTACGCAGTGCCGTAGGGGACCGCACCGCCACTTCCCAGCAAATTAGGGACACTGTTGCTCCTGGGATATCGGCGAGGACCATTCGCAACCGTCTCCATGAAGCTGGGCTACGGTCCCGCACACCGTTTGGCCGTCTTCCGCTCACGCCCCAACATCGTGCAGCCCGCCTCCAGTGGTGTCGCGACAGGCGTGAATGGAGGGACGAATGGAGACGTGTCGTCTTCAGCGATGAGAGTCGCTTCTGCCTTGGTGCCAATGATGGTCGTATGCGTGTTTGGCGCCGTGCAGGTGAGCGCCACAATCAGGACTGCATACGACCGAGGCACACAGGGCCAACACCCGGCATCATGGTGTGGGGAGCGATCTCCTACACTGGCCGTACACCACTGGTGATCGTCGAGGGGACACTGAATAGTGCACGGTACATCCAAACCGTCATCGAACCCATCGTTCTACCATTCCTAGACCGGCAAGGGAACTTGCTGTTCCAACAGGACAATGCACGTCCGCATGTATCCCGTGCCACCCAACGTGCTCTAGAAGGTGTAACTCAACTACCCTGGCCAGCAAGATCTCCGGATCTGTCCCCCATTGAGCATGTTTGGGACTGGATGAAGCGTCGTCTCACGCGGTCTGCACGTCCAGCACGAACGCTGGTCCAACTGAGGCGCCAGGTGGAAATGGCATAGCAAGCCGTTCCACAGGACTACATCCAGCATCTCTACGATCGTCTCCATGGGAGAATAGCAGCCTGCATTGCTGCGAAAGGTGGATATACACTGTACTAGTGCCGACATTGTGCATGCTCTGTTGCCTGTGTCTATGTGCCTGTGGTTCTGTCAGTGTGATCATGTGATGTATCTGACCCCAGGAATGTGTCAATAAAGTTTCCCCTTCCTGGGACAATGAATTCACGGTGTTCTTATTTCAATTTCCAGGAGTGTAATAACCAGCCGATCTTAAGCACAAACGCAGCCAGACAGAGCCGTCTTACACTGCCAAAATTTTCTGTAGATCTCAATAAGCACCACACTGTACTTGAGCGCATAGACGACAAACGTATTTTTACTTCACTTTCTTGTTTAAATGAAAGTTTAGAGCTGATATAGTTGTCTGACTATAGAATATGTTATCTATCATCAGAAAAGAAACTGCGGGCTTAAAACGTAAAATCATGAAAACTGTATCAGTTAAACATCGCAGGAACAGAGTGAGTGACAGGAACACCACTGAAAAACTATTATTTTTCTTTTGCCTGAAAACTTTCACCTATTAATTACTTTGTTACCTTTCCCCCGCTTGGCCTTGTGTGTTAAGATGTATGTAACGTTGGGAAATGTATTGCTGAGAATAGTTACGTATTTTATACCATCAATGACTATTGTTTTATTATTTTTTATTATTTTAATGTGTTACTTGTTTGCATATCCCACTTATTTGCACAAAGACCTTAAGCAATGCTTTTCCGAAGTACATGTAAATCACTAAAAGGCGAAAAGCAAACAACAGGCCCAGGAACTGCATTTTGTATGCTAAATTAATCACCACTGAATATATTCAAACTGTGACTGAACCAAGGTAAAATAAAAATGAACACCTGCTCTCTAATTGCTATAATATGAATGATCTGTTTATCTCTGAGATACTTTGGTTATATTTTACTATGTTAGTAATAATGAGATTTTATGGGTAACTAGCATGTGGTAAGTAAGGGTAGGCATAAGACCATTATTATTTTTAGGATTGCTTTGTAAAATACGAATTTAGGTGTAGATCAGTGAAAGTATGGAATACTGGGAAGGGACGAGTGGGTCGACATTCCATAAAGAATGTGATTTACTGATGGATGTGTAAACAGGCATTTAAAGATTTTTGTAAAATAAGTATGTAATGAAATAGATGCTGTTTCGAGTAGAACAGGTAAGACTACCTATCCACGTTAGTTAACAGACAGATGCTAACAGTCTCAGAGGTCTGAATGAATTAGTGATGCTGTAAGAAAAGCCTATACTGATCCAAGTTTAACCAAGTTTAACTGTGTCTGCTGATACAATGAATATGATTACTCTAGTCTTAAGCCTTGATCCTACAATTACAAGTACTGCTCATTTACAACCCTTTTCGAAAATATTCCAGTCCTACACTATAGATCCAAGGAAGCTTCTCACCACGTAATAATAAAAATACAGAACCAAGAAAAGTGGGAATAATTTAATTAATGGACTGTGATCTTGTAGTGATATAAGGATCTCTTTGTCTAATATATATAAGAAACTACCTCATGTTAACAAACAAAAGCCTTAAAATATTTAAAATGAACTCTGACAATAAAGAAGTTGCGTTCATGATGTAATCAAGAACTGAAAGAGACTTCAGTCATTACAATTACTAGGAATAAATTGTGCTCTACCTACAAAATACAAATATACCATTTCACAGCATGAAATTACAACTATCAACTACTAGAGAAAAGTTATCAGTCCATGACGGTCTGTTGATATTATAGGAATACAATGACTGAGTAATCTTCAGTCCTGTATGTAGGGAGGAGTAAGTAATAAGGATTTTGTCAGATTGTATTAATAGCTAAGAAAATTTAGTATGATGCTTGGTCTATCACGAATATCTCTGGTTGAGGTGTTAAGATAATGTTGATTGAACCGTCTCTTATTTCCATGAGTTATGTAAATATGTACATATAAATTTGTAGTTAGCAAGTAAGTAATGAGACACTTGAACAGTTATTAGACTATCAAGTAATATGTAAGTGAAAGATTAAAGTAACGGTTTTAAAATTATAACTGGAAATAACCAGATGAAATGAGCTTACGCTGGTGTTCCCTACTTATCTTGATAGACGAGTGAGTAAATAAGTGGTACTAGGAAATCCCGTGTAGAAGCCACAAATAATTACATTTTATTTGTATTTTTTCTGTCGGTAAGCTCCGAGGCTAGAATTTTCGTTCTTTGGCTCCTTTGATGAGACCGATTTTTGCACACTTTCGTTCGTGTGCTGGGAATATATTGCCTTCACTTTTAAATCAATGAAGGAGTGCTATTGTCTTGCTCAGTAAAGCTGACGAGTACACTATATGCACTAAACTATGTTCCCATCTACGCGGAATTGAAGCATGAAATATAAATACTCCGATCACTCGGATGATGTCCCAGTACAGAAAAATAAATCTGTAAATGTATAAAATCCTGTAAAACAACGTGGATGCATCAGACGAGCACTTGGCTAATTAGTAGGAGGTTACTAATGAGCGAGGCCTAAACGTATATAAAATGTTCTATGAGTATGGCGAGGAGGAGAAAATAAATTTGGTTGATTCACTCTTGGCAACTAATTGTGTTATGTGCTTCGAAGACCATTTGTGATGGATGAACAGCGGAATAGTGATAGGTGGTGGTGCGAAGTTACTGTGTCGCACTACGAATAAACTATGTGACTACGAAGTACATGTCTCTTACCAGCGGTGGGACGTTACGGAAGCGAGCGGCAACTGCTGTCACAAGACGAGTCTTCGCTTCGGCCAGTGAATAATACCAAGAACTGTGAATTTCTGGTGATAGACTCATCTTGAACGTTCACTAAATCAATGGGATGCGTGTATCCACCACTTATTGTGGAAGCATGGTGCAGTTCAAACAGTCGGCTGCCCGGTTTGGTAATGTGAGACGGTGTGCTGATGTAAGACGGTTTTGTGATTCAGATGCCTATGTTCTTAACGATCAACAGATATATAAAAGGTTCTTTGAAAAGAGAAAACGATGCACAGACACTGAATGCCACGCCTATGTTTAGTTATCCCTAGAGTGAACATTCACTATGATCTAAGAACTATCTACAGTATTCCGTAAACAAAATATGCTAAACTAAGACTGGAATGGTCATGCAAGATTATAGTAGCTTCAGATTTATATTCACGAGGTTTCCTTACAAATGGTAATGATTATTGTCACGTGAAAAGAAAACAAATGACTTATACTCTAATATAAACTTTTCTTATGCCGTACGCGAGAATATTGTGCGTGCAAAAAACCTAATTCACGCGTCTGTGGGGACAAAAGTTAATCAATCAGTCAAGAAGGAAAGGAGACAGCAGATAAACAGTAGTTAGCATCTCACTTAGGCAAGGAACTGCAATCATTTAGTCCAGTATGATGTACACAGAGAAATTAAGAGCAAAGATTAAACAGATTATAAATCGTGCTCTTAACAAACAAGTGCCTGCTAAGCGGATTAAGGACGGAAAAGGCCCATTGAGGTTTAGCGACGAAATTCGGAAAACGCTGAGGAAGCAAAGGATGTTGCACTCTCAGTTCCAAGGAGAACGCGCAATTGACTACAGGTAAAGCCTATTAGCGATTCTAATGCTTCCATCCAGGCACTCATTGACAAGTCCGATGTGGACGTTGAAGATAGCAACGAAAGCGGAAGTTTTATATTTCGCGATTAAGAAAGCGTTCTTACAGGACAATCGTACAAACATACCGTCTTTTGAAAATCACACAAAGTCCCGTATGCATGGCATAGTAATAAACAAGCCAGCCGCAGAGATACAACTGAAAGAGTTGAAAACAGATAAGTTGCCAGGTCTAGATGAAATCCCAGATCGATATCACAAAGAGTATTCTACGCCATTGGCCCCTTACTTAACTTGCATTTAGCGCGAATCTCTTGCTCAGCGCAAAGTCCCAAGCGACTGGAAAGAGCGGACGTGACTCCTTTGTATAAGAAGTGTAAAAGTGCGGAGCCATAAGATTACAGATCAATGTCCTTAACATATTCTGAAGTAGAATATAATAAATTTCCTACAGACCGAAAAGCTCAAGTCCACGGATTCACAATTTTAGAAAGCATCGCTCGTGCGAAACTCAGCTTGCCATTTTCGAATACTGCAATCTGTGAATGAAGGGAATCAGGTAGATTCCATATTCCTAATTTCCGAATAGCATTTGATACGGTACCCCGCAAACTTCTTAAATAACACAACCCATATCGTTAACGTCGATATGCAGCACGATTTTAGAACATATATTGTGTTCGAACATTATGAATAACCCCGAAGAAAACGGTCTATTGGCACACAGTCAACATGGGTTTAGAAAACATCGTTCCTGTGAAACACTACTAGCTCTTTATTCACATGAAGTGTTCAGTGCTATTGCCAAGGGATTTCAGATCGATTCCGTAATTCTGGATTTGCGGAAGGCTTTGACACGGTACCACGTAAGTGGCTCGTAGTCAAATTGCGTGCTTATGGAATATCGTCTCAGTTATGTGACTGGATTTGTGATGTCCTGTCAGAGAGGTCACAGTTCGTAGTAATTAACGGAAAGTCATCGAGTAAAACAGAAGTGATTTCTGGCGTTCTCCAAAGTAGTGTTATAGGCCCTTTGCTGTTCCTTATGTATATTAACGATTTTGGAGACAATCTGAGCAGCCGTGTTCGGTTGTTTGCAGATGACGCTGCGGTTTATCGACTAATAAAGTCATCAGAGGATCAAAACAAACTGCAAAACGATTTAGAAAAGATATCTGAATGGTGCGAAAAGTGGCAGTTGACCCTAAATAACGAAAAGTGTGAGGTCATCCACATGAATGCTAAAAGGAACTCGTTAAACTTCAGTTACACGATAAATCAGTCTAATCTAAATGCCGTAAATTCAACTAAATACCTAGGAATTACAATTACGAACAACTTCAATTGGAAGGAACACATAGAAAATGTTGTGGGGAAGGCTAACCAAAGACAGCGTTTTATTGGCAGCACACTTAGAAAATGTAACAGATCTACTAAGGAGACTGCCTACACTATGCTTGTCCGTCCTCTTTTAGATTACTGCTGCGCGGTGTGGGATTCTTGCCAGATAGGACTGACGGGGGTACACCGAAAAAGTTCAAAGAAAGGCAGCACGTTTTGTATTATCGCGAAATATGGAAGAGAGTGTCACGGAAATGATACAGGATTTGGGCTGGACATAATTAAAAGAAAGGTGTTTTTCGTTGCGTCGGAATCACCTCACGAAATTCCAATCACAAAATTTCTCCTCCGAATGCGAAATTATTTTGTTGCCACCGACCTACTTAGGGAGGAACGATCACCAAGATAAAGTAAGGGAAATCAGAGCTCGTACGGAAAGGTATAGGTGTTCATTCTTTCCGCGCGCTGTACGAGATTGGAATAATAGAGAATTGTGAAGGTGGTTCGATGAACCCTCTGCCGGACACATAAATGTGATTTGCAGAGTATTCATGTAGATGTAGATGTAGTATATTGTCCTCAAGGGCGAGTGTTGAACACAGACAAGAGTATCCTCGGAAGTGAAGTGTCCCAGGCACATGTGATAGGACCGCTGTTATTTTCTGTAAACATAAATGATCTGCAGACCGGTTGGGCAGCTATCTGCATTGTTTGCTGATGATCCTGTGGTGTATGACAATGTGTCAAAGATATGTGATTGTAGATGATACAAGAGTAGTAGCTTAAGGACAGTATGAGGACAATTTTGACATCAAATTAATATGCAAATTAATTAAAGTGGTCAATTAATTAACACCCTACACCTACCCACAGAGGACATCATGTGTTTCCCTCAGACTCTATATGGGTATCCCACCCCTGCCCCCTCCCTTTACCACCTATCCTATTGGCCATAATTTCGAATTTTGGTAGGAACTGCGAATTTTATCGGGAATACCGAATTTTGGTGGGAATTTCTTTGTCCCAGGGCTGTGCTGGCGACCCACACAATCCCCCACCCGATAACTGGCGGGAGAAACGTTAGGTTAGTGTAATTTCTTCATTTTGGTTGGGAAACTGTAGTAAAGATCGGTTCTAATTTCGTGATTAATCATAAAGGTCGGTACTAATTATACAGCTATGTGCATAGCACCACACAAGGACTGCCTGAAACAGCTAAAATTGATGATGCCATTCAAGTGGCGCTACCATGTTGAGTAAAAATTTCACAATACCACTTGAAACTAGAGGCAGATGCAGTAAAACTCTACTCTTCAATTACAAGGTGGCGGGAGAAAAGGCTGGAGTGGGATATATTTTTTTCGGTGTAAAATATGTTCTGCTGATAAGAAGGTAGTACTGGACAGAGAGGAGCTTAATAAATGTATTACCTGTAAGCATACAGCACAGGACAGTATCTATCACTGTTTGACTCCAGAGTTCGCTACAGACACCTCACCCAGCAGCCCAGGTAATCGAAGTCAAAACGTACTACCACCATTGATGGAAAATGCTTCACTGCTCTGACTACATATCGGACTTATCGCGAAAAAAACCAGCAGTCGTAGTGAATGGGTCCTAACACAACACCTGTACGGGGGAAAATCGTCGTCCCAAAAGACTGCAAATGGACAGCAGCTGAAGATGCTTTCTCCTGAATGTATGACCACAAACAGCCTAAATTAGAGGCCCTCTTACCTCCCCTCATCCCTCCCCTTCTCTCCCTCCCTCCACATATGATGGGAGTAAAGGCTTTTTGAAATGGCGAGCTGCTGCCACTTCCATGTGTCACGTCCTGCTTTGCGGCCCCACCACCTGTCTGCCGGCAGATGAGCTTGTGGTCGCTGACCGCCTTGAGGTGACAGTGCTTCGCCAACACAAAAGTCTTGAAAGCAAACTAAACCACAGGAGATAAATGGAAGGCCTACCCAAGTGCAATATGTTTGTTCTTATAAAATTTAGTGCTACAGTCACATCCTTCACACCACCCCCTCGTAGCTGCCTACAGCGACCACACACCACCCCTGCAAGTGCCTGCTGTTCTGAGGAGGAAAACAATTCACTGTAGCAGTTGTATTTAACAACAACACATCAATTAAAAGGAATCTATTAAAAAGGAAAATAAAATCGTGACGATAATAAAGTGCTCTTTCCCTAGGTGCAATCCATTTTCTTTTAGTTTCATGAGCGAAGTCCTTATAGTTTTTATGTTCGATGCAGCGATACAATTCATATCTTATTATTTTGTGACATACAGAGAGGTGCAGTGCTGACAACTATAGATGACCAAAATTCAGAGGTCGGACTATACAGTTCCTGTACATGTCCACGTTGCATAAAATTGGGAAAAAATTTCCACTACTTTGTGGGGAAAACTACCGATCACCACAAAATGTCCTCGTCATTTCGAATCTATCATCAAGGCTATTAAGGAAAAACGTTTTTATTATGCAATTTCTTTCAGCTTGATGGACAAATAACGTGGCCTGAGAGTGTCTCCCACATTCAAATCAGTTGTCTGTAAATAAACTGATATGCGCATGTGTATTACAAACATTTCATGCACGTGAAATAACATTTGAGAATACAATCATTCACACCATTAGCTACCAATCATTTTACAGTCGCCAGCAACAAGCTATAATTCAAGAGGACATTGCTGTTTTGTACACTATGGCAGTTCCTGTCTCACCAGAGTGATGCTACATCACACTGGTGTATGTGAAACAAATTGAGAGAGCATGTCTTGCAATAGAACCTCCAATAAGGTTTTCCTGTGTGTCTCTATTCCAGTACATTGAGAACAAATAGCGTCTGTGTGCTTACATTTGACATTTTTGCTCCATAACTACCCTCTACCGACATATCTGTAAAATTCTTATCATATAGCAGATTTTTGCATTTTAGTTTTGTAACAAATTAGATGAGCACAGCCTGTTTCACGCAATCTACTTACATGTTGGGAAACACACTATCATTTCTAGCTTTCACAAAGAGCTGTAATTCAAGGGGTGTCTACTTTATAATTAGGGATTATGTATTATGAAATAACACAGAACCTGTGGTAACACTTCTTTTTAAACGTGCAATTATGACAATACTAATAAAAGTAGTCATGTTTCCAAAAGAAAAGATACAATCGATTTCTATTAGTTTTATGAGCGAAACCAGTCTAGTTTTGAGAGAACTATATGCATCAAAATTTTAACCAGCTATACCACTGTTGCAGACCCCCCTTTAAAATTTTATCACATCTTTATCTCTCTCTCTCTTCAAAAAACAAATGCCATCTGCGTGTTGACATCGAGCATATTACATTTACAGGTATCTCTCCACTGGAGCAAGTGGCCAGTGCTCAAAGTTGCTTGCACAGATCTGCATAAAGTTTTCTCGACTGTACCTGAGGAAGACCATATCCAACAGACTATCAATCACAAGAGAGGTGCCCTGTATTGTTCCTATTAAGCAGTTTTGTGCATTGTTTTTCGGCTGTAACACATTCTAGCAGTGTGTGACTACAGCTTTGTACACAGCCACACTCTTTGTTTTTCTACCTTGTCTTTTAGGTCTGTGGCCGGCCGGAGTGGCCGTGCGGTTCTAGGCGCTACAGTCTGGAACCGCGTGACCGCTACGGTCGCAGGTTCGAATCCTGCCTCGGGCATGGATGTGTGTGTCGCCCTTAGGTTAGTTAGGTTTAAGTAGTTCTAAGTTCTAGGGAACTTATGACCTCAGCAGTTGAGTCCCATAGTGCTCAGAGCCATTTAGGTCTGTGTCAGGTGCTAAACCAACATTCACTTGTTTTGATTCATTGGTTCTCACAGAAAGCTGAACTCATATGGTGTAAACTATACAGCTCACACAACACACAATTTGGTAGAGATAAAACATAGAGGCGTTGTTTCTCATCGACGAAAACGTAGAAGACATCGCAAAATATGGAAACTGGAAGAGTTTGCAGCAATGAAGAGCATTTTCAACAGCTATCTGAAGGTGATGACTTGTACAGTTAATCTCATCTTGCACAGTGACAGGGTAGCAGATGCCTCAGGTTCCATTTCGAAGAGCATTTATTGCTCGTTTTGCGGTCATGTACATGATAAATGTTCTGGTGATGACCATCACCGGAAGGTGCTGTTCACAACATGCACGAAATAGTAGAAATAAAAAGAGGTACTGTTAACTTAGTGGTTAAAGAAAAACATGTGGAGGGCATCACAGCATACGGAAATGGATGAGTCTGCAGCATTGAGCACCACTACTAAACAACTGTCTGAAGGAGATACCTCTACATTGAATGCCATGGTCCACAGTGACAGGTAGCAGATATCCAGTGTCCTGTCAAGGCACCCTCCATCTCAGCCAAGTGGTGTCAGTCAGTCATTATCTGGTAATTAACAGTGTGCCAGTGGCTGGGCAAGATTGGATGATGCACTTTCATATGCACTTCAGTTGACAGTGCGATCAGTTTTAATATTTTTACCAGCTGTTCCATAATTTCTGCGCTAGCCAATGATACAATAGAGTGCTTTCCAGTTTCTGAATCATCGTTAAATCACCACTCCACTACTTTGCAAGTACCATGTACAAGATTGTGAATGCTGATAGAGGACATCACACTATGTCCAGTCAGTCATATACACCAAAGTATACCAAGTATTCTATAATTTCAACACCACCAGTGACACAGCAGAATGATTCCCAATTTCTGCATAAAAGCTAAATCACCCCTCCACTACTTTGCAACTGCCATACACTAGATTGTGAACGCATATAGATGACAGTGTAGTATGCCCATTTGATCATTAACATCAAAAGTATACCAGTTGTTCCCTAAATTCAACACCAGCAAAGGACACAGCACAATGTTTCCCATTTTCTGTATCACGTCTAATTACCGCTCCACCATTTCTCAAGTACAATATACTAGATTGCGAATGCAGATAGATGACTGTGCAGTACATCCATTTGGTCATATACACCATAATATATCAGACAGTGTCCTGTACTGATTCTATTAGGTTATCTACATATTTCTAGTGCATCAATCATAGTGCAGAATATACGATTATGACTGTCTGTCTTTCCCTGTGTGTGTGGGCATCACGGAGTATTATAGGATTTGTTGGATAAAGTTGGAAAGTGAAAGATCCTTCCCACATTGTCCTTGACTAGTCCTCCCTCCAACACCAATCTTACCCATAGCATCCATCCAGATGCACAATATCTCTCTAGATGTATGCATGTCAAGGAGGGTAGCACCTCTTATCGGTGTATAGTAGACATGAAAGTGTTTCGGTTATATAACAGATGTGTAAGAAGAGACATATGATTTACACATGATGGAGCTCCAGTCGGATGGAGTTTGAAATATTTCACGCAAATCAACTATGCTATCAATTCTGAATCATTATTCCAATGTCTGGAGTCAGTACCAGGAAGTTACCAGCGTAAGAGAGACGATCGCAGAGAATTAACACACACTCCTATGGCTACACGGTTCTGAACTTAAAAATACTATATTGTTAAAGCCATATGGTTTCCTAATTATTAGTCATGCTGAATGCAACGCTCTTAACCCTTAACTGGTCTACATGTTACACATGTTACACTATGGCCTGTTCATTATCACTGCTGGTTTTTCCACGTCAATTTAGACATGCAATTAGAGCAGTGAAGCATTTTGTATCAGTTGCGGTAGCGTGTTTTGGCTTCGACTACCTGGGCTGCTGGGTGAGGCATCTGTAGCGAACTCTGATGTCAAACAGCGATAGATTCTGTCCCCAGATATACGCTTACAGGGAATACACTTATTAAATTCCTGTCTGTCCAATGACAGTATCTTGTCAGTTGAACATATTTTACACAAAAAAATAAAAAAATAGAAAAATGAAGATAGCGTCTCCCACTGCAGCCTTTTCCCCCGCCAGCTTGTAGGTGAAGGGTAGAGTTAGAGTGCATCTTTCACAACTTTCAAGTGGTATTACGAAATGTTTTTTCCCAGCAAGATAACAACAGTTGTACAGCATCGTCAATTTTAGCTATTTTAGGCAGTAATTTTGTAGTACTGTGCATATAGTTACATAATTAGGACTGATATTTACTTCTGTTCCTCAACCAAAATAAATAAAATACACTAACCTAACATTCCTCTACTGCTTCTGGACAGTTTCCACGTGTTACAGGGATGCACTCGCGCTTTCCATCCAGAAGGACTAGGGTTCTAGTCTTAGAGAGGGCACCAATAGTTTTATACCTCACACCACACAATGGGGTCCCAGGTGCCACAGCATAATTTTTATTTTTATTACAAAGAGTACGTTGGCTACAATTTGTAGAAACTTGGTGTATATTAGGTTGGTAACACTGCCTACATGTATGCGATGTTGACTGAAACATTTGCATCTTTTTTACGGTAGTGTCAAGCTGTAAAGATTGTTGAACGTCCGTGAGGTCTTCATTACCGAAGTGTGCGTTCGTGTAGCTCATTTATGCAGATTAAAAGTAATAACTTGGTAAGTACACAATGCTGAAATATATATTGTGTTTACCTTATAACTGTTTCCTTTCAATGTAGCCCTATATTATTTTATTTTATTTTTCATGGACAATGAGTAAACAACTCATAACAGACGACGATATATTTATTACACTTATGGGTGAGTTAGACCAGGGAGATTGATTTGGAGGCGTAGATTCTTATGAAGATCCTGATTTTGTCTAAATACAGCAACCGTCAGGTTCAGAAGAGAGTAGAGAAGACGATGAT
The DNA here is from genome assembly GCF_023898315.1 of Schistocerca nitens. Lineage (NCBI taxonomy): Eukaryota > Metazoa > Arthropoda > Insecta > Orthoptera > Acrididae > Schistocerca > Schistocerca nitens. The sequence goes on along the minus strand of NC_064622.1, from coordinate 119,729,677 downwards.
GATAGTAATGGTATTTCTTCCAACTCAAACATCTTTCTAGGTAAGAATGACTGTAAGTGGTCTTCAACTACACCATTTAAGAGAGGAAGAACTAAATGTATAAATTTAGTTACTCCCCTCCCAGGACCAAAGGGTCAAGTAATGTCTGTTTCTAGTCCAATTGAAGCTTGGCAATTATTAGTGACAGATGAAATGCTGGACATGATTGTCACTTACAAGAACAACAAAATTACTCACAAATGCTCTTCAGTTGGAAACCCAGAAAGTTACCACATAACTACAAATATTGTAAAGATAAGAGCTGCTATTGGACTCTGGCATCTGTGAGGCGTAAAGACTGCTCACACAAATTTAGAACAACTTCGGTCTCCTATATCTTGCAACACCCTGTTTCGCACTACAATGTCCCAAAGGCGATTTCAGTTTTCGACTAGTTGTCTAAGATTTGATGACAAAACAAACCGCATGGAAAGAAAACAAGAAGACAAATTTTCAACCATTCGGGACAACTGGATTAAATTTATTGATAACTGCAAATCCCTATACATCCCTTTCGAATACCGTACAATAGACGAGCAGCTAATGCGCTTCGATGGCAGATGCCCATTCAGAATATATATGTCTTCAAAGCCGGACCAATGTGGAATTAAGATTTTGATGTTGAGTGACTCCAAGACTTATTACATGCTAAACGCTATTCCATACACTGGCAAGGTAGTAACAGAAAAAAATTAAGCTGTCTCATCTTATTATGTGAGGAAGTTATCAGAACCCATTCATGGCACTAACAGGATCCTGACTGTTGACAACTGGTTTTCTCCAGATCCTCTTTATAAGAATCCTGTAAAACATCGCTTCTAAGACATCGCTGCACTCGGAAGTGATTCTGCAACAACTGGACCAACGACGACTGAAGGGAATCGTTCAGCGTCACAGAAGTGCAACCTTTCTGCAAATTACTGGAGATTTCAGTGCTGGGCCATCAACAAATCTCTGCGTACGAACCACTCAACGAAGCATCATCGGTATGCACTATCGGAGCCGACCTACTCGTGTAGCCCAGTTGACTGCACGACACAAAGCCTTACGCCTCGCCTGGGCCCGCCAATGCCAACATTGGACTGTTGATGACTGGAAATATGTTGCGTGACTGGACGAGTCTCATTTCAAATTGTATCGAGCGGATGGATTTGTGTGGCTATGGACACAACCTCACTTTATTTTTCTTATTTACACGTCAAGTTCCGTAGGACGAAACTCAGGAACAAATCTCTAAGGTCATGGAATGTGTCTGTATATGAAATTACAACATAAAAGTAATAACAGATAGAAATAAAATCTTCATGAACGCAAAAAAAGTCAAGCCATGAGTTTCAGTAAACACATTCAACAATATAACATAATAATCAGCTTAATTTTTCAAGCAACTCCTCAACACAGTAGAAAGAGTGACCCATGGGGAAACTCTTCACCTTCGATATGAAAGCACGTGGATTACTGCTAAGAATTTTGAATTTTTGAGTTAGCTTATTGAAAATGAATGAAACAGTATACTGCACACCTTTCTGCACAAGAGTTAAGGAAGTCCGATCCAAACGTAGGTTGGATTTCTGCCGAGTACTAACTGAGTGAAAACTGCTTATTCTTGCGAAGAATTACCCCAAAATATATCATACGACATAAGTGAATGAAAATAAGCAAAGTGTCGAACGATCAGTTGCTTCAGATTCCGTTTGAGTGGTAAAATAGCAGCATTAAGTCTTTGAGCAAGATCCTGAAAGTTGGGTTTCTACGATAGTTTACTATCTACCTGAACATCTAGAAATTTGAACTGTTAAGTTTCGCTAATCATATGCCCATTCAGTGACATTAAAACGTCAGGTTTTGTTGAATTATGTCTTAGAAACTGTAAAAACTAAGTCTTACTGTGATTTAGCGTTAGTTTATTTTTTGCAAGCCATAAACTTATGTCATGAACTGCTCTTTTTGAAACCGAGCCAATGTTGCACACAGCATCCTCTACTACCAAGCTAGTATCAGCAGCAAACAGAAATTTTTAGCTACCCACAATACTAGAGGGCATATCATTTATATAAATAAGGAACAGGAGTGGCCCAAATACTGATCCCTGGGGCACCCACCCATTTGACCATACCCCACTCAGACCCCACACCACAGCCATTATCTACACTGTGAATAATGACCTTTTGCTGTCTGTTGTTAAAGTAAGAAATGTACCAGTTGTGAGATGCTTCTCATATTCCGTAATGGTCCAACTTCTGGAGCAATATTTTGTGATCAACATTATCAAACTCCTTAGTTAGATCTAAAAATAGGCCCAGCGCTCGAAACCTTTTTTTAACCCATCCAATGCCTCACAGAGAAAAGAGAATGTAGCATAGTTGTTAAACTACTTATAAAGGTGATCTGTAAATGTGATAGTAGATTATGTGATATAAAATGATCAATTATCCTTGCATATGCAGCCTTTTCAATAACTTTAGCAAACACTGATGGCATAGAAATAGGTCTAAAATTTTCTACATTATTGCTTTGTCCATTTTTATAAAGCGGTTTTACTACTGAGTACTTTAATCGTTCAGGAAACTGACCGTTCCTAAAGGAAAGATTCAAACATGGTTAAGTGCAGGGCTAATATGTGCACCACAGCACTTAAATATTCTGCTAGGCACTCCATGATATCCATGAGATCCTTAGTCTTCAGTGATTTAATTATTGACTTGTCTGTATCACAGAGGAGTATTTCAGACATCAGTCTAGGAAAGGCATTTTGCAAGAGAGTTATTTGATTCCTTGTAGAAAGTAAATTTTTATTTAATTCGCCAGCAATGCTCAGAAAATGATTGTTGAATACTGTATGTACGTCTGTTTTATCAGTAACAGAAATATTTTTACTACGAACTGACTTTATATCGTCGACCTTGCGCTGTCGACCAGACACTTCTTTCACAAGTGACCATATGGTTTTAATTTTATCCTGTGAATTAGCTTTTCTATTTGCGCACCACATACTCTTTGGCTTCCTAATAACATTTTAAGCACCATACAAGACTGTTTGTATATCGTCGACCTTACGCTGTCGACCAGACACTTCTTTCACAACTGACCATATGGTTTTAATTTTATCCTATGAATTAGCTTTTCTATTTGCGCACCACATACTCTTTGGCTTCCTAATAACATTTTAAGCACCATACAAGACTGTTTGTATATCGTCGACCTTGCGCTGTCGACCAGAGACTGCTTTCACAACTGACCATATGGTTTTAATTTTATCCTGTGAATTAGCTTTTCTATTTGCGCACCACATACTCTTTGGCTTCCTAATAACATTTTAAGCACCATACAAGACTGTTTGTATATCGTCGACCTTGCGCTGTCGACCAGAGACTGCTTTCACAACTGACCATATGGTTTTAATTTTATCCTGTGAATTAGCTTTTCTATTTGCGCACCACATACTCTTTGGCTTCCTAATAACATTTTAAGCACCATACAAGACTGTTTGTATATCGTCGACCTTGCGCTGTCGACCAGACACTTCTTTTACAACTGACCATATGGTTTTAATTTTATCCTGTACAAGACTGTTTGTAATAGACAACTGTAGCTTGATTGTCACTACTTCCAACATTTTGGTGTAATTCGCGCTTTGTTCTACATTATATCCTTATCCCACTAGTCAGCCACCCAGGCTGCCTTTTACTGATAGTACCCAGTTTATAACGATAAAATGGAAAGCAACCCTCAAAGAGCATGAGAAATGTGTTGAGGAAAGCATTGAATTCGTCATCTATGTTATCAGCACTATAAACATCCTGCCACTCTTCCTCCTTGACGAGTTTTAAAACTCTCTGTTGCCGTTCGATTAACTTTCCTACATAGTTATTAATTATTTGTGACATTTGTTTGAGTACAAAAGCCTTTTAATTTCTGGTACTTCCTGAAAAGTGAATCAAGAATCCTCTCTGGCTTGAGCAGAAATGCTCTGAAGAAAGACCTATGGGACCCATAAACCACAAGAAATAGTTAAGTTTTTTTTAAATTCAACTGCCCGTGCACAACATTCAAATATTGTTCAGTGAACAGTGAAGTGCAGTGAAAGTTTATGAACTCACATGGAGTACTTTTTTTTTTTTTTTTTTTTTTTTGTTCATGGCCACTCCGCCACACCGTAAGGAACTCTTAGAAAAACGATCTTGCCGCGCGGTTAGAGACACCATGTTACGGATTGCGCCGTAGGTTCGAGTCCTCCCTCAGGCATGGGTGTGTGAGTTATTCTTAGCATAAGTTAGTTTAAGTAGTGTGTAAGACTAGGGACCGATGACCTCACCAGTTTGGTCCCTTAGGAATTCACACACATTATTTTTTAAAAGAGCCAGCTAATCTGTATCCTGGTAAAGGAAGCCTCTGAATTGTCAAATTATTTAAGTAGTGCTCCGATATACCAATAATATCAGAGCCTACACCTATAAGCAGTTCACTAACTTTATCTCTAATATCACTTATATTTTGAGGAAATACGCTAATTCCCTCTCTACTTGGAAACATGACGTCCTTTGAAGGTGATTCCTTAGTTATGAAGACTTCCTTTAAGCAGGTATAACTATCAGCTGACTTCAGTCTGAGAAAGGTGCAGCTCTAACACCAACTACTACAGGACTTTTTCCATGAATCCATGGACCCTGCATGTCAGAAGTGGATCATTCAGGCTGGTGGAGGCTCTCTAATGGTGTGGGGCGAGTGCCATTAGAGTGATATGTGACACCTGATACATCTAGATACGACTCTGACAGGTGATATGTACGTATGCATCCTGTCTACTCACCTACATCCATTCCTATCCATGCATGTCCATTGTGCATTCCGACGGACTTGGCCAATTCCAGAGGGACAATGCGACACCCCACACGTCCAGAATTGCCACAAAGTGGCTCCAGGAACACTCTTCTAAGCTTAAACACTTCCGCTGAGCACCAAAAGACCCTGATATGAACATTGTTGAACATATCTGGGATGCCTAGCAACGTGCTGTTCAGAAGAGATATCCACCCCATCGTACTCTAACGGATTTACGGACAGCCCTGCAGGATTCATGGAGCGAATTCTCTCCAGCACTACTTCAGACGTTAGTCGAGTCCATGCCACTTCGTGTTGCGGCACTTCTACGTGCTCGTGGGGGCCCTACACGATATTAGACAAGTGTACCAGTTTCTATCGCTCTTCAGTGTATAATACTAATGTACAAACAATATCTTTCACTATGTTATCCGGAGTTTATATTTACAACCTTTTCGAATTTCCTACTCGAATTTCAGTTGACCGTGAGATAAGCAGAAGTCTTTGAGATTGATGCCGCAATGCATTAAAGTTTCTCCTTGAGCTTAGTTAATGGCAGAACTGTGGGCTTCGGTTTAATGCTGTTTAGAATATGTGAATCAGTTGTTGTATTGTGTAAGATCCTCTGTACTTTTCGGACTACTTCTCATCTCAAATTTGGAAATATGCAGTGATGACTTATGGGACCAAACTTCTAAGGTAATCGGTCCCTAAGCTTACGCACTACTTAACCTAACTTAAACTAACTTACGCTAAGGACAACACACACACACACACACACACACTCAGTCCACTGATATTTGTGCATCGTTGAGCAATGTGTTTCTTCATTTGCGATGAAATATGCTTGCACAAATGTATGGTCTCCGTTGGGTAGAGGCAGCAATGATCCAATGCTCTGATAGATTTGTCCTTGGATAGGAAAAACATAATCGATTTCATCTCTGTTAATATTGGTCGAAGTGAGGCCGAATGAAGTCATCTGGAAACAGGCGTTCTACGCTTTTATATTTTGAAGGAAGTGTTTTGTTTCTGGACTATCCCCTGTCATGTAAAGTAAAAATTCCTACCGAGGTGCTTCCAGTGGTGGTAATCGAATTTTTCCATTCATGTATCAGAATCCTGGTGTTTCTCTGCTGAATTTCTTCGTGTTGCGAAATGGACAGATGTCATCCATTTTTCCACTTACTACGTGTCTGTGTTTGTTATATACTTTCGTCGCGTCGTGGTGCAATGCTTCATTTCTTAGGTTGTACAGTTTCTTTTCCTCGTCCGCGCTTCACAACATTTTCATGGATGGCTTCAGTTCGGAGTTTTGTTATACGATTGTGTCGCAATCCTTCATTCTTCAATTCGCTCATTTCGTTGTTCTTCGGTTTCTCTGATTCTCACGGTGCACATTCTCGTTCGTTGGGAACTTATATTTATTTCGCGCTCTTCTTGTTTCTCCGCTGTCCTTTTTGTTTTCGCCGTTTCGCTTCAGAACTGGCATGATCTTCTCTTTTCCGTTTGCACACTGTCTAAAATGTAAATCAAATCATCTTTTTATTAACAAATAGACTAAGTACACATTACAAAACTTTCCACGCTTCATTTTCGATTTATAGGCCTATTCAGTCACTACATCACTTTTACTACTCACACTCAACTGTTTGTTTTTATTCACTCACTACACCACTTTCTCGGTTCCTCACTTCGCCGCAGATAAGAAACTAACGTTCGAACCTACGACAGGTCTTACTTTATATACCCCTTACCAATGGGTAGCCACACCAGGGGCGAATTTCAGAACGTACCAAAAAGGTTTCGAATGGTCCACAATGTTCCAGAACATTCCACAACTTTCGATAGTGTTTTTAAATACTCCACAATGATCTGGGATCTTTCGGGATGTTCCCGAACGTTTTGGAATCTTTCCTAATGTTTCAGACTATTTGTGAACATTTCAGAACATCGAGGATCATTGTGGAACATTCCAGAATATTCCGGAATGTCGTGGAATCCTCTCGAATACTCTCGAATGTTCTGGAATGTTTTCGAATACTGTCGAACGTTCTGGAATATTCTAGAAACTTCTAGAGGGCGAAATTTTCTAGCCCTTGTATCTTCTAAAGCTCTCCCCTTAGGTAAAAATGGGAACCTTCTTAACGGATGAGAGATAGAGTCCTACCACCCCATGTAGCTCCCTTGATCGTCCCGGAACTCCTTTCTGAGTTTCAGTGACATTCAAATTGGACACCACTTTTATAATAGATATTGATGAATATTTCGAATATGAAAGATACTTCTTGAATTGGATTCCGTCAAGTAAATATAATTCTTTCATTACCTCAATCAAGGGGACCGGATAGAAATATGGTAGTATTTTTTCTTTACTTTCTTGTTTAAATGAAATTTATTTTTAGAACAGATACAATAGTCAGACTATAGAATATGTTATTTATAGTAAGGAAATACCTTATGGATTAAAAACTTAAAGTCATAAAAGTGGTATCAGTTAAGCCTTGAAGAAACAGATAACACGCCCGAGTGGGCGTATAATAGTCTTCGTGTAACTACAGTAAGAGGACATCAATATCGTTTTACAGCGAACATTTGATGCAGTGTAGTGGGCACTCGGTTAGTGGGACTGCATACTATTCCACAGTGCCTGACTGGCAGAATGTATCGGCAGATTTTGGTACATGAATTGGGTAGTCTGCTTCATGATGTACCCGTCGCTACACGAACCAACTCATTGTCAATGCACGATGGTACTCCTGTACATTCCATTCGAGAGGCAAGAGAGTATCTCAGTGTTGCTTTTCCCGATAAGTGTATAGGTCGTGCAGCCCCGTTGATTGGCCCACCCGATCTCCGCAATCTAATCACCTGAACGTCTACCTCTGGGGCCGTCTCAAGGAGTCGTGTACGGTGTTGCAACTGAGAAGGTAACACGACTACAGCAGTCAACTGAAAATGGTTGTGCAACTGTGCAGTATGAGATGAACGGGGCCTGCAACATTCTGAGAGCGGTAAGACGCCGAGCACGTCACTATCTTCATCTACTACTACACTATTTCAAACGTTGTTTTGCGGTAAATGTACAGTAAAGTTGGACTGAATTTCGGGTCCTTTCTTTGAATGACCAAGAATATAATGTGTGTTGTTCGTGGTTCACTACTCTGCTGAACATCTCGGAAATAAAGCAATTTCAGACATAACTTTACTTAACATTTCAGTCTCATTTTGATGCATGCTTTTCACCCACGAAGTTTATACAGTTACTCTTCAATAGATCTGTACTATATTTCGTGTGAATTAAAGATTTTCAGGGTATCGTCAATTTAACTTTCCAGTAGACTTAAACGCCCCACCATCCAAGAGTACGCATCACAGCTAACATCTGCTTGGGTCTCCTCAGAACAGCCTTTCCTGGAGCCAAAACATAAGATACTGTCCACTCGCCCAGAGAAGGAACTGATGCCTCCTGCAGATTAGAAGTCTCTCCTATCTCATACTGCCTGCAATTTTGGCCACACAAATTTGTCACTCCGTCTTATCCTGAACACCAGACTCACTTGCTTCTTGTTCGTCGTTGGCTCTCTGCACCTTCTTTTAGCTGCCCATGTTTCCTGTAGCTTCCGGACCCCATGAGAACTGCTGTCGCCGTGTCCTCCACAGAACTGGTGCGGCCAACACTGACTGCCAGCCGCCACCCACTCTTCCAAGCACTGCTGTTTGCTGGCCCAACTCCTGAGTCAGCCACTCCCGGAAGTAAATAAGACTGGGTAGCAGACCATCCGTGACTCGGCAGTGCGTGTCAAGTCTTGTCCTAACGCCACTGCCCAAGACCCTAGGTACTGGCTCCTAGTTGTTACAGCTTTTTTGACCCACATTCCACTGTCACATATGGTCACTCATCGCCCTGCCGCAGTGCTAATCATGGGACACTACAAATACTGCAACAATGATAAATGAATGAGATTGAAGAAAATATAGAAAATTAACACACTATATTTAAGAAATATTAAAGCGGTGATTACTTTTACAAATTTTTGGAAGTCACGTACCAATCTAACAAGGGGAAACCGCCAATTGTGAAATTCAGATTCGATTCATACTGCGCATAATAAAAGCTCATGGCCAGAGGTGTAATGTAGCAAAGCACCATGATGCACTTCTCAGCCGTTGTCGAGAAAATCGACAGTTAAAGGAAACCGTTGCCGTGAAATATTCTCAACGACTAATAATTTTTCACAGCGTCGGAGCGCAGCGGTAAGCGCTCGGGTTTGTAATCCGAAGGTCGCCGGATCGAATCTCGCACCATGAAACTTTTTTTTAGTACTTGTTTTTTGTAATTCAAATGTATACACACACACACACACACACACACACACACATATATATATATATATATATATATATATATATATATATATATATATATATATATATATATATAAGGATGTAGAGGCTTATCTCACTAGGGGTAAGATAGATACTGCCTACAGGAAAATTAAAGAGACCTTTGGAGAGAAGAGAACCACTTGTATGAACATCAAGAGCTCAGATGGAAACCCAGTTCTAAGCAAAGAAGGGAAAACAGAAAGGTGGAAGGAGTATATAGAGGGTCTATACAAGGGCGATGCACTTGAGGACAATATTATGGAAATGGAAGAGGATGTAGATGAAGACGAAATGGGAGATACGATACTGCGTGAAGAGTTTGACAGAGCACTGAAAGACCTGAGTCGAAACAAGGCCCCCGGAGTAGACAACATTCCATTGGAACTACTGACGGCCTTGGGAGAGCCAGTCCTGACAAAACTCTACCATCTGGTGAGCAAGATGTATGAAACAGGCGAAATACCCTCAGACTTCAAGAAGAATATAATAATTCCAATCCCAAAGAAAGCAGGGGTTGACAGATGTGAAAATTAACGAACTATAAGTTTAATAAGCCACAGCTGCAAAGTACTTACACGAAATCTTTACAGACGAATGGAAAAACTAGTAGAAGCCGACCTCGGGGAAGATCAGTTTGGATTCCGCAGAAATACTGGAACACGTGAGGCAATACTGACCTTACGACTTATCTTAGAAGAAAGATTAAGGAAAGGCAAACCTACGTTTCTAGCATTTGTAGACTTAGACAAAGCTTTTGACAATGTTGACTGGAATACTCTCTTTCAAATTCTAAAGGTGGCAGGGGTAAAATACAGGGAGCGAAAGGCTATTTACAATTTGTACAGAAACCAGATGGCAGTTATAAGAGTCGAGGGACATGAAAGGGAAGCAGTGGTGGAGAAGGGAGTAAGACAGGGTTGTAGCCTCTCCCCGATGTTATTCAATCTGTATATTGAGCAAGCAGTAAAGGAAACAAAAGAAAAATTTGGAGTAGGTATTAAAATCCATGGAGAAGAAATAAAAACTTTGAGGTTCGCCGATGACACTGTAATTCTGTCAGAGACAGGAAAGGACTTGGAAGAGCAGTTGAACGGAATGGATGGTGTCTTGAAGGGAGGATATAAGATGAACATCAACAAAAGCAAAACGAGGATAATGGAATGTAGTCGAATTAAGTCGGGTGATGTTGAGGGTATTAGATTAGGAAATGAGACACTTAAAGTAGTAAAGGAGTTTTGCTATTTGGGGACCAAAATAACTGATGATGGTCGAAGTAGAGAGGATATAAAATGTAGACTGGCAATGGCAAGGAAAGCGTTTCTGAAGAAGAGAAATTTGTTAACATCGAGTATAGATTTAAGTGTCAGGAAGTCATTTCTGAAAGTATTTGTATGGAGTGTAGCCATGTATGGAAGTGAAACATGGACGATAAATAGTTTGGACGAGAAGAGAACAGAAGCTTTTGAAATGTGGTGCTACAGAAGAATTCTGAAGATTAGATGGGTAGATCACATAACTAATGAGGAAGTATTGAATAGGATTGGGGAGAAGAGAAGTTTGTGGCACAACTTGACCAGAAGAAGGGATCGGTTGGTAGGACATGTTCTGAGGCATCGAGGGATCACCAATTTAGTATTGGAGGGCAGCGTGGAGGGTAAAAATCGTAGGGGGAGACCAAGAGATGAATACACTAAGCAGATTCAGAAGGATGTAGGTTGCAGGAGGTACTGGGAGATAAAGAAGCTTGCACAGGATAGAGTAGCATGGAGAGCTGCATCAAACCAGTCTAAGGACTGAAGACCACAACATATATATATATATATATATATATATATATATATATATATATATATATATATAATTCCCGGCAATCAGTTGCAACAATTATGCATTTAATAACTTGTTGAAAGAAGTCGTTTGTCGTGGAAAAACTGGCGACTTTGAACATCATTATGTTTTCCGCAAACAAAGTTGTATTTCACAAATATTATTAATTGTCTTCATAATGTTAACCACGTATAGTTAACGGAAGACGTAGAAACGATATTCCGAAACGAATACGTATAGCGTAAGTCAAACGTTCGAATTAGAATAGAGACCCCACGAACACAAATTCGCTGTGGCAGGTATGAAATATAAACTCCGTTACTCGCTCGTTACACTTGAAGGACAGATGTTGAATGGGCCGAAACGAGCCGCCGCATAACAGCGTAGTTGCCTGCTAACTTCGAAAGAAGGTAGATGCGGTCCCTAGCGCAACTTATAACATCGTCGAAAATCAGTGCGGACGGGAGAGCTTTGGTACACCCTGTTAAACAAACGGAAAAATGGAGGCGGTACAATTGGAGAGCGATCCGCCTTCACCAACATGCATAAGCAATTCATTAAAGTTTGTACATTCATATATATATATATATATATATATATATATATATATATATATATATATATTACAAAAAACTAATAATAAAAAAATTGCATGGCGCGAGATTCGATCCGGCGACCGTCGGATTACGAACCCGAGAGCTTACCGCTGCACCACGACGCTGTAGAAAACTGTTAATCGTAGAGAGTATTTCACCGCAACGGTTTCTTTTAACTGTCGATTTTCTCGATAACGGCTGAGAAGTGAATCTTGGTGGTTTGCCACATTACACCTCTGGCCATGAGCTTTTATTATGCGCAGTATGAATGGAATTTGAATTTCACAATTGGCGGCCTCCCCTTGTAAGTACAGTAGCTGCAATGGCTGCAACGATCTGGTGCCTGAATGAACCAACTGATAAACATTGCGTCACAACAGTTGAAAAAAATTATATGGATGTAGTGTTGACTAGATGGGAGTGTTCTACCTAGAGGGTAATGTACCTAAGAACTCATGCTGGTTTTTTTCGTCGGAACTTGAGATTCGTGAAGTGACGCAGCAACGAAAAGGACCTTTGTTCTAATAAATGCCACCCTAATTCGCTTACCATATCTATGGCACTCTCTTCCGTACTTGGACTAAACACGAAACTAACTGCCTTCCATTGAACTTTTCCGATGTTCTCCGTCAATATTCCAGCAGAGGACGGACAAGTGTCATGTAGGCTGTCTCTCTAGTGGGTTTGTCGCAGCTTCTAAGTGTTCTGCCAACAAAGCGCAGTCTTGTGTCGCCTTCCACCCAATATTCTCTATGTGGTATTTCCAGTTTAATTTGCTCGTAATTGTAATTCCTAGGTATTTAGTCGAATTGACAGCTCTTAGATTTGTGCGATTTATCGTATACCCAAGATTTATCGGATTTCTTTTAGTACCCATTTGGATGACCTCGCGCTTTTCTTTGTTTAGTGCCAATCGCCACTTTTCGCACCATACATAAATTTTCTCTCGATCATTTTGTAATTGGAACTGATCGTCTGATGATTTTACTAGACGGTAAATTACAGTGTCATCTGCAAACAATCTAAGAGGGCTGCTCAGCTTATTACCTAGATCATTTATAAAAACCAGTAACAGCAGAGTGCCTATGACACTACCTTGCGTAACGCCATATATCACTTCTGTTCTACTTGATGATTTACCGTCTATCACTACGAACTGTGACCTCTCTGAGAGGAAATCACGAATCCAGTGACACAACTGAGACGATACTCCATATGCACGCAATCCGATTAATAGTCGCTTGTGAGGAACGGTATCAAAAGCCTTCTGGAAATCTAGGCATGTGGAATCGATCTGAGATCCCTAGTCGACAGCACTCATTGGGAATAAAGAGCTGGATGTGTTGCACAAGAACGATATTTTCTGAATCCGTATTTGTTATGTATCAATAAGTCATTTTCTTCAAGGTAATTAATAATGTTCGAGTACAGTATATGCTCCAAAATCCTACTGCAAATTGAGGTCAGTGATAATGGGTCTGTAATTCAAAGGGTTACTCCTATTTCCCTTGTTGAATATTGGTGTGACCTGTGCTACTTTCCAATCTTTAGGAACAGACTATTCGTCAAGTGAGCAGTTGTATATGATTGCTAAGAAAGGCGCTATTGTGTCTGCATACTCTGAGAGGAACCTGATTGGTATACCATCTGGACCGGAAGACTTGACTTCGTTAAGTGATTTGAGTTGTTTCGCAACACGTAAGGTATCTACTTTTATGTCACTCATGCTAACAACTGTTTTGGTTTCGAATTCTGGAATATTTATTTCGTCTTCTTTCGTGAAGGAATTACGGAAAACTGTATTTAGTAACTCTGCTCTAGTGGCACTGTCATCGGTAACATTTCCATCGCTATCGCGCAGTGACGGTATTGACTGTTTTTTGCCACTGGTGTACTTTACATACGACCAGAATCTCTTTGGGTTTTTTACCATAATTTGAGACAATATTTCATTGTGGAAACTATTAAAAGCATCCCGCATTGACATCCGAACTAAATTTCGAGCTTCCGTGAAACTCAGCCAGTCTTGGGGATTTTGCGTTCCGAATGGAACTCGGTAGGTGTGATGTACGTGTACAGATCAATAACTGATTACAGTTCAGAACAACTAGATTCAAGAGAAAGAGCTTCGGAAATGGATCATGCCAGTAACGCGTTGGTCCACCTCTGGTCTTTATGAAAGCAGTTATTTGGCTTGGCATTGATTGATAGTATTGTTGGATGTCTTTCTGAGTGATGTTGCCACATTTTGTCCAATTGGCGTGTCACATCATCAAAATCCCGAGCTAGTTGGAGGGCCGTGTCCATAATGCTCCCAGCTTTCTGAATTGGGGAGATATCCGGTGGTCTTGTTAACCAAGGTAGGGTTCAGCATGCACGAAGACAAGCAATAGAAACTCTCACCGGTGCTGGGCGGGCGTTATCTTGCTGAAATGTAAGTCCAGGATGGCTTTCCATGGAGGATAACAAGATGGGACGTAGAATACCGTCGATGTACCGCTAAGCTGGAAGGGTGTAACAGATGACAACCAAGAAATAGCAGTCCAGACCGTCCCTCCTTGTTGTCGAGCCGTATGGCCGGCGACAGTCAGGTTGGTACCCCACTGGTGTCCCGGACGTCTCCAGTGACTTCTTCGCTGCCCATCGGTGGTCAGTTCGAAGCAGGACTCAGCAGAGAAGACAATTACACTCCAGTCACTGAATCCGCTTCCGTGGCTCCAGTCGCTAACGCATGCTTGTGTGGTACTATTCGATTCGGGGATAAGCCGGATCGAATCCTGATGGTGAAAGAATTTTCACTGCCAGTATTTGGCCGGCAAGTGGAGGAGAGGTGGTGGCATAAATTAACTGATCACCAGAAAATCTCTCCGCAGTGGCTCATGACGTGATGGCATGGCACACTGTGTAAGTAGGCTGTTGAGGTTTTTATGTTGGTAACGCCACGTAGCGCTCTATATGAAAATCACTGACTGTGCTGTGTGAAGTCTGTGGCTGGTTTGCATTGTTGGAATTTTTGCTATTGTAGTGTTGGGCAGTTGGATGTGAACAGAGCGGAGCGTTGCGCAGTTGGAGGTGAGCCGCCAGCAGTGGTGGTTGTGGGGAGAGGTGGCAGAATTTTGAGAGTGGACGATCTGGACGTGTGTCCATCAGAGAGAGTAAATTTGTAATACTGTATATCATGCAAATCTTTCATTTTCTAACAATGCCTATCAGTAGTTAGTGCCTTCAGTAGTTAGAATCTTTTATTTAGCTGGCAGTATTGGCGCTCGCTGTATTGCAGTTGTTCGAGTAACGAAGATGTTTGTGGGGTAAGTGATTCGTGAAAGGTATAGGTTATTGTTAGTCACGGCCATTCTTTTGTAGGGATTATTTAGTCGGATTGCGTTGCGCAAAAAATATTGTGTGTCAGTTTAGTGTTGATCAGAGTAAGTAAAGAGAGGAATGTCTGAGTACGTTCAGTTCTTCTCAGCTGTTTGAAAATCAAATAACGTAAGAGGTTTATCAGCACAATAATTCATAAATTTTTCCAAGGGGACGTTTCATATGTGATGGCCACACGTCCAGATCGTCCGCTCTCGAAATTCTATCATCTCTCTACCCACATCCATAACTGCTGGCGGCTCACCTCCAACTGCGCAACGCTACGCGCTGTTCACATCTAACAGCCTAGCACTACAATAGCAAATATTCCAACAACGGAAACCAGCCACAGACTTCACACAGCACAGTCAGTGATTTTCATATAGAGCGCTACATGGCGTTACCAACATAAAAACCTAAACAGCCTACTTACTACTGTTGATGGTGATGTACCCGTCGAATGGGGATGTTCGGCTTGACGGCACCCTTGGTGCTGTTAACGACGTATAGGCTATGTGTGGCACCGGGTTTCACCCTCTCGCTTCTCTAATCGTCTCGAGACAGCACAAACATTACCCTCCACTCCACATACACACGATACACGCATGTTGTATTACAAATATTGTAAAGGAGTATATTTCAAGAAAAGAAAACACCAGTCTGTAAGATTCAAAGCCGATCGGATGGGGATTTAACCTAAAAGTGTACATTTGTAATACATTTGTATCACCGAGGACAACATTTCGTGTTTAAGTCAGATGCGGCTCTTAACTACAAATTCTCAATTACCTAGCAAACAGCTTGTTCGCAGCCCCATATTTACAGGCTTGTTTTTCTTCAGCGAGCTGCAATTTCGACTGTGTCAATTTTTGCTACAAATTTTTTTCGCCGTTAGCTGCACCTGGGACTCTTCTCCTCTCAGCTCACGCCTCGTAATACGGGATTGATTGGCGCGGCACTGGTTGGCGAGTTGACGCAGTCAGAAACACACCAGTGAGGGCGAAAAACGGGGATGTTTCCCGGGTGTAAAGTGGCTGCGGGACACGGCCGTGACGTGGAATGGTTGCGCAGGCTGGTAATTGGCCGGCAGCCAGCGGAAGCGGAAGTGCGACCCTTCCGGCCGTAACCTACGGGAGCTTCCACGCACGCGCCGCTTCCCCTGGACCCAGCTGCGCATCGGAATGAGAGGAGCCTGGAGACACAGCCGAGTCTGGATGCTGCGCTCGTCTCCGCCCGCCTTTGTTATTGTCTTCCGTCGTTTGTTGTTGCTCGGGGACATCTCTGGCTGTTTAACTTTTAATAGCCACTCGTTCTTCTCACAACGACGAGACAGGTGCACCCAGCCTCTCCCACGACCATCGAGTAGTAATGAGACAGCAATTTCAGGGAAGAGTGTCGAATGTTATGAAAGACACAGAGCCGCGGTAAGGCTTCTTCCAGAATTCCAGCTGAGTCAGCCGACTACGTATTCAATGGGCATCGTGCGGTGGAAGTACTGCCAATCAGGCAAATGCCAATAATATCTCGTTATTTTACCTTGCAGGTCATTATGGAGTGAATAAAGTTATCCGGATGTAAGTATTGGAATACAGTTTAGATCTCATTTTACTATTGATTAATCAACTCTTTTCCTCTTAAATTACTGTTGCAGGTCGTTTGACACGCAAATGGCACAATGTTATAATACAGAATGTTTATATGGTAAATAAGCTGCAAAAGTCACCTTTTATTCAGAAAATGGTTGATAATATAAATGTTTGACACAGCAATGAATGCAGTAAGTTCTATTCTCAATTACCGAACTGTTATAAATTCGTGAAATCATTTCATCGAAACTGGTTGTGTATCATGATGCAGGGTCAGGATCCACCAGTAGTCTCGGATGCAGCAATTGAACAAATTCGGCAGGCAACTGTAACTAGCACATCCTACATGGACATGCTTGTTACTTGATACTTTATAATGCCTAAGTTACAAGAGGGTATGGGCACAGAATTTCTTTTTCAAGAATATGGCGCGCCTCAACATTATCAACGTGAAGTTGTCGTGTATCTCTGTAGTAAAGTGCCGAGTTGCATTGGACGAGGTGGAACAATATCCTGCACGCCACGATCTTCTGCGCATGACGTTACATTAATGACAAACTGTTTATTCCTCTGTTTCGGGGACACAGTGATGACAACACATAACACAAGCACTTGTCACCTTTCATCAACACTTGCTTCGTAGGAATTGGCAGGGCCGGTCGGAGTGGCCGAGCAGTTCTAGGCGCTACATTCCGGAATCGCGCGACCGCTACGGTCGCAGATTCGAATCCGGCCTCGGGCATGGATGTGTGTGATGTCCTTAGGTTAGTTAGGTTTAAATAGTTCGAAGTTCCAGGGGACTGATGACCTCAGAAGGTAAGTCTCATAGTGCTCAGATCCATTTGAATCATTTTTTGGAATTGGCAGGAAATGGATTACAGATGGTACATTTGTCGTGTTGCAAAAGATGGCCACATTAAACATTATGTAACTTATTTATAAATACCCTGTAGATAATAATTCAGTTCACTGTCAAAAAGTTATCTGTAGAAAGAAGGTTTAACTCAACATAATAAGTCCAAATAAAATGAAATTACCCGAAATCAAATTTATATAAACTAAAATGAAAAGACAAAAAAGGAATTCTGAACCCCATCTGCGCTCTACTACACTGAAACATGCGTATACAAACACAGAGATGTGTAAACAGACAGAATACGGCACCCGGCTCGGCAACGCCTATGTAAGACAACAAGTGTCTGGCAAATTTGTTAGATTGGTTGCTGTTGCTACAATGACAGGTTATCAAGAGTTTCAATGTGGTGTTACAGTCGGCGCACGAGCGATGGGACACAGCATCGCCGAGGTAGCGATGAAATGGGGATTTTGCCGTACCACCATTGCACGAGTGTGCCGTCAATATCATGAATGCGCTAAAACATCAAATCTCCGACATCGATGTGGCTGGAGAAAGATACTGCAATAATGGGACCAACGACGACTGAAGAGAAGTGTACAACGTGACAGAAACGCAACCCTTCCGCAAATTGCAGCGGATTTCAATGATTGGCCATCAACAAGGGCCAGCATGCGAATCATTCAACGAAACATATTCGATATGGGCTTTTGAAGCCGAGAACCCACTCGTGTACACCTCGCCTGGACACGTCGACACCGACATTGCTGGAACCGCCGAAATGCGTCGGAATGCACAATAGACACGAATGGATGCAGGTGATCAGACAAAATGGTTACGTACGTGTCACTTATCAGAGTCGTATCTAGACGTAGCAGGGGTCCGATGTCGCACCAGCTACCCATGTCCCACACCACACCATTACAGAGCCTCCACCAGCTTGAACAGTCCCCTGCTGACATGCAGGGTTCATGGATTTATGAGGCAGTCTCCCACCTATACACATCCTTCCGCTCGATGAAATTTGAAACGAGACTCGTCCGACCAGCCAACATATTTGCAGTTATCAACAGTCCAATGTCAGTGTTGAGGGGCCGAGGGCGAGGCGTAAAGCCTTGTGTTGTGCAGTCACCAAGGGTAACGAGTGGGCATTCGGTTCCCAAAGCCCATTTCGATGATGTCTCGTTCAATGGTTCGCACGCCGACACTTGTTGATGACTCGGATTTGAATCAGTAGCAATTCGCGGAAGGGTTGCACTTCTGGCACGGTGAACGAGTCTCTTCAGTAGTCGTTGGTTCCATTCCTTCAGAATCTTTTTCCAGCCCCACCAATGTTGGAGATCTGATGTTTTACCGGATACCTGATATTCACGGTACACGCGTGAAATGGTGGTACGGGAAAATCTCCACTTCATCGCTATCTCGGAGATACTGTGTCCCATTGCTCGTGCGCCGACAATAACACAACGCTCAAACTCATTTATATCTTGACAATCTACCGTTTTATCAGTAGTAACCGATCACCAACTGTGCCAGACACTTATTGTCTTATATAGGCGTTGCCGACAGCAGCACCGTATTCAGCCTGCTTATATATGTGTATCTTTGAATACGCATGCCTATACCAGATTCTTTGGCGCTTCAGTATGTACGAGTATTAAGGCCGATTAAGAAGTTTCGTCCAATGGCTTACAGCCAAGAATCGGTATGTCAATTAGGAAAAATCACCGTGAGCATAGAGACAAACATCCCACCGCCACCCGATGTTGAAAATTTTTGTTTGTTAAAGCACTATGTCCTTCTGCGTGAAGAAATCGGTAACTGCCTGCTGCACGTCCTTATCCGACAGGAATCGTCGCCCCTTCAAGGCTTTTTATAAACGACTAAACGCGTGATATGCATGGGAAGAGATCAGGAGTACAGGGCTTATACTCGAGTATCTGCCACTTGAGCATGCGGAACATCTTTGTTGCGACTTTTGAGATATGCTGCACCCCTTGGTTACCATTACACTGCTGTGGTTTTCGACTTTCTATCTCCTAAACATCATTTGTTGTCCGATGGATGTCTACCGGTGATTGTCCTGCGATAGCCAAGAAGAGAATAACAGCAGGTAGGTCCTCTTTGGATGCATTTGGTAATAATGTCGCCATATTTCACATTTCCACATTTGCCGCACTCATGCCGAAAAGACACAAATGTTACAATGATTCCTTATCTACGTGTAGTTGCTTACATATCCGAATCGGAATCGCGCTACGTCGCGTGTTCGCTGCAGCAACGCCCTCAAACGGAAACTGTTTGATCACCGCTTATGGCAGGTGTTGGGGAACCAGGTTATTTCTGACTACTTTTAAAAACCTACAGAATAATGTTCTTCAGTGGCTACAACAGCACACAGGGTTTCAAAAATAGCGCCGTTTAACTTATTTTCCAGCGATATACGTTCGTTTCTACATTTCCTGACAAAGTAAAGTGCAGAACCCAACAGGGAAGGAGGAAACAAAATGAAACTTCAAGGACTTAGATGGTGTGTGGTGTTATTTTAGTGATTGTAAAATGTGGTCCAATTTACAAAGAACTTGGCAGTATCAGTGCACCTATCAGTAGGGCGTTGCACCCCGTCTGTCCAGTCTGGCTTAGTTTGGAAGGGTGTCATGAAGCCACTGTCTCCTCTCCAGAAACAAGCTGACCTGGAACTGTTGTAACCAGTATATAATATCCTGGATACTAGTACTGAGACGGAGATGCTGTCCGACCTGGTGCCACACAAGTTCTATCTGTGGTAGATCTCGGGATCTTGCTGGCCACGGGAGTATATTTCGGCATCACGCAGACATCTCATAGAGGTACGTTCCATATGTGGAGGAGCAATCATCATCATCATCAGCCAATTCAATCATTAGATGATGTGGCCTCTTCGAGTTGTGGATTCAGGCAGGCTTTCAGAAGTCTTCTCCAAGTGGGACGGTCTTGGGCAGTTCTCTGCCAGGTGTTACCAGCGATCTTCTTGATGTCTTTGTCCCATATGTCTGGTGGTCTTCCTCTAGGCCTCCGGTGCTCTCTCGGAGAGCAATATCCTGCTGAAAAATGGCACCGCAATGCTGTTGCATGAGAACGCAAGGTATCCGTAACAAAACCGTTGTGACGTCAGAATTCTCTCAGTCGCTACCAGCCGTGACCTAAAGTCATACCCAATGGCTCTCAATACGATGTCGCCAGGAGGAACACAGCTTTGCCTCTCCGAAACAGTGGAAGAATGGCATGTTTTCCTAGTTCCCCACCGCTCTCGCCAATGATGGTCATCTGGGGTAATGGGAAAGCGTGATGCATCACTGAACACAACGTGACGTCATTCAGCAGCATTCCATGCTTTCCGGTCATGGCAGCACTCTAAGTGAAGGCGTTTGTGTTGTGTGTTAACGGCAGGCTACGTGTGGGGCGGTAATTCCCCAGCCTGGATGCTGCTAGTGTCCGACTAAAGGTGCCAGATGACACAGAATGTTGCAGGGAGTCCGTTTCTGTTCTCGGATGGCAGGTGCAGATGCGAAGAGGTTGCGAAGTTTTTGGTGCACAATATTGAGATTCTACGTTGTGATGGTCACACGTGGTCGACTGGAGTATACCTGGCCTCACGTTCGCATGCAGTCCAAGATCGGTCCTCTACCGCACGCAGAAGCCCCACAAGTGTGAACACCGCACGATTCGACAAGACGGACAGATGAAGGTCCACATGAGGCCCCTTTCAAACTAAATCAGGTGATGGTAATGCTGTCTCATACGAGTGAGTAGCATCTCCGTGCCCTCCTGAGTGATTACTCGACATCTGACGCTGTTCGCGCCTGTCATATACCCGATTAGGCCTGTCAATAACACTAAACACGAACAACAATAAGTATTTGGGTGGCCTTTCTACCTGTGACGGAGAGCTGCACCTCCACTCATTTAGAGAGACGCCGATGGTGTCTCCCTACACGAAATTATGTTGAAGTTCAATGAAGTCTTCAGAGTGCTTCACTTCTTTGCCAGGCAGTGTATTTAAATGTTACGAGCAGGCAAGTGGTTGTTATGCAAAGTGTTATTACAAGCTGTGTGTAGAATTTGTTATAAGAATTAGAATAGCGGTAAACCACACTGACATACGAACTCGAACAGTGACAAGGTTCATATGTACCGTAAGATATCGAGGAGATTAGAAAGTGTTGTTATGGTAGGATGCATGACAAGTAACTGCTAACGTTATTTTTTCGAGACAGTCATGAAGCACTGAATATGTTTTAAACAGAAAGAATATACACAGAAGAGCCAAAGAAACTGGTATAATTGACTACTATCATGTAGGGCCCCTGCGAGCACGTGCAAGTGCCACAACACAACGTGGCATGGACTCAACTAATGTCAGTAGTAGTGACACAATAAATCCTGCAGGGATGTCCGTAAACCCGTAAGAGTACCATGGGATGGCGATCTCTTCTGAACAGGACATTGCAAGGCATCTAAGATAGGCTCAATAATGTTCATATCTGGGGAGTTTGGCGGCCAGCTGAAGTGTTTAAACTCAGAAGAGTGTTCCTGAAGCCACTCTGTAGCAATACTGGATCTGTAGCGTGCCGCATTGTCCTGCTGGATATGTCCAAGTCCATCGGAATGCACAAAAGATATGAATGGATGCGGATGATCAGACAGAATGGTTACGTACGTGTCATCTGTCAGAGTCGTATCATGGGTCCAATATCACTCCAACTCCATTGAAGATGTTAAAAAAATATATCGGCTCAACCATTTGTTTATAGTGTAAAACACTAAGATTGACGCGTTTCTGAAGTCAGGCTTCCATCATCAGAATAATGAAAAGTAAAAGAACCTGTTAAAAATCTCTAAAATGGAACATGCACCAGGTAAAATAAAATTGATAATAAATTAAAACATCGTGGCTACTTCCCTTGTTGCAGCCGTGTGTTCCAAGGTGCATCTCCACATAGTCGTCAAAATATAAAAAACTCTAAAATGGAGTCACCTATGGTGTTCAACATCTAACCACATGGCTCTCTCCTCTATCGTCGTAAAGCGCCCGTGCGCCTTCGTTGATACCACACACCACGTAGCCAAACACGACACTGAAACGCGAGTGAGCTCACGCGCAAGAAAACAAGGAAGTCACAGAGATGCCTATACAAACAGATAACATATACATGTTCCAAGGAACTCATGAAATGATGGTATCCTGCCAATTGCAAAAAATGTAGTTACTAAAAGAAACCAGTGAAATGTTTGAAAAAGTTATTTGTATCTGCAATTCTTCGACCTAAGTATTAGGAAACAAAATGTTTTTTAAAATATTCAGGAAACCAACCACAACTGATGTGTTGATACAAAATAATTCCTGCCATCCTAATAGCCAGAAACTTTCTGCTTTTAGATCTTTGATAGATAGAGCCTTTAGAGTCCCTATGAATGAAGAAGACAGAATGACTGAGCTGAACATCGTGAAACAACTAGCCAGAGCTAATGGATATCACCAAAACGTTGTCAATAAATTAATACGACAGAAACAGCGCGCGAATTCAAGGGAGAACATCGGAAATAATATTGCGAGAGTCACAATACCATACTTCGGTGATATTTCGCAAAAAGTGGCTAACATTTTCAAACCTTTTAAAGTTGATACCGGTTTTTAGACCAATAATACGCTGCGGTTGAAACTAAGAAATAATTTGCAGCAGGAAAGCGATAAATATGAGAGAGCTGGGGTCTATAAAATTCTGTGTAACACGTGCAAGGCAAGTTATGTATGCCAAACTGGTAGGTCTTTTAAAGTACGCTACAAAGAACATAGCGATGCTGCAATGCTTTCCGGCATAATAATTTCGAAAAGTCAGCTGTAGCCACGCATATTTGGGAAACGGGACACCCCATGTTGGGAATAGATCAGGATCTCGTTATTGTATGTAGACAGGACAAAGGCAAAAGGCTGGATCTACTAGAACAGCTGGAAATTACGATACATAGCGTGGATAATCAGAACACACTGTATGAACAGCTTACTGGTGATACAAATAACTTTTTCAAACATTTCACTGGTTGCTTTTAGTAACTACATTTTTAGCAATTTGCAGGATACCATCATTTCATGAGTTCCTTGGAACATGTATATGTTATCTGTTTGTATAGACATCTCTGTGACTTCCTTGTTTACTTGCGCGTGAGCTCACTCGCGTTTCAGTGTCGTGTTTGGCTACGTGGTGTGTGGTATCAACGAAGACGCACGGGCGGTTTACGACGATAGAGGAGAGAGCCATGTGGTTAGATGTTGAACACCATAGGCGACTCCATTTTAGAGTTTTTTATATTTTGACGACTATGTGGAGATGCACCTTGGAAGACACGGCTGCAATAATTTATTATCAGTTTTATTGTGCCTGGCGCATGTTCCATTTTAGCGAGTTTTAACATGTTCTTTTACTTTTTATTATTCTGATGATGGAAGCCTGACTTCAGAAACGCGTCAGTCTTAGTGTTTTACACTATAAACAAGTGGTTGAGCCGATATATTTTTTAACATTGACATTCACAACCACGACCTCTCATCCAGTATGGATAAAATCAAAGTTGCATTGAAGATGGTGATGTGATACGTATGTACAGCGTGCGGCAGCATTTTATAATTTTCAATGCTGGCAGAGGTTGTTATATGAATAATTTTTCATCTCCGTTCTTCGTAATGCACATCTACGTTTGTGATCAGCAAGCCACCTGAGGGTGTGCTGTGGAGGGTGCTCTGTGCTCCACTGTCACTCCCCATTTTTCTCTTCCAGTCGCGAATGGGTCGTGGGAATAATAATATAATATTGGTTGGTAAGAGTGTGAGTTACAGGTTTACTTTCACAGTCACAACGTATAGAGAGGAGGAAATAACGTGTTAGCGGACTCTTCTAGGAATGTACGAGGTGCGGCTAGAAAAAAACTGGACTGATGCTGGAAAAAACATTTATTTACAATTATTTACAATTTCATGTTATCTCCTTCAATGTACTCTCCTCCTCGGTCTCTACACCGCTCCATACGAATTTTCCACTGTTCATAGCAATGCTGCAGATCATTTTCGGTAAGTCCATACATTACTTCCGTCGCTTTTTCTTTTACTGCTTCAACAGTCTCAAATCTAGTTCCTTTCAAAGCTGACCTGACTTTAGGGAAAAGAAAAAAGTCACAGGGGGCCAAATCAGGTGAGTAGGGTGGATGATCTAAGATGGGAATGTTGTGTTTTGCCAAAAACGTCTTCACTGACAACGCACTGTGAGCTGGGGCATTGTCTTGGTGAAGGATCCATGACTTTTTTCTCCACAAATCGTTCCGTTTTCTCCGTACTCGCTCACGTAGGGTAGCCAGGACGCTAATGTAGTAATGCTGATTCACTGTTTGTCCCTCTGGTACCCAATCAATGTGCACAATCCCTTTGATGTCAAAAAAAAAAACAATCATCATTGCCTTGAATTTCGATTTTGACTTTCGTGCTTTTTTTTGTGGTGGAGAACCAGGAGTTTTCCAATGCATCGATTGGCGTTTAGTTTCGGGATCGTAAGTAAAAAACCACGATTCATCGCAAGTAATAACATTTTGTAAGAAGGTGGGATCACTTTCAATGTTTTCCAGGATGTCAGAACAAATCATTCTTCGGCGTTCCTTCTGTTCAATTGTGAGACACTTTGGAACCATTTTTGAACACACTTTGTTCATATTGAAACTTTCATGAAGAATCTGCCTAACACTTTCCTTGTCAACTCGTGTTAACTCAGACACTGCTCTGATTGTTAAATGGCGATCTTGTCGAACAAGTTTACCGATTTTTTCAATGTTTGCATCAGTTTTTGCTGACAATGGTCTGCCAGTGCGAATGTCATCACTGGTGTCGTCGCGGCCATCTTTAAATCGTTTAAACCACTCAAACACTTGTGTTCGCGATAAACAATCATCGCCGTACACTTGTTGTAACATTACAAACGTTTCACTTGCAGATTTTCCTAGTTTGAAACAAAATTTGATGATAACACGCTGTTCTTTCTGTACACTCAACATTTTCCGACGCACAGACAAAACGTCAACTACTTAAAACAGACGCCACGGGCAGACTGAGTGCAGGAGGCAGATGAAACTCGAGCAGTAGGCGGAGCGAGAGTCACGTGACAGGCCACGCGACTTTCAGCCTTACTGCATTCGTTTTATTGTTTCACCAGTACTAGTCCGGTTTTTTTCTAGCCACACCTCGTACACTCTCGGAATAATTTTAACTGTAACCCCATCCCCATCACTGCATAAACATTCTTGCAATATCTGCCGCTGTAGTGAGCTGTGTCTCTCCGTGACGCTTTGCACTTAATAAATGAACATGTAACAAAACGCGCTGCTCTTCTTTGCATCCTCTCCATTTATTCTATCAATTGTATCTGGCACAGATCCCAGGCTGGAGAGCAACATTCAGCTATTGGTCGAACTACGGTTTCATAATCGTGGATGGGCCATACCTCCGAAGGATTCTTCGAATGAATTTCAGTCGAGCATGTGCTTTAGCTGACAGGAGTTCAACATGATTTTTTCACTTTAAATTCAGCTAACTGTCTGTCACGGCACACGACAAGTTTACAGAGAAGTATTCTTAACCTGTGTCTCCACAGAGATTTGAGTCTTTTCTGTCGACCACCGATGTAGGTTACGAGAGTTCTTCGTACAATCACGAGCGAAAGTGAGTTCATTAGTAAACAGTGTTGCTGAGAAACATCGACGATTTGCAATTCAGAATCAACAACACTCTGATGGTCTACCATCCACCATCTGGGCGATAAATTTCACATCACTAAATTAACATTTTCGTTTTCGCACAATGGAAAAGAAAGAGATAACAAAACAGTACTAATAGCAATTCACAAAAAATATGTAATTCACTAAAAAACTTCCATATTTATGATTCACCTCCATTGTTGGTATTGGCAAATGAAGGTTCGTTGTGGCTGTATGTTTCCGGGGAGCCGAATACATATTTCGTTTGGCTGATACAACTTTCTTCGCGTGTCTTGGGGCGCTGTGTTGTGGCGTCTGGATGTTGATAGGAACCGGTCGCATTTATGCTGTTGTTAAACCGTTTGGGTGTCGGCGCGGTTGTTGAAATTAGTCACAGTTTTTACAGACTTTGACTGGCGCTGCTGTCAGGACGTTCGTGAAGATCCCTCCTCCTTTTTTATTTCGTTACTTTTTCTTGCTGTCTCATGGATACGTTAGAAATTATAATTCCTCGGTGTGACAGGTGGAAGATGTAATGCGCTGCGTGAGCGACTATCCATGTGGTGGCTGACCTCTTGCACGGGCTTATAGTCCGACGCTATGACTGTTGTGACGTCAAAATGGTTCGGCGTGGTTCTGTCGATCAATCTGAGTTTTCGCTTACTAGTTTGTAAGGAGCTTCCACTGTTTTACAAAAGATTCTGTACTCCAGAGTGTACAGACGGCTGCACGTGTCTCAGGGATCTGTCCATATCAGGTACACACCTGCCATTTCTTCATTGGTCGGTATTGTCCGGTTTACTAAGTTGTAGCATATGCTGCGGAATTCATCTACATCTACATCATACTCCGCAAGCTGCGTAATAGTGTGTGGTGGATAGTATTTTCGCTAACACTATCTCATCCCTCCAACCCTCTTCCACTCGGGAATAATGCTTGGGAATAATAATTGTCGGTAAACCGCTATATTGGCTGTCAATACGCGAGATGTATGTGGGTCAAAAGTGCTGTCCAGAAATTTCAGTAGTAAATATCTCCGTGATGCACAACACCTCTCTTGTAACGTCTGCAGGTGGAGTTTGTTTAGCATCTCCGTAACGCTCTGTCGCCAGCTAAACGATCCCTTGACGAAACACGCCGCTCTTCCTTGGATCTTCTCTATCTCCTCCATCAGTCCTATCTGCCAGGGATCCCAGGGAGACGAACAATACTCAAGAATCGGGCGAACAAGCGCCTTATAAGCCACTTATATCGTGGGTGAGTTACATTTCCTCAAGGTTCTTCCGATGAATCTGAGTCTAGTATCTGCTTTTCCCATCTGGTCAGAGACCGCTACGGTCGCAGGTTCGAATCCTGCCTCGGGCATGGATGTGTGTGATGTCCTTAGGTTAGTTAGGTTTAACTAGTTCTAAGTTCTAGGGGACTAATGACCTCAGCAGTTGAGTCCCATAGTGCTCAGAGCCATTTGAACCATTTGAACCCATCTGGTCATTACACTTAAGGTCGCTCTGGATAGTTACGCCTAGATATTTTACGGCAGATGCTGTCTCCAGCTGTTTGTCATCAATAGTGTAGCTGTACAGTGGTAGATTTCTTTTTCTATGTATGCGGATTGTTACATTTATTTACGTTCAGGGTCAACTGCCAGAGTCAGCACCATTCATCAATTCTCTGCAGATCGTTCCGCAAATTCTTACTATCTTCTGGCGTTGCTAATTTCGTATGGACAACTGCATAATCTGCGAATAGCCTTAAAGAGCATCCGACGTTTCCTACTAGACCACTTATATATATTGTAAACAACAATGGTCCTCACACACTTCCCTGTGGTACTCCGGATATTACCTTTACATCTGTCGATTTTATTCCATTAAGAGCGACGTGTTGTGTTCTATCTGCAAGAAAGTCTTGGATCCAATTGCAAGTTTGCTTCGATATTCCGTAAGCTCGAACTTTTTTCATTAAACGGGAATAGCGACGTTGTCAAATGTCTTACTGAGATCAATGAACACAGGATCGACATTAGCGCCGTTGTCCACTGCGCTGGGGATCTCATGGAGGAACAGAGCGAGCTGAGGTTCGCAGAATCTCTGTTTGCGAAATTCATGTTGATTTTTACACAGGAGATGTTCATTTTCCAAAAACTTCATCATTCTTGAGTGTAAAACATGCTCCACAATTCTACAACAGTTTGACATCCACGATATAGGACTATAATTTTGTGGCTCTGTCTTATGACCTTTCTTGAAAACGGGAATGACCTGGGCTTTTTTCTAGTCGTTAGATACCTTTCGCTGCTCAGGCGATCTACAAAAAATTACTGCTAGAAGGGGAGCAAGTCCTTTCGCGTAATTTTTATAGAATCTTATAGGCATCTCATCTGGTCCTGAGGCCTTTCCACTACTAAGCGATGGTAGCTGCTTTTCAGTTCCGCGATCGGTTATCTCAATATCTGCCATTTCGACGTTCATACGACTGTCGAAGGGACGGATAGTGTTACGATCTTCCGCGGTGAAACCACTTTGGAAGACCAAATTCAGTATTTCGGCCTTCTCTCTGTTATCTTCCGTTTCGGTGCCGGTGTGGTCGCTAAGAGAATTAATAGATGATTTAAATCCATTTACTGATTTTACGTACGACCAAAATCTCTTAGGGTTTTTACTCAGGTCGATTGACAACGTCTTACTTTCAGAATCATTGAACGATTCTTTCATTGCTCTCCTAACGCTTATTTTCGCTTCGTTCAGCTTTTGTTTGTCAGCTAGGTTTTTACTTCTCTAGAATCCGAGATGAAGTGCTCTTTGTTTACGTAGCGCTTTTCTAACACGGCTATTAAACCATGGTGTATCTTTCCCATCCCTTTAACCTTACTCGGAACATATTTGTCTAAGGCATAGTGGAAGATGCCTTTGTATTTTTCCATTTGTTCTTCACATCATCGTCCTCATTACCGAAAATTTGATGCTGTCTGCTGAGATATTCTGAAATTTGTATCCTGTCACCCTTGCTCCTTAACAGTCTTTGAAGGACCCGTCGTCATAGATGTTGTCACAGCCTTATGATCACTGATGCCTTCCTCTACGTTAACTGATTCGATGAGTTCAGGTCTGTTACTGCCAGGAGGTCTAAGACGTTACTCTCACGAATTCGTTCTCTAACTATCTGCTCAAGGTAATTTTCGGACAAGACATCCGGAGCAATGCCACATGAATCCCTATCTCTAGCACCAGTTTTGATTGTATAACACTCCCAATCTATACCTGTCAAGTTGAAGTCAACTTCTACTACAACGGCACGATCGGGAAACTTACTAATGATATTCTGCAAGTTTTGTCTGGGTAAGAAGCACGCGAAAGACCTTTTTCCGTGCACTGTTTCGCAGTTACTGCGGAAATTTAGATCCTATGGTGTTCTTGAGGGGGTCGCGTCTGACACAGTGGTTTAGTGCCTCTGCAGTCTTCTGCTGAGATACAGGGCGCTTCTTGTTACTAGCTCTTCAGCACATAGTATTGCCACATATAGCAGATTGTACGGCTATACTTGACGTTTTGACACATGTCGAATAATTAATATGATGACGTAAACTGCTGTATTTTCGAACAGACAACATGCTAATAAGAAGCATTTCCCTAATATGTCTAGAAAGAAATGAATACTTTGTAAATTGATTTTTCAAATTGTATTTAACTTCCCATATTTCAATTTAACCAAATATGTAATGTTCAGTAACTCAAAATACGTTCATGTTGCTACCATTTTCTTTCGTCCATCCCTTAAAATGACAGCATATTGTCAACCGTCGCCCAACTTCTGGGGACCTTGTTTTTCTATTGTTATTAACGCAAATGCAACTGTTTCGCCTTCAAAATGGTTCAAATGGCTCTGAGCACTATGGGACTCAACTGCTGAGGTCATAAGTCCCCTAGAACTTAGAACTACTTAAACCTAACTAACCTAAGGACAACACACACATCCATGCCCGAGGCAGGATGCGAACCTGCGACCGTAGTGGTCGCGCAGTTCCAGACTGTAGCGCCAGAACCGCTCGGCCACCAGCGGCCGGCTGTTTCGCCTTGTTGTTTGTTTAGGCCCACTTGTTGACTTTGTGCGTGGAAGGCCGGCAACCAGTAAACTGGCAGCTAATAAACCAAATATACATCTATCACAAAGTTTTGAATCACCCCGATTCCCAGAACTTCTGAAGATAGACGTTGACTGTGGATATTGTATCACAGACACAGTCCCTTTGACTGTTCAGAGATGTCACTAAACCCATCCAAAGATGTAAACAACCATGCATGAGAAGCGGCTATTAGACGGAGGGAGTCAGACAGCCGATCAGTTCCAGTAATTCCATCAGGAACGAGGTACACGACTCGTGTTGTTAGTAGTTCAACCACGACTAGACGGTCAATACCGCGGTTCGATCGCGTCCGCATCGTTACTTTGTGCCAGGATGGGCTCTCAACAAGAGAAGTGTCCAGGTGTCTCTGAGTGAACCGAAGCGATGTTGGTCTGACATGGCAGAGGTACAGAGAGACAGGAACTGTCGATGACAAGCTTCGCTCATGCCAGACAAGGACTACTACTGAAGTGGATAACCGCTACCTACATAGGCTGCATGACGCGCAACTTCACTCCCGATGTCCATGGTGAGGTCCATCTTTGCAAGCATGGCATCATGCAGCTCGGTACAGATGGGCCCAACAACATGCATCACGTTCTTTGCACAGACGAGTGTCGCATATGCCTTTAACGAGACTATCGTCGGAGGCTTGTTTTGAGGGAATCCGGTCAGGCTGAACGCCTTAGACAGACTGTCCAGCGAGTGCAGCAAGGTGGAGGTTCCCTGCTGTTTTGGGGTGGCATTATGTGGGGCCGATGTATGGGGCCGATGTACGCTGCTGGTGGTCATGGAAGGCGCCGTAACGGCTGTACAATACGTGAATGCAGTTCTCCGACCGCCAACCATATCGTCTGGATATTGGGCATGCATTCGTCTTCATGGACGACAGTTCGTGCCCCCGTCGTGCACATTTTGTGAGTGATTTCCTTCAGGATAACGACGTCGCTCGACTAGAGCGCCCAGCATGTTCTCCAGACATGGAACCTATCGAACATGCCTGGTATGGATTGAAAAGAGCTGTTTATGGACGACGTGACCCACCATCCACTATGAGGTATCTCCGCCGAATCGCCGTTGAGGGGTGGGACAATCTGGACTAACTTGTGTTTTAAAGAAGTTATTATTTTGTATGTCAGGAGTTAGTGTTCCTCCGTCGTCAACAAGGTTATATTCCCGGTACGGAAAGCCTACAAAGCATTCGAAAGTGCGTTTTTGTGGGTGGCCGTGATGTTAGTTACCTTTATCGACGAGTGTAGCGTATTATGAACGTGGACTTGTTAGGTAGAAAGAGGCCGCAGAGCATAGCTTGGAGCCCCTAGCTAACTGGTATTAGATAAAAGTGGTGGCACTGGCTATGGTTAACCGATGCCATTAAAATTCATGTGTTTCCGTAAATATCTAATGTTTATGTGATACTCTTTCTCTATTGACTTTGGTCTATATTCTTATTTCGTTGTTGTGATTATCGGAGATGGTTTCTCGCGGCCAGTTTCGGGGGTGGTGTATGGGCTGTTGGCAGTGTACATATTCCTGTTCAGTTGTTGTACATAGCAATCTCTGTCAGTGCGGTTGGATTGTTACAGTGCTCTGGTTATTTACATTCGAATACTGAGAACTTCAACGTGTCTGTTCTCGCTTCCCACGCCCGGCTTCCCGGGTTCGATTCCCGGCGGAGTCAGGGATTTTCTCTGCCTCGTGATGACTGGGTGTTGTGTGATGTCCTTAGGTTAGTTAGGTTTAAGTAGTTCTAAGTTTTAGCATTTGTAGACTTAGAGAAAGCTTTTGACAATGTTGACTGGAATACTCTCTTCCAAATTCTAAAAGTGGTAGGGGTAAAATACAGGGAGCGAAAGGCTATTTACAATTTGTACAGAAACCAGATGGCAGTTATAAGAGTCGAGGGACATGAAAGGGAAGCAGTGGTTGGGAAGGGACTAAGACAGGGTTGTAGCCTCTCCCCGATGTTATTCAATCTGTATATTGAGCAAGCAGTAAAGGAAGCAAAAGAAAAATTCGGAGTAGGTATTAAAATCCATGGAGAAGAAATAAAAACTTTGATGTTCGCCGATGACATTGCAATTCTGTCAGAGACAGCAAAGGACTTGGAAGAGCAGTTGAACGGAATGGATGGTGTCTTGAAGGGAGGATATAAGATGAACATCAACAAAAGCAAAACGAGGATAATGGAATGTAGTCGAATTAAGTCGGGTGATGTCGAGGGTATTAGATTAGGAGATGAGACACTTAAGATAGTAAAGGAGTTTTGCTATTTAGGGAGTAAAATAACTGATGATGGTCGAAGTAGAGAGGATATAAAATGTAGACTGGCAATGGCAGGGAAAGCGTTTCTGAAGAAGAGAAATTTGTTAACATCGAGTATAGATTTAAGTGTCAGGAAGTCATTTCTGAAAGTATTTGTATGGAGTGTAGCCATGTATGGAAGCGAAACATGGACGGTAAATAGTTTGGACAAGAAGAGAATAGAAGCTTTCGAAATGTGGTGCTACAGAAGAATGCTGAAGATTAGATGGGTAGATCACATAACTAATGAGGAGGTACTGAATAGGATTGGGGAGAAGAGGAGTTTGTGGCACAACTTGACCAGAAGAAGGGATCGGTTGGTAGGACATGTTCTGAGGCATCAAGGGGTCACCAATTTAGTATTGGAGGGCAGCGTGGAGGGTAAAAATCGTAAGGGGAGACCAAGAGATGAATACACTAAGCAGATTCAGAAGGATGTAGGTTGCAGTAGGTACTGGGAGATGAAGAAGCTTGCACAGGATAGAGTAGCATGGAGAGCTGCATCAAACCAGTCTCAGGACTGAAGACCACAACAACAACAAGTTCTAGGGGACTGATGACCATAGATGTTTAGTCCCATAGTGCTCAGAGCCATTTCAACCATTTCAACGTGTCTCGCGGGAGAAAGTGAAGTTGACGTGCCTTATTTAGTTCGCTTTGCTAGCGTAACAGAGTACCGGTTTAATAAGAGTTCGGAGACAAACGTTTTGGATTATATCCAAGAAGTAATGTGTCGCGTAATTTGCGCCATCAACTCATCCCTGAAATCTACTCTTCCAGCTATAAGCTATCGTACCATCAACACCCACAAATCTGTCTCTAGCCCACCCTTGCCCTCTGAAGCTGTAATCTAACGCGCCCCTCCTACTAGTTCTTCCCCACGCAGATATGGGATCCTTCGCCATATGACATACTGTCCGGTACTACATCCCAAGTTAATATTCAAATTGTAATTTATACAACTTCTAATGGAAATAAGCTTACAGGTAAGGAGAAAGGCAGTTTAACGTCAGGTGTCTTGTGAACGTTGGAAATCGGTGAGGGGTGGGGGGGGGGGGGGGGTGGCCCTGTGGATAGGCAGTCGCCAGATTTGGCGTTGACTTGGAGATACACAGTACCCTTTTGTAAGAAAGTGGAGGTTATGCACCACAGTGAAATTTCACCTGAAAGATGACGCCAGAACACCAGTGGCGTACTAAGCAACCGTCCAACCCACCTTGGGCACCCGGGTGACTGGAGTCCATGAGAAACTGTAGGCAGCGAATCACAGCACCGCATTTCAAATGGTTCAAATGACTCTAAGCACTATAGGACTTAACGTCTGAGCTCATCAGTCCCCTAGACTTAGAACTACTTAAACCTAACTAACCTAAGGACATCACACACATCCATGCCCGAGGCAGGATTCGATCCTGCGACCGTAGGAACACTGCGGTTGTGGACTGAAGCGCCTAGAACCGCTCGACCACAGTCACCGGCCGCTGCATTTCAACTGCATATGTTTACTATAATGTATAGTTGAAATATTCAAGACATGTAATCAAAGAAGTGCTGCGCCACGAAAAAGTACTGCATAGGCGTGGATTTGGGGAATCTTTGTAAATGTCGCGCAGCTGTGGCTGGAAGGCAGTAGTTAAGGAACCGACTGGTACATCGGATGGCAGGCATGGGGAATGGTATTTTGCAAACGATTCTGTGACGCAGGGCTGTGAAGAAGCCATACGTTGCAGTTACAACAGCGCCGAGTGACCTGTGTGTAGTAGCCGAAGCGGCCTGGGGAAATCTGACGTCGTAATTATTAAAAAGTTCTCCACTTGTCGTCTCCAGAGGGTCTACGTTAGAGACCTAGGGAAAAGACATAAAAAAGCCAGCCCGAAGGCTCAAATCAATCCTGTCGCCATTCTGTCGGCGTCTAGAACCGGAGAGAATGATGATTGTCTAAGTAGCGGGCCAACCACGGCGACCTTCTGGAGGTGGATATCGGCAGCCAACCGGGCCGGTTGCACGGACGTGTCATTGCTGTGGCGTGGCGCACTACACCTTGGAGCTGCACTGTCGCGAGGAGCGAGAGGGCTGCTGGCGTACTGCAACAAGCTGCCGTCCGCATGGCGGGGGGGGGGGGGGGGGGGGGAGCTGGAGAGCGTACTTGCGGCTTCCAGTGTACAGAGCTTGTCTGCGGTCACTGAGTGAGCTGCCCTGGACGGATGGATGGAGCTGCTAAGGTTCACTACAACGACGGCAGCCGGCCGTTTACCTTCTGCGCTCTTCATGGGGTCCACGAGTCAGCCGTGTTCTTCGCCCATCGGGTATAAAAACGCAGGCGGCGGCTACTTAGCCATGGCGTGAATAGGAGCGCTACGTCGGCAAGGCAGAGGCGACCGGGCGCGCATGGTGGAGATTCCAGCATTGGCATTGGTGCTGACGCGCGCACTCACGGTGTGCGGCGCCATCGCCGACTTCAGTAGAAGGCCGGCAGTGTACCTTCGATGGAATAAAGTCAGTGACACACTTTCCTGTGTTTCTCTGCACGCTTCGGCGTTAAGTCACTCCTCTCTCTCAAATCATACCTCTCGGTCGTTCTGACATATTACAACCCTAGAGCTCGGGGGTTTGTAACAGAAGGCATGGCTCCCACAAAGTCATAGGAAGAGATGAATTATTGCCTTGGTGCATAACCTCGTAACGTTTTTCCATAAGTTTAATGAATACAAGTGATGTACATAACAAAATCTTTATTTATTAGTAACATATTTTCCTTCTGTGACTGTGGAAATCACGGGGTTTCGAGACGTAGAACTCGTCGAGTGATGTTTGGGATGCATTTCCATTTGTATAGTAAGCTCCTTCAAGGTTGTTCGATATAGCGCGAAATCGGTAAAAGTGATGTACATAACAAAATCTTTATTTATTAGTAACATATTTTCCTTCTGTGACTGTGGAAATCACGGGGTTTCGAGACGTAGAACTCGTCGAGTGATGTTTGGGATGCATTTCCATTTGTATAGTAAGCTCCTTCAAGGTTGTTCGATATAGCGCGAAATCGGTAAAAGTGATGTACATAACAAAATCTTTATTTATTAGTAACATATTTTCCTTCTGTGACTGTGGAAATCACGGGGTTTCGAGACGTAGAACTCGTCGAGTGATGTTTGGGATGCATTTCCATTTGTATAGGAAGCTCCTTCAAGGTTGTTCGATATAGCGCGAAATCGGTGAAAATAGAAGAGCGCAAGATCAGGTGAACAAGGTACGTATGGATTGACTTACCAACCTAACTTCCTTATGGTGTTTAGTGTCAGTCTAGCAGAATGCGTGTAAGGTGTATGCTTCGCCGGCGATGGGCGAGGCATGACAGAATCTCTGACCAGAGAGTACTTTATTGTTAGTTGTTGCTTGTCACGAGTCTGCGCTTGTCTGCGCGAGTCTGCAGTGGTAGTCAGTCGTATACAGTGGTGGTCGGTCGGCTTTAGTAGCGAGTGGACAGGAGTAGTCTGCGGGAGTCGGCATGCGTCGGCTGTGTGCTCTGCTCGCGACTCTGGTCAGGACTCTGGACGATGAGTATTGTTGTAGAAGGTCAATAGGCAGCATTGCGCATATTTAATAATGTATGATAATTGTAATCTAATTTGTTCAAAAAAATGCTCCAATAATAATTTTTATAATATAAAGTAACTCTTTTGAAGAAAATGCATTCATTTCAATTGAAAGAATTTTTCCAATGCATTATCATTGCTTCCAAGAATTAAAAAAAATATACGCCAGCATTGCACGAAGCTGTGTCGATAAATAAGAGCAGAAATAGTTGCAGTTTTTATTGAGGTAAGAATTTTTGCCTTTGTTATTCAGAATACAGGGCCGAAGGTCAGCGCTGCTGTCCTTATAAAATTTACCAGATATTATTATTTCTGTTAGGAGGTTACATTTCGTTCATGGTTCATTATTTAATTAATATTGTTGTTCGTTTATGGTCAATTATCATTCCTTAATTTTTGTGGGGAGGTTACGCTTGGCTCCATTTCACGTTTTTTATTTAACATATTTGTGCGGGGAGGTTACATGCGGACAGGTGTTATCGTGGAGTAGCGTCATTTAACGCAGTCGTCCTGGTCGTTTTCTTGGACTGCGTCTGCAAGACGTCTCAGTTGTTGACAAGAAATGTCAGCAGTGATCGGGAAGCAATTGGTAGACCCAGCAGATGCATAACATTATCATTCGTGGATGCGCTCAGGTCTTTGTACGTGAAGCTGCTGCTTTTCCAGGGCTCACCTATTTCTTTCTTTTTCTTATGTTAACATGAAGGCTCCATTTCTCGCCACCAGTAACGATACTGGGTAGGACTGGTCGCTGTTGGTCATGAGCCATTTGACGACAAGCAAGGCGGGATTCACATACGGCCACCCACTAATATCTGTGACTTTGCCTTAGAGGATGCGGTACCCAAACACCAGATTTTTGAATCTTCTCCACTGCATACAGATGTCGCACGATGGTGGAATGATCACAGGTCATCACATATGGTATTATCCCCACACGCGGCGCAAATGTTTCTGGCAGTCTCCGCTGCTTTCACCCCTCTATTGAATACAAACTGAAGAATATGTCGGAAATGATCCTATTTTTCCACTTGGCACGTCAGTTTTTTTAGCGTCTGCACCTCCATTCACTATTTAAAAATAACAAAGTGACGATATGGGAACTCAAATAGCAACAGTGAACTACAAATAAAGAATGACAGTTGATAAATAAAACCATAACAACCGGAATACCAACATACAACATGCATCGTTGTTTGGATTTTGTTGTTGAGCGCGACAGTTCAAGACTCATACGGGCAGTATAAGACAGAGACCAGGTTTCTTTCTCATTTCTCCGATTTTGCAAGCTACGAACTTTGCATCAGCATAATATTTTTGCAATCTTTAGTTACTATAAAATGTTATTTAAAGCTGAAGTAGCGTGCAGGAAGGTACCAGCCCCTCATTGCTGGCACTAGCACTCATTGCGCGAGCCAGTCTGGAGGCAACATAGCTGGAAAACTTTCCTTTTTTCTGGGCCTTCGTGAGCGGTTGACGCACAAGATTGCCGCATCGAGAGTCATAAGTTGGCTGATAGTTTTCAGTATAGCGATGCACAACACTGGTGAGACATTGTATTTCAGTTACCTTGCACCACTGTAGTATGTTTTTCCCAATCAAAATCAGTTCAGTGCCTAGCCGATTCAGCATACGTTATTAAAGTTAGGCTTAACCTCTGCTTCCCAAAAGTAAACCAACACTGCATTGTAAATGGGGCGTCACTATAGCTATAAAAACCAGTCTTATTTTGACTTAGCTCTGTTTTTATCGAGGTTGGAACCCGATGGCGAACTGTACGTTTTATTAACCCTGTTAAAGAGGTTCCAAATTCTGCAGAGGGTTGGATGTATCCGCTGTCCGACAGGAGCATTAAAAAGCAGATCTCTGGATTCGATCTGGATTCGACAGATTACGGAATCTGTACGCAATACCACGACATAGCAAAAGCATTACGAGCCCCCCTAACCCTGGAAAAAACTTATACTTGCAAGGTGGCGGTATAATTTTGCCCCTTAACATACTCTTTTAAATGTAGAAACGTAATCTCCTCATCAAGCTGAGGAGTTTGAAACCACGTGTGCCCCACTTCAAGTAAAGTAATGCTGATTTGCATAGTACGCAGAGTAATCATTCGTACGTGGAAGACATGGACTCGATACTAACAAGCATTCCCTAATTTGCATGTTAATAGTCACGTAGTATCGCAATCATTTTGAACTGAAGTGGACGCAGAGAGTTCCCAGCCATCGAGAGAAGCAGGGCATGGAACGCATTTCGAGTCGCTAAGCCAGAGTGAGTGGACATTTCCAATAGTTTAGCGAGGGAAAAACACAGTTTTCCGCCTCACGAAAATTCAGGGCAGTTTCCGACTGCTGATACAGTCGGAATAGTATTGAAGCCTACAGGTTCGCACAGCGTCGACGTGCCGCCGTCATCATACGCTACTGCCGTCCACAGCAGCCGCCGACAAAGCACGGTAAATATCGTGTTTCCTCAGGCGCTCAGTAAGTGAGTCACTATCTTGTGTGTGCCCTTCAGTTCCATTGCAGACTGGAGTTGTGTCAAATATTTTCTTCTCACTCCTTCGTTTCATGCTACCCACCTATCGCGTATGTGTTCATAGGGCTTAAAAGTTGAGAAAGGTATCGATAAATATATGTTATTGTCCAGCTACAATAGCATAGGCAAGGGGCATATTGAAGTGTTATGAGTGTAATATTTTGGACGGTAAATTGTTTTGTGATCATTGAATTGTAAGTTACGCTAGGAGTTCTTTTCTCATGTAGAAACGCATTTGGAAGGTCGTTATGTGTTCATGTTTATCCCGATTAATTTCATTTAGTTTGTGAATTCATTGTCAGCATCTTCCTTACTATGGACGATTTCTCAACATCACTAAATACACACTTGAACCCAATGTGTATGGTGATTCTGTAATAAAAAGATTTGTTACGATAACGGTTGTTTGTGTGTTCTAGAGTGGAGGCTATACCTTCCTCATTGAAATATGACGGCTGTTACTCTGATGTCTAATCGTGACATCAGAGATCTCCTTACCTTGCAGGGCCTGGTTTCCCAGGAACTTCAGTTCTGTCAGATATCTCCGTGCGTGGCAAGTAGTAAGGGTCATAACGATCGGGGGAGTACGTTAGATATTAAACGGTGGCAGTTGGACCGTTCCCAGACCGCCCCCTCTATGAAGAATGTAAAAAACTTTCAAATAAAGAAAGTTACATACTGAGTTCGACTGTTCTTCATCCTTGTATCATAAAACAAAAACACGTGATTGATTACATCATGGGGACGGGGTTCATCGCTGTTTGGATTTCGTTGTTGAGCGTGTCAGTTCAAGCCTAATATGGGCAGTATACGGGAGAGAGGGGGTTTCTTTCTCTGTTGTCTGATTTTATAAGCTACGAGGCAACGTATATTCCTGTCGGCGTGCGGAAACTGAAGCACGAATTAAGTTTTCGCACAGTATTACAATTGGATCTTAAACTATCACCCTCTATAATTTATAACAACGGGTGGAAGAGCTTCTACCAAACGTGAACTTTGAGATCGCTTGCAGCTTAATACGTCTGAACTTTTAACAGTCAAAGTTCAGCGCAAGAAATGGGACTGTTTGCTGTAATACCTGTCTTCACCTCAGAAGGATTATGATTCCTTGTTTCATGTAGAAAGCAAACTTAAGACGTAACAAATACACTACAAAGCACGATACTTTGACTCTTTCTGTCAAAAGGAATAGGAAAATTCAACAGCATGCAAGTTCTTGACACACGATTAACAATCACTCAAGTTTGGCACTAACTTAAAGAATATACAGTGCATGAATAGAACACTGCATCTAGCTTTCCTACACCGTCATCATCTTCTAGGTGTATTTTTTGACATCGAGAAGGCCTACGATACCACTTGGAGGCGTCTCATCCTGGAGCAGCTTCACGGATGGGATTTTCGTGGTTGTCTTCCTCTTTGTACTCAGTCTTTCCTCTCACCACGATATTTTAGATACCGAATTGGTGACGTCCTGTCTGACCGCTTTGAGCAGGAGAACGGTGTCCCTCAGGGTGGCGTTTTAAGTGTGACTGTCTTTGCCATCGCTATTAATAGCATTACCTCTGTAGTGAAGAGTCCTGTCCAGTTTTCCTAGTTTGTGGATGATTTCTCTTTGTTTTTCTCTTCTTCAAACCTTGCAACGACAACGCGTCAGTTGCAACTTACTCTTAGACGGTTGGATGACTGGACGCAGACGAGTGGTTTTAAGTTTTCCACCGAGAAGTCCGTATGTGTTCTTTTTCATCTTTGTCGTTCGATTTTAACCTTTCCTGAGTTGAGGACGGGGGACACTGTCCTTACTTTTAAAGACACGGTGAGATTTCTGGGGCCCATTTTTGACTAGAAGATTACGTGGTTACCTCATCTTAAAGAACTGAAACGACGGTCGCTTAAGGCTTTAATTAATTTAAAATGTCTTAGCCACAGTACATGGGGAGCCAACAGGACTTGTCTGCTCCAGTTTTACAGGGCGTTTGTGCGACCTCAGCTCGATTATGGGTGCACGGTGTATGGGTCTGCGAGGCCTTCTTACTTAAAGGTGTTGGACGTTGTGCACCATGAAGGGCTTCGGTTGGCCACTGGGGCATTCCGAACTAGCCCCATACCAAGCCTTTGTACAGAGGCTGGTGAACCGCCACTTTATATGCGGCGGCGGCTACTTACGGTGCGCCAGGCGTATAAAACTGTCCACACCATACACACCTGCATACCATACCGTTGCTCAGCTTCCTCTGGCACGGCTACTTCACAACCGGCAACGAGCGACGCGGCCCTATGGGATTCGCGCACAGGATTGCCTCTCTGCGATGGATATGGCTGGTCTTCATGTTTTTCGTCGCGGTTGGAG
This sequence comes from Schistocerca nitens, assembly GCF_023898315.1. Taxonomy (NCBI): domain Eukaryota; kingdom Metazoa; phylum Arthropoda; class Insecta; order Orthoptera; family Acrididae; genus Schistocerca; species Schistocerca nitens. Next base: position 119,688,517 of record NC_064622.1, on the reverse strand, counting down.
CAGATTTCCACCTTGGCTCCTCAGGAGACCCAGACTTATTTTACTAAATTTAAGAAAGATAGTACAACAGATATTACATTCCAATCTCAGTTTTTTTAACATTTTAGATGCGTATCACGGTTTTACCGTCGTTTCCACTGATGGCTCTCAACAGGAGAATTTCCTTGGCTGTTCTGTAGTGTTCCCTGATCATGTTACCCGGATTAGCCTCCCTGATGAATATACCGTTTTTGCAGCGGAGCTCCACGCGATCCTGAAGGCACTGGAGCGGATGAATCGTGTTCGGGGCAATCGATTTCTCCTCTGCTCCGATCCTCTTAGTGCCTTACAATCATTTCATCTGGTCCAGCTGATATATGACCCACTATTCTTGGTCCAACGGCGGGGTAAGGAGGTGTCCTTTTGCTGGGTGCCTGGTCATGTAGGAATATGGGGCAATTAACAGGCTGATGGGGCTGCCAAGGAAGCCTGCAGAGAGCAGAATGTGGTCCAGTGTCCTATTCTCTTGCAGTCTGTCATTTCTGCACTCCACAAGAAGTGCATGGTGTTGTGGGAAAAAGAATGGCTTGCGGTGACGGCCAATAAACTGCGGTTGATGAAGTCAACAACTCGGTCGTGGCGTTCTTCCTGCCGGTTGCTCAGGCGGGAAGAAGTGACCACCACCGTTCTTCGGAATGGGCACTGTCCTCTCACATATAGCTTTCTATTACAGCGGGAGGATCCACCGTTTTGTGATGCTTGTGGGGTGCACATCTCTGTCCGCCACATTTTAACAGACTGCGTTTTATACCGTGATGCAAGGGCAAAAGCACGAGTTGACGGGGATCTGCCCTGTGTTTTAGCTAATGATGAGACGTGTGTGTCTAGTGTTTTAAAGTTTTGTGATGTGTTTGGACTCTGGCCTAAACTTTGAGGCTGGAGGTTTTACTGTATTGCAAAGTGGCTGGCTCCTCCCTTTCTTCCTTGCGGTCAGCCAGCCACTTCCATCTGATATATTGTTTTAGCTCCCTCTACCACTTTCTTCCTGTGTTGTCCATGTTTTACTGCTGGCGGCATGCTTCGTCCCACGCTTCGGTGTGGGTAGGCACATATTTTTCCAAGCTTGTTACCGGTGTTTTACGTTCTGTTTTATCTTACTGTTCAGAGTCTTTTGTTGACACCCGTCTCAGTCTGTTACTTGCTGTCGTGCGCCCATCCAGCCCTCTCCATCAACCCATCAGCCAACACTGCGCCTAATTAGAGTAGAGCCAGTGACAAAAGACGGAAAAATAGCTGAAATCAACGAAAAATTCGTGCGTTTCTGCCAGATACTGGTGGACTGAAGCACCAAACAAATTTCTTACAAATTGTGCTACGAACTCCAAAATGGTAAGAATCAAAATACGTAACAGCCGGATAACATTACTCAGTGGAAGAAAATTGATAGGACTTGACAGAATGCCTATGCGATTGTACATACAACTTGTTGCTATTGTAGGAGCAGTCTGCCTTAGATCGCTGGAGGAGCGAAGCATTCCTAGTGATCATAAAAATGCGTTTCCAAGAAGAGCCACCGAACAGACGCGCATAGCTACAAGCCCATATCGGTGACGTCAGTACGTTGTAGATTAAAGAATACGTTTTCTGCTCGCTTATAATAACTTCTCACCAGATCGAAAATATCCTCTGTGGGGATAAACATAGTCTGGAAACAACGGTCGTGTCCAAGCCAGCTCACTGTTTGTTGTCGAGATCCAGAAGGAAGTAGATACGGGCACCCGTGTTGACACCATGTTCATTGACTTCTGAAACGTGTTTGTTAGAGCACCGCAGACTAACTACATTAATAAAATCATGTTGTATGGAGTATCAGTTTAACTTTATGATTCGATCGAAGAGTTTCTAGTTAATGAAACACAGCATGCCATGCTTAGTAAGAATGCTTCTCTTCCAACCTTAATCTAACGTACCCGTACCAAATGAAGGTTCCAACCCATTCATTCTTTGCCCATCTGATATTCCACTCGTCTACTCACATCTACAATCCACATGGCAACCATTAGTTCCTTCATACGTTGACATACTCATCATTTTCTATATCCTGTCCAATACTTCTGATCGCAGAACTCTACACCAAGTGGCTCCATGGACTGGCTGTCACACCTGAACATACTCATTTGACTGCAAATACATTTGTGTATATAAATTGAGGTGATAAAAGTCATGAGCCAGCGATATGTACATGTACAGATGGCGGAAGTATCGCCTACACAAGATATAAAAAGCCAGTACACTGGCGAAGCTGTCGTTTGTATTCACGTGATTCACGTGAAAAGATTTCCGTCACGATTAAGGCCGCACGACGGCCATTAACGGACTTTGAACGTGAAACGGTAGATGGAGCTACATGCGTGGGATAATTCATTCCGGAAATACTGACGCAATTCACTATTCACAGATCCACAGTGTTCAGAGTGTGACGAAAACACCAAGTTTCAGGCGTTAACATTCACCATGGACAACGCAGGAGACGACGACCTTCACTTAACGACTGAGAGCAGCGACGTTTGCGTAGAATTATCGGTGCTAACAGACAAGCAAATAGCATATCATGATGACAGAAATTAATGTGGGACGTACAATGAATGTATACGTTAGGACAGTGCGACAAAGTTTGGCATTAATGGGCTGTGGGAGTAGACTAGTGCCTTTGCTGATAGCACGACATCACCCGCAGCTTCTCTCTTCAACTCGTGACCATATCGGTTGGACCCTAGACAACTGGAAGACCGTCGCCAGGAGAAGGAATAAGTATGTGTCAGAGCACACTGCATTGTTGCCAAATTTATTGAAGATGGCGGCGATGACGTCATCCAAGATGCCGGCATGTAGAATCGGCAACAGCGCATGATGTCATCAAAGATGGCGGCTTTTGGTGGGAAAATTGGTCAATTGTGCTATGTCCACTATCCCAACCTCAGGAAAAAATGGCGGGAATTTTGAATTTTTGGGGGAAAGTAGACCAATAGAGCAATGTCCACTAACCTAAGCCTCCAGAAGAAAAAATGGCGGGAAGTTTGAATTCCAACAGGATAATGCATGCAAAACTGTACTTGTCTTTATTACTATTATTCACTATTATTGATTATCATTTATTAACATTCATTATAATTTACTATTATTTATTATCATTTATTATTATTTATTATCATTTAATATTATTTATTAGTTTGACCTGCCTCCACTAGAAAATTCCCTCCAAATTCAAATTCCAACACGATAATGGCTGCAAAACCTTACTTTTGTTTATTATTCATTATCATTTATTAACATTCATTATCATTCATTGTCATTTATTATCATTCATTACCATGTATTATTATTCATTATTATAGGCCTACCTCCACTAGAAAATTGCGCCAAATTCAAATTCCAACACGATAATGTCTCGAAAACTGTACTTCTATTTATTATTATCATTTCTTATTTATTCAAGATGTACGATTTCCTCGGCGAAAAAGCCATTTTCCTTACTTCCATAACAAATATCTATCACAAGTTCAAATCCCAACACCATAATTGATCACACGTACGAACTTTCTACGTCACTTATATTTTTTCATTGGTAGCCTATCACAATCGCGTCAAATAATAAACTGCACTTATTGTAACGTAAGTCACGTCCTTTGATTTTGCAGGGCGAAGGGACTGAAGACTCTATTTCAAGCAGTACGGTCATCACTTGTTCTCCAACACATTCAGCACACACCTCTTTGATGTCGCAGTGCAGTCACCATGGCGTCCGCAACCAACTGAATTAGTTCACATCCTCGCCACCCACTGGCCAGCGCGCCGAGACACTGCCGACACCTGTCATGTGAGGCAGCCGGCCACTCGCGCTGGACTGCTGGTATGCTGCGAGCGAGCCCAGCGATCGCTCCCACGTCGTAAACAGTCGGCCATTCCCTGCCACACTTTAGGCGCCAAAGTTGTTTTCCTGGGCACGTTCGCCGGCCGCGGTGGTCTAGCGGTTCTGGCGCTGCAGTCCGGAACCGCGGGACTGCTACGGTCGCAGGTTCGAACCTGCCTCGGGCATGGGTGTGTGTGATGTCCTTAGGTTAGTTAGGTTTAAGTAGTTCTAAGTTCTAGGGGACTTATGACCTAAGATGTTGAGTCCCATAGTGCTCAGAGCCATTTGAACCTGGGCACGTTCAAACCTGTCGATGCCGACTGCTCACCGTCCACCACATGTCCTTGTGCGAGCGAGCGAGAACGCAGTGCTAACATTTGGCGGCAAAGTATGCTCGACAGTGGAATCCGCCATCACTGTATAGCAGCACGTTTGGTCTGCACTTGAACGCGAGATAATTGACTAACAATCACGCGCGTGAATAACTGTACAATCGCTGCGCCGCCGCCCCGCTTATGTCACACACCCTCCATACACACGATGTAAATACCTAACTACTTAATTCCATTTCGTTAGTACTCATATTAAATAATTCAATTTACAATTTCATTTGTCACAAAACATCCGCACTGATCAGACTGTGGTCATCTGACACAGGACCCAACTACCTCATTTCAACTACTTTTCAAGGTCCAGACAGCCACCTCTCCCTAGGAACAAGCGCCGAATTTTAATTATGGCAGTAAAGAAAGGTCACTTCTGCTTTCTCTACCAACCTAAGAAAATTGTTGCAAAGAAAGGGCACTTGTACTAACATCGGCCACCCGACAGCCACTTTTTCCTAGGAACCAGCGCCAAGTTTGGAATCTGTCATTAAACAAAGCTGACTGGCGCTTCCGCCGCCAACATAAGAAAATTGTGGCAAATCAAGCTCATCGCCGCTAAACAAAGCCACCAGCACTCAACCTCTTCGTACATGTTTTGGGTAAAAGGACTCACCCTGCACTATACCCATGGATGGAGGAACCAATTTACTTTATTTACGAATGGAATATATGTATCACACCTACATGTTCCACACCATACAGACCTGCAAAACACTCCTACATAATTCATTTATAATGCTCTACACACACGCTTGCTAATTGTAAACAGTTAAAAATAACTCATAGCACAGCCAACAGACATGCGAACCGCTCGTAAATAATGCAAAACATTTACATCCAAATAACGAAACAGCTGCTAATTTTCGGAAATATTTTCATTGCATAGACTGATGGAAGGAGGAACGAGTGTACTTTATTTGTTTGCGACATATTTTTTTGAAACTTTTGCTTCTCATAGTTTCGATATGTAAGGCTGACCTAAGACATGTTCTGTACTCCAGTAGTGCACTACATTTGGCAACAGAACCACGCCCATCAAGATGTTCATTCCAATCCAGACCTGTAACTCCTCTACAGATAAATTTGTCCAGTTATTTGTCGACTCACTCACAGTCTGACCAGATTGCCGTTATTGCGCAAATACAGCTCTGGCTGCGCTGTGCTGCTCGGGGAATTAAGGAAGGACTGCACTCTATTTATTTCAAGCCCTTTTATTTAGTAGTGGAGTATATTTGTCACAAAATACCCGCACAGATCCGACTGTGGTCATCTGACACAGGACCCAAACACGTAAACAGCTCCTAATTTCACCACAAAATAGCATACAGCTCTTAAATAATGTAGTACACAATATCAGCAGACGAGCTCTGTACTCTTAAACTCTCCAAATAAAGCACAGCGCAGTGCACAGACATGATCTCAAAATAGTGCAACAGACGCGCCCAAACACCCATCGCTGCCAAACCGACCAAAAGTCTCTGCTTGGCCTCCCCCCAAACATGACCTGAACACAGTCGCATTCGCGCCTAACACTGGAGAAACTGACATCGCCTATGCGCCTTAGATTACGCTCCAAGGCAGGACCAGGCCGCGCGCGAACGTGCGGTCGGCTGGGGGAGGGCGTTCCAGAGCCTTCACTCAAGTGCAGCTTGCGAGCGCTCCTGACAGCCAACCAGAAAGGGCACTCTCCTCCGACAACATGTCAAAGCTGCGTTGTTCTTCTCATGTATACCGCCGGCGCAAAGGTCTGGACCTGCCTTCACGTCTATTGTCAGAATAGCCTATAATTCGTTGACACACACGATTAACGCGGCCGGGAAAACATTTACTACTCACATGCAACCGAGATGGTGACAGAAAACCAGTCACTCTGATCTGTGCTGCAGGCGCATGTAATCATTGAGGACAACTTGTTTAAGCATACAGTATATCAATTACGCTATCACAAAACACCCACCCAGATGTGGCCCGGGCCGTGTTGCACAGCCCACAGACACGCACCCAATCATAATTTCAGTACACACTACAGCAAACTGCTACTAAATAATACCTCAGGCAGATGTATAGATACGCTCAGTACTCATAAACTATCGTAATAACGCATAGCAGAGCCTGCAAATCCGCTCGAAATATAACTCAACAGACGTGCGCAGGTACCCTCCACTCCACACCCTGCCCACAGGATCGTGAAGTCACCCATCCGTTTGATTTCAGACGTCGCACAGCCTCTGCTCGGCTTCCGCAAGCGTGGGTTGGCGCGGTCAACGCGCTCTTCAGTGGTCCAAGTACACATACGTCCGTCCGGGACCACAATCCCTCACAACCCCGAGCCGCTACCACCGAACGCGGGTGAAAGTCAACTTCATATCAACGTAGCATAATTATCAAAGCGCAGCCTCCATACGCTAGACACATCATAGCAGCACATGTCTTTATCTCCTGTGACCCTGTAGCACACTGCGCATTGCTCCTGACACGACATTTCACGGCCCTTTAAGTAAACATAACTATACATCCCTGCTCTCGCCTCGTCGCGTGACCAGCCATCTAAACCCTTTTCAACATTATTCTTACTTTACAGTATTTTTTTTAAAAAAATAAGATCTAATTACACCTCCCACCGCACCTAACCTCACACCTGTCCCACAATCAACATATGCAAACGTCCTCTACCCTCTCTTGACACTCACATATCACCCCAAAAACCATGCCTCTCAACAAATTTACCATTCTCATCCCCTCTTTTCGAATTACAAACATAGCCTCTATCTAAACACCAATCAACTCATCTTTCTCGCACTTTCAACAGTAAAATTAATTTTACACACACCCAGAAATACCAAACGCCATTAAAGTGTCAAACTTTTATACAGACCATCAAGCACATACGAAACTCACCCCAAAATATTCAAAGCCTGGTCCATATTTACCGCCTCCACCTTGAATTAAATATTATTACCATTGCCGCAACATTCTGCCGGCGCTCGATTTGTACATATTTTTCAGCTCTTAACTGTTGTCACTAGCGGTCGAGTATCACTAACTATAGATTGCATAAATTTCCACATAAAAATAAAATCTCGCCCTGCCGTTTACAGACTCCTATATCCGAACACATACCATCATTCAAGTATCACTTGCTCTTATCTAATAACTCATCCATCAGGTCTGAGGGCAAGGTCACCCCTTTCCTTCTTTCTTTCTTTCTTTCTTTCTTTCAGCAGCAGACAGCAATCTTTTTTGCAGTGGTAGCTACATTGCACCATCAACTTAATATCACCATTCGTGAAACATATCTTCAAATACGTAAACACACTTACTCAATTACACAGTGGTCCCGCTGAGGACATGACCTTCAATATTACATTTCGTAATCCAATAACCACCGAAACAAGTACTAAAGGCTCAAACTAATCACATAGCGCCTTACAAAGCGAGTGTCCGAGCGCCGCCGGCGGCATGTCAAAGCCACATAGCCGTCCATCTAAACAGCCGTCCATTCAGCCCCAGGACCAGAATGTTAAAGTGGGCTCTTCCTATACCTGCTCTCCAGCTATTGTCTAACGACATACGGTGCACAAATGGATTCCTGAATAGCGCAGATCTCTATCTCCCCCTTGCATCTCCCACAGGACATGTAAACAGTGTCTTCCCCAGCCAGCGAACCCGACGTCATTCACCCTTCGCTAACAGTTTCCACTCACAAATCTTAAACACTCGCATATGTAAAACCATATTCACTCCTTCCAAGACTCACTTAATAATAAAAAGCATTCTTCCTTTCTAAGTATAGATGAGTATGCATTTATCTTCACCCATCTGATCTCTGCAATTTAAGTCGGAGAAAGACATATCTATTACTTTCTGCAACCTGTCTATAAACAGAACGATCTCAGTTACTACAACAGGACCTTGTTTTGACCATTCGCCGGAAATGCGCGCAATGTTGTATGCCTTAAACTAGGTACAAATACAACAGATCCTCAACACCCTATCGTCTTTATCCTCTACCATCAAACAGTGAAAAAATCACGAAGGCACCAATGCAATCCACCTCCAGCACGCCAAGTCTGACACCTCAAACTACAGATACCTATATGAACAAGTTCATATTAAATATACACACGCTGCAGAGACCCCTTCAAAGTTTAATCACCCATACTCTAAGCGAATGAGAAGCTGCCTCTGGCCCTTGTTCAAACAGTGCTTTCTAACACGCTTTTGCACACTGCCGAGCATTTCGTGTTTCTGCCGCGACTTAGAAGTCAGTGTCTGATTCTAAACACATATTAACACGGACTGATGCACAGCCTCTCACAGGAAACTATACCTTGCACCTTGTATATCATATTCTTACAGTCGATAGCATAGCATTGAATGATTTTAAATAAAGGACAGCCACAACACAAGGGAACTAGAAGAGCCTGCTGGCATTGTAGCGACTTCTCTCGAAAGTGATTGACCACCTCTACATTTAAACTCGTATGTCGCAGTGACCGAATAGTTTATAACTCTGCATTCCATTTCTAGTGATTGGTCATTTCTGCACACAAGTACGGGATCACCGTTTTCGGTGCTAGCAACCCCGGAAGTAGCAGTCCATCAACAAAAATTTGTCTCCCAACTCAAGCAAGCATTGTCAGTCAATCATTATGTCGTACCAAATGCACAAATGTGATGGATAAGACACCACCGATCTGCTGTAATATTATCCATCACAGCTGATATCGCGAAAAATTTTACAGCAAGTCCAACACTGGCCAATCATGTGACAGCTTGTTTTCTTAATTTCAGAATCATAGCTGAACCATACATCCTCTACTTTGCAAGTATCTTTGCCAACATTCATAGATGACTGCTCAGCACGCCCATTCACACTTAATTCTCGAACACATAAAGACGATCAAATTATACCAGACAACGCTATACATATTTCTAAGACCTCGCGCATAGTACTCGATCAATCTCGCTGCATATGGCGATCACAGAGCTATCTAGTCCTCTTACGTTAAAAGACCATCCTCACCTTGGCATTGACCATCCTACCCCGCAACATCGCTACCCACTTATTCCTCAACCTAGCAGATGAATACAGCTACACTCCACCTCTCTTGACTGATTAGTGCTTTTCTAGTCCTAACCCCTCCCAGTGCACCAAATTTCTCGAAATGTAACCTATTCTTGGAGCTTAGCACACCATATCGATCTATAGTAACAGATCTCAAAGTTCCTTAATATAATAGCATATAGTTAAGAAGAACAAGAGCGGAGCGATATTTATACACAAGGTAGTTCGATACATTTTTAAGTAAATCATCCAATCTATCATGTGTAAAGTATTGTTCTAGAGTCCATGATCGGTGCATCGAAGGTTCCGGTAGGAGATAGAGAGAGAGAGGGAGAGAGAGAGAGAGAGAGAGAGAGAGAGAGAACATAAACACACACACACACTGCTAAGACTAGAACGTTCAGCACTTCAAAACGGGCAATACCCCTAGATCGCTTACTTTTCCGTCCTGTCAGACATACATCCTTCTCCCCGGTCACCCTACGCTGAGCTATCTCTACTTCAATCGTAAAACTTTTCCTTTCTATGATACGAGCCCAATATAGCCCCGCGAACACGTCTAGTGGCCAATGATCACACCATATTACGAGTCAGAAATAATAGTATTACTCCATCAGGTCTATATAAAAATGATAGTTATTAGCAGCCGGTACATCCTACAAGCAAACAGATACGCATAACCGCAGCGACCAACATGTGAAAATTATAAGTCATCCCCTCACCAACTCTGTAAACACCCTTCTGTTGGGTAAGTGTGTACACACAGATTACAGCCCCTCACAAATACCCACAGCTAACTTAGTTATGAGGCCGAAGTCTCGATTTTACACCAAGCATGCGACAGGGTGGGGTTCGCGTAAATCAAAGTGCGTTCAGAGGAATGTGTCAACTTTCATTACACATGAGATGGAAGTCCTCTGATGACCAACGGGTTCACCGTTAATGATCGCAAGTAGACAGTGCTTTAAACCACATAACGAACACGCAGCCGCATACGACTAGAACGCTGGCTATATCACGTGACTAAAGCATCCAAATAGAATACTGGGAAAAAAAATCTACTTTCAGCAACTCGTCCTTCTCTAGAATAAATGAGTCAACGTTTGAATCGTACCTTGTTGCAGCTCTGTCTCAATCGATGATCCCGTACACTCTCTGTTACCATTTAACACAGATGTGAGTAAGTTTAGACGTGAATGGTTCTCTGTCCTCCTGAAAAGCATCAAATACAGTATTCAACTTGCGTGTATCACTGCTACCCCAGTAGACATAAACTATAAAACGAACTCAACGAGAAAAAATTGCATGTGCATAGAGATACAGAAAACAGAGCAAGCGCTCTCCGAATGTGGAGGTGACTGGATACGCCTTGGTTACATTTAGAGGCAATTTTAGAACACCGAACGATAACTTATGTCGCGCTCACATTGATGCATCTGACATAAAATCGAAAGATTAGCGCATAAACTAACCTAATATACACGGAAATGCGGTGAAAATGAGAACGTACTTGCGTATCCTTCCCCCATGAACCATGGACCTTGCCGTTGGTGGGGAGGCTTGCGTGCCTCAGCGATACAGATGGCCGTACCGTAGGTGCAACCAAAACGGAGGGGTATCTGTTGAGAGGCCAGACAAACATGTGGTTCCTGAAGAGGGGCAGCAGCCTTTTCAGTAGTTGCAGGGGCAACAGTCTGGATGATTGACTGATCTGGCCTTGTAACATTAACCAAAACGGCCTTGCTGTGCTGGTACTGCGAACGGTTGAAAGCAAGGGGAAACTACAGCCGTAATTTTTCCCGAGGACATGCAGCTTTACTGTATGATTAAATGATGATGGCGTCCTCTTGGGTAAAATATTCCGGAGGTAAAACAGTAGTCCCCCATTCGGATCTCCGGGCGGGGACTACTCAAGAGGACGTCGTTATCAGGAGAAAGAAAACTGGCATTCTACGGATCGGAGCGTGGAATGTCAGATCCCTTAATCGGGCAGGTAGGTTAGAAAATTTAAAAAGGGAAATGGATAGGTTAAAGTTAGATATAGTGGGAATTAGTGAAGTTCGGTGGCAGGAGGAACAAGACTTTTGGTCAGGTGATTACAGGGTTATAAATACAAAATCAAATAGGGGTAATGCAGGAGTAGGTTTAATAATGAATAAAAAAATAGGAGTGCGGGTTAGCTACTACAAACAGCTTAGTGAACGCATTATTGTGGCCAAGATAGACACAAAGCCCATGCCTACTACAGTAGTACAAGTTTATATGCCAACTAGCTCTGCAGATGATGAAGAAATTGATGAAATGTATGACGAGATAAAAGAAATTATTCAGGTAGTGAAGGGAGATGAAAATTTAATAGTCATGGGTGACTGGAATTCGTCAGTAGGAAAAGGGAGAGAAGGGAACATAGTAGGTGAATATGGATTGGGGGGAAGAAATGAAAAAGGAAGCCGCCTTGTAGAATTTTGCACAGAGCATAACTTAATCATAGCTAACACTTGGTTCAAGAATCATAAAAGACGGTTGCATACCTGGAAGAATCCTGGAGATACTAATAGGTATCAGATAGATTATATAATGGTAAGACAGAGATTTAGGAACCAGGTTTTAAATTGTAAGACATGTCCAGGGGCAGATGTGGATTCTGACCACAATCTATTGGTTATGAACTGCATATTGAAACTGAAGAAACTGCAAAAAGGTGGGAATTTAAGGAGATGGGACCTGGATAAACTGACTAAACCAGAGGTTGTACAGAGTTTCAGGGAGAGCATAAGGGAACAATTGACAGGAATGGGGGAAAGAAATACAGTAGAAGAAGAATGGGTAGCTCTGAGGGATGAAGTAGTGAAGGCAGCAGAGGATCAAGTAGGTAAAAAGACGAGGGCTAATAGAAATCCTTGGGTAACAGAAGAAATATTGAATTTAATTGATGAAAGGAGAAAATATAAAAATGCAGTACATCAAGCAGGCAAAAGGGAATACAAACGTCTCAAAAATGAGATCGACAGAAAGTGCAAAATGGCTAAGCAGGGATGGCTAGAGGACAAATGTAAGGATGTAGAGGCTTGTCTCACTAGGGGTAAGATAGATACTGCCTACAGGAAAATTAAAGAGACCTTTGGAGAGAAGAGAACCACTTGTATGAATATCAAGAGCTCAGATGGCAACCCAGTTCTAAGCAAAGAAGGGAAGGCAGAAAGGTGGAAGGAGTATATAGAGGGTTTATACAAGGGCGATGTACTTGAGGACAGTATTATGGAAATGGAAGAGGATGTAGATGAAGATGAAATGGGAGATAAGATACTGCGTGAAGAGTTTGACAGAGCACTGAAAGACCTGAGTCGAAACAAGGCCCCGGGAGTAGACAACATTCCATTAGAACTACTGATGGCCTTGGGAGAGCCAGTCATGACAAAACTCTACCATCTGGTGAGCAAGATGTGTGAAACAGGCGAAATACCTGCAGACTTCAAGAAGAATATAATAATTCCAATCCCAAAGAAAGCAGGTGTTGACAGATGTGAAAATTACCGAACTATCAGTTTAATAAGTCACAGCTGCAAAATACTAACGCGAATTCTTTACAGACGAATGGAAAAACTGGTAGAAGCGGACCTCGGGGAAGATCAGTTTGGATTCCGTAGAAATGTTGGAACACGTGAGGCAATACTAACCTTACGACTTATCTTAGAAGAAAGATTAAGAAAAGGCAAACCTACGTTTCTAGCATTTGTAGACTTAGAGAAAGCTTTTGACAACGTTAAGTGGAATACTCTCTTTCAAATTCTGAAGGTGGCAGGGGTAAAATACAGGGAGCGAAAGGCTATTTACAATTTGTACAGAAACCAGATGGCAGTTATAAGAGTCGAGGGGCATGAAAGGGAAGCAGTGGTTGGGAAAGGAGTGAGACAGGGTTGTAGCCTCTCCCCGATGTTATTCGATCTGTATATTGAGCAAGCAGTAAAGGAAACAAAAGAAAAATTCGGAGTAGGTATTAAAATTCACGGAGAAGAAGTAAAAACTTTGAGGTTCGCCGATGACATTGTAATTCTGTCAGAGACAGCAAACGACTTGGAAGAGCAGTTGAACGGAATAGACAGTGTCTTGAAAGGAGGATATAAGATGAACATCAACAAAAGCAAAACGAGGATAATGGAATGTAGTCAAATTAAATCGGGTGATGCTGAGGGGATTAGATTAGGAAATGAGACACTTAAAGTAGTAAAGGAGTTTTGCTATTTAGGGAGTAAAATAACTGATGATGGTCGAAGTAGAGAGGATATAAAATGTAGACTGGCAATGGCAAGGAAATCGTTTCTGAAGAAGAGAAATTTGTTAACATCGAGTATAGATTTAAGTGTCAGGAAGTCGTTTCTGAAAGTATTTGTATGGAGTGTAGCCATGTATGGAAGTGAAACATGGACGATAACCAGTTTGGACAAGAAGAGAATAGAAGCTTTCGAAATGTGGTGCTACAGAAGAATGCTGAAGATAAGGTGGGTAGATCACGTAACGAATGAGGAGGTATTGAATAGGATTGGGGAGAAGAGAAGTTTGTGGCACAACTTGAGTAGAAGAAGGGATCGGTTGGTAGGACATGTTTTGAGGCATCAAGGGATCACAAATTTAGCATTGGAGGGCAGCGTGGAGGGTAAAAATCGTAGAGGGAGACCAAGAGATCAATACACTAAGCAGATTCAGAAGGATGTAGGTTGCAGTAGGTACTGGGAGATGAAGAAGTTTGCACAGGATAGAGTAGCATGGAGAGCTGCATCAAACCAGTCTCAGGACTGAAGACCACAACAACAACAACACTTGCGCATCTTCTGGTTCGCAGGGGGGAATTTGTACATGGAGTCAAGTATGCGGCAACAAGAGGAATGCAGGAAAACGATGACATCGAAGCGAGCGGAATAAGGAAGGCAGTCAATTTTTTCTCGTTGAGTTCATATTATAGTGTATGTCTACTGAGGTAGCAGTGATACACACGATCTAACGTTATTGCCCCTTTTAAATGCTGAACGTTCTAGTCTTAGGAGTGTGTGTGTGTGTTTATGTTCTTTCTCTCTCTCTCTCTCTCTCTCTCTCTCTCCCTCTCACTCTCTCTCTCCTTCCTACCGGAACCTTCGATGCACCGATCATGGACTCTAGAACAAAACTTCACACACGATAGATTATATGATTTACTTAAAAATGTATCGAACTACCTTGTGTATAAATATCGCTCCGTTCTTGTTCTTCTTAACTATATGCTATTAAATTATGGCACTTTGAGATCTGTTACTGTAGATCGATATGGTGTGCTAAGCTCCAAGACGTGGTTACATTTCGAGAAATGTGATGCACTTGGAGGAGTTAGGACTAGGAAAGCTCTATTCAGTCAAGAGAGGTGGAGTGTAGCTGTATTCATCTGCTCGGTTGAGGAATAATTGGGTAGCGATGTTGCGGGGTAGTTTGGTCAATGCCGAGGTGAGGTTGGTCTTTAAACACAAGAGGACTAGATAGCTCTGTGACCGCCATACGCAGAGAGATTGATCGAGTACTATGGTGGCTCGGGGTTGTGAGGGATTGTGGTCCTGGACGGACGTATGCGTACTTGGACCACTGACGAGCGGGTTGACCGCGCCAACCCACGCTTGCGGAAGCCGAGCAGAGGCTGTGCGACGTCTGAAATCAAACGGATGGGTGACTTCACGATCCTGTGGGCGGGGTGTGGAGTGGAGGGTACCTGCGCACGTCTGCTGAGATATTTTTCGAGCGGATCTGCAGGCTCTGCTATGCGTTATTACGATAGTTTATGAGTACTGAGCGTATCTATACATCTGCCTGAGGTATTATTTAGCAGCAGTTTGCTGTAGTGTGTACTGAGATTACGATTGGGTGCGTGTCTGTGGGCTGTGCAATATGACCCAGGCCACATCTGGTTGGGTGTTTTGTGATAGCGTGATAGATATACTGTATGCTTAAATAAGTTGTACGAAAAAATAAACAGAGTGTTCTCAATGATTACACTCGCGTTCAGCACAGATCGGAGTGATTGGTTTTCCGTCACCATCTCGGTTGCATGTGAGTAGTAAATGTTTTCCCGGCCGCGTTAACCGTGTGTGTCAACGAATTATAGCCTGTTCTGATAATAGTCGTGAAGGCAGGTGCGGACCTGAGAAGCCAGCGGTATACATGAGAAGAACAATGCAGCTTTGACATGTGTCGGAGGAGAGTGCCCTTTCTGGTCGGCTGTCAGGAGCGCTCGGAAGCCGCACTTGAGTGAAGGCTCTGGAACGCCCTCCCCCAGCCGACCACACGTTCGCGCGCGGCCTGTCCCTGCCTTGGAGCGTAATCTAAGGCGCATAGGCGATGTCAGTTTCTCCAGTGTTAGGCGCGAATGCGACTGTGTTGAGGTCATGTTTGGGTGGAGGCCGAGCAGAGACTTTTGGTCGGTTTGGCAGCGATGGGTCTTTGGGCGCGTCTGTTGCACTATTTTGAGATCATGTCTGTGCACTGTGCTGTGCTTTATTTGGAGAGTTTAAGAGTACAGAGCTTGTCTCCTGATATTGTGTACTACATTATTTAAGCGCTGTTTCTTATTGTGTGGTGAAATTAGGAGCTGTGTATGTGTTTGTGGCCTGTGTCAGATGACCACAGTCGGATCAGTGCGGGTGTTTTGTGACAAATATACTCCACTACTAAATAAAAGGGCTTGAAATAAATAGAGTGCAGTCCTTCCTTACTTCCCCGAGCAGCACAGCGCAGTCAGAGCTGTATTTGCGCAATAACGGCAATCTGGTCAGACTGTGAGTGAGTCGACAAATAACTGGACAAATTTATCTGTAGAGGAGTTGCAGGTCTGGATTGGAATGAATATCTTGATGGGTGTGTTTCTGTTGCCAAGTGTAGTGCACTACTGGAGTTCAGAACATGCCTTAGGTCAGCCTTACATATCTAAACCTATGAGAAGCTAAAGTTTCAAAAAATTATATATCAAATAAATAAAGTACACGAAACCTTTGAGAAGCAAAAGTTTCAAAAAAATATGTCGCATGTAAATAAAGTACACTCGTTCCTCCTTCCGTCAGCCTATGCACTGAAATTATTTCCGAAAATTAGCAGTTGTTTCGCTATTTGGACGTAAATGTTTTGCATTATTTACGAGCGGTTCGCATGTCTGTAGGCTGTGCTATGAGTTATTTTTAACTGTTTACAATTAGCAAGCGTGTGTGTAGAGCATTATAAATGAGTTATGTAAGAGTGTTTTGCAGGTCTGTATGGTATGGAACATGTAGGTGTGATACATATACTCCATTCGTAAATAAAGTAAATTGGTTCTTCCATCCATGGACACAGTGCAGGGTGAGTCCTTTTACCCAAAACATGTACGAAGAGGTTGAGTGCTGGTGCCTTAGTTTAGTGGTGATGAGCTTGGTTTCCAACAATTTTCTTAGGTTGGTGGCGGAAGCGCCAGTGAGCTTTGTTTAATGGCAGATTTCAAACTTGGCGCTGGTTCCTAGGAAGAAGTGGCTGTCGGGTGGCTGAGGTTATTACAAGTGCCCTTTCTTTGCAACAATTTTCTTAGGTTGGTAGAGAAAGCAGAAGTGACCTTTCTTTATTGCCAGAATTAAAACTCAGCGCTTGTTCCTAGGGAGAGGTGGCTGTCTGGTCCTCGAAAAGTAGTTGAAATGAGTTAGTTGAACACCTTCGCATACATATATGAAATTGTAAATTGAATTATTTAATATGATTATAAACGAAATGGAATTAAGTACTTAGGCATTTATAGAAGACTATGTCGTGTGTATGGAGGGTGTGTGACGTAAGCGGGGCGGCGGTGCAGCGATTGTACAGTTATTACACGCGCGCTCGGGAGAGTCAGTTAGCAAGCGTGCTAGTGCAGACCACACGTGCTGTTATACAGTCATGGCGGATTCCACTGTCGAGCAAACTTTGCCGCCAAAAGTGTAGTACTGCGTTCTCGCTCGCTCGCACAAGGATACGTGTTGGACGGTGAGGAGTCGGCATCGACAGGTATGAACGTGCCCAGGAGAACAACTTTGGGGCCAAAAGTGTGGTAGGGAATGGCCGACTGTTGTGTGATTCAGATCAGATGCAAACAATTTTGGCGGGAAATGTGTGGAGGCGACGAATACAATTGGTGAGTGGACAAGCTACTGCTGTGACGTCAAACTTGGCAAGTTCCAGCCTGTCCAACGAAAACATGTTTACGACGTGGAAGCGATCGCTGGGCTCGCCCCCAGCGTACCGGCAGTTCAGCGCGAGTGGCCGGTAGCCTCACGTGACAGGTGTCGGCAGTGTCTCGGTGCGCTGGCCAGGGGGTGGCGAGGATGTGAACTAATTCAGCTGGAGCTAGAGATGGGCAAACTGAAACACGTAACTGTTTCGAAACAAATGAAACAGTACAATGTAATGTTTCGATACGCTGTTTCGAAACAGTGAAACAATTTGTGTTTTGTAATCTAATAAACCTACACATTTTATCACCTTCAATGTCTACTGTATAAGTATGTCCATATAAACACAAATGAGGTGCGAGAGCACTAATCATGTCGCAGAAAGTATGAAACTATCACTTAGGTGTCTTGGCAGTTTCGTATTTCCTGCAGCAAATGCACTGCTTTCGTGTCGTGTGACTTTCATACTTTTCAATTGGCTGAGGACAGCCATAGCTGAAGACAGAAGAATCACCACGAACGGAACTGGAGGTGGGAGCAAACTGCAGAAACAACGGATATGCTACTGGGGTTCCCACATTCCATTAGTATGGGTAATATACCCATCCTGCTTCTTTCCATGCACACAAAGGGAATCATTGAGGATAACAGGCACAGTCACTATAGACTCACAAATAACGCCAAATAATTCGAATAAATAACAAAATGTAACAAAAAATTTTGTCTTTCAAAGTGTTTCGAACCGTTACTATACATTCACCATGCTTCCTAGTCCTTCCCGTTCACCATTCACTATCAGTGATATGTCAAACAGATGCTTGCAATTATACCTACATCAAATTTATGTATATGTCTAATAACTGTCACTCTACGCCTTTTTTATTCAAAATGTTGCAGGCTTACTTGCGTTTCTTAATATGATTACAGTACATGAACAGAGAAGAATATGTTATAAAAAATTGTAACTTAACTGAATGATTTTCACATATTTATTATTTTGAATGTGAATAGTATGCGTTGTTTTATTGTTTAGTTAGTGCTTATAAAGCAGATGTTACGCCATTTCGGAATAGGATAGTCAGCTAGAAACGAAGCTTTATTTTCGGACATCTTAAGCTTCATGCTATTGCTTGTCAAAAAGATTTAGACACTCTTGAAAGTGTTTCACGAAGTGTTATGCTGTGTTTCAGTACCTGTGCCGAGCCCGAATCTCGTCCGACACAGAGCGGAATGAAACATCACTGTTTCGATACAATCAGTCCGTTCCAAGCACAGGTGGACTGAAACAGCCTTATTTTGAAACAACGATACAGTTTCTGTGTCTGGCTCGAGATCGAGACAAGGGCGGAATGAAACACCGCTGTTTCGAAACAGTGAACCACAGCCGTTCCGAAACACTGAAACAGTTCCACGTATCGATACACTGTATCGAAACATAGAAACAGTGGCCAAGTCTAGTTGGAGCGCTTACGCCGTGGTGACTGCACTGCGATATCAAAGAGGTGTGTGCTGGCTGTGTTGGAGAAGAAGGAATGATCGTACTGCTTGAAATAGAGTCTTCAGTCCCTTCCCCCCCTGCAAAATCAAAGGACGTGACTTACGTTACTATAAGTGCAGTTTATTATTTGACACGATTATGATAGGCTACCAGTGAAAAAAGATGAGTGACGCAGAAAGTTCATATGTGTGATCAATTATGGTGTTGGGATTTGAAAAAATGGTCATCAGTCCCCTAGAACTTAGAACTACTTAAACCTAACTAACCTAAGGACATCACACAACACCCAGTCATCACGAGGCAGAGAATATCCCTGACCCCGCCGGGAATCGAACCCGGGAACCCGGGCGTGGGAAGCGAGAACGTGGGATTTGAACTTGTGACATATTTTTGTTACGGATGTAAGGAAAATGGTTTTTTCGCCGAGAGAATCGGACATCTTGAATAAATAATAAATGATAATAATAAATAGAAGTACAGTTTTCGAGACATTATCGTGTTGGAATTTGAATTTGGCGCAAATTTCTAGTGGAGGTAAGCCTATAATAATGAATAATAATAAATGATAATGAATGATAATAAATGACAATGAATGATAATGAATGTTGATAATGAATAATAAACAAAAGTAAGGTTTTGCAGCCATTATCGTGTTGGAATTTGAATTTGGAAGGAATTTTCTAGTGGAGGCAGGTCAATAGTAATAAATAATAATAAATGATAATAAATAACATTAAATAATAATAAATGATAAGGAATGATAATGAATGTTAATAAATGATAATCAATAACACTGAATAATAGTAATAAAGACAAGTTCAGTTTTGCATGCATTATCCTGTTGGAATTCAAACTTTCCGCCATTTTTTCTTCTGGAGGCTTAGGTTAGTGGACATAGCACTATTGGTCTATTTTCCCGCCAAAATTCAAAATTCCCCGCCATTTTTTCCTGAGGTTAGGTTAGTGGACGTAGCACAATTGACCTATTTTCCCGCCAAAAGCCGCCATCTTTGATGACGTCATGCGCTGTTGCCGATTCTACATGCCGCCATCTTGGATGACGTCATCGCCGCAATCTTGAATAAATTTGGCAAGAATGCAGCGTGCTCTGACACGATATTAGGAGGAATCGGATGACTTCTCGCCTCAGTGTATGTCGAAACAGAACTTTTAGCACCATCGTATTACTTTCAAACGTGGCACTCTATATTTTCCGTTAACAACACTTTGATAATTTGTACTGGTATCTTTTTTCTTTTTGTAACATCTCGCTATTAGTTCTGTAATGAGTGCACGATTTGCTTGTGTGGTGTCATAAGCGGAACAGTGGTAACTCACACATGCATTGGTTACTTTAGTTTCGCTGCCGACTTAATGGGCGTGGGGAATTATTACCGAAGAGGAATTGGTAGTCAGAGATACACCTGTAGCGGTGTGAGTCTGGTGTATCGGTGGGGGTTGTAGGCCTTCTCCTCAGCCCCTCAAGGTAGTTCCGCCATTCTCAGCACTCCGGTTCCGGCGGGCTTCGAGAATGATCGGACTCCACGCTCGTATCAATCAGGCAGTATGGTAAAGTATGATAATAAGGAATATTTATTTAAAATCAATAATCTGCTATTTTCCAAGCCTTTTTTGGATATGATCATGTTGTGACAACGATCTGTAGTAATTTTGAGCTTAAATTCAGTGCTCCTTGCTAACCAACCGATTGTCTCTAATCCAGTTACGCCTTTTGCACTTTTATTCTACTTATTTCACTGCGTGCTCGCGTTAATCCATTTTCTGTAAGTTTTTTGTAACATCTTCCAATGATTGTCTCCTTGAGGCTGCGTGGAGTGGCCGCGTAGTCTGGGGCGCCATGTCACGGATTAAGCGGCCCCTGCCACCGAATGTTCCAGTCCTCCCTCGGGCATGAGTGGGTGTGTTGTTCATAGCATAAGTTTAAGCAGTGTGTATGTCTAGGGACCTATGACCTCAGCAATTTGGTCCCTTAGGAATTCACACACTCACTCACACATTCTTCTTGAGATGGGCCTTATGTAGCCATATGGTCGCAACCGCTCATACAATGAGCGAGTGCCTGAATATAATTGTTCGAGTTGGGGGAATTATACATGCGACCAGTGCGAAATACTGAAGTCTTCCTGCGAGTGAAGTTAGCTGATTCTTTTTGAGAGATTGTATGGTCTTTGTCTTTATGCATCCACGCAGGCATGACTGTATGGATAACGAATCATCTCCCATCAAGATTCTGCATTATATCTTGCGTGTGTTACATGCGTAGTTTTGTATAATGATCCAAGAACGACCACCTATGGGGAGTACAGAATTTGCTACTGTCTGCCATTCACCCACGAGGTGTCGGCTGCGCAGTCAATGAGCCCAGATTAATCTTGCAGATTTCAATAATAGGTTTTGTGTGTGCGTTACGTGTATAGTCTATGATAATGAGTCAAGCATGATCACCTACGGTGAACGGTTACAGCTAAGTTGTTATTTCTTCAAAAATGGTTCAAATGGCTCTGAGCACTATGGGACTCAACTGCTGAGGTCATAAGTCCCCTAGAACTTAGAACTACTTAAACCTAACTAACCTAAGGACAACACACACATCCATGCCCGAGGCAGGATTCGAACCTGCGACCGTAGCGGTCGCGCGGTTCCAGACTGTAGCGCCAGAACCGCTCGGCCACCAGCGGCCGGCTGTTATTTCTTCCATTCATCCATTTGGTGTTAGCTGCATAGTCAATGAGCCCAGATCATTCTTGCATAATTTCGTGGAAAATAATGCGTGTCATCGTGTAGAGACTTGTTAGGACGAGTTTTTGATTTGAGTGTTGTTCTGTATAGAATATTTATGTTGGCCTGACCCATCCACTTGTCAGCATTAGATGGCATGAGATCTCGCATCACTTTTCCCGCCAGATCTAACCGACCCCAGTATTTATTTTGTGCGTAAGCTCACTAGAAATGGGAAACCCAGTCATGAGTAGGAAGGCAATCCATACAGACGAATTTAACCCCACTAGCAATGTGTGTTCGTATTACCAATACCCATCCCGTGGACTGTAAATTTAAAATATACTACGAGCCCATGTTGGTACAGGAATTTATCACCCTCAACGCCTGAGATACTTATTGTTCTGAGCCCAGACTTGGGCAGTGATCTCTAATAAACTGCATATTTGAACCACGTATACCATCTTGCTGTTCAAACCGGTTACTTCAAACGCCTAACCACACCTGATAATTCATTCTTAAGTAGGTATCAACCTCCTGCCCCCATGTTATCCTGTCAGAATACTGAGTTACTATTTTACAATCTCATGTGAATAGTTCTCATGTGAGAACGATCGGGAGCCGCTCGCGAGATGTAAATTTTTTGGCTGCTTGGCCCCCTCTTCTGCGTTATCCGTTGTGCTAAGGTTTCAAATGTATGGACAAAGTAATTAATTTATCCAGGAACTATTCGGGTCGACCCTCGTTGTTTATTACCGAGCACTGAATTATAGAAAATAGCGTCGTAGTAAGCAATTTCGGAAATATTAGTACATTCCATTCAATCTTTCACTCACGGTACTGGACGGCATAATCAAATGACTATCCACATAAACACCAAGGAAGGTATAACGAAACAAGCAAACACCTCTCAATGTAAAAAGACACCGAAGGGTGGGATTTTAACCGATGTGAGCCCGTTCCCAGTGGAGGGAATATAAATAACGTTTAAACGTAGAAAAATTCTGAGGTATTCAGTGGGCGTCCATCGTCCATCACGCTGTTCACTCAACGAGGCCCCTGTACTACCCTACAGACAATGACTACAGTGATATTTGGATACGATGGTCGACGTTCTTTGCACCAACAGCTGCCGTACTATTTATGACTTGCTGAGAAAGAGTTCATAAACTTCCACTTCGGTCTGGCATCTCTACAAACACTTCACATATTGACATGAGTATTGATGCTTGCAGGGACTTTCATTTGTTTAAATGTCGGCCAATCCGTTATTTCAGAAAGATAGTTCTTGACCTAGGACTGCGTGAAAGGATGTTGAGAGCTACCGTCAGTATGAATCTATCGGTAGGAGCTTGATAAAAATAGGGACTCTCAGCATATTTTCTCGGAGTCCAAAGCCAAAAATTATTGATGGGTCATTGAAAATTGCTGATTAATCGACACAGCTTAAACCACTGAAATATTTTGTCGGAGTATCGCACCGCTATGAGCCTCATAGTTACGGAGCAACCACTGACACTTATTCTACCAGGTGACAGCGGTGTATTTCATTTCCGAGAGTAAACACTTGTCCTATGTGCTTTTTACCTCCGGCAGCAGCTAGTTGTACGTTCTCTTCGGCGAATACATCAGCGTGTTGTGCAGCTCACTTATGTCTGAAAGGATGAGACCTGCTACAGCACAACTCCAAGAAAGACGCATGTTACAATTTCCCTTCCTTATTTAAATTCCTGCAATCCTTCGGCAATGATATAGAGTTCTAAATTGTGTTAGCTATTTTCTGAAGTGGTTTTATACCTTCCCTTTGGGTCGTTACCGATGTATCATGTCAGATACTATCTGTAGTCGTGGCTGTCTTTTAACCTTTTACTACCTCAGCTTCTCTCTCTCTCTCTTTCTCACTCTCTCCATCTCAGCCAACCATTTTCCTAACCCTACGATTACTTGTCTACAAGGTGAAACGCAAGTATTTGCAAGAAAATTTAATAATATTAAAAATATAAAACTATTTAACAGTGTTTACTTTTTCTTTATTAAGTTACCTTCCATTAGGAATGTGGATGCACTCAGAGACTGTGATGTGACTTTCAAAATGATGGAGTATCTAACCTTCTGCGTGGTGTCTGTTTGTTCTAAGTAGTGTCTCCCTACCACTTTCGCGCAACGACGCTCTGAGCGTGTTTTTAAGGGAAATGACTAGTTTGAACCTGGGACCTGTTGCTGGTAAGGAGACGCCAGACCACACATGACATGCAGAGTTCAGAAGAGTTCAGTGAGACTAGCGATGATATAATCAAATACTTACTGATTTCAGGGTCAGCTACACAGCACTCCCTGTAAAAGAATCTTAATACTAACTAAATTTAGTGGAAGGGGTTCAAGGCTTTCCCATTTTTAGTTAGCTGGTAAAATAACGTCGAAAAAGCAGTTAAGTTTACCATTGGAAATTTTATTCTACTCACAAAACATCGTTTATAAATTGCACTATTGATAAAAGGAAATGTTTTAATACAGGATGGTAAAAACCAACTGCGTTCAACAAAAATGTGAACGAATATTCCCTGAATGGTTTTCCAAGTTCTACAACGGATCGAAGGATGACCTATGCCATATCACATCTATAATCTAGATTTAAGTTAAGTTTCATAAAAGAGAAAACTATCAAAATGGTCTACAGTGACCCTCAATTATCTTTAATTACTTATTTAACTTGTCGTAAATTACAGTGGCTGATGTGGCTTCTCAATAATTATATAACAGAAAAATCATAGCGTTTCAGATTTTAACTTCTAGTAGCAAATGTGAATACCATGAGCTTTAATTGGCGATTGACACAAGTATTACGCAAAACGGGGGTGTAACAGATGAGACTTCTGCAGTTCTGAGTGAAGCCTTTTGCGCTCAAAAATGCGACATCGTGTGCGTTCATTACCTTGTCGGTGTTTATGCAGCGTCAGGGGGCGGCGGGCGGCGCAGCTCCACACCTCACCATTTCAGAAGCAACTCTCTCTAACTTCTCCTTATTACAAGTTACCGAAGTTGGTTTAAAAAAAGCTATCTGGCTGTGTTTTGAACTGATCAATCAGGGTCTCAATGTTAACCTTAAGCTCTGCCTACAAAAATTCTGTCTATCAAATGAGAAACGCTATACTTTTCGTGGTGGGGCAATGTTTTTAACGTTTGCAACGTAACAGAGATGCGAAAGAGTCTCACGCTAAAACTTGCAGCTGGTGTGGCCTTTTTAGTGTTATCATAAGATCTATTCTGTTCTTCTGGAGGGCTCTATCTTTTAACATGGGCTGGGGGGGGGGTGGTTTTGGCGGTCAGCTGGCGACGTGAGTGTCCGTCCCTTATCGTAGGGCCTCCCAGCCTAACGATTCTGCTCTCGGCTTCTGTTCTCGTTTCTCCCCTCGGAACTGCGTCTGTTTCACGGTGGGAAGGTATGAAATGCATTTAGGCGTTCTTGTGTTAGTCTGTGGTATTCCATTTGCTCACTCGTTGATTGTATTACTTTGGTTAATTTAATGTCAGGATTTATTTGGAGCTATGTGACATACTGCCGGATTTGCTATCATGTCAGGGTTTTCATGGAAGGTGTTGGATTTGCCTGACACCTTCCAAGCACTGCAATCAGTCGTTCTTTCCTGTCGGGTTTCACTAAAGCAAACCTAGATTTCTGCTGGTGCCAAGCCATTATCAGTTCTAAAAAGTATGAGAGGTACATACTCAGGCGATAGTATAAAAAGTTACAACCCGTGACATAACCTAAATCGCTTATCCATTAGATTACATATGACTATTTCACAGTTTCAGTACATGTTCCAGTATGTTGGTCCCTCTTGTTCGGGCTTCTGTCACAGATCATTCAAGGCTGTTGTAAAATGAAGGTAGGCTTTGCAGAGAACACATCGATTGGCTGTATGGCGCTGTCTATTGAACTACATAATATGTAACACTCAAGGAAAAGCAGTTATGGTCTCTAATAAAATGTTCAAATTTACATGGGAATAACATAAAATAAAATACAATTAAAATTATTTACCCTGCTGTCTGGCCTACTGCCACATTTAACAGTAAACATAGAAGATGTAAAAAAAAATCCAGATTCAGTCCTTATGACCCCAACATGTTATTTTTTAGAGCTCATAGGAAACGTAAATTTGGTAAAAAAAATTATAAATTAATTACAAAACACAAGGAGGCACAAGATGTATGCTCCGACTATTAGAATTGATTTGATTTAAATGTTGTATCTTTTGTACTATTTTTCTCTTTATTTAATCATCACCGCGAGGTATGTGGTTCCGTTTACTTACTGAATAGTTCATAGTTGGCGCCAAATAACAGCAAGATGGATAGTTGATGTGAATTGCAGTTATGGATGTAGAGTGTACTAATTTCAGTGCCACCTCATACAGATTTCAATTATAAGTACAATAAACTCAGTATGCTGCACAGCTGTTATTACCAATGTACGGTCACCTAAACTGACGTAACACGGAAAACGTTCTGTAGGTTTAATGTTATAACCATCATATTCATGCAGAATTATGTTAACGGCTGCTACATATTGGCAAGACAACACCGACCTGCCTGGGTCAAGTTGTTCCCTGCTTCCCAGCAAGACGTTTTCAAACAGGTCCCAAAACTGCGTGTTTTTGTTAGTGACGTTATTGTTAATCAAACTGCAACTAATATTCTTATGATGAAAAAATATTTCTAGTTCTTGTAGGAGGTCGAGGAACATGTCCTTCTCACACTTATGCACCTACCCTTCATTAAATCTCAAAATCGCCAACTTATTTATCGTTATAAGTAAATGAGCAAATATACTCGATTCCTCCGTGGCAACTTTTCTGTCCAACGCGAAGTGTTCCCCCAGACATAATTTCCAGCATTCTTTCCGTTTAGCCAACGTAACAGGCCCCACAGTCCAAGCAATCAATTTTATAAACTCCAGAAGCATTAAATATGTTCTTTGTATCTACAGTACGTCGCAAAATACACCCGAAGCTATTTTTGGTTCCGAAAGACACTGTCACATTGTACTTTATAAAGACAATTGCAATCCTTGTACTCATTTCTCCATAGTAATATAAACTAACAAACCTAGTATTTTCCTTAAAAGGGTAACCCTATTTTCGTTTTTATTATCTATGTTCTTATATATAATACCTACAAAGTCATGTGGATAGTTATTTGCTTTTGCAATATGCCTTATTATTGCGATTTCATCATGATGTTCGTCTTTTGATAAACGAATTTTGTAACTTTTTATACTATCGTCTGATTAGGCTATGTACCTCGTGTATTTTTTAGCATTGATAGTGGCTAGGCACTAGCCCAAAATCCAGATTTGCTTTAATAAAACATGAAAGGAAATGACGACTGATTGCTGTGTCCATCATTTTGAAAGTACTTTTTCTTTATATTTTATGAACACTCTTATTGTTCCAGCGTGTTATAAATACATAATAAATGCAAAATACAGTTTAATAATTGGCATCTAAATCATAAATTACACTTCCTCAATGCTAGAAAGTTGACAAATGCATAAATGTCTCAAACAGCGACCAATATGCAGCCACTCCACATTTATCGTCCATTTCACAGAATCACCAACTCATAGCATTCATGTACTAGAACATGAGCATCCGTGTTCTGATTAGACTACTCGTCCTTGAGAAGTTGGGAAATGATTTGGGTGTCTAGAGAGTGGCTTTTTTCAGTTCTGTTCTTTTTTGTTGTCCCAGGCGTAAGCAGCTTAAATGTCTCATTAAATGAGTTTGCAACTACGGTTTGATTTTCTGGTCTGATTGAGAGGTAATGGGTAGGGTGAATGAAGAATGAAGAATTTTAAGGGCTCGTTGGGATTCGATCCCGCAACCTTTCGATTTGCAGACGTGCGCTTAACCACCAGATCACCAAGTCAGAAGTGGTGAAAACCAAGCATTATTCATTCCAAAGTGTTTAACGTGTTCACGCTGTTGCTGAGAATTGGGTTCTCGCTGTGGGGCTTCATGCTTCCCTTCATCTGGTGTTGCCGCTTTTCCTGTTTCTCGCCGTGAAGCAGCGGTCGTATTCAAAAGGCCTAGGCCTGCATTTAATAAAATGAGTTCTTACATTGAAAGTGTTGAAGTCCATTTCTTAAAAGAAAAAAAAAGAAAAAAACAGAAATGACATTAAATAATTGTACACAAGTTTCATCACAAATTATATGATAGCTGAATGGTCCAGAAAGCTCTCTCGTTGAAGGGCCTCATGGGTAGTCAAAAATTGTTCGTTGCGCCTGTTTGGTAGATAATACATCGTTCATTAGTGTATTTCTGGTAGAGTTGAGCGAGAGCCACCAGATGGCAGCATTTAACGCGAGGCACCAGTGGCACACGCCGGCGTGAACGTGTGAAACAGTAGAATTAATAAGTGTGCTACAGACCCAAATATACACTGCCGGAAAAAATGAGTACACTTGGAAAGGCTATGGTGTATTTGATCCGATGATGGCATTGCCACTGGGGGGGGGGGGGGGGGGGGGCAGTAGATTTACTGACAAGGGAACCCCCCAATCGCACCCCCCTCAGATTTATTTATAAACTGACACAGTGGATAGGCCTTGAAAAACTGAACACAGATCAATCGAGAAAACAGGAAGAAGTTGTGTGGAACTATGAAAAAATAAGCAAATTATACAAACTGAGTAGTTCATGTGCAACATAGGCAACATCAAGGACAAAGTGAGCTGATGAACGCCGTGGCCCCGTGGTTAGAGTGAGCAACTGCGGAACGAGAGGTCCTTGGTTCGAGCCCTCCCTCGAGTGAAAATTTTACTTTCTTTATTTTCGCAGAGTTACGATCTGTCCGTTCATTCATTGACGTCTCTATTCACTGCAATAAGTTCAGTGTCTGTGTTTTGCGACCGCTCCGCAAAACCGTGCGATTAGTAGACGAAAGGACGTGCCTCTCTAATAGGAACCGAAAACATTTGATCGCAAGGTCGTAGGTCAACCGATTCCTCCACAGGAAAACACGCCTGATATATTCTGTACGACACTGGTGACGGCATGTGCGTCACATGACAGGAATATGTTGTCGATCCACCTAACTTGCACACTTGGCGATTGGGTAAAAAGATTCTACTACCTTGCCCGATTTAGGTTTTCTTGTGGATGTGATAATCACTCCCAAAAAAGTGATGGAAACATAAGAGTTTGTCACATAAACTGCAACAAATGAATGCAACAGTTTCACAGTCGCACAGTTTTCCCTGTGCTCTGTCAAAACTTATGTTTTTTTACGTTTTCAAATGTTTCCGTGCGTAGACCGTCAAATCCTGTATATGTCCAAGCAAATCTGAACATGTCCTGGAATTTTGGAGAGCGAAGTTGATTATGTGTGAGTGCCTGAACTTTGATAATTATCTGAAAATAAATAATTAAACTTTTCACTCGAGAGAAGATTTGAACCAAGGACCTCTCGTTCCGCAGCTGCTCACGCTAACCACGGGACCACGGCGCTCGTAACCTGACGCTCTCCTACATGTTGCTTACCTTGCACATGGACTATTCAGTTTGTACATTTTGCTTATTTTTTTCATGGTTCCACACAACTTCTTCCTGTTTTCTCGATTGAGCTGTGTTCAGTTTTTCAAGGCCTATCCCTGTGCCAACTTATAACTAAATCTGAGGGGGGTGCGATGGGGAGGTTCCCTTGTGAGAATGGTATCATCGTCGTCCACCAACTGAAACGTCCCTTTAAAAAAATTAATGAATGACAGTGCTGGTAAACCTCTACGTTATATGAGTTTCAAACAGCTGAGCGAAACTGAATGTACTCAGACATTTCTCTCTATACTTATTCTGATCAGCACCGAACTGACACACGATATTTTTTTGGAGCATCGCAATCTGACTTTCAATAATCCCAACAAAAGAATGGCCCTGACTAACAATAACCTATACCTTACATCAATCACTTACCTCACAAAAATCTTCGTTACTCAAACTACTGCAATACAGCGAGCGCCAATACTGCCAGCTAAATAAAAGATTCTAACTACTGAAGGCAATAACTACTGATGGGATAGTTATCAAATGAAAGATTTTGATGGAGAACAAACAATGTACTTACGTTAATAGTGTTCAAAAGTCATTATATATATATATATATATATATATATATATATATATATATATATATATATATATATATATATATATATAAGTTCATAACATCCAGTCTTAAAAATTTCCTTTCTGTGACGGACACACGTCCAGATCGTCCGCTCTCAAAATTCTGCCATCTCTCCCCCCACATCCACCACTGCTGGCGGCTCACCTCCAACTGCGCAACGCTACGCGCTGTTCACATCCAACTGCCCAACACTACAATAGCGAATATTGCGACAATGCCAACCAGCCACAGACTGCACACAGCACAGTCAGTGATTTTCATACAGAGCGCTACGTGGCGTTAACAACATAAAAACCTAAACAGCCTACTTACGCAAGAGATAGCGTAGTGGTACAGTCACCAAAGCGCCATGACACCTGTGTCTACACTTTAATAGGCAATGCTGACAGCCAGAGGGCTCAGTGTGGTGCAAACGTGTGAAGCAAGCAAGCAGCCATACTACAGACACCCCCTCGTGCTTCCTACATCCATCTGAACGAGTCGGAAAGGGGTCAGACTGTAGCCTTGCGATTGGTGGGATAGTCCTTTAGGAGAATTGCCACGCAAGTTGGACGTGCTGCCTCAGTTGTGCAACGAGACTACTATCAGTGGTAAGGTGAACATTCTCACACCCGTAGCCAAGGTTCTGGACGTCCACGCAGCACAGACGACCGCCAGGATTGTCATGTGGTAAGGTCAGCAGCGGCAGGTCGTACAGCTACCACAGCAGAGATAAGATGGCTTGTGAGCCCAGACGTGCCAACACGAACTGCTGCAAACCGGATATTTAGTTAGAGACTAGGGGCACGCACAACTCTAGCCTGTCTTACAGTCGCACCACAGTATCGACGTGCCCGACTCGACTTGTGCCGTCAGAGGATCACATGGAAGATGGAATGGTGTGCCATGGTCTCGAACGTTGAAATTCCCACTGCACGAAAGTGATGGTCGTTTCCGCGAACGTCGTAGACCTAGTAAGCACTGTCTGGTAGAGTGCATTCGTCATAGACACACTGACCCCACTCCGCGCCTTATTGTCTGGGATGCGACAAGCTACAGCTCACGTTCACCTTTGGTGTGTGTGGAGGGGACACTAACCAGCCCTCTGTACGTGCAGAATGTTGTTAGACTCATTCTTTCGCCGTTCTTGCAACAGGCCGGCTATGTGGTGTTCCAACGGGATAATGCTCATCCACACACTGCCCGTGAAACTCATCGTGCTCTGCAAGAAGCGCAACAACTTGCCAGGCCTACACAACCTCCGGACTTGTCTCTAATCGATCAAGTGTGGGATACGAGATGCGACGAGTAGTGATTCGTGCGACTGGTCAAACAACAACTCCTGTAGAGGTATGTGAACAGACCGCAAAGGCGTGGAATAACATGTTCCAGGACAGTATTCGACATTTGTATGATCGTCCCTATTGCAGAGTCAGCGCCTGAAGTGGCGCAAGTGGAGGCTACACCACATTAGAGATGGGTAGTTCGCGAACGAACGTGTGCAAAGGCTGAACGAAAGGAACGAATTCCAAGGAACGATCGGTTCATAGTTCACTTCAGACGCGGCGGTCTACTTATAGTTCCCGGGAACGAGGAACGATCGGTTCATAGTTCACTAGTTTACTTCGGTCGCGGCGGTCACTTCGGCAGGTCTCGTTCCAGCCTCGGTCGCGTGCTCGTCTCAGTCTCGGTCTCCCTCGGCCTCACTCGTCGTTCTTCGCATGACCAGTTCCACTGCCGACTGCTCCTAGTCAGTTCAGTATCCAGTTGTTCGTTTCGTTCACTGCGCTCGCCTATTTTACGCCTGTTCCAAACTGTTCTTGAACTTGGTTCTGGCTATTCAGCGTCCGCGACCGGTAATCAAAAACTATTTTATACTTACGTAAATTACATAAAAATTACGTTGTATGTAATAGGCACGTCTTTTCAGGCAACAAAAGGGCGTATCAGCTCACTTCATTATATCGATGAACAGCAGAAGACATACTTATAACAAGGCAAGTTTTTTTGTTATTCATATATTTTTTGGTTTCATCGACTTGATTTAGCAGCTAACTTTCAATAATTTGCTTAATTTTTAGTGTAAAAAAATTCATATAAAGCGATTTTGCGTATCTTTCATATAGAAAACATTACATTTAGGAAAGCTCTAATTATTTTTAAGTTTGATTGTTTCCAATTTTCATTACCTGCTAGTTTGGTTTCCTTGGAAAAAAAAGTGGGTTGTGGGTCATTTTGGCTCAGTAGAAAAAGCAGTGCCTCTCCATTTGAAAACACACAGATTGCCATAAAATCATATTTATTTATTATCCCAAAAACATTTGTTCAGAAGGAGCTTTCAAACCAAAAACTGTATTACTGCGAACTTAATTATTATTATTATTGCTGCATTAACGTTAATAATGCAACATAAAAACCTAATTTTTACTAAGTGTGTGACGCAAGTATGAGAAAACCACATTTTATTTTATGCTTCCGTAAAGTCTCTACTTCGCCTACGAACTCAGAGACAACGTGAAGTATATATAGGGTGTAAACGATTATTGTTTACAACGTAGCATAGCTATGTAGTGGAAGTCGAAACGAAGAATTTTATACAAGACACTTGTGATCTATTAAGTTGGGAAACAGCCACCAACAGGTTTGGAAGACCACATGAGCTATAGCCCATGCGCGTCGCGTGAGATTTTCATGTTCTCTTCTCCAGCTCTCTACACATCGTCATCGATTGTTTCGCAATTGTTGCTTGCATGAGCTTGTTATTTCTTCACTGCCTAATTATTACATGTTTGGCTGTTTGTTGTATCTGCTCGTAACGGGCAACACATCGTCCGTAATTGGCGAGCAGTCTTCACTCGGGGCCCGTTTTCTGAGCGCCACCCAATATTATTTCCCTGCGATCAGCCACAGAAGGCTACGGTTGGCTAAACGACAGGTTCTGCAGAATCACAGAAATTACTTCTAAAAGTGTGTAAGAATTCTGTAATGAATAAAAACTCTATAGTATTGGTGTCCTCCATCCTACAGTCACCTACACTACTAGTAGCCAGTTTTTCATAAGAACCATATACCAAGCACAAATGAACGGTGAACGAGTAAAAATTAACCGTTCCCAAAAAAGAACGATCAGCAGTGAACTAGTTCCCAAGGATGAACGAGTTTGCCCATCTCTAGACCACATACCACCTGGGTCGATAGCTGGTATCTCTGAACCACTTGTGTTATTGACATATGAATATATTCACTTCATGTGCTCCATATTCCCTGTTGCAACAACAAATCCTGAGTGAATTGGAGACCTCTACAAGGCTGAACATTTTTTTGGCAGTTCATTTAAATATTAAATAGTCTCTACTACATAGACAAAAACATTTGATGATGGAAGACATGAAAATGATCCCATACTCGCGAAAACCGTCGTAGAGGGTAGACACAAGAGATGCTGAATTTAATTTCGTCTTTTAGAAGGTTGCCTGCTATATGAACCGAAATATTGGTAGTTGAATTACATCACGACCACATAACAGGCAGGCAGGCAGCAGGCACTCCGTCTTCAGGCCACAAGTGGCCCATCGGGACCATCCGACCGCCGTATCATCCTCATATGAGGATGTGGATAGGATGGGCGTGTGGTCAGCACACAGGTCTCCCGGTCGTTATGACGGTTTTCTGTGACCGGAGCCGCTAGTATTCGGTCGAGGAGCTCCTCAGTTGGCATCACGAGGCTGAGTGCACTCCGAAAAATGGCAACAGCGCATGGCCGCCTAGACGGTCACCCATCCCAGTGCCGGCCACGCCCAACAGCGCTTAACTTCAGTGATCTGACGGGAACCTGTGTATCCACTGCGGCAAGGCCGTTGCACGAGATAACAAACCCAGAATAATTGAAATAAACTCTGACAGCGAAAATCTACGTTCATCTATAGACGGTACTTCGATGTGACTGTAACTGGTTTACAAAGAACTGGTTATAGCTTGTGAGCTACTCTAGGAACTATCGTTAGACGTAGATTATGTTCTATTCCGCGTTTATGAAGGAACGTAGACATGAGTGTGAGAAGAAATATCATCCGTAACACGCGTTGCTATGGATGTGACATGCTAGAGGAGGACAGAGGTGGATGAAGATGGGCATTCTAACAACAGTAGTGGCTGAGCGGCAGAAAGTAATTGAGGTAGTTCCAAAGTCAAGTAAAATCAAGTCTAATTGTTCCGAAAATTTATTCCAAACAGTTGTACATGATATATATATTCAATACGTATGCTTTGCACAGGTATATTTATGCTGCTTCTCTAAGCAGCATTTTCGTATTCTACAAAACGTATTTACAGTACTAAAATACACAGTCAAAACATTTGATACAGGTATGAGTGTCTAAAACTAATTTGTAAAATACATCAAAAATGAAGTATTACGTTTCGTCAGACGAACCAGAGATTCATCTCTTTTTTTACAATCACACATGGTAAACAGACATCACACTATGAGCAAGATTCGTAAATCAGATTCAGACCGTATACTTCACATCCGACACAGAGTTGTTGGCATCCGCGGAGCTGGACGTTGTCCACGAGATCCGGTTGTTACGGCCGCACCTCTCGTCTGAGCAAGTTTCGTGGATTCGGTGGCCATCTTCTACGCTAGCACTCGTTTCGCTGTTGGGTGACTGGGAGTTTGGGTAATCCAATTTCGCGTAGCCGGGAAGCTCATCTGCAGAGGGAGAGAAACAGTCATCAGTTTACATAGCACACTCAATCAATCATACCAAAACAGACGGTTCAAGAGATTGTCTAGCTTTGATGAGAATGGCGAAGTAGACGTACAAACGGGATGTGTTTCTGGTTGTTCTTTCCGCATATTGAAGCAGATGGAAATATTCATGTACTTGAGGAAAATACTAACAAATTGTGTTCTGAATAAGAATACAAAAGCATAAGGTGCGAGAATCGTACAAGATACAATTTTTCTTCATATGTGCTGGAATGGCTTGCAAGATATGTTGGATGGAACATACAGCCAACGCAGCACGGTATTTTAGTTGGGTGTCAGCAAGGAAAAGACTAAAATGATAGAGGGAAGTGATAAAAGCGACTTGTTAAACAGAAGAATAAGAAAGGAAGAATAAAAAGTTAAGCAACCCTTGTATCAACGAAAAAAGATTAGAAAAGGCAGGAAAAATCAAAGGAGTCATCAAAAGAAAGCTGTGGCATCCGAAGAAAGATTTATATCAACAGAAATCTTCTACTGACATCAAAACTGTGATGTAATTGAGGATTCTCTTTCTAATCTTAGCATTTGGAGTGCAATGGAACCACGGCTGACGGAGATATTAATAATTTGAAATGTGATGTTCCAGAAGGAAATCTTCCGATTTGACATTGTGCAAAATGAAGAGATACTGGGATCATAGTATGTTTGGCCTCAGGGTATCCAATAACGAACAACAGTACAAATCGTCTGATACCGTGAATGCACTATCAAAGTAGGCACTGGAACGCCTGGAACGAATGGGGACCAATGCCATCGGGTTATCTTCATAGAGGAGTACATGATTACTCTGACCAATGACAACTGTTGAAGAAGAGTTTGTTGGTACCCACGGCCGGTTCCCGAACACTAATCGATGTACATTTGGCGCCCCTTCCCCCTCTTCCCCCCTTTTCCCTCGTACAGTTCCATGCGTGTCAGTTTTCACTACTAATTGTGATGCACACTGTGTACAAATCTTGGGCACACTTGGCCCTCGCTGGTCCTTGAGGCCGAGCGGTTCTAGGCGCTTCAGTCCGAAACCACGGTGCTGCTACGGTCACAGGTTCGAATCCTGTCTCGGGCATGGATGTGTGTGATGTCCATCAGATGTTAAGTCCCATAGTGCTTAGAGCCATTTTTTTAACTTGGCCCTCCTCTCAGCTTGGCAGCCGAAGGGGTGGCTTATGTTGCTTGGGTCGTAAACCGGCCTGCTGGTACCTGTCAACGCAATTCTCATGCATGCAAAAAAATGGCTCTGAGCACTATGGGACTTAACAGCTATAGTCATCAGTCCCCTAGAACTCAGAACTACTTAAACCTAACTAACCTAAGGACAGGACACAACACCCAGCTATCACGAGGCAGAGAAAATCCCTGACCCCGCCGGGAATCTAACCCGGGAACCCGGGCGTGGGAAGCGAGAACGCTACCGCACGACCACGAGATGCGGGCTCTCATGCATGCAGGTTTACTGGTTCAGTGTGCAGAAAGGTAAGACATGTTTCGAATTTTCGGACATCTGTAAGCGTCACTGTACACTATCTGGTCAAAAGTAATCCGTATGTAATGCGAAACTGGCCAGAAGATGTAACAAGTGGCGGCCCCGCCAGTATAAAAGAAGGCGCGGAGTATGGTTTGATCAGTAGACCAAAAGAAGCAGTTACAGCAAAACGTGTCGGTCAAGAAAGGTCAGTGACTTCGAATATGGACTAATCACTGGATGTCAACTGAGTAACAAATCCATCATGGACATTCCAACCATTCTAAAACTGTTCAGGTCCACTGTTGGTGATGCGAATGGAATGTGGAACTGCGAAGAACAACTACAACTAAACCAGGACCAGCCAAACCTCATGTACTGACGGACATGGACAGTTCAGCACTAAGGAGGTTGGTTGTATGACCATCACTTAAAATCAGTGGAAGGAATCACTCAGGAGATACCTGCAGTCAGCCAGTACGAAGACTGTATGTAAGACGTTAAAAAGAATGGGGTACAATGTCGGGCATCTTCTGAAAAGCCAGACATTTCTGTAGCGATTCTTGAGATGGTATAAAGACCGACGTCACTGAACAGTGGATGACTGGAAACGAGTCATTTAGAATGATAAATCACGCTATAACCTGTGGCAATCCGTTGGAAGGGTTTGGGTTTGGTGAACGTTTGGAGAACGTTACTTGCCTTCATCTCTATTGGCTACAGTGACGTATGAAGGAAGTGGTGTTATGGTATGGGGATGGCCCACTTATTGCGCTTAAGCAAACGGTGAGTGCTGTTGGATATGAACACATTTTACAGCATTGTATTCAACGTGCAGTAGAGGAAGAGTTCAGAGGCGATGATTGCATCAGCGTGACACTGCAATTCTGTCATGAAGCAGGATCTGTGAGGCAATGGTCTGGGGACAATAACATTCCTGGAATCGACAGGCCAGCTAACGGTGCCGACCTGAACCCAATGGAAGACGTTTGTAATGAATTGGAACCTCGACTTCGTTCCAGTCACTAGCGTCCAACAATACTACCTGCTCTGGTTTCGGCTCTTGATGAGGGATGAGCTGCCAATCCTCCACACTCAGACGCCTGACTGTAAGTGCTTTCAACAGAATTCAAGCCGTGATAATGGTGAAGAGGATACCCATCCCATAAAAACGTCCGCTAATGGGTGTTCGACTACTTTCGATGGGTTAACGTCAGTTACAGTCAGTTGATGGAGCAACATCAAATTACCCAGCAATAAAATTTGATTTCGCTTTTCTGCAGAGACATGTACATTAGAAAAGCCTATCTTTCTCGTGATTATTTTGTTTCAATTTCAGAGTAAAAAACTTTTTTAAGGTTCATAAGACTTGATGTTTCATTTTCTGGGATCCAAGCAACGCACAAGTTCGCAACAATGCAGATAGAGCATAACTTTTTCTGAACAGTTTCTATTTTGGATAACATACAGAGAAGAATACTAAGCAAAGAACAGAAATTTAAAGTTTTTAAACCAGATTTTGAGACATTTGATGACGATACCATGGACACTATAAGAGGTGTAAGAGGTAATGTATTGGTTACCCTTGTACAGGTGTCTTTCTCACTTAGAAGGAGGCACTGAAAAGCTATGGTCCACCTACTGGCAGACGAATCAAAACGAAAAAGGAATATTTTATAACCATCTTTAACTATGCCGTAACTGATAAATAAAAGTTGTTATTTGAAAATGAAACTTGGACTTTGGTCAACGTAACATCAGACAGAAAGGGAACCAGAAATAGGTAATCGATGCCTGAGGAATGGCAGGTGATGATATTGAATACTATAAACCTCGCTTTGTCGCAAAAAGTTATCGCCATATACGAGACTCTACTTCGATGGAACGTTCTCCGCTACTGTTCATCATTCTTGAGCTGTAACTTGTTAGCTATAGCAGTTGAAGTTGATCTTTACACAGACCACATGGATGCACCAACCATAATGCTATAAGGTGATCTCGATGAAGAAGTCTACATTCGTCAACGCATACGCTGCGTGAAGAAGGCAAACGAGACTAAGCCCTCCATCAAGATAGAAATTTGTGATTTAAAACACACTTCATGCATGTAGTATGAGAAGTTGAGTACAACATTACGTAGAATGAACCTACAGAAATCAGAATATGTTTCCAGTATTTATTGCAGATCTGAGAAGCAATTTAAATCCATGGTTTTACTGTTTGGACGCCGACAAACGCCTCACTACACCGAACATTAGAATGTGCTTTGGGTAAGTCTGCTATCCGAGCCACGTCCATCGAGTAAAGCTTTAGCACGACACTTTTTTTCCTCAATAGGCTTAAAAAAAGCCAACAGATTTCTGGAATGCAGAAACTCTGAGAAGGAGCAAGAGGAATTATACGAGAATCCTAGGAAACGAGGGAATAGAATCACCACTTGAATGGAAATAAGTTTGACGCTCTCATAACTATGCCTCCAATGTTGTGTTTTAACATATCTCTGAATCTGTATAATTCACTAATACTGAGCGTTTCGTTTCCTTTCGTTATTACATTAGTGTCTCAAATATCGCTGACTATCTGGTTTTCCAGTTTAATTCACAGCTGACTGAGGCCATTTTTAAGCGCTTGCGTCAAATGCTGTATCCTTGGACGTCCACATGAATGACAAATGGAATCAACTCTAAGCAGAGTATGAATCGAGAGAAGATCAGTGTTGAGGCATAACTGGAAAGCTACAGGAAAGTATATTAAGATAGTGATTGGATTTCTCAGTGTAGATGTAAGTAGCAGTTGCTGCTGATCAAAAGGTCCCAGGTTTCCAGCCACAAGATACTGTTGAAAAACAGCGACGTTTCACAATTATCACCTTCAGCGAAGTGCCAGGAAAGCCCACGGAGGGAATCAAGCGTAGCCTCCGGCAGCACACCAACATCTCTCCCACATCAAGAGAGTACGCTCGACCACAGCCGTGCATGCAGGAGGAGCAGGTAACCTCTGCCCTCGCGTATACAGAGTGGATCACCTAAAACGTGCACCGCAAATATTGCGGGAATGGAAAGCACTATTGGTGTGTGGTTTTCACGGAATGGATTGGTAGTAAGGGGCTCGTATTTTTGACTGTGCTAAGATAAACTTTTTAAACACAGCAATGCCTGTTGGCATCACCAATTTAGAAGTAGGGTGAATTTGAATTTCAGTTGCGTTTGTTGCAGGATTCTGGTGCAAGTCATTTACGAGATACAATATTTTGAAAATCTCACACACCGACACTCACTCCTACACTACGTATGGTGGCACACACTACAGAGTAACACAAGTGCCTACACTAGTTATGTGGATTCTGCCCTGTAACGAGACAAATGACCATCACAGGTTGTGTTCAAAATGACCACCGGCAGCGGCAATACACGATTCCAGTATGGCGTGGAACGACTGCTGCACACGTGCTAGCATTTGAGCGGAAATATCTGAGCAGGTTGCAGTAATACGTCGTTGCATAACATGGGATGCTGTTTGAATGTCCTTGTAGACAGAGTCTTTCAGGTTTCCCTACAGAAAAACTTCTACAAGCGTCAAATTCGGGAAAAATGCCGGCAAAGATACAGGTCCTCTTTGTCGAATCCGACGGTTTGGAAACAATTCGTGAAAACATGTTGTAGTACTTCGTGCACTATGGCCTGGGCAGCCTTCATGTTGTTGCCACAGGTTCCTCTTAGCACTGCAGAGAAACATCCAGCCTCCGTGGAAGATGTTTAAGAGGTTGCGACACTTGTGCGCATTCAGTGTTCCGTCTATGGAACACAGGATTATTAGCTGATGGCTCACTTTCCCACACCACATATTTACACTTCATGGATACTGACGTTCTACCTGACAAGGCCAGTGGGGATTGTCAGCAGACCAATAGCGCATGTTTCGGCGGTTTACCGCGCCCTGATTTATAAATGTGGCTTCAGCACTAATCTGGATACATGATACATCTGGAATATCCTGTCGCAAGGCCCACGTACAGAAATTAACACGACTCTCATAATCGTTTCGATGCAGCTCTTGATGGTGAGAGAGAGATGTGATACGGATGTCCATGGGGAACATGTAGTGCACTTGCGTGACTCATGTCATTTGGTGCGATTGCGAGGAGGCTAATGTGAACATCGACTGCAACAGGAGTCAGAGAATTAATTTCCTCCTCTTCTGTCGTCGCTCTAGCAAGTCGCCATGTAATCAAGGAACACACAAGCACGCTGTAAGCAAACGCAGCAACATCGTACGTGCCAACTACGCGGGTTAAATGGCATAATCAAGTGGCATAATCATGTTTGGAAACTTTTGTATGTACGATATCGCGAAATAATCCGCACTATAATCCTGCAAAAAACACCACTGACAGTCTAATTTACCATACTTTTATTTTTTGGCGTTAATAGGCATTTTCCCATATAAAAACTTTATTTCTTCACAAAAATACCCTTTCTAAGTATTATTACAATTTGTCCATTGGCTAACAATACGAGCCGCTGCCTTACCAATCCATTCTCTGAAAACCGCAGATCGATAACGCTTTCAATTTCCGCCGTATTTGTGGTGCAAGTTCTATGTGATTCACCTCCTATATGCTCCGATACATCAGCAGAAAATAATGAACGTGACACTCGTCGAAACATCTTGTGTTTTCAACAGTGTCACACGACTGGAAACCAAAGAGGTTTTCGTCACCCACTGCATTTTTTGAAGCAAGTAACTGGCCAGGCGCCTGGAGAGAGTACTGGATTCTTGGAGACGGGCTCACCTGTGGCAGGCTCGACGTCCTCCATGGGCGAGGGTGCCCCGGCGCAGCCGCTGCCGGAGTCAGAGCTGGCGGTGGGGGAGGCTGGCCGCTGATGGTGGCAGCGCCGGGGGGCGCGACAGCGGCGGCGGCAGCGATGCCGGCACGCACCGCCCTCCTGCACACACCACGCGCGTATGTTCACTACAGGTACAAGCAAGGCTGGCTTAAAGCGAAAGCGTCACAAGGCACCACTGTGAGCGCCAAGTGTAACAATTACATTGTATGGACCGTGAGAAACGAATAGCGTATTATGAATGGTCTGAGCGAGTTGTTGACCGACATGGAGCTGTTGTTTTAGATCGAACGTCTTTCACTGATTAGGCTTCGTTTGACCAATCTGGCTACATTAATTCCAAAAATTCACAGGTTTGGTCATTAAAAAATTCAAATGCCTTCAGACAATTGCCATTGCACACAGAAAAATTCGGAGTGCGGGTTGCTATAATGCGAGCACAAATTATAGGACCAATCCTTTTTGATACTATAGTCACTTCCGATGTCTGTTCTTCCCAGATAATTTATCCATTTACTGCCCCTCTGAATCAAAATGAGATCCGTCATTCATTTTCCCAACAACAAAAGGCTACTTCTCAAACAGCACACCAGTCCCTACGACTTTTAGATAAAATCTCTGAAGACAGGGTAATTACGAAAGGTCTCTAGCCCCGAGCTCATTGGATCTGTTTGCGCCCGACTATTTCCTTTGGCGAGCGGATAAACCATTTGTGTATCAAAATAACCCCAAGACAATAGATGGCCGAGTGAGGTGGAACAGTGATTAGCACATTGGACTCGCATTCGGCAGGACGACTGTTCAAATCAGCGTCCGGCCGTCCTGATTTAGATTTTCCGTGATTTCCATAAATCGCTTTAGGCAAATGCCCGGAATGGTTCCTTTGAAAGGGCACGGCCAAATTCCTTCGCTGTCCTTCCCTAGTTCGAGCTCGCGCTTCGTCTCTAATGACCTCGCTGTCAATGAGACGTTAAACACTAATCTCCTCCTCGTCCACAATAGATGAACTGAACACAACGATAATTGATTATCAGCATGCGATTACACATAAAACATTGGTAAAGGCACTCGAAAATAAACGTAAATGTGTTGAACTAAGCCTTCAAGAAAGACGAAAACATTTCCAGCAACTACCGGTTTAAATATGATTAACTTTTAGAATATTTTTCTTGAAAATTTTTTCATATATTTATTCTTTTCCGAAATGCTGACTTTCAAAGCTGCCCTACTTGTAAACGTAAAATACGCACGAAAAATACAGTGTGAGGCCAAAACGTAGCTTATAAATTGCAGCAGCACGGAGAATTATGCAGTAAGGTGTCCGTTATCCTCTGTTGTAGAACTGAAGCGAAAGAAAAAAATTTTTGGACGTAAAATCCAGTCTGAGATGTAAAATTACTTTTGCGTATTTTCAGTTTCACATAACTAAATTATCTAATTTTTACTGGCCAAAACATTATTTTTTTTTCCGTATGAATTACATGCCCTGCTGCAGTAACAGAAACAAGGGAACTAGTGGAAACGTGCTCCTCTCGAAGCACAAAATATGGGAATATGTTCCTGTTTATTGAAATACTGACTGTAAAGTCGGGTACCTGCTGCTTCATTCTACATTTCTCAGACCCTTTAAAAATTTTCCCAAAAGTTTGGCGTTTGAACGTATTCGCACTTTTTGTGTTGAAAGAGAAAAAGACAGTGGTAGTGTGAAAGAGACGGAAAATTAACGAAAGACTGGAAGATAGTAGATAGTGGTTGTGTTATAGAAAGAGCGAAGGAGACAACGGCAGTGTGACAGAAAGAGAGGAATACGTTGGTAGTGGAGCTTAGTTGACGGTGACGGCAAAATAGTGCAGGAGACTGTACCCCGTTGTTAGGAGGGGGGGAGGGGGTAGGAATAAAGAGAAAAAGAATGTGGAAATGGGTGAAGCCAGTTATAATAAGACACAGAGCCTATGACAATGACAGTGGGGAAGAGAGAGATAGTGACAGTGAGAGAAGAACAGCAACAGTAGAAAGGAAGGAAGGAATCAGATATTCGCAGTAAGACAAGGCAACAGGAAGACAATGGCGGTGAGAGAAGACTGTAGTAGGACAGAACGGATGGGACTGTGGCTGTGACACAGGAGATAGTGACATAAAGAAATGATAACAATGAGTGGGATGAGTGAGCTAATGAGAATGGGCAACTGGGAGTAAGTGGGTATAAGCGACTTGCAGCGAAAGAGTAGTGGGTGTGAGTGAGCTACAGTTAGGGGAACTTGTAGGAGTTTGTAATGAGCTGCACGTAAGAAAAGAGAGAACACAGTCATTTACCTACCCGCCTAAAGTTTATGCATGTACGAAGTTAAACTAGCATCCGACAACGCCTCATGTGTGCTTCCCTTTCTTTGTTTGACCGTGTACTTTCCATTAACATTCCGGAAGACGAAATCGAAAGGTTACGAAGATTGTTTGTCGTGCCATGAATGATTATATCACCGAAAAAGAATACAAACACCCTTAGGGCAAGGACGGAGTAGTAAAATTAGTTGCGTCCTTTTCAAAGGAACCTGCCCCATACTAACTTCAGTAGATTTAGGTACATTATGGGAAACGTTAGTCTGACAGACCAGCCTCGTTTCTCCCGAATGAATACTGAGCATTCTGAGTAATAACGCCGTTGACTCCGTATCTGAAACGGAATTCACCTGCTGTAGTGTAACGTTAGCATCGTCTATCAAACCTTTTGAACGGTTATTCATTTCTGGCGTTTCGTGGTATAGTCTGTCGGTAAACTGAAGAGCGATCCCCACTCTGCCTACTCGGCTACGTCACAGGGCGCTTCTACAGGCTGTTTCACAACGTAGTACCAGACCTGCCACGGCGCGCTCTTTAAATCTGTGGCGACGCCGTATACAGATACGTCCTGGTTACGTGTATTTTTAGACAAATGAGTTAAGACCATAAGGAATATAAAAAACGATAGCTTCTTACGAAACACAACATTATAGAGTGAATAATATTAAGATAAGAACGGAAGTCAGCACTCTACTACAAACATAGAACCGAATGCCTGTTTATGTGAATGTATGTTCGTCTATTGCTATTCGTAAAAAGAACCCCACATAATGCAAGCAATCTGTAGAATTTAAGGATTGTTCCTACTTTGTGTTTCTACTAAAAGCTAGAAGTAGTCTTTGAAGAGCTGCATTGAAACTTAACACTTCTTGCAACACGAAGATTGTTTAAAAATTGCCAGGAATTTATAATTTTGTCTGTTGTATTAGTTCGATTTGCACTACTTTTTGGCATTGTCTTCGTAAACATGTCTGGAAAGTAGGTGTACAATGTTATGCATAATTGGTATTTACTCTTTTGTCAGCTGTCGAAAAGGTTACTTGTGTTTTGGTAGCATCAACGATTATTTGTTCTGTAAAAAAATAGATTAGAGAATCTGTATTAATTTTTTTTATAAGAATGGAATAAAGTGTATGAAAATTTTAGAAATGTTAAATACTACTTTTGGTAAGTCTGTTACGAGTAAACCAAGGGCATACAAGTGGTACAAACATTTCAAAGTAGGCCTCAAAGGACAGCGATTTTACGAGCGTGGATGAGATTAAAAATGCACAGTTAAGAGACTTGTAAACTATCTCGAGGAAACAGTTCCTAAAGTGTTTCGGGAATTGGAAAAAGCACTGGCATAAGTGTATGGTATGTAATGGGGAATATTTTGAAGAGGACAACATTGTTGTAGATTGACAAAGTTCTTACCAAAAAATAAAAATTAATGTGTGAACGCACCTCGTATGTCAAACCTCTTACTTAGATATACAGAATCGGTGTACATGTTTCGAAGAATATTTCAGCTGTGTTTAGAGCAGCTAATGCACATATGTTTTAAG
Organism: Schistocerca nitens; assembly: GCF_023898315.1. Lineage (NCBI taxonomy): Eukaryota > Metazoa > Arthropoda > Insecta > Orthoptera > Acrididae > Schistocerca > Schistocerca nitens. Next base: position 119,643,624 of record NC_064622.1, on the reverse strand, counting down.
CAATATGTCTTAGAAACAGGTGAGTAGTAACCGAGATAGAGATTTAGCGACAAAATACAATTAAATGGTGCTGTTCCACAAGCATCAAAGGTTTTACGTGATTGTGAACGTGTCTATAACGACGGGTTTCTTCCAAAATTATTAGTTTTCTTTCGTGACGATTCCAGTAAACGACGCAGCTTAATTTCGCGTTCCTTCCTTATGCGTCCTATTGCGGCGAGGCTGACCCTTGCATAAAATTGCAGCTGCTTGATTTGGACTGGTAGTATCAGCCAACAGTTTTTTTTTTTTTTTGTGTCGCCTCTTTAACACACGTTGTAATAACATTAGAGACGATTGAACGTCCGTTACTCCGCAAATATCTCCTCTTCTTTGTATTCTGCACTTTTCTTGCAATGCTGGGCGATTATCCATCACTTTTGGATACCGAAGTGTATCAGCGAGTATACAAAGTTAACTGACTGACACTGACAGCGCGCCGATCTACGCCGCTAGACAGGCAAGGGGCGACTGATTTTGGGTGCCCCTGTAGGCTGGTGGCAGGGTTCTTTCGGGAAAGGCCACTTCCTCCACCAAAAGCGCAGCTCGCTCTTGAGTTTACAGGCAGACTATAGACCCGCAATTACAAATCGTCTGACGCAATCTGTTGATTCACGTAACGACAGTCGAAGCATTGCTAAGAAACAGATTTACCTAGATCTTTTCCGTCAGCATTCCACAATCTTGGTGAGTATCTAACAAAAAGCTTTCCCTAAACCAATTCTCTGCGTAAGGTGTGTCGTACTAATCCTATCGATGTGTCCACCAGCGTCAGCATATCATATACTTTAAACCGCCGATTGTTCAGAGCCATATCGTGCGCTTTCCCAATGTTTAATCTGTTGTTCCTAATCATGAGACGTAGCACCTTGGACCGTCTTGGAGGGAAGTTAAAAAATGGTTCAAATGGTTCTGAGCACTATGGGACTTAACTTCTAAGGCCATCAGTCCCCTATAACTTAGAACTACTTAAACCTAACTAACCTAAGGACATCAGACACATCCATGCCCGAGGCAGGATTCGAACCTGCGGACGTAGCTGTCGCGGTGTTCCAGACTGTAGCGCCTAGAACTGCTCGGCCATCCCGGCCGGCTCGAGGAAAGTACGGCTGCTTCTAATTCAGCTGCCCATTGCTTAATTCTTGAAAATGAAGAGCAGACGATTTACAATCTTCGGCAGCTTTAGATAATACACTCGTTGATGATATACTGTCAAAAACAGAGAACGTTACGATGGCACCGCCTCCTAGTATATTCATTTGAACGAAAAAGACGAAACACCGCTCCTCAAAGAAAAACATTGTACCTGTCAAGCTTACACTAGTATTACTTTTTGTGCAATCTAACAAGAACAGAATTTATGTGATGTCGACACTATTTCTCTGACAGGTCCAAATCCGTATACCTCACCCTCAGTGAAAAAAGCAACCTAAACGCATTAATGGCTGAAAAAAGAAGTTCTCAGATGTTATTAACAACAGATTGGTGGCTTTCAGACTACAGGTATGGAGAGATTTCAAGTCACACACTCTATATAATGTGCGGTACACAGTACAGAGGTACCGGGAGGTATCTTGTATCTACACCACTTACCCGATTCGGTGACGAAGCGAAGGGTGGTAAACGTTTGTGTCAGTATGCCGCCGTGCGCTGCCTAATCTCTTTATTCTGCTTGCTACGACTGAACCTTAATTATAATCCCACTCAAATATTAGTTCTCACAAACTTTGCCGAAAAGAGCATTTCCTTCCAAGGACTTCCGCCATAACTGTCCTGAGCTGCTCCGTAATGCTTCCATTCAGTGTGAAACAGTCGGTTACCAATCTAGTAGCAATCTTATGAATTTTATCGGACTCGTGTGTCAATCCGTTCTGATGAGCATCGAAAATACTCATGCTAATGTCGTATAAAATACCATTTTAATATGTTCTCCCCTTTTCCACAACAAGCCAGACGAATTTAAGTCATCGATTACCCCTGCATAACAATCTTTATGTGTTCGGTGCAGCTCCTATCGATTTTCTATTTTTACACTTAGTTAACTATGTAACACACGTAAATGTGTACGCCAAATTACCAACAACACAGTACTCAAAATGTCCGGAGTTTCTCCTACTAAAGAGGATTTTCTCACATTTACACACATTTACTCATACTAGTACCTGGCTGTAACAGTTTGCAGAGATGTGAAATGGAATGATCACATAGGTAAGGCAGGAGACAGACTGCAGTTCATTGGTATAATATCAGGGAAGTGGAATTAGCCTCCAAAGGATATTAAACGGATACAAAGAAGGGCAGCACGAATAGTCGAAATTTCGTTTGAGAAATGGGAGAGTGTCACGAAAATGCTGAAAGAACTGAACTGGCTGACGCTGGAAGATAGTCGGAAACAATACCGTGAAACCTACTTAGAAAGTTTCTAGAACCAACTGTACGAATGAATCTCGAAATATATTACAACCTTTAAGTATCGCTATCACAGGGATACCGAGGAGAATATTAGACTAATTACAGCACGCTAAGAGGCATTTAAACAATCTTTTTTCATGTGCTCCATACGTGAATTCAACGGGAGAAAGCTCTAATAAATGGTACAACAGGATCTACCAGCTGCCTTCCACTACACAGTGGTTCGCAGAGTATAGATGCACTTGGAGATGCAATCATTTTTTTTTAAGTGAGTTTTCGTTACATATTACGGTTGTTGGATTTTACCTGGATGTCACTGAACGGAACTTTTTGTGATCATTTGCAAATTGAGGACTTCCGGACACAGGTTTACATCAATTTCTTTCCTTCCTGGTTCATATAAATAAATGAGTAAAATAAATACACAAACGAGATGTCAGGACAGTGCCATTATCTCACTCTATTTGTGTATTTTCGGAGGATTTGTGTACAAGAAAGTGTCGTGTTTGAATAACAGCAGCCGAATGAAGAACGATTTGGAAGTAAATCTGCTTGGTAATGAAGAGCAGTTTGTTGTAAATGTGGATAACAGTTTGTTGTGAATATGGATAAATACGCGATAATGCCCTTGCGTAGGTGAGAAATTCTAGAGGCTTTTGGGTAGATCGTTAGTGGTAATCTGCTGGACTCATTTATGTTTATTACATAGATATCCAAGCGTAATGTTAAAAATTTGTTGTATGAAGTGCAACGTATGCAAAAGGAACTTTATGGATGGTTAATCGGCTACCGATACTTAAATTCATTTACATTATTGTAGAAAAATTGAGCGCGTCTGTAAATGATACTATTTGCAAAACTGGTATTTCGACTATTCTTGTGTAACGTCGGAATATTTACAATTCTCATCAGGACGGTATTTTCGATAAAGCCTGTATTTCAGAAATCTCACCGAATTCTCGTATATCTGTTGACAGTCGACATCTGTCCAGAGGACTGCCTACGAAAGAGCTTTTTTTCTGATTATGTGTGTACAGCGTCAGCCACCACGATTTCCTACTTTTTCTCGGGTACGTTGTTTCGAGATTTAAAAAAAAGGTTGTCAACGAGAACTAGGAACACCAACCAGACGTTTCTGCAGAAATCAGCAAAACGGGTTCGAGATGCAGTGGCGCAGGTTTCTCGACAAGCTGCTTGCGTCAGAATGACACACGAGGTGGGTGCCGGCTTACCTGCCGCGGGAAGTTCCTGGGCTCGGTGTAGAGGCAGCCCACGTCGCCAGAGGAACAGCAGGACTCGCTGCCGCACCTCCCCCCTGCGGGGGCGTGGTCACACTCCCGCTGTTCCAGGCTGCCACCTGCGCACAGTGAGAGAAAGGCGGTAAGACCTGGGAGATCTGGTTGTAACAGCCTATGTAGCAAAGCGCAACCGTTCTATTGCTCATCGAAATCGTCAACACAATTACTAACAATATCAGTGTTCCTAAGGCGATGTTTTTATTCGTGTCAGATGCTACAGCTTACAAATTAAAAGACGAGTAAGAGTACCAGTTAAGGGATTCGAACAGACAGGTACGCAAACTCAGTCCTGTGGTCTACTCCTCTTGAATGCCACTCAGGGGACCGCCGAGCTTAGATTCCCTCATTCGACGGATGGAACACTTCTGCGGAGAGTCAGTTCTGGAGATCCAGGGGCTTTTACTGCGATAAGTGGGTTCTTGCAGGTAATCTATTTGTGTCCTGGCAAAGCCAATGAACGTGAAAGCAAAAACTCCTGGTTGTGGTGACAGGCTGATCTTCATCTTAGCCCGAGGTCTACTTTACTTTCAAAGGTAAAGTCAATGAATAAAATATCGCGTTTCAGTCTTCGATCGCTATACTTTATTTTCAATTACCGGTTTCGGGCTAGCTGCCCATCTTCAGATCTGTTAGACAAAGTTAAAAATGTAATTAATAAAAGAGATACAGTTAGAAACATCTTAGTTTAAAAAAGAAATTTGGAACGTATTAAATGCCAACATACCATATATTGTAGTTACAGAGTAACTTGTCCGTACAGAACACTCGGTTCGCTGTCATAAGTAAAGTAAATTTGAATCTGTTAAAACCTTATATCGCAGTTTTTAAGAGTAACCAGATTGGTAACAGTAAAAACTGCCCTCTACCTATAGCAATTGTGCATCTGTTATTATTTCACCGTATATATTAATGGCGAATATTCTTTTTAATAAAACAATTTTTTTAGGCAATAACATATGAATAATCTTTTTTGAGTGGACCATGAAACGAAAAATTTACACTAATTTAAAATTTCTTTTTAAAGAAACATGAAATATAATTAAAATGTAGATATTGTTTCGAAAATGTGCGTTTCCTCTTCTTTGTTTTGATTGGTGGTGGAGTGGATTTCCCTACGTCAGAACGTATACACCGCCACGCCGTGTCCTCTTCCGCCGCGCCCAATTCACCTCGCCGCCAGTACGGTGGCCACTCGACCACCAATCAAAACAAAGAAGAGGAAACGCACATTTTCGAAACAATATCTACATTTTAATTATATTTCATGTTTCTTTAAAAAGAAATTTTAAATTAGTGTAAATTTTTCGTTTCATGGTCCACTCAAAAAAGATTATTCATATGTTATTGCCTAAAAAAATTGTTTTATTAAAAAGAATATTCGCCATTAATATATACGGTGAAATAATAACAGATGCACAATTGCTATAGGTAGAGGGCAGTTTTTACTGTTACCAATCTGGTTACTCTTAAAAACTGCGATATAAGGTTTTAACAGATTCAAATTTACTTTACTTATGACAGCGAACCGAGTGTTCTGTACGGACAAGTTACTCTGTAACTACAATATATGGTATGTTGGCATTTAATACGTTCCAAATTTCTTTTTTAAACTAAGATGTTTCTAACTGTATCTCTTTTATTAATTACATTTTTAACTTTGTCTAACAGATCTGAAGATGGGCAGCTAGCCCGAAACCGGTAATTGAAAATAAAGTATAGCGATCGAAGACTGAAACGCCATATTTTATTAATGAACGATCGCGGAATTCCCATTCAGGCAATTATGTCTAGTTTTGATAAAGTCAATGAAGGTCAGAAAAAGTAGCTTCATTCTGGACACAGACTTCTCTATAGCTTTGCCCAGGATCTAGGATACGTTGATATATGACACTGACAAAATATGACGATTGAAGAAGCCAATCAATATGAAAGCACAAATCTGTCTTGGCCACCGAAGAAATTTCATCACGCTCCATCTCCGCACAATTGTCACTCTGCACAACTGTCGCACAGTCTGTATCGCATGTGCATAATCCCTGGGACACTGCAGAGAGGCTTCGTACTGAAGCCTGGAGACTGGTGCAACGCCTGGTGACCAGGAAGTTTCCGACACCACCTCTCTTTTACTTGTCGACAAAATACTAGCGACGAGAATTTCTTCTGCCACCAGGATTCGAACCGGCTATCTGCAAGGCCAGCGCGACTACACAGGCGTGCGCTATCGATTTCAGCTACAAGGTCGATTAGTTGCAGCAAACAACAGAAAATAAGGGCAAGTATTTTCACTGAGATATCAGCTCTCAAAATGGAATGATGTCAAGCTGCCTAAGGAACTAAAGATTACAATAAAATGAATACCCTTAGCTGCATACAGGCGTTCGTATAAGTCAACGGGGACTGTTGAAAATGTGTGCCCCGACCGGGACTCGAACCCGGAATCTCCTGCTTACATGACATACGCTCTATCCATCTTTTTCTTTTCCCTTCTTTAAATCTCAAATTGTTCGCTTTTATCCGTTGCATCTGCTCGGGGCGGACGTCGTAAGACATCCGTTTAAGTTCGTTGTTGATCGATTAACTCAGTTTTTTTTATTATTATTATTATTACAGAGGGCAACTAATCCTCTGACCGAACACGCTGAGCTACCGTGCCGGCATCCATCTGAGCCACCGAGGACACAGAGCATAGAGCGACCGCTAGGAGTTATCTCTGACACGCAACTTATTGTCCCGCACTACATTCATTGTGCCCCTGCCCATCTTACTCATTACTCCCGGCTTTACCGCCGATTCCCGCAAGAGTTCGGGCACAGTTTGTTCATCCGCACAGAAGAAGATCGTCAAATAGCAGGTGAGCCTTATATAAATACACTCCTGGAATTGGAAAAAAGAACACATTGACACCGGTGTGTCAGACCCACCATACTTGCTCCGGACACTGCGAGAGGGCTGTACAAGCAATGATCACACGCACGGCACAGCGGACACACCAGGAACCGCGGTGTTGGCCGTCGAATGGCGCTAGCTGCGCAGCATTTGTGCACCGCCGCCGTCAGTGTCAGCCAGTTTGCCGTGGCATACGGAGCTCCATCGCAGTCTTTAACACTGGTAGCACGCCGCGACAGCGTGGACGTGAACCGTATGTGCAGTTGACGGACTTTGAGCGAGGGCGTATAGTGGGCATGCGGGAGGCCGGGTGGACGTACCGCCGAATTGCTCATCACGTGGGGCGTGAGGTCTCCACAGTACTTCGATGTTGTCGCCAGTGGTCGGCGGAAGGTGCACGTGCCCGTCGACCTGGGACCGGACCGCAGCGACGCACGGATGCACGCCAAGACCGTAGGATCCCACGCAGTGCCGCAGGGGACCGCACCGCCACTTACCAGCAAATTAGGGACACTGTTGCTCCTGGGGTATCGGCGAGGACCATTCGCAACTGTCTCCATGAAGCTGGGCTACGGTCCCGCACACCGTTAGGCCGTCTTCCGCTCACGCCCCAACATCGTGCAGCCCGCCTCCAGTGGTGTCGCGACAGGCGTGAATGGAGGGACGAATGGAGACGTGTCGTCTTCAGCGATGAGAGTCGCTTCTGCCTTGGTGCCAATGATGGTCGTATGAGTGTTTGGCGCCGTGCAGGTGAGCGCCACAATCAGGACTGCATACGACCGAGGCACACAGGGCCAACACCCGGCATCATGGTGTGGGGAGCGATCTCCTACACTGGCCGTACACCACTGGTGATCGTCGAGGGGACACTGAATAGTGCACGGTACATCCAAACCTTCATCGAACCCATCGTTCTACCATTCCTAGACCGGCAAGGGAACTTGCTGTTCCAACAGGACAATGCACGTCTGCATGTATCCCGTGCCACCCAACGTGCTCTAGAAGGTGTAAGTCAACTACCCTGGCCAGCAAGATCTCCGGATCTGTCCCCCATCGAGCATGTTTGGGACTGGATGAAGCGTCGTCTCACGCGGTCTGCACGTCCAGCACGAACGCTGGTCCAACTGAGGCGCCAGGTGGAAATGGCATGGCAAGCCATTCCACAGGACAACATCCAGCATCTCTACGATCGTCTCCATGGGAGAATAGCAGCTTGCATTGCTGCGAAAGGTGGATATACACTATACTAGTGCCGACATTGTGCATGCTCTGTTGCCTGTGTCTATGTGCCTGTGGTTCTGTCAGTGTGATCATGTGATGTATCTGACCCCAGGAATGTGTCAATAAAGTTTCCCCTTCCTGGGACAATGAATTCACGGTTTTCTTATTTCAATTTCCAGGAGTGTATAAAGATGGTATCTGTTATTGCGGACATGTCCGAAAGAACAGATACCATCTTCATATATAACTAAAGATTACGACAGCCGAGCTTTTGGCTATACAATTAGCCCTTCAACACGCCTAGAAGCCCTGATTTCTGATCAGTGATATAACTACTAAGACACCGCACAACGGACGATCTAACCATCCAGTACCACACGACATCATGTGCCTCAGGTCACAGATTATAACTAGGAATCAGAAGATTACTATGTGCTGGGTAAGAGAATACCGTGGAACTGCTGGCAATGAAGCAGTACAGAAGTCCCCTGCGACAGAGGGCGGGGACACGTATATATTCAAATTTCATATATTTTAAATGTTGCCTAAATAATAATCGGAGGGAGGTGGAGGACAGAATGGCAAGAAGTCTCCACGTTCAAAGCTAATTATCATGCAAAAATGAATCCGATGTTGATTACTATCTTCTGGCACGGGAAGCACCGATACGAAGACTCAAGAAAATTTCAAGACGTCTCACCTTCAATCACGGCTATTACAGCAATTATCAACATCGTATTGGTCTGGTTGCATCCACATTTGCGACTTCAGTAAAGAACAAATTGTCAGCCATGCGTCTTTAGCTGTCCGAACTGACAGTTTCCTAGAGTCACTTACTGGAACCGCTGGCCACCATCGGCTGCTGATTGCCGACATGTATAATCGTACTCTTATATTTTAAAGACGCGAGAATGTATCACCTTTTATAACCCTTTTTATTAGGAGGGCGTTTTAACTTTTAATGTGATTCTACTCTACTTTTATGTTGATGTTGATATACAATATATTTAACCCTTTGTGTACGTCCTCTACTGTTTATTAGATCTTATATAGATGACTTTTCTTATTAACATTTAGAAAAACCCGAAGCGACGTAGGTAACATTGATACACGTAATTTAATATAAGACACTTGGGGCCGCAAATGTCAGAGAATACCCCAAAAGTGGATGACAAACGCTGAGCATGTCTCGTTATCAGATGACGTACCTCGCCGCTCGTACACCGGTTGAACCTGTCGTTCTGTCTTACCTGATCATCCCAGTCCAAGTCAAGTACTTAAGTCAGAGTGGTTCCGGGTGTACGAGAGCGACTTTAGGACGTGGAGCTGAGGGTTCGAGTCTTACGTATGGCAGGTAGCTATTTGCACTGTATTAGACCATTATGTATTTACATTGTAGTAATAATTAAACAGGCCAGCGAAAAAAATTTTTTTAACACCTTCTTGTTTACTTTGATAACTGATCTTTATAGATTTTTATGAGCTGAATCCAAATCTAGCCTTAGTTTTTTTGTATCACCCATGGGTTTTGAGCAATATGTTTTTTATTGTATTGTATAAAAACCCTATGCTATATGGTAAACGGGGAAATTAATGAAACGCTTTGTTATAACATAAACATGGTTTGTATTTACAGTAAGCTACTTAAAACAATAATATGTGTTAATAGAAGTTTCACTTGTTAGCTGGAATTGGTTTGTATTTTCTCCTCTTTTTTTATTGAAGCTTCTTGTGTAGCTTTTTCTACGATGAGTCGCTTGCTGAACTTCGCGGTGATATGACCAACAGTAGTCCCTCATCATGTTGGTGTTCCAGCAGCCTTGGTAGCGTTTTTCCATCACTTTAATGTCATGTCAATTTTGTATTCAATACCAAACTCATTCATCAGATCGGGAATATCTGAGCAGTACACAAAATCACCTTCTTATTGAAAAAACTTGGAAAATTGCTGATCTCTCTTTTTCTATACGTGTATATGCTGGTTCCAACTGCCAATCTAGAGCCAAGCAACTCAGCTTTTTCTTTCGTTACGCCCAGATCCCTAAACAAATCATTAAGCGAGGGGCAATAATTTTGTAATTTCTAGGTTTTTAACAGATCACATTTATGAAAAGTGTTTGAAATTTGCATCGTTTGCTTGCATGTAAGTACTGCATCCTTCACTTATTCCCTCAAGCACGCACGTACACATGCGGCGAGATATGCCATCTAGTCACGTCACAAGTTCAACATTTGCCATACACTTTTGGGAGCATTTTCCGACAGTTGGGTCCTATGTGTCATATCAACGTAGCTGGGTTAGCGTCATCTACTGCTTGATTCTTACTAACGTCTAAAAAACCTCTGAAGCGACGTAGACGACGCTGACCCAAGTAATTTGATATAAGACACACGGGACCCAACCGTCGGAAACCATCTCAAAAGTGGATGGCAAATGTTGAACTTGTGACATCACTAGGTGGCATACCTGCCGAAAGTGTACCTGCGAGCGTGTGTGTGTGTGTGTGTGTGTGTGTGTGTGTGTGTGTGTGTGCCAAAATGTTGAAAAAGTCATCTCCTTTTTCAATAATATTCCAACGTGGGATGTGTGTGTGTGTGTGTGTGTGTGTGTGCCAAAATGTTGAAAAAGTCATCTCCTTTTTCAATAATATCCCAACGTGAGAGTTTCGCTTAAGTGATCAAATAGTAAATCGATTGACTGCAAAGGCTACTGCTTCATGTACCGGTACTCAGTTGGTTGCTATTGTAAGTAGTGTGCCTGTACTTGTATGGTACAGATTTTGATGCAGATGTAGATACTAGTGTGGAAGTCTCTAAATACACACATTCTACTCAAATGCACTTCAATGGTTCGAATATACATTATCGGGATAAATACAACTTGATAGTAAAAACTCAAATGGAAACATAGCCAGATAAACTACAGAGTTTTTCAAGGCATAGATTCGATACAAATAAAAATTTTTGGCCAATGGTTAACGAAGACTATGCCGGCGTTTCACTAATTAAAAGCCTGCTGGTTATTCTTCGAATTGAACAGCACAGATATCTTAGTGATTGCACTGTCGGTTTACTCGAAGACATGCACAATCTGACAAAGCCGCGTGCAATTATGATCAATTTAAATAATACTGGAACACTATGATTAGATTCTAATTTTCACTAAATTGCTTGCTTTCCTGAGAAACAGTAAAATTTACAAATTTAATGACGATGTGCTTTATAACGAGGAATCAGTTCTAACATAAACAATATATCTATCACAGTTTCGTGATCTTGTAACATGTTTTTCTCCTCAGAGGTTTGTGTGTAGTTTCAGGATGTGTGGAGTTGTCAGTATTTCCGTGAAGGAAAAAAGTTCTCTATCTTGTATGAACCCCATCATTGAAAATTAACATTGATTTCAAATTGAGAGAACACGTCTATTTAGCTTCCCTCTAAAGCATGGGTCTCCGAACTTTTTAGTCCGCGGGCCACATTGACTCCTCCACGAAGTCATAAGGGCCAAGATCTACCTAGTGGGATTAAAGCACCCTAGCAGTCCATGATCACCGTAATGTAAGGCTAAAGGAAAGATGAAATCGCAAAAATCTAAGGTTGTGTGAATAGCTAGCACTGAAACGAACTACGATTTTTATTTAATTACATAATTTTGATTGGTGGACGTACCTGACCGAAATTCTGGCGTATTTTATTCTGGCGAATTTCACCGACAAAAAAGTATGTCACTGCACATTCTGTGTGTATTTCACAACGTAATAAAAAAGGAAGTGAAACCTCGCTTAGGAAGCATCTTCCATAATGACTGATTACTAAGGCTAGTCGCCGAAGTGGCGTCCATTTGAAAGACTTGCACCAGACTCGTGAGTAGAATAAAATGCAAAGAATTTTTTTTACTTAAAATGTTTTCGCCCAACTAGTCTGTTAACCGTTCTTTTTTCTTACTATCGCATGGAGAATGGTCTGTCTGTTTATTGTGGATAGCCACAAGTTTAACCGTGACCTTCCGCTTTGTAAAGATAGAGCTCCGACAATGTCGCGGTATATTCGTCGCGATAGGCCTCGCAACTCAATTGTTGCCAGTATAGCTACCACTTCAAATATTTGGCGGCCGGATACCGGGGATGACCGGCCAGCTAATGCGGGACGGTTTGCCGGCCTTCGCGGGCCGGTTTCGGCCCGCGGGCCGTAGTTTGGAGACCCCTGCTCTAAAGCATAACAGCCCTCCACTGACAAGCGGAGGGCTCCGTATTTGATGATTATCCAATTAATACAAAACACTTACAACGTATACTTAGTATTGACTTCTTACAGGTACGATTAGACATCCAAATACTTGAGTCGGCCCTACCTTGCGGGTTATGCCTGCAACAGCGCTGCGACCTGTGGTAGAAGGAATGCCTGTGGCAGTGATGCCTCTTGTGCTGTGGGTGACACTGGCTGTACTTGTGTTCGCCGCCATTTCCGAAAGCCGTGACTGACTCACAGGCCGCTAGGAAACCTGGAAACTGCAGAGAAACATATATTTATATGTCGTATTTGGCTTTAAGTAGGTTACAAACAATTCGACACATACGATCAAAATGAGAGATTTTATTACAGAATAATAAATAAACTGCCTAACAAGGCATTTGAGGCACCCAGAAGACACAGTTCTTTGTGACTGGTTGAACGTCCACTGGAGTGCATTAATTCAGTTCGTGTTTAGTGCTGCTGTCAGGCCTGGTAGGGTATATGGGTGCCGTAAACGGCGGGCGATGTTGAGTGATCATTGAAGGCCACGATGGTGCCGTTTACTCGTCTGACAAGGAGACGGCACGAGCGTGGGGTCGGGGATTTGTCCGAAATTTTGTGTTGTGGAAGGACCCCTAACACCTCACGTGGTTAAAATATTAGGACGCACTACCCGGAGTATAAAATGTTAGTCCATTGCCGAGCCGCCCTCTGGCCTAGATGTTTAGGGCTCGGATTCTTACGCCAGAGGTCTCGGGTTCTATTCCTCCTCTGGCACCTTTTTTTTCTTCTGTTTCATTTTCTTTTGTTATTCCACCAATTATTCAGAAAGTTTCCCAGACCTACATTATCTTTAACAAATTAGTTACGTTATTGAATAAAAATTATTTTCTTTTTGTCCAACAACACAATTCATGGCGGTGAGTTTTCCATTTTTCATTGTAAAGTATATAACGAGAATCATTGGGTTTTTAATCAGAATAACAAATTCGATTGGGAAACATTCAATTTTTATACATATAACAATTATAAACAAGAACCGCAGTGGTACTTATCGTAAAAACAAGCAAAGAAATTATTTTTGCGACATCTTGCGCAACATATAAAAGCGGATGTTTTACAATCACAGGGCATTTGCAATAAATCTGTACAAAAATATGCCCCATTAACATTTACGAAAATGTTTTGAGTTTCTGATAATTTTGAGGCAAACCAGGCATATTGAATCATGTCTCGGAATATTGATGACGATAACTGATGGTGAATTATAGAATGAATTTTTATACAGTTTTCCCGGGAAATAATTTCACGATTCTCCTGTAACAATGCGCTGCAATTTTGCAAGCAACAGAAGAAATAATAGTGCCGGAGGAGGAATCGAACCCGAGACCTCTGGCGCAAGGGTCCGACCGCCAACCATGTAGGCCAGACGGCGGCTCGGCAATGGACTAACGGTTTATACTCATAAGGCACCTAAGAAACTTTGGATCGATTTTTCTCGGGCTTTTCCGAGTAGTGCGTCCTAATATTTTAACCACGTGAGGTGTCAGGGGTCCTCTTTCACCACACAAAATTTCGGAAAAATCTCGGACCCCACGGTCGTGCCGTCTCCTTGTGAGACTGCGTTATAAGCACCTGACAGAGTTTGAAAGGGACCTCTTTGAGGGTCTCAATTTGGTGTCTTGGTCGAATCTCACAATACTCAGTTTTTGGGGAATTCGGGAGTGACAGTGCGCTGATGCTGAACTGCATGAGAAAGTGAGGGCACGCATACTCATCTTCAACGTTCTGGTTTACCACGTCTAACCATTACAGGGGAGGATCGCCGTATTCTGCACCAAGCCCATAGTAGCCTTTTCACATCCGCGCCTGCCATTCGCGAACAAGTAATGGACACTTTACGACATTCTGTGTACTCTCGCATTGTTGGACGGAGACTGGCAGCAGCCGGACTCGAGAATCACCGCCCCAATTGTAGGCTGGCGTTAACACCACAATATAACCTGTCGAGTTTGGAATGGTGTCGCGGCCGGGAAGCATGAACTGCTTATGATGGCGTCGCACTGTGTTGAAGAATCACTGTTCTGCATCGCCGCGGGTGACCACGGACGGCGAACGGCGAATATAGTGGCGGCCCGGACAGAAGCATTTATACGCTGTCGAGCTTTAGTTACAAGAACGTAAATGCTGACTTACTTGCTTTATCAGACTGGTTGCAGAAATTATTTGAAAGTTAGCGCACCTAAAACGCAAGCAGTGTTATTCGCTTACAAAAGACTCGTTACTCCTCACAAGGGAACCTCCCCATCGCACCCCCCTTAGATTTAGTTATAAGTTGGCACAGTGGATAGGCCTTGAAAAACTGAACACAGATCGATCGAGAAAACAGGAAGAAGTTATGTGGAACTATGAAAAAATAAGCAAAATATAGAAACCGAGTAGTCCATGCGCAAGATATGCAATATCTAGGCAAATGTGAACAGAGCAGCGCCGTGGTCCCGTGGTTTGCGTGAGCAGCTGCGGAGCGAAAGGTCCTTGGTTCAAGCCTTCCCTCGAGTGAAAAGTTTTATTTTTTATTTTCGGTTTACATGACAAACTCTTATGTTTTCATCACTTTTTTGGGAGTGACTATCACATCCACAAGAAAACCTAAATCGGGCAAGGTAGAAGAATCTTTTTACCCATTCGCGAAGTGTATAAGTAAGGTGGGTCGACAACATATTCCTGTCGTGTGACGCACATGCCGTCACCAGTGTCGTATAGAATATATCAGACGTGTTTTCCTGTGGAGGAATCGGTTGACCTATGACCTTGCGATCAAATGTTTTCGGTTCCCATTGGAGAGGCACGTCCTTTCGTCTACTAATCGCACAGTACTGCGGTGCGGTCGCAAAACACAGACACTAGACTTATTACAGTGAACAGAGACGTCAATGAACGAACGGACAGCTCATAACTTTGCGAAAATAAAGAAAGTAGAATTTTCACTCGAGAGTAGACTTGAACCCGGGACCTTTCGTTTCGCAGCTCCTCACGCTACCCACGGGACCACGGCGCTCCTGAGTTCACACTATCCTTGATGTTGCCTATCTTGCGCATGGGCTATTCAGTTCGTATATTTTGCTTATTTTTTCATAGTTCCATACAATTTCTTCCTGTTTTCTCGATTGATCTGTGTTCAGTTTTTCAAGGCCTATCCACTGTGCCATCTTATAACTAAATGTGAGGGGGGTGCGATGGGGAGGTTCCCTTGTCAGTCAGAGATTCTTTTCCACCCTTAACCCTAAATAGCACAGAAATCACCTTTTCGTCTTCTGCAAAGTATCTGGAATTAATAAATGAAAAGCACCAGTTTGCTTTTGTTCCACAGTATTACTTTTATAGTGTTAACCGGTTTTCGGCTTACAAAGCCATCTTCAGAAATTTACTTAGTATTGTCACCAAACAAGTCTGGAATTAATTCTGGACCATCACCTACAGTGGAATGAACACACAACTGCAGTATGCAAGGTGCACAGCATCACTTCATACACTACAGAAATATAAAAGAGTATTTTCTCTCGAGCTTAAAAAGAAAGTCGTAGAGTCACTGGTACTGCCCATCGTTGATTATGATGATCTCGTTCTACAGTGACTTTCGAAAGAGAGCTCACGTCGACTGGAACTGGCGATGAATGCTTGTGTTCGATATTTTGTGACGAACGCTATTTCGACCATATCACTCCTGCCTACTAATAAATTAAGCGTGGAGATCATCATGGCCTGTGTTTGCTGTATTGTCCTCTGAAACATTGCACTTCTTCCTATTTACCTTCAACTGCTACGACACAGTCCGAAAAACACAGCAGAACTAATTCTTCTCTACGAAGTTAAATTCTCTTTATACCACTACACAGCGCCGCCGTTTTCTCTAAATCATTTGCAGCATCATAAACTGAACTTTGGAGCAGTCTTCTTCAAAATATTGGAGAAATCAAATTCCTTCCAAACTTCAGAAGACAACTAATGGCCCATCTTCTACCACAAAATCTACTCTTCTTGCATTTCACTCTCATCAACTTTCCTTCCCCCATCACTTTTCCCTTCCCTTGTCTACAGAGTAATCGTTTGAAATTCTATTCTTTCCTCGTTTCAGTCCTCTCCCGTTTCATTATCCCTTCCACTTTTTCTAGTACCTAACAAGGCTCCAAAAGTGCTAAACTAATCAACAGCATTCTTAATGTCTCCATTATATTAATACGTTTACTAGCGCTCTTATTATTATTATCATTGTTATAGCCGATTATTACTTTCTGTTAATGATGCAAATCATTATTATTGAAAATTATTCCACTCCATCTTGGCGTGCTTGTACAGCACTCTTCTATTACTACTACTTAAAAATAGTCGTAGGTTGCAGAATGTTCTTTATTAACTTGAGAACGACGCGTTTCGCCAGGATAGGTCGTCATTAGCATATCTGAAAATACAAGGGGACGATGACATTACAATACAGTGCAAAATAAGTTTCTAAAGCCGACGAAACGTAACGTAACATGCGTTAAAAGATCAAAAACTGTCTGCCAAAACGCATCCGTCAAGGAGGCATGACATCGCACAAAATATTCTACGAGGCAACCTATATGGAAAAATATAAAAAATAAATGAAATAAAATCACCGGGATCAGGCACTAGGAGAGGGAAAAAGAAACAGAAAGAGCGTATTACCTCATGGAGGTGACGAAAGGCTTAGCAGCACAGAAAAAGAGCTCGAGCGCGAACTGTAAACGCGGCCGTACACCACACGTCCCCAGAGGCCCGTCCATGTTCACACAGAGCATACATGTGGAAGATAGCAACTCATGGGAAATATTGGCCTATTAGTAAGGACAGTCACCATGCGGCGCTGCCGCCGGGTTTATAGTCTGATAACGGAGTAAAATTCAAATAGCAACGAATAAATTAAGAAATAACTAGAACACAATAGATTATATGGGAGTAGGAGACGAGATACTGGCAGAAGTAAAGCTGTGAGTACCGGGCGTGACTCGTGCTTCGGTAGCTCAGTTGGTCGGCAGTCTGCGTTCGGCAGGGCAGCAGTGCGCACCGCGCTCGGCCGTCCACGCCGCTGCGCGCGCGGAGTGTTTTGTTTACTTCCTCGTCAAAGCGCTTCTCAGTCGAACAAGCTGTAATGGCCAACTCTTACAGGAAGAACACTCTTAAGTTCACCTTCTCAAACGAATACGCACGACCCAAAGCACTGGCCGTCGAACGCTTCCTACGCGAAGACGTGAAGATCCCGCGTGACGAACTCATCGGCATACACCTATCGATCATTAGCAGCGTCGTTTATGTTAAGATGACTTCCGACGCTGCCTGCAACGAGATCATTCAAAGGACGCGACACGGACTAAAATTTCGGCACTCCGACGGAAACGTCGGGCCTGTGGATGTCGACCATGCAGGACTTGGCCTTCGGACGATCCGTGTATTCGAACTGCCTTTCGAGGTGAATGAAGATGAAGTCATCGCGGCGCTAAGCCCGTTCGGAAAAGTCCAGAGCCATGTAGCCGAGACTTGGGCACAGTTTACGACGTATCCGGTGCTTAATGGTGTGAGACAAGTCCGAATCGATCTCAAACGGCACGTTCCCTCGTACATTTCTATCGGCGGCTGCCGTGCGGTGGTCATTTACGACGGACAACCTCGAACATGTTCCGGTTGTGGCAAAGAAGGCCACGTCCGTAATGAATGCCTGCAACGCCGCATCACACAACTAAGGCCCGACGATACGAACACCGACAGAACCACGACCACCCTTCCAGTCACCTATGCGGCGACACTGCACGTCCAGCCTTCACAAGGCGCCGTTCATGAGCGTCTCTCTGGTCCGATACACCCGGAGGCGTCCCAGCACCTTGACACCGGCGATGTCGCCCGTGAACATGTCCAACAGCCGGACACACCCACGCTAGAAGATCACAAGGATACCAATGAGAGTGTTCTGGAGAATGAAGACCGCATCATATCACCCGCGGATTTTGTACCGGAACGACGTGAATCTCTTCCTTCCTCCGACACCGAAACTCATTGCCGAAAGCAGAAGTCGCCCAAACGACGAAAAAAACGCCGCAAGACATCAGACTCGACCACTGAGCCCCCTCCGCAGGACGAAGAGATGCCACATCACTCCGACGGAGAACACGATAACACTTTCTCCTCTGCCACGGAGACGCGTCATCCACAAGACGGTGAACCGTCCAACAGAGATCGTGCGCAAGCCCTGCGCCCAGAAGACATGGAACATAGCACGCCTGTTGTCACCGACGCCATTGAGCCGACTCGGCCAGAGCTGCCACCTCTCGCCGATGTCAAACCTGTCGGACACCTTTCATGGGCGGATGACACGGATTTCCCACCTCCTTCTGATGCGGAAATGAGATCTGTTTCTCCGTTAGACCAAAACTAAAATGGAGGAAGTTTCTGCGGCGACTCCTGCGACTTCTATGGACTTCCAGCATCCACCACGACAATCTTCACCAGCTACGCACCTATCGGCACCACGGATCTCCCATCAGGCGTACCGAATAGCTACTATCAATACTAATAATATCGGCTCCCACGCTAAACTTCAACTGCTCCGTGACACGCTAAGAGCAGCGGACATCGACATCGCCCTATTACAAGCACTGAGGACAGCGACTTGGACTGGGTGTTATGGATATGAGACGTACGCCGCCCCTGCAGCTATGGAACACACAGGCGCAGCCATCCTCCTCCGAGAAGGAATTGCAGTTTCCGATGTCGCATACCTCCCAACAGCGCGAGGGGTGGCCATAACAGTTGAAGGACTCAAAATCATCAATCTCTACGCCCCATCGGGCACTGACAAACGGAGGGATCGCTCCCAGTTCTACGCAGAAGATATCACGCCTTTATTCCTCGGTCGATACGATCATCTCATCGTAGGTGGAGATTTCAACTGTGTTCTCGAGCGCACAGACCAATACCCCCATTTCACCACATGTCCGGAACTTCGCTTCCTCGTCCGCCGCCTTCGTCTCCTCGATACTTGGCGAGTGGTCCACGGCGACCGCCCGGGGTATACACACATCACGAGTCACTCCGCCAGCCGACTCGATAGAATATACATCTCTGACGCTCTGAAATCAGTTCTCCTCGACGCGGAACGTTGGCCGTCTGCCTTTTCGGATCACGACATCTACATCTGTACCATGAACCTACGTCGACAATCTATATGGCGCAGTGCAGGACCTTGGAAACTCAATGTCGCGCTGCTGCAGGACCCTGAATGTCGACAACAGGTCTCCGACACGTGGCACACCTGTGTTCAACGCATTATGCGTTATGAGACCACACTGCAGTGGTGGTTGCTGTGCGCCAAACCGGCCATCCGACGCACATTGACACACTATGGCAGAGCCAAAGCCAGGTGGAATCACCATACAACTGATTTCTACTATAGCGCTCTACGTGAACTCATGGATCATCCTCCATCCCCGGATCGCCTCAAAGAAGCTCAACGCATCAAGGCAAAGATTTTATCCTTGACCAGAAGCCGTCTAGAGGGAGCCATTGTCCGAGCCCGCAGCCAAGACAGGATTAACGGTGAAGAACCTTCTATGCATCATATTGTTCAAAACGTTCGTCGACGCCGACAGGCTTTAATGACAACTTTAGACTTACCTGATGGACGACGGCTGACTTCGCAAGCTACCATTGCGGGTGCGTTCACAACGCACTATAGACTTTTCTATCAAGAAGTACCTGCCGGTGCAGAGGCCATTGCTGAGGTTGCCCAGGAGACACTTGGTACTCTTAACGCAGCAGCTGCAACCCTCCTGACTGCTGAAGTGACCACCGACGACGTCCAAGGCGCTGTGGCCAAGGGGTCTCTGAATCGATCTCCCGGCCCGGATGGTTTACCTCTCGAATTTTACAGAACCTTCCAAGATTTGATGATGCCACGATGGAGGGACATGTACTGGGAACTTTTGTCCGGCGCGGCGAACCCGCCACCAATGTTCATGGAAGGCTTACTTGTACCAGTCCCGAAACCCGCAGGAGGAACACGACTCGACAGTTATCGGCCGATCACGTTACTCAATTCGGACTTCAAGATTTTCACACGCCTTCTAGCAGTGCGACTCAAACGTGTCTTATGGGACATTGCTTCCCCCGAACAAACATCCTTAGGTGGCGATCGTAATATACAGACAGCCCTCAGTGAGTATCGAGATGTGATCGCTGTGGCAACACACTCGCGACTGCCAGGCGCTTTAATCTACATCGACTTCAAACAAGCGTTTGACCGCGTCAATCATGCATTCCTCAACGCAGTGATGGACCGAATGGCAATTCCCCCGACGTTCACGCAAGTGATTATGCGGCTCCTTCGTGGAGCAACGTCCAGACTTCTCGTCAACGGCAGACTTACAGAACCTATACGGATTGAACGTTCAGTACGGCAGGGTTGCCCTTTGTCGACGGTGCTTTATGCCATTGCGATGGAACCACTCATTTGCGGATTACGGCGACGTTTGACAGGTATTCCACACCGGGATCATATGTTCCGCTGCCGAGCTTACGCGGACGACTTGGCCCTCGTCGTACGTTCAGCGGCTGACGTACAAGCTGCGATGCAGTGGATTACCCGTTACAGTGCAGGGGCAGGGAGCGCTATGAACGTGGCAAAATCATGCGCCATGAAGATCGGCCGCGGCCTTCCCGCGGACAGCGTAGTTCCATTTCAACTGGTGGACACCCTTCGTTGTCTCGGATTGGTGTACACGCGAGACATTCGCCGCACCTCGGGATCAATTTTCGGGCGCTGCTGCAACGCATCCGGGCCAACATACAAAACCACATACTACGCCCGCTGAATATGTGCCAGAGAGTCACCTTCGTCAATACCCATCTGGCAGCTCGGATACCCCATATAGCGCAGATTCTGCCCATCACTGCGACAATGGCGGCCAGGTTACAGGCGGCATTCGGTTATTTCATTTGTTCTGGACACATCTTCAAAGTCCAGTATGAAGCTCTCACCTTACCGAAGCGGGATGGTGGCCTCGATCTGGTTAATGTGAGAGCCAGGACTACGGCACTTTACACCAATACTATGCTCCGGTTATGGAAAAGCCAAAATGCTAGTTTTACTGGAATGTTGACCACCGAGCTCGCACCTGTTTCGCGACGACCACCGACGTCTTTGGCACACATCCCACCTCCGATGTCACATATCGGCCGTTTCTTTTTGGAGTACAGCTACATATGCACCGATCTCCCCAGGACCAGGAAGACGACCACCCGCGACATCTACCGCCTTCTCCGAAAGTCTCCACCCCGCAACCCCGTCGAAACACGTCACCCCCAGGTTTCATGGCCTACAGTTTGGAAAACGATCCACCAACCATATCACACCACTGATACCACCTCTATGTGGTATCTTCTCGTCAACGGCAAGTATACTACAAGACAGAAACTGCATCGCATCGCACTGGTGGACTCACCCCTGTGCCTCAAGTGCAATGTCGAAGATACGGATTTACATCGTTTTGAGTGTGGGCCAGCAGCAGCTGTCTGGACCCTCGTACAGAAGATTGTGGCTTTCTACCTCCGAGTACCACCACATCACGTTTCTCCCACAATGATGATATATCCCGACACGACCTACTTTCCATCGGCTAAGTGGCACGCCATCACATGGATCAGTGGCATGGCTGTCAACTACCTCTTCCGGGACGACATCGTCGATCCGGCCGACTTTTGGACACGCCTCCAAGTACATCAGCACACCCTTCGCCGACACCGACACTATCGGGCCACTTTCGCGAACTATTTACAGAGCATTTTCACCAACCCGCCACAAAGCTGGAATCTCAACGAACCGTGCCAGCCAAGACTGGACGATCCCACGTTCCCCTTCAATGGTCAATGATAGAATGCATTTTGTTCTGCTGGCGCGCCAAAGTGGAGCATGGCGCGGAAAGTATTTCTATTTTATTTCACTTCTCTTTTCTTCTCCTCTTCTAAATTTGTTTTTCTCCTTACACATGTTTATCCTTTTCACACATAGCTTTCTATCTGCAGCCTATTTGTTTTCTTTCTCTTGTGCTACCAAAAAAAAAAAAATGCTGCTGATGGTGAGACTGTATACTCATTTATGTTAAAAAAAATAAATAAAAAAAATACACAAGAAGACCGTTGCGGAAATATAGCTACCTTTTATGTTTTACGTTTTCAAAGGATATTGTGTTATTTTATGAAGAATGTCGTCTTTTATTTTCATACCCAAGAGGTTTTTGTTTTCTTTAAAAAAACAAACAACTTAGTAGAGCACATATAAGAAAAACGAAAACGCCTGGGCGTTAAAAAAAAGTGGCGTCAAAAAAAAAAAAAAAAGATGGTAGAGCACTTGCCCGCAAAAGGCAAAAAAAAAAGTTGGTAGAGCACTTGCCCGCGAAAGGCAAAGGTCCCGAGTTCGAGGCTCGGGCGGGCACACAGTTTTAATCTGCCAGGAAGTTTTATATGGGAGTACATACAATGCAGGACATGGCAGATCAAAAGCTATGCATACAGATATCTAAAACCCTTATTCTCAAAATTTATTAATAGAATAACAGAATAATAGAATTTGTAGAGCGATAAAATAAAGATTAGACTACGAATCTGTGGCTAAAAGATAACAATGCCGAAAAGATAAAATACAACTGCATACACATAGAAGCCATCGAGGCCCTGGTAATAAAAAGCTAATAACTAATAAATTGATTATAAATAGGAAATTGTTTACGGTTTGCGTGCGAGGTCCTGTTCTGCGCTGTTATCACTGTCGGCGCCACCATGAGGGATTTTTTTATTTCTTTATTATGGGTTTGGGTTACGAGGGTCATACAGCTAACAACGGTCATAAAGTTCCAAAGAAACATAATCGCAAAAGATCAGAATGGAACAAAATTACGAAGTCAGCATACACACACTCTCTTAAAGCAAAATACAAGCGCAATTACAGATACACCTGATAGCCGGGGCAGCGATGACAATGACATTAGAGCACCATTACAAACAGCACTATACAGCAACATTATGGCAAATAAGAATATGCTCTTATAGCAAAAGGTAAATAGCTGAAGAACGAAACTGCCAATAACATCATACAACAATGTGAGACATGTAGCATACTGACAGACGTACTTAAAATAAAAGGAAAGCTCCAAATGGCAAACACAATTCAACCAAATGTATGTGCCAGCAAAACAGTGACATAAAATGCACAAGAACGCAATAATGAAAATTTAATCTACGCAAAGTAAAACAGAAAATTAGGCACCCGATTACGAACCAGGCTGATGCCATGTGAAAATGAAGGCCTCATAAATTAGACTCATAAATTAAATTTGGATGCTGGTGGTATTCAAATAGTGTGCGAGGTACTTGTACTTTTACTTATCAAAACGGTGGAGTAAAACAAGAACACTGGTGGCGAAAGGATAACCTCTCGCAAATAATTTCTTACACAAGTCTGATTGTGTAGTCGTGTACTTGGAATATGCCAATATGTTGTGGTTAAGATCCGCAAGTGCTGTTGCGACCTTATTACAGTGTCCAGCCGTGATAGTCTTCAACCAATATAGGCGCACGGGGTAACACTCGTGTCGCAGCCTCATGCGAATGATAGAAGTGACGTGACGTCTAAGAAGCTGCACCGAGGCAAAGCATGGTCGAGAAGAGATGCTCAGTTGTATGGCCGACAGGTGGCCGCCCTTAGAGTGCTGACAGACAGTTACAAGCCTGATTAGCAGCCTTTTGTATTGTCGATGTGAGAACCGTATAAGGGATCGGCGTTGAGCGTAACTGACCTTCTGGGAACTCCTCTTGGCAAGGCGATCAACAATTTCATTATGAACAATGCCATGATGTCCTTTAATCCAGAGTAATTGAACGGCAATGCCCAAGGTCTGCGCGTCTCTTGTGGCCGCCAAGGGTCCACGACATACCTATTGGTCTGTTTATCAAACGCGGGCTGTTGCTATTTCTGCAGCGCACGTTTGAGAGTCCGTAAGTATGAGGATATCAGGACGGACTTGAATTTCCGGATAACATAGTGAAAAACTTTCCTGATGGCCAAGAGCACCGCCGTGTAGGTAGAAGAAAAAATGGTTCAAATGGCTCTAAGAACTATGGGACTTAACATCTGAGGTCATCAGTCCCCTAGACTTAGAACTACTTAAACCTAACTAACCCAAGGAGGTCCGCAGCTCGTGGTCTCGCGGTAACGTTCTCGCTTCCCGAGCACGTGGTCCCGGGTTCGATTCCCGGTGGGGTCAGGGATTTTCTCTGCCTCGTGATGACTGGGTGTTGTGTGATGTCCTTAGGTTAGATAGGTTTAAGTAGTTCTAAGTTCTAGGGGACTGATGACCATAGCTGTTAAGTCCCATAGTGCTCAGAGCCATTTGAACCATTTAACCTAAGGACATCACACACATCCATGCCCGAGGCAGGATTCGAACCTGCGACCGTTGCAGCAGCGCGGTTCCGGACCGAAGCGCCTAGAGCTGCTCGTCCACAGCGGCCAGCTGTAGGTACAAGATCCAGGTAGAAGCGCAAACATTTGGTAGGCGTCAGCTTTAGAACCGTCCGTGTAGATATGAGCGTACTGTGGGCATTGTAAGTTGAGAAAATGCTCCAGGTGGCTAGTTATGTTGGTCTCAGTTTGGAGACTGGGGCTGGCATGTAGAACAGACTAAACGAAAATAGGGGACTTTTGGGTCCTGTAGAACGAGTGGAAACAGACGGCGTCATTTCTCGTATCAGCGAACTAATAAAGGAGTTCTGGTCATTTGTCGACCATGAGGTGCCTGTTTAAGTCTCCAGAATCGAACCACCGTCTTAAGAGAGGCAGAATTAGATATTGAAGATAAACTGAGGAGAAAAATATCAGACATCTGCCGTCTTGTAGACAACGGCATCACGGATGTTTCCGTTAGCAGGGCATTGGTGGGCATTGATTTCATTCCACAGAGGACAAGACGAATCACTCCATAATGGATTAAATCGAGCTTGCACAGAGTTGATTTTGTTGCAGTGCCGTAGACAATGCTACCATAATCTAAGGCAGAACGGATAAAAGCCTAATACAAAGTCAAGAGCATAACTGGTTCCGCTCCCCACCATACTCGGACAAGCATGTGCAAGATATTCACAGTCAATGAGGTACGCAACATGTCACGTCCACGTGAGTTTGCTGTCGAAGTAGACGCCAACTAACTTAGGGCGTGTCTGAACAGGAAATGTGTACAGGCCAAGATCAAGTTCGGGTGAGGAGTTATTACGCTGTTCCCTCGTGAATATCGCACAACTGATTTGTCAGGTGAAAAATTGAGTTCATATTTGAACTCCCATGCGGCCAACATTTCACATGCCTCGGTAAGCCACAGGTGTGTCACCCAAAAGCACGAGGAGTGAGCGTATATACAGACGTCGTCCGCATACTGAAGTACTTTGACGGTGGGGCTGAAGCGACTCAGTATCTCACCTTGCGCTAGGCCGCGAGGCGATTGGTGGGGTCCATGCAATACATTGTCCTTATCGTGAATATATACGGTATGGCAACCAAGCAAACTGTATATAATCCGCAAAATCACCACCGGGAGATCCTGTAGTTGCAATTTGCTGATAAGATCTGGTATCAGGACATTATCGTACGCCCTCGAAAAGTCAAGAAATAAGGCCATTAAATAGCCATTAGTGAATAACGTGTTTTCAGCGTCCATCGCAAGCTAGATAATATTATCACAAATAGTTCTGCCCTTACGGAGGCCTTTGGCGTCTGCGGAAGCCAGTTCTCATATTCCAACCACAATTCCAAGCGAAACTTGAGACGTTCGAATATCTTATACAAGCAGGATGGCAGTGGAATCGGGCGACACGATGTCGCTTGATCAGGGTCTTTCCCAGGCTTCAGTATGAGTACCAATATCTCAAACCTTCAGTCATCTAGAACGTTTCCATCCCTCCAGATGTCATTAAAGATGTTCACAAGAACACATTCTGCATCGTCAAATAAACTGAGAACCATGGAGTGGACCTGGTCACAGCCGGCCGATGTATCTGATGAGGGCGTCAGGGCCCTGTGGAGTTCGTCGAGAGAGAATGGTGTGGATAAAACACCTCGTATATCGTCAGCAGCACCTGTCGCCACGAGATCGATGGGTTCTGGTATGGCAGTTGAAGGTTTGACAATGGCGGCAAACTCCAGATCTGCATCCGCTTGGGAGCTACCGATTTCCGTTTGAGCGGGTTCACCATCGACCACATATGTCAAACAGGAGAGTGCTCAGATAGTTATTAGAAAAACTACTTCCAGTGTTCCTATCTTGCGGGCCTTGAGAGAGCGCTTAATGGACGCTTCCATCTGTTTGTAGGCAGCGTAGTTCTCTCACGTGGTATGCTGTTTAACGCGACTGCAAGCCAGTCTCCGATGCGCCACCACACGCGAAAATTTCAGTTCTCACAAGGGAACTGGGGATCGGCCAGTCATCATTCTCTTCAGTGGACTAGAATGCGATGCTGCATACATTGATATAATTCCTAAACAAAATGTTCCTTGAAACTTCCTGGCAGATTAAAACTGTGCGCCCGACCGAGACTCGAACTCGGGACCTTTGCCTTTAGCGGGCAAGTGCTCTACCAACTGAGCTACCGAAGCACGACTCACGCCCGGTCCTCACAGCTTTACTTCTGGCAGTATCTCGTCTCCTACCTTCCAAACTTTACAGAAGCTCTCCTGCGAACCTTGCAGAACTAGCACTCCTGAAAGAAAGGATATTGCGGAGACATGGCTTAGCCACAGCCTGGGGGATGTTTCCAGAATGAGATTTTCACTCTTCAGCGGAGTGAAAATCTCATTCTGGAAAATGTTCCTTGCTTGCGGGAACGCCACGGTGGGGAAATTACGATAGTTGGGCATCCATTAGCGTGTCATACCGTGACAAATCTGCCTGCCATTTAGGAGATGACCTACAGGCTGTGATAGGCGTTGCACTAAAAGTTGATATAAGAAAATCGTAGTGGTTAGACAGCATAGGATAGGCAAGAGTAGTCCATATAAAACAGTTAAAAAAAAAAAAAAAAGACGCCGAACACAGAATCAAATCGACGGCTGAGCTTCTCTGTCCAGGTAAGGGAAGTAACGTAGGGGATCTATCATTGAGGAAAATAAGACTGAACTCGTCGAGAATCTCAAGGATCCTGTCACCTAGCCTATCTTTATAGACACAGAACCAAAGTCCATGGCGCGGGTTAAAATAGCAGCAAAATAAGAATGGAAGTTCCAGCTGCCAAAACAGTGCATACCATTTTTCAAGGGGAATATACGATCTTGGCGGACTGCAAGGAGTCACGATGGTTGGGCAACTGATTGGAGCAGAGAATCTGGCAGCTATCGCTTGAAAGCTGTCGATAGTCTCGTGGGATATCTGTAATGGGGTGCGATACAGTCCATTATTAATGAAGACACTTCTTCGACTATCTTCTCTGTCTCGGCGATAAATTTTGTATCTTCGAAAGCAGACAACAGAAACCGGCTGAAACCACGTCTCTGAGATGGCAGCCACTGCTCTCTTCCGCATCAGTAATCCATTCGGAAGGACAGCTTCATTGGCAATCGTAGATCGTGCGCTCCATTGGAAGACCCTGAAGCCCTCCACAGCTGCTAGGCGTAAGTAAGATCGTTAATACTCCATGAGGTAATACGTACTTTCGACTTCTCCTTCGTTTTCCACTAATGCCTAATCCCGGTGGTTTTATTTCATTAATGTTTAATATTTTTCCATACGGGTTGCCTTTTAGCAAGCTTTATCCGGTATGTGGCCTTCTTAACGGATGCTTTTTAGCAGACACTTTCTGGTCATTTAATGTGAGTTACATTACGTTTCTCCGTATAATTTTGTTCGGTCGGATTTTTAAGCTTATTTCGCTTTTATAGTAGTCCAGAATAGTACCACCAAGGATTGATTGTTGTCCCCTTGTATTTTCGCATAACCTGCTGATGCCCTATCTGGCCGAAATGCGTCGTTCTCAAGTTAATAAAAAACACTCTGCAACCTGATATTTTTAAATTGCAGCATTATTATTGAGTCCGTTATGAAAAACCAATTAATATAATTCTTAATTCCTCTATTATTTTATCATTATTATTAACTGTTACTATTATTATTGCCAATTAATAATTGTTGTTGTTGTTGTGGTCTTCAGTCCTGAGAATGGTTTGATGCAGCTCTCCATACTACTCTATCCTGTGCAAGCTTCTTCATCTCCCAGTACCTACTGCAACCTACCCCCTTCTGAATCTGCTTAGTGTATTCATCTCTTGGTCTCCCTCTACGATTTTTTACCCTCCATGCTGCCCTCCAGTACTAAATTGGTGATCCCTAGATGCCTCAGAACATGTCCTACCAACCGATCCCATCTTCTAGTCAAGTTGTGCCACAAACTCCTCTTCTCCCCAATTCCATTCAATACCTCCTCATAAGTAATGTGATCTACCCATCTAATCTTCAGCATTCTTCTGTAGCACCACATTTCGAAAGCTTCTATTCTCCTCTTGTCTAAACTATTTATCGTCCACGTTTCACTTCCATACACGGCTACACTGCATACAATTTCGTTCAGAAACGACTTCCTGACACTTAAATCAATACTCGATGTTAACAAATTTCTCTTCTTCAGAAACGCTTTCCTTGTCATTGCCAGTCTACATTTTATATCCTTTCTACTTCGACCATCATCAGTTATTTTGCTCCCCAAATAGCAAAACTCCTTTACTACTTTAAGTGTCTCATTTCCTAATCTAATTCCCTCAGCATCACCCGACTTAATTCGATTACATTCCATTATCCTCGTTTTGCTTTTCTTGATGTTCATCTTGTACCCTTCTTTCAAGACACTGTCCATTCCGGTCAACTGCTCTTCCAAGTCCTTTGCTGTCTCTGACAGAATAACAATGTCATCGACGAACCTCAAAGTTTTTATTTCTTGCCCATGGGTTTTAATACCTACTCCGAACTTTTCTTTTGTTTCCTTTACTGCTTGCTCAATATACAGATTGAATAGCATCGGGGAGAGGCTACAACCCTGTCTCAGTCCCTTCCCAACCGCTGCTTCCCTTTCATGTCCCTCGACTCATATAACTGCCATCTGCTTTCTGTACAAATTATAAATAGCCTTTCGCTCCCTGTAGTTTACCCCTGCCACCTTCAGAATTTGAAAGAGAGTATTCCAGTCAACATTGTCAAAAGCTTTCTGTAAGTCTGCAAACGCTAGAAACGTAGGTTGGCCTTTCCTTAATCTTTCTTCTAAGATAAGTCGTAGGATCAGTATTGCCTGACGTGTTCCAACTTTTCTACGGAATCCAAACTTATCTTCCCCGAGGTCGGATTCTACCAGTTTATCCATTCGTCTGTAAAGAATTCGCGTTAGTATTTTGCAGCTGTGATTTATTAAACTGATAGTTCGATAATTTTCACATCTGTCAACACCTGCTTTCTTTGGGATTGGAATTATTATATTCTTCTTGAAGTCTGAGGGAATTTCGCCTGTCTCGTCCATCTTGCTCACCAGATGGTAGAGTTTTGTCAGGACTGGCTCTCCCAAGGCTGTCAGTAGTTCTAATGGAATGTTGTCTACTCCTGTGGCCTTGTTTCGACTTAGGTCTGTCAGTGCTCTGTCAAACTCTCCACGCAGTATCATATCTCCCATTTCATCTTCATCTACCTCCTCTTCCATTTCCATAATATTGTCCTCAAGAACATCGCCCCTGTATAGACTCTCTATATACTCCTTCCACCTTATTTAATAACGCTAATTTTATTATTATGATTCTTACATAAATTTTTTAATATCTTATTCATGGTCAGATGTAAAAGACGGCCTTAGGGCTCGACTAAGTAAGGAATAAATATATTAAATAAATTGAGTTGGGGCCACTTTAGCACTACTTTCGCTACAGCCCTGGTATCTGTTTTTTGAAAACTATTGTTTACCACGATATTAGGGCTACAGCAATGAATCAGTTTAGGAGCAGTCAGTCGTTGATGAGTTCCTTGTAGCACTCACTTATTAATCCACGCCTCAGTTGCGATGTTTCGAAATAAACGTAGCTTTAGACATTAACAGTGTCGTAATATCGATATGACTGCATTTGTGCGTAGGTCGTACCGGGGAACCAATGGTTTCTGATACTACCTTTATTAGGATTGAAATAAATGGCCGTAGCTCCGTCATAAGTTGTATAAAGAAGTATGTTTTTTACTTCCTGATGGCGACTACTTTCGGGCATCTACGTTCATTTTCAAACCAAACGTATCGTAAGTGTGACAATACAGGTTAATGCCTATGTATAAAAAGTACCCCTGCAGTTACGACAATAGCGGAAATTTGGCCGACTCAACAACAGTAAATAGGATTATTTTCTTGGTCCATTGTCCTCTGCTCTCTTTTTTCGATTATACCTATAATAATTATCCACCATGTATAAACTTGAAGGAACACAATCCATTTGATTGTTTCCATCATAATCAAATATCAGAAAAAGTTTAGAATGATAGTTGAATTTGTGCTGCACACACTGTTCGTTGCCCACTAGTTAACAGGACTACAGATAAGAGAGCGTACGTCAACTTACCGAGGGGTGATGATCCGGCACCATTGTGTATCTGACAGGGTCGTTGTACACGGAGCACACGCTGGCGTATCCGTCTTCACACAGAGAACTCCTCCTGTCAGGTGGCACTGGCCGTATGTTGAAGTCGGCTGAAAGACAGACGGAAGCCTTCACACTACATTCAACACAAAAATGACGTGTCTCACTAACAAAGAGTTTATTCGCGAGAGAAACTGCAGTTTCTGAGATGTTAAGTGAAAGGTTCAATACATAATATAGTAATATGTAATTTATAGATGTGCCAGCAGGATTGCAGAAAAATATTTACTGTAATGTTTAATTTTTTTTGGAGCTGGATTTCACGTCCACAATAACTACTGACAGGTTAGAGATACTGTAATCACATTTTCACTTAGGGAAATGGTGGCCAGGGTCTCGTGAAAGAAAGACCAACATGTTTCCGCAAATTTAATGATCACCGAGGTGGCGGCATGAACTTAGTTTTATATTACTGGAACTATGGTACTTTACCCGCCGTAATAGATCGTGTGTATGAAACTAATTCCAATGTGTAGCTATTTTGTAGATCTGACGGAATAAATACGTATTGAATTTGGAGATTTTTGTTTTGTTGTTGAGGCGGTTTGCACGGCACACTCTGAACGGAAACTAGTGCCGCCTAAGTTATAGTACGTGATGCAGAGATACTGAAACGTATTTGCTGGACTGTATTCGAGGACTGATTATGAAAAGCAGGGACTCATAATACACAGAGTAGTTCTTCATCTTGTGTTGGAAAACAGCAAGAGAAAATATTTTTTTGTGGATATATGTGATGTATTACACTACTGGCCATAAAAATTCCTACACCACGAAGATGACTTGCTACAGTCGTGAAAGTTAACCGACAGGAAGAAGATGCTGTGGTATGCAAATGATTAGCTTTTCAGAGCATTCACACAAGGTTGGCGCCGGTGGCGTCACCTACAACGTGCTGACATGAGGAAAGTTTCCAACCGCTTTCTCATACACTAAAAGCAGTTGACCGGCGTTTCCTGGTGAAATGTTGTTGTGATGCCTCGTATAAGGAGGAGAAATGCGTACCATCACGTTTCCGACTTTGATACAGGTCGGATTGTAGCCATCGCGATTGCAGTTTATCGTATTGCGACACTGCTGCTCGCGTTGGTCGAGATCCAGTGACTGTTAGCAGAATACGGAATCAGTTGCTTCAGGAGGATAATACGGAACGCCGTGCTGGATCCCAACGGCCTCGTATCACTAGCAGTCGAGATGACAGGTATCATGTCCGTATGGCTGTAACGGATCGTGCAGCCACGTCTCGATCCCTGTGTCAATAGATGGGGACGTTTGCAAGACAACAACCATCTGCACGAAAAGTTCGACGACGTTTGCAGCAGCATGGCCTATCAGCTCGGAGACCATGGCTGCGGTTACCCTTGACGCTGCATCACAGACAGGAGCGCCTGCGATGGTGTACTCAACGACGAACGTGGGCGCAGGAATGGCAAAACGTCATTTTTTCGGATGAATCCAGGTTCTGTTTACAGCATCATGATGGTCACATCCGTGTATGGCGACATCGCGGTGAACGCACATTGGAAGCGTGTATCCGTCATCGCCATACTGGCGTATCACCCGGCGTGATGGTATGGGGTGCCATTTGTTACACGTCTCGGTCACCTCTTGTTCGCATTGACGGCACTTTGAACAGTGGACGCTACATTTCAAATGTGTTAGCACCCCTGGCTCTACCCTTCATTCGATCCCTGCGAAACCCTACGTTCCAGCGGGATAAGGCACAACCGCATGTTGCAGGTCCTGTACGGGCCTTTATGGATACAGAAAATGTTCGACTACTGCCCTGGCCAGCACATTCTCCAGATCTCTCACCAATTGAAAACGTCTGGTCAATGGTGGCCGAGCAACTGGCTCGTCACAAAACGCCAGTCACTACTCTTGATGAACTGTGGTATCGTGTTGAAGCTGCATGGGCAGCTGTACCTGTACACGCCATCCATGCTCTCTTTGACTCAATGCCCGGGCGTATCAAGGCCGTTATTACGGCGAGAGGTGGTTGTTCTAGGTACTGCTTTCTCAGGATCTATGCACCCAAATTGCGTGTAAATGTAATCACATGTCAGTTCTAGTATAATATATTTGTACAATGAATACCCGTTAATCATCTGCATTTCTTCATGGTGTAGCAGTTTTAATGGCAAGTAGTGTAATTATACTAACCCTACAGCTGATGACACACAAATGTCATTTTACGACTTTACGTTGCGATATCGTCATTCTCGCGATAGTATGCAGTAAGGCAGCAGTGTAAAGCTGTTTCGTACCTGTATCAACCCGTGGCAGGTGAGTGAGAGGCGTCTCCTCCCTGGAACACGAGTTGTGCCCGCTCAGAAGTGGAGTGTTCGCATTGCACTCTTCGGCTCCGTTGAGGTTGCTCATCTTGCCTTCATTGGACACTCTGCGGCACTGCGGCTGTTGGCAGAAAAAGGACGGTACTGTTAGTAGTGATGGAAACCGTGTTTAATCTGGCTCTTTTATGTTGCACAACTCTTTATTGTTGTCGAATTAATGAGGGGATTGGCGGTCTTTTCAGGGTTACTGAGGGATTATTCGTTACGTTGTTAGTATCTATGAAGTAAGTTAGTGAAATGTTTATCGTCTAGCCCTTCGTTATAGCACGTTTTCTGAATTAAGTGATACGTTGATAGAGAGTTCCGCAAACGACAAATTAATCTATTAACTCTTGCTGTACTCATTGTCAGTCGCTGTAGTCAATATGCGGCTAGATGTTGCCTAGCAACAGTCACGTTTAAGTGCCAGAGAACTCTAGCATGCGGAGTTATTTCAAGTGTGGTTTTTTCTTTAATAAGAGAGGTAAGTGGTGTATTACAACTCTTTGCAACTTAAGAGTTATTTCCGTTCACAGTAACGGAACATTAACAAGGTCCGAGTATGTGTCTATTATAAAATCCACAGATTATTGCTGAATTTATTAATGATTGCTTTAACTTCTCGAATTAGATAAGTCTTTGAGTACAATTGTAAATGAAAGAAAAGCATAAGTATTGCTCTCATTGCTATGGAATTTTTTGTGAAACTTTATATTGCGCGGCTGGTATTCGGCCTTGGAACTACTCGATGTTCCAAAACATAACCTTCTCTTTAACAGCATGCTGGTCCACCTTTGGAACGCAGCACAGTAAGAATCCTACATAGCACAGATACGACAGATCCTTGGCAGGTTTGCAGAGGTTGGTGGCATCAAATGTCTACGCACAGATCACTCAAACCTCATAAAATTCGGGCTGAGCTGGCGCCCGATGCCACCCCAGATGTGAGCCATTGGAGAAAATTTGGTGCCAAGACAGCAACGTGAGTTCACTGTCATGTTCCTCAAACCAATGTAGCCCCAGTCTGGTCTTCTGACATGGGAAGTTTTTTGCTAAAGCATGTCACTACCTCCGGGAAGACGTCAAGGAATAATGTTTGCGCATTCTACAGCTGCCATGGTGCCATTGATTACTACCACATTTTCCATGGACGCCAAAGTGAAAGTCACCCGTAGCGTAATACCATCCCCACCGGCCCGCGTCCGCCATCTGAGCAGGCAACACATTTCCATTGATCCATGATCCAGTCTTGATGATCCAGTCCCCACTGCAATCGTAAATGACAATGTCGTTGGGTCAACTTGTGAATGCTTACGGGAACTCTACTCCGGAGCCCAATATTCAGCAACGTCGGTACGCTCCGACAGACGTATACCTGCACCAGCGCTGTTCCCTGACGTCATCTCCTCCACTGATCTCTACCTATCCTAATTCGCACAGTGGGAAAGGCGCCCACCTCCGCTTTCTGTGATGAGGCGTGGATGTCGAACACGCTGTCGCCTAAATGTGGTTTTGCTGTGCTTCAACCAATTTGAGTAGATGCCCATGACTGTAATAAGCGAACAGACGACCCGCTTCGTCTTTTCCGAGATGCTCGTTTCCCATAAGCCACACCAGAACAATCTGCCCTTTTGAAAGTTGCTCATATCATGGGAATCCCCATTTGCGGCCTGTGTTGTTACTAGAATGATTCTCCGTTTGCCTGCTTCAGAAATAGTGTCCGTCTGTTGAGCTGTTTGGTGCTGTGTTACACGAAGATAACTGCCTACTAGGTCTGATGGTGCGTGCTGTATTTGAACATGCTGAATGTGTCTTCACTTGAACCACATTTCAGTGGATAATATCTAATCTGTTGTGGACCACTACCTGTCCAGTAGGTCCACAAGCCACTTGCAGCAGCCTGTGTCTTCTGTAGGCTGACCTAATTGTCTTATGAAAGCATTGGGTGAGTGTCGCAACTTACTGCACAAATGTTCTGATCCCTTGTTTTTTTCCCCTGCAGCTTTGTGAAGAGAGAAACATGTTATATGCAATGGAACGCTTTATTCTGGAAGCGATGGATGTTATCAGTATCCATTTCCCCATACAGGACACGCATAGCCTGCGATTGAGTGTATCATCGCTAGGAAGATCATCAGTATGCAGTGTTCTGAGAGGGGAGATATCTCATTAAATAGAAGTAAAAAGGCTCCCAGGATGACAAAAGTTTTCTTCTATGTGTCTTCGACCTGATGTTTCCACGCGAGCTGTCGATCAGGAGTGATCCTTCTTTATTTTACCCTATTTCCGTCCACGGTATGCGGGTGGGAGAATGATGTCCCCTGTTGGTCTGGGCCGCCGCTTTGATAACAGACCAGCTTCGCTGTTGCCAGCGTCAAACCTATTACGTCAGTTTGATGCCCATTCAGTGACTCTGCAGGTCCAGTAGTCCGCGTCGTATCACATCTGATCGTTTGTGTCTGCACATCACGGCAGTACCGTCTGCATCGATTACTTTGATAGCATCGAGTGACTGCTGTGTAGGCAAGACAAAACCCAGCACCGACCCTTGAAGCACCGCAGCAAGTATGTTTCTGCACTGTGAAATGGCGTCCCCCACTCCAACAATGAAGGAGCGACCTTCTAGATAGATTATGAGTTGTTACAGGAAGCTCGGTAATCCCTGCGGGAATAGTTTGTAAATCAGACCCTGATGCCAGGCGCTGCCAGTGGCACAGGACACATCTAGGAGGATCATGGCACATTGTTTCCTGTAATTAAATGCTACGGTTGTTTCTTCCACCAGACATAGGAGCTCGAGAGGCGAGGAGTGTCATGCTAGGAACCCGATCTGCTCCTGAAACAACACTGCTACGGTCGTTATTGAGCTGCGCTAGCAATACGCTCTCGGAAACCTTGCTCAGCTCGGAGGGGAGCCTGATAGTCACGTAGCTGGTAGGATCTGCTCAGTTTTTCCCCGGTTTTGGGATTGCTATTACGACTTTCTTACGAGATGAGGGATACTTCTTATGAGTGGGGAAGCTGTTATAGATACGCTCTCTAGAGGCAATTCTTGGGCATCTAGGCCCTGATTTGATCATTCCTATGTGGCAGCCGTTTGAAAGTTTGCTGTGACGGCCTCTATCTCCAGATCTTCTTCCGGTTCAATGGACATACATACTTGGAGTCGTTCGTTCACCAGTTGAATGTGGGCGTCGTTGACGGACTCCGCCATGGGTTCAAAGTTGTTTTCAGATAGATCAGCTGTAGCGTTTGCTTTACCCGGTGGAGTGTCGGTCTGACCAGCAGCAGTTGTTAACGGTGGCATCTTGGGCTGTCTCTTCGTAATGAAGTGGGCTACGTCCCATGCAGTGGCATCAGGTCGAAATGCGGCTATCTTTTCCACCCATCTACAACGTCGGTGCCCAATTAAAGCTGTCCTAATTTGCC
The DNA here is from genome assembly GCF_023898315.1 of Schistocerca nitens. Classification (NCBI taxonomy): domain Eukaryota; kingdom Metazoa; phylum Arthropoda; class Insecta; order Orthoptera; family Acrididae; genus Schistocerca; species Schistocerca nitens. The sequence goes on along the minus strand of NC_064622.1, from coordinate 119,607,010 downwards.
GCTGAAGGAGATTTTAACTGCGTGCTGTCTTGTAAGGCTCCACTCCTTGATCGGTCAGTTCCTCTTCCAGATAAGTCGAAGACTTTCCCGCTGGATGGCTGGGTTCCGTGCTCACGGAGTGGAAGGCGTCACTGCTACAGTATTGGACGTAGATATAGAACTCCATTATTCATACTGGTGCTAGCTTCGAGTACATAATCACCGATTTTGGTTTACACCTGTCGGCGGTATTCATCCGAGTTGGATTTTAGCTGTGTTAAGATGCCTATTTATAGTGGTGAACTTTCCCTCTGTGGAAAATACCACGTGGAGGTGATCAGGTGAAAGCATGTGTAAGACTTCCGTAGTAATGAATCCAGGAATTTACTTCACGATACAGACATCGAATACATACGGCAGGTTTCCATTGGCTAGATAGCTGAGGAGTTCTTCAAGTCCATATACTTACACAAAGTAGTGTTCTGCTGCTCTGCGTAAGGTGGGGGCAGTGCGAGTGATTGTCCAGTATTGCCACACCGTGGCATTAAGGTCCCTGACGATAATGTACTTCCCTCTAGTTTCGATGAGGTTAGTTGCATGCCCTTTAGGGCCACGAGGATGATGGCTTGTCTGGTCTTCAATGCAAATGAAGTGGTTTCTTCGTCGTGTAGCGCTGGCTTCGGTGCAGTATAGTGGCACAGCCGGTTCCTGACCTAGACAGCAGTTCAACTTCCAGCTGTAGGGCGTCGGTGCGAGAGTACGCACAATTGGGACCGTTGGTTCGCAATGCAGGTTTTAATAAGTTTCAGCCACCACACAAACGTCAAAGATCAGGTCCTTCATGAATTGCGTGAACAACAGTAGGTGGTCGTACGTGCCGTTGGCACTCCAAGTCGAAAACCTGATGACTTCAGTTAGCCTATTTCTAGGTATATCCAGCTGGTTGATTCCGCTGGTTATCATCAACATGATTCCGTTGGCTTCCTGTACCGTCGTGGCTGCGACTGATGGCAGCCGGGGAACGGTTTCTTTATTTCAGTAAGAGTTTACGAAGTGCATGTACTTGTCCAGTAATCTCTGAAATGCTCTGCCGTGGTCTGTGGCACGACGTGGGACTGTTCGTCTTGAAGTTTGCTCCTGGATGAGCCTCAGTTCTGCATGAGTGGCAGCGGCTGCACCCTTGCCGACATTAGGGACTAGCTGATCACACCTATCCATGTAGAGCATTGCATCATAAGTATGGGGGTTGGAACTGCTGTTTTATGCGTGGTTGGCGTTGTGGTGCAAAGATGATTTTAGGCTGCTGGTAGTAGCGGATGCTGTATTTTTCGCGGCTTTACTGAAGGGGACTCGTCTGTCAGCGTCTAACGTTTTTGTACCTGATGTGGCCTCTGTAAATGGATGGATGTTTGCCTTCTATTGCAACATACCGCTGGAGATGCCGAATTTAGTGGACATTGACCTCTGCAGTATCCTTGGTCACATTTCACGCGTCTCGGTGCCATCGGACAATGACGCGCCAGATATTCTTGGCTGATTTAGCATTGGACTGGGCCTCTGCTAGATCGTAATTTTTCATGAGTGACAACTTTTCTTCAGTGACAACTAGGTTGTGAGATCTCTACTTGTGGAAAATTTTTCTGTGCTTCTCTGTATCCAGAAGGCCTCGGCGAGACTTTCTGTGAGCGTGGAATCTTGAGCCACTCGACAACTGTGGTGGAGTATCCCATTTCTTACACTTCTGATTTTACATCGTCGTGAGGGATAGTCGCGGGGAACGTTTTAATGGCAGCACTCATCCATTCTGCTTTCACAGTCGGGAACGTGTTACACGGAATCCTTTCAGCTACGATCATACCTATCCCTTCAGCTACGATAATATCTATTATTTTGGCATAATCAGCAGTGCTCGTAATCATAAACTTTGTCTCCGCCAACTTGTTTGGCGGCGAAATATCTACCGCAGTACATCTTTAGGTAAGTATTCAGCTTTTTTTAGTCGTCCGAGTACTGCAGCGCTACAGGTGATATCTTCTCTAATCGTTGTTGCTGGTGTGTTGTTCTCCAGCCCTGCTTGTTGTTCTGCTGGCTCTTCGCCGCGTAGGGCGTTGAAAGAATTACTTGTTTCTAGCGCAGGTGTTCCACGCTCTTTCCTCAGTCTGGTTAGCTTCTTCCTAGGTCACTTCCATCGGTGCCACCTGAGACTAGCGGCTATATCGGAATGTTTACTCTTAGAGTCTCAGGTAAATTAATGCACATCCGTGTTGCCTTCACTGACTGAACCCGTACCAGGAAACTTCTCGCATTCCGGCTTTGTATATCGCGTCTCGTTAGCCGGAGCGACTGAAGGAGCCGCCGAGTACGGAAACTCCTTCGTCATCGAGGCAGGTGCTTCGATCGCATGCGTAAACAACACATCCTTTCGACTCGAGCTCGCGAGAACCACGAGAATAATTCCCAGTCGTCTCTGTTTCGCTTATTATGATGACGCTATCGTAGCAGTTTTAGGTGGGGAGTGAAACTTCCTGGCAGATTGAAACTGTGTGCCGGACCGAGACTCGAACTCGGGGCCTTTGGCGAAAGGAAGTTTCATATCAGCGCACACTCCGCTGCAGAGTGAAAATTTCACTTAGGTGGGGAGTGTTATGAACTATGGTTGCGTTAGATACCGGTAGTGGTCGGGCCTGAACTACCACTGCCAACCGCAGAAAACAATTGCGCTGTAGTCACTACCAAATGCCTTGTATACTCCAATTTGCTTTGCGTTGTATTTCTTTTTTTTATTTTATTTTCCAGTTTGGTTAGAGTAAAGACACTAATAGTGATGCATGAAGAGATTATTCGAATGAAAATCTCACCACTAGAAAAGCAATCAGCGACAGTTATGTCAGTTCTACTGTCGCGAAAGCACAGAACGCGGATGTGGGATGGCAGCCCTTCGAGAGGGAGGCGGTGTTTATTCCCGCACACTGCTCCTCGCCCCTCGGACAGTCAGAGTTCCAGTTTGTTTATGGGCTCTGCCGACTGCCACGATATACTGCCCGCGTAATGTATACTTTCCTTATCGAGTCAGCCGGCCGGTGTGGCCGAGCGGTCCTAGGCGCTTCAGTCTGGAACCGCGCGACCGCTACGGTCGCAGATTCGAATCCTGCCTCAGGCATGGATGTGTGTGATGTCCTCAGGTTAGTTAGGTTTAAGTAGTTCTAAGTTCCAGGGGACTGTTGACCTAAGAAGTGAAGTACCATAGTGCTCAGAGCCATTTGAACCATTTGAACCTTATCGAGTCACGTGCCTGCAACGCCACCAGGCCGCATTCAGTCGCAAGGCGGGCAGTGGTCTTAATGTCTGCCTCATCACAGTATGCTCCGCATGGACAAGTATTGACGCGAGAGTATGACATCTGTTGTTGCTATTTCAGCAAAGCCATCTCTGCTTCCGCCATACGTGATTCACGGAAATCACGGGAAACACAGACGGGATTCTGAACCCGCAAGTCCAATACCTAAATCACAAACATACTACAGAGGACAGTTACCGAATACTGGCTGATACGTTAAATGTCATGCAATTGATCTTTTGGGCAAATGACGTAACTGACACTTGCAATGCGGAACTTCGAGAGCAAGTTCAGTATCTCTGGTGGCTTTTTGGAGTGAACAATGATGAATGAGTTTCTCCTTTTAACGTCCGTACTCAGATGCTTGGCGAAATAAATAAATAAATAAATAAATAAATAAATAAAAACATAAAATAAAAAATAAAAATCTACACTCTATTCTGTTCCGTATAGCCCTATTCCTTATCTTCCTATATCATTTTATGTTTGTGACCAATAAGTGAGATGTATAATGTATGAAGATACGTTATTGCTACTGAAACGTCGCCCATCCGTAATGCCTTTCTTGTAGCTTGCACTTTGTGCAGCTTCGCATCTTTCGCTCTGCTCGCGAAATACTGTGCGGCTTATGTTCTCTTGTAATGAAATGTTACTTCGATTATATTTTATATCGCACAAATTTTTTATATAATGAAAACTGCGATAAATGACGGGCACGATCAAAATCTCCAACAATCACAGTAGACGAATGAGGGTGGAAAATATTTGTATGGTACTAGACACCAGTGTTTGTTCTTCTGTTGACAGATGTTCTTCAATAAAACCAAAAAGTAGAAAAATTCTTCCAGGTGACAGGCGATTCGCCTTTCCTATCGTAGAGCAAGTTATTACCATCGTTCCTGTGCTCGTCCATTGCCTCGTTTGCTGTTCGATCAGTATAATAAAACTTCCTCTGGTATTCTTCCTTCTCACATATTCTTTTCATGCAAGAGTCATCTTTATTTTCCTTAACTCTATACTGTTTTAAAAATGTTCGTTTCTCGTCGTTTATCTAACCACTTTCGTACAGCCTTGAACGTATCTCAGAAAACACTTCTCCAATGTATATATGTTGTTAAATCACTCTGTGTTTGTCTTCTACGTCGATTAAAAAACTTCATAATAACGTAGAGACATATCAAATAAGATTCGTGGGATCCGTGAGATTCCTCAGAGTTCTTCTTGCAGCTAAAATCCGCCAGACGTCGTGGTCACAAGTCACTCCAGTACTTATAAAACGATAAACAGAAGAATGCTTCCATATTGTACCTGCAGGGACGCAGCTAGGCCCAACTTGGCGATAAAGGAACGAGTCAAATATTTAATCATATTTCACCATCTCATCTTGTTATTTTCCCTTACTTCTTATGTTAGGATGAAAGAGATTCTGGTGCTCGGAACGAACCTGCAGAAGGCAGCTCACGTTGCCGTTGGCCGTGTCTGAAGGCAGTGGTAGCTCCGACCAGTTGCTTCTGTGTACATGGGTGCAGTGCTCTGGGTGCTTGCCGATGTTATCTGGAAGCCAAGATGCGACGCGTTTAGTTGAATTTACACCTTTCTGTATTCACACAGTTTACAACTCCCTGGTTGGGTTACCTGGATAAAAGTTCTTGTCTTCGGAGCAAGAGCTGCTTGACATGTATCCAGCGCAAGAGTTTGTGTCCGAACTCAGTAGAACGGTATTCGCGCAGGAGCCGCTGGAGTTGGATGTCTTCATTTCCATCTCGTGATCCGACTTCTGCTTTGTCTGGCACGTGTCCTGGAAATACAGTCCACAGAACTTATTATCTTCGAGTAAACTCTTAATAGAGCCGCTTTGATGTTTCTCTGTTTCCATGTTCATCTCCTAAATAAAAATATCTTGCCCATTTATCTGCTTTTCCCAGAAGAAATCATACATTTTCAGGTAGAAGTTATCTGACATGGACATTAGCGTGTCTCGAGCACGTATGGATTCAAATGCTAAAATTACTATTATTATTGTGTCCTGAAAGTGCTTATCATTCGTAAAAATATGGTGAAATGTTTCGTTGCCAATGCAGTATTGTTGTTTAAAGAGTTCTTAAGATTTCTGGACGAAAGATGTTAATAACGTACCGCGTGGGTTCTCATCTGAAATTACGTTTTCCCATCAGTGAAAAGAACTAAACGTGTATTGAGATCTCCATTGCTTATACAGATCTAAATTATCTTTTCGTACTTAGCTGCTTCTTTTGGTGAAGAAAACTAGTTAACTTCTATAAGATATTTAAAAAATTCTACAAATTAGCCATATTATATGATCTGTAAATCTAAGTATGTAATCACAAAGTAAACAGAAGTTGCGCTTAAAAACTAACACAATGCCTAATTGTAACTTTAATCTCTGTTATTTTCACAGAATTTATTGAGGTATCATTGATGAGAAGAAAGGTGGGACATGAATGAAAGCCAAGGGAGAAAATGATATCTTCGATTTATGTGTGAAGAAAGGTGGGAAATGAATGAAATGAAATGGAGAAAATGATACCTCGATTTATGTGTGCATTTCTTCATAGAATCTTTGACAGATTGGTGTTGTTTTCTCTTAGCAACTTACTACGTCACTCTTCTCCTACGTTTGTGTCTGTACAGGCAGAATGTTAAAATAGAGAGTACTTTGTGCATGAGTTCCAGCCAAATAACACACACTTACTTGATTTCAAATACCTTGATGATGAAATGACGTACAAATGCACTGTGACATGTGACTACCCCCAGGAGGGTGATCTGTTCCCCAATCACTGGAAGGTTGCGATCAATTGAATGCAGTGTTGCGGCTTAGCTGAGACATCCGCTATGGCACAGGTAACACTGAAAAAGCCCTTTGACAGCAAGCAGTCTGCAGTAATTAGAAGTTCAATCGGTATGAAAACGATCGTTAATGTGATCAAGAAAGCGTAATTAGAGCTACGGTGGCCGCATGGACTTAATATACCCGGTCCGACAAAGTTCGGGGGAAAAAATTGATAGCGCCGACACATGGAATATTCGGAACCCTACATTACTGGCACATTTATACTTTATAAGAATTGAAATATCTGAAATTACACGGTCGTAATGTAACAAGCTTCTCTTGAAAATCCAAAGCTCACGTACCTACATGTGACGGACATTGTAGAGAGATGTATGACCAATGTACAACTCGGACAGTTACTGACTACAGTGAATTGCAGGGTGAATCACTGAGAGAGCAGGTGTCCATTATATACAGGGTGGTCCATTGATCGTGACCGGGCCAAATATCTCACGAAATAAGAGTCAAACGAAAAAACTACAAAGAACGAAACTTGTCTAGCTTGAAGGGGGAAACCAGATGCCGCTATGGTTGGACCGCTGGATGGCGCTGCCGTAGGTCAAACGGATATCAACTGCGTTTTTTTAAAAATAGGAACTCCCATTTTTATTACATATTCGTGTAGTACGTAAGGAAATCTGAACGTTTTAGTTCGACTACTTTTTTCGCTTTGTGATAGATGCCGCTGTAACAGTTACAAACATATGGCTCACAATTTTAGACGAACAGTTTGTAACAGGTAGGTTTTTTAAATTAAAATACAGAACGTAGGTACGTTTGAACAATTTATTTCGGTTGTTCCAATGTGATACTTGTACCTTTGTGAACTTATCATTTCTGAGAACGCATGCTGTTACAGCATGATTACCTGTAAATATCACATTAATGCAATAAATGCTCAAAATGATGTCCGTCAACCTCAATGCATTTGGAAATACGTGTAACGACATTCCTCTCAACAGCGAGTAGTTCGCCTTCCGTAATGTTCGCACATGTATTGACAATTCGCTGACGCATGTTGTCTGGCGTTGACGGTGGATCACGATAGCAAATATCCTTCAACTTTCCCCACTGATGGAAATCCTGGGACGTCAGATCCGGTGAACGTGCGGGCCATGGTATGGTGCTTCGACGAGCAATCCACCCGTCATGAAATATGCTATTCAATACCGCTTCAACCGCACGTGTGCTATGTGCCAGACATTCATCATGTTGGAATTACATCGTCAGTCCGTCATGCATTGAAACATCTTGTAGTAACATAGGTAGAACATTACGTAGGAAATCGGCATACATTGAACCATTTAGATTGCCATCGATAAAACGGGGTCAATTATCCTTCCTCTCATAATGCCGCACCATACATTAACTCGCCAAGGTCGCTGATGTTCCACTTGTCGCAGCCATCGTGGATTTTCCGTGGCCCAATAGTGCATATTATGCCGGGTTACGTTACCGCTGTTGGTGAATGACGCTTCGTCGCTAAACAGAACGCGTGCAAAAAGTCTGTCATCATTCCGTAATTTCTCTTGCGCCCAGTGGCAGAACTGTACACGACGTTCGAAGTCGTCGCCATGCAATTCCTGGTGCATAGATATATGGTACGGGTGCAATCGATGTTGATGTAGCAGTCTCAACACCGATGTTTTCGAGATTCCCGATTCTCGCGCAATTTTTCTGCTACTGATGTGCGGATTAGCCGCGACAGCAGCTAAAACACCTACTTGGATATCATCATTTGTTGCAGGTCGTGGTTGACGTTTTACATGTGGCTGAACACTTCCTGTTTCCTTAAATAACGTAACTATCCGGCGAACGGTTCGGACAGTTGGATGATGTCGTCCAGGATACCGAGCAGCATACATAGCACAAGCCCGTTGGGCATTTTGATCAGCATAACCATACATCAACACGATATCGACCTCTTCCGCAATTGGTAAACTGTCCATTTTAACACGGGTAATGTAGCACGAAGCAAATACCGTCCGCACTGGCGGTATGTTAAGAGACACCACGTACTTATACGTTTGTGACTATTGCAGCGCCATCTATCACAAAGCGACAAAAGTGGTCCAACTAAAACATTCATATTTCTTTACTTACTACACGAATATGTAATAAAAAATGCATGTTCCTATTTAAAAAAAAACGCAGTTGATATCCGTTTGACCTATGGCAGCGCTATCTAGTGGGCCAACCATAGCGCCATCTGGTTTCCCCCTTCAAGCTAGACGAGTTTCGTTCTTTGTAGTTTTTTCGTTTGATGCTTATTTCGCGAGATATTTGGCCCGGTCACTATCAATGGACCACCCTGTATATATTAGCTCAATTTTACTGTTTCGTATTACCGACCCATCGTGGAATCCCTGTTCAGTTCAACTTCTGTACTGAAAACCAGTTTTTTTTCTAGATTAAAATAATGGTATGATAGTAATCTCTACCGTCTCTCACAACAAACCACCATACCATATAGACGTGGCTACTACGACCTGGGTCTTATCAATAGGAATCTTGTGGCCTCCATCGTGTTAAACATGTTGCTCTACAACTAATTTCCTCCTTTTCCCTTTCCGACATTTGTCTTTACGTTCCTCTCTACTTTTTCCCACAGTTCTCGTCGTGTTTCATATGTATAATCGAACAAAGTGGTCCAACTATAACATTCATATTTCTTTACGTAAATGAGGGTTCCCATTTAAAAAACGCGGTTGATATCCGTTTGATCTATGGCAGCGCCATCTAGCGGGCCGACCATAGCGCCATTTGGTTTCCCCCTTAAAGCTAGCCAAGTTTCGTTCTTTGTAGTTTTTTGTTTTGACGCTTACTTCGTGAGATATTTGGCCCGGTCACAATCAATGGACCACACTGTATAAATCATGAGAAATGTCTGTCTGTTTGGTATATTTGGCATTTTATTTGGAATGTTTACCACTCTGAGCACCTCTGCACACCGGAACATCAGTAATACACATTCTTCGGCAATCTGTTCTATTACTAAGTAGAGCTCAGGCGAGCGAAGGATTCGGAAGTAGCTGTAGACCTACGATGGGGAGAGGGGGTTGTGTTATGGCAGAGTATGTAGCCTAGACATCAGATATGCCGCAGAAAGAAGGAATTTGTTGTATCAGATGATTTAATGTAGCATTAAGGATAAGGAATGAATTTTGAGGGGATCCTGTGGTGGGATAGCACTTTGGAAAAAGTAATTTGCATTAACCTTTATTTACTACAAGCGCTAGTAAAACAATTTCTGTAAGGTAAAGATTTCATTGTATTTAACAATACATACATGTTGGTACCTAGAGTATATCATCAATCGTGCTTTCAGTGTTCTATTAGCTTCCTCCTTCTACTGTTAGTTAAAGTATTTTATTAAGTGAGGCAAAGAGTAAGTGTTATGTAATCTACAGATTGTGCACTAAGGGCAATTTTATGTATGTGACAATGCTAATAAAAAGTAATAGTTTACGTTAGTACCAGTCTTTTGTGGGTTATTAAAAGCGTTTAACCTAATTGCAAGATACTCTCCTACTAATTTACAAAATATTTCGCGAAACATAACCTCTTATTAGATGAAAAGATAGATTTGGCAAAATCTCCATTGCCACATCTTGCAACATCGCGTCTGCAGTGCCGCATATTTTCAGAAAAGGAGCAAAAGTTTAATTTGAAAAACAAAACCCCGAGAAGTAAGTTAACAAGGCAAGTTGCCACACAGTGATTTATTTCAGCTTGTCATTCTCGGAGTGCAGAAAGGTCGGACCCGAGTTCTCCGTTGCGAAGGTAAGAATCTGTAGTAAGGCCTAAACGAGCTCTTGTGAGAATATTAGAAACAGTTTTCATATACAACATTTCACATAAATTCAGTGAATGCAGGGCATAGATTTTGTTACGCAACAGTTAGGCATTGTGTGTGATGGTTTCATGAGAAAGTCATTCTGAGTGTTGCTGATAACTAATCTTCAGTATCATTTAGAAATAGTCAGTTGCGTTTCAGATTAATCCAAATCACGTACCTAAACAAGGAATACGTGTATAAAAATTCCTGTTTAAACACGGTACCAAAGGCGATTCTGGACCAGACTCGGTAATCGGAATTTCAAAAGTGTTTGTTTTCACATTGCTAGGAAGAAGTATTGTCACACACACAGTTTCCAAAAACTAAAAGTAAAAGTAAACTAATTAGTTTCAGGTAGTCAATGTCGTCCTCCAGCTCCGTTCCTCCTCAAAACCACGGCGCAGGAGGATCGAAACAGCTGGCCTGCAAAGCATAGACTTTGCTGGTTCAGATCACTTTCCAATATCGTCGCATGGTTTTCAGCGGTACCTGATGGCTTCCAACCCGTATATCACAGGAAAGAAGAGTTGAGTCCCCAGGTCTTGTCAGCAGCATCAGAAGTTGTCAACTTCGTCGTTCTGTTGCACATCGCCATGCAAACTGTCTTCTTCAACCGAACAATGTGAGTAAATGAACGCCTAAAGGTCAGCGGTCGTTTCACTGAAGGCCTTTATGTCACTTTCTCAGGGTTTTTTTGTGTGTCGTTCCTGATTGGTTGGGAGGTTGATTTTCAGGAGGGGACAAAAAAGCGAGGTCATCGGTCCCATCAGAATAGGTAAGGATGGGGAAGGAAGTCGGCCGTACCCTTTCAGAGGAAGCTTCCCGGAATTTGTCCGAAGCGATTTAGGTAAATCACTCAAAACCTAAACCAGGAAGGCCGGACGCGGGTTTGAAACCTTGGTCCTCCCGAATGCGAGTCTAGTGTGCTAACCACTGCACCACCTCGCTCGGTGTCGCTCATGAGCCGTATGGTGTCTGAAATATTTTCGTCGACCATATATAAAAAAGTTGCACGATTCTAACCTCCACCACAGAGTTGCCAAGAGATGTTTTTGTAACGGGGGTTTTAACGAACTTCCCGCCGTGTGACACGTTAATGAAGTCGTTGGGGAGAGGTTCGGTGAAGTTTGATGCCAGAGTAACATCATTAACCCACCTTACACCTCGTATGAAAGTCTGCGCTCGGGCCTTTTTTCGCACGTGTCGACACCTTGCTGCCTGAAGCGTCTTCGAGCCCGAGGATGACGTCACAGGTCGCCTTGCTTTTGTACCATTGCAAAGGAAAGTTGTAGTCACCGCATTTTGGTACTGTAGTTTGGGAAAATGACGGGGTTCTTTTGCACAGAGTAGATGCAATGCTACAGGGCACTGATTAGTGGTTTAGAAGGAGTGATTATTCTAGTCCTCTCTCATGGGTCCATATCAGGCTTCGGAACTTTATTTAGCATGATAGTATACAGTGTTACGTGTAATAAAATTAAACTCTGCATGAACAGTCCATGAAGGCCCAACGGTACCGACCGTCCACCATGTCATCCTCAGTCCAAAGGCGTCACTGGATGTGGAGATTGATGGCCGTGAGGATGTTGTCGTTCTCCCGGCCGTACGTCAGTTTACGAGACCGGAACCGCTACTTCACCAATCAAATAGCTCCTCAGTTTGCCTCACTAGGGCTCAGCGCACCCCACTAGCCAGCATCGCTCGGCATACCAGATGGTCACCCATCCAAATGCTAGCACAGCCCGACAATGCTTGACTTCGGTCATCTGACGGAATCCGGTGCTACAACCGCGGCAAAACCGTTGGCATTACGTGTAACAGAGCACAGAAATAATGCTGGCGCCTCAACAGACACAGGTCTACGGAACAATATGTCGCATCATTTGTGTCGCATATGGCACGGCGTTAAGAGTGAGTGGACTAGCATCGTTAAAAGCATGACTTCGCCCGACAGTGCGGAGAACAGTGGGCAGGAGAAGGAACGTTTCAAATGGAGAAACGGATATCGAGACCTCAGGTCGCGGAGAATTATGTTAGGCCTCACTCTGTTTGGTTAGGCTATAAACGAAACCATACGGTGATCAACCAAGACAGAAAAAATTGGTGTTCCAAGATGTGAAGTACAGGGCTTGGTTGAAGTGGGAGTGCGCTGTGGTAGAATGCGCAGAGGATACGGTGGCCGATGCACAGTGACCAGTTTTTGTCCAAAGTGCCGGACGTGTTCATTCGTTTGTTTAGAAAGGGAGGCCGCCATTGTTTGCTCAGTCTCGGCCACTCAGTGACGTGCCGCGACGACATAAACGAGGCGGAAGTCCTACAGTCTTTCTGAAACGATTTTAAAGAACTATTGGGCAAAAAATTATTTTTGCGTTGGTTATAGCTTTGTAGATATTTCCATTTAAGTAAGTTATTGCGCGAAATTGGAAGAAGTTTTTGATTAAAAAAAAAAAAGAACAGAGTTTTAATCTGCCAGGAAGTTTCATATCAGCGCACACTCCGCTTCAGAGTGAAAATCTCATTCTGGAAACACCCCCCAGGCTGTGGCTAAGCCACGTCTCCGCAATATCCTTTCTACCTGGAGTGCTAGTTCTGCATGGTTCGCAGAAGAGCTTCTGTGAAGTTTGGAAGGTAGGAGACGAGGTACTAGCAGAATTGAAGCTGTGAGGGGGGGGGGGGGTGTCGTGAGTCATGCTTGGGCAGCTCGGTTGGTAGAGCACTTACCCGAGAAAGGGAAAGGTCCCGAGTTCGAGTCTCGGTCCGGCATACAGTTTTAATCTGCCAGGAAATTTCATATCAGCGCACACTTCGCTGTAGAGTGAATATCTCATTCAGGCGTAGCTATAGTTTTGCGTTTGGTGCATATTACATAATATGTTGGTGCTCATGAACTTCAGCTACTATACGGAATTTTTCATTAGACATGGTGGATGTCTGTGTCTGCCAAGACTCTCGAGGTAATTTATATGATGTCGCACACTAATTTGCCATCCGATGTACCAGCGATAAAGACAGAATGATGTCTCCACATAATTCCTCATATTTCATAATGGTAAATGATTTCAGATATTGAAATGAGTATTTTGCCATACGGTTACTACATAAGACATCATCATTTACTGTGGTATTTCATTAGCAACGGCAATAAGTAGATGGTGAAAAGAGAATTGCTGTGATCTTTGGAACAGAATACGTGAAGACATTACACGTTTATTCTTATGCTAAGGATATGCTTTTCCATAAGCTACTGGCCTTACTTTTCCTCAGTTCATCGCTTAAAAAATTTGATAAACCATGGTTTCAGAGCTCGGTTGCAGTCCTGTCTGCACAACATGTTAGTGAGGTGACATTGTATAAACACCGATGTATTTTGGGAAAAGAAGCAAATTTGAAGAAAAAGCATGAACACTGTAGGTGTTACTTAAAAATCACGTCACATGGCACTTCTCTGAAAGTTACACATGATCGGAAAGCGAGGCGAAAATAAATCACTGCTTTTATTGCTTTTGAGCGGAATTCTTTACAGATAATTAACTAAAGCAGAGATGGCAATATACCTTTTTCAGTGGTCACCATGCAAATGTGGGCGAGGAGGGGCTCCATTTATTATTTACAAAAAATGTGAGTGTAGACTTCAGTTTAGAACGGTACCTCCCCTCCAGTCCTCGGCATTTCCCCTACAACGCTTGCCCGTAACCCCCACCACTACCGCTCTCCCCATGCATGCGCTGCCGTCTGCGCGTTTACCGATCACGTTAGTCTGTGTGGAGCAGGAGCGGGTGGCGGGTGGCGTTTGGTGGTCCAGCTTACCTCGGCGTCCCTCCTGGCGGGCAGCAGGCTAGTGGTGGCATACGGCGCCGGCCTGGGGTGCAGCGCCAGTAGCAGCCCTCGGGCGTCCACCTCGGCGTACTCTGCGTGGGCGGCGGCCAGCTCCTTGGCCGTCTGCGCCGCCCCCAGTGCCGCCGCCTTCGCTTCGGCGCCGCCCCACGCGCTGTCGCCGCCCACGCCGACGCCGCTGTCGATCCACAACGTGTCCTTGCCGTCCGTCAGTTTCAGCTGGCAGATGTCGTTTGCGTTCATCACTGGCACGGAAGGGTCAGGTGTAACAATGGCACTTGCTAGCTGCGAATTGGGCAGCCTAAAGACCTACTCCAGTAACAAGTCGCTTCATCTTATTAACATACCCTGGCTCTAGCAAGAATCATTCTGTGTGCGGCTGAGTGTATGACAATTGTAAAACTAACTACCAAATTAGAATTGTGTGAGAATACAGGTTTCTTGGTGAATTTTACTGAAGAAATCTTCTCCAGTTATAGGCAAAATTAAATTCTTAACCTATAACTCGAATCATTCTCTATACAGTATAAGGGCAATAAAAGTTCTAAATAAATTACTGTTCTATAGGAACGCAGGAGTAGAAGTGTCGTCCTGAAATAACATTCCGGCAGGTTTTCTACTGGTCACCATCAGTGATGCTACTTCGCCTGTACAGCAATGTACGGTAAACTCGGTAAAACGTTCTTTCAAGTAGACACTACCATTCGGCTGATAACCAGGGAAGATTTCTCCAGTGTAATTACAAGTGCGTGCCGCATCTAGACTCGAACCCTTTCGCAAAGGAAATAGGTGCCACACTGCTGTGTTGCGCAACACATAAAAGTCAGGCAAATAAACTAAATGCTGTGGTCAGTGATGACTCCTGCTAAAGTAACAAAGTAGCACATATGCGATCTTCCACCGCGTCATTACCTTGCTGTTGTGGAAAGGGTCATGCGACATTGTGAGGAAGAGTACCTGCGAGTGAGAAGTAATAACCTGTTGCCAGAGAGTATAAGTACAGTGTTGTCGTGCAGCCACTGCCAGCCACGCGAATTGACACTGCCCCCTTGAAATATGGATTCCATCTAGAGCTGATAGACTTGTAAAACGTCGTGAACGTGATGCTCAGATGTGTCTATACGCCACACACCAATGGAATCCACGATAGTTGCTAATTAGATGTTAGTGCATGGTCTGGACGACGATCGACCCTGTGTTTTGAGCGACGACGGAAGACCTGCTAACTCTTTATCCAATTTTTCTTTGCATGTATGGATATTCGGAAGAGGTACACCACCCAAAATACTATTATTGGTCCATATTCATATCTCATCCCCAAAATTTTAGGTGTCCAACTACAGATTTTCTCAACTAGGATTTTCTGATACGCGGAATACCTTATGTCTTTATTTTGGAATTTTTTACTTTGATATAATAATATACAGTAGCTCCCGTGTTTATGATTTTTACTATAATTCTGTTCTTTTTACACGACTTTTAGCACAATAATTTTTTCTTAATTTCACTGTAGCGCGATAGGAATTAACGTCGCAATATTGATAATGATCATGTTATCGTAAGTCCTCCACCAACAGCGACAAGAAATGCTTTCGTAATCAGAAGCGGATTCAGACTGCGAAACACGTTTATAACGGCATTGGGAAATCAGTTATGTGGGTCACAAATACTGAGGGATAAATAGTGAGCCTTATATGAGAATATAATCCAAGTTTCCCCATGTTTTATTTTACGCAATTAATGTGCTAGCTGATGATCTCTTTTACTTTCTATTACATTAAACCGGAGTCCTGAAGCGGTACAACATTAAACGCCCCTTAATACGAATTTCTAGCTTCAACATTTGCTTCAGGTGGGATGCTCTTTTAACTAAGATGTAGTTATCAGGTAAGATAACACGAAAGAGTTGGCATAACAAGTGATGGTACAATTAGGAACACCAATCTGATCTATGGGTTCATAGCTCAGACCATCAGAGCATTTCCCAGTAACGGAATAGGTCCTTTGTCATCAAACGGAAAGTTCTCTAATGAATTGAGCTATTAAGCCGTACCTTAGATCGCTGTTCCTATTTGTACCATCTCTTGGTATGCTAACTCTTTCGTGTTATCTTATGTGGCAACTACGCCTGACATAAGGGATATGTTGCTAACAGAGCATCCGAAACGATGAAGCTAGAAACTCGGATTAGGAAGGGTTTAAGTTGTATCTTTAATTATATGGACAGTAAAAAGGGCTGTCAGATGGTACACCACAAGTATAAAATAAAAGCATGGAAAAACGTGGAACATAATCTCGTCCAAGGTTCACTGTCCGTCCCTTAGTTTACGTGGCCCACATAACTGATCTTCCAACGCTGTTGCAAACGTTTCTCCCATTCTGCATACTCTGCCAATTACGAAAATACTGTCATGAAGTAGCGATTCAATAAAGTAACCATACAACTATGCTATTGACTCAATACATACAGATTCACTGTCACTGTTATTAAAAATAACTGTCGGCGTTCCAAGAAAATAATTAACGATATGCAAGGTCCAAATATATTAATTTTAGCAAGTTGAGTAAAACTCCATGTTAAAATGTGTTATACAGCTAAAAAACATATTAAAATTGCACAAAATATTAATTAACTGCGTAGAAACTCAGTCTCAATTCTCATTCCTCACAACAAATAAAATAATAATAAGAAGAACAACGCCGTCCAAAAAATTAGTAATCCGTAGGAGACATCACGCTACATCGTGTAACTCAGACTCCAGCCTCGACAACGGCATCAGTTAGGTGCGGAAGAGAGTTTCTTCAAATATACTGAATCCCCTTGTTTGTGTTCAGATGTAGAGCTATCAAATTTTGAATATTTGAATGCTAAATTTCACCCGCTGTCTCAAACAGTCCCAGACATTTTTTGTGGGTGTTACGGTCGGGTGGTTTGACGGTCCAGTCGCGGTGCGATTGCTTGCCTGAGTGTTCGTCAAATGAGAAACGCATGCGAGCTGCCCTGTGAACACAGCAGTTTGTCCTCTTGCAAGACAGGAGTGTCCAGAGTATACTCGTCGTGAAGAAGTAAGAGACATGGAGACACTTTGTCCCCAGACTGTCGAAATAAACATCGTAGTACATGTTCAAGGCGTAGAAAACACCCCAAAACATTAGGGAAATTGTACTGTCGGCCTGAACTACACACACTGCGCACATTGTGGGTTACACGCCTCATTGGGCCGTCGGTAAACTCGACCTCTTGGACAATTTGAACAGAGACGAAATTACGACTCATCAGAGCACAGTATACGCCCTCAGTCAGTTACTGTCCAGTTTCTGTGTTGTTTGGTCTACTGAAGACGTACAACTTTAGGTGTTGTTGTGCGCAATAGCCTTTTGGGAAGCTCCATACTCCAAATATCAACTCCGTACAGTTACTTTCGCAATCTCTGCTCGAAAACTGGTCAAGGCGGACCTGCTTTCGCTGACATACGTACTTCCTTTTCAGAATGACACCGACTGTCATTCATAAGACTAGACAGTCGTCTCAAATTTCTGTCGGCTACGCTGGACAGACAGCGTTGCTTCACCGTAAAACAAGGCAACTTCTTTCACGGTGTGGTCATAGGCACATCTATACACAGTAGTTCCCTTCTAACCACTTTGTCATTCCTCAACACTAACCCATTTTACTGCGCCGATTTCACACAACAGTCCGACATTTACATCTTAATTCACTATCATGACTTACGACAACGGTGGGGACTGAAAGAACTTTCGGTCTTGCAGCCGGTCGTCGTTAGTTAGGCCTACACTCCGCGACGTTACGACTGGGCACCTATCAGCCTCTGCAGGTGAGCCGTCGAAGACGGTGTCTTCAGTGGCTCATCTGAGGTGGCTGGTAGGTGGTCAGTCGGAACGTCAAGGAGTGTAGTTGGGGACGACCGGCTGCAAGTCCGAAATTTTCTTTGAGCATTCAATTCGACCGGAAAATTTTCAAATTGTCAACGTTGAAGAGTCAGACTACGGCCTGGTACCAGTTCTACACCATCCACAGAGCTCCAAAACGATCAATGTGCTCTTTGAAATGAAAAAGTAATGTTTTGTCCGTTTGGTGTGAGTTACATAGCTCCCAGTGATCTTCACTAAACAGCTACGGTTTTATGACCGTAATTTCACAATGGTGCATTTTTGGCCGATGACTGTGTGGCATATATAGCTCAGTTCTGTGTCACCTACATTTATAATCATTTTTTTTCATCGTCTTATATTAGGCTTATAAATTATTACGTGTGCACCTGATTTTCCAGTTCCTTAAACAATTTTCTATTATTGTGAGACATAAGATGTGGCTCACTCGCACACCTGGTGCTGTTCTTACCGTTCAGGTTGCTGATGTCTTTCTTGATGGCCTTCCGGTGCCTCAGGTAGTAGCCTGCGGAGAGCGCCAGAGAGACGGCCAGCACGAGGCCCACGATGACCGCGGGGAACCACGTCTCCTGCACCACGCTGTGGACGCTCCTGCTCGGCTGAACTCTAGCAAACACACAACACAGCACAGCGGTCACAACACATCTTACATCAGGCGACCTGTCACACATGATCTACACGTATATCTAATTATTGTTGTTGTGGCCTCCAGTCTGAAGACTGTTTCGATACAGCTCTCCATGTATTCTACTGTGTGCAGACCTCTTCAACTTTGCATAACTATGCGACCTACATGCTTTTGAACCCTGTAACTGTGCTCAAGCCTTGTTCGCCCTCTACAGTTTTTATCAACCCCCCCCCCCCCTCCCCCTACTCTTCCACACAGCCAAGTCGTTCTACCACCAAACTGAAATTCAAATGGCTCCAAGCACTATGGGACTTAATATCTGAGGTCATCAGTCCCCTAGGCTTAGAACTACTTAAACCTAACTAACTTAAGGACATCACACACATCCATGCCCGAGGCAGGATTCGAACCTGCGACCGTAGCGGCCGCGCGATTCCAGACTGTAGCGCCTAGAACCGCTCGGCCACCCTGGCCGGCCAAGAAAAGAATTGCTAAGATATAAATTTATAATCGATATTAACATGCTTCTTGTCGCTATTACCAATCTTCTATTTACATCTTCCCCACTTCGGTCATTCACAGATACTTTGCTGCCCAAATACTGATCTGCTTTTTATAGTGTCCCATTTACTAATCTTATCCTGTTAGCGTCACCTGATTTAACTGGACTACATTCAGTTACTATTGTTAAAATGTTGTTGATATTTATGTAACCTATTTTCAATACAGAACCCATTCCATTCAAATGAGCATCCAAATCCTTTGCAATCTCCGAGAAAATTACAGTGTCAGCGGCAAATCTAGAAGTTTTTGTTTCTTGTCCCTCATTTTCCCTTTCCAAACTTTTCTTCCGTTTCGTCTGAAGTAGGTAAAATAATTTCGACTCGTCACTTTTCATTCGGTTTGATATTTAGATTCAATTTAACGTAATTGAATTTATAGAGATTGTGCAAATGCATTTTTACTTTTGGATAAAGCGGTAACAGTGATTTTATGGGAGATCACATTTTCTCATTTTTAATGTACTACAATTATCTAGGAGCAGTCTGTCATAATTATTTCTTTGGAAGAACTTTCAAGCTGTTGCGTGCGGGGCAGGACGTTCAGGGAAGGGAGCATAGCTACAGCAACTGGGGCACCTGCCTCGACAACTGATAAGGCTGTTCCTCGTCGTCTGTCGAAGCTTGCGTTGCTGCACCTACACTCCGATGCGCTGTTTGGCGTGCGTTTCATCTCTTGTGATTGACTGCGGAGACCGCCTCACCTTCATGATTTGTAATTATTTGGTGGCACTTATATGGTGCAGCTTTAATCTTAGATACCGATTGTGCGATAAAAAAGTACAGTTATTTACAACTGAAGAGCCGGCCGCGGTGGCCGTGCGGTTCTGGCGCTGCAGTCCGGAACCGCGGGGCTGCTACGGTCGCAGGTTCGAATCCTGCCTCGGGCATGGGTGTGTGTGATGTCCTTAGGTTAGTTAGGTTTAAGTAGTTCTAAGTTCTAGGGGACTTATGACCTATGATGTTGAGTCCCATAGTGCTCAGAGCCATTTGAACCATTTGAACAACTGAAGAGAATTGTCATTCCGTTACAATGTATGTAAAGCATGAGTGAATAAAAAAAAAAACTTCCTTTCGAGTAAAAATTCTTGATTGCTCTCGCCGCATTGCTGGAGACTCCATACCAAAGCTTCCTCCACACACAACTTCACAGCCAGAAATGGCACACGCAAAATTTTTAAAATTAAACACAACTGATTGTCAGTCCACTTTTCTTTCAGGGAATGTTGTCTGAGTGTAAAGCCGCAGGGCCACGCGGGGTTGGCCGAGTGGTCTGAGGCGCTGCAGTCATAGACTGTGCGGCTGGTCCCGGCGGAGGTTCGAGTCCTCCCTCGGGCATGGGTGTGTGTGTTTGTCCTTAGGATAATTTAGGTTAAGTAGTGTGTACGCTTAGGGACTGATGACCTTAGCAGTTAAGTCCCGTAAGATTTCACACACATTTGAACATTTTTTAAAAGACGCAGGACAGTGAGTCTGGCGTCTGCAATAGACATAGAGTATCCTCACCTGGGAGAACTTCGGTCGCCCCCGAGCGCGGCAGCCGTGGAGAAGGGCCCGGAACCGACCACTGTGTAGGCCGACACCTGCACACTGTACACGTTATCCGACGTCAGGTTGTTGAGCAACACGGACGCCGTGCTGGCGTTCACCGACAGGTGCGCGAAGACGCTGCTGCCGTTCACCATCACCAGCACCTGCTCGGGAGGAAACGAGTGTGTTACAACCCGTGTCACACTGGCAAATAAGTCGTAACGCTACACCACTGTTTACACTGGAACAAGCATTCGCAGACAATTCGCCATTGTTTACTATCAATCGCTTGTACCTTGTGAACAAACTTTTCCACTGGAGAGAACAGGTGACAACACGGGAAGACGAGCATAACCGTTTCAACTCTATGAACAATGCGGCATTGTTTTCTGGCGGTAATAATCGTAACACAGATTTTGGGCATAGCACTAACAACACTAATTAGAGCCACGATACAAAACATTTATATTCAGAAATGAGCGAGCGAGCCGACTTTGACGAAGCAAATAAAATGGCACGCCAAAAGAAAAAAAATATAGGTGACTGAACTTGTACGTGCAACGAAAGCTGTGGAAGTAATAAACTTAACACTGCTTTAAAGCTTCTGCTTTCCTTAGAATTATTGCAGAACTCTTCACATGTGTCGGTTGACGCTTTCTGCCGGCTTCTCATTACAAACGAGGAGTACATTTAAAAGCGGAAGACTAACTAGTAACGATCAACGCAAACGGCAGAAAACCTAGCATTCACACCACGGTTATTAGCAAATGGAGGCATGTAAGCCACTAATTGTTTCACATTTAAATTGCTGCTGTATATTGTCCGCATCTCGTGGTCGTGCGGTAGCGTTCTCGTTTCCCACGCCCGGGTTCCCTGGTTCGATTCCCGGTGGGGTCCGGGATTTTCTCTGCCTCGTGATGACTGGGTGTTGTGTGATGTCCTTAGGTTAGTTAGGTTTAAATAGTTCTAAGTTCTAGGGGACTGATGACCATAGATTTAACATCCCATAGTGCTCAGAGCCTTTTTTTTTTTTTTTTTTTTTTGCTGCTGTATATCAATTCCCAATGTCTGGATAGACATATGCAATGCATTATTAAAGTAAGTACAAATAATACACTGTCGATAAAATATGATTAATGGAATATGGAATAAACGTACAACCTGTCACATAAACTGCTTGATAAAACTTTATATACAATTTTTTAGATGGCACACTGTGTGCTCGCCAGTGCACGATTTCTGTTTATTCGCTGTTTACAACAAAAATCTGCAACATGACATTGACACAGCTATGTAATTACGGCTACCATGAACTAAATAACGAGGCTGATAAGGCTTTTCCTGTAGCTATGTTAAATTTTACTCACCATAATATATACTTATTCGCATTTTTTTCAGGTAGTTTCCAACGTGGTTATGACCATTCTTGAATATCTAACAAAGCTATTTTTCCTTCTTTTATTCAACCATACGAGAATCACTGCATCTACTTATGCAAGTACACTATATGATCAAAAGTATGCGGACACTCGTATGTAATGTAAGACTGACGCAACGGGGGGGGGGGGGGGGGGGGGGGGGAGCCGTCAGTTTAGAAAGTGGCGTGGAGTGTCGTGATGTCAGTAGAGAAGCAGGAACAGCAGATCGGGTGGATCATGAGACTTCAATGACTCCCAACTAATTGTCGTCTCTAAGCTGAGAAACAAGTCCATCAGCAGCATTTGAACCTTTCTCAAGTTGTCCAAGTCGACAGCTTAGGATACGATTGTGAAGCGGAGACAGGAAGGAACAACCGCTCCTAAACAAAGACGAGGCAGATCTCGAATAATGACGGACAGAGACTGTTGAGCCTTAAGGAGGCTGGTTGTAAAAAGTCATACGAAGTCAGCGTAAGGTATCTCTCGTGAGTTCCAAAGTGCTATGAGCAGTCCATCGAGCACAACAACGGTGCTTAGCGAGTTAAAAAGAATGGTCGACCAGCTCCTCATAAACCACTGTTTTCAGTGGCAGGTGCTAAGCGACGTTTGAGAAGGTGTAAAGCAGTGGACGATTCAAAACAAGTGATTTGCAGTGATGAATCACGCTATACTAAGTGGCTACGCGATTGAAGGGTTTGACTTCGGTCGACGCCTGGAGAACATTGCAGACTGTCATGTGTGGTGCCAACAGCGACATATGGAGGAGGTGCTGGTGCATTATGGGGGTGTCTTTTGAGATTAGGGTGTGGGTGTCCTACTGCACTTAAGAAAATGCAAAATGCCGATGGAAGTGAACACATTTTACAATATTGCGTACTGGTACAGTACAGGATAAGTTTGGAGCATCTGAGTCTATCAGCATGGAAATGTACCCTTCCAAAGCAGCATTGGTCAGGAAATAGTTTGTGGACAATAACATTCCTGTAATGGACTGGTCTGCCCAGACACCCAACATTAACCTAATGGAACACCTTCGGGGTGAGTTAAAATATCGAATTCGCTCGAGATCCCAGCGTCCAAAATCACTGACACCTCTAATATCGGCTCTTGAGTAAGAATGGAGTGCCATTCCTCCACAGACATTAAGGCACATTAAGGCACCGCACTGAAAGCGTTCCCAGCAGACCTGAAGCCGTCATAACGAGGAATGGTGGACACAATTTATTTTAATGTTCATGAATAGATGGTTCAAATGGCTCTAAGCACCATGGGACTTAACATCTGAGGTCATCAGTCCCCTAGACTTAGAACTACTTAAACGTAACTAACATAAGGACATCACACACATCCATGCCTGAGGCAGGATTCGAACCTGTGACCGTAGCAGCAGCGTGGTTCCGGACTGAAGCGCCTAGAACTGCTCGGTCACAGCGGCCGGCCCACCAATAGATTTTCGGATGCTTTTCGTCACGTACTGTAATATCGAACCCAGCAACGATTCTCAGTTGCTGAATGTGCATGGGATTCGGGTGTACATCCTAATGTCCTTCTCCTCACTCTCTTTGTCCATCACCTCCTCCCTCCCCTCTCTGTTCATCTTCTCCTCCTCCTATCTCTGTCCATTATCTCCTGTCCCCCTCTCTGTCCATCTCCTACTCCTCCTATCTCTCTGCACCTTCTCTTCCGCACTCTGTATGGCCATCTCCGTCTTTGCTCTTTCCATGTCTATCCCCTCCTCCTTCTGTCCACCTCTTGTTCCCCCCCCCCCCTCTCTGACCTTGAGCCTTGTTTGTTGTTACTGCCAACGAAACCTTGACTGGGAAATGAAGTCGCTTGAAGAAAACGGGTAAACCTAATGGGATCATTACTGTCCGGCGTATGAGAGACATCCCGCTCTTGGATCTGGGAGGATGGTACCGTCAGTGATAAAACTTCGCGTAGTCTTAATCTGCAGTCGGGTTGGATTACAAACTTTCGGATGATTCAGATGCTGTAATAGTATTCTAATAATAAGCTGATAAACCACAAATACAATTTTCTTTTTATCTGTTAAAATAGATTGCGAGAAAGGAAACGAAACCGCTCCTTTTTTTCATCTCAGCACAGAATTTTTTTCGTCACATTCTCTTTTAAAAGAAAACCTGTTCAATGTTGTTTAAAAAAATACATAGCTGTGTCCGTTTCAATTAGACTGCCACGTAAAAATTTGAAGTATGTCGGTCAACAAATTTCAAGATTTTTGCTGACAACTTTTTCCTAATAAAATACGTAGCCTATGTTTATTTGAATATCGTACAAAAGTTCGAAGTAAATCAGTCTACAGCTTTCCGATATTTTTGCTTTCTGTTTCAACCAATACACACGTCCCACTAAAAGAAAGGATCTTTCGTCGTCGCACCTTATATGTGGTGTCTGTTCTTTCGGACATGGCCGAAAGAGCAGACACCACTTGTAATTATATGTATCCAACAGTGTTTTGCAATGAAGTTCACCAAACACTTACGTTACACTTCCTTTTGGGCTACCTCAGTCTTCTTTGAGCCTAGCACTGCTACTATGAATTCGTTCGATGTCGACCGTCACACCTCCAGCACCAGAGGAAAGATCTTGGGTTTGTCACTCGGGTGTATTGTATGAGACTTCCATTACAGACACATTGACATTTTCCACGACTCTTCCAACAAAACTGCGTTCCCTACTAGAGATTTCACGTTTGGTGCCTTCTTGTCACAGCCCCTAAATCTTCCTCTTCTTCTTTTCTTCTTCTTCTTCTTCTTCTTCTTCCTCGGTGTTTTCCCCAGAATGTAACAGCGTTCGCTTTTTTGTCTCTTTGTCTCCACTTGGTGGGGTCCTGCGCTTGTTCAGGGTGAAGACGGGGTGTCTTGATGGGAGACGCAGCCAACGTCATCCCTATAGATCGTTTATCATTGAAGACGCGAAAACACGCGTTTCTTCGTTGTCTCTTGATCCGTCCGAAGTACGTGTCCATACTACAGTAGACAGCTTTACATCTTTTTCTCCACGATAGCCGCCAGTCCGTACTGCACGCAAATTTCACCACTGATGACGTGATCACGAAGTCTCAGTCCAAGTGTCCACCGAAGCATTTTTGTTTGCATTACAGCTAGTCGCTGCACCCTAAATATTTAAATCATTTGACGTGTCCCATGTCCTTTTAGTGGGATAGTATCGGTATTTTTTTCTTACTCACTAATATGAGGTAAACTACAAAAAGTCCACAATAAAGAGAAGCTTAATTGTTGTTGGACTGCTTCAGAAGGCCTTCGTGAAGCAGCAAGATGTACCAGCTTTTTAAATCATAGCAGTTTACGTGGAAGCTTTGTTTAAAAATAACAACTAATATGACTTACATTGTATCCTTGAAGCATTCCGTTTAGATAATCAGGCGCAACAGGATCCCAAAAGATACTGGCTGCAGTAGAATTGAGCCTCCTCACTCGCACATTTTCTGGGGATGCTGATGGAGCTGTACAAAAGAGGGAGGCAAGACGGGTATTAATATACATGCGAGCTGAGAAACCTTTGCAGGAGGTATAATCTATAATATTCTCCACTTCTCACTTATCGGTTGCTAGTAGTAATATATTAATGATTTTTTTTTTTTTTGCTGTGTCTATGAGCAACGAACAAATCGGGTTTTCGTTTTTCCAGACACATTTCACCTAGATCTATTCAGTCTTCTTCAGTGGCCTAAACTACAAAAATATTTTCACTTAATTCTATTACCTTTAACACACATATGGCACCCTGGTACTAAAGAGCTACAAACAGTGGTGTATGCGCAAAAACAGCTTTACCAGCAAACGATTAGGGCGCATAAAGAACACCTCCTACACTAACTGCAAGTGTTCAGCATGAAATGACACTCCCAGAATAGTTTATAGTGTGAGTGTAATGCAGGCTACTGACGGTCGCTGAATAAGTTAATGTGAAATGTTTCTGGAAAAACGTAAATTAAACGTTTTAGCTGCCAGTAGACATAACGTTAAAATTGTTAATTTCTTTGGTCTTTCATACATTATGCCGTGGTCCAAGGCATATTTCTCTGCTAAAGTTTCGTTTCACAGTGCTAGAGACATCACTAGAGTATGAAAAGACTCAGAAAGCTGCATCAGACTTTAACAAACTTAGTAGACCGAACTGTTTATACATATCCACGCAAGATCGTTTCATGGCATCATCAGACAGCTGCCTAAGATCGCAGAATCGCGACGAAGTATGTTATGGGGTGTGTACTAGAGAAGAATTAGAGCTATTTCCTTTACTTAGAACTAAAGCCCATAATCAGGTATTCTTCTTTTCTATTAAAGTACTTCTTTATACTTTTGAATTTCCATGGCCTCTCTGCACATCCTAGTGTAGAAATTATAGGATGTTGACAAAACCGTGGTATCGGAGGAACAAATTTGGTGGTTCCCGGGTTTCAGATAATAAGCTGCTACTGTCGATTTATCCCTGTTTCTCAGACACTTATTGTTCTTGTGTTGCTAAAACCTGGGGTTTTGTTTTCTCATAGGGCGCAAAAACATTTACAGTCATAAGGGCCCACGTCAGAACTGCAGAACACGAAGACAAGAAGAGGAGTTAAAAACGACTACATTTTCATCCCAATCGATGGACGAGAAGACAGGTAAAGACAGGAACGTAGAAATAGGTCTTTCAAATACGCCATAGAGAAACGGATTAAATTAAATGACCTTCGCCATATCGTTACGACGAGTAAAAAGTAAAACGCAATCGACAGCCCGCGCGTCGTTAGCTAAAACGGCCGATAACTCAGACGGCAAACACAAACAAGAACGCAAATGGTTAAAAAACGGCATTCCGTCAATAAATGGCGGACCGTCAAAGATGGAGCGCAATGACTACAAAGGGGTGGTGGAACTCCACTTTAACAAATGGCGATGGCTAAAAAGTCAGTGACCTATATGCAACCTAGCTAAAATGATCTCCTCACAGAGAGAGAAGGCGGAAAGGAGGTCGTCCAAGCCGCTGGGAGAGGCTTAATAACCCGGAGCTTGTTCTCATGAAAGGAGGACCGGTGGGGATGTCAAAGTGACACCACCTGCTGACAGACGGCAAGACACGTACCATCGGAAGGAATGTAAGAACCAGCTGGCTGAGGTACGAGGACTGCAGCCGTGGCCATCTGTCGGGTACGGCACTAAACTACGGGCCTAGTGGTCCCGGGTTCAGTCTCGAAATGGATGTTAGAATTTTCCTTCGTTCCAGTGGCTCGAGGAAGGCTCCAGTTCCACTCAGCCTGACATCAATTGATACCGGTGATCTTCCCCGGGGCTGAAAAGTCAGCTAGGGCGATAGACCCACCACTCTCCCTCTCCTAGTGCCACGGCGAGGAAAGCCTGAAATCCACCTGCATTCAGGCCAATAGCCCCGTCACGGGCTTGCGCCACAGTCTATGTACACTGGACATTATCTGCAAGTGATTTTATACACTCTTGCTGTGGCAAGGTCCTTTCCAGTGTTCAAATGTTCGCACCCCTTTCTTGTTGGTTTAAAAACAGTGTCAGTACTGTGTCAGCACTCTTGACGACGTCCGCACCATAGCTGAGTGGTGAGCACGCCTGACTGCCATGTGGAGGACCCAGGTTCGATTCATGGTACTAACAGGGATTTTACCATGCTCGGAAGACTGGCAGGGAGTGCACTCAGGCTCACGGCGAGAACTGAGGAGCTACTCGAGCGATTAGTTGCAGCTCCTACGTCAAAAAACCCGACAACTACCGAGAGAGTGGTGCGCTGACCACATGCCCCTCCATACCTCATCCGACGACGCCACTGGCAGGATTTTTTTAACGAATGAGAAGAAAAGTTTCCCTTCAATTGACCCTTTTTCCTAGATCTTTTAGGCTGTTGTCTTTTTTCGGAGTAGCTCTTACTTCTAAAACCATATCTTAAATAATCGATGTCCGCAGCTCGCGGTCTCGCGGTAGCGTTCTCGCGTCCCGTGCACGGGGTCCCGGGTTCGATTCCCGGCGGGGTCAGGGATTTTTCCTGCCTCGAGATGACTGGGTGTTGTTGTGTCGTCTTCATCATCATAATTCATCCCCATTACGGTCGGAGGAAGGCAATGGCAAACCACCTCCCCTAGGACCTTGCCTAGTAAGGTGGCGCGGGTCTCCCGCGTCGTTCCCCTACGCTCTGTAAAGAAGTATGGGACTCATCATCATCATCAAATAATCGATCTCGTCCTGCAAATAATGTGGTTCACCGACTCATTTAGCCCGGTCGACTAATGTTTTGATCACTAGTCTTTTCTGCTCTGTGATGACTGAAATTTTTATGAAGGCACATGTCTGTGTGTGTGGACATCCATAGACTTTGTGCTCTAAAGTTCCCGCTCGGCAAAAAACTGTACCTAGGATCACGGCCTGAAACCCTACGAACAAAAATCATCAAGAACGCAAATACAGTCGGGAAGTATAGCGTTGTACTCGTATAATCATCTATATATACCCAGGAAGTGTGTAGAGTAGCCGGCTTGCTGCTTACCGTCCTCGAGGGTGCGTGCCGTGATGGTGTTTGAGGGCCGGCCCTCGAGGGCCTTGTGGAAGGGCACCAGGAAGAACTGGTAGCGCGTGAAGGCGCGCAGCCCGGACACGGTGTAGCCGGTGGCGCCCGCGTTCATCACAGTCACCAGGCCGAAGGAAGGCTCGGCCGCCGACAGGTCGCGGTAGCGCACGTACACGCCCTCCACCAGCTCCTCCGCCCCCACCACCTGCCATAGCAAGAGCAACATCGCCAGTGCTAATGTCTGTTTTGCCAATGAGTTCTCACGCATAAGATATTGTCAAGTGTTTACAAATGCACGAGCTTTCGGCTCAGTGCTTCTCCATCATTGTGTGTGTACAGTGACTATGGTGCTTGTGTGTTTTCATATTTTTTATTCTCTACACAAAGCGTGCAATAGGATTTCTGACCCACTGCAAAATTAAATCTTTTCAGCTGAG
Source organism: Schistocerca nitens (assembly GCF_023898315.1). Lineage (NCBI taxonomy): Eukaryota > Metazoa > Arthropoda > Insecta > Orthoptera > Acrididae > Schistocerca > Schistocerca nitens. The sequence continues at coordinate 119,578,128 of NC_064622.1, read as the reverse complement.
CTCTAGACGAGCTAATAGAGGGGCAAACAGAGTGGCCTGTTGAGGATATGTTTCTGACGGGATTTCCTGTTCTAACATTCTCCAATAAGAGGATGACTGCTGACGGCACGCAGTTGTTAATCTCCAGACAAGACGCTGACGTTGAGAATTAAATGCCGAAACTCAACGCAGTGCTCCATACAGTGCGGTCGTATGAACTTGCTACTGGTGACCACTCAGTCTGCTCCTCATCGCTTCGTCCGTCGTATGCTACTTTGCTTCCCAAGTAGCAGAATTCATTCACTTCGCAATCCCCAATTTCGATGTTATGTTTGTCGTTAATGTTACATTCACTACTCTCCATCCCTTTCGTCTCCATTCGGTTTACTCGCAATCCATAGTGTGAGTACATTAGACTGCTTATTCCATCCAATACATTCTACAGTTCGTCCTTACATTGACAGCAGCAACGTTATCAGCGTAACTTATCACTGATATCTTTTCTCCCTGAATTTGAAGACCACTCTTCAACCTTTCTTTTATTTTGGCCTTTCCTCCTTCAGTGTAAAGACTGAAGAGGTGAAGCGAAATACTACACTTGTGTCTTACACCCTTTTTATTCCTGTCACTTTGTCCACGACCCTCTATTATTATTTTTCCCTCTTTCCCTTGAACCTATTTATAATACATATAAATATAAATATGTTTTATATACTCAAGATTAATGACGGTTTTTTATACAGACCTTTGACAGCTGATATAAAATGTAGTGGTGCCCCATCATTCTCCTTATATTTTCTCTAACCGCATTATTGAAAGATTTCTCAGATATACGAAAGAAATGTGTCTCTTTGTTAAACTTTCTGTTTCTCAACATGTTATCGTAAAATAAAATCTGCGTCAGTCGTTCATCGTTTATTTCTAAATATGGGCTGTTTCTGCAAACACTGTGCTACTGTTTCCAGTCTCCTCTTTAAAGTACTTGCAGAAAGTTTATATGGTGTGTGAAGTAGGCTTATCCCTCAGTATTATTCACGTATAATTTTTTCTGTTTTCATACATATATCGATATTACTTGCATCTTCTTCCAGTTTCCTGGTATGTCTCCTTGCTTCCAGTATGTATTAAACAGATGTAACAATTTAAGGTGTAATGACAACGCTACATATTTAGCTGAATCTGTACTAATTCCATTTAAGCATGTTGCTACTTGATCTTTCGTGGTTTTCGAAGCTGCTACGAATTCTTTTATTATTATCTCATCTAGGGGTTTTACTTTCATTTCTGAATCTTTATTTCTTCTCTTCCACGTCTCCTAATGTTCTACAAACCAACGTGAGTATTCGTTTGGTTGCACTTCCAAAAATTTTAGAAAATCCGAAGGAGTGTTATCTGTGACTTGTGACTTAGCTAATCGCAAATCTTCCAAAATTATGTGAAACTCTGATTAATCCTAAATCCCCTATGTCTTCCATATCGACTTCCATTTCTTCTTCTGTCACATCACCAGACAGTTCCTACCACCGTAGAAGACTTCCGTATTCCACAGCTATTGGTAGAGCACAATTCTTATTATAGAATCCAGCTCGAGTGTGTTTAGAGTCTTTCTTTCAGGGGAGGGAGAGTGGAGGAGATAGGAGCGAGCTTTTCGGATATCTTTTCTTTCCTACTTACCTAGAAGATCGCTGACATGTACTGCTGTGAAACCCCTTTGGGGGGTTGTATGGTTTTAGTAGTCTGGTGGACAGCGTCCCTACAGTAGGACGGTGGCACGCACCTGCCAGCGAAGGCGCACCGCGTTGGAGCTGATGGGCTGAGCGGCGTTGAGGAGGATCTGCAGGCGGCCGAGCGCCTCCCTGGCGACCTGCAGGCGGCGCTGCTCCTGGGAGTGGGGGCGGCTGCCGCCCCCCGGGGGCAGAGTCCGCGTGGGGTGCGACGGGGGGCTGGCGCGCGACACCCCCGCAGGCGTCTCGGAGCGCACCACCACCGCGTAGCGCGTATCCGGCCGCAGGCCCTCCACCTGCAAAACGTACAAGTCGGTCAACACGTGCAACGTAGGACCAAATGTAGAAGGACATTTCTCTTTCGAAACATCTTCTCTGGGCACGAAAGCCGTTCAGCGGTGACAGCGACAAAGGGCTTTAGGAAAAACAGGTCAGTGACAATTACAAATAAACCATCGTTCCACTGGACGTGACGGCTAATGAAGAAGCGACGTATGACAAGTTTTGTGACGTCATAACGGGCAGCTACAAGCGTGAAGAAGCCAGCACGTCGAATTTTCTCAATGTACTTTGAAACGTGAATTAAATCGATGCAAAACAGCTATCTACGTTATAGACGAAACGATGCAGTCCTCCTATTGGATTTCAGCTGAAAGCGTCTTATTTGTTTGAATTTGTAGTACAACTTTTCTGTTGCAAGTGTAAAATACATCTTTAACTATGTTTTCGGATCACCTCGCGTCTGTAATAACTTTTCAAGCTATACCCCCTACACTCTTTTCTTTGACTGAGATTGTCTTATAGGTTGTTAGGTTGTTAACCAAAATTACATTTTCTTTGCAGTTAATTTTAGTTCTTTTGCACATGAGTGACATTGCTAATTTAATTTAAAATGTTTTCTAGGCCCTTACGTTGTTTTGCTACATCTTCTCTTCAATTTAGTACAATTCTTTGCGCATCATTGGGCTTATTAATTTAATTTAATTTAAATTGTTTTGCAGGTTGTTAGATTCTCTATACCACACCAGAACATCTTCTCTTCAGAATCGTTTCGACGTTTAGTCTTAATGTTTTCTGGTTTGTTGCATTTACCTTCATGTACTGTTAGGTTTAAAATTTTCAGTTACGTTACTACTGCGAAGTCACTGCGTCTCACTCTCTTTCAGTGTTGTACATCCTTTTAATGGTGATACACAGTAACAGTCTGATGAGAACCTCGTGAGTAACGAATAGAAAAAATACTGCAGAACTTCAACTGTTATGTGCTTTTCATTCACAATTATTAAGATGTTCGACGAAGCAGTAACAGAGGGATCAACTAACAAGAAAATACGCTATTTCAAGATACCGATGCATCAAAGAAAATCTCTCAGTAGCGCGTCAGTTTTGTTACGATTTGTTACAATGAAATTCTGATAAATACGACGTAGCCTCGTTGCTGTAGGAGTGTACAAACGTCCTGCCAAGCCATCCCCCAGGTGTTTTAGACATCTATAAGTGCGCCGCTTGGGTTTTCCCACAATGCTGTGGACGTCTGAATGCGTCTTCAGCCGCCTACCTATAATTGCTGTGGACGAGTACTTTCATATCTCGCTGAATAAAAGGGTTTCCAGTGTTTATATTAGGTTGGTGTATACGTTGGTAGTGTTTTATCGTAAGTTCAATAAACACAACGGATAAACATAACAGAGACTGTTCGTCATCAATAATACTATGTTCGCGTTCACCGTGTACAACAGTAAGCCAACGTTGGGCTAACTTTTCTATCGACTGTAGAAATCACGGGGCCAATTTTCATTTCGAAAGGAAGTTCCTTGAGTGATATTTGGTGGAGAGCGGAAAAAGTGAAAATCTGAAGGCGCAGTATAAAATGAGTAAGTTGTTGTTGTTGTGGTCTTCAGTCCTGAGACTGGTTTGATGCAGCTCTCCATGCTACTCTATCCTGTGCAAGCTTCTTCATCTCCCAGTACCTACTGCAACCTACATCCTTCTGAATCTGCTTAGTGTATTCATCTCTTGGTCTCCCTCTACGATTTTTACCCTCCACGCTGCCCTCCAATGCTAAATTTGTGATCCCTTGATGCCTCAAAACATGTCCTACCAACCGATCCCTTCTTCTAGTCAAGTTGTGCCACAAACTTCTCTTCTCCCCAATCCTATTCAATACCGCCTCATTAGTTACGTGATCTACCCATCTTATCTTCAGCATTCTTCTGTAGCACCACATTTCGAAAGCTTCTATTCTCTTCTTGTCCAAACTAGTTATCGTCCATGTTTCACTTCCATACATGGCTACACTCCATACAAATACTTTCAGAAATGACTTCCTGACACTTAAATCTATACTTGATGTTAACAAATTTCTCTTCTTGAGAAACGCTTTCCTTGCCATTGCCAGTCTACATTTTATATCCTCTCTACTTCGACCATCATTAGTTATTTTACTCCCTAAATAGCAAAACTCCTTTACTACTTTAAGTGACTCATTTCCTAGTTTAATCCCCTCATCATCACCCGATTTAATTTGACTATATTCCATTATCCTCGTTTTGCTTTTGTTGATGTTCATCTTATATCCCCCTTTCAAGACACTGTCCATTCCGTTCAACTGCTCTTCCAAGTCCTTTGCTGTCTCTGACAGAATTACAATGTCATCGGCGAACCTCAAAGTTTTTACTTCTTCTCCATGAATTTTAATACCTACTCCGAATTTTTCTTTTGTTTCCTTTACTGCTTGCTCAATATACAGATTGAATAACATCGGGGAGAGGCTACAACCCTGTCTCACTCCTTTCCCAACCACTGCTTCCCTTTCATGCCCCTCGACTCTTATAACTGCCATCTGCTTTCTGTACAAATTGTAAATAGCCTTTCGCTCCCTGTATTTTACCCCTGCCACCTTCAGAATTTGAAAGAGAGTATTCCAGTTAACGTTGTCAAAAGCTTTCTCTAAGTCTACAAATGCTAGAAACGTAGGTTTGCCTTTTCTTAATCTTTCTTCTAAGATAAGTCGTAAGGTTAGTATTGCCTCACGTGTTCCAACATTTCTACGGAATCCAAACTGATCTTCCCCGAGGTCCGCTTCTACCAGTTTTTCCATTGGTCTGTAAAGAATTCGCGTTAGTATTTTGCAGCTGTGACTTATTAAACTGATAGTTCGGTAATTTTCACATCTGTCAACACCTGCTTTCTTTGGTACTGGAATTATTATATTCTTCTTGAAGTCTGTGGGTATTTCGCCTGTCTCATACATCTTGCTCACCAGATGGTAGAGTTTTGTCATGACTGGCTCTCCCAAGGCCGTCAGTAGTTCTAATGGAATGTTGTCTACTCCCGGGGCCTTGTTTCGACTCAGGTCTTTCAGTGCTCTGTCAAACTCTTCACGCAGTATCTTATCTCCCATTTCATCTTCATCTACATCCTCTTCCATTTCCATAATATTGTCCTCAAGTACATCGCCCTTGTATAGACCCTCTATATACTGAGTAAGGTGGATGCGAAATGATTTCCCAACTCAGCTCCTGTATAGTGTTTACTGTCGGACAAGCTGGATGAGAAGAGGCGTTATCTAGGAGTAGCATCACTTCACACAGCCTTCCTGGTCGCTGTACATGGATTGCGTCTGCAAGGCGTCTCAGTTGTTGGCAACAAATGTCAGCAGTGATGGTTACATCTCGGGCAGGCAATTCGTAGTACACCACACCGTCGTTGTTCCGACGAGTGCATAACATTATCTTTTGTGGATGAGAGTGTGTATTTGTTGGGGGAGATGTTGCTTTGCTTGGGCTCAATTATTCCTTTCCTTTCTTTACGTTAGTATAGGGACACCACTTCTCGCCACCTGTAACGGTACAGGACAGGAACGGTCGGTGTTGTTCACGAGCCAATCGATGACGAGCAAGCCGAGACGCACGTATGACCAAACGCTGATTATTGTGACCATGGCTTAGAGAATGCGGCACCCGTACACCTGAATTTTTAACTTTCCCCACCGCATGCAAATGCCTCACGATGATGGAGTGATTACAGTTCATCAATTTGCCAGTTTTCGAGTACAATGACGTGGATAATCGTGGATTAATGTGTTTAAACCACCTCCATCAAACACCGAAGATCTTACTGAATGTGGAAAGTCACTAATGCCAAAACGATTCTTCTTAAAACGATAAAATCATTTTCTTGCAGTACTCTGTCCAACGGCTGCTTCCTCTGCTGTCACCCATCTACTGAAAAACAGGGGAATATGCAGGAAATGTCCCGATTTCTCAACTTGCCACTCCATTTTCTAGCGTTCACAGCTCCACTCACTATCTGCAAATGACAAAATGACATTACGTAAACTCAAATAGCAGTAGTGGAATACAAAAATGTGGCAATCGGTAAATTAAAATACCAACATGCAAAACAAAAACGCTACCAGCTTATGCGCCAACCTAATAATACAACAGTTGTGTCTCATTGCAGGCTCTCATTGGGGAAAAAAAGAAAAAAAAAAGAAAAAAAATCTCGTTTTCGCGGCCTTCCTTCAGATAAAAAACCCACTTATCTAACTTCATTTGTATTTTTTTGTATTGCATTGTATGTTAACTGAGGGCCTAGAAACGACGGAGAGGTTTCGTCCCCGCCGCAGCCGCAGTGGTCCACAACCCCACGACGACTACCGCAGTCCACTTCACCCCTCCACCGCACCACCCATTCAGGGTTATTGTGCGGTTCGGCCCCCGGTGGACCCCCTCCCACAGGCAACGTCTCACACCAAACGACTGTAACCCCTATGTTTGCCGCGGTAGAGTAATGGTGGTGTACGCGTACGTGGAGAACTTGTTTGCGCAGCAAACGCCGACATAGTGTAGCTGAGGCGGAATAAGGGGAACCAGCCCGCATTCGCCGAGGCAGATGGGAAACCACCTAAAAACCATCAACAGGCTGGCCGGCACACCGGACCTCGACACAAGTCCGCCGGGTGGATTCGTGCTGGGGACCAGGCGCTCCTTCCCAATCCGGAAAGCCGTGTGTTAGATGGCACGGCTAACCGGGCGGGCTAACTTCTTTACTACAATGTATGACCTAAAGTCATTCATAAGAGATTTTACCAATGCAAAATCTGTTAAAATTTGTCCAACGTTTTACTTAATTTGATGGAGTCCAGTAAATATGGCGGATCATGAAAGGAAATGCCGCCTTTTATCGAATGACGACATCAGACAGTAAGATGAACGAAAATCCATTTTTTTCGGGTAATATTTTTCAAAAAATTGGGTGATAAGAAGTTCTTATCCGCCGGAATGCCGTCTCTCAAGACAGGCACCAGAATTCTGGGAGCACTTCAGCCATAACCGAAGATTTATGATGATGTTCTAAGAAGCAGCGACGGAAGAATTACCTAGCAATAAAATGTGATGTATCAGGAACACCAGTGCATTAAAGAAAATAACGCGTCATTTTTGGTACGATTTATTATGATAAAATCTTTATAAATATGACGCAGTTTTTATATGTACTATCTTACATTATGGGGAAAAGGAGAGGATGGAAATATAAACATCTCCTGAAGTTTTACTCAATCAGTTGTGTATGTACACCGCATATGTGGAAATGAAATCTCTAGATAAATGTTGAAGGTGGAAAATAATCAAGTCAGGGTTAAACATTTTGAGGACGATCATGGTGGGTGTAGAACTATGGGGAAGTGTAGGGAATATGAGTTTAACATATCTAAAATGTTAGAAATTTGTTTCGCCTATTGCAAGCAACCGTCAGTGTCATTTTGTCTAGCAGGAAGCAGAATATTTTTAGCTCTTCATTTTCAAAATCTTACGCATTCTTGAATCCACTGACACCTTCATAACTTTCTTACCGATTTTCTCCAGCCATTATCGATAATTACTAACAATATAAGCTCACTTATTTCGCTCCTATCCATATTTAAAAATATAATCTATATGGTTGGCGCGGAAGGTATAGCAGACAACAGCAGGCAAGCGCTGCAGCACCTAGCAAAGAACGTCGATATGCATCGCTGTTTTCGCCATCAATGACGTCAGATTTTTCATTTCAATTTCACCGACATTCATCATATCGCTCTGTTTTATATTTAGAGTGCTGAAGATTACCTGAACTTTCGTTTGAGCCTTCCGTGAGCCATTCGTTTTCCTCAAACTTTGTGTCACGTTAAACATATTGTAGTGTTTCCAACACATGAAAAATCGATCAAGAAACTCATTATCTTTCCTTAAAAACCGTAGTCTTAATTAAGAACAAACGCGTACAAGACTGTCTACACCAAAAATGAACTGTCATTTAGAGCCCGTAACTGTGTCAAAAGTGACTGAATGAGGAGTTCTCGCAGTTTTTATTTGCCTTTGTTCGAGATTAACTGCACTTAACAGATTTTATATCGCATCGATCGAGAATTCAACCGATCGTCCGCTGCAAGAAGTATCAGAGGTACCGACTGTGCCGTGCCATCGACGATTGTGTCGTAAAGACGTTTAAAACAAAAAAACTTGGAACGACAAATATTATATGAGGACATAAATGAACCTTACGTGTTTCACCGACCACATAGGCGGCGGAAAATATCCATGTTTTATAGTAAATATTAAATTTTAATCTTAGTATCAAGGAGTAAACTCTTAAAATATAATCATCTCTATGATGTTAACAAGGGAGAAGAACGCTCCTAGCTTGTTCTTCTCTTCCTCTTCCTTCGCTTGTCTCTGGTGTTAAGAAGCGAAACTAATGTAAGCTTGTATGTTGTTAACCTTGTTAATATAGTACGTAAAAGTTTCTATTTGAGTTATTTCAGTGTACAGTGAGCCCTCTGTCGTGTTCCTTCCATTGGTTTCATTTTTCTTAAGACGTTTACAGCTCCAAAATAATAGAGCCGCTGCTTCAACGGACGCCATTTCGCGTCGATCTGAAATGCGAAATAAAAGTGGAAGTGCAGAGATCGCCCGCTTTAACATTTAACAAACATTTTTTCACAGCAATGAGCCACAGCGGAGAGCAACATTAGTTTAAAGATTCTACTTTTCACTTTATGCCGAGAGCCAGGATTCAACTACCACATCGTGAATATGATATTAAAAGAAGTATTCTTCGAGTGTTGTGTGGGTCCCAATAAATTTTTGAGTCCATGGTCTTTAAAGAATAAGTACGTCGAGGCTAATTATCATACTGCTATATTTTCTTTCTCACGTAATATTGTAGGAAATAAAAATCAGTTAACAATTTTTTCATTGGGATCACAAATTAAATTTACGTGTGTTTTTAAAGTCACCAAATAAATAAAATAAATAAATAAATATACTACTCCAGTTGAATAGCCCCTTCATTCTTCTGCTTAATTTAAAACATTCAGTCCAGTAATACTAGGGGTAGACATAGGTTTTTAATGAAACAGTTGAAAAAAATTAATCCTCCATCATGAAATTTGTGATGGTATTAGTCCCTCTCTACTCTCGAGGATGACACATTGCTCTCAACGACGGACGATTTGGTGGAGACGCTGGTTGCAGAAGTCAGAACTTTAGCAGTCCAGAAACGTTCGAAGTAAAAAACCGCCTCTTCATCATTCTGGAAATGCCTGCCTCACATCCGGAGGCCACACGACTGAGGTAAGATCTGATAGCCCAAAGAAGCCGCATGTATGACTGCATGGTGCAGAAAGAACTGCGTCGTTGTCGTGGAGTAAAAACTCCCTCTTCGTCTGTTTCCCGCGACGTTGTGTGTTGAAAGCCTCGTTTTATCTCCTCAGGAATTTCGGTAGAATGGTCCTATGACAGTTAAGTACCACATAACGGCAATCCCAAAGAACACTCGGCATCGCCAAGTCCCGATGCTGGTTGAGCTGTCGCCTTATTTGGCGGTAGTAAATTCATATGTTTTGCTGACTTCGCTTCTTTGTTTCTTGCTATAGCGATAACCCAGCACCCGTCCTTGGTGTTAGTCGATTACAGAAGGCAGTAGAATACAGCTGCATGATATGCGCTATTTCCTTGGTTCTACGGGATTTTCCAGTAGGTGTGAGGCGTCGCAAAACCCAGCAAGCGGCAAACGTTTCATGTTCAGAACTTCGCGTTAGTTTTAGAAACAGATTTATGACAGATTTTTCACTTTTTAGGGTTTCGTACTTCAGTCAGTAAGCAAAATCATTTTGTTGTCCGTCTATCTGTCTGTCTCTCCGACTGCTACAAAACCTTTTTCCTCAGAAATGGGTTGACATGCCCAGTTTAAATTTATGTCATGTACTAACTTCTACAGTCCCTTGACGATGTAAGAAACGTAAGCTTCTAACTAAATTGTAATAAAAAGATGCGGCCGTCTATGTCACATATTTGGACTTAAGCAAACTCACTGAACAAAACCTATAGGATACTTTCCTTTGTCCTAGTACCATGAAATTTGGCAAGTAGGCCTAGCAAGGTTTCACGTTACAACCATAGGAAAACGTTCGAAAACAGTAAATTTGTAATTCTGTTACATTTTTTTTCCTTTTTTTGACATACACTACCTAAGTGTCTATCTACCCTCCGTCTGTTAAGACACCTTATTATCAGAAACGGGTATATGTGTCAAGCTGAACATTGTCACGTACTAAGCTTTATGGTCCCTTGACACGGTAATAAGTGTAAGCTACTGAATCAATGCAGTCGAAAGATACCGCCACTCAAGTCACATATTGTGACACTCACAACTCACTCGTCAAAGCTTATAGTGCACTTCCCGTAGGCCTATTGTCATGAAACTTTGCTAGAAGCAAGGTTTTGACAGTTCGAAAAAAAATCTGAAAAATATAAATTTGCAATTATATCACAACAAAAAATATATCCCAGGTCATTTGTTAACTGATGTCAGACTTGAGATTAAAACATTCTCGAAAGTCTTGGAATCCCTGGGACTGATATCTTGCCAGTATCAATGTCGATAACAGGCGAGAGTGGTCGAGATGCTCGATTCCTAAAATAGATGAGCTGCGTATATACATAATTAAGTATACACGGAATTGTCAGTGCGTGAGTCCTATTGACGCACGAAAAATTTAAATTTCACTGTCGCCCGGATTGTGATACGCTGATCTTCCGAGCACCAAGGCTTCTATTTCCATAGCGATTCCCAGTTCTAGCCAGAGAGACGCTCCACCATATCGTCTGTCGTTATTCTGACTACACTACTGCCCATTAAAATTGCTACACCGCGAAGATGACGTGCTACAGACGTGAAATTTAACCGACAGCAAGAAGATGCTGTGATATGCAAATGGTTAGCTTTTCAGAGCATTTACACAAGGTTGGCGCCGGTAGCGACACCTACAACGTGCTGACATGAGGAAAGTTTCCAATCGATTTCTCATACACAAACACCATTAGACCGGCGTTGCCTGGTGAAATGTTATTGTGATGCCCCGTGTAAGGTGGAGAAATGCGTACGATCACGTTTCCGATTTGATAAAGGTCGGCTTGTAGCCTATCGCGATTGCCGTTTATCGTATCGCGATATTGCTGCTCGCGTTGATCGAGATCCAATGACTGTTAGCAGAATATGGAATCGGTGGGTTCAGGATGGTAATACGGAACGCCGTGCTGGATCCCAACGGCCTCGTATCACTAGTAGTCGAGATGACAGGCATCTTATCCGCATGGCTGTAACGGATCGTGCAGCCGCGTCTCGATCCCTGAGTCAACAGATGGGGACATTTGCAAGACAACAACCATCTGCACGAACAGTTCGACGACGTTTGCAGCAGCATGGACTATCAGCTCGGAGACCAAGGCTGCGGTTACCCTTGACGCTGCGTCACAGACAGGAGCGCCTGCGATGGTGTACTCAACGACGAACCTGGGTGCACGAATGGCAAAACGTCATTTTTTCAAATGAATCCAGGTTCTGTTTACAGCATCGTGATGGTCGCATCCGTGTTCGGCGACATCGCGGTGAACGCTCATTGGACACGTGTATTCGTCATCGCCATACTGGCTTATCACCCGGCGTGATGGTACGGAGTGCCATTGGTTACACGTCTCGGTCACCTCTTGTTCCCATTGATGGCACTTTGAACAGTGGACGTTACATTTCAGATGTGTTACGACCCGTGGCTCTACCCTTCGTTCGATCCCTGCGAAACCCTAAATTTCAGCAGGATAATGCACTACCGCATGTTGCAGGTCCTGTACGGGCCTTTCTGGATACAGAAAATGTTCGACTGCTGCCCTGGCCCGCACATTCTCCAGATCTCTCACCAATTGAAAACGTCTGGTCAACTGTGGCCGAGCAACTGGCTCGTCACAATACGCCAGTCACTACTCTTGATGAACTGTGGCATCGCGTTGAAGCTGCATGGGCAGCTGTACCTGTACACGCCATCCAAGCTCTGTTTGACTCAATGGCCAGTCGTATCAAGGCCGTTATTACGGCCAGATGTGGTTGTTCTGGGTACTGATTTCTCGTGATCTGTGCACCCAAATTGCGTGAAAATGTAATCACATATCAGTTCTATATAATATATTTGTCCAATGAATACCTGTTTATCATTTGCATTTCTTCTTGGTGTAGTAATTTTAATGGCGAGTAGTGTAGTTTGAGCACACCAGAAGCGCTTGCGGCACCTAAAGGCTGTGTTATACTTCCACCGACCATGCGTCGATGGATATGACGTTATTCCTTGAAATACAAAAAAAAAAAAAAAAAAAAAAATTAGAACGATAATTCACTTTATTGTTGGACTGCACTACTTCTCTTAGGCTCCTCTTGCAACATGCCACGGTAGTGTGGCGCGGGAATTTTGACGTGTACCAAGACTGGAGAGATGTACTCGCAAAGATAAAAAAAAATTAATAATCTGTCTTTATTTTTTCGAAACGTTATACAAAAATTTCATGTGTACCCACGTACTCGTTTCCACAGCTTAAACGCTTTTCACCATACTATATCGATATTCTCAAACAAATGTCGTCCTGTTTCACACTTGTGAATGGCAAACATCTTATCACGGAATGTGTAAGACTGACACTAAAGTGTCGCGAGAGGATAATATTTTGAAATTAACAAAATACATTCAGTTCAGTTTTATTTCTATTACTAAACTGACCGCATTGGTCACTAAGGTTGTGACCTTGACTTACGATGTGTTCCACCTGGTAATAGTCTGCAGTGACCCTTCACTGAAATTTGAAGGCACACAGTTATGAAAATTTTTTCTCACATCTTTTGTGAGGAGAGCTGGTGAGGTACTCACGGTGAAGGTGTCTGGAGGCAGCCTCCTGCCGGCCACGACCCACCCGCCATGCAGGTCCGGGCAGCAGTACTCCAGGGTGTAGCCCAGTACGTGGCCCTCCACGGGCCGCCACGTCACCGTCAGTGACGTATCCGTGACGTCGGCGACACGCGGCCGTGACGGCGCCGGAGGCAGCGCCGCGGCGCTCCACGGCACCGCAGCTACCGAGCCAGACGGCGTCTCGCTCAGCGACAGCAGCGCCGAATGCATGCTGCGGCCGCCACCGGAAGCTGCCCAGCAGCTGTACTTGCCCACGTCCGATGGCTGCACCTCTGCGTTTGCAAAGCAACGTGAGCGTTAGATATGTACTAAAATTTGATCATGTTCACACCACTGTCGACTGACACATATATTAATGAGTAATGAAAACCAGAATAGCGGTATTATTATACATTTATGGTATTACGACCGGTTTCGTTCATAGATCATCTACATCTACATCTACATCCATACTCCGCAAGCCACCTGACGGTGTGTGGCGGAGGGTACTTTGAGTACCTCTATGGGTTCTCCCTTCTATTCCAGTCTCGTATTGTTCGTGGAAAGAAACATTGTCGGTATGCTTCTGTGTGGGCTCTAATCTCTCTGATTTTATCCTCATGGTCTCTGCGCGAGATATACGTAGGAGGGAGCAATATGCTGCTTGACTCCTCGGTGAAGGTATGTTCTCGAAACTTCCACCAAAGCTCGTACCAAGCTACTGAGCGTCTCTCCTGCAGAGTCGTCCATTGGAGTTTATCTATCATCTCCGTAACGCTTTCGCAATTACTAAATGATCCTGTGACGAAGCATGCTGCTCTGCGTTGGACCTTCTCTATCTCTTCTATCAACCCTATCTGGTACGGATCCCACACTGGTGAGCAATATTCAAGCAGTGGGCGAACAAGTGTACTGTAATCTACTTCCTTTGTCTTCGGATTGCATTTGCTTAGGATTCTTCCAATGAATCTCAGTCTGGCATATGCTTTACCGACGATCAACTTCATCTGATCATTCCATTTTAAATCACTCCTAATGCCTACTCCCAGATAATTTATGGAATTAACTGCTTCCCGTTCCTGACCTGCTATGCCGTAGCTAAATGATGAATGATCTTTCTTTCTATGTATTCGCAGCACATTACACTTGTCTACATTGAGATTCAATTGCCATTCCCTGCACCATGCGTCAATTCGTTGCAGATCCTCCTGCATTTCACTACAGGTTTCCATTGTTACAACCTCTCGATGTACTACAGCATCATCCGCAAAAAGCCTCAGTGAACTTCCGACGATACCCACAAGGCCATTTATGTATATTGTGAATAGCAACGGTCCTAAGACACTCGCCTGCGGCACACTTGAAATTACTCTTACTTCTCTCCATTGAGAATGACTTCTCTCCATTGAGAATGACATGCTGCGTTCTGTTATCCAAAAACTCCTCAATCCAATCACCAAATTGGTCTGATAGTCCATATGCTCTTACTTGTTCATTAAACGACTGTGGGGAACTGTATCTAACGCCCTGCGGAAGTCAAGAAACACGGCATCTACCTGGAAACCCGTGTCTATGGCCCTCTAAGTCTCGTGGACGAATAGCGCGAGCTGGGTTTCACACGATCGTCTTTTTCGAAGCCCATACTGATTCGTGCAGAGTAGATTTCTAGTCTCCAGAAAAGTCATTGTACTCGAACATATGTGTTCCAAAATTCTATGTGTGTGTGTAAAATCTTATGGGACTTAACTGCTAAGGTAATTAGTCCCTAAGCTTACAGACTACTTAACCAAATTATCCTAAGGACAAACACACACACAAATGCCCGAGGGAGGACTCGAACCTCCGCCGGGAGCAGCTGCACAGTCCATGACTGCAGCGCCCCAGACCGCTCGGCTAATCCCGTGTGGCTCCAAAAATTCTACAACATGTTGTTGCTAAGTTGTGCCATTTCGTGACAGAAATGGTCTGGTCGTCAAATGTAACGTCAGAGACAAAACTCTGGAAACGATGGTCATAGACATTCGGCTGACTGCCTGTCGGAAGTATAGCGAGCTGACACGGCATGCTTGCGATCACTGTTTCCAGATTTTATGTGTAACGTTACATATGACAACCACACGATTTATATCATGATACTGGCACAACCCGGCAACCTGATGATATTCTAAGGACATACATACATTGGGCGTTCTCCTAAGAGTCACAAGCTCAACCTCTCTGGTGCTTCCTCAGATATGTGCAGTTTCGTTTTTGTAGTGTTTACCTGGAGTCAGTTTAAAACACAGTTTACCGTGTCTTTCATACGACGCCCAGAGTCGAAGGACAGTGTCGGTTTGTTTCCCAAATTAAAAAAAAGTCCTCAAAGCGTAATTTTACGTGCTCATTAGATAGGGTGGTCCAAAATTAGTCTAGTGTGATATTTGTTTTATCGACTTGAATTAACGGCGACAGCAAAACACGAAGAATAACCAGTACTTCAGCAGCGACTTAGTGGCATTTCTCCATGGTGGCAGCCGTCAGTACGGGCCAGGGTATTTATACTGAAGAGCCAAAGAAACTTGTACCCCTGCCTAATATCGTGTAGGGCCCCCGCGAGCATTCAGAAGTGCCGCAGCAAGACGTGGCATGGACTCGACTAATGTCTGAAGTAGTGCTGGATGGAACTGACACCATGAACCCTGCAGGGCTGTCCAAAAATCCGTGAGAGTACGAGGGGGTGGAGATTTCTTCTGAACAACACGTTGCAAGGCATACCAGATATGCTCAGTAACGTTCTTGTCTGGGGAGTCTGGTGGCCAGTGGAAGTATTTGATCTCGGAAGAGTGTTCCTGGAGCCACACTGTAGCAGTTCTGAACCTGTGGAGAGTCTCATTTTCCTGCTGGAATTGCCGAAGTCCATCGGAATGCACAAAGGACATGAGTGGACGTAGGTGATCAGACAGAATGATTACGTATGTTCCACCTGTCACAGTCGTATCTAGACGTAATCGGGGGTACCATATCACTCAAACGTCACATGTCTCACACCATTACAGAGCCTCCACCAGCTTCAACAGTCCCCTGCTAACTTGCAGGATCCATGGATTCATGGGGTTGTATTCATACCC
This sequence comes from Schistocerca nitens, assembly GCF_023898315.1. Taxonomy (NCBI): domain Eukaryota; kingdom Metazoa; phylum Arthropoda; class Insecta; order Orthoptera; family Acrididae; genus Schistocerca; species Schistocerca nitens. The sequence goes on along the minus strand of NC_064622.1, from coordinate 119,562,064 downwards.
GTGCACGTCCCACCACTCGATAAAATTTGAAACTAGACTCGTTCGACCAGGCAAAATGTTTCCAATCATCAACAGTAAAATGACTGTGTTGACGAGCCCAGGAGAGGCGTAAAGCTTTGTGTCGTGCAATCATCAAGGGTACACGAGTGGGGCTTCGGTTCCGAAAGCCCATATCGATGGTGTATCGTTGAATGGTTCGCACGCTAACACTTGTTGATGGCCCAGCATTGAAATCTGCTGCAATTTGCGGAAGATTTGCACCTCTGTCACGTTGAACGATTCTCTTCAGTCGTTCTTTGCAGGATCCGGGCGCCGACTTCCTAAATAAACTGCGATGCTGGATGTATCAGATATTAAGCTAATAAGAGCAGATTTTGCTAGCGTAGAGTGCCGAAATTGCATTTTCCTTCACACGTCTACATCCACTGCAAAACCATTCGATTTTTGTTCATCATTTTCAGCAACTGTTTTTGAAGAATGCCGATGTGTAGAAATAGCACACTAATTGCTTAAAAATTGATTTTTAACGCAACTGGTGTGCTATTTATTCACATCACATATCTTCTTACTCCGTTCGCACCCCCCCCCCCTCCCCATACTTGCAACTGCACTTCTTCTTTGGTGCCATCTACACTTGCTTCACATTCAAAGAGGATGACTGGACGTGAAAGCTCAAAAAGTAGTTACGACTCCATCACACAGTGAAAGTAAAATTATGTTCTACTACAATTTCACAAGAACAATTTCAAATACTTGCCGAAAATCGCAAAAAAATATAAAATAAAAATATCGGCTCTCCAATTGCCATTTCGATATCGATACATATAGGAAATAATTGTCGCTGAAATATATCGATACTTTTTAGTGAAGATGCCGGTATACCGATATTTTGTGAACTAACCTTGACTGCTAATATCGTGTCTCTTCTCCTTTCCGCAGTGACTGTCACGGCGACAGTTTGAACAAGACCCGATAACACTCCCGTCTCATGACGCGCCCAATAAATCTATTCGCTTTACTATAGGAGCGCCCTTTATCAAGTTGCGAGTCTCTTCAGTTTAGTTACTCACGAATATATAATGAATTGTCGGTTACTTGTTCAGTGACTTCAAGGTTTTCTATGCTTATTTACGTTATATCCCTCTCGCAGCACTAGTTTTTAATTTTTTGCTAATCTTCATGAACGTCAGGCCCGCTTGTTTTCAGCGACTGGTATTTTTTCATCCCTGTGGTAATGCATTTTATGTTGAATGTCCACTTGGGGTAGCCGTTACTGTGCAGTGGGAAAAACCACTACCCGACGCTTTCGATATTCAGCTTTTTGGTCCTAGCCCGAAGGCGGATCCTGTGGCACAAGCTTTGTTTTGGAGTAAGCGAAAGCGACACGGTTTTCTTCACCTGATCGATAATGAGCCAGGCCAGTGGCAGCAGCTTGTGTGTGTAGATAACTTCCAAAGACGGAACTACGATGGTATTATCACAGGAAATGTTTGTGACAAGTGAGAGGAACGTAACACTCTTATCAAGTATATTAACAGAATCGTCATGAGAGGAAATACGAATAATAGGAAATAGTCAGAGGCGGCCCAAGTTTACAAAATAATCCCTTGTATGAAGGGAAATGTGTGTTTCATTGAAACTCTACAAAGAAAGCTGGTTTAATATAAGAGTTTCGTTAAGCTAACACTAATAATATTCTGTAGAAAAACGTGGCCCTTCATTTCTGATATTCTGTATTCGATGCTGAACTCGACTATATCTAGTTCAGATATTATTATTAGGCAATAAAATTTTAATAACATCATTTCTCTTAATAACCATAATATTGTTACTGAGGAAGGTCTCTTTGCGTCAAAATGATGTATTTTGGTTTGTAGGAATTCAGGTTCTTTCTGGGATAATCAGTTCGGTTGCGAACGATGTAATGAAGCTGTTGTTACTGTAGCGAAGGCCCCTCAACGCCGAGAGACCAAGACGTTTGTACGCTTTCATGGACAAACTGTGAGCTCGTGTTCCTAAGGTGAAGCAGAGATCGATAAGAAGCTCAGTTAGTACATCTTGTAGTTCTGATTATGCAGGACATCACAGATCAAGAACGATGTCGTGATGTCCCAGTAATGCAAATGTTTGGCTAAGCAGAAGGCCCATTATTCGGTGGAAAGCAACGTGTTGACCTGCTCAGATTAATTTCATAGATTATTTTTAAGCCGTATTAACACTTTGTTATTCAAAAGGAACGACACTGATTGCTAATTTAGATCGATGAGTGGTTACCGGCTGGATGGCAACGTAATCGTACAGTGCTCCTCTCTGAAGCAGAGGAAACTGCAGTAAACGGCTGCGAGCAGGTATGACCAACGGTACTGCTTGATATCATACAAGATCATCTTTCTACTGCACTAGACAAGCCCAGTGCTGACTCAAACTCATAAAATTCAGGGAAGATGTAGTATTATTCCTGTTATCATAGATGAACTAGCGACATGTCCTGGCTTTACAGTGGTAGCACCAAGTATCTACCGCTGAAGGACTTGTTTGGGTTAGCAGTAATTTTGTTTACAGGCCACTGCGTAGAATAATGATTAAAACTCACAGAACAGGGTTAGATAACTGAACATTATAGTCAATGTAAACGATTCAAGCAACAAACCCCTGAAAATGTTACTTGTTCCACGTTTAAGTGGCGTTTGGAATGGCATCTCGTCATAATGATGGGACATATGAGCTGTTGCGCCGCCTGGTCCACCTGTCTCCTGAAGCTGCAACGTTCAACTACACCTCGCAGTTTTGACACTACAACTGCAAGGTCACTGGCGTTGGCAGAAACGAACAAACGGAAGTCGACAGGAAGTGTTGTGTACAAATCCGATCTGTGACGATACTGAACGACGGACCCATCGGACACCTTTTATTATGCCACTTACATGTAGTTACCATTGCTGGCAAACTGGTTAATGCCAAGCGTGAACGTGTACTGTTTTTCTTTCAGTCCTTGCTCTAAGGGAATGGACAGGCTACTGGCTTGTTGATGCACGGAACCAATACTTACGAAAAAGAAAAAAAAAAATGGTTCAAATGGCTCTGAGCACTATGGGACTTAACATCTGTGGTCATCAGTCCCCTAGAACTCAGAACTACTTAAACCTAACTAACCTAAGGACATCACATACATCCATGCCCGAGGCAGGATTCGAACCTGCGACCGTAGCAGTCGCGCGGTTCCGGACTGAGCGCCTAGAACCGCTCGGCCACCGTGGCGGGCCAATACTTACATATATATATATCTCTAAACCCGACAGTATATTTACAATGTGCAGACGATACTTTTATAGGCCCGTAGGTCGATACTTTTTCTGTCGTTATACCGACATGTCGGTACTTTTATTCAATATATCGACGGCCTGTGATTTCATTTCTTAAATATCGATATATCGGACTGGAGTCCCGATATTTTTAGAAACATCAACAGTCCTAATCAGCACATGTTATTGCTCCCAGTTCTTTGGTACCCGATACATGGGTCGTTCTATCTCCAAATTCGTGCAACCACGGGGTACCGTCTTGTGCCAGTGTGTGAACTATGTACCAATAAAGTATACACACTTAACAACTGACAAGCGTATTTCTATTCTGTTCGGCTCTTAAAAGGCAATCTCCTTGCTTAAGAAGCTAAGGAAGGCACACACACACCACGCAATAGTCGAGTCAACAGTGACCAATATGTGGCGGAAGATTAGGAAGGAGACTCACATAGCAATTGAAGCACATATCAACATGAAATTAATTTTATCCATAGTGGATGCTGTCGAACTCTGTGACTGTTCCTTCATAGGGTGTAGAAAAATTTGCGCCACAAGTCAGAATAAAAGATTATTTATTTTTCACACGACTGGTTTCGGACTTGCGCCCATCCTCAGGTGTTTATACATTCATGTACATGTTTATATTGCTAGTGATCACTGTATAAATACAAAAATATTATTTTCTGGTGACTAAACAGATACAAATGTTACAGTTGTAAGTGGAAAACACCTGAGGATTGGCGCCAGCCCGAAACCGGTCGTGTGACAAATAAATAACCTTTTCCTGTGACTGGTAGCGGAAATTTTTCTACAACATATCGCGCACTAAAATAGATGATGCTGTTGCGAAGAAAGCCATTTACAATGACAAAAAAGAATACAAGTTTGTACCATCCGGAGACTTTGCCTACATGATTAAACATCTCGGAAGAAAATGCGTAGGACAAAGAGTAAAGAGCCACACAGGCGACGACGGGAAGGCACTACGCTACCATAACAACAACAATAGCAACCAGCCCTTGGTACTGTGGCCACGGCTGCCGGCAAGGATTGTTAGTCATTATATCCCGTTTGATATTCCATCAGGGTCGATTCAAACATCACCAACATCCGATCAACATCATTTACCGTCTCCTCTGGGCGACTACGGTGAATACGAACACCTATATCAATTGGCTGCAAAGACCGACAGGAGTTGACAAAAGAGTTACGAAGAGACATCAGCTGTCTGAAATACCAATTAACAACCGCAGCACCCGTGTCGATATTGTTTGATATTCCATCAGGGTCGATTCAAACATCACCAACATCCGATCAACATCATTTACCGTCTCCTCTGGGCGACTACGGTGAATACGAACACCTAAATCAATTGGCTGCAAAGACCGACAGGAGTTGACAAAAGAGTTACGAAGAGACATCAGCTGTCTGAAATACCAATTAACAACCTCAGCACCCGTGTCGATATTATCAAAAGAAATTTCAATATATACGAGATTACCTTCTTTTTTAGTCGAAACAAAAGTATCAATACAAGGGGCATTCGTGAAATATAAAGTAATGATTTTAATGTTGGAATCCTATTGTAATCATATTTGATATATTTTCGTACTAATTATGAAGTTACTGTAGTTACATCTTTACCTTTTATGCATTACCTTACCGTTTTCCCTTCAGATATGTAATATCTTTACGTGGCTGGAAGGCTAAAAAACCAATATCACAATTAAAAGTAACTTGACACCGTCAGTGATTCAGTTAGGGGAAAACCGTTGCTAAGTCAAGTAACGTGGACAACAACGTTTTGATGACAAGTCTCGATCATTGTGAGGAGGAGACTAACAGCAGATTGGAGCGTCACAGTGCAGCAAACAGTCGCCAGTTTAATGTTAAATAACGGAGACACGTAAGCAGGCATACCATGCAGAATCATGTCGTCGTTATGAGCTACTGAATCCATCCACAGCACTTAGCACTTGGCACAGATTAGCAGCTGTGTTGAACCACTACAACTTGAACCACGAAGTATGGAGAAAGGTCACCTGGAATGTTGATGGGTCGCGCTAGATGTTAGTATACGCTGATGATAGATTTTGAGCGCGCTAAAAGCAAAGGGCGCGATGTCTCTAGCATGGCAACGCGGCATCTTTCAGGCAGGCGCTGGATGAATTCTCGCCTGGTGGTTTTTTACGTGGCATGAAGCTGGGTCCCAAATGCAACTACCGTGGTCTCTGACCAGCACAAGAGGTAGAAACCTACTGCTCGATCATCTGCATCCCTTTGTTTCATCGCTGCACTTTACACGTTAAATTGCACCTTTCGCACGATTCTTGATATCCAGCACAGAAATAATGAGTAGTTGCTGCACGGCTGCGCGCTCATCGTATCAACATTCCCTGCTGGTGACTCAGACTTACACGAGGAGTCCACCAATTCTTGTCTCTGTTAGTGGTGAATTTCCTCAAACAAAGATACTCTCACGACGCACTTACTACGCTGATACGTCGTTGTACGAGACGAGTTCTGATAAGAAATGGCTAAACCACTGAACCCGAACCGTATTAGAACTTCAGGAAGTCTCAGCGAGCATGATAGTGGTACGGCCTACGACTTCACCTCTAAGACGCCAGCGAGAGAGAAATCCACGCCTTGCTGATGCTACTACTAAGTTGCTGCATCGTGAGGTTCCAAATGACTTTCGAAGGGTGGTGGAATCCGCGTTCCGACTTCTCGACGCCTTTATACGGACGAAAAGTGGGTGATGCACGCTACTGGACAAATGAGCTCCTCGTCCACCCCTTGAAGCCTCAAAGGATGTTCACCTGCCACCGTCTCATCGTCTGCCTTGCGGTGTCATGCGGAAGGGGTATCAAGGTGCATGTGGTCAGTATACCGCTCTCCCGGCCGTTTTGCAGCCTTTCGGGACCGTCGAGCTGCTACTTTTCTTCTAGGAACTCCTCAATTAAAGTCACTAGGCTGAGTAGACCTCGCGCCAATCCTCCCAGCAGGAAAAAAGATCTTTGGTAGCAGCAGGAATCGAATGAGGGCCTTTCGCATGGCAGCCACCTACGCTGACCGCTCCCCTATGTACGCGAACTACACGTCCCTTGTAGGTGTGTCTAGTTCGATTGTCCTTCACTATATGATGGGCCATGACTTTAATGACAAACGTGGTGTAGCGTAATTTCCCGCTCGTTAGGGTCCATAAATGACGGGCACCAGTCCATGCTGGATGAGGTAATTACCACATTTCTTTGGCCATGTGGTATTACTGCCGCTCCACTATCATTTACTCTAAGAATCTGGAGTTTGGCTGATTGACTGTCGAATACGTGATAGAATACTTGATGCAGAGCACTTATCAGATAAAGGTGGACGGGAGTTTGTATAACAGATGTAGACAGCCACGGAAGCTCAGCGAGTCAGTAATTTACTGGTAGATTACGATCATTTATTTAAGGAGAGAGAGAAAGAGATGCTCTGAGAACTTACCCTTGATGACAAGCGTTCCGTTGCCCAGCACTCCTATACGCCCTCCAGGGACCAGAGGATCGTCGTTCCTCTGCCACTGCACTGATGTCTTGGCGGCACCAGCCGTGAGGCAGTGGAACACTGCTGTGCCCCTTGGCGCGATCTCCATATCTCGAGGACCGATGTCAATAATAGGAGGAAGCTCGTCGCCAGGGGCCAAAACCTAAAGAGCATTCACTTCAATGTAAATAAAAATTTCAAAGTATCTGCTAAAGTTGTCACACATTATCTCCATTAATGAAACATTTGTCTGCTTCACATAGAGACATACAGTTAAATAACGGGATGTAACTTTTAATTTATATACGTCTTAGGCCTTTCATCGACTTGTTCTCCAGAAATATGTAATCTGTTCCGGTTTTATTATCAGTGATTTTCATTGTTGAATTTTCCTTCAATCAGTTAGGAACGCAAACACATCAGGTCAGTAATACACAGGGGTTGGAATAAAACAGGGGAACACCGCAAGAAATACATGCCTGAGTATAAATGTAGATGCAGGCCAGGTTTCGCTGTTGTATCTGACCATGTACGGCACATGTAGAATGTGCTCAATACGTTGCGAGTGTGAGTCGTGAACAGAACAGTGTTCTGTGTAATCGTGAGTACGCATTATGTCGAAGCTAAATGACGCAAGCACGGGCAAACTGTTCCGGTGCTTCGAGAGGAATCGTATCGGAGATTTATACTGTCTATATGGTAAATGGAAAAACACGGTCCGCTAAGTGAAAACGTAAAAAGATGTGTGTATTGTATGATTGTGAAGGACGGTCATTGAAAAGGATTGTGAAGAAAAATAAGAGGACGACAGATGCACAAATCACTGCAGAACAGAATCTCTCAATTACGTACATGTGAGCACCAAAAGAACACAAAAGGAGTTTTATAATCAGGGAATTGCAGGCTGAGCTGGAATTCCAAAATCACTCATCAGTCATACACATGCTAGTAACAGGAAACCGTAGTTTCGGAGGCATAAAACCTGGAGTATGGAGCAATAGAAGGATATCATTTGGTCGGACTATTCTTTCGCACTGTTTCAAACACCTGGTCGAATTTACGTCCCATGAGTGAAACGTGGTGGGGTTTCGATGATGAATCGTTGTATTCCAATGGGCCGCATAGCTACACTGCAAGGTGGAAATAGTTCCATGGATCATGTGGCCAGTTTAGCTGATAAGGTCTATTATATGGCACAATGTCTTGTTGTCAATTGTGACGCTTTGTTGTAAGAGGACAGGCCCCTGCTCACACAGTTCGCATCGTCCTGATACGCTTTTTCTGAACACATGGATGAAGTGCCGCATCTCGCCTTGCCACCACAGTCACCATATCTCAATATTATTGAGCCTTTGTAGTTTACTTTGGAGAGATGGGTGCGTGATCGCTACCCATCAGCATTACCTGAATTTGCCACTACTTAGCCGAAGGATGGTAAAATATTCCCTTCAAAAACATAGAGGAACTGTATTTATCCATTCCAAGACGACTGGAAGCTATTTTGAATGACAACGGTTTTTCTACAGCGTTTTAGGCATGGTAACACGTCGTGTTTATGGTGTTTCAGGTGAAGTTTACATACGCAATAACGTGGTGCATTGTATCTTGTTTGCTGACTGCTGATCGCGTGTTGTTGGTCTGATTCTATCTGTTTTACTGAGATGACCATAATGTGTTTTCTCAAAATTTAGAGAGAATGTTGTCAAAGAACCACTTAACAATTCCTTTTAAAAGATCATTGTAAATTGATATGCCACTTTCTCTGTAGTAGGGTTTAATACAACACTAATATCCCCTGCAAAAAGTATCGGTTCCGTTTGATGAATGTTAATTGGAAATTTCATTCGTGTAAGTGAGTAATTGGAATGGACCTAAAATTGAACCCTGTGGAGCTCTCTTTGTGTTTTTTTTTTTTTTTTTTTTTTTTTGCGCCAACTCACTGCAGTTTTCTCTCCTTGCAGCATTGTATCTTTCAGCACAAGACAACGCTGAAGTAGAGGAATAAACAAAAGTCTTTCCAATAATCGAAATTTTTTGACCACCTTTTGGCTTTTGCTGATGATCTGGCACTCATTGCAAATAATATTGATGAAGCTAAGGTTTCAGTGTCCAGCCTACAATCAATTGCTGCTAAGACTGGCCTAAAAAAAGCAAAATAAAAAAAATTAGAATTTGGCAAAACTGAATTCATCACAAACATCAAACACGCTCCTCCTCATATTGAAATACAGCAAGAGAAAATCAAGCAGTCGAAGAAATTTAAATATGTTAGAGAAATAATTGTACCTGACGGTTCAGAAAATGCATGTGTAGAAAGTAGGTGATCTAAACTAGAAGGTGCTTTTCATCTGTGCGAAGACTTATACAAAAGCAAAAGTCTGTCTTTAAACCTAAAACTTTGTCATTATAACACCGTAATCAGAGCGTCAGCTTTGTACGCATCAGAATGTCTAAATATGACGAAGAAAGGGCCACTACGAAAACTTGAAATAAAAGACCTGAAAATTTTGAGGAAAATCCTTGGCCGTATCAAAGAAAACGGAGAATTCCTCCGAAGACAAAACTGTGAATTATACGAACCTACAGAAGACACTGTTACCAGCATGAGGAAGCGGAGAATGACGTTTTTTGTTCATCTAGAAAGAATGAACCCGCAAAGACATACTCATAGCATACATTCATCAATGTAAGACATTTCCGGCGGCACATGAGGACTCTGACCACAATCTATTGGTTATGACCTGTAGATGAAAACTGAAGAAACTGCAAATGGTGGGAATTTAAGGAGATGGGACCTGGATAAACTGACTAAACCAGAGGTTGTACAGAGTTTCAGGGAGAGCATAAGGGAACAATTGACAGGAATGGGGGAAAGAAATACAGTAGAAGGAGAATGGGTAGCTTTGAGGGATGCAGTAGTGAAGGCAGCAGAGGATCAAGTAGGTAAAAAGACGAGGGCTAGTAGAAATCCTTGGGTAACAGAAGAAATATTGAATTCAATTGATTAAAGGAGAAAATATAAAAATGCAGTAAATGAAACAGGCAAAAAGGAATACAAACGTCTCAAAAATGAGATCGACAGGATGTGCAAAATGGCAAAACAGGGATGGCTAGAGGACAAATGTAAGGATGTAGAGGCATATTTCACTAAGGGTAAGATAGATGCTGCCTACAAGAAAATTAGAGAGACCTATGTAGAAAAGAGAGCCACTTGTATGAATATCAAGAGCTCAGATGGAAACCCAGTTCTAAGCAAAGAAGGGAAAGCAGAAAGGTGGAAGAAGTATATAGAGGATCTATACAAGGGCGATGTACTTGAGGACAATATTATGGAAATGAAAGAGGATGTAGATGAAGATGAAATGGGAGATAAGATACTGCGTGAAGAGTTTGACAGAACACTGAAAGACCTGAGTCGAAACAAGGCCCCCGGAGTAGACAACATTCCATTAGAACTACTGACGGCCTTGGGAGAGCCAGTCCTGACAAAACTCTACCATCTGGTGAGCAAGATGTATGAAACAGGCGAAATACCCTCAGACTTCAAGAAGAATATAATAATTCCAATCCCAAAGAAAGCAGGTGTTGACAGATGTGAAAATTACCGAACTATCAATTTAATAAGTCACAGCTGCAAAACACTAACGCGAATTCTTTACAGACGAATGGAAAAACTAGTAGAAGCCGACGTCGGAGAAGATCAGTTTGGATTCCGTAGAAATGTTGGAACACGTGAGGCAATACTGACCCAACGACTTAGAAGCTAGATTAAGGAAGGGAAAACCTATGTTTCTAGCATTTGTAGACTTAGAGAAAGCTTTGACAATGTTGAATGGAATACTCTCTTTCAAATTATGAAGGTGGCAGGGGTAAAATACAAGGAGCGAAAGGCTATTTACAATTTGTACAGAAAGCAGATGGCAGTTATAAGAGTCGAGGGACATGAAAGGGAAGCAGTGGTTGGGAAGGGAGTGAGACAGGGTTGTAGCTTATCCCCGATGTTATTCAATCTGTATATTGAGCAAGCAGTGAAGGAAACAAAAGAAAAATTCGGAGTAGGTATTGAGGTTCGCCGATGACATTGTAATTCTGTAAGAGACAGCAAAGGACTTGGAAGAGCAGTTGAACGGAATGGATAGAGTCTTGAAAGGAGGATATAAGATGAACATCAACAAAAGCAAAACGAGGACAATGGAATGTAGTCGAATTAAGTCGGGTGATGCTGAGGGAATTAGATTAGGAAATGAGACACTTAAAGTAGTAAAGGAGATTTGCTATCTGGGGAGCAAAATAACTGATGATGGTCGAAGTAGAGAGGATATAAAATGTAGATTGGCAATGACAAGGAAAGCGTTTCTGAAGATGAGAAATTTGTTAATATCGAGTATAGATTTAAGTGGCAGGAAGTCATTTCTGAAAGGATTTGTATGGAGTGTAGCCATGTATGGAAGTGAAACATGGACGATAAATAGTTTGGACAAGTATAGAATAGAAGCTTTCGAAATGTGGTGCTACAGAAGAATGCTGAAGATTAGATGGGTAGATCACATAACTAATGAGGAAGTACTGAATAGGATTGGGGAGGAAAGTAGTTTGTGGCACAACTTGACTAGAAGAAGGGATCGGTTGGTAGGACATGTTCTGAGGCATCAAGGGATCACCAATTTAGTATTGGAGGGCAGCGTGGAGGGTAAAAATCGTAGAGGGAGACCAAAAGATGAATACACGAAGCATATTCAGGAGGATGTAGGTTGCGGTAGGTACTGGGAGATGAAGAAGCTTCCACAGGACAGAGTAGCATGGAGAGCTGCATCAAAACAGTATCAGGACTGAAGACCACAACAACAACAGACATTCATCAATTTCGAAAACTAAATCGTATTCCAAATGGGCAAGCCAAGTTAAAAAGGATTTACAGGAAGCTGAAATTTCATTTGATGACATTCAGGATCGAGAAGTTTTCAGAGAAAAATTCAAAATTACTAAAAACCTTATTTCGCTTACTACGCCAGTTCCACGTCCTGCCTGCAAATGGTCAAAACAGAGGAAAGAAGCACAGTCAGCCAAAATAAAATCTACTGGCTGAAGAGGAAAACAGGAAAACGCAATCAGGGAAGAGGTAAAAATCTTTGTGATCCATAGCAGGCCGAAACGATAGCAAAAAAAGAAAAAAAAGGAGTATCTTCTGCCATGACCATGTGATTAGCAGAGTATGGTAGTAGATGTAGCTACACAGGACAGCGACAGTAGGGTACAGCAGAGTGTGGTGACTACCTGTATCTCGGCGCTGCTGGTGGCGGATCCCGCGGCGCTGACTGCGGAGCAGACGTAGCGGCCCGCGTCCTCTGGCCTGGCGGCCCGAAGCGTCAGGGTGCCGTCCGCGGTGACGCCGAGGCGCGGCTGGCCTTCGCCCGCGTCCTGCGCCTGTCCCTGCGCTTGTTCCTGCTCCTGGGAGCTGCCGCTGCCGCTGCTGCTGCTGCCTGGGAAGAGCAGCCGGCGCGAGCCCTCGCGCGCCCAGAACACGGAGGGCGGCGGCCGGCCGTGGGCGGCGCAGGGCAGCGACGTCTCCCCGCCCTCCGCCACCGTCGCGTCCGATGGCCGCCGCCAGAACGCGGGCGGCGCTGCAACAACCACCACCAGACACTCACCCGGCGCAGCTGACTGTAGCGTCCGATACACTATCCCTCACAGAGAAACAATCAGAACCGCTCCATAGTTTTGAAAATGCAAACATCTCTGGTTAGTTTAAAACACGTGACTTGGTTCGATGAGTGGGATGAGTCAGGCACACCGAGGTTAGCTACCACCTGAACTTTCACCGCAACTTCATGTTGCCAGGTGACCACATATCTCAACCGCGCAAATGTTAAAAATCGATTGCTGACGCTCATAAAACTTCTTTGCTCGACGTTTCCAACCGAGGGGTTGGTCTGCGTATCGCGTGAGGGAGCGGAGTTGCTTGCCGAGCCCACTTAATATTTTCGCCATTGTGGGCTTGTGTACACATGCCGTTGGACGCAATGGGTAGCCGCGCGGTGTAAGGTGCCTTGCTACGGTTCGCGCGGCTCCTTCCGTCGGAGATTCGAGTCCTCCCTCGCGCACGGGTATGGGTGTGTGTGTGTGTGTGTGTGTGTGTGTGTGTGTGTGTGTGTGTGTGTGTCAGTGTTGAGCTTAGCGTATGCTAGTTTAAGTTAGATTAAGTAGTGTGTAAGCCTAGGGAGCGATGATCTCAGTAGTTTGGTCCCTTAGAATTCATACAATTTCGAACATTCGAACACATGCTGTGACGCCGTTATCCAGGTGCTGTGGACGTGCTGAACTTGTGTTTTCCTGCAGTGCTGTGTGCTGTGTCGTTGGCACAAGACATAGACGTAGCCTGAGCTAAAGCACCACCGGCGCAAAGATGAAAGCTGGTGCCAGTACCATAGAGACTCCACCAGTGCTACGGGCAGCGCTGAGGATGAAGATATTGACTTCGCCTCGGCCAGTTGCCGAGTATAATCCGTCAATGACTAGATGACAACGGGCAGATGCCTACTCAGAATAGTGATGAGCAGCTCTCGCCCACTTGGTTATACATAATCCTCAAGCACTTTGACAAGGAATGTCGTTTAGTGAACTCTTGCAAGTGAACAGACAGTACTTGTAATTTGGATTTGTTATGCACTGGGAAGTTTACCTACGATTATTTGCACTTAACTGTACAGGGCCATTTTTGCGTTGTATTAGAAGCAGTGTTGCTGAATTCATTATTCGACTAGTCACAAATATAAGTAAACCATTTAACTCATTTGTGTCGGAGGTACTAATTTGTTGGAGTGTTGTAGAACCTTCGCTCTCCTATCCTGTTACCTGACCCTGGGGCATAGCTGCATAATAGTGGCAGGTAGGAATTGTCTTCGTGGTGTACTGCACCAGAAGCCGTTTCACGAACTCACAAACTCGGTTTACCGCAACAGCAGTGGTAACTCGGCCCCTGCCTGCCGCGGTGACCAAGCGGTTCTAGCCGCTTCAGTCCGGAACTCGGGCATGGATGTGTGTGATGTCCTTAGGTTAGTTAGGTTTAAGTAGTTCTAAGTTCTAGGGGACTTATGACCTCAGATATTAAGTCCCGTAGTGCTCAGAGCCATTTGAACCAATGTTGAATTCAGCCCCCGCGCGGGGTAGCAGAGCGATCGAGGCCCCTTGCTACGGTTCGCGCGGCTCTCCCAGTCGTAGGTTCGAGTCCTCCCTCGGTCGTAGGTGTGTGTGTGTTGTCCTTAGCGTAAGTTAGTTTGAGTTTGGTTAAGTAGAGCGTAAGCCTAGGGACCGATGACCTCAGCAGTTTGGTCCCATTGCAACTTACCACAAATTTCCAACTCGGCCTCCACAACAGAAGCGACGAGAGCGACGACGCCTTTCCAAAACAGGCGAAGAGGGTTTACGAAACAATGGACGTTTGAATGCGTGCTCTGCCGCCAATCTCCCACTGCTGCTGACGAGTTTCTTCCGTATCTTGGTGAACAAAAAAGTCTCGAGTTCTTATCATACAAGATATGTGCCTCGTTTCGTACTATCATTTGAAAAAAAAGACGGTAGTTATGACCACGTAATTCGTGATGCGGAAGGACGTGACCGGAAGCGACGCACGCGACCGTCCTTCGGATAAATATCTCAACAACTGGAGAACGGAATGAGATTACCTTCTACTCTCAGTTTTATGGAAAATTTCCGTATCTTTCCTACATTTCATTTACTGCACTGTTTGACCTCTTACACGCACTGTCTCTCAGCAAACGCACCAGCATGTGGAGAGCAGTACAGCCGTAACAAAAGTCGTCTCTGCAGGGAATGCAAAGGGCTTGGCTGCAGTAGCGAAAGGATTAACAAAACGCGCACTTCTTCCTGCTCTGAATCTTTGTCTGGCGGCTGGTTTGGTAACTGCGATCGCTAATAGACAAAAGAGGTCCGACTCTTCACGTTATCGGTGGCTGTGGAAGGGGCGGGCATAATACAATTCAAAAATCAATTCTTCTCTCCGCTTGTATGGTGACGAGATTGCGTTGTCGGAATACGTAAGCTTCTCATGTCGGCTGCCTCCGTTGTGGATGCCGTTGTGCCAGTGTTTACTTGTAGCCGAGGACGGGCGTCCAGAGGAGACCCCGTGCGTATGACAGTTGAAAAATCATTGATTCCCTCTGCCTACTTGGTCGCGGGTTTCAGTCTTCGGAGTCGGCACGTTTCTTATTTCTGCTGCCTGACATGTGGATGCTGTGCTGTCGGAGTTAACTTGGAGTCAAACACAGGTGTACTAACAAAACGGGGACCAACTCTGTCACGTGTTGCTGAACCACCTGAAAGGCTATTGGCATTCGCGAAGTCCTATGTTCGTGGTGCGAAATTCATAATGCCGCTTACCTTTCTTCAGTGACAGTAAAATTTCTTTTAGATTTTTATTTTCGGTCACAATTCCGGGCTAACAGTTCAAGCCCGATTTATATTGAGCCTATTGTAGAGGGTAAACGGAGTATTATATTTTAATTTTGATTGTTTTATGGAAGTCTCATTTACAAACCAAATGTTAAAACCGCGAACCGTCTTGCTTTGTCTGTTTTCCTTTGAACTGTTACAGTAATCTCTTTGATTCACCATTACAGAGTTGCTAGTTAAAGTTATGAGGGTCTCGTATAATTATATGGTGTGCGATTTCTGGTTGTCTTGTATTAATGTCATTCTGTTTTAGTTCTGATGGGTCCGAGAGATCTCTGAGCTAAATCAAAACAGTAGCCTTATGTTAAACTACCATTTCTTTCCACCTCTTTCGTACGTTATTCTTAGGAACCTAATATATTTGGTAAGATTTATTTTCTTATTGCTTATCTTACCTGAAAATTATGTGTACAAACTTTATTTTCAGTGCCGTAATCATGAATGAGTTTATAGTAGCTGTTGTAATACTTCCTGTCATTTGTTTCTTGTCAGTGCTAAAATACCGTTGAGGCAAGTAAATAACAAGAAATGTATTTTTATTATTATTTTTCTCAGCACTTTACGACTCCCACATCCAGGCTCCCTACGATTCCAGTCTCTTCTTGGTACAGAGATAGGATTATGTCGAGTATAGCGTAAACAACACGTACCGTACCTACTGCTTGGGCTGCAATACTTTCCCTGTAGTCCGCAGCTCGTCGTCGTGCGGTAGCGTTCTCGCTTCCAACGCCCGGGTTCCCGGGTTCGATTCCCGGCGGGGTCAGGGATTTTCTCTGCCTCGTGATGGCTGGGTGTTATGTGCTGTCCTTAGGTTAATTAGGTTTAAGTAGTTCTAAGTTCTAGGGGACTGATGACCATAGATGTTAAGTCCCATAGTGCTCAGAACCATTTGAACCATTTTTTTTTTTTTTGGACACATCCGAAAGAACAGACGCCATTTTGATCCTGCCGGCACTATGAATCAAGACACGAAGGAATTAAAGATATTAGCTGCGGTACCGGACGCTTTGATCGAGCGGTTCTAGGCGCTTCAGTCCGGAACCGTGCTGCTGCTACGGTCGCAGGTTCGAATCCTGCTTCGGGCATGGATGTGTGTGATGTCCTTAGGTTAGTTAGGTTTAAGTAGTTCTAAGTCTAGGGGATTGATGACCTCAGATGTTAAGTCCAATAGTGCTTAGAGCCATTTGAACCATTAGCTGCGGTGGGCATGGATTTATACCAATCGAAAATTTGTGCCAGAGCGGGATTCGAATCCAGGTCTCCTGCTTACTAGGCTGATGCCCCGACCATCTCGCCATACGGACACACGATCACCACTCGCGAGAGACGTGCTAGGGTAGTCTGTGCCACTGTGGTGACCGCTGAGTCCGGGTACTCTAGTGGTCAGCGTATCTGCCTAGCAAGCAGGAGACCCGAGTTTGAATTCTGGTCTGGTACAAATTTTCAACTTGTCACATCGATTTAAATAAATGTCATTTGGCTGTTAGTGTCTTCAATACCTTTGTGTCTTGCTATTATGACGACAAGATACACCACAGTTCCGTTGAAAATAAAGTTGTCGCCTGTATTTTCGTTATTAATAAAGTACGAGAACGCACTTCCGTGTGTTTCATGAAACTCTGCTCTTTGTCGGCCTATAGTATAAACAGATAACAAATCTGTCGTGCCGCGAATTGCGGTGCGATGAATTCTCTCCTTTTAGGACGGGGAGCGCTCAGCGATTGCTCGTTACTGTGCTGCAGCTGTACCACCCCTGTCGCTAGACAATCGACGCAATGAGAACGCTAATGCACAGAAGAGTCTCTTAAATCATCATAACCGTTTCATGTAAGGACTACAGCTGCATGAAGAAATAGGAGGATCCTCAAAAATGCTCCTCGGACAAATAAATTTCTGGTGGAATAGAGAGAGAGAGAGACAGACAGACAGACAGACAGGCAGGCAGGGAGGCAAAGAGAGAGATCACCTGAAGCTCGCCGGTCTGTCGATAGAGCTGCTACTCGTGAGCTACGAAGTGTCTTGGCTGGAGGCGGTAGTCAGTCCGTGAAGGAATGACAAGGGGAGCAACCACGACATGTGTGAGCAGTGCGAACAGAGCTGTAAGTTGGTGTGGGCAGCAGGGGGTAGTGTGGAGGGGTGCCGGCCTGAGCTAGCAGCGAACGGAGCTTGTTATCAACACGCGGACATGGGTTCCTATTCCGAGTGGGCGGACGCAGACTGGTCTCTTGGGGAAGCCATGCTGACGATACACAAGTGTGGCCGGCCGGAGTGGCCGTGCGGTTAAAGGCGCTGCAGTCTGGAACCGCAAGACCGCTACGGTCGCAGGTTCGAATCCTGCCTCGGGCATGGATCTTTGTGATGTCCTTAGGTTAGTTAGGTTTAACTAGTTCTAAGTTCTAGGGGACTAATGACCTCAGAAGTTGAGTCCCATAGTGCTCAGAGCCATTTTGAACCATTTTTTTGATACACAAGTGGGTACTATCCGCGGTGCGTGCTGTTGGTCTACGGTGCACAAGGAGACCGTCTTGCCAGTGGTGCTGGACCAAAACATCTGTTGTGCAGTTGCTGGCATTCTAATTGTGATTCATCTTAAGCTGTCCTAACAATTGGAGAGTACAGTGTTTTCATGTTTACTATTGTCCATGCGGCCCGGTCACTGCAGGCCGTAAGTGTCTGTAGCTGAAAGGGGCGTTTCATTTGTCGAAGACCTTGGGGGTGAACTCTTACGTTGTTGTTAAGTTATATTTAGATATATATAGACTGAAGCGTCGAAGAAACTGGTATAGGCACGAGTATTCAAATACAGGGATATGTAAACAACCATAATGCGACACTGCAGTCGACAACGCCTATACAAGGCAACAAGCGTCTGGCGCATTTCTTAGATAGGTGACTACTGCTACAATGAAAGGCTATCAAGATGTAAGTGAGTTTGAACGCGGTGGTATAGTCAACGCACTAACGATGGGACGCAGCATCTTCGAGGTGGCGATGAAGTGGGGATTTGAAACTTTCTGGCAGATTAAAACTGTGTGCCCGACCGAGACTCGAACTCGGGACCTTTGCCTTTCGCGGGCAAGTGCTCTACCAACTGAGCTACCGAAGCACGACTCACGCCCGGTACTCACAGCTTTACTTCTGCCAGTACCTCGTCTCCTACCTTCCAAACATTACAGAAGCTCTCCTGCCAGGAAGTTTCATATCAGCGCACACTCCGCTGCAGAGTGAAAATCTCGTTCTGGAAACATCCCCCAGGCTGTGGCTACGCCATGTCTCCGCAATATCCTTTCTTTCAGGAGTGCTAGTTCTGCAAGGTTCGCAGGAGAGCTTCTGTAAAGTTTGAAAGGTAGGAGACGAGGTACTGGCAGAAGTGAAGCTGTGAGTACCGGGCGTGAGTCGTGCTTCGGTGGCTCAGTTGGTAGAGCACTTGCCCGCGGGAGGCAAAGGTCCCGAGTTCGAGTCTCGGTCGGGCACACAGTTTTAATCTGCCAGGAAGTTTCATATCAGCGCACACTCCGCTGCAGAGTGAAAATCTCATTCTGGAAGTGGGGATTTTCCCGTACAACCATTTCACGAGAGAGAATATCAGGAATCCAGTAAAACATCAAATTTCCGACATCGCTGCGGCCAGACAAACATCATGCAAGAACGGGACCAACGACGACTGAACAGAATCGTTCAACGTGACAGATGTGCAAACTTTCCGCAAATTGCTGCAGATTTCAATGCTGGGATATCAACAAGTGTTAGTGAGTGAGCCATTCAACGAAAAATCGTCGATATGGGCTTTCGGAGCCGAAAGCCCACTCGTGCACCCATGATGACTGCACGACACAGAGCTTTACGCCTCGCCTGGGTCCGTCAACACTGACAGTGGACTGTTGTTGCCTGGTCGGACGAGTTTCTTTTCGAGTTGCATCGAGCGAATGGATGTGTACGGGTATGCAGACAACCTCATGAGCTCACGGACCCTGCATGTCAGCAGGGGACTGTTCAAGCTGGTGGAGCCTCTCTAATGTTGTGGAGCATGTGCAGTTGGAGTGATATGAGAACCCTGATACGCCTAGATACGATTCTGACAGGTGACAACTACGTAAGCATCGTCTGATCACCTGCATCCATTCATGTCCATTGTGAATTCCGACGGGCTTAGGAAATTCCAGTAGAACAATGCGACACCCCACACGTCCACAATTACTACAGAGTGGCTCCAAGAACACTCTTGTAAATTTAAGCATTTCCATTGGCTACCAAACTGCCCGAACATGAACATAATTGAGCATATCTGGGATGCCTTACAACGTGCTCTTCAGAAGAGATCTCCCAGGATGCATGGTGTCAATTCTCTCCAGCATACTTCGAACATTCGTACGGTCCATGACATGTCGTGTTGCGGTACTTCTACGTACTCGCAAGGACCCTAGACGATATGAGGCAGGTGTTCCAGTTTCTTTGGGTCTTCAGTGTATCGAATAGGTTTGCGCAGTGGTTGTCTTTGCTGGAACTGTCCATCTTTTCTGTATTCCAGGATAGTATAAACTTGTTCTGTCTTACTTATGTTGTCTATTTGGTGCTGCCTTTGGCTGAGTGGAAGAATTTTTCTGTCAGTTCTCATTTCTAGTTCGTCTGTGAATTGTATACTGAACTTATGCCCAGATACTCTATTAGTCCATTACTGTTCCTTGCTGCTTATAACCTTAATTAGTTGTAGGCTTTATGTTGTACATTGTGCTCTCCAATTATTCTTAAGTTATATTTATTTTAAGGACCAGGGATTTTGACGTACCACTGTAGTAAGATATGAAGCTCATGTGCGTTTGTTGGCTTTCAATGCAAGTAATATTTCCTTATATTTTTACTAAGTTCATGCGCCTCGATTTGCTGGACTGTGTTACGAATAACCGTTTTTAAACTTGATAAGTATGTACGCTCCACATCCCCCAGCCGCGTACTACTAAATCGTTTCCTCCGCCACTTTGTATGTGTGCTTTTGGTAAAATATTCGCATGTAGGACTTACCACATCCTGGGCGTCCTTCCTATAATCTCACAGTATCAGTCATTTTTTAAACGCCCCCGTTTCATTTAGTTCGAGTTTGTGTACACCCTGCGTGCTGACTCGTGGGAACTATTAAACTGAAAAAATTTTAATACACATACAAGCCACGAGAAGCCTACACTGCTTGATTACGAATTGTTGCGCCTCAGACGCCTATCTTGTAATAAAGAAGAACAATCTTGTCAATCCCTCTTGCAAAAGCATTCATAAAATTTCAAATTGAGCCACACAGTATGCATAATACAAGGGCTGGAACTTAAACAGTGGCAACTATTTATTCACAACCGATCAAAATAGTTACATGTTTGCACCTGTTACTGTCCTTCAAAGTAGTCACCAGCGTTGTGTAGAACCCGTTGCCCGGGATGTGGAAGGCGTGGTATAGCGTTAGCAGAGCCAGTTTTGTTGATGGTGCGAATGGAGCGGTCTACTGCCGGTCGAATCTCTGGAACAGTTTTGAAGCGAATGCCACGAAGTGGTTGCTTCATCTTCGGAACCAAATCAAAGCCACTAGGACATAAGTCCAGGGAGTATGGTGGATGGTACAGTACTTCCCAGTCCCATCGACCGAACAGAACAGCCACAGCTTGCGCTGTATGCGCCCGCGCGTTGTCGTGCAAAATGATGGGACGTTTGCGCAGAAAGTGTCGCCGCTTCTTTCGCAAAGATGGCCGCAGGAGATGCTCCAAAAACGAACAGTAATACTGTGCATAGACGGTCTGCCGTGGAGGAACGTAATGCGTTAGGATAAAACCACCACAGTCGTGCACGAGAATTTTCATAACCTTAGACCGCTCCATTCGCACCATCAACAGAGCAGGCTCTGCTAACGGTACACTACTACACCTCACACGGGTTCTACGCAGCGCTGGTGACTACTTTGAAGAACAGTAACAGGTGCAAACATGTAACTCCTCTGTGTCGGTTGTGAATAAATAGTTGCCACTATTAATTTCCAATCCTCGTACATTCGGTTTTTCGACAAATTCCAGAAATGTTATTCCTAGGCGGAAGGACCAGCATATGGTTCTTACGTATCATCGTTTGCGGAATGTAGCGTGCGATATCCTCCACCCCCGTCTAAGACTTTGCAACAATTGGATAATACTTGCGAAATACGTTGTATGTCCCTCGCAGATACTCTGTCGGAGGAAAGGAAGACCAGAGTTCAAATTAAATCCCTCTCCCAACAGATATTATTGATACACACTTTGCACCGGGTGGTGAGACAGGAAAAGAAAAGAATGTGTTACGTCAATTACTTATGATTGACATAATTATTCTGTCTTTTGAAGTGAATATGAAACGAGATTCGGCTATCAAGAGGCCTTTTGATCTCTTTTGATGAAGGTTAACTGGGTGGTTGTTACGCATAAAAATACGAAAATTTTAATGAGGCAAGGGGTTCGCTTCGCTTTCTAAATCAAATTCCGCCTTAACGACCACTCCAGTAAAATCCTCAACCGGCGTTACTTCTGGCACGTGAAAACCGCAGCGTCTTCTGCATTTGTACAGAACTCTTTCCATTAGGGGTTTTCTTTCCAAAAACGTTTCCTCTGAAAGCTTCTTTGTGTCTCAGGTGCCCCGGGATTTCCCTCAGAATTCTTTCTTCTCCTTTCCTTAGCAAGTTTCTCACGAGACAGGACTCTTAATGCAATGCAGAGAAGGCACTGAAGACTTGCGTCAATTTCACATCTGAGGCCCTCAATTTCCCACAAAATCATCATTTACACAGAACACTGGCTATGTGTGTGTGTGTGTGTGTGTGTGTGTGAGAGAGAGAGAGAGAGAGAGAGAGATACTCGAATATCTTTATAGGCTGGAAGATTCTCCAGTTGCCTTCTCTAACTGGAAAGCTGTGGCCGAGCAGTTCTAGGCGCTTCAGTCCGGAACCGCGCCGCTGCTACGGTCGCAGCTTCGAATCCTGCCTCGGGAATGGATGTTTGTAAGGTCCTTAGTTTAGTTAGCTTTAAGTAGTTCAAAAAGGCTCTGAGCACTATGGGACTTAACATCTTAGGTCATCAGTCCCCCAGGACTTAGAACTACTTAAACCTAACTAACCTAAGGACATCACACACATCCATGCCCGAGGCAGGATTCGAACCTGCGACCGTAGCAGCCCCGCGGTTCCGGACTGCAGCGCCTAGAACCGCACGGCTACCGCGGCCGGCTTTAAGTAGTTCTAAGCCTAGGGGACTGATGACCTCAGATGTTAAGTCCCATAGTGCTTGGAGCCATTTTGAATCTAACTGGAACGAGTGATATTTGTAGACGGTTGTGGCGAATGTGTGTAGAACGTGTGTGGTTCAGAATGTCTGACAATGAAGTGCTGAAAAAGTAGACATAAAGTATTTTTAGGCCGCGCGGGAATAGCCGAGCGGTAAGGGGCGCTGCAGTCATGGACTGTGCGGCTGGTCCCGGTGGAGGTTCGAGTCCTCCCTCGGGCATGGGTGTGTGTGTTTGTCCTTAGGATAATTTAGGTTAAGTAGTGTGTAAGCTTAGGGACTGATGACCTTAGCAGTTAAGTCCCATAAGATTTCACACACATTTGAACAAAGTATTTTTAGTTGGTTGCACTTTCGTACAGAAATAGCAATGAATGCAGCCGTTTGGCTGTGTTCAGTACATAATCAAGACAGGACAATGTCTTCTTTTCTGAAGAAGCTACGGAGTCTAGCATGCATGTCCGACATAAAATCGATCGCATCTGTTCGACAATACATTAAAAGGTGATCACGTAGAACATTTCCCCACTTGCAGCGATATCCTCTACCGGAACAAGTTATTTCAGCAGTTAAAATTTTTATCACCCAAGCTACAAACACCGAAATTACGACCTGTTGTAAGAGGTCCACGATTAAAGAATTTGTTGCTAGCGCACTCGAGCAGATGTAATTTCGATGGATTGCTCACGCGCTGCCTGCGATATGTAAGCTATAAGAAAATTAAGTCCCATGTAAATGTTTAAAAAAATCTCTTAATAATAATCTTTCTCATAAAAAGTAACTTTTGACAATCATTCATTTCACTATACAGAATTTACTAATTTCTCCAATCCTTGGTCATCCCTATTATTGAAAAGAAAAATCAGTTGTTTCTTTTTATACATGACAAATCTATCGGCCAGCATTGCACTGAGCTGCGCCAGAAATATTTCTTATAGGAGCAGATATATAAGCGTTATCTGGCGACCTAATTGAGGTACGATTTTTCAATTTATTCAGAATGAATTTTCAGGGCCATGACGCAGCACTGCTGACGTCCAAAATTTACCAGTTTAAATTCACAGTCAATTATTGAAAGGTTATAAGTGAGCCACAATTTTTTATTGAGAGATTAGTCACATTTTATTATTGATAGGTTACGCAATTTATTTATTGGGAGGTTACGCTAAATGTCATTGTTATGGTTATATTTTTTACTGTTGGGATGTTTCGGAACTTTTCTGTTGGGAGGTTACACTAAATGTGAATATTATTCATATTATTTTACTGTGGGGGGGTTACACTGTCAAGAACGAGATTATATGTTTAAGAGCAGCGTTTATTAGAATGGCGAAGAAATCCATCTCTAGAAGACTTTAAATGTTGAAATTCATGGCCCACAGTGTCGTGGTTTTCGCTTGGCTCGTAGATAACATTTATACGAATAATGTTTTATTGTTGTTATGTTGTTACATGTCGTTCCATGAGGTAGTCCAAGTAACAACTTCTTAGGCGGAATAGATTTTTCAAACAGGCGCTTTTAAGAAGTCATCTCTGACTAAGTTACGTATTTGGTTTGAATCGCTCACCGTCAACCAAAATTTATTGAATGTGGCGAATGTTTGTACTGTGACTGTTGCTTTATTTTAAATTTGGAGTTTGACATGCTTCTCTTGCGAATGATCCATTTGGAAAACTGTAAAAACACACGAAAAGATTGCGGAAGTGTAGAATATGGTGCAAGATGATTGGGTATTATAGGTGTGTGAAATAGGTGAAAGCATAATCATATCAGAAACTAACTAAGAGTATGGTACATTTTGCACGAAAAGTGAACTATACTGTCGGCAATTGCAAATTGGCATGAAGTCCACTGCATATCTGAATGTGGAAATAGAGTAAATAGGAGTAATACCACCTATTCTGTATGCAAGGGAAGATTACTCTGCACGTTTCTCATTCATAAATCACATTTTAATGTTGGTTGTTTCTGAGAAAATGCAGTTAGGTATCGTGCAAGAATGAAAAACATCTATATGCATGTTTCTGAATTCGCCAGCTACAGAATTCGGGCCTAAGGCAACTACAAGTTTTCAGTAGTGATATTGCGGATCTCATTGGTTGGGAACCTTCGAGTTTCATGCGACTGTAGAATCCTTGTGTTTATGAGGACCATAGCCAACGCAATGCAGGATCTCGGCGCCCCACAGGTCTACTGCCTGAGAGGAGAGACATTTTTTCAGTCAGCCATGCAGGATCGTACAGCAACGTCGCGTACCTTGGATGAGGAAATCGGCTTATTTACAACAAGACAAGTGCCATGACGCAGCAAACAGTCGCACAGACAGTGGAGCGACCATTTGCATCACTGGACATAAAGGTGGAGCTACGTCACCTATTCAGACGAGTTCGCTGTCTACTTAAAGCATCACGATGGACTTATCCTTATGTCAAGGTCCCGAGGAGAACGAATGTTGCAAGACTGCATTCGTCGTCATCATGCGGGCCCAAAACATAAACGATGTTCCCTGGTAAACACAGCCAGTAGGAAGGACGTTAGGTTCCTGGATGCATCGCATCTTCAGAGTCTCCGTGAAGTTAACTTTGAAAAGATAACGCAACAGCGCATGTTTCCAATGATGTGCTGACTTACCTGGATGCAGAAGGTGATCAACTGCCGTCCTGGCCAATAGGTTCTCCATATCTCTCGCACACTGAAAACACCTGGTCATGGCTTGCATAGAGACTGACCAGCCACTGCGATTCACGAGCTCTGACATGGAATGACCTATACGCTATCTATCATCCAAGCTCATTTTGACTCGATGCCAAACCGGTTACAGCCACTGTTGCATCCATAGGTGGCAGCTCTGTGTAACAAAAGCCAACGTGCATATATGTCTCACATAAAACACAGATTTCCTCTTTCCTCTCTCTCTATCAACCTTCCCTCCTCTCTCTTTGTCTGCCTCCTGCTAACTCCATCTCCTCCTCCTTCCTCTGCCTGTCATCTCCTCCTCTCCCTCTCTCTGACACTTTCCGTCATCCCTCTTTCCCTGTCCCTTTCTCTTCACCTTTCTCTCCCTCCATCTTTTTCTCCTCCTCTCTTTCTGTCCGTCTTCTCCTTTGGCCTTCAGAGCCACTGTGCCAGGATGGGATAATGTTTAGCACATCTGCCTAGAGAGTAAGAGACCCAGGTACCCTTGGTATGAATTTTCATTCGCCGCTTCAGTCTTCAAACCTACATCAGTTTGTTAGTTAGTTTGGTTGTGCAGGATGCTAATACAATAAATCATAACAACGAGGAATGAGACAATTTATGGTTTATAAAATTCATTTTTGTATAGATCCGGTTGTAAAAATATTTATGGATGGCTTTACATAGCGAATCGTCAGAAAACAAGGATGCGTGTAGTTGAAGTCGCAATGTATGATAATTGGTGAGAGATCTGGCCGGCCGGAGTGGCCGAGCAGTTCTAGGCGCTACAGTCTGGAAACGCGCGACCGGTACGGCCGCAGGTTCGAATCCTGCCTCGGGCATGGATGTGTGTGACGTCCTTAAAGTTAGTTAGGTTTAAGTAGTTCTAAGTTGTAGGGGACTGATGACCTCAGAAGTTAAGTCCCATAGTGCTCAGAGCCATTTGAAGCATTTGTAATTTCCAGGCCAGTTTATGTACAATCCGTTCTACCATTCGTTTTATACTTTAAAATATGTGTATGTTATGTGACTAACATACACAATGAAGATGGCTTCGTCTTGGGTAAAATATTCCGGAGGTAAATTAGTGTACCATTCGGATCTCCAGGCGGAACTACTCAGGAGGATCTCTTTATCAGGAGAAACCAAAAGTGGCGTTCTACGAATCGGAGCGTGCAATTTCAGATGCCTTAATCGCCCATATAGGTTAGAAAATTTAAAAAGGGAAATGGATAGGTTAAGGTTAGATACGCCTATAATGGGAATTATTCAGAAAGATGTAGGTTGCAGTAGTCACTCGGAGATGAAGAGGCTTGCACAGAATAGAATAACATGTAGAGCTGCATCAAACCAATCTTTGGACTACAGACGACAACAACAACACGTAATGTGACTACAGAGACTGTATTTTTGTCTATTCATATGACGGCCGATATCGGACACAATGTTTTACGCCTTTGAAGACGGGACGCGCTATTGAATATCTGATCACAAGCCGTAACGCATCGAAGTCCATTGCCCTGAGAGGAACGATCACACATTATCCTTATTCTTGTCTACGACATTGGTCGCAATTTTTGTAACGCCGTGTGAACTGAAAATGGTTTGGAGTTGAGTGAAGTTTCTATCAGATTCGCTTATTCATTTAGATGTATAAAACTTGAAACTCTAAATCAATGTTTTGAAGCTGGAAAGTCATTACCGGATTTCCAAACAGACGGAATTTAATTTAAGTCAAAAATATGTTATAAATTTTTATTTTATGCTGCAACGTGGAGACATGTTTTCGAGTCGTCCTATAAAAGGCTAGTGATTTACTTAGACAATTGATGATAATTTTAAGAGAGAAGTCTTTGCTTCATCGTTTTTGATCTGTACACAGAAGATCAGCGTCGTTCAGTGGCGATTTAATGAGTGATTCTTCAACTTTTCCCAGCATATTTCTTGCTCGAACAGTCCACGGGTGTACTGCCGGTCCATAGTGTCCAACGGGAACAGTTGGGCTCTATGGACCGGCAGTACACCCGTCGACTGTTCGAGCAAGATTTAATGAGTGTTTTAGACGACAGATAGATGTGAAGTTTGCCAATGTCGTCATCCCTACTCTACGTATCCTATTACTTCTTTTAATTTCCGCCGGCCGGAGTGACCGTGCGGTTCTAGGCGCTACAGTCTGGAGCCGAGCGACCGCTCCGGTCGCAGGTTCGAATCCTGCCTCGGACATGGATGTGTGTGATGTCCTTAGGTTAGTTAGGTTTAATTAGTTCTAAGTTCTAGGCGACTAATGGCCTCAGAAGTTAAGTCGCATAGTGCTCAGAGCTATTTGAACCATTTTTTAAATTTCCCTTTTTACGTTTTAGAAAGCCAAATCTCCACTCTGAAAATGGAAATTAAAATTAACAGACGACGAAGAATTTAGGCACACGGCAGAGAACATGACGACTGGAAACAGTGAAACATTGTGGAATTCCCTTAAGGGGGGGAGGGGTTAGGACGTCAAAGGGACCGACTTGGAGCAGGAGCGGCACTACAGAACATTTTAATTTCCATTTTCTATACATTTACAAATAAATTCATAAAACTTTGTCAGACTGACCAGGAAGGATACAGGATTCACACTCATAGCAGTGGAAGTTCAAAACCGTAACAATATATCTTTTTTTACATGTGAAATTTCATCATTTTTTTCACTTACTATTGGCTACATTTGTTGCTACAGGTTCACTTTTCTTCATAAGTAAGAGAGATTCTTCGATGAATTTTGCCCAGCATAGAAACCATACTTCCAGGTGTACGAAAATCTAGAATTTGCCAAATCTATTAAAAACAGTAGTAAAAATTGGGATAATTGACTATAAAATTTGAGTTTTTTTTTTAAACATGAAGTTGAAAACGTAGCATCTCATTCATTTGTTCATAAATTAAATAAATTCTAGAGTTTCATTCACCTGGAAGTATGTTTTGTATGCTGTGCAAAATTCATCGAACAATCTCTCTTACTTTTGAAGAAAAGTGTACCTATAGCAACAAACGCAGCCAATAGGAAGCGGTAAAATGATGAACTTTCATAGGTAAAAAAAAAGAAAAAATGTTACTTCCACTGCTATGAGTGTCAATCCTGAATCCTTTCTGATCTTTCTGACAACGTTTTATGAATTTCTTTGTAAAAGTATACACAAAGGTAATTAAATTGTTCTCTGGTGCTTCTCCGGCTGCAAGTCGGTCAGTTTGAGGTCCTACCCCCCTTAAATCAGTAGCGAAAGGTAAGATCAATAAAGTCGTGCACGGTTATTGTTTGAAGTATCGTCGTGCTTAATCTACAGAGCGCCCGTGAAGCGGAGCACTTTAAAATTTAAGTATCCATATAAATGAGTAACTACCAAAATCAACCACAAAATTGTTTCAAAACATAATTTAAAGATGCACCATATTTAAATTATGACTTGGAAAACATATTTGCCTACTTAAACCTTGCACTGTGGTACAGCAGCACACTGATTTACGTTTTCAAAATCCTGAAATGAGGATAACTGTTAATTACAACTTAGTAAATCTGTAACACGTTGTAAGTACAGGTTAATGCGCAGCAGGCATTACGCTAACATTTGATGTTCACACACAACCATTTCTTCTCTCAGGAACACGTTCTACAACTTCACAACACTAAAAGATCTCGACTCGAGGCGACAAGAGATTAGCACGTAAAAAATAAATAAACAAATAAAAGTCTGAACTTGCCCTGCATAAGTCCCACACAAGTTACACTGCGTAGTTCAACAATAATTTAAGAGCCTTTTTCCTTAAAGGATGCTCTTGAACTTCATAACAGTTCCTTCAAAGGATAAAGCTGAATAACCTTATTCAATAATTTAAGGAATTATGCGGCTGTTTGATGTTAAGTTACAGTTATCGTTCAAGGTGTCCTGAAATTTGGGCCTTAGATTTTCACCATATAATGCACCGTTTGATTCAAAGACAAAGATGCTGTTTATCGAAATGGCGTTTGATGTATTTTTTTCCGGAAGTCTTATCAGGACATTGTCTGGCAAAATATGAAAATTGTGGGCGTGCTTTTACATCTTGATCAATTACAGTATGGTACATCTGCTTGAAATTAGCTGGACGCTGGAGGTACGCACGATCAATAAAATGGCGAGGCATTCCAAAATTAGTCTGTGTCTGAGGATAATGGATAAGCTGCGCTGTATTCAGCCACGACACTCAGAGACACTGTTGGGAGTTTTATGAGAAATTAACGATACTTTCT
The DNA here is from genome assembly GCF_023898315.1 of Schistocerca nitens. Lineage (NCBI taxonomy): Eukaryota > Metazoa > Arthropoda > Insecta > Orthoptera > Acrididae > Schistocerca > Schistocerca nitens. The sequence continues at coordinate 119,532,535 of NC_064622.1, read as the reverse complement.
CTGACAGACTGGCCAATTTGAGTCTACTTCTTAGACGACTTACAAGGTTCGTTTGGGCAAATAAAAGACTGAAAATCAACTCAATTTGTAAAAAAAAATCAGGTATTTAAAAATACGGTAACACAGAGAACAACTTTACACGAATTTCAACGTTACAAAATTGCAGCGAAATGTAAGAGGATCAGTGCTTGATGCAAGGATTGGCAGTTGCCGCTCAACATAAGGAAATTTAACACATTGCGCATAAGCAGAACAAAATAAACATCGTCGATGATTTCACGATTTCCGAGCAAACAGTTCAATCAGACACATTTGTTAAATATGTGGGTGTTTGTGTACGGAGTGATTCAAAGTGGAACGACCATTTGAAATTAATTTGGAGGATGGCAGACACAAGACTAAGATTTTTTGGGAGAATCGTCACGAAATTTAGTTCAAAAGTCCACCCACGAAGGGGGTGACTTAGAGGAGCATTGACCGGCCCATACGTGAGTATTGCTTGTCGGTCTGTGCCAGTACGAGGAAGAATTGATAAAGTAAATAGAGAACATTGACAAAGAGTTCTGCGTTTCTTCACAGATTCGTTTAGTAAACACGAAATCGTCACAGAGATGTTCATCCAGCTCTGGTGCCAGACGCCACAAAAGAGGCGTTGAGCATTACCGAGTGGTTTCTTCAAAAATGGCTCAAATGGCTCTGAGCACTATGGGACTCAACATCTGAGGTCATTAGTCCCCTAGAACTTAGAACTACTTAAACCTAACCAACCTAAGGACATCAAACACATCCATGCCCGAGGCAGGATTCGAACCTGCGAACGTAGCAGTCGCTCGGTTCCGGACTGAAGCTCCTAGAACCGCTCGGCCACCGCGGCCGGCGAGTGGTTTGTTGCTAAGTTGTTGAGACTGTACATTCCTAGAGAGATGAATCAATAAAGGCTTTCTCAGGAGAAACGGTCAGTATTCAGGAAAATGATGGAAAAGCCTATTTGAAACGAAAAAACATTTGGCCATATGTCCTATTCAGAACGGTTTCGGAGAAAAACAGATGTACATTACATTTGTGTTTGGGCCAGTGGCGCTCATGTCTATTTCTTACCCCCCCCCCCCCCCCTCCCAAACCTATCTCGTTGCAAATGTCATTCTGCAAAAAAATTAGCCCGTTGAAAGTGCAATTGTCCTTAGTGTGTTGTAGATAAAGTGGTGCACTTGGGATGGAGGCTGATCAGAGAGAGGCATCGGTTAACTGCGTTTTTCCACGTGCTGCCACACATCTTACACTAATGAAGATGTAGAGTATGTTTACAGCTTCCGAGATGGTAGTGCTACTACTGCAATTGAAGTATACCACGGAGCTATCCGACACGTTCCATTCCTCATCGTAGACTTTGTAGCAGAGCTTTCAGCTCTTTGCGAGAATCAGGTACTCCTGCAAGTTCCCATTTATTTCTGAACGTATAGTTTCAAATACCCGTGTAGTAACAGCAACACATTGTTGAAATAGGCAGCGTAGTCCTACTTCCAGTACATGGCAACTTTCTGCACACATCTATGTCCCACGAACACCTGTATGGTAAACAGTAAATGCGACAAATTTCTGCCCATTGCATTTACAGCGTGTCCACAATCTTCACAATGGCGAAACTGCCACACGAATTTTGTCACTGTATAAACGACAATCATCATTTACTTTCTTTAATACACTGAAGAGTCAAAGAAACTGGTAGTCCTACCTAATATCACGTAGTGACCCCGAGAGCGCGAAAAAGTGCAGCAACACGACGTGGCATGGACTTCACTAACGTCTGAAATAGTGCTGGAGGGAACTGACATCATGAAACCTGCACGGCTGTCCATAAAACCGTAAGACTACGAAGGGTTTGTGATGTCTTCGGAACAGCACCTTGCAAGACATCCCAGATATGCCTGATAATGTTCATGTCTTGGGAGTTTGGTGGCCAGCAGAAGTTTTTAAGCTCAGAAGATGGTTCCTGAAGCCTCTCTGTAGCAATTCTGGACGTGTGGAGTGTCGTATTGTCCTGCTACAATTGCCGAAGCGTGTCGGAATGCACAATGGACATAAATGGATGCCGGAATCAGACAGCATGCTTATGTACGTGTCACCTGTCAGAGTCGTATCTAGAGGCATTAGGGATCCCATATCACTCCAAATGCATACTCCCCATACCATTACAAAGCATCCACCAGCTGGAACAGTCCCCTGCTGACAAGCCGGTACATGGATTTATGAGGTTGTTCCATACCCGTACACGTCCATCCACTCCATACAATTTGAAACCAGACTCATCCTGCCAAGCAATATGTTTCCAGTCAACGGTCCAATAACAGTGTAGACGGGCACAGGCGAGGCGTAAAGTTTGTGTCGTGCAGTCATAAAGGGTACACGACTGGACCTTCAACTCCGAAAGCCCATATCGATGATGTTTCTTTGAATGGTTCGCACGCTGGCAGTTGATGATGGCCCAGCACTTAAATCTGCAGCAATTTGCGGAAGGGTTGCACTTCTCTCACTTAAATCTTGATAACATGCCATTGCAGCAGCAGTAACCGATCTAACAACTTCGCCAGACACTTGTCGTTTTATATAGGCGTTGCCGACCGCAGCGCCGTATTCTGCCTGTTTACATATCTCTGTATTTGAATACGCATGCCTGTTCCAGTTTCTTTGGCGCTTCAGTATAGAGAAGACACGTAATGTACATCGTGGTTTGCTGCTGTGGTCTTCAGTCCTGAGACTGGTTTGATGCAGCTCTCCATGCTACTCTATCCTGTGCAAGCTTCTTTATCTCCCAGTACCTACTGCAACCTACATCCTTCTGAATATGCTTAGTGTATTCATCTCTTGGTCTCCCTCTACGATTTTTACCCTCCACGCTGCCCTCCAATGCTAAATTTGTGATCCCTTGATGCCTCAAAACATGTCCTACCAACCGATCCCTTCTTCTAGTCAAGTTGTGCCACAAACTTCTCTTCTCCCCAATCCTATTCAATACCTCCTCATTAGTTACGTGATCTACCCACCTTATCTTCAGCATTCTTCTGTAGCACCACATTTCGAAAGCTTCTATTCTCTTCTTGTCCATACTAGTTATCGTCCATGTTTCACTTCCATACATGGCTACACTCCATACAAATACTTTCAAAAACGACTTCCTGACACTTAAATCTATACTCGATGTTAACAAATTTCTCTTCTTCAGAAACGATTTCCTTGCCATTGCCAGTCTACATTTTATATCCTCTCTACTTCGACCATCATCAGTTATTTTACTCCCTAAATAGCAAAACTCCTTTACTACTTTAAGTGTCTCATTTCCTAATCTAATCCCCTCAGCATCACCCGATTTAATTTGACTACATTCCATTATCCTCGTTTTGCTTTTGTTGATGTTCATCTTATATCCTCCTTTCAAGACACTGTCCATTCCGTTCAATTGCTCTTCCAAGTCCTTTGCTGTCTCTGACAGAATTACAATGTCATCGGCGAACCTCAAAGTTTTTACTTCTCCTCCATGAATTTTAATACCTACTCCGAATTTTTCTTTTGTTTCCTTTACTGCTTGCTCAATATACAGATTGAATAACATCGGGGAGAGGCTACAAACCTGTCTCACTCCTTTCCCAACCACGGTTTCCCTTTCATGCCCCTCGACTCTTATAACTGCCATCTGGTTTCTGTACAAATTGTAAATAGCCTTTCGCTCCCGGTATTTTACTCCTGCCACCTTTAGAATGTGAAAGAGAGTATTCCAGTCAACATTGTCAAAAGCTTTCTCTAAGTCTACAAATGCTAGAAACGTAGGTTTGCCTTTTCTTAATCTTTCTTCTAAGATAAGTCGTAAGGTTAGTATTGCCTCACGTGGTTTATATTCTGTATTATTCAGTACGTTGATAGGTTTAAACTTGTACACATGTACAGACAACCCTTGATGAGTGCACGACACAAAGCTTTACGCCTCGCCCGGGCGCGTAAATACCGACATAACAGTGTTCATAACTGAAAATATGTTACCTGGTCAGGCGAGACTCGTTTCAAATTGTATCGAGCAGATGGACATGTACAGCTGGGAGACAACCTCATGAATCCATGGTACCTGAATGTCAGCAGGGGACTGTTCTAGCTGGTGGAGTCTCTGTAATGGTGTGAGGCGTGTGCAGTTCGAGTGATATGGGATATGGAACCCCTAAAACAACTCTGACAGGTGACATGTACATAAACATCCTGTCTGATCACCTGCATCCATTCATGTCCATGCATTCCGACGGACTTGGGCAATGCCAGCAGGACAATACGACACCCCACACGTCCAGAATTGCTAAAGACTGGCTTCAGGAGCACTCTTCTGGGTTGAAACACTTCCGAAGGCGGCCAAACCTCACAGACATGAACATTTTTTAGGATATCTGGGCTGCGCTGCAACATGCTGTTCTGGAGAGATCTCCACCCCCTCGTGCTCTTACGGATTTATGGTGTCAGTTCCCTCCAGCACAACTTCAGACATTAGACGAGTTCATGACACGTCGTGTTGCGGCACTTCTGCGTGCTTGCAAGGGCCCTACACGATATTAGACACGTGTACCAGTTTCTTTGGCTCTTCAGTGTAGATGTTAATATGCACACTATCTTTCTCCGTTTGGTTAACCCTTTCGTGAGCCGTGGGAAACATGCTTCCCACTAAAATGAACTCGCTCCTAGTCCCGTGGGATTCACAGTTCCCACCTCTGTACGGTGCTACCAACTAGTGAACAGTATAGGGTACTACTTCCAATCGGAAGTTCCCGCCGTTTTTGCTGTACCTTCACGCAGAGGCATTGTATAGCTGAGTGTTGCTCTGTAGAGGAGCCTTTCAGTGCTGTTTGCGTGACATTTTGTGATTTTTTCGTCAAAGCTCTAGTATAAGGTAAATACTTTTGATTTAGACAAATTTATGAAGGAAAACGTAAAATTGGAACGAGGAGAATTCCAGTTTGAAACAAAAGGAGCCATTTCTGCAGTAAAATGGATGGATAACCGTCCAGTCACTTTCCTGTCCTCAATTCATGACCAATGAGAAACAGCCACAGTGAAAAGGTTCAAATGGTTCAAATGGCTCTGAGGACTATGGGACTTAACATCGGTGGTCATCAGTCCCATAGAACTTAGAACTACTTAAACCTAACTAACCTAAGGACATCACACACATCCATGCCCGAGGCAGGATTCGAACCTGCGACCGTAGCAGTCCCGCGGTTCCGGACTGAGCGCCTAGAACCGCGAGACCACCGCGGGGCGGCACAGTGAAAAGGAAAAACAAGGATGGTACTAGTACAGAGATTTGTTGTCCTGAAGTTGTGGCAGAATACAACAAAATAATGGGTGGTGTCGATAAGTTTGATCAATTACGAGAAAGGTATGGTATTGGCAGACGTTCTGTAAAATGGTGGCACAGAATATTTTATTTCCTGGTAGACGTTGCTGCAGTAAACAGTTTTATCGTGTGGTAAATAAGCAAAAGAGAAAGTGGACAGCATGATCAGCTCACACACAGGATCCATCTAGCCAGACAATTGATCGCTGGCTTCTCGTCTTAAAGAAGACGTGGAGAAAAACCTATCTTTCTGGCAAAAAGGGCTAAAGTACCTGAAGATTTTCGTCATGTGGCTGTAGGGGAGCATCAACCCATTTTAGGAGAAACCTGCTGGACGCGCCGTTATTGTAGTACCAAAGCTGCGGAAAAGAGTACTCGCTGTGTTTGTACATATTGTCAAATACCACTTTGCATAGACCCATGTTTCAGAAAATTTCATGGCAAGTAATTGTGAACAATCATTGTAACAAGAGAAGTAAATTTATCAAATAAATGTAACATATATTTAAAAAGTTGTTTTTGTTACTTAACTCCAAGGAAGGACAGTGGTAAGAATACTTCCCACCTTGTTCTGTGACCTCACTTTCACTGTTGTAGCAAATTTGATATCCTGTGTGATAAATATACCTATCTGTTAACTACTATCTGCTCTCCGTTCATTAAAAAAACTGCTCAATAAGTTTGCCCACGAAAGGGTTAACAGACGAAAGTTTCGGAAGGTAGGGCATCTTACAACACAGTTAAAATACACACTTGCCAAAATACGAACTCGAGTGAACCCCACTGTAATGTCCCCACAGAAAATACCCTCTACCACGCACCAATTAATCATTTTCAATCAAACCATCCACATTCATTCACTTCGGAAAAGTTATCTGATCTGATTTTCTCGTAATATATGCGGCGACAGCTCGACGACGCCAAAGTATTTTCTAGTGCGTTTATTCTTTGAAATAACAGAGATGCATATATGCATTCTCCATGGTTGTTAGAGTGGTAACTAGGACAGCTTCTGCGAGATACATATTTGTCCAAACGATTGATTCTCCCGACTGACTGCAGTGTTTAACAGTAATAATAAATGTAAAGATCTGTTACAGCAAGCCAGCCGCTGATTACCAAGCCGAAGGACTCCACCAAAGATTCTATTTGGCTGATTTCACGTAATGAAATATTATATTAAAAACTGTACATAGATAAAGGAGAGAAAGAGAGAGAGCGATTGAAAATAGAGATAATACTAACAATCCTCCATTAGTCTAATTTTTCGCCTGTCTTATCACGGATCAGCCAAGAACTGGGAGGGCCTTACTTTACTGTATAGATTTATGTGTGAAGGTGAAGGGATCTTAAAGGCAACAGATACACGTCTATACAGACAAGACATTACACAGAGATGGCGGCTAGCTGCATTCATCATCTACTCTTAGATAAAGAGACTGCAACTTATTATCCGAACATTTAAAAATGTTAAACCACGACCAGGGGACAACGAAATGGAGGAAGAGGAAAGGTAAGACTGAGTTCGACAGCCTCGAATATTCCCGTCCCCAGATGTCGATGTCGGGTAAGCCTTTGGCAGAAGACAGTGGCCACTCACAGTGCACGGTGAGCGCCGCCCTGGCGGAGATCCGGCCGGCCGGGCTCTCGACGTCGCAGATGTAGACGCCCTCGTCGTCGGCGGCGACGCCGTCGATGCGCAGCGACTTGTCGTCGGCGATGCGCGCGCGGCCCACCGGCATCCGTCCGTCGTCGCGACGCCACAGCACGGTCGGCGCCGGCACGCCGCCCACGCGGCACTCGAACTGCACGCCGCCGCCCTCCAACACCGTCGCGTCTTCCGGCTCCTTGCTGAAGAACGGCTTCACTGCAACACCAACATTTTTCGCGCTGCAAACAAATGGTAGGAGTAGTACCTCATTACCTCATTGCCTTCAATTTGCAGGAGGATTTTGGAGCATATACTGTACTCGAACATTATGAATCACCTTGAAGACAATGACTTACTGATACACAACCAACACGGATTCAGAAAATATCGGTCTTGTGAAACACAGCTAGCTCTTTATTCCCATGAAGTAATGAGTGCTGTCGACAAGGGATCTCAGATCGATTCCATATTCCTAGATTTCCAGAAGGCTTTTGATATCGTTCCTCACAAGCGACTATTAATCGAATTGCGTGCATACAGGGTGTTACAAAAAGGTACGGCCAAACTTTCAGGAAACATTCCTCACACACAAAGAAAGAAAATATGTTATTTGGACATGTGTCCGGAAACACTTACTTTCCATGTTAGAGCTCATTTTATTACTTCTCTTCAAATCACATTAATCATGGAATGGAAACAAACAGCAACAGAACGTACCAGCGTGACTTCAAACACTTTGTTACAGGAAATGTTCACAATGTCCTCCGTTAGCGAGGATACAAGCATCCACATTCCGTCGCATGGAATCCCTGATGCGCTGATGCAGCCCTGGAGAATGGCGTATTGTATCAAAGCCGTCCACAATACGAGCACGAAGAGTCTCTACATTTGGTACCGGGGTTGCATAGATAAGAGCTTTCAAATGCCCCCATAAATGAAAGTCAAGAGGATTGAGGTCAGGAGAGCGTGGAGGCCATGGAATTGGTCCGCCTCTACCAATCCATCGGTCACCGGATCTGTTGTTGAGAAGCGTACGAACACTTCGACTGAAATGTGCAGGAGCTCCATCGTGCATGAACCACATGTTGTGTCGTACTTGTAAAGGCACATGTTCTAGCAGCACAGGTAGAGTATCCCGTATGATATCATGATAACGTGCTCCATTGAGCGTAGGTGGAACGAAACTAAAATGAGCTCTAACATGGAAATTAAGCGTTTCCGGACACATGTCCACATAACATCTTTTCTTTATCTGTATGTGAGGAATGTTCCCTGAAAGTTTGGCCGTACCTTTTTGTAACACCCTGTATAGAGTATCATCTCAGTTGTGTGACTGGATTCGTGATTTCCTCTCAGAGAGGTCACAGTTCGTAATGATAGACGATAAATTTTCGAGTAGATCAGAAGTGATATCGGGCGTTTCGCGAGGTAATGTCATAGGCCCTCTGCTGTTCCTGATTTATATAAATGATCTAGGTGATAATTTGAGCAGCCCCCTTCGATGCAGATGACGCTGTAATTTACCGTCTAATAAAATCATCAGGCGATCAATTCCGATTACAAAATGATCTAGAGAGAATTTCTGTATGGTGTGAAAAGTGGCAATTAGCACTAAACAAAGAAAAGTGCGAGGTCATCCGAATTGGTACTAAAGGAAATCCGATAAGTGTTGGGTTTATCATAAATCGCACAAATTTAAGGGCAGTCAATTCGACTAAATACCTAGGAATTACAATTACGAACAACTTAAATTGGAAAGACCATGAAGATGATATTGTGGCGAAGGCGAAACAACGACTGCGCTTTGTTGGCAGAACAGCAAGAAGATGCAACAAACCGAATAAAGAGACAGCCTTCATTACACTCGTCCGTCCTCTGCTGGAATATTGCTGCACGGTATCGGATCCTTACCAGGTAGGATTGACGGAGGACATCGAAAAAGTACAAAGAAGGGTAGCTCGTTTCGTATTTTCGCGCAATAGGGGTGAGAGTGTCACTGATATGATACGCGAGTTGGGGTGGCAGTCACTGAAACAAAGGCGGTTTTCTTTGCGGTGAGATCTACTTATGAAATTTCTATCACCAACTTTCTCTTCCGAATGCGTAAATATTTTTTGACACCCATCTACGTAGGGAGAAATGATCATCATAATAAAATAAGAGATATCGGAGCTCGAGCGGAAAGATTTAGGGGTTCCTTTTTCCCAAGCGCCATACGAGAGTGGAATGGTAGAGAAGTAGTATGAAAATGGTTCGATGAACCTTCAGCCAGGAACCTAAGTGTGAATTGCAGAGTAACCATGTAGATTTAGATGTAGACAGTTAAATGGAGAGAAACAGTAACCTAACGTAACTGTTCTAACCTGGGATGAATAGAAACGAAACCTCCCAAACCGAAATTCTCCCTGGAGGCTTAGTTCAGACATCTTATTCATAATGAAATTCCACGATTTTCTAGTAATTATTTATTGTCTGCCACTCTACAAAGTGCACACTTAACATTGACCGAGGGCAAGAGGAAGTACTGTGATTTTAGCAGTCACTAATCTGTACATCTAGGGACAGACCACATTATCTGCCTGGATGTACTTATTTATTTATTTACGATTGTGACATTCTCAAGCAACATCTGTTATAACAGTGTCAAACGAACAATATTAGTATATATACCTATCGGCCGGAATATTATGACCTCCTACCTAATGGCAGGTGTGTTCACCACTGTAACCGATAACAGCGGCCACTCCTTGGTAGTTCGCTGGAGAGAGTTGGCACCACATGTGCACACCCACGTCACCTAATTCCCGTAAACTTCTGCAGGTTGGGGGGGATAGGGGGGCACCTTCAGTCGCGTCCCAAATTTGTTCGATCGCGTTCAGATCTGGGGAGTTGGGGAGCCAGCATATCAAATGGAATTCGCCATTGTATTCCTCGAACCACCCCAACACGGTGCAATATTTTGTTGAATTGCCATGAAGGGGAGACGTGGACTGCAACTAGTGTACGATACTCCGTGATCGTCATGGTGCCTCGTACGAGCTCCACAAGACCCAAGGAAGCCCGTGTGAATGTTCCCCACAGCATAACGGAGTCGCTGTAAGCTGTCCCGCAATACAGATGTCAAAGAGTTGTTCCCCTGGAAGACGACGGATTCGCGCCCTCCCACCGGCATGATGAAGAAGGTATCAGGAATCATCAGCCCATGTAACGCTCTGCTATTGCATCAACGTCCAGCGCCGGCAGTCTCGTGCCCATTTCAGTCTTACCTGTTTATGTCGTCGTGTTAACATTGGCACATGCAAGGGTCGTCGTCTGCGGAGGTTCTTCGTTGGAAGTGTTCGTTGCACAGTGTGTTCAGACACACTAGTAGTCTGCCTAACATTAAAGTCTGATGTTACTTCCGCCACAGTTAATCGCCTGTCCCGTTTTACCAAACTGCTCAGCCTACGACGTCAGACATTTGTTATGAAGGGTGGCCGCACAACCCCACGACGTTTGGACGTGGTTTCACTTTCGTTTCGCCACTTGAAGATACTTAGCGCAACACTCCTCGAACACCGGACAAGTTGTCCAGTTTCCGAAACGCTCGTGCCGAGACTCCGGACCATCACAATCTGCCGTCGATCAGATTGATCGCGCGACTTCCCCATTCTAGACAAGTACAGCACGCTCACTGACACGAAATGTACCGTGCGCATGTCTGACTGGCAGTCGTTCCTCGCCAGGTGACGCTGCTATCGCCTGAACGAGAATATATACACTCCTGGAAATGGAAAAAAGAACACATTGACACCGGTGTGTCAGACCCACCATACTTGCTCCGGACACTGCGAGAGGGCTGTACAATCAATGATCACACGCATGGCACAGCGGACACACCAGGAACCGCGGTGTTGGCCGTCGAATGGCGCTAGCTGCGCAGCATTTGTGCACCGCCGCCGTCAGTGTCAGCCAGTTTGCCGTGGCATACGGAGCTCCATCGCAGTCTTTAACACTGGTAGCATGCCGCGACAGCGTGGACGTGAACCGTATGTGCAGTTGACGGACTTTGAGCGAGGGCGTATAGTGGGCATGCGGGAGGCCGGGTGGACGTACCGCCGAATTGGTCAACACGTGGGGCGTGAGGTCTCCACAGTACATCGATGTTGTCGCCAGTGGTCGGCGGAAGGTGCACGTGCCCGTCGACCTGGGACCGGACCGCAGCGACGCACGGATGCACGCCAAGACCGTAGGATCCTACGCAGTGCCGTAGGGGACCGCACCGCCACTTCCCAGCAAATTAGGGACACTGTTGCTCCTGGGGTATCGGCGAGGACCATTCGCAACCGTCTCCATGAAGCTGGGCTACGGTCCCGCACACCGTTAGGCCGTCTTCCGCTCACGCCCCAACATCGTGCAGCCCGCCTCCAGTGGTGTCGCGACAGGCGTGAATGGAGGGACGAATGGAGACGTGTCGTCTTCAGCGATGAGAGTCGCTTCTGCCTTGGTGCCAATGATGGTCGTGTGCGTGTTTGGCGCCGTGCAGGTGAGCGCCACAATCAGGACTGCATACGACCGAGGCACACAGGGCCAACACCCGGCATCATGGTGTGGGGAGCGATCTCCTACACTGGCCGTACACCACTGGTGATCGTCGAGGGGACACTGAATAGTGCACGGTACATCCAAACCGTCATCGAACCCATCGTTCTACCATTCCTAGACTGGCAAGGGAACTTGCTGTTCGAACAGGACAATGCACGTCCGCATGTATCCCGTGCCACCCAACGTGCTCTAGAAGGTGTAAGTCAACTACCCTGGCCAGCAAGATCTCCGGATCTGTCCCCCATTGAGCATGTTTGGGACTGGATGAAGCGTCGTCTCACGCGGTCTGCACGTCCAGCACGAACGCTGGTCCAACTGAGGCGCCAGGTGGAAATGGCATGGCAAGCCGTTCCACAGGACAACATCCAGCATCTCTACGATCGTCTCCATGGGGGAATAGCAGCCTGCATTGCTGCGAAAGGTGGATATACACTGTACTAGTGCCGACATTGTGCATGCTGTGTTGCCTGTGTCTATGTGCCTGTGGTTCTGTCAGTGTGATCATGTGATGTATCTGACCCCAGGAATGTGTCAATATAGTTTCCCCTTCCTGGGACAATGAATTCACGGTGTTCTTATTTCAATTTCCAGGAGTGTAGATAGTAGGTCGGTAACCATAGTGTTCTGGCTGATCAGTGTAAATCAGACTTGTAACGAACAGTAAATCCTGCCACAAGCCAAAACCCGAATATTCTGCTGGCTTTCTAGCCGATTACAATAGGCAAAAGTATTCGGCCTGTGCGTGGCGGGAAAACTTGTGTCTTTTTTTTTTTCTCACTCCTTTCTAATGGGCAACAAATTACGGATCAAGGTCCACCTCCGTAGCGCAGCGGTAGCGTTACCGACTACCACCCAGGGGGCCGGGCTCGATTCCCGGCAGGGGACTGGGTGTTTTGTGTCCTTCATCATCATTGACTAGCAAGTTGCCCAAGTGGCGTCAACTAAAAAGCACTTGCAATATGGCGGCCGAGCTCCCCCGAATGGGGCCTGCCGACCAACAATGCCATACGATCATTTCATTTACGGATCAAGATACAGATGTAAGTAATCTTTCGACACCAAAAAAGCAACTGAGTTTTGAACAATGTGCTGAAATACGCAAACCATGCGATATTAATGATCCCAAGGCTAAAAAATACCATCTATTAATTGTCGAAATGATAGCTCTTGACAATGAGGCAGGAAATGCAGTAGAAATGGCTGGTTTTGGAAGACTGAATAATAGCGCTCTGCCGCCCTTACTTTTCAGACAAAATAATTCCCTATATCATAAGGTCGTCGAGACAATTAAAAGAATACTTTCAAAGAGTGATTATATTTCCGTGACATGCGACATGTGGGCGTGCTTGCGTAATCCAATCAGTTCTTATATTTTACTACGCATTTTATTGCTCGTGAATACAATGTCAAAAATGTAGTATTTAGCATTAAGCATTTTGAGCGACAACACACAGCAGAAAACATAGCGATCGCTTTATAACAAATTTCAAGTTTATGGGACTTCCAACTGGCAAAAATTCATGTCGTTGTTCATGACACTGGACGAAACATATAAATAGTTATTAGTAATGTATACTTTGCCTCAGTGCGTTGTTTCATTCATACTCTCCAATTAATTGTTGACGATTGTCTGAAGGCTCAGTCAAATGTGAGTCAAAAGATAGCAACAGGTAGGAAGATCGGAACTCATTTTAATCGTTCTGACACTGCATTCTATCGAAGAAGACATTCTTCTCCTTCAGCATGAATTGGTGTACGATGTCAGTACGCGGTGGAATTCCACCTATTGTATTCTTGCAAGTCAAAACGGAACACAAACGGGCCATTCCGCTCTGTCTCACGGACTGTGATATTGCCAATCTGACTGCTGCACAGTGGGAGATTTTAGAGAAACTTACGCAATTATTGCAACCATTTGAAAAAATAACAAAAATTACAAGTTCCGGATAAGCCTGCATTTCTGAAATTATTCCGTATGTTGTTACACTAATACAATATTGCAATAAAACGAGCACATTAAGCCAGGTGAGGCTTGTCACACAACAAGTGTTGTACGAACGGTTTGAAGACAGCACGACAAGTAAAAATTATTTAGCAGCTTTAAAATGATTGTTTTCACCAGTCAACTCCAAAGAGGCAAAGCAAAGCAGTATATTTTGATCGATAGCCTAAAGATGAACCGTGAAACAAGCAGCGACGATAGCGCGAATTAGTCCCCTATTCGGGCCAAGTGGGTGAGAACCGGAGAGCAAAGCCTAAGCCAGACTATTCACTCATCTTTTATGGACTGCTCGGAAGACATGTTTGCATAAAAAACACCACTCATCGAAAGAAAAACTGTAATTGTAACTGAAATACACCTTCATTTGAGTATTAAGGACATGTCACGTCATAACAATCCATACACATGGCAACCAAGAAAAGATAAATTTCCGTGTTTGGTAAATCTTGCAGCAAAATAATTGTCGGCGCCAGGAAGTAGTATTTATTCAGAGCGTCTCTTCACTGAAGCTGAGAATGTCTACGAGAAGAAAAGGTGTAAACTACTGCCTAAAAATGCAGGAAAATTAGTCTTTTTGCACCATAATAATCCATTTCAAATTTTAATTACGAGAATTCAAGTGCATAAACATTTTGTATTTTAAAAAATGTGCCCGCAGAATACATAAATTTATTTTACGTAAGTTTATTATTAATATAAAATAAATCAATATTTTCATTTTACCAGTTATCTGACTACAGCAAAACTTCTTACGAAAGTATTCGGCAGAATAGTACCTAGAAGCGGCCAAATAGGATAAAAGTAGCCGAATAGCCCAAAGCAGTATCGAATAATAGCCGAATACACGTTGCAAATCTAATATAAATAATTTTTGTGAGTATTTTATAGTTGTATTTCATTGCTTGTTGTACACTCTGCATTTAATCACACGAGCACATAATTTCAAATCGTTGAATCACAAAGGTGGCATCCATATTCGTGGTAATAATATGTATATAAAAAGATGTAGTATGCATATAGTATTGAAATATGCTTGCCGTTTAAGTGTCGAATTCATCGAATTTAAATATATTAAGTGAAGAACTATCAACGGTTCGGTACTAAAAATTTCTGAATAGTTTCTGTCACATTTGGTTTTGGTACTTACACATTTTCAAAATGGTTCAAATGGCTCTGAGCACCATGGGACTTAACTTCTGAGGTCATCAGTCCCCTAGGCTTAGAACTACTTAAAGCCGGCCGCGGTAGCCGTGCGGTTCTAGGCGCTGCAGTCCGGAACCGCGGGGCTGCTACGGTCGCAGGTTCGAATCCTGCCTCGGGCATGGATGTGTGTGATGTCCTTAGGTTAGTTAGGTTTAAGTAGTTCTAAGTCCTGGGGGACTGATGACCTAAGATGTTAAGTCCCATAGTGCTCAGAGCCTTTTTGAACTACTTAAAGCTAACTAAACTAAGGACCTTACAAACATCCATTCCCGAGGCAGGATTCGAAGCTGCGACCGTAGCGGTCGCGCGGTTCCAGAATGTAGCGCCTAGAACCACTCGGACACTCCGGCAGGCCTTACACATTTTCAGACTCACCACATCGGTTACTACAAAACGCAGTTTCAATACCCTTCCCCCTTTGGGCTGATTTCGGCAGTCGCCCAAGCATTTAAAGATTTCTTTTTCCAAGCTTTTATGAGTTTCAAACTGGTCGACAATGTGAGTTGATGGTTTGCTTAATCTATCAAAAACATTACCTAAAACCTTGTCTTCAAGTACCAATCTAAACGGTGTTGTTTTAATTTAAGTACCCGGAAATTAAACAGGTAATTCCGTTTCATTAACAAAAAGCCCAGTTGTAAAGCGTACTTTAATCTGACAGGCGCTTCGGATAACTGAAGACTTAGGGTTATGTTCTCGGAATTTATGTGACGAATAGGTCTGTGCGGCTGGTCCCGGCGGATGTTCGAGTCCTCCCTCGGGCATGGGTGTGTGTGTTTGTCCTTACGATAATTTAGGTTAAGTAGTGTGTAAGCTTAGGGACTGATGACCTTAGCAGTTAAGTCCCATAAGATTTAACACACATTTGAACATCATGAACGAATAGGAACAATAACTGTCTGAGTTTCTCCAGAAGAAGACTAAGAATTTGACGGAAATAAAGAACCACCTGGCACTGTTCTAAGTCAGGAGATTATGCTAGGATTAGAATATATGGAAAAATTATGCAGTAATTTAGACCGGATGCATGTAGGGTCTCTTATTTAGAAGTCTCTGTTTGCGCTCATGGTTACGCTATTGTTACAGCCTTTCGTGTGTCAGATCTTGCCCCAAGTACTGTTAAGTGAAACAATATTTGTTTCTGCAGTTCTGACGCTCGAAGTTTCAAGAGGACAAACTACCATTTTTGTACAACAAATAGACAACGTCACAACCAAGTGGCTGGCTCATCTTATTATTGTCGCAAGCTACCAGCCATCTCAATGCCATTTACTGTTTCAGCAACACTCTTAATGTATGAAAACGGCATAAATAGATATACTGAAAAACGTATCCAGAATTTTTATGACTTTGGCTGTAATTACATGACCTTCGCTTTTCGTTTTAATATGAGTAGCTACACATATATCAAAACATCAACCGTACCGCGATCTTGAGAAAGGGCGTTGATGAACACGCTGTTTTGCGCCCTACAATTTTAAATACATCCATCTATCACAAGCACTACCGTGTAATCGATAATGTTTACATTAGAGCTACAGTTGGTCATTCTCTGACTTGATTTTCGTCACGAAGCATCTCCTCAGATCGCGTTTCCTATTATCTTCAAATGTTAGCTGAAGTGATGAGACAAGACAACATTTGCCTTGGAAGACAGCATATCAGTCATTTTGTCTACGAGAAAAGTTAACAGAGAGAACATTTTTTTTTTTTTTTTTTTATACTGTAGTTCGTCAGTCTGAAGGCTGGTTACGTGCAGGTCTGTGTGCTAGTCTATCCTTCCAAAACCTCTTCTTATGTGCTTTAGTGCTCCAGTTGTTCGACTTTCCCACATAATTTCCAGCACTTCTTTGTTTCACATTTCGAAAGCTTCTGTAATCTTGCATTACATTCTCGGACTTCTTGCCGCGTCAATTAAAGAAAAACCTCCAGCGTTCGACGATTACCTCCAGCGTCTTCGTCAGGAGCAACCAACAGTCAAAACTGCAGCTTTTGTGGCCTTATATAGCCCAAGAAGACTTCTGATTGATCGGCAATTACGTCATGCTGTAGCAGATAGTGTCAACGTCTGCGCTGGTGGTGCCACCGCACCCGCCGTAACGTAAACATTGCGACGAATATCACTGACTCTTCTTTGCATCGAGATCACTTTTCCGTGCACTGCTAAGATTATATCCACTGTCTCTCACAGTCTTATTTCTAAAGCCTCTTTAATTACCGAGTCCCAGTGGGGGTCTGGGACAAAGCTTTAATTCATGAAACAGTATTGTATGTTTGTGAGGCTGTGCTCTGCCACTGCAGATTTCTCCAGTTCTGAATTTTTAATATGCCGTTGATGTTCTGCACAGCGGTAGGAAACGATGTAATTGCTTCCACTCTCACATGGGATGTTACAAATCCCAGAAATCCTGAGGCCGAGACTCTCCTCAGCAGAGCATAACCTATATTATCTTCTTAGGAGGTCGGAAGATAGACCATATACCTCGTCTTCCCAGGACTCCGCGGCAGAAGGGAAGGAATGGGTTGGGTTGGGTTGTTGTGGGGGAGGAGACCAGACAGCGAGGTCATCGGTCTCATCGGATTAGGGAAGGACGGGGAAGGAAGTTGGCCGATTTAGGGAAATCACGGAAAACCTAAATCAGGATGGCCGGACGTGAGATTGAACCGTCGTCCTCCCGAATGCGAGTCCAGTGTGCTAACCACTGCGCCACCTCGCTCGGTGGAAGGAATGCAATCGGTGGCTCATCACGTGAATTTTCAACATTTTCCCGGTTCCTTTCCTTGGAGAACGCTGACTTCATATCACGTGACCCATAGCCGTTCTTTCGGAACACAAACTTCAGATGATTAATTTCGGAAACCAAGTGGCCCTCGTCAGAAACGATCTTTGCTCTGTTCAACAGTGGATTTAAAACTTCTCTCTTCTGGACTGGATGATGAAAACTCTGGGCGCTAAGATGTAAATCAGTGTGCGTCGGCTAGCAGTAAACTGAATGGCCGAGACGTCCATCCGATTTTCGCTGTAGCAAAACATGTGAAAATAGCATTCGTCCCTCTTTCTCTGCCTCGATGGTGAACTGAATGTTTGGCTGCATACTGTTCATATGTTCTAGAGAGTGCTCAAGAATTTCTATGCCGTATGTCCAGCCGATACTCGTGTCGTCAACATAACAATAAAATGAATACAGACGAATTTGAGCCAAATTTAATGCACGTTTCTGAAAATGTTGCATAAAAATATTGGCCATTGCTAGAAACAACTGTCATTCCTTCCGTCATTTCATAAAATTTACCAATCAGACACCGTCTTTGTTCTACGTAAGGTGACCACAGCAGTAGTTTTGATAGGCAGTTGCTCCTGACGAAGACGAGGGAGGTAATCATCGAAAGCCTGAAGTTTACCTTGAATAGATGCGACAGTGCCACCATGAAAGACTTCGTTCTCAGTTATATAATCTTCTCGTCTGTACTGCACACTGAAAGCGCGTCAGTTCCATGTAAGTCTCCAGACAAACACTTACGAAAAAATAAAAAAATATATGTCTTAGCTCTTAAACTTGTATTCGATGTTAACGTAATTCTCTTTTTCGAAACTTGTTCTCTTGATCTATAGTACTTATTATAAGTATGGGTGCAATCATGGGTTACGTTAAAATTCCGAAAACTGGCAGTAAAACTCTTTTGGTTTATAGAAAAGCACAGAGAACCTTTGTTGATGAATATTATACTAATCTCACTCGTACTGTGACATTCATCGACACGGGAGAGAAATATTTGGAATGGAGGACGTATTTCTAGGCCGGCCGAAGTGGCCGTGCGGTTAAAGGCGCTGCAGTCTGGAACCGCAAGACCGCTACGGTCGCAGGTTCGAATCCTGCCTCGGGCATGGATGTTTGTGATGTCCTTAGGTTAGTTAGGTTTAACTAGTTCTAAGTTCTAGGGGACTAATAACCTCAGCAGTTGAGTCCCATAGTGCTCAGAGCCATTTGAACCATTTGAACGTATTTCTAGCTTGAGAGCCCAGTGCGGCCTTACCGTTGACGGTGAGCTTGGCGACCTTGGACTCCCTGGAGCCCGCCATGTTCTGCGCCGCGCACTGGTATTGGCCCTCGTCTGCCTGCCGGACGTCGGAGATGAGCAGGTTCCCTCCGTCCACCAGCCGCAGCCTGGAACACACACGGAGAACTGACCGTTATCAGCAGCACAACTGGCGTCGCATCCACTAGTACACACACACACCTGTACACATGGACGTGTCTGCCAGCGGGAAAATGTAATAGGGTGTTATTGTTGTGGTCTTCAGTCCGAAGACTGGTTTGATGCAGCTCTCCATGCTACTCTATCCTATGCAAGACTCTTCATCTCCGAATAACTCTGCAGCTTACATCTTCCTGAATATGCTTACTGTACTCATCTCCTGGTCTCCTTCCACGATTCCCCCCCCTCCCCCCCAACAAACACACCACACACACACACACACACACACACACACACACACACACTTACCTCCAGTACTAAATTTGTGATCCCTTGATGTCTCAGAATGTATCCGTCAACTCAAGCTATGCCATTAATTTCTTTTTTTCCCCAGTTAGGCTCAGTACCTCCTCATTAGTTTTTCGATCTACCCAAAAACTCCAGTATTTTTCTGTAGCACCATATTTCAAAATCTTCGAGCCTCATCTAGTCTGAACTCCTTACTGCCCACGTAGCACATCCGTACAAAGCTATGCTAAGACAAGTTCCTTCAGAAAAGACTTCGCAAGATTTGAATTCAAATTAGATGTTAACAGGTTTCTCTCTTTCTTGCAACCGCCAGTTTGCATTTCACATCTCCTCTACTTGGGCCGTTATCAGTTACTTTGCCTTTTAATAGCAAAACTCATCTATTACTTTTAGTGTCCCGTTTCCTACAGTAATTCTCTCAACATCGCCTGATTTAATTCGACTACTTTTTTATGTTCGTTTATAACCTCTTTTCGAGACAGTATCTATTCCGTTCAACTGCTCTTATAAGTTCCTTCCCATCTCTGGTAGAATTACAATATCAGCAGAACACCTCAAAGTTTTGTATTTTTTCATACCAATTCCAAATTAATCCTCGGATTTCCTTGCAGCTAGCTCAGTGGAGAGATTTAGTGACATCTGGGAAAGGCTACAATCTTATCTCATTTCCTTATTGGCTGCTGCTTCCCTTTCATGTTCTTTGACCCTTACAAGAGCAGTCTGATTTGGGTGCAAGATGTGAGTAACCTTTCGTTCTCTGCACTGTGTCCCTGCTGCTTTCAGAATTTCAAAAAGCATATTGCAGTCAACATAGTCAAAACCTTCTCTAACAAGGAGAACACGCCATAGGTCGTTCTCTAACACAATCTAAACTTCGCAGGGCGAAATTAATGGGACATCTGTTTTGGCTTAAGTGCCGATACCCTGTAGTTTCCGAGAACATGAAGGTTAAACTTTCTACGCTACTTGACCAGTAAGCCCGATTGTCGTGTAACTAAGCAAGTGTGTAGCGCTGCGGCTAAGGCCACAGTTTCAAATTTTTGCCGCGAGAGCGGACTAGAGAAGTGGTGTGTCATTTTCTCGGGAACTGCAGAGTGTCGGCACCTAAGCCAAAACAGGTGTCCCGTTATTTTCACCATTCTAATTTTTGACTTTGTCAGAGACCGATCTATGGTGGATCCCCATGTAAAGCTAGGAATAGGTATCAGTACCTTTGAGACATATGGCATTTGGTGATAGTAACGTTGCACAGTGGCGGCCAGCGTACTGACCTGGTGGAGGCGCGCAGGTCCAGCGGCTGTCCGTCCCTTCTCCAGATGAGCGCTGGTTCCGGCAGGCCCTTGGGTGGGCCACACTCCAGCAGCGCTGTCTCTCCAGCGGCTACTCGGGTGTCCTTCGGCTCCGGTCGGAAGTCCTCGCGGAGGTCTGCAGCAGCACAAGTCACTCACTAACACGTAGACTGGGCCAACAGCAAGTACACTGTTCTACAAAACTACGGTTCTATCGAGTGCTCTATGCTACCTGTAGCTTAGTAGTGCAGAACTACTATAAGCTATAGACATCCGGCGAGTGCAGGAAGTCGACATGCCTGTTACGACGTCACATTGTGAGACATGCCGGCCAGCCACCGTAAACCTGCCAGCGCAGCGATAAAACAGGTGTCTAGCAGAGCAGACCAACCGATTTCTCCAACGATGGGCCGCAGAAACGTCAGGAACGCGAGAAGAAGTGGTAAATCACCAAGAGTGAGCCGATATCTCGTATAAACAGCTGTGAATTTATAGCAGAGATTTTCTCAGACTGGCAAACCTACAACGAAAAGGGGGTGCAACATCACTCGGGCTTGTACACAACCTTTTATCATGATTCGTCTGCAAAAGGGGTTCGGTTGCGCACAGTTGCATTCGCGCCCTATATTGAGTAAATAGCCAGCCAAAGTACAGCAGTGAATGAATTCAAGTATTTGTCTAAATCACGATCGTTCACAAATGATCTACACCGACAACAGTTTAAAATGACAACGTTTTTATTTTACTAAATCACACCTACAAAACAAACTGATGGCCACGTGATACTATGTCGGCGGCTCTTAGCCGCACCGACCTTACCGCACCGACGGACCACGATCAAAAGACCGCGACCTTTGTCCCCTATCCTCTGTCCATTGTCCGGTCACGTGACACTACATTAGTCAAATACACTCCTGGAAATTGAAATAAGAACACCGTGAATTCATTGTCCCAGGAAGGGGAAACTTTATTGACACATTCCTGGGGTCAGATACATCACATGATCACACTGACAGAACCACAGGCACATAGATACAGGCAACAGAGCATGCACAATGTCGGCACTAGTACAGTGTATATCCACCTTTCGCAGCAATGCAGGCTGCTATTCTCCCATGGAGACGATCGTAGAGATGCTGGATGTAGTCCTGTGGAACAGCTTGCCATGCCATTTCCACCTGGCGCCTCAGTTGGACCAGCGTTCGTGCTGGACGTGCAGACCGCGTGAGACGACGCTTCATCCAGTCCCAAACATGCTCAATGGGGGACAGATCCGGAGATCTTGCTGGCCAGGGTGGCACGGGATACATGCGGACGTGCATTGTCCTGTTGGAACAGCAAATTCCCTTGCCGGTCTAGGAATGGTAGAACGATGGGTTCGATGACGGTTTGGATGTACCGTGCACTATTCAGTGTCCCCTCGACGATCACCAGTGGTGTACGGCCAGTGTAGGAGATCGCTCCCCACACCATGATGCCGGGTGTTGGCCCTGTGTGCCTCGGTCGTATGCAGTCCTGATTGTGGCGCTCACCTGCACGGCGCCAAACACGCACACGACCATCATTGGCACCAAGGCAGAAGCGACTCTCATCGCTGAAGACGACACGTCTCCATTCGTCCCTCCATTCACGCCTGTCGCGACACCACTGGAGGCGGGCTGCACGATGTTGGGGCGTGAGCGGAAGACGGCCTAACGGTGTGCGGGACCGTAGCCCAGCTTCATGGAGACGGTTGCGAATGGTCCTCGCCGATACCCCAGGAGCAACAGTGTCCCTAATTTGCTGGGAAGTGGCGGTGCGGTCCCCTACGGCACTGCGTAGGATCCTACGGTCTTGGCGTGCATCCGTGCGTCGCTGCGGTCCGGTCCCAGGTCGACGGGCACGTGCACCTTCCGCCGACCACTGGCGACAACATCGATGTACTGTGGAGACCTCACGCCCCACGTGTTGACCAATTCGGCGGTACGTCCACCCGGCCTCCCGCATGCCCACTATACGCCCTCGCTCAAAGTCCGTCAACTGCACATACGGTTCACGTCCACGCTGTCGCGGCATGCTACCAGTGTTAAAGACTGCGATGGAGCTCCGTATGCCACGGCAAACTGGCTGACACTGACGGCGGCGGTGCACAAATGCTGCGCAGCTAGCGCCATTCGACGGCCAACACCGCGGTTCCTGGTGTGTCCGCTGTGCCGTGCGTGTGATCATTGCTTGTACAGCCCTCTCGCAGTGTCCGGAGCAAGTATGGTGGGTCTGACACACCAGTGTCAATGTGTTCTTTTTTCCATTTCCAGGAGTGTATATTATTTCTAAACATGGCCATCATGCATTTACAATGTTACAATATTAAAATACGTAATGCTAAATACCTTATATTATTTTGTAGACAATCATCAGATTATTTACGTATTTAAGAGCACTCCACATTTTGGCAGTTTCACCCCTCTTCTTTTGTTTAATCACGTCTTTGCCTAAAAGGCGTGGCATACGAAATATTCATTTTGCTCTACATAGATCGAAAACTGAACAGTACTTTCACAACGAAAGACAATAACTTATTATGCAGCGGTTCTCAAACATCATTACAACTTAATTCTTATATAAAACATGTTCTTTAATGTCCAAAATATTATCCTTGCTACTATGCTTTAAATTTGAGTTTTGAACTATTTTGAAGAGCTCTTATGGGGAGTACTGCTATTTCAGTGATCATATACCCAGCAAATCCATTATATGCTGCCTCCTCTCTTTATCAAGAAGGTATCTCCATAAATATATTGACTTGTGCTTGCTTCACCCCAACTGTTCTTCCACAGTAAACATTACCACACCCAGCAAATTAGTTATACTATTACAGTATCCCTTGCAACCTCACAGGGGCTACGGCAGGCACTGCTAAATCAGAAAGCAGCCACCATGAACCTAGTCAGTCACCAGCGCCCCACCGTCTTCTTGCCTGCCCTGCTTCTGGAGCCTGGTACTTCTCCACTGGTGGGCTATTTCTCAGCTCACTCCAGCAGCAGCCCGATTCCTGCCTAGGGGGCAGCAGGTCATGACCGGGTTGATATAACTGCTCTCTCTTGACACTGAGGTAGCCGCCATGGCGCCTCGCATCACTATTCGTACAGACGAGACTTGTAACTAGGATCAGCGGGGTACACATAAGTGGGTCACGTGCTGCTAGCCGGTCACAGGCGTCAGCATTCCGGGGTGCATGCATATGTAAGAACCCACAGACTGGTCGCCAACCATCACTGCGCCAAATGAGGCTACTGTACCATACGCCCAGATAGGCGAGGCCACCACACTGCAGCTTCAGAGCGTAGCTGCATGGGTTGTAATAAAGTGACTGACTGGTTAATATTGTTTAGCTAGACTGCTACTGCCCTGTATCCTCACCACGATCCACCACGCCCGCTCAGTCGTGCGCAGAACTGCTCTGTCTGCCCCCGGGCCTCTTTCTGAGTGTTCAATCGATTATAAAGACCAGAAACTATATCTGTGACAACAATTATTGGTGCTAACCAAAATTACATAGTACAGCCAAATCAAGAAAGAAAACGTTCTTCAGTCCAGGAGCTACAGCGATAACAAATACAGAGATGGAACTGTCGAACAAGTTGCTGGAAATGTTAGGCTGGAGCATAGAAAAGCATGGAACTGGAAAATAGGCTACGTGAAAATCCGGAGAGGAAGAAACTGGAACACGTGCAATGAGCTGCTCTCGGGAAATGTTCAAAATTAAGTAGGCAGATAAGTAATAAATAAAGAGGTAGTAAAAAGAATAGGTGAGGAAAGAAGTTTATCGAGGACACTTCCAAAAAAGGCATAGCTATGTGGGACAATACTGACTGGGCTACATACACTGTCGCGGCATGCTACCAGTGTTAAAGACTGCGATGGAGCTCCGTATGCCACGGCAAACTGGCTGACACTGACGGCGGCGGTGCACAAATGCTGCGCAGCTAGCGCCATTCGACGGCCAACACCGCGGTTCCTGGTGTGTCCGCTGTGCCGTGCGTGTGATCATTGCTTGTACAGCCCTCTCGCAGTGTCCGGAGCAAGTATGGTGGGTCTGACACACCGGTGTCAATGTGTTCTTTTTTCCATTTCCAGGAGTGTATTACACTACACTGCACAAGAGCTCTTCACAGCTACCGGGAAGACACACCATCAAATCATATTGTGTGAAGCTCCTCCATTCTAACAGGTTGCGGGTAAGACGACTCCTTGATGATCGGAAAGCATTAAATATATGCTTAACGGATGAAACTGTTTTAATTCAACGGATTTCCTTTGTCTTGTAACAGGAAAATGACAGAGTACCATAGGGCACTTCCGGGCTTACGTCACGGCCTAGACAGGGTATCACACATGGATCTGAGTCTCTATCCCCACAGCCAATCCAATCAGGCAGAGAACGGTACACTACAAACGCATCTGCGCAGAAGACACAACTGTGATCTGTTTACAACATGTACACGGTCCTAAACATCTTTAAATCTTGTAAAAGCGATAGATACAGACATTAAATTGTACACCGATAGGGAAAATTCGCGCAAAAGGGAAGGAGAGTAGAGTATGTAAAAGTATGAGGTATTCTTGGGTTACAACGGTATGAAATGGTCGACTTTTGAAGGATGGAAAATCTAAGTTCTTATATAACTGTATTAAATTTTATTCTCTATCCCTTTATTGTGTTTATAAAAAAAATGACCGCTACATGTTAATTTTTGTAGTCACGGTCGGTACGCTGCCATGCCCCCATTATTTAAATTACATAATTCCAGCAGTGTAAAATTTTTGCTTTCAGCGACTCTTGTTTGAGATATGTTGTATACGTGGATAACGCTGCTTATTTCTGCCATCTGTAAATGATCAGTTCTGCTTCTATTAATTTTATATTTGGTTAAGCTTTCGTTCCTACTGAAAGTTTGTTGCCTAAGTACTACAGATATTTGTGAGTCTAGATGTTCATTAGTGTGTAGTAAATACTAACAATGCCACATATCAGAAATATGATAAAGGAAAATTCAATGGCAACTAGTTTATAAGAATGCAGTTCATGTTACAAATAGGAACCTATATATCAGTTTTTCAGAAGGATTCCCCCATAGCTCACCCGATCATTCAGATTTTTTTTTTTTTTTTTTTTTTTTTTTTTTTTTGCAGTGATGCTGTCGTAGTGGATACTAAACCCATCCAATTAGTATTTCGTTCAACTACTTTCATGTAATCTGCGCTACCATATTGTTTACATTTCACCACTTCCTTTACCAAATATAATGCTTTGAGAATTGGTTACTGATTATGAAATTATGTCACAATATCCCCCAGAATGTTGCACATAACGATGAATTAAATGTATGATTCTACTGTTCGGCAGATATTTCCTTTAACCATTTCTGTACTCACTTATATAAAATGTATTTATTTCCCTAATGCCCTCATGTTACAAATTTGAAATTTAATTTCTTTTTGCTGAACTATGTGGGCACACTTCCACCAAAGAATCTATAATGTTTAAAGGGAATGCCAAGAGAAGGCTTGAAAGTGAAGATATGCAGCTGAATGAAGAGATAGCTTCAGTAATGCCCTGAAGTACAGTTTAATATGGCTCACATCCTAATTTGCAATTTCCCGTAAGCTGTATTTTTCAGAATTTAGGTACACATACCACCTCAAGTTTATGAAGCATTTCCGTAATTTCTGTTGTGTAATTTACCTTTGTCTATACCTGCCTAGTATATTTAAACTTACTGCAGGTGCAATAAATTATAGTGAAATAAGTTTTTGTTAGGGAAAGTTGTAAACATTAAAATATGACATACAATAAATTATTGTGGGTAATATAATTAAACTGCGGAATTAAATAGCTCTAGTATATTAGCCGACACGTCATACGTATCTGGCAAAATTTGGTGTCCTTCATATCCAAATTACCTGAATTTGATGGCATTTTAGAAAATCTTTTGCTATTATTATTAGATTTACAATTATTGTTTATTATAAGCACTAATACGTCATTAATGGTTCAAAATACTTGTAGATTGTCTAGAAAGTATTCTGCATTAACTACGATAAACTGCAGAACAGTAAAACATTGGCAAAAGATAGTGCTTGAAAGAAATACTGATTTTCACGTAATTTGGAGCCGACAAAGTAGCTTGTGTCCTTAAACATATGATTGAAAGGAGTCCCTGGTAGCACATTTAATTTCCTGTGAAGACAAAGAATTATCTATCATGAGGAAGTTTTACGTATGAAGCTTATCTAGGAAAACTGTTATCATCACCGATGAGTGAGTGAGAATACCGGGCAATATATCGAATGCTGTGTGGGCTTGTGGAGACGGAGGTTCTCTCTAATCGTCTGTGGCAATGATTAATAATCGTTCAAGAATTTGTAAATTTTAACTCTTTTTCATGAAACGCCACTCAGGACATGTTTTAAAGTGAGCATGAATTTTAGCTTCCACGGCCTTTTAATGAGTACGTAGAATTACTCTGTCTGGCTCCTTCAGTTGATGGCCTTAGGAGGAAAGAAGGAGACCTACCCTCATGCGTTATTTTCAGACTGACCCCTCTCCGGCAGACGAGACTCATAATGTACCTGCTCGCCTCTCAGGGCGCAGGAGGGGCAGACAGAAACTCGTAAACATGTAAATTAAGTAAAAACGTCCATCAGCGCCGGAGCTGCGGACCTCATTTGAGAACATCGGGACAAGTTCCCAGGCGCCAGCGACCGCTTCCAACGTAATTGAAATTCGGGGAATGACAAGGCATACATGCATGATTAATCCTTTTGACTTATTTTAGAGGCAGAGGGTAAGCGTTTTACGATGCTGAAAGACTCTCTATTGAAGAAGCTTGTGAACCTTTACATTCTTTGAATTGATTAGCTTAAGCAGATATTTGGTGCGTCTGATGTTCATACTGTAAATATGCTGTTATTTTTGTAATGTCTTACGATATACATTGAGGTAACAAAAGTTATGGGATAGCGATATGCACATATACAGATGACACCCAGGGGACACAGCCTTAAGGGGGTGGAGAGGGGGCTGAGGGGGGGGGGGGGGTGGAGGGTTTGCGTGCTTCGATGAAGTTAAGGGCTATGCCGACAGCAGCAAGAAAATCCGGTACGTTGGAGGGCCTTGAAGCGGCAGCCTCACTATCAAACTACATCAGAGCAGCCCCCGTAAGGCGGCCAGGCCAAATAAAACGTTACTGGCAAGCTACATAGGGAAAGCCGGAAGGAAAAGCATACGGCGAACCGGAAAAGGAATTTGGTTAAAGATTTTGGTACAGCGGATCATGTAAAATGGTTCAAATGGCTCTGAGCACTATGGGACTCAACTGCTGAGGTCATAAGTCCCCTAGAACTTAGAACTACTTAAACCTAACTAACCTAAGGACAACACACACATCCATGCCGGAGGCAGGATTCGAACCTGCGACCGTAGCGGTCGCGCGGTTCCAGACTGTAGCACCAGAACCGCTCGGCCACCAGCGGCCGGCGGATCATGTAAACTTAATAACAAGGAACATCAGAGGGACATCGACAAAGGAAGGAGACCTACATAAAATATTAAAAGAGAGGAGTTGTGATATAGTACTTATCACAGAAACTAAAAAGAAAATGAAAGGAACTAAAGATATAGGAAATTATACTATGATAAACAGTGGAGAAGAACAAAGCAAAAGAGCACAAGCTGGGTTTGCCATAATAAAAATAAAAAATGGACAAACAGATTGATAAGCTATGCATGGATAAACGAGCGGATATGCAGCATAAGATGTAAGATTTCTAGAGGATATCTGATCTGTATAACAGTGTATGCCCCAGAGGAAGGGAGGACGAAGAAAAGCGAGACTTTCTACGAAGATCTACAGAAAACACTAGGTAGGACAAACAACAATGACTATATTGTAACTGGCGGAGACTACAATGCAAGAACAGGATGGGAAAGAATAGATAATATAGTTGGCTATTCTGGAGAGACTACAGTCAACAGCAATGGAACCATGTTATGAGATTTTGAAACTTTAAACAACTTCAGAATATCAAACTCTTTCTTTAAACACAAAGACATACACAAATATACATGTGCGGCCAGAGGATTTAGAACCATAATTAACTACTTCCTAACAAACCAAGAAATAGCTGTTCTGTTTCAGGATGTGCGTGTATATAGAGGGTACAACATTAACACGGACCACTTCCTGCTACAAGCAAAAGACAGATGGCATAAAACACATAAAAAATCCCCAGAATAACCAAGGGAGGTATATAAAGTCTATTTACTAGAACAGGAGTCAATCAAGAATCTTTATCAAAGACGCATAGACACAATATTGGGCACAGTTCCAGAATCAGGGAATATTTAAAATGAATGGGAACAAATTTAGAACATACTAAGAACTGCGGCCAGTAAAGCTTTAGGTAAAACGAAACACAGGAAGAGGAAAAAGGCCACATAATTTGGACAAAAGAAATTGATGAGGCTGTTGAAATAGAGGGAAAACTATGTAAAAAATATCTACAACACCAAACTCAGGAGAATAATGAAACATACAAGATGCACATAGCAGAAATGAAAAAAGTAAACAGGAAGCTCCATCAAGACGGTTGAGATAACTTTGTTGCCAGGATCGAAAATGATGTCCATGGGTGACAAACACTTACATATAAAATGGTAAGACATTATAACAGAGAAAAGGATGTAGCAGATATCAATGTAACAAAGAACAAAGACTGGCAGCATTATTACAAGGAAATATGGACTCGTGAAATGAGCACAGAAAATGATGAAGATCTTGAAACAAATCAAAATCATCTTGGATTCCAAGAAATAGAACGTGCTCTCTGACATACAAAGAACCGAAAGGGAGAAGGAAGTAAAGGCATTAAAAGCAAACTAATAAAATATTCTTCAGTAGCATTTAAAAAAGGTTCGTCAGATTTTTGAATCTTTGCTGGATAACAAAGGAAATACCAAAAGAATAGAAGATCTCACTTATAAAACCAGTATTTAAAAAAGGAGGTAGAGAAATTCAGAAAATTATAGAGGCATATCACTATTAAATACAGCGATAAGATCTATGGTAGAATAATAACCGAAAGACTATAACCCATAATGGACTGCCTGTTGTCAGAAGAGCAAAATGGATTCAGAAAGGGGAGAAGCTGGACGGACAACATATTTATGCTACAGCAAATTATAGAAAAACATAAGGAATTCCATAGAAAACACACATCCTTTTCGGCGATAGTGTAAAAGCTTTTGGTAAAGTAAATAGACAGCTAATGTGGGATATTTTAATAATAAGAGGTATACCAGTACACATTGTACAGGTAGTTCAAAAGATCTATGCTAATACAAGAATCCAAATAATTGGGGACAATGAATAAACAACAAAGGCTATTAATTTAGTAGTTCGACAAGGTTGCAGCCACTCTCCACTGCTTTTTAATATATACATTGACGAAATTATACGGCAATGGAGAATGAAACTGAAGGACTATAAATATAACTTCAACCAAAAAGATTACATTATGACTTTGTTACTCCCAGATGAGCAAGTGTTAATTTCGAATAATGAAGATGGACTGCAGAGAGCTGCTTACGAACTGTACCGAACATGCCAGATATATAATACGTCAATATCAATACAAAAAACAAAAGCCACGGCTTTCTGTGGAAAAAATCGAGTAAGAACAAAAATAATGGTAGACAACAAGATTATAGAGCAAGTAGATAGTTTCAGATTTCTAGGAACCATGCTGTCGTACAGAGGAGACCTAGATCAAGAAGACAAAACTGAGAAATTTAACTACTTAAATGGGAGACCAAGAGATGAATACACTAAACAGATTCAGAAGGATGTAGGTTGCAGTAGGTACTGGGAGATGAACAACCTTGCTCAGGATAGAGTAGTATGGAGACCTGCATCAGACCAGTCTCTGGACTGAAGACCACAACAACAACAAATGTCACTATCAGAAGAGCCCTCCAACGTAAAGTAAGAACAGAAACGTATCTAAAATTTTATAACGTTACGTCAGTAGCAACCTTACTATATGGAGGTGAAGAAGAAGTATCGGTAGTATCGCGTACCAAAGATATACAAAGGCAATGCATTGACGGAGCAGTGAAGTGTACTCAGATGAGGTCTGTTAAAAGGTTTCCGACGTGATTATGGCCGTATGACGCGAATTAACAAACTATGAACACGGAGTCGTGGTTGAGCTAAACGTTTGGGACACTCCATTTTGGAAATCGTTAGGGAATTCAATATTCCGAGATCCACAGTGCCAAGACTGTACAGAGAACACCATATTTCAGCCATCATCTCTCAGCACGGACACCGCAGTAGTCGACGGCCTTTACTTAACGAACGAGAGCAGTGGCGTTTGCGCAGAATTGTCAGTGCTTACAGACAAACAACACTGCTTGCAATAACCGTAGAAATCAATGTGGGACGTGCGACGAATGTATCTTGTTAGGACAGTTTGGCGAGATGCTTTAGTGGGCTATGACAGCAGACAACCGACGCGAGTACCTTTGTTAACTGCACGACATCGTCTGCAACGCCTCTCCTGGTCTCATGACAAAATCGGTTGGACCCTAGACTATTGGAAAACCGTGGCATGGTCAGATGAGTCACGATTTCACTTGGTAAGAGCTGATGGGAGAGTTCGAGTGTGTCACGCACCCCACGATGCCATGGACACAGTTTGTCAATAAGGCCCTGTACAAGCTGGTGGTGGCTACATAATGGTGATGGGTGTGTTTACATGGAACAAACTGGGTCCTCTGGTCCAACTGAACCGATCATCGATTGAAAATGCTTATGTTTGGGTGCTTGGAGATAGTTTGCAGCCATTCATGCACTCCAAGTTCCTAAACAGCGATGGAATTTCCATGGATGACAATGCTCCATGTCACCGGGCCAGAATTGTTCGCAATTGGTTTGAAGAACATTCTGTACAATTAGAACGAATTATTTGCCCATCCCGATCGCCAAATGAGTTTCACATCGAACATTTATAGGACATAATCGAGAAGTCAGTTCGTGTGGAAGATCCTGCATCGGCAACAGTTTCTTAATTACGGACTGCTGTAGAGGCAGCGTGGCTCAACATTTGGGCTGTATTCCAGTGACTTGTTGAGTCCATTCCACGTCTAGTTGCTACACTAAACTGCAGAAAAGGAGGTCCGGTACGATATTAGGACATATTCCATGACTTTTT
The DNA here is from genome assembly GCF_023898315.1 of Schistocerca nitens. Taxonomy (NCBI): domain Eukaryota; kingdom Metazoa; phylum Arthropoda; class Insecta; order Orthoptera; family Acrididae; genus Schistocerca; species Schistocerca nitens. The sequence continues at coordinate 119,500,676 of NC_064622.1, read as the reverse complement.
GTCACCTTATTGTATAGGTCTGCAATTTTCCTCGTGATTCAAATCCCGTTTTCTCATTTGGGGCTTTACCAGTTTCTCATTTCTGCGTATGTAAGTGACTTCCTGTGACTACACTTTCTGATGCAAAAGAAGTAAGTCCACTGGTTTAGCCATTGCTCCTTCTGGTTCGGTTACGATTATTCAGATATGTAGAACAGAACGAAAACAAACGATTTTGACGTTGGACTCGCTACCGACTCTGGGCGGGAGGGGGGGTGGGGGGGCTAACCGTGCCCCACCACCCAGGGCGGCAAGCTTTTTTTTTTTTTTGAGCGGGGGGGGGGGGGGTGGCAGAACGATAAATTTTAATGTGGTCCAATTAAAAATGACACTGAAAGGCTTGCGTGAGTGAAGAATTGTGAGAATAAGTTGAAAGTACGGATCATTGATAAAATGTAGTGTCTTTCCGGAAATTATGTACAGCATTGTGAAACAGATGAAGAATGAAGAGCTACGGTTCGTCCCCTTGGGTGCTCCTTTCAAAATAGGGGAACCTGCTAGGGGCAGTAGTGTTGCCAACTCAATTAGCATCATGCGCCCACCCAACACTGAAATGTCGCTAAGTCAGCTTCAAAGGCTCCCATCCCCCCCCCCTCTCCGTCACCTCAGCCTCTTTGTCTCCTTGCTCTTCCACTCGTTGGATCTACCATCTTCCTTAAAATAATTTTTGGTGATTTGTCTGCAAATTCTTTTCCACCATATCCTTTTCTTTCTCGGTGTTGTAGCCATAAGAAATTACTATTAAGATCGTACGGAAAAACCTATCAAGCCTCTTTTTAGGAGTTGTAGAATGTGAAGTGCACTGCACCAATTGTCTATCAAGTCTCGAAGTATTTCACACTGTTTGCGTTGCAGTTCCTTTATCTACGATTTAACTGTCACTTTTCGCTACAATAAATAAAAGTACTTTGAAAACAGCTTGCTTTGACCAATAAATCGCGGTCGTTCATATCGGAAAGCAAGGTTTCTCGATATCCGACCACAGCAGGTTTTTTTTTCGTTTTCGTACTACGGACACGCTAAATATGTACGGTACTTGTGATTTACACACCATTCTTCAACGAATAACGCATTTACATGTAAGTCAGTGGTTGGCCTATTAACTTACACTTCGCACAGTAGAAGCGCCACCGATACCGCGGACAAAAGTCAGCTTTGCTGCTTGCCACAGGTTTCGCGCCGCATGCCCCTCTTTTGCCCAGTGGACGTGAGAAAGTAAACAGATTTGCCTTATACACTCCGCGAACGACATAACTTAGTTTTCGATGACACATTTAATTTTGGAGTTATAATTCCCAAATAAGCACTGTAAACGTTTTTGATGTCGGTTTCAGTGATTGGTACTTGTCTTTGGTCTTAAAGACGTATTCACATCCAAAAAACCGTGCCGCTAAGTAATGTGTGCGAAAGTGAGACGTCTTGGATGAAGTACATTTGAAGAAGGTTGACTTTATCTGAAAATGGAAGGGAGGGGGCCGCGGAGTGGCGGAGCGGGTGGCGCTTGTAATTTTCACACGAGGCGGCAGAATCCCTGGAGCCACGCCTGGTTGGACTAGTAATCGATGATGTTCGATGTAGTATCGATGATGTTCTTCGTAATGATTGTCACCGAGAATTCACGTTCCGAAATATTGCAGAACGAAAAGATGAAAAAGAAAGTCGTCATCCGTCGATATTTCATTTCAGTAGCAAGTCAATGACACGATCTCGTTTCCATTCGCTATACAGGCGTTATCGTTAAGTCTTAATTACGTAGAGTCGCACAACATACTACGTAACGCGCAATAATTAAAGCCGCACAGCAGCTGAGGATTAAGTTCGCTAATTGACATGTGCCAGCACGTACCCAACACGGCGCCGGCGTAATTAGTGTAAAGTGTCTGAAACAGTGGTAACTCAGCATTCGTCTCTACGCGGATGTAAAAAAAAGGAGGCGAGGAACTTTCGTAAAGCCGAACGTGTTAGCAGCAACTCTCGCCAGTATTAATCACCAGTGGAAAAACGAAAAGGTAAAAAAAGGAAACATGTTTATACAAGATTTAATTACATGAGCTCGGTGTTTGGTATGCAAGTGTGAGTCTGAACTAAAACTGCCGAAGGCATTTTTTCGACGTAAATTCCGTAGCATCGGATTTTCTAACATGTAATGCTTTTTTCTTCTTTGAACTGATCGACACAGGCATTTTTATTGTTATTATTTTACGAACAGTGATCGAATACTTCAATAATCCCGCGCTGCGATAACTAAATACTGCGCTAACCAGATTATTCAGGAATCAGATGCTGCTGTAATAATATTCTCCAATAATAGCATTCTGCAGCTATATCAGCTGAATTCGACATTTCCATTGCTCTGGCAGTGTGGATTAAAATAGGAAGGTCTTCATACTGCGTATGATAGATGCAAACAAAATGTTTAGCATAATACCGTGTGCGGAATGGTTGATGTAGTATTTCAAGGATTATCCGAAATTACTTACTGTGGAAGTTGGGATGGTTCGTTCGGAAATTTTACGGGCGTTTTCTGCCCCCTACACTTCAATCCGAGCTTATGTCTCTTATGACACCGGCGTCTACGTAATGTGAAACGTTAACCTTGTCCTTTTTTATTTTAAAAAAGTTACTAAACAATTACAAAATAGTCAACCCAAGAAATATTTCTACTGCAGAATGTAATCGTTTTCAGTGATATTGCAAGAAGTCTGAGGACAGAGAAACAAGAGGAAAACATTTTAAGAAATTTTTTGATGGCCAATAATAACAAAAAAGGTGACGTCAGATATGGATGAAATAAAGACCTCAGAAGGAATACACAAAGTGAAAAGATAGACATTACAAAAAAAAACTATAAGAAACAAAAGATTCTCCAAAGAAATTTTTTGATCATATTTACAAAAGTTAAGAAAACGGTCAATACATTCTAATAATAAGGAAAGATATCACTGAAATGTTCATAAAATAATGCACTTTTCGAAAACGGAATTATATCTCTAAATATCTGTCTATGAACCCATTTTTTTACATCAAAAGTCATTTGTCGCGCAACCATCGCCACAAATTATTTCACTTCTTAACCTCCAATCATTTTCTTTTTGCCACAGGAAAGCTTTTTACCTCTGCCCATCTTTACATCGGTTTATCCCATTCACACTCTTCGCAGAAACCCAAGTTATTTGTGGCAGCCTTACCTCGGGTAATCTCATGCGATCATATCATCAGAATCGCTTCTCGTCTAGATTAGAGCAAAAGGTTTCTTTCCGCCGACTTTCTTCTAATTATTTCTGTCATCGTTTTTTTAGTTCGTAGTCAGCCCGCAGCATCGTCTCAAAAAAACGGGATTCTAAGCTACTTACTCTTTATTTTAATTTTCTATCCAGAAACCGCACTTCTTCTCTGTGGAAAATCCACACAGATGAACATCTTTGTATTTTTTCTGATGTATGTACGGTATGAGATGGAAAGTATCTGTCTCTTTATGGGTTATCCTAGGTAGTCCTTTGTGGAGCAATATCTTAAGATTTTCTAGACAATGAAATTTAAATAGAAGGTTGCTTAACTAATGAAAACTGAAAGAATTAAGAGGGACCAGAAAGCGAGAAAGGAAAGGGAGAACGGACAAAAATCGACACAAAAGAATAATTTCATCCGAAACCTATTTGTTTGACCAAAGCTCAAGTTAAGACACTGGGCTCACTTTAGGGAGGAGTGTGGTTGACATTCCGATCCAGACTTCCCGATTTAGGTTGTCGGAATTGACGAAAAGTCACCAAATAAAGCAGAAGTGTTATCTGGCGTTTCCCAAGAAAGTAATATAAGCCCTAAGCTGTTCCTAATTTGTATAAATGATTTAGGAGACAATCTGATCAGCCCTCTTTGATTGTTTGTAGGCGGTGCTGTCACTTAACGTCAAGTAAAATGATCAGAACAACAAAACCAATTAAAAGCGATTTAGACAAGATATCTGTACCGTCTAAAAGTGGAAATCGATCCCAATGATGTGAGGTCATTCGCATGAATACTAAAAGGTATCCGTTAAGTTTCGGTTACACAATAAATCGCAGAAATCTAAAGGAAGTCAATTCAACTAAATACCCTGGGATTACAGTTATGAACAACTTAAAATGAAACGATCACATGGATAATGTTGTGGGTAAGGTGAATCACAGACTGTGTTTTATTGGTAGAACACTTAGATGATCTAACAAATCTACTAAAGAGAGTACCTTTACTACGCTTCTACGTCCTCTGCTCGAGTATTGCTATGACGTATAAGATCCTTATCAAGTAGGATAGACGAAGGACATCGAAAAAGTTCAACGAATGGCAGCTAGTTTGGTATTAACGCGAAATAGGAGAAAAATGTCACGAGTATGATATGCGGTTTGGGCAGGGAATCATTAAAACACAGGTCTCTTTAGTTGCGGTGATGTCTTTTCACGAAATTTCAATCCTTTCTGCGAATGTGAAAATATTCTGTTCATAGCTACCTGCTTAGAAACGAATGATCATTGTAACACAATAAGAGGAATCAGAGCTTTCACGGTAAGATTTAAGTGTTCGTTTCTCCCGCACGTTGCACGAGATTGGAACAGTGGAGAAAAAGTTTGGAAGTTGTTTGACGAACCCTCTGACAGTCACTTAAGTGTGAATTGAAGAGTAATCGTCTAGATGTAGATGTAGATATCCAAGGTTTCTATAGAGTCCCTAGATGGTTCGACGGTAGCACCATAATTTTCTTCGACATACGAGTCTAATGCAAATATATTTTCCGCCTTTAATAAATACTGACAGTATGTTATAGCCCAGCCGTTCCTCTTTGGAAAGATCAGTCTCTAATGACCTCGATGTCGATGGGAGGTTAAACCCAATCTTGCTTTTTTTTGAAAAGGTGAAGAAACAGACGGAAAGAAAGAAAACTAAATTAAGAAGAAACAAAGAAAACAGAAAGCAGAGTAATTGTATGAAGTATCAGAATACATAACCAGTAATAAGACATACGTACTGAACGATGACTAACTTTTACCTCTTTCATGAGGAAATGGGTTTATTCGCGTTAGAGGTCACACAGTACAACTTGGCACATCCAAAGAAACACTTTATCTGTGCAGGGCTAGTTCGCCTCTTCGTTCTCAATGGCCGGCCGCTTTGGTTTGCCTTCGCTGTCGGCAGCTCAGCTGTACGCTTCGTCTGTTAGGGGCGACCGTCTCCCTGAGTTGTTTACGCGCTGGTTCCCTTATTCAGTAGTCTAGTCAGAGACTACTGATTTATCGGATTATTGGTCGTACTGGCATAGCCTGCTGAAGCTGGCGTTTGCAGGCTCGCTATCTGTACCCTAGAAGTTCTAGTTGTGAGGAGGCTTCAGCCATATGCAACGGAACCCTCACGACTACCGTTGTCCGCTCCACTACTTGGTGCTGGTACGCGTCGCATTATGTTTTGCGCACACTACCACCAATATTTTCTGCGTAGAACTCCTGCTTGTTGCAGAACGCCAGCTTCAGTAATAGACATGACAATTACCGAGCGTGGTAGTGTAATGACTAAAACCCTGGACTCGAATTTCTAACAAGGGAACCTCCCCATCGCACCCCCCTCAGATTTAGTTATAAGTTGGCACAGTGGATAGGCCTTGAAAAACTGAACACACATCAATTGAGAAAACAGGAAGAAGTTGTGTGGGACTATGAAAAAATAAGCAAAATATACAAACTGAGTAGTTCATGGGAAGATAAGCAACTTTAAGGACAATTGGCTCCAGGAGCGCCGTGGTGTCGTGGTAACGTGAGCAGCTGCGGAACAAAAGGTCCTGGGTTCAAATCTTCCATCGAGTGAAAATTTTAATTTTTTATTTTCAGTTTATGTGACAAACTCTTATGTTTTCATCACTTTTTCGGGAGTGATTATCACATCCACAAGAAAACCTAAATCGGGCAAAGTAAAAGAATCTTTTTACCCATTCGCCAAGTGTACAAGTTAGGTGGGTCGACAACATATTCATGTCATGTGACGCACATGCCGTCACCAGTGTCGTATAGAATATATCAGATGTGTTTTCCTGTGGAGGAATCGGTTGACCTATGACCTTACGATCAAATGTTTTCGGTTCCCATTGGTGAGGCACGTCCTTTCGTCTGCTAATCGCACGGTTTTGCGATGCGGTCGCAAAACACAGACACTAAACTTATTACAGTGAACAGAGACGTCAATGAACGAACGGACAGATAATAACTATGCAAAAATAAAGAAAGTAAAATTTTCACTCGAGAGAAGACTTGAACCAAGGACCTCTCGTTCTGCAGCTGCTCACGCTACCACGGGACCACGCCGCTCCCGAGCTTACATTGTCAATTATGTTGCCTATGTGGGCAATGGACTACTCAGTTTGTATATTTTGCTTATTTTTTCACAGTTCCACACAACTTCTTCCTGTTTTCTCAATTGATCGGTGTTCAGTTTATCAAGGCCTATCCACTGTGCTAACTTATAACTAAATCTGAGGGGGGTGCGATGGGGAGGTTCGCTTGTAAGCAGCAGTCTTCAATTGAAGTCTAGGCATCCAGACGTGGGTTTTCTGTCCAATACAAAAAATGGTCTGCTGGCTCCTTACTGCACTTAAGGAATCACTAATGCAGAATGTTGTGAACATATTCTAAATAATTGTGTACTGTGTACAGTAGAAGAACATTTCAAAGGCGACCATTTTTAGTACCAGCATGATAATGCAAAATGGTTCAAATGGCTCTAGGCACTATGGGACTTAACATCTGAGGTCATCAGTCCCCTAGACTAAGAACTACTTAATCCTAACTTAGTTAAGGACGTCACACACATCAATGCCAGAAGATTCGAACCTGCGACCGTAGCAGCAGCGCGGTTCCAGACCATGACAATGCACCCGGTTATAAATCAGCACCTGTGGTGCTGTGGTTTGTGGACAGTAGCATTCTTGGAATGTACTGACTCACCCAGGGTCCAGAACTGAACCCAAAGGGAACAGCTGGAACGTCGACTTGGGTATATATCCTAGAGCCCAACATCGCTACTCTCTCTCTTTGGCTTCGGCTCTTGAGAACAAACCAGCTACTACTCCACCACAGACATTCAGGCACCCCACTGAAAGTGTCCCCACCATAATAATATCCTCTTAAAGGTCTCCGATTACTTTTGATCAGATAGTATACCTGGTGTGAGGAGATGGGACTCTTGGCAGGAAGACAAGTACCCAGACGGACAATGCGACAGTTTCTAGAGCACCACGGATTGTCAGCACGCTGTCCTCTGTTGCGGTTTCCCTTCACCTGGCAACAAAGAGTGGCGGGCCGACAGCTGAGCGTGTAGCATTTTCCGCTGCTATGGCGCCATACCGTCTATACTGCGTACAGAATCTCGATGGACGTACCCATTCTGGAGGCTCAGTAGAGAACGAATTTTGCCAGATTGCATTCCTCAGCCATAAAGGCCAAGCGTCTCATTTGATGGTATGGCTTTTTATGCCTGAACATGTTGATCGAATTTGATAAATGCATTACAGTCAGCTGGGTTCGACGCTTACTAAATATCCGGTATCTTGTTGAAAAAATACAACGCTTAGTTGTCATCATTCATTGTGGCTGCTTGATCTTAAGTGGCCGCGACAAATGTCTGATGACGACTCCACGTGTTACGTTCGTATTAAAATATTGGATTTTTAGCCCTTATGATGCATCGTTAGAGTCAAAACTGGTTAACTGTAACATACCTGTCAAATGCGAGTGAATCATTTATTGATATATGAGTATATTTTAAAAACATGGCGCGCTCCAGTTTCGCGATGTCGACTTTCACAGTCACGGAAGGGGGTGCCATTGGGTACACTACACAGTCACTTCCGGTTCGCATAGCCAGCAACTTGGACAGGAGCTGTAGCGTTTGTGACGTGTTAAGGCCGGTGGCTGTGGCCGTATTTCCAAGGTCTCTATGAGGTTATTTTTCAAAAAAAGATAACTCACGACCGAATGTTACCCGTGCTGACCTGACTTACCTCCATATACAAGCTGTTCAACTGTTGCTCTGGCTGGAACACTGAAGTCACTAAAAATATCTGGTCATGAGTTGCAGAGAGACGGACACGCGATTGCTCGGCAGCAACTACCACTGATGAAGCAGCACCGTACCTGCTATAAAATCTCAGTTCGATTCGGGACATTGTTGCTGCCCGAAGTGGCACCTGCGTATACTAAATTTCGTACCCTGTATACTGTTAAAACACTAAAAAATTTATCGTGTAATCTTCCTGTTTTACTGTGCATGTACAGTACATGAAGTTTCACTATCTGGTATCCTTCCTGGTGTTGCAGTTTTAATGGCCAGCAGTGCACTTCGAAGATATTCTGGAGTGTTTCCTTAAATGTGAACATGGTCAATTATTTTTCCCCATACGTAGTTAATACCCGGAGTCAATGATTCCGACGGCAACTAGCAGATAAAATCCAACTTTATTTCCTGGAAGAATGAAGAAATGAAGATTATGGTTTAATGACCCGTCGATGACAAGGTCATTGGGGACTGAGAACAAGATAGAATTTAGGATGGACGGGCACGCAAAAGAACCACCCTGGCATTTGTGTTGAACGACTTAGCGAAAATCACCGAAAACCTTAATCCGAATGACTTGACGGGGTATGACCGCCATAGTCCTCAATGCGTGCGAAGGTCCTATCACTGTGCCATCTCGGTCACCTCATCGTCACTATTAAGTGCTACCAGAATGCACCCACATCCCACTCCACCCACCACGAACCGTTCAAAGAATCGAAATTCATTGTACGAAAAAGCTTCAAATGTCTAATTTACAGAGATAATGTGTTAAACTTTCCTGGATTTCGCTAACTACTCTCATTATTATTACCATTAAACAATGAATTAGTATAGTCTGGATAATTTACACTCCATCTTAAAAGGTAGTTCCTCTGGCAACTCTACTTTTATGACGTCATATCTCCTGAACTGTGTGTCGTACAGTGGTATAATTTTGCACGTGCATTCAGTGGAATATGTGTATACTGTCTGAAAACGTGTTGCGAATACAGTAACAAATTAAAACGTCATCCTGATGCTGCAGTTTTACTGTACGGACAGCGAAAATGTAGTAAGCTCTAAACTTTTTTCCTTTCATCATTTTATGTGGGGGTCGGAGAGGAAAAGTTTCGTACCGGTTTGAAATCACGTATAAAGTTTATTTCAAATTGCCAAGTGCTCTCCTCTTCGAATACTGGATGTATATACTCTAGGTAATTTGTGACCCATATATTTCATTGTCTCCAATACGCTGGGTTATGTTACGATCTTTCAAGGGTGACGGAAAATAGTAAATATATCAATTTGAGGTAAGTGACCAGGTCTGGAAGCGACCGAGTGGAAAGTTAGAAGAGAAAACCGTTTTGTTATCTCTGATAGTGGAATACACGTACAGGTTCTGTTGTTGCTAAGGTTGTAGGATGACATCTCTCAGAGATGGTAATATGGACCAAGGCAAGAATAAATATGTAGTAAACGAGGGCCCTAAATTGCGTGCCTTAAGGGATATGAGCAATTTCTCACCTTCAGTACTACGAAACACATTTCTTCCACTGCAGGCTTTTTGGTTTCCACACTTTTGGAGGAGTTAGTACGGAGAAAACTACCAAAAAAAATTCCAGTAAATATAGGCTCTAAAATGCATACCTGAGGAGCTACGGGCACTTGTTCAGTGAAAGATATGTGTTTCACAGCAGCGGAGATGAACAAGTGCTCGTAGTTCTTAAAGGATGCATTTTGGAGCCCCTGTTTACCAGACGTTTTTCTTGTTTTGGTCCATATTACCACCTCCGAAAGTTGTTTATCCTACAATATTAGCATTCGCTTATAAATTTCGACTCGATCGTTTCTAAACCAGGATCCCTTACCTCAAATTAATGACACATTTACCTTTCCCAATCATCCCTGAAACTTTGTAACTTCATCTGTGAATCACATTGTACATGGAGTTCCTGTTATACTTATTTTATTGTTGATTGGCGACTCAATGTTGTCTTGTGCACTACGACCAGATAACAGGTATACTTGAAAAAAGAGACAGCATTGGTCGTATATTTTTTACTATTGCAAAATCGATTTTCTGTCATTGAGTGACCATCTTCAGTGCTATATTGTATAACTTAAATTGGGATGCACTGTTGTCACTAAGCCCGTAAGCATACGACCAATGCTGTCTCTTTTTTCAAGTATACTTATTTTATTGTGTTTAAGCCTTCGACATAAAATTATAGCTTTTAATCAGAAGCTTATGACACCATTTTACATTTTTAAATATGCTCAATAACAGTTATGTTAAATATTTCAAATCAAATTTGTACTGCCCCTGTAATCTGTTAGATAGGCAGCCTACAACTGAAGTTGTGCACCATGGAAAATGCACAACGAGCCAGGCTAGATATCCGTGGCAGACTCTATTCTTACGTTTCTATAACGGGCAATCAGAGAGTTTCCGTTCGAAGGCCGCATAATGCACCCTTGGTATTTCAATCCGGCAGATTCACCGTGACCACTGAGCCAATCATCTCATCGATTCACCACTATGAAGATATCCGTTTGGTAAAACACCATTTCCTCCTGTGTGAAGGAGTCCTAACTGCTTATTGCACATCCTCATCCAACAAGAGTCGTCGACCCTTCAAGGCATTTTTTTAAGGGAACGAAGGCATGGCGTTGGATGGGGAGAGATCAGGGCTATAGGACGGGTGCTCGAGTGTCTCCCAATTGCGTTGCCGTTCATGAGGCTGGGCTCCCAAATCGACCAGCGCCCTGTGTCGATCCGCGACCAGCAGTGAACTTGGTGCATCACTCAACAACAATGATGGTTTTTGACAGACATGCTGCCCCATACATATTTTTCATTCTGCGAAGGATGTCTACGACGTTTGTCCTTCAGCAGCCAAGGAATGAATAACAGCACGTTGCTTCCGTTCGGAAACATTTAGCAGCAAAGTCGCCGTAGTTCACGATTTCGCATTAATTGCAAGCACGTCGAAAGACACGAATACCACAGTACCACAGGTCGGTGCTTATTATATATCCACTTCGCAATCGCGCTACGTTCCATACACGCTGCAGCAACGCCCTCAAACCGAAACTCTTTGACCGCCCCTTATATTTCTCCTCTTCTTCCTCCTCCTCTTGCTATTCCTCTCCCATTTTCAGTTAAGAGTATAATTACTCTTGTCGTGGCTCACAGATAAAGGAGAAAAAAAAGCGAAGCAGAAGACCTAGATGGAGCGCGTTATCACCTGCTCCGTGTCGTAATAGAGCGGGGGGACGTTTAAGCGCAGCGGTCCTCGCCCCTAACGGCCTCCAGGGAGGAAGTTCTCTGAAAGGCTGCTACCGCCTGCAATCGGCAGGATGTGAGGAAGGGCGGCAACGGGCCATCTGGGGTAAGGGCGGAGGGGGGGGGGGGGGGGCCGCCCAAGTTGGTAGCCGCCACCCTTCAAACCTCCCTTCCCTCCCGGGCCATTACGCCCATCATTTTACGCCCCACGGCAGCAGCCTGCCGTTCAGCCTCTGCCGCCACTGCCAGATTTAACTTAGTCTCGCGATCGGTGCTGAATATAAAGTGGTGCCCTGCTGGCAGAGCGATAGTAATAGTACTACACTGGACTTTAGGCCCATAAGTATAGATCTACTCTCCAAATCACTATAAACTCATAGCCCCGCGTAAATTCCAAAGTTTTCCCATTTTTCAGTATCTAAATGTGTCAAAATGGAATCCTTGCAGTACAACATTGTTCTCGATCTGTCTGTCGTCTGCTAAGACACCTTCTTCTCAGGAGCTGGTAGAAGTACCAAGTTGAAGTTAATGCCAAGTAGTGCGGCCGGTCCCGGTGGAGGTTTGAGTCCTCCCTCGGGCATGGGTGTGTGTATTTGTCCTTAAGATAATTTAGGTTAAGTAGTGTGTAAGCTTAGGGACTGATGACCTTAGCAGTTAAGTCCCATAAGATTTCACACACATTTGACCATTTGCACATTTATGCCATGTACTGAAGTCCATGGTTTTCTCGGCTGTGTAAGAAACTTGAGCTTCTAAGTCACCACAATCAAAAGATACTGTCACATTTTGATTCTCGCAGCCTCACTGATCAATACATATAAGTACTTCCCGTTGACCTTGAATCATGAGATTTGACAATCAGCGAGGTTTCACAACGCAAGTAAAGAAAGAAAATCTGAAAATTGTTAATCTATATTTGCATCACATAAAAAGCATTCTTTGGCCTTATGCTGGCAGTCTTTCTTTTAAGTCACTCTTCTCTCAGGAACGGGTAGAGGCATTAAGTTCAAATTTATATCAAATGGTGACGTCTGTCGTACCTTCACACTGTAAAAATATTAAGTTTTTAAGTCAATTCAGTGAAAAGACACGACAGTCGGTAACGAGCTGCTCCTTTTGTGAGGAATGTTTAGAGGTGTCAAGTTGAATAATTTAAACTTCTAAGTCGTTGCAGTCAAAAGATACGGGCGTATATGTGACATACTTGGCGCTCGTAATCTCACCTATAAAAAAGCTATAGATTAACTATTTACATAACTGGTAGGCCTGGTGGTCTAGTGGAGTTGGTACGGTAGCTCAGCGTGCCCGGTCAAAGGTCTAGCTGCCCACTATAATAATAATAATAATACTGAGTGAAATGTTCAACGAGGAACATGAAGGGGCTTCATGTGACGTCCGTCCAGACCAAATAACGAGAACAATGTCTGACAGAATAATTAACCGCCTGTCTGGAAATGTTAAAAAACATATCGGGTCAACCACTTGTTTATAGTGTAAAACACTGAGATTGACACGTTTCGGAAGTCAAGCTTCCATCATCAGAATAATAAAAAGTAAAAGAACCTGTTAAAACTCGCTAAAATGGAACGTTGTCAATAACTTAATACGACAGAAACAGCCTGCGAATGCAAGGAAGAATACCGCAAATAATATTAAGAGAGTCACAATAACATACTTCGGTGATATTTCGGAAAAAGTGGCTAACGTTTTCAAAACTTTTAAAGTCGATACCGCTTTTCAGACCAATAATACGCTGCGATTTAAACTAAGAAACAATATACAGCAGGAAAGCGATAAATATGAGAGAGCTGGGGTCTATAAAATTCAGTGTAACACGTGCAAGGCAAGCTATGTAGGCCAAACTGGTAGGTCCTTTAAAGTACGTTACAAAGAACATAGCGATGCTTTCCGGCTTAATAATTTCGAAAAGTCAGCTGTAGCCACGCATATTTGGGAAACGGGACACCCCACGTTGGGAATAGATCAGGGTCTCGTTATTTTACGTAGACAGGACAAAGGCAAAAAGCTGGATCTACTAGACCAGCTGGAAATTACGGTACATAGCGTGGATAATGAGAACACACTGAATGAACAGCTAACTGGTGATACAAATAAATTTTTCAAACATTTCACTGGTTTCTTTTAGTAACTACATTTTTAGCAATTGGCAGGATACCATCATTTCATGAGGTCCTTGGCACATGTATACGTTATCTGTTTGTATAGACATCTCTGTGACTTCCTTGTTTACTTGCGCGTGAGCTCACTCGCGTTTCAGTGTCGTGTTTGGCTACGTGGTGTGTGGTATCAACGAAGACGCACGGTGCGGTTTACGACGATAGAAGAGAGAGCCATATGGTTAGATGTTGAACACTATAGGCGACACCATTTTAGAGTTTTTTATATTTTGACGACCATGTGGAGATGCACCTTGGAAGACACGGCTGCAACAAGAGAAGTAGCCACAATGTTTTAATTTTATTATCAATTACTTGGTGCATGTTCCATTTTGGCGAGTTTTAACAGGTTCTTTTACTTTTTATTATTCTGATGATGGAAGCCTGACTTCCGAAACGCGTCAATCTTAGTGTTTTACACTATAAACAAGTGGTTGAGCCGATATATTTTTTAACATTGACATTCACAACCACGACCTCTCATCCAGTATGGATAAAATCAAAAAACGCCTGTCTGGAAACTGAGACATCGTAGTATCGAATCTCCGTCGAATACCAGATTTTTCAGTCTTCGTTTTAGTTTAGTCTGCACTTCTCAATGATGTGAGAAGTCGCTAAAAATAAAATGCGGTTCAGTTTCCACATCAAATTATAGGTCCCCTTTACCAGACTGGACAATACTGGGGTAGGTTACAGACATGGAAGGCACCGAGTAGGCTCCAATAGAAAGCCATGAGTAAGGCCATTGCGTCACATGAAATTATATTGGTATTATATATACCGTATACATGATCAAGTGCCGGCCGGAGTGGCCGAGCGGTTCTAGGCGCTTCATTCTGGAAGCGCGGAACCGCTACGGTCGCAGGTTCGAATCCTGCCTCGGGCATGGATGTGTGTGATGTCCTTAGATTAGTTAGGTTTAAGTAGTTCTAAGTTCTAGGGGACTGATGACCTCAGATGTTAAGTCCCATACTACTCAGAGCCATTTTAACCATTTTTACATAATCAAGTCTGGACGGAACGCTCCGAATCCTAATCGCAGTTGGCCGGTTTTCTCTGTCTTCACCTTTATTGCAACGTAGTATTAGTAGAAGCTGCCGAAATGTAAGTAAAGGAAAAAATTCCCTGGCAAAATAACATGACATAATATAGATATTTCCAACTTATTCTAGGTATCGGAATCAGCAACTGAAGAACTCCGAAGAGTCGGTTCTTACAAGGCTCGTCACTTGCACGAAATCTTTTTAACCTGTAGACTGAAAGTATTTCTTATACTGTCAGTAAGAATTTCGCTTATGCAGCTGACATAGCTATTGGTATCCATGGAAGGTCCTTAGATGAAAGAGAAAGAACATTTTCTTGCAGTCGGTGTTCGAACTTTAAATAAAAATTATGAACTGCGTTGTGCAACACAGAACAGTACAGTCCTTGGGTCATATGTCTCAAAATAGAACAACTATAAATCAAGTACATAAAATAATCGTACATAGTACCTCACATACATTTTTCATCGAGTATTAATGTACTATAAAAAGAGTGTTAATTACGTAAATGTTTTGGTATATGTTGTGATACAACTAATTATGTATTCCTGTCCTATTACAATATAAACTACAAACACGCCTGGAATAAGCATAGTGCCTTGTCTACTGCTAGAATCCACCCTATAGCCTGTAACATAAGGTCTTCTGGCAGTTGTAGCAGTCGGCCTACAGCTGTTCAAAGCAGGTTGACAGTTTACATTGGAGGACAACAGTATACGATAAGTTATCAGTTATACCAAAATGGAAAATTTCAAGATTTTAATTAATAATTGCAACTGGACAACGTATAGTTAAATACGTCTTTTGGAAGTATATTCTTTGTACAATTAAGCGGAAACTGCCTTTAATGCGGTAATGCTAAACACAAAATGTTTTATGTGGAATATTATATTATGCACTTGATATATCGTTCAATTGGTATAGGTGACCAGAGGATCGTTAGATTGTGAGTGAAATCGAATGGCAAAACGAAAAGAAGTACAGCTGTGTATTGCATGATGTATTCGTAGTTCTTGAGGTGAAAGGGTACTGACTGGTGTTCTCTCAGTCTCGTAGCTGTACTATTGTAACTGGCGACTCAAACCCAGCCCAAGCGAAACAGAGTGCTCTGGTTCGCATCTCGATGGCACAGAGATCACCCGTCAACTGAAAATCTGTTTTAATGCAAAATATTTAAAAATAAAACGCAGCCCCAACGTATTTGGGAGTCGCCCTTGGCAGATCGTTGACCTACCGATCACGTCTAACACTGCAGCACCAGGGAAAGTATCCACAAAAAGATTTGTGGTACTGTTTGCGGATCAACAGTTGCAACGCTCCACTACTCTGCATTGCGATCACATTGTAGAATATTATTGTCCTCTGTGGCTAAACAGCAACTATACAAGCAAGCTCGACATACAACTCCACATATCAATGTGCACAATCAAAGGCTGTCTAGAAACTATACCAACTTACTGGGTCACAACATTAAGCCATGTTTTCTCCAACAAATCTCAAAAGGCAGGAAGTTTTGTTACACGGATATAAGAAAATACTGGACAACCGCGGACTTCTTCATGGTCATATAAAAAATGCTACATCTAATAGGCGAAAATGCATACAACCAGCACCAAAACTGCTGCAGAACGTCTTGCTAAAAGATTTGGTATACGCCATAAATGGGAGCAAATGTAGATCGAGTAATCCCCATCAGGAGTACAAACCGACCTAAACACGGCATTAAACTAGCAGTCTTCAGTTTGAAGCAACTTTTGTGGTAAGGAGCACGAATCACACATTATACAAGGAATTTCTTTTTAAGTGGAAAAAAGTGCTCGCCCTATGCCGCAGTTGTGTCAGCACACCTCGGACCAATCAACACATGGAACAGAAGTGTACTTTAACGTCATATCCAGGCAATGCAAGGAAGTTCCTGCCACTGATTCTGTTCACTGAATTGAGGAATCAAATTTAAAAGTATAACCTATCGTATCGTATACGCAGTACTCTTTTCCTGGGGGAACGTACCCCTAGACTTTCCTATCCGCAAATCAACTTCTTTGTGATGTTGGAGGATATAAAGGTTTGACAACAATTTAATTCACGGACTTAAATCAGATTTATTTCTTTTGTTCATGTTTTCACTAACATGTACTCCTGTCCAATTACAATGTAAACGGCAAACACGCTTGGAATAAGCATAGTGCCTTGTCTACTGCTACAACCCACCCTATAGCCTGTAACATAAGGTCTTCTGGCAGTTGTAGCAGTACGACCTACGGCTGTTCCTAGCAGGTAGTATAGGTAAATAATGTTACTGCTGAAGCTATATGTAAAACATTGCTAAACTGTCTGGAATTATGGGATTTTCTAATGAGTTTCTGAAAGAAAATCGTATTTCAGTGTAATAGTTGAGGCATCAGTGATGATGGAATGGAAAAAAAAGATGTTGCTACATTAATGGAACAGCATTACCGACAGATTTTGGTTTGCTATTGAGCTGACTATAAACCTGAATTACTGGTGATGTAATAAAATGAGACTTCCCATCACATGTGAGTCACTCCAAGACGTTTTTAGACAAGCTATATTCAGCGTACCACCAGTCACCAAAGAACGGTCAAGAATTAAAGCAGCATGGACACCTATGTAAAGTGGAAGTTCTGGAAACAGGCAGGACGTGGGGCACCGGATGAGTAGCATCGGGCTTCGGAAATATGTCAGCAGTGTGGAACAGCCTTAAAAATTTGGTTGCTCGCTTCACTCCTGAAAAAGAGCATCAAAACCAATGACAGTGCTATGCACAAAAATTTATTGAATTGTGCCACTAATTTCATTATCGACACAGCTCGAAAGTGCGATGCCCTTCAAGAACTATCAGAAGTAAGTATTGAACTACAGTCACCAGACATCACACTATATTTTGCCGTCGTAAGGAAAAAAAAATCTGCTGTTGGTATTCGAAGACAGGGAAGTCAGCAGTCCTTGTTACAGTGAAGTTCTCAAAACAGTAGAAGAGCTGAACTTCAGAGGAATTGCACTGGAAAGGTGACCAAAACAGACGTCTTCAGCACAGTGTTTTTACGATTGTGTAAAACAGCGAATGGAGAATCGCCGTCTGCAGACAGAGCACACTACTACCTCCGAATATGCGTAAGTGAAAACACTGGAATAATGCACAGTGAAATTAGTATAAAGACCTTACGAAGCCGTTATGATTTTCCAGGAAGAGGGATATTTACAGGATTTCGGGATTATCTGATCGAGAAGAAAATTCAACTATCTGTCCTTCCACTTCTCAACACAGTGAAATGTGTTCCCATATCTACGGGTGAAAGTGAATGTGCGTTTTTGCAAATATATCTTATTATCACATATACAAGATCTTCATTCTGCCTTTCTACTGTCAGTAGTCTCAGGTTCGTGAAATTGGGTGGCCTTCCACTGCAGTTGTTTCAACTTACGTGCTATGCACGCTTTTTGTTTATGAAAGGCAGACGTATTGCTTACTGATACCAAGTGCAAAGTAAGAAGGGGTGAAGACTACAGCAGCGTTGACCTGAGGACAATTTGGAAACTTATATTACTAGGTAATGTTAATTACAAGGTAGTTTTACAGTTAAGTAATTAATTAGCAACACTTAAAATTTCAGTAATTGTCGCTGCATTGCTTCTCGCATGGAGTACCCCCAATCTTGTTTTTCGGAAAAGAGAGCTGCATACATGTAAGATATTTTAACCCTATGTTTTATATATGAGAAGTATTTTTCATTAGCACCATTGTTTTTTATCTTTATAATAATGCCACGCCCTAAATGAATGTAATAGGACCATTAGTCGACCGAGCGATGTGGCGCACTGTTTAGCACACTGGACTCGCATGCTTGAGGACAAAGGTTCAAACGAGAGTCCGGCCATTCTGATTTAGGTTTTCCGTGATTTCCCTAAATCGCTTCAAGCAAATGCCGGGATGGTTCCTTTGAAAGGGCACGACGAATCTAACTGGAATCATCCCGTATCATCCGTCCATTTTCAATTATATCTCCTCCTCTTGTGATTCTTGAATCTAGTATTCGGTATTACTACCGTAGTTGAAATTTGTTGTAGAACTCAATTAGTCTTTCTCCTCTCTCATTCCTTCTTATAAGCCCATATTGTTCTGTAACCCTTTCTTCTGCTCCTTCCCCAACAACCACATTCCAGTCCTCCGTTACCATTAGATTTGTATCTCCTTTTACGTCCTGTATTGTGCTTTCAATATCCTCATATACTTTCTCTGTCTCTTATTCTTCAGCTTGCGTCGTCGGTATGTGTACCTGAATTATCGTTGTCAGTGTTAGTTTGCTGTCAATTCTGACGAGAACAACCCTGTCACTGAACTGTTCACAATAACACACTTTCTTCTCCACCTCCCTATTCATAAAGGATCCTACTCCCGTTATACTGTTTTCTGCTGCTGTTGATATTACCCTATACTCATCTGACCCGAAATCCTTGTCGTCTTTCCATTTCACTTCACTGGCCCCTACTGTATCTAGCGTGGTCCTATACATTTCCTTTTCAGATTATCTAGCTTCCTTACCACGTTCAAGCTTCTGACATTCCCCGCCCCGACTCGTAGAACGTTCCCCTTTCGTTGGTTATTCAATATTTTCCTCACGGTCACCTACCCCTTGGCAGGCCCTCCCGAAGATCCAAATGGTGGAATACACTATTGGCCATTAAAATTGCTACACCACGAAGATGACGTGCTACAGACGCGAAATTTAACCGACAGGAAGAAGATGCTGTGATATGCAAATGATTAGCTTTTCAGAGCATTCGCACAAGGTTGGCGCCGGTGGCGACACCTACAACGTGCTGACATGAGGAAAGTTTCCAACCGATTTCTCATACACAAACAGCAGTTGACTGGCGTTGCCTGGTGAAACGTTGTTGTGATACCTCGTGTAAGGAGGAGAAATGCGTACCATCACGTTTCCGACTTTGATAAAGGTCGGATTGTAGCCTATCGCGATTGCGGTTTATCGTATCGCGACATTTCTGCTCCCGTTGGTCGAGGTCAAATGACTTAGCAGAATATGGAATCGGTGAGTTCAGGAGGGCAATGCGGAACGCCGTGATGGAACCCAACGGCCTCGTATCACTAACAGTCGAGATGACAGGCATCTTATCCGCATGGCTGTAACGGATCGTGCAGCCAAGCCTCGATCCCCGAGTCAACAGATGGGGAAGTTTGCAAGACAACAACTATATGCACGAACAGTTTGACGACGTCTGCAGCAGCATGGACTATCAGCTCGGAGACCATGGCTGCGGTTCCCCTTGACTCTGCATCACAGACAGGAGCGCCTGCGATGTTGTATTCAACGAATGGCAAAACGCCATTTTTTCGGATGAAGCCAGGTTCTGTTTACAGCATCATGATGGTCGCATCCGTGTTTGGCGACATCGCGGTGAACGCACATTGGAAGCGTGTATTCGTCAGCGGCATACTGGCGTATCAAAATGGCTCTGAGCACTATGGGACTCAACATCTGTGGTCATAAGTCCCCTAGAACTTAGAACTACTTAAACCTAATTAACCTAAGGACATCACACACATCCATGCCCGAGGCAGGATTCGAACCTGCGACCGTAGCAGTCGCGCGGTTCCTGACTGAGCGCCTAGAACCGCTAGACCACCGCGGCCGGCTTCTGGCGTATCACCCGGCGTGATGGAATAGGATGCCATTGGTTACACGTCTCGGTCACCTTTTGTTCGCATTGACGGCACTTTGAACAGTGGACGTTACATTTCATATGTGTACTACCCGTGGCTCTACCCTTCATTCGATCCCTGCGAAACCCTACATTTCAGCGGGATAAGGCACGACCGCAAGTTGCAGGTGCTGTACGGGCCTTTCTAGATACAGAAAATGTTCGACTGCTGCCCTGGCCAGCACATTCTCCAGATCTCTCACCAATTTAAAACGTTTGGTTAATGTTGGCCGAGCAACTGGCTCGTCACTATACGCCAGTCACTGCTCTTGATGAAGTATAGTATCGTGTTTAAGCTGCATGAGCAGGTGTACCTGTACACGTCATCAAAGCTCTGTTTGACTCAATGCCCATGCGTATCAAGGCCGTTATTACGGCTACAGGTGGTTGTTCTGGGTACTGATTTCTCAGGATCTATGCACCCAAATTGCGTGAAAATGTAATCATATGTCAGTTCTAGTATAATATGTTTGTCCAATGAATACCCGTTTATCATCTGCATTTCTTCTTGGTGTAGCAATTTTAATGGCCAGTAGTGTATTTGGGAATTTTTTCCAATGGAGAGATGATCCTGACACTGTTTCAGTTACAGGTCACATGTCCTGCGGATGCACGTTATATGTCTTCAGTGAAGTGGTTTCCATTCTGCATCCTCATGCCGTTGATTTTGCTGATTCTTCCGCCTTTAGAGGAAGTTTCCCATCCCCAAAGACAAGAGAATGGTCTGAAACTCGGTCTGCAACTCCGCCCTCTTTGACAAGGTCTCTGGCAGAATTAGTGTACTGACATGAAAATAATGTTACCGCATATGCTTAAGGCATCTAACTAACGGCAGTCTTCTTTTCTGAATTCCGGATTATCGGAATTTTCAACAATGTGGGTGATCCTCAGTTGCACCTAGTCCGTATGACCGAGGTTCCTCTTTGTTTGGATTTAAGAACTCGAAGGTCCTTCGAGAGTATGTGTAAGACGTTTTGCCAGCTGGACATGACTTTCGTAATTAATTCTGCACGCTCGGTGGGGAATATTACTATCTTCCTCGCAGCCACAAAGCGACGCGCGAGCGAAAGACTCCTCGGCGCTTCACCCGCCCCCTTGACCAGAGCCTATTGTCCGCCTCATTTGCCGAGCCAGTCATCGCTGCGAACAAAGGCACCGCCTGCGCAGGCCCTCGCGATGACCCCCGTTGAATTAAACACGCGCCCATCTGCTCGTCTGTCTGTCTGCTGTCTCTGTCTGCCGGCTGTGCGCCAGGAAATCTGAGCCCGCGCTATTTATGATTCAGGCGAGGACTCTGCCCTTATTGCGGACTGCTCAATGGATCGCTGGCGTAGTGACAAGCCAAATACGAGGCATTCAGGCACTGCCAAGCGGCTTCCAGCAATCAGTGTGCGCTCCGGACGATCAGTCGAGGCTCTGTGGAACACAGCTGCTTGTCATGTTAATGTCACACACGTCCTCTGCTGCACAATCCGTGCCTCGTGAGCCTCTGTAACTCTGTAACGACATACATCACACATTTTTATTCTAAAGACATGAATACCAAATGTCGACTGCAGTGCTGAGTAAAAATTCCGCACATTTCATTTCCAGACTGCTGAAACTTTGCACTTGACATATGCGTTACAAGCCGGCAGCGTAAAAGGTTAAAAAGTGAAGAACGAGAAACGCAAGGTGCGAGACGTGGGGCGTTAACCAACCACAGCGCGGTAATCGCTGTCGGCCGGGAAAAAGATCTTCGAATAAGAGCAAGAACAAAAGTAAGCAACTGAGTTTTACTGCAGAAGTTGAAAGATGCAGACGCGAGCCGCAACGGATCCGAGCTGTCTGGATCAGATAACTTGTTTTTAGCGAGTTCTGGAAAGAAGAAAAAGCGGCGTAACATAGTCACCATCTTAAATTCTTTTAAGAAAGGTGCAATTCTCAGGCATGTTTCTGCTTAAAACAGCAGGAAAGAGTATCCTACGGTAGAAAAGTTAATAGTGTCATTAAAACAAATTGAACTTTTCAGGGATGCGAAAGACGCACCAAATATTGTGCTGAAAAGTACGGGTTTCCGTTTCAAAGCGCTAGACGAACGCAAAGTCCTGTTAGAAAAGGCGCGTATTGTTACGGCTCGAAGCATATTCTTCCACAAAATTACGGGCAAAGACATTCAGTAGATTTGTGCTAATGGCGATGACTATGAAGACGCTTTTTGCGCTGATTCAGACTACAGCAATGGTCGAGAGCTGGATGGAATTGTGCCATCGTCACCTAAAATGGTGAGTGAAAAGCTACAGATAACGGTTATTCATTGTCATTATAAAACTTAGAGTGAGATGTTACAATATCGCTTATTATTTACTTTGAAAACTATGATCCATACTGTTTCCAAGATATCGCTCATCATCAAATGCTTATTTTCTGCATTTCTCTGCTTCATTATGGAAATCGTATGCTTTGTTATGATTATATCTACATTATTATGCTGCTGTTTATATATATATATATATATATATATATATATATATATATATATATATATATATGTAAACAGCAGCATAATAATGTAGATATAATCATAACAAAGCTATGTCTGCTATGTGTATAGGGTTGCGACACCGCTCTTGCTGTATAGCCAATCTAACTTACATAATACGGAATGTGAAGTGCAATGTACATGGTCAGGGAAGGGGGAAGAAGGTTGTTACATATGCCCCGTGACGACAGTGTGCAGGAGGTCGAGCGGTCAGGACTTCAGAGTAGGCATCCAACGCTGCCGTTAAATGACAGAACAGGAAATTAGGTACAATTAACAGAATATATCTCAGTTTATGGCATACAAAGAGCGCGCCTAGGGTCGGAAGTTACCAGGTTTAGGCCAGTCTAGGAGGTCGAACAATTAATTGAAATGGGCAACGGAGATGGAAGCGGTTCATGTTAACTTACGTTGGTGGCCGGTCGTGAAAAACAGAGCCAGAGGCTCTGCCTTCCAAAAAGACGTGTGTTCTGCTCGAGATCAGGATTACAAGAGAGAGAGGCAACCGTGTTCCGCACCGCAGAACACTCCAGGCGTCCACGCACGTGACCTGTATCCCACGCGCGCTATTGGCTAAAACCAATGGCATGAATTAGCTAGCAGCTTCAGCAGAGGTCTCAGGGCGTCTCTTGTCAGCAGTCTTTACTGGACAGAACTGCCTCGGTTTTGAAACAGGCAACTTGTGACACATAGGCACAGCGTAAGTTTCTCTAGGACTAAATTTGTAAAGATTTGACTGGGCCTTTGAAATAAATTTTTTAAACCAATTCCCTAAAATTTTCCTTGACTGGCTGCCACCATATACAGCAATGTTTCGCTGGCTCAGGTATAGAAACTAAACTAAACTCCGTCCGAACAAGCTTTGGAAGGCCCAACGGTACAGACCGGCAGCCGTGTCATCCCCCTGAGTCCAAGGGCTTCACTGGATGCGGATACGGAGTGGCATGCCGTCAGCACACCGCTCTGCCATCAGTTGTCAGTTTTTGCGACTGGAGCCACTACTTCTCAGTCAAGTAACTGCTCAGTTTCCGTCACAAGGGCTGAGTGCAACCCGCTTGCCAACAGCGCTCGGCTGACTGGACGGCCACCCATCCAAATGCTAAGCCCAGCCCGACTGCGCCTAACTTCGGTGATCTGACGGGGACAGGTGTTACCACTGCGGCAACGTACAACAGTCACCGATACTCATCGTGAGGTTGTAGCTCATTCTTCTGTCCATGTTCAAGTACAAATGTATTTGCTTTTGGATAAGTTCCGTCTTGAGCTGACTATGTTTTCTTCTTCTCCAACCGGACGTGTTTCGCTGAGGTTACACCATCATCAATGGTTTCTTTGTTTCCTTTGCGTTAAGTAACAGGAAAAACTGCCTTTAACTATCTCTGTGTATAGAATTTCAGTTTTTAAGTAAAGTATTCTCCAGCTTAGAAAAAGAACGCATGCTGTGGTTTCTCCAATTTTCTGTGTTTTCCTTTATAGCGACTTTTCTTTTACAGTTTCTCAACTGCAAGTATTGAAAATACAGGAAACTTATTTACATGGAAAGAGTGGCCGTATTTTTTAACTGCGCTGAGTTAGAAGCTTAATTTTTCACACCTTCAAGGGAAAGTAGACCGTGGTATTTGACAATAATTTCAACTTGATGCCTCTAGCGGTTCCTGAGAAAGAGGGGCCTTAACAGAACGGTTAGAATGATGGATAACAGATATCAAAAATATTGTTTATAAATCACGAATTAATATTTTCCAGATTTTTTCCTTTACTTGTACTGTGCAACCTTGCTTCTTGCCAAATTTTACGATTCTAGATCAACGGGAAGTACCTCACAGAATTCGATGAGCGGGTTTGCGAGTGTCAAAATATGTGGAATAAATGGCTGTGTCTTTTGACTGCTTTGGTTCAGAAGCTTAAACTTTTACTCCGTCAATGGACTGTCGACCTTCGTATGTGACATAATTTTCAACTTGGTACCTCTGCCCGTTCCTGGGATAAAAGGTCTTAACAGTCGGACAGGCACAAAGATTGACAACACTGTGATCCTATAAGGGTTTCGTTTTTTAGCGACCGAGGTACAGGATCTTAAAAATAAGTAAATCTAGTGAAGCGCGCAGAACTGTGGAACCCACAAGAACTGGTCTTACAGTTTGGGCGTTTGTGTTAGATTCTCACACGAGGACATTTTTAACTGTCCGAAGACAGTCATATCGATTGATAAAGTAACTCGCCACCCCGGAAGATATTTATTAATAGTGATCCACGTAATATACAGCAAATTAAAATGATAAAACAAACAGCAAATGGAGAAAAAACTGTTATGTACTAATAAAAATTAAGAACCTGATTCCACTGTCTGCCATGACGTAAGATCGTATTGGCTTAAATATGTTGTCTTCAAAACGTGAACTGTAACCTTCTTTAGTATACAATATATATAATAATAGTTCTTTAATGAGTCATACTGCATGATCGTGCTACAGCCTTTATTCTTATATCCCTTGATCTAAAATGATGCAATATCCAGAAGGGAATTCATAAATGAATTTTTCAGCTAAATTTGGACGTTTTCCTAAAAAAAAGAAAAAAACAACAGATACATCTATGGATGAGGCTTAGATCCACAACTTCGCGCCGGGAACGAAACGGCCATCAGAGACCTGGCTAGTAGTTGGTCATCTTGTAGCTAAACGGAAAAGCCAGTTTCATCTGACGCAAAAGATGACGTATTTACATAACTTACTTTTATTTGCTAAGCTGCAAAAAATCAAACGTAAGTCTTCTGTATGAAACAATGCGGAAGAAAATATCTGAATTGCTAAAAATAAAAATAAAAAATATTAAACACCCACTAGGACAATGAACCTTCCTTCAAAGACGTCTTGCAAATGAAAAAGTGACGGAGTCTGAAGTGTCAGTTGCTGGAACACCTACCTTATCCACCAGATTTAGCACCGCTGACTTCCACCTGTTCGAAACTTAGAATAATGATGGCAAAACCTTTTGGAAACAACGAGCAATTAATGGAAGTTTCCTTCCGGAACTGTGCTTCAAGGATGGAGACAATTCACCATCGCAGAAACGTTAGACAAAGGGTGTGTACCTAAAAGAGACTACGCCGAACAGTAGCTGCATTTTAATCTAGTAAAAATCTTCATTCTTTCAACCCCTGACAGACATATTATCCTTGTCTTCACGTATTAGGGAACCAAGATCAGATCTTCAGGGAAGAAGGCCTCTCTTATCTGTATAACGTTCACCCGTGATCTAGCCGCAGTCGCACGGAAGATCTATAAAACGGAAGCCGAGGCGTCCTCTCCGGTCCCCAAGTCCTCTGGCTATGGGACTTTAAGACATTCAGTGCCTTCTGGGTCCTGTCCTTCAGGTCCTTCAGGTGCGGTGATCACGACAGTTCCGATTCAGAAATGAAGCCCAGGAACCTCACCAAGTCCTTAAATGTCGAACGATGTCCATCACACGCAAATCAGATATATCAAAAACACGACGAGAACGATTAAAATGAACACACATACATTTATCTACGGAAAATTACGCACTTCTTTGCAGTCCGCTCCTCCAGCGTCTTCGTTGGAAGTTGTTAACTGGCGCCATCCACCTTGTGGGTATCAGGCTGGCCATGGAATCTGACAGAAACAGCCACATATGCACTCTCTGTGCTGAGGCTCGAGAACCGCCACAAAGCATGCGATGGGAACTCCTCATGGTACCTAAGGCAAATAAGTTATTCGCTGCTCCCGATTCACCACCAATCAGCATTGTTGTTCGCTCATTTTTGAAACGCCTTTTCGCCAGTTGTTCACGTCAGACAAGGCCGTTTGAGAGCGACGTGAAGCGTGTCTCTGTGCGGGGCAAATACAAACCAAATCCAAGGTTTTAATCGACTGCCACCATGGTTAGTGCATAGACCCAGAGTAATCTTATATCCAATGCGGTGCAGGAGAACCTACGTACCTGTGTCTGTTTTCAATGCATCGTTTTATGACATATCTACTGATCACCATAGCTTTCGGGATTGAACGGTCAGTATTCAGGGTTCATGGCGGAAACACCATTCAAAGCAAGAAATTCTAGTAACACCAGCTCAGAAGCACTTGCGTGCAGAACTATGAGCACTTGTTCTTCTTCTTCGATACTATGAAATAAATCTCTTCTACTGCAAGCTCTTTGCTTTCCATATTTTAGGAGTAGGTAGTATGGACTAAAAGAGGAAATAGCTGTCTGGTAAACATGGGCTGTAAAGTGCATACCGTAAGAGCAGTAACCATTTGTTCATCTTCGCTACTGCGAAACGCTTCGTTCTACTGGACAAGTAGTAGTAGCTCTTAAGGTACGCACTTTAGAGCTGCGTTTTACTAGACAATTCTTGCTTGTTTTCCATGCTACTTACACCTAAAAAATGGAAAGGAAAGAGCTTCCAGCAGAAGAGGTTTCTTTCACAGTATCGCAGACGAAGATGTGCTCACAGCTCTTAAAGTTTGCAGTATGCAGTATGAGTCCACGTTTGTTAGACATTTTTGCTTCCAATGTTCACATCTGTCATATCCCTGAATATTGATCATTTCTCCTGACACACTGTATAGGATGGGTCTTGACAGGGGGAATCCGTTGGTTGCTCTGTTGTTTCCCGTGATCGTGTCCTCAATATCCGACTGCCAGAAGAGTTCACTGTATTCGAGTCAGAATTATACGAGGCTACTGGAGCAGATGGGATATGTTGCGACTGCAAAATTCCTAGTCTCTTCCGACGCCCTGAGTGCCTCCACGACCGGCCGGGGTGGCCGAGCGGTTCTAGGCGCTACAGTCTGGAACCGCGCGACCGCTACGGTCGCAGGTTCGAATCCTGCCTCGGGCATGGATGTGTGTGATGTCCTTAGGTTAGTTAGGTTTAAGTAGTTCTAAGTTCTAGCGGACTGATGCCCTCAGAAGTTAGGTCCCATAGTGCCCAGAGCCATTTGAACCAGTGCCTCCACTTTCTAAAACAACTGGACCCAGCAGATAATGTAGCCCGGATACCCACGACAACTTTTCCAGGGCTGGGAAATGAGGCATCTTTCTGCTGGGTACCAGGACACACACGCATCAAGGGGAAAGAAATGGCGGATGTAGCATCCAAGGAGACGTGTCGCGATCCTCAGTTCATTGCGCCATCGCAATACATGCTGTCATCTCGCTGTAGAGGTACAGGGCCATTCGTCGATGGGAAGAAGAATGAGTGGAAATGACTGACAATAAGTAGCGTGTGGTAAAGTCCACAAGTCGACCATGACCTACCACATTCCAGCCATGCACACGGAATGAGGTCCTTCTCGCTCGTTTTCGCTTAGGACACAGGCCTATGACGGACGGCTACTTGCTCCGCTGAGAGGACACCCATTGTGTGGAACTTGTAGCGTACAGATTATGTATTTTGAAGTCAGACAAGACAGCAGCAACTCATAGCCCTCTGTTTTAACGCACAATAGCGTGAATGTGGAAAGTATGTTAAGATTTTGTGAAATGACCAATTTTTTCTCTAAAACTTTGGGGAGACGTTATCGGGGCCGCTAGCTCACCTGCTTTTTCTGTAAGTGATTGGCCATGCACATATTCATGTGTATCTATTTCAGCTTACCTCGTGTCTTCTGTGAATTTCAGTTCACAATTTTCGAACATTTCACCAGTTAACGCTGTCTTACAGAATGTGATCAAGTGTGATCGTACGGGTGATTACGCAATAGGCAGAGAAAGTGAGTGCAATTTCATCTTAGATTGCCTCTTACTTCCCTTATCATATTTTCTATGTTTTAAACACATCGGTTTCCACAAGTTTTGGTGAGGCACAGCAAATTTTCCCGTTGAGGGCCCCTAACCCCCAACGCACAAAAACACTCAGCCACCCTCCCACCCACACAAACACACACACACACACACACACATACATACACATACACATACAGGAAGAGTAGAATTTCACGTCTCTCGGGTGCCAGGGCGATCATTAGGGATGGAACGCATGCTTAAACTGGACAAGGGAACGGATGGGAATCATCCATGGCTTTCTTTAAAGAACCGTCGGGCATTCAATGTTTAGGACGCCATAGAAAACCTGTATCACTGTGGGCTGGCGGATTTCTGTGACCGGCTCTTACGACACACGCGTTCGGTGGCAGTGCACAACCTTCCCTGGCAGCCACTGCGGGCACCCCCCTCAAGGACACGTGCTGCTTGCCTAGAGCCGGGTGTTTGAGATACAGCTCAGAGCCCGCCTGCAAACGGCCTCCGCTACCGCGGCAGCATACACACGAAGGCGCTGACGCGATGCTTCGTCTCTGTCCGCGGTGGGGGACCAGAAAAATGGCGTGCGTTCGCCGTTGCACATAAAGCACCGGCCGCTGCCGCGCTTATGTAGGCGTAAGCACGACTGGTGTCGCAGACGCCGTGTCCCCACACTTTGCCAAGGGAGATCAGAAGGGTCGCCCAAAAGACTGCACGACACTTGTTTGTGCGCCGTGAGTTTCATTGCTTCAAGTCATGTACACGGTTTCTCACTTTAGTAAGTGCCCTACTGTGCTAAACTCTACGATTATATTATCTCTTAATGAGCAGGTTATGACATCATTTTTACTTTCAGTCAATAATTATATGAAACTATCAGAGGCGATACAAAAGCTTGTCTGAGGGCGTTGCTCCAGTGTACATGCGACGTAGCACGATTCCGATGCGGATACATAAGCACCGTCAGACAGTCAAGCGATCAGCGTGAAATTCGTGAGGTAAATCCAAAACCGTGAACCATGACGGCGTTATTACCAAATGCACACAAACAGGACCAACGTGCTGTTATTCTTTTCTAACCTGCCGAAGGACAAACATCGGTAGACACTCATCCGTGAATGTAGAATGTGTATGGAGCTGCATATGTGCCAGAAACCACCGATGTGGGGTGGTGCGCCAAGCTGGCGGCGATTCAAGACGTCGATCGGTCTGGGAGGGAGCCTCATCAACGGTATCTGAGGTGAAAGACACTCGAGGACCAGCCCTATAGGCCTGATTTCTCCCTACGCGATTATCACATCTTCGGTCCCTTAAATAGGCCTTGAAGGGGCGACGATTCCTGTCGGACGAGGATGTGCAGCATGCAGTTATGAACTTCTTCATGCATCAATACAAGGTGGTTTGGGCCAAACGTTTGGCGTTGAAGGGATGATTTCCTCAATGTCCATTGTAAGTAGGCTGTTTATGTTTTCTTATTGGCAACGTTACGTAGCGCTCTGTATGAAAATCACTGGCTGTGCTGTGTGCAGTCTGTGGCTAGTTTGCATTGTTGTCTGCCATTGTAGTGTTGAGCAGCGGCAGCTGGATGTGAACAGCGCGTAGCGTTGCGCAGGTGAGCCGCCAGCAGTGGTGGATGTGGGGAGAGAGATGGCGGAGTTTTGAAATTTTTAAAACTGGATGTCATGAACTGCCATGTATATTATGAGTTTTCAACATTATTAAGGGAAATACATTGTTTGTTCTCTATTAAAGTCTTTCATTTGTTAACTATGCCTATCAGTAGTTAGTGCCTTCCGTAGTTTGAATCTTTTATTTAGCTGGCAGTAGTGGCGCTCGCTGTATTGCAGTAGTTCGAGTAACCAAGATTTTTGTGAGGTAAGCGATTTGTGAAACGCATAGGTTAACGTTAGTCAGGGCCATTTTTTGTAGGGATTTTTGAAAGTCAGATTGCGTTGCGCTAAAAATATTGTGTGTCAGTTTAAGCACAGTCGTGTATAATTTTTCTAAGGGGACGTTTCATATGGCGACCCTGCCAGGATACCTCACTGGAATCTTCTGATTTTTTCTTGTAGTTTGTGTAATTAGTGTAGATTTTGTTTATTACTAGCGCATAATTATAGAGAGAATTTCCTTTGAGTTGTAGTTTTTCATTGTTGTACAGTAAAACAGTTGTGGCATGCATGTAGATTTGCAGCAAGTATTTCGCAGCTGCGCTTGCAATTAACTAGATTTTATTTTCAGTGCTATGTTAATGTGTTCCCCTATTTTTGCTCTTCAAATTGTGTTTTTCTGTGTTGTCGTGTGAAATATTGTAACAATAATGGCGTGTGAAAAACATAACACTAGGCTCCAAACTAAACTGAGAAATGACAGCGAAGATGAAAGCAGTGTGTTAGCGCCACTGTGTAATGAATTAACTAATATTCAAAGTAGTAATTTGGTAATTGTGCATAGGGAAATGGAGCGGGTGGCAAATAATTGTGTAGACAGTGAAACAAGTAGTTAACAGGGAAGCATTATCGATTGATCGGTCGGCAACAGCTCGCCTCAGGAATACGAAATGACAGGACACAATCTTGCAAATACTGCAGATTCAGGTTTTGGGTCCTCGCCGTTCTCTCAAATAAGTCAAGACACATTTTCTGCTCGTCAAAATGTAAATGTTGCCGGTGCAAATGCAGTGCCGAAAAGTATAGAGGAACCGATTCCAGACACTAACACATTATTATTGCAATTAATGCAGCAAATGAAACAAAATCAGAGACAAACACAGAAACCGTTAGACACAATGGAACAAAATCTTCAAAAGTTAGACACAATGGAACAAAATCTTCAAAAGTTAGACACAATGGAACAAAATCAGAGACAAACACAGCAAAAGCTTCAAAAGTTAGACACAATGGAACAAAATCTTCAAAAGTTAGACTCAATGGAACAACACCAGAGACAAACACAGCAACAGTTAGACGCAATGGAACAAAATCTTCAAAAGTTAGACACCACACTTGAACAAACACGTGAAGATTTAACTACTGAGTTATATAAAATCGAATCGAAATGTCAAAAAGTCTGTAATGACGTAAAAACACAAATTTGTGAGCATTTCCAACCTATTTTTTCGCGTCATGATAATGCATTACAGAATCACGAAGCAGCCATAAAAGAACTGCAAACTATTGTTCATGAAAATCACGACACCCTGCAAGCTAAAACTGACTCAGTTGCATCTACCGATTCGGTTATGCAACTTGCAAAAACTCAGGAAAACTTAAAGGACACAGTAGATACGATTTCAACACAAATGGACACTCTGAAACTTGGTTCAGAAAAACACACAGAGGAAATAATTTCGCTAACGGATAAAGTAGCCGAACTTTCAGACCAGTTCACTAACTTATCTACAAAGGTAGATGATGATCTGAATGACATAAGACCTGTAACCATCACTGACACAGAAGAGTATGAACAAATTAAGAAATTCAAACAAAATCAGAATCAAATTAATACGCAACACAAAAGAGAAATCCGGGAAGTACAAGATCAGTTGGCACAAGTAATACAAAAATTACATATTTCAGAGGACACTCACGCTCCAACATGGGAAGAGGGACTTAGAAATACGGAACAACCACAAAATAATAACACAGGACACTTCGGAAATTATGAAAGAAATTGGCAAGGCACACCGAATTTTGAGATTCAACCGCCGAAACGACGTAACAATGACCGACATGTGACTCGCCGACATGATGATTTTTGACTATAAGCTGTCCATTACTACACGTAAATTCAAAACATTTAAGAATTCTGGCAACGACATTCATCCACAAGCACGGCTCCATCAATTCTCTCATTGTTTTCCTCCCAACTGGTCCTTAGAGCACAGATTAGAATTTATGTGTGGCTACTTAGAGAATGAACCAGCTGAAAGAATGCGATCGGTCATTCACGATTGTCACAGTGAAGGAGAATTTTACCATGCGTTCCTCTCAGCATATTGGTGTCAAGCTACACAAGACCGAGTAAAACATAGCATCATGATGATGATACACTTTGAACAATCTGAATTTTCCAGTCTTGTCAAATATTTTGAAGACATGTTGCACAAGAATCAGTACCTGTCAAACCCATACAACCCCTCAGAACTCATCCGCATTTGCTTAATCAAATTACCTGAACATTTGCGACATATTATTTTGGCAGGACGTTGCAAAGACGACTTTGAAGCTTTTCAGTGGCTCTTACAAGAACTGGAAATTGACACTGACAATCGCGGAACGCGAAAACGGGAACACAACAATTACAGGTCACATCCGTCGCAATTCTGCGATGAAAGAAATAATAACTGGACACGACAAAGCTATTCTTACAACGCAAATCGTGAACAAAACAGACACCACCCATATGGCAACCACTGGCAGAGTAATAGTTACAGAGAAAGATCGCATTTCCGTAGTAATGAATATGACAGAGACAATCATAGAAACAGACAATTTGGCAACCAGAACTATTATTATCAAGGGAGACAGAATAACTTCAGACGCAACGGTCCAGGCAGTTACGATTCCGGGAGAAATTCTCCACCACATGACCGACAAACAAGAAACTATGTAAACTACCGACAAAACGACAGACCTGAATTCCATCAGAACTGGCGAGCTTCAAACAGGGCAGGGCCTTCTCGTTAAGGTGAATTTGTAGAAGTTAGGTCTCCTAATCCCAATAACGACGCGCGCCAACAAAGAAACAGACAATGACCCACACCGCAGGCAGACACGTGCGCCGGCTGGCTTGAGAAAAATAACATAAACTAACCTTGAGAAAAATTCCAGTGTTCCTTACCGACGTAACCACATGATAATTGCGTTGAAACTGAAACTCTGCGTTCTAGGAAGAGTAAAAGATTGCACCACATTTCACATGTAAAACCGTTTATTTAAAGATAATCTGCTTTTTAACTTAGTCTTTGCTATAAAATCTTTCACTTTACATTACCAGTATGCTTTGTCAGACTTAGAATCTGTTAACATGCAACAATGTTTGAAGTTAAATATCCAATCAAGAACCAAGAGAACTTATTTAAACAGAAATTACGAATGCATTGTTTGGGTGAACAGACGATACAGTGTTATTGTGTGTGTACATTCTTGCTTGTTAGTTGCTCGATTACGTAACGACTATAAGGCTTACATACTTAGAACATATACTGCTAATGAGATTTTAATGCAACATTTTGGTTTACTTGAAAAGACATTCCTTATTTGAAGTAGTTTGTGTGAGATTAAAGAGGACTTAGTATTTGGTTTCTGTGACAGCTACACGATTTTATCACGACGCTACTAATGAGTGACAATTTACAATGTTGCTTTTGCAGTGTATCTGTTTTATATCTGCACAGTTTTTTCTGTTTTATTCTGGAAAGTAAAACATGTTTTAGTAGTAACTTTTGTGGTATAGCTACAATGAGACAGCCTTTTCCGTAGCACAACAATACGTTACAGCACAGTACTTTCTTCATCACGGCAATAAGCGTAATAACTAAGATATCTATACGCAAAGCATTTCACTTTTGTTTATCATGAGGTAAGTACATTGACTTCTGCAGAACTTAGCTTTCGGAGGACGATAACTATGACACTTCCACAGAGATTATCTTACAACATGACGCACAGTTTAGCGCTACAGGACACGTATTTGAGTGATTAATTTTGCACTTAAATCATTTATTTTTAAAGATATTTGAAGTACAATGATACAAAGGTTTTCCGTGATACATTTCATTCCACTGCTGTAATCTGTAACATCTGAGGGTATAATTACATTGATCCTCAGGGGGGTACAGGCTCACTTTGTGTACCATGTGTTTGGCAAGCACAAGGAGCCCTAGCTAATATGGTATTTGCTTATACAACTTTACACATCAGTACCATATTTCTCTAACACACAAATTACACAGCTATCTGATCATTTAACTGAGAGAGACAAATATCAATTTTACTACATCAGTGACACATGTTTACGCAATTACACAGTTGGATAACTTCACACTTATGAAATTGTATTTTGTCTGTACTTTGTGCAATGTTCATATTTTTTCGGGACCATTGTGATACTATGAGAGCTTTGAATGATGTATTTGGTATGGGATCATGATTTTTAAAGTACGTTTGAGGTAGATGACACTTTTGAAATGAGCAGAGAATTTTTTTTAGGTTTTAAAATATTCAGAAAGCTACGACGATTTTGAGATGTGATTGATCTGTTATGATGTTATTATTACGATGACAATGTGTATTATGCTGTTGATGTATGTTTATGATCAATAAGCTGATGCTATATGAGGAATTTGATTATGCTATGTATTTATTATGATGAAATATTGAAGTGTCGTCGCAAGATTGACGTGTTGACGAATATATATGTGTAATAAGATAAGGAATAATGAGTAGTGGTTAGGGACTCTGGTTTGTGAAAAAGGTTGTTGGAAACCAAGAATCGTACTTTAAGAGTTATGAAATGCATGTAAATGTGTGAATGTATTACAATGCCAACGAAAATTTTTTGGACACTGTTATATCAATGGGATCTTGTTTCTACAGATTTGTAACGCAAATTCTTGCCCTGTGAAATATTTTTATACGAGACTGTCACTGTAGCGGAAACTGCTGTCGTAAATACTTCGGGAACAAAGGTAGGTCTCTGTAAGCACCCAGCTGCGCGACAGACACGTGGAAAAAAAGCCATTAGTGTGTGTGTTTCATAGGCGCAGGTGAAGAAGAAAAAAAAAAAAAAGGGGAGGCCATTATCCTCGCTATTGACATTCCTTTGTAGAAAACATTGTAAATATGACACCCTCAAACTTGAAAACATGATTACACTATAGAGTTCTTAATTTATGATATTTACTGAAATGAAATGATGAGAAACATTTTATGTCTATTGTCTTGCTGGTTGAAAGTTTATTTACTGCATTATGAAATGCCGTATGGCTAGTGAATGACGTTTCACGCCTTGCTTCACCTATTTTGTTTAATATCTAGTTACTAGCTTCACTGCAGCATTGGTTAAAATAAAATTTTATAGATGTACTAATATAAATATTTTCTGTCTACAGATCGAGTAAATAATAATTTTTTTCAAAAATATGAGGGAGCACAAAAAGACATTTACCTTCACAGGAACTGCAATCATAGTTTTCTTTTCAAGTACTTGGTAATTTCTTTTGTAGAATAAATTGTGATGCATCACTCTAGTGTTAAGATGTGACATAGGTATTAGACATGGGCATTTTTAGTGTAATATTTTTTCTGCTTGAACTTTGTCATGTTTAGGTATAAGTTATTTCATTTGCTGCTGCTGTTTACCAGGCATAGTGCTACTGAGTTTTAATTTGTGTTACTCTGCTAAGCCAGTTTACTACTGATTTATTTTTCTTGTTTGCTGCTCATTGCCTTATATTAGTTGTAATTTATGCTGCTTGCTTCGCCATTTGTATTTTTGATCATTGCTGTTTGTGTTAATTGTTTTGTGCTGCTGCATTGCCTCGTGCTTTAGTTTAGCATCTGAGCTCAGTAGATTTAAGTTAGCTTAAGAGGTGGTAGACTATATAAGAGAATGAGTTGCGATGAATTGGATGAAATGCATTGAGAAGTTATATGAAAATGGTTTGGCCAAAAAAAAAATATTTTGAAAGAGGATATGAACCAAAAAAGGTAGGGTTTAGGGACAACAGGTTTAGGTAGGATTTTCTTGGAAATAAATGATGAGGTAAGATAATGGAAAATAAATAATGAGGTAAGAAATATGTGAACATATAAATACAGAAAGCATGCTTGGATAGGATTTTTTTGGTGGAAACAAATGTTGAAATAAGACGAAAAATGTATGGAATGAGGTTTTAGGTTGGACTGCAGTACCAAATGTTACACTGAAAACAAATCCTGTCCTTTCCTTTTGTGTTATCCCCCTATGTGTTTGTGTACCCTCGTGTATTTGTTTTCCTCCTGTCTCTGTGTACTGTTTCATAGAACTTTTTTCTCTTCTAATACTAAGCTACATTCACTATGATGAGGAATACTGTTATCTTCAAATATAATTTGCATTAATAATATGTTATTTACTTTGTAAAGATGTTTAGACATTATTTATCTGTTCTGTTTTGTTGCTCATGTGTGAAGTTGATGTTTCAAAAGTTATTCTGATCTTTTATGTAGGTACTTATAATTCCTGTCACACTGATGTATATGTCTATTTCTATTCTTTTGTAAAGCCTGTTTTACTACAAATGTTATCTGTATTGTTATGTTATTTAATGATGTATTTTGTACCTTTGTAATTGTATTCTTATGTTCTAAAATTGTAATTGACACCAGTTCATCAAATTACGTAACTTGTAAGTCACATTTCACTGCACACGTTTCTGTTGGTCATAGTATATGGACAATATGTGAGAAGTAGGGACTGATAGTGTTTGCACGTGTGTTAATAATTCAGCAAGGGACTCGTTAACAGCATTGCTGGTTCTAAGGACAATTAGAAAAAACTTTGTGAGTGCACAAGTGGTGGTTTATGGACTTGCTATATTCTCCGCAAGACTCTTTGATGGTGATTGTGCACCTGCACAGTTGCTGCTGGCCGTCTCTACAAGGACTACAGTGGGTCTGCGTCTTTGATGGCCCACCAATACCATACTATCTACCAGGACTACAGTGGGTCTGCACCTCTGGTGGCCCACCAATACCATACTCTCTACCAAGACTATACTGGGTCTGCTCTGTGATGACCTACCTACCAATATTCTTCAAAACGTCGAATGGCTCTGCTGTGGGTTTGCTCTGTTGTGACCCATTACCTGTCTGCATGACAAGAGTCAGCACTGTCTTTCCGTTGGAAGGACAACACTACTTCTTCAAGACAGCATGGAAATCCACTACTTCCGTGTGCATTTTCTTTTACTGCTCAGACTTTGAAAAAAAAGAACTGCAATTTTAGTATGATGAATGATCAGGACTGTCTTTATGTACCCTGAGAAAATTTTACCTTTTGACCAACATTGTATCAATAAGTGTGTGCATTTGATATCTTTGTTATTGTAATCATGAAAAATTTTTTCATATCATTATTGGCCAGTGCCCAAAACAATTTGTAAAATTTTTTGTGGGGAGCATGGGGGCTATGTAAGTAGGCTGTTTATGTTTTCTTATTGGCAACGTTACGTAGCGCTCTGTATGAAAATCACTGGCTGTGCTGTGTGCAGTCTGTGGCTAGTGTGCATTGTTGTCTGCCATTGTAGTGTTGGGCAGCGGCAGCTGGATGTGAACAGCGCGTAGCGTTGCGCAGTTGGAGGTGAGCCGCCAGCAGTGGTGGATGTGGGGAGAGAGATGGCGGAGTTTTTAAATTTTTAAAACTGGATGTCATGAACTGCCATGTATATTATGAGTTTTCAACATTATTAAGGTAAATACATTGTTTGTTCTCTATTAAAATCTTTCATTTGCTAACTATGCCTATCAGTAGTTAGTGCCTTCCGTAGTTTGAATCTTTTATTTAGCTGGCAGTAGTGGCGCTCGCTGTATTGCAGTAGTTCGAGTAACCAAGATTTTTGTGAGGTAAGCGATTTGTGAAACGCATAGGTTAATGTTAGTCAGGGCCATTTTTTGTAGGGATTTTTGAAAGTCAGATTGCGTTGCGCTAAAAATATTGTGTGTCAGTTTAAGCACAGTCGTGTATAATTTTTCTAAGGGGACGTTTCACCATGGCGTCATTGGCCGGGAGGCCCCGTACTGGGCCGGTCCGGCCGCCTTCGTGCAGGTCTTATTACATTCGACGCCACATTGGGCGACCTGCGCGCCGGATGGTGATGAAATGATGATGAAGACAACACAACACCCAGTCCCTGAGCGGAGAAAATCCCCGACCCAGCCTGGAATGGAACCCGGACCGGTAGGACGGCAACCCGTCACGCTGACCACTCAGCTATCGGGGCGGGCAATATCCACGGTCATTTTGACTCATTCACATACCGATTCTGGAATGTACGCCCTCCGAACAAATATTTTTTTATCGCCCCTAATAAAAATCAATTTTTTTTTAAAATGTAGATACTACTTGTACGAAATGACACTGTTTACAAATGTGTGTGTTTACTGCCGCGGGCCGAGGGAAAGACGGCTTCTCGTAGGAATAACACAGGAACTAGAGGGATAGAAGAACTTACAAATCTCTTCCATCTAGTTCTTAAACCGTATCTCAATCAAGTTTTGCTTTTAACGGGAAAACGTCCATTCGCTCGTCGGTCCTACTTTCTTGTGTGGAAAAATACCATCAAATATGAGTAGCTAGTACTTACGAGATCAATAATGAGTAAACAAAGGTAGATTGGTTCTGGTTTTGTTTTGCTTTAGGGCGCAAAAACAACTGGGGTCATACGCGCCCAAGTCAAAACTATTGAACACAATGGTAGACGACCTCTGAACGTGTTTGTCGAGCAGTATTTCTTTTGCCTCTGGCGTCATCGCTCCAGAGCATTCGCATGCATGTGATTATTGGCGATTACCTTTGTGTAATGTTATATACGGTACAATAACATTAATGACCAGCACCTATGTTCGACATCAACATGCAATAACCACTCATAGGTGCCACGTTGCAGTCTGTCAGTAGAGGGTATATAAAGCGTGTCCGGGGCACGCGGGCAACAGTGCAGTCGTTCTCGTAATGCGACAACGGAGCTATTTATCTGACGTCCAAAAAGGCATGATCATTGCCTTTTGACCAGAGGTGGAAGCATTTCCGGAAGGTCTAACTTCGTAAACTGTTCGTGAGCTGCGGTGTTTAAAGTATACTGTGCGTTACAAAATAGCGCCGAGGCAACTGTGGTGCACCACGGGCCACAGATGACAGAGGTTAACGACAGCTGTGGAGATGTGTACGGGCTAATAGACGTGCAACCGTTGAGCTGGTAACAGCTCAGATCAACCAAGGGGCTACCTACAGTACCTCCTCAACGACAGTTCAGAGAACATTGTCGTGTATGGGTCTTCGCAACAGACGCATGGTTCATGTAAGCATGCTGACTGCTGTTCATCAGTGACGACGAAGGCTGTAATTGGCAAATTAACGCCACAGCTGGATGTCAGCTTAGTGGCGACAGGTGTCCGTTAAAAATTAATCACCTTCTATACCCCATCGCATAGATGGTCGTTGGGGTTACGGAGTGAAACGTTGAAAGCAAAGGGTCTAGGACGAAGGAGGTAGCGTTATGCACTGGGGAATATATTCGAAGCATTTCTTGCATGATCTCGTCATTCCGGTAGGCACAATGAATCAACACAAGTATGCATTTATCCATGGGGACCATGTCCACCTCTTCATACAGTTTGATTTTTCCTCGGCACGATGGTATCTACCACAAGGACAATTCAACGTGTCACTAAATCCACAGTATGCGTACGTGATTCTGAGAGCACCAGGATGAGTTTACTGTTCTCCTCTGGCCAGTAGACTCCACAAATATAAACCCAATGGAGAATCTATGGCAACACCTCGATCGGACACTTTGCGCCATGGATCCTCAACCAATAAACCTAGCGCAGTTGGCTGCGACACTGGAGTCAGCATGGCTCCACACCGCTGTCGGTACCTTACAGAAAGTCATTGACTCTCTTCCTACAAGTCTCGCAGGGGTCCGCGCTGCTAAACGTGGTTATTAAGAGTTTTGACAGATGGTCGCATTAATGTGACTGGACAGTTTAAATTGGTGTAGCGTGGAAACGCATTTAGATAGGAAATTGGATCAGGTGTCATTGCGAAGAGCTTACGGAACACTACTGGGACCCAAAGTGAGACAATATAAGTATTCGCGGAAATGTAGGTGAAAATCTGTATTAAACTGAAAACTGCAGAATAATGAAAGACATGATATCGTAGTACTCGTCAGCATGCATGGAACTATAGAAAACGCGTGTCACAGGAAAACTCACTTCGAAAGGAATCCTGAACGCCAGTCCAGTGATGAGCGAATGCGAGAGCTATGGCAGAGTCGAAAAAGAAACGAAAAAACGGATTAAAGCGATTACGTACCTGACCATCGCACATAAAGGGATCAGTGTCATCCAAATTTGTGATTTATCTATTCTGTAACCATTATACTATTCCGTGTAACCACTGCATTAAGGAATTGATAATTAAACTACACATTAACAGGAAACTCTGGTTTTTATTTTATCGCTACATTTTCACTATAAACCTGCGGCACGTACAAAAGAGTGATCAGTTTTGATCAGTTTTTGCATCCTCTTTGTACCTGCGCCGCACGACATGCAATACGATACGTGATTCGACACGCGATACAAGCAGAAGCAACCAGATTTGGGATGATCATAGAAATGTAGTGAAAGCGACTTAACTGGTTCGATCTATGACAACAGCGAGACAACACCGTAAGTATATCTTTTGTATCACCCAGTGCAACGTGGAGTGCTCGTTGCTTCACGTAACTGGTCACACGAAACATGGGGAGAGAAATTTCAAGTCATATGTGCTGTGTCAAAAATTGAAAATTCTTTTCCTATCATTCTATATTAAGACATGGCCGTGTTAGGTACGGAGCTAAAGGGAAACCTCACCACAACGAAGTACTGTGCGAAGCCTTATCATTCTAATCTGCTGGCAGGCATCGCGTATCTTATCATATACGTATCGCTCCAGCGGACACACGAGTGTCGCATCAACAAGCAGCGCGTCGTGCGACCTGTGTAGCATCGCATATGGTATCGCCGCAGTGAGAATCGTGCCGTAGACGTAGACACAGGAAGCAGCCACGAAAAGAACTCTTATTTTGCTCTTTTGACCTACAAACTATGCAGTGTCGCAGGATTCACTAGTCTGACATGAAAGCTCATTTGAAGCAAAAATAAATTAATAAATTAATTAATTAATAACAAAAAATAAAAATCACATGGACATTCCGAGATAGAACCCATTTAATATCACTTTTGTACGTTCTTTTCCTTTTTTTTTTTAATAACTCATATACTGCAGCCTCTAGCGATAACTTGACTCAGTATAAAATTAAACTACATTAAATTTTCTACTAAGAAGACGTATTCATTTTTTCTCTAGAACTAAGAGTTTGCGCGAAGAGAGCGAGCGAATATTCAAACTCTGGAGCGACGCACGTGCGCTGTAGTTAGGTAGTTTCTGTAGGCAGATTTGTGATAGTTTCCCAACTTCACACACACACACTTCACAAGTGTCCTGTATCATGTATCATATTGTTGGTCTCGACTTCCTCTACACCACTGTGGTCTGTTGTACAAAATGATAATGCACTGAATAATACACAGAATAAATAACAATCTACACTGAGGTGAGAAAAGTCAAGGGATATCTCCTCATATAGTGTCGGACGTCATCTTCCTCGGAGTAGTGCAGCAGCTGGACATGGCATGGGCATAACAAGTCGTTGGAAGTCCCCTGCAGAAATACTGAGCCATGCTGCCTCTATAGCCGTCCATAATTTGTGCTCGAACTGCCCTCTAGATTATCTCACATAATCTTTCGTTGGGGTTCATTTCGGGTGGTATTAATGGCCAAATCATTGCCTCGAATTGTCCAGAAAGTTTTTCAAACCAATCGC
This sequence comes from Schistocerca nitens, assembly GCF_023898315.1. Taxonomy (NCBI): domain Eukaryota; kingdom Metazoa; phylum Arthropoda; class Insecta; order Orthoptera; family Acrididae; genus Schistocerca; species Schistocerca nitens. The sequence goes on along the minus strand of NC_064622.1, from coordinate 119,458,408 downwards.
GAATAATTTTGTCCCTGTGACATGGTGCTTTTTCATCCATGAAAATTTCATCGTTATTTATGTACATGAAGTGCATCAATGGCTGCAAATGGTCTCCAGGTAGCCGAACATAAACATTTCTAGTCAATGCTCGTCTCAGCTGGACCAGAGGCCCAGTCCATTCCATGTAAACGCAGCCAACACCATTACAGGGCCACCACGAGCTTGTACAGTACCTTGTTGACAACTGGGTTCCATGGCTTCGTGGAGTCTTTGCGACACTCCAACCCTACCGTCAGCTCTTACCAAATGAAATCGGGATTCATCTGATCAGGCCACGGTTTTCCAGTCGTCTAAGGTCCAACCGATATGGTCACGAGTCCAAGAGAGGCAATGCAGCCGATGTCGTGCCGTTAGCAAAGGCATTCGCACAGGTCGTATGCTGCCATAGCCCATTAACGCCAAATTTCACCACGCTGTCTTAAGGATACGTTCATCGTACACCCCACAATGATTTCTACGGCTATTTCTCGCAGTCTGTTAACAACGACAACTCTATGCAATCGCCGCTGCTGTCGATCGTTAAGTGAAGGCCGTCGGCCACTCCGTTGCCTATATTGAGAGGTAATGCCTGAAATTTGGTAGTCTCCATACACTCTTGACACTGTGGATCTCGGAATATGTAGTTGGCTAACGATTTCCGAAATGGAGTGTCCTATGCATCTAGCTCCAACTGGTATTCCAGATTTGTCTGTCACATGTCGTGTGGCCGTAATCACGTCGAACATCTTTTCACGTGAATCACCTGAGTACAAATGACAGCTGGCTCGAAGGCTTCTTCTGAACAGGTTGCTGTTACTGTATCTGGTCTATGATGCTAAGTAGTGTGGACTGCTAGGGATACTGGTTTTCTTCTGTTTTCTTCACTGGTGCCTTAAAGAGATATTAATAGTAATAATGAACTCACATGGTCCTACTGCCTATCATGTAGGGCCACTGGCTGCTTAAGGGGGGTAGGACGTCAAACGGGCCGACTTGGAGCAGGAGAGGCACCACAGGACATTTTAATTTCCACTGTCTATACTTTTACAAATAAATTCATAAAACTTTAACAGCATGACCAGGAAGGATTCAGGATTCATACTCATAGCAGTGGAAGCTCAAAAACGTAACAAAACACTTTTTTTACATGTGAAATTTCATCATTTTTTCACTTACTACTGGCTGCATTTGTTGCTATAGGTACACTTTTCTTCCTAAGTAAGAGAGATTCTTGGATGAGTTCTGCAGAGCATACAAACCATAGTTACAGGTGTATGAAACTCAAGAAGTTATTTAATTTATGAAAAATGAATGAACTGTTACATTTTAAACTTCATGTTTAGAAAAAAATTCTAGTTTTAGAGTTAATTATCTCAATTTTTTCCACAGTTTTTTAATACATTTGGAAAATTCTAGAGTTTCATACACCTGTAACTACTGGTTATATGCTATGAAAAATTCATCGAAGAACCTCTCTTAACTATAGCAACAAATGCAGCCAGTAATAAGTGAAAAAATGATGAAATTTCACATGTAAAAAAAGGTATTTTGCTACGTTTTTGAACTGCCACTGCGATGAGTGTGAGTCCTCAATCTTTCCTGGTCATGATGACAAAGTTTTATTAATTTATTTATAAAAGTATAGACGGTAGAAATTAAAATGTCCTGTGGTGACTCTCCTGTTCCAAGTCGGCCCATTTGACGTCCTACCCCCCTTAAGCTACTTCATTATGCCGTCCTAATCTTCGTATGAGGGCGTTTGGTGATGACTGTGTCTTCTGACACAGCTTTGCTGCGTGTTCCACAAACCAGGCGACTGCCCCCACACTGGACAGGCATGGACTATGATAGTCCCAATGGGCACTCAGCGTATTTGAAGGCCACATTGCACCATCAGAGTGAATCGTTCATTCAGCAGGGTTAAAGTGTTCCGAGTGGTGCTGACACCTTCTTACAGGTGTTGTCGACATGATGCTACAATGTCAACTGCCATTCAAAAGTGACCCCACGTATTTTGCTTTCAGTGCCCAAGTAATATGGGTGTCACATAGACTGATGTTATCCACTACCGCACGTCGTCATCTCGTAAGTAGTCACTGGCTCTTAGCAGCATTAATCTGTATCCTCCAGTTAGAAGACCATTCCTCGATGTCACGGCAGGCAGCCTGGAGACACCAATGAAGTGCTATTGGACTTTGGTGGCGACGGATCAGGATATTGTCGTCAGCATAGATATATTTTTCAACCTGATATTATGCAGATAAGTCCAAAGTGTAAACAATATACGGGACAGGACCCTACACTGAGCACTGAGGGACTCCAGCAAGGACATGGCGACACGCGAAGGTAGCATCCCCAAAGTGCATAACAAAGGTCCTACCCTCCAGACAACCAGTACGTAGGTACATCAAGTGGCTCAACAAGCCTTACGCGAAAAACTTGCAAATCAGTTCTTGGTGCCACACGATGTCAAAAGCACAAAAGCTCGTGAGACATCGAGAAGAATCATTTTGCAGATTCCCCTATTGTTCTAAAGCTGGATGACGTGCTCGGCCACTTGTAAGAGCTGGAGAGGGTTGCAGTGGCCTTCACGAAACCCACATTTTTCATGTGGCAACATTACTTCAGTAGTGAGGCGTCCGGTTAGTTGGGATAGCAGAACTTCCTCAGATGCTTTATTGGGGGTTGAGAGGAGACTGACAGGCCGATAGCTGATTAGTTCTGCATGATTCTTTCCCGGTTTGGGCACAGCAACGACTGCTTTCTTCCAACGGACAGTATAGCAAATCTGGGAGAGTATAGCACTGAACCCAACGATGGCTGTCGGTGGTAATTCTCGGAACATTGGAGCAGTGATGAGGTCGAGTCTGGAAGTCTTCCAGCGGGGAAGAGATTGAAGTGTCTGCCAGACGTGTTGTTCATTGTTTCCTGGTTCAAATGGCTCTGAGCACTATGGGACTTAACAGCTGTGGTCATCAGTTCCCTAGAACTTAGAACTACTTAAACCTAACTAACCTAAGGACATCACACACATCCATGCCCGAGGCAGGATTCGAACCTGCGACCGTAGCAGTCGCGCGGTTCCGGACTGCGCGCCTAGAACCGCGAGACCACCGCGGCCGGCATTGTTTCCTGGTCTTGGGTTTCTGTCCCTCACCATCCGCTGCGATATAGACCTGAAGTCTGTCTTCAACCATCTGGATATGGACTTATGGGTTTCTTCATGGGTGTGAAGTTGCGCTCGAAGACATCAGCGATGGCATTGCCTTTGACATTTGGTGTGTGGGCATGCCCGTTGTGAGTCACTAGCGGAGGTGTCTAGCAACACTTCTTCGTGAATGTTCGGACTAGGTCCCAAAGGCCAGTTGTCTGTGGGATCGATGAAAACTTGTGTGCCCCAAGTTTATTACGATATTCTATGAGGGCCGCCTTAATGTGCCGCTGGAAAAGAATGACCGGAATCTTAACGTCACGTTCTTTCATGAGACGTCACTCGTTGGTCAAGCGGCTCTTTTCTCGTATAAGAACAAGTATCTCCCGCAGGAGATCTTTAGGGCGGCTTCCTGCATTTATTGTGGGCGCCTGAGACATGGATAGAGTAATGGGTTCCGTAATGGCCATTGTGATGTAGGTAGTGGCCTCATCATCACCGGCTTTGGCTGGTAACGTATGTATTGTCAGAGTATGATGTAGTCTGGGACGATTATCGCTTCCATGGGTCTTGCCGATACTAAAGTGGCTGGCAGTGGGCATAAGCTTGCCTCGTGGCAGAGAAAATAATTGAGGTGTGGTTCGAGGAGAGTGCAGTGACAGCTTCAGTTGTGACGCCTCCCGGAATGCCCTTTGATATGCGGAGATCCAGAACACCCGGCTGGATGTCATTCTTGGGATAACTCGTGGGTTTGTCAGGAGCTCGGACCCAGGCTTGGAAACAGTCAGCTATGTGGTATAGGATACGACCACTGCAGTTTATCATGTTTGGCACTGAGGTCGCCAACAACAATTTGCTTTTCCCTGTGCCAGACGATATTGACAGCGTACCCTTCTGGGATGTTGCCTCTGGGTTGTCTGTAGACGGCGATAAATGTCACGACTCCGAGGCTGGTTTCCACCTGAAGAGAGGCGGATTTCACAGTGTGGAGCTGCAAGTGCTGAGCTACATAGTGGCGGACTGGATTCCGTATATAGATGGCCGCCTCTCTACCTGCGGTAAGGCGATCTATATGGTAGCACGTATAGTTAGCAGTAATGGCCCTTAATTCCGGCTTCATGTTAGTCTCACTGCCCATACAAATGTCAACATTCTTTATGCGCAGGAAAAGTTCAAACTGCTTCAATTTGTAGAGGTTCCTTGCAGCAATCCAAGTTGCGAAGGTGATACGCGGAATGTGCATAATGCTGGGCATGACTGGTCTGAGTAGTGTCGCTGGTAATATGGAAGAGTCCTCTGACGACTTCTTGAAGGGCCGAGATAATGAGTGCTGGCACAGCGGCCAGCATTTCCTTGAGTTCAGTCACAGCCTACTTCAGCTCATGAATCAATACAGCAATATTTGTAGTGTCGTCAGAAGGCCTGAGTACTTCCTAGGAGCGTTGACTGGTAGAGAGGCCTTTTAGGGACCGGAGTTTCGTTTGCTGGTCCGGAGCTATCCCACGGACTACATCTGCTGCTGTGGAGCTCTGTCCGATTTTCGCATATCGTCGCTCCATTAATGAGGTCGTGGCCGTGTTCCTTAAAATTTCTGGCGCTGCGAGGTGAAACAAGCTTCCGTTCGGGGATCGAGGTCTATGACATCTTCTGGGCTGCTTCCTCGGTGCGGAGGTGCAGGAGTCAAAGTCGACATAACTTCCTCGTGCTGGACGCAGTCCCTGTAGCTGGCTGTTTGGTTACCTGACAGAGGCAGTAGACCGACAGTGACTCTCGCTTGCTGGTCCATTTGCTCCTGTCCTGTCCTTGGCAGCACTTAACTCATAGAGGTGGCACTGTGCACGGACGTGCCATGTGATACAAACCCTGACATTGTATGGGTCCCGTACTGGAGGGCAGTTTCTCAATAGTGACAACGAACTCATGAAACCGTCCCTTTTGGAATATTTCGCGGTGCTGCTCACTACCACATAATACGACACCTCTCTTCAGTGAAATCTTTCCTGTACCGGGAATGTTGGGCCAGTGAATGCCATTTCATGTAGCACAGATGTAACGTCTTGGTGAAGTACAGTCCGAGGAATGCCTTTGATAATCGCCTTCACCCATTTCGGATTTACCGACGGAAATCTACAGTTGGGAATACCCTCAGCGCCTAGACACTCCATAACCTTTACATAATCGTCTCTACTCTGCAGCGTAAGCTTTGGTTTGTCGCCGCCAGCCTGCTTAGCGGTGAAAGATCCCGCAAAGTTCCCCTTCAGCCAGTTATTTAACAGCTTATATTGCTTCTTGTACTGCAGCACGATAGGAGGAAGCTTTTCCTTCTGTTGCTCTAGTTGTTGCTGAAGCTGTTGATGTTGCTGTTGCCTTGTTGTTGCGGAAGAGTTTGAAAACGGCAGCTCAGGCGGCGTAGACGCCGCTCTCGCGTTAGTAAGCCGAGTTTGTCTTTTCTTCGGCGGCAAGACAAATCCCCCTTCACCGAAACCGGTGATTTGGGAAACATTGCTCGTTGTGGTGGCTTCTCTGTTCCTCTTGGAGTCGTTCGCAAGTTGAATAACATCCACGTCTTCTTCTTCACAGGCTTCCGAATGAGTAGTCCTTACTTATCCTGTAGTATTTGCAGTGTCCTCGTAATCTGAGCGACCGATGGGGCCGCGGACGGTTGATACCCCGCCTGACGACGAATGGCCGAATCCTGAACCGTAACGGCAACTGCCTCGGCCACGCACGTAAACAACGCGTCCTCTAGCTCCCACATCCAACTCTCTAGAGTGCAGTGGGAACACAGCTGTCTGCTAAATAACTAGCAAACATTAACTAACTAACGTAAGGACAACTGACTTCTTACGCTATCAGCCACAACATTATGACCATGTACCTTAGCCGGTATGTCCTACTTTGCCACAGATAGCAGCGGCGACGCACAGTGATATGGAAGCAATGAGGCCTTCGTAGGTCGTTGGAGCGAACTGGCATCAAATCTACTCACACAAACACCTAACTCCCGTAAATACTGAGAAGGGGGCGATGAGTCTGGCGCCACATTCAATCACATCCCAGATGTGTTCAATCGGTTTCAGATCGGGCAGGCTGGGAGACGCTGCACACCAACTGGAACTCGCCACTGTGTTCATCGAACACTTTATGACACTGCTGCCCTTGTGACATGGCGCATTGTCTTGTTGAAAAATGCCGCTGCTGTCAGAAAACATGATTGTCATGAAGGTGTGTATGTGTTCTGCAACTAGTGTACGATACTCCTTGCCGTCATGATGCTTTACATGAACTCCACTGGACCCAAAGAAGCCAACGCGAATGTTCCCCAGAGCATAATGGATCCACCTCCAGTTTGTCACTTTCCCGCAGTATGGGTGTCGAGAAGCAGTTCCCCGGGAAGGTGAAGGATTCGCGCCCTCCCATCGGCATAACGAAGAAAGTATCGGGATTCGTCATACCAAGCAATGCTCTGCCACTGCGCCAACGTCCAGTGCCGACTGTCACGTGCCTGTTTCAGTCGTAGATGTCGATACCGTAGTCTTAACATTAGCACATGCGTAGGTCGTCTGGAGTGTTCGATCCATTCTGTGTTGAGACAAACTTGCACTCTGACCAGCATTAAAGTCTGGTATCAGTTCCGACGCAGTTCGCTGCCTGTCCTGTTTTACCAATCTGCTCAGCCTGAGACGTCAGACACCTGTAGTGAGGGGTGGTCGTTGAACCCCAGGACGTCTGGACGTGGTACCATCTTGATTTCATCACGTGTTGACGACACTCACCACAGCTCTCCTGGAACACCCCACAAATCATGCAGTTTCCGAAATTCCCGTGCCAAGCCTCCGGGCCATCAAATTTGCCACTGATCAAACTCAGATAGATCATAAGCCTTCCTCATTCCACACACAGTCAGCACGCTCGCTAATACTACATCCACCGTTCGTGTGTCTGACTAGCAGCCATTTCTGGCCAGGTGACGCTGCTAGCACCTGATCGTCTTGACTGGTTTATACGGAGAGTAAGTCGGTGGTCATAATGCTCTGATTGATCAGAGTGTACCTTATGCACGCGATACCACCGCCATCTGGGAGTATTACTATGCAATTACTTTTGTCACAGTGTGTAGTAAATGTGCTCTATGTCGGAATAGCGCTTATGATGTACATGTGAAGTTTTCTGCTTGAAATAATCGTTTCTGTAATCTCCCTGAACACTGACCACTGCTCCTGGGACATCTAGTAGTGGAGACAGTGCATGCACTGCAGAGTGCGCGCGCGGGTACTCACAGGCGACGGAGAGCGTGGCGTTGCGCGAGTAGGCGACGCCGGCGGCGTTCCTGGCGACGCAGCGGTAGACGCCGGCGTCGGCCTCCTTGCGCACGCGCAGGAAGAGCAGCGAGCCGGCGGGCAGCAGCACGCGGTGCTGCTGGGAGCCGTCCAGCGCCAGCGGCGCGCCGTCCTTGAGCCACGATACGGAAGGCGGCGGGCGGCCGTCGGCGCGGCAGTTGAGCGTCAGCGGCTCGTTGCGCGACACCAGCGCGTCGCTGGGGTGCTCCGTGATGCGCGGCGGCCGCGGCTCCTCGCCTGCGGAAAGCGCCGCCCTGAGGTCGCGCACGTCACAAGAGGCGTCTGCAGGGGTCGGACAAAGCTACGGAAATACTGCGAGAAAAACGGACGTCTGAAAATGCAGAAGCTAGCCAAGCCTGCAGGTTGCGCTGCTGCGCCGAGTGGTTACAACTAAAGTGCAGCTACTCACTGAGGCCCACCGTGAGCTGTAACTATCGTATGGCGTTTAGCTTAGGTTGCGTTAATGTGCAATACATTTACACTAAAAAAAAAAAAAAAGTTCCAATTTTGCCCACCTGGGCAAAATCTGGCGCTGTAATGATTAGGAACAGGACCTGGTCAGAAAAGATCAAACAAGTGAGACATGGGCACTTTTGATTGAATTACTAACTACCGCTTACACAATTTTTCAATAGGATATTATGTATATTGACTGATGCGGCGAGTGAAAAATTGTACCAAGGCCGGGAATCGAACCCAGGTCTCGTGCTTACTAGGCAGGTGTCTTTGCCTCTTTTTTTGCTTTCCTTTTTCGACACAGACACAAATTTCAATATAGTGAACATCGAAAAGAACACGCACTAGCGGATCTTCCAAAACAGCTCACCCGCTTTGCAGTCCAACACCGTGACCACATTTTCATTTACTGACTTGTTTATTTTTTACCGATGAGCTGACCACTCCGACATTCTTTTTTCACTTAGCGCGAGCGGTCGCCTTACCTTTTCTTTCTTTTTTTCTTGTTCTTTTATTTTCTTTCTTTTTTTTCTTTTTGCAGACAAGTGCTCTACCGCCTGTTTCGATTTAAACAGGAATTACAAAATTAGATTAACAATTTCTTTATATACAAAAAATCTGAACAGCATAACTATAAACCAGAGTGACGGAAAATTAACATTGTAATAAGAAGTAAACTGTGGAAAGTTAAACTCACGCCAGGAACCAGAAAACACAATAAAATTATATTAAAAAGAAATACTTCTCCAACAATGTTTCTAATTTCAATAAATATTATTAACTAATTAAAGCAAGTCCCGATTCACATATAACATTTAAGTGAAGTTAAATTACGGTAACAAGCACTTAATTGTCATACCACAAATAATATTACTGTATTGCTTAAAAGCTATTAAACTGAAAATTATTCTCGCATAACATAAAGAAAGAAACACACAGCACAATCGACAACCATATTTCAAATCACACCCCCCCCCCTTCCCCCGCTGCTCTGTCATCTTTGTACGTCTTCTCTTAGGCATATAGTATCCATCGATTCTTATCTTATGGTCATTCTTTCATCACATCGATAATTTAACTTCACCTACCCTGAATGATACAGCTATGCGGGGAATCTTGAAACGCACTCCATAGGAAATTGAAGAAATACTGTCAGCATTTCGCATTGCTCAGCATATTCAGATATTGTTCCTGTAAAAAAGTCCAAAAGTCCATCACACTGGTTGGGCCATCTCTGGCATTCGATTTAGTACATGGGCAGTACGTCTCGTCCGGGAAGGGTATAACCCCTGGTCCAATGTTGTGTTGTCCCATTCGAAGAAAAAAAGCGACCATTTGTGTCTTCTGGCGAGGGGCCGCGAATGAGTCGGTGTTATTCCTTGTCTAGAGTTTGGCACAGAGGGCACAATGGTGAATCTTTCATATGACTCGCATGAAGTCTGGATAGTAAGACATTTTTACCATCTACTGTTAGGTACCACATTGCAGGTGTCTCTGTGTCAAAGCAAATATGGTGTATCGTTCGCCTTACTACATGCCAATTGATACCTCTCAATAGGATTGCTGTGCCGTTCTGTCGTTAGTATCCCATAGATACCACGCGCCGTTGCAGCCCTGGTTTCCGGTTGAGCCGTCTGAACGTAGCTGTACTCTACAGAAAAAGCGCGTACATGGTGGAGAGAATGGAAATGTGATGGACCGCCACTGGCACCACTGGAGAAACTGGTGGTAGTTCTTCTATTAAGATTCCCGTCAGGAATCATTGTGCAGATATACAGGGTGGTCCATTGATAGTGACCGGGCCAAATATCTCACGAAAGAAGCATCAAACAAAAAAACTACAAAGAACGAAAGTTGTCTAGCTTAAACGGGGAAACCAGATGCCGTTATTGTTGGCCCCCTAGATGGCGCTGCCATACGTCAAACGGATATAAACTGGTTTTTTAAAATAGGAACCTCAATTTTTATTACATATTCGTGTAGTACGTAGAGAAATATGAATGTTTTAGTTGGACCACTTTTTTCGCTTTGTGATAGATGGCGCTGTAATAGTAACAAACATATGGCTCATAATTTTAGACGAACAGTTGGTAACAGTTTTTTAAATTAAAATATAGAACGTAGGTACGTTTGAACATTTTATTTCGGTTGTTCCAATGTGATACGTGTACCTTTATGAACTTATAATTTCTGAGAACGCATGCTGTTACAGCGTGATTACCTGTAAATACCACATTAATGCAATAAATGCTCAAAATGATGTCCGACAACCTCAATGCATTTGGCAATACGTGTAACGACATTCCTCTCAACAGCGAGTAGTTCGCCTTCCGTAATGTTGGCACATGCATTGACAATGCGCTGACGCATGATGTCAGGCGGATCACGATGGCAAATATCCTTCATCTTTCCCCAGAGAAAGAAATCAGGGGACGTCAGATCAGGTGAACGTGCGGGCCCTGGTATGGTGCTTCGACGACCAATCCACCTGTCGTGAAATATGCTATTCAATATCACTTCAACCGCACGCGAGCTATGTGCCGGACATCCATCACGTTGGAAGTACATCGCCATTCTGTCATGCAGTGAAACATCTTGCAGTAACATCGGTAGAACATTACGTAGGAAATCAGCATACATTGTACCTTTTAGATTCCCATCGATAAAATTGGGGCCAATTATCCTTCCTCCCATAATGCCGCACCATACATTAACCCGCCAAGGTCGCTGATGTCCCACTTGTCGCAGTCATCGTGGATTTTCCGTGGCCCAATAGTGCATCTTATGCCGGTTTACGTTACCTTCGTGGTTCAATGCCACTTCGTCGCCAAATAGAACGCGTGCAAAACATCTGTCATCGTCCCGTAATTTCTCTTGTGCCCAGTGGCAGAACTGTACACGACATTCAGAGTCGTCGCCATGCAATTCCTGGTGCGTAAAACTATGGTACGGGTGCAATCGATGTTGATGTAGGATTCTCAGCACCGACGTTTTCGAGATTCCCGATTTTCGCGCAATTTGTCTGCTACTGATGTGCGGATTAGCCGCGACAGCAGCTAAAACACCTACTTGGGCAACATCATTTGTTGCAGGTCGTGGTTGACGTTTCACATGTGGCTGAACACTTCCCGTTTCCTTAAGTAACGTAACTATCCAGCGAACGGTCCGGACACTTGGATGATGTCGTCCAGGATACCGAGTAGCATACATAGCACACGCCCGTTGGGCATTTTGATCACAATAGCCACACATCAACACGGTATCGACCTTTTCCGCAATTGGTAAAAGGTCCATTTTAACACGCGTAAAATATCACGAAGCAAACACCGCTTATGGAATGTTACGTGATACCACTTACTTATACGTTTGTGATTATTACAGCGCCATTTATCACAAAGCAAAAAAGTGGTCCAACTAAAACACTCATATTTCTTTAAGTACTAAACGAATATGTAATAAAAAATTGGGGTTCCTATTTAAAAAAAAACGCTGTTAATATCCGTTTGACCTATGGCAGCGCCATCTAGCGGGCCAAACATAGCGCCGTCTGGTTTCCCCCCTTCAAGCTAGGCGACTTTCGTTTTTTGTAGCTTTTTAGTTTGATGCTTATTTCGTGACATATTTGGCCCGGTCACTATCAATGGACCACCCTGTATAAGGTGAACAGTATAACTATAAACCAGAGTGACGTAAAATTAACATTGTAATAAATAGTACGCTTTGGAAAACTAAACATAAGTCAGAAACCAAAAACCACAATGATATTATGTTAAAAAGAAATACTTTTACAACCATACTTCTAATTTCATTCAATATTTTCATAAATTAAAGCAAGTCCAGGTTCACATATAACATTTCAGTGAAGTTAAATTTCGGTAACAACCACTTCATTGTCATACCACAAATAATATTACTGTATTCCTTGAAAGCTATTAAACTGAAAGAGGGAATGAGAAGGAATTAAAGTCGCCTCTTGGCTCCCAGAGCGCCGCCACAAAAGGAGAAGAGTTCAGAGACACCGATGCACAAGGAAATATAGCTGTCTAAAGAAACCATAACCTCAGTTAGTTATTAGTTTGGTGTTACTGCAGGAAGAGCTATCACAGGGTGATCATGAATAGTAAAGCATCATACTTCATCATGTCTTGTACAATACAGACACATCATAGACACCTCTTCCGTGGCATTGAGGCATGCACTATGTGATAAAAGTATCTGGACGCCCCTACACAGTGCAGAGTGGATCACTAGATGACACGAGAGGCGGACCCGCCATTACATAAGAGGAGGTGGAGTGTACTGTGTTGTCACTAGAGAATCACTAACAGCGTAGTGAGTCTATCAGGAGAGCTCAGCAATTTCGAACTTGGGCAAGTGATTGCGTTTCACCTTAATATCAAACACGAGGGACGGACAGTATATAATGCAACACATGTTTCTTCTCGGCCAGTTTAGGTTGAAAAAAATGGGGAATTTGGTGTGGGACAACACAGAATATTCCCGCTTCAGCCCCTATAGCATCATTAAGTTCCGATAGGTGGTGGCGCTGTATGTAGCCTTCAAAATGGTTCAAAATGGCTCTGAGCACTATGGGACTCAACTGCTGAGGTCATTAGTCCCCTAGAACTTAGAACTAGTTAAACCTAACTAACCTAAGGACATCACACACATCCATGCCCGAGGCAGGATTCGAACCTGCGACCGTAGCGGTCTCGCGGTTCCAGACTGCAGCGCCAGAACCGCGCGGCCACTTCGGCCGGCCTTCAAAATGGCCTCTGTAACAGAGATACATTCGCAGCAGAGAGGTCAGAGGTCATCTTCTTTGAGCGAGATACTGATAACATCACAGATATTCATAGGCGCTTGCAGAATGTGTACGGAGACCTGCCAGTGAACAAAAGCTCGGTGAGTCGTTGGGCGAGGCAACTGACATCCTTGCAGTAAAGCCGCGGAAACCAAACAGCAACCCATGGAGTGGCGCCACATCACGTCTCCTCCAAAGAAAGTGTTCAAAGGCGCACCCTCAGCTGATAAAATCATGGCGACGGTCCTCTGGGACTCTGAACGAAGTTCATTGTGCTAACCTCATGTTGTGTACGTAGTTCCGCGTAGTCAGCACTTACACAACTTTCCCACTAGAGCGCGCCCCGCTAAGCACAACAGCGCAGGCGCAGCGCTCGTCCGTCTCCGCACTACGAGATGGCGCTGCTATAGAGACGGACCAAATTCTGCTTACGCCGATCCGCGTATTAATATGTAACGCAGCCAATGAGATTGCTGATAACGTAGAACCTTTTCTCCCGGCGGATCACACCCGCGCAGTGATACATGAACGCGCGAGGTATTATAACGAGACCTCCGATTAGTCAGTCTGCATTTGTCTGCACCAGTCTGTACCAGTCTGCATTAGTCTGTACGAGTTCTACATTTGTCTGTACCAGTCTGTAGTGAAGTTTCAGTCTGCGCCTAATAAGATTACCATATTCCTGAACATAGCCATGAAGATAAATTTATAGACACTTTTGTCAAGTATCAGAGATCTATGTGAGAATAAGATTAACGTATCAATACCAAAGGAACTTCGGATTATCAATTGTAAATATCATCCAGAACCAAGCTAAGTAATTTTTATGCCTGTTATTATTTTAATAAATGTGTGTGAAAATTAATGAAGTTCTGTTTAAACTTGGTCCCCGTCAATCTGCTACTCTAAGCGTGGAAGTGGCATTTCTATCGTCTGACCAAACGGCAGAAGATAAACACGCCACGATAAGACCACGAGACATATTTCTGACACTCGCCTACTTTGTTAGAGCGACAAGTCAAATAATCTGATGGTGTGTGTACTGAAGGTCTTACAGTACGCACACCACACCTCAGTAAAGCGAAGAAATGACTTCAGCGCTTTCGTCACTACAAACTTCTCCTTCGCCGTGACAACACAGGGTTCAAACAAGTCTGCGCACCCGAGAAGAGCTCTCAAAACTTCAGTGGGCTGTTCTTTCTCATCCACCGTATAGTACGAAATTCGCATCTTGCATCAGTTTGGTCCAATGAAGGACACACTCCGCGGGAAGCAGTAAATGGATGACGGGAAGATTAAAGATGCAGCAAGATGTTGGCTCCACCGTCGACCAGTAGAGTGGTACCATATGGGCATACAGGCTCTCCGAGTAAGGTGGCACTGAAGGGGATTATGTTGAAAAACAGGGTTTTGTACCCAAATGAGTGGTGATTAATATGGTGTAATGGAATCCTGAATAGAAGCAACCAGCTTTCAGAATTAAAATGTGTTGCATTATTTTTTGAACGAACCTTGTAATTCAGAGGCATTTCAACCCTTCTAAAACTGCGTTTATCGACTGTTGGTAATGTGATAGTCAAGTGGAAACGCGGAGGAACATTGACAACCAAAGAAAGCCTAGACAGACCCCATGTACTGGCAGGTAGGAACGGTCGAGCATTGCTGAGTACGATTATAAAGAATCGAATAACTTCTGCGGCAGGAACCCCTCGTGAGCTCCAAATTGCTACAAGCGTCTGTCTAGCACAGTTACTGTCCGCAGGGAGTTGAAAAGAATGGCACAGAATGGCCGAGCAGCTCCTCATAAGCAACATAATTGTACAGTCAATGCTAAGCGACGCTTGGGTGGCGTGCAGAGCGTCGACACTGCACAGAGAATGACTGGAAAAGAATGATTTGCGGTGATGACTCACGCTATTCCACGTGGAAATCCGATGTAATGGTTTGAATTTGGCGAATACCTGGAGAATGCCACGCGCCGCCATTTGTACGGTATGTGGTGCTTTTCGTGTTTAGGGCGTGATCGTTTGTTGCATTTAAAAAAAACGCCAAATGAGGAAGAATATAAAAACATGTCACAGCATTGTGTACTGCGTAGAGTAGAGGAACGCTTGGGAAATGATTGTATCGCTGTGAAAATCCACCCAGTGATAAAGCAGCAACTATGAAGCCATGATTCGTGGACAAAAACACTCCCAACACAACGCCCAACATCATTACTTAGGACACCTCACTGAAAGTGCCCCAGTATAGTTCACCCGTCATAAAGGCAAACGATTGACACACCCAGTGTCAGTGCCCAGCAATAGGTTGGTTCAAATGGCTCTGAGCACTATGGGACTCAACTGCTGAGGTCATAAGTCCCCTAGAACTTAGAACTACTTAAACCTAACTAACCTAAGGACAACACACACATCCATGCCCGAGGCAGGATTCGAACCTGCGACCGTAGCGGTCGCGCGGATCCAGACTGTAGCGCCAGAACCGCTCGGCCACCAGCGGCCGGCCAGCAATAGGTGCCTGGATACTTTTGATCGGATAGCGTCCCTTACAAAGTACTGTCATGTGCCATTTCGACAAATCACAGAAGTCTATTTTGTGGCATAGGGATCTATTTCGACGAATTAGAGTGACTGTCTGTCTCTAATGCAGTTGCTCATGACTGCATCTTCCGCTCCGTGTTCAGCAGATCATCCAAAATCGTTTGACTATTTGTGGTACGTAAATCTGTGCCATCGTCGCTAGATATGGCTAATGCTTACATCTACATCTACATCCATACTCCGCAATCCACCTGACGGTGTGTGGCGGAGGGTACTTTGAGTACCTCTATCGGTTCTCCCTTCTATTCCAGTCACGTATTGTTCGTGGAAAGAAAGATTCTCGGTATGCCTCTGTGTGGGCTTAAAGGTATGTTCTCGAAACTTCAACAAAAGCCCGTACCGAGCTACTGAGCGTGTCTCTTACAGAGTCTTCCACTGGAGTTTATCTATCATCTCCGTAACGCTTTCGCGATTATTAAATGATCCTGTAACGAAGCGCGCTGCTGTCCGTTGGATCTTCTCTCTCTGTCTCTCTGTCTCTCTCTCTCTCTCTCTCTCTCTCTCTCTCTCTCTTCTATCAACGCTATCTGGTACGGATCCCACACCGGTGAGCAGTATTCAAGCAATAGGCGAAAAAGTGTACTGTAACCTACTTTCTTTGTTTTCGGACTGCATTTCCTTAGGATTCTTCCAATGAATCTCAGTCTGGCATGTGCTTTACCGATGATTAATTTTATATGGTCAATCCATTTTAAATCACTCCTAATGCCTCTTCCCAGATGCTTTATGGAATTAACTGCTTCCAGTAGCTGACCTGCTATATTGTAGCTAAATGATAAAGGATCTTTCTTTCTGTGTATTCGCACAAATTTCACTTGTATACATTGAGATACAATTGTCATTCCCTGCACCATGCGTCAATCCGTTTCAGATCCTCCTGCATTTCAGTGAAATTTTTCACTGTTAAAATCTCTCGATATACTACAGCATCATCCGCAAAAAGCCTCAGTGAACTTCCGATGTTATCCACAAGGTCATTTATGTATATTGTGAATAGCAACGGTCCTACAGAGTAGATTTCTAGTCTCCAGAAAAGTCATTATACTCGAACATAATACGTGTTCCAAAATTCTACAACTGCTCGACGTTAGAGGTATAGGTCTATAGTTCTGCACATCTGTTCGACGTCCCTTCTTGAAAACGGGGATATCTCTGCCCTTTTACAATCCTTTGGAACGCTACGCTCTTCTAGAGACCTACGGTACACAGCTGCAAGAAGGGGAGTAAGTTCCGTCGCGTATTCTGTGTAAAATCGAACTGGTATCCCATCAGGTCCAGCGGCCTTTCCTCTTTTGAGCGATTTTAATTGTTTTTCTATCCCTCTGTCATTTATTTCGATATCTACCATTTTGTCATATGTGCGACAATCTAGAGAAGGAACTACAGTACAGTCTTCCTCTGTGAAAAAGCTTTGGAATAAGTCATTTAGTATATCGTTCGGCCTTTAGTCTGTCATCCTCTGTTTCAGTACCAATTTGGTCACTGAGTGTCTGAACATTTTGTTTTGATCCACCAGCCGCTTTGACATAAGATCAAAATTTCTTAGGATTTTCTACCAAGTCAGTACATAGAACTTTACTTTCGACTTCATTGAACGCCTCTCGCATAGCCCTCCTCACACTACATTTCGCTCCGTGTAATTTTGGTTTGTCTGCAAGGCTTTGGCTATGTTTATGTTTGCTATGAAGTTCCCTTTGCTACCGCACCAGTTTTGTAACTAGGTTGTTGTACCGCGATGGCTCTTTTCCATCTCTTACGATCTTGCTTGACACATACTCATCCAATGCATATTATACGATGGTATTGAACTTTGTCCACAGATCCTCAACACTGTCTGCACTTGAGACAAAACTTTTGTATTGAGCCGTCAAGTACTCTGAAATCTGCTTTTTATCACTTTTGCTAAACGGAAAATCTTCCTACCTTTTTTTAAAATTCCTATTTACGGCTGAAATCATCGATGCAGTAACCGCTTTATGATCGCTGATTTCCTTGGAGGACACAAAATGTATTCAGTTCTACTTTCCGCTAGTAGTACCTGTTTAGAAATCCGCAATGCCAATGTATATTCCTTCAGAAACAAAACAGAAAATTTTACTAGCTGCAGCGAGGTTTCCGTCACTGAATATTCTGTGTATTAAATTCTATACACCGACGTTCGTACTTCATGACGAAGACGTACGTGTGTGACGCACTTCCGGCTGTTACGGAGTTAATTCTGGAGCCGATATCTATCAACCATTCATCTCTGACCGTACGGTAGCTAGGGCGGTTAATAAACACGTGCGCCGTACGTTATCGCAAACACACAGAGAAAAAAAGACTGGCTACCACATCCGTACTTATAAATCAATGCTGTAACGCTTGGACAGTGTGAACGTCCCATGCTGCCGCCGGAGCTCCGTTAATTCCAGCCAATTAACTCAGAGCGGCGTTTCTTTACAAGGCACCGTTTAAGTCACATCCGAAAAACACTGCGGACCCACCGCACTGGACCTTCTGTCTCTTTTTTTCCCCCGACAGTAAGAGGCGAACTGATCTCATTTTTCTCTGAAGTCCAGTGAACACTGTTTAAGGATTGTTGTTCTCCAGAGCAACAGTACATTGCCCTGCCGGTCGGAAATACTAACTGCTACTGTTACGGTCATGAAAGGGACCAACACGTGCGTGTCGTGTCTCAACCAAACATAGTCACGAGTACAACAAATAGGTTAGTTTGAAGGTTCAATCTGCTCAAATTGTTTGTGCAGCTATGAACGGTTTTTGAGTAAAATTTGCTTCAATATAGGATTAGAGTTGCGTCTCAGGATATAATTTTTAGGGTGCTTCTTTCATTGCATAATATCATAGTTACAAACAAAGTCAACGATCAGGTAACGTGATGAAAACGATATTTTTGAAGCACTTCAATGTGTGAAGTAGAATTGGCCAAAGGTACTGCATCCACTGTATTTCGCTCCTGTAAATAAAGATGTTTGCTATGTTGAAGATGATCTAGGTCTGCTAAAGCTCGATATCGCGTTCCATGCGTATGTGACACGCCTCAGAATGGGGCAGCCTGTACAACAGCAGAGAAGGTATGTAAGGAACATCTGTGATGACCCGACTAGATCAACGAAGCAAATCAACGCCACCGAGCAATGTCTGTAATATAATCGTGAAGTGAATTATCCTGCGATGAGTATCGTCGTGCAAACGTCAAATTTCTAGGACTGCGTAAGTAAGGTGTCCATCGCAATAACATCTGGGTTGGGGTTTTCAAATTAACCAAGCCTTGAAGTTTGGCGCTCAGTTTATTAAGATGCCGCCCACCATCACATCCACTAGAGCAGAGAAACTCTGCGAGAAAGTGTGCTTCACGGAATATCAGCGCGGGCTCTGAAGAACCAAAGAGCATCAGTGGGCGTAGTGGGCATCGCGAGTAGAAGTCACAGTCTCAAAGGCTATGTCCCGACTGACAAACTCACTGACTCATCACCGCCTAGTCAAAACTACTAAGGATAGAAACGTGAAATTTTCACAGGTTGTTTATCTTATACTGTAAGAGATGATTGAGAAGGGATTTTTTTTTAAATTCCACCCCTAAGGGGGAGAAATAGGGACGAAAGGTCCTTTCAAAATATGTCGCTATTAAGGAAACTTTGCAGTCTGACCTACGAATATTGGTATTTTGTTTCTCGGTGAGAAAGGGGCTGAAACAGGTGATGATATATTTTATGAAAACTGGTATTAGGCTTCTTAGTTATTGGTTATGAACTGCAGATTAAAACTGAAGAAACTGCAAAAAGGCAGCAATTTAAGGAGATGGGACGCAGTAGAAGAATGGATAGCTTTGGCAGATGAAATAGTGGAGGCAGCAGAAGATCAAGTAGGTAAAATGACCAGGCCTAATAGAAATCCTGGGGTTACACAGTAAATACTGAATTTAATCGATTAAAAGAGAAAATACAAAAATATCATAAATGAAGCAGGCGAAAGGGATACAAACATCACAAAAATGAGATCGACAGGAGGTGCAAAATGACTAAGCAGGAATGGCTAGACGACAAATGTATGGACGTTAAAGTATATATCACTAGGTATAAGATAGATACTGCCTACAGAAAATTAAAGAGACCTTTGGAGAAAAGAGAACCTTCTGTATGAATATCAAAAGCTCAGATGGAAACAAGTCCTAAGCAAAGAATGGAAAGCAGATATGTGGAAGAAGTATATAGAGGGTCTATACGACGGAGATGTACGTGAAGCCAAAATTATGAAAAAGGAAAAGAAAATAGAGGAACATGAGAAGGGAGATATGGTGCTGGGCGAAGAATCTGACAAAGCAATGAAAGACTTAAGTCGAAACAAGGCCCCTGGAATAGGCAACACTCCGTTAGAGCTACTGATAGCCTTGGCACAGCCAGCCGTGAGAAAACTCTTCTATACGGTGAGCAAGATGTATGAGACAAGCGAAATACCCTCAGGCATCAAGAAGAATATAATAAACCCAATTCCAAAGGAAGCAGATGCTGGCAGGTATGGAAATTACCGAACTATCAGTTTAATAAATTACGGCTGCGAAATACCAACACTAATCCCTTACTGAGGAATGGAAAAACTGGTATAAGCTAAGCTCGACAAGATCAGTTTGAATTCCGGATAAATGTAGGAACATGCGAGGCAATACTGACCGTACGACTTCTCACAGAAGATAGGTTAAGGAAAGGCAAACCTAGGTTTATAGCATTTGTAGACTTACAGAAAGCTTTTGACAATGCTGGCTTGACTACTATCTTTCAAATTCTGAAGGTGGCAGGGGTATAATACAGGAAGCGAAAGGCTATTTACAGTTTGAACAGAAACCAAATTGCAGTTATAAGGGTCGAGGGGCACGAAAGGGAAGCAGTGGTTGAGAAGGGAGTGGGACAGGGTTGTAGCCTATCCCCGATGTTATTCAATGTGTGTACATAGTAAGCAACAAAGGAAACAAAAGAAAAAGTTGAAGTAGGAATTAAAATCGAAGGAGAAGGAATAAAAACCTTGAGGTTTTCCGATGACATTGTAATTCTGTCAGAGACAGCAAAGGACTTGGAAGAGAAGTTGAACGGAATGGACAGTATCTTGAAATAAGGATATAATATGAACATCAACAAAAGGAAAACCATAGTGAAATGTAGTCCAATTAAGTCCGGTTATGCTGAGAGAATTAGATTAGGAAAAGAGACACTTAAAGTAGTAAATGAGTTTTGCTATTTGGGAAGCAAATAACTGATGATCGTCGATGTAGGGAGGATATAAAATGTACGCTAGCAATGGCAAGAAAAGCGTTTCTGAAGAAGAGAAATTTGATTTGAGTGTCAAGAAATCTTTTCTGAAAGTATTTGTATGGAGTGTAGCCATGTATGGAAGTGGAACATGGACGATAAACAGTTTAGTCGAGAAGAGGATAGAAGCTTTTGAAATGTGGTGCTACAGAAGAATATTCAAGATTAGGTGTGAAGATCAGGTAATTAATGAGGCGGTACTGAATAAAACTGAGGAGACGACATATTTGTGGTGCAACCTAACTAAAAGAAGGGATCGGTTGGTAGGACACATTCTGATTCATCAAGGTATCATTAATTTAGTTCTGGAGGGAAGAGTGGGGGCTAAAACTCGTAGAGGGAGACCAAGAGATGAATACAGTAAGCATAGTCAGAGGGACGTAGGTTGCAGTAGTTATTCGGAAGTGAAGGGGCTTGCACAGGATAGAGTAGCGTGGAGAGCTGCATCAATCAAATACTAGGCCTGCAGACAGCACCAACAACAACAACGTGTTTCATTCTAACATTCAACCCCTAAGAGAGTGAAAGACGACCAGACTGATGCAGTTATTCACCATCGCCCAGAGCAGCCCAAACCATTAATAACAGAAACTTCAAAGTCAGAGAGCGTCTGGATCTCACAGTATAGGCATCATTTAAGAAGAGGCTGTTCGAAATTCCACTTCTAACGAGGTGAAATATCGGATCAAAGGCTTTGTGGAAATATGCTGCTATTAAAGCAATTTTGAAGCTAGAACTAGGAAAATTGGTATTTGGTTTCTTAGTCAGAAATAATTAAATACCTATTTCAGCGTTTTAGGAAAGTCAGCCACTGATGAGGGGAAACAGTGCGTGAAACCTTTGTCGAAAATAAATCATTATTAATGATTAATACAACATTATGAACTTTACAGCTACGAAAATTGCTATTTGACTTCACGGTTAGAAATTAAAAATTTGTATATCAGTGTTTTTGGAAATTCAGCCGCCCACGGAACTGAAACAGGAGATCAAAATGTTTATGAAATTGTTACATTATGAAGCATTTCGGTGTTAAATCTACGGAAATTTGTATTTGGCTTCTCTGTTAGAAATAAATAAATACACCTTTCACTGGTTTTGGAAATTCATCGCCTAAAGGGATGAAATAGAAGGATGAAAACTATTAACAAAATATTTTATTATGATAAAAAAATTAAAGCCGAATCTATGAAAATGTATATTTCATATATAAAAAATATCTGTTGAGGATGAAAGTTTCTGTGGAAACATCACCACATGAAGGCAAAAGGCGAGATTAAAAAAAATCCTGCACCCCAGACACACTTTTTGGTCAGAAGTGAGTTCGGATAAGACCATACTTATATGGCCTTAATTAACGTGAAAAGTTTAGACGTTTTTGCAATTTTTGATCAACACAAAAATTCAGTTAAAGAAAAACAAAAAAGAAAGAAAAAATCTGTGCAGACCATACAGTCTATGGGAGCGAAGAAGTGGGCGTTAAACTAGTTAGTTGTAAACAGCGGCACGGTACTAGCAACAGTTCACAATCTGGCTGGACTCAGGCAGGGAGTACACGTTGCAGCAAAACTCGCAGCATGTGAAGGAGGCGGCTGGGTCGGTCATCGAAACACTGTGCAGAAAATGGAAACACCAACTTGGCTGCACTCTACATTAATAAAACCTCGTAAAATTTATGACTGTCGGAGGTTACAAAACAAAATATTTTGTACTTAATTTCGTATATAACATTCTGTGGGAGACCTAATAACTGCTATTATCTAATGTATAGCCTACACACTATGTACTCCTGAGAATAGAATTAAGAGTAGTAATATTAATGGTTTAGTAGCAATGTAACTTTTCCCCCTCTAGTGTTCTAGGGTTAATGATGGGTATGCTGTAGACATACCCCTTCACTCAAGATAGTAACTGCCGTGATCACAAAAATGATTACGGGCGATCGCCGAATCAAAATCAGAGAAGTCGCTGTCGGCGGTGGCGCATCAGTTGGTTCTTGCCATCATTTTCTTCCGGATGTTTTTGATATGAAACGTTCAACTTCAAAATTTGTTCCAAAAATTTGTTTCGAAAAAAACAGCAGTTATTGCGAATTACTCAATAGTTGATACATCAGTTAAGCAACGATGCAAAACTACCGGAATATGTCATAACAGGTGATGCAACAACGGTTTACAGATACGAAGTCAAAAATGAGGCTCATTGCGGCCGGGGTGGCCGAGCGGTTCCAGGTGCTACAGTCAGGAACCGCGCCACCGCTACGGTCGCAGGTTCGAATCCTGCCTCGGGCCTGGATGTCTGTGATGTCCTTAGGTTAGTTAGGTTTAGGTAGTTCTAAGTTCTATGGGACTGATGACCTCAGCTGTTAGGTCCCATAGTGCTCAGAGCCATTTGAACCACCTAGTATAACCTATCCCAGGCCAGTATTCGCCACCTGTTCGGTCAACTGGATGCGAGAATCAGCGCCTGCACTGCCGTCCTTGAACTAATACATGTGTTTCAGTTTGGGTCGACACCTGGTACCTCGTAACCGCTTGTGCTGTTGATCTATAAACGTAAGCATTTCATATGCTCCATATGCACTGTTGCAACAATAGAACTTGAGTGAAATGGAAACAAATTTTTGACTTTCCCCATTGACTTAAATGAAAGCGTTCTCGCTGCCAGTGTCTGTAATTCCTTTGTGTCTGACCTGGAAACGTCTACAAGGGAGTACTATTTTTCCTAGCAGTGTATCATATGGGAGCAATCTCTAAGGGGATAACATTCATGCAGACAAATAAAAAATTCCTCCCGAAAAACCACTTAGTTCTTTAACACACGAATTCAGAGAACCCACATTATTAGAATATAGTTGATCAGTGTTTGGCGCCGGCCGAAGTGGCCACGCGGTTCTGGCGCTGCAGTCTGGAACCGCGAGACCGCTAGGGTCGCAGGTTCGAATCCTGCCTCGGGCATGGATGTGTGTGATGTCCTTAGGTTAGTTAGGTTTAACTAGTTCTAAGTTCTAGGGGACTAATGACCTCAGCAGTTGAGTCCCATAGTGCTCAGAGCCATTTGCAGTGTTCGGCGCAAAACTTGCAGCTGACCATTGCATAACTAAATATACTGTGTAAATAGACCGAAAGGTACAATATCGCTTGTCAGCGCGATCGGCCACTAGTCATTGTAAAGAGTTATAGCTGCCAAGACCTCATAGAATGATTTACAGTTGTTGGCATTTGACAGCCAGCGGGCGGTGCACTTCCCGCGAACAGTATACTACTGGGGGCTGTATTACCACCGTCGGCTCTTTCTGTGATGCCACCCCTACTGCACAGCGGAATGTGCCAGCCAGTGAAGGTGACTTCATCACCAAACGGTATCAATCGGATCACCTGTAAATTAGTAAACAACATATTTACAATCATTCTACAACCATCTCCTTCCCTAAGGTGTTGAATCCGCTGTTAATGATAGAGATACAGGCTGTGCATACATGTTAGCTTCCAAAATTCTGTATGTGGAACACCGATATGTGTAGAAATTCTGAGTACGTTGTTGAAAGGCTACGTTCTACCCACCGAATAACGACTTCAACTCCATCCACACTCCGTTCGTTTGCATTTTCGTATGAAACAAGTAAACCCACGATTCCTTAAAGAAACCAACTCCCCTGTATAAAACAGCTTCAAAATGGGGTGATGAGCTGAAGTGTTATGTATTTGACATTAAACGTGTACGCGAGGAAATGTGTCTAAATAAGTTTGAAATTATTGGTAAAAGTAGTTGGAATTCACTAAGTGTTCTCATTACCGAAACACTGCATGAATATAGTCGTGATAATCTGCGCTCCATTTTTAGCAGAAGTTAGTTTTTTAAGCATCTAAATGTCTATGACGCTATATCTCCTGAGTCGTATGACGTACATGAAATGATAGTATGGCCGGGAGGGCCCATTCGGGGAAATTCGGCCGCCGTTCTGCAAGTCCTTTTTAGATGACGCCACATCGGTTACTTGCGAGTCAATGATAATGAAAATGATGATGAAGGACGCACAACACCCAGTCCCCTGCCGGGAATCGAACCCGGGCCCCCTGCGTGATATGCAGTAACGCTACCACTACGCTACGGAGGCGGACGTATGTCGTACAATAGTATAGTTTTGTCGCTACACTCAGTTGTATATGTGGATGTTGTTGTTGTTGTTGTTGTGGTCTTCAGTCCTGAGACTGGTTTGATGCAGCTCTCCATGCTACCCTATCCTGTGCTAGCTTCTTCATCTCCCAGTACTTACTGCAACCTACATCCTTCTGAATCTGCTTAGTGTATTCATCTCTTGGTCTCGACTCTACGATTTTTACCCTCCACGCTGCCCTCCAATGCTAAATTTGTGATCCCTTGATGCCTCAGAACATGTCCTACTAACCGGTCCCTTCTTTTTGTCAAGTTGTGCCACAAATTCCTCTTCTCCCCAATTCTATTCAATACCTCGTCATTAGTTATGTGATCTACCCATCTAATCTTCAACATTCCTCTGTAGCACCACATTTCGAATGCTTCTATTCTCTTCTTCTCGAAACTATTTATCGTCCATGTTTCACTTCCATACATGGCTACACTCCATACAAATACTTTCAGAAACGACTTCCTGACACTTAAATCTATACTCGATGTTAACAAATTTCTCTTCTTCAGAAACGCTTTCCTTGTCATTGCCAGTCTACGTTTTATATCCTCTCTACTTCGACCATCATCAGTTATTTTGCTTCCCAAACAGCAAAACTTCTTTACTACTTTAAGTGTCTCATTACCCAATGTAATTCCCTCAGCATCACCCGACTTAATTCGACTACATTCCATTATCCTCATTTTACTTTTGTTGATGATCATCTTATATCCTCCTTTCAAGACACTGTCCATTCCGTTCAACTGCTCTTCCAAGTCCTTTGCTGTCTCTGGTTCAAATGGCTCTGAGCACTATGGGACTTAACATCGGTGGTCATCAGTCCCCTAGAACTTAGAACTACTTTAACCTAACTAACCTAAGGACAGCACACACATCCATGCCCGAGGCAGGATTCGAACCTGCCACCGTAGCAGTCGCGCGGTTCCGGACTGAGCGCCTAGAACCGCTAGACCTCCGCGGCCGGCTTTGCTGTCTCTGATCGAATTACAATGTCATCGGCGAACCTCAAAGTTTTTATTTCTTCTCCATGGATTTTAATACCTACTCCGGATGTGGATACTGCCTCCAAATTATATTACGAATAGACTCGGTAGTAAAGACATAATAAAGTAAAATATTAAGTCTGGTGCTCGAGTTTTACTGCATGAACATGGAAGACGTAAAAGGGGCGATTAAAATGTTTATTTTCGGAGGACGTACAATATAGAATCGGTATGCCAATAAGGCAAAATCGCAGTGAGAAACATTCTTCATTCTCCAATACATGTGTACCAGTGTTTGTCCTTCGGCAGACAAGAAGAGAATAAGAGCACGTTGGTCCTGTTTGGACGAATTCGGTAATAACGTCGCCATAGTTCACGATTGCACGTTTACCGCACGCCTCTCAGAACGACACGAATGCCGCAGTAATCCCTTGCCTACACGTCGGTGACAACGTTACAAGTCACGCACCTTTCGGCAACGTTACAGCTTTTACATGTGAGCGAAAATTGATTGTGGACGAGGAAATCCGACAACTAGAACCGCATTTCCAAAATAGGTATTAGAATGTTCACAAATGTTAGTCGTGTTCAGAGCAGTTTTCTGTGTAGTTGTGAGCTCACTATGTATGAGCTAAGTGAATTCGAACGTGGGAAGATTGTTAGTGCTTCTATGGTAGGTGTTTCAGTTTTGGTTTTTCAACGGTCGCAGTATCCAAGATTTTTACCGTTTACATGGAAAGCGGAGAAACATCATCCGCTAAGCCACAACGCGGACGAAATTGAGTGATCTTCACAGATGGTCATTGAAGAGGACTATGACGAAAAATACGGACTATAGCAGCAAAAGTCACTGCAGAACTGAATGTCGCACTCGTGCACCCTCTCAGAACCAAAACAACGCGAAGGAACCTCCGCAAGCAGGCAATTGCTAGGCGTGATGCATTTCCCGTAACAGCAAAACGTAGAACCGACGTAATAAAATCTGCACTATCGAGAAATGGAAGAATGCAATCTGGTCGGGGGAGTATTTTTGGCACACCGTTTCCAACTTCTGGCCGAGTTTACAACCCAAGAGTGAAACATGGAGGGGTTCCGTTGATGATATGACCAGCTGCACTATGTGATCAAAAGTATCCGCACACCTGGCTAAAAATGACTTCCAAGTTCGTGGCGCCTTTCATCGGTAATGCTGGAATTCAATACGCTGTTGGCCCACCCTTAGCCCTGATGCCAGCTTCCACTCTCTCAGCATACGTTCAATCAGGTGCTGGAAGGTCTCTTGGGAAATTTTAAACCATGTCGTTCGGTGAGGCCTGACACGAAGTCGACGTTCCAAAACATCCCAAAGGTGTGCTATTGGATACAGGTCAGGACTCGGTGCAGTGCAGTCCATTGCAGGTATGTTATTGTTGTGTAACCGCTCCGCAACAGGCCGTGCATTTTGAACAGGTGCTCGATCGTGTTGAAAGATGCAATCGCCACCCTCGAATTGCTCTTCAACAGTGGGAGGCAGGGAGGTGCTTAAAACATCAATGTAGGCCTATGCTGCGATAGTTCCACGCAAAAAAACAACGGCTGAATGCCCCCTCTGTGAAAAACACGACCATACCATAACACCACCGCCTCAGAATTTTACTGTTGGCACTACACACGCTGGCAGATGACGCTCTCCAAGCATTTGCCATACCCACACCCTGCCATCGGATCGCCACACTGTGTACCGTTATTCGTCACTCCACACAACGTTTTTCTACTGTTCAGTCGTCAATGTTTACGCTCCTTACACCAAGCGAGGCGTTGTTTGGCATTTACCTGCGTGATGTGTGGCTTATGAGCAGCCGCTCGACCATGAAATCCAAGTTTTCTCACCTCCCGCCTAACTGTCATAGTACTTGCAGTGGATCCTGATGCAGTTCGGTATTCCTGTGTGATGTTCTGGATAGATGTCTGCCTATGACATATTGCGACTCTCTTCAACTGTCGGCGGTCTCTGTCAGTCAACAGACGAGGTCGACCTACACGCTTTTGTGCTGTACGTGTCCCTTCACGTTTCCACTTCACTATCGCATCGGAAACAGTCGACCTAGGGATGCTGAGGAATGTGGAAAAAAAAATGGTTCAAATGGCTCTCAGCACTAGGGGACTTAACTTCTGAGATCATCAGTCCCCTAGAACTTAGAACTACTTAACCCTAACCTTAGGACATCACAGACATCCATGCCCGAGGCAGGATTCGAACCTGTGACCGTAGCGGTCGCGCGGTTCCAGACTGTAGCGCCTAGAACCGCTCGGCCACCCTGGCCGGCGAATGTGGAAATCTCGCGTACAGACGTATGACACACGTGACACCCAATCACCTGACCTCGTTCGATGTCCGTGAGATCCGCAGAGCGCCCCATTCTGCTCTCTCACGACGTCTAATGGCCACTGAGGTCTCTGATATGGTGTACCTGGAAGTAGCCGGCCGAAGTGGCCGTGCGGTTAAAGGCGCTGCAGTCTGGAACCGCAAGACCGCTACGGTCGCAGGTTCGAATCCTGCCTCGGGCGTGGATGTTTGTGATGTCCTTAGGTTAGTTAGGTTTAACTAGTTCTAAGTTCTAGGGGACTAATGACCTCAGCAGTTGAGTCCCATAGTGCTCAGAGCCATTTGAACCTGGAAGTAGGCCAGCAGCACAATGCACCTAATATGAAAAACGTATGTTTTTGAGGATGTCCGGATACTTTTGATGACACAGTGTATGTGTGGTATTCCACGAGCACCTTGGTTACTGTGTAAGCCCGAATTACTAGCAAGGATTATTGGACCGTTTCAGGTGATCAAGTGCTATTCCGTAACACAATACTTGTTCACCAGCGGTGATGTTATGTGCCAAGGCGACACGACACCTTTCACACAGATCGCTTCATTCAGTACCGCTTTTGTGAATACGGGGATGAAGTATGAAGTGTTTAATCTTCACTGGCCATCGCAGACACGATATCTCAGTTTTACAGTCGTCTGCTTTGGAGAGAAGGCCACCTCCTTCATCGTTACCTGAACTTGCCGCTACTTTGCAGGAAGAATGATATAAGTTACCCTTGAAAGCCGCACAGAGCCTGTAGTTATCCACTCTGTGACGAGTGTCAGTTGCTCATAATGTCAACGAGTTTCCCACACCGTATTTAACACAGTAATGTGCTATGTTTTTGATGTTTTTACGTTTTTGTCCACCCCTGTATCCGTAACCGATACAGTAGAATTTCCCACCAAATCACACTCACAGTCCTAGCAGAAAAGTTCAGTTATGTCAATTCAAGCACACACCTCAACTTGAATTTCCAAACAAAAATGGCAATAAATAAAGCCGCAGGTCGCGGAGTACCAATACACGGAATAAAACTTATATGTGCAACCAGCTGTATCTCTGTAATCAACACCAAATGTAGAACTATGAAACCGGAATTTGGTTGTTGTTAGAAACTGACAAACAACATTTTATTCTAAATAATCTCCATTGATGTTTATACATTTCTCACACCTCTCCGGCAGGCTGTGATTGCAACATATATATACTAAGATGGTATCTGTTGTTTCGGACATGTCCGAAAGAACAGATACCATCGGTGACCATGCAGCTCGTTAGAATGAAATTACAATGAAATGAACACCCTTAGCTGCTTACAGGCGTTTACATACGTCAACGGGGACAGACGAAAATGTGTGCCCCGACCGGGACTCGAACCCGGGGTCTCCTGCTTGCATGGCAGACGCTCTATCCATCTGAAAGAACAGATACCATCTTAGTATACATATATATAAATAGTTAAGGCTCACCAGCCACTTGACCATCTTCTTCTTCGGTGCGAATGCACAAACAATGCCCGCACTCTTACGGGAATCGGCAACGCACCGCGAGTAATGAGTATAATGGGCGGAGGCACTACGAATGTAGTACGGGACAATACGTTGAGAATGTGGATTTCGCGGGAGGCGTGCCAGAGATAAATCCCTGCAGTCGCGCTGTCCTCTGTGTCCTAGGTGGCTCTGATGGACTGTAACGTGCCCTCTGTAATAAAAAAAAAAAAAAAAAACTGAGTTAACAGATCAACAACGAACATAAATGGATGTCTTACGACGTCTGCTCCGAGCAGATACAACGAACTAAAGCGAACAAAATGAAAACTAAAAAAAAAAAGATGGATAGAGCGTGTGTCATGTAAGCAGGAGATCCCGGGTTCGATTCCCGGTCGGGGCACACATTTTCATCTGTCCCCGTTGACGTATGTCAACGCCTGTAAGCAGCTAAGGGTGTTCATTTCATTGTAATATGATTGCCACGACAAAAAAAGTTCTTCCTTTGAAGGGAACCAGTCAGAGAACCATTTTCGTACATTTTCATACGAACTGAAGCGTCGTTCAGCGAGAGCGTGACCCAGTGATGCAAATAGGTAACAATCGAACGGAGCCAAGTCTGGAGAATAAGCCACATGCCCTAGTATTTTCCATCTGAACGCCTAGATCGTTTTCCTGACCCGTTTTGCTGTGGGGAGGCGGGGTGGGGGGGGGGGGATGTTATCGTGGGGCAATATGAGTTTGTATTGCCTTTTTCCATATTCCAGTCGTTTTTCACGTACTGCTCGATTTAAATCGATCATTTGCTGTTGGTAGCGATCAGTGTTAAAGTTTTCACCAGGTTTAAGCAGCTCATAATAGATGCACCTTTCTGATCCCACCAGAGACAGAGCATTGCCGTCTTTCCCAAGCCATTTGGTATTGCAGTGTATGTCGATGGTTTTCCTAGATTCACCCATGATTTACGACTCTTAGGATCCATTTTTTATCACCTCTCACTATTCCATGGAGAAGTGACTTTCTTTTGTATCTGGTGAGCAGTATTTCACAAGCTGTCTTTCGATTTGCTTGCTGTCTTTCATTCAGTTCATGCGGAACCCATTTCCCCACTTTCTGCACTTTTCCCATAGTTTTCAACAGAAGAGAAACGGCTTCCTGCGTCACACGCAATTGTTCCGCGAATTCCTGTTGAGTCTGAGTATCATCATCCAATAAAGCCTGCAATTCATTGTCTTCGAACTTTTTTGATGGTTTCCCGCACTCGTCACTTCTCACGTCAAAATCACTACTTTTGAATTTTTTGAACCACTCGAAACACTGTGTTTTTCCAAGAGCATGTTCGCTGAAAGCTTAGACAAGCATTCGATGCAATTGTGCAACAGTTTTCTTCAAATGATAACAGAAAACCAACGCCGCCCGCAAATTGTAGTTCATAGGCACAAAACTCGGCCCGTTTACGGATTTGGAACAGATACCAATGAATGGAACTTGGGTTACTGTTTGTCGACATTCGTCATCAATCTTTAGGGGAACCACATGGCGCTGCAGACACGGCCTCACGAGCCCTACACTGACGACTAGCACCATCTATAGGGAAATTCCAGTTTCATACTTCCACACCTGGTAAAAACTGGACACGTTTTATATGCAATGTTTTATTCTAAATAGTCTATGTAACCTGTGGTGTCACCGCCTGACACCACACTTGCTAGGTGGTAGCTTAAATCGGCCGCGGTCCATTAGTACATGTCGGACCCGCGTGTCGCCACTGTCAGGATCGCAGACCGAGCGCCACCACAAGGCAGGTCTCGAGAGACGTACTAGCACTCGCCCCAGTTGTACGACGACGTTGCTAGCGACTACACTGACGAAGCCTTTCTCTCATTTGCCGAGAGATAGTTAGAATAGCCTTCAGCTAAGTTAATGGCTACGACCTAGCAAGGCGCCATTAGTTACTTCATGAATCTAAAGAGTCTCACTTGTATCATCAAGAATGCTGTATACCAAAGGACGATATAAAAGTTAAGTGTTCTAGTAGCTACGTTCTTTTCTTTATCACATTCATCACGTATACTGTTCCAGACTTAACGCCAGACGGCGTGAGTTGACGCGTGCCCTTTCGGCTACTTCACTGTGGACTGGCTGCCTTAACAGTCCACTACATAACCACCTCCTAAAATATATTACCAGCTCCTAAAATATTTCTCCCGAAACGGCCTGATTATCATACGTGAATTGTAGATGTTCTGCTTGATTTGTTAAGAAGATACGGACCTTGAAGCGACTTTCTGTCACCGCTTGCAGTGGAGCGCTTAGGTGGCTGTTTGCAAACAGTACTGGTTCAAATGGCTCTGAGCACTATGGGACTTAACATCTATGGTCATCAGTCCCCTAGAACTTAGAACTACTTAAACCTAACTAACCTAAGGACAGCACACAACACCCAGCCATCACGAGGCAGAGAAAATCCCTGACCCCGCCGGGAATCGAACCCGGGAACCCGGGCGTGGGAAGCGAGAACGCTACCGCACGACCACGAGATGCGGGCAACAGTACTGGTCACAACAACGACACAGCTTTGAATCTTAGCCTTGAAATGAAAATTATTTTAAATCCGACTCTAGTATTACTCTCCGGAACGATTTAAGAAGGACCGCCAACACAAATCAAAGTTGCGGTTAACTCAGGACCGGGCTCGTATTCGGGAGGTCAACGGTTCAGCGATCCAAATTTAGCTTCTTTTCCGGAAATCGCTAACGGCACACTCTGGGAAAGGATCATCTGAGAACCAATCCAATACGTGTTTCCTTCCTTCCAAGTTCCATTACCAGAATCCTGAAACGGCTGCTACAACATTACCGATAGTTACGTGTTGCAGTTGCAGTTATTTCAATTGTCGCCCAGCGAGGCGTTTTACTATAACAAACTTCCTAGTTCCACGGTTTAAGGCAACACGAAAACAAACAGTTTGAACAAGAAGAACTGTTGCAATTAGTAGTTAAACAGCTTTAACGATAAGGCTCTCAACATAATTGAAATTCCTGCTATTGCAGTGCAGATTTCAGTTGCACTGACGTCAAAGCGTAGCATATATTCAGAAAGGTTTTGCCGTTTCCCTTTTCATCTCAGCCCTCCCCCCTCCGTCCCTCTGCGTGCCTCCCCCCTCCCCCCCCCCTCTCTCTCTCTCTCTCTCTCTCTTTCTCTCTTTCTCTCTCTCCTGCACGAACCACTTTGAAAGGCTCGCGGTGAGTGACACAGATAGAGCAGCCTTACGTCATCTCTGCTTCGCTTCTCCGTTATTCCTACGCCATTCCGTTCCGGCCGCCTCCCGACTTTTGCCTCGTAAAGGCGGTCTGTTTTCGTTGCTCCTCCGGCCGCTAGCAGGTCTCTTAGCGCTGCTGTCGACAGTTTGAGAGCTGCGTCTGTCATGCCTGACGTGGAAGCCCCGGGCGCGCCCGGTTGTTTCTGGTAATCCCTTCTCCCATTAATAACCGCGGCAGACCAGAGACGGAAATAGCATCAGCTCCGAAGTAGCCTTTAAATCCGGCCCATTCCCTTTAGTTTCGAGATGGCGAGTCTGCACCTTCGAAAACAGTGACTCGAATATTTTAAAAAACTGTACCAAGACATTCTACGTATTCCAACTCGTTGATTTTATCCAGCAGAGAAATAGTTTTTGAACGAAATCGATCATGAAATAAAAATTTTGACACCGTAACTGCTGCCTAAGACTATATTACTGGTATGTATTGTTATTACTATACGCGGCTGCGTTCGCCGGCCGAAGTGGCCGTGCGGTTAAAGGCGCTGCAGTCTGGAACCGCAAGACCGCTACGGTCGCAGGTTCGAATCCTGCCTCGGGCATGGATGTTTGTGATGTCCTTAGGTTAGTTAGGTTTAACTAGTTCTAAGTTCTAGGGGACTAATGACCTCAGCAGTTGGGTCCCATAGTGCTCAGAGCCATTTTTTTGAACGCGGCTGCGTTCCCACTATCAGCTACGACGGATAATGAAGATATGTACATTGCGGGGATGAAATGGGAACTGTGTACTGGCGCAGTTTAGAATGGGGCGCAAAGTCTCGAAATCGACCATGCATTAAAATTTGTAACACCATAACCATAGTATGAGGCTATTTTATTTACTGTTTTTACTATATGCCTCTGCGTTCCCACCATCCACTACGACGGACAATGGAGATATTCATGACAACTGTTAGTGCCTGAGAAAAATTATATTACCAGTCAAAGAAATTAGCCACCTGGTTTGCAGCGATTGTCTTCATGACAACAGCTTGACAGGTTGGCTACTTTACAGGAATGAGCGCTTGAGAATGGGGCAACGACCAATAAACTAGAGTGCGTTCGAAAATGTGGATGGCCAAACGAGGATTTCAGCCTCGGCTATCTCGATCACGAGTCCAATTACTTCATCTTTGTGCCATCCTCTTCTCCGAAATGAGAAGGGCCTGCTGGAAACTAACAAAGTCAGTGGAAGATAGTGAATACATTCCTGAAGCAGAAGTGCGAAAAAGAGTTGACCTGCCACGTAGAATCTCTTAATGACGTAATTATAATATCTTAGCAGTAACAGGGTAAACAGGGGAACCAGACAAGCAACACTAGCTCTAATATTAGCTGCACAGGGAAGACTGGAAAGGAGTTTAATTACACCCGTAACTTTCTTAGAGATGGAAAAACAAAATGTTTGTGGTATCGGAAAAACAACAATAGACTGTAAAGATCAAAGAATAATTAGGAACATTTTCAAAAGTGAGACACTTCACATGGCTAACAATGGAACCTCCCCATCGCACCCCCTTCAGATTTAGTTATAAGGTGGCACAGTGGATAGGCTTTGAAAAACTGTACACAGATTAATCGAGAAAACAGGAAGAAATTGTGTGGAAGTATGAAAAAAATAAGCAAAATATACAAACTGAGTAGTCCATGTGCAAGATATGCAATATAAATGTTGATATTGGCTCAGGAACGCCGTGGTCCCGTGGTTAGCGTGAGCAGCTGCGGTACGAGAGGTCCTTGGATCAAGTCTTCCCTGCAGGGAAAATTTTAATTTTTTATTTTCAGACAATTATCAAAGTTCAGGCACTTACAGAAAATCAACTTCGCTCTCCAAAATTCCAGGACATGTTCAGATTTGCTTGGACATATGCAGGTTTGACGGTCTACACGCGGACAAAATTGAAAACGTTAAAAACATATGTTTTGACAGAGCACAAGGAAAACTGTGCGACTGTGAAACTGTTGCATTCATTTGTTGCAGTTTATGTGACAAACTCTTATGTTTTCATCACTTTTTTGGGAGTGACTATCACATCCACAAGAAAACGTAAATCGGGCAAGGTAGAAGAATCTTTTTGCCCGTTCGCCAAGTGTACAAGTTAGGTGGGTCGACAACATTTTCTTGTCATGTGACGCACATGCCGTCACCAGTGTCGTATAGAATATATCAGACGTGTTTTCCTGTGGAGGAATCGGTTGACCTATGACCTTGCGATCAAATGTTTTCGGTTCCCATTGGAGAGCCACGTTCTTTCGTCTACTCATCGCACGGTTTTGCGGTGCGGTCGCAAAACACAGACACTAAACTTATTACAGTGAACAGAGACGTCAATGAACGAACGGACAGATCATGACTTTGCGAAAATAAAAAAATTAAACTTTTCACTCGAGGGAAGACTTGAACCAAGGACCCGTCGTTCCGCAACTGCTCACGCTAACCACGGGACCACGGCGCTCCTGAGCTCACCATGTCCTTAATGTTGCTTATCTTGCACATGGACTACTCAGTTTGTATATTTTGCTTATTTTTTTCATAGTTCCACACAACTTCTTCCTGTTTTCTCGATTGATCTGCGTTCAGTTTTTCAAGGCCTATCCACTGTGCCAGCTTATAACTAAATCTGAGGGGGGTGCGATGGGTAGGTTCCCTTGTAAGTAACCACACATCTCAACCATGTGTGAAACTTGAACCCTAGAACTTAACTGACTTAACTTAAATGATGATTCTGAGTTTAAAATGCATCTGTAGCAATTATATTTGTGATTAACTAGCTCTAAGCTGAGATCTGCTTAATCTCGGACGTGATGTTAGATTACTGGGAGACAGTAACGCCAGCTATATGATGCAATAAATGGAAATTTTAATGTTGCAAAATATGAGCCACACATACTGCTTTTGGATTACACGCTGGGTGCATGGTCGGTCTGATGAAACGACAAAAAAGTAACATTCTCTCGTGTCACACTGTCTGTTCTAAGAACGCCCTTATAAAGCATTGTTGCGTTTCCTGTCCTATGATTGGCTAACAATCGAGGACAGGCGACGGGTAAGTGGTGGCTTTAGCCTGAGGGTAAATATTCATAGAGACAGACATATACCGTCCAAGAACGGCGTTTTATTCAATAGGAGTTGTTTGGCACTATCTTCATAGTGCTTGTGATACAGTGCCGTACACGTTTCTCATTGACAATTAAGAAAAAATACTCCTGGAAATTGAAGTAAGAACTCCGTGAATTCATTGTCCCAGGAAGAGGAAACTTTATTGACACATTCCTGGGGTCAGATACATCACATGATCACACTGACAGAACCACAGGCACATAGACACAGGCAACAGAGCATGCACAATGTCGGCACTAGTACAGTGTATATCCACCTTTCGCAGCAATGCAGGCTGCTATTCTCCCATGGAGACGATCGTACAGATGCTGGATGTAGTCCTGTGGAACTGCTTGCCATGCCATTTCCACCTGGCGCCTCAGTTGGACCAGCGTTCGTGCTGGACGTGCAGACCGCGTGAGACGACGCTTCATCCAGTCCCAAACATGCTCAATGGGGGAGAGATCCGGAGATCTTGCTGGCCAGGGTAGTTGACTTACACCTTCTAGAGCACGTTGGGTGGCACGGGATACATGCGGACGTGCACTGTCCTGTTGGAACAGCAAGTTCCCTTGCCGGTCTAGGAATGGTAGAACGATGGGTTCGATGACGGTTTGGATGTACCGTGCACTATTCAGTGTCCCCTCGACGATCACCAGTGGTGTACGGCCAGTGTAGGAGATCGCTCCCCACACCATGATGCCGGGTGTTGGCCCTGTGTGCCTCGGTCGTATGCAGTCCTGATTGTGGCGCTCACCTGCCCAGCTTCATGGAGACGGTTGCGAATGGTCCTCGCCGATACCCCAGGAGCAACAGTGTCCCTAATTTGCTGGGAAGTGGCGGTGCGGTCCCCTACGGCACTGCGTAGGATCCTACGGTCTTGGCGTGCATCCGTGCGTCGCTGCGGTCCGGTCCCAGGTCGACGGGCACGTGCACCTTCCGCCGACCACTGGCGACAACATCGATGTACTGTGGAGACCTCACGCCCCACGTGTTGAGCAATTCGGCGGTACGTCCACCCGGCCTCCCGCATGCCCACTATACGCCCTCGCTCAAAGTCCGACAACTGCACATACGGTTCACGTCCACGCTGTCGCGGCATGCTACCAGTGTTAAAGACTGCGATGGAGCTCCGTATGTCACGGCAAACTGGCTGACACTGACGGCGGCGGTGCACAAATGCGGCGCAGCTAGCGCCATTCGACGGCCAACACCGCGGTTCCTGGTGTGTCCGCTGTGCCGTGCGTGTGCTCATTGCTTGTACAGCCCTCTCGCAGTGTCCGGAGCAAGTATGGTGGGTCTGACACACCGGTGTCACTGTGTTCTTTTTTCCATTTCCAGGAGTGTATTATGACATCCCTAAAATACGTATTTATTCGTTACCAACGGTTCAACAGACTACTAAAATTGTACCGATTCAAACGAAAGTTTCAGCAGTGTGATTAAAATTCAGGGTGAAAGAATACCAATGCTAAGAATCAGTGGTGACATTGCGGTACTCAGAGCAGAGAAAGTGAAAGAGGGAACTTTTTTATAAAGTTTCAGCTTAATGTAGCTGGGAGGACCAACAAGATGGACTATTAAATTTTATTTTTGCAGTTTCTATCACAGCTGCATTCAAATAATTTTATTTGTGGTGACTAGTTTCAGACTACGCTCTGCATTTCCAAACCATGGTCCTCTTTGTGAAAATGTACTTTAACGTTTAGAAGGAAGGCTACGGTTTGAGAATGTATAACCAAGTCCGAAACTAGGCACCACAAATAAAAATATTTGAATGCAGCTGTGACAGAAACCGAAAACAAAAATTATTAAAGGACGTGTTAAGAGAAATGAACAGTTTAATAAGCGCAGAATACGGTTTGACAATAAAACGAAGAAAGGCGAAAATGTGTGGAGAAGCAGAAGCAGAAGAGAGAACAGCGACAAACTTAACATCGGCAAAGTAGACAAAGTTAAGGAATTCAACTACCTTACCGTCCAAATAATACACTGAAGCGCCAAAGAAACGCTTTTAGGCATGTTTATTCAAACAGAGAGACATGTAAACACGCAGAATATGGTCGGCAACGCGTACGTACGACAACAAGTGTCTGGCGCAGTTGGTAGATCGGTTACTGCTGCTACAATGGCAGATTATCAAGATTTCAGTGAGTTTGAAAGTGCTGTTATAGTCGGCGGACGAGAGATGGGACACAGCCTCTCCGAGGTAGCGATGAAGTGGGGATTTCCCCGTACGACCGTTTCACAACTGTACCGTGAATATCAGGAATCCTGTAAAACATCAAGTCTCCGACATCGCTGCGGCTGGAAAAAGTTCCGGCAAGAACGGGACCAACGACCACTGAAGAGAATCGTTCAACGTGACGGAAGTGCAACCCTTCCGCAAATCGCTGCAGATTTCAGTGCTGGGCCATCAACAACTGTCAGCGTGAGAACCATTCAACGAAACATCATCGATATGGGCTTTCGACGCGAAGGCCTACTCGTGAGACCCCGATGACTGCACGAGACAAGGCTTTAAGCCTTACCTGGGCTTGTCAACACCGAAATTTGACTGTTGATGACTGCAAACATGTTGCCTGGTCGGACGAGTCTCGTTTCAAATTGTATCGAGCGTGTGGCCGTGTAAGGGAATGGAGACAATCTCAACAATCCATGAACCCTGCATGTCAGCAGGAGATTGTTCAAGCTGGTGGAGGCTCTGTAATGGTGTGGGGGGTATGCAGTTGGAGTGATATGGGACCCCTGATACGTATACAGACGACTCTGGCGCATGACACGTACGTAGGCGTCCTGTCTGATCACCTGCATCCATTTATGTCAAGTGTGAATCCGACAGACCTGAACTATT
This sequence comes from Schistocerca nitens, assembly GCF_023898315.1. Taxonomy (NCBI): domain Eukaryota; kingdom Metazoa; phylum Arthropoda; class Insecta; order Orthoptera; family Acrididae; genus Schistocerca; species Schistocerca nitens. Next base: position 119,419,489 of record NC_064622.1, on the reverse strand, counting down.
GAAGCAGGAGAATGCGACATCCCACACGTCCAGAATTGCAACAAAGTGGGTTCCGGAACACTCTTCTGAGTTTAAACACTTGCGCTGGCCACCAAACTCCCCAGACATGAACATTACTGAGCATATCTTGGATGCCTCGCAACGTGCTGTTCAGAAGAGATTTCCACCCCTTCGTACTCTTACTGATTTATGGACAGCCCTGGAGCATTCATAGTGTCAATTCCCTCTAGCACTACTTCAGACATCAGTCGATTCTATGCCACGACGGGTTGCCGCATTTCCGGGTTCTCGCGGGAGCCCTACACGACATTAGGCATGTATACCAATTTCATAGGCTCTTAAGTGCACATGACAGACGAAGTAATGAACACATAAAAAGCTGATTATTACAGCAAAGAAGGCATTGCTGGACAGGAAAACTCTTCTAATATCAAACGTAGGCCACAATTTGAGGAGGAACACCACGACAGCGGAAAAGAAGCGTTTGAAATGTTGTGCAAATATTGAAAATTAGGTGCCCTTGTAAGATAAGGAATGAACAAGTTGTCAGCATAATCGGTGTGAAAGGAATATATGTGGCAAACACTAACAAGAAGAAGGGACAGTATGATATGACATGTGTTAAGACATCAGGGAATAAGCTCCACGTTACTACACGGAGCTGTAGAGGAGGGTTGCAACTGAGGGGGGAGACGACGATTGAAATAAATCCAAGAGTTGAAGTTGCGGATGGCATGTGCAACTCTAAGATGAAGGACTTGGCACAAGTGAGGAATTCGTGGTACACCTATCAGGTCAGTCAAAAGACTGAAAAAAAGAAGACTCTGTCGGGACGAATATTATCAACGACCGTGACGGCGCAATACATTCTGCGTATACGATACAGCTATAGAAAACGCAAGATGATGGGATGGAATATTAGCGACCTTTGTCTGAAGTGACAATGTCGAATTTCAATGACTACATGTAATGTCTGCCTGTTACAGCCAGTTCACATCTTCAGCTTTTGGGCAGTAACGTAGACTGAAGGTTTTGGAGGTTCGTTTGAGGCCACATATTTACTGGAATAATTTTGCTTCTATTGTCATGCATTTTCACTTGTCTCAATTTTCTGTAGTATTTACCATACATTTTGTAATATTAGCACATAGTTATAATAGTAATAATTCGAAGGTGCCTGCTGTCCTCTCCCTTCTCTGTCCACATCGCTACCGACCGGCCACCGTGTCATCCTCCGTCAGGTTCAACACTGAATGCGGTAAGCAGGGACGTGGGGTCATCACACCATTGTCCGGCCGTTGTTAGTTTTCTTGACCTGGAGTCACTACCACTCAGTCAACAAGCTCCTCAGGAGGCACCACGAGACTTCGCGCACCCCGTTCCAGTCCTACTAGCAAAGAGGAGTCCCTGGCAGTACAAGAAATCGAAATCTGATCCTCTGCATGGTAGTCAGTGGTGCTGATCACAACGATAAGATGCCGGATTACTGCGATAGGAGAACCTAAATACACTCCGAGACAAAACAGGACGCACCAAGAAGAAAGTATCCGAATGAGAAGGAAGTCGGTAGATGTGAAGGACACGCACAGAAAAAAGATATACGTACAGTTTTAGAAAAATGGAAAGATTTTTTCAAGAGCTTCACAAATTGTGCAAATCAGTAAGCCGTTAGTTAACCTCTGGCCTTTATGAAAGCAGTTAATCGGTTTCGCTTTGAATGACAGCGTTTTTGGGTGTCCCTCTGACGGATATCGTGGAAGATTCTGACCAATTGGCGCGTTAGATCGTCAGAATCGTGAGTTGGTTGGGGAGCCCTGTCCATATTGCACCAAATGATCTCAATTTAGGAGAGATACGACGACGTTACTGCCGATGGAAGGGTTTGGCAAAGACGAAGAATAGTAGTAGAACATCTCGCCGTGTACGGGTTGGCATTATCTTGCTGCTGTGTGGCACCAGAACTGCTTGCCATGAAGAACATCAAAACGGGGCTGTGCTGTGAGACTACCGCTGGTAACCAAGGGTGTCCTATTATGAAATGAAATAGCAAGTTGGACGCTCACTTTTTTGGTTTCCGGGCACTATGGCGACAGACAGTCAGGTCGGTATCCCACCGCTGTCCAGCGGATCTCCAGACACGTCTTCGCTGCTCACCGGGGCTCGTTTCAAACTGGGACACAACACTGAAGACAGTTCTCCTCCAGTGAAAGAGATACCTGGCCGAAGACGTGTCTGGAGAGGTCCCAGGAAGCGGGTGGGATACTAACGTGACGGTCGCCCATCGTACGGCCCGACAACCAGGACTGATGAGCTGGGGTGTCATTTCATTTCATAGCAGGACCGACGATAACCTTACACCGCAGAGGTACACCGACGATATTCTACGCCCCGTTTCGCTGACCGTCATGGCAAGTAATGCTCACCTTACGTTTCAGCAGGATAACGCGAGCCTTCACACGGCGAGCGTTTCTACAGGTTGCCGTCCGGCCCTGGTAGCTGAGTGGTCAGCGTGACAGACTGTCAATCCTAAGGTCCCGGGTTCGATTCCTGGCTGGGTCGGAGATTTTCTCCGCTCAGGGACTGGGTGTTGTGTTGTCTTAATCATCATCATTTCATCCCCATCGACACGCAGGTCGCCGAAATGGCGTCAACTCGAAAGACCTGCACCAGGCGAACGGTCTACCCGACGGGAGGCCCTAGCCACACAACATTTCATTTCATTTCTACAGGTTGCTTTTATGGTAGCCAAACGCTACCTTTGCCAGCAATATCGCCAGATCTCTCCCCAATTGAGAACGTTTGGAACATTATGGCCGTCTAAACAGCTCTGGATTTTCACGATATAACGCGCCAGTAGGACAGGATTTGGAACAGTATCCCTCATGACATCCAAAAAATCTGTTAATGTCAAGTCGAGTAACTACTTGTATAAGGGCTAGGGGTGGACCAGTGAGTTACTGACTCAGTTTGTGAACCTCTTTCCCTGGAGAACGAGCGAGGTGGCGCAGCGGTTAGCACACTGAACTCGTATTCGGGAGGACGACGGTTCAATCCCGTGTCCAGCCATCCTGATTCAGGTTTTCCGTCATTTCTCTGAATCGCTTGAGGCAAATGCCGAAATGGTTCCTTGAAAGGGTACGGCCGACGTCCTTCCCCATCCTTCCCTAATGCGAAGAGCCCGATGACCTCGCAGTTTGCTCTCCTCCCCCAAATCAACCCCCTCTTTCCCGGGACAAACCATCCAATTTTCTATGAAATGTTCTACATCTACATCTACATACATACTCCGCAATCCACCATACGGTGCGTGGCGGAGGGTACCTCGTACCACAACTAGCATCTTCTCTCCCTGTTCCACTCCGAAACAGAACGAGGGAAAAATGACTGCCTATATGCCTCAGTACGAGCCCTAATCGTTGTTATCTTTGTGGTCTTTCCGCGAAATGTAAGTTGTCGGCAGTAAAATTGTACTGCAGTCAGCCTCAAATGCTGGTTCTTTAAATTTCCCCAGTAGCGATTCACGAAAAGAACGCCTCCTTTCCTCTAGAGACTCCCACCCGAGTTCCTGAAGCATTTCCGTAACACTCGCGTGATGATCAAACCTACCAGTAACAAATCTAGCAGCCCGCCTTTGAATTGCTTCTATGTCCTCCCTGATAGGGATCCCAAACGCTCGAGCAGTACTCAAGAATAGGTCGTATTAGAGTTTTATAAGCGGTCTCCTTTACAGACGAACCACATCTTCGCAAAATTCTACCAACGAACCGAAGACGACTATCCGCCTTCCCCACAACTGCCATTTCATTCTTGTCCCACTTCATATCGCTCTGCAATGTTACGCCCAAATATTTAATCGACGTGACTGTATCAAGCGCTACACTACTAATGGAGTATTCAAACATTACAGGATTCTTTTTGCTATTCATCTGCATTAATTTACATTTATCTATATTTACAGTTAGCTGCCATTCTTTACACCAATCACAAATCCTGTCCAAGTCGTCTTGTATCCTCCTACAGTCACTCAACGACGACACCTTCCCGTACACCACAGCATCAAGAGCAAACAGCCGCACATTGCTATCCACCCTATCCAAAAGATCATTTATGTAGATAGAAAACAACAGCGGACCTAACACACTTCCCTGGGGCACTCCAGATGATACCGTCACCTCCGATGAACACTCACCATCGAGGACCACGTACTGGGTTCTGCAGTGGGGCACCGAGTCAAACGCTTTCCGGAAGTCAAGGAATATGGCATCCGTCTGATACCCTTCATCCATGGTTCGCAAGATATCATGTGAAAAAACGAGTTGCGTTTCGCAGGAGCGATGCTTTCTAAAGCCGTGCTGATGCACGGACAGCAACTTCTCTGTCTCAAGGAAATTCATTACATTCGAACTGAGAATATGTTCGAGAATCCTGCAACAAACCGATGTTAAGGATATTGGTCTGTAATTTTGAGGATCCGTCCTTCTACCGTTCTTATATACAGGCGTCACCTGCGCTTTTTTCCAGTCGCTCGGAACTTTACGTTGGGCAAGAAATTCGCGATAAATGTAAGCTAAGTAAGGATCCAATACAGTAGAGTACTCTCTGTAGAACCGAATTGGAATCCCATCACGACCTGGCGATTTATTTATTTTCAACCCATTCAGCTGCTCCACAACCCCAGGGATGTTAATCATCTGTTTGCCTGTACATGAACATTGCATCTGCCAACATCCGTCCATTGCGATAATTCCTTGGTGGTGCGTTTCTTTTTGTGTCTTAGAGTGTACAATAAGGATATCTTGTAAATGATGCTAACAACGGTGGCAAATGTACAGGGAGGTAATGTTCTGGAGTGAAACGGCGCTCGGAATTAAGGCTGACAGCGAACCGCCGGCCCAAACGAATTTACGCGCCGCTGTGGGCAGTTTATGAGCGCACGGCTGCCGCGGCTGGGCAGAGTTTTTGCCTCCGCGTGGCGACTTGACGAAGCGTGACTAACGCTGAGGACCCTGAGTGCAGTGGCACTGGCCAGCAACTCCCAGGGGCGCGGCTTCCGCCCTCCCACACCGCGTGCTGTGATGTGCGCTGTGCGGTCGCTCATTTCTCCCAGCTGCTGTGTCTCTGTGGAAATGAAGAAAAGTTGTCGCGAACTTCACACAAAAAGGAGAAATCTGAGTCTGGGCAACTTCTGAGATGGCAGAGAGTCGCATAATCCTTTATGATTTCTGTCAGTTACATGAACTACTTTTCTCTGTACGTACCGAGAGCGAACTCTAAACAAAACGTTCATACAGTGAACGAAATTAACACATGTTCATTTTCTTGCAGCACACGTGACTTTGTTTTTTTTTTTAAGGTAATAAATATTTTCTGTCAGTTGTACTAATTTCTGTCACCAAGTAACTAAAACGATCGTTTAGCCCCCAGTATCACTTACAGGATGCCTGTTTGACGCCTTCCACGAACAGAAAACTGATTTTCAAGATCTATGCACATTAGGTGTACAACTTTCCTTCTGCCGTTTTTTCTCGAAGTTCGAGACTTTATTGTGAAAAACCTACAAAAAAACTACGACTCAATGTACTGGTCATCGCTGGCCGCTGTGGTCGAGCGGTTCTAGGCGCTTCAATCCGGTACCGCGGTGCTGCAACGGTCGCAGGTTCGAATCCTACCTCGGGCATGGATGTGTGTGATGTCCTTATGTTAGTTAGGTTCAAGTAGTTCTACGTCTTGGGGATTTATGACCTCAGATGTTAAGTCCCATTGTACTTAGAGCCATTTGAAACGTTTGAACTACTTTCTCCCATCACTGGGGCAGCACAAGAATCTCACGATGGAAGACCTGGGCGGATTTTGAGGAGGTCCATGAGTCGATCCAATTTTGCAACTGTTCACATGACCGGAAGTGCTGATCAAGCAGGCCCTGTGCCATTGATCGATAACTGTTGTAGTCAGAGGCAGCAACGTCTGGAGAATAGGGCTAGTGGGGTAGGACTTCCCACTTCAACATTTCCACGTACGTTTCGATGGGTTTTGTGACACAGAGTCGAGCAACGTCTTGCTAAAAATCACCTTCTCATGCCTATCGGTGCATTGTGGCTGTTTATCTTTCAGTACTCAGCTGTAATGCATCAGTTGCTTTCGATAAAGGTCTCCTGTGACTGTTTCGCCGGTTGCAGTAGTTTCGAAAACCGTCTCTCTTCCACCGCTAAGCCGGTCTTCGACATCAAAACCACCGTTCTTGAAGCGTTAAACCATTCTCTGCACGCTCTTTTGCTAATAGGTACCTCCCTATAGGTCTCACCCAGCATTGTATGAGGCCCAGCGGCATATTTCTTCATGTTAAAGCAGAAAAGTAAAACTTCCCGCAAATGACGAAAACTAGGCTCTAAAGCCGATATATTTAATCGAGAATAACTTTGTACTTCTGTCACAAGTCGACTAATCTTTTGATGGCGTTATCTTTCAAATGCTTAAGCTCATTATATGATACTTACGACCTGTCATCTACACCATTACTGCCACTACTGGCATCTATTGCAAAACGGCGGAAGCGAAGTTGTAGAATTAACATAATAAATATGTATTGTGTAAGTACGTGTGTACTAGGTTACCTGCTAAACTACCGGACCAATTGTCTGGAAAGAATCGCTGTAGGAGGAGGGCGAGGACGTAGCCCACGACGCCCGAATGTCCAGACTCTGTCATCCAGTATTTGAGATTGAGAGAGCTTAGTGAATTTCAACAAACTTTACAGATAATTTGATCTTTTGCAAAACTTTGTCCCTCTGACAATCCTCCACAAAATCATGAAGAAGTAAAGTTTATCGCCTACAACATTTTCGCTGTACACGCAGTAAAATTGCGCATCAGGCATGCCGTTTAAATTGATTACTGCTTTACAACTATCTTTAATCGCGGCACATTCTGTAGAGAGAATTCATGTATACCATTGAATGTACTTGTAAAATCATTTCATTTTACGATTCATAGTTCGGGAGATATGACGTCATAAGTATTGAGCTGCGTGAAAAGAAATTTCAGGGCAAAATTCGAAAGAGATACCGAAAAAAAGATATAGACATATGTTTGAAATATATTGAAAGTATGTGACATTCATGTGAAAAGTCTCTATGTGGAAAATCCACGGGTAAGGAACACAGACCCGTGGATCGATTTCTGCCACACTTGGTACACTTTTTACTTTCTATCTGGAAAGAAATATTGTGGTGGTAAGAACCAGCAACTTCCTGTTGAGCTGGGAATGATAATGTGCAAAGAGGAGTGGGAGCAGAGATGAGCAGACACTGACAGAACGGAGGCCATGAACACAGACATGAGGCAGAAAGGAATAGACACGGAATGGAAAGAGGAGGAAATGGTCAGAGAGAGGAGGACGAGGAAATGGACAAAAGAAAGAAAGAAGATGAGATAGACGAGAGAGAGGGTAGGAGGAGACGGACAGGGAGGGGAGCAGCAGAGAGATGGACAGAGAGAATTGGGAGCGGCAGATGGACAAAGAGGGTGGCAGGTGGAGGTGGACTAATAGGAATGGAACCGATACATACCCGGTAACGCATTTTTTTCGCCTAGTTTCATGTAATTATTGACTGAATTTAAAAATATAAATGCTTTGTTATTATCTACTCAAAACGAAGGTCGGAAGATTGGCTTTTTCGTCCCGCCGATATCAAGGTCATTGGAGACGGAGCATAATCTCGGGTTTTGTCTAGGATGGGGAAAGAGATCGGCCGTGCCCCTTCGAAGGAACCATCCTGGCATCTAAATCAGGATGGCAGGACGCGGCTTTGAAACGTCGTCCTCTTGATTGCGAGTCCAATGTGCTAACCACTGCGCCACCTCGCTCGGTCATCTACTTAGTAAGAGGTGTAATAGTACTTGAAAGGCCCAACAGAATTAATCAAGTATTAAAATTAGATACTGTGCGTCTTGAAGCAGCGTAAATCAGGGCGCGCAAATTACCCAGACAATAACCACCCAGTATTTGAGATTGAGAGTACTTTGCGAATTCCAACTTACTTTCCACATAATTTCAAACCTTTAGGAAACTTTGTCTCACTGACACTGCCCTCCCCCAAGAAACGATGAAACTTCATCGCTTACTATATTTTCTTCTTCGCTGTTCGTGCTGTAAAATATCAGCATCAGGAATGACATAATAAAGGAATGACATGAAGTCACAGTAAATATGCGTAGATCTGTAGTTACGCTGGCTAGATCTCATGAACCTACAGCAAGTGAAGAATGACTTTACTGATCACAGAGTGTGCATGACGTGTTTCGGAACTATTTTTATCTTCAGTAATCCAAGTGGAAAGGCATCCCAAGCACATGAAAGTTACCAGTCGTGTACATAGCATGAAATTACAGGTCTCTCATCTCATGTTACGTCCAAAACTGGTAAAGTTCTTATTCTTGAGCTATCTTTGCACTTGGATTGTTTAAGATGGAAATAATTCCATAAATCATATATGTTTTGGAGGCATAAACTGGTGGGACCTCACGTCAAAGTTGCTTAGGAATGAAGTAAGAAGTACCAGTTAACAACATCCGTGCCCGTATTATTAGCAACTACACATTTTGCATCTTCATGTTCTCGCGGGGTAAAGACTGTTCAATAAAATTTCGGGCGTGCAGCCGCACAAATTCAGTTTTTTCTTCTAATATTTCGACTGAATACCGTCCAGCCATCTTCAGTGTGAGCTGAGGTGACTAACACTCTAGCACTTGCTCCGTCTTAGGCCGCAAACGCAGTGGTTCGGTCCTCGAGTTTAAAAGGACGAAGCAAGAGTACATAATTTTGTATATGCTTCCTGAAGGTTTTCTGGCTTTGCATTTACATGATCATAACTGGAGTTTGTTTTAACAATTTGCTTTCTTCTTTACACGAGTTGTGTGTAATTCTAATTTACTTACGAGGATGACTGTATGGGGAATACTCAAACGTCAGTTTGAGATGTAGATTTCCAGTGTAGGTTTTCAGTTATGTTGTTATACAATACCCGCTCGCAAACATTACAGTTTTCTAAAGACTGACGGCTTAGCATCATCGGTAAATTACCGAAGGGAGGAAAGCTAATCGAAAGTACAAATTGGAGTGGAAATAGGCTTCTCTTGGTACCACCCACTGTCCTTGGCCTCGTTGTTCTGAAAAGGATGCAAGAAGCAGCAGACTGATTGTTAATTACTACACGCAGAGAAAAATAGTTGAATATTGTAAGCCTATACGGAATTCCTTTCCATCTCACTAGTGTTCTTACATACCTCTATATAGACTCCTTGACTCCAGGTGTAGATGAACAGAAGAGGGTAGACCCCTTCCTTTAGTATTCTGATAAGCGTCAGGGAAGAATGCGTTTTGTCACTAATCCTTTACATATTAGCCATAGACTTTAGAACGATCTATCCCACATGCTAAGCGGAACTAGCGTCTTTCTACCCTCAGTGAACAGTTAGTGGTCATTCTTCCATTACAATAGTAATCTCTGCTGTATACTCGTCTACGTTTTACTCCAGTCGTGACCAACGGTATACAGGTTTCTCTACTGAGGATAACACAGAAATGCTGACACGTTTACATAAATCTTTTATTTACGTTGCCACACATACATGATTTAAAAACGAAAATCGAGCATAATCCGCTTACTTCCATTCCATAATACCAAACTGGATTAATATTTTGGACTAACTCATCAAGTCAAGTGAAGATTTTCAAAGCCCTAATCATGTAATACAAGTTAAATTATAATGTAAATTGAAAAACATCCAGCAGAAGCCTTTTCACGGATCTGGTTATGCTAATAGTTCCTTCCCGTTATATTTATTCCGTAATGGAAATTGTCACAAACGACATAACTGTTTGTCAAACCAAGAGCACAGTTCATGCAATCAGTACTAGCATTAAGAGTAATCTGCGTGAACATAATAAATCAAGTATTTTTGTCCAGAAAGATGCCGATTATTCAGGGACACACATTTTCAATAAATCGTTAGCTGCTGCAAAACGTGTAGCTACTAATATAGTAAAATTTAAGAGGATTTATGCGTGGCTCACTCATTCTAGTCCATTACTGGGTTTCTTAGTAATACCACCAGATATGCATGTTGTCGGTAAAATCATACCACGTGAGTCTCTGCATAAAATTCTGTACAGTAATATGATCTGTGCGAACAAGTGTTGAAAACTGCTTTCGTTCGAAGATGGTAAGAATCATGTTAGGCACTTCACTGCATACATAGTTAAACGTTGGTGACAAGTTTGGTATGTACTTTTGAAAGGAAATACGTTATAAATTTCTTGATTATTCCCCGTCCATTTAGAAACTGTTGAAAGGACCATTAGCATGTGACATCTTGTTTTACGGAGTGTGTCAGAAGTCTCCATTACATTGAAAACAATATAGTCAAATTAACGCTATTCTTTCCATTGTGTAAGCACTCTGATATCGATAGTAACAATCTGAGGGCGAAACATGGGAGCATGATTTTAAGCATTGTTGTGAGGCGAGGTCTGTCTGCGAGATTGGAAGTAGTAGTGTCGGTCGAGAGCTCGGAGACAGAAGACGTGTCACGCTGCCCTCACGCCGGTGATGACAGATCTTACCACACTCAGGGCCTGATTTCATTTGTATAGCCATGAGATATTTACATGCGTTAACTACACTTGAAGACGGAATTAAAGATATAATTCACAAGCAAAGCGCAAAAGCGATTGCAGGGTGAGGCTTGTGATTGTTATTCCGAGTTTGCAATAATCCCATGGTTTGCTTGTCCTTATCCTCCAAATAATAATTATTCACCACAACTCAACAATATGCTGTGGTTATTAAATGTTAACGTAACTCTGAAATAGAAATAATTTGTTAATATGGCACTGAGACATGATTGATACCTATGTTATTGTCATTGTCTATTATTTCTGAAGTTTAATTTATGAAATACCTTCTCACAATTTATTTAGTAGTTAACAGGACACAAACAAACTCCTTTTTATTAAATTCATTCTTAGTAACAATAAGCTTTAGCCGCTGCTGCGAAGTGCTCTAAACCACATGGAAAAAGGCAGTCATCTAAAGAGGTGAGTGCAAAACTTGGGCCAAAACACACACACTGACACACCACAACATGTCATGTACTCTAATCCAGAAAATTCCGTTGCACAAGTCAGACTCTGTATCACTTGTAAAGTCTTGTTCAAAAACGCAGTCAGATAGCTTAGGTATTCATTGTTACAGGTTCATTTGTTCCTGCGGTTTTTCATATTCAAATAAGCAGTCGATTATCTTATTCAAATGCTAGTTTTAAGTTTTTCATGTAACGATCTGTTGAGGGCTTAAATGACAGTGAAACTGACACACAACACGCACACTGTGTTATGCAGGTTAGATTCCGTTTACTCTTAGCTCAGGTTGTTTAGAGAATCCACTTTCACAGACGAACGTAGGAACGTTATATGTTAGTTGCATATATGTTACGTTGTGTAAGTATGTGTTGTGTAGTTTTGTTTCTGTGACATGTCGTACAACCTCGAGGACGTTCTCATTGAGACTCTCCAACGGATGAAAACCAGATACTATCTCTCTAACTGCCTATTTTGAATATTTACTGTGTGTTCCTGACGTTAAACTATGTAAAATTTTCTAACAGGCATACTCTACCATCTTTAGATGTTCCAGATACACGCTCAAAAGACGATCGAATACTCCATCCGCTGGGAAAACTTCAAGAATTACAATAAGAAGCATGTTCAGAATATATTATTGTAGACTCCCAATTTTTTTTGTTTAGGTGTGAGGAATACACTTGTTTGTAAAGTGCCTGATTTTCGCCGTCTACAGTATGTGTCCTGAGACTAAGGTTTATGGCACACAACATGCTTTATAATAACGAGTTCCTCGCCAGGACGTGAAGGGCCAAGTGACGCCTACCGGCCGCCGTGTCATCCTCTGCCTTCCGACGTCATGCGTGTTTGTTGTGGAATGGCATGTGGTCAGCACACCGCACTCCCGGCCGTTTTGCAGACTTTCCAGACCGTGGAGCCGCTACTATATTGTCAAGCACCTCCTCACTTGGTGTCACGAGGCTGAGTGCACCACGTATCTGTCCTCCCACCATGGAAAAATCCTTGGAAGTACCGGGAATCGAACACTGGTCCTCCGCGTGGTAGCCGTCTATGCGGACCAATTTTTCCTTTTTTTTCTTTTTTTCATTTTGTTCGTCACTGTTCTCGTCAGTTGGTCTCTGCGTATGTCACACGACGCCCTTTCGTGTACATCGTTGACTATAGTTTTATAGTTTTGGTGTTATTATTATAACTGTTATTATTATTATTATTATTATTATTATTATTATTATTATTACAGAGGGCAACCAGCCCTGTGACCGAATAGGCTGAGGTACCGTGCCGGCATCCACTCAGCTACCGAGGCGGGCTATACTGTGCAGTGTCATCACGAAACAGGTTTCTGCAAATGAATTTCCGTTCAACTTAACATGGAAGAAAGATCGCCCGCTAAACGCTTAATAAATTTAGCTAGCTTTAACGGTCGAACTAATGAAATTTCTAAGCGACACAATGGCTTTAATTAGAATTAAGAATTGCTATGCTTCTTAATGTGTAAGAAGTTTCGCCTGCAGACGATTAACTTAGAAATGCTTATTAAAAATTAAGGTGGTCCATTAACAAGAGACTGCAGCAGAAAAAAGGTTAAAGACTCAGGGGGATTAAGTATTTTTGAGTTCTCTGCAGCATCATATATATCAGATCCATTCCGTCTTAAACATTTGCCATAGATTAACGATGCTAGCAGCTCGAAGGTGTACTTCAAAAGCTCCATGAAATCTTCATAATAACCTGGATATTGTTTGTATGTTGCAGATGTTTAGCATACTGATTCATTACAAAACCTCCGAATAGATTTCGTGAGCATCATTAAGGGCAAAGCATTTTGTATCGACATTGGGCAAAAGCTGCTCGAAATTTGTATTTCACAAAACCCGAAAGCTCAAAGGATTAGCTATTAAAAACAGATGGGATTGCAACTACAGCCTTTTGCTGGGACGACGAATATAATTATTACTGTAATACAGTAATCTAATAGTTTTCAGATAAGAAGTAGAATGTAACATTTGTCTTTAGAAGGAAACCAATAAAAGTGAAATTAAATTCTATTTTATTAAAAATGACTGAAGAAATACTTCTGCAAACAAAATGTGGGTTGGATGGTGATAGCGAGAAAAAAAATCTACAGATTTCTTTAACAAAACGTTGTGGTATTGTTACAGAATCGAGACAAATGGCTCTAAGCACTATGGGACTTAACATCTACGGTCATCAGTCCCCAAGAACTTAGAACTACTTAAACTTAACTAACCTAAGGACATCACACAACACCCAGTCGTCACGAGGCAGAGAAAATCCCTGACCCCGCCGGGAATCGAACCCGGGAACCCTAGCGCGGGAAGCGAGAACGCTACCGCACGACCACGAGCTGCGGACAGAATCGAGACAATTTGCAATAAAGTCACAAGTCTAATTCCTGTGATTAATCTTTAGTACTCAGCCCAGGTGAAGCATTTCTGAACCCGAAGGTAACGGTAATGCTCTTTCCGTTATTAAAATTGTTTCAATGTCATTTGTTCAGGATAAGATGAGCAAAGACAGAATCGAAAATTTTAATGATGAGAGGAGAAACTGAAATCGGCTTAACCTGACCTGAATATTTGCTCATTAATGTCAAAGACCAATGTTAACACACATGTACAGGACAAGTAAATGGGATAAAAATGAATTGGAATTCCAATACCTTTATGTAAATGCAATGAAGCGATATTTAATTTCAGACAAAAAGCGAGATCCGCAGGGACAACTCGGTGCCTTAATTGCGTAATGTAAACGACAAAGCTCTGAATTAGAAAGTATTGGAAAGTTACTGTGAAGTTTGAAAGTGTTATATGAGAAATATACGAAAGACCCAGCGTGTGACAGTATAGGAGGTGGCGCGCCCGTAGCTTACTCCAGCCTGGAACGTACGTCAATATCAAAAGTCGTGTGTGTACAGCTTTAAATCTTAATGGTGTTAAGACTGATGGATCTCTGTAATACACAGGTTGTCGTGAATACATGTTATAGCTGTTAAACGCTAAACGGCCACACTTATTGGCCATACCGGTTATCACGAACATGAAGGGTTGCGCTTCAGCGCATGACAGCAACAACATGTACATACACAACACGTGTATCACAGTCATCCACATAAATTTTAACGTCATAAAGATCTCGCACCTAGCTCAGGCGTCGTTTGATACAGACGTGCTCTCTGTGTACAACTGACGAGGGTATGTGCTTGAATAACGGTCTCGCTATTAAATATTTTAACATACAGCTCGAAGTGTGCAGCAGAATGTATTTTAAGAAATTCTTATATAAATTGTGGAGCTCCAAGCATTGCAGATAGTATTTTTGTACTTAACTTTTGGTCTCCTACACAATCTTATCTCTTGTACACGCTAGTCAGTTATTTACGCCGAAAACAATGTAAATAAAAAATATCAGTTGTAAAATGCAATTTGTTTATTTTTCAACCATAAAACTACAGTTTTGATTTGTAACAACGATAAATAAATTTATTTCTCTGTGATTCCTCTTCGTGGATGGAACCTTAGAGGCATTTCATTAGCGTACTGTTATTCGATACCCCATTCAACTGTTTTATACATATAATTTATTCCTATGGTCGATATCGAAATTACACAATTTCATCTTCAGACGTGTTTGTGGTAATCCAGCTCAACCGCAAGTATTCCGAATTGTAACCACATAGCATGTATATAGAGCTACTGTAAGCATGCAATATGGCTGTTCAGGTTAATTCGGTGCATACTTCCACTACCTCGACGGGTTTTGGATGTGGTCACATTCTCACTTAAACTTCAATTTACCTTCATTATTACTAAATTGTGACCTGAGCCTATATCTGCTCATAGGAAGGTCTTACAACTCGATATCTGATTTCAGAATCCCTGTCTGACCATGATGTACTCGCAGTGGAATCTTCCAGTGCCTCGAGGTCTTTTCCAAGGAGATATATTTGGAAAGATCGGTGGGCATTGAAAGATTCAAGCTGGATTACGTCATTGAAAACAGAGATTCCGAAATCAGATATTGGTTTGAAAGGCGTATCCAGGAGTAGATATACAATTAGACCACAATTTAGTAATGATAAAGAGTAGCCGCGCGGGATTAGCCGAGCGGTCTTAGGCGCTGCAGTCATGGACTGTGCGGCTGGTCCCGGCGGAGGTTCGAGTCCTACCTCGGGCATGGGTGTGTGTATTTGTCCTTAGGATAATTTAGGTTAAGTAGTGTGTAAGCTTAGGGACTGATGACCTTAGCAGTTAAGTCCCATAAGATTTTCACCCGCATTTGAACATTTGATAAAGAGTAAAATGATGTCCAAGAGAATCGTCCGGAAGAACCACAGTGGAAGGAATTGGGCTACTAAATTACTGAGTAATTATGCGGCGAATTTGCATTTCCCTAAGAATATGGATGCTGTGGTAACATTCTACAGCAGGAAGTTCAGTTGAAGAGAAGTGGACATCTCTAAAAAGAGCTATGACAAACGGTGGACAGACAAATGTAGGTACAAGAAGGGCAACTGCGAGGAAATACTGAGTTATAGGAAAAATACTTTTGGTCGACGAAAGAAGGAAGTCGAAAAATGCTCAATGAAAGACAAATACAGAAACATAAATCACTTATGAATGAAATAAATAGGAAGTGATGAGAAACCAAGGGGAAATGGATGCAGGAATAGAAACAGAAAGAGAAATAATCGCTGGAACTGTTGATTTACCACATAAAAAAGTTAAAATAGCCTTCGGTGAAACGAAAAGCAGGGGTCGCTACGTTAAGAGTGCGGTGGAAGTCCCATTGTTAAATGGAGAGGAAAGAACGGATAGGAACACTGAAGGCTTCTATGGGGGGGAGGAATTGTCTGGTATGATACAAGAAGACGCTGAAGGTGATGGAGAGGAATAGGGGATTCATTTTTAGAATCAGAATTGAAAAGAGCTGCGAAAGACTTGAGATCAAATAAACCAGAAAGATAGATAACATTCCTTCGGAAGGCTTAAAATAATGGGAGGAAGTGGCAACCAAACGACTGTTAAATCTATGAGCCACGCGACATGTCATCAGACTTTCGGAAAAATATGACACACACAATTCCGAATACAGCAAAAGCAGATAAGTGCGAGAACCATAGCACAGTCAGCTTAACAGCTCCAGCATCCAACTTGCTGACGAGAATAACATAAAGAAGAATTGAAAAGAAAATTGAGGATCTGTTAAATGACGACGAGTTTGGCTTTTGGAGAGATATGGGCAACAGAGAGGCAGCCATGACTTTGCGACTCTTAATGGAATCAGCAATGAAGAAAAATCAGACATGTTCGTGGGATTTGTCAATCTGGAAAAAGTGTTTGACAGTGTAAAATGGTGCAAGTAGCTCTAACTTCCGTGAAAAATATGAGTGAGCTACAGGGAAAGACGGGTAAAATATAATATGTACAAGAAAGAAAGAGGTGACAGTTAGACTGGAAGAACAACAAAGAAGTGCTCGAATTAAATAGGGAGTAAGACAGGGCTGCAGTCTTTCACCCCTTCTTTTCAATCTGTTCATCGAAGAAATAATGGTGAAAATAAAAGAAAGATTCAAGAATGGGATTAAATTTCAGGGTAAAAGGATACCAATGACAAAACTCGCTAATGACCTTGAGATCCTAGGTAACATTGAACAAGAGTTACAGAATTTGGTGACTGGAATGAAGAGACGTGAGTGCAGAATATGGATTAAGAGTGAGGCGAAGAAAGCCGAAAGTAATGAAAAGTAGCAGAAATGAGAACAGCGATAAAATTAACATCAAAGTTGGTGATCACGAAGTAGAAGAAGTTAAGGAATTGGAAGCAACGTAACCGACGCTGCCGGCCACGGTGGCCGTGCGGTTCTGGCGCTGCAGTCCGGAACCGCGGGACTGCTACGGTCGCAGGTTCGAATCCTGCCTCGGGCATGGGTGTGTGTGATGTCCTTAGGTTAGTTAGGTTTAAGTAGTTCTAAGTTCTAGGGGACTTATGACCTAAGATGTTGAGTCCGATAGTGCTCAGAGCCATTTTTTTTTAACCGACGCTGGACGAAGCAAGGAGAACGTAGAAAGCGGACCAGCACAGGAAACGAGGGCGTTCCTAACAAAAAGAAATCTATTAATATCAAACGTAGGTCTTATTTTGAGAAGGAAATTGTTGAGAATATACGTTATACGGTGATGAATCACATACTGTGGGAGAACCGGAACAGAAGAGAATCGGAGCATTTAAGATATAGTGCTACAGAAGAGTGTTGAAAATTAGGTGGCCTGATAAGGTACGGAATGAGGATGTTCTCCGCAGAATCGGCGAAGAAAGGAACATATGGAAAACAGTGACAGGACGTCAAGGAATAAATTCCATAGTACTAGCGGGAGCTGTAGAGGGTAAGAGCTGTAGAGGCAGAAAGAGACTGGTGTATATCCAACAAATACCTGAGGATTTCGGTGCGAGACGTACTCAACAAAATATTTTCCTATGGGAGTAGAATGTTGAAAATTCAACTTTCGTGAAAAGATCTCGCGAAGCAATAACCGCTTTTGATTGCCACCCCAACTCACGTGTGATATTCGTGCAACTCACTCACTTTAAGCTAATACAAAACGAACTGCCTTCTTTGAACTTTTTCTATGTCCACTGTATTCCCTGTCTGATAAGGACGACACACCGCTCAGCAGTGGTCTAGCAGAGGACGAACAAGCGTGGTGTAGGCAGTCTCTTTAGGACATTTGTCGCATCCTCTACGGGTTCTGCCAATAAAATGCTGCCTTTGGATCGCCTTCCTCACAACCTTTTGTGTGGGATTATTCCAGTTCAAGTTGTTCGATATTATAATCCCCTGAGATATAGGTAAATTGACAATCTTTGAATTTATGTGGCCTACCACGCAATTAAAATTTAACGGACTTATTTTAGTACTAACGGAGACGACCTCCCACTTGTTATTGTATAGAGTCAATTACCACTCTTTGTTGTCTACCGATATCTTGTCTAAATCATTTTCCAATAGGTTTTGATCTTCTGATGACTGTAGTAGACGGTAAAGGACAGATTCATCCGCAAACAGTGTAAGAGGGCTACACAGATTCTTTCCTGAATCTATACTACTACAATTAGGCTAGCCGGTTTTCAACGTTGTTCACGAAATCACGAAAGTACTTGACCAGTCTACTTCAGATTTTTACACAATTCTCTAATTAACATTCGGACACACACACCATAATTTTTTTAAAGATATATATAATATACAAAGATATAAATAATATATAAAATGGAATAATTTCCAACTTCATAAATTGTTTCTGTCTTGCACATTCTTCCTCAATAAATCTACATATACATCATACTCCACATGCCACTAAATAGTGTGTGGCGGAGGGTAGTTTCGGTACCACTATCACCTCCAACCCTGTTCCACTCGTGAATAGTACGTGGAAGAATGATTATCGGTAAGCCTCTGTATAGCCTCTAATTTCTCGAATTTTCTCCTTATGATCAATACGTGTGCCGTATGTGGAGGGAAGTAATATGTTGTCCGACTCCTCCTGAAAAGTGCTGTCCCGAAATTTCAATAGTAAAACTCTCAGTGATGCACAATGCCTTTCTTGTAATGTCTGCCTTTGGAGTTCGTTTAGCATCTCCATAACGCCCTCTCGCCAGCTAAACGATCCCATGACGAAACTGGCCGCTCTTCGTTTGATTTTCTCTATCTCCTCTAGCAGTCCTACCTGACAGGGATCCCAGATAGATGAGCAATACTCAAGAATCGGGCGAACAAGAGCCTTACAAGCCGTTTCTTTCGTGTATGAGTTACATTTCCTTAAGCTTCTTCCGATGAATCTGAGTCTGGTATTTGCTTTCCCCACTATCTGTTTTATGTGGTCATTCCACTTAAGGTAGCTCTGGATAGTTACGCCTAGTTATTTTACGACAGACACTGCTTAAAGCTGTTTGTCATCAATAGTGTAGATGTAGAGTAGTGAATTTCTTTTCCTGTGTATGCACAATATGTTACATACAAGAATATGTTACATACAAGAAAAACAATGTGCTGTATGTTTTCTTGCTCACAGTTGGTTTTCACAGAAAAGAGAGAAGTTGTATTTACGGCTTCTCGGCTAATGATTAGAATACTACTATGGAATTAGGCTCCAGGCAGAAAAAGATGGAGAATAAAATGGACAGAGAGATAGAGGGCGAGGGTATGGGCATAGAGGGGGGAAGGAAGAGGTGGACAGAGAGGGAGAAGAGGAGACGGGTAGAGAGAGGGAGGAGGAGGAGCCGGACACAGAGTGTGGGAGGATGAGAAGATGGACAAAGAGAGGTGGAGAAAAGATGGAGAGTGTGGGAGGAGGTGGACAATGAGAGTGGTAGGAGGAAATGGACAAAGAGAGAGGGTGGAAGAGATAAACAAAGAGAGAGGGCTGGAGGGTATTAGGACGTATGTCCATTTCCCAAACACATTTATCAACTGCGATGCACTGCCGGATTCGCAAGTAGTTTATATAGATTAGTAGCAGTAGAGGACTATAACACTTGTTTGGTGAATCCCACTCAGTGCCTTTCCACAAATTATTGACAACTATGACCCTTCTGACAGGAAACTGTAAAACCTGTTGCACAACTGCAACGATACTCCAGAGGCACGTAATTTGATTAGAAGTCTCTTGGAAGGAATAGTGTCAAAATCCTTCTGCAAATCTAGATATATGGAGTCAATTGGAGATCCCTTGTCGATAGCACTTCACGTGAATGAAGATTCAGGTGTGTCTCAGAAGAACGACATATTCTGAATCTGAAACTGAGGCTTCGGCTGAGATGGATTCCCACAAGTACAGTATGTTATCAAAAGTATCCGGACACCTGGCTGAAAATGACTTACAATTTCGGGGCGCCCTCCATCGGTAATGCTAGAAGTCAGCATGGTGTTGGCCCACCCTTAGCCTTGATGACAACTTCCACTCTCGCAGGCATATGTTCAATCAGGTGCCGGAAGGTTTCTTGGGGAATGGCAGCCCAGTCTTCACTGAGTGCTGCACGGAGGAGAGGTATCGATGTCGATCGGTGAGGCCTGGCACGATGTGGGCGTTCCAAAACATCCCGAAGGTGTTCTATAGGATACACGTCAGCACTCTGTGCAGGCCAGTCCATTACAGGGATGTTATTGTCGTGTAGCCACTCCGCCACAGGTCGTGCATTATGAAGAGGTGCTCGTTAGTGCTGAAAGATGCAATCGTCATCCCCGAAATGCTCTTCAACAGTTGGAAGCAAGAAGGTGCTCAAAACATCAATGTAGACCTGTGCTGGGATAGTGCCACGCAAAACAACAAGGGAGCTTCCTCCATGAAAAACACGACCACACCATACACCACAGCCTCCGAATTCTACTGTTGGCACTACACACACTGGCAGATGACGTCCACCAGGCATTCGTCATACCCATAACTGTCATCGGATCGCCATATGGTGTACTATGACTCGTCACTCCACACAATTTTTTCCACTGTTAAATCGTCCAATGTTTACGCTCCTTACACCAAGCGAGGCGTCGTTTTCCATTTACCGGCGTGATGTGTGGCTTATGAGCAGCCGCTCAACCATGAAATCCCAGTTTTCTCACCTCCCGCCAAACTGTCATAGTACTTGCAGTGGATTCTGATGCAGTTTGGAATTCCTGTGTGATGGTCTGGATAGACGTATGCCTATTACATATTACGACCCTCTTCAAATGTTGGCGATCTCTGTCAGCCAACAGACGAGGCCGGCCTGTACGCTTTTGTGCTGTATGTGTCCCTTAACGTTTCCACTTGACTATCACATCGGAAACAGTGGAGCTAGGGATGTTTAGGAGTGTGGAAACCTCGCGTACAGATGAATAACACAAGTAACAGTCACGTGACCAAGTTCGCAGCCGGTGAGTTCCGCGGGGCGCCCCATTCTGGTCTCTCACGATGTCTAATGACTACTGATGTCGCTGATATGGAGTAGCTGGCAGTAGGTACAGCACAATGCACCTAATATGAAAACGTATATTTTTGGGGGTGTGCAGATACTTTAGATCTCATAGTGTACGTCTGAAGTTGAAATAGCAAAGTTTCGTAATCGGTTATGTGAATTAAATACCAGAATAAAACAGCTGAATGTATTATACAATAAGAGTAAATGAAGTAAATAAACATCTAGGTGGGGTCAAGAGTGCAATTTCAGTCAGATGAGGTGGGCCTTCGGTGACGGAAGTGAAGTTCCATTACTTCGCTACCCCACGTATCCATTCTCGGGTGATACAATCTGTCGTCGTAGCCAGTTATGGTGCCGTACCAATATAAGAGGACCGTTCGATAAGTAACGCGACACATTTCTTTTTTCCCAAAGTTCGTTGGTTTTATTCTGAATTTCCATACGCTTTATTATTATCTCCCAATCTTTTACCTGCTGAACCCTATTTTTCAACATAATCTCCGTTCAACGCGACAGTCTTATGTGACCTTAAAGTGAGGCTTGTATGTCCGCATGACGCTACTCTACTGCTCGACGTCGGAGCTACATCAATAACGAAAATGGTTCAAATGGCTCTGAGCACTATGGGACTCAACTGCTGTGGTTATCAGTCCCCTAGAACTTAGAACTACTTAAACCTAACTAACCTAAGGACATCACACACATCCATGCCCGAGGCAGGATTCGAACCTGCGACCGTAGCAGTCGCACGGTTCCGGACTGCGCGCCTAGAACCGCGAGACCACCGGGGCCGGCGTACATCAATAACATCCCAATCTTCAACGTACTGCTTCCGCAGAGCGCGTCCTTTATTGGGCCAAGCATACGTAAGTTGGAAGGTGCGAGATCCGGGCTGTAGACTAGATGAGGAAGAACAGTGCACTGACGTTTTGGGAGCTCCTCTCTTGTCCGCAGACCTGTATAAGGCCTTGTGTTGTCATGGAGAAGGAGAAGTTCTTTTCCATTTTTGTGGCGACGAACTGGCTGAAGTTGTTTCTTCAGTTCCTGAGAATAGCGCAGTACACTTGACGGTTGATCGTTGCACCACGAGGGAGGACATCAAACAGAATAATCCCTTCAGAGCACCCGAAAAACGTTGCCACGACATTACCGACTGAGTGTGTGGCTGTGACCCTTTTCTTCGGAAGGGAAGTGGTGAGGCGCCACTCCATGGATTGCCGTTTTGTTTCCGGTTCCAAGTGACGAATGCAAGTTTCATCGTCTGTGACGATGTTCCACAAAAAACTGCTTCGATCAGCAAGCAGTTCCGCACAGATGGTCCTACGTTTCTCTTTATAGTCTTGGTCCTACGTTTCTCTTTATATTCTTCTCTTAGGCAATGGGTAAAACAGTGGGCGCACACCTTTCAGTACTCCAGCTGGTGGACGAGTGTGCCAACACTACTATCGGAGACGTAAAAGTGACGAAGGAGGTGTTTGATTGTGATTCGTGGAACTGAGAGTTTTCCAACGTTCCAACATTGCAGGAGTCACAACTATATGCGGCCATCGGGTATGCGGAGGATCGGATAGGTTTGCGCGACCTTGTTTCGATGATGACAGACACCTCTCCCAACGACTCATCGTGTTTTTATTCATTGCCAGGTCTCCATAGACATGCTGCATATGACTGTGAATATCTGCGATGCTATGGCTTTCTGCCAAAAGAAACTCAATGACAGCTTTCTGCTCAAAACGCATCTTCGTTACAGATGCCATTTTGAGGGCTACGTACAGCGCCGTCCCGTATCGGAACTTCATCAAACTATAGGAGCTGGAATATTCCACAGTGTGCTACAATAAATTCTGCATTTCTTCAGCCGAAACTGACCAAGAAAAAAATGAGCTGAAAATTCCTGGCAGATTAAAACTGTGTGGTAGACCGAGACTCGAACTCGGGACCTTTGCCTTTCGAGAGCAAGTGCTGTACCATCTTTTTTTTTTTCCTTGATCTCATTTGTTCGTTATCGTTCGTTGTATTTGTTGGGGGCGGACGTCCCATGACGTTTGTTCACGTTCATCGCTCATCCATTAACCGAACACGCTGAGCTACCGTGCCGGCTACTCAATCCACTGCGCTGCGCCAACTGTGCAGCAGCATCTGAACTATCCAAGCCGCCAGTACCTGGTCTCCTACTTTCCAAACTTCACAGAAGCTCTCCTGCGAACCATGCAGAACTAGCACTCCTGGAAGAAAGAATACTGCGGAGACATGGCTTAGCCACAGCCTGAGGGATGTTTACTGAATGAGATTTTCACTCTGCAGCGGAGTGTGCGCTGATATGAAACTTCCTGGCAGATTAAAACTGTGTGCCGCACCGAGTCTCGAAAATGAGTTGCATTACTATAGAACGCCCCTCGCAGATGACGAATTTATTGGTGGGACAGGTCATTCGTAGTTCCCTTTGTAAGACTTGTAGAGTTACCAGTGCGTACAGATTATGTCCAGCGGATCGTAATTGAGCTAAGAGAGGCTGCTGAGGTTACACTTCCTCCCGGGCCGTGTGGCGGCCCCCACGTGCGCAGACGGGGGCGGCGCAACCAGATACTCCTGCGGCCCACCACGGGCCAGACAATGGCCGCTTCCGGGCGACTGAGGCCTCCCAGCTCGTGCCACGCTCTGCCCGGCGTGACCTCTGCACGAGCAGCCGCAGGTTGTACATAACGACAATGGGGACACGACTCTTGGCTAGTGTGGTGCTTGTGTAGTCAGCTGCGCAGGTCCCACGAACGACTTCACTCTATTTGTACTAGACTTAAGGGCGTAATGCCAGCCAATTGCTGTGTTCTTTTTATAGAATCAAATAGAGACGCTGTAGAAAGCGTCACCATCAGAACACTACTGAAGAAATGAGGAAGCAAATTCAACAAGCCTGCTACTTATTGTTTACGTAGCTATTTATTTATGCAGCTCTTTCATATTATGAAGGCGGCAGGGGAAAAATACAGGGTGCTGAATGCTATTTACAATTTGTACATAAACTAGATGGCAATTATAAGAGTCGAGGAGCATGAAAGGGAAGCAGTGGTTGGGATGGGAGTCAGGCAAGGTTGTAGTCTATCCTCGACGTCATTCAATCTGTAAATTGAGCAAGCGGTAAAGGGAACAGAAGAAAAATTTGGAATCGGAATTGCTGTCCAGGGAGAAGAGATAAAAACTCTGAGGTTTGTCGATGACACTGTAGTTCCGTCAGAGACAGCAAAGAACTTGGAAGAGCAGTTCAACGGAATGGGCAGTGTCTTGAAAGGAGTATACAAGATGGACAACAACAAAAGCGAAACGAGAATAATGAAATGTAGCCGAATTGAATCTGGTGATGCCGAGGGAATGAGATTAGGAAATGAGTCTCGTTAAGTAGTGGATGGTTCAAATGGCTCTGAGCACTATGGGACTTAACTGCTGAGGTCATCAGTCCCCTAGAACTTAGAACTACTTAAACCTAACTAACCTAAGGACATCACACACATCCATGCCCGAGGCAGGATTCGAACCTGCGACCGTAGCGGTCACGCGGTTCCAGACTGTAGCGCCTAGAACCGCTCGGCCACTCCGGCCGGCAAGTAGTGGATGGGTTTTGTTATTTGAACAGCAACATAACTGATGATGGTCGAAGTAGAGAGGATATAAAATGCAAACGGTCTATGGTACGAAACGCGTTTCTGAAGAAGAGAAGTTTGTTAACATCGAGTATAGATTGAAGTTTCAAGAAATCTTTTCTGAAAGTGCTTGTAGTGAGTGCAGCCATGTATGGAAGTTAAACATGGGCGATAACAGTTCCGACTAGAGGAGAATAGAAACTTTTAAAATGTGGTGCTGCAGGAGAATGCTGAAGATAACACGGGTAGACAGCGTAACTAATGAGGAGGTACTGAATAAAATTTGGGAGAAAAAAATTGTGACACAACCTGACTAGAAGAAGACATATTCTGGGACATTAAGAACAGGAGGGAAGCGTGGGTAGTAAAAATCGTAGAGGGCCACCAAGACATGAATACAGTAAGCAGATTCAGAGGGATGTACGAGTAGATTGCAGTAGTTACTAGGAGATTCAGAGGCCTGCACACGATTGAGTAGGATGGAGAGTTACATCAAACCAGCCTTAGCACTGAAGATCACAACAACAACAACAACAATGGAAAAACACTAAACACACTGCGTAGGCCGTGAAAGAATTTTAGAAAGGAATGGCACTTCATTATCAAGAGGAAAAAAACACTCATTGTTCACCAATGACATATGTAATTCTGGCCCTTACCCTACACACCTCAGGTAATGTGACGGACATAGGTCGCTCGAACGCATAACATTACAGTGAGTCACACACACACACGCAAGACCGGTGTCAGAAATCAATGACAAAGTGCAAGCTTTAAGCATGGTTAACTGCATCACTGATGACATACCAAGAGCGCTTCGTAAGGCTTATAAGCAGCAACCATCATACACAATACCACGGCTACACACACACACACACACACTACACCACATGATACATGGGACAACGAAGATTCAAACAGTGATATGTAAACAGGTGACCGTACAGAACAGATGACGACCTGCAGACACCAATATCTCCAGATACAGATACATATTCGGCATAGTAGCAGATCACACGACTGCAACAATACTGCAAGTGATATATTCACGGAATTCATAAATAAGTGAATAATAAGAAACAAAACAGCGAATGATCTTGTTTGTACAAAGCTTATAAAGTAATTCTTTAGTTCTTTGGATCACTATTTTCAAATATGTAACTGTGTAGTACGTAAACTGCATAATAAGCAAAATGTAAAACAAGTAAACTTCATAGTACTGTACATGAAAACACATTTGCAACATAATATGGTGCAGCTACAGAAACACGAACGAACAACACAGATAAGTAATGCACTTCGGGGAGCCGGCTGGAGTGACGAGGCGGTACTAGGCGCTATAGTCTGGAACCACGAGACCGCTATGGTCGCAGGTTCGAATCCTGCCTTTGGCATGGATGTGTGTGGCGTCCTTAGGTAAGTTAGGTTTAAGTAGTTCTAGGTTCTAGGGGACTAATGACCTCAGAATTTAAGTCCCATAGTTGACAGAGCCATTTGAACAACTTCGGGGAGAAAAGGCTCGCGATCACATTTCCGAGGCTGCTCTCCTGCTATTGGCGAGGGCAAATTAAGGGAGTAATTGTAGTAAGAAAACAGTACCGTCATATCTCATACAAAACCCACGTAGCGCTAATCTCATGACATACGTATATACAGTAGTAACCATATGTTGATTCAGATGAGACAGGATCGAAGTGGTTACCGAAGCCCTGTCACTCGAAATGGCAAGTTAAATTGATCTCTTTTATTTTCTAAATATTTTCCTTTCGTCTATGGGACCTCTTTTCTTAGATAAATCATTTGTCTGTTACTTTCTTCTTAAGAATATAGTAAAATTTGCTTCCTTTTCCAAATTGTAATTCATGTATGACATGCTTTTTCTTACATTACCAACGTAATTCTGTAAAAGACCAGAAAAATAACAGCACTGAGAGAAGCTGTAGAGAAAAACGAAGAATCTATTTCCACCGCTTTTTACACTAATGGCCATAAAAATTGCTACACCAAGAAAAATGCAGATGATAAACAGGTATTCATTGGACAAATATATTATACTAGAACTGATATGTGATTACATTTTCAAGCAATTCTGGTGCATAGACCCTGAGAAATCAGTACCCAGAACAACCACCTCTGGTCCTAATAACGGCCTTGATACGCCTGGGCATTGAGTCAGACAGAGCTTGGATGGCGTGTACAGGTACAGCTGTCCATGCAGCTTCAACACGATACCACAGTTCATCAAGAGTAGTGACTAGCGTATTGTGACGAGCCAGTTGCTCGGCCATCATTGACCAGACGTTTCCAATTGGTGAGAGATCTGGAGAATGTGCTGGGCAGGGCAGCAGTCGAACATTTTCTGTATCCAGAAAGGCCCATACAGGACCTGCAACATGCGGTCGTGCGTTATCCTGCTAAAATGTAGGGTTTCGCAGGGATTGAATAAAGGGTAGAGCCACGGGTCGTAACACATCTGAAATATAACGTCCACTGTTCAAAGTGCCATCAATGCGAACAAGAGGTGACCGAGACGTATAACCAATGGCACCCCATACCATCACACCGGGTGATACGCCTTTATGGCGATGACGAATACAGGCTTCCAATGTGAGTTAACCGCTATGTCACCAACCACGGATGCGACCATCATGATGCTGTCAACAGAACCTGGATTCATGCGAAAACATGACGCTTTGCCATTCGTGCACTGAGGTTCGTGGTTGAGTACACCATCGCAGGCGCTCCTGTCTGTGTTGCAGCGTCGAGGGTAACCGCAGCCATGGTCTCCGAGCTGATAATCCATGCTGGTGCAAACGTCGTCGAACTGTTCGTGCAGATGGTTGTTGTCTTGCAAACGTCCCCATCTGTAGACTCAAGGATCGAGACGTGGCTGCACGATCCGTTACTGCCATGCGGATAAGATGCCTGTCATCTCGATTGCTAATGATACGAGGCAATTGGGATCCAGCACGGCGTTCCGTATTACCCTCCTGAACCTACCGATTCCATATTCTGCTAACAGTCATTGGATCTCGACCAACGCGAGCAGCAATGTCGCGATACGATAAACCGCAATCGCGATAGGCTACAATTCGACCTTTATCGAAGTCGGAAACGTGATGGTACGCATTTCCCCTCCTTACACGAGGCATCACAACAACGTTTCACCAGCTAGGCAACGCTGTTTGTGTATGAGAAATCGGTTGGAACCTTTCCTCATGTGAGCACGTCGTAGGTGTCGCCACCGGCGCCAACCTTGTGTGAATGCTGTGAAAAGCTAATCACTTGCATATCACAGCATTTTCTTCCTGTCGGTTAAATTTCGCGTCTGTAGTACGTCATCTTCGTGGTGTAGCAATTTTAGTGCCTAGTAGTGTATTAGCTTTCAGCAGCAAACGACCCACCATAGTTATGAAGGCGGTGGGTCACCGTGTAATATTAATACATAAATGAATGAATAAAATGTAATTCTGACAGAGGCAGAAAAAGGATTTGGAAATACATAATGTCTGGCAACGCATGTGTGCTCATCAGATGTGTATCGTGTCTACCGAAGCCAGTTTCAAGGGGAAGAAGTGGGCTATGGAAAACTTGTATGGACAGACATTTCTGCAGAGCACGGGGCTCTTGCTGAGGTAAGCAGCTTTTCACAGCGAGTCTGTAGGATGGCACAACCAAGGAATGTGACAGAAGAGAAACCTTGTTGTTGTGACAGACTGATCTGTAGTGTAGGCCGAGGTCTAAAGACCGTGCGAGGTGGCGCAGTGGTTAGCATACTGGTGTCGTATTCGGGAGGACGACGCTTCAGGTCCGCGTGCGACCATCCTCAGTTATGTTTTTCATAATTTCTCTAAATCAACCTTGGCAAATGCCACGATAATTCCTTTTAATTGACACTGGCTATTTCTTTCCCCATCTTTAAAAAAATAAATCCGAAATATACGATAGGTTGAAGGAGAAGTCAACGTACGTACTCTAAGAGTTACCTGAACCATCTTGGGCTCTGAAGAAATGTTAATCGTTCCATCTCCACTTAAGTGTCACTCCCCAAAAAGTCACAACTGTTCGCCGAATTTGGAGATATCCGGCCAGTCTCACCCTAATTCTCCGAAATGGTTTTCGGATGGACCCAACATGGCTAGCTCACAGGTTAGTTATTTCCTCCAACTTCTGTTGATCCTCCACGAACCACTTTCATGGACTCTGTCGCATCCACCACAGAACAGCTGCTCGCATTTTCTTTAAGTCACTGAAACGACGGCAGCAAAGAGATTTCCTCACAGCCGCGAATTAGTAGTAATCAGAAACTGTGGGTGTGGAGCACCTGAAATCCGATTTCAGCGATGGTGGCCGTGGTTTTCCGACTCGTGAGGGGACAAAAACTTGAAAGTGAATCAGTGAATTTCTTCAGATGTTTCGATAGTATACTTCAATAAAAATAGTAACACATAGAAATAAGCGCAATTGTAAAATAGACATAAGTAAATTATGATCCAAATTGTTAAGGTAAATAACCTCTGTACAAAAGCATATCATACTCTGTGGAAGGTGATCTATAATGTGATCTATGTTGACTACTTGTAAGACCATCTGTGTCACTGTTTTGTTTATGTAAAATGTTTTCGATGTTTAAAAGTGTACAACAAATTGAGTGTGATGTTTAGTGTGTGTTGGTACATAGTTTCGCGTAGTCAGCGCGTACACAACTTTCCCACTAGAGCGCGCCCCGCTAAGCACAATAGTGCAGGCGCAGCGCGCACCTGTCTCCGCACTACGAGATGGCGGTGCCATAGAGACGGACCAAATTCTGTTTCCGCCGATCCTCGTGTTAATATGTAACGCAGCCAATCAGATTGCTGCTAATGTAGAACCTTTTCTCCTCGCGGATCACACTATTGCAGTGATACATGAACGCGCGAGGTATTATAACGAGTGTACAGACCTCCGATTAGTCAGTCTGCATTTGTCTGCACCAGTCTGTAACAGTCTGCAATAGTCTGTACCAGTCTGCATTTGTCTGCAACAGTCTGTACGAGTCTAAAGCTTCAGTCTGCGCCCAATAAGATTACCATATTACTGTACATAGTCATGAAGATAAATGTATAGACACTTTTGTCAAGTATCAGAGATACACGTGAGAATAAGATTAACGTACCTATACCAAAGGAACTTCAGATTGTCAATTGTAAATATCATCCAGAACCAAGTTAAGTAATTTTTATGCTTGTTATTATTTTAATAAATGTGTGTGAAAATTAATCAAGTTCTGTTTAAAGTTGGTCACCGTCAATCTGCTACTCTAAGCGTGCAAGTGGCATTTCTATCGTCTGACCTAACGGCAGAAGATAAACACGCCATGATAAGACCACGAGACATATTGCTGACACTCACCTACTTCGTTAGAGCGACAAGTCAAATAATCTGATGGTGTGTGTACTGAAGGTCTTACAGTACGCCGGCCGAAGTGGCCGTGCGGTTACAGGCGCTGCAGTCTGGAACCGCAAGACCGCTACGGTCGCAGGTTCGAATCCTGCCTCGGGCATGGATGTTTGTGATGTCCTTAGGTTAGTTCGGTTTAACTAGTTCTAAGTTCTAGGGGACTAATGACCTCAGCAGTTGAGTCCCATAGTGCTCAGAGCCATTTTTTTTCTTACAGTACGCACACCACAGTGTGTGAGAGACTCTGCACAAATGTACCATAAGGAAACTGTAAGTACAAATTCTTCTAAATTTCGCCACTAACTTCACAAAAAGATCGACAACCAACTAAAAATCACGTGTTTTCTTATATATTGCAGTAAAGTCAACGAAATGAAGCAGAATCTCACACATCGACAGCATCACATAGGAACGACATAACAAACACAAAAAACGCACTTAAAATGGGAACCATTTCCCGAAACGCGTCGTGTGAAAAATAAAATGAAGAAAATCGTGACTGGTAGCAGATGAGTTATTTATAAACAAACTTATTGTTTTCACAGTCGCAGGCTTTCAGAACCATTTATAATGGATCAAATCAGATTTTTGAGGAGGAAAAGAGAGAAGAGAAAGAATGATGAGGTTCTGGAACGAGAGGAAAATAACGGCCAAGAAGCCATTATGTTCTACGCGGTCCGTAGTTGACCAAGTTCAGCAGGGAGAAAAAATGACAAAATAATGTGTAGCTAATGGGGAGCGGAAGAGGAACAGTAGGAGGATTAACAGACAAGACGAGGGAAGGGGATACGACTGTAGCAGTGGGACAAAGGCCGCGGACACAAAGGCCCGGTTGTCGCAGGAAGCGGAGGCGGCGGCGGCGGCGGGTGGGCCAGGCGCGGCCGCCGCCTGCTGCTGCCTGGCGTCGTGGGCGGCCGGCAGGCGGAAGCGTCAGTCACTGCCGCCCCCGTGTGGCGGAGTCTAGCGGAGCAAAGCCAGGCAGGCGCCTGCCCCACTCTGCCCGCCTGTCAGCGGCCGCGCGGTGCGGCACGTGCTAAGTAGAGCCCGACTCACGCCGCGCGTCGCGTGTTAACCGCGCGGAACGGAATGTCAAGACACTCGACATTGGCACTGGAGACAACACGGTGTCTAGTACACACTGCTGAGGAAAGGCGGCTCACGAGTACTAGCATCAAGGACTCCACAACAAATGCGCCAAGGAAATCTTTTCGCAATGGTGGGGCCTGAGAATCACGGTAATGTAGCACCGAAACTAGTCGTGGGAGACAGTTAAGACATTCTCAAGATACACCTGTGCTGATACTTTTTCTCACACAGGGTGAAAAGTATTTAAACCGACAAACTGTGATAGGTCGTAGGGAACATGAAAACAAATATTATTCCCTTACGTCATTTTTTCCTATGAGGATTATTTAAACCGGTCGAGGCCGTAGTTGTTGGATACCGTATTATGATCTTCAGTTGTTAGAGGGCGTATTAAGCTCTTCAGTTGTAGGCAACTGCTGTCCACCAGTGCAGTAGTACATTGTCTCTGTTTACTGATGGAGTGATACGCCTGGATTGTGTATACTGATATGATTGGTGCGTTCTACGTAGCGCACCACAACGGACGAGCTGCACAGCGGGTTTATCAACAACAATATCCTAATCGCAGTATCCCGCATCATACGACCTTTCCTGCTGTGTACCACCGTCTGCATGAGACCGGGTCATTTAGCAGATGACCTGGACAGGGACGCCGTCGCACGGTAAGAACACTGCAATTTGAGGAAGCTGTCTTGGAGCATGTGGAGCGGGATCCTTCAATCAGCACTCGTGCCATTGCACGTGACATGGGGAGGAATCAGACGAATGTAAGAACAGTCCTTCGAGAGCAATTGTTACGTCCATTTCACTTACAGCGTTTTCACAACCTGGAACCAGTTCATTATCCACCCAGAGCACAGTTTTCACAGTGGCACCTGGACCAGTGTGAAATGGATCCTACAGTTCCATCCTCTGTGTTGTTTACCGATGAAGCAACGTTCGGGCGTAATGGAATTTTCAACATGCACAATTCGCATCTTTGGAGTCAGGATAACCCACATGCCACAGTTACTAGCGCTCATCAAGTGCGGTTCCTCGTTAATGTGTGGGTCGTTGTTGTTGGGGGCTGTTTAGTTGGGCCATATCTGCTAACTAGGCCATTAAATGGCAGGCACTACTACAATTTTCTCGCCAGAGCATTGCCAGAATTGGTGGAAGACGTCCCGCTCCCTACAAGACAACGCATGTGGTTCCAACATGACGGGGTGCCGGCACATTTCAGTTGTCGTGTGCGTCGATCCCTCAACCGACGGTTCCCAGAAACGTAGATTGGCAGAGGTGGTCGTGTACCATGGCCTGCTCGATCCCCAGATATGTCCCCTCTGGACTTTTTTTGAGTGGGGAGAGATGCGCAACCTTGTTTATGCAACCCCTGTTGCATCAGAAGAGGATCTGGTTGCCCAGATAGTAGCACCAGCAGGAACAATTCAGGATACTCCTGGGGCTATGCCCGTGTCAGAACATTAGCCGACGGTGTAACCTTTGTTTTCGCGTCAATGGAGACATTTTTGAAAATCTACTGGAATTGAAATTGCGTTGTGTTAATGTGTTGTCTCTTGGCCATAAAAAAAAATGGAAAAGTGTTTGTTGGTTTAATTAATTTGCCGCCAGAGAAATCTTCCTCTACCGATTTAAATACTCCTCATAGGAAAAAAAGACATTAGGGAAAAATATTTGTTTTGATGTCCCCTACAACCTCCCAGAGTTTGTCGGTTTAAATACTTTTCACCCTGTATACTCGGCAATTCATTACAAATGGTGCTACTAGCGCTGACTGTCAACGGAATATAATGGAACGTGATGGCACATCGTCACCATCAAGCACTCTTTGGAGGAGGTTGCGGTGCGAGGAATCAGGGAGGAAAGAAGTGGTGGTGGTGAATCCGACTTGCACATTCTGTGATGAAGCAAGGACATCCAACATCTTGTCGCCCTCACTTTCTTCTGCCACTTTCCTGTAATACGCGAACAGACGGCCGGCTTCGCCATTTCCGAGACGTTCGTTTCAGACCCCTTCCCTTTGTCAAAGTCGATATGTCCTTGTATTTCCGAATTTTGAGGCCCGAATCGTCTGTCGAAAGATTTTCTATTCGTATCTGGTCCGGTTACAAGTTTTATTTATCGCGTAACGAGCCCGCAACACCTCCAAGCTGCACAGAGTCTCACGGTGGGCAGTGTTCATCTCGTACTTCGGTTCATCAGCGTTTTTCAACAGTGGAAAGTATTCTGTTCGTCCCACGTAACATGTCTGGCTCCAACATTTCATCAGTTGTTTTACATCTCGAATCAGGCTAGAGAAGTAAGAATACGCAAAACATTATTCCACAATGCAGTAATTACCTGTAACTTCTTACAGTTATTGAAACATTGTTAATTAATTTAAACTGGACTTATATCAATATAGGGCAACGTTAGTTCCTTGAAGTACAATGCTACCTATTAAAATGGCAGCAACAGGAATGATTGTAAAAACAAAACTTTACTTTATGGATGTCCATCTTATTGCACGGACGAAGAACTTCAGCTGATGATGTACAGGGTGACAATATAATAATAATGTCGTGTGATTGGGCCTCCCTTCGGTTAGACTGTTTGCTTGGTGCAAGTCTTTCGAGTTGACGCCACTTGGGCGACTTGTGTGTCGATGGGGATTAGATGATGACAACACAACACCCAGTCCCTGAGCGGAGAAAATCTCCGACCCAGCCGGGAATCGAACCCGGGCCCTTAGGGTTGACATTCTGGCGCGCTGTCCACTCAGCTACCGGGGGCAGATAGGGTGACAATTATTGAACTATATGAAACAAAATCGTCATAACTTCTGAACGGTTTGATTAGGACGTTCAAACTGCCCCGTTGGCCAGGGGGAATTAGTACGTGTGTATGGTTTGGTTTAGCGACTGAACGCACTTACTTTTGGATGGGTTCGTCAATAAACAAATTTGGCACATTTGAGGGACTGAGAATCCGCGATGGAGAAGTCTCTTCATCAACAACAGGTGACTGTGCGGTGTGCAATGACCAATCACGGAATAATCGGTGCGATATTCCTTCATGTCACGGTGGCCGTCGAATGGTACGTGAAGATTTTGGAAGATGATTTAAAGCCCATTATCCAAAGATGTGGTTCATGCAAGACGGGACTCAATCACTTCGAAGCAACAGAGCATTTGATATCCTCGAGGAGCACCTTCGGGTCCGCGTTCTGGCTCTCTGCTACCCACAGGGCACTGCAAGGGCCTCTATTGGTCGCCATATTCTCCAGACCTGAACACATGCGACTCCTTTTTGTGGGGCTATATTAAACACAAAGTGTACAAAGACAACACGGCGTCAAGTATAGACTCCTGGTGGGTACTTTTTCTCATATGCTCATATGCTTATTGCGCGTATAATTTATAATAGGTATTATAGTCCAGGGAGAAGATATAAAAACTTTGAAGTTTGTCGACACAGCAAAGAACTTGAAAGAACAATGAAACGCAAAGGACAGCGTCTTGGAAGCAGGATATAAGATGAACATCAACAAAAGCAAAACGAGGATAATGGAATGTAGTCGAATTAAATCAGGTGATGCTGAGGGAATTACATTAGGAAATGAGACACTTAAAGTAGTAGATGAGTTTTAGTACTTGGTCAGCAAAATAACTGATGATGCTCGAAGTAGAGAGGATATAAAACGCAGATTGGCAATGGCGAGAAAGGTGTTTCTTATGAAGAGAAGTTTGTTAACATTAACTTTAGATTTACGTTCAAACAGGTTCAGATGTCTCCAAGGACTATGGGACTTACCATCTGAGGTCATCACTCCCTTAGACTTAGAACTACTTAAACCTAACTGACCTAAGGACATCACACACATCCATGCCCAGATCACAACCTTGTGGGTTTCGTCTACTTAAAAAGCCGTCAGATAATATATTTAAGAGGAAAATCTGACGATAATTCTCTAATAAATGGAAATGATAGTTTCCTTTATAAGAACGATGACCTTGGAAGAATACCTGTTGTAATGTGTTACGCTGGAGCCAAGGTAGCCCCTGAAGGCCGGCAACCCATATTACACCACAGAGGACGGGATTGTCTAAGTCCAAGGCGTACCAAACGCACCTTGGTAAACACCAGCTATTTACATACAAGCAACGGCCTGCAGGAAGTATCACTACGCCAAAACCTGATTGGCTGGAGACAGCTATTTAGGGGCTAGAACCAGCCCCGAAGTTCACTCTGGGTGCCGACTTGTGGCCTTCTACCGCTCAAGATTATGTCTTCGTCTGTGATTGGACTTTTACTACTGTGTGTGTGTGTTACCACGAACCATTGTGGAAATTTAGAAGTGAACATTTGTTTGCCTCAATTAGGAGACTTTTACTGGCATCGTTATTGTTACCTTTCTTTTGTTGTTCAGTCATCAACCATGTAAACTTACATAAATAAAAGTTGTGTTTGTCAAAAATTGCGAATTGTCAATCACAACATAATGCGTTTGTCCTCAAGTGAATATCTGCAATCCGAATCCCCGGTAACTCCGTTATAACGAGTTGACGTACTCGGTCGTGGTGGACAAAGCACTACTTTCCGGACCTGTGTTTGTTAGGATTATTTTCTTGTTTCTGTGTCCTCTAGTCGCGTCTGTCGTTTGTATCTAGCCAGGCACCCTGCAAACGTTAACACAAAACAGGTGCTAGTCTCTAACTACAGTGTGTAATACAGTTTTCGCTTTTAATCAGTTGCATCTCAGAAGACAGCCACAGCGTGGTAAGCTTTTGCTAATGCCATGAAGTGAAAAACTCAAGCTTTGTACGCTCAAAGTCGATGGTCATTTTGTCACAGCTATGCACGGGACTTTGTGCATCATCTCCGTGCTACGCAGTATATTCGTTGGATTTCTTCGTGTTCCTCCAGTTGCCTGACGATAGAGACGAATATATTTCATTACTTGCAGAAGACGCCAGTGATGTTCAGTTAACAACAGAACCTTGCTCACGAATAATAATTATTACTATCTGGAATCACCTGTTTATCGTTTCAAATGAAAGTGGCAACCAGGGGAAAGTTTCTCAAGTTTTTGTTCTTGTGAAATCAAGGTAGTCTTTCTTAAAATAATTACTACGGAGAAATGTAGAAAACTGGTGTCTTTTTTTTCACCTGTTTTTGGCAAACAAGCGCAATAACCGGTCCGTAGTTTAGGAACTAGATTTACTTCATTACATAGCTGCTTTGGGTTCCCTGTACATTCTGCGTGTCGTCACGAATGTCAGCTACGTCAGACAGTAAGAATATAGTCTCATAATCTGCTTATGAATCATACGTAAGAACTGTAAATGTAATACAGGTAGCCGACCCTTGTGGCCGAGCGGTTCTAGGCGCTTCAGTCTGGAACCGCGCTGCTGCTACTGTCTCAGGTTCGAATCCTGCCTCGGGCATGTGTGTGATGTCCTTAGGTTAGTTAAGTTTAAGTAGTTCTAAGTCTAGGGGACTGATGACCTAAGATGTTAAGTCCCATAGTGCTTAGAGCCACTTGTAATACAGGTGTTTTTAACTTTGTGCATTTTATACATTTTTACTTAACGGAGAGCAGGTTAACTTCGTGACACGGAAGTGAAGTGGGCTTGTATACGCACTTAACGTCCGCACACTGGCACGAATGTCGTTTATGGGCGTTTTCCCACACTCATGTAGGCAAATTGCAGACTAGCTCCATGCCCCAGCCTCAGGAAACAAGAAACGAGAACAGTTAGATGCGAATACAAAACTTGATTAATGATGCACACACAGTTCACTGACAGATGGTGCAAGCGGATTTCCTATCTAAAGGAAGATCAGATTTGTGGTGGCAGGATGGACGGCCGCCAGGAAAACTGTAAGAAAAGGGGGAAAAATGAGTAAACAGCTGATGAGGAACAGTCCATAATTAGTGGACTTATCGAAAATAATAAAGAAAGAAACAAAACAAATTGATCTCTTTATATTGTTTTTGTGAATGGCGGTGGAAAAGCAGTCTGGAATTTGCTTAGCCAAGTACAGAAAAGTATCGAAATAAAACACACCACTTGTTGCAAGTCTATGTTCGGTTTGGAACACTATTGCGTTGAAAAGCTTGGAGTACAGCGCCTCCCACGTGATCCGGAGTTTATGATCTCATTAACAGCAGAGTTGGGAGTGGTACACATATTGCCAGTAACACAGAACCTCGGTGCTCTGAATGTATTTTCACCAGCACTGTGCATCGCATATGAGAAGTGGTGTTCAAAGCAACACCCGACAATGGGCCTGAACGTTGATTCTCACAGGGCTCAGTGAGCTCATACAAAGGAAGACGGCGCGAAAGGTCACAGGTTAGTCTGACTCGCGAGAGAATGCCACAGCAATGAGGACTCTGTACCGGCAGATGCTCAATCGAAGACCCCCAACACCTCGTGACGATCGCCTTGCAGAACTCCATGGACAGCTCCAGGAAACTTCAGAGGGGCTTATGCACGTCTCGTGTGTAGTTGCTGCAAATATGTTCAGACTGTGAAAGGCTGCTAGACATATTTTTGTTTAGCTCTAAAGCTGAATGGAATTAAAAACCTTAATGTACTGAAGTGTTTTGTTTGTGTTCTGTCTCCCCCTTACACTGATTTGCAAACTGTAGATTTAGAATCGTCAAATTACTATTTGATGCCTCCACACTCCGTAGAGCTGCTTGCATAGTCGTTTCCTTGACTGAGTAACATCCGCTGGAAAATACTTTAAGATCACGTTAAATCGCTTTTTGAATACCATACTTTTTCCGTTTCAGACTGAAGGTTGTCTGCTCTTAAGACATATTTCATGCCATGTATTCATAAGCGATGTACAAGCACTTGTCTGCCTCGAAGATCCTTAGTCACTTATCCGTCTGCTACAGTGGTTTGTCTTTGGCTGGGAAGTGCAAGGCATATCTCAAACGCGTCGTCTAACCTCTCATGTGAGCAAGTCAATAGAAACTCTTCACGAGCAGAATCGGTCAGTGATAGCCACATTGTCAGTGGACAAAGCCAACACTGTTTTGCAGCTTGACCTTATGAAGACGTACCGATGTGATTAGGACAGACGCTTTGTCTTGTCCTAAAGACATGGGCGGCTTGAAACGACATTGTTCTGGATTATGGTGAGATGTCTGCTTTCATGCACTGTACTTCTATAGCTATGCTTCGATGCACTGTAATATTAGTTCTTTGTACGAGTTCATGGTTTCATAAGAACAAATGCGATTCAATATCCAATTTATATTCCATCATCTGGGCTTGAAAACTGATTATCTCAAAGCTTTTCCACTCATTAAATAATATCACTGCCGCTAATAAGAATGTCTGGCGATTTTTCTTCTCTTTTGTGTGCATATGGTCATGTGAAGTCACGTGATCCGTCGATGAGCACTTGTACGTAAAGCAGGAGATTTTTATTCATTTTCTTGGTAATATACATTCAGTATTCATATAATTAGAGATTCTTACGGAATTAATTTTCACTTTTCTGATCCTTATTCGAATTTGTACATGTGTTCATTTACGAAATTCATTCTCGAACAAACTATGTTTCCCTATCACTATATTTGAAGCAGAGAGAGAATAAACAGCTATCAAACATTGATAGTAGTTTCATATTTTTAAATGATATTTTGAGCTAGCTGGGTAAGTTCGTATTTCAGGGGATCAACATCCCTGAAGGTAAGTGCTTATAGCAACGTAGAATTTACTATTTTGCCATCAGTCTAGCTTAAACCTTTCCAATTTATTGTAATGTTGATTAGCAGTGTACTGCTCGGTAAAATCACGAAACGGAAAGAGCACGTAATGACGGTAGTAGATAAACGAATGGCCGGCTTCGGTTTATTGACAAAATTATAGGAGAGTGTGGTTCATGTGCAAAGGAGACCGCGTATAGAAGAATAGTGCGAACCATTTTTGAGTACTACTCAAGTATATCGGATACAAAAAAAGACATCTACGTCTACATCTACGTCTACATCAACGTATTACTCTGCTATTAACAAGAAAGTGCCCGGCAGAGGGTTCAGTGAACTACCTTCAAGCTGTCTCTCTACTGTTCCAGTCTCGAACGGCGCGTGGGAAAAACGAGCACTTCAGTTTTTTCCGTGCAGGCCCTGATTTCTCTTATTTTATCGTGATGATCATTCCTCCCTATGTAAATTGGTGCCAACAGAATGTTTTCGCAATAGGAGGAGAAAACTGGTGATTGAAATTTCATAAGAAGATCCCGTCGCAACGAAAAACGCTTTTGTTTTAATGATGGCCACTCCAATTCACGTATCATGTCTGTGGTACAATCTCCCATATTTCACGACAATACGAAACGAGCTGCCCTTTTTGTGAACTTTTTCGATGTCGTCCGTCAGTCCCACCTGACGGGAATCTCACACCGCACAGCAATACTGCAGAATAGGGCGGATGAGCGTCGTGTAAGCAGTCTCCTTAACAGACATGTTGCACCTTCTAAGTGTTCTGTCAATGAATCGCAGTCTTTGGTTTGCTCTACCCACAACATTATCTATGTGATCGTTCCAATTTAGGATATTTTTAATTGTAATCCCTAAGTATTCAGTTGAATTTACAGCCTTCAGATATGTGTGACTTTCCGCGTAATCGAAATTCAGCGTATTTCTTTAAGTACTCATGTGAATAACTTTACACGTTTCTTTATTCATTGCCATTTGCCACTTTTCGCACCATACAGATATCTTATCTAAATCATTTTACAGTTCGTTATCTGATGACTTTACAAAACGGTAAATGACGGCATCATCTGCAAACAATCTAAGAGGGGTACTCAGATTGTCTCCTATGTTGTTAACATAGATCAGGTTCAAAAAATGGTTTAAATGGCTTTCACCACTATGGTACTTAACATCTGAGGCCATCAGTCCCCTAGAACTTAGAACTACTTAAACCTAACTAACCTAAGGACATCACACACATCCATGCCCGAGGCAGGATTCGAACCTGCGACCGTAGCGGTCGAGCGGATCCAGACTGAAGCGCCTAGAACAGCTCGGCCACTATAGGTCAGGAACAATAGCGATTCAGATATGTTACCAGTAGGGTCGATGACGACGACGTTCTTTCCGCGAAACACTATTGAGAAAACTTAGAGA
The DNA here is from genome assembly GCF_023898315.1 of Schistocerca nitens. Classification (NCBI taxonomy): domain Eukaryota; kingdom Metazoa; phylum Arthropoda; class Insecta; order Orthoptera; family Acrididae; genus Schistocerca; species Schistocerca nitens. The sequence goes on along the minus strand of NC_064622.1, from coordinate 119,379,072 downwards.
TCAGTCAGTTGCAGCTGACTGCTGAACGATTCTACTGTCTCCAATTTACATTTTGCGCAACGATCACGATGGTAACATTAGAGAAGTTAGGGGCCATAAGGAGCCATATGGATACCTTTTTCTTTTCGCTCGCTGTGTTTGACGAGGGTAACTGGAAAATAAATGACTAGTGGTTGTACAAAGTGCACTCTGTCAAGCTTGCGATATATGTATGTATATGTAGTTTGATATAATATGCCATGAAATGGGGTTAATATTTGACGTTTAGTAAGTATTAATTTATACTAACTATGTTTAAGTGAGTAGACTTCACGCATTTCTAGTTGTTTCATGCTTTGTTTTGACGTACACAGATATCGTGACGATGTAAAATGAAACCGGTAGTTATAAAACAAGACAAACTACTGAGTTTAATGCATTTAAAAAACTTCCTATATTAATGCTACTCCAACCTATTTCCAGTAGACTTACCACTGTGTCTGGTTTACCGTAAAAGTTTACGCGTAATTCCGTGTGAATCTCTCCCGTGGATGTCACTGTGTGGTACATATTCTGTGAGACGACGGTGTGTATTGCAAAAGCTGGGGGAGGTAATACACCGCAACGGGAAAGAAGCTGGACGTAATGTTTCAGAAAAGGTTTACTGAGAAACTTTTCGGCACTATCATAAGGCATCTCCCAACCGCACGAAAAGCTTTCGCTGGAGTGTAGCGTGGCTATGAAAAGAACTCATCTAAATTTCACCGCGCCGTTCTCCTCAAAAGCCACGTCGTAGACGGACGCGGGGAAGCGTCTGCGGCGAAAAACACCTTTCACTAGTCGCTCGTCTTTAGATTTCAGACTTGTCGGAATCGGTATAAACATGGCGCGGACAGCGTATTAAAGCGTCCAGCAAGCCAGTTTTTACTTCGATGAAGATGAATGTGGGACGCCGTTTGTCAATCTCTGAAACTGCGATAAGCTTCCCACAAGATGCGGTGAAAGTGAAGGACAGTATCAGGGTAACGAGTCGAAATCTTCCGCAACCATCTTGAAATACACAGCTCAGGCATAAAACTGCATTTACGCTTCTGCATGGGTATGTAGGAAAGACACGTAATAAACAGAGTTGCGCTCTACCGAACCGTAGGTTCGGTAGGTTTGGTAGAGTACATAAATGGCGCAGTCAATGATAGCATTATTAGTAGTATTTGTAGCAGTGGTAGGCAAAGAACAAATGAATGTGTGTGAGAGTCACTGAGAGCTGAGAACTTGTCTTTAACTTTTGTCTGTTTTGCACATAATTTGACACTCCCGTCGTTTGCTGTTAGTTAACTGTGTATTTTATATCCTTACAAAACATAAACTACATTTCATGACAAAAACAACTAAAACAACTAGCAGCTCGTATAGCTTCGTCTCTTTTATGTACCAAAACAGTTACTTTTGATGCAAGTACAGTTTACATACACAAACACAAAAAACGTACCTAATTATAGCTTATTTTTACTTAATAGAATGTGTTTCATCGTGATCAAAGGCAAGAGGTTTCTGTTGTAATTGGTAAGTGTGAAATTTGTCTGGCAATGAAGAAATTTGTTTTATATAAGCTCGAACGACGTATTGAAGCGATGTTTGATATGTTTTGGTTTTGTATGATTTTAATGTTACCTTTTTTTGTGGAAATTGCGCTTTCTGGACTATGTGACAAATCCGTACTGTTTTTTTTTCTGTTTCAAGTTAAAATCAACGGTTTTCGAATAAAACCTGTATTAATTAATGAGAATTTGAATTTTGCTATAAATACTGTTCTTTTTTTAAGTAACAGGTGGGAGGATAAATACGCAGGGAAATAATGTTCTGTAGATTATTTGCCATTTATATATCACACTCATTTTCTAAGCGGTTCATTGCTACCGGTTTTTGGGAGAATCTAGTAAGACACTGATCACATATACAACCAAAGTGATCGAAATGAGGTGAAGCTCAATAGGTATGCAATACATCTAACGTATAAGTAACGCGGTTATCATATTGACTGAGCAAAGTTATTAGGAAAACTATCGTAGTTTCCGCTTTCTTATGGTAGTCTACTGTAGCCTACGGCAGTTTTACAACTCTAGTAATAAATGAGACAGGTCAATCTCTTTACGCTGAGAATCAGGAAATCGCTGATTTAAGTGACTTGGATATCGGACAGTCGGTGATAGCACAATGGAAGGGAACAACCGCAAAGAATCCACAAGAAACGTAGATATTTCACCTTCTTTTAGGGGAGATGGAAGGTGAGACTTTTGAATGGGTGGATGCGCTCGGCCTCGATTTCCTCTTCTGTGCCAACCTCTTCATATCAGAGGAGCACCTGCATCCTCACTTGTCTACAGAATGCATTCCAGTCTTTGTCTCCCCATACATTTTTGGTGCTCTGTGACCCCCTCTAGCATTATGTTCTAACATCCCTGCCTTTCTTCTAGGTTCTATATTCCACAGACTCTTTCCTTCTACGTATCTGTCGGCAACCTGCTCATTTCTTAACACCCCGTTTGCAACCTCCTTCTGTAACATTAAATCTCAAACGATTAAATTATTTTCTCTTTCGGTTTTTCCACTCAGCGTTGCGTTCCAGATGTACATTCTCAGAGATGTATTCCCTAAATTTATGCCTATGAGTGATACTTGTAGACTTCTTCAAGCGAGTAATGGCCTCTCGGTCTTTGCTAGGCTTCTTATAGCATTATTGGTCTTTGTCCGTTATGTATTATTTTGCCTCCAAGATGACAGAAATCCTTCGCTGCGGCAACTACGAGGTACCCAATTTTGTTCTGAAGTTTCACCGCAGCGGTCGCGCGGTTCCAGTCTGAAGTGCCTAGAACCGTTCGGCCACAACTGATGGCCCCTCATTACTTTTATATTTCCTTTTTTTACTCGCAATCCATTGGTACCTGGTACTTACTGGCAGTAAGTAAAATGTGGAAGGGAGGACCCACCAATATAACTTTCTTTTAACACAACCTGTTTATTTAACACTGTGTTTTACAGATAATCGAAGCACTTAACCACAATTTTTTTTACAAATTTTTTGCAAAATTCATTTAACCTTAAAACTTAAGTTGAATAAGCTTTTAATCTTGGCAAAAGAAATTTGAAGTGCTGTATTGCGAAACAGCAAACAATATGATTCCTAGACGGTAGAACCTACAGCCAGCCCGTCATCGGGTGAAACAGCGGTGTTTACTACAGCGCTGGACAAGGCCGTCTTATTAACTGCCCTTCTGCAACACATGAAAACTACATAAGCACCACTGACGACGCGAGTGATTCAGTTACTCAAAACAAATGGCTTAACTTTTAATTTGAAAGCTGTATGTCGAAATGTTCGGTGTTAAGATGCGCACCTGTGCTTATAGATTAAACAGATTAGCAAACAATATGACAAACCAACCAAGCTCTTAACTTCAATCGGCAAGCAAGATGCGACTGGACCCCAGCCCGTGCTTCTGACAATTGACTAAAGCTCTGGTGACAGTTGGCTGTTAATATTTTCTAGGTTAAACTGACAGTCAATTATTAAGACCGCTCTGAAGGAACGTCTTAAAACATCACTTGTGAACACCTATTACAAGAGAACTCACTCGACGGAACCACAAGATCCACATAAAATACACCAATAATGACCCGGTCTTTCAAACATGGAAACGGCCAACTTAGTAAAAGTTGATCGGATTATAACTAATGACTGAGAAATGCAATTACAATCAAAGAATTGAACTGGTTAACAGCTAAATTTAGCCACAAGCTTCCTCTTCTGTTTAGTGGCAACCTTTACCTTAGCACAATTGTCCCGGCTGTATTTACGACCGAGAGCTGATTAATTAGAACGTTAAGGGTCGGGTAAAAACGAGAAAATAATAAGGCGGGCGGTCTGACAATGAAAAAAGTCACCATGAGCATTACAGAACGTTACTCCCCTTTATCAGCAAGCAGTTCCATGGGTCCACGGTGAGTCGCAGCGGTTACCTAGTAGTACCGATGGAAGCCAGGTAGAAGAGGGCAGCCAGGCCACGAGCGGTCGTCTGACACGAATGTTGCCAACCTACTGACGGCATCTCTGCCTGCTGCTTGTAGTCGACGCTGATCCCGGTGAAGTACTCCGGTATCCTTCTTCTGCGCAGCCCCTCGTTGCGGAGCTCGTGGTCTCGGCCGCTCGGACCTCGTGACCCCTTCTTGTCGAGACGCTACCGCCAATCCCCAAACTTTGTGCATCTTTCTCGGGCCAGCGAACCCCGTATATATAAAACTTCCTGGCAGATTAAAACTGTGTGCCCGACCGAGACTCGAACTCGGGACCTTTGCCTTTCGCGGGCAAGTGCTCTACCATCTGAGCTACCGAAGCACGACTCACGCCCCGTACTCACAGCTTTACTTCTGCCAGTATCTCGTCTCCTACCTTCCAAACTTAACAGAAGCCCAGGAAGTTTCATATCAGCGCACACTCCGCTGCAGAGTGAAAATCTCATTCTGGAAACATCCCCCAGGCTGTGGCTAAGCCATGTCTCCGCTATATCCTTTCTTTCAGGAGTGCTAGTTCTGCAAGGTTCGCAGGAGAGCTTCTGTAAAGTTTGGAAGGTATGAGACGAGATATTGACAGAAGTAAAGCTGTGAGTACGGGGCGTGAGTCGTGCTTTGGTAGCTCAGATGGTAGAGCACTTGCCCGCGAAAGGCAGAGGTCCCGAGTTCGAGTCTCGGTCGGGCACACAGTTTTAATCTGCCAGGAAGTTTCATATCAGCACACAGTCCGCTGCAGAGTGAAAATCTCATTCTGGCCCGTATATATACATCGGCAAGCAAAGATCATCTAAGGGCACAACCCACAGATACCAACACTTCCTCATAAATATTGGCAATGGGGCCGCTAGAGGGATAGTCGATACTACACCTGAGCCAGTGTCGCCAGACAGAACAGTATACTAATTCAAAGCCGCCACGGCTCACCAGTATTCCATGCTCATCATATAGTTCACTGCATTCTACAGATCCCCTAATCTTCTTCACTCGTTACATTCTCTGCTACTCTTACTAACATCTTTCACCATGAATTGTGATCCCGCCATTGAATTTTTCGATGTACAGGTTGAACTGCGAGGAAGACAAATTGCATCATACCTTATGTCTTTTTTAATCTGGATACTTATGTTGCTATTCAATTGTGGCCGAGCAGTTCTAGGCGCTACAGTCTGGAACTGCGCGACCGCTACTGTCGCAGGTTCGAATCCTGCCTCGGGCATGGATGTGTGTGATGTCCTTAGGTTAGTTAGGTTTAAATAGTTCTAAGTTCTAGGGGACTGATGACCTCAGAAGTTAAGTCCCATAGTGCTCAGAGCCATTTGAGCCAATTTTTGCTATTGAATTCTTACTGTTCCTTATGATGGACGTTAGGTCCCGTCTATCGTGTGTTCATTTCGAAAAGAATCTTCTCGGGAGATGGGTAGGGGAAGGTTTTTCAATTTGTAGTACTGGCGTCGCATCCGCATATCGCGATGATGTAAGCGTGCTGTCCAGAAGATTGGAAGAGCAGACTAGAAAAGGAGTCGGACAAGTTTGGGCTTAGAATGAATGACACCAAATCACAGTATATGTTCGGTTCCAGGAGAAACGCCGCTGTTACTGAGAAGTACGTCAAACTGAATGGGGCCAACTATGGGACACGTGACAAGTTCCAGTTGGTAACCAATAATAACAGCACAAGTGAGGAAATAAAAGCAAGTATTGCTGCAGGAAACAGATCTTACTCCGTGCTGATTAAGATCATGCAGTCATATAGCCTGAGTAGAAAATCGAGGGTGGCTGTCAATTGAATGGCTATACGGCCGGTGGTAATGTATCGCTCAGAAACATGGACAATGACTTTGGTAGAAGAGGAGCCCCTGAGAAGATGGGATGGTTGAAAGTACCCCTTATCTGCAGATAAGAGTGCGTTTTACTTTATTTCCAATTTTGCCATTTCACATACATGAAGTGAATGTATCTGCGCTGCAGTACGTACAGAGTAAGGAGCGAGCGGCAGATTCACATACTGGCTAACAGAGGCGGTTGGCCATCTGGCGCTTTCAGAGCCAGTGGGACGAGGTGCCGATGCAGAAATCGCTCGTGACATCAGCAAATAGATACTTAGAGAAAGTACATTTATTCTGGCACGCATCAAGCAACTGTTATTAATACATATTTGCAAACAAATGCTGCCTTTTGCCGCTCAAAGATTAGAGGAGTGTACGGGTCATAAATACTATGTTTCAGTAGTTGTACAATGAAAGGAAACGTTGGTATTAATAAGTAATGAATAACTTTCCCGTAACCGAAGATCTACTGTCTTATACGAACTCAGCCGAGTGTACCCTCAAGGTATAGACTGTGTGCCTTAGTCAGCAGTCGTCGATATGATGCCTTTCGATCTAGTCATGCCGTGGACCTTGCTCCCGTACCGTTAATAGTCAGCTTATAATCAGTGTGAACATGTTCATCTTACGGCGTTTCTTAAGCACGCCATAATGGCATTCGGTGTGGAAATTATTTGTACAAAAACTTCCTCCCACTTGATAACGTAAACCACAGACAGTAGTTCCTCATATTCACAATCCGGCGGTTCTGCAAAGGAACATAAAACTACGAGAGCATCTCCACATGATGAATTCCTGCGCGGTGGCTCACTAAATCATTTCAAGGAAGCACTGGCTTAATTATCACAAAACTCGGGTGAGAAAGCGTAGCCACTTATACTGTATGCCCGTTATACCATCACCTACGGACTCGCCGGCTAAATTGAAACATTTCTGGAGGATTAGTACGAGTGGGGGTGTTTCTGCAAGCAGAAAATATCAAGAAAGATTATTGGAGCAGTAAGTGAGGCAGGGCAGTTAAGGATACGCAAAAACAAGGTACTGGAAGAACTATACGGCTACGCTGACCTAGTTTCGGAAATAAAATGCAACAGTTGCAGGTGTCTGGGCCATCCAGAGCGAATGCTAAAGGAAGATCTGTCAGGAAGGTCTACAGAAGAAATTCGAGTGACAGAAAGTCCAAAGGCAAACCACGGAAGTGATGGTCGGATGATGTGGAGAACGACCTGAGAAAGATGGGAGCAAGAAGATGCAGGAAACGAGTAGGCGGTCGACAGCACTAGGCCGCGATCGTCAGAGAGATGAAGACCGTACAGGGACTGCAGCGCTAAGGAGTAAGTAAATACCGGCACCGCTCTGAAGTCAGAGATGTGGCGTGAGTATAGTGGCACAAAGTTTGGAAAGCAAAAAACTATTTCACAGCACATCCTTGGAAAAGGAGCTCCAAACGGTGGCAGACAAAATGGGCACACAAGCTTGTTGTTCCAACAATTTCAGACCATAACGTGCAGCGGGCGCTGAGACAGTATGAAATGACCTGGAAATAATGGAAAAGTGTAAATAAATAAAAGTCATATTGCTCCTGTACTGGCAGAAACCTGTCCACTTTACACCAGAAACGCGGACACAAATGACTGCGGGTGGTATATTGGAACATCTTCTCTGTGGTAACATTACACTGGTTGGATTCCTGAGCAGATGTCGCACTGAAAAAATATTGAAGCTGGGAGCACTGCACCAGCAACCAGCAACATTAGCCACCGGCTCCACGTGGGCAACCGATGAATACGAGTCACCTGGCAGGATGTTTGCTATGTACCGTCGTCCCATCATGAGACGCAGTCTTCCAGGAGACTGATTTTTCAGCACCTGCAACACGGGGTCTAAGGGTTAAAAATGCTTATGGTAGAATCTCCTAAACTGAGTAGTTTGAAATAACAGCTGAAAATAAATATTTAGCTTTTTATAAGAAACTTACATATTATAATAATGACAAACACAATAACGGCCTAAGAGGCGACCTTCAGTGTTAATGTATGTGTCACCGGAAAACTGTGAAATCCGGCATTTTATGGAATGCCTAAGCAATACACAGAGTGACTCTGTGATGTGACAGACTTTCAGGGATGATAGAGAAGGGTAACTGCATCAATTTGAGATAAGGGACTATTGCCCTTAAACAACAGAGTCGAAGATTATAAACGAAAGTCGTTGTGATATCTCCGACAGTGGAACTCTTCCACTACAAGCTCTTTGCTTTCCCTACTTTGGGAGGAGATAGTATGGACCAAAACAAGAAAAAGACGTCACGCACACATGGGCTGAAAAATGCATACTTCAAGGTCTATGAGAACTTGTTCATCTTTTTTGCTAGTGTAAAGCATCTCTTCTATTGCACAAGTAGTCATAGCTCGTATGGTATGGAGCTTAGAGCCCATGAACTAGGGAACTTTTTATTGATTTGGTCCATACTAACTCCTCCTAAAATATGGAATGCAAAGAGACCGCAGTAGAAGAGGTCCACTGTCAACGGTATCAGAACGATTTCCGCTTATAACTTACGACTCGGTCGTTTCCGGGCCAGATTCTCTTATTCAAATTGATGCACTTACCTTTCTCCCTATCTGCTGTAAGTATGCAACCTCATTAAGGTATCATCTTCCATAAAATACCAAAAACCTTTACTCAAGGTATGAAATGCGTATCATTTAATACTTTGTCTATGCAATTAATGTCAAGGGCCTTGCCGCAGTGGTAACACCGGTTCAGGTCAGATCAGTGAAGTTAAGCGCTGTCGGGCTGGGCTAGCACTTGGATGGATGACCATCCGATCTACCGAGCGCTGTTGGCAAGTGGGGTGCTCTCAGCCCTTGTGAGGGAAACTGAGGAGCTACTTGATTGAGAAGCACCGGCTCCAGACTCGTAAACTGACATGCGGCCGGGAGAGCGGTGTGCTAACCCTACATATCCGCATCCACTGGCACCTGTGGACTGAGGATGACACGGCGGCCGGTCGGTGCCGTTGCGCCTTCCAAGACCTGTTCGGATGGAGATTTAGTTTAGGCAATTAATATAATGTAGGCTACGGTTATGGCAAAGTACGGAAAAAATATAAATTAAATATTTTGTCAGTTACAAAGTGCACAGACACCATTGTTGTAACGGTTTCAGTCCAGTTCGGTTAGAGCTCAGGTGAGTCAGAGTTTCGTTTCCGCTAAGATGCCGAGCACAGTAGTGCCATGCTGTGAACGCTCCATTCATGTCATCTGTGGAAATTCAACTGAAGTTAGTAGGCAAAACTCGCAGAAAAAGCTAGAATCTCAGGCAGAGAAAATGTTCCGTTAGTTGAAAGGGGAGCTACAATTAACGTGTCTTTCCCTGAAATTGATAAAGGTTGTAGGAACACTCGGAACATTGGCTGTCTCGGTTGACGTGACAAATCATGATTTTTATAAAATCAGTACCAAAGAAGGAATTCTAAAGCGGTTGTACACGTGGTAACAATTCACACATGCAAAATATCTCTTAATATCTAAATATGTTCCGATGGGCAAAGAAATATCGTCCAGGTCAGCTGCAGGTGAGCAATCAATCGAGACTAGAAGTGGATTTGTAATGTGCATGTGCAAAAATAAATGCCAGAACCTCAGGTGCTCGTGTGTAAAAAGATCAGGTATTTCCAATTCAAAACGCAATTTCAGTTCTGCTTGCTGCAATAAATAAAGCATAAAAGAAGCAGGGCTTCGACGTATACAAAAATTAAAACTTTACAATCAGTTATCGTTTATTAGACATTTGTAATAATTGTTAAAAAACTGTTTTTCCAGTTGTTTATTACATGCTAGTAGTTTTCAAAGCTATTAAAATACGTCTACTTTAGAATAAACCAATTTTAAGACACATACAATGGTGACAATTTTAATATTTTAATTTAACTTCGGTTAAATATATAAATTTACAGTTTGAACTTGATATTTCATTCTAATTTCATTTTTGACTGGGTCCATTTGTCATTTTATAACATATCTATGCATTTCATAGATTTCCTAGGAAAACTATTAAGTTAAAATTAAACACATTGCCAAAGAGTTCTACGTGCTCTACATATTACCCAGAAATTCTACAGAGTTCCTCAATTTCACTCTTTGCAGGTAACATACGCATTACAACGTATTAAATTTAAAAAAAAAAAAAAATGATAGACTCTGGATCCTAAATAATCCGGTCTCACTATTTGCTCACGTTTTTTATGGCAGTACTTACACGAAGAATGTGTGCTCAAGAATATCTGTAACAAAATGGATGCTGAAACTTCATATATTTCAACAGTACCCCTTCTGAAGCAAACAGAGCACTCACTGGGAAAGAAAAGGTTGAGGGAATAAACGGAAATTGTGAACGTAAAAGTAAATCGTCGAAACAAGCAGAAGGCTCTACCTGTTTACTTTTTTCCGTTGTCGTTTACCAACTCACGTTGCTAGAAGAAAAATAAATAAGTTCTACATCTCCTATGTGATGTTGACAGAACTGAAACAGAAGGCGAAGACCACAATCGCCACGTTGTTTTCTCTGTCGTTTTAAGCGTTTTGTTGTGAGAGGCGTGGAAAGCCACGAAGCAAACGTTGAGAGCGAGAAAGGTACTTTCCGTTTCTCCTATGTATTATTGACAAGGAATGAAGTGCTGACGTCGGTTTGATAGTGGATATCGCACGTACAGTATTATAGAGCTCGGCTATCTCGTCATGTCATGTGTTGTTAGACTCAAATCAGAAACCACTGAGCTGGTTTTCAAATTACTGCAGCAGTTGTTTACAGAAGGAAACAGTGAGTCACATTCGCGTATTTTCCTAAGAAGGAAGAATTGGACAACACAGAAACTCTCACTAGCATCTGAAATCTAGTTATTGTGACTTAGTGAGGTCTACAATGTAGTGGAGACATCGTAATCATATTGGATGAATCAATGAATGTTCTCTTCAACAAAAGGATCTAGTCTACACGAACATGAAAATTAAATAAAACTTTCACGTTTGGGAACACACTACTTTGTCGAAGAGAAATGCGTACAATGAGAAAACATAAGAATCTGAAAATAAAAGCTTCTGAAATATATTTCTGTAGAATGATTTTCAAAACTGAATCGATCGTGAAAGTACGAATAGAAGAATTACTAAAAGCAGTAGGTGAGGCTACTGAAGAAGTGATCAGGACGGACAATTTTAGTGAGATTTATGAAAAGCGTTTCAGTGCACCGAATTTTATTCTTCCATCCTAGGCGAAAATACTTGATAGCACCAGACACCGATTACAGGCTTTCTGCGGAGCTCACGCACATGATACCATGCAAGGTGACTTAGTACTACGATAATGAACTTGCATTCGGGAAGGTGAGATTCATATCGCCGCCCGGAAACCCTGGTACCCGTTTTTTATAGTTTCCCTAACTCGATGAAGGTAAATGCCGGTTTGGCTCCTTTCCTGGGCGCGGTCTCCAATGACTTAGTCGTCAATGGCACCTGAGTCTTCCTTTCCTTGTTTCTCCACAGATGTGCTAATTACTGAGCTACGTAAGTGGGCTACAGTAGGCATATGCAGTGCATTATGAAAAGTATCCGAAAATACCCTACGTAGCGCAGAATGGACTTATAGATGCCACGAGTTGCGTACCTGCCCGTATTAAAAAAGGCGAGCAGTAACGTGTTGTCAGTACAGGAGCAGCAACAGCAGAAAGGGTTGATCAGGATTGAAGTCGGACGTGTACCAGTCACTGGGTGTCACCTGACAAGGGAAAGTCGCCACCGCATCCCCTCCGATTTTGTGGTAAAAGGATTCAGTGGAAGCCCGTCAAAAATTGAACACAGATCAAGCATGGAAACAGGACGAAGGCGAACTGGACTGTGAAAAAAAAGCAAAACAGAAGCAATGAACAGTCCAAGAACAGCAAGTGAAGTGGACGTCGGCACGGTACCTCAGCGTGTTCGGTCAGAGGGATAGTTGCCTTATGTAATAAAAAAAAAACTGAGTGAATAGATCATCGATGAACTTGAACGGGTGTCACGGGACGTCGGCCCCGAAGAAATGCAACGAACAATGACGAACCAAATGAGATCACCCGAAAAATAGTGGTTAAGTTGTTGGACTGTGAAGTGGGCGAACAGTGTTCAGACTCCCATGTGGCAATTATTTTTTCTTTTTTTTTTCTCTCTGTTCGCTTTATTGAAATTTGTATCTGTGTCGTGGTGTAACAGCGAGGTGTAAGATATGCAGCTGTAATTAGGGCTGATTCTGCGCAACTAAGGAAGTTGCTTTAGAGTGTGAAACACAAACGTTTGATGACAAGGCGACAGGTCAAACGAAACCTCCACCGGAAAACGCGTCTGGTGTGTCGTATATGGCTTTAGCGACAGTATGTGTGTCATATGATAGGAATCTCTTATCGACGCACCTAATTTGTACGACTGGTAAGTGAGTCAGATATGCCTCCTTGCTAGATATAGGTGTTCGTATGAATATGAATGCGATCACTCGCAAGGAAATTATGAAATTATAATAGTTTGTGATATCAGCTACAACAAATGAATGGAACATTTTCACAATCTCTCAGTTTCTCCGTACTCTGTCAAAACAGTTTCACAATCACACAGTTTCTCTGTGCTCTGCTAAAAAAATATGTTTTTAACGTTTTTGAAGTTTCGTTCCGTTTTGGAACTCTTAACTCTTGAATTCCTTTGTTGTAACATAGTTCACACCCGTTTATTTGTTGTTTTCATTTCAGTGAATGTATGCGGTATCTCGGCTGCTCTCAGTATTTTTCTTGTGACGGTAACGTAATCTTACCACATGAGTGATATTCTGTAACCAGTGTATAGTATGACAACAGTCAAGACTACAGGAAGAGAACAAACATCTCCGCACGGACAGTTCACAATGGGGTGCAACATGGCAAGAGGGAGTTTTGAACACGGCTTGCCCGCTGGCAATCCCAACACCGTAACCGCTCACCCACTACGCCGTTGCTGTTTCAGGCTGCTCTTTATTGCACTTCTTATTCTTCGACCGTTCGCTGTTTTTAGTTTTTTTTTTCTCACAGTTAAGAACACCTTCTTCATGTTATGCTTGATCTGTGTTCAGAATTTGACGGGCTATTCACTGGGCCATCTTACCAGCGAATCTGAAGGGGATGGGGTGGGGAGTTGCCCTTTTGAGTGACAAATAGGGGACACTTCAACCATTCTAAAATGGCCCAAGTCGACTGTTGGTGATCTAACTGTGAAGTGATAACACGAAGGAGCAACCAGACTAAACCAAGACGAGGCAGGCCTCATGTAAATACTGACAGGGATCTCGAGCATTGCGGAAGGTGGTTGTAGAAAATCGCATAAAATCGGCGGAAGGAATCGCGTGAGTTACAAGGTGCTACCAGCAGTACAGGTAGTACAATGCGTATGCGTGAAAAACGAATGAGGTGCAATGATCGAGCAGCTGCTCATAAGGCACAAACTTAAGTAGTGTAAAAACTGACGGCGCTGTACAATGGGTGACTAGAAAAAAGTGATTTGGCGTGATCAATCACGCTACACTCTGTAGCAATGTGATAAAAGAACGTGGGTTTCGCGAATGCCTGTAGAACGTCACCTGTCATCGTGTGTAGTGCCGACATTGGAGCAACGGAAGAGATGGTGTTGCGGCATGGGGTTTCTTGTGTGGTTACGATGTCATCTCCTTGTTGCGCTTAAAAGTTGAAAAACTAAACTCCGCCCGAACAGGTCATAAAAGCTCAACGGTACCGACCGGCCGCCGTGTCATCCGCAGCCCACACGCGTCACTGGATGCGGATATGGAGGAACATGCGGTCAGCACACCGCTCCCCCGGCCGTATGTCAGTTTCCGAGACCGGAGCCGCTACTTTTCGATCAAGTAACTCCTTAGTTTGCCTCACAAGGGTTGAGTGCTTGACAACAACGCTCGACAGACCGGATGGTCACCCATCCAAGTTTGTTGCGCTTAAGAAAACGCTAAATGAAAAAGGATATGAATACATTTTACAGCACTGGGCACTGTGTACAGTACAGAGAGAGTTCGGAGGCGATGACTACATCGGCTTGACAATATACTATGTAATAACGCAACGTCTGTGAGGTAATGTTTTGTTGAAAACATCCATAAAATGCACTATCTTGCCATGTATCCCGAACTGAACTCGATGGAACACTTTTAGGACCTGGTAGAACGTCGGCTTCGCTCCAGAGTCTATCACTACATTTTATGGTTTCGGCCCTTGAGGAAGAATCGGCTCTCATTTGTCCACAAATGTTTATAGACCTCTCTGAAAGTGAAGAGCTCAAGCCGTCAAATGGGCTAAGGGTGGACACATCGCATTTAATGTCCACTAATAACTGTACGGGAACTTTTGATCAGCTAGTGTAGATCACAAAATATAGCGATAGGTGGGAGGTGGCTTTTAACCAGTCGATAAACTACGAGGCACGGCCACCCATCCCAACACACAGTTTCTATTACCTTTTCAGCGGCAGGTTGTTGGATGAAAAATATTCATCACCTAGCCCACTAACATTCCCTGCATTGTGGAAGTATTGTTGTCCTTGTTTTCTTTTATTTTATTTTTTGAGTTGAACTGCGACCTGCTGTACACAGAATAAAACTGTATGGTGATGAATTACTTTCTCTCCCCACAAATATGCTTAAAGGCTGCTATCTAGGATTATGCAATGTAATATTACTGCTCCTCAGTCACTAAAACTATAGGTATCTATTCCCACACAGCTTGTGTTTGAGACTGACCAAACACTTTTCGACATCAGTACTGCGTACTTGGCTGTATTTATTTCTAAAACTCCAACAATTGCAATTTTTTAGAGTCGGTGCTGTGGCGGATCGCACGCATGAACTAGTCATACATAAACAATGAAATACGCCTTCGAGGCTCTACTTAAACGTAACGAAATGTAACCGCGAACAAAAGAACAGATGCGTTACGACAAGGATGAGTAAATGCTCTTAAAATATAACCACTAGCCACTGTGCTTAAAATTAAACACAACAGCAATAATTCGTGATAAAACCTAACATAGCAAATCAAACAAAAAACCATTTTAAAAATAGATGTACGTAGTGTGCTAATTCTTATTGTACGAAATTTTTGTTGTTACATACAGTCCTACTGCACTTTACAGTTGAATGAGGAAAGAGTAATCTCACCTCTGGACAGCCAACGCTCAGAATATTATTTTTCGAAGATATCTTGGCTTATTTTAGCACTAAAATAATTTCCCATATCTTCTGTCGTTTCTTCAAGTGCTACAAATCTTTCGCGTTTTTCTTCTATCATAGTTCTTGTTTCTTGTGACTAAATGACGCGTTCCGTTAAAGTTGTTTTTTAAGCCTCATAGACGGCAATTCTTTTCACTAGCAGTACTCCTCCCCTCCCTCCTTCCTGAAGCTGGATCTTACGCGAGTGCATGAAATAAATTTTCACTATAAGCAACGTAATGTTCGAAAAAATCCTACATGTACTTCATGAGGTGTACCCGCGACCAACGAACGTGTCCAGTGGGGCGCAAGCGTGACACAGATCTGAAAAGTAAACAGTGGTACAGAAACATAGGTGGCGTGATTAAAAAGTAAAGGGATTTTATTATTTCGCGTGTTTTATATGTCTGATTTTCAATTTTTTATCTTTTTGGTACACCATCAGACAGATAGCTGATGATGTCGGCGTATTCTTTGGCTTATGCAATTCTTTCGGATGTGTCGGGCACGAAACGAGTAGCAGCGAAGTTTATTCCGAAACTGTTGAATTTCGACCAAAAACAACATGGCGTATAAGTCGCTCAGGAACTGCTGAATGAAGTCGACAACGATCCAGAACTTCTAAAGAGGGTTATAAAAAATGAGGAAACATGGGTACGTCGAAATAACGGCCCAATGGTCCCAATGGAAGCTCCCTGAAGAGCCAAGACCGAAAAAGTTCGACAAGTACGATCGCTTGTAAAGATTCTTCTCACTGTTTTCTTCGACTGCAAAGGGACAGTGCGTCATGAGCTCCTGCCTTATGGAGATTACGCGCCGTCTGCGTGAAGCAATCCGAAGAGAACGACAAGAACTGCGGCCAAACCACTCGTAGAAATTGCATCATGAAAATGGTCCCGCTCACACCTCAATGCTTGTTCGTGATTTTTTCGCATGGAACAAAACCTTTATGTTGCCTCAGGCACTGTGTTCGCCAGACATGGTCCCTGCGGCTTCTTTCCATTCCGAATGCTGGAAAGAACCATGAAAGCACGTCAGTTTTCGGGCCATTGATGAGGAAACAAAGCAGCTGAACATCATAACGATGAGTGAGTTCCAGAAGTGGTTCCAAGATTGGAAATAGCGCTAACGTAAGTACAGTGTATCTGAAGGTGATTACTCTGAAGAGAGCAGAGTTGATGAATAAGTAAAGAATTTTTAAGAAACAACAAAGTTCCGTTCTTTTTGATCACACCTTGTATATGAGACAAGTGTCTAGCAAAAATTCTTCTCTTTGTGAGACCACATATTGTTGTCAATTTAAATAATAATCACCGTGTGGCAGCTGTTGCTCTTGGCTTAGATCAAGGTGGTTACTACTGTCTGTCTACGCCTCCAGTTACCATAAGAGCAAGTAGTTTTGATAGCCCGTGCAATGAATGGATAAAATATGCCACACAGCTGCAACGATGTGCCACAACCAGTATTCCTAATGCAGACCACTTTCAGCAGCAGCCGAAACGTTAATTGCTAATTTATTTTGCGCAGTGACGCGGACATAATAAAAAAATATTTTACTGAATAGGAGTTGGGCCGCGACAGCTTTCGCTTATACTGGGCAAACCCATATTTTTACAAAGTTCCAGAATTTTATTTTGGTACCAGCATTACCTCCGCGTATTGCCTTGGGAAAATTTTTTACGCCCATGTAGAATCGTGTAATACGGAATGTATCTCGTGTATGCGAAGAAAGTGTAGCCATTGACTAATGGTACGCATTGCTGAAGAAACAATTAAAGCACTTCTTGCTTCTCCGCTCGCAGGCTTGATCAATGAGAACGCTAGGAAAGGAAGTAAATAGGGAAGATTAATATTTAAGTCCGGTAGTCGAAGAGGCCCTTTAGAGGCGGTGCAAATGATCGGACTGAAATGTTTCAAATGGCTCTGAGAACTATGGGACTTAACTTCTGAGGTCGTCAGTCCCCTAGAACGTAGAACTACTTAAACCTAACTAACCTAAGGACATCACACACATCCATGCCCAAGGCAGGACTCGAACCTGCGACCATAGCGGTCGCGCAGTTCCAGACTGATCGGACTGAGCGGAATGAAATAGTTATATGTAAACTGAATGAGTAGAACGGAAGAAAGGAAAGGAAAGAGAGGAGATCACTGCTGTCAGCTGCAACGGGACACTAAGGGAAGCCGGCCGAAGTGGCCGTGCGGTTAAAGGCGCTGCAGTCTGGAACCGTAAGACCGCTACGGTCGCAGGTTCGAATCCTGCCTCGGGCATGGATGTTTGTGATGTCCATAGGTTAGTTAGGTTTAACTAGTTCTAAGTTCTAGGGGACTAATGACCTGAGAAGTTAAGTCCCATAGTGCTCAGAGCCATTCGAACCATTTGAACCACTGAGCGAAATCAGCGGCGGTGAATGAAAATGTGTATCAGATCGAGATTGGAGCCAGGGATTTCCTGAGGCCTGTTCCTTAACCACTGGGCCACCCAGGACACGACGTCATTGCAACTGTGCGGTGTATCTCGGTACGCCCATCGAGCTCCACCTATCCACAGTTCCTGCCCATTTGCTCCATATTCGCTCTCTGATGTTCCCACAGGACGTCGGACGAACTTGTGCATGCGCACTGAAGAAAATGGATCCGTTGCCCATCTAGGCCAATCAAATTATACGAATACGTGTTGTCTGTTCTTTCTGACATGTCGCTCGATAGGAATGTCGAACGGCTGTGGGGTGTGCCTAGGTAGTCCGCGCTCTTGCGATAACGGTGTGTCCCGGATGGCGCAAAGTGTAACGCACTCACCTAGTAAACAGGAGACCCCGGGTTGGAATACGAGTCCGACACACGTTTTCACTCGCCGCTAATTCCGCGTTATGACGATTTTTGGTTTGTGGGGCGCTCAACTGCGCGGTTATTAGCTCTGGTACAAATTTCCAAACGTTGCTCAGTCCAATCTCTCCACTTTCATGAACAATGATGAAATGATGAGGAAAACACAAACACCCAGTCATCTCGAGGCAGGGGAAAATCCCTGACCCCGCCGAGAATCGAACCCGGGACCCCGTGCTCGGAAAGCGAGAACGCGACCGCGAGACCACGTGCTGCGGACTGTTCCGCTGCATGTCCCGACGCAGCTGAGAGCAGTGATTCCCTCTCTTCCCTTTCTTTTCTTCCCCTCTCCACCTTCAATTTACGTATGATGTATAACGGCTGCGGATTCTGCGTGGTGTCTGTCCTTTCGGACGTGTCCGAACGAATAGACACCAAGCATTCATGTAATTTGATTGGCCCGTGTGGGTAATGAAATGAAATCAGTCTTGTACTTTTTAAAGTAACAATCGAGTCCTTTAGCTAACCAATTTAGGTAAACCACGGAATAGTTAACATTTGGATGTCCGAATTGGGAATTGAACCGCCATAATTCTGAGTGAGAGTATAGTGTGCTAACAACTGCGCCACATGTTTCAAACTACACGACACATATCATGTCGGCAGATGGTGTTGCAAAACGTTTTACGTCAATATTATACTCACGGTGAAGTATCTTAAACTGGGTTCATTGAGGTAAAGAAATAAAGGTCGGATGTGAATATTTAGTTATAGCTTCACTCTTTCAAAAATCCTAAGAGAACCACAAGAAGCCTAGTTAAGCAAGTAACGCTCTTCCTAGTTTCGAACCGGTAGCTTCGTTGTCAGACGACTGTTCATATTGAAAATTATATTCAACTCAAGTGCGATGTGGGATGGTTTTCGTTGTTGCAAAATTGTCCTGAGACAATGGACTTTCGATGGCATCCCCATAACGTGGAACTTTCGCCAAATCGGAAAAAAATCAACAATGCTCATATCGCATAAGCTGAATGTAGTTTTGATGGTGAACAGCCATCTGATGATGAACCACAATGGCACTCTTTGTTCTTAATAAAGACCATTATTACCAGCGGTTGTTTGTTGTTTTTACTTTTCACTAAGAACTAATCGACACTTTTTACACGTCGACGGCCTGCCATATTGATTTTTGAGATATTTAGTTTATTACTTTTGACAGACAACGCACACATTATAACAATAATTTAACCATTTCGCAATCATACAAAAGAGACGACTGGGCGTCTCAACGTACACTGTACAACGGCGCACAAAACTTTGTCGCGTTCTCCTACATATCCCTGTTGTCCATTAGACAATGACATGGGCACCAAGAACTCTACCAACCACTTCTTCTTCGGTCTGAACTGGGTTTTAGGCAACAACTACATTATGTAAAAAGAAAAAAACCTTCATACAAAAATTTTGTCGTGGTGACTTTGTTCAAACGGTTCAAATGGCTCTGAGCACTATGGGACTTAACTTCTGAGGTCGTCAGTCCCCTAGAACTTAGAACTACTTAAACCTAACACACCTAAGGACATCACACACATCCATGCCCGATGCAGGATTCGAAACTTCGACCGTAGCGGTAGCGCGGTTCCAGACTGTAGCGCCTAGAACCGCTCGGCGACACTGGCCGGCGCTGATTTTGTGTATCGCCTTTGAAGATAGCACTCCGATTTTGCTGCAGAACACAAGCAACTTACAAACATTTGCCACACGCGAAATGAGTTCTCTAGTCCTCTTACTGCCAGAATGATTCGTTTCCGCCGATTAGCTTCTCATTTCAGATCGTATACCAACTGCATAATTTTTACTCTAAATGTTCAAACACCCTTTAGGAAGAAATTACGAAACATTAATAAATTAATAGAAGTGAACTATTATGTTACTAGACAGTGCATTACATAAGAATAACAGTCGTTTCTTGTTCAGCCACTGTTCAAAATGACGAGCGCCTTGCTCACAATTAATCGCACAGTGACGTACCATGTATTACGTAACATACTCGAGAGTTTCAGCAGACACGAATATCCTATCCATACTACTCGACTGAGTACGTACGAGTACACTGCTGAGGAGTACGGAACGCGAGTCTCAGAAAGAAGAGACGAGAGGCTGTTTGACTGTGCTGTCGACGAGGAGTGAGGGGCCAAGATGGGATTTAACTGCCTTGTTAATAGGAAGCCAAGTGGCCAGAGGGCATTTAACTGTGTTGTCAACATCGCGTAAGATGAATCAATGGACACAGTTTCTTTACGAACAAGAAATATCTTTTGTATTACACGAATTTTCTCACGTGCGCAGCTACTTCCAGTGCAATACAGTCAGAATGGTAACTTGAGTAGCGAACCTGACGAATGGCTTAGAAATGCACCACTCAGAGCTTAATTTCTAAAATTCTTGGTGCCGGAACACACTTCTTCGAATATACAAACACCCCCTCCCCCCTGCCCTCACCCAGCCATAAAAATGACAAGTTCGGGCTTTTGAAAACTTGGGACAAGACATAAAGGATTTTGTTCCAAAATACTATTCTCAAATTCATGTTTTTAAACGAACTTCCTTATAATCAAAACAATAAACCCACGTAGCATATGTCAAGAGAGCGCGCTGGCGGAAAACATTTGTACTTCATATAGCTGACGACATTTAAATGATATAACAGATTTTCACGGGGCATAGCGAAGAACCATGCTGACTAAACAAGCTTTCAAATAAAAGAAAAAAAAATATGCATACAAGCGGTACGTTTCGTTTGGTAGCCATTTTGGCGCAGACAGACAGACAAGCGTAAAGGTCAAACACATAACATATCTCCGTCTTTTATCGAGAGTACAAAATAGCACCTGCTGGGAACTGCCTTCTGCTGTATAGGTAATCCAAACTAAGACAAGCGTTGATCTATGTTCTAACAAGATTGCGGGGTTTGAAAGAGGAAAAGATCTTGAGCGCCAAGGGCAAAGGGACATGAGGGAAGGATGTTTACGCATCGACTCGAAAGGATGCCAACTTTGAGCCATGCGTGCGCCGTGCTAAGCACTGATCAGCACCTATGGCGTAAATTACGATAGGGAAGAAAGAAGATTTCGTTCAAGCACATTATACAGAGATTCAAAAACGCCTTACGTTGTGTGTTTCTCATTGACACACATAACACGAGATGTACCGATACGTACCGATCAAAAAGAGCAAAGCTCAACTTATCGTGGATATACTGTACACACACACACACACACACACACACACACACACAAATGAGCTTATCGTGGATATACTGTACACACACACACACACACACACACACACACACACACACACACACACAAATACAGTACCTCCCTCCTCGCTCCTGACCATCGCATCACGCTGGTCACCCAATGTCGTGTTCACTGGAGCCGGTGCAGCGCCAAATTATAGTTCACGTTGCTATTTAATACACATGTATTGCTCTAAAGCTTCAATATTGACTTGTTGCAGTGAGTTCAAAAAATGTCCCTCGGAGGTGCCGAAACGCCGTTTCAATGCTTTCCGAACGAAAATAAGCCCTGACGCCACAGGCGTCCAAAGATGAACATACTCGACAAAACAGTCCTGATGAAATACACACGCGCACACACATTTCGACTCTCCTTCGGGACAATGAACAATTTTGTTCAAAAGATGAGCTAAATATGGTTGCGTCCAATATTATCAGGAGCTTTTCCCTTGAAGGGCAGTCCAATGCCAGCACTGAAATATTTCCTCTGCCCTATTCCTCTCCTGTCGGGGTATTCGGCTGAAAACAAGAAAAAGAAGAATCTCTACAATATAGAGACCAACAGCCGTCGCCGTATGCCTATTGAAAGATCCCAAAGCTTTTTCTATGCTCCGTCATTATCTCGTTCCTGGAGGGAAAGGTGCTTGTCTCCAGGACAACCACTTGTGCGGTACATGTAACGTAAACACTGTCAGTAGGCTCTGGAGGAACAATCGGTACCGAAAGACCGCCGTGTTATTCTCTTCTTCTTTCTTTTCTTTTTAATTATATTTTAAATTAGTTTTTAATTATTACTTTTCCGGTCGCGACCATTCAGCCACCTCTGTAATTGAAAGATAATAGGATAGTATATTGGAGACGATTACTTGTCATTTACAACGATACGAACGGACAAAATATCCAACGTGGCCTGGAATAGAACCTGGGCCCCTCCGGTCAACAATCTGATCCGCTGACCGTGCAGCTACCGAGGCGGAATATTCTCGCTCTAAACTCGCCAGCGAGTCCTATGACGTCACCTCCGAACCCACCGTCTCCGTGTGCCCGTAGACTCGAATTGTGAGTCTACGTCACAGTCCACTCGTTCCTGAGCTCCTTGTCGCGTACCAAAGACCTCTACTCTCTCAGAAAGAAGACCGAGAACATGAATTCGCAAGTACAGCCGCTGACTCACGGCATTCCCGCTACATACGCAACCGTTTTGAAACGATTTCCGCCACTGAACTGTAAATAACGATTCATTTATTTCGTACAACCATGACTTCATGTTTATAGCCATTCTCAAGTGCAAGTTGAAATGTCACAAAATGTCCGACCTGTGTAAACTCCAGATGCAAGTAACATGCCAATATAACAACTGATGAATCAAAAGTAAATATTGCTCAGTGTATACATACAGGGTGATAATTATTGAACTACATGAAATAAATTCGTCATAACTTCCAAACGGCTGTATTTGCGCTTGTGGTTTTGCTTAGCGACGAAGCCCACTTTCATTTGGCGCATTTGTGGAACTGGGAATCCGCATTTCGCATTTCGCGATCGAGAAGTCTCTTCACCCTTGACGGGTGACTGTGTGGTGTGCAATGTCCAGTCACAGAATAATCGGTGCGATATTCCTTGATGGCACGGTGACTACCGGACGGTCCGTGAAGGTTTTGTGAGATGATTTTATCCACATTGTTCAAAGTGACTCTGAGATCGACAAGATGTGGTTCATGCAAGACGGGACTCGATACGACCGAAACAGGAGACTGTTTGATGTCCTGCAGGAGCACTTTGGGGACAGCATTCTGGCTCTGCAGTACCCAGAGGTCTCTGCTATGGGCCTCAATTGGCCGCCATATTCTCCGGATCTGAACACGTGCTTTTTGTGGGGCTACATTGGCTGCCTACGACTTCCGGCATAAGAAGTCACCCTCATTCTGCCAACGGCTTTGTCAAAGAGGGCGGAGGAGCGGACTGAGGTTCATGGCACTCTCCTGACCTAGGGGTGGAAAACTGCCCCTAACGGCGGAAGAATCAGAAATGATCAACGGCACGATGATGCAGAAGGCAATGGAAACCACTACATTAAAGACACGTAACGTGTATCAACAGGACATGTGGGCTGTAACTGAAGAAGCGTCATGATGATCTCTCTATTGGGAAAAGATTCCGGTTCAAATGGTTCAAATGGCTCTGAGCACTATGGGACTTAACTTCTAAGGTCATCAGTCCCCTAGAACTTAGGACTACTTAAACCTGACTAACCTAAGGACATCACACACATCTATGCCCGAGGCAGGATTCGAACCTGCGACTGTCGCGGTCACGCGGTTCCAGACTCTAGCGCCTAGAACCGCTCGGCCACTCCGGCCGGCAAAGATTCCGGAATCTCCATTCAAATCTCCGGGAGGGGACTGCCCATGGGGAGGTTACCATGAGAAAAAGATTGAATAATCAACGAAAGGGTAACGTTTAAGAGTCGAGTCGTAGAATGCCAGAAGCTTGAACGTGGTAGGGAAACTAGAAAACCTGAAATGCAAAAGCTCAATCTAGATATACTAGGGGTCAGTGAAGTGAACTGGAAAGAGGTTTTCTGGTCAAATGAGTATAGTGTAATATCAACGGCATCAGATAATGGTATAACGGTAGTAAGATTCGTTATGAATAGCAAGGTAGGGCGAGAGTGTGTTACTGTGAACAGTTAAGTGACGGGGTTGTTCTTATCAGAATCGACAGCAAACCAACACCGACAACGATAGTTCAGGTACACATGCCGACGTCGCAAGCTGAAGATGAAGAGACAGAAAAAGTGTATGAGGATATTGAAACGGTAATACAGTATGTAAAGGGATATGAAAATCTAACAGTCATCGGTAACGGGAATGCAATTGTAGGGGAAGGAGTAGAAGAAAAGGTTACAGTAGAATATGAGTTTGGGACAATCATTGTGAGAGGAGAAAGACTAATTGAGTTCTGTAACAAGTTTCAGCTAGTAATAACGAATAATCTGTTCAAGAACTACAAGAGGAGGAGGTATACTTGGAGAAGACCGGGTGATACGGGAAGATTTCAATTAAATTACATCATGGTTAGACAAAGATTCCGCAATCAGATACTGGATTCTAAGGTGCACCCAGGAGCAGATGTAGACTCAGATCACAATATAATAATGATGAAGAGTAGGCTGAAGTTGAAAACATTAGCCAGGAAGAATCAATACGCAAAGAAGTACTAAGGAATGAGATACGGTTGATGTTCTCTAAGGCTATAGATACAGCAATAAGGAATAGCTCAGTATAGAGTACAGTTGAAGAGGAAAGGACATTTCTAAAAAGGGCCATTGCAGAAGTTGAGAAGGAAAATATAGGTACAAAGAAGGTAACTGCGAAAAAACCATGGGTAACAGAAAAAATACTTCAACTGATCGATGAAAAGAGGAAGTAAAAAAACTTTCTGGGAACCTCAGGAATAGAGAAATACAAGTATATGAGGAATGAAATAAATAGAAATGATAGTCGGAAAGACAGACTCAGCACACAGGAAAGTCAAAACAATCTCCGGTGACATTAAAAGCAAAGCTAATAATATCAAGAGTGCAACGGGAATTCTACTGTTAAATGCAGAGGAGAGAGCGGGTAGGTGGAAAGAATTCATTGAAAGCCTCTATGAGGGCTAAGATTTGTCTGATGTAATCGAAGAAGAAATAGGAGTCGATTTACAAGAGATAGGGGATCCAGTATTAGAATCAGAATTCAAAAGAGCTTTAGAGGACTTCAGATCAAATATGGCAGGAGGGATAGATAACATAGCATCAGAATTTCTAAAATGATTGGTGGAATTGGCAACAAAACGACTATTCACGTTGGTGTGTAGAATATATGAGTCTGGTGACATACCATCTGTCTTTCGGAAAAGCATCATCCACACAATTCCGAAGACGGAAAGAGCTGAGAAGTGCGAGAATTATCGCACAATCAGCTTAACAACTCACGCATCCAAGTTGCTTACAAGAATAATACACAGAACAAAATTGAGGATGCGCTAGATGACGATCAGTTTGGCTTTAGGAAAGAGGCAATTCTGACGTTGCGGTTAATGATAGAAGCAAGACTAAAGAAAAATCAAGATACGTTCATTGGATTTGTCGACCTGGAATAAGCGTCGACAATGTAAAATAGTGCAAGATGTTCGAAATTCTGAAAAAAGTAGAGGTCAGCTATAGGGAGAGACGGGTCATATACAATACGTACAACAGCTAAGAGAGATTAATAGAGGTAGACAACCAAGAACGATGTGCTCTTATCAAAAAGAGTGTAAGACAAGAATGTAGCCTTTCGTCCCTACTGTTCAATCTGTACATCGAGGAAGCAATGATGGAAACAAAAGAAAGGTTCAGGAGTGGAATTAAAATTCAAGATGAAAGGCTATCAATGATACGATTCGCTGATTACAATGCTAACCTGAGTGAAAGTGAAGAAGAATTACACGATCTGCTGAACGGAATGAACAGTCTAACGAGTACAGAGAGTAAATCTAAGAAAGACGAAGGTAATGAGAAGTAGTAGAAATGAGAACAGCGAGAAACTTAACATCAGGACTGATGGTCACGAAGTACATGAAGTTAAACAATTCTGCTACCTAGACAGTAAAATAACCAATGACGTACGAAGCAAGGATGACATCAAAAGCAGACTAGCAATGGCAAAAAGAGCATTCCTGGCCAAGAGAAGTCTACTAATATCAAACATAGTCCTTAATTTAAGGAGTACAGCCTTGTATGGTAGTGAAACATGGACGGCGGGTAAACCGCAACAGAAGAGAATCGAAACATTTGAGATGTGGTGCTACAGACGAATATTGAAAATTAAGTGGACTGATAAACTTAGGAATGGGGAGGACCTGCGCATTATCGGACAGGAAAGGAACATGAGCAAAACACTGATAAGGAGAAGGAACAGGATGATAGAACATCTGTTAAGACATGAGGGAGCTGCACAGTGCAAAAACTGTAGAGGAAGATATAGACTGGAATACCCCCAGCAAATAATTGAGGACGTAGCTTGTAAATGCGACTTTGAGATGAAGAGATTAGCACAGGAGAGAAATTCTTGGCGGGCCGCGTCAAACCAGCCAGAAGACTGATGACCAAAAATAAAAAAAGTTAAAGATAAGATGTACAGCAAAAACCCCAAAACCAGTGCTGAGCTGAAAACAGCCATTCCAAAGGTCATCGACAGCATCGATGTTCCGACACTTCAGCGGGTCATGCAGAATTTCGCTATTCGACTGCACATCATCGCCAATGATGGCAGGCATATCAAACATTCCAAAATAGAATATCTGCAGATACGTTTGCACGTTGAATAAAGTGTGTGCACGTCGTAGTTTGTAGCTCATTTCAATTCTCTTTTTTCATATAGTTTAGTAAATGTCATCCTGTATATTTATATAGATAAAACCTTTTCGAGGATTGCTGTAAATTTGTTTTAATATTTGATATCTAGTCATAGAATGTCTAATAATTACGTTGACATGTACATACTTTGGAGGCGTTAATGTGTCTGTAGCTAAAGTACCAGAAAACATGACGTGAGAATGGAGTGCCGTTTCTAAATGGTGATTAATCATTAAAATAAATTACAGAAGTGAATGACAAGTTACACCACTCGCTGTTAGCCCATAAACGCAAGCCACGATGACGAAATGAATACAGAAATAGGGCGCTTTTTTGCCCCAGGGACATAACGGGGACGTTGCTCAGTGCGCAGTTTTTGTCTGACGCAGTATATACACTCCTGGAAATTGAAATAAGAACACCGTGAATTCATTGTCCCAGGAAGGGGAAACTTTATTGACACATTCCTGGGGTCAGATACATCACATGATCACACTGACAGAACCACAGGCACATAGACACAGGCAACAGAGCATGCACAATGTCGGCACTAGTACAGTGTATATCCACCTTTCGCAGCAATGCAGGCTGCTATTCTCCCATGGAGACGATCGTAGAGATGCTGGATGTAGTCCTGTGGAATGGCTTGCCATGCCATTTCCACCTGGCGCCTCAGTTGGACCAGCGTTCGTGCTGGACGTGCAGACCGCGTGAGACGACGCTTCATCCAGTCCCAAACATGCTCAATGGGGGACAGATCCGGAGATCTTGCTGGCCAGGGTAGTTGACTTACACCTTCTAGAGCACGTTGGGTGGCACGGGATACATGCGGACGTGCATTGTCCTGTTGGAACAGCAAGTTCCCTTGCCGGTCTAGGAATGGTAGAACGATGGGTTCGATGACGGTTTGGATGTACCGTGCACTATTCAGTGTCCCCTCGACGATCACCAGTGGTGTACGGCCAGTGTAGGAGATCGCTCCCCACACCATGATACCGGGTGTTGGCCCTGTGTGCCTCGGTCGTATGCAGTCCTGATTGTGGCGCTCACCTGCACGGCGCCAAACACGCATACGACCATCATTGGCACCAAGGCAGAAGCGACTCTCATCGCTGAAGACGACACGTCTCCATTCGTCCCTCCATTCACGCCTGTCGCGACACCACTGGAGGCGGGCTGCACGATGTTGGGGCGTGAGCGGAAGACGGCCTAACGGTGTGCGGGACCGTAGCCCAGCTTCATGGAGACGGTTGCGAATGGTCCTCGCCGATACCCCAGGAGCAACAGTGTCCCTAATTTGCTGGGAAGTGGCGGTGCGGTCCCCTACGGCACTGCGTAGGATCCTACGGTCTTGGCGTGCATCCGTGCGTCGCTGCGGTCCGGTCCCAGGTCGACGGGCACGTGCACCTTCCGCCGACCACTGGCGACAACATCGATGTACTGTGGAGACCTCACGCCCCACGTGTTGACCAATTCGGCGGTACGTCCACCCGGCCTCCCGCATGCCCACTATACGCCCTCGCTCAAAGTCCGTCAACTGCACATACGGTTCACGTCCACGCTGTCGCGGCATGCTACCAGTGTTAAAGACTGCGATGGAGCTCCGTATGCCACGGCAAACTGGCTGACACTGACGGTGGCGGTGCACAAATGCTGCGCAGCTAGCGCCATTCGACGGCCAACACCGCTGTTCCTGGTGTGTCCGCTGTGCCGTGCGTGTGATCATTGCTTGTACAGCCCTCTCGCAGTGTCCGGAGCAAGTATGGTGGGTCTGACACACCGGTGTCAATGTGTTCTTTTTTCCATTTCCAGGAGTGTATGTTTTCTCATACTGGCGGTGGAGTAGATAAACTACAATCGTTTTGTTTGTAGTGGAACAAATTAGTATGGTTTTTCTGAAGCGTGGGCTATATCGTGAAACTTATTCTAGATATCACTCCTGCTCTAATGTAGAACATTTGCAATTGTGTATTTTGCATGAATTAATTTTCGTCTTACACCTTCCACACTCTCCAAACACAGCTTCGTTAAAATCCATCTGATCCCTACAATCGGTGATTTCGCCTTGCCAGTGTTTACTTTACAGCGGCAAGATCGTGTACACATCTCCGATACAAACTAGCCTTTCACTCCTACATGTGTCAATAAGAGAACGTGTCGGCCAGAATGAAGCGACAGCAGCACCAGATTCATCATACTCGCGGATCGAAGGAAGCCCCATAGTGCTGATGCTACAGCAGCGCATTGATCTGTCAAGCATACCACCCAAATATTAGACTCCTCTTCGCTGCGTTTCTGATCTCTACAGCACACCGCCCTCCAGCCCGTTGTCAGTTTACGTGAGCTGGAGTCACTACCACTCGGTGAAGTAGCTCCTCAGTTGGCATTAGAAGGCTACGTGTCCCCAGTTCCAGTCCTCGCACCATGGAAATATTCCTGGCAATATCGGGGATCGAACCTGGGTCCCCCTTATAGCAGTCAGCCGCCCTGAGCCGCACGCAGCTTGCAGGCAGCGGATGCAGGTGAACGATTAGTTTCCGACAATGAAGATTTCTGGAAGGCGTTAGACAATGTACCTCTTCGTAGATTGCTTACCAAAGCGCAGTCATATGGAGTTTCTTCGCAAATATGTGATTGGCTCAACGAAAATTTAACTAACAGAACCCAGTACGCTGTACTCGACGGTGAACGTTCTACACAAACGAAAGTAATAGAGGATGTGCTGAGCATAAATACAAGAATGTGCCTATTACAAAGTGAAAGAACCAGATGGTATCCGATTATAAGAATGGGTTGTATATCTTATACAATGAAGTCGTATAAGTATTTAGGGATAATATTAACATAATGGCAAAACGAATAATTGGCAGGAACAGGATCACCATCTTCGTTACTGTGGGAATCACTTGAAAACACTGCCGCCTTACGCTTCTTTTCAGGTCTAATGATATCTCGGTAACTAGAATCGTTCTCAGAACCATAAAACCATTCACTGACAATCACTAGGACTTTCATTCTCACTAGAAACATATGAAGAATCATCGCTAAAAGTGAAGGCAAGTATTTCAAAAATTTTAATTTCCTTCCGTTTACTGAATAGGTACATCTCTAAAAGCGAGATATACTTCAAGATGATAGTA
The DNA here is from genome assembly GCF_023898315.1 of Schistocerca nitens. Classification (NCBI taxonomy): domain Eukaryota; kingdom Metazoa; phylum Arthropoda; class Insecta; order Orthoptera; family Acrididae; genus Schistocerca; species Schistocerca nitens. Next base: position 119,349,279 of record NC_064622.1, on the reverse strand, counting down.
GTAACTTGAAATCATCATCATCATCATTTAAGACTGATTATGCCTTTCAGCGTTCAGTCTGGAGCATAGCCCCCCTTAGAAAATTCCTCCATGATCCCCTATTCAGTGCTAACATTGGTGCCTCTTCTGATGTTAAACCTATTACTTCAAAATCATCCTTAACCGAATCCAGGTACCTTCTCCTTGGTCTGCCCCGACTCCTCCTACCCTCTACTGCTGAACCCATGAGTCTCTTGGGTAACCTTGCTTCTCCCATGCGTGTAACATGACCTCACCATCTAAGCCTGTTCGCCCTGACTGCTACATCTATAGAGTTCATTCCCAGTTTTTCTTTGATTTCCTCATTGTGGACACCCTCCTGCCATTGTTCCCATCTACTAGTACCTGCAATCATCCTAGCTACTTTCATATCCGTAACCTCAACCTTGTTGATAAGGTAACCTGAATCCACCCAGCTTTCGCTCCCATACAACAAAGTTGGTCGAAAGATTGAACGGTGCACAGATAGCTTAGTCTTGGTACTGACTTCCTTCTTGCAGAAGAGAGTAGATCGTAGGTGAGCGCTCACTGCATTAGCTTTGCTACACCTCGCTTACAGTTCTTTCACTATGTTGCCATCCTGTGAGAATATGCATCCTAAGTACTTGAAACCGTCCACCTGTTCTAACTTTCTTCCTCCTATTTAGCACTCAATCCGTTTATATTTCTTTCCCACTGACATTACTTTCGTTTTGGAGATGCTAATCTTCATACCATAGTCCTTACATTTATGATTTAGCTCTGAATTATTACTTTGCAAACTTTCAATCGTACCTGCCATCACAACTAAGTCATCCGCATATGCAAGACTGCTTTTTTTGTGTTCACATATCTTAATCTCACCCAGCCAGTCTATTGTTTTCAACATATGATCCATAAATAATACGAACAACAGTGGAGATAGGTTGCTGCCTTGTCTTACCCCTGAAACTACTCTGAACCATGAACTCAATTTACCGTCAACTCTAACTGCTTCCTGACTATCCATGTAAAGACCTTTAATTGCTTGCAAAAGTTTGCCTCCTATTCCATAATCTCGTAGAACAGACAATAACTTCCTCCTAGGAACCCGGTCATATGCCTTTTCTAGATCTATAAAGCATAGATACAATTCCCTGTTCCACTCATAAAACTTCTCCATTATTTGCCGTAAGCTAAAAAAAAAAATGGCTCTGAGCACTATGGGACTCAACTGCTGAGGTCATAAGTCCCCTAGAACTTAGAACTACTTAAACCTAACTAACCTAAGGACAACACGCACATCCATGCCCGAGGCAGGATTCGAACCTGCGACCGTAGCGGTCGCGCGGTTCTAGACTGTAGCGCCAGAACCGCTCGGCCACCAGCGGCCGGCCCGTAAGCTAAAGATCTGGTCCTGACAACCTCTAAGAGGCCTAAACCCACACTGATTTTCATCCAATTGGTCCTCAACTAATACTCGCGCTTTCCTTTCAACAATACCTGAGAAGATTTTACCCACAATCTTTTCTGTTTCCATGTTTAAAGATTGGTGTGATTACTGCTTTCGTCCAGTCTGATGGAACCTGTCCCGACTCCCAGGCCAATTCAATTATCCTGTGTAGCCATTTAAGACCTGACATTCCACTGTATTTGATGAACTCCGACTTAATTTCATCCACCCCAGCTGCTTTATTGCACTGCAATCTATTGACCATTTTCTCCACTTCCTCAAATGTGATCCTATTTCCATCATCATTCCTATCCCATTCTACCTCGAAATCTGAAACATTACTGATCGTATTTTCACCTACATTGAGCAACTCTTCAAAATATTCCTTCCATCTGCCCAAGGCATCCACAGGATACACCAGCAGTTTTCCTGACCTGTCCAAAATACTTGTCATTTCCTTCTTACCTCCCTTTCGAAGAGTGCTAATTACACTCCAGAATGGTTTTCCAGCAGCTTGACCCGTGGTCTCCAACCTGTTTCCAAAGTCTTCCCAAGATTTCTTATTGGATGCTGCAATTATCTGTTTGGCTTTGTTTCTTTCTACAACATAACATTCTCTGTCTACCTGAGTTCTAGTATGTAGCCATTTTTGATACGCCTTCTTTTTCCTTTTACAGGCTGCCTTGACTGTGTCATTCCACCAAGCTGTTTGCTTCATCCTACTTTTACACACTACTGTTCCAAGACATTCTTTAGCCACTTCTAGTACTGCGTCCCTGTACCTTGTCCATTCCTTTTCCAATGACTGTAATTGACTACATTCAACTAACTGGTACCTTTCTGAAATCGCTGTTATGTACTTGTGCCTGATTTCCTTATCCTGAAGTTTCTCCACTCTTATCCTCCTACATATGGACCTGACCTCCTGCACTTTCGGCCTCACAATCCCAATTTCACTGCAGATTAAATAATGATCAGTGTCATCAAACAATCCCCTGAATACACGTGTGTCCCTCACAGCCTTCCTGAATTCCTGATCTGTTATTATATAGTCAATGACAGATCTGGTTCCCCTGCCTTCCCAAGTATACCGGTGAATGTGTTTATGTTTAAAAAAGGAGATTGTGATTACTAAGCCCATACTGGCACAGAAATCCAAGAGTCGTTTCCCATTCCTGTTGGCCTCCATATCCTCTCCAAATTTACCCATAACCTTTTCATACCCTTCTGTTCGATTTCCAATCCTGGCGTTAAAATTACCCATGAGCAGAACACTGTTCTTGTCCTTTACTCTAACAACTACATCACTGAGTGCCTCATAAAAACTATCCATCTTATCTTGATCTGTCCCTTCACAATGCGAATATACTGACCCAATCCTAATTGTCTTGCTAGACACTGTCAAATCTATCCACATCAGTCGTTCGTTTACATACCTTATTGCAACTACGCTGGGTTCCATTTCTTTCCTGATGTAAAGCCCTACACCCCATTGTGCTTTTCCTGCTTTGACTCCCGACAGGTAGACCTTGTATTTTCCCACTTCCTCTTCTTTCTCACCCCTTACCCGAACGGCACTAACAGCTAAAACGTCCAGCCCCATCTTGCTTTCAGCCTCTGCCAGCTCTACCTTCTTCCCAGAGTAGCCCCCATTGATATTAATAGCTCCCCATCTCATTACCATTTGTTTGCCAAGTCGTATCTTGGGAGTCCCTGGTTTGTCAGTTAGTGATGGGACTCCGTCAGCTCCAAAGGTCCGAGGCATTTTGCTCTGATTGTTGCCAGCATCATATTTAAAGTACCAGGGAAGCAGGTTGCTAGCCTTACTTGCCCCGAGTCCCATTGGGTTTTATTCCTAACGGCTGAGGGACTAACCGGTGGATTTGGTAGTCTTTGCCGTATGAGCACAAAGGTGACCACGACTCAGAATATGTCCGAGATGCCCAGCCTTGTTCTAAAGTAACTGGTATCCCGACTGTCGGGACCACTTACTTGGCCACTCATACGTTGCCCGTGGTTCATGAACTAGGACATGACAACAGGAACCCACACCATGAACCACAGTAACTTGAAAATATCGCTTTAATTGGTATGTATTATTGACGACTGGTTTCGACAGATGAATCTGTCATCTTCCGATCTTCAAAAATTTTTTGTTGTAAATCGTGTTCCATAATGAGTTTATCACTTATGATGGGACACAGTTTATAACGAAAAAAAATTTTTGAAGATCAGAAGATGTTAGTTTCAGCTGTCGAAAGCGGTCGTCAATAACAAATATTAATTAATATGATCTTGGCTATAAAAAGCATTTTCGAGTCAGTATAGATAGCACCTTCCGTTTTCTCAGTCTGAGGAACTTCAAGAAAGTAGCAACTATTTGAAATACCAAACTACATTTCAAACACAAAACATGGAAAAAGTACATGAAGCAATCAAGTTTGATACACTGCCTACTGGTGTAAGCACGTAAACGACGAAGCAGTTAAAATATATCACAGATACCATCTACAGACAGTGTGTATAAAACACGAGTTATCGCGAGATCCGTAACGGATAGCGCACGAAACACGAACAAATTCGAGATACGTTCGCAGTGCCTTAAGAAGCTATGTGAAGTAGGACGATCACGTAAAATCACTATAAGGGAAGATGAATGGAAGGATTATGCTGTCGTGTCACATTAACTTGTTCAAAGCTGCGAGACGTCCAAGAAGAGAGTCAGTGAGGTTCTCTAAGGTACCGACAGGTATGTAGTGCCATGCCGTCTGCAATGCCGTGATCAGCTGCCCGAGGTTTGTCGGTTGAGGATCCATGGCGTGTACAGTTCAGTCGAAGTGGTCCCATAGATTCTCGATTGGGTTGTAGTCCGGGGAGTTTGGTGGCCAGGGGATTTGCGGCAAATTTATCCTGGACCTCTTCAAAAGACGCACGTACACTGCGAGCTACGTGACATGTTGCGTTGTCCTGATGATAGATACCATCGTGCCGAGGAAAAGCACACTGCCTGTAGCATTGGACATTGTCCTCAGGGGTGTACGCATATTTTGGTTGACCCACTGTACCTTCGATAGTGACGAGATCACCCAAGGGACGTCCTCCAGCCTGGGTCTTTCCGACGACCCTCGCAGGGTGTTAGCATTCAGACGTTTCACGCCGTACACACCAAAGGCCACCTGTCCAATGCAGCATAAGAAGAGATTCATCTGAAAAGGCCACCTACCACCACTCAATTGACGCGCACTTCTACATCTACATCTACATCCATACTCCGCAAGCCACCTGACGGTGTGTGGCGGAGGGTACCTTGAGTAGCTCTGTCGGTTCTCCCTTCTATTCCAGTCTCGTATTGTTCGTGGAAAGACAGATTGTCGGTATGCCTCTGTGTGGGCTCTAGTCTCTCTGATTTTATCCTCATGGTCTCATCGCGAGGTATACGTGGGAGGGAGCAATATACTGCTTGACTCCTCGGTGAAGGTATGTTCTCGAAACTTCAACAAAAGCCAGTACCGAGCTACTGAGCGTCTCTCTTGCAGAGTCTTCCACTGGAGTTTATCATCTCCGTAACGCTTTCGCGATTACTAAATGATCCTGTAGCGAAGCGCGCTGCTCTCCGTTGGATCTTCTCTATCTCTTCTATCAACCCTATCTGGTGCGGATCCCACACCTATGAGCAGTATTCAAACAGTGGGCAATACTTGCGGTGTTGGCGTGCCTTTTCCAGTCTTCGCCACTGATAATTAGCAGTCAGCGTGGATGCATGAACGAGGCACCTGCTGCGGAGGCCCATACGTTAAACGGTCGTAGAGGAGACACTGTTGGTAGCCTCTTGGTTCACTTGGGCGGTCAGTTTCTCAACAGTTTTGCCATGCACGGTATACTTCAACCACGGCGATACACGAGCAGTTTACGAACTTCGGAAATGTTTCCACCTTTAGCCTGAAAGCCAATGATCATGCTCTTTTGGACTCCTGATAAAGCGGTCCGTTTCTGCTTTACGACAACGACTACACTTTTTCCTGCGTCCCTTTAGCACGCTTGACGTAGCCTCCACTACCATTGCTGCCACTTGACGTTTGTGAGTGGTTATTGCTTGATGACATCAAACACAGGCGTTGGTCACACTAACGTGACTGGATGGTGTATATTTGTTGGAAGGTTCTGGGAATGTGCGCTGCAACTGTAAAGGATACAGCACACACAATAGCTTAGTGCGACCAGTTTCAGAGTTATGAGTCTTTATCAAGAGGCCTGACAACAGTCATCGAACGATTTCGGAGACTCATTGCTGCGTCGGTAAAAGGCCGGTATAGTCCATATGAAAGTGTAACAGATGTGCTCAGGAACTTAAATGGTTCAAATGGCTCTGAGCACTATGGGACTTGACATCTTGAGGTCATCAGTCCCCTAGAACTTAGAACTACTTGAACCTAACTAGCCTAAGGACATCACACACAACCATGCCCGAGGCAGTATTCGAACCTGCGACCGTAGCAGTCGCCCGGTTCCGGACTGAAGCGCCTAGAACCGCTCGGTCACCGCAGCCGGCCGGTATTTTAAATACCAGTCTATGGTGACAAAAGACGACGTAGTTATCGCGAAAACCCATTGAATGAATTTAGACATGGTGCATTTGACTGTTCAACTGTTCTGCTATCAATAAGGAATACATCGTGTAGTGCTCTTGAGTATAAGTGCGTACAGAGACATGTAGTCATCGGTCTGTTACCCAGTACGCGAACGGAACAGAACAAAGAGGCGCTAATATTGTTACCAGAATGAAAAGTACTCCTATCGCTGTACAAAGATAAGGTGAATGTGTCCTGGGCGGACTTAGGGATGTAAAAGAAGGGAACTAGCTTTTCAACTTATCTGGCAGCTTCAGAGACATTTATGTCTTAACATCATGACATCTTCGTGCTTTTTCACTTTTTACTGTTAGTCATGTAATACAATGCATCGTACCAAGTAAACTAACATGATACGTGATGTCATGTCGCATAGCTTCACACGCAGCAAATATCATCCAACAAGGCGTTTGTCATGTCGTGTAGTATGACACAACAAGTCAGTAAAGTGTAGGATGCATGCATGCTCACTCTGGGATACTTCCTGTTATAGAAGCACCACCACTTTCGGATACTTCCTACTGTAGATGCATCTCACTCTCTGTGTGGTGTGCGTACTGTAAGACCTTCGGTACACACACCATCAGATTATTTGACTCGTCGCTCTAACGAAGTAGGCGAGTGTCAGCAATATGTCTCGTGGTCTTATCGTGGCGTGTTTATCTTCTGCCGTTAGGTCAGACAATAGAAACGCCACTTGCACGCTTAGAGTAGCAGATTGACGGTGACCAACTTTAAACACAACTTGATTAATTTTCACACACGTTTATTAAAATAATAAATAACATAGACATTACGTAACTTGATTCTGGATACTGTTTACAATTGACTATCTGAAGTTCCTTTGGTCTTGGTACATTAATCTTATTCTCACATATCTCTGATACTTGACAAAGTGTCTATACATTTCTCTTCATGGCTATGTACAGGAATATGATAATCTTATTAGGCGCAGACTGAAACTTGATTATAGACTAATGCAGACTAATGCAGACTGACTAATCGGAGGTCTGTACACTCGTTATAGTACCTCGAGCGTTTAGGTATCACTGAGCGAGTGTGATCCGCAAGGAGAAAAGGTTCTACGTTAGCAGCAATCTCATTGGCTGGGTTACATATTAATACGCGGATCGGCGGAAGCAGAATTTGGTCCGTCTCTAAGACAGCGCCATCTCGTAGAGCAGAGACGGACGAGCGCTGGGCCTGCGCTGTTTTGTTTAGCGGGGCGCGCTCTAGTGGGAAAGTAGTGTACGCGCTGACTACGCGGAACTATGTACACAACACTCTAGAAGCACATAAATCTGTGCCTATTTGTTCTTACACCGCTCACAGGGGGTGGATTTAAGATAGCTCATTGCTTTGGGAATGTAGGGCTAAAAGTAGTGTTATCTGCAAAACAGCGTACATGTGTCACGGTATTTTGATTTCAATGTCTTTGAAACCGCCTGATAAGTCTAAAAAGTAGGACCCTTGCTTTACATCCCTATCTCTGCCCAGGACGTATTCGGCTTTTTTTTTTTTTTTTTTTTTTTTTTTTTTTTTTTTTTGTGCTACGATAGGAGCCTGATTCCCAACTTTTGCTCTGTCATAATTTTGACATTAGGCCGTCATGGCTTGCCAACCGATGTAGATTTTTCCTTACTCGGGTGACGACTGACTTGGTACAGATTTTTTTTTCATTGTCTTTAGAACCATGTTGCTTATACCGTGGCAACGGGTAAAGCTTTCACAAAACAACAAGACAGCCATTAATATCATGTATTTCTCTACCTTCTTGCAAAATTCGAAGCGACTCGCACAAGTTTGAAACAAATAAGTGGCGCAAGTAAGAAAAAAGGAGAAACGGGTTTTTTGCAAGTAAAATCCAAATGAGGCTAGAGTTGTGAAAGAGTTTTCAATTTTATCGTAAGAATACATTTTTTATTTATCTGATTCACTTTGAACAGATTATTTGCACTCATTTCACATAGAGCAAATTTTTCGTACGACATTGATCTCGACTTTAAACCATCGTATCTCGACAATGGAAAAAGATTGTTGGTTAAAAAAGTTTGATTTTGATTTTATCCATGTATCTACCTTCGTGCAAAGTTTGAACCGTTTTTTACAAGTTTAAAGTATAGAAGTCGCGCGCTTTTTGACACGTCCCAGAAAAACCCTTTTTTTCACGTGAAATCGAAACGAAAGAAGATTTTTTTCAAACGGTAAAAATATCTTAGTCAAAGGCCCGATACACCGGTGGACCAAATCTGAACCTTAATCGATTGAAGTCCGCAGCTCGTGGTCGTGCGGTAGCGTTCTCGCTTCCCGCGCCCGGGTTCCCGGGTTCGATTCCCGGCGGGGTCAGCGATTTTCTCTGCTTCGTGATGACTGGGTGTTGTGTGTGTCCTTAGGTTAGTTAGCTTTAAGTAGTTCTAAGTTCTAGGGGACTGATGACCATAGATGTTAAGTCCCATAGTGCTCAGAGCCATTTGAACCATTTGAATCAAAAATGGCTCTGAGCACTATGGGACTCAACTGCTGTGGTTATCAGTCCCCTAGAACTTAGAACTACTTAAACCTAACTAACCTAAGGACATCACACACATCCATGCCCGAGGCAGGATTCGAACCTGCGACCGTAGCAGTCGCACGGTTCCGTACTGCGCGCCTAGAACCGCGAGACCACCGCGGCCGGCCCCTTTGAATCGATTGACACAATTTCCCTGGGCGCAAGCTCCGATTCTTCGTTCAAACCTTGATTAATATACTACGTGCATAAGAAAATGTTCGAACGGTATACCAGTGACCACTGGTCCAGGCCATACTAAAAACTGTCCAGCAGAAATATATGGTTTGTACGTAAGTGGAACGACAAGTTTAGGCTATCAGGTGTTATAATGCTACTACTTATTGCTTTCTCCACTAGATAGCACGTCCAGTAAGTCACGATTATGTATTATCGTCCAATTGTAGTGATTTTCCTTACACCTGAAGGTAGAAATTAAGGCACTCACTGTCCTGAAGAGAAAGTATGTTACTTCTCGGATTATTTTGGCGCTTGCTCGTCAGTTACTGTATTTAATTCAACAACTGCTACACTGGTCCAGATCTGTTTTACGAAGTTACGATTAAGACCAACGACGTTTGCCTGCACAATGCGCCAAAACAGGAAAAAGTTCCCTGACATCCTGAAAAATGAAAAAACTGAGGATGTGCGAATGCACAAATAATGTTGAAATAGGAAGACAAGACAGACTTTTTGATGGTTGGCACGTTCCAGGACAATATATTTCAGGAAATAAATTCAAATAATAGCATCGTACACAAACAAAGTGTTGTCTTGGACTACAAGAAAAATATGGGGGACGTGGATAGGAGCCATTTCCAGTTCAAAAGCTACAAAATGGCCACATGCAGACCGGAGAAAATATTATCGTGATATTCTATGCCGTTTATTGGTTGGCTGGTTGACTTGGAGAAGGGGACCGAACAGCGAGGCCATCAGTCCCATAGGATTAGGGAAGGATGGCGAAGGAAGTTGGCCGTGCCCTTTCTAAGGAGCCATCCCGGCGTTTCCTGAAGCGATTTAGGGAAATCGTGGAAAGCCTGAATCAGGATAACAAGACGCAGGTTTGAACCGTCGTCCTCCCGAATGAGAATCCAGTGTGCTGATCACTGCGCCACCTCGCTCGGTCGTCATTTCTTGGACGTTGCATGCTTTAATGTATATAGTGGGGACCAAAAAAAAAATGGCGACGAAAAAGTCAGACCAGAGTTCATCATCAACAGTCTTGCGGAACAGCTGATATATCATCTGCACAACAAATGTGATCAATTAGACATACCCCTTGAACACCAAAAGCGACTCGTCTTAACAACCAGACATTTTTACAATTTTTGCCACTCACCTTGAAGAAAAGACGAAAAAGAAGGAGTGGAGTACGTACGAGAAGAGGTCTTCGTAAAGAGGTATCTTACTGGCGGGCAGTTTGTGAAGTTTTTCTTTGTACAGGCGATGTTTTAAAGTATTTCTCACACTAAACGACCTATAATTAGGTGAAATATAATGCTATTCTCTTCTTTAACACATTCCATTCCATCGTAATTCACTTCAGTTCTGCTCAGTAATATTTTGATGACGATGATGATGAATTACATTAGTGGTGCTAAGCGGCGAGGTTATCAGTGTCTTTGTTTGAAATGAATACAGTCGATGGTGGTGAAAAGCGATTAAAAATAACAATACGTTTGAAAACGATGGTGTATTCTCTTACACGTATGGAAAATGCAATCCTGCTTTTGTAAGATTAATAAAGGACTAACCATAACAATCAGATGAAACACAGCAGAAATATTAGGTAAAATTAAGAGTAAAATATCAAGACAGACACGGGGAAACAGGGTAGCCGCGCGGGATTATCCGAGCAGTCTAAGGCGCTGCAGTAATGGGCTGTACGGCTGGTCCCGGCGGAGGTTCGAGTCCTCCCTCGGGCATGGGTGTGTGTGTTTGTCCTTAGGATAATTTAGGTTAAGTAGTGTGTAATAGGATAATTTAGGTTAAGTAGTGTGTAAGCTTAGGGACTGATGACCTTAGCAGTTAAGTCCCATAAGATTTCACACACATTTTTGCAACAGGGTACTACTTAAAAATAATAGATGGATGAGCCACTACGCGACGCATTAAAACCTCGCGCGCAGTGTTTTGGGAACAAGTCCTGACATCACACAAAACCATAAAGCACGATCAACGTTCGCCTCATTATCAGTTGAAATAGGGAGCAGCTACTTTGGTAGTCACAGATCAGCCCTCAGGTCGTCATATAAAACAAATTCGATTATATCGTATCGATAGCTGTGTTTGACCTCCATAACACACTGGTGTCTCCTCGCGACGTAAGAGGAAGACACGTGTGGGAACGTCCCTCCCAAACGTAGTAAGATTTACTTCTTCATTGCTTCGTAGTCGAAAGGAAGAAAGTCAGCCAGCAGTAGGGAATAGTACTCTCGTACGTAAGTTGCACACGTTGCTGAGCGCGAACTGCTGTTTGCTGATTAATAAGAATTTTAGCAGCCAAGATCCCGTTTCGAAATATTTCTATTTCCTGAAAGTCCGTTTTCAGCAGAGTCTGTCATCTTCGAATCTTCTGGAAATCATATTACTGTGCGTGAATCGCACAACCATAACGAGGGCACACTCCATTTATAAAACAAAGTTGCCACAGTTACGTATTTGACTAGCTGAAAGTTTTATAAACAGCGTGCGCTCTTGTCATGGCTGTGTGATTCGTATGCAGTAATATATTTCCTGAAGATCCGAAGATGTCAGCTAGTACCTGTCGCAGACGGTTATTGAGGCAACAAAAACATTCCAAGCCGCGATCTTGGCTGAAAAAAAAAAAAAAACACTGAGAAACGTGGAATCCCAGGTAATTATGCAAGTAATTCGTGATTAGATAATGAAAACTGCTCCAGTTACTTATCCTTTGATGCTTAGCACAATACGTTTCGAGAATTTATGCTCATTTACAAGTGCATTTGTTTGCATGAATATATTTGGACTGCAGCTGGATAATTAGAGAAAATGAACCTAGTCCGATTTTCCGATTGCAGTCTAATTTCAAAAAGACGCAAGAGAGGCAGGAAATGAATCCTGTTCGATTTTCCGATTGCAGGCTGACTTCAAAAAGACGCAAAAGAGGCAGAAAATCACACATGCAAACAGCAGAAAAAAGAGCACTCAAACCGTACCGCGTGTCTTAATCGTTTGCCTGGTATCATAATTTTCCTACCTTGCGCTGGGGTTGTTGGCTCCGCGACAACCGCCGCAGCCAGAAGCAGCGCTACGGCGCACCAGGGCAGTGGGCGCCGGTGGTGCTTCCAGAAGGACGCCGAAGGTCGCCGCTGAAGACTGGAGGACATTTCTGCGGATGAACTCTGCTGGCTGTGTTCACAATGCACCGCACGTCGGTCCCCGTCACTGGCTATGTGCTGCACAATCGCTAGGAACGGACAGGCCGTCCGTCACGTGTGGAGCCTCTCCAGCTGCGATGCATTGTCTCTCCAGTCTGCGGCCGACGATGATTTTGCTCAACAAAACTCTTCAGAAAAGCCACTGATATCTTCAGTTCATTACAGCTGCGTCACAGCAATATTCTCGGCTTGAAACAGAGATGTGTTCTGACTTGATTGCAGTAAAAGAAGTCCTTCTTCCATGAATTATTGAGAACGCGTAATATTGAATGGAGACTAGAGTGGCATTATGTTCGACTATACTGGCGGTTCAGACTCGAACATGAGTTGCTGCAACTGACATATTTGAGAACTGTAACATCCAGTTCTTAATTTTTGCAGTTGTCTCAGAACTCCGTCCTTGGTAGTGAATAATCCCTCTCGGCGGATTCAGGATAAAGCGGATTTTACTTTCGATGGAATGCTGATGAATAATCCAACTGGCTTCCTAATAAAACCACCATAACACTAATTCTTGACTGTTTTTTAAAAGATTCTCTGCAGAAATGTACGGCAGATTACTGGCCTAGTTAAATACAGAGGGCGTAATAAATTTTAAGAGAGTGATGAGTCTCTGGTAAGAGATATGTCAGATTGAGTTCCACCTATTTGCAAAACAATTTATTTTTGTGTGCATCAGTTCAATTTTCTCTAACTGGCTTCAAGTCGTAGAGCTTAAGGGCTAAATAACTAGCTTCGTAACGACGGGTACTTGGTATGTTTCGAAATAACGCGTTGACGCCAAAACCAGGAAACAATAGTCAGTTGCAACAATGCTCTGTGAGCATTAACACGCATTCGGCACAGCAGTCCATCTATTAAGATAGTATGAGAGGCTGCTTGTGTGTTTGGATCACTTTGATGCGAACTCGGCGACCACGACAGTCCGCGACATGACCACACTTCGCGCCCTGGGTGGCGCCTGATTCCTCACCGCCGCACGACACTAGCGCGCGCGTTGCTCGTGCGCAACTGAGCTGCCGGCTGTGCGGGGTTGGAGTGTTTCGCCGGAGAGCCAGACGCGGTGGTGGGGGTGACACGGCGCGGACGGACTCGAACACATGCGAAGACAGCCGACATCCTGCCGGCTCGGAACAGCGGCGCGGTGCGGAGTTCATGACGTGCAACTCGTAGCTTTGCGATGTGGATGGTTCTCTTAGGCCACTAACCAATAGCGGAATAAAAATAAGGCCGCAGTTTTATGACGAGACCGGAAGAACCGAATAATGGCTGATATATTTTGTCACACGTCCCTCCCCCCCCCCCCCCCGAGCGTGATGGGGAAAGAAGGGAGGGGGGGGGGAGCTAGGGAGCGCGGAGCCTTCAAGGGGGCACTTGCCTTCCAAAATCTGAGGATAGGCTTTATTTGTGTTACAAAATTCACTTGCATTTACAGTAATAATTAATTGCCTATGACTATACTGCAGATCTAGCATTGCCGACTGTTACAGGATATACTGTGCAATTTATAAAGTTTATTTATTTCTGGTTCCCCACATATTTATTTGGCAGTTTTCTTGATTGCATTTGTTGATCCTCAACAGCATTTTCTCAGTCTTTCTGACTTTTACCTATTTCAAAATTTTTATTTCCATCAAAAACCTTTTTATGAAGCAGAACATTTCTTATGAAAAGTTCGCAGAATATTCTGAATAAAATCGTAGTGAAGATGTAATTTCAAATCGAGCAATCAAAATTCATATTCATTTTAATACTATATAAGTGGGAAGCAATGACATTTTCTTACCATTTCGGTGTCATGGTAACGTACCTATAAACAGTGAGCGAATGCCTATCAGTCATTCGATATACAATAGACTGTGTGCAGTTGCTGTCAGATACAGTTTTTGGGGCGCTGTACGTTCTCAGATTTTCTCAACCAGTTATACAGGGTGTAACACGTATAAGTGCAGACATTTTTATACGTAGTACCTTAACATGTACGCGCGCCATGTGTGGAAGGCGCGATGCTAGGTAAACATTGAGGAAGTATGTCATTTGAAGAATGTCGAGGGTCCGCAGACGAAAGTTGGAGGCCTGGACTCCGAGATTTTTGATAGTACCACTAAGCTGTAGAGGTCGACACACACTGGAGCCAACCCTTCTCCTATGTTCATGGTGGCCCATTTGGTGACGTTGAGTCAGCTGCCTGAAGCCACACCGTGTGTGGCAGTCCATTCGAGTGCGCTGGTTACATCGTTGCCATTGCGGAGCACAAAAACCAGGTCGTTTGCATACGCTGTATAGCGAAATGTGACGCCACATAAGTCGAGTCTCGTGAGGCTGTAAAGCGTCAGGCAAATCCAACTCCTTCCATGAATACCCTGACATGATAGCGAATCCGGCGATATGTCTCATAGCTCCGAATAAATCCTGACATTAAATTAACCAAAGTAATACGATGAACGACTGAGCAAATGGAATACCACAGACTAACACAAGAACGTCTAAATGCATGTCATACCTTCCCACCGTGAAACAGACGCAGTTCCAAGGGAAGAAACGAGATCAGAGGCCGGGAGCAGAGCCATGTAGGCTAGAAGGCCCTACGATAAGAGCGGGACAATGGGACACCCGCATCGCCGACCGACCGCCAAGAGGTCCATCCCACAGCTCATGTTAAAAGATAGAGCCCTCCAGAAGTACTGTATAGATCTTACGATAAAACAACAAGGGCCCCACCAGCTGCAAGTTTGAGACTATACGCGTCTCTATTACGTAGCAAACATTAAAAACATTGCACCACCAAGAAAAGTATAACGTTCCTCATTGGATAGACAGAATTTTTGTAGGCGGAGCTTAAGGTTAACATTGAGACGCTGATTGGTCAGTTGAAAACACAGCCAGATACCTTCTTCTTAAACCAACTTCGATAAACAGTAATAAGGATAAGTTAGAGAGAGTTGCTACCGAGACGGAGCCCCTGACACTGCCTAACCACCGACAAGGTAATGAACGCACGCAATGCCGCATAAGAGCGCATACGGCTTCACTCAGAACTGCAGAAGTCTCATCTGTTACATCCCCCTGTCCGCCCCCAGTAGCTGAGTGGTCAGCGTGACAGACTGTCAATCCTAATGGCCCGGGTTCGATTCCCGGCTGGGTCGGAGATTTTCTCCGCTCAGGGACTGGGTGTTGTGTTGTCCCAATCATCATCATTTCATCCCCATCGACGCGCAGGTCGCCGAAGTGGCGTCAACTCCAAAGACCTGCACCAGGCGAACGGTCTACTCGACGGGAGGCCCTAGCCACACGACATTTCATTTCACATGCCCTTTTTACATAATACTAGTGTCGATCGTCAGTTAAACTTCGTAGTATTCACATTTGCCACTTGAAGTTAAAATCTGAAACGCGATGATTTTTCTGTTGTATAATTATTGAGAAGCCACATCAGCCACTGTAATTTACGAGAAGGTCACTGTAGACCATTTTTGAAAGTTTTCTCTTTTATGAAACTTAATTTAAACCTAGATTATAGATGTGATATGGCATAGGTCATCCTTCGATCCATTATAGAACTTGGAAACCCATTCAGGGAATATTCGTTCACATTTTTGTTGAACACAGTTGGTTTTTATCAATGGCAAGGAAATCGTTTCTGAAGAAGAGAAATTTGTTAACATCGAGTATAGATTTAAGTGTCAGGAAGCCATTTCTGAAAGTATTTGTATGGAGTGTAGCCATGTATGGAAGTGAAACATGGACGATAAATAGTTTGGACAAGAAGAGAATAGAAGCTTTCGAAATGTGGTGCTACAGAAGAATGCTGAAGATAAGGTGGGTAGATCACGTAACGAATGAGGAGGTATTGAATAGGATTGGGGAGAAGAGAAGTTTGTTGCACAACTTGACTAGAAGAAGGGATCGGTTGGTAGGACATGTTTTGAGGCATCAAGGGATCACAAATTTAGCATTGGAGGGCAGCGTGGAGGGTAAAAATCGTAGAGGGAGACCAAGAGATGAATACACTAAGCAGATTCAGAAGGATGTAGGTTGCAGTAGGTACTGGGAGATGAAGAAGCTTGCACAGGATAGAGTAGCATGGAGAGCTGCATCAAACCAGTCTCAGGACTGAAGACCATAACAACAACAACATCAAAATATTTCCTTTTATCAATAGTACAATTTATAAACAATGTTTTGTGATTAGAATAAAAATTACAATGGTAAACCTAACTGCTTTTTCGACGTTATTTTACCAGCTAACTAAAAATAGGAAAGCCTTGAACCCCTTCCACTAAATTTAGTTAGTATTAAGATTCTTTTACAGGGAGTGCAGTGGAGCTGACGCTGAAATCATTAAGTATTTGATTATACCATCACTAGTCTCACTGCCCACAGCTCGTGGTCATGCGGTAGCGTTCTCGCTTCCCACGCCCGGGTTCCCGGGTTCGATTCCCGGCGGGTTCAGGGATTTTCTCTGCCTCGTGATGGCTGGGTGTTGTGTGACGTCCTTAGGTTAGTTAGGTTTAAGTAGTTCTAAGTTCTGGGGGACTGATGGCCATAGATGTTAAGTCCCATAGTGCTCAGAGCCATTTGAACCATTTGAACTAGTCTCACTGAACTCTCCTGAACTCTACATGTCATGTGTGGTCTGGCGTCTCCTTACCAGCAACAGGTCCCAGGTTCAAACTAGTCAGTTCCCTAAAAAACACGCTCAGAGGGTCGTTGCGCGAAAGTGGTAAGGAGACACGACTTAGAACAAACAGACACCACGCAGAATGTTAGAAGCCGTTGACAGAGGCCACAGAGGGGCGGTTCCAGTGCCAAGGGAAGCCTTGAAGCATTGATCTGGAAATCTGGAGGGATTGCGTGACACGCTCGTTAAAGTGCACATTGAAGGTCGCACCTCGGAGGAGAGGGTACTGAATGTGTTGGAGAGTGGACTTTGGTACACGTGATCCACTCGATCGAAAGCCTGGCTAGAGCCAGCTCTCCCAGGATGCAGCGTGCCCTTGCTAGGGCTATTATGTCATGGTATCGACACAGTGCTTCCCCAAGGGAAGCCTGATCTGGTGATATGGAGTCAACATCTACGGATTATTCTGTTATTCGCAATGAAGTGCCTAGCAGAGGGTTCAGTGAACCATCTTAAACCTGTCTCTCTACCGTTCCACTCTCTAACGGAGCGCAGGAAAAACGAACACTTAAATTTTTCTGTGAGAGCCCTGATTTCTCTTATTTTATCGTGGTGATCATTTCTCCCTATGTTGGTAGGTGCCAACAGGATGGTTTCGCAATCGGAGGAGAAAACTAGTGATTGAAATTTCATAAGAAGATCCCGTCGCGACGAAAAACGCTTTTGTTTTGATGATTGCCACTCCAATTCAAGTATCATGTCTGTGGCACTATCGCCCCTGTCTCGCGATCCTAAAAAACGAGCTGCCCTATATCGAACTTTTTGAATGTCGTCTGTCAGTCCCACCTGATGGGAATCCCACACCGCACAGCAATACTGCAGAATAGGGCGGATGAGCGTGGAGTAAGCAGTCTCTTTAGTAGACCTGTTGCACTTTCTAAGTGTTCTGTCAATGAATCGCAGTCTTTGGTTTGCTCTACCCACAAAATTATCTATGTGATCGTTCCAATTTAGGCTATTGTTAAATGTAATACCTAAGTATTTAGTTGAATTTACAGCCTTCAGATTTGTTTGACTTACCGCATAATCGAAAGTTAGCGGATTTCTCTTAGTACTTATGTGAATAATTTCACACTTTTCCTTATACAGGGTCAATTGCCACTTTTCACACCATACAGATATCCTATCTAAATCATTTTTCAATTCTGTTTGGTCATTTGATGACTTTACAAGATGGTAAATCATAGCATCATCTGAAGACAATCTAAAAGGGCTACTCACATTTTTTCCTATGTCGTTAATATAGATCAGGAACACTTCCATGGGGAACGCCGGATATTACTTCTGTTTTACTCGATGACTTTCCGTCTATTACCACGAACTGTGACCTTGCTGACAGAAAATCACGAATCCAGTCGCAAAACTGAGACGATATTCCATAGGCACGCAGTTTGGTTAGAAGACGCTTGTAAAGAACGGTGTCGGAAGCCTTCTGGAAAAATAAAACTTTGGAATCAATTTGATATCCCCTGTCGATAGCACTCATTACTTCATGAGTACAAACAGCAAGTTGTGTTTCGCAAGAACGATATCTTCTGACTCCGTGCTGACTATATGTCAATTAATCGTTTTCTTCGAAGTACTTCGTAATGTTCGAATACAGAACATGTTGCATTACCCTACTGCAAATCGACAAATCGTTTTCTTCGAGGTACTTCGTAATGTTCGAATACAGAACATGTTCCAATACCCTACTGCAAATCGACATTGGTAATATGGGCTCGTAATTCAACGGATTACTCCTGCTTCCCTTTTTGGGTATTGGTGTGACTTGAGCAATTTTCCAGTCTTTAGGTACGGATCTTTCTGTGCGCGAGCGGTTGTATATAATTGCTAAATATGGTGCTATTGTGCCGGCCGCGGTGGCCGTGCGGTTCAAGGCACTGCAGTCCGGAACCGCGTGACTGCTACGGTTGCAGGTTCGAATCCTGCCTCGGGCATGGATGTGTTTTAGGTTTAAGTAGTTCTAAGTTCTAGGGGACTGATTACCTCGGATGTTGAGTCCCATAGTGCTCAGAGCCATTTGAATCATTTGGTGCTATTGTATCAGCATACTCTGAGAGGAACCTGACTGGTATACTGTCTGGACCGGAAGCCTTGCCTTTATTAAGTGATTTAAGCTGCTTTGCGACACCGAGGATATCTATTTCTATGTTTCTCATCTTGGCAGTTGTTCTCGATTGGAATTCAGGAATATTTATTTCGTCTTCTTTGGTGAAGGTGTTTCGGAAAGCCGTGTTTAATAACTCTGCTTTAGTGGCACTGTCATCAGTGACTTCACCGTTATTATCGCGCAGTGAAGGTATTGATTGCGTCTTGCCACTGGTATACTTTACGTGAGACAGAATATCTTTGGGTTTTCTGCAAGGTTTCGAGAGAGAGTTTCGTTGTGGAAATTATTGAAAGCATCTCGCATTGAAGTACACGCTACATTTCGAACTTCTGCAAAACTTTCCCAGTCTTGGGGATTTTGCCGTGCGAGTCTCCAGCATCGCTCCCTACACTCCTCGGAGTATGGGACCCCTTCATTAAATTTGGCATGATTTTTTTGCTGTTTCTACAACAGCGACCTGACCCGTTTTGGGTACCATGAGTAATCAGTACCATCACTTATTAATTTATGTGGTATGTCTCTCTCAATTGCTGTCGATACTATCTCTTTGAAATCATTCCACAACTTTTCTACGCTTACATGATCAGATCGGAAGGAATGCAGACTGTCTCTTAAAACAGTGTTAAGAACATTCATATCACCTTTTTTTAAATAGATATACTTTGGGTTTCTTTTTAATGGTTGTAGGTGTTACGGTATTCGGCCTAGCAGCTACTGCCTTGAGGTTGCTTATCCCTGTATTCGTCACGATGCTCACTGTTTGTCCAGGATTATTTGTTGCTAAGAGGTCAAATATGCTTTCGCAACCATTCACGCTCAAGTGGGCTCATGAACTAATTGTTCAAAATAATTTTCTGAGAAAGCATTCAGTACAATTTCGGATGACGTTTTATGCCTGCCGCCGGCTTTAAACGTATAAATTTTCCAGCGCATCGAGGGTAGATTAAAGTCACCACCGACTATAATTGTATGAGTGGGGTACCTATTTGAAATGAGACTCAAGTTTTCTTTGAAGTGCTTAGCAACTATATCTTCTTAGTCGGGGGGTTGGTAAAACGATCCAGTTAATAGTTTAGATTGTCAAGTATAGCCTCTACCCACGCTATTTCGCATGAACTATGTACTTCAATTTTACTTCAAGGCAAACTACTTCTGACAGCAATAAATACTCCACCACCAACTGTATTTAATCTATCCTTTCTGAACACTGTTAGATCGTTTGAAAAAATTTCTGCTGAACTTATTTCCAGTTTTAGACAGCTTCCTGTTTCCTATAACTAATTGAGCTTCAGTGCTTTCTATTAGGGTTTGGAGCTCTGGTTCTTTTCCAACACAGCTACGACAATTTACAACTACAATGCCGAACGTTTCTACAACTAACTTACTGTGTTTTACCTGCGCCTTTTAGACGAACGCCGTTTCTGTGGTTCCCTGAAGCACTCTACCATAAAAAACAGTCCAGTCCTTTCCACACAGCCCCCGCTATCCGTGTAGCCGCTTCCTCTGTGTAGTGGACTCCTGACCTATTAAGTGGATCCCAGAAGCCCACCACACGATGGCGCAATTCAAGGAATCTGCAGCCTACATGGTCACAGAACCGCCGGAGCCTCTGATTCAGACCCTCCACTCGGCTCTGCACCAAAGGACCACAGTCGGTTCTATCGACGAAGCTGCAGATGGTGAGCTGCGCCTTAATCTCACAAGCAAGACTGTCAGTCTTTACCATTTCCGCTAGCCGCCCGAAACCAGCGAGAATCTCCTCCGATCCAAAGCGACATACGTCATTGGTACCGACATGAGCCACCACCTGCAGTTGGCTACACTCTGTACTCTTCATGGCACCCGGAAGCAGCCTTTCCACATCCGGAATGGAAAAAAATTGGAAATTTGTGGTAAGGTCTTATGGGACCAAACTGCAGAGGTCATCGGTCCCTAAGCTTACGCACTACTTGATCTAAGTTAAGGGGCTCCGGAACGCCCTAAACTTGCAATGTTAAAACAACGCTTTCCTCACAAAGTATTTGAGGTAGGAAGTTGAACTTTTTACAGATTATTTATTGGAATATGGGCTACAACTTAACACAGGGATTTTACAAAATTTTAGTTCAGTTATTAAAGATGATTTTTTTCAATTGTAATGAAAATTCACAACATTTTTTTGCAATTTTTTATTTATATATTCAAAAATATACAGTTTTTTGGAAAAAGGCTGTGTTAAATTATGCAGAAGGTACTGTGTAACATTTACTGAAAGTTTGAAACAAATATGTTTGGAAGATCCTTAGAAAACATGTAATTAGAATGAGAAAATAAAAGTTTTGGGAATCGAGCGACATAGATTGGATTAACTTTTTAGTGCATTCCAGGTCCATAGGATGGATTATCTTCATCCTCTGCAAACTCCTCCTCCAGCTTCCTCTTGTTCCTCCTCCTGTTTACTGTTGCTTGTATTTCTAGACTCTTTGCAGCCCTGTCTGCAGCCCGAAGGCGTTCCTTGTCTAAAGCAAGCATCGCTTGTACCATGTTAGAACCTATCTTCATTCCCATATTTCTAAATACCTTGCACCTTACAATGTTGCCATCATTGAAAGTCGCAACAGCATCATACACACAAAAGTGAAGTGTTTCTATTCCAACAAATACAGTCTTGGGGATTCTCGACCATATAACACTATTTACACTTTCATTGGGGTTTTGAGTTTTTCCGTGAATACACTTATTCAACAGTTCAGGTGCTGCTAAGACTCTGAAAATAGGTTTTATCACCTCCATTATTGCATGAGGCAGACTAGGCTTAAGAGTGTACACTTCACCAGTTAGCAATCCTTTGTTATATTTACACCAACTGTCTTCTTCTTTGGGACACAAGCTATGTTGGGGATTTTCATCGTCTTTATTGTTTACAGTAATAACACATACCTTTGGCTTTCCAACATTTCTCCTTTTCTTAAAAGCCTTCAGAGATTTCTAATAACTTTACTTTTACTCATTATTATACTTCAACAAAACAGAGACTCAAGAAACAGAATTAATTACGAATATTTTCGAGATAACGACAGAGTAAATAAACATGAAACAATCGACAATCACACCAGCGATATATATTGAACCATCACAGGTTAGCCACAACACATACTTTATCTCACATCACTAAAATGTACCTCATGAACACGGACGTTAATAATAACACCATTTGACAGCAGTTTAACAGCGCCACAGTGGGTCACGCCCATGTAGAACACATTTCAATAAAAATTTAAAAATAGTTGTAGTCTTCGGAATTTAATAAATTATATATCTATTGAAAGGTAATAGTCTGCAGATTCAGAAAACGCAAAAAAGTAAAAATTGAACTTTTCATGATTTTGAGCCTTTCCGGAGCCCCTTAAACTAACTTACGCTAAGGCCAACACACACAGCCATGCCCGAGGGAGAACTCGAATTTCTGACGGGGGTAGCCTCGCGAACTGTGACAAGGTGCCACAGAGCGCACGGCTACCCCGCGTGGTCCACTCGGAATGACTCCCCCTGGTATGCACACGGAGTGCGCACTGGCTTCCTTCCACTCCTTGGCAGCCATGTTCCTAAAGGGCCCTATTACACACCTAACGTTGGAGCTCCCAACTACCAGAAAACCCACCCTCTGTGAACGACCAGACCTTGCGTGCCGAGAAGCTTCCTGTGGAACTGGGTGGACGACTGCGTCTGGCTCAGAGACATCCTCAGCCACAGATAACGCCCGAAACCTGTTCGTCAAACGAATCGGGGAGGCCCTACGGTCCGCCCCTCACAAAGTTTTTCGCTCCTGCCAGACCTTGGAAATTCTCTACGAGTCGACCACGGGCGAGGGGTCAACCTCAGTGCAGACAGTAACCGGGGCAGCCACAGCAGTGAACCGATCGGGGGACACGTGGGACGTACTCGGCGTCCTCTGCATCCCTGCATTTGACCCCGCCTCGCTATTAGCTTCAATATCTTCTGCAGAAATCTTTGATGAAGTAATTGCAAAATTTCCTCCTTTCGAGAGAACAGAAATTGCTTATTTAGATAATTTCTTTCCCAACAGATTAGTAACCACGCGGGAATCATCTGTAACTGGTGTTTCCTGTCTCCCCTTCTTTGAATTCTCGAACTTCTTCTTCTGCCTAGTGGAAGACACTTCTTCACTTAGTTCCACAGACCTAAATGTTAGCCTGTCCGTCTTATTCCAGTCACAAAACTAAACTGCATTGCTAGTAAATAAATGGAGATTTAACAGTAACTGCTAGTTACCTTCAGTCCTCGACGTGTCTGATGAATCGGCTCCCGGAGCATCGCTACTTCCAGGCGTAAGTAGATACGGTTAGCTTGCACCGAGTGAAACAGTCTTTCCACCTTCAAAAACTACGGAATTGTCTCTGTGTCACGACAATGTAGCCCGGAAGTTTTAACTAATGAATACGCCAGTCTTAAAAGCCTTCACGTTATGATCGGACGCCTCTACGGGGTGGATATGTCTGTTATGGTACGACGACTGGACGGTCTACGTAAGAAGGAAGCTCAACAACTTTATACGCTCACTTTTTTGTTACGTTGTCGTGACACCGGGACAATTCCGAAATTTTTGAACGTGAGAAGACTATTTCACTCGACGCAAGCTAACCGTATCTACTCACGCATGGAAGTGTGAAACGTCCCCTTTTAACAATTATACACAACTGTGCTTAACCTGACACACAATATTTTTTTTTTTTAGCGCAACGCAATCTGACTTTCAAAATCTCTGGAAGAGAATGGCCCTGACTAACATTAAACTATCTCTTTCACAAATCACTTACCTCACAAAAATCTTCGCTGCTCAAGCTACTGCAATACAGCGAGCGCCATTACTGCCAGCTAAATAAAAGATTCAAACTATGGAAGGCACTAACTACTGATAGGGATAGTTAGCAAATGAAAGATATTAATAGAGAACAAACAATGTATTTACCTTGATATCATGACAAATTACAAAACTGCGCCATCTCTCTCCCCACATCCACCACTGCTGGCGGCACACCTCCAACTGCGCAACGTTACGCGCTGTTCACAGCCAGCTGCCTAACACTACAATGGTTGAGTATTACAACAATGCAAAGCAGCCACAGACTGCACACGGCACAGCCGGTGATTTTCATACTGAGGTGGCGTTACCAATAAAAAAACCTAAACAGCCTACTTACATAGCCCCCATGCTCCCCACAAAAAATTTTACAAATTTTGTTGGGCACTGGCCAATACATATTTGTTAAAAATTTTTTTTTCACAATTACAATAACAAAGAAATCAAATGCACACACTTATTGATACAATGTTGGTCAAAAGCTAAAATTTTCTCACAGTCCATAAAGACAGTCCTGATCATTCATCACATTGCAGTGTTTTTCTCAAAGTCTGAGCAGTAAAAGAAAATGCACACGGAAGTAGTGGATTTCCATGCAGTCTTGAAGAAGTATCGTTGTCCTTCCAACGGAAAGACAGTGCTGACTCTCGACATGCTGACAGGTAATGGGCCACAAGAGAGCAAACCCACAGCGGAGTCAGTCGAAGTTTTGAAGAGTATTGGTGGGTAGGTCATCACAGAGCAGACCCACTGTAGTCCTGGTAGAGATTACGGTATTGGTGGGCCACCAGAGGTGCAGACCCACTGCAGTCCTTGTAGAAATAATGGTATTGGTGAGTCATCAAAGGTGCAGACCCACTGCAGTCCTTGTAGAGATAATGGTACTGGTGAGTCAGCAAAGACGCAGACCCACTGTAGTCCTTGTAGAGACGGCCAGCAGCCATCTGTTGCGACTGTGCAGGTGCACAATCACCATCGAAGAGTCTTGCGGATAATGTAGCAAGTCCATAACCACCACTTGTGCACTCACAAAGTTTTTGAAATTGTCCTCAGAACCAGCAATGCTGTTATCCAGTCCCTTGCTGAATTATTAACACACGTGCAAACACTAACAGTCCCTACTTCACACATATTGTCCATATACTATGACCAATAGAAACGTGTGCAGTGAAATGTAACTTACAAGTTACTTAATTTGATGACCTGGTGTCAATTACAATTTTATAACATAAGAACACAATAACAAAGGTACAAAACACATCATTCAAGAACATAACAGTACAGATAACAGTTGCGGTAATAGGGGCTTTACAAAAGAATAGAAATAAACATATACATCAGTGTTACAGGAATTATGACATAATTTCATACATAAAAGATCAAAATAACTTTTGAAACATCAACTTCACACCTAAGCATTAACACAGAACAGATAAATGTCTAATCATCTTTACAAAGTAAATAACATATTATCAATGCAAATTATATTTGAGGATCACAGTATTCCTCATCATAGTGAATGTAGCTTAGTATTAGAAGAAGAAAAAATTCTATGAAACTACACAAAGACAGGAAGAAAACAAATACACAAGGGTACACAAACACATAGTGGGATAACACAATGGAAAGGACAGGGTTCGTTTTCAGTGTAACTTTTGGTACTGCAGTCCAACCCAAAACTTCATTCCATAGATCTTTCGTCTTATTTCCACATTTGTTTCCACCAAAAAAATCCTATTCAAGCATGCTTTCTGTATATATATATATATATATATGTTCACATATTTCTTACCTCATTATTTATTTTCCATTATCTTACTTCATCATTTATTTCCAAGAAAATCCTACCTAAACCTGTTGTCCCTAAACCCTACTTTTTTTTGGTTCATATCCTATTTCAAAATACTGTTTTGGCCAAACCATTTTCTTATAGATTTTCAATGTATTTCTTCCAATTCATCATAGTTAGTTTCTTATATAGTCTACCCCCTCTTAAGCTAACTTAAATCTACTGAGCTCAGATATATATACCAAGGGACGAGGCAATGCAGCATCACATAAAACAATTAATATAAACAGCAATGAAAAAAAAACGCAGATTTGCGAAGCAAGCAGTATTAAGAAATTAGCAAAGCAATTGTAATATTACAACTAATCTAAGACAATGTGCAGCAAACAATAAAAATATAAAAATAAATCATTAGTAAAACTGGCTTAACAGAATAATACAAAATCAAATTCAATAACACTATGCCTGGCAAACAGCAGCAACTTATACCTAAATATGACATAGCTCAAGCAGAAAAAATAGTACACTAAAGATAACAATGCAGATAAGGGAAATGTATAATCACATCTTAATGTCTAAGTAATTAAAGTGGTGCACCACAAAAACTAATTCTACAAAAAATTACTCAGTAGTTGAAAAGAAAATTATGTATGCAGTTCCTGGTATTAGTCCCTTCTTATTGTTCTTTCCATTCCAAGAGCTCCTTTTTCGAAGAATGTGGATTACAAAATTATTATTTAATAGATCTGCAGACAGAAAATATTTATATTAGTACATCTATAAAATTTTATTTTAACCAGTGCTGCAGTGCAGCTAGAAACTAGATATTAAACAAAATGGGCAAAGCAAGGCGTGAAACGTCATTCACTAGCCATATGGCATTTCTCTCAATTAGCACGACAATAGCCGTGAAATGTTGCGATGCTTTCTACAAAGGAACGTCAATAGCGATTATAATGGCCTCTTTTTTCTTCTACCTGTGCCGCTGGAAGGCTAATGGTTTTTTTTTGTTCGGGCGGCTGTCGCCCAGGTGTCTGACACAGCTGTGTGCCCACGACGTATTACGTGCAGGTGGTCACTTAACTTTCGTACGGAAATATTTACGACAGCAGTTTCCGCTACAATGGCAGTCTTAAATAAAAATATTTCACAGGTCAAGAATTAGCGTTGCAAACCTGTAAAAACAAAATCCCATGAATATAACAGTGTCCAAAAAATTTTCGTCGGCATTGTGATACATTCACGCATTTACACACATTTCATAATTCTAAAAGTACGATTCTCGGTTTCCAACATACGTCTTCACAAGGCAGAGTTCCTAACCGCTACTCATTACTCCTTACCTTATTACACATATACAAATTCGTCGACGCTTCTTCAATACTTCATCATTAGATACATAGCATAATCAAATTCTTCATATAACATTAGCTTACTAATCATAAACATACCTCAACAACATAATACACATCGTCGTCGTAAAAAATAACATCATAACACCTCAGTCAAATCTCAAAATCGTCGTAGCTTCCTCCAATAGTTTCAAAACCTAAAAAAAATTCTCTGCTCATTTCAAAAGTGTCATCTGCCTCAAACGTACTTTAAAATCATGATTCCATACCAAACACATCATTCAAAGCTCACATTGTATCACAATGGTTCCGAAAAAATGAGCATTTCACAAAGTACAGACAAAATACAATTTCATAAGTGTGAAGGTATCCAACTGCGTAATTGCGTAAACATCTGTCATTGATGTGGTAAAATAAATGTTTGTTTCTTTGTTAAATAATCGGATAGCTGTGTAATTTGTGTGTTAGAGAAATATGGTACCGATGTGTAAAGTTGTATAAGCAAATACCATATTAGCTAGGGTTCCTTGTGGTTGCCACACACATGGTACACAAAGTAAGCGTGTACCCCCCTGAGGATTAATGTAATTATACCCTCAGGTGTTACAGATTACAGCAATGGAATGAAATGTATCACGGAAAACCTTCTTTGTAATTAAAAAATCTTTAAAAGTAAGTGTTTTAAGTATAAGATTAATCACTCAAATGCGTGTACTGTAGCGCTAAACTGTGCGTCTTTTCGCAACATAATCTCTGTGGAAGTGTCGTAGTTATCGTCCTCCGAAAGCTAAGTTCTGCAGAAGTCAATGTACTTACCTCATGCTAAACAAAAGTGAAATGCTTTGCGTATAGATATCTTAGATATTACGCTTATTGTTGTGATGAAGAAAGTACTGTACTGTAACGTATTGTTGTGCCACGAAAAAGGCTGTCTCATTGTTGCCGTACCACAAAAGTTACTACTAAAACATGTTTTTCTTTCCTGAAGAATTCAGAAAACTGTGCAGATATAAAACAGATACACCGCAAAAGCAACAAGATGAATTGTGTCACACATTAGTAGCATCGTGATAAAATCGTGTAGCTGTCACATAAACTAACCACTGTGTCATCTGGTATCTCACAGAAAGTACTTTAAACCCAGAATGTATTTTCAAATAAACCAAAATGTTGCATTAAAATCTCAAGTTAAAAAAGCACATTATCTCTCAATAAACGGTGTTACATGTGAAATGTGGTGTAAACCTTTGCTCTTCCTAGTACGCAGAGTTTCAACTTTAACGCAATTATCAAGTGGTATACGTCGGTAAAGAATACTGGAATTTTTCTCAAGGTTAGCGTCTGTGTTATTTTTCTCGGAGCCAGCGGGCGCACGCGGCTGCCTGCTGTGCGAGTCATTGTCTGTTTCTTTGCTGGCGCGCGTCGTTATTCGGATTAGGAGACCGAACTTCTACAAATTCGCCTTGCCGAGAGGGCCCAGCTCTGTTTGAATCCCGCCAGTTCTGATGCAATTCAGGTCTGTCGTTACGATCACATCGTCTGTCGTCATGTCGGTAGTTTCTGTGGTTTCTTTCTTGTCGGTTAAGTGGTGGAGAATTTCTCCCTGAATCGTAACTGCGCGCTGGACCGTTGCGTCTAAAGTTATTCTGTCCCTCGTAATAATAATTGTTTTGGTTCCCATATTGTCTGTTTCTCTGATTGTCTCTGTGATAGTCATTACCGCGGAGAGGTGATCTTTCCCTGTAATTATTACTACTCTGCCAACGGTTGTTATACGGGTGGTGTCTGTTTCGGTCACGATTTGTGTTGTGAGAATAGCCTTGTCGCGTCCAGTTATTATTTCTTTCATCGCGGAATTGCGACGGATGTAATCTGTAATTGTTGTGCTCCTGCGTTCCGCGATTGTCAGTGTCAATTTCCAGTTCTTGTAAGAGTCCCTGAAAAGCTTCAATGTCGTCTTTGCAACGTCCTGCCAAAATAATATGTCGCAAATGTTCAGGCAGTTTGATTAAGCAAATGCGGATGAGTTCTGAGGGGCTGTATGGGTTTGACAGGTACTGATTCTTGTGCAACATGTCTTCAAAATATTTCACAAGACTGGAGAATTCAGATTGTTCGAAATGTTTCATCATTATGATGCTATGTTTTACTCGGTCTTGTGTGGCTTGAGACCAATATGCTGAGAGGAAGGCATGATAAAAATCTCCTTCACTGTGACAATCGTGAATGACCGATCGCATTCTTACAGCTGGTTCATTCTCCAAGTAGCCACACATAAATTCTAACCTGTGCTCCAATGACCAGTTGGGAGGAAAACAATGAGAGAATTGATGGAGCCACGCTTGTGGATGAATGTCGTTGGCAGAATTCTTAAACGTTTTGAATTTACGTGTAGTAATGAACAGCTTATAGTCAAAGTCATCATGTCGGCGAGTCGCATATCGCTCATTGTTAGGTCGTGTCGGCCGTTCCATCTCAAAATTCGGTGCGCATTGCCAGTTTCTTTCATAACTTCCGAAATGCCCTGTGTTATTATTTTGTGGCTGTTCCGTATTTCTAAGTCCCTCTTCCCGTGTTGGGGCGCGAGTGTCCTCTGAAATACGTAATTCTTGTATTACCTGTGTCAGCTGATCTTGTACTTCGCGGATTTCTCTTTTGTACTGTGTATTGATTTGATTTTGATTTTGTTTGAATTTTCTAATTTGTTCATACTCTTCTGTGTCAGTGAAGGCTACAGGTCTTGTGCCATTCAGATCATCATCTACCTTTGTAGATAAGTTAGTGACCTGATCCGAAAGTTCGCCTACTTTCTCCGATAGTGAACACATTTCCTCAGTGTGTTTTTCTGAACCAAGTTTCAGAGTGTCCATTTGTGTTGAAATCGAATCTACTGTGTCCTTCAAGTTTTCCTGAGTTTTTGCAAGTTGCATAACCGAATCGGTAGATGCAACTGAGTCAAATTTAGCTTGCAAGGTCTCATGATTTTCATGAACAGTAGTTTGCAGTTCTTTTATGGCTGCTTCGTGATTCTGTAGTGCATTTTCATGACGCGAAAAAATAGGTTGGAAATGCTCACAAATTTGTGTTTTTACGTCATTACAGACTTTTTGACATTTCGATTCAATGTGATGTAACTCATTAGTTAAATCCTCACGTGTTTGTTCAAGTGTGGTGTCTAACTTTTTGAGATTTTGTTCCACTGTGTCTAACTTTCGAAGATTTTGTTCCATTGTGTCTAACTTTTGAAGCTTTTGTTGTGTTTGTCCCATTTGTTGTATTAATTGTAATAACAATGCACTGGTGTCTGGAACATGTTCCTCAGTGCTTTTCGGCAGTGAATTTGCACCGGAAACATTCACATTTTGACAAGCAGAAAATGTGTCTTGACTTATTTGAGAAAACGGTGAGGATCCAAAACCTGAATCTACAGTATTTGCGAGATCGTGTCGCGTCATTTCGGATTCCTGAGCCGAGCTATTGCCGACCGATCGATCGATAATGCTTCCCTCTTCACTAATTGTTTCACTGTCCACGCCATTGTTTGAAACCCGCTCCATTTCCCTATGCGCAATTACCAAATTACTACTATTAACATTAGTTAATTCATTATTCTGCGGCGCTAACATATTGCTTTCGTCTTCACTGTCATTTCTCAATTTACTTTGGAGCCTAGTGTTACGTTTTTCACACGCCATTATTGTCACAGTATTTCACACGACAACACAGAAAAACTCAATTTGAAGAGCAAAAATAAGAGAACACATTAACATAACACTGAAAATAATATCTAGTTAATTGCAGCTGCGAAATACTTGGTGCAAATCTACATGCATACCACAACTGTTTTACTGTACAACAATGAAAAACTACAACTACAATGGAAATTCTCTCTACAATTACGCGCTAGCAATAAACAAAAGCTACACTAATTACACAAACTATAAGAAAAAATCAGAAGATTCCAGTGAGGTATCCTCGGCTAAGGGTCGACATATGAAACGTCCCCTTTTAACAATTTTTACACAACTGTGCTTAACCTGACACACAATATTTTTTTTTTTAGCGCAACGCAATCTGACTTTCAAAATCTCTAGAAGAGAATGGCCCTGACTAACATTAAACTATCTCTTTCACAAATCACTTACCTCACAAAAATCTTCGCTGCTCAAGCTACTGCAATACAGCGAGCGCCACTACTGCCAGCTAAATAAAAGATTCAAACTATGGAAGGCACTAACTACTGATAGGGATAGTTAGCAAATGAAAGATATTAATAGAGAACAAACAATGTATTTACCTTGATATCATGACAAATTACAAAACTGCGCCATCTCTCTCCCCACATCCACCACTGCTGGCGGCACACCTCCAACTGCGCAACGTTACGCGCTGTTCACAGCCAGCTGCCTAACACTACAATGGTTGAGTATTACAACAATGCAAAGCAGCCACAGACTGCACACGGCACAGCCGGTGATTTTCATACTGAGGTGGCGTTACCAATAAAAAAACCTAAACAGCCTACTTACAAGTGGTGATACTACGGCAACGGATTCATCAAAACACGTCGAGGACTGCCGGTAAATAGCAGTCAACTGTTAAATCTCCGTTTATTTATTAGCAATGGAATGCTGTTTTGTGACTGGAATAAGACAGACAGGCTAACATTTAGGTCCATGGAACTAAGTGTCTTCTAATAGGCAGAAGAAGAAGTTCGATAATTTACAGGAGGGCAGATAGGAAACACCAGGTTCAGACGATTCCCGTGTGGTTACCAATCTATCGGGAAAGGAATTATCTAAGGAAGCAATTTCTGTTTTCTCGAAAGGAGGAAATTTTGCAGTTACTCCATCAAAGGTTCCCATGCAGGATATTATAGTTAATATAGAGACAGTTATCACCACATTCTGCTGATGAAATCAGGATGCAAACAGCCAGGATACTACGTAAAGCTAAGCCACCTAGCAGTAATTTGTCTGAAGGAGAAAGGAGGGCGTTACGGATGATTAATGCAGACAGGAATATTATTGTACTTACTGCTGATAAGGGTAATGCTACAGTTGCGATGAAGAGTAAGGACTACCATAGGAGGATCAGTCACCTTTTGGATTCCAACACTTATAAAAAGCTTCAAAAGGATCCTACGACGAAGGTGTTAGGAGCTACAAATCGATTAATAAAAATGTCTTCCATTCCTACACAGGAATAAAAATATCGATGTAAAACGGAAGCTTACCCTCCTAGATTATGTGGGCTACCGAAAATACATAAATCTAATGTCCCATTGAGACCGATAGGGAGTGCTATTGGATCGCTTACTCAACAGTTGGCTAGACATCTCGCCTCCTTGCTACAATCACATATTGGTGAAACTGGTTATCACATTAAAAGTTCTGAGCATTTTATTGAAAAATTGAATCAGATTACTGTCAGTCCAGGTGACATTCTTGTTAGTTTTGATGTGGTTCCTGTTGACGAAGCTCTTTCATACATAGCTGATATTACAGCTCTGTTTCGACATTGCCTGTACTTATTTCCAGTATGATAATGAGTCTTACGAACAAACGGAAGGAGTGGCCATGGGCAGCCCTCTGAGTCCAGCTGTTGATTATCTGTTCTTGGAATTTTTGAACAGCAGGCGTTGCAGTCTGCCACTAAAAGCCCTTTGAAATCGTATCGCTATGTGGATGACACTTTTGTGGTATGGAATCACGGTGAAGAGAAGTTGTATAGTTTCTTGGTGCACTTAAATAGTATTAGTCCAAAGATACAATTTACTATGGAGAAAGAGAGCAATGGACAACCGCCGGCCGCGGTGGTCTCGCGGTTCAGGCGCTCCGTCCGGAACCGCTTGACTGCTACGGTCGCAGGTTCGAATCCTGCCTCGGGCATGGATGTGTGTGATGTCCTTAGGTTAGTTAGGTTTAAGTTGTTCTAAGTTCTAGGGGACTGATGACCACAGATGTTAAGTCCCATAGTGCTCAGAGCCATTTGAACCATTTTTAATGGACAACTAAATATTTTGGATGTATCAGTAATTGAGCGGGCAGATGGGAGTGTAGGACATGAAGAGTACACAGAAGATACACACACCATCCGTTACCTCAATAAGGATTCGAACCATAATCTCAAGCAGAAGAGCGGTGTCATTAAAACCTTGGCGGACAGAGCTAATAATACCTGTGAACCAGTTTATTTGCAAGATGAACTAAATCATTTGCTAACAGCTGACAACGAGATAGATCGAACACTTCATATCATAAGAATATTTGTCTGACAACATTCAACAACAACAACTGCCAGATAGAAAAGTGTTTTTTTTTTCATTTATTCGCAATATTACGGTCCGTATTGCGAAAGTTCTGGCCAGGTTTCAAATTGAAACAATCTTTAGACGCTCCAAGAAGGTTAATAAGTGTTTAAGATAGGCGAAAGACGCACGACACCCATTATCAACTAAATTCCTTGTAGCTGTGGGAAGGTTTAAATTGGAAGAACGAAGAGAAGTGTCAATACCCGCTTAGACAAACACAAAACGAACTGTCGACTAGGACATAAGGACAAATCAGCTGTTGCGGAACATGTTTTTAAAGACGATGACCATAAAATAAAATTTAGTTAGGCGAGCCTGCCAGCCAGGACATCGCATTGTTATGCAGGTATGTATAGGGAAGCTATAGAGATTCAGAAATGCCAGAACAATTTTAAGAGAAAAGAGGATGGCTTAAAGTTAACAAGATACGGCGGTCGACTATGCACCAACGACGTGACAATCGATTACCTTCAATCGAAAATAATGACATTAGTCAGAGATAGACGCACCACGTGGCGTATGGTGGTACCCTCTATGCGGTCTATATAAAAGGGACCTCCACGGCCTGGCAGCCAGTCGTTGACTCACTTCGAAAGATGTTGCCCGCAGTTGGCAACGAAACATCGGGAAGAAGAAGTTTTACAGATCGACCACGGCCTCTCAGCCCGGAAGTTTTAACCAATGAAGACACCGGCCGTCAAAGCGCACACGTTATGAATACCCGAGAAATAGTCGACGCAAACCTCTTGGAGAGAGACAGTGTCAATGCCTGCTGCATTGAGCATGTCTCGGAGCAACGACAACTTCGTACGTGTCCGCATGGTGTCAACGTTGATGGTCGCTAAGAGTCCGTCTCCTGCATTGGGGTCGCCGTAGCGTCGCCGTAGCGTCGCCGTAAGTGTTGTGTCCTGTCATCTGCAGACCAAGTCCGCACCGTCATCTGCTCCTACTCGGGAGGGGCTGACCGTGTACCGGCTACGGGAGCCGTTCTTCTGATCTGTTTACCTGAGACAGTGGAAACGGCTGTGTCGAAGTGAGGGATAGCAACAGGTGGGGGCGACACTGTGTAACCCATATTACCCGTCTCGTTGGCCGCCCTGTCTTCAACCGGAGGAGACGTTCGCAGGAGGCAATCGTCTGAGGATGTACGACGTGGCTTTTTATGTTTCCTCCGTGATCTCTGTTCTCGGACATGGATTTCTGTTTCCGAAAGAGTGTGTGGTTCCAGCTTCGCATCTCCCTCACGGAGAAAAGCAGAGGTCGGTACCACTCTAGTGTCGAGTTCCATCCTTTCATCTGAATCTCCCTGTGAACCGACGGGCGATTGTTTTCAATCTCTGTCGACCCTGTAATGATGTCAGTTAACCCTGTACGTGCTATGGGTGCGCAATCTAACGTTACCTGTCTTCTAAGTGGTCTTTCGTCTGTCATGACGGTTGTACGTGTCGCCTCTGTGTGACTGAGGGGGTCGACCGTTACTGTAGGGGGGTTGCGCCGGGCCACCTAACGGGATTTGTGTAACCCGACGTTGAAAGCGCTCCTACGCATGTGACCCTCTTGGCCGCCACCAGAACAAGTACGAGACTCTCCACCGTACATCACAACTGCTCGACATCCACCTATGACTAGGTGGGGAGGCACGTATTAATTCAATTTTAACTTGTCGCACGCCGTTGAGGACCGGGTATGTATCGAAGGTGTTACATTTTTCGGCCACATGAATAATTACCGTCCGATACGGTCGGAGAACCGCGGTGACTGCGTCCGGCAGCACTTAGAACGAGAGTCCGAAGACTCTTAGTGTGCATAATCCTAGTGCTGCATTGTCAACGGTAACCGCCCCGATGTGACCATCGGAGTGTTGGAAAATGGCTCAAATGGCTCTGAGCACTATGGGACTTAACATTTGAGGTCATCAGTCCCCTAGAACTTAGAACTACTTAAACCTAACTTACCTAAGGACATCACACACATTCATGACCGAGGCAGGATTCGATCCTGTGACCGTAGCAGTCTCACGGTTCCGGACTGAAGCGCCTAGAACCGCTCGGCCACCGTGGCCTGCGGAGTGTTGCAACTCGAGAGTGTTCGCACGTCTGCGCACAACAGCGAGACCTAGCTCGTCGTCGACCATCTCGACGTAGACGACGCTACTTGGGATGGATAGGTGGACACCGACGATGAGCAGTGGTCGTATTTGAACTCCGTCACGAATGAATCGTTCGATTTCAAAGATCCGCTCCCTTGGGTGGTAGGGCTGGAAGCTGATTCTGTAAGAATGAGCCATAGTGAGTCAGTGCCAACGGACCCGAGTACAAGTTGCGGCGAGGAAGTAAACAAACTACGCGTGTTTGCGACGGTGAGCATGGGATACGAACAAGACGCCCTCGCCTCGCACCTGGCAAAAGTAGACTAGTTATTGGCTGATTGATGTACTTTACTGTTGGCGGCAGGAATGCAGAATGGCTTTTATATCTGTTTCTTCGTCCTTTTCCGCCACAATTTGTGTGAGGACGTCGCATGACACTTGCGAAAATGCATCGATGAAAACTTCACTCGGTGTTTTTTATTACAGAGCGTAACTATTTTCCTGATCGAATACGCTGAGCTACCGTACCTGGTCTATCCGTGTTTGGATAGCTCAGCCGGTGGAACACTTGTGTGCGAAAGGCGAAGGTTCCAGGTTCGAGTCCCAATCTGGCACACACTTCTACGAGGGCAGTTCAATAAGTAATGCAACACATTTTTTTTCTGAAACAGGGGTTGTTTTATTCAGCATTGAAATACACCAGGTTATTCCCCAATCTTTTAGCTACACAACACTATTTTTCAACGTAATCTCCATTCAATGCTACGGCCTTACGCCACCTTGAAATGAGGGCCTGTATGCCTGCACGGTACCATTCTACTGGTCGATGTCGGAGCCAACGTCGTACTGCATCAATAACTTCTTCATCATCCGCGTAGTGCCTCCCACGGATTGCGTCCTTCATTGGGCCAAACATATGGAAATCCGACGGTGCGAGATCGGGGCTGTAGGGTGCATGAGGAAGAACAGTCCACTGAAGTTTTGTGAGCTCCTCTCGGGTGCGAAGACTTGTGTGAGGTCTTGCGTTGTCATGAAGAAGGAGAAGTTCGTTCAGATTTTTGTGCCTACGAACACGCTGAATTCGTTTCTTCAATTTCTGAAGAGTAGCACAATACACTTCAGAGTTGATCGTTTGACCATGGGGAAGGACATCGAACAGAATAACCCCTTCAGCGTCCCAGAAGACTGTAACCATGACTTTACCGGCTGAGGGTATGGTTTTAAACTTTTTCTTGGTAGGGGAGTGGGTGTGGCGCCACTCCATTGATTGCCGTTTTGTTTCAGGTTCGAAGTGATGAACCCATGTTTCATCGCCTGTAACAATCTTTGACAAGAAATTGTCACCCTCAGCCACATGACGAGCAAGCAATTCCGCACAGATGGTTCTCCTTTGCTCTTTATGGTGTTCGGTTAGACAACGAGGGACCCAGCGGGAACAAACCTTTGAATATTCCAACTGGTGAACAATTGTGACTGCACTACCAACAGAGATGTCAAGTTGAGCACTGAGTTGTTTGATGGTGATCCGTCGATCATCTCGAACGAGTGTGTTCGCACGCTCCGCCATTGCAGGAGTCACAGCTGTGCACGGCCGGCCCGCACGCGGGAGATCAGACAGTCTTGCTTGACCTTGCGGCGATGATGACACACGCTTTGCCCAACGACTCACCGTGCTTTTGTCCACTGCCAGATCACCGTAGACATTCTGCAAGCGCCTATGAATATCTGAGATGCCCTGGTTTTTCGCCAGAAGAAACTCGATCACTGCTCGTTGTTTGCAACGCACATCCGTTATAGACGCCATTTTAACAGCTCTGTACAGCGCTGCCACCTGTCGGAAGTCAATGAAACTATACGAGACGAAGCGGGAATGTTTGAAAATATTCCACAAGAAATTTCCGGTTTTTTCAACCAAAATTGTCCGAGAAAAAAAATGTGTTGCATTACTTATTGAACTGCCCTCGTAATTTACCAAGAAGTTTCAAATCAGCACAAATTCCGCAGCAGAGTGTGAATGCATTCTGGACTTATTTACGTTGGTGGTGAAATACGACTTTTTTTTCAAATAATAACTATCGTGTTTACAGACTAACGATGGAGTCGTGGCCGTTATCACATCTGAAGGTAACAAACAGGAAGAAAAGTATCTTCTGTATAACGTAGTAAGAGCAGTAAAGATAACACTGTGCTCAAATTATACAGTTGATTCAACACCATAGTGCTTTACCAAGTACAAGGTGCTTACAGCTATACTTTCGGTACTTGAGCCAGTGTAGACCGAAAACTGTTTACCGTATAGGTGCAAAACTCGATATTAATTACATTCAGATTGTGAGCTGCACGATTTGCGTTGTTAGTAGTGTTAATTTCATGAATTTCATGACTTTTCATTGGGCGCCGGTACTGGTACGGTGATGTAGGTTGGAAACACAAGCATCAGTGTGAATTACAGTTGCAAACAGCCAAAGTGAACAGAGCTTTACTCGCAAGACAACAGCAATACTTCAGCTGCTCTTCGCGAGTGGCGACGCATTAACGGAATACGAATTCGGATGAAGTGGATAGCTTATTAAAATCATTCGACCCATCTAAAGAAACTTTTTGTTTCCTGTTCTGAAGATATGACTTAAACCACTCATATACTATTCCATTTATACCATGGAATTGTAATTTCTGTAACATAATGTCATGGTTCACACAGTCAAATGCTTTGGACAGGTCACAGAGAATTCCTATTGTTGACATTGTACTATTTAAAGACTCTATTATGTGCACAGTGAAATTGTATATTGCTGTCTCAGTGGAACAGCATTTTTGAAATCCGAACTGTGATTTACCAAGTGTAACATTGCTGTTGAGATGCCTACATTATTTCCTCGAAGATTTTTCAAAATGCTATAACCAAGGACACTGGCTGATAATTATTGACATCAGTGGTGTCCCCCTTTTTGTAGAGAGGCCTGACGATGGCATATTTTAACCTGTCTGGGAAAATACCTTGAGTTAGTGATGCATTACATATGTGACTCAGAACATCATCTGTAATTGCTCCACATTGTTTCAAATCTTATTACAGATGTCATCAACAGAACATTTATTTTTCAAAGATTTAATAATTTTACTTATTTCACAAGAGGTTGTTAGGTGGAACTTAATATGACTAAAATTTTTTTAAACTAACTCTTCCATGTACTGCCTGGCTTTTTAATTTGAACCATTCTCACCAACTGAGTGACAATAAGTGGCCTTTTCAGATGAATCAATTTCTATGCTCCATCGGAAGATGGTCGTTGGGGTGTACGGTGCAAAACGTCTGAAAACAAACACCCAACAACAATCGTCGGAAGGACCCATGCAGTAGGAGGGAGCGTTATGATCCGGGGAATGTTTCAGTATCATTGTTTGCGTGATCTCGTCGTTCTGGAAGACACAACAGATCAACACAAGTATGGATACACCAATAGGGACCGTGCCCAACACTACATGCAGTTTGTGTGCGTGGTTCGAAGAGCACCAAGATTAGTCTACCGTACTCCATAGCCATCAAACTCCACCGATTTACAACCAACAGAGAATCTGTGAGCCACCTCGATCGGGCTGTCTGCGTCTTGGACCCCTACCTAGAAACCTAGTGCAACTGGCCGAGGCACTGTATTCGCCATGGCTGCACATACCTTTCGGTACCTTCTAGAATTTCGTTGACTCTTTTCATGCACTTGCAGCAGTCAGCGCTGCAAAAGACGCTTATTCACGCCTTTCACAGGTTGTCAAATGACTGAAGAGCATGTAATAATAATAACAGTAGCAATAACACATACAAACACCTTATGAGTGCAAACAAGTGAGATATTACGAAGAAGTCAGTTCGAAGACACCGAATGTCTGCCCTCGATAGGTACATAGCAGAATGAGATCGATTTTATGTGAGAGGATGGTACTAATTCGTATTTGGGTTAAAGGGTGCATTCAGAAACAGACCACTGTTGTTTCAGAAGGATGATTTGCTGTATTTTGAAGCAGGAGATGTGAATCAGTTTTATGATACAGTGAGACAGATCATTTCAAGGTCTTCTTTCTCTGACCATTAATGACAGAGCTGGCGGCTCTGTTTTGGAGTGGGACTGTGAGAATATTTTGGTCTGCTGGGGACGGGTGATTCTGCCATTCTGTACGTGAGTTAATATCGATGTACTAAGGGGAATGGTATTGGCATATAGAAGCAGTGAGGAGGAGAATCAGCCTTAGCAGGGTACGTTAGGCAAGAAGACCACTGCCCACAGTGGCTCACATCCGCATTCGATTTTGATTCTGATACACAGTTTCCATTCGTCTGGAAGTTTCACGACAGCACAAACTCGGCTGCAAAATGGCTCTTCGTCGGAAGTACCCTCGTGTTCATCGTTTAATTTATAGGGACGGAGTCAAAAATGGCTCTGAGCACTATGGGACTCAACTGCTGTGGTCATCAGTCCCCTAGAACTTAGAACTACTTAAACCTAACTAACCTAAGGACATCACACACAGCCATGCCCGAGGCAGGATTCGAACCTGCGACCGTAGCAGTCGCACGGTTCCGGACTGCGCGCCTACAACCGCGAGACCACCGCGGCCGGCGGGACGGAGTCAATCCAGACTTATTACAAAAATGGATGTATGTATACACTATGTGATCAAAAGTATTCGGACGCACCCAAAACATACGTTTTTCATATTAGGTGCATTGTGATGCCACGTAATGTCAGGTACTCCTTATCAGCGACGTCAGTAGTCATTATACATCGTGAGAGAGCAGAATGGGGCGCTCTGCTAAACTGACGACTTCGAACGTGGTCAGGTGATAGGGTGTCACTTGTGTCATACGTCTGTACGTGACATTTCCACATTCCTAAACATCCATAGGTTCACTGTTTCCGATGTGATAGTGAAGTGGAAAAGTAAAGGGACACGTAGAGCAGAAAAACGTACAGGCTGACCTCGTCTGTTGACTGACAGAGACCGCCGAGAGTTGAAGAGTGTCTTAATGTGTTGCAGGCAGACATCTATACAGACCATCATAAGGAATTCCAAACTGCATCAGAATCCACTGCAAGTACTATGACAGTTTGGCGGGGGGGGGGGGGGGTGAAAAAACTAGGATTTCATGTTCGAGCGGCTGCTTATATGCCACATATCATGCCGGCAAATGCCAAACGACACCTCGCTTGGTGAAAGGAGCGTAAAAATTGGACGACTGAACAGTGGAAAAACGTTGTGTCGAGTGACGAACCACGGCACACAATGTGGCGATCCCATGGCAGGATGTGGGTATGGCGAATGCCCGGTGAACGTCATGTGCCAGCGTGTGTAGTGCCGACAGTAAAATTCGGAGGTGGTGGTGTTATGGTGAGGTCGTGTTTTTCAGGGAGGAGGCTTCCACACCTTGTTGTTTTGCGTGGTACTATCACAGCACACGCCTATACTGATGTTTTAAGTACCTTCTTGCTTCCCACTGTTGAGAGCAATTCGGGGTCGGCGATTACATCTTTCAACACGATCGAGCACCTGTTCATAATGCACGGCCTGTGGAGGATCGTTAAACGACAATAACATCCCTGTAGTGGACTGGCCTGCACAGAGTCCTGACCTGAATCCTAAATGGTTCAAATGCTCTGAGTACTACGGGACTTAACATCGGAGCTCATCAGTCCCCTAGAACTTAGAAATACGTTAACCTAACTAACCTAAGGACATCACACACATCCATGCCCGAGGCAGGATTCGAACCTGCGACCGTTGCAGTCGCGCGATTCCGGACTGTAGCGCCTAGAACGGCTCGGCCACCGCGGCCGGCCCTGAATCCTATAGAACACCTTTGGGATGTTTTGGAACGCAGGCTTCGTGCCAGGCCTCACCGACTGACACCGGTACCTCTCCTTAGTGCAGCACTCCGTGAAGAATGGGCTGCCATTCCCCAAGAAACCTTGCATCACCTGATTGAACGTATGCCTGCCAGACTGGAAGCTGTCATCAAAGCTAAGGGTGGACCAACCTCATACTAAATTCCTGCGTTTTCCGATAGAGGGCACCACGAACTTGTAAGTCATTTCTCAAACAGGTGTCCGGATACTTTTAATCAGATAGTGTAAGTTTCTCATCTCCTCGTAAGCCACAGGACCGATTTCGACTAAACTTGTTAAGCACATACCTTACTGTCTGGCAACAATCGCTGTCAGGGTAACAACCACCTACGTATCACACATCAATATATATGACATAATAAACAATGAGATGCATGAAAAACTGCTGACTCATGCATGAAACTTTAATACAATTATTCGTTACTAATAAGACACTCCTACACTCGAGTCAACTTAAGTAAATCTCTGACACCTGGCGGCGCTTTTGACAGCTTTCAACAGCGAGGCGGAAACGGCTGTACATGAAAACAATTGTCGTCTAAAGAGTTGTGAAGAGCGGTCGCCAAAATCGCTTTGTATAAACGTGGAGCAGCTGCACAAACCGTACGGAAACTTTCCAAGGTACTGTACTTATATATCTGTACATTATGTTTATTTCTCTGTACGACTGTTTCATAATTTCATACCTGCTCACGAAAACGTGGAAACGATATATTTTCTGTATTACACTACAAAAACAGATCACCTTTCATTTTCGTTTCTAACAGAAAATTGACAACACGAATATCCGGGTAATGCCGCGTTTGTCATCTAGTTATTTAGTAACAAGGCAATCGTTTTAAAAAAAAATAGCTGTACTTCCCTTCGCCTATGGCTTCCCAATCAACCTTGTTTCTCATTCCATGGTGACAGTAATATTATCAGAGAAAGAAACAACCTAATGTTTGACGAGACTGGTGGAAAGCATCGATCGCTGCCAAACTGTATCATTCTGCCATCCTTCTCATTTACAAAAATCAAAGAGAGAACGAATTAGGACGGCCAGATGTGGTTTTGAATCTGGCTGGTTGCGGGCAGGTGTTTTACTGCACTTACTCACCCTATCTGGGAGGGGAGATAATGACTGAACGACTGTACGTAAAGAAAGACAGCGTAAGTGGACAAAGACAAAGGGGCATCGGAACGGTGCGGTGCTGTTCAGTCGAGGGGAAATGGAACATGCGCGCGTTTGAGTTAGTGAGTGAGTGGGTAGCACAGAAGGGGAATACGCGTGTGGAAGAGAGAGCGGCAAAGAGACGCGGGCGCGTGTGGCAATGAAAGCCCCGGCAGCCGCTCTCAGAGGAAAGCAGGGGATATTGCGCAGCATGTTACACGAGCCGCTGTCCATCATACGCGCCAGTTAATTGGTATGGCGCTGACAAGGGTACATGTGTGCGTCTCCATTACCGACCGTCTGTAAAGCTTGCGGATTACCTGTCCAATATTTATTACGTTAAGTATGCGAATAACCTGCCGTAGGCGTAATTTAATTGAGTTCGGGAGTGTAATAACGTGTCAGAATAACTTACTGAAATTATATTAATTTCCCAAAAACGTGGAATAAATCTATTTTTGCCTTTCCTTTTAATTCCCAGCACGGTAAGCAATACTGCAGTACTATAAGTTCCCCAACTGTCAAGTTACAGCAGGTCTGAATTTTAAGCAGTCAAGGATATAGTCTACCACATGGTTCTACTTGAGACCTTTGTTTCCTCCAACTTAAGAAAACTATTGCATAAAAGTTTATATAATGGCAAGCATAAGGCACAACATAACATCGTCGTATTTTATTATATCACCATTATCCTATACAGAGATAGACAATTATTACACTACTGGCCATTAAAATTGCTACACCACGAAGATGACGTGCTACAGACGCGAAATTTAACCGACAGGAAGAGGCTGCTGTGATATGCAAATAATTAGCTTTTCAGAGCATTCACACAAAGTTGGCGCGGGTGGCGACACCTACAACGTGCTGACACGAGGAACGTTTCCAACCGATTTCTGATACACAAACAGCAGTTGACCGGCGTTGCCTAGCCGGTGAAACGTTGTTGTGATGCCTCGTGTAAGGAGGACAAATGCGTACCATCACGTTTCCGACTTTGATAAAGGTCGGATTGTAGCCTATCGCGATTGCGGTTTATCGTATCGCGACTTTGCTGCTCGTGTTGGTCGAGATCCAATGACTGTCAGCAAAATATGGAATCGGTGGGTTCAGGAGGGTAATACGGAACGTCGTGCTGGATCCCGACGGCCTCGTATCACTAGCAGTAGAGATGACAGGCATCTTATCGGCATGGTTGAAACGGATCGTGGAGCCACGTCTCGATCCTTGAGTCTACAGATGGGGACGTTTGCAAGACAACAACCATCTGCACGAACAGTTCGACGACGTTTGCAGCAGCATGGACTATCAGCTCGGAGACCATGGCTGCGGTTACCCTCGACGCTGCAACACAGACAGGAGCGCCTGCGATGGTGTACTCAACCACGAACCTCAGTGCACGAATGGCAAAGCGTCATATTTTCGGATGAATCCAGGTTCTGTTGACAGCATCATGATGGTCGCATCCGTGTTTGGCGACATCGCGCTGAACGCACATTGGAAGCGTGTGTTCGTCATCGCCATACTGGCGAATCACCTGGCGTGATGGTATGGGGTGCCATTGGTTACACGTCTTGGTCACCTCTTGTTCGCATTGAGGGAACTTTGAACAGGAGACGTTACATTTCAGATGTGTTACGACCCGTGGCTCTACCCTTCATTCAATCACTGCGAAACCCTACATTTCAGAAGAATAATGTACGACCGCATGTTGTAGGTCCTGTACGGGCCTTTCTGGATACAGAGAATGTTCGACTGCTGCCCTGGCCAGCACATTCTCCAGATCCCTCACCAATTGAGAACGTCTAGACAATGGTCTTAAGTACCCTGTTCTTCTGAGCAGGGTCGTGACAGCTCTTAGGCTACACA
Organism: Schistocerca nitens; assembly: GCF_023898315.1. Lineage (NCBI taxonomy): Eukaryota > Metazoa > Arthropoda > Insecta > Orthoptera > Acrididae > Schistocerca > Schistocerca nitens. The sequence continues at coordinate 119,305,132 of NC_064622.1, read as the reverse complement.
TATAAAATGCCTGCAACCACCGGTGGAGGAGGGTGGCCAAAGGCATAAACACTGGACCTGGTCCACTTGAGGAGCAGTCTCAGGTCGCTCCTGATGAAGGTTACGAGCTTCTGAAATATCGTCAAGTCATCAAAAGGCTCGACAGGGAGGAGCTGTACCAGAATATCAAGAAGCTGGACAAACTTCAACAGAGGAAAGGGAGGATGGTGAGTTCTCTCAGTTTTTTGCTGAGATGTCGAGATGGAGAAGTGGTACCACTATTTGCCAGAATTAAATATCACATCAGCGCCAGAGAGGCGAGCAAGATAAAACGCAGAACAGGCGTGGCATTGGCGAGAGAGAGGATTCGAGAAAAGCTTCACAGGTTAGAAGTTGTAGCCAGAGAGCTGTTACAGATTCATCTGTACATGGCAGCCTCCTTAACAGGGGACGATTGGGGCTGGGTAGACCGTGCCTCCTTGTGTTTAGTAGAGTGTGCCAGAAGGAATGCCTCATCTTGCCTATATGCAGAGTGTGACCGCATGAGTAAGAATGCGCAGCAGATAGAGGAGACTCGTACTGTGACAAAGCTGCCTGCCGGGCTGGCTGACCGGTTCTAGGCGCTACAGTCTGGAACCACGCGACCGCTACGGTCGCAGGTTCGAATCCTGCCTCGGGCATGGATGTGTGTGATGTCCTTAGGTTAGTTACGCTTAAGTAGTTCTAAGTTCTAGGGTCTGATGACCTCAGAAGTTAAGTCCCATAGTGATCAGAGCCATTTGAACCATTTTTGTGATGTGGCCGCATGGGAAGGACTGGATCAATGAGTTTCTTGAACATCTGAACTCATGCCACACAAATATCTAGTTCGCCATAGAACTGGAGAAGAATGGCCAGCTGCAGTTTCTTGATGAATGTGATGTGTAAACGATGTTATGGTACTCTAGTGCCACCTGTTGACAATTTTTGCCCTGAGCTGTACTTCCGTGTAGTAACTACCTCCAACCTTCAAGCTGTCGGCTTACGACGTTACATTTTACACCTGTGTCATTTAACTTCAGCGACCACATTCGGCGCTATGTGCATTTTATCTTTGCATTTTCTTCTTACTGAGAAACCAGTGTACATAATGTACTTACGTTCTGTTATAAGTGGAAAGTGTTCGCACTATGTTTTTATATATATTCGCTGTAAGTTTTCGGGGTAAGTTAATTTATTTACAACACATTAGCCAACATGTGGCGAAATGTTCTAGTAAAACACAATAAAATTAACTTTTTAATGTTATTTGATCTTCGTCACCTTTGTAGATCTGGTGATGACAACAAGCTTCTGTCAAAACCAATCATCGTGATATCAACATTTCATGGCCACCCGTATGTGGTAGCCCTGTTCACTAGTAAACACCTGAGCTAGAGCGTAAGGGGTAACGATCAGGTTGGTACCACACCGTTGCCCGGGGTGTATCCAGAGACGTCTTCGCAGGTCATCAGTGCCCGGAATTTCATTGATTGGGGTAGAATTGTCTTCAGCGATACGTCCCGCTTCGAGTTGAGCCCAGAGGACTGGATGCCCCAGACAGTGGTCGCATACAAAGTTGACTGTCGCCCACTATACGGCCGACAACCAGGAGAGATGGTCTCAGGACCCATTTCTTTTCATTGCAGGACATCTTTGGTTGTCGTCAGCGGCACTCTTATAGCCGCTTATATGTCTTGTAAATACGATAAAGAAAACATTCAAAGTCTGAATTTGTCCACTGGTTCCAGGTTGTATGTCAAACACTTTAAAGGAGAGATAGTCTGCTCTAAAGGAGTACGATCTTTATTTGCAGATCAAGAAGCAAGCAAAAGCAAGTTATTTTGACCAGGTATTGCCCAAAAGCTTGCTGTGACGTAAATATTCCCTACCGCACCGGAGAAAGAATCGTAGGGGGCAGAGCATCTCCATCTCGCAGCACAATAAAGAAATTTCCACCCAATTTACCGTCCAGATTAACAGCAGACATAATTGTATACGAATGTTTTGAGGCATTGATGCATGTTGATCTTGATTCAACTCTTTTGGTGCCTCTCTTTTCCAGGGTTCCTTTCACATGCATTTTCTCTTCAAATCACGATTATATGGAGTTGAAAACAAATTCCTTCCTGAATGATGGGATAAGTTTGTTTATCTCATCTACAAATTTTCGGGCCAGTTCCACAATTTGCTGTGCATCGTCATGTCGGCGTGTTGCTTGAAACTTCACTACCTAACGTCATGCAAATCTGTATCACTGTCTGAAGTAATGCAGTCATCCACTGGTTCCCTTGAAATCACTGTAATCTATGTCGAGTGAAATGTGATGTGCGTAACGTAGTAGGTCACTATCATACACAACCTATAAATTGGATTGAGTATCCTTGAAGCGCAACCACTAGTTTTTGTTACAAGGGCGCATTGTCCTCCTTTGAATATCCGCAGTTTTTCTCACGCGCAACACGGTCTTATTTCTCATGGATCAACCCTATTCTTCGCAACCAGTTGACGTCTTCAGCTATTTTAAAGTTAATGAAATTAGTACTTATCACAGTACGTAGCTAAACTCTCTTTCTCCTGAATCAGTTACCATCTGCTCATGATATATCCAAAAAAAAAAAAAAAATGGTTCAAATGGCTCTGAGCACTATGGGACTTAACATCTATGGTCATCAGTCCCCTAGAACTTAGAACTACTTAAACCTAACTAACCTAAGGACATCACACACATCCATGCCCGAGGCAGGATTCGAACCTGCGACCGTAGCGGTCGCGCGGTTCCAGACTGTAGCGCTTAGAACCGCTCAGCCACTCCGGCCGGCCATGATATATACAAATTTTGGAAAACTACAGTGTACAAAAGAGTTATAACATTCCAGAATGAGATTTTCACTCTGCAACGGAGTGTGCGCTGATGTGAAACTTTCTGGCAGATTAAAACTGTGTGCCGGACCGAGACTCGAGGCAAAGGTCCCGAGTTCGAGTCTCGGTCCTACACAACGTTTTAATCTGCCAGGAAGTTTGTTATAATATTGTTTCACAAATCAATTTGGAGATAGTTCTTTTTACTTTGCGTTGAAACGGCTACCATTACAGTTTGAAGTTACAATTTAAAAGTAGCATCTATCTGTTCGCAGGCAACGACAAGTATTTATGTCTGTAACCCACCTTGTTGTATGAAATCACACTTCATTTAAAATTTAGCAGAAAGCAGAAAAAAGCAGTTACTGGGGTAATGCTTACTGCCTGTCAAAAACAGGCCTACAAAAGAGTACGTAATTCTCCATACCTTCCATCCACCAAGTAAGTTTTTCAAAAAATTGTTCAAATGGCTCTGAGCACTATGGGACTTAACATCTGAGGTCATCAGTCTCCTACGACTTAGAACTACTTAAACCTAACTAACCTAAAGACATCACACACATCCATGCCCGATGCATAATTCGAACATGCGACCGTAGCGGTCGCACGGCTCCAGACTGAAGCGCCGAGAACCGCTCGGCCACTGCGGCCGGCCAGTAAGTTTTTCATTCACAACAAAAACATACGATCTTGTACTCCTGTCATATTACAAATCTTACGGAGTATACTGCAAGCCATTGCTAAGATTCTCCACCTACATCAAATTATAAGAATATCACGGAGTTTAATGTACATGGTGAAGAGAACTTAGATGAAACAAGCGTTGCTACACAAGTAAACAAGTCTGTCAATGTTCTTAAATCACAGTGCAGTTACAGAATATATACACACACAACGATAGTTTTGCATCATCCTTTTATTTCAGAATTTATAGCACAGAAAACAAAAATTGGCTCTGAGGTGTACCTATACATTCATTTGCAATTAGTCCAGACCAACAAATAAAAAAAAGTGTAACGAGAAAATTATCTTTTTCCACTGGTGGAGAAGGATGTGGTGGGGGGAGTGGGTGAGGAAGGTCGATTTACAGCATCCCTGAGCAATGTAAATACGTGGTGGAACAACCCCTCGCTCGGATGTACGGTCGAACCCACCGTTGTGATCATCAAGCCAGGCCTGGTGCAAACTGTGCCACTCTTCAAATGGCGAATCCCTCAAGTCTCACAGATTTAATGGTCGTTGTAGACATTCGAATACAGCTCGTCTCGCTTCACGCCACACATATTCGATTGGATTCACGTCCGAGGAACCGGCAGCCCATTCCATTCTGGCAATCTCAGCATGCAAAAAGAACGTGTTCACAACAGTACGATGAGTGCCAAAGTTATCATCCATCAAGATGAAATTGTCACAAAATTTTGGCGCTGTAGTATCACATTTAGCTGCAGGACCTGTACCGCAAAGCAATGAAATTGCCCTGAACACCCATGAGAGGTGTAGGGTGACCTCATGCAATGCCACCCCAGAACATTACTCCATCACCTCCTTGTTGCACTTGTACGACGCAGTGTTGGAGGCGTTGGTATTACCGGGTTCTTTCCAGACACGTGGTCTGCGACTGTCGAGGCACAACCAGGTCCGAGTTTCGTCTGTAATGTCGACTCTGCGTGGCCTGTAACGGAGTGCATTGTGCTGCGCTGTAAGACGTTGGTGGTCGCCATAGTCGTCAGGAATGGAGATTCCTATCATGTAATCGTCTCCAACTTGTTTGATGTGATACATCTCTTCCTGTAGCTTCTTCCAACGCCGAATTTTGGAGCACTCATCCCACGGCTCCTTCGGTCAAAAGTCATAGATATCGATAATACTGTGCAGCTGTCGAACGTGAACGGCCTATGTGGTGTAAATCCTCAAAACTACCTGTCAATTGGAACATCTCCACAGCACATTACTCTCTCTCTCTCTCTCTCTCTCTCTCTGCTGCGCCCGTCGAGCGACGACCTTCGCTGACAAGTCTTCTGCACGTAATGTCGTGATGTGGAAGTCGTGATTCGTTGTGACTGCCATTCGTGGCACGATGAACGTTTATTGTTTCCATAGATGTCTCTGATGGGTCTTTACTGGTGCTTTTCTTTTAATTGAAATGATGCAGTCCATTCGAGTGTGGCGTTTTACCCGTAGTTATCTCTCATGTTTGTAAATAACGGCCGAGCGCTCTAAGGCGCTGCAGTCATGGACTGTGCGGCTGGTCCCGGCGGAGGTTCGAGTCCTCCCTCGGGCATGGGTGTGTGTGTTTGTCCTTGGGATAATTTAGGTTAAGTAGTGTGTAAGCTTAGGGACTGACGACATTAGCAGTTAAGTCCCATAAGATTTCACACACATTTGAACACTTTTTTTGTAAATAACGTCAGTAGTGGTATCTTTAGTACAGGAAACAGTCACGGCAGCAACATACTTGCACGACTTATCAGGCTGGCGCTAAACCTTTGTAATGTGTGTACAGCAATGCTCATTTTTTTCTTTTTTTGCAGATACATGCGTGGATTTATATCTTGAACACACGCCAAGCCAAATTCTGAAAAGAAATTCATCCAGACAAACTCTCTCGTTATTAAAACAACTGCAGAAGGACCACATCAAACATGGCGGATAATAGTATCGCGTAGCATTGCAGGGAGTGCCAAATAACGTGCCATGGTCTCTCTATGTACTCTCCGTCTTTTTGTCCCTGACTCTGAAGTGACAGTTACACAATATGACCAAGTTGCGACTGGTAATTCATGAGTTGCTAGTACTTTTAACAATTTCGTTCTAAACGTAGCTGCTAATGTAGGATTAAATGATTTCGTTGAAGATGCAAGAGAATATATAAATATGTCAATGCACTAAAGTTTAAGTAACTTGAAGTAACACCAACTTCTTTCACTGAAATTAATACACTTATAAAAATTCTGAAGAACGTAAGCTCATGTTGATGTAATTCCAAACAGAATTCTGAAAAGTCCTTCCATCTTAATAAGTAATGTCCTTAGCGTTGTAGGTAATGCATCTCTGGCACAGGGAACCTCCTCAGACACGTTAAAATATGCAGTTGTTAAACCACTTATAAACTCCCCATAATATCAGTTTCTTTTTTAAATTTAGCCAAACTTTACCTCACACTCTATAAAAGTCTATGTATTACCAAAACTATGTACCACCAAACTGTTATCGAATTTAATCTCTTATGGTGATCTTTGACTAAACAGAACCTAATTTGAACTAAACTGTAAATGGTCGGAACACAATTTGTCTTTGCGTTAAACGCGCAACTGAAGTAAAACAACTATGTGTCCATAACCAAAATTCCCACTTCCCTCGCATCTAGAAAACATTGCTGCGGATTTCTCCAAAGCACATCAGAAACAGAAAGCAGGCAGCGGTTAAGCTAGATTTCCACTTCTAAATAAAATTTCCAAAGTATATTCAAATTGTTGTATACCACATGGTGAAATATGGCAATGCGTAATGATAAACAGTGGGATGGGGAGAGTGATTATTCCTTTGGAATGATATTCCAAGACAACGATTGTAGAAATAAGTATGTATTCAGGAAGACAGAGTAGAACTGTACGTGAACTTCACACATAACATTGATCCCAACAATACTATGCCTAACAATGATTTAAAAAGGGTACAATGTTAACAGAGAATTTCTATAAAAAACTGACAGCTTAATCAGTTTATATGTTAATGACTCTGGGAAATTTGGTGATCTTTCTCTCAGCTCTGAGCAAATGAACACAGCTGGCTAGCTTCCAATAATCATTTCTACAAATTAGGTAAGCAGTGCTGCAGTCTAAAGTCAAACTACTCTTAAAAATTAAAAAAATGTTTAGAACATTATAAATTTCAAAATTTATGTTCTTTTCTTTACTATATATACATGATATCCATCCTCGTGAAATTTTACGGTACATCTCTCTTGATCTAACAGACACAATCACAAGTCAACACAGCACTAAAGAATACGTCCATCAGCTATCACACTGAATGTATCAGACTGTGTAGAGGCAAAAACTGTGCTACGACAAGACCAAAGATTGTTTAACAGTAATGTAACTTGCTCTCTGTCTCTGATATGCACATCGATAATATATAAAAATCAAAATGACGTGACCATCTTACACACTTCATAAGAAAGAAGAGAAGTCGGGCAGGAATCGTTCACATTCCTTACTAACATCTTTTTTCCAAAATATTCGAAAAATCAATGTACTCAAGAGCAGTCACACACTTAAGTGGAAAAAATTTATCTAGTATGCTATAGTCTGGATTCCAGAACGGTTGCTCTACTGAGAATGGTATTTGTGCATTCACTCATCAAATGGTACAAGCCTTAAATTGTTGGTCTCTTTTGTGATCTTTTCGAGGCGTTTGTAAGTGTAGCCAGTATCGGAAAGGTAGAAAATTTTAGTGATTGGGGAATAAAAAACAAGTGAATTTTGGATCCATTGGTGTTCCTTGTACACACATTAAAAAAAGTTTTTAGTCACGTCGGCTCCGACAGTTCCGGAACCCGTACGGAAAATTAGAGTAGAGATCAACATAAACATCATTTCCGCCCTTTTTATTGCTCATGAAAACCACACATTGCATGTTGTATCACCATACAGCGAGACCTTCAGAGGTAATGGCCCAGATTGCTGTACACACCGGTACTTCTAATACCCAGTAGCACGTCCTCTTGCATAGATACATGCCTGTATTCGTCTTGGCATACTACCCACAAGTTCATCAAGGCACTGTTGGTCCAGATTGTCCCACTCCTCAACGGCGTCGATCCCTCAGAGTGGGTGGTGAGTCACGTCGTCCATAAACAGCCCTTTTCAATGTGTCCCAGGCATGTTTGATAGGGTTCGTATCTGGAGAAGGTGCTGGCCACTCCAGTAGAGCGATGTCGTTATCCTGAAGGAAGTAATTCACAAGACGTGCACGGTGGTGGTGCGAATCGTCGTCAGTATGTTGCCGATAGGGTTGCACTATCAGTCAGAGGTTGGCATTCATGTATCGTACAGCCGTTACGGCACCTTCCATGACCACCAGCGGCGTACGTCGGTCCCACATAATGCCACCCTAAAGCAGCAGGGAACCTCCAGCTTGCTGCACTCGCTGGACAGTGCGTCTAAGCAGCCCATTCACAGCCCGACCGGTCCGCCAAACCGCTCGCTAAACGGTAGCCCCGACAAGTAGGGCTGTGTATGGCCACCCCCCATCCCCGACCGCTGGGCGGCCTCTACCAGCGAGCGCACAGTCGTGTGGCAACGCTCACAATGCCAAAACAAACAGGAAAACTTGCTGTGGCTGCAGCAGTGATGTTATGTGTAGATGAAGACAAGAAAAAGAAACGTTTATGGATGAAAGAATGGTTGAGAGATAAATCCAAGTTTTCTCACATAATTCTGTTACGTACCCTCCAAGTTCAAGAGCCTACAGACTATAAAAACTTCTTACGTATGGATGACAATACTTTTTGTGAATTACTGGATCTCACACGGCCTAAAATCGAGAAGAAAGAAACGCATATAAGAGCTACCATCAGTGATCAGTGCTGAGGAGCGACTAGTAGCAACATTGCGATTTCTGGCTACAGGCAGAAGCTATGAACACCTGAAATACAGCTGTGCCATTTCATCTCAGCTGCTTGGAACAATCATCCCCGAAACGTGTTGGGCCATCTTTGACAAACTGCAGCCAATATACGTATTTAAGAGTAAGTGGATCACACTTTAATCAAATTACAAATAATGTTTTCAATATTTGCAGCCTAGTTGCTACTTCAGTTATGCTTCATCATATAGATAAGAAAAAACTTATTTCGCTATTGAATGTTTCATTTGTATGTACAAACATGTTTCGCCTATTCACCTCAAGCGTTTTCAGTGGGCTTACTGGTCTCCGTCCTTTCTGAGGTCGTTGTTTTATAGGCTGATTCTTAATATTTCATGCACGTTGAAATAAAAAATGAAACTCGTTTTGTTGAGTCACGTCAGCTTTTATTGCTATTTCATTTTTTAAATAAGGCACTTAAGAAATTTTTCAACATCAATATGCGGATTATGGTTTGAAAACTGTCTTACATTTGGATGAAGTCCAAATCATGTATACGAGATCGTACATTAACATCATTTTATGGAAGAAACGCTCTATTCAAAGACTTTCGTGTTTTGTAACTGGAATGTCTCTCTTGAGGCACCAAGAATAGTCCACAAGCATGTTCTCATACTAACGAACCTGGTAACTTTCCTCCATGACTCTGATACACTTCATGAAGCTCACGCTGTCCCTATCTATAGTCTCCACAGTTGTGTCAGCGAAGTAATCTAATGTGAGCTGAGAAATTGCATTTTTATTGACGTACGAACACCACGTATTTTGAAGTTTTGCCGAAATTTCTATACTGTATTTTCACGTTTTGGGCTCATATAGATGCCAAGAAAGATTTTTTATTATAGATTTCAATACCAGACATACATTTATCACTGTATCCTCCACTCTCATCGAATTGTGAGTCTTTCATAAGCTCGCTGATCTGAGGGCCATCAAAAATACCTGCATTAAATTTAGCCTCAATGAAACATGGAAATTTGTTTTAACAAAGTAAAACCTCTAGTTTCTTTGTTCACTGCCATCATATAGAACCTAATCAAACCAACTTCAATGTGCAGCAGTGAAAGTGGAATTTTCTGAGGATTCAGGAGGTCTTGTGACTTAACGTTGTGCAAACCAGATGAAAGGGAAGGTCTTGCTTATTAGATGCTTTAGTTCCAAAGAATTCAAGATACAATTTCGTCACAAAAGGAGTGGTGTTTAACTTCTAGTGTGGCTTAATGATTTATCCAATATGCAGCAAAATCGGTCAGGACGATTCTTGCACTTTCGATTCGTTTTGTAACAATATTGCTTTCACTTAGGAAACTTAAGTCATGCTACTTTCCAGCTTACTGCAATATGACATGGAAATAATTCTGCCTTGTGACAAACCTAAAAATTTCGAACGCTTGAATCGCTTATTACCTAATAAGCCACTACCTGAAAATTGAGGTACGGAAGAAACCTGACCTGATTGAGCAAAGTGAGTTACATTTTTTAATTCAGGATGCACTAAATATACAAGATCACCTAAAAATAACCGTGATCTCAGAAAAGAAGTTTTGAAATAAAAACTAGTGTAATAGAAAGAAAATAATTTTCTTTTCAGAATATTTATAATTAATTAATTTTCTTTTTGACATGAGCACTCAGAATGCCTAACATGAATAGACGAAACGTGTTTGGTACCCACAAATGAAATATTTGGTTGGTAAAGTCAGAATTGACATATAAATTCGATTAAAACGTATAGGGTTGCTTGCGGGAAAATTGTTATCGAAAACATGCTATTTCTTAGTGAAATTCATCTTTATTGTTGTAAAATAAATTCAGTAATACAGTTAATGTTGTTGACTATCACTTGTCGATGGCTTACATGCGCCTCCATCAAATGTTCTTCCATGGGGTTGCAGTTGTGTAGGTTGTTGATACGCGCCTGTTTCGTATATTCTACTATGGTGTTGGAATTGTGTTGCATCGTATGGGAGTGGAAACTGTGGTGGAGATTGCATTACATGCATATACGGATTTGAGTGAAGCGTAAAAATTTGGGAATGACAAGTTAATTTCCTCCTCTTTGCCAAAAAGAGTACATCCGAAATAATTTTTTTTGCTATGTCCTTTCGTTCGTTATCAGTAACTGCCTGAATCTCGAGACCCACGCTTTTACCAAAGGCAGTGGCATCATTGAAAGGCGTAGAGTCATCAGCCTGCAGGTACTGGGACACAATATCTGCTAACTGAGATCTCTTTTTCGTCCATGATGTTCTCTCCTGAGTTCGACCACATCTCTTTTTCCCTGTAGTTGGCGTTGCAGCTGGTGGGCTTCCAGATGAAGGTAGCTCCTGTGACACGTTCACCTGGAAAGCACAATGTCTGCATCAAAAACATGCAGTGTTTTCACTGTTTGTACAAGTTTGCCACTTAATCGTGCATTTCGGTAATTCTATCAATTTTAATTTCAGACTCCTTCATCTCAAGAAGACTGGAGAAACGTTGCTCGTCAGTTTAAAGAACTATGGAATTTTGAAAACTGTTTAGGGGCATTGGATGGTAAGCATGTCCTGATTAAAAAACCTGCGGGTAGTGGCTCCTATTACTATAATTACAAAGGTACTTTCAGTGTTTTCGTTTTCGCTGTTGTAAATGCAAACTATGAGTTTATATATGTTCACACTGGTACGAATGGTCGATTGTCAGATGGTGGTATTCTAAAGCTTACAGACTTCTACACTTCACTAGTATCTGGAACTTTAAATTTACCAGATCCCGTTTATCTGGAAGAAGTGGATTCTACAGTACCATTTGTGCACGTAGGTGATGAAGCTTTCCCTTTGATGCCGAATTTAATGAAACCTTATCCTCAAAGGAACTTTACAAGGGAGAAAAAGATCTTCAATTACAGGCTTAGCATAGCTCGGCGAGTAGTTGAGAATGCTTTTGGAATAATTGCAAACAGATTTAGAGTGTTATTAACGCCAATAGCGGTTGACGTAAAAACTGTTGACGGAATCTTTCTTGCAAGTACAGTTTTGCACAACTTTTTAAGGAATAAAAGTCGTAATTACATTCATACTGCCGCTGATTGCAATAACTCACAAATTGTAAACCTTACTGATAAAAACTTGCAGTCAGGTAGTCAACAAATGTTAAGACTCGATACGACACGACAAACCAGCACAGCTGTTGCAGAGGAAGTGCGAGGAAAATACAAGAAATATTTCAGTGACGTGAATGAATTAGAATTTCAAGAAACTTTGATCATTTAGAGTTTATGTCCAGAGCAACATTTATTTATATTTTGTATACATAATAAATAAAAGCGTTTGTATACTTACAACATCAATATCTGACTCCTCATTTACTTCCTCAGTCTGTTCCTCCTCCAGAGTCCTCCCCTGTGTTAGTGAAGATACCCCACATCGCACTTCTTCTCGATCCAGGGTGAACTGCAGGAGATCGTACTACCAAAGCGTCGGTTCTGGCACGTTTACAGCAGCGCTTCTAGTTGCTGATTTAGCGTCCTGTATTTTTCTGAACTGTTGCCGGAAAGACGCTCGTAGAGAACTAATTTTTTTTAATAACAAACGCCTTGTCTGCTGCACGATTTATCTCTTTGCACTTAGCTATAAGAATTTCGTAGGCTTTGTTCCTCATATTCCTATTGGAGTAGTCCTTCGATTTTATCTCCCACAAACATGGCCATTCTCTGTATATATTGATGAAACACGCCCAAAAGTCTTTGTTTTCCTCAAACGACATTATCATAAAAGCAGCGAAAAGCAGTGACAACGAAAGAACTAGTGAACAACACAGAGTCTGACACCGTACTGACGGAATGTGGGCAAAGAGGAAGCAGCCGGCCAGAGCTGTGGCCCCGGCTCAGCAGGTGGCGGTCGGGGGAGAGGGTAGCGGCTCGCCGGTGGAGGCGACGCACCCGAACTGCGGACACGAGCGCGAGCCCATCACCCACACACAGGCGAGCCGGTCGGGGCCAACCCTCTCAACGGGTCGGTCGGCGGACCGGTCCGGCTGTGAATGGAATATAAGTAAAATTCTTACATTGTCGTCCTCCAGTGTTTTCATAATTTTAAAAAATATTTTTTAAAAAATTAAAAAAGTTTTACCCACCTGACGTAATTTAAATGTTTTAATAATAATAACGGACTCACAAGGAGTGAACACGGAAATTTTATTAATTGACGATAAAGATGAGATAAGTCGGACGACAATGTAAGAATTTTACTTATGTTCCATTTCATGTAATTAAATTTGAAGTGGTTTACTTCCTTTGGGGTTTATATGTAGTTCACATAGATGGTGCCATGTAACCAACCGATGTGTTCTCCACACAGCCCGTCTTCCGCAAAAATTTGTATTCTATGAACTGTGTACGAAGCCAGACCAACAGGCATTACATACATTGACCAAAAAATAATAGTGGTATGTAATATACTAACCATATGAGTTGAGCCGTTAACTGCAACTTTTTTGTGACATCATCTATGTACCTGTTGTAGTCTTAGCATTGAGAATGGCTAGTTGCTAGCCGAAATCTAGATCTGCCAATAAAAAATTTCAAAGGACGACTGGTAGCTGAAATCTATTATGTACAAATCATTATTCAACATGGCAGCGTTGGTGTCAGGATTCCTCCGAATCATAATCCGTTGGTAGCGGTCATCCACTGCAGCAGTAGTCCTTAGGCGGCCTGAGCGAGGCATGTCATCGACAGTTCCTATGTCTCTGTATCTCCCTCATGTCCAAACAACATAACTTTGGTTCACTCCGAGACGCCTGGACACTTCCATCGTTGATAGTCCTTCCTGGCGGAAACTAACAATGCGGTTGCGGTCGAACCGCGGTATTGACCGTCTAGACATGGTTGAACTACAGAAAACACTAGCCGCGTACCTCCTTCCTGGTGCAATGACTGGAACTTTAATAGGCGCTGCTCATGCATGGTTGTTTACATCTGTGTCTGTGATACAATATCCACAGTCAACGTCTGTCTTCAGGAGTTCTGGGAACCGGGGTGATGCAAAACTTTTCTTGATGTGTTTATATTTGAATGACCTTCCACTTAACATTCAACAAGCAAAACTGGTACTTTTTGCAGACGATACGAGTGTTACAGTAAATCCCATTAGACAGAATGCCACAGGAGAACTGCCAAACGATATTTTCCAAAGAATTATGAAGTGTTTCTCTGAATATAGATTCTCTCTATATTTTGAAAAATAAATAAATAAAAAGCACTGTTGAGTCAGTCCCGTGCAACATACGAATAACTGATGTAGCACACAAGAAGAACTCAGTAACTATGGCAGAATGCTCCAAAGTTCTGGGTGTATGTACTGCTCAAAACTTGGAACCGAGAATGCTTGTTACTGAGTCTCTTAAAGAATGAAGTTCAGATACGTTTACTCTTCGTATAATTGCTAATCTTCGACACAAACGCATCAACCGTATGACACATTTTGCTTATTTCCACTCCATAATGCCTTGCGGAATAATCCTCTGGGATAACTCATCACCTGACAGATAGTAT